>NC_138123.1:1411997-3811997 GCF_964146895.1 Miniopterus schreibersii
CGATGTTTCTCTCACATCAATGTTTCTCTCTCTCTCCCTTCCATTCTCTCTGAAAAGCAATGGAGAAAATATCCTTGGGTGGGGATTGAAAGAAGAGAGAGAGACCTAGAAACCTGCGTTTTAACACTCTGCCAACTTCTTAGTAACACGAGCAGGCCGGCGTGTTGAACTGATTAAAATTCTCCGAGTCCCCGCAGGGCGCTCACGAAGCAGGCACTGTCCGCGGTGTGTCATTATTTGGTAGATTCCCGACGCCCACAAAAAAAAAGGGGCCACGGGAAGAGCTGAAAGCGCGTCTCACACCGAGATCACATCTTCCTTTCTGACCATCTTGAGAGCAGACATCGTCACCATTGTACGGATGGAGAAACTGAGATGGATTTGCGTGAAGTAATAAAACCCGTATTGCTCAGATCCTGCCCGGAACGCGCTTGGCGTCCAGCGAAGCAGCTGCGTCGAGTTAGGTTTTCAAAGGAGCTGGGTTTTGTTCGAGGCTTATGAGCATCTGCCGTCGGGAACTTACAAAAGGCTAAAGCCGCTTTGCGAACAAGCCTCATTCTGGCAAATGTATCGAGTGGGTTTTGCCGTGATGAGGGGTGAAACCTGAGAAAAATTGGAGTTTGTTAATTTTTTATCTGATGCAATGAATAAGCGTTGAGCCGGGATGTCTCTTACGATGCTATAAAATAAAGCGATCTATTTCAATAAAAGAATAATTGAACTAAAACCACATAGAAAATAGACTTTGTTTACTTTATAATGACACTTTCCTATATTTATCGAACTTTTGCAATCTGGTGGGGGTTTTGTTTGTTTGTTTGTTTTTTGTTTTTGTTTTTACTGAGACAAATAGTACCGCCGGGTGCTGGTTCCCCAAGGTTTCAGCCCGCTCGCTTACGACTCCTGGGACGTTGCTTGGAGCCACGTGTTTATGACCAAGACAAAAAATAAAACGTTGCTGTGATATAAGTAGGAAGAGGTTGTCTGAGGACCTCATCAGCTCTTGTCTGTGCTTGATAAGCAGCCAGCAGCCGAGCTCCTGAGGGTCCCACTGGGGTGGGATCGGGGGGGGGGGAGCTTTTCCATGAGGACCTGGGTGCAGCAACTCCAGTCAGGGGACATTTAGATGGTAAATGCTGAGCCTGTGAGGGCCATTCAAGGGTTTCCTCTAGGCCAGGAGACACGGAGGTAACCCCCCCAAACTCTCCAAAGACCCTTGGGGCATTAATTAGCTTCTGTCCAAGAGAAGGGACTCTGCAGGCAGAGGTGAGAAACCACCAACACCTGCCCCTTTGTGCCCCAGCAACGTGCCCCAGCAACGGGCCTGTCCCCTCTGGGCTGGCAGCTGGACACCAGCTCCGGACTGGCCCCCGTTTCCCCCAAACCTCCTCCTAGGAAAACATTGGCCTCCGTTGAGCTTGGACGTCCGCCTTCCCTCTCCCGTTGCCTGGAACAGCAGCGTGACTCATCCGTCGTTCGTCCGGGGCTGTGATTTCTTTATTTGGCTTATTAAGAGATACCATTCTGTATATATTGGCTTGTGGAATTATTGTCATTCCCACAGTGAAACCGCGCTAAATAAATCGCAGGCAAAGGGAAAAAATCAGCCTCTGGGTATAAAACATTGCCGCCTCCTGCAAAACAGACACAAAAAGGCCCCCCGAGCTGGGCGTCCGCAGGCTTCTTGTCCTCTCAGGACTCAGCTAAACGGGTAACTTGCTTTTCAATAATATGTTTTTATTCCCAGAAAACCTGAGTGGTTCGGGCACTTTGATAGGCCCCCGTCCCGGGCCCTGCGTGAAGTGGGAGTAATAGTGCGGTTTCCGCAGATAGTTCGGGGCGAAGGGTGCTGGGCAAACGCAGTGTTGAGCTCAGGGCGGGCCCTGCAGCCCTGGTGCTGGCTCCACTGGGGCCTAACTAATGGCTTTTCCACTCACGCGGGGCAGCCAGTCCGAGGGGGAGCCGGGGTCCCCTGGGACCCCCGACCTGGAATCGCCTGAAAGGCTCCGACCCCCGGGGCGTGCATGTGTGTTCCAGATCCTTCTGCAAGCCTGTGGTCTGTGCTGATTAATCACCTCTCGCTCCTGAGCCTTTACAGTGAGTAGCAGGGGTTTTAAATGCTCTTTCTGATTTTCAAAGCCCTTTGCAGTCGGGAAATGCTGTGATTCTCTAGGTGACACGATTTCTCTTTCATGATTTCTTCCTTCTAGCGGGTAGGCCAGATGAGGCCCCTCCTGGGACAGCTTCCGAGTCACCCTGGAAATCGCCCTGTTGTCCTAAACTCAGGCGCAAGGACCTCAGGACAGGACCTGAGGCACGGGGCTGACGCAGGTGGAGTGTGCGGGAGCCGTGAAAACACAACGGGGTCCATGGGGGGGAGAGGGGTCGTCGGTCATACTTCCAACAATAAAGATAAGTTAAAAAATAATAAAATGTTCAAACGGAGTTCAGCGTAGGGCATCCATGCCTTTCAAACACGTCTCCAACGTGGGGATAGGGGACGTGTCAAGGAAACCGGAACATTGAGCACTGGAGTTATTTAGAAAATATGGGTTCTAAGGGACATACGCTTTTGCTCTTGGGCAGCTTCAGCCACCTAGAAACTCTCCACCTGGGGGGCACATGGTGACTGAATTCCTCTGCATCTGCGTTCTTAGAACCTGGAGATGTTTTCATGATTTTGTCACTGGGCTGTCATTTGAAAGACCCTAAAGTTTCTTAATATCTGAACAATGTCAAAAGCAATGCTTGTTTCCAGAAACTGAAAATATTCCAGACCCCAAAGAAAAATGTGCTTAGTGCAAAGACCAGGGTGCCCAATGCAAAGACCAGGTGCAGAGTGCAAAGACTGGGTGTTGTGTGCAAAGACCAGGGTGCCCAATGCAAAGACCAGGGTGCCCAATGCAAAGACCGGGGTGCTGAGTGCAAAGATCGGGGTGCCGAGTGCTAAGACCAGCAGGCTGAGAATTGCTTCCCTGCCCTCTTTTGCTGAGAATTGCTTTCCTGCACACCTGTATAGGGAGAATATTTAGGGGGAAAATGAAGAAACCACCTCACATTTTATAGGACCTGCTCGGGGTAAGTGTAGTAACTCTGGTAACAACTACCAGGCAGTAAGGAATTTTAGCGCCAGGCGCTAAGCGGTTTTACACGGCTTCCATCTGTCACCCTCCAGCAAGCCATCGAAACTTTTCCGACATCCACACCTTACAGATCAGAAACCTGCAGCGGAGAAACCCTAGATCACAGCGGGAGATGAGAGGGGAGCTGATCCCAGGAAACCTACCCTTGGAGCTGCAGACCCCAGGCTCTCACGGACCCCTGGGTTCCTCCAGGGATGTGCTCGGCTTGTGCCTCAAAATCCAACAACTCTGAACCCCAACAGTGCGTGCCTTCATCCCTATCTCTGAAACGGTGGCTCTTTCCAAATTACAGCGAACTTGCTTTCTCTCTCGGTTCCTCTTTCAGATAAAGCCCGCCCCGCCCCCCCGCCCCCCCCCCCCGCACATCTGCCGAAACCGTCCGCGACTGTCATTTTCGTTAAACAGATCGAATTCCATATCAGCAATTTTATGTGGTTTTCAACAGTACATTTAGCACGGAGGATGTTACATGTGATGAAAAAGCTGAGAGTTAAACAAAGGCTGTGAGTCCGGCCAGATATTAGCACAAGGAAGGGATCGCTGGTCACCCTGGGGCTGGAGGGACTGAGGGAGGCAGAGGCCCAGGACCTGCTTGACCCGGTGAACTTGAAGCCGCTCCTGTCCGCAGGAGCCACTGCAGGGTAGGTGGATTTTCCGGAAGCTTCTGGGCCGACCGCAGGGGGGCCCAGAGGCTTCCGGAGAGGCCTCTAAAGCAGACCAGGAAAAAAAACATCCCAACTCATCCTGTTCACGGGACTCCGGCCAGTGCCTCCCATCTGGACAGATGAATGACTGAGCACCTAAAAGGACTTAATCACGTCCTGGCCGGGCAGCTTGGTCCGTTAGAGCATCCTTCTGAGCCACCAAGGCCGTGGGTCCAATCCCCGGGCAGGGCACACGCAGGCCTCACCCGGTGATGCGTGAATCGTGGGAACGACAAACCGATGTTTCTCTCTCTTCCTCTCCCTCTCTCAAATCAATAAATAAAAATTTAAAGAAATTTTAATCACCGTTGTCACGGGCTATAAATACCGTAGGCCCCTCCTCCCGGTTGGGGGGATGGTGGTGCGTTTGCCTTTTAATTCCTTAATCAGAGAACGAAGTTTCTGCTCAACTTCACCAGACTCAGCTTCGTTCTGTTGGTGGGAAAGGCCCCGGGCAGGGGACCCTGGTTCGGGTGCCCAGCTGGGAAGGGTCGGTAACAATTTGGTAAAAAAGAATTCACTAAACGCTTCCTCATCAAAGACGAATTTCATCCGGGACTTGCTTGGGAGCGTGAAGGGCCCTGCATGTATTTTATTTCTCCTGTTCTATTAAAATTATTTCTGCTCAACCATGAAAAGAAAACAGACAAGAGAAATAAGAAAACAGGTGGGAAGGGGGGGAAACAAAGCCCTTTAAAAATACACATGGACACGAGAAAAACCCGAAGGGCTCTGCCTCTCATACACAACATCTGCCTTTGGAAACGCGTCGGTCGCAGGATCGCTGACAGCTGTTTCGAGCGACTTCATCAGCCGCGATTCTCCGAAGGGGCCGGGGCGCCGCTGGCTCGGCCGACGGAAAGTTACTGCTTCAAATGCACCAGCGTGGGGCTGGCAACCAACTCAAAACTCCAGGAGACAAACTTCACCCAGCATAGTAACCACTCTGTGAGTTAGGCGCTGAGCTCTGGGCACCGTAAACGGTCCCACCTGCTGGGGGCCCCAGAAAACAAGGCAGGGCGGCCAGGCCCCCGCACGGATACGTTTCGTGGGATATGAAGCGTAGGTTTTAAAAAGCCTCGACACCCATAACGAGGCAGGAAAACGCAGACCCGTCGTGCGTTTCAGCCTCTGAGCGGAACGGGGCCTCCAGGCCTGGGGTGCGCGTGGCTCCCACGCATGCGACTGGGAATTAATAGCCCGTGCGGGAGTGAAAGCGTCAGGGATTTGGTCGATTTTACGTATATTGAGGAAGAGGGAGTTGCTATTTTGAATTAACTTTACGCTTTCTTGGAGGCGGCTCGCCAGGCCGCCGAGACGCAACAACACAGTGAAACTCGATGCACTTGAGTCGGGCCTGTTGTTCCAAATTGAGGGGGGAAAGGTGGCTGCTTCTCCCAGCCCAGGGTCCTTCACCGCCACCCACTGGCTGCTAGAGCCGCTCACGGAGCAATCACGGGGTTCGGGAAGGTCGGAAGGGCATTAAGTGTACATGAGACTCTCCGGCAAAATAATTCCATCCATCCCACCAGCAGACTGGGCTCATTTCCTCCAGCGTCCCGTTCGTTGAGGCCTCAGTGGTGACGAGAGTTCCCCCGTGATGTTTAAAATGTATTGGAGCTGAATTCCCTCTGAAGACAGATTTCTGGCCAGAAAGCTGTCCCCTTAAGTGACAGCTTAAAATATGTATATTTTAGTCTTCACCTGAGGATATTTTTTAGCGAGAGTGGAAGGGAGAGAGAAACATTGATCGGTTGCCTCCCACACTTGCCCTGACCAAGGCCTGCACTGAAGTACGTACCCCGGGGCCTAAGGAATCGAACCCGTGACCCTTCACTCCGCAGGCCGAGGCTCTAACCACTGAGCAAACCAGCCAGGGCTCTTCGCTCATTATAAATAAAAGTCATAGAATAACTATAGACATGAATATTGCCTCGTACTTTTTTCCCTGAGAATCAGAAGGGCTCAGAAACAGTAGCTTTGCAAAACCAGGTAGAATTTAAGCACTGATCTGGGAGGAATCCCCAAGAAACACATCTTTTATTATTACTGTCATCATTGCTGTGATTAGTATTTTTTTTTGGCATAATTTCAGATTCACTTTCCTAATAATAATATTAACACTGAATAGCGGAGGGAAACGTTTCAGGTTTTCTGCCTCCCTGCTTATAAAATACGTTAACGGGCAAAAATAGAAATCAAAGCCATCTCTCTTTTTATGTGAAATTACAGAGTACACGTTTAAAAAACAAGTTTTCCTTTGACTCCCATTGCAGACCTAAATCCTGAGGGTTATGAAAAAAAAAAAAGCAAGGTTTCAGATGGGAAGCGGGATTTTTTTAGGCTAATGAATGCGACTCTATTTCTGACACTCTGCTGTGTGTTTACATAAAACAGGGGAGCGTTTGGGGCCAATTAGTGGCTTGCTAAGCCTATACTTTTTCCAGCAAAGGCCAGCTAAGCCCGGCGAACTTGAACTCGAGGAGCTGAGACAGAAGAGTGTTGGCAGGGAATCGTGGGGTTGGCCGGGTCCAAGGCAACAAAGCTTCGGCGTAATTTAGTTTTTATTTGTTAAAAGAAAAAACAAGTTCTGTTTGTTTTTGTAATACAGTTTGTTAGTCTTTTTAATTTGGGGGAAAATTGGGGGAGAACCGGTCCGCCCGGCAGCGAGCGGCTCCCAGGCCCTGGGTAAACGTGGCGGGCGTCCCCCGCGTCCACCTCGGGCATGAGGCAGCTGGGCGGGGCCGGTTATGCCGCGGCCTCGGCTGAACCCGGGTGCTGGCCAGGCCAGGGCTGCCGTGAGAGCCACACTGGATTATTCAGGCCACCAAAAGGAGCCCTGGCCCGGCCCCCAGCCCCCTCTCCCCTTGCCTTTGATGTCCTGGCTGTGCAAACCTGCATTTATAAAATGCTGTTGCTTCCATGAGACCTAAAGATCTGAGTCCTTCCCCTGAGCTCTGCAGATTAAAAAAGTGAAGACACGTGGTTCAGCCCAGCCCAGCCCAGCCCAGCCCAGCCCACGCTGGTTCCTGGATACCCGGCCGACCCGAGTCCCAGGTGAACGGCCCTTTGCCCCAAACTGTCCGCTCAGCAGCCGCTGTGTTGCTCTGGCCACGTGAGGACCACAGGGAGCGAGAGGCCGTGTCAGCCCCAACCTGGAAAAAATAACACCTGGGACAATCGTTCAGCAATCATTCTAAGTGTGTGTCCTCAGCTTAAATTTGGGGGGCACACAGTGGTCGTGAGGGGTAGAATGGTGTTAGGGGGGTGCACCCGAGGTGCCCCTCACTGTGCGGTCACTGTGGTAAGTGGGGGAGCCACGCCTGGTTTTGGGAACTTCAGAGTGGGACCGAGTGAACCGGGGCGGAGGAGAGGTTACTGGGGGGTGGGGAGAGGTATGGGGAGGCCCTAGCCTGCATGGGGGGGCTCTGCCCTCCTCTGAGGCGCAGCGGGGATTTCCTCGGTGAACTAGACGGGCTCTGTGGTTGGTGATGGCCCTCTGTCCTCAATTTACGGTCACAGGAAGTGACTCAACATGCAGCCTCGAAGGATGGAGCAGCTGTGTCTGGCCTGGAACTTCCTCCTTCAGGTCCGGGTTGATCTGGGAACTAGGAGTGTGAGGCTGAATGTTAGCGTGACTCAGGGATGGGGGGCCCCCGAGGCAGGGTGGGTGAGAGCCGGGGCAGAGGGAAGGAGCCGGGCTGGCAACAGGAAATGCATCAGCGTGGTGGCCCATTTCTATGCCTTTTTTTTTTTTTTTAATGTTTTTATTAATTTTAGAAAGGAAGGGCGAGGGAGAGAGAGAAACATCGATCGGCTGCCTCCTGCATGGCCCCTACCGGGGATCGAGCCCTGACCAGGAATCGAATCGGTGACCTCCTGGTTCCTGGGCCGACGCTCCACCACTGAGCCACACCAGCTGGGCCATTTCTACCTCTTTAAAGTGGGGGTAACAGCAACCTCTGAGGGCCGCGAATAACAAACAGTCTCCATCGGCTGAGTTCATGTTACCTGTCAGTCACCCCTGGGAACATTTTTGTGCATTGTCTCGGGTGGTGGGCACAGCGGCCCGGGAGGTAGGAACACTCGGGATTTCCGGGTTACAGCTGGGGGAGCTGGGCCTTGATTTCCGGGTTACAGATGGGGGAGCTGGGCCTGGATTTCCGGGTTACAGATGGGGGAACTGGGCCTGGATTTCCGGGTTACAGCTGGGGGAGCTGGGCCTGGATTTCCGGGTTACAGCTGGGGGAGCTGGGCCTTGATTTCCGGGTTACAGATGGGGGAGCTGGGCCTTGATTTCGGGTTACAGCTGGGGGAGCTGGGCCTTGATTTCGGGTTACAGCTGGGGGAGCTGGGCCTTGATTTCGGGTTACAGCTGGGGGAGCTGGGCCTTGATTTCGGGTTACAGCTGGGGGAGCTGGGCCTTGATTTCCGGGTTACAGCTGGGGGAGCTGGGCCTTGATTTCCGGGTTACAGCTGGGGGAGCTGGGCCTGGATTTCCGGGTTACAGCTGGGGGAGCTGGGCCTGGATTTCCGGGTTACAGCTGGGGGAGCTGGGCCTTGATTTCCGGGTTACAGATGGGGGAGCTGGGCCTTGATTTCGGGTTACAGCTGGGGGAGCTGGGCCTTGATTTCGGGTTACAGCTGGGGGAGCTGGGCCTTGATTTCGGGTTACAGCTGGGGGAGCTGGGCCTTGATTTCGGGTTACAGCTGGGGGAGCTGGGCCTTGATTTCGGGTTACAGCTGGGGGAGCTGGGCCTTGATTTCCGGGTTACAGCTGGGGGAGCTGGGCCTTGATTTCCGGGTTACAGCTGGGGGAGCTGGGCCTTGATTTCCGGGTTACAGCTGGGGGAGCTGGGCCTGGATTTCCGGGTTACAGCTGGGGGAGCTGGGCCTTGATTTCGGGTTACAGCTGGGGGAGCTGGGCCTTGATTTCGGGTTACAGCTGGGGGAGCTGGGCCTTGATTTCGGGTTACAGCTGGGGGAGCTGGGCCTTGATTTCGGGTTACAGCTGGGGGAGCTGGGCCTTGATTTCGGGTTACAGCTGGGGGAGCTGGGCCTTGATTTCCGGGTTACAGATGGGGGAGCTGGGCCTGGATTTCCGGGTTACAGCTGGGGGAGCTGGGCCTGGATTTCCGGGTTACAGCTGGGGGGCTGGGCCTTGATTTCGGGTTACAGATGGGGGAGCTGGGCCTTGATTTCGGGTTACAGATGGGGGAGCTGGGCCTGGGGTGGGTGGGGTCAGAAGATCCTGCCAGGACCCAGCTCCATGGCCTAACCCTAACCTTTCCGTTTAGGACTGAAAGAGAAAAGCCATGGGGCTTGGGTTAGTGCCCTGGGCAAACGGGAATTTGTAAATATTTACCCCAATGTTAGAGGTGCAGAAATGAAAGTAACAACAGCTAAGAGGCTTCCCCCAAATCGGTGACCGTGCTGGTGGAACTAGACTCAACCTTCCAGCTGCCAAGACCTCACCGAGCCCCGCAACCTGCTGTCACCAGGAGACGCTCTGGTCGGTGTGGCTCAGTGGATGGAGCATCGGCCTGAGCACCGAAGGGTCTTGGGTTTGATTTCCAGTCAAGGGCTTGCACCTGGGTTGCAGGTTCGATCCCCGGCCCTCGTGGGAGGCAACCAGCCGATGTGTCTCTCTCACATAGGTATTTCTCTCTCTCTCTCCCTCCTTCTCCCCTCCCTCCCTCTCTTCCACTCTCTCTCTAAAAAAAAAAAAAAAAAAAAAAAAGGAAAAAATATATTAACAAAAAAAGGGAGGGGCGGGAGGAAGCAGCCCCCTCACCCAGGATGGAGTAGCCTGTCCGATGGCTCTCAGAGGTCAGGCCGAGGGCCCGAGCTCTTAAGGACACGGCCGTGTCCTGCCGCGGCCCCGGGAGGATGTTTGTGTCGTCCGACGCATCTTCAGCAGGGCGGCCAAGAGCCTCGCAGCCCCACCGCCCCGCCCGCCCCTCCCCGGGCACCAACCCCGGCTGCCCCGGGAGCTCCAGTCCGGGACCTCTCCTCCCTTCTGTTTACGGAGTTTCTCAGCCAAGAGGAAAAGCAATAGGTGTCAGATTGCAAGTCGAAAGCATCCAAGGAGCTGCCCTGCCCGTTCCCGGTTCCAGCCCAAGTTCCTGCCAAAGATCCTTAAATAAACCTGGGGGAGGAGGCCGTGGAAACCCGCTCAGCGCGCAGTGTGCTTCACGTCGGTGGTCAGAGGGACACACGGCCTCGGTGCCATCTAATGAACTCCTCGGGGTTCTCAGAGCGGACAAAAGCCGTGGGGTCTGTCCCCCCTCCTGACGCTCTTTGGGGAGTTTTAGGAGGGTAAGAAGCTGGTCAACACACTACTTAGGAAAAAAAGTTTAACAACTTTATCGACAGATCTTTAACACGTAGAAGTTGTGCATGTGCAAGGCGTGTTTATACACATGCACACGCTGTGACGAGATCGCCCCTCTAAAGCTCAGCGGGGGCCCTTGTGAGCGTGTGCTGTGCGCGGGGAGAGGTGGTGTAAGATCTGTCCTCCTAAAGGCTTCGAGCACGCAACACGCTCAGACTGCCGACCGCCACGCTGCTCCTCAGGTCTCCAGGACTGATTTATTCTGAGTAACTGAATCTTTGTATCCTCTGGCCAACCCCTCTCCGTTCCCCTACGTTAAGTAGCTCCTAGTTATTCCTATTTATTTGTATTTTTAGGCAGAGGCGAGAGGTGGAGTCCAGCGACCTCTCCGAGGAGCAGCCGTCCCGGAGGGGAAAAAAGATGGCACATGGAGGGAAATGCCGGGACAGGAAAAACTGTAATTAAACTGTAATTAAACTCACCCGATGCTTTGCCTCTGGGTTTTTTGGGTCCATTGTGTCTATAAGATGCTTTCTGAAGGGAGTGGGACTCTTCCCCTCCTTTAAAAATATGTGTCTAACCAGGTAGATGTGTTTTTCATGACTGATCTCCATCCCCAGCGTTTTGCAAAATGCATTTGAATCAAAAGCAAGGCCGTCTCCCCCCCTTGGCGGGGTAGAAGTCGTTGCTTAGGAGCAGGCGGTCCTGCCGCCCGGCTGAGCAAATCCATCCCAGAGGCTTGAGCACAGCCTGGTGGCGGTTCCAGGGCCCACGGAACAGCGGGCAGAAGGCCTGTGCACGTCCACGCAGAACTGCTTCCGTGGGGCGCGATCACCCAGAGAAGACAGCAGTCGTTCCCCTGAAGTCCACCGTTTGTGTTGCTTGATAATAAAATATAGGCATAAATCAGTAAAATAGAACACACACTTTCTCACTTGTCTTTATTCAGCACTCATTCAGGAAGGAAATACAGATTTTGGATGAAAGTGTCCTGAAAATCTAGTCTTCACAGGCTTTTTTTTTTCTTTTGTTCAGGGAGTTAGTTATTTCCATAGAATTAACTTTAAAAATGTTTTCAAAGTTACTAATTTAGTCTTAGGCAAAGAAAGTAGAAGTTGGCGTTTAAAACTAAGTTAATGATCATGTGTTTATATAGAGAAACTCCACATTTACGTGCTCCGCTCTAAGTTACATGCCAACGAATCACTACGCAGTAATGAAGTATTCAAGGCTAATTTTGTGCATATAATGAAAAACTCAGGATGATGAACCCAAGAGAAACGTGAGTTAAATGGGAGGCAATTGATGTTGTGCAGTCAGGGGCCTAAGAGAGTATTGTATGTCAACTACGCTTTGATAAAAATGGTTTTTTAAGTAAAAAAAAAAAAATAGTAAAATCAGCTAGGAGAGTGAAGATCCGGAAAACCAAACCAACCTAAAGGTAGTGCAGAGTTCAATGAAAGGAGTTTCCTTTATCGTTTTTCGAAAAATACCATTTCTGTGGGTTTGTTTCCCTGGAACTTAAGCAATTATTAACCTGTGGATCTTTAAAAAACAAAGAGAGAAACTGATACCCGTAAAATCGTTCTACAGACGACCGTTGCATTACCTGCATTTTATTATGTGCTTATAGAATTCATGTATGAACACGTAACACACGTAATAGTCTCTGAACAGGAAAAAACAGTGGCTAAATTTTATTATGATGGATATCCATTCCTGGTAAAGCAGTCTAAGCATCTGAGAAATTCAAACTAAACTTGAGAGAAACTTTAACATGGAAAATGTGCCTATTTAATGGCATGCCCCATAATCAATGATTTATTCCATAAAAACAGCTGTAGGAGGCGTCTCATGTAAATATTTAGCAAAAATACATTTGCACGGTTCTCTTTTTACTCTGGATTCAGTACACACCGCGTTTGTTTAAAGATCCTTATGTAAGTTCAGTTCTGACAAACATACAATTTTGGGGTCAAAAGCATCAATCAGCGAATTTCACGTCTTATACAGAGAATAATCCTTCTGGCGGAATGTAAACACCGTGTGAAGATGTGGAAGCAGGCTTGCCTGAGGGCTTTCAATTACACGAACTAAGCCTGCAGAGAGACCGCGCTAAATGCTAACACATGGAGCAGGAGGTTTCCGAACGTTAACCGGGTTGACTTTCCTGGGGTAGGAAGCGCAAGCGCCGGTCCTACGCTCAGGCCTCCTTCTGGAAGCAAAGCAGTGCCTGCGAGACCTGCGTGGATGGAACAGCGAGGACATCTGGAGGTCATTCGGGAGACATGCATGTTACACGCGGGCCACCGGCGATTTATGGTTTTGAGAAACAGATGCGCTAAGCTAATAGCTCCAGTAAAAATATTGTTTTCTTAAAAAAAAAAAAAACCACCCAAAAGACAAAGGCCAAGTTCCTAAAAAACACTTAGATTCACTTGAAACCCCCCACTCTCTGTCTCACACACGCGCACACAGACGCACACACACACACAGGGACACACACGCACACAGGGACACACACGCACACACACGCGCAAAAACAAAGACGTTACTTTTGCCGAACGCGAGAACATTTCAAAAGCAGCAGGAGACTGTACAAAACTGTCTTAAATATTTTCTGTAGCCGTCGAGCGGACTCTGCCCCCCAGACCTCGGTCCAAGGCACCTCACTGATCCTCTGTGCGCCCCGTGTGCCTCGCCACTCGTAGGAAAGATAGAAACCAGATGCGACGCGAGGCTCTGAGGCGCCCCACTCGCGTCCCTCCTATGTGCTCGGGGTCATCGCCGGGCTCGCGGGGCCGTTGGCGGCGTGTTCGGGCCCCTCGGGGCTGCTGGCGGGCCGGGGACCTTCCTGCTCGGTGCCCCCTTCCGGGGCCTTCTCGGGGGCGCCGAGGGGACTCACACAGTTAGCCTCCTGCCTCCCCTTGTCCACTTCGTTGTCGAATTCGATTTTATCCTCTCGGCCGGGCTGCTTCTTCACTTGTCCGTTCTGGGCGGGATAGGTGCTGGCGATGACGTCGTACAGGAACTGGTACTGCTCCTGGGAACGCAAAGCAGCGAGAAATCCCGTAAAGCAGGTTCCCCGCTGCGGGCTCGACTCCCGGTCGGGACACACGCCCAGGTCTCGGGCTCGATTTCCCCAGGAGGAGGCGTGCGGGAGGCGACCGGTGGACGGGTCCTCTCTCATCGACGTTTCTCTCTCTCTCCCCCTCTCCCGGCGCCCTCCCGCTTTCTCTAAATTCATGAAAAAACATCGTCAGGTCAGGGTTAACCCGTCTAAGTGAAAATGGAAAACGTCCAAAGCAGAGGTAAGAGAGACACTTACGAACGTAGGGACCATGCCTGGCCTGGCCTTGCGTAGAGATTTCACTACTTGGAAAACGTCTATCACATCTTCGGTCTCCGCACTTTCCAAGAGGTTAAACAAAGTACAGAAGAGTCCTGTTTGCTGAGACCCATCTCTGGGAAAGGAAGGAAGGATTGAAAAATAAAATAAAAAAAGATGTTGAGGATCAGGCGGCGTGAAGCGGGCGGGGGGCGTGGGGAGGGCGTCCGGGGCGAGCCCCACGGGCCCGCGCACCTGCAGTGCACCAGGAGAGGCGCGCTCTTCTGGTGTTTGCCGCCCTCGGCGCGGTTCCTCGCGGGGAGCTTCTGTTTGAGGCTCCGGATCATGGAGACCAATTCTTTGGGATCCGGGGGAAGCTCGTCCACCCCCCACTTGCTGTACTGATACTGGTGCACCGTGCGGGGCTCTTTCCTCTGCAACGGGGGGGGGGGGGGGGGCGCGTTAACTGAAGCGAGGGGCAGCCCCCGGGGTAATCGCGTTCTCCCGCTGCCCAGCGGCTGTTGTTTAGAGCGTTTAAACGCTTTGTTCTGAAAACGTGACTGTAGAGACCATGGCTCTGCTTTCCTGGAGTAATGTACGTCGACTTATTTTTATTTTTTTTGCACCCGATTTGCTTACATCGCTCGGGGAACTGTTTACCTACCTTGGAATGTCTCAGCTCGAACACGCGCAGGGTGTACGCTGAGGACACGGTGGCGCCCTTCAGCTCGACCTCCACGTCGCCGTGGGTCTGGGTCCCTTCGCCCCAGTACTGAGCGCAGGCCTCCTGGAAGAGAAAGGACAGGGCTCGGCAACTTCCCCGCACGTGTCCTGCGTCTCCCCGTCTCCGTCTGTCTCTCCTTTCTCCTTCCCGCTGTGCTACTCAATTAAAACCACTGATTCTGAAACTGAAAGCTGCCCGTAAAACTCCGAAATCTGTTTCAAGTATTGGGGGGGGGGGGCCTCCTTGCAACAGGCGCCTGGTGTTTCTCTGTGGGATGCGGGGATCCGGGAATTACCGAGGCGGCCAGGACACCCCAGGAACAGCCCTGTCCCCTCGGCTGGGGGCCCCTGACCTTCCTCCCTCCCTTCCACGCCCTTGCCGTCGCCTCTTCACAACGTAGGGGCTGAGCGGCTTCCCGTAGGTCATGACCTTGAGGAAGGACTGGGCATCTCTGCCACTTGGCCCCTGTATCTGATGACCGAGGCCGTCAGCAGCTCAACAGACGTTGAGCGAATCTCTATCTGCGGGGTCAGACTGAAGAGCAGGGGACTTGCGAAGGTGTGTCCTGTCCACAGACCAACCACCGTCCCCCAGCGCTGACAATGACGGGCATCCCTGGCACCCCCCTGCCTGCACTCCTGGGACACTGACCAGCTTAAACGATTTGGATGAAGGGAAAGATTGCTGCAAATATGAACATCTCTCTCTTTTTAAAAAAAAAGCCACGCAAAGAAATAAAAAACAACTTTCTATGTTCAGAGTAGGGGACTAGGAAAAAGAGAGAGAGAGAGAGACGAGGCAGATAATATGATTTTTTATGCTTATGAGGCTATTCATGAAATGAGCTTTCACAGGAGTCAGAGAAAGTGTTTGGTGCTAAAACTTAAAAGATCAAAAAAAGAAAAAAAAAGAAAAAGCAAGCCCGGCAGGCGTGGCTCAGCGGTTGAGCGTCGACCTGGGATCCAGGCGATCGGGGTTCGATTCCCGGTCGGGGCACAGGCCCGGGTTGCAACCCCCAGTGGGGGGCCTGCAGGAGGCAGCCAGTCGATGTTCTGCTCTCACATCAATGTTTCTCTCTCCCTCTCCCTTCCTCGCTCTCTAAAACCAATAAAAAATATTTAAAATAAGATAAAATATGACTGAAAGTACAAACCTGGTCTCGGTTCTTCAGCTCCGTCAGCATAACAATGACCTTGACTTTTCTTTGGAAAACCATCTGCCAAAAGTCCCCGATGGTCTCCTTCAGGGGCCCTTGGGCAGCAATCATCACTTCGGGTTTCCAGTAACTCTGTAAAAAACCCAAACGTGAGACTCCGTTGCTGCTGCTAACGGACCAGAGCAGTAGATGCTGAAATAACCCCCTGGGAATTCAGGCCCTTGCTATTCACATCAGCGTTACATAAAAATATTAAGATTCTTGGGTCCGAGACACAACGTGAAACCTGTAGGCAAGATGCTCATTCAGTTAAAGATAACACTTGGCTAATGTAAAATCAATTTAGAACATATCTTACAAAACTAACAAGTTACCCCTTCCAAAAATGCCTTTTCCCCCCTAAAAATGTTAATCTGATGGTAAAAGGAAATTGGGTAAGTATCTCAAGTTATCTTCACTATCTCTCCTCTCTTGGTGTCTGTACATTCTTACCACAGCTCGCCCGTCATTCAATTAATGCTATGAATGTGTTTCAGGAGAATTTGGAATAAATCCAGCTTAGTATATATGTAAAAAGCATTTCCTGAATGACGACAGGTTTCTCGTTTGAATTCTCAGTTTGTCGCAAAGAAACTCAACGAATAATTCAGATAATCCGAACGAAAGGTTTTCAACTGTACAACTACGCGAACCCGGGTTTGCTTACAACGTGAGTGTCTGAGTAAATACAAACGTTTCCAAACACTTGCCTTTGCTCAAGTTTTATTTTTCAAACTCATACAGTAGGAGTTGCAGTCGTCAAGAGTAGCAACTAATAGCGTCGTCTTGTTTGATAAGACAACCCGTTAGGTTTTAATATCGTTCAGTCTCTTGTTAAGTTAAAATGGAACTTTTAACTTATTTAAAAATGTATTAAAAAATGGAAATGGTCAAGCCAATCAACACAGGGCATGGCCAAGCTCACCCGCCTTTTATAAGATCACTTAAGAGTGATCTGTAAGAACCTCGATGCGTGTTCGCGGGGTCAGACCCTGGGCGGCGGAGACCTGGCACCTACCGTGACGAACGAGGCGTTGATGTATCTGCCCGCCTCCTCCGCGTCGCTGTCGTCGTCCGAGGACTCGTCCGAGTCGTGCTCGCTCTCCTTGCTCAGGTCCAGCTCGTGTTTGAGCTGCACCCGGTTAAAGTCATCTGTGCAAAACAGATGCGTCTTAAGTCTTCCTTTAAAACATCAAATCCCTGCTCGACGGCCACGTGGAAATCAGAAAGTAATTTAAGGGTGACAGATCGCATTATGTGAATTTTTGTCCTTGTGGGACGGGACCCTGCATACAACTCAGCTCTTATTGATTAGCAAATTATAGCAAAGAAGACTCAGAAGGCCCTGGACAGGTTCCAGGAGACACGCTTGGGACGTAATTCAATGTTGAACAACAAATAGGCGTCATAACTTCCCGTGGGATCGTTCAACCTCGAGTTTCCCGTGGACTATTACCATTCTGCTTGATATAAATTTAAAACTACATATATAAATTAATAAAATACACCGCTTAGGTAAAAACCTACTTTTCCATTGTATTCTATTAACATTTAATTAACAGTGTATCTCCAATAAATTATTACTAAATGAAAAGATCTAGTTCATCACTCCTCAGTTTCTCAATGAGAAATTTTTTAATAACCCGATCGAATGACCTGAGCAGCTACCTCCCCATCAATCTCGTATTTTAAACGACATTCGTAAAGAATCCTCCGGAAATTGCCCAGGTCGACCGTGCCGGGATCCAGCTTATTTGGTCGTCCGGTTTGTTAGCCGGGGTTATAACTTCAGTGCCTACGACCGAGTGAGATTATAGGGGCCCCAGACGTGGGGCCCTGTCAACCCGCTCACACGGCAGAATCCAAGTCTCGGGAACTGGGAGTATTTGGGTCTGTGAGGATCAACGACCGGCATTTTAGAGTCTTCTCACCTCCTCTCCCCCCCCCCCCCCCCCAGCTGAGCAGGGAGAAAGGGTGGAAAGAGAACAGACGTGTGTCGTCTTTGCTCCCGGGCGTCACCCTGGGGTCAACAGTCAAAATAGACGGAAGGCGAGACAGGCCCAGCAAAGAGAACTCGGCCTTCTCTCCTCCCGCCGTCAGAGGCCGCATTTTTCCCACAACCCAGCCCCGAAATAATGGGTGGAAAGGAAACACCGAGCACAGCCGGCCCTCCAAAGCCCACGGCGAATGTTTGGGGCTCAGGGTTACACAGCCCGTCGGCTACTCTCTCCCCCGGCCCAGCGCTGAAAACTCGCTCCGAGGTCATCCCTGCGCGTCCGCGAGGGCCTTCCCGCAAACAGACCCAAAACCGCCTGCGTGGAATAAAACCAAAGGGGCTACGTACACGGGATGACGGAGGAGGTCCTGTTTTTGCTTTTATTTTCTTCCTGGTTCCCGCAGTGCTGCGCCCGCCAGCTCCTGTACGAAGGGAGTCTCTGCGGGGGGACCGGAGAGAAACGCGGGCTCAGATCACGGTCCCCGCGGAAGAGGCACCTTGAGGAAGAGCCTTTCGTCCCGTTTTGTGGAATTTACACACATCCCCTGCAGCTCACGGTTGTTAAGTTTGCCTCTGAATTTTCCCGCTTTCATTGCTCGGGCACCTGGCACTGTTGCCACGGTGAGTTTGGGTTTAAAAACACACGATTATGCACCAGAAGATGCTGCTTCCTTCGGGGTGGCTAGTCCACCCCGTGCCTGCAGGGCAGGTCGGCCGGGACTGTGTCACCTGTGAACACCTCCACCCCCCCCTTTTGCTCCAAAACATTACACGATCCTGACCCTGCATCTGATTAAAAGCTTAAGAGAGCCACTGGGCAGTAACCCCTCGGACGCCCTGAAATCACGGTGAACTACACCCTCGCCAGCCTTCAGAGTAATTGCCTCGTAAAGAGGTTGGGACACACGTCCTTCCCCTTCGGTGTCGGTCTTCAGCTCCCGCCAGTTGGATTCCTAAGGACTCGTAAACCCCTCCTAATGACGTCCCCTCCAAACCGGGACCAGATGGGGCGCGAAGGTGAAGGCGGGACCCTCCCTTGCCTCCGGCCCCGAGGCCGAGGTCCTCTGCTGTGACCATGACCCTTTATTTTACACCAGCTCAAGGAGGGGCGGTTAAGAGCGTGGGCTGCAGAGCCAGGTTTGTACGTTTAAGCGAGTCCATGCAGCCGCTGTGAGGCTCCCGCAGGCCTGATGATCGTCATGCGCGAGTTTCGTCACCGTTAGGACCTGTTAGTACCTGGAACTCGGCCTCCAGGGGCGACGGCTCGCTGGGCGGGTCTCTCTTCTTCATGTTAGCCAGGTAGGGATGCAATTCAGACAAGCTCACTTCTGTTTCCCCAAACTGGTTGTACTCCACCAAGGCCTGATGGATCAAGATGTACTGAGCCTACGCGTTCAGGGGAAAACACAGATTATTAGCTGGGAGCTTACAGTCTCATGAATCACATTGAGATAAAGGACATGAGTTCGCTCACACCGGGACAATGCACGGAAAAGAAAACTCTTTCTCTCTGATGTTTAAATATTCCAGAGGTTGGTTCTCATCGTTCTTTGGAATGTGAACAAGTTTCATCTCAGGCCCATTTTTTTTTTTTTTTTTTTTTGCAGAAAAATAGTTTGCTAAATAGGTGAGGCATCTACCGTGCAGCGCCTGGCTTTTATTTTATTCCCCAAAATTAAAAAATATTATCTGTTACTTCCTTCAGTGACTTACTAAGTGAAATTACTAATGCCTGACGCCCTAACCACTGGGCCACAGCAACCAGGGCCTGCGCTTTATTTGGTGACTCACTTGCTCACTGTTCTCACTGAGCATCCAACCGCCTGGAGAGACGGAGGCCTAGGTCAGGCCCCTCGACGTCGTCGGGGCGGCAGGTGCCCGCTGAGCCCGTGCGTCCACATTTGGCAACTCCCCGCCTCAGCTGACGTGCATTTAGGGGGGGTTCCAATTTCCTTGCTACCCTAACACTGGGGGACGCAGCAAACATTCCCGCCCGTGTTTCTTGCTGTGCACGTGCTCTTGGGGGGGGTGCGCGGGTGGAATTGAGGGGCCAGGTGCGGACCCGTCCAGTTAACCGTGGTCACTTAACAATTCCCGGCCACGTGCCCCGGCCAGGCACCTGCCCAGGTGTTTACCCGAATTGCTTCCCTCATCGAAACTCTCTGGTCGCTGTCCCTACTACAGACGACTTACGGGAGGCGTGGACACGTCAAAGACTTTTCAGAAGGAGGCAGCGTTAAGAATTACGAGCAAGGCTCGAGCGCTGGGAGTCTGGCTCCCGGGCGCAGGCGCTCAGCAGGGTGCTCCCTGTCTCCCTCGTGGCTGAGATGCTAGCAGCCAAACTGGTCTCCAGGCTTCTTACTTTTTCCCCAATATGATGAGCGTGGGTGCCATTGCATTATTTTTTAAAAAC
This sequence comes from Miniopterus schreibersii, assembly GCF_964146895.1. Classification (NCBI taxonomy): domain Eukaryota; kingdom Metazoa; phylum Chordata; class Mammalia; order Chiroptera; family Miniopteridae; genus Miniopterus; species Miniopterus schreibersii. The sequence continues at coordinate 1,431,835 of NC_138123.1, forward strand.
GATTTTTCCGCAGTCTCTTTCCGCACTGTGCTCAGCCACTAATGCAAAACGCCTCTAAGATCGGAGCTTAGCAGGCGCGTTCGTTTCCGGGAAACGGAAAAAAAATGGGGGTGGGGGTGGTAGAAGGGAGCATGGAGGGGCTGAATGGCGATGGGAAAAAATAACAAAAAATGAAAAGAGAAAGAAAAGAAACGCATTTCACCCCCCGCCGTTTGAGTCGGAGGGGAATCGGGGTGGCGTTGACGATCGCGACGCCCTCCCCCGAAAGCTCGGGGTCGGGGAGCCCCCGGGAGAATCGCGAACGAAGGTGGGGACCTACCTCCACCTGCACCATCAGGCACCTCTGCCGCCTCAGCTTGACCACGTAGCCGTACACGTCCACCCTGTTCTCGGCCTCCAGGCTCTCCAGCATGGCGTCGATGCCGATGTAGGTGCCGGTGCGCCCAACACCAGCGCTGGCGACCGAAGCACAGCGGAGGCGGCAGGGGCGCCGCAGGGCAACGGGGGGCAGAAGCCGACGGGGGTGAGACAGAGCGAGGAGTGTGAGCTGCTGCTCCCCGACGGTCCCCGGGGGGCACCGCCACGGGGAGGGTGGCCCTAGCAGCCCCGGGCCGGGCCGGAGCCCCTCACCTGCAGTGCACCACGATGGGGCCGCTGAAGAAGTTGCTGAAGGCGTTGACCCTCCTGCGGAGCTTGAGGAGCAGGTGGGAGTCCTCGGGCACCCCGTGGTCGGGCCAGCTGGTGAACTGGATGTGAGTCACCTCTCTCCCCGACACCTTTTCTTTGACCTAATCAAGAGATAATACGTCCTTTGAGCCGATTTATTTATTTATTTATTTTTTCCAAAAGCAAACGGCTTGATGTAAATAAGCGGAAGGGGGGCCGGTACAACTAGCTCCTCACGCGGGGGCCTCTCGGCCGCGGGTGGGCGCGTTGCCTTTTTTAGTGAATCGCGGTCGCCGTGATGTCATGCAGGGCGGACATGCGCCAACCGGTCGGCAGTTACTCACCAGGAGGGCGAGAGAGGGAGCGTTCGCGTCGCCGAAACTGCTAGAAAGTTCCGTGCCGCCAAGTCAGAAACAAACAAACAGAACACGCGCGCGCGAAGACGCGGGGTTGAGGGGTGGGCGTGAGAAGAGAGAAAGCGAAGGCCGTTCTCACAGCCCATTGAAACCCTTCTACGTGGAGGCCGGCAAACAGGACTGTTGTCCTGGCCGAGGATTTGGTTAAACTCTGCTCCTGACCAGCCCTGGGGGAAGCCAGCCCAGATCGCAGCTCATGTTTGTCCCAATTCCGAGGTCACCGCTAGAAGACGCGGGGTTCACGGTTCTCTGACCCGCTGTGAGGGGGGAGCGCCTACGTTTAGAGGACAGAAGAGACAATGAAGCTCGGCTGGTGGTGCTCTTCTGATAGGAAGAGTGACGATGTTAACGAGCAATAAGAGCGTCAGCCCTGGCCGGTGCGGCTCGGTTGGCTGAGCGTCGGCCCATCCGCCCGAAGGTCACTGGTTCGATTCCGGGTCAGGGCTCAGGCCCAGATTGTGGGCTTGGCCCCCATCGGGGGGCAAGCAGGAGGCAGCTGATCGATGTTTCTATCATCATCAATGTCTCTCTCTCTAAAACCAATCAAAACATATTTAAACAAAATAGGAAGGTCCGACTAGTCAAGGTAACCAGATGGGCAATGACCTCTACATGTCACCTGCCCGGGGCCTCCGTGGTTTAGTTCATCATTTAACCATGAACCGCTGGTGGGATTTTCCCACAGCCCTCTGTGGGTAGAGCGATTAGTGAGACCACGAAAACCTTAGAAGACCTTGGGATAAAGACCCCACTGGTGTTTTGTTTTTATTTTTATTGCAGAGACTATATCTGGAAAACACTGAAATATGACTTCAATTACTGAAAACCCTTCCATAAGTGAGATTCAGAGAAAATTTCAACGCTGTCTGGAAACACCTCTATTTTTAACAGCTTTATTAAGATAAAACTCATTTGTTTACAGCGCAAGTTTTTTTATTATATTGACAGAGTTGTCAACGCATCGCCACTACCTAATTATAGGACATCTCCCCCCCCCCCAATACTCACACGGAGCGGCTGTCATCTCGGGCTCTGCTCTGGCCCCTCCATCCCAAGCAACCGCTAACCCCTTCCTGTCTATGCATTCGCCTGGTCTGGACTTTTCATAAGTGAAATCATTCTCATTTGTGAAGGCTTCCGTCTTAGTTACGAGTCAAGGCCGCACTGATAGTTTTCTGAATTAAACACTTCATCTCCCCTACTTTGTGCTTTTTATAGTAGCCTCAGATCGCACCTTATGTATAAATATTCTTCTCATAATGGTAATAAGCCCATTGAGAATAGAAACCATTTTATCATTCATTCCATAAGTCAGTAAATTTACTCAACACATTTCATGAACTCTCTTCTTGACAGGCCAAGAGTCAGCATCACAAATACTTTCGACGTGACTCGGACAAACTCCCCTTCCACCGGCGACTTACCTTGGCCCCGTTGGCTTGTGTCATCGAACCAGCCCAACTCGCCCCCGTCGGTCATGAAAACTCATTTCTCCCAGGAATAGTTTAACTGCTCGCCCTGACTATTCCATCACTGCCTTTAAAAATTACGTAGTCAAGCGAACTCACGTTGGTGATGTTGAACTTCTGAATGATGTAATCGGGGCACATCTTGTAGTCGGTCACCTTCACGAAGACGTCCCCATACTCCCGGCTGCTCTCTTCCACCGATGGCCAGTACTCCGCACACTTGTTCTACAGTTTAAAAAAGTCATGAACAGTTACGGTTTCCCATCGAAACACATTTGTCTATTAACCCTTCTTTACACAAAAACATGAAAATAAAAACGCAGTCCTTAGAAATTCTCAAAAGGTTAGTAGATTCTTTTTTAAGCACATAGGCGCTTTCAGCTCGAGGCTGGAAACGTCTCCCATTCCCCATGAACCTGTCCTGGGGATTTTCTTCCTACCACCTCCCAGACGGTGGGCCTTCCCAGGGTGGGCCTTCCCAGGGTGGACCTTCCCAGGGTAGCCGATGTGAGGGAGGAGCGCTCGTGGGTCAGCAAAACAGTGTGGTTGCCTGTGGTTCAGTTCAGGCCGGGGGATGGGGGGCTTTCTCGCATCCTGGTCACCTGACATGAGTGACCACCCACCTGCCCCAGGTCAGTTTTGTCTCAAGGATCCACAAGTACTTGTGAAATCGCTCATAGAAATCGACTGGACTTGTAACAACACCGCAAGGAAAGGGGGGGATCAATTTAAGTCCGGCAGGTGAACAGAAAGGTTGCAATTTTATCCAGATGTGCACAGCAGTGTGCAGGTGCGGATTTTATTTTCGTACGTGTGTGAAAAATTGGTGTTGCTCTGATTAAAACAGGGAGCCGTCTCAGCTGGTCACCGAGCAGGTGACCGTGGCTTTTGGGAATGCGACCTAGCGCTCTCTCTTCCCGGCCCCCCCCCACCTCCCCCCGGGAACCTTCTGGGTGCTCACCCTGTTTCCTTCTTCACACCGAGTGACCATGACAATGACCGTGGCCTTCTGTTCCCAGATCATCCTCCAGAAATCATCAACGGTTTCATCCCTGGGGCCTAGCGGGGGAACAAATACAAGCTAAGGCTTATCTTCTTTTAAGTGCTTATTAAACGATGCTTCAGAGGGAACACTGATCGTCCGATTGATTACCTTGGGCGGCGATGTACTTCCTGGGCTCCTTGAAACCCTGCGCAAAACACACACGAAGGCGAGTCATTCACTGAACACGCAGTTAGTCGTTTCCACGCAAACCCGGGAGCCAGAGGAAGCTGCTTTGGAGCCACTGTTTCCTGGCCGTGGATTTCCCTGGCCGTTTTCGGCTACAAGGGGGGTTTTCTAACTCGCTACACAAATCGGGTGGCGTTTACGAACAGCAGTTGTGACTTCACGGGTCTTTGCTCAACACCCAGAACGTTGAAAAAACTATACATCCTCCTGAGCTGTGAAGTTTTACGAGAGTAACCCAGGCTTTTCTGTGTTTTATATCCTGCCAACCCCACAGCGCCACCTGCCACCATTCAAGCCCCCTTACCAGACGTGCGCTTACTTTGGGGATTTTCAGTCAATCTTTTTAAATAAATCATCCTGAGGTTACCCTCCCATTTCTACCTGGACTCCATTCTACAGAAGAGATGGGCCCGGCTGGTGTGTCTCAGCAGCTGAGCACTGACCTATGAACCAGGAGGTCATGGTTCGATCCCCGGTCAGGGCACAGGCCCAGGTTTCGGGCTCGATCCCCAGCAGGGAGCGTGCGGGAGGCAGCCGATCAATGACTCTCTCTCATGGTTGATGTTTCTTTCTCTCCCTCTCCCTTCCTCTCTGAAATCAATAAAAACATATTTTTTTTAAAAAAATAGAAATTACCTGCCTAGACCATTGAGTCTAATATCCTGGGCACCAGAAGCATTTTGAGTCTTAGTATCACTTGATTTGTAAGGAAAAACCCTAAATTATATGTAGTCCCGACAGCCAATAATAAATACCTATTCTTGCAAATATCGGGATCTTGTTGTTTGTGGCAGTGATATTACGGGCTTACGTCAAAGCACCTCCGGTGATATTTCTAAAATTTTGCCCCGACAAAGAAGGGACCGAATGCCAGTGGCCGAGGCCCACACGGTGACGGTGTAAAATAACCTGGCAGCGAGCATTTTACTCACGTCAATGTAGCTGGCGTTTATATAGTTGGACCCTGGGTCTCCGTTTATTTCAGACAGTTCGACCCGGTTCTGGTCATCTGTCCAAAGGAAAGAAAAACAAGTCAGCGCGACAATGAAGAGCCGAGGAGCCCGGGGGCCCCGCTCCCGGCGAGCACTCACAGGGAAGGATGTCAACATAGCGGTTCTTGTTCTGGTTAAAGGGTTTCCGAGCCTCCTTGATGGTGGACTTGCTGAACACCCGGGGGATGCTCTGAAAGACACAAGATCCCGGGGTGAGGCTGGTTCAAGGGGAACAGTGTTCCCCTCGCCGTGATCACCGTGGAAACGAGCGGGCCTGGACCGCGCTTCCTTCATGCCGACGGGCAGGCTGCGTGGGGTCACGGGGGCGAGCGTGGAGGAGCGATGCCAAAGCTCACTTAGAAAACGAAGGGCGGGCTACTTGGAGGATGAGTTCCACTCTTTGAGAATAAACTCTTGGTGACAGGAAACTGAGCATTAATTGCTCTGCCCCTTCAAAATTCCCTTAAAAAAACCACCGTAATATTGCAGTAACTACATGTGGTGTCAGATGGGCACTAGAGGTGTCACGGGGACCCCGGGGTAAGTTATACAGGTGTCTCATCACGGGGGCGGACACCTGAAGCGAATCTAATATTGTACATCAACTGTAATTTAAAGATTAAAAAAAGCCCGGCCGGGCGTGGCTCAGCGGTTGAGCGTCCGCCTAGGATCCAGGTGATCGGGGTTCGATTCCCGGTCAGGGCACATGCCCGGGTTGCGGGCTGCAGCTGATCAATGACTCTCCCATTGATGTTTTTCTCTCTCTCCCTCTCCTTTCCTCTCTCTGAAATCAATCAAGATATTAAAAAAAAATAAAAATAAAATAAAAAAAGAGTTAAAAAAAAAAAGGAAAACAAAAACTCATAGTCACCGCCCACCGTGTGGCGGTTACCAGAGGGAAGGGGGTGGAGGGGTCATGAAGGGAAACGGGGCCCAAAGATACGGTGATGGAAGGAGACGGACTTGGTTGGCGAGCACACGATACAGTATACAGGTGACGCACCGCAGGACTGTGCGCTTGAGACCTACGTAATTTAATCACCAAGGTCACCCCAATACATCTGATAAAAAATAAATAAAACTAAAAAACAAAAAGAAAACCAAACATAACACGTAGTTGGGTGACTCCTGAGAATCCAAAGAAAAAAAACCAGCCAAGGAGGCGTTGCGACACAGTCTCGCAACGTGAATGATCGCAGGGGGGCATTATTGTGGAATATCGACTGGTCCCCGACTCGGGGTCTTTCCTCTGGTCCGCCCGTTTCTGCTGAGAATATCTGCCCTGACGGTGCTGATTGCTGTGTGGGATCCAGGATGAAGGCAAATTTCAACGGGATTGATCTTGATAACTGAGGGTCGTTTCCCCTTGTCTACCCAGAAGAGCCCGCACCTGAAATTCAGCCAGGAAAAGCCTCCCCTCGTCGGCAATCTTCCTCTTGTAAGTCTCCAGCAGGACGTCCGCGTGGATGGGCTCCACCGTCATCAGCTGCTTTTCATCGTCTGAAAGCAGATGAGAGACCCAGGGCCCGCGTCACACGTCTGCCTCTCAAAGGTCCACACACAGGTTACTAAATTTGCACCTTGGATTTGATCCTTGCTGATCAAGTAAAAAAAAAACTTAAGCCTTGCCGTTGTCGCGTCGGAGGAGATCCAGGTGAGATAACAGGGTTGAATTTTTATTTAAAGCGGACGGATTCAAATGTGGGCGCGTGGGGGGAGGGGGTAATTCCTTAGTTAAAAAATAGGCAGACTTACCCCTTACGACGAGTTCCTGTTGTTCATCCAAATTGCTGTGAAAATGAAAAAGGCGGGTTTTTATTCAGCATAGACTCCAGCTGACGTTCAATTCCTATGTAATAGATGCATTCGAGGAAGGAGGGAATGGGGGCGGGGGGGTAAGGAAAGAAGGGAAGAGAGTAGCAGGGGGGGACGAAGGAAGACTGGGGGTCAGGGGGCAGATGAAGGAGGCGAGGAGGCGACAATGGAATGATGAGGCCGCGGTTCGATTCCCGGTCGGGCCCGCGTTGCGGCCTCGATCCCCAGCAGGGGGCGAGCAGGAGGCAGCCGATCAGTGGCTCTCCCACTGATGTTTCTCTCTCTCCCTCTCCCTTCCTCTCTCTGAAGTCAATAAAATAAAAAAAAAGTTAAAAATAAAGAAATCCAGCCTGGCCGGGCTTGGCTCAGCGGTTGAGGATCAACCTGGGATCCAGGCGATCAGGGTTCGATTCCCGGTCAGGGCACAGGCCCGGGTGGTGGGCTCGATCAATGACTCTCTCATCATTGATGTTTCTGTCTCTCTCTCCCTTTCCTTTCCTCCCTCTGAAATCAATATATATTTTAAAAAAAGAGAAAGAAATCCACACGTAGAAAAAAACATTAATATTTAATATAAACGGACAAGACCATGCTGACAGCCTCTGGTCCGAGGTTCCGCGATGAGCCGGGTGTCACGCTGTCTTGTCATTTTTCACTTATCTGGGTCCAAACTTGCCTCCCAGGTGGGTGTCTTCATCCCTATTACTATTATTGTTATTATTATTATTATTAATTTTGAAGTCAGTGCCTACCTGGACCGTCTCTTGTGCAGGTCATAGATTTTGTAGAGAACCACGAGCAGGGCTATGGATGTCACGACAATCAGAAAGACCAGGAATGTAATCAGTGCTCTGGAATTATCTAGAAATTAAAAAAGAAATAACCCACGGAGAGAGATTACTATGCCATGTGGTTGGCTGGATTCTTTGAACAATCACCTTTGGCGTACTTACGCTTTAATATTTCCACTTGTTTTTGAGGTTTTAAAAAAAAAATAACATATTTAGAACGAGTCCCGATAAATTCCCAAGGTTGCGAACTTTGCCTGTATTATTAAGAACCCCAAAAAACGATTTTGTATCTCTAAAGGGTCATCAAAATAGAGAAGAGCGGCTCTCTTCTCTTTAAATAACGTCCTTTTATGAGTTATTTTTTATGAAATCAACAATCCTTGAATCATTGAATTTCCTAGTCCGCATTGAAGATACTGTATTTTAAGATGACACTCATCTATACATGTTTTTTTCGGGTAACTTAAAATATTATGTTTTTGAAAAATAGATAATTTAAACATTTCATAATTAAACATGATATAAACGTAAGCTATTCAAGCTGTGTAAGTGTTAATATATTTTAAGTATAAATATAATGAAGAACCAAGTGATTACTTACATGATGTTGATTGGGAAGCCCTGTCTGGAGGTCCCATATAATGCCCATTGTTGTAGCGGATCTGAATATCAGTGAGAAAAAAACAGAAAATAGTTTTCTAGTGTAAATTCTTATATTATAATGTAACACACACATTGTCTCTCATACAATGATTTTTTTATTTTCATGAAGAACATACTGGTTATCTTTAAAGTTGAAACTACAAGGTTATAGCAATATTTTAACAAATATTGTTTAAAAAGGAAATATGTAGCAGTGAAAAAGAGGTAAAGAAATCTTAGCCCAGTTAGCAATACTACTATTCTAACCCAGCACATCAAAATACTCCGAATTTAAAGTTCAATTCCCTAATAACAGGTCAATAGCTTCACATTTCATTTAAAAAGGAAAGCTCTGCCATGTAGCGTTAACAAGGGTCATCCATGAAAAGCACATGTTGATGATATGTAATGGATCGATCATATAAAGGTAATATATTGATATTTTGAAGGTCAACAATATTCTGACAAAATACTTGCTTTAAACTACTGTCTTGAGTACAAGGGGTGAACAGTGTGGAGTCAGACTTTGGAGACCTTTGAAATGTGACTGCGTCAGACCTCGGAGCTTCTCGAGTCCCTGGGAGCAGGGGTCTCAGTGACCAAGGTCCACACAGTCGTCATTAGAACAGACATCAGCCCCACAGTGACCACAGGGGTTTTAATCCTACCTCAAAGGTGTACTGGGTTGAGTAGGAGAGATCCTTCACCAGGAAGTTACAGCTTCCCTTGCGGTCATTTTTAACACAGGTGTCCCCCGTTTTGACGTCCAATATGTAGAGACCTGTACTGGGGCCGTTGAAGTGCTCGGGTTGGTCACAGGTCACCTGCATACTGTTATCTGACTTCTGCAAAACCTTTATGTTCTTGACCTTGCTCGGGGCTGTCGGAAGGAAGGAAGATCAGTTAATCATTTGGTAAACGCCCATTTCAATGACTCGACACCCTGCGTGTGCAATAGAAACAATTTTAGGTGTTCCTGGGGGGGGATGGCTGAGAAAGTGACAACAGTCCTTCCAAGAAAAAAATGGTAATGAAACATCTACAAATAAGCGTCCTGTTTAATTCAGTGAGCGTTGGCCTGTGGGTTGGGCTGGAAGCCTTGGGTGTTGATGCCATCCCCTGAGGACAGAGCAGAGGGCAGAGGAGAGGAGCCGAGCGGAGGGCCGGGTGGGCGGGAGATGACGGGAAACCAAAGGCCGACGTCCGATCCTCTGCGAATCGTGTCTGTTTTGATCGGAACGAAAGCATCAAGCTCGAGGACCTGGACGTTTTCCACCGAAAGCTCAATGACGTTAAGAACATTTACGTCTCCGGCCTTGAATAGGACGAGTTGCCTTGGTGAGCCCGGTGCCGGCGAGGGCGTCGGGGGCGACAGGCGTTGCCTTAGACACGTTTCTCTTGTTCCCTGAGCTCATGGACCTAACGTTGCCCTCAGGGCAGATCTAACGCTGGGCCCGGGGACCGCGGAGACATCAGACAGGTGGCAAGAGCCAAATGCCACTTGAAAGGAAACCCCGGATGGACCATGTGATCACAAAGATGGGAAAGTGCTGGTGACATATTTTGTTTGAAGAGGTGTTTGGTCAGGCGAGCAGAGGGGAGCAAGGGAAAGCTTTGCGGGTGAGGCGTTATGTGTCTGATTGCAGTTGATATTTCTGGATAATAAAGAAAACCATAGACAAAGCATATTTAAATCTAAGTTGGTGAGGCACTTAATTGCCTGAAAGTTTAGACACTGTACCAGTTAATATGCCCTCACGGGTCGTTTTTTATGATTCTTATGATTATCTCTGAAGAAGATAGAGAACCCAGGAAAAGTTTTAAAAGTATTGTGCTTTAAATTATTTTAAACCCTAGATGTAAACCAATGGGTCGATCAATGCACTTCCCAAAGGAAGCATAAAGGTAGATGTTCCGCATGTTAAAATGTTCACACTTTGCTCCCTGGCTTTCATAGAAAAAAAAAAAAAAATTAAAGCATATAACTTACGTGCTGCTTCTGTCTTGAATTCACATGAGCTAACATTTCCATCACGCCTTATTCTTCCGATGACATAGGCCCCTACTGATACTTTATAACTTGTAAAAGGTGTCAAAGCTTGCAAATCATACTCCGTCACCGTTTTACCTAGATTGTAGCATTTGGAATCTCGGGGGGGGGGGGAAATCAAAACATTTGAGTCATGACAAGTCAAGATCGCGACATATTTCATTTGGTGCCTACACAAAATCACTCCTAGCCAACTGCAAACCCAGTGATTGAGAAATCAACACATCCTCAAGGTTCAGAAGTACATACAACGACCAGCGATTGTACCGAACAAATTCCATCATCATAAACAATCTCAAATGTCCAAAAATGTCGGTTTCAAAGGGTTAGTTTGGTACATACACTGTTTAATAAGTGCATTTGGAAGATGGTCTCTTTCCTTTCTGGGAAAACATAGCCCACAGTGGATATCATGAAATTCTTGAGTTGGGATGTTTCAGGAGGATGATTTTTTTTAAAGCAAAACTTTTTTCTAATATTTAACCTCCAGACTTGGACCATCGATATCAGCTACTGCATGGATTTCCTTAATATGTTTTTATTGATTTTTTTTTTTTTAAGAGACAGGAAGGGAGAGAGAAAGAGAGAGAAACATTGGTGAGAGAGAAAGATCGATTGGCTGCCTCCTGCAAGCCCCCTACTGGGGACTGAGCCCAAAACCAGGGCATGTGCCCTGACTGGGAATCAAACTGGTGACCTCTTAGTGCATGGGGTGATGCTCAGCCAACTAAGCCACACTGGCAGGGCTACTGTATGGATTTTAGATGTAAATCCATTTGATCATGAATAACTAGATCTACTCAACGGTGAGCAGGCACAGTTTTAGCGCAGGGCATAAGGATGCCCTCACGGTCACCGCGGCTCACTCCCTCAACCCATTGCTAGCCCTTTCCAATTCCTGATTTCCCTTTCCCGGTACAGGATTAAATTCTATACAAATTACCTGTAGCCTCTTGTTTATAACAGAAAGTAAAATTATGAAAAACACTTTGAGGAGGATCCCAGGTAATCGTTCCTTCGGCTGAACCTTTGGAACTACAGTTAAGCTGCTGAGGTGCTCCTGGAGCTGTGAAAAGAATGAAAATAAAATATAAAAATTAAGACACGTGGAAAGATTCTTTGTATGGTAAGCATGCATTATTAACGCCCACACTTTAATTAATCCTGAATTAATAATGAAATGTTTAAAAGGACATCAGGTCATACTGAATTTGCTTGAGCGATCATTTAATAGAGTACGTGTCATCCCAGAGCGTCACTGCGACCTGAAAACACTCTGCTGACGTGAAGATGTCTGAGAGCCCCCCCCTTTTCTCTCGTGTATGTTACCACCTGGCTTTCTTGGTATTGCCAGATTTCCCTGGGCTGAAAATTGGTCATTGGTAGGACTGATGAATTTCCCAGTCCTTGTTTGAAGCATCACTCCTCACTGCTTCCAGGGACTGGTCATCAGGACTTGAGATGCAAGTTGACTAGGTATGGTTTATACTAAAACACACCCGTTTCAGGTGCAAAGTGATGGGTTTGGACACATGTATGCACCTCTATCACCGTCATGATCAAGATAGAGAACGTTCATGTCATCTCAGTCAAGTCAGCTCCCCGATGCCCTCTGAACTGCTCCTGTAACTGCAGATCCAATTGGTCTTTTCACCCATTTCATACAGATTAAACCCTGGAGCAGGTACTTCTCATGTCCTGCACACAGCGCTCTCAACACAATGTTCCAGAGATTCCATCATCTCACGTCAGTAGTCGGTAGTTCCTCTTATTTGTGAGTGGTGCTCCCCTGAAAGGGCGTACCACATTTTCCCTATCCATGCAGTGTTATTAGTTGAACTCTTGTTATCACTTGTACTGCTGGCATTTTAGTAATGATAATTATGATTCTGCCATAAACTTTTGGATTGGCCACTGTTTTATTAGCGTATTGCTCATATTACTTCTACCAGAGGCAGGATCAGAGAGGGGCCGAGGGTGGGAGCACCCCAAGAAGGAGTGATGCTCGGGGAAAAGGGAGATGAAATGGTCAGTGAGTGAACAAGCATTTCACCAACCTCACAGTCTGTTTCCACCACAAGCTCCCAAGAACCTACAATTTGCAAAACAAACAAACAAACAAACAAACAAACAAACAAATAACAAAATCTTGACAGGGGTTTGGATGCTCTGTCACTTGTTTCTAAATTCTACTTTAAAACGTTGATACAAGATACAGGTACGTTTCCCGAAACCTCTTCTCCAAATCTATAACATCAATTTCTGGGATACTCAAAGAGTCATAAGAACATAAAAAGAGAAGAAATTTTCCATATAAATGTAAATACTATACTCACTTCCAAAATCTGTTTCAATATTCCTGGTTTCTTCAATGACGATATAGTCATCATATTGTACTTTTGAAAAGCAAGTATAATTTGTTTTGGGAGTAAAGCCACTTGTGTCAATTCTCATCTTAGATGACCTAGAATTACCTGAAAGAAATAAGTATTGCATACGAATATATTAAAACAATATATTTAACTTTCTTTTTGGATTTCATATTTATAATTAATACCTATTAGATTGAAAACCTATGGAAATAGAATAATAAATAAAAGATCATGAAAACTACTAAAGCAATGCATTATTTTGTCACACTCAATTATAAAGAAAATATTAGGGAGTATAATGGATTTTGAGGGTGTCTCTAGTTTAACCGATGGAATGAGTTCCTGGTTCTCTCATCCTGCTTGTACCACAGCCGGGCATCTCCCCTCTAACAGCATGATGACAACCACTGGCACACTTATCCTCTGTGTGTGTCTGTCTCCCCAAATAGGGCCCAGCAGATGGCTTTATGCAAAGGGAGGGAGATTCCAACTCAAGCAATTCAAATAAAAGGGAATAAAAAAACATTTAATCATTAATCATTACAAAGAAATGCTATCTCGCCCAGCCCGGCTGGCGTGGCTCAGTGGTTGAGCGTCAACCTATGAACCAGGAGGTCATGGTTCGATTCCCGGTCAGAGCACATGCCCGGGTTGCATTCTCGATCCCCAGCAGGGGGCGTGCCGGAGGCAGCCGATCAATGACTCTCATCGTTGATGTTTCTCTCTCTCTCTCTCTCTCCATCTCCCTTCCTCTCTCTGAAATCAATAAAAACATATTTTTTAAAAAAGAAATGATATCTCAATTGCTGCCCCCCCCCCTTAGAACCCAAACTCATATTCCTAGAGGCACTGACCCTTCTTTTTCCATTTTTCTTTGTTTGTGAATTTTGTTGGTGGAGGGCTGACCAAGTGAACTCTTGAGTCACACGATCCTACGTTATCACACCCTTCTCTGACAACCTCTTTAGCAGCGCCTTGTGTTTAACAGGTGCCGAGAAAACGGTTGTAAATTAACTGACTTTTACTATTTCAGAAGTTATTTTTCAGGGGGAGTATTTGTGTAATTTGTACATTTGAGTGGTGTGGACAGTAAAATGATTTGACTCCAAACATATGAGAGAGAGAGATGGACAGAGAGGGGGAGGAAGGAAGAAGGAAGGAAAGAACTTCCCACCACCGCAATTCCCTGATAAGGGCTATATTCTTACCACATTGATGTGTGTACTTAATTTTACTGGCATCACAAGTAGACGTTTTTCTTTCTTCCCACTCTAAACAAATGGAAGTGCTTGCTGCTTGGTCCTGTACACAATCAACTAACCGAAAATTTTCACGATCTGTCAAGCAGAAGATATAGAAATCGGTGGTTAATATTTGATGATGTGTGTTCCATGATCAATTACAGTCCCTGAAATTACGCTCATGACAGACTTTTGAAAAAGTCTAAACTCGGGTTTTGTGTTTCTCGATTACTGTTTTTGTGTGTGTTTTTTGTTTGTTTGTTTTTTAACATCACTTATTTGGGTAGCATTTTATTTAGAATTTATGCTACTTTTAGGAAAACAGAACCCAAGCGAACACCTAGGTAAAACTGCATTTTTTTTTTCCACATTCTAAAACACTTAGTCCATTTTGAGTTTTTAAATTTATAGCTTCAGTTTTTGCATTTACTTCTGATTTTCCCCATTGAACGGTTATCACACAGAGTGTGAGGGCTTCCTCTTGGGGAGTGTCTTTTTTTTAAAAAAAAAAAATGTTATTTTCTGTTTTTAATTAATTTCAGTAATATTTAGAGAAAATAAGTTTAAAAACATTGATACTTACCTGGTGGTACATATAATTCTAAAATTTTCTCTGGAGCTCCACATGTGTCATGAGAGATACTAACATTGATATTTTCACATTCTTTTAGGTTAGGGATCATTTTGTTGATACATGGATTAGATGTACAGTTTACTTCCTCATTAACTTTTAGTTCTGCGGTAAATAATTTAGTTGTACTGTTATAATGGTAAACTGCACGGGCGTTGGCAAATTTGTCACCTGAAAAGAAATGAAGCAAAGCGGTGAGGGTTATTTTATTTTTCAGAACAAACCGACCTGCATGTAATGCAAACTCCTTAACTAGCAAATCGCTAACAAAATCCCCCCAGGAACATGGAAACTAGAGACACGTCCGGCCCCTCTGGAGTTTTCCTTCATAACTCCCTTTACTGCTTTATCAAGGACCCCGGCTTGTAAATTCCCATTTGGGTGATTATCAGATTAATGTCCCTCTTCCTTTCTGGACTCCGAGCAAAAGATCATTCCCTTAAATCCAGGTCCCTGCCTAAAACCTGTCACTAGTGGGCGCTCAATAATTACTTGTTGAATTGATGACCAAACGGATGATATTTTATTTTTTTGCTTTACAATGTCCTTTTGTTTATTTACTTATTTCATTATTTATTTACTTAGTTATATCAAATTTACTGGGGTGACAGAGACGGACAGTGACAGATGTTTTGAACTTCTTGATAAGCCTTCGGGGATTATCCACATGTTGTGTTGACCACACATTCTATGCCACCCCAAAGCCAACTTGCTGCCGTTTCATTTTACAAACACCCAAACTGGAGTCGAGTGGCTTCCCCAAAGGTTGTTCAGCTCAGCGTCGTGAATCCTGATATTCAAAACTAGGTCTGAAGAGGGAGGCGTCCAAGCCTCCTGCCCCCACCCCCACCCCAAGGACGCCGGCTCTTAAGGCTTGGAAATCATCATTGGCGAGACGTTAGAGCTGGTGAGCTGAGTCTGCCCGGGGGGTCTTGGGAGCTGGGCCCAAAGAAGGAAATTATTAAAGTATTTCTTTTATGCTGTCTCTGGGGAGGTAAACTTACCACATGGTTGCTTAGTTGTAGTAGGAACTGTAATAGAGAAAAAAAAATTCATGTTAGGATTTCTCTGCTATAGTCATTTGGGGGTGGGGGGGGCCTACGTAGCGTCTATAGGGGTAGGTTTGACGGATCACACAGGGCTTGAGGTTCCTGGGGACAATGCTGGAGTTCAAAACTTCAGACGTCATAAACGAATGAGCTAAAGTTCTATAAAACACTTTCACGAATTCACCCGATCAACACAATTGGGATAGTCATACTATTAAGATTTTGGGGGGGCACACTTGTGATTATGGTACAGTGACACACAGCCATAACATTCTCAAGACACATCCCTTGATTTACCTCATCGTAGATTGATATAACCTCTAGAGAGGCCCGTTGACATGTTTGTTGAAAAAAATCAGAAAATAGGCAAGGGGTGCTCCATTCTCTAATTTGACCTTTGTAAGAAATCACACACTGAGATGTATCTTTTGAGCGTGGGATTTAACAGAACTGGGTGGAGACGTGCTCCGTGGGATCCTGCTACTCTGGTCTTTGAGCTCAAGAGTTTGTGGGAGGCAGTGGCCTCGCAGGCTCGGCCCTGGGGACCACGGACAGGCACCCCGATGGCCGGCCCGTCTGTACCCTGCAGGCCCTGCCTCTGCCCATGGCCCACGCTGTGCGGCTGGAGCTCAGGCCTCTGCTACTCGGCACCTAGAAGGCCCAGCCCGTTAAGAGAATCGCTTCTTTTTCATACCGACAGCTAACCCCGCTCTTAGAGAAAGGAGCCCTCGTCTGGTTGGTCATTTCTGCTCACGTTTTCATAAAGTACACAACTCCGGGGGGACGGCGCTACTATAGGGACACCATAGGTCACATCCTATGCATTCTATACATTCTGTATGTTATCCCCTGGTCTCATCGCCTGCCATTCCCACCCTCAGGTCCACGACCCTCAATTGAACTTCTCAAAGCAAAGGCCCTTCTGTGAGTGCGCCCCAGGCGGGTGCTGGAGCTGTGTCTGCATGACTGGGGGTGAGGCTGTCACCTATGGTGGTGGAAGCGGATGAGAAGCTGCTTGCAGCAGGGCTCTGAGTGGATGTTGGTGGAAGGGCCAAACCTGCAAGGAAACGGAACAGAAGGATGAAAGTTAATGAGTTTGCCAGGTCGCAGGGCAAGGGGAAGACACTTGAGTGAAGCGACTCTCCTGGCTGCATCTTTGCTAGAGGGGCCTCCTGTGAACCGACACTCGCTTGTTTCCAAAATAAGATCGTGGACCAAAGACTTATCTACATGTGACCTTTAAGAGAACGAAGAGTCCACGTGATGTGAACTAAACATTGTCTAAGCTGAGAGCAAAGTCCTCAATCTTTGGTGGGATTCTTACCGGGTGTGTGACCCTCAACCTACCCCCTCTCTCAACCATGACCCTTGTTAACTACTAATAAGGATGCCAGTTACTCTCTTGCGCCTTGCATTTCATACCAGGCCTTTTATAATCTTCAGTCCCCACTGAAACGAGTATCACTGTACCCATTTTACAGGAGGAAAAACTGATACTCAGAAAGTATCAGTCACTTGTGCCCAAGTCAGCTACGAAGGTGAAGAGGCTGGATTTGGTCCCAGGGCTACACAACATGAAAGGCTCTTATTTCTCCTTTGCCACGAGCTTTTATAATAATAATAATAATAATAATAATAATAATAATAAAAAATAAAAGAAAATACACCCAGGAAAAGCTTCCCTGAGAGTTTCTTCTGTCTAATTCTGTATCGACATGCAAGCTGGAACCTGCCCACAGTGTTTGGGGTGACACACAGAGCTGTGTTCAGGTTTAAGTTTCCATCTCCTTAGCCGTAACCCAGACCCCCAGAGCGCTGCGGCCCGACCTGAGGAGTTGGTGGTGCTGTTGGAGGTGCGTGTGGGTGAGGCAGTGGGGCTGCTGTGTGCAGGGCTGGGGGCGGCTGCTGGCGGGACAGCGGTGACTGCAGGAAAGGTGCTGAGAACCATCTCTGCTGGGGTACCTGCAATCAGAAAGGCCGTCAGCACTGTCCCTCGGCCCTGCCCACCAGGGCAGTGGCCAGCGTAGCCAGGATCGCTGCCGCTAAGCCAAGCAACAAATCATCAGCCACTTCTGTCAAACCACAATATACGCACTCTATAAAGCCAGGAGAAACAGCGAGGCCGTGGGAGCGATCGGCTCCAGGACTGACAACTTGAAATCTACGATGCTTTGTCGCTAGAGCCCAAATTTTAAATGTACTTGGGACCTTGGGAGGCAGCTTGGACAGCCTGCAATATCAAAATTGGACCCAAGTGCCCTGGCCGGTGTGGCTCAGTCGGTTGAGTG
The DNA here is from genome assembly GCF_964146895.1 of Miniopterus schreibersii. NCBI lineage: Eukaryota > Metazoa > Chordata > Mammalia > Chiroptera > Miniopteridae > Miniopterus > Miniopterus schreibersii. Next base: position 1,449,488 of record NC_138123.1, read on the forward strand.
TCGTCCTGTGCACTGAGAGGTCACCGGTTCGATTCCCGGTCAGGACACATGCCCTCGATCCCCAGTAGGGAGTGTGCAGGAGGCAGCTGATTGATGGTTCTCTCCCTCTCCCTTCCTCTCTCTCTCTCTGAAATCAATAAAAATGTATTTTTTTTAAAAAAATGCACCAAAGTGACTGAGTAGGGTGCTGGTTTGCTGGTGCTGAGACCCTAAAGACGGGAGGGGTGCTCTGAGAGTCAAAGGCCCTGTTATGTTGTCAGAGGGGGAACTGTTACACCCCACATGCTGAGGGCCACCTCCCATGGGGTGCAGGTCTCTGGGGAGTGGTCCCTCGTGCAGGTGCTTAGTTCTATTTTTCTTAAAATAGAGCCGAGCTGGCTCCTGCCTGTGCAGCTGCTGAGCTGAGCTCGGGGCATTTTCCTTTCCAGTTGGTGGTCACAACTCTACTTTCACTCTATGGGCTGCCCCGGCCAAGAGACATCAAACTGGCTCAGAACCAAAGGACGTCCCTGTTACCCTGACATCGTCACCCTCATTTTCTAACTGCAATGAGCTCATCGCTACAGGATGAAGCGTTGCAGCCGGAGAGACTGCACACGGGCTTGGGTAAGACTTTGCATTGTCAAGTTCAAAGCACGCAAGGCCCGTCACGTGGTCCCCCAGGTGCCACACCCAGAAGTCCAGCACAGGCAGTCAGTGTGAACCCACGGGGGGGCTGTCTGGGCCAAAGCAAAAGGACCACAAGCCAGCCCCTATTTGAGCTTGTTTGGCTGTTTCACAGCCATCAGCTCATTGACATCTGCAGCCAGACTCTCTGTGTCTTGGCCAAGGGGGGCCCGTGTGCCCATTCTGAACACGGCTTGGATGCAAGACCTGGGGCCTCCTCCAGTCCAGTCCCTTCCTCAAGTTCACACATCCATCCCATTCCATCGGAAAATGCACCTGCCAAAATTTGGGGTTTGGGGTCTCGGCGCTGTCTTCAAAGCCCACTACAGAGCCACATTCAACTAAACCAGAAAATACTAAGGTAAATACCAGCGCCTCAGAGGAGACTCCAACAGAGCAACAAGAGGGGGAGAGTCTCACAGCCTTTCACGGAAGAATTCGGACACAGAACTGACCCTCTGCGAGGTCCTCAAACCAGCTGGGCGTCTTTCAGCCTTTTTTGCCCTTAGCCTGAGAGACCCTTGTCCGCGGGCTGCCCTGAGCGCCCCCGACTCACTCTGCCCCTTCCCGAGTTCCCCGCCTCCCTGGCTCAATTTGAAAACCACTGTCCCTCGTGCAGGGAATCTCCGCAAAGGCTTAGGAGTGGCATCCCCAATTTAATTAGGTCAATTCGTCCTAATAGATTTCTAATGAGTGGAATCAGCCACCGTGCGAATTCCTTGATTGGGACGGAGCAGAGGGTGTGTGTGACAATCCGCCGGCTGGCTGGTCCTCTCGGGTTATTTTCCAGCTCTTTCCTGGCCGCAATTTCTGAAACTGCAGATTTGCTAAAAGCTCCACATCTTTTTACTGCGGTTCCCATGGCAGCAGGAAGGAGGCAGGGAGGTGAGAATGGCTCTTTCCCAGCTGTTTAAAGTTTGCTGATGGCCTGGAATTATTTTTTATGCCGAGGGAACGGTTTTACTGCTGCAAAATAGCAGTCGTTCGATGTGATATGTTTGGCTTCCAGGTTTGACTCCTGCTTCACGTGAGACCCACTCCAGCGCCAGCTCTCGGGGCTCCTGGTTCACACCTTTAACCTCCAGGCACTGGGGTCACTAACTTATCTCTGTGACTGTTTGTAACCTGACAAACATGCTTGCGTTTTGGGATAAAAAGGGGCACCACAAAGCGCTGTGGATACCGATTTTGGGAAGACCGGGGAGAGAGTGTTTCGCCTCGTTTTGATAAATAGAGGGACGCAGGTGCTGTCAATCACACCTGGGAACAGAGGTCATTGGCCAGAACGGCGTGGCCACCGCAAGCCCGGGAAGATTTGGGAAACTTCATTCTGTGAGCAAAGAAACTCTCTTATGCTCTTGGTTCCGCTTGGCACCATTGGGTCATGGCTCTCGCTTGGCTTCCTGGCATTCTCCCAATTGGCCCACAGCCATGGGGACCCCACATGCGATGGACTGATGGACTCTACTAGCCGGATGCTGGACTGGACCCGGCTGCAACGTGGAAAGGAAACTAGACACTGGCTCTGATTTTAGCTCGACTGAAGCCCCAGCTACACTTCTTCTATGGCCGGACAAAGGGAAATGGGATTTTGGAAACCCAGGGGTGTCATTCCACACAAATAAAAAAGACTCGTCTTCCCGTGCGAGTCTCAGGAAATTTTTTTCCTCGGGATATCGCAAGAAGCCCACCCTGGCAACGCCCAGTGGGGGAGGGGATGCCACACTTGGTCCGGCATCGCACCCACTGAGCAGGTGGCTGAATTCCCTCACCCCAGCCTCAAGCTCAGACGTTTTCATGCTCTGCACATTCACACAAGCCTGACCCCGCAAACCTGCTGTGTCATTGCCGCCCGGAGCCAGGGTGCGTGCGAGAAGGGGAGCCTTGCTGGGTGCCTGAGGGTCTGCTTGATGGGGAAGGTGAGGTGGCTGCTCTGATGTGGTGCCTAAGGTAAGAAAGGGACATTTATTTCATCAATATTTCCCCGCTGCAGAGGGAAAAGTTAAGTACCACGAGGTTATGCAAAGCAAGCGCTAGTATTGTTTACCAAACTCTGGAATGGCCCAATCTATTAAAATCTGTGTCTGCCCGTATTTAATTCTTTTACTTCGTTTTTTAAAATAACGCAAATATCCCTGGGTAGGAAATATCCAAATTAACAAAGCTGGATTATAAGTCCTCAGTGTGCGTGCTTTTTAAAAATAAATTCTCTCCAATAATTTTCTGATACTCAGAACCGGGAATCGAACAAAGAAAGATTCTGCTTGGGCAGGGGGATAACTAACAGCCCAGGAGGGAGAGGCTGACAAAGACTGAGAGAGGGTGTTTGGGCCTCTCCGGGGCTCCAGAAAACCCACGTGAGCAGGACCCAGGAGATCAGAGGGCACCAGAGAAAGCCCCCACCTCCCACCCTGATGTAACTCACAGGGGTTTCCCTCCCTCCCCACCCCCTCCCCTATCAGTGAACATTCTTTACTTCGATTGGCCAATATTTCCTAAATACCTAGATGTCCTACATTTCACGCACTTTAATAAAAACACATGCATAGAAACTGAACACATGATTTAGTTAAAAAAAAAAACAAAACTGGTTGTGCTAACTTTAGAATTAAAAAAAAAAAAAAAGCCCGGCTGGTGTGGCTCAGTTGGCTGGGCACAGTCCCATTCACTGGGCGGTCACAGGTTCGATCCCCGGTCAGCGCCCAGGCCCAGGTTGCGGGCTCGATCCCCAGCAGGGCCGTGCAGGAGGCAGCCGGTCGACGCTCGGCTCTCACGTCAATGTTTCTTTCTCTCTCTTCCCCTCTCCCTTCCTCTCTCTGAAATCAATAAAAGCATATATATATATATTTTTTTTTTTTTTTAAAAAAAGACAAGTTTCCCGTCATCTCGGTTCAGGTGACATCTGCGCTGACCTGGCAAGTCAGGCTGACTAGCATTATCCCGCGGGTTCAGGGGTGTCTCTGCGGAGGGACCCCCCGCACTAAAAGCTGAGGAGCGGCTCTCCGGCTGGGAGGTGCTTGCGTGTGAGGATGTCTGGGTGCCGGCAGGTGAGTGGGTGGGTGCGGGCGGAGCGGTGGGCTTCCCCGGTGGGCTCAGTCCTGTGATGTCGTGGGAGACGGAAAAGCAGAAAATAAATATGTGAATCACATCCCGAGACGTCTCCGCAGCTGAGGTCAGGGACCTCCCAGTCCTCATGCTACGGGGACAATACATGCCCACGTGTGTTTATCTGCACACACCATCCACATGGCACGTTGTGTGCGTGTATCTGTAAACGCACATACGTCACGCTCAGGCGTATATACAAAGATGCACACAGAGGCACATATGAGGCACACCCAGTAAAAACCAGCCTCGGAGCAGTGGCTAAAGTAAGGCCCAGCTGGTGGGGTTAACCCGGCCGTTCCCCGCCCATCGCGGGCGCTCCAGGCCCGCAGCAAGCCGCTCTCACGGCGGGGGCGCGATGCGTGAGGCCGTCGAAAGAAACCGTGAAAGGCTGGTCCGCAAAGAGCGGACCAGAGCAAGACAGGGTCGCGTGGGAGCGTTGGGAGGAAGAGGCTTCCGTTCCCAGCTCTGCCCAGGCCCGGTGCCCCCCGCCCGCCTTGGAGACACCGCGGGTCCCCAGGGGCGACCGCTCTGATCTGCACTTTGGGTCACATTTTAACTCACCCGGTTTCAGGTTCGGAGGCTCGTTCTGAGAGAGTCGGTGCAGGGATACCTGCGACTCTCCCAGCAAAGGGGCGGGTCCCCCAGCATTTTGAACAGTCGCCCCCACACGGCCCCTGCCCAGCCCTCCTGCAAGAGCGGCCCGTTCATCCGCTTGGGGGGACGCGCTCCCCCGGAAAAGGAGCCAGGCCGCGCTGCACGGAGAGGCCCGGGCCGAGTCCGTGGGATGCGCATTAACGGCTTTCATGTTTATAAGCTTCTCTGCCATGTTACAAAAGTATAAAATTCTAATGTTAGATCTTTTTTTTAAAAAAAAATAAATAAAAGAAGATGCTTCCCGGGCAGAGTCGGGAGTGTTCTGTTACTGCTTGTCCAGTCCTCTGTGTCCAGAGTTGGAAATGGATTTTTATTTAATGACAACAGTGACTCCTTCAATAGCCCGATTCTCAGGGCATTTCGCACGTGCCTCGTTGGGACCGCGTATTATGATCATTAAATCAGAATTGTCTTATCCCTTCACTCACCTTCTTAATTCGTACCTTCAGCGGCAGGATTAATCAGGAAATCAATACCACATTTTCAACAACGGGGACATTTAAGTGGTGGGGTTTATTTTTAACCCAATGCCGCCTAATGTTCCTCTCTTATTTCGCATGTAGCCTGTGTAAATTTACTTTCAGCATCTGCGTTGTTTAAATTCAATTTATCACAGGATCAGGACGCTTGTTAAGGCTAAATTCAGATGTGACAGTTGAATTTGGAAATAATTATTTACAAAATATCTTAATAGCCTCAAAATCTTTCTCTTGAAGGGGGATATGTTTTATATATCATTATGTTTAAATTCTCCCTAATTTCTCAAAGAGTCCCTTAACCTATTTTGAACGATGAAGGTTTGTGATCTAACTCAAATTGATTTATTTGTAGTGTTGACGTTTAAAAAGAGATGGGAATCCTGCCGTGGGATTTACTGTCGGGTTTAAGAAAAGCTGTACCTTCTACGTCATAACACGTATACAAATAACAATGCGTTCAGGGGGTTCTCCACCTTTACATCTTATAAACAGAAATGTTAACAAGAGAATGTTCTGTTCACGAAAGTTTGGGCTTACAAAACGATTTCATTAGATAATCACAGAAAACTCTATCAACATTAAGTATATAAACTTGGCAACAAAAAAATAAGTAAAATGGAAATATTAATTCTTACCGGGAGTAGGAGTCCCTGCATTTCCTGCAAAAGAGAAAACGAAAACCTCTTAGAAAGTTTCAAATTTCACACACACACGTGTAAGCATAAGTTAGATTTATATACATAGGTAGATATATATATATATATATATATATATATATATATATATATATATATATATGTGTGTGTGTGTATTTGTATATATAAAATCTCTTAGTTCATTTCCACAAAGTGACAATTTCAGTACCTTTTACCCCAATGAAACTTAATATTCTATTTACAAAGCCTAAGTTGTCAAAACTACGCTACACATTTTTGAATTTTCAGGTAAAATAAAATAGAGTAAAGGAGAACCATTGGGATTCATTTCAAGCCTGCAAAAGGCTTTGAAAGTTTTTTCCGATGGCATCACTTATTTCTTGGGTACTGAGTATTTTTGAGGCCCTACTGTGTGCTAGACACCTTCTAGGGGTGTCATATGACCAGGATGGAGCAACTCCCTGCCCCTAATCGGCTCAGTTCAGTGTGAAGTTTAGACCCACAAAAACAACGACAAATGCCACAGTGGAACTCAGACGACAGGCCACGAAGAGGAGGGTGAGTTTCTCCTGAGCGATGGACGCCCTTGGCTCCAGGGACACCGAGGGGAAATCTGATGGGAGGGTTGGTGGCAGAGGCCCGAGGACGCCACTCTGCCTGCTCTGGCTCCATTGCTCACTCCACGCACACTGTGCTCTGCGGTTCTGACTGACCGCCACCAAAATACGGATAGAGCATCTTATAAAAAGGAATCAAAATCCGTCACGAGAAGAAGAGTGCGGGGACCGTAAGGAAGCTACTGCTTTTTTAACATCAGAACTGCGGGCACAAGAGCAGATACCCCAGGACGTTCTCCACGGTGCCCTCTCCACCAGCCCACTCACGGTCAGAGCCGCAGACGTGCTACCTTAGTTCCAACGGGGTCAAACGCGACGCGTTTTTAGAAGGAAATACGGGATAATAGAGCTAGTTTACGTTTTGAAAAGGAGAGAAAGATGAAGTACCCAAATGCAGAAGACACTGTCTAGAGAGTCATCTGCTCTACAGAATAATTTAAGGATGGTGTATTAGTTGCCAGTATTTATGGAGCGTTTGCTGGGTGCCGGACACGAGGCTGCACCTTTTGCGCGTATTTCCTCTCTCAAGCACCACAGCAGCCCTGAGGAGCTTGGAAAAGCCGAGCGCCTGGCCAAGGCCGCAAGGCCTGTGTGTGCTCGCCCGGCCTTGGCCTTAGCCCGCCAGGCTCCGCAGGCCACGCTCTCAACCCCCGGGCCCCCTGCGTTCCTAGTCCTTCTAGCCGGTTCTCTCCATCAGGCATGGAGAGTCTCTTAGCCAATGTTTTAGGTTCCAGAGAGACTGGTGTTTATGAAAAGCTCACAAGCTGAGTCAGAAGCATCCTACTCAGAATTAGACTACAGAGTCAATGACACAGAGGGCCACAGATGCTAAAATAAACTTACCCCTCAATAACAGATATTCAGATGAAATTCTACATGTATGGTACAGACAAATATTAGAAAATTTAGAGAGGTGTCTGTTTAATTTACTACCGAATATTATTTTGATGGGAAAGTCAACCAAACTACAGAGGCATCCATATTTCTAAAGGTATGAACTGCATTGAAATCTCTCTTACATTCTAGAATCAAACAAAAAAAATTAATAAAATAGAGCTCAGTGATAAACTTAGTGTTTTTATATACTATCTGTTTACTTTACTCTTCTGGGGATATTTTCTTTTCTTTTTTTAAAAATACCTGCTGGGTTTTCGTCTAGACAAAGGAATATCTGGAAATGTTCCAGTAGGCGGCACCATAGCACCAAAAATCTGTCAGCCGCCTCTCAGTGGGCTCTTTCCCAGTTACGGCGCTGCTGAGAATCACCAGCGGAACTGACCGGGGATATTAAACAGATGAAAATGTGATCACAGGCCTCTTGATCTTCAAAGCTCCGTTGCTCCAACACATGCGCCGTTACTGAATTTACCTTTCCCAGTGTGTTCCTCTTATGACTCAAAATGTTCAAGGGATGGCCCGGCGATGCTACCTTGAAGTCCCACCCCTCAGGCCCTCCCCATCAGAGATTTCAGCAAGCACTAGGGCTCAACTGAGTGAAAATGACATTTCGAAAGACGGACTTGGGCTTTAGATACCCCTTCCCACTCCCCACACCCGCCCCCCAAGAAAGAAACGGGATGCCATTTCCAAGGGGAATGAAACCCGTCTGGTTCGACAGATCTAAGAACAAGGTCAGAAGGGTGGAATGAAACGATGAAATCAATACTGATTCTCAGCATCTCCCTTAAAAAACCTCAAAAAGCGAATCAACACAAAAAATAAGGGCCAGCTCAAACATACGCGTGGTTTTTCTTGCTTAGTGAGGCACAATCATAACCCAACTCATGAATAAAAGGAAAGATCCCCCTTTTACCTACTCTGTAGACCTGATAAGCGGGCCACAGGCAGCCAACCCAATAGGTCCTGTCAATCGAGCGAGTATTTACAGGAGCGAGCGCACTGGGCACGTGACAAGTTCTTATCTGACCTCATCGAGCCGGAGGAAACCGTCTTTCCTTCCCTCCCTCTGTTACTTTATCAGTAAATATAATAATCACGGCGCCCGTGGCTGAAACACTGTCATGGACAAGACACCACGCAAATCTCTTCACCTGTGATTTTGCGCGTAATCGCTCCAGCCAGCCAACGAGTCGGCAGTTACTTCTCCTATTTTATGGGGAATGACTGTGAGGCTTAAAGAGGTTGGTAAATCACATTGTTGCAGGCCTAGGAAGGGTGGGATGTAAAAGATGGTGTGTCTAATAATAATTATCTTGCTCTTTTTATGGGAAGATGTAGCTTCTAGTGTCATTATGCCTGGAATCCCACGGATATAGCAGTGGCCTCCCGCCACCAGAAGACAGTTTCAGACAGTTCAAATCGCATAGAAACACAGGACGCTGATCTCAACGGGCATGTAGCTCCTTTGATAAACTCAACGAGCTGAGATGCCCCTGTGATTTCATGCAATTGAGTGAGGCCCGCGATCTACTATGCCTAACAGGTCGTGTGAGCCATCCAAGTGGGATTCAGAGGAAGTCAGACATCAAAACTTATTTTTAAGAAGAGCAAATTGCTGAACAATGACTATAAAATAGGTAGATGTTGACTGTTTAGGAAAAAAAAAAAAAAATAGAGGGAGGGGTAACGTGAAGGGGCCCTTGACGACCGTGGTAGGAACCCGACCTTCAGAATGTTTACCCGGATCCTGAAGGAGGGCAAAATGGAACATACTTGCAAAGGTTTTACTCTTATGAAGCCTATGGTTTAAACACACACAAGAAAAAGCTTGTACCTTGTCCAAGAGGCGACGAGGAAGTGCAGGGCAAGGGGAGCTCTGGGTGGGGAAGGGGCAGGGTGAGGAGGGTGAGGGGGCCGGGCCTCTAGTCCTGTAGCCGATTCCTTACAGCGCGGTCCACACAGCTTTCAGAAGGAACCAGGAGGGAAATCTAAACGATGTTCTTTGGGGAGGTGGGAGGGACCAAATGCAAGGCAAGAAGCTCCAAACAGGCAATGAATGCTGGATCGTGGGGAGGCCGCCTCACCCCCTCGAGTCCCATCTCGCAAACAGGACCAAACGTGGCCGTGGAAGTTGGTCATAAACGCCGACCAGGGCCCCGCCGGCTTCCCCTCATTTCCCCTTAATGAAAACGCCCAGCGGACGCCCCTGAGCACCCTCAGCACGAAGGGAGCCCAGGCGGGCCGAGCGGGGACAGCCGGGCTGTGACACAGAAGGGCTTAGGGTGAGCCTCACGCAGGCTGTTTGCACAGCTCGGAGCTCGGGGGCTCTGTGGTTTCTCCTCCTTGCTCTGCTTCTGTTTCTTCTTCTGAGACGTGATAGGAAAGGAAGGGGTGCAGCTCGTGTGGTTAAGCTTCCAAATGGTGCAACGGGGTTGCCATGGCACCAGGACAACCAGCCCCACCTGGGGGGAACCGCAGCTCCTTCCCTTTTAAATCCACGCCGTCTGCTGAGGCTTGGGACTGCTTGCCCGGGAACGGAGCGTCGGGGGCCTTTGCTTTTGTTTCCGTGAAAATGCGTTTCAAAGATAAAGCGATTCACTTCATTTAGGGAAGAGTTCTTTTTGTAAAGCCTGGCCAAGGATATTTTCATGGAAAGAAAGAAAAAAAAGCCAATCTTGTCTTTAATAACTTTAACAAGTAGCCCTCTCTTTGGCCAGCAAGGAAACGGGATTAATTAATTACATAGTGAAACTTGGAGAAGATAGGTCACAGAGAAAAAAGCAGGATAACTGTGCTTGCTGGTAAATAGAATTCACATCCCTTCGACCTCAAGGTGATCAGACGGCCCAACAGAGTCAAGGCGAAGGCATTCCCCGTTGGAGCAGAGCCTCTTGGCCTCACGTGTGAGATCACTCTCCCTCTAGCACACACCACGTCGGGTCCTCCGCAAGCGAACGTCCTGAGCTCGGTAAGCCGAGCGACTTCCTCAGTGTCACACTCCATGTCTCACAAAGGTGCCATCTGAACACACACACGTGGGGCCACTTTGCCCCCTTGCCACGTTACGTGACGCGCTTCAGGCCTGCGTGGTAACAATTTTCCACGCTGAGTATGTCTGCCAATTGTCTTACATTGTCCCTAAAAATAATTGCTTCCTGAAACAGAAACTATTAAAATAATATATTAACGCCCATAAGTCATAAATCCTGGAGGGGGTTAGGAAGATAACTGTTTATTTAACGGCTTTGGTAAAATTCACGTTGGCTCAGTTTCTCATGCCCTTTTAGGTCATAGTTTTCCTTTACCTTGAGTTTAAAAACCAAACTTTTTTTTCCTTTTTGAATCCTCCTACTATCTCTAGGTGACAAGGCTTGTGACTCTTGTTTTATAAATGAGGAAATGAACACGATGCCTGCTTAAATAAATCGCTCAGATACAGAGTGGATCAGTAAGAGGGTCAGTGAATCCCAGGTCTGCCAGGAGCCCAGGCCTGTGCCTCTCCCGCTGACCGCGCCAGGCCACTCCCTGCGGCAGAGGGTTCATCCGCATCACTCCCTGGAGCTCAGGGGCAGAGCCCTGACTCTCTGATACCTGGAGCCTGGGCTTCTTCCCCCTGCCCTTACCCTTGACTATGTCTAACTGTGTCCTGTCTCCCCAGCTTCTGGGCTTGGTTTCTAAATTACAGCTTCCTCCCTCCCGTGGGCCAGGCGCGGCCCCGCCCGCCCCCCGGAGCCGCAGGGTGTCTTTCCTGTGAGGGGTTTTAATAGAAAGCCCGACCTCTTTCCTATTGTGAATGAAGGCCCTCCACCGGCGCCTCCGACCGGCCTTTCCAAGAGCGTTATCCGCATCCTGGCGACTCTCCCAGCAAAGGGGCGGGTCCTCCAGCATTTCGAACAGTCGCCCCCACACGGCCCCTGCCCAGCCCTCCTGCAAGAACGGCCCGTTTATCCGCTTGGGGGGAACGCGCTCCCCCGGAAAAGGAGCCAGGCCGCGCTGCACGGAGAGGCCCGGGCCGAGTCCGTGGGATGCGCATTAACGGTTTTCATGTTTATAAGCTTCTCTGCCATGTTACAAAAGTATAAAATTCTAATGTTAGATCTTTTTTTTAAAAAAAATAAATAAAAGAAGATGCTTCCCGGGCAGAGTCGGGAGTGTTCTGTTACTACTTGTCTAGTTCTCTGTGTCCAGAGTTGGAAATGGATTTTTATTTAATGACAACAGTGACTCCTTCAATAGCCCGATTCTCAGGGCATTTCACACGTGCCTCGTTGGGACCGCGTATTATGATCATTAAATCAGAATTGTCTTATCCCTTCACTCACCTTCTTAATTCATACCGTCAGCGGCAGGATTAATCAGGAAATCAATACCACATTTTCAACAACAGGAACATTTAAGTGGTGGGGTTTATTTTTAACCCAATGCCGCCTAATGTTCCTCTCTTATTTCGCATGTAGCCTGCGTAAATTTATTTTCAGCATCTGCGTTGTTTAAACTTAATTTATCTCAGGGTCAGGCCACTTGTCTTCAGGACAGAGGCCCGGACTTTCTCTTTGCTGTGCTCTCCCCAGCTCAGAGCTCACTGCTTTGCGGTGAGTATTCGACAGCAGCTAGAACGTGTGAATGAAAACGAATGAATGAATGACTGTCCCTGCCCTTGTTGCCCATCAGCATCGCAACCACACCAAAATCGTGGCTTTCCAGACTCATTTGGCCCGAGAAGTCGGCAGCTTATATCACCACCTATTATGAGGCGGAATTATTTCCATCTGAGGCAAGCTTACTGTTTCCCTTTGATCTTTGCACATCGGGAAGTTTGTCTGATCGAATGACCTCCTATAAATTCAATCACAGCAAGTGATGACCGGCTGTGCCAAGGAGCAGACCCAGTCAGGGCCCCAGTGCCTTTCATAATCCCATCATTCCTCGTCTGACTTTACCGGAGGGGCTGGAAGGCTACACTACCTTCTTTCTCTGTGCCTCCCCCTACCCCCTAAAGCAATGAATGGCCATGTGATACATTTCTGGCCAATAAGCGCAGACAAAGTCTCTGCGAAAGGTTTCCATCCCGAATTTTAAAAAGTCGAAGGTCACAAGAAAAAAAAATTCCGTGCCCCTCTGCCTTTTCTTTTTTTCTTGCTGGAATACAGGTGAAAGGGGCGGATGTGCGCAGCCATTGTGAGACCTGAGACAGCAAACGTGACAAAAAGCCAGTAGAACAGGGTGGCAGAAGCCACATGAAAGAGTTTGGGCTGCTGGTGGCAACCTTCGGCCTCTGTGCCAGCCAGTCATGGACTGAATTCCTCCTGATCTCCAGCTCCTCTCTATTGGGACCAATAGGGATTCTGTTTCTAGCTTGTTTGCTAGAAGCTGACTGAGACAGTGACCTGACAGGAATCATTCCTGAGGTTTCCTGCAATCGTCTGTATTTAAGCAAGATTGTGTTTCACTTACAAAGACAAAAGAAAAGGAATCTACTGTTTTAAAAATATATATATCGATGATGGAAGTGCTCATAGTGCACCTTGAAAATCGTGTTGAGAGCCCTTTGCTCGTGGAATATTTTACGCCCTTCACTTTTGGGTCTGGTCTGACTAAGGCTGATGTAATGGGTCCCGCAGCACCTCTGTTAGGACCTTCTGTGTCTCTAAAGCTCCTAAACTCAGTTAGTAGATCAACAGGCCTGTTTGTTTTGCAAATGCTGTCATTGTTTCCATTTCTTTACAAGATAGATTTTTTCCGAACTGGGAGAGCTGGATTTTTCACACTCGGGCCCCAGAACAGCAGCCTTGGGAGAATATAGGATGTGTTTTTCTTTCTCTTTTGATCATAAACCACTGTTATCACAGAGTCAAAAGAAAAGAGCTGACCAAGCATTTCCTCCAGCGTTAGACTCTGTGATAACACACAGGGAGGCCTGTGCAGGTGGGGTACACGTCCTTGACCTGCTGTGTGGGAACTGTCAAGGTCATGGAGCCTCGAGGGGGGATTTGTGTTCTTTCCCAGCCAGTCTGTTCCAGAGCTTGACACCCACAAGCCTGAAGTAACCACTGGGCACAAGAGGAAAGCAGCTCCTGGCATCTCTGAGCTGGGAGTTTCTAGACTTTCCAGAAGCATCCAGTAACTATCCTTAAAGGTTACTCTACTAGACTTGGAAATAACTTGACTGTTAACAATTATTAGCTGACAGCCCTGGGCACTGGGGCTCAGTTGGTTGAGGGTCGTCCTGGGCGCCAAAAGGTCGCTGGTTTGATTCCCAGTCAGGGCGCAGGCCCGGGTTGCAGACTCCAGTAGGGGGCGTGCAGGAGGCCGCCCATTGGTGTTTCTCTCTCTCCTTCCCCTTCCTAAAATCAATTTTAAAAATATTTCAAAAAAATTATTAGCTGACAAAGGGGAAAAAAAACCCCACACAGTTGTTTTCTCCAGGGAAACAGTTTCTACACGGGCCCCGAGGATGTGGCTATAAGGACCCAGGGGAGCATCGCATCCTCGGAGACTCTTCTCAGAAGGACGCGCAGGGACTTGGGTTTTCTCCACACGCAGCATATTTAAGCCTCTTCTCGTCAACCAGATGATTTCTCCGGCCGTCACACACTTCACAGTCGCGGCAGAATTCACACCAAACAGCCATTTTGAACAAGTTATCTTCCTGTCTCCGCCCACTTCCCTTTCAAAAGTGGGAAGATCCTCTGTTCCCTTTTTCTCACAGCTGCCACAGACACCGTCGGAAGGAAACAGAATGGGAACCGGGCCCCTCCTCTGAATATCCACACACCAGTTCTCTTAGAGCATAGAAGCTTATAGGAATATGTAAAAATCACACTGAACACTGCTTTAAATAATAGCATTTTCCTTCCCGTTTACCCTGATATAGTCTTGCTATTTGGGCGTAATATCCTTTAGATGACCTAAAGGCATGGGGGGGGGGGAGATTTAGCTCCGAAGCATTGAACATATTTATTGTTATTATTACAACCGAAAAAATCCTCTCGCGTGTGTCCTCCTGCCCCCTTAGTAATACGATGTTATGCACAGAGAAATAATAATAAAGAAAATAATAGCGCAGCCGTCATAATAACTCCTAATGTAGACTCATACGTTCCAGGTGCCAACCATTTATTCTTTAGTACCTGTGAGGAAGGTACTCAAATGATCCCCGTTTACCACCGAGGAGGAAACTCAGGCACAGAGAGGTCAAGCAACTTGCCCAAAGACACACAGGAAGGGGCGGCGCTGGGACTTAGATCCGGGAAGCCTCCTTATGAAAGTCTGCAGTCTTCACCGACCACAAAGCTACCCTGTAATCAAGGCTGTCGGGTCAGTTCTGGGTTCCGAGGGAGGCTACAGGTGCCAGTGTCTGGGTAGATTATCTGCCAGACCAAGCTCCTAAAGAAAGTCCCCTTCCACTGCTTCCAGCAGCTCGCCAGTCCCTCGGACGCGTCAGGCTCAGATCCTGGCCTCCCCCCCCACACACACCCCCACCTGCAGGAAGTTTAAGCTTATTTCATTAGATAAAGGAAACTTGTGGCTAAAAGCGCTCCCCGGAACTCTATTTCTAAAGAAAGACTAAAGAGGTAAAGGCCATTGTTATTCAAATGGTTGCCACCGGCAGCTCGGCCTCGCTCAGTTCGGGGACTGAAAAGATTGGGACTCGGCGAGGTAGAGAGGAGGCCCCTGAACGCAGCGGGGCGCGGCCGAGGGGACTCAGAAGGACGCCGAGGAAGGACCCCGAGTTCAGCCCCGCCTGCGGGGCCTTTGTGCTGGGGGAACGTCTTTCATCCCCGGGGGAGTCATCACGGGCTCGGGACTCGGTGGCATTTTCCAAGTGCAGAGACCCGGGAAGTGGGACCCAGACACTCCCGGGGCAAGTGGCTCGAGCTCCGGCTGGGACCCGGGACATTCAGCCCCCGCCTCCCTCCCTCCCTCCTGGGACTGGGCCAGGGACACAGGGCACAGTCCCAGCAACTCACCCAGGGATGCGGCGTCCAGAGGGCGGGCGGGAAGTCCTGGAGCTTGGGGAGGAAACTGATTTTCCTAAAGGCCTTTGGAAACCTCTAGATGAGGCAGGTGCGGGGCCGGAGTGTTAAAGGAGCAGAGGCATCTAAGGCTGTCCCGAGAAGGGACAGAGCGGAACTGGTTTAAAATAGGCACTGATGTTTACGTTGACACGAATATAGGCTTGTTTGTATTCTTCTATGGTATTTGTCTAAACACACGGCTCCCGGGAACTTCCTAGTCAACGTGAGCCTGGCATCCACTTGTTTGGGATCAAATCTTGGCCCTGCCTCCAGCTGGCTGTGGAACCTCACACAGCGAACCTGCTGTCTCGGGGCCTCACATTCTCTGTCTAAAAGGTAGAGATAATGAAAGAATAAATATAAGTACACGCAGGAATATTGTAGGAATTAGAGGAGCGACTATGTGCGTTACACACAGCACCTGGTACGTCTCAGGCGCTGAATATTGTCAGTAGCTTTCATGATTATTAAAATAACAACACAGCAGGGAGGAGGTGGCGTTTCCTGAACCTGGTCACGCTGACTCTGAGGTTGTTAATACAATAGGAAAAGTTGGCCAACCGGTTGGACACGGTAGGTCCTCAAGAGCCATCCTTGGGGAGATAAATGTTTGCTGAGTCGAGGTACAGGCGTCTGAATTGCTGTGTCCAGTCTGGGGGTGGGGGTGGGGGTGGGGGTGGGGTGGAAGGATTGAGCCAAAAAATTTTAAAAAGAGAGAGAGAGAGAACTCAGGGACATGGACGACAGTGTGGTGAGTGCAGGGAGGGGGGTGGAGCTGGAAGAGGGCATGGGAGGGATAAATAGTGATGGAAAAAATAAAATAAAATAAAATTTTAACAAAGAATGCAATTAAAATCCAAGAGGACGCTGAAGAGGTTAACCCAGAAGGCAGGGACCGAGCAAGAGTAAAACACCACACACCAAATATAGATGAGAAAATGTAGGGTATTTTTTTTTCTGACAATAAAATACAAGATGTTTTACAAGATATACATTCAAACACGTGAAATATTGTTATATAGAAATATCGTTATAGTCCACGTTTCTAATGTAAGGGAAAGGATTTTCCCCGGGTGGCTTTAGCCGGCTGTTCTCAAAGCGTGTTCTGGAGACTCAAGGGGGGGGGGTCCCCAAGAACCCCGCAAGTGGACTTCAAGGTCAAAACTTTTAACAATAATATGAAGGTGTTGTTTGCATTTCTCTCTCTCGCTAGTAGACTAGGAGTTCACGATACGACACACGATGTTGCGAAAGATAGAATCCAAAAGCGAGGTGAGAATTGCCCTACCTTCCCCTGAGACGGAGAGAAGAGAGACTTGGGCAAATATAAAACAGGGCCGCTCGTCTTTTTCATTCTTGTTTTTAAACATGAGTGTATCTTTCATAAAAATATGCATTTCCCTGAACACGCATGGGGTTTATTATTACTATGAAGGGAATGGTAAGTAAATATTTTTAAATCCTCAGTTTTAACTTTCCTGATAGTAACTAGAGATCTAACTCGTACAAAGATAAATCCTCCAGGGTCCAGAGCTCTGTGTCAGAATGGGGTTTATTTCACTTTTAAGGATGTTGACGAAGGAGTTTTGAGACTAGAACGTCTGAGAAGCACAGTTTCAGCCGTAGGGTGGGAGGTTTCGAAACCGCACATTTTCAATCGTTTCAGCTGCTCGCCACCAAGTGAGGCTTTTCTTTTTTCCTTCTTTTTAGAAAGTGGCCTTTAGAAAATACTCAGGTGGAGGGGCTGCGTGTGAAGGGGAGGAACTCCAGGGCCCCTGAGCTCTTTCCCAGCTCAGGAGCTCACTACCCTGCAGAAGGGATGGAAAAGCGGCCTCCCCGAGACTCTGGTTCTCATGAGACTGTGGGGAAGTTGGCAGCGGCCTGCGGTCGGGCCCGAGGCACAGCGCGGAGGATGCCAGGCTCGTGGGCCCTGAGCCCTGGGCTGCTGGGGGGTCTCTCGTGAGAATGACAAGGCTCAGGGCTCACTGCCCGTGTCACCTACGCTTCAGCAGGGGACCTCGTCCCGGGGGGATGGACACCGGCTTTCACGATGGCCTCACACGTCTCCCCTGAACAAGCCAGAAACTGACAGCTGAGAGCTTTTCAGAGGACAACTGGCAGAAGCAGGCAGGTTTCTCCTCTAAACCACGTCCCAGCTGACACCCTGGGGACCTCTGCTCGCTACCCTGGTTCTAATGTGTGTGTCCCCTCGGAACCTATAGATCCCCCGCCTCTTCCATGCAGCTGCACATCAAAGTCGAAACAGACCCCCGAAGAATAAATGGGCGAAGCAGGTGAGTGCAATTTACAGAAGACGCAGTGATGCTAGGAAAGTGGAAAAAAAAAAACCCACACAATAAAAAACCAAATTAAATGCAAAACAGAGATTTTGAGAAATACTTTGGACCCATAGAATGAACACTTGCTTGGAAACAATGAAAAAAAAAATACAATGAAAAAATATAAATGTGTGAAAAAGGAAACCCACATACAGTGCCAGGAGGGGCACAAGGCAAGAAAAATACCTCCCAAAGGCCATTTGTTAATATGCATATAAAGACTTAAAACAGTCCTAGTTTTTGCCACAGAAATCCCAGGTCGATGAACCTAAGAGAAGCGGCCGAGTATCTACGGGCAAGGATTTCTGTCGAATGATATCTATTTTCAGGAAAACCTGACAAAACATTCCTCTTTGACTGCAAACTTATGAACTAGTTCTACAGAAAAATGAAGGAAACGATCCTTTGGGGCTGAACTGGTTGGGTCACCAGACAGGCCTTGTCCGCGTCCCCTCGGGGTCTCGGCGGCGGAGCGCCTCCCCGTGGGGGGCCACACAAGAAGCTCCACGTGGGGAGCAGCCGCAGGCTTCTGGTCGCTGCCCCGCGAAGAGCGACGCTCACATGTGCTGAGGGCGACAGTTACGGTGCATGTAACTACCGCGACATAGAATTACTCAGCGGATGTTGGCCATGACGTAGGAGGTGTCCAGTGGTGGCTGGCGAGAGAGCGAGGCTGGGCCGAGACGCAAGGATGCGGGAAGGTCCTCCTTAGAGACTCAGGGCGGCGCAGACCCTGCCTCAGGCCCCCTTCTCCGGGCCCGGCTCAGCCTGCCTCCAGTTCTCACCCAAAGGACAGAGCCTCACAGCCCTAAGAGCGCCCACAGCACTTGAATTTGGTCCTTCATCGTAAGTCCGTCATTAGGACTTTTTAAAAAGGTTCTTTTGAAAAATCTGGGAAGAAAACACTTTTTCTCATTTGCCACCACGAAGGCAGAAGGCTGCCCCCCCCTTGCCCCCCGCATGTAGACTCTGGCCACACGGCCCTGCGAGGTAGACCAGGTGGCCCGTTCAGCTCAACACGGTTCAACTTGGCTCTTGGGCGCTTGGAGTGAAAAATTTTAAAAAAACCAGCAACACAGCTTTCTCTTCTAAAAACTTACACCAAGGAAAAGGGAGAACAGGGTTTCTTCAAGAATGGTTACGAGCCCGGCCGGGCGGGGCTCAGCGGTTGAGCGTTGACCTAGGATCCAGGCGATCGGGGTTCGATTCCCGGTCAGGGCACAGGCCCGGGTTGCGGGCTCGATCAATGACTCTCTCATCATTGATGTTTCTGTCTCTCTCTCTCCCTCTTCTTTCCTCTCTCTGAAATCAATAAAAATATATTAAAAAAAAAAAAAAAAGAATTGTTACGAAAAGCAACCAGAAAACTGAGCTACTCTTTCTAAAGTCTTTGCGGGGGAGGCCAAAGGGCCAGGATTTTTCCAGAAAGTAGCAGATGAAGACCAGGAAAGAAATCCCACCAAGTCTTGGCCTGCGTGTGCGTGAGAGAGAAAGAGAAAGAGAATTTCTATTTATTATCCCAGGTGACAAATACCCAAGTGTTAACCACCGTTTTGGGGGTGAGAGGGACAGGAAAGGGTGGAAGAGGCACGAACTCTCGGTCCCTTGGTCTGTAAAAGGTCAAGAGAGGCTTTGCAACATGGACCAGCTCAGAAAAGAAACGCGCTCTGGTCCACCAGAGGCCACGTCGCAGAGCATCCCACCCTCCCGCGTCCTTCTGTCTCAGGAAGTGAGAGAAACAGCGAAGTTTTGTCAGAATGTTTCCCAACTTCTGCTTCTGTGCTGTCAGAACCCGGAAGCGGCAAGAGTTAAAAATGAAAACATTGTTGTTGGGTTTTTTTTTTTGGTTGTTTTTTTTTTTTTAAATGACAATTAAATTTTCTTTAAAATCCCCAACACTTAGGATACTTCATTCAGGCATGTTTGGGATTTTAGGTGACTGTCCACGATGAATCTGTTTTTATCTAAAGTGAAAGCCTGGTTTACTCTTGACATCCTTCGGCTTAACTTGGGGAAAAATGAAATCACCCTTGTTTGACTCCAATAAAAACAAAAAAAAAAACAGGGGGGGGTAAGGCTTATAAAAGTTGGATTTCTTTAATTAATAAATAAAAATCGAAAGCCCCGGTCATCTAGCAACAATATTCAGTATCAGAGAAGGTTCTTTTCTCCAAGAACATGTCATCATGTTCTAGGGGAACTTGGAAAAAACTTCATCTTCTGAAAGATTAATGATGAACGCGCCGTGATTAGGAAAGAGACCCGGTGCATTTGCTGTGCTCTGGAAACCGAATATTGAGGACATGAGGGCAAAGCCCGCCTTCCCAGGAAAGGTGGACCACAGTGTGTGTTCTACCTGCTGCGCACAATAGGTGCGCAGCGATGGAAGGTCCCGTGAGCGCGGGGGACAGGTCTTCCCATTGAAACGCAGTGGATTTTCCCCGCTAGCTTAGGCTCTGGGGAGCACCGCTCTTACTCTCCCACAGACGTCGGCCCCCTCGAGCAAGCTCTAGTCACAGGATGTGGCCGCTTCGACTTTTATCTCCATCTGGCAGAACACAAGCAACCCATCTGAGCTCTCAGCTTCTGCTCTAAGCAACCAAACTTTCCCCGGCGCCCGCCCCCCGCCCCCCGCCGCCCCCCCACCTCCGTGACGCGCATTTCTCGTAAAACCGCAAGTCAGTCAACTTCCTCAGGGAGCCTGGCGGTGCCTGGCAACCGAGGGACCCCGGGGGGTGCAGCCCAGGTCACCTGTAGCTCTCGGGCCTGGCATCTACCACCAGACACACGTGCCTGATGGCCCCTGGCCGTCCACGCACTGTGTCTACGCTCCCCTGTCACCTTCCACTACCAGGTGTCCGGACCCGTGGAAAAAAGCGAGGGTGCGGGAGACAAAGAAGGAAGCCGCAATAGCTTTTCATTTAAAAGCAGGTCAATAGGTGTCTGTTTCTTCGATGTGCAAAGAATGAAAATACATCTGTGACCCCCTTTGGAAACATTTGCTACTTGTCCTAGTAAATCTTGTCAGAAATAACAGCCCCACGCTGCGGAAATGGTCTTAAAAAGAAACCTGCGTCGTGGGCACCCCCGATTTGGAGGGAGGCCCAAGCCGTCCACGAAACGGCGCCCAGATTGTTGTGTTTCTGGTACAGCTGGTGAATTCGTAGATAATTCTTCCCTGAACAAATGCACGCCATTACCATGAAGGGATTTTTAGATTATGCTGTGAAGCTTTCTCGGGCCTGCCTGATATTTAACATCTCATTGCTACTACGAAGCTCTCCCCGTGAGTATTTCTGATGTTTTATTCTTGAGTTTCTAAACCTTGTAGGATGCCCCCTTGGGTAATTGTAAGGGGTACCCAACAAGCTTCATGCTGAATAACACGTAGTGGGTGCTTTCTGACGAAGTGTCCGAGAGTTAGCCACGTGGCCCGGGATAGCTTAACGCCACCGCCTGGTGAATCCTGGAGAAATCATTTCAACTATACCAGCAGCTCTCAAGGACCAAGGTGAGAGCTGACAGTTTTGCCCTCAAGGGGCACCTGGCAGCACCTGGAGGCAGTTTTGGTTCTGATACTGTGGGGAGGGGAGGGGGAGGAAGGGGGGCTCCTGCCTGTGGTTTGCCAAGGCCGGGGGTGGTGCCAACCCTCCCACGATGCGCAGGACGGCCAGTTATCCAGCCAGAATGTCCATCAGGCCGAGGCTGAGGAACTGGGCTGAGCCATTCATTTCACTGTTGAACAGGCTTGAAGAAGTTAAGTGACTCAGCCAAGACCACACCTCAGAATCGAAGTCCAGTGACGATGAGAGAGAGAGAGAGTGAGGATTGGAAATTCATCCCTGAATGTCTCATCTAATACTCATTTCCTTACATCAGACAAGTGGGCAGATGTCTCATGAGCAACTGAAGGAATTCTGCACCCAATGCCCCCTCTTTTTGGTATAACATAGGCCAAGTCGTCAAGGAGTTCTGAGTTTCAGTTTTGCCATTGGTAAAATAGATGAGTTAAAATAGATGATTTCTATGGTCTATTTTTTCCTCTAAAATTGTACTCGTGTGTAAATGATGGTGCTCCCATGATAGGAGTCTCCAAATCTCCAAATTCCCTTTCACTCTCTTCAAACTTCTTCTCTAGGAATCCTAACCACAGTAAAAGCAGGAAATATTGCTGCTAATTTGAAAAACCCAGTGTCTTGAGCAATACTTGACTTTCAGTAAATAGCCAAGAACAGAATAAAGTGTAAATTTGTTATCTAAACATAAAGGGGCTGGAATAAAGACATGTTCACTGTCTGGTATTTTAATGGGAAAACCAGTTATTCTGGTCCTTTTATATCCTGTGTACATATTAACTTATTTAGACCATACACATGCATTTTAAAAACTATAAAAATGAAGGAAAATGAGCCATGGAAATGGCAAACGGTTGTCCCCAAATGAACTGAATTGGTTTGGCACTTACAACCCAATGATATATTTCCTGAGATAAAAGTTTCCCAAAGTATTCAGGGATCTGTAATTCATTCTTTGTCATTTTAACATTGTAGACAAGACAAACTGATCAGTGTTTAAAATTTTCATTTTAATACTCATGCATTTGGGGTGAGAGAGGAACCAAAGTTGCTCGTTATGTGCTTTATTTTTTTAGGCTCAAGAGTTTATTAGAGTAGCTGCTACAGGAAACAGAAGGAGAAAATGTAACTAGTACTTGTAACCTTTGTGTACAAATTTTAGGGGTACCATATAGACTGTAAGCCCTAATTTTAAATCCCCCTTTCATTATAAAATAAAAGAATAAAATTTTAAATGTCAGATTACTTCATTCCACTACCTAAATTATTTTTCAACCAGAAGAAATTAAGCTATCATTTTATTTTTATTTTTATTTTTTTTAACACAGAAAGAATTTTAATCTGGCCCATGTGCCATGATGATTGTTAACCTCTGGATATTCTAACAACATTTTGATGGATCTTAAATCAATTAACACTATAAAGGAAAACATCTGGGGTCCTAATACTTCTCAGAGTGGCTCTTAATATTGTTTTAAAAGGGAGTTTAAAATGTATTTAATTAAGAAGCCCATTGAAAATTCCATAATTCATTGTGTGTGAAAACAGTAGATATTAAAATCATGTCAATGTTATGAACCAACCTGAAGCATGTGTATCTGTTAGAGAGGATTATTGGAAAAGTCAGCGGAAGGAAATGCTCTCTCGTCCATCAAATCCAGATGCTCAGCCCATAAAACAGGGGCTTAGCCTAAGTGAAAGGTGGCTTCGGGCATCTGACATCCTTAAGAGGTGTCACCGCAGAGGAAATTCATGGATGGGGAGAGCCAAGAGGGGCTCCTAAATGAATTATGCTTTACTCTCGTTTTAAAGGAATCATACTAATTATTTTCTAAATTAAATATGGATGGCTTAAGATAAAAAGGCACGGGAATTTTTCTTTCCAGAAACACCATCAGGTAAATATTTTGATTTAAACGAAAGGTTACAAGTCCTAGTGACATGTTCTCCTTCTGTCTACTGTAGCAGTTACTCCAATAAACTCCTCAGCCTAAAAAATGATTTAAAATATTTTTATAAAGATTACTTTTTAGCAAAAAATAGATCCATGATAAGCTTTTTTTTTCTTTTTTTTTTTTTATAAACTGATAAAACATACACAGAAGCAAAGACTGCACAAAACCATGGCTGAATGGAGCGCCTCGGTTCCTTCTTTCCCGAGCCTCTTGGCTCTTGAGCAGATACAGATGGTCGTGGAATCGCTGACTCACAAACTAGAAACCGACGTTGACAGGGGTCGAACGTTCCACGTCTCTAGTTAGATACATAGATTAATAGGTAAACCATTTCTCTTTTAAAAAAAAAATAAAAAATCAAGATTTCAACTTTGATTCCAAGTGAAAAGCCAAAAGGGAGGCCAATCATAGTAGTAGTAACACAAGTGCTTTCCTTTTCGGTTTTCCAAGCCCTTCAGGAGGTAACAGCCCCTCGTATTTCTTCATTTCTTTCTAATTAACAGAGGGCCGTCGCGCTCATTTCTTAGAGCCGCCCTCTACTTAGAAGTGTAAATATTAAAACTTAGCTCGAGAGAAGACGTCTTATTACGGACAATCATAAAAAGTTATTTTGGATTCTTGGAGCATCTTGGTTTTTTGCTTTTTTCCCCTTAAAATGGATGGGTCGTCAAATTGGCGTCCGTGGAGCTATTTTTAGTGTTGCGGCGCTCCCGGAAAACACACCGTGAGGAAGCTGGCACAGATTGTTGCCTTTAACAACTGAAGGTATTTTTATTACTCCTATTTTCGGCCTTTGAAGTGCCCACTGGTCGCACGTCCAGAGCTCGGAGGCCCCGGGGCTCCGATCCCCTGGCCACCCCAGCCCGCCTTGCACCCCTGCCTCCTAGCTGCCCCCCACGCAGCACCACCTCCTCCTCCGAGCCCAGGGACACTCTCCGCTTCAAAGGCCTGGCCGGTGTTCTGTCGTAGGTCACCCTGAACATGTCTTTCATCTTTTCCCCGGGCGAGAACCTCTCTCTCTTGGGCCTGGAGCTGGACCCGTGGGTTCCAGTCGCCCTCAAGCCCCCTGACGTCTAGGGCGGAGCACACGCAGCTCCTCACGTGTCAGTGATGAGCTAGATCCCTCAGTGAATGAGATAGAAGCTTATTTCACTTATTCACCTTTGTCCTTGAGACCACGGGCCAAAAAGGTCACACCGGCCCGCGTAATTGAGCTGACCCCCCTGAAAACGGGTCCCTTAGGTTCACGAGGCTGTTACCTCCCGAGGACTTGGACGCGGCTAGGTTTTCCTGCCTGGCACGAAACTCTGCTTCCTGGGCCACCGACACTGACCAGGGCGCCTACACGTGTGACCGTCTGGTCCCCACGCTCTCACAGGCTGTCAGCGATAAGCGGGCCCCTGCGCAGCAGGCTCCCCTGTCTCTGGAGCAGAAGCAGATGTGCTCCAGCTGATGTGCTTTATGTCCTTGTGAAGATGGAGCCGGGCAGGAAGAGAAAGGCCTGGGATGGGACTTTCTCCTGAGCCCAGCTCTTCGCCGGGGTCCCGCTGTCCCGATCGCAGTGAACGGGCCAGGCCGCTGATGTGCCCACTGTTCAACGCAAGCGACATGCCATCGTACAAAACCGCGCGTCAGTCATGTGTAGATGGAAAGTTAAATAGGGACTTAGTCTCTTAGCCAAGTTTCTGTTTTCCTCACTTAAGTCTAGTGACCAAGGGTCGGGGGAGCCTTTATTTAATACTCTGAGCCCGGCTGGGTGTGGCTCAAGCGGTTGAGGGTCGACCTAGGATTTAGGTGATCGGGGTTCGATTCCCGGTCAGGGCACAGGCCCGGGTTGTGGGCTCGATCCCCAGTCGGGGGCGTGCAGGAGGCGGCCGATCAATGACTCTCATCACTGATATTTCTCTCTCTCTCTCTCCCTCTCCTTTCCTCTCTCTGAAATCAATAAAGATATATTTTTTAAAAAAATACTCTGAGAAATAAGAGTCAGAAGGTACCCGGAAATCAACACCTGAAGAGCACGTGGAGTGAGCTCAGGGCCCCTTCCCTCTCCTGGCTCCTTCGGTACTTAAAACAAGAGCGGGGAAAATTAAATCCAACTACCCCCTTTCGGGATATGATCATCGGTACATTTTATGATAAATGCCAGGGAACAAATGAGTACATTTACTTATGGTCAAGTATAGGCTAGACTTCATAATGGTTTGTAAACTTAAGTTAAATGAGACCACATTTATATAAAATATTGAGAACAGGTGCCTGGCCCACGGTAGCCCTACTTTTCTTATTAGCTAACTATTCCTCTTATTAACTGACTACCAGTTAATACAAA
Source organism: Miniopterus schreibersii (assembly GCF_964146895.1). NCBI lineage: Eukaryota > Metazoa > Chordata > Mammalia > Chiroptera > Miniopteridae > Miniopterus > Miniopterus schreibersii. The sequence continues at coordinate 1,474,787 of NC_138123.1, forward strand.
AACAAGTTGCTCTAAGTATGTATCTCTTTTAAGAAAACCTGCCAAGCCTGAAAGTAAAATTTTATATGCATATGGTCCCAAAATAACAAATCTCTACTTGTATGCTGGGTAATTATCAAGGCTATTAAGTTCTACCTCATATAAGCCCAAGTGATAACCATTTTTCCAAATTTCTGAAAGCAATGAAAGATATAAACTTTGATTCAGAAAGAAGACTTTTATGTAACTCTCAACAAGTCTCCCAACCTGCCCAAGCATTGGCTTCAACAGTATTTTAAAATATTTTTATCAATATGCATCAAGAGGAAATATACGCCACAAGGGACTCTACAGAACCCTACCTCTCGCAGACATTTTCAAATTACATTTCTAATCATTGGTCTCTCAATGTATATTCTACACAGTTTTCATTAAAACAAATTATTTTGTTTGTATCTTTCCCTTTTTAATCTCTAAGCCAGCAATATATATGGTACTCAACTTCTGCAAGTGGTGTTGTAAACCCCTTCGCATTTACTTTTCTGATAATATTAAATAGGGACATTTAACAGTAATTAGTATATTCACAACCAAACTTCCAAGAGCGGATGTGAATTTTGATTTTTTTATGGAATTTACTGGATTCCCACTGTAAGTCAGCAGCAAGCTTGCTACGCTCTTCACGGCCGTCAGGTCTTTTTTTTGACACCTGAAGCGAACTGTTTCCCCTGCTCCTCTCTGACTCTCCCCCCATCCCTGTGGTTAGTTGTCCATCTAACACGCTCGGACCCCGTCACGCTCGGCCCCGGGCTGTAGATGCAGACTTAGGGTTCCAGGGATTTCTAGGCCTCTCTAGCTGGGTGACTAATGAGAATCCAGCATTAATGTGGACAAAGCGCAGCCCTCTGGTGCCTGGCCCTAATCGGGGAGTTTCCCGCCCCAGTTGCTCGTGGAAAACCGTGAGTCCTTCTGCGTAACTGCCTCCTGCCCAGCCACCCAGCGAGGCTCCGGCTCCCGCCTAAAGCCCCTGCCTTCTCTCCAGCCCAGCCCTGCCCTCCCTCCCACCAACCCAGCTGCCTCCCAGCTGCTCCCCAGGCCCTGGGCTCACTTCCAGTGTGGCCCCCTCACAGCAGCCGGGGTAAGCGCTTAAATATAGACACAAAATCAGGTCGTCGTCTACTTAAAAATCCCGAAAGACTTCTTGCCATTCATGCCACCTTGGGCGAAACCCAAACTCACCCCATTTCCACGCAGGCCCTGCAGGCCCCACCCCCTCTGTTTCCGTCTCCGGCTTCCCCACCCACACAGGCTGGGCCTTTACCCACCCCCTGCAGGCACCTGCCTCCCCTCTTGTGCCTGGAGCCCGCCAATTTTTTTTTTTTTTGCTATTTTCTAAAGGGCCTTTGCACCTGCCAGTTCCTGTTCACACAAATCTTTACATCTTGTCAGCAGACGGGAAGCTTAATGACACCTCTCCAAAGAGGCCTTCCTGGGTCACTCTGTTTAAAGGGCCATTCCCCCTCCCGCCCAACCTGGCCTGTCCCTCCCCTATCACTGGTTCATTTCACAGCACGTATCAGGAGCTAAAAATTTCTTAGTTATTTATTTGGGTTTTTTGGTTTTTTATCTGTCTTGCTAAGAGGTAAGGTTCGTGGAAGGCGATGTTTTATTTACCATGTGTCTGCACTTCCGACAGTTCTGGGCACATAGTAGGACATCCATCAACAGCAGTTGAATCAATGAGTGAAATCATCTCATTTAAACAGCGGCTGCTGTTATACCCATTACACAGATCACCAAACTGAGGATCGGAAAGGTAAATCCTATGTGGTTCATGATGGAAAAGCCCAGAATGGAGTCCAGGGAAGATATCTAAGTAGAGCTGGTCTGCACCCAACATTTCAAGAATCATCCCTTCAAGCTACTTCCATGAGTCCCTGAGCCTTTGCATTTGCCCGTCTGCTACCCTCCCATCACCTCCTCTCACAGCCATCACTTGGAACTGATACCGTCTGCTCTGTTCACTCCTAGCCGCTATGTATCTGGATTATACCTAAAATATCAATTAGCAAATTCAGAAAATCAAAACACGAGCCCCGAGAAGTAGAAAGACTTAGGGCTTGTTAGAAATAAGCTCTAGCCTTCATTTAGAAAACAAAAGAGGATTTGGAAACCCAAGTCTGAGAAGTGAAAGTAGAACCGTGGGCCTGCATTATCTAATCGGCGGCACACATTTACCCTACCAAACAAACAATCAGCGAAGGTTTCCTTTAGTTTCCCTCAAGTTATGGCCGACTAGTTCTGGAGTGGGGCCCATGAGACACTTGATTCCTTGATTCCTTGATTCCTTGATTCCTCTACCTGGCCTCCTGGGTGACTGTGCAAAGATGACCTGGCACCTCTGCTTTCTGGAATGAGGTGAGAACCTCCCTCGTTTTCCATGATCAAAGTGTTCAGTAAAGGTCAAATTACTTCCCTTGCACTTGGAAAAAAAAATCTAGACACTCTGGTGAATTATTCAATGGCTTTCGCTTTATGTAATATCAAAAGCCAGCGAGGGAGGGGGAAATCCATTCTTTCCATCGTGGCTCTCCGCTCGAGACAGGCTCAGCCCTGGGCGTCACGGTGGGAACAGACCAGCTTTGCCTTACACACGTGGCACCAGCACTCACAGCCGAGACAAGCTGACCGAGATGTCGTCTCGCTTTTCATGGGGGGCACGTGGTCTCAGCTGACTTAGATCTTGCCACTTACGTAGGGGGCTCGGCGCGCCGCGGCCCACCCGCGTAGCTACTCCGGGCGGATGGGCCTTGAACGCGTGTTTCACGCAAATGGCCTCAGAGAAGGACTGGCTGCCCTCAGTCTTGGGGGTGTTTTCTCACCATCACGAGGTCACTCACCTGGTTGTTAAGTGGACCACTAAGGTGCCGAGTGACCCGGGGGGTAAACACGGAATAAACACGGAACCAGGCAACCCCAGGATGGCCTCAAGTCCTCGCCACCACCACCCAGGCCCTGCTCCTTACCAGCTGGACACCTTAAAACGTTACTGTGAGAGATCGCCCCAAAGAGCGAAGGATTTATCGGTGCGGTGTGTAGGCCTTAACTTTTGCCTCTAAATACATCTTTTCCTTTCAGTTTCACTCACTAAACCAACCAAAATGAAGTGGGGCTGGTTCCTCTTCCTGTCCGCCAGCCACCTTTATTTATTAAACATCTAATAATAACCGACTGAAAGTCTGCACAAGGGACCCGGTGGGAACAGGGGCCCTGGGGTAGTCTGGCAAGGGTCGAGTTTTTACTTCAATCGTGTACTGAGCCTAGATTGAAAAATAAAAATTTTTATTCATAATTTCTAAGGATTGAGAGCACAAATGCTTCTCTGTTGCAAAAAGATGTTATAACTTTGAGGAGAAAGCTCACGAAGAATCTGGGAGATTTAAGACCTCATTTCTCAGGAGCCCCCACCGTAGTGAGATTAGACTTCACAAGGATAAGCGTGGGATGGACTCACAGCCCCTGGCACATGGGAAACGCCAATAAAATATTTGTTCACAAAATGAATCAATGAGCAGATAAGAAGACTTCGCTAACCTGGTGGGATGAACCACTCAGGGAGTTTGTAGGTGACGGGTATTGGGAACCTGTGAACTCCCTGTAGCTTATTTACTCATCTCTGTAATTCTCAAATTGCCGACAACAATCATGGTTTACTTAGAAAAAAAAAACACTTGGGCTATTCAGTGTATACACAGCACGTGACTGCAAGAGAGAAAGAGAGGGGGGAAGGAAAAAAACCCCAAAATGTTAGCAAGGATTTTAAGCAAGTTCTTTCTTTCTCTTGGTTCCTGAAATTTTCTACCAGGTAGAAACGTTACCAGGAGTCACTCACTCAAATAACAGCAGCAAAAGGGCAGCATTAAAAGAGTTTTTTATGAGTTGTTAAGTGCCTTCTGCGGATAAGCCTGGGCTCCATGCTCAGGCAGGGCCCAGCATTTTGGAGACAGAAACACATTCTAGTTTTAGGAAAATGTCACAAAGTGGGCGCAGACAGAGCTGGGGGACCTGGAGGGGCTGACTTAGAACTGCGTGCACCCCGTGTTTGTTCCAAACGCAGACACGGACCGAGGATGGTAGGACCCCTTGTCTTGGCCCCCCCACCACTGAACTTTGAGGATGTTCTGAACTTGTTATAGTGACTCTTGTTTCTCTTTGCTCCACGGGCTGATCAGAAGAATAGCTCCGGAGTGAGTAAGAATTAAATGCAGTGATTCCAGACGACACAGCCGTCCCCTCAGTGTTTCTAACGTGGCCACTGGCTGAGAAGTCACCAGAGATCCCCGATCTCGCCAGGAAGCTTAGGGATCGCTCTCAGTTACAAAACGAACGTTCCTGATACAGAAATCAACGTGTAAGCTGCACACTGGCCCAAGCTCAAGCTTTCGACAAAGGTAAACAATTACGTAAATTACTCTGTTATGTGACGTTAACATGCAAAAGAAAAAAAAGCCAGCGATGGCAAAATCTGCACGCAAGAAATTTCATTTCTGACTAAATAGAAAAATTAAAAGCTTTTTGGAAAATTAAGATCTGTATTGTTTGCCAAGTCAAATTACCCTTATGAAAGTCATAACCCTACAGGAAAATTCCCAGAGGCGGGAGCCATAATCGGGAAAATGATGCGGATAAAGATTCGTTCATAAATTTAATAGTAATTATAAAAGTTAAATGAAAATTGATTTTCTTCGAGCATGCGTTCAGGAAAATAAAAATAAAGATGGAAAAAGCTGGTCATGGTCTAATCATGCTCTGTATAAAAAATACTCAGGGAATTAAACTGGCCTTAATAGAATTGTTTTCTGTGAAACCTGTCCTCCAGGAAAACTCATAAATGGTGGAGTAGCCTAATTAAATGTTTATTTTTCACAAAAGCTGAGTCAAACGCTTGGAAGCAAAATCACGGGACCGGGACGGTCTCTCTCCCATAGGAAGCGGTTCGAGGGGCGTGAGCGAAGGTGAGTCGTGCCCTGCGCAGGACTGTCCTGGAGGGGCCTGCGGGACACGGCGGGGCATCGAGGGAGGCGAGGTTTCAGGCTGGAAGGGGGATGGATTCGCAAACTATTTAAAAGGCAGAATCCACACTATCCCCAAACTCACCCTAAAACAGGGGAGTCAGAGTTTGAGCATTCAGAGATTTTAAGGGCGTACTCGGCCCCATGGCCTCCCACTGCCTCCTGGAGCCGCCTACGGGGTGAGGGGTGATCGTGACCGCGTCCGGATGGTAAAAAGCCTCGAGCTGCGATTTCATGGGATCACGGAAATGATATTTACAGCTCCGCAGGGTATCTCGGAACTGTCAAGGCATTTTCACAAATATTACCACTTTCAATGCCCACAACATTTACAGGTGAGGAAAGGGTGCCTCCAAGATGGAAATGGTTTGGGTCAAGATCATGCAATTCGTAGAGTTAGATTTCCCAAAATAGCCCTCTCTCCAATTGCAGTGGTTTTCTCCAACTTGGGATGGCTCCCAACTCACTTCCTATGATGCTTAATGTTTCTTTCATCAGGAAATATTTTATTTTATTTTTTACTTTAAGGGGAGATACCTAACATCTAGTGGCCACACTTTAGTGCCATGATTACGTCCCCTTGATACTATTTGTTAATGTCATTGTTGTCTACACAGGTTTCCCTAATCGACTTTCACAGCTACCAGGTTTCTACGTTTTGCTTTTGTTTTATTTATAACTCAGTCTAAGGTTGATTTTTACGCTCCCTTTCCCAGCTGTTCATTTCCTAATACATATGAGCCTCACCTGAGTTGCTCTCAGCTCTCCCCCCTCTGCCCCAGAGTTGGCCGGGCGCTCTGGGGACGGTCGGTGATTTTCCTCCAGGTGCTCACACTTTGGGTTGGGGGTCAGTAAATGGTGATCATTTGCACTTGAATGTCGTCACACGGAGCTACCATTTCACCACACTATATACGGAGTGTCCCCCCAAAATGTACATACACTTTGAATAATCATTAATTGCAATGGCTTAAATCTGAAAAGAAAGAAACATCAATGGAGCCATCAAAAATATATATGTATACATTTTGGGGGACACTATATATATGTGGAAATGAAGTTTAGAGAATCTGGTGGGAACATTAATACTCCTGCTACCTTTTCAGAAATGAATCAGCTGGAGGCCCCATGGATGGACGTGGAAGGTGCTTATGAACTGCACTGACATTGACTCTGTGTACACTCGGGCTCGTCCTGGCCGAAGGAGTAGGAGGGTTTTTGTTTCTTTATGTTTTCTTCCCAAGACTCCTGACAGACTGAAGCTGAAGCAGCAGGTTGACATGTAAAAAAAGGAATGCACGTTAAAGATTTTAGGCACTAATGAGATGTTTCCTAATGTCAGTACTGGTTAGGGCCTTGTACACAAAGGTGAAGAGCCACCATTGTTTTATTTCTGTGTATTTAGCATCACGTAGAAATGGGTATTAATCCCAGCATTCGGCTAAATACACAGCCTGCGGTATTTCTTTTTCCCCTTGGACTTCCCTAAAGAGTCCTGTCCTTATGGATGCAAAAGTCATAGCACTAATCCTTCGGTGACAGACAACGACCGCGGGTATCTATTGCTGAAAGCTGCTTAGACTGGATTGAAATTAAGTTTAAGCGGCGATTAAGTTTTCATTCCAGTTTTCTCCGGTGCAAATACACTCATCAACTCATGACTGGAAAAAATGAAAGATTTTCTTTTTTGTCTGCACCAAGGGGACCTACGTCCACATGGTCAGCACTCAAAGCTTTATCCGCATCAACTCTGGGTTCTCACCAGGGAGGGAATCCATCGGCCTGACTACCGATCTCTGCTCTGGACCAGCGCGGACTGAAAGTCCCTCTCACGTCGTCGAGTAAGAAACGATGCGCAGCGAGCTTGCAAACACACACGCAGAGCCAATGGACGCCGCAGACAAGAGCGTGGTGAAGGCCTGGGCGGGGCGGGGGCTGGGAGGAGGGGTGCGAAGGAGGGGAGGGAATTGGGGGGCATCCGCAATACCACCAGCGATACGAGAAAGAAAGGAACTGATGCCCAGGCTCCCCACAAGCTTCATTGTCCGCTTGGTCGACGTGGAGGAGCTCCGCAGCACGAGCGCCCGTGGCCAGGGCACCGGCACCCGCAGGGCCGCACCTGGCCCCCCGTCCGGTCCCCCCGCCAGGGGAGTCTCTCTCCCCCCATTTTTTCCTGCCTTCCCATCAGCGTCTGGGTCTGAAGAACCAACCTGGCCCACCATTGAGATGCCATCGGCGAGAATATCTATCCACAGAGCAGGCCAAGGCCGGTGCAGTGTGTCGAACTGTGAATTTTTAAGAAGCCGGAGGATCTCTCCGGAGAAGAGGTGCAGCAGGAGGTGAAGGAAGGAGGGAAAGCCTGCAGGAGCGCGGATCCGAAATACGTTTGCTGAGACTGTCTAACCGCCCCCGGCCTGCTCTGGGTGCCTGTCCCGCGGATTTTTGCCTCGCGTTTCTGCCTCCTCGGGCCCTCGCTTCCCGAATGCGTCTCCCCCCCTTTCCCTCTTTTATGATAATCTGCAGTTTCGCCCCAACACACCCGTCACTTTTTCCAGTGCCTGCTGAGAAATCAGGTACGGCTGATGACTCAAAAAAAAAAAAAGGCATAAGACGTGGTTTCTGCCCCCCTTGGCCCCAATGGCAGTCAATCGATTGGTTAAAAAAAAAAAATTAATAATAACCCCGCCAATGGCAACTTGAAATAGATGTGAAAATGCCAAGGAGAGGGGGTTAAAAAGTACAGAATTTCAGCGGCCGTGTTTTGTGGCAAGAGTGATAAAAGGACATGAGAGAGGAAACAGGATTTGCTCAGAGCCCGGGCGGCCTTGAGGAAGTAGCGAGAAGCCGCTGTTGAAAGGGCCCGATGCTCACACGATTTTAATCAGCCGCAAAAGAGAAAGAAAAGGGGCCCCCGCCCAGCTCCGGGCCCAGCCCGGGCCCAGGCCCTCGCTCCCCCCGCACCCAGCTGCCCTGGCCAGGAGTTTAGGAGGCGCACCCGAGGCAATGAGAAGGAATCGGGGGACTTCCCCCCACCGCGATTTTTTAAAATATTTTTAAGCTGTGGAGTGTGGGAAGAAAGAAACGAGACGGCAGATGAATTAAGAACCTGCTGCAGTCCTCCAGGTGGAAGCCGACGGGGTGTGAGTTGAGGGGCTGGCAGCGGAGATGAAGGCGAGAAAGATTTTAGAGATTCTTAAAAGCTAAAACTACAGAAATCGGGGAGTATTTAAATGCATATTTCAGATTGTGGTGTGGGTGGGGTTTTTTTTGTTTGTTTTTTAGTTTTTTTCAATCACAAAACAAGATTAAATTTCCAAGAGCAGGTAGGTCCCACATGTCGGAAATGAAGCCAGAGATAGTCCAGAGCAGGAGTGAGCACAAAGTGATAAACGCAGGCTCTGTGTGTACAGAACACAAGGAAAAATGGCCAAGAATTAAGCCCCCAGGACCCTAATTTTTTTAAAAAGTAGACAAATACAGAGACCCAGTAGACAGATGATAGACTGACCTATAATATATATAAAACTCCATATAAATATATTTTTATAACATAGAACTAGTACACATAACTCACACATACCCTGTGCTTACATAGAACAGGAGAGAAAAGGGGAAGGAGACCCCTAACCCCACCTTATCTTTCCTCTAACGCAATGTCCCTGAAATTCTGGCGATGAGAAGGGTCCCAGGCAGGTAGTTATTACAAAAATATTTTTTTTTAATCGATAAATAATCACACTCCTCCCCCCAAATTCTCTAAATCGTAGACTATTTAGAATTTCACAGGATTACTTATCAAATTCAATTTGTAATTTGTACTGACACCTGCGATGTGCAGGTTTGCCACGTGAGCTATTTCCTTTCGATGTCGATGGAAAAATAAAGATTTGGGTCCCGGAAATGAATCTTCACTGCTAAGACTCAGCTCACACACTCAGAGCTGCAGCCTCAAGTCCATCCTTGGCCCTTACAGTTACTCAGAAATTTTAAACCAAGTTTTGGTTTTCAGTGTTCAGGGCACCTTTGGAAGGATGGTCATCACACACATGCTCTGCCCTCAGACACAATGCTGTCCCCGTGCGAAACACCTTCAATTCATTTTTGCAGGTTATAAAAACAACACACTCTCTCACACTGGTTTCTACTGTCCTTGGCGACACAAAATATAAATGGACAATGTAACTTGCTCAGGAGGGAGCTATTGCCTCGTCTTGTAGAGGAAAGGAGACTGAGGCTGGTAGAAAGACCAAAAAATAAAAATTAAAAAAAAAAATATATATATATATATATATATATATATATTTTTTTTTTCCAAAGTGAATGCTGACAAGTAATATTTTTTTTAATTACTTTTTTTTTTTTTACTTATTTGGAATTTCTACAAAAATATCATTTCCATAACCAATAAACAGCTTTAGATACTACATCATAAGAAGCAATATTAAATATCAACTTGGCAGTTAATAATCAACTGAAACGTACTCATGACCTGAACTGACACGGTTCAAAAATGTTCCTTAAATTAGACCAAAGATCTGCAAAGACCTGTACAAAGATCTCAAACTTTAAAAGGTGCCTAAAGTTCCGTAAGTTGCACTTTCCTGTGGAACAGAGCATTGGGCATGATCGTGGAGTGGACTTGTTTTTATCTGGCTGAGGCTCTAATATCGACCCATCACCCAGGAAGGGCGGTGGCCCCGTAAGAATTTCCAAAGCAAGTATTAAAGCCACTAGTGAGGAACCAAAAGAGCTTGATTTAGAACACGTTCTGTGATAAGAGTGTGCAAAAAGGTAATATTTTCTTAACCAGCCACATGTAGTATTGCCACCTACCACACAACTAAATATTCAATAAAGTATATGACTATTAATCAAAAATTGAGGAAGCAACCTCCTGGCCCGGAAAGAGGGGGGGAGGGTCGGGGTAGCTACGTGCAACCAAAGGCAGATTAGGACTTTTAAAAAATTCATTCCTTGTTTAAAAGATAAAAATTCACTTGTTTTGTCACCAAGTGTCCAGTTTCCTTAGACTTGACAGAAACTCACGTCCATGGACTTAGAAGGACTAAGGAGCATTGCTTTTGTGATACCCTTGAACAGTTTGTAAATGAAGATAAAAGCAGACCAGGTTTTCCCTTTAAACTGTGATCCCCCCCTTCCAAAAAAAACCCACATTTATGTCTTTTTAAGCAGAAACAGTGCGCGTCTCAGAGCAAGCCGGCTCTGACATTTCTCAGGCGGCTCCCTCGCTCCCGGGCAGCAACCCTCCGCTTATATTTATGCTTCTTTCAAACCGAGGTCCGTCCACAGGCAAAAACGAGGTAAGGAAATAATGCCATGTGCTTGCTTACCTTGAACGAAGACCCCTACGTCCAGGAAAACACAGCCGATTGCCAAAAGTTTAAGCCACAAATCCATGGTCATATCAGGAGATCGGCCGTGTCCCTAGGAACCAGCATGCGCCCTCCTGCCAATGGAAACCAGTGGTTATCTCCGGGCCGAGTTTTCCTCCCCGAAACCAAGAAAAGAAAGAAAGGCCCTGAACGCGTACCCTTCGCTGATGTCTTATCAGACCCGGAGCAGCTTCCTCCTCTGCTGCCCTGAGAAGAAACCGCTCGCTAGCTCCACGAGCTACCAGGTAGTGATGTCAGATTCGGTTTTACTGACTTCTCCAAAAATACTGCACCAGGGCCTTTAGAGGAAGTCGAGAAATTATTGTTCAAATTCAATGCGAAGGCATCTTACTTCCTTAATTCAAGCCATCAGACCAAGTCGCTGGGCCTTTTGAAGGGTTTTGAGTATCCAGATGAAGTTCCCTCACAATATCCGTTACTGTTCGGAAATGTCCTATCCTGTCCCAAGGAACCAGTGATGTCCTTCCCGAAGCGCTGGTCTTGCATGGGTGGGGGGTGGCCAGATGATCCCCGAACTGAATGAGCAGGCAATGCCTGGATCTGATTTTAAGTGAACAAATGAATGATTAAATAATCACCTCTCTGGTTATTTTTGGCCACCCTTTGTCAAGTACCACTAGGGCATCCGAAACCCAGCCGTGTGACAGTTTGAACAAACCATTTGCTATGCAAAAAGCCCTCCGGGAGTCCAACAAGGTGGCCCCAAATCTTTCATTGATGTCCTTGGTGGGGTTGGGGGGCCCAGGATTGACATCAGAACTCACTTCACGACAGCAAATCCTGCTGCAAAAGCTTCGTGCTTCCTCGACTTCAGATATTCTAATTGCAATAAAAGTCAAGATCTGTCTCTTACAGGAGTTAACCCATGTTTTCCCCTCAGCAATACTTCCCGAACTTTTTCATTAAAAGGCGACAAACTAGCCCACAACGCTCATCAGGACTCTGATGGGGTCCTTGGCGTGTCCGTGGGCCTGCATACTGGCCAAAACCCACCGTGAATTCAGCAGTGCAATTAAATGAATGATCACAGTGGCTCGTTCATTTAAAAATAATAGGACAAAAAAATAGGACACGCACATGTAAGGCATGATCATTGGAACTATATTGCTCAGGGGACTGCCAGACAGATGGAGCCCTTGCAGGAACTCCCCAGGCCCAAGTTAGGAAGCACCACGGTGGGCCGCTTAGATTTAAGAATTAAATAAATCTTTTGATGTTTACGAACTTATTTGTTTTACTCTTACTTCGGCTGCTGGGATCCACTCAGTCGCAACTACATGCACGACCCTTTGCGCAAACAGAAATAATCCCACATCGGAAATTCTGGATAACAACATTATAATAAGATTTTTGTTTTGATTACGACTTCAGTAGGATGATTTTTGTAGCTAACTTACCAGGCCGTTACCACGTCCTGGGCTATGCTTCGCACTTTAATTGCAGAGTCTAATTTATACAACAATGTTTGAGATAGATAATGTGATTATTCCTCATTTTATCGATGGAGTTCAGAGCCGTTAGGTAGGAAGTGGACAGGTCATGCTTTGAACACATCTCTCCGTTTCATCTTACTTTCCTTACTTTCCTTACTAACCTCCTTCATTTTCCTCCCTTCTTTCCCCGATTGTTTTTACTGTGTCTTTTTTATTATTTTTCAATCTCTAAAAGATAGAACACTGTTTCCAAAAAGATTACCTTGCTCTCTTTTTGCAAATGTATTTTTAAGTAAAATAGCCGTAAATGTAAGCCCAGCTTTTCTGTAGGCTGGCCCATCGAGTGTCACGGGTCATACATTTAAGTACCGTTGACCCTCGAAGAACACAAAGGTCGGGGCGCCAACCCCCTGCACAGTCAAAAATGCGAGTATGACTTTTGACTCACCAAAGACTCATCTACAGTCACCCCTATCTGCGGGGGTTTGGTTCCAGGACCCCCATGGATACCAAAATCCGTGGATGCTTAAGTCCTTTTATAAAATGAAAGCGAACAACGCCTACAGTCGGCCCCCCACATCCACTGACTCCCAGTTTTCCATCCACAGTTGGTTGAATCCATGGATTTGAAACCCGAGGATACAGAGAACCAACTGTATATTTATTGAAAAAATTGGGTATTCGTGGACCTTCACAGTTCAAACCCATGTCGTTTAGTTCCACAGCCTATTTCTTAAAATACATTTGCAGTGGAAACCCATTTTAGCTCTGAATTTTTTAAAGCAAATACTTGTGTTCTGTTAGCTCACTGTCCTGGCAGTAAATCTGACGGGGGGGGGGGGGGGGGTGCTTGACATCCAATCTTTTAAATGAAAGTTAAGTCTATAAAATATACTCTATAACAAGCTAGAGATGGGGTGTAGACACCTTAAAGAGACATTTAAAAGGTTTTTTGAAGATCACGGCTTTGAAGACTTAATAAGAATTTAGGAGATTCAATTCTGTTTGGACAGGTGGGCTGAGTGATTCTACCCAATGAATGGAGATTAGTGATCAACCAATGAGTTAGGTTATAAGTTTTATTTTAATGTGTCAAAATGGAGCTCAGTGTCTAAAAGAAATATGGTACTTTGGTAGCAAGATTGATATTGCATGACCATAGAGGTGCAAACAGAACCTAAGGTAGAGAGACCTCGATGGGTAAGTACGTGTCCAGTTCAGCTGCTCTCAGGCTGGAGGCAGTGGTGAGCCAGGGGGGTGGCGTCCCTGAGCTACTTCGGTCGGGGGGGGCGGCGACAAGGAAGCCCTAGCGGCTTGCTGGGGTCAGGGCTCAGCTCCCCATTGACAGTGGGCAACTCTAACCTGGACGCCTAGGCCGGAGTCTGGGTAGGAGCCGGCCGTGCCACCCGGCACCCAAGGAAATCTCCACGCTCACAGCGGGGCCAAGCATCGGGCCCAGAGCATGCCCACAGTGGTATATGTCAATTCTAGCTCGGTTAAAAAAACAAAAAACAAAGTCAGACATAAAAATCAAAGAAATAAAGATGACATTTCAGAGGGAGATAATAGCCAGGGTCGGCCGACCCTGTGCATCCTGAGAGATGTGTCTTTATCCTAAGAGAAACGGGGACCTATGGCAACATTGTTCTGTTTTTAAAAATATGTTTTTATTGATTTTTTTTTTTTTTAGAGAGAGAGAGGAAGGGGGAGGGAGAGAGAACATCCATCGGGTGCCTCTGCGCGCCCCCTACTGGCCACCGAGCCTGCAACCCAGGCATGTGCCCTGAGCGGGAATCGAACCGGCGACCTTTCGGTTCACGGGATGAAGCCCAACCAACTGAGCCACGCCGGCCAGGGCTGTAGGACTGTCCTTGAATCTTCCTGCCGATGGCATCCGCATGGCCAGACCTTGAACCATCCCTTCTTTCTCCTCTCATGTGACTTCTCAGCAGCATGTGACAGTCAACTTCTCCTCTAAACTCTTTTCTTTGTCAGTTTCTAAAACACCAGGATGGGCTGACCGTCCTTGACCTTGGCTTGTCCTTGGTGGCCGCCATGCTGGGTCCCCTCTCTCTGCCTGACTTCTGAAGACTGTCCGACGTTGAAGCCCAGCCCGGGGCCCACTTCTCTGTTTCTGGGTGAGTTCCTTCAAGCTGATGACTCACGGATCTTTATCTCCAGTCAGATCCATAGCTCGGGCCCCTGGAATCCCACCTGCTGATCAACAGAAGTGGCAGTGTTGGCCCATCCCCTGCTTCAACGGCCCTCACTCGCCCCCCTAATTCCTACCTGTAAACACACCGACGTATGTCTCCAGTAGCTTGCGCCAGAAAGCTAAGCTTTACTTTGTATTCCTCCTTCTCTGGGCTGAAATTGAAAAGTTAACAACGGCTGGAGTTGGAGCTTCTCTCGCCCCCGGGCCAACTCTAAATCTAACGCCAAAGCAGCTTAAACGCAGCCACGGAGGTGGGAGCCGAGAGACGGGGGAGGACGCGCTATTGCCGGGAGCTCGGTCTGGGCCCAGCTGACCCAGGCCTACCCCTCCTGTCACAGCTCAAGCCGATCAACACAGCACCTCCTCTCGCTTACACTGCATGGGGTCAGGCTTGGTGACGGGCGCAACAGAAAGTGCCCGGAGCCTCCCTAGGGGCTTGCTGAGGAACAGTCATTCCTTCACTCCTCAGCCAATATTTATAGAATTATATGGAGGATGGGCACTGGCGATGGGACTGAGGAACACGAAATCAGTGGTAGCGGAGCCCATCCCCACCCCACCGGGAGCTCGCTATCCAGTAGTGACAACGGGCTGGTAAACAAACAATTAAAACGCGGCGCGAGGTGTGGTGTGGCCTGCAGGAGGAAGCGATCAGCCATGCCCGAGTGGCCCGCGTGCCAGGGCCCGAGCTGGTGGCGGCGGGCGGCAGGCCTGCGCAGGTGTCCCCCCAAACACCTTGTCTGAGGAAGGGGGGCGCTTGGGTCTCCCAGCACCGCGGGCAGAGGAGGGGCCTGGAGAGACGGGCGTCCTCCAACCGGGAGAGGCCTTGGATGGGATCCTGGTGGGTTAGATTTCAGCCTGTGGGTGGGGTCGGGGTCCCCAAAGCCTCGTGAGCAGGGAGGACAATGGTGAATCTCTTCCTGGTAAATCACTGTGTCCCCAGCACAGGGAGGCCTTGACGGAGTCGGGGGACAGTCATCCTGACAGCGTGACCAAGGTCAGGCCCAAGGAAGAGCCAGGAGGTGGGTGGTGGAAACCAGAAGCCAAGGATAATGAAGACGCCGGGTCCGCGCGTTTGGGCTCGTCGGTAGGAGGGGCTGAAACGGAAAGCCCTTGGATTCAGGGTCGGCGTGGGTCCGAGCAAAGGCCGCCCCGACCTCGCCCAATTCCAGCCCCTCGGGCTTTGCATCTGTTACAGATGCTCCCTTCTCTCCTCTGCCGCCAGCTCGGTTCCACCTTCCCGCCCAAAACAACGCACACGGAAAAGGCATAAACTGAATGGGAGCCGCCCTGCAGATGCAGGGAACCAGCTGTGGTTGCCCAAGGATGGGGGCAGGGGAGCTGCAAAAAAAGGGGTCCATGGGGGGAGGCGGGGGGCATCTGTAATACTTCCAACAATAAAGATAAATTAAAAAAAAATAAGAATAGAAATATACAATTTGGGAAGAGCTCATTTTTTTAAATTTCATCTTTATGTCTCGCCCCTTCTGGACGCCTTTTGGCCAATACAGTCTCTCTCTCTCTCTCCCCCCCCCCCCAGCCTCTCAGGACGCGTGTGAAGTGACATTAACTCCCAGGAGAGAGGAGAGGGAGTGGACCCGTGTGATGGATGCTCCTGGAAACTGAGGGAGCACAGGGAAGACTCCTCAACCCCGAGCGCTTGCAGGGTGAGGTCCCCTACAGCAGCACAGCCACGTGGTCCCCACACACCCCGTGTAGGGAGGTGTAGGAAGTGGCACCTCGGTCTGTGAGATGAAAACAGCTAGGATGTCACACCTCACAGCCCCTGTGGGGCCTCTGATGTGGGCAGAGAGGAGCTCGGCTGAGATGCTCCACTGGTTCCTCCCTCCCAGGGCTGCTACAGCTGCAAAGCACATGTTCTGGACCCTGAACGTGGACCCTGGGGAGCCACCGAGGGGGCCACAACCGTGGCAGTAAGTTAGGAACCTACAGAAACCAGAGGCATGGTGCCCGTAGCAACAGGACCGTGGCCCTGGGGTGGGATGAATGCCTCCCTGACCTGCAACCCTGGGCTCCTGGGAGCGGGTCCTCTGGGTGCTGGGGGCCCCTCCTTTGTGATGAAGGACCAGAGAGGCCAGAAAGCTCACAGGAAGCCGTGGTTCCCCTTCTGCAGTGCCTGCTGCAGCTGAGCCCCTGGGTGCTGTGCAGAGCTGGCTGTCCTGCTGTGGGGGACTCTTTCCAGTGGCTGAGTAGAGGGCAGGTTGTGGGGAGCAAGCAGCAGGCTGGGGTTCACAGCGCAGGTGGGGGACTGAGCTTCAAGGTTAGAGCCCAGAGCTGAGTGCAATGCCCGGGTCAGAGCCCCCTGTGGTTGCGGTAGACGCAGCCAAGTGCTTTAACTTTCTCAAGTCAACGGGCGAGCCTTCACATGTATGTGACATGCGTGCTGGGGACAGGAGCTCCTCCCCTCGCATGCATCCCTGCCCCTGCCTAACGTGTCCACCCATCCTCACTCCAGACAAGATCCGTAGGAGCAACACCACCGAGAATGGCTTAACAATGTCTGGTACGCCCAGGAGTAGAGCAGCGAGGGGGAGAGAGCTCTTTGCTTGTTTTCAAGACTTTTGTTGGCTGTAAAATGCTAAATCAGTGATTGAACAAAAAGACGGAGGGCTGACTAGCCTGTGTCAGTGACGAAATTGACTGTCTTCTCAAGTATATTATGAAAGTCTCATTTTAATCTTAGACACCTGATTAAACACTGTTGAAAAATTCAACTCATTCTATCCGATTTATTCATCCCTGTGATCCCAGCAGACACAGATGAAGAAGGCTCATGGTCCCTGAACTCTCCCCCTGTGCCCCAGACAGCGTCCTCAGCAGGGGGACCCTCCCACCCAGACTCCATCCCCCCGGCCAAGTCCCGCTGGGAGTGACTTAGCCCTGGGCAGCTCCTTGCAGAAAATGTTAACAAGCCCAGGCCTTGAGCACCGGCCGCCCCCCTGCTGGGGCTCCGCCCTGAGGCCACAGGTTCCTGGTGACTTTACAGCCCCACCGCCTGTTTTCAATTTAGTCATCTCTGAAGATTTGTGCCCCTCAGACTGGCAGGCTGCGCACCGGCTCCCATCCCTGGGCGCCCCCGCCCCCGCCCCCACCCCCAGAGGAAGTTTCCCTTGTAAAGAAAGCCTCCGGTCGGTCGCTAATGAGCTCCACGCCGCTTGACCCACAGGGCTGTGTGTTTTTCTTTGAAAAGGCACTTTGTGTGTGTTCACCACAAGCAGCCCCCACTTGGTCATGTACATGTTTTTATTGATTTTGAGAGAGAGAGGAAGGGAGAGGGGGAGAGAGAGAGAAACGTCAATGATGAGAGTCACTGATCGGCTGCCTCCTGCACGCCCCCAACTGGGGATCGAGCCCCCAACCCGGGCCTGTGCCCCGACGGGGAATCGAACCCCAATCTCCCGGATCCTAGGTTGACGCTCAACCGCTGAGCCACACTGGCCAGGCAGGACCCCCTCCTTTTAGTGTGACACTTCCTCACGTGTAAACCGGGGGTGATAGTAATACCCAGCTCACAGAGTTGGTGTGAGAATTAAATAAATCGTGTCTGCAGAGAATCTAGCATAGTCCCTAAGGCATCGTTGTTGTCAGTAAGAGGTCCTGACTCCATTTGGACAGATGAAATAATGTAAGAAAATAAAAAATTAAATTAAAAAAGGGGCCCTGGGTAGGGTGCCAGTATTTATCGGTTTGCTTAGACCCGTCCTGGTTTTTGGGTGTCAAAATCCAAGGCAATAAAAGATTATTAAAATGAAGAGACGCATCCAGAGAGCTCAAGTACCTCATTTCTGAACTCGGCCTTTGGAGCTCATGTTCTTACCACGTGTCTCTGTTTTACATTTTCACAAAAATACAGCGTTCTTGCTCTCCCACAGCGACTTTTCAGGACATAAGTCCCAACAGGTTATTTAGATTTTTTTGGTGAAAGAAGAAAATATTTACCTAAAAGGCCATTGTGAGCAGAGGTAGGAAGGGAGTGTGTCTGTACGACTATTGCATTTGGAGATCATTTCATAAAGCAGAAACTAGACACTTGAGAACCCTATCCCTGTACGTGGCCTGCCATAAATAATAGAAGATTTCCTGTGGGTTGCTTTTTCCTGCTCTGTAGAATGAAATCCCTCGGGAATGCGGTTGGATTATACATCGAAGCTTCTCGGGCCCCATTTCTGATCCCTTTATTGTGACTCAGGTCTCTGAAAAGCTGAGCAGCTGCATCTAGGGGTCCAATGACATGAGACTTTGTCTTTCCTGGTTACTTTTTTATTCTGGACACATAAGCACTTACTACTTTTTTCTCTCTGGGGAACATCATATTCCCTGCCCCCCGGGGAACGAATGTCATCGTTGCCCACAGGAGGAAGGGAGTGGGCCCTGGGGCTGTGAGTCTGGGAGCTTCGGGAAGAGTTTCCAGGCTGCAGAATGTCTCCGGAGCCTGTGCAGAGGCCCCACGTCTCAGAGAACCTTGGAGCGAGCAAACCCGATTGGAAAGGGAGCCGGAGCTTCTGATCCCGGTCACTGCTGACGTGCAGGGAGCGCCCCCGCCAGGCGCCCCTCAGCCTCAGCGCGGAAGGCCGCGCGGTCCAGCCCGTTGTTTCCCCGGTTGGGTTTGTACAAACCCCCAGACACTGACGGGTGCCAGAAGGCCTGGGCGTCTCAGGATGAACGCCGGGCATTTTCTGGGGTGACGGCTCCCCTTGAGGGAGGGGGTGTCGGAGAGTCAATCATTTATAGCAACTGGACTGTAAGTTGTTGACAGAGATAACACCGAAGTGGACATGTAATGGAGTAAAAGCCTAAATTTGCGCAAACTTTAAGGTCATCTTAAGATAAACTTTGGATCCTTAATAGGAATGTGACGCCTCCCCAGGATACGTCCAGCAGCAGCATCCCGTGTCCTCTGGGGTGGACAGCGTCTCCCGCCCTTAGACACTGTAAAACCCGCTCCTCGGAAGGGTACACACAGGGTGTCGAGCGTGGTCGTGGGGAGGCGACAGAATTATGGGCCGGTTTTATTTTATTTTCCCTGACTTATGTATTTTCCAAATTTTCTTTGTGGACTCTATACGGCTTTTGTAATGGGGAGAAAATTAGAAACAGGTGGGGGAGCCCAGAAGTCCGGGAGTCAAACCAAACAGGTCACTAACGTCAATCGCTCCCAGGCCCGAAGGACAGGAGAGGGGCAGTGGGCACTGTGGAGGTGTCCCAGCCTGGCTCCCAGGGGACGGACGAGCGCCCATCGTCCCCTCTCCCACCCGGAAACACAGACCGAAACTCACACACACCGTGTGAACTCACGGGCCAGCACACACACACACACACACACACACACACGCACACGCGCACACACACACACACACACTCATTTCGGCTCTTTTTTCTCAACAAGACAGGAAACCCTCAATACCATTAACACGGCGACCACAGCCAGGCATCTCCGAGGGCTTGCGCCTGGCCGTGGACAGTTCCGCCTGTGCCCCTGAGTGTCACCCGGACGCCGTGGACAGTTCCGCCTGTGCCCCTGAGTGTCACCCGGACGCCGTGGACAGTTCCGCCTGTGCCCCTGAGTGTCACCCGGACGCCGTGGACAGTTCTTCCTGTGCCCCTGAGTGTCACCCGGACGCCGTGGACAGTTCTTCCTGTGCCCCTGAGTGTCACCCGGATGCCGTGGACAGTTCTTCCTGTGCCCCTGAGTGTCACCCGGATGCCGTGGACAGTTCTGCCTGTGCCCCTGAGTGTCACCCGGATGCCGTGGACAGTTCTTCCTGTGCCCCTGAGTGTCACCCGGATGCCGTGGACAGTTCTTCCTGTGCCCCTGAGTGTCACCCGGATGCCGTGGACAGTTCTGCCTGTGCCCCTGAGTGTCACCCGGATGCCGTGGACAGTTCTGCCTGTGCCCCTGAGTGTCACCCGGATGCCGTGGACAGTTCTTCCTGTGCCCCTGAGTGTCACCCGGATGCCGTGGACAGTTCTTCCTGTGCCCCTGAGTGTCACCCGGATGCCGTGGACAGTTCTGCCTGTGCCCCTGAGTGTCACTCGGATGCCGTGGACAGTTCTTCCTGTGCCCCTGAGTGTCACCCGGATGCCGTGGACAGTTCTGCCTGTGCCCCTGAGTGTCACCCGGAAGCCTCGGGCACAGGCTAACGCATTGGGAAGGCTAATTAAAGTCAAGACACTTCCCTGTTTAATATTTCAAGTCCCTTCTCCCGCCTCTGTCTCTCCACTCCCATCTTCACTTCCCAGTAAAACACATTAACAGAGAGATAAATGGAGCCCCTGTCCTGGAGCTGTGGGTGGCTGAAGGACAACACATGACCCTCGAACCAATAGCCTTATTGGGGGTCCCTGAGTGATTCATTAATGCCACTACCTGGGCGATTTCTCTCCAAAAGACCATCCTCCTGAAATGCGCACACTTTCCCTTCTACCCCCCAGCGATCGTGGCCTATGTGTCCGGTTTATGTCCATCCCAACGCGACACTTGAGACTGGCTCTCCCGTGCTCCCATGTGTCGCCTGTCCCTCCCGAGATCACGGATCAGGGAGGAGAAACGTGCAAAAGGTACAAAGAAAGTAGGCCCATCCTGGCAACGAACCAGGGCTGCGAAAGCAGAACCGTCGGGTGAGCCACAGCCGAGAAGCCCCTTTCCCCTGATGAGGTGTTTCGTTTCCCCGACACACCCGACTTCTAACAAGCAGTAGTGGGCAGCGGAAAGGGCCAAGGCCGCCCTTCCCGAGGGTTTTCCTGCCAAATCTGATGCCTGTCAGTTCAGGAAGGATTGGCAGGGCGCGGGTTGGGTTTTTCAACATCCCAGGAGAATTCTGCAGCGAGGGCCCAAATCCCCAAGTCAACCTCGAGACCGATCGAACTGCCCTCGGGAACCCTTCAGACTTCAGGTTGGCGCCCAGCTCGCCTCCACCCCCGACCTTCTGCGTGAGGTAGGTGTTGACTGGTCCGTAACAGCAGCCCCAGGAATTGGGGTCCTGGGAATGGAAGGCAGGGCGTCGCGGACAGGTAATTTGCCTAGAGCCTCCTTAGCTTTTCATAATCATAATGGCCCTGCTCGCTGGTGTGGTCTTAATACCTAGAATAGAGCTACCTGGAGTGATAGATACTTGGTGAATGAATGAATGAATGAATGAATGAATGAATGAATGAATGAATGAAATGCTTACTGTGCAATAGACATTGAACTACTTTTCGTATATCACTGCACTTAATTTACAAGCTTACGATCGCCCTACAGGCCACTAGGTATTTCTCTTGCCATTTTAAAGGTAAGTAGATAAGCCTCAGAGGGGCTGGGAGCCTTGGCCCGGCTCGAAATGGAGCTGATTCTGAAACTCCTGCAGCAACGCACCATCACCTCATCTCACCCTTCAGTCTTAAAATCAAGGACTATTCAGGGACCATCTGATAATCGGGACAAAATAATTGCCTGAAATTATCCTAAAATATGCTTTGCAGAAAACCAGTCCCATTCGTCATCGCCGCGTGCGGTCAACTTTCACTCACCCCCTTTCCAGCTGGAAATCTTGGGGGTTGTTTTTAAAGGGTTGAACACTGGGTGTTAGCATTCCCTGCTCCCAGACATCCCGTTTTCTGACGTGATGGCCCTGAAATCACACCAGGTGCTTTCTTCTATGTCCCGTTTCTGTTTTCATCCCGCTCCTCTGACCCATCCCGGCTTCTGGATTTTTCCCTGTCTCTAAAGGTGGGCACATGGGGCAGGTTTTAGGTTCGAACCAAAGCAAATTAGACAAGCTGTGGGAGAAGAAGCCAGCAAAAAAGCGAACACACCCAAAGAGGCTGCAGAGCCTCATTACACAAGTTGCCAATTCCTGCGTAACTTCTCGTTTGCAGTAAACATTGGTCTGTTTACGCTACAACACCCACCCTCCTGGTTGGACCCTGTGTTTTCTGTCACATGGGTCACAAAACAGAGGCTGCTTCGTGGGAGTTCATGGATATTATTATTCTGACTACCAGCAGAATGCTTTAGTTGCTTTTTTTGTAGCTACAACGGGGGTGGCTGGAAATACAGAAGCATGTCCCTATTTGACGCTTTCCTTAGGGTTTATCTCTGACGTGTAGCTGTGCTTCGCTGAAACTCTTCAGATCAGACAGATAAATAAATAAAAGCAAATAAATACATGAAAAATAAAACTATGATAAAAGCACTTTGTAACAGTGAACACTTTCATAGGTAACTTTGGTGCTCCCCACACAAAAACACATGGATTTGTTACAGCTGATAGGTGCTGGTTAAGATAGAGAGACAGATGGGTGACGGACAGAATGATTGATAGGGAGATAGGATAGATGAGAACAGCTAAATTTTCTATATGCAAGATATTTTTCTAAGTGCTTTTCATATATCAAATCATTTCATCTTCACGGCGCAGTTACTTTACAGTTGAGGAACCAGAGAAACAGAGGTTAACTAACTTCCCCAAGGATGCACAGCAAATAAAGGGCAGAATTAGACTCAAGAGCAGCCCTTTTCCAATGCAAATATAATAGCAGCCATGTCTGTAATTTTGAGTTTTCTAATAGTCACATTTTAAAAAGTAAAGAGGGGAGTTAAATGAATTCTTACACATTTTATTCCACCCGGTACATCCAAACTATTATTTCAACACGCAATGAGTAAAAAATACTGAATATGATATTTCCACATTTTTTATGAATACTACATTTCTGAAATCGGGTGTGTAAGTGCATTTGCAGCACCGCTCACTTTGGACTGGTCAGCCACAGGTCACGACCTCAGTAGGCAGGTCCAGCAAGTGGCTGCCATTTGGCACAAGGCTGCTCTACAGTCTGGACATTTTCGTTTTATGCTTGACATTGATCAATGTCGGGCTTTAAAATGATGCACCTGGCAGACTGGGATAGAGGATTGAACTTGCATAAATGCACTCAGCTCTAAAGAATAAACAAGCAAATCATCTGTTTCAGCTTCAGAAGGATCCTGTGCTCTCAGGCTGAGAAGCTCTGCCTGCATTAGGCCAGAATGGGAACCTATTTTATGCCGATGAGCTCCGCCCTCCCCAGCCGCCCACCCTCACCCCAAGCCTCGGTTCCACTCTGCAACATCAGGACCACTTCTTCCTCCTTCCCCTACTTGTACCCATTTCCTTCTGCTTGGTGCAGCTCTTCCTGCCTAAGACCATCATCTGAACAACCCTCCTTTCTCGTGTGAGTTCCTAACACAGAGATCTTTTTTTTTTTTAATTAAAAAATATATATATTTTTATTGATTTCAGAGAGAGGAAGGGAGAGAGAGATAAAAACATCAATGATGAGAGAGTCGTCGATCAGTAGCCTCCTGCACACCCCCTGCTGGGGATCAAGCCCACAACCTAGGCCTGTGCCCTGACCCAGAATCGAACTGAGATCTCCTAGATCCTAGGTCGATGCTCAACCACTGAGCCACGCTGGCCGGGCACACAGAGATCTTCTTGAGATGCAAGTGGTTCTTGCAGGCCTCCTAATACCTCTGAACACCCTCCTGTACTAATGTTCTCTGAAGTCCACTGTGGTCAGCTGCTTCTTTGACCAAGAGAAGATGGTACCTTTGGAGCCAAAGTCGCAGAACTGGGCATGTCCCAGAGCCCAGAAAGAGGGTGTGGGGATGGGACCTACCCCGGGGCAAAGGCCACATGACACAGCCTTTTCTCTGTCTCTTCGATGCCTTATCTCCCCCTCATTGAGGTTTCCTGAACATCTCCCAGGGTCACCAGTGGGTAACTCATTAGCTGTTCCTCCTTCCCTCGCCCATATACCGTAAAGGAGGAACTAGGCTAAAGGAGCATTTTGGACTAGTCCTAGAAGATTTAAAATAGCTCATAAAAGGCAGCCTGGGGGGGAGGTGATAGAAAAGAGGAACACTGTCCCCTCCTCACCTCCCAGACAAGTTTCTAGTAAGAGAAGTTATGGGCCGATGGTGTGCAAAGCAGTCTCAGTTCTCTATGAGATGAGCTGGGAAACACCCTCTTCTCCCAATCTTGTGATGTCCTGGGTCCCCCAGGAGCAATCTTTACCCCAACCAGGGACATGGGGTCCCTACGGACAGCTTCAGCCACACCTCAACAATGGTTTCAGCAGCTGGGAGTCTCAATCCCATTTTACCTCCAGGAATCACCTTGGGGACTACGCATTTTCAGGTCCATCTCGAGCTTCCCTCCCTGTTTTCTTTGATCGGGTGGCAGACGGGCAGACACTGAGTAAGGAAGAAGCTAAAACTTTGAGTGGTGCCCGGCCGGGCGTGGCTCAGTGGTTGAGCATTGACCTGGGATCCAGGAGATCAAGGTTCGATTCCAGGTCAGGGCACAGGCCCGGGAGGCGGGCTCCCCGATCCCCAGCAGGGGGCGTGCGGGAGGCAGCCGATCCATGACTCTCATCATTGATGTTTCTCTCTCCCTCTCTCCCTCTCCCTTCCTCTCTCTGAAATGAATAAAGATAGATTAAAAACAAAACAAAACAAAAAAAACTTTGGGTGGTTTTCCTCCCAGGCTGCCGTGAAGAACTGATAACTCGGGATCATGGTCAACGTACACCAGCGGGGTGTCTAACAGCACAGGCTTCGCCAGGCCGTAAGAATGTTCTTCTGCAGAACGTGACGTGAGACTGCGCGGTGTGGACCCAGGAGAAGGAGACCGCGCCGTTCAGAGGGGGCTGGACAAGCCCCTGCCCTACCTGGTGCGTGTGGAAGTCCCGTGGGCTACATACCACTTTTTGGCATGATCTCTGCTTTACCCAGGCAAACAGGGGGACGCTTTTCCAGGCAGCGGGGAGAGTCTGAATAAAGGCGCAGAGGAAGGCGTCTGGGGCGGGAGGGGGAATGAAGGGTGTGGCTGACGGGGCGAGGGAAGAAGAGACTCAGACGCTGAGAGGCGGGAACGAGGAAATCCTTTCTCCCTACCTAGTGAGACAGGTAAGAAAACAGGTGTGATCAATATTCGATTCGTATTTGCCCGATAGATCCCTGCTCAGCTGTCACTGGGCCCCCAGCCGGTCCTGGAGCTGTCCTTCGAGGCTGAAGTCGACGGTTTTAAAAAACCTAGAAGCTCCAGGCCTTCGGGAGGCCAGGGATCCATCGGCTGTTTGCTACGATTCGGGGCCCAGGGCGCAGCCAGCATGGGCCAAGAGGAGGAAGTATCCGGGTATCTGAACCGTGCAGGGGTGGCGATGATGGAATGACTGGAAGGGGAAGTCTGAGCAGAAACGAAACTTCGAAAAAGAGAAACCAAAAAAAAAAATTAAAAAAAAAAAATGCACCGAACACTGGCTAAACTTATAGTTATTCAAAACATTCAACGTTCAATCTTTTTTTTCTTTTTTTTTCTCAAGTTAAGGACAAGAAAAGATCAGAGGCTTTCCCGTGTCATCCTGACCGTTCAACGCTGGACGTTTTCCAACGGGCACTGATTTTGTGTTTAAGGTTTTGTCATTTTTAGTAACTTTTTTCTCTCTCGCTTTGTAGTAATAAAAAGGAAATATAAAAATATCTAGAAAAGAACAGGGATCTAATTTACGCCGTACTCATCTGACACTTCCCTTTTCACAAAGCGGCTGTGAGCAATGCGCCCATTTCTCTCCCTCCTCCAGCAAACCAAGTCCCTTCCACTCCTTGGAATCTCTGTAAAAATGGGCAACTGAATACTCAGTTTATCATCGAAGATTATAATAAATAACAGTGACCACGCCTTATCACATAAGAAATATCCGTTAATCGTTAGATTGTTCGACGACACAGAAATGATCACCGTTAACATCCCATTAAAGCAGAAACCAAAGATGACTGAGAACCACTCCAGCGAAAGAGAAACATGTTATTGGATTCACAGGCCGTAGGAAAGACTCTCCTAGTCGACAAGTCACGAGAAGGGAAACCTTTGTCTTAATGTGAAAAGGTCGGTGTGAGATCTCACAGGGAATACGGTTCGAGTTCCCTGCCCCCGATACGTCCGCAGGGAGTCAGGGGCATTCAGAAGGGGCCCAGCAATATTGCTGCTCTAGTAGCTGGACGCATCTCACAGGGTCCCTCCGAAGCCCAAGGCCCATGAACCAATGAATTTATTATACATGCATGGTCCGTGGACAGACAGGAAGCCTGGGGAGGAGAGGGGAGCAGGGTGGAGGGGGCCAATGGGGGGAGAGGGACATCTGTAATACTTTCAACAATAAAGATTATAAAGCAAAAAAGATCGAGCCTCACTCGGGGAACTGCCTCCAGGAGGTACTGTTGGTGCAAGATTACAGCCAGTGTCTTCTACTGATCCCTGTTTACCACTCACGGGACCCTCTCCTGTTCTACATCTTTTTGGTTAATAAAAAAGGGCTGACCCAGGCCCAAGACGGCTGAACCGGAGCCTGAGGAGCCTCTCTCCAGTTCACGTTCGCGTCTGCTCCTCGGAGTCAAAATGGGCTGTGCCTATTGCCGCTGTGCTCACGGCTGTAAGGATGTGATAAAAGTTAAATGTTACCAACCGATTCCATGGGAACGCAAAAAGAAAGATGTTCCTTTTGAAAATACGCCGTTCCTTTCAGGAAGATTTGCTCGGGGGGATGTGCCCGTAGTGTTGTGACAATGAGAGGACTCTCAACCGCCGGGGGAAATGCCCATTAAAGCCTCAGAAAGTGTAGCTCTCAGATTTAATTATCTTTAAATCCGCACACCGGCTTAGAGAAGTTGAAGCCGGTGTTTATAGGGGGGGCGGCAGAGGTGTAGTTCAGGGAAGCGATAATCCACGAAACCCCAATCTGCAGATCTTTTGGGGGGGGGTATGTCTTGGCCACAAGTCAAAAGACTAGCTTTTCGTATCTAAAATAAAAAGTTCAGATACGTATAAGCGATGTTTGGTAATTCCCCACTGTGACCAACGTTCCCATTTGTCCCCTCACTGCCGGACCAAACCCAACCGAGGAAGGTGGATTTCCCGGCCCTGTCTCAGGACAACGCCCGAGGCAAGCGCTGAGCGACGCAAAGCGCGCGTTTAGATGATTTCAATTCAACCTCCAAACCTACAGCGATGATGTCCCTTGCTGCCGGTTTAGTCACCTCACTGAAGCCTCCCGGGGACTCGAGCACACGGCGCAGGTGGAGGGCAAGGCGGTCGGCTCCCCGACCTGTTTGCTTCCGTCCCCTGAGGGCTGGGGGGGAAGAGAGCACAGCTCCCCAGCCCCGCTCTCTGCTCAAGGCCAGAAATCCCCTTCCTCCCGGGAGCTAAATAAGCTTGTCCCAGGGAACCGTCCAGTTACTAGAAACAGAGGAGGAGCCCTGCAAGTGGAGCTGCACAGACTAAGGACAAGGCCAGCGCTGTGACCCGGGAGAAACGCTGGCCGAACGGGTCCCGGCCCCTTGGAGGAAGAGGGAAGGACTCTCCCTCGTTCTTTATAAGTGGGCTCAGCACCTCAGCCGTGGGCTTATTTCGTGAAGAACTGACATTGGCAGAAACAATAGGTTCTCAGCTTCCGCCTCCACTTAACTTGTTTTTCTGGATTCCACCCTTGGGCTCTCCTTGAGGCCCAGCGGCCCCATCAGGCCCTTTGGGAACGAGGAGCTGTGTTTACAGCTCGCTGTTGACACCACAAACTGAGTGGCCGGTGATTTCTAGAAGGGTAAAGAGACCTGTCCCCTCCCGGACTCCACAGAGGCCACCTGACTCGGACAGGGCCACCATGGCCAGCCAGTCCCAGGGGATCCACCAGCTGCTTCAGGCAGAAAAGAGAGCCAAGGACAAGCTAGAGGAAGCCAAGAAGAGTAAGTACCCCTCGGGCGCGGCTGCGAGGGACGTGTCGCCGTGGGCGAGGGGGGCAGTGGGGTGAGCAGGGGGCCAACCCTGGCTTTCCTGTGAGACCCTGGCCAGTCCTAGGTTCCTCATCTCCGCCATGGGGACAAAAGTCTCTAAGGCAGATCCTTCTGAGAGGTTGAGAAATGCGCATGGATATGGAAATTTGGAGACACGGGCTTCCCCCCGTCTCTGCAACTTCCTTCATGCTCCTTGCCTGGTGTCGCAATATTGTGAAACGACTGAGAGGGAGACAACTCCCTGATTGAACCTCCTGCCGTGGGGGGGACTCGAGCCGGTGACTTATCCGTGGTCAGCGCCCCCGCCTGCCCCTGTAAGATCATAGCACGGTTAGCAGCTCACTCTCCGCCCCTTCTTGATGACTTTGAGTTCCCGATGTCTCGGCATAGTCCCATTTTATTATCGGTTGTTAGCTTTCTGCCGACGTCCTCATGCATCTATGTCCTGAGCCGCCGAATTTCTCAACAGACTTCAGCTCCCCCCCTATGTCCTTTCTTATGCACAACCAGCCATGTGATTTCGGAAGCGCGATCACTCCCGTTGTAGGTACGGAGAGGCTGAATTTTAAAACATAGCAAAGCCTGTGCCAGGCACCAGGCTCAACACTTGCTCACGGGAACCCTTTTCACAAAGGGGAAGGACACGGACGGGCAGGGAAACCGTGCGAGCTGCCGAGTCCACACAGCGGGGAGAGGGTGCGGGCGGGTCGGGACGGGGTCTGATTCCCAAGCCAAGATCTTAACGCGGGCGCTGCCCCAAATGTGCATCGTTTCCACGGCGGGGAGTCCGGCGTCAGGGACCCGCGGCCCGGGTGCAGGCTGCTGGGGCCGAGGCCCGTGTTCCCCTCACCCAGCCATTTCCCACGGCCGCTTCGTCTGTAATAAATAGTCTGTGTGCCTTAATTTCTCCTAATTACACTCAAGGTCCCGCGAGATAAAGGCCGCGTCTTAAACCGCGGCTCGCGTCCCTCTTGGGGTGAGGGTGGTGGCCGGGGCAGGGGAGGCCCCGACCGCGTTTGCCGCGGTGTTTTGAACGGGACCCGGGAGCCGTGGCCACAGGGCCCGGCGGGCGGTCGGGAGGGAGCCGCATTGGGCCCCCGGGGGGGGGGTTGGGTCGCAGGTAAACCACTGTCCTGTCTTAAGACGAATGGATTTTCTGAACACTCAGCAGCGTGGGTGCCGACGACATGAGGGAAGAGTCCCTGGGGTGGGTGGGGTGGCGGGCGGAGGGGCTGCGGGGAGAGGAAGGGAGAGAGGAACGGAGGCAAACCTGACCCACTTCTCGGTTTCTTCTACAACAAGCCATGCAAATTAATTGCAAAACAGCAGAGCGCAGATAATCCTCCAGAAAACAGACCAGGCAGCACCTGCTGGTCCGCCAACGGGGGGGAAAACCCTCCCTTTGCATTTATTCAAATATCTGTCACCGCGCTGAACGCGCCCAGGACGGAACGACTTAGTCTCAGATGCTTCCTCTTTATGGGAGAGACAGAACGACAGTCCCGTCATCACGGGCGGCCGTGTAGCCGATGAGCCCACGGGCGATCGACACGAGCACCCGGTTCAGCCGATTTGGGGCCAATCGGTTCCCTTTTCAAAGTCATCTCAGATGAAAACTGTTAGGAATCGTCGCTGGGAGGCGGGAGCCCCTCCGAACGATCTGTCCCCGGGCTTCACCACAGAGACAAAAGCCAGACGCCGCCTCCTTTCCTCCAAGTCGGAAAGCGCGCCCCGCGTCCTGCCCCGACAGGTGCCCGCGGCCGCGGCCACTCGCTTACGGCGCCTTCTGCACCTTTCCCTCAGTCTCTTTGCTCATGAATTTTCAAGCAAATTGTCAACCAGGCCCCAGAGACACCCAGGCATTGAGAACATTCTGGAAAATATTTTGACTTTCCACAACTAACCTGTGCTCCAGGGAATGTCAGCCTGTCCTTCGCTTCAGAAAGTGCAGGCTCGCAGGACGGCTGTCACGGGATGCGAGCTGCTATCTTCCCCGGTTATCGGCAGTGGACGCTCCTGGTGGCAGCCTCCCCGGCCGCACCCACCACGTAACTTCTTCAACGGTCTAAGGCAAAAACAAGCATTGCTTTTCGCGCCTGGTATTTTGTAAGCAACTCTCCTACTTCCCTCGTTTTTATTTCATTCCCTCCTTTAATTTAACGAGTATTTACGGGGCGGGTGCCTGTCTCGGAGACGCGTGCGTGTGTACGCGGAGGACAAGGCCGAGGCTCTTCCTTAAAGAATCTCCCGGTGACACAAACGCATAAATGAGCCTGAACAAAAAGAGAGAGGAAGGCGGTCGTGAGAGAGTCAGGCAGCCACCCCTTAGGTGTCACCGTGTATTTTATTCCATAAAGAGATGCGTTTGAAATCTGACATGGGTGAAGGCCAGACAGGGACTCAGAACGAAAACCCACAAATGAGGACAGTGGACACCGCTCAGAAGGCCTACGGCCACATCTCTCGCTTAAATCCATTTATTGGAAAGCCACTCTGCAGCCGGCAGAGTCTTTGCTACAGTGGGCGATGGAATATATATTTAAAGACATGAAGGGGCGGGGGAGAGGGGGGTGGTAAAACCAGAGCAATGCACGTGCTAATCGGTTTAGAAAGATGCACGATGAGTGAGGTGGTCGCCTTCCTAGACCACGCTGCAAACATATTCACGCGTCCACCAAGGAGGGCATCTCAGGGCTCGCGAGCTGTGACCTAATACAGTCCGTGGTGTAAATGTTTTGCCTCGAGGGGCGCAGACCTGCTGGATCAGGGCCTCTAAAGGGTGCGAGGCCTTTGGGAACGGAAGGCGCTGCTCCCTGCTGGCCAGACGGCCACCGGCTACTGAGAGAGACAATGGGGGGTTCGGTCGGAGCAGGTAGCAAACAGGCTCGGACAGCTGGGATGGGAGGCCGCAGAGCACAAAAAGCCCTGGCTTATGAAAGAAATGGTTCTTTATAGGAACTTAAGTCTTTGTGTGTGTAAGTCGTTTAGCATCTCCGGGCTTCAATCTTTTCTTTTTGCAAAATGAACGTATATCCAGGGTGTTTCGAATGATCAGAAACTCGACCTAAGATAGTGGGGTACAGACGAAACAGTTGTTTTTCATATACAGGATGTTTACGTGTATGTTGTTATAAGTGAATACAGTGGACGGATGGACTAGAACAGCCTGGTTTCATTGTCTCTTTTTTTTTTTAACTGCTGCGAGTTCTGGGCCAACTTTTCCTATAATTGGAGAGCCCTGGACTGTTCGGGGAAGATGCCTGGAAAAGCTCGGATATTCGCTTCTGTTCTCTGATTGTGGGTTAAATTACACTTATTAGTTAAGACACGCGGATGTTTCTATGCAAAACGCCCTCGCTGTTTGGTTGAGTTGAGATGGAAACACAGTGGGTTGGCCTATTTTAAATGATCTGACTTAATTCACCTTAACACCTTCTGCCTAAAAAATTGTTCGTTAACCAGAACCTCAAAGCAGGTGTGTTGGTCCAGGACCAGTTACCCTTTTTACAGCGGGGCCACCGACCCACCCTGGGGACTGATCGGGGTTAGATCAGAAACTCAAGGGCCCACTGAGGAGAAACACGGACCATTGTTTCTCTGAAACACGCGGCCCTCTCATCCGGCTGGGGCCCCGTTTCCCACCCGCCCGCGGCAAACCCGGACAAGGCCCCAGCCCGGCGCCGACACTCCCCTCAGACGCCCCAATGCACCTGCCTCGACGTCGCCCAAACAACCCGCCGTTTATCTTTTCCTAACGCGCACCACGGCCTCTCCCACAAACAAACAACCCGTCTACTTCGGCAGCCGCAGGAAACAGCGTCTGTGTTTAACTCGAAATGACGGATGGCACTGAGGGCTGTCGGTGGAGAGACGGGGCAAACGATGCCCATGTTCAAATCTGAGCAAAACTGAACAAGCAGCCGACCGGCGTGGCTCAGCGGTTGAGCACCGACCTATGAACCCGGAGGTCGGGGTTCAGTTCCCCGTCGGGGCACAGGCCCGGGCTGTGGGCTCCATCCCCAGTCGGGGGCGTGCAGGAGGCAGCCGATCAATGACTCTCATCATGGATGTTTCTCTCTCTCCCTCTCCCTCCCTCTCTAAAATCAATCATAACTTTTTTTTTTAAAACTGAACAAGCAGGTATATCCTAGAAATGTTCTAAAAACCACCAGAGTCCCCCAAAGGTCTCCCAAGCACTGCCTTCCATGAGGTCCTCATGGAATGGCCCTTCGGTACAAAATGAATCCTTAAGAAAATATTCCTACTTTTTTCTTAGATAACACGCCTGTTATTACCGGAACGTGGATTCGTTTCTGCTAGTCTCCGGGATTGCCAACCCCGCGTACTTTTTTTAAACCAGTTAACTGCCTGTTTGTTCCCAAATACGCAGATATTCTGAGTGAGTTACCCGAGCCCCTTGATTTAATAAAGTCCTCACGATGGGAGTGGATGCTTGGGTTCAGGAAGACATGACTTTTAATAAACTAATAAACTGGACGTGGTTATATTAGAGCTTTGCAGCCCTGTCCTCCGGGGTTTGTAGGCCTGTAAATTCTTCCTCTCGCTTTACGGCCCACAGACTAATGGGCGACGCAAAGGTATATTGGACTTTCATTTCTTCGAGGGGGTCGTATTAAAATAATAACCACATTCTCATCGGCGAATAAATACCCTTGGCTTATATTCCACCCGGGAGCTACAGAAAACTCCTTGGGGTATTTTTTAAAGTAAGATAAATTCAGGCAAAGGAGAAAGAGCCGAGAAGCAGATTAACGACCTAAAGCGGGTGGGGGTCGGCCCCGGAGCTCGGCGACCGTCCCAGGCACCGGACGAGAGGCTGGTTTTCCTGCCGACGTGGTCGCTTTTCCGATGCTCGCGGCCGGGGAGCAACACAGAGCATCCTCTGAACGAAGCCGCTTTGTCAGAATATTAACACCACCAGGAAAAGGGTTGTCTGGTTGTTCCCCGCGTGTGTCCGGACAGAACAAAAATCATTCTTGGCAGCAGGTAGACACCTCCCTGCGACGCCAAATGCCCTTTGTTTTCATAGCAAAGCGAGGCTTCCTCTGCTCTGTCCGGGCACCTTCTGGGCAGGTGGCGCATTCGTTGGGGTCCCCGCTCTCCTCGCCCGCTCAGGCGTCTGGTTTTGCCTCCAAGACTCGGCGGGCACGATGCCTCTGTGTGTGTCACGGGGCCTCCGTGTTGGTTTTCTGGGGCTGCCGTGACGAATTCCCACAAACTGGGAGGCTTCCGACAACAGAGAGACCTCGCCTCACAGTTCCAGGGGCCCGCTGCCCAAAATCCAGGTGCCAGCGGGGTCCGTTCCTTCCCGAGAGTCCGAGCGAGTGTCCTTGACTCCGGTCCAAGCCCGTTGCTATGACCGGCGCGGACGCAGACCCAGAGGACAGGCCTGCAGACCTCTGTCTCCGCCCGAGACCTTTCCCCTGGGTCCCAGCCCTGTCTGTCCAGCCGCCTCCTGGACACCTGTCCCCCCCGGACGTCCTCAGGGAAGGGACGGAGGCCTCTTTGGTGACAACCTGAGGGTTTCTTCTCAAACCCTGGCTTTTGAGCCAAAGGCCCCGGCAACGGGCCCTGTTTTCCTGACGATGATTACGAACGGCCGGGTATTCCGTCAAGCATGTCGTATATATTTTTTCTAACCCTTCCAGTGGCTTCTTGGGGTAATTAAATCTGGTGATAGCTGGGGGAGCTCGGGTTCGGACCAACCTGCTGGACGTAACGAAGCGTCCCGCGTCTTCCCGTCCTCGTGGCTTGTGCATCATTCTGATCCCCTCTGAGATGGTAAATGAAACCCCATCTCCCCCGTCAGAGAACTGAGTTAGCAGTCGTCCTCTCCTGCAGGGCCCCCCAGTACCTCCTGAGCAGTATTTAAAGTTATGATGCTTGAGACAACCACGTTTTCTAAGCCAAAAAAAAAAAAACAGAACATTTGGCCCTGATGAGCCCGTGTGACCTTGTGGGAACTTTGGGATCAAATATCTGACTGTCACAGTTAAAATCTGATCCCCTGTGGTCACCCCTACGTGTGACGCGGGAGGCAGTTGTTTTTCATGCTTAAGGGGGAAGAGTCCTGATTTTAAAATCTGGAAACCTGGGTCGGCAGGCGGCACACGGCACAGCCGGGCGGGGGCCAATGCCGGTGGCTGGGACGCGTGCATCTGGCTTCACCTCCAGCAGATCGGGGGCTGTGAGCCCCCCCGTTTCTCCCACCGGATTATGGGGGTGGCATCTGCGGGCCGTCGCCCGGGCAGCTCGGAGTCTGGCCAGACGAGGCCCCGGTGACTCTCCTGTTTAATTGAATGAGAACCAGCAGGTGACCGGTGCCACCACGGGGGAGTCGCAGACCCTCGGAGCCTGTCGCTGTGCAACGGGGCTCATAGACTAATATCCAGCCGCCGCGTGGAGCGCCGGCCGGCCGGCGAGCGGGGCTTCCTGTGATCATTACTTCTCCTTTAATGGGCTGGAGTGGTGGCTTGAAACCAACGCGAGCCTTCAGGGAGGCGGGAAAGACACCTTGCGGGTCAGGTCCCTGGAGCCTCCAGCCTCAGGCGAGGCTAATTCTCAGGGGACCTTGGATGTCCAAGAGCATGAAGGCAGGGAAATAAACACCTGTTCTGAGTGGGGTTTACTGAGTCCCCTCCACACTCGTGGAGCCCGGCCAGGGAGGCTCAGCGGTTGAGCATCGGCCTAGGATCCAGGAGATCGGGGTTCGAGTCCCGGTCGGGGCACAGGCCCGGGTTGCGGGCTCGATGCCCGGTCAGGGGCCTGCAGGAGGTGGCCGATCCATGACTCTCATCATTGGCGTTTCCCTCTCCCCCTCTCCCTTCCTCTCTCTGAAATCGATAAAGACGTATTTAAAAAAAGAGCACATTTGAACCTATAACTCAGTGACTCTAGTCCGTATAGTATCCAGGGATTCGCGCCTGGCAGAGAGAAACGTAAAAGCCGCCTACACCCCGATGTCGCAAAGCTTCTTAAAAACAAAGACACGGGAAACCGTGTGTCTGGGTGACAGACAGACATTTCCCTGGGGGTTTTCTCCTGGGCTGCTTACCCAGGAAACGGCCACTTAGTTCAAAGTCTACACCACATGTACCCAGCCCCTTGACCAGAACGATCCACCGAAGCTCAGGAGAAGAGAAACCGTGTTAAACGGACCAAAGACGGCAGGCGTTTAGCCGAAGCCGAGAGACAACAGGGTCGGGAAAGATTATTTTAATACAGTTCGGAGTTTCTTTAAAGTTTTAATGAACGAAAGCGTCAGGACCTGGCCCCCCTGAAGGTGGCAGTTAGGCGGGGGCGGGCGGGGGGGGGCACGGCAGCAATTAATCTGAGTCCATAACCCCCCAAACTTCCTCCGGCCGTCAGGAGAGTCACGTGCTCGGCTAATGACCCCCCAGCCTTGCCTCTGTCTGCGACTTTCATCTGTGTCGCTTGTGTGCTGGCTTAAGGCTTACACCTCCGCTCTTAATAAAAGCAGAGAGGGCTCCCTAACTAAACTCCTGGCCATTAAAAACCATTGGTTTTACAACCACTTTCAAGTCCCCCATAGAGAAAGCTACCAGGAAAAAACACACCCACATATCTGCTTTGATGTGGTGCGAGGCTTAATCAGACATCCTAGAGCCCAGGAGCGGCAAGAGGGGGAAAAAAACCCCAATAAAATGCTTTTTAAAACCGTAAGTCGGTTTGATAGAGTCTGAGCGGCACGTCTGGGGGGCTTTGGAGCCCTGCCAGCGTTAATGGGATCCAGTCGCCGCGGACTGAGGGACGCCTGGCCCAGGATCGGACCAAAGGCTGCCTTTCCCAGCGAGCGACCGCAGGAATCTGTCCCGCGGCCGCGACCGCTGTGCGGAAAGAGGCAGAGAGGGTTATTTAAACGCGCGCGTGTCAGAGGGCGTTGTCAGGTCCCCGTTCTGCGGGATCCCGTCGGGGGGGGGGAATTAAGTTTTTCAATATTGTTATTTTGGTGAAGTTGGCCGTTCTAGGGGACAGTCATGAAAAAGTAGACCTGCCCTGGCCGGTGCGGCTCCGCGGCTGGAGCGGCGTCCTGCTCACCGAAGGGCTGCAGGTTCGATCTCGGTCAAGGGCAGGTACCTGGGTTGCGGGTTCGACCCCCAGCCCCGGTCAGGGCGGGTGCGGGAGGCAACCAGTCGAGGCGTGTCTCTCACATCGATGTTCCTCTCTCTCCCTCCCTCCCTTCCCCTGTCTCTATCGATCAATGGGAAAAACAGCCTTATGTGGGGATTAACAACCACAAAATAATAATAATATAATGCAGACCTCGCCTTGTGTGTTTAAAAATCAAGCCTGAAGGGCCACGTATGTGACAAAGAAATATAATTCTTTTAATGCCACTGCTGGTTTTTCAGGGAAAACGAAACGCATTAAGCAAGCCAAGGACGAGGCCATGGTGGAGATCGACCAGTACCGGCTGCAGAGGGACAGGGAGTTCCGGACGAAACAGTCGAAGGTGAGGAAGGAGGTCGGCTCGGAGCTGCCCGCCGCGTGGACCTCGAGACAGACAGTCACGACCTGTAGCGCAGAAGACACGCCGGATGGGGCGGATCTAATCCAACCAGGGCCGGACGTCAAACTAAATCTTTTTTTTTTTTTTTTTTTAATATATCATTATTGATCTCAGAGAGAGGAAGGGAGCGGGAGAGAGAGCGAAACATCAATGATGAGAGAGTCACTGACCGGCTGCCTCCTGCTGGGCATCGAGCCCGCAACCCGGGCCTGGGCCCTGACCGGGAATCGAACCAAATCTCCTGGGTCCTAGGTGGACGCTGAACGACGCCGGCCGGGCGACAGTTCCTTTTTTTAAGAAAAGTTTCTCCATCCCACTCATGACCCTGGTGGCCTTAACCCATTCTCAGAGAAAATTCTGGGAAAACACCCCGGAACCGTCATAGAGAGACAGGCCAAAGCAAATTCAACTTGGAAGAGCATTCGGGTTTCACACGCCGTGTAGGTTCTGCTTCGTCCTGGCAGGTGGTGAGCTCCCCGTGCGGTGCAGTGAACTCTGCTTTGTCTCGGCAGGTGATGGGCTCGCAGAGCAATCTCTCGGAAGAAATAGATGGGCAGACGCTAGAGACCATCAAGGACATGAGGGGCGGCTACCACCAGCGCGTGGAGGGCGTGTTGGCGCAGGTCCTGAACATGGTCTGCGACGTGAAGCCCGAAATACACGTGAACTACCGAGCCGCCCGCTGAAGGCGAGGCCTGCGCTTCAGCAAAGGGGTCGCCAGGCCGCCCGGCTGCTCCTGGCTTCCAGTTGATATCAAGAAGCTCGAAAAGTAGAAATCTCACAATTACTAGGCGGTTCCCCAGGTTTCTCTGTGAATTAATCCACGCGTCGGCTCCGAATGTGGGAGCAGACAGACGCCACGTGGTCACCTCTTTCTTGGGGACAGGCCTTGTCTGCTCAGTCTCCCTGGGATCCGCTTCCTTTGTAAATGTCTTAATACAGAAAATGGTGTTGAACCGCGTGATGTCCGTGAGTCCTTCTGCATTTTATTCTACACCCGAAATCAGGCCGGTTCCAAGAGCGAGACTCCGTGCCCTCAGCCCCTTGGGTCGTGTTTGTTCCTAATTTCAACAACCCACCTCCCAAGGCCTGACGCAAGGCCTCTGCCGCCCGCCAGCATCCCAAATTCTCGGTGACTCAGCTCCTTTTACATTCAAATAGGGTTTCAGATCCTCACTCCGGGATGAGTCACCTTCCCGGGATGGCCGGCTGCCAGGTGCGGCCTATTTACACATGAAAGAGGTTTTCCGATTTCAGAGATAACTCTCTTATCTCGGGGTGGCTTTCTCAGTCCCTACAGAGGTGGCTATTTCTGCTCACACGCTGGTCCTAAAATGCCTTCTTGGATCACACGGAAACCGGGTAACCCGAGGATGTGTGAGTCCTCCCCGGCCCTGGTCTTCATCTTCTGCATAGTCACAAGTTACCAAATGGAAAGGGCCTCCCTGAAGTTCTTACTCAGTTCGAGGGTCCCCGAAATCACAGCCACACTCCTTACAGAAATGGGGAGGCATGAAAGGGTTTGGGGTTTGGATTTTTCCCCCCTCTGTTTTAGATCCCAAAGTCAAGAGGTGGCAATAAATCAGCACTATTACGTTTTCATCTCTCTTTTTTAAAAATATGTTTCTATTGATTTCAGGGAGAGGAAGGGGGAGAGAGAGAGAGAGAGAGAGAAACGTCAGTGAGAGTCATGGATCGGCTGCCTCCTGCACGCCCCCCACTGGGGATGGAGCCCGCAATCCAGGCCTGTGCCCCGACGGGGAAACGAACTGGGACCTCCTGGTTCATAGGTCGACGCTCACCCGCTGAGCCACACCAGCCGGGCAACACTATTACTTTCTAGGTGGACAGAGTTGGTAGAATTAAGTTGAGCAGAGTCTGCAAAGTGACCCAGGTGAAGATGGGGTACACTTGGAGGGCGTGGGGTTCCCTGCGTCCTCAAATCAATCCGACCCTGCGTTTACTGGGTCTGCTCTGGAACAGGTGACAGCAGTTAAGGGGCCGTCCCTGCAACTAGGCCGTCTGGGTCCCTCTCCAGGAACCATCGAGCTTGTTACTGTGTGTCCACTTCTCTCCTTCAAACAGACGAGTAACAATGTTACCACAGAGAGCGACAGTCAGTGATAAATACCCAGATACTCGTAAAAATGTTACCCGGCCCGGAATGAGTGATATAGGAGAGTTTCTATTAACAGTGACAATTATTGTTATTATAGTTGAACACAAACTAAGCTAACTAAGCTGATTTAAGGGGAAAAAATGAGTATGGAAGGAGGTGGTGAGGAGGGGAACGGCAGAAAACCGCTGTACTTCACCTCCGCAGCAGGTTTCAATGGGCTGTTAGGAAATTATCCCATTTTTAAAGGGAGCTGTTTGTCTCTGGTTAGGCAGGAAGCAACGGAACAGAAGTTGAACGGAGCCTGTTTTTACCGTGTTAGCACTTGCATTGCAAAAGCACCTACAGCTGTTAACTTGCTATCATTTTATTAACGTGCCATCGGTTAATACGAGTACGTGTGTCCCAGAGACAAACAGCCCAGAGACACTCGCGCGGAGCCTGCGGTGTGCCCGACGCCGTGCCAGCATCCCAAGGCCTGCTTCCTAGTGAATTCACAGCTTGGAGTCACAGCTCCGGGAGATGCTTTGCTAAGCGAAAATGCAAATATGTCCAAACACCCCAAATAAAGCCACTGGCACCGAGTGTGGTGTAGATAACAGTCTACCCAACAGGCACGTTCCCCACGGCGACGATGCCGGGCTCGGTGGTGTCAGAAAGGGATGTGATTTTGCGGATGGAAATTTGGGTGGGCCATCATTTCTGGAAGGGCTTTCCTTTTTAAAAATATTTTTATTGATTGATTTTTAGAGAGAGGAAGGAAGAGGCAGGGGAAGAAACATCGATCTGTTGTTCCACTTATTTCTGCATTCACTGGTTGATTCTTGTATGTGCCCTGACTGGGGATCGAACCCGCAACCTTGGTGCCTTCGGATGATGCTCTAACCAACTGAGCTTCCTGGCCTGGGCCTCTGAAAGGGCTTTCAAATGGTCTGTGACCAGACAGAAATGAAAGAGAAACCCTCAGGCAGTAAACATGCAGCACTACCAGGCCCCCACCCCGGGCAGCTACTGTGAATGCGGGTTTGGGTGCTGGGGACCCAGCTCCAGGCGAGAGGACTGGCCGCGATGCGGGGAGACAGGCCTTGCTCTGCGCCCCAAACGCAACAGCAAAGTCAAGCACCTGGAGGACACCTTCTCCCTCCTGGCTGCTCGCACCTGCCAGACACGGTCCCCAAAGGCTCTTCCCCTTATTTCAGGCTTTGTGTGGGGTAAATTAATTCATGATTTCTTGTTACTAAAAAAAAAAAAAAAAAAAAAAAAGACAAAATAAAAAACACACCTCTTTCCCCAATCTCCCTCAAAATACCCTCCAGGAACCTGCCCAATAGAAAGGCCTGAAACAAACCACTTTTGTTCAAAGCCAGCGAGGCTGGGAGGCTGCAAGCTCTGCCCACAGCTACCTGCATCCGGGTGGCTGCTGAGAAACATGCAAACGGCCCAACCAGGTACGTGGGGCTGTTTTCCAACAATGGGTGTTATTGTTCCCAGGCAAAGCTCTTTGCCAAGGGCGAGGAGCGCTGGGGGAGCTGGGGGCGGCCGGGCACAGCTGTCAGCCGAGCCACACGCCCGGCACCCGCGCCTCGCCCGGAGGGACGGCGCTTGCTCACCACGACGTCTCCAGGAGCTGATAATGCAGGTGGACCGGGTCATAAATATTTTAGCGTGTAAGCATGTTTTCCATCCGCGGTGACACAATACTGCAGTGCCCAAGGACCTCCCCCCAGGACGGGCAATTAGGGGGCGGAGGGGACGACTGGAAACGAGGGACAGTCAGAGAACCGCTGTTGGCTGAGCACATTCCAGGGCTGATCTCCAGCCGCTCAAACAAAGTGCTACTTAAAATTCAGCGCACTTTAAAAATCGATACGACGTAGTGTTCTCAGTTGCGAAATAGTTACAAAATAACTGCTTCTCTGGCAACATGGAAACCAAAGAGCCAATTCTCCGAAATGAGTCAGAATGAACGAGAAAAAGCCAAACGACAGCAACAAAAATCGTGGTCGTACGTGATCAGCCGCAGTTGATAAGATGATGCTCGGCCTGGTGACAGTCTCCCCACAGAATTTCCATCCCTCTGGCTATTGGCAATTTTCAGTGTTTGGTAATTATTTTTAAGTGTTTTTTATTGATTTCAGAGAGAGAGGAAGGGGGGGAGAGAGAGAGACAAACATCAGCGATGAGCGAGAAACATGGACGGGCGGCCTCCTGCGCGCCCTGAGATTCGAACCCGTGACCTCTTGGTGCCTGGGTGATGCTCAACCGCTGAGCCACACCAGCTGGGCAAGTGTTTGCAATTATTTCTATTCTGCTTGGGGGTATGTCAGTGAAATCGGATTGTTACACAGCCTTGAACAAAATGCTGCCTGAAGGTTTCACGGCCGCCTGTCATCACGCGTGTGAGCCGCCCCCTCTCGCCGTCCAGGGCCCTGCGTTCCCCCTCCCCTCGCCCACGCCTTCTCCTCCGGTCTCACCCAAGCCCTCAGGGCCCCAGGAGGAGGGGGAACCCGGGCACAGGTAGCTGGGCCGCGCCTGGGGCCGTGGGACACGGGTCTGGGTGCCGCCTCCGAAGCTCACAAAGGGGCCTGACGCCGCTTCCCGGAGCTGCTGGGAGACGAAGCCACCCAGACAACTGCTCCTAAAACATGACCATATTCTAACCAAGGACAAAGGGAAAAATGGAAATATGCACATTTTGTGCCTTGATCAGAAATGGCTCCGAATCAAGAGCTTGTGTATTATGCTTGTTTCCCTCATCAATTTTAAATAAGTTTCCGAAAGTATCAGCCCCATTTATATGGGGGGGGGGGGCGGGTATACAGGGGGGCGGGTATACCGAGGCGGGGACTGGGCGGGAAATAGCTTTCGCCTGTTGACTTAAACTAGAGGCAAGGCGTCTGCCGGTCGGGCCCTGTCTCCTCCGTAAACATCTTCCTCTCTGGGTTTAGCTCAGAAAATAAACGTTTTCGGAAGCGCGTGGAGCCAAACGCCACCAGTCCTCAGATCCCTCTATTTTTACCCACCCTCTTTGGGTGGGAAGAGACTTAATTTCTCTAACGTTGGGGTTTCCACCCTTTATCTTGGGCGTAGCTACCACTGGGTTTTGTTGGGTTGTGGTTCACGCTAATTCTCTGTAAAGAAAAGGGGCGTGTGTTTCTGCTTCTGTGCCCGGGGGGGGGGGGGGGGGTACGCCCAGCCCGCGCTTTAAAGGGAGATTTCTCACAGCGGTGGGTGTGCTGAAAACGCCGCCACCCAAACCTTGGGGACAGTAACCCCCAACCAGGCGACGCTGGCCGGGCTCAGCCCGCGGGCCGGACCCCGGGCTTAGCTTCCCCGCCGCGCCCGCCATCCCGCCTGGAAACACTAGATGGCGCCACGAACTCGCTGAACTTGGAACCCAACCGGCCCGCCCAGAATTTCAGAGACAAAAACACACACAGATCAGAATTTTCCTGCAGGGATCTGCTGGTCTGACACATACTCTTAAGGAAAAGCATTTCTATGATGTAACGGTTATTTCACCGGGTTTCGGGGCGGGGGGGGAGCATCTCCCTTTTTTTTTTTTTTTTTTTTGGCAAGGGGAATGTGAGTTTCTACAAACACGAGCCGGTCTAATTAGCGCCCAAAGGCTAGTCAGGAAAAAAAAAAAATTCAGACACGCTCGTTGGCTCGCTTGGCTGTTTTGGGCCTGAAATATTTTCTCGGCTACGTGACAGCCCCGCCGCCGGTCTGCGTGTGTCCACA
Source organism: Miniopterus schreibersii (assembly GCF_964146895.1). Lineage (NCBI taxonomy): Eukaryota > Metazoa > Chordata > Mammalia > Chiroptera > Miniopteridae > Miniopterus > Miniopterus schreibersii. Next base: position 1,517,145 of record NC_138123.1, read on the forward strand.
CAGGCTGCGGTTTTTATGCTACAAAGCGAGAGGCTGTGTTGGTTGGGTTCCTCCCCTGCCAGCTTTGTAGCCCGGCTGTGAGCCCGGGCGCTGCGTCAGGGCAGATACTAATGAGACCAAGGTCACCCCGATCCCATGCCTGCCCCGGGGTATGTTCTACTCGCAGAGCCAAAGGCCCTTCCTGGGCTCAGCGGCGACCTTGACTCCGACCAGCCCTCCCACGGAAGCCTGGTCTTGAAAGACTCCTGCACACTGAACGTTACATGATCGGAATACACATCATTACGAGATGGAAACAGCTCGAATGTGTCTCCTGTTAACAGCCGATCGACAGTGTTCTAGAAAACGGGGCTCTGCAATCAGCTCTGTTGACCAGCGTTAAAATATAAGCGATCAGTGGTTAGAGCATCGGCCCTGGGGCTGGAGGGTCCCAGGTTCCATCCCTGGCCCAGGGCACGTACCTTGGTTGCGGGTTCAATCCTTATTGCCCAGGTGGGAACAGGTGTGGTAAAGGGTCCACTGGATATGCTTCTAGTTATTGCTTTTTTTTTTTTTTTTAATTTCCTGAAGCCTTGCCAAGGGATCCTAAGAAAAAAATTTCACAACCACGTAATTATTGCTTTTCTGGCTGTACGTTGCTTCTCGAATGGTGGTAGAGTGAGAGAGAGATATATCTTATTGTTATTTATGCCCTGGGTGTTTTTGTTATTTTTTTTAGCTTACTGCAGTAGCCGCATTTCACTTTAAGTTATATCACTGTTTTTTGAAACGGTGACGTCTTCACGGAGAGTCTACACACCAAGCAGCCTAAATCTCCAACTGGCCTTTATTCTTTAAAAAAAAAATTTTTTTTAAGTGTATTCAGAAAATTCTATGCAGAAGGGTCTCGGGTTCGATTCCCAGTCAAGGGCAGGTACCCGGGTTGCAGGTTCCATCCCTGGCCCCAGTCGGGGCACGTGCGGCAGGCAACCAACCCATGTGTCTCTCTCATCGGTGTTTCTCTCCCTCCCTTCCACTCTCTCTGAAAATTAATGGAAAAATATCCTCGGGTGAAGATTAACAACAACCAAAAGGGAAAGAAACCAGAAGACCTTTGCTGGCAGTTGTACTGACGCACAGGACGGCAGGGAAACCGTAGGTCTGGAGCAAAACCGTCTGCGTTCAAATCCTAACGCTTTTACTTAGTAACTTTATGTCCTTGAGAACATTACCTGACACTGAAATCAGGTTTTCTCATCTACAAAGTGTCAAACGTCTGGATTTGTTGAAAGGATTGCTTGGATGTGTGAGGCGGGAACATAGTAGCTACGTCCTGGGCTAGTGTTTCCTTGGTTCTCAGGGGCTGGGCTTTCTCCGATTCTTGCCTAAGTGGGTCCTGATGGCTTCTCGGAAGGAAAAAGTAATAGTTTGTTACGCGTGGCTAAGTGGGTGAGGGTAACAATGTTTCCAGTCATTCGCAGGCGTCTGTCAGCGTCACCACACCCAGCTTCACGTCTAGACAGAGCCCCATCCAACGCGAACAACGGGAGAGGGTGCAGAATTTCCCTACCGGGTGGTCCGGCATTTTCAACGTTTGTACCTCAGGTGAAGCACATCGTGGAAGAACGCGCCCGTTCGTTCGTTCATTCATTCAACAAGCCTGTGCGTGGGGACCAGGTGGGGATCCACACGCCGTGGATGCTGCATCGTCGTGAAGGTCAGACGAGAGCCCCTGACCTGTGAGGGTCCCCTGAGGGTGACCTGATCTCGGCGTCACATGTCATTTCACCGATTGCGAGGGACACGGTTGGAGTCGAAGGAAGCGGGTTGTATTCCCGGCTCTCCCCCCATTCGCTGTGTGGTCTGGGGCTAGTGACACCTTCTCGGAGCTTTACTTTCCAAGACGTACAGGGTCCTTCAGCTGAGGTCTCTGCAGCTCCCAAACGATAGGATTTCATGACTGTACGAAACGCTACATTAGTATAAAAAAAAATCTGAGGCTACAAAGGGTACAGTTAGGAACTACTCATCCCTAAACATTGAGTTTACTGTTCTAATACGTCAAGTATATTATCTTTTTAAAACTATTTACTTCCCACATTCATATGCAGAACTAAGCTGAAGAGGAGATGAAACGTGTTCGGGACGCGATGATCTTCGTTCCCATCTTTTGCTCTAAAGGATGGTCTGAGAGTTTATCCGCTGACTCTCCTTTACATGGTCTAAATGCCAATGTTTGTCTGTGTTTGGGGGGGACAGGCAATGCCCAGAACTTTCTCTCTTCTCCAAAAATAACCGAGAAGCAAGCGTTCCTGTGAGGGCAGGTGTCTGGGTTCAAACAGCACCTTCGTGGAAATCAAAGGCAATTTCCCCCAAACGCCGACCTGCTGTCACCATCGCGAGGATGTGAGCTGGCACCCAGGGGAGCCAGTGCCACAGTCCCAAGGCGTCAGCATCGCAGGGACCGCTGGACGCAGGTGCGACGCTCCTCTTCCCGCTGAAGAAAAAACGCTTCGCGGGGGACCAACATGGTATCCGGGATACCTCCGGGGAATTGCTTCAGGACCGAGGGTAAAAGGTGGCAGATGGGCTGCTGTTTCCCTTTGCCTCCCACCTCCCTTTATTCCCGGCGTTGTCGCCGGCTCCTGGTTCAGACCAGGACTGTCCTGAATGAAGGCGGCCGGGCCCCTCCCTCCCCAGCCTCTCTCCGGCTCAATTAAGGGGCTCGCTCTCGGGCTAATTAGCATTCCTGGGAGCGGGAGCTCTCGGAGTGACAGGTAACCATGGAGAGCCGGCCTCCGCTAGGTGATCCGCACGCGTCCGGCTTGGCTCTCTAATTAAAAATGAGAGAAGCCTTAAAGAAAACGCGTAGCATTCCCGGCTGTCTGCTGCTAGCCCCAAGGTCACTTTTGCTGGGCAGGATGTGCCACGTCAAAGGGACGGAGGAAAATGCCACGGGAGTCGGCTCGGAAAACTCGCATTGTCCTTCCCGAGACCGAGGCCCACCAGGAAAACGCAACAGGGCGGAAGATCCGGTGGCCCCGGGTGTCCATCTAGGTCGCCATGATCTCCCCGCAAAACTGCAGAAACAATAGTGTACTTATTATTAACAACGGGGCTTTTCTGTCATTTAGAAAGTGTTACAGTTAGGACTTTGGAATACCGTGCACTTAATTCTGAATAATACATATCATCTAAATGTTGATGGCTGGTGACAAGGACAGTCTCAAAATTAAAAGGTGGTAATAGGCTATTTCAACCCTAGGAAATATTGGGAAAAGCCCCCTGATACATGAATATTGGATCTGATCTGAAGAGTTGATGTCAGGCCCGGCCGGCGAGGCTCAGCAGTTGAGCATCGGCCTAGGATCCAGGGGGTCGCGGTTCGATTTCGGGTCAGGGCATAGGCCCGGGGTGCAGGCTCCTCGATGCCCAGCAGGGGGCGAGCAGGAGGCAGCCGATCGGTGACTCATCATTGATGTTTCTCTCTCTCTCCCTCTCTCTGAAATCAATAAAAACATTTAAAAAACTAAACAAAACAAGAGTTGATGTCAGCAGGCAGCCGCCTATCTTTCCAACAAGGTGAATGTTCTAAGGAGGGCCCGGCAGTCATTTAAATAGCGTCACGTTAGCTTGGTAGCCTGGATTCAGAGGAAAGAACATACACAGCAATGCCGTCCTGTGTCGAGGGCACGTCGGGCTAATTGCCCTGTTCGGCGAGTAACCTGGACCCTCGAAGTCCGTTTTAACTTTCCCGAAACGGAAAGGAAACGGCTCTGTTCTCTTCTGGTTCTGCTCATTTCATAAAATATTCACTTTGAACGGGCCTCTCCCGTTCCTGTGTTTACCCCAAGCAGGGTTATTGTAAAAACACCCCTCGCTGTTGTTTCTGGCGGGCGTGAGGCCCGAAGCTCTCCCGGGCTTCGGGGAGGAGAGACTCTCGGCCGTCTCACTCCAGCCCTGGGGACAGGGGAGGCGCAAACCCACCGCAGGGACTCCTCGGCCATCATTTCAGAACAATCCCTACTGTGGGAAGAAGTCACCGAGAAGACAATGATGAAACCAGTCCTATCCATTACAGCCCCACTTCCCTTCAGTCCCCCTTCCAAAAATTAGTGTTTCTCCTAAGACAGAGGCCAAATAGAAGAACAAATGCTGGTTCCATAAGCCCGTCCCCCGCAGGACATGAGCAGCGGCCACTGTCCACAGTCCACCAAGCATTTTTTTTAAAATTCTCTATGTGCTCGAATGCTCTTCCTTACTAAGCATAGTTCCTCAACTTCCAAATTTTCTGCAAGAATCTTTCCAGAAAACAGATCCCGCCCCCCCTCAAGTTTCATAAATCTGGCCTCAAGGTTCCTCCCTAATCACTGGTGATTTTCGTTTGAAGATACAAAGAAAAATTATGCCCCCAAAATCTCACAACTTGTTTTATTTTTATTTTTATTTTCCTGGATTCCTTCTACCTGGGGGGTGCATCTCTGCCCCTCCCAGATGCGGCTGGTGGAATTCACAACGTGGTTCTAGAACGTGAAAAGGGCTGAACGCACCGGGTCATGTTTCTCCCGAGGATTCGGAGGCTGTGGTTATGATTGTGGACGGACCTGCTGAGAGGCGAGGGCCCGGGTTACGGTAGACGGTTAAAAGTGGCCCAGGCTTTGGGCACATACGATGCCGTCGACCAGAAGTGGAGCCAGGTCAGCGTCTGCGGAGCTGCTGGGCTCAGCGCCTTCCTCTCCGGGCCGCGGAGCAGCCACCAAACCTGCCTGTGACATTCGCACGCGCCCCGGGCCTCGGCGGGTCCTCGCACACCCGAGAATGAATTTTCCATGGAACGCTCCTGCCAGGGAACTTTTTCCCCCTGGCAACGGTAGAGGGATTACCTTGCAGCCACAGGCTCAAAAAAATAAAATAAAAAATAACATCTGTGGGGAAGGACGGCCGTCCAAGAACACGCGGGCGACGTGTGAGGGAACCGGAGACGGGCGCATCGACATGCGGGCAGATCGAATTTTCTGAATTCATCCAGAAACAATCACGTTGCATTCATCAGGCTTTTCAAAGGTGAGGTAATGGTTACGGAAAGTCGTCGGGTCTGTTACAGGCTTTTCCCACCCCGTTGGGCCAAACTGAGTCCTACCCAGCTAAGGCCTTGCTTTAAAGCAAACTCGTCAGGGCCTGGAATTGGGAGAGCGGTTCACGGAGGGCCCTGCTCTGCTCTGACCGCCGCCCGGCGGTAACTGGGAGACGGTCTCCCTGGTCTGTGTCACGGGTCGTTCCGACTGACGATCTCACCCGTCGGTGCCATTCTGAAAGCCTAAAGTAGATCTTCCAAATTGGTGAGCTCCCTGAAAATATCTATCTACAGAGAATATCTGTCTACACTCTCGATGATTCTCTCTCTCTGTCTCTCTCTCCCCAAGAGCGCTAACTAACTACAAAGCATCGTGCTAGGGCCTTCTAAAAAGAATAAATAAATAAAACATATAGATAATCCCTGCTGTCTAGGCTCTTAAATTTTAGTACTAGATTTAAATATAAATATACATATATTATATATATTTGTGTGTGTGTGTGTGTATTTGTCTAGATCAATCGGAATGATTTGTGACATAGACCAGCGGGCCCGTCGCAAACCTCAAGTTCACACCGACGGCCAACGGCCAACGGAACTGAGCCAGTCTTTTAACGGTTTCGGAGAAGACGCGAGATCCGGCTGAAATGGCTCACAGCCGCCCCTGGCCTCAGAAGCGAGCCCGTCCCCGGCAGTCGCTAACATCAGCGCTATCTCGTGGCCGCAGGAACTACAAGCCATCGCTAATGAACATCAGAGTGTGAGTTTGATAAAAACCAGGCGGCTGCTCAGAAATCTATTTAAGTCCCCCGCCCCTCCCTCCCGCTCTCTTTTTTACGAGGTGTTTCTGGAGAAATCCTGTCTACGCAAAATTCTCAAGGATTCGGAAGTGGGGGCGGGGGAGTCAGTGATTAGGTGCCCAGGGTTTCGACCTTGAACCACTGGACCGACCCCACGATTTCCCTTTTCCAGTAAAAGCCCCACCCATGGGAAGAGTCTTTTCCTTCATTTCCTTCTGATTTTCCTACCGGGTTGGAAACTGCACTTTTGTAAACAAAACTGATGACTCCCTGCCCTGGCCCGTGAGGCTCAGTGGTTAGAGCGTCCGCCCACAGACTGAAAGGTCCCAGGTTCGATTCCAGCCAAGGGACGTACCTCAGTTGCAGGCTCGATCCCCGGCCCTGGTCAGGACACGAGTGGGAGGCAACCAATCGATCCTCCCCTCCTGTCCACTCCCTCTGAAAAGCAATGGAAAAAATATCCTCGGGCCACGACCAAAAAACAAAACACAACAAAAACTGATGACGATTTGAATGGAGCAGTTGTTCTAAGCGATTCTGCCGTTTGCACAACTATTTGGGTCTCAGGAGGGTGGGACCAGGGAGTCAAACCTTCTCAACATAGATGAGGGTCCCAGGGGCAAAGCTCGGACGAGCCTGCTGTTGCCGAGAGACGAGCTCCCCGGTCCCCGGCGTGGCTTGCTGCCGGCCCTAACCTGTCCTTTTCAGTAATGGCGCCCAGATTTGTCACCGGGAAACTCCCATCTTCCATTCTCGGTCCGTGTAGCGCAGGATTTGAACCCGGTCCCCGGGGCTCCGGAAGTGGGCCTGTAACCCGGGCCTCGCTAACGAGAATATTCTCTCCCTTGGCCGTCGTGGTTGGTTCGTGGGCAGGCGTGTGACCCAGGGCTCGTGAATCCAAATCGGTCTTCAGAGCTCTGTTAGCTATTTGGGAGGTTAATGGGCCTCTCTGATTGGACAGCCAACTTTCCGGTGATAGAAGCCTAGCACGTCTCAGCTTCTGGCAGCCAAGGGAGGGTTGACAAGGAGGAGGGGTGGCGACTGGAGGGGGCGGAAGAAGAGAGAGAGAGACGCAGAGCCGACTAGGCCGGTGGAGCGCCTGGATCAAGCCATACCTGCAGGCATCCTTGTATTTTGCAGTTCCCCGGGCTTGATAAATTACCTTTCCTGCTAACAAGTATCTGAATTGATTTGCTTATAACTGAAAGAAGGCTTTGAACACAAACGCAGAAACGGGGGACAAAGTCACCCCAGTAATTAAGGGACAGCGCAGGCTCATTCTGACCGTCTGCTGGACCGAACTGCACGCATAACCACAAATGGGCACGAGTTGGTAGATTTATTAGGACCTTAGCCAATAAAATGTGACTTTAAGCCATGGAACATTTTTGCGGCTTATTTGGGCTTATTTAATAACTTGCAAAACTGGTCTGTGTTTATATTTATTGATTCATGTCAGTTTGACCCGGAGATTTATATAAGCGGGAAATGGTTTGTTTGAAGCCACTGAGATTTCTCTCTTTGTTACTGTATCGTATCCGAACACATCGTCACTAACCCTGGATCAATGCTGAAATCAGAATTATTTTGTTCCACAATTTCCTGTCTCCTGTGGTTATTGAACTTACTTTCTAAAAAGCTATTATATTTGAAAAGCAGGTATCTCATGGATAATCTAATACATTGTAGCTTCGAGCTGACACTCAGTAATATGCTATCCTATTAATTTTAACTACATACAGACAGATTTCCAATGGGACACCCCTTCCTTCTTCCAGCCACAGTCCCTCCTGACAGCTGTAGGAATGTCTTTCCAAAGCTGATTTGGCCTCGGACTTCGTTACCTTGAAGTTTAAGGCGGGAGCAAAGGGAAGGAGTGAAACCTGCCTTGTTTTCCAGGTCGAATTCTGCAAGACAGCGTCTTTTTGGCCCTGAAGAGCTGGCTCCGTTTCACGGGCAACCTCGGTCTTCGTTTCCAAGCCTGGCGGGCCAGTAACTGGCGTCGTTTACGGAGCTTTGCTCGAGTTGCAGTATTTTTTAAAAACCCAGATTTCCAGCCACAGTTGTCAACTGCCTCTAGACTTGCAGGCGATCAGAAAAAACTTCTTGTCCACAGACCCCGTGAAAAACAGAACCTGCGCCCTGGCCGCGCGCTCGGCGGGCTGGGTGTCGTCCTGCGTACTCAACGGTCTCAGTTCGGTTCCCGACACGGGACAGGCCCGGGTTTGGGGCTGGATCCCCAGCAGGAGGCGGCCGGCCCATGACTCTCATCATGGATGTTTCTCTCTCTCCCTCTCCCTTCTTCTCTCTCTCTAAAAAAAAAAAAATCAATAAAAACATTTTTTTAAAAAGACTACGCAATTTTTAAAAATCTCTCCATTCCTTCATTTGCTGCCTCATGGGAGGTCGAGTTTCAGAACGAAGGCCGTCTACAGAACCACTGTCTGTATCAGCGTGACCCGCCCACACCGTCTGCATCGCCGGCAATGCTCCCTCGAGGGACACGTCGCAAACAACCTCGCTGCCCGTTTCGCAGGCTTCCTAGCGGCTCATCGGCTTTTCTCTAGAAAGCAGCACAGGGCAGCCTGCACCCCGAGACTCATGAAACCCGTGCCTCAGAAGCCTTGTCTGGCTACGGCGAACCCCTGACAAGCTATCCCCTTAGGGTCCCCTACACAGTCCCGCCCGAGCCTCCGCTGCAGGAAGGTCCCCGTGTCCCTCGGGCGCTGAGTGGGTGCCCACGCCCGGCTCCGTCCCCCGAGGGGCCTCTCCCTGGAGGGGGACGAAGCTCGGCTTTGCCTTAACGCGGGTGCTGCTGGTTTGTGGATCCGGCCTTTGACCCGTCCATTCCCCAGGCGCAACGAGAGAGGAAACAGCCCGGCGCGGGGGTCACCGGGTGAGCTGATGGCCCACGTCGCGGCCAGGCCCACGTCACCCCCCAGACATCAGCACTTACCCCAGTTCATCTTTCTCCCCGGGGGGAGCCGCGGCTTCCAGGCGCTCCCGTCGAGCTCAAAGCATCTGTGGGCGGGTGGGGCCCATCTGTAAGCAGATAGAACGAGGCCCCCAATGAAGGCCTCTCACTCTGGGGGTTCAATGGCCGGGGCAGGTGCGGGAGGCAACCGGTCAATGTGTCTCTCACGTCGATGTCTCGCTCGCTCGCTCTCTCCCCCTCCCTCCCTCCCTCCCATTATCTCCAGAATCAATGGAAAAAATACCCTCAGGGGAAGATTAACAACCACAAAAACACCCCACAGCCCTTACCCTCCCCGAAGGTGCTGATCCATGTCCTTCGAGCGCTGGGGACGGAGCTGATGGGCCGCCCGCCGGGTCTGAGACGTCGTGACATTCGGCCCGGAGGCCACGGCGGCGACTGCAGAGCTGGGAGCCTGTGCGAGGGGCCCACGGACACGGTCCCAAGGCCACCCCGTCCCGCGGTGGGATGGGGCCCGGCCGGCGCTTTCTCTCCCTTTCACCCAGCGTCCCCTCCCGAGTTAACCCGCGGGTGGCCGGACGCAGCCTGCGGGTCCGCGCCCGCCTTCCCCGCCCTGACAGCTCCGGCCGCAGGTGGCAGGAGCCGGGTGTCAGCAAACCAGCAGCTGCTCGTAGATCACGCCGGTCATTAGCGGGGGATCTTTCTGGACCTCTGCCCAGTGCACCTTCTCCGGCAGGAGACGGGCCATAAAACCCTGGGCCCTGTCAGCCGTTGTCACTTAGGTGAGAATTTATCGGGTCTGCAGTGCCCTCCGACGGGATTATTATGAATAATGAATGAAGCTTTGAGCGACACTGGGCATTAATAAGACGGGGTGACGGGGAGCCACGCGGGCCCCACAGACACAGCCAGTCTCCCGGTTGGCGCCACCGCAGCTGGGGGGCCGCCCGGTGGCCTCGGGGGCGCCTGAGCCTGGAGGGAGGCCCCGCTGTCACCGGAGCCGGCTCCGTCTGGGGTCAGCCTGTGGGTGGTAACAAAGGATCGGGAATGAAGCCGGGTGTCCACACCGTAAAAAGCGCAGGCGCACATTTCAGAGCCCTTCATAAAATAATTAGGATGCTCAACGGCCTTCATCGGTCTCGCTGTCACCCCAAAGCGGGAGTCCAGAGCGGAGGTGTCAGCCGGGTGAGGCGATTCCCGGAGAGAAGTGTCTTTCACGACGAGGGTGCCGGGGTCGGGAGAGGTGAGCGGGGCGGCTGCCCTGTGAGCCCAGAAATACTGGGGCCGGAGTGAAGGGCCGGGAGGGACCCGAGAGGGGGTGCGGAGAGGCCAGGGCCGCCCGCGGGGGCACCGAGGACCTCGGGCCGCAGGCTCAGCTGCACAAAAGTCATTTCTAGCCCGGCCGGCGGGGCTCGGTTGGTTGCGCGTGGTCCATGCACCAAGAGGCCCAAGAGGTCCCGGGTTCGATTCCCGGTCAGGGCACACGCCCGGGTTGGGGTTCGATCCCCAGTAGGGGTCGCGAGGGGCAGCCGATCGATGATTCTCTCTCCTCGATGTTTCTCTCTCTCTTCTTCTCTCTATAAAATCAATAAAAAACATATTTTTTTTTTAAAAAAAGACATCATCGAGGACATCACTTCAAGGCTAAGTAACCAAACGAGCTTGACTGTTCCCGTGACCTGTCGCCGTGGTCTAACCGCCGCAGCGCCCGGCAGCGGGAACCGTCGTTTACGTCATCGCCGCTCTGTCCCCGGGGCTGGGCTCTCACAAACGCCCTTCAGAGGACACTAAACCCCACGGAGGTTCTCCATGAGAGAAGCCTGGGGCTCCCCCGTGTCGGGGGGAGTGCGCAGCGTAGCTCCAGTTCATTGTCCGCGGGTCTCAGGCCCGGACCTGGGTCCAGCTCATGGCCGAGCCCCATGGCCCGGTGCTCACAGGTTGACTTTGGGGTAACTGTTCCAGAGGAGGTCTTCCGTTCCTAGCTGCTCAAACCACGGGACCCCCCAGCCCCCCGAAATTAGAGGCCCATTCCGATGCTTTTCAGACGTAGATCTTGGGGATGTGCCTTTGAGTTTATTGAGAGCTTGAGGCTCCGAATCAGTAAAGGCAACACATTGAAGGACAGAGACGACCCTGAAAAGACTGCCCCCTGCACCTAAGTGGATATTTGGGGCTCAGAGGTCCCCCTCAGAATTCTCTCAAATTCCCGCCCCAAAGCTTGTCCGCGTCTCCGACCCCCCTCTGCCTGGTCACAGTCGGGGGCACCTGTGGCCACGTCGCCACCAGACGTTAACTGTGAATCGTCCATTCATCTCGGGGAGCTGGGGACACGGTGCGAATTTAGCGACGCTGCTAAGATCGACTCAAAGCAGACTATCCAAGGGCATTTTATAGATTTGCATTTCTACCCCCAAGCCCTTTAATCTGGATAATTTAGCCTAAAACTGCAAGCCGGGAGCCAGACTTATAATTTGGAACTAAGATGGGCTTTTTCAACTTAAGTCCCTTCCTTGCCTTTTTTGGTTTTAAAAAAAAAATTTATTATTATTACGGCCAAATGCAACATGCTGTTTTAAGATTCTCTGGATTATAAACCTTTATGTCCAGCCCTCTTTTAAAATTATTTTCTTTTCCCAACCGTAAGAGGCTGGACCCATTAAAAAGTTTAAAATTTCCTCGGCCTTCGCGCAGGGGGAAGAGCTACGCGGTCCCTGCTCTCCCACCTTCTGCGCGTACCAACCCCGGGTCCTGTTTCCACAGAAGAGCCCTTTTTCCAAATTTATTTCCAGCTACTTTTGTTTTCCTTGAGGGACCTTTGAAACACTCTATTGCTACTTTTCATGTTTTTTATTTGCCCCTGTGGGGCAATAAAAGCTCAAAGGTTCATAAATATGCATTCTGTAAATGTATTATGCTGACTAAGTGTTGCCCGGGTAGCTGGTTCCTGCCTGTGGGGAATGGCGAGGTTTACAGCGGCCTTAAACCACACGGCGGCCGGGGCGCGGGCGGAGGAAGGAGGGGAGCCTGGAAGCGGCCGGGGAGGCGGAGGGAGCCCTGGAAATGCACAGGAAGGAGGCAAGGAAGCCGGGGAATCCACCGGCCACAGCAGGGGGAACGGAGGGATCCCCGGGGACGGAAAGTGCAAAAGGAAATCGCGGACGGAAGCGCAGTCGTAGTTTATAAATGTTTTATAACGTCGAGAAAGAGATCGAGTCTTCGACCGAAGATCTGAGGTTGGTTTTTCTGTTGTGTTTTCTCTTAAAATGACCTCAGCTGAGCAATCCGCAATGTCTACATTCGAACGTGAGTCGGGCCGTCCTTAGACTAACGTTCAACATGAGCGTTCGCCCCTGTGAATTCTGAGTCCCTCTGGCACGAATCGGGTTCTGCCTGCAGGACGCGGGCACGGCTTCCCGGGGGCACGGTCACCCGTCGTCGCCGCCGCGACAGGTCCGGACCAGGACTGAGAGGCCCGGCGGGCAACGCAGCGCCAGGAAGATGCCCGTTTCCTCGGTGCCGTCGGCGGGAGCCTCAGATGACTCCATCGCCCGCATTTTATGTAAAGTCAAAAGCCTGTGCTGTGCACACAGAGGTCGTTTGATGTTTCCCCACTAAACTATTTATTTTTTATTTTATTTTTTAAAATATATCTTTATTGATTTCAGAGAGAGGAAGGGAGAGGGAGAGAGAGAGACAGAAACATCAGTGATGAGAGAGTCATTGATCGAGCCCACAGCCCGGGCCTGTGCCCTGACCGGGAACCGAACCCCGATCACCTGGATCCCAGGTCGACGCTCAACCGCTGAGCCACGCCGGGCCGGGCAAAACTATTTTTTTTTTAAATGAACCACCAGCCTTCATGGGATGAGAGGACTTCTAATTCCTTGTAATTAGGAAGATGGGGGCCAGCTGGCTTCAGGCTCTGGCCCGAGGACATCAGGGAGCAAGAAATGGGGACACGGCTCAGCCAGGCGTCCCCCCGGGCCTAGCGCCGAAGGCTCGTCCGGCGAAGCCGCGTCAGCTCTTGGACGATAAAAGACAACTCAGGCCGCGAACGCAGCCATTTCGCCCGAATTTCTCCAAACACGTTGATCTCTCTCCAGGATTCGTCCATGGGAGCGAAACCAACCCAAGACCACATTTTCAAAAGCCAGCCCTCAGGAACCAGGTTCGATTCAATTACTCTTAAAAACAGACAAACAAACAACTTTACTCGGGTGCGATCGAATTGTGCCACCTGGACATTTCTTTCCCGTTTAGTAAATGCGCGCGGTCCCTGCCGAGCGTGACTGAGCCCGACCCTGGGCCTCGACCCATCGGCATGATGCTCGACGTGAGTCAGACCCAGCTCAGCTGTCGGATCCGCACTCGTTGCTTCTTATTACTTATCCCAGGGCCCCCGGGGTCCCTGTGGTCCCCTAGGCCACCTCCTCGTCCTGTTCAGAGGGAAACGGCCTCGGAGTGCAGCACCGACCCCGGGAACAACCCTGCGGCACAGAGGCTGTGCCTGGTCTGCCTCCAGCCCCAGCCGAGCCGAACCCTCGCCAAGCGCCTGCCTTGGGAGGCGCAGCCCCGGGCGACGGACCCCCCAGGCCGCGCAGAGCTGGGTCTGAGCGCCCGTCCGTCACCCTGCCGACGTTTATCACCCGATGGAAACCCAACCAGGCCTTCCGTTCCCAGCGAAACCGTAATTTTCAGCTGGAAAGACCAGGAGAGCTGCGGCGAGGGGCCAACGGAAGCCGCGTCGCCATCTGGGCGGCGAGTCTTCGGGAAGCAGGGCCGTGAAGGCTCCCCTCCCACGGAACCAGGTCTCTGCCATGAGCTCGTGGAGGAGGCACCCCGCGTGTCCGTGTCCCTGACTCGGGAGCACACGCGTGCACACAGCGTCAGGAAAACCCCGCCCAGGGGCGTCCCTGTCGGCGCCCAGTCCTGGGATAAAAACTTAAAGTTGTAATAGAGAGAATCAGGGCAGGAAACCGGACGGCAAGGCGACTCCGTGGGGGGGTCACGTTCCACGGCTGCCGGGTGGCCCCAGACACAACGCTGGGGCCGGAGCAGGTGCTCGGTTTTATTTCGAGAAGAAAAATGAAAGAACGGGGGGGGGGGGGGGAGGAACGTGGAGAGACAGCTGACACGGGTGAAGCCTAACGTCCAGGGCAGACGCGCCCCGGTCTGCAAGCTCGATCCGACAGCTTCTAAATCGGGGACGGACAAATGCCGCCTCAGCTCCTGCGCGCCCCCGGCGTCCACGGGAAAGGCGGACCCAGGGCTGCCGGGTCGCGGGCGCTTTTTCACACGCGCTCATGTCTCCGTGATCCGTGTTTACAGGAGCATCTGTCACTGAACTACGGCGCCACTAAATCTCAAAGCACCCAGACGGCCTAACGGCGAACGGACGACGGCTTCTTCGCCTCCCGCCGGGGCCACAGTGACCGTTTCCTGCGTCGCAGCTCAAACGGGCAGAGACAAGAACCGGGAAACCGCGGCCGCCGCGACGCCCTCGGGGGCTGAGTCCCAGAGACGGAGTTTCCGGGGTTACAGCAGAGGCCCCCACCCTGCATTTACGCGACACCTCGCACGCGGCCCTCGGCTCGGAGCACCCGTCCTGTCCTCGCCAACCCGGGTGACAGAAACGACTGAAGTTTTCAGCCTGTCCCGGGGGAAACGGGGAGGGGAAGGCGACGCCCGGCGAGCACTCAGAGCCGCGCTGCGGGTTGATTTGGGGACTCGGATGTTCTCTCTGCGCCCGGCTCGGGTTTGTCTTTGCAGAGGCCCGGCAATGGGGGCGACGGGCGCCCCGTCCCCACGTTGTCCCTTGTCAGGTTTGTCAGTCGCCTGTGTGTTTCCTCAGTCAAAGGGGAGCTCCTGCCGCCCTTGGGCATCAAAGGAGACGCTTTCTATCGCGATCAGGGAAGCGGAGACTTATTCTTGGAGGAACCTAAGTGGACGCGGTGAATGGTCCCCTGGATACAGATGACAATGCCGGGCGCGCGTTTCCCCGAGTTTCCAGGGCGACCCGTGAAAAGCCTCGGGGCAGCCCAGGCCCGCGCCCCCGCCCGCCTGCCTCCGCGCCGACTGCTCTTCTCCGGCGCCTTCGCCTTCTCCGTGGAGCTGCCGTCGCCTCGGCGTCCGCGGGCGCGCGGCGGGCCCGGTGGAATCGCTGCCCTCGTTAGCGAGGCAGGTGGGGAGGCCGCCCGGGAGTATTTCCATTTCTATAAGCCTTTGATGCTGCGGAGCCACCGGGCCGGGCGGGCGACACGTCCAGGAACAATGCTGCCATCTCCTGCGAGGCCCGGCCCGTCGGCGGCCCGGGTGTCACCAGGTGAAAGTCATTTAATTGCTTTGTTCTGGAAACCCAAGGCTTGCGGGCCTTCAAAAGAAGGAATCTCTAAAGCCTGCAGGGAATTAGGGGAATTAGCACACGTCCCCTGATTCCAATGCTCCATCCAGAGACTAAATGATTATAAAATTCGGGTTGGGTAATGGCTCCACCGCTTTTTTTTTTTTTTTTTTAATACACCGTGGCTGGCGACCGGAGCCTCCCTGTCTTTCCTTTTCAAGATGGAAAGCGACCCGTTTGAAAGCAGAAGTTGTTCCCGGGCTCTCTGACTTTCACATCTGGTAACAATTTCATCTTCTGCGAACCAGTAAAATGCTACAGTGTTTCCGACGGTGGGAGCCCAGCGCCAGGAGAAACTGTATCAGTCCAAAGAGACTAGGAGATGCGCTTCTCGCGGGCCCTGGGCTTGGTTAATGCCCATCTCAGATCATGAAAGAGGCACGGGGGGGGGTGGGGGGGCCCTCGCCTGCAATCTCTCCAGGAATTAGTTGAGAGAGGGCGTCAGGGCTGGGGATGGGCGACAGCGGCCCCCCGGGCCCCGTTAACACCCAGAGGGAGGTCGGCTGACGTTGGAAGGTGTCAGCTCCGGGAAGACCTGAGGAGCCGCCGTGTCCCCGGGGTCACCTTCCCCTCTCTTTCCTTCCAGCCCGTCTCTGTTCGACTGGACCACATCGATTTCGTTTTCCACGCGACCTTAACGCCGATCACTGTGCAGTGCTCCGATATTAAATATCCCAGCTGGGAATCCTGCGGCGTGAGAGCCCTCGGGAGCAGCGGGCAGAGCCATCCCTGAGCTCGGGTGGGGCACCCTCTCCACGGGCAGATGCGGTTGGCAAAGCACAAGGGGTCCTGGGGCTGGAAGAGGGCACAGGACACAGGCCCTGGATGCCGCGCCCGAGGCAGACTCTGGCTCTGGCATTCGCACGTTCTCGAGACTTGCTCAGGTCCTTTAGACGCCCTGAACCTCCCCCTTCGCGTCTGTAGAACTGGGGAAGTAAGACGGGAGCATGCAGGTCACGTGTGGAAGCAGCCAGCAAGGTGCCGGGCAGTAGCCGGGCTCTCTACCGGCCATGGCTATTCTCGTGGCCCCTGTAGGGGACGGTCTCTGAGGCGTGGATAGGAATTATTTCACAATTTCAGATTCCTTATGTTTTTTTAAAAAATATGTCTTTATTGATTTCAGAGAGAGGAAGGGAGAGGGAGAGAGAGAGAAACATCAATGATGAGAGTCATGGATCGGCTGCCTCCTGAGCGCCCCCTGCTGGGCATCGAGCCCGCACCCTGGGCATGTGCCCTGACCGGGAATCGAACCGCGATCTCCTGGATCCTAGGTCGACGCTCAACCGCTGAGCCACGCCAGCCAGGCCTCCTTGATTTTGAGCAGAAAGAAGCTAGACGCCAATTCGCACACACAGGCACACGCTCACACACGCACACACACAGGATGGGTTTATATCCGGCCACAGCTACTTTACACAGACGGGAAGCGTTCGTCTGCTCATTTCTCCGAACCCCCTGTATACAAGGAAATCGTTCAACGAGGAATTACAAGCGCAAATTACTTCTCCGAGGACGCGGGTCGTGCCCAATAAACGTTCTGATGAAAGGTTCTGGCTGGGTCTGATTTGTCTGCGGTGTTACGGAAACAACTTAGAGGTCAGAAAGGGAATTAGCACCTTTTCAACAGCAAAGCAAAACAAAAACCATTCAAAATCTCAGTTAAGGAGAAAATAATGTTACCGTCGCCCAAGCCCGCAGCGCGGCGTCCACGGGGAACCCGGGGCCCATCCGACCGGGCCCTGTGGACAAAGAACAGCGTTTGTTTCCTTGCTGTTGAAACAGCATCAGGCCCGGGTGTTTGGAAAACGTGCTGTGTGCCCGGCACAGGCTAAGTGCTCTTCCTACATTGTCATGTGGAATCCTCTCAACTTCTGAAGGGAACAGAAGCTTTAAAAGGTGAATAATTTGTCCAGATCGCGGGGTCATTTCAGTTCGTTCAGGTGGCGTTTTCCTTTCTCGGTGACCGGTGCGCGTTGTGGCTGGAGCGACTCAGAGCTGGAACCGTCCGCCCAGCCCCAGCGGAACGATGTCCAGCCTCCCGGGTCCTTTCTAAGCTACAAAGTAACCAGAACCGGCCCCGAACATGATGTAACAACAGCAATCGCTCCCCTCCCGTTCCGTCCGTGTCCCGCGTGCCCGACGGCTCCCCCCAGGGCGAGGTGGCGTTTCTCGGTTCCACCACCGGCCTGTCCTCAGCTCCTGAAACCGTTCGCGGCGACGCTCTTGACACGAGGTTGGGAGCCGAGGCTGGGGAAACATTTAAGCACCAAGCTGAGCGCACACCCACTTCTCAAACGGCTGGCTTTGGGGTTGTCACCTAAATATCTATGGCTTGTGATAGATCATTAGAGACCAGCCTGTACTCCCTTGGGAGGAAACACCCCAAATATTTCAAAATTAGCCCAACGACAATCGGTACTTGAGATTTTACTGCGTTCGGATGTTTGCGCAGTTTTCAATCAATTACGGGACTATAATTAAGAGGGTGGTTTTTGTAAACGTATTGCCGACACCGATGCACTTACAGTAACCAATCAACATGAGCCCCCAAAACTTCCGTTTTCATTTGCTGGTGTCAGGTGTAGGTGATAAAAAAAAGTTTAAACCTGCTCAGGTGGGAGGGGAAGGAACAGGAATGGATCGGGCCGGTGTGATGAAAGGTTGGAGTATGTGTTCCCGATGGTTCAGTTAAAAAAATGAATAAAAATAGGAAGGGTAATTGGGAGAAAGTAGAAACGAGAGGCACAGAGAGGTCATAGATTTCAACAAGGGATGCCAACAGTTCTCCCTAAAAGTTCCATATTTAATTCATAAATTCCTCTGCTCTCAGGATTAGTAAATAGTTTAGGCAAAAATTTATTTTAATCAAACTTGTGTCAGAGGGGAGGGGGTTGGGGGCTGGGTGAAAAAGGTGAAGGGATTCATCACAGAAAAAAAAACCCTCATAGACACAGACAGTGTGGTGATGACCAGAGGGAAAGGGGTGGGGGTGGGAGAGAGCCAGAGGGGCTGCGGTGACGGAGGGAGGCTTGACTTGGGGTGGTGCACACACGATACGTATACAGATGACGTATTATAGAACATTGCACCTGAAACCTATGTAATTTTGTTAATCAGTGTCACCCCAATAAATTCACTAATTTTTTTTTAAAGAAAAAATAAAGATGGGTTTGTAACTTGCCAAATAAATCGATGTTGTGGTTCTCACACATGTTTAAAGCCAAGCACCTTTTAATAGGTATTTACATACTAATCTGAGAATTTTTTTTTCATCTTAAAGTGATAAAAGCAAATCTAAGATACCTAATGATGAAAATACCTTTTGCATCAACCAAGACCACATCTGCACTGACACCAGACCCCACAAAGGTCTTGGTTTCGTTAAGTTCCTTATGTTACAGCGGTCTATTTCTTCAAAAATTTAAACTTTATGAAAGTCTGAACTGAAAAACACTGGTGGGTTCTCAAGGCTCAGCCCGGGGCCCCCACAAACCATTGTGTGTCCTTTAGTCACAGATTTTCATGGTTATTTTGACACTTCCTCCAGCAGGTGGCAGTGAAGAGTCTTGTTTAACTCAATTAGCTGTTGCAACGCCGGCTGAGGGATGGAAACAAAGTATCTTCAAGGCAGAGACTGTTTTTTCTGATTCACACAAAGGTGCTCTGTGGGCTGGTGGTCACGCCGAGCTGTCGGTGAGAATTCTAACCAAAAACTCAGATGCAAATTCAAATCTGCGAGCTGGTAACGTGTGAGGTTCCCGGGAGGTGGGGATGGTCTTGCCCGGAACATGCTGGAGGAGGGGACCCATTCTGGCAGCAACATATTGTCTCTTCAGGGGGAACCTTGTTACATCCCTGGGGAGGGGGTGTTTCTTTGGATCAAGTGAACACAGCTCTTGGAGCTCATCTGTTCAACTCTAATGGTTGGTAACTCTCAACCCAAACATTCACCGAATATTAAAATTACTGAAGACAATGTAATGGAACTGTGATATCGATTTGGACCTGTTACTGCTTTCGTTTGAATCTCGAGTCTTTCTTTTCACGTCTATCCGTGTCTGTTTACATGCGCACATATGGGAACATTATTAGATGCGTGGGTTAGAAACCCAGAAGGGCCCTACAGAAGTCGGACCTCACACGGGTTACTGGGCGCAACGGAGCCGGTCCTGGGAGGAGTCAAAGCCCGGCGCTGACACCAGCAGGGACGCTGGCGGGTGAGAGGCCGGAGGCGGCTGAGGACTTTGGGAATAACGTCAAGTGGAAACAGGGCTGAAGGGATGTCGTCGAACGTGAAGGCCCAGGCCCCGACCTCACCAGAAGGCCGTGAATAAATGTGCGGCTCAGTTATTCTTTTAGCTGGACAGGACTGCAAGTGCTCCATTATTTTAGCTGCATAGGACGGGTATTTTGTGGAGCTTTTGCTGCCCCGTAAAACAAAAAACAAAACAAAAGCTGAGACCAAAAAGTCTCATTTCAAACTAAGCAGCACATGACGTACATTCGACAGGGGAGCACGTCCTTGTTCGGTCGTTTTCCTGGCGTCTTAAAAATCCGAGAATGGTACAAATTAGACAGTTTGTACTTAATTTTCATCTTTGACTGGAGGAAAACTTTGAAAGTTTAAAGGATCTATTTGCCATCGATTCTGCCTGTCAGTCAATACGATAGACTTTCTTGGGGGAATGATCTCTCCTCTCCTGCTCTTTTCTGATGCTGCCCCGACAGGGGATTCTTAAACATCAAAAAATATCTATTTTTTTCTTGAATAATAATCCACGCCCCCCATTGCCACAGTCTCATCGCACACACAGTGTGGATTTTTGTTCTTTTTAGGGTGTGTGAGTGTGTGTAACTGTGAGTGACTGTGACTGTGTGTGAGACTATGTGTGAGTGTGACCGTGTGTGTGTGTTGAGGTTTTTCAGAGGGTTATTTTATTTGCTTTCTTTGAGCTTTTTACGTGAAAGCATGGCATTTAGCTGCGTGTGAGATCTCAGTCGGCTGAGTGCTGTGGGGAGACAGCATCTTCTCCCTCCCACCTGTTAGAGGGTGGCCCCACCTCTCCCAACAAGTTAAAACTTATCCAGCGCAAAAGAGCCTGAGACTCGCTTCGCTCCCGAAAGTTCAGCAGCCGAAGAGGCAGTGGAGGCAGAAATTCGTGCCAGTGGACAGGGAAGGGTCAAAGATAAGACCAGACAAGGCGGTGCTGAGAGCAGCTGAGACGGGAGACTCAGCCCTGTGCGAGGCGGCGAGAAAGGCCCGAAAGCGGGGGCTGCTCGGGCCAAGAAACGGCTCCGGGAAAGGTGAGGGCCCAGGACTCCTGCTAAGGACACTTAAGGCTCCCTGTTTATAAGCTGAGGAGCCCCCTGGAATGCAGTGGGACCAACGAAGGGAGCAGTGGGGAAAGACGACAGGAGAGATTTGCAACTTGGAAGAAAGTGGACAAACTACGGACAGTGGTGGGTCTGCAGGTCCCTGGTGAGTGTGCTCAGCGGGGGGTGACTCAGCTGTCCCCTCCCGGGGTCAGTGGGGAGTCGCCTTGGCAGCTGCTACGAACCTGTTCTCTGTCCGTCCCACAAGCGCTCACAGACGGCCCGAGATACAGTGTGGAGACCAACGTAGGAAATTCATCTGGACGTGGGCCCCAAGTAATCCGCAGGAAGGAATCCAGGGGAAAGGGGGAGGGCAAGCGGATCGTCATCTGTGTGACTTACCTTTTTTTAAAAAATATATATTTTTATTGCTGTCAGAGAGAGGAAGGGAGAGGGAGCGAGAGAGAAACATCAATGATGAGAGTCACGGATCCGCTGCCTCCTGCACGCCCCCGGCTGGGGATCGAGGAGCCCACCACCGGGCCTGGGCCCTGACGGGAATCGAACCTTGACCCCTGGTTCATAGGTCGACGCTCAACCGCTGAGCCACGCCGGCCGGGCTGCGTGACTTACCTCGAAGGCGAACGAGCTTCTAGCTTTACCCATGACGCAGTGGGGACTGTGTGGCCAGCTTAGTTTTTGCCTCACAACCGATAAATAAATACTGGTTGAAATAAATATTTTTTTAATCCCTTTTAGAGAGGAAGGAGCTAAGGCTCAGATATGACTCAAGCCCGACAGTCGCGGGTGGCAGCGAAGGAAGAAGCCCCGCCGGTCTGACTGCGAGACCCAAGCCCTTTCCTCCACCTGCTGCGAGAGGTGTTTGGCCGGTGGGGGCAGATTCGTAACCGTCTGAGTGAAGCCCCCAGTTTTCCTCCTTGACTGTGGGGCTCGGGGAACCCCAGTTAACTCCTCACTGCAACTGGCCCGTTGAACCTACTTAGAGACCCCGAAGCGTTGTGACAGCCCCTGGGCATCGCACAGTCGAGGGCGTACATAAATTATTTTAAAGGCATAATAGGTCTCCAAGGCCACCCTCATAGATTAAGTGTCGGGAATGAAATATTGCATCTCAACCTCACAGGCCTCTCGGAGTCGACGTGAAGACGATAATTGAGACTCCTGCGAAGCACGATTTATGATCCCAAATTCCGGAGGCCGGTCCCCTCCAGGAACCATTTAATAAGACTCCTGATGGGGCCGGAGAATGAACTCTGCTCCCCACCCTGTCACCCGAGGACAATGTCCCCAACAATCAGATTCCGGGTGTGAGGAAGGCAAAGGGTTTACATCACTGAGCTCGTCCTGCAAAATTCTCTCCGCTGCAGAAAACTGGAGTATCTGGCAAACCACGGGTCTCGGCTCTAAATAAAAGGGTCCCTCAGAGCCGATGCTAAAAGGAGATTAGTCGTGAGGAGAGGCTGACTCCCGCTCACGCCCTCCGGGATGCCAGTGGCCCCAGTGGCCCCTCAGGTGTAACTGGGAGAAACACCCAAAGGAGAAATGAGGCCCGTGCCCCACCCAGTGAGGCGAAAAATGACTGTTCGCTCAGTTCTGTGCTGAGAAATCCACGCGCAGAGCCCCGCAGCCCTGGGCAGCGGGCGGGCTGGAGTCGCCTCCTCGGGTTGGTTCTGCCCGGAGGGCATCCCACGGAGCCCTGTGATATTTGTTTCCCAATTTCCCCCACTGCTTCTCAGCCCTTCAAAGCAAGAGATCAATAAAGTTTCTTCTGTTTACTGCTATTTGGTAGACGGTCACTTCACAACCCCCTTGCGCGCTGGCCCCTGGGGGCGGGGAGACGGGTAGGGGAGCACTGCTTTCTGGAGGGGCTGTTATTGCTGCCCGATGCCCGGTGCCTGCGGACAGGACGGCTCAGCCACACAGCCTGGGGACAGGGAGGGCATGGGGGGCTGGCCCGGGCCCCCCAGTGCCCGGTGCCCGCTGACCACGCAGGAGCCCGTCTCATAAGGGTACAATTTGCCTGGGATTGCACCCAGCGCAGAACCGGTTTCATCGTATCTCCACATAATTGCTCCAAGAATTTCATTACCTGTGTTTCTGTCTGGGCCTCTCAGACTCAGTCCCTGAGAATTTCTCTCTCCAACCAGCTCTCGCTCGCTGTCCGATCTGCTCGCTCTTGGGCTCCAACTAAAGCCCTGTGGGGCCTGGTAGGAGCCAGGCGGAGCCCAGGAGGCCTCTTCCCAATGTCTCTTGACTGATGTTAAACAGTTTACACCCATTTAGCTGTAGCTTTCCAGCCAAGAGCGAGAGTTACAGGTTCCTGGGAGGAGCTGGTGTCTAGAACAATTTCCTTTCCAGTCTTGCAAAGGGAAATAGACTCCAGTCTGAGCTGCCAACCCTGAGTAGTTTTTTAATTTTTATTTTGCAGGGAGTGTCATGTCTCTGCACCCGGGAATAGCTTCCACTTCATTTTTTATTTTTTGGTACAAAGCAGTGGTCCCTCCCCCCGCCCCCTTTTTTTTTTGTTAAAAAAATTAACTCGAAAGGGTCAACTCAAGTATAGCTACTTATTTTCAAAGAGAGAACCGTCGAGTTAAAGATCATTTCTATTCCTTCTAGAAGCAGAGTAACTTTGGGTTTATTTCCAATAGTGACTCGCTGGGTGTTTTAAGAGGAATATTATTAAGGACCCTTTAGAGTTTTTAAAATAACACATCCTGAAAGTGAAAAGCGTCGTCATGTAAGATTGGGAACGAGCTCAAGTCTCTGAAGATACACACGGAGAGCCCACCCTCCCCAGGAGCAGCGCACACAGGCCGTCTTGTTAGACTGGTGCCCGGGAAACTCTAAGGGCACGTCAGGGGCTGACACAAGCGGGTGGCCCGTTTAGAGAAAGGAGCGTGTGGGACCCAGGGTGGGCTGGCAGAGCCTCCCATCCTCACACCCCGAAGTCCCAGACCTACGGCAACGAGACCCGAGTCCAGGTCGACCATTCCTGGCCTCACAGCGCACATTTGGGGAAATGGCATTTACCTGAAGTTTTATTAGAAGAAATTCTCACCCTGAATTGATGACTCATCTAAGATACAAGTTTAAAAAAATCGTCCCCCCCCATTGCCACCAAATACATAAAATGGGACGGTTTTCTGTAGTGACCTGGGCCAAGTGTAAGCCGCCTCATTTTACATCAGCAGCATGAGACATGCCGTCGGCAATCTCAGGGAATGGTGGTCTCTCTAGAAAATGCCACTCCCGCTTCTAAAGAGGGAAAACCTTCCGAATTCCTCATTTTTGTTAGCAGGTGAGTTCCTGTGGTGTCTGTAGCCTAAGGAAAAGCTGAATCTTGGAGTACAATGTGCACTCACACACAAATGCACACACACACACGTGTGCACACATGCACACTGCGGGTCCACATACATGCACACTGCACATGTGCGTCAACACACTGCACATACACATGCACACATACACATGCACACGCGTGCTCATGCACACACACGCATGCATACACACACGCACATGCATATACACGCACATGCAGGCTACATGTCCTTTCTGACCTCAGGGAAGCGACACCTGGTTCCCAAGCCTGTGGACAGGTTGGCGGTTGAGTCCAACTGCTCGCCGCCTCCCCGACACGGGGCGCGAGGGTCGTTTCCTGCGCCTGGCTGTCCCTGGAGAGGAGCGAGGCGCGAGGGAGGGCAAGTCGTGGCCGAGCGCACCTGAGCTCCCGCCGGATCAATGGCCAGGACCAGCGGGGCTCCGGGGAACGAAGCCACACCGGGGACGGCGCCCGGCGGCCTGCAGTGGGCAGTGCTGGCGCCAACGCGGAGGCGGCCGAACCTGCTGGAAGGAAAATAATTGCTCCGTTTTGAGGTACAAAGATACTAACCTGACTTTTGTGAACATAAGAGCCGGCTCTGCAGCCTCAGACGCAGAGCAGTCGGGGGGGGGGGGACTGTGCTCCGCCGTCGGGCTCTTGGGGCGCCGGCCACACTGCCCGGCCTCCAGGCGAGGGGCTCAGCCCCCCCGAAGCGGCCCCAGCTCGAGACAACAGTTGTTTCCACGTGTGCTCTTCTGTGACAAAGTGTTTTGACAAATCCACAGAAGCAGGAAAAAAAACCCCAACTGACGTGATTACACCAAATGGACCCCGTTACCGCCTCATTATTACGGGGAATTCATCTGTGGGCTACATTTTAAACTTCTTATAATTTGAGGGACCTTTTCCTGCTCAAGGGCAGAAGGATGCGCTGCAGAGAGGGACGCGTGAGGACGAGCCTCAGTTTACTCCTCGGGCTGTCAGGCGGAGCTCCGCGGCCACCCTGGGCAGGGCCCCCTTGGGCGTCCCAAACCCGCCGAGCGACGCACGTGAGTGGGGGCTGTGTCCGTAAGCGGGATGTCAAGTGAAACAAATAACGGTAGACTTCAGGGAAAAACATCGCAGATCCATAAAAAGTTTATTGTGCTTGTTTTTTATTTTTATATTTTATTTATATTAGGATATTATACAATTTTCCAAGCTAACATCAGAGTTTTCCTAGCATGTGTATCTGAAGCTTAACAAAATAAAAGTATCTCACAAAAGAAGTCCATGGTACAGTACTAGTGAAATACGAGGCACAGGGTAGTTACGCACTTGCGGGTTACACACATAATACATTCATTGTAAAGGGAAAAACATTTAATATGGATAACATTTTGGCTAAAATAAATATCAGGTAAATGGTAACAGCAACGCCTGAAGTATATTGAAACAGGACCCTATGCCGAAGAGAAGGCGTTCGGGGAACGGCGGTGACATCTCACCACACTTACCACCCCTGCGCGCGGCTGACTCTGCGCTGACCCAGGGACGCCCTCGGCCGCCACCCCAAACCTCAGCACAGACCAGCGTCCCCCGGAACCAGTGCCGATGTCCACGTAAGGCCGAGAGCCGGGTGCACCTTCCACCTCACTTTCCTCACACCATTCAGATGCTTTACTTAGTCAACACAGTTCACCTCCGGACGGAAGCATGCAAGGACAGCCTTTTATATGATTATAAAAACTAAAACTCCTGGTCATCTTCATGATTCTTTAAAACGACCCCATTCAAAATTAAAATGTTTTTTAGGCTGTGGTTTCTTCGGGAAAAGGTTCCATGTGTAGAGAAAGATGATGGATGTCCCTGATCATTCAACCCTCCCCATTTTCCTCCGGCCGGTGGGGTCACCATGAGGGTGCAGCCAATGACTTTTAGATCCACAAATTTTTTAAGATCGTGAGAAAAGGGAGCATGTCCGTTCCGAGTGAGCAACGCTTCCTCAGCCGACCGCGTCTCCTCCAAATGAACAGGACGCTCTGGGCAAAGCCGCCCGCCCATCGCTCCGAGACAGGTGTCACTCGCGAGCGAGCCTCGGGCTCCGGGACAACGGGCACCCAGCCCCGAGCCGGCCCACAGGCTTCCCGCCCCCCAGATGAATGACCCTCCAGGCGCCGTCACCAATGAAGACGCCAACACCGGGACTGATTAAATTTGGGAAAAGGAGGAGTTTTTATACTTTTGTATAAAAGCCCTTTATGCATTTTTAAAGTCAGCAAATGCCTTGAATGTATTTGAATGATTGTAAGAAAAATACACGAAAGAAACAAAACCACAGTTACGTCGGCGAAAGGGAGGTGTCTGCTGTCCGAAGACGGGGCCGTCACGCCGTCCGGCTGTCCATCCCACGGTCACTGGGTGGCATGGCGTCCCCTGAGGGCGACAGCCACTCGGCCCCGGCCTCCGTTCTGAGAGGATGGTCACCACGCACACGAGGCCAGTCAGGGAAAGACGTCCCGCACGGCGTCTACGAGACTCGCCATGTCCTCACCGTCCAGGACGCGCCCCCTCGCCCCTCTTCACGAGGGGCACAGCACTCGCTTAAAAGCTCCTCAACAGAAGCATTCGCCTCCTGAAACTCCATTTCCACGGCCAGTCCTCATTTCTTTAAACGTGTTCCAAAATCACAACCTTGTGCCTGGGCTGAGCCGTGTCGACGTTCACGGGCACAGTGCACACTTCCCTCCCCTCCAACAGCGCAGCCGGGGTGCGGGAGGCGGCCTAGGCCGGGAAGCTTGGGGTACATGTCCTCGGTCCGGGAAAAGTGGGGGGACACCACATACTTTTTAAGGGTATAATGTTGTCAGGAAATCTGAAGCATTCATGGATAAAATGCACATGGAATATAAATAAGAAAGTAACTTGAAAAATATAAAAAAATTTCTGAAGGGGACCAATCAGAACTTCAATAAAATCTATGAGTCGAAACACAGGCGTACACGACCGTGTAGTTAGGGTGGAGCACTTAGATTATAAAGAAGCTGAGAGATTATTTAAAGGCTATTTCTCAAATGTACAAACAACGAGAAAAACACAAAAAAGGCCTCGGTAATGTGCACCCTTCAAAATTTCTGTCACGCCAGCCAAACCAATCCGTCACCGCTTTTTAAATGGACTCACTTATCCCGCTTCACGCAGGGCGGGGGCAAGTGGGAAAACAAAACAGAGTAAAGAAAAAACCTCTTCAGTGTCTGACTCACATTTTGTCCCCAAATGTTTTCACATTTAAGAGTTGCATTTTGAATGTGTAACCTAAGAATTTCAAATGTTTCTCAAATAATGTCGACGTTTCTCTTAAGAATTATGTTTTAAAGCTACAATGCTAAGAACTAAACACATACTTCAAACTTTTAAAAATAAAACGACCCCAAGAGTTCACAATTGTGTCCATCCCCAAGGTCCACAGCTGACTCGGGTGCCCGCTCGGCCGAGTCTCTCGCGGGTCCCGGGGCCCTGCCGTGTTTGCCACCGAGAGGCGATCGGAACACAATTTATCAGCAGAAACCTCTAGACAAGTCTAAAATCTTTAGCCGTTAAAAACCATCGTGTCCCATTTACTCCCCTAACATGCAATCGGATTAATCCAAAGTCATCTGGGTTTTGCAAGAAGGCGACTAAAACTGGTACAAAATGAAGCTTATATGAAGACTGGTTAAGGGTTCAGAGCAGGTGGGCCGAGGGGCGCCTCGCACACCCGGACAGACTCGAGGTACGGCCGCAGGGAGACGCCAGGCGCGGTCGTGCCCGGCGGGCTCAGCTGCTGGCGGTGCCCGCGTGCATCCTCTTGGCCACGTCGTACACGTAGGTGACGTCCGGCCGCTTCTCGGGGTCCGGGTTGATGCACATGTTCACCAGCTGCCGTAGCTGCGGAGACAGAAACAGGACGCGCTGGGGACCCGCTCGCCCGACCCAGACGGGCTCGGGGGAAGCACGTTTTCTGGCCAAACACTCATCTGATCAGAAATATACGGGCGGGCCCCAAGGCTGCGCAGGCAGGTGGCCGCTCGCAGGGCGTGGTCACTGAGTGTCGAGGGCGGGAAGGGGCACTTTCCACACCAGCCACTGCCCTTTGCAGCCGGGCTGCGGGCCTGCAGAGTATCGAGCTCAGTGACTAGACAGAAAGTCGGGAGCCGGGACTTCACTCCCACGTGGGACAGAAAACGGAAATCAACAAACAAACAGAAACCCACAGACAGGTGACAGTGGGGCGGTGACAGGCGGTGACCGGGGGGCCGTGGGGGTGAGGGGGGCACCTGCCCGGGTGGGGGCACAGGGCCCAGGGGGAGCTCAGAGCCAGCGCCCGAGGCCTGTGCGGTCCTGCTCCCTCTGTCCCAGTGGGTGCTGCCTGGTGGAGCCGGGAGCCACCAAGCCTGTGGCCGGTTTAGCACAAAACTGGCCTCTAACCAACTGGTCTTCTCATTAAAGTTCAGTTTGAAAACTTTATATTTCACTTTTCGCTGCTTCCTACATTTTGCCACAGCAACAACTAAACTCACCCTGGACCCTGAACCCATCGCAAGGCCCCTGCGGGAGGGATGCTCGGGCCCTGGGGCGTCAGGCTGTGGGGGCCTCCTGCCACCGCCCCGAGCACTTCACGGCCTCAGAGCCCCGCACCCCCAGGCCCGCAGCCCCGGCCTGTCCTCGCGGCTCCTCCCCGCTGGGACCAGACCCCACTTCGCCCGGATCCTACAGCTCCCGGGGCCGCAGCTTGGGGTGCAGGCCCGCCGCCTTGGGGTGCAGGCCGCGCAGGCCCGGCTGCCCTTAGCCCGGGGCCGGGGGTGCGCAGGGGGGCGCCTCGGCCCGACTCCGACACCCGCCGCGCCCCGTCCTGCTTCCCACCGGCTGCGGGGGGGGCGGGCGCCAGGCCCCCCCCTTCTCCCCCCCCCCCGCAAGAGGCCGCCCCGTCACCACGGCAACCGCCCGCGCCCCAGCCCCGAGTGAAACGCAGATGCGGACGGGCTGCGATTAGCCGGGGAGCGTCCCCAGGATGCAGCCCCTGAAATATTCATGCGCCCGCGGAGCCCAGGCGGCCTGAGTGACACAACAAAGGCGCGGCCCTGACACCCCGACACCCCTGACACCCCCCACACCCCGCGCTGCCGCCAGGCTGGGCCCCCCCTGAAGGCCGCCTGCGCAGCCGCCCGGGACAGGCCCTGAAGCGGGGGCCCGCGGGCCGCACAGGCCGAGCCTCAGCGAGCGCCCCGCGCGGGGCCGGCGCCCGACGCTGCGAAACGGGCCGCGGGCGGCCGTGGGCATCACAGCGCCAGAAAGGGGCGCTGGCAGCCCGGGGCCCGATGCTGACACGTGGCAGCGATTCCTCCAGTGACACCCGCTCACTGTCCCTTACGGAGAAGCGAGCGCGCTCCTTCCAAACCAGGGCGAGCACCGGTCCGTGCGCACCGCCGCTCGCACCCGCCCCCGCCGCTCTCCCGGCCTCCCGGCTGCTCCCGGGAGGCAGGTGCCCAGCTCCAGGCGGCGGCTCTGGGCGGATCTCCAAGGAGCTCTCCAAAGTTATGACCCCGTGGAGTTCACCTGAGACTCCCTATTCTGCACGTCTCCTCCTTAACCGGTAAAACCATGATGGAATTGGTAAAATGATGTACTCGGCTAAAGTGGGAGATGCTGGGTGGAGCAGAAACAACTCATTTCAGTGGCTTACCCAAGCAGCCAAGCAAGCAAGGATTGTGACTCGGGTGGTAAGAAGGTCGAGTCCTCTACAGTGTCCATCCCGCCCCATATACTTTTCACAGGTCTACACTGCTGACCTCCAAACACGACTGGTGGGACTCTGAGTGTGGCGGTGAGGCAGGGACAGGACAGGTATTGTCAAGAGGGGGAGGGTGGAGCTGAGAGCACACAGTTGAGGGACATGTAAGAGAAGCACATTTCAGTTTTGGGAAAACATGAAGAGGAGGGAAGCTCTGCCAAAAGAGAAGGTTCTAGACGGCGGCTGTTCTGATAGCGAGGGGGAGCAGCTGCCCCGTGAAGAGGGCCTGGGCCACGCTGACCGGCAGCCCGGGCCTGAGGCGTCCCAGCCCTGACTGGCCCTGGCGTTTTCCGCCGCAGCAGGCGTGGCCGAGTCTACACCACCCCACTAGAGAATCCCAGAGCCAACCCGCACACAGCGAGTCTCCAGGGAAATGAGAGCACAATGAAAAGTGCCACTTCTGCCACCTGTACTTGAAGCCATTTGGATTTGGGGATAAAGGGACACGTCTTAGTACAATGTGAGTGTTGGCAGGACGAACCCTGGGTGAACACAGGGACCGCGAGCAACTTACTTCCTCCGAGTAGTGGTCTGAAGGGAGCGGGGGGTAGTCGCACTGCTCAATCTTCTTGCACAGCGAGTAGAGGTTCATCTTGTCGCCGTAGAAGGGGCTCTGCAGGGCGGCCATCTGCAAAACGCTTCCAATGAAACTGATACAGTCACTGGTCGCCTCACAGGGTCCCACCCAGTGCTTTACACGGGGCAGAAGATAACCACACACTTTAAACAAAGAGCGCTGGGCCTCCCGATTTTCACGACCATCCCTCTGTGGTAATTATTTAGTAACTTCTAAAAATCTTACTTCGATTTTTGGTGTTTTTTTCTCCAACATTTAAAATTCCCTTACAGGGAGCAGTAGTCAACATGTATTTGTCTACATATGCAACATGAAACAGTATTAAGAAAAGGGCACGAAGTAACTTAAGATTCTTTATAACTAGTCACCATAAAAGCAACCGGTACAGTCTCAGGACTGAACAGACAGGGATACTCTGTATCCAACACCTAATGGCTGAAATGTAACAAACACAAAACTAAGGTTAACACTGAGCTATACCCCAGCCACGGCTTGGGGGGGGGGGGGGTGTGGAATGCCTAGTGTGTTATCTCAAATAACAGTTTCTGTGGAAAAAGAAATCTCCATCCGGATTTGGTGCCTGACCCTCATGTCCTTTACAAAGGCTTAGAACTTGTTTCCTTTTGATCACATCTCAGAGAAACACTAAATATGCTCAAAGTCTCTATGACTCATGGGCGATACTTCAAGGCATCCAAACGGGATTTTAATGCAGAAAAACAATGACTCGAGGAACCAGCAACTTTAAAAAAGACATTATTGGATTTAAATTTATTTCCAGAGGAGGCTCCAGCCTGACATCTGAAGTGCAGGCGAGGCTGGGGGAGCAGGGCCCGAGCTAAACCTCAGTGTCCGGCGTCCGCCTCCGTGGAAGCTCCGGGGCCTCCGGAGCGCGGGGCTGGCGGCGGCCCAGCCAGTCACCCCTTTCTGGGCGCTAATCGGCTTGGCTGGGGGGGGGGGG
This sequence comes from Miniopterus schreibersii, assembly GCF_964146895.1. Classification (NCBI taxonomy): domain Eukaryota; kingdom Metazoa; phylum Chordata; class Mammalia; order Chiroptera; family Miniopteridae; genus Miniopterus; species Miniopterus schreibersii. Next base: position 1,548,339 of record NC_138123.1, read on the forward strand.
CGCACACTCCCGGCAGCGCGGAGCTCCGAGCGTCCCAGGGGGACCGCGTGGAAGGGGCTCCCCCCGCCTGCCGCCCGCACACGCAGCCTTAACCCCTCGGAGCCCGGCGAGGGGCGCATCTCATGCGAAGTCGACACAGCCCCTCAGAAAACCACCTCTGGAATGGCTGGTCCCCGGGAAGAGGGAAAATAAACATCTGAATGTCCCCAAACGCAGAGAACATCTCGTCGGGAGGGAATTTCCGGAAGAGGCCCTCCCATCATCATCACCACGGGTGTTTTTGCTCAAAATGCAAGAACACTTAAGGACAAGGCAGAGCCCGAGGGGCACGCTGCCCAGGGCCCTCGGTGCGCCCCAAACCCACCGCCGGCGCGGGAGCGGCGCAGGGCTCGGGCGCGACACGCGGCGCGTGAAAAGGCACCGGCGGGGCCCCCAAGGAGTTAACAGGGAGGCGTGTTTCCAGGCGTCTCCCGCGCTGACAGATGAAAAATGTCAACTGTCCTGTTTTTACTTCCCAGCTCTCGCGCTATTCATCTGGTTCATTAGAGCAGCGCGCGCGGCCCCTGACAGCTGCTCGCCCGCTCCGCCCGCAGCTGCATTTCTCAGGCTAATTTGATCCCGCGCCGCGGCGGGCGCGGGATGATTGACTTGCTCCCTGACCTCCGGGGTCCCCGCTGCTGATTAGTATTCCGGGGCCTCGCCGGCCCAGCCCGCTGTCTGTCTGCGGGGCTGGTGGCAGCTTTCTCTTTTTCTGAACTGTAAGCCACCAACCTACAACCCTGCGAGGATGCAGTTGCTGCGCCGAACAATAAAGGAACCGTGTAAAACCGGCTTTTCCATGTAAAGGTCCGTGTAGCAAAAGCGCAGCATCTTGGTTTTAATTAGTAAAGTCTACTTTGTTGCATATCAATTAAAACGGTTCTGCTAGGTGGGGTTTTTTTTTTTAAGTTTCAGGAATATTTGAAAGTCTAATTTTCTGCGTTTCAAATACATTTTCAAAAAAGGCTCCGGCTCCTTCATTGTCAATTCTTGGTGGGACACAATATAAAATATCCAGTAATCTTTCGGCCAATAATGTTTAAAGCTCAGTTACTGGGTATTTCTGGTAACATGATATTAACACCTAATTGGAAGCAGATACAACATAAAGGTAAATTAAATCTTTAGAAAAATTCCAGGTCTTCCAAATGATCAGCACACAGGAATTGAGGAAACACAGCGAAATGGAAACTAGTGTTAACATGACAAATACTTGAATTCAAAATCATCCGTAGCAGTTCACACTCGTGGGCGTAGGAGTGGCCACAGGAATCATTTTTATTTTGGAGACCATTTTCGGGACACAAAAATGGACACTGCCCCTCAGGCAAGTTCCAAATGTGGAGAATTCGTTCAGTTCTGACCCGAGAGTCTGCTGGCCCTAAAAAAATTCTGCAAACTTCCCAAAAAACACTTATAACTTCAACCCAACTTTTCCTTTTTCGTTGCTAAATTTAATCTCATTAGTGGGATTCACTTTGCTGTTTATTTTAGGTGTTTGAAAGGAAAATGTTGCTTTAATGATATCAGACTGTGGTCTGAAGGAATCTAAGACCTGAACAGGTATTAAATGTTTTAAAATGTATGGTGACTTTTAAACATTATAGTTACTTAATATAATCAGATCAGTTCTTTTTAACATTGTACCAAATTGTTAACAAAATATAACATAGTAAGCATAAAGTAATCTCATATGCACACATAAAAAATACTTGTTATATCACTAACTCATAACTTTTCATAATAAAAATTATCCTAGGGATATAATTTAAGAACATTTAAAAGTCCTTTTAAAGTCATCAGTCACTATAGTAGGGGGAACAAAATAAAATCTCAAAATAAACAAACCCTTAAAATTTGGAAATGTGAAACTGCCATCAGTAAAATAACAGCTAAAAATCATGATACACATTAAAAAAAATAACCTTCTTATTCTCCACTTCCAAGGACTGGTGGAACAACTGAAACAGTTGAGAGTAAGAAGCACATTGGTTTCTATGTATCTGTGCAGGTTTCCTTTGCATACATTTAACCAGGAAGGTGACTCAATGTATCATCTTCCTTCATTTTATTTTATTAAAGGAGTTACTTAAATGTAGACTAATTTTAAAATAACAGCTTTGACTGAAAGCCTTTATTCCTGGGAAGATCCCCTTCAGTTAAAAAATGAAATGACAGAGTCACTAGCTTCGGATCCTCTCTGGTGTCATTACCCTGTGGCAGGGATGTGAGGGGCTCATCCTACGCTTCCCTCCACCCACCGGGATTTCTGCAGTGTTTGCAGAGGACCCACCCACATGCCTCCATGTCCCTGTGATGAATCAGCAGGGGTGGAATAGGAGAGAGTATTTCACCCAGCTCGACCCACACCTATGGTCACTCATGGAAATGAAATCGCCAGGTAACCCAGGAGAAGGGTCTGTTTGCACAGCACCCTTACAGCCCCCTTACTCCAGGTGAAAGTGATAAAGGCCCTTCCTGTGCTTTCACATTTTAAATCCATCCCCTATACCTGTCCTACTTGCACAGATAAGCAAGTGTTCTCACCAATGTTCGAATGAATATTTTTGTAAATAAGATATGCTGGAAAACACCATATTAACATATAAACATTAAGAAACAAAATTCTCATCAAAAGGGAAATTAAAAATATATTAGAGAAAGTAAATGTGCAGAAATATATAGTCACTAAACTCCATTATAAAAGCAGCTACTAAGAGCGTGGATTAACTCTGCGTAATGAAAACATCAATTCTTAATCATCACCCAGGAAAACCAGCGCATCCCACCAGGCGGGGGGGCGTCTTAGGCCAGCGGACGCGCAGGGACACGGATTCACGACGCGACCTACCTCGTAGAGGAGGCAGCCCAGGGACCAGATGTCGGACTTGAAGTTGTAGCCGTTCTCGTGTATCCTCTCGGGGGACATGTAGTAAGGCGTGCCCACTGCAAAACACGCCAAGCGAAACCAGGGTGTAAAAATGAGGCGCGGCTGTGCTGAGAAATCACTCGCAAAATTCTGGATTAAAGCGTCCGGGAGCCATTCACCAGGTGAGAGGCTGCTCCTGAGACCCCGAGGCTTTCAAAGCCCCCCCCCCCCCCGGGTCCGCCCCGCGGAGCCCCAGGCCCCAGGTTCCCGCATCGGGGCGGGTTCTGCCCGGGGCCCGGGGGTGCCCGGCGGCTTCAGGCCTCTCGCTCTTTAAAGAAACAGGGGTGCGCCCCCCGCGAGCGCGGCCACGTAGGTTCATTTAGATAGTGACACGTCGGGTCGGCAGACGGGTAGGTCAGTCGCACCGGTCACTCTGACGGCGCCCTGGGGCCGCCCCACAACCCTCCGCCCCCGCAGGAGGCAGTTTCCAGAACTGACAGCCCTGAGCTCGCCCCATGACCCCGGGGAATCGGTCACCCGCAGCGCGGTGCCGGGGAAGGGACCCGGGGCGGGGGGGGGGGGGGGACCCCGGGCACCGGCTGCGCACAGGCCCCGGCCCGAGGGAACGAACCTGGGGCCGCGCATGGGCGCCGCCCGCTGCCCTCCCGCAGAGGCGCCCAGGGGCCTGGAGAGGGCGGGGGCCAGGGGCGCGCTCCGCTTTGGGGGCCCAGCCCTTCCAGCGCAGCCTCGCACCCCGCACGGTGGCTGGTGGCCCCCGGCAGGCGGCTCGCAGCGAGGCAGGGGCAGGGCCGCGGGGAGCGCCCACGGGGAGCACCCCAAACCCCGGCACAGGCGCCGGCCCGGGGAGCCCCTGCTGGCGAGGGCGCGGGGGGGCGGCGGGGGGGCGGAGGGGGGACGGGAGAACTGATCTGTGGAAATGCTCCACCCGAAGCATCAGAATGTGCCCTCGTCTCAAGGGCACACTGAACGGTCCCCAGGACAGACCACACGGCAGGACACAGGACAGGTCTCAGTAAATTCAAAGAGACAGAAATCATGTCAAACATCTCTACCAACCAAAATGGTATAAAAACAGAAACCAATTACAAGAAGAAAACTGGAAATAACACAAACACACGGAGACTAAGCAATATGCTATAAACAGCCAACGGGTCAACAAAGATACCAAAAGGAAAATCAAAATATATCCTGAGATGAGTAAAAGCACAACATTCAAAGTCTGTGGTATGCAGCAAAAGCAGTCCTAAGAGGGACGTTCATAGCAATACCTCAGGAGACAAAAGTCTCAACCACACACGCTAGCTGCACATCTACAGGAACCAGGAAAAGGAGACTGAACTAAGCCCACAGTGAGCAGGAAAAAGGAAAGTGTAAGGATCACAGAAGAAATAACTAAATGGGAAAAAAAATCAATGAAATTAAGACCTGGTTCTCTGAAAAAAGCAAAATTGATAAACCTTTAGCAGACTTGTCAAGAAAAAAAGTCGCTGATGGCCTGACCCGGGCTCTACAGAACAGGGCACATGGGTGGCCTCTGCTCTCCCCAGAACATCAGGCTGCTCCTCACACTCAGACAGAGAGACGTGGACAAAACCTACAATCCTGTCACATTTTCCGTAAGCAAAATTCACTCCTATAGGTGGCCACATTTTCAACTGGTTTTTGGATCCAACCCTTAAAAGCAGTCGTCTAAATTTGCTCATAAAATATGCAACAATAACGTATGAGGCTCCTGAATCTTTCAAAGTAAAAATCAGGGTCAACTTGTCAACACACACAAGTCTGTGCCGGGATTTCCCCCCTTAGTTCACACATATTCTTAGTTAGCACAGAATTCTTCCTGATCCTTCTTTTAATGTTATTAAATGTAAAATAAAAGGAGGGTTCCATGGTGACAGTTAAAACTATGTTTGTTCACTAATTTTCCTTTACCAAGTGCCAGCCTGATGAATGGAGCTGGAGGTGTCTCTGCCAGAACCTGATGAGCTTTTAACAGTCTGATTAAAATATAAGGGCTGGCAGGTAGTCGGCACAGCCTTGGACGTCTAAGCCCGGGAAGGGGGGAGGTACCTGCGTGAAATCAGGCCGTGTCGCTCACCTAGAGAGTGCGCAGCTGTGGTTTTGGAGCTGAAGAAGCGGCCGAGGCCCAGGTCCCCAAGCTTGACCACGCCCGTGGCCGTGATGAACACGTTGGCTGGTTTGATATCTGCAAACAAATGGAGGCATCATGGAAAGATGAGCCATTGTAGCTATTTTCAAGGGTTAAACCACTTTTCATGGTAGAATTTAAAGTGTATCCTAAAAAAAACTGTTTGAATTTTGAGCCAATTACTTTATTCTGAGTAATTTTTATGTAGCCTAATATTTCTGAGTTCTCAGTCCTCTGAGAGACAATCATTAAGGCAGAGTGTTAAAGAGCACAATTAATTTTCATTTAAAACATATTTTCCCATTTTCAAATAAACTCCTTTAATATAAAGCAAAAAATAAATTTGAATCCCTTTTACATCAATTTTAAATAAAATATCTTACTAAATATTAGTTTATTGATATATTTACATAAAATATAAAATCATAATTCTATGCATATAATTATGTAGAAGTCCTAAGAAATCTTAGTTGCCTAAATAAGTATCAATGAAATTTTTCATGCCCCAAATCACGGGGTCGATTCCTTAGTGAGTGACCTTCACATTATGCCCAACCATCTGACTAATAACCAAGAATATATTAAGAGCTAATGCGGAAAATTAAAAATCTGCGTAGCCATGATATACAGTTACATGGGGATGGGGCGGGGAGATGACCCCTTCCTGTGCTTTCCTGCGCCTGCTGTTTCTTTCCCACCTAACTCAGTAAATGCTCACAGTCGAGCAGAAGAAGAACTCATTCTCACTCCACAGAGACCACTCAGGGCTCTGCCGCAAGGGCACAGTCCCAGGACGCCATCGGCTCCGAGGTGGCCGGGAGGCACTGCCCCCGGATGAAACGGGGACCCCGAGGGCGCCCTCACCTCGGTGCATGACCCGGCGGGAGTGCATGTGCTCCAGGGCGCTGCACAGCTGGACAAAGTACTTCCACACGGTCCTTTCCGGAATCAGCCTCTTCTGCTTCTTAAAATGCTTTTAAAAACGAAAGACAAAATTTTAAGAACTAAAATTCCTTAGGATGAGATTCTGACATGCAAAGAGCCAGGACAGAAAGACACCTATTTATCTACCTAATGCCAACAAAAAACATGATTTTCCAGAGTGAGATGATTCCAAGAATTTTACCTGACATAGTAGCTTAAATTTCTCCCATGTGTGTCTAAAGTGAGCACAGGCCATAGTGTCTTTGCGATATCCAACTATTTAAGAAAATTAACATCTATGTGAAATAATTTCTTCTCCTGAAAGGAAGACTTTAAATTTCATCTAAGGAAAAGCCGGAATAAAACAACTGAGAAACCGGAAGGCGACTATGTTCATGAAAAGATAACTCTGCTGCTGACAGAGGTTTCACTATAGAATCCTTTCAAATAAATGCTGAACCGGCTGGGTGACTTGAAATATCACTTCATTTATTAAACATTAAAGGGATTTAGGTAGAAATTTTCGTAAATATTTCTATTGCACATTACAAGTCAAACTTGCAGTTTGCTCTGAATGAATGAAACTAAACTTCATAGATGAAAAGAAGCGGGAAGGCGGGACCAAGGCTGAGCACCAACCAGGTGTCTGGGGGACAGCGGGGGCCACGCGTTAAATGAACCGTGAGCCAGGTTCAGGCTCAAGTCCACTCTTCCACCTGAGACTGGCTGGGAGAAGACACTAGCAACACACTCATTCAAGAACACAGTTCTCGGCCATGTAAGATTCATAAAGATTCATTACATAAAAATTATTTTTTCAAAAACAAAAATGCAATTGGTTTGCTATATAACAATATTTATAAAAGACCAACATAAAGTACTATATTTAAATAAGTTTCACAAAACTTTCTGATAACCTTTTAAAATACAAAGTTAGTAACAGACATCAACATTTACATGTGTACTTCCGTGCATTTTACCTGGGAACTTGGCATTTTGGGAAGTTTAGCTGATTTGATTTTTTGTTATTGAATACAGAGAACTGTGCTTCAGGTAACTCTAAAATGGCATCTCTGTCGATTTTTACCCGTGACCAGCTGTGGGCAGGCTGGGGTGAAAAGCAGCACAGAGAATCTGCTGACGCCCCCACTTCACTGTCAGCAAGAGGTTACACCGACTGTCTCAGAGGCCAGGTCTTAGAGGAAAGCTGGTAACTTCAGATTCATCCTTAGTGTAACACACTGTGGCAATGAACTTATCAGCAATTTCAACGGCTGTTACATCAGCCGCAAAAAACGAGTAACAATTAGATGACCAGGTGGTTAAAAAGCAAATCAGGGTATTACTAAAATGTTGAAACAAAGCCTCCCATATCAGGTTTCAATATTGAGTATTTTTAATGGTGGACTGTTGTCAACATCAGTTTTCACTCTCAGGGTGAGGCTGCAAAATCACTCCTGTGCACAGGATTTTCTCTCAGGCTTGAAATGCACCCACATCCGCCGTCCACCTGCCCTCCTGCTGCGGGATCAGCAGAGACCGGCTGGTGTCGAGGGGCAAGGGGACCAGGCCTCTCTTCACTCAGAAACACAGTGTATCACGTCAGTATCAGACCATGAAAGAAAATGCTACGCTCTAACACGGATTCTACAATCACCACAACTACAGTTAACATGGCAATTCACTTAAGAAAGTCCCACTATATTAAAAATGAGTCGTGTACACAGGAAGAGGCAGAAGGAAGAACCTGCCCTCGAGGTCACACTGGGGAAGCTGCTCCCAGACCACGACGGTCTGATTTTTCGTGTTCCTATGTTCTTGGGGGTTTTCTCGCTGAACAGCGAATCTCAGAAGGTGACAATAACCTGGCGCCGCTACAGTGCGGCCCCGACAGAGCGGCCACGTAAAATGTGAGCATCGAACGAGTAGCAGGGTTCTGAAGATTAATTTTATAAAGCTGATTTGATCATAAAATAAATCACAGGCAGTTTCGTTACGCCATTGGTCTCTCCCAGTGCCTTTTGCGTGTCTGTTTAAACACGGGCTGTCTTCTGACCATTCCTTGCGTGTAAGCGCATTTCTTTTGAGAAAACCAGCGCTGATGATGGGAAAAGCCGGTGTCCTGGGGGCTGTCCGCTGGGGAGCCCCGGCTGAATTAAAGCGGAGGCACCGGGTAAACTGAATCAGGGCACCGCCGGCAGAGGGCGCTGCCGGGAGGACGCCCCTGCTTTGAGGAGCCGCAGGTCAAGAGCGGGAGACATTTCGGGGTGACTGTCTCCAGCACAGCCTCTGAGTTTGGAAAAGTACAAATAAAAATGTGGCTGCAAATGCAAAAACCACGCCCCAAGGTGACCAGGATTTATAAGCTATAATATTTGAAGACCATAATTATCTCCAAGACACTTGATATTTTAGCTGATTATCAAAGTTTGTGGTAAGCAGAATTCTCAGACCTCGCCCCCAAATTCCCAAGTTCGGTGTAAAATGCCCTCCCCTTGCGTGAACCGGGCGTGAGCACGAAGGACTAGCATCTTCCTTGGCGCGTGGAACTAAGTCTCCGCATCAGCGGCTCTTGGGTTCATCAAAAGGGAGGCTGCCGGGCAGGCCAAAATAACCCCAGTTTATATAATTCTGAGTCTGGTCCCCATCTCCTCCATCTGAGTCTCTATCACCAGATATGTCCGCTGACATCACAGGAGAGGCATAAACAGTATTACTAAGGCAACGACACAGTGGAGCACGGACGGGTCCCCTTCAACGTACGACACAATTTATAGCACGTATCCCACAACCGGATGAACTGAAATCTGCTCTGTAAGGGTCTCTTTTACCTTAAAGTTGTGATTACTGGTGATAAAGGAACATATGATGAAAAACCCCGGGCTTCCTTTCATCCTGACTCATTGGGAAGCACCTCGTCTGACCACAGCCTCAGGTACTCCGGTCACTAATTAGAGAGATTCCGAATGTTCCCACTGTAAACAGCTTAATTACAGTTGTCAGCCTGCTCTGAGCCAATTAATTATTTACTTGCAGAAATCTTTGATGCGCTGCTATCCGGAGGTTCTTTCTGGAATGCAGACCGGGAGCTGATCCCCTCTTCTACCCCAATTAAGCTGCAGGCTCGAGGCAGTGAGATCCTCGCGATGCACGTGACCTACAACGCTCCCCCCGGGAAGGATGAGTCGCCTCCCTCCCGCCCGGAGCATCCTCCCGCCCGTCGTGAAGCACCAAGTCACTGCCACCTTCCGTCACCAAGCAGCGCCGTGAGCTCCTCCTAGCGCAGCGCCTTCTACAGAGATCAGCTACAGCGCAGAAAAGAGCCGAGAAGACAACCGAGGGACTTCTCAGGGCCGAAGGCAAGCGCCTCCCGTCCGAGCGCCGCCCTCAGGCCAGCTCACCCCGGCTCACCCCCCAGCAGCTCCCTCGGGAGCAGAGCGTGAATCGGCAGGAAGCTGCCGGGTGTCCTGCGACCTCGTGCTCACTGGGCCCAGGGACAGAGAAGTGGCAACACACGTGGAGCCGCCGACTTCTGCAGTCGGCAGGTACCTGCGGAGTTACTGCCGTGGGCCGGGTACCGCCCTGGGAGCTGACCTGGGAGCAGAGCAGACACTCTGCCTGGACTCAGCAGAGCGTGGAGTCAAACGGGAAATACAGACATCGATGAAACGACCACACACGCACACACGGTCATTTCACTAACCTGAGACTTCAGGAGGGCGGGGGGAGAGCGAGACTCGCCCTCTACGGCAGAGCCACCCGGATTCTACCCAAGGACATGGGGTTGCTCTAAGCTTAGAACTTGTTAAGAATCAGTTAATATCTTTTACTTTAAGAACAGTTTCCTAATTCGTCTTTTACATGATAGATCCCTTCAAACTTGAGTCAGAGCCCCCAGGGTATTTCAGGGATCGTTACCAACTCTACACCAGTCCCGCACTCCTGCTGACCAAACCCAGAAATCTGCGGTCTGAGCCCGTCTTACTAGACCCGCCGCGTCAGCGGGTGAAACCTGTCCCTGATAAAGTCCACTGATGGCAAGAAGGGCGCTGAGCTCATCACCACACAGGCATGAGGTCACTCGGACAAATCTTCCCTTCCTCGGCGGCCTCAGCACGGTGACTCTGAGCTGGGGGTGAGGCTTCGCAGGGCACTCAGCCAGGAGTTAGTTTCCAGATGGTGAAGGGAGAGGCGTGTCCCCCAGGTAAACGGATGTGCTCCCCTGTGTGTGCGGAGTAGGAGCAGCGAAGGGAGGAAACTGGACTGGACAAGAGCAGAAAACTAAACGACAGTCACCTTCAAACGACGATCACCTTCAGTGGGGGGCGGATTTATCACAGACATGGGCTCTTGCATGAGCCTTCAGCAGGTATTTGCCCAAAGAGGGTTTACCCTCGGAACTTCCCACTGGACTTAACTCCTGCTCCTAAAGGTGTAGCTGGCCCAGGATTTTATGTTAGTCGTCTCTCTGTCTTGCATTGACAGCTGTTTTGTAGAATTTCGCATTGTGTGCTTGCGTTTCTTTTTAAAATTAGGCCTATAATTGTTTTTATTGGTCACTAACTCGCCAAGACATTTTGCTGGTGGTTGGCTGTTTGTGCTCAGGGTGGGAAGTCCCTGAAATGGAAAATCAGATAACCGATGGCAGTGAGTCACTCTCACCGGGACTTCAAACAGCTCAGCATGATGGCATCTGTGATAACAGGAATGGTGTCTCCTCTGCAGCTTCACAGTCAGGAAGCACCTCCAGCGAGCCTCCTGCACCTTGCAGGCGAGGACAGCAACCCTGGGAGAAGCGCAGGGACCCAAGTGGGGGAGCTGGGTACTGAACCCTCACGGGGGAGCAGGGTTCGCAGCTACTGCTGGAGAGTCTGCCAACGCCTTGCTCGGGAAGCCTGGGGGGCCTTTGTAATGGAATGAAAACTGCAGGCTGTCACCTGGTTTTTCAAAGCAGCTCTGTGACAAAGTCTTTAAGGGCCACTAAGAAACACGAGGTTTCTGCATCAGCCAGGCCCAATCAAAGGCCAGCTCTCCTATTTGCTGGTGACGATGCTCATCTTCACTGGGGTCAGACTTGCCTCTAGGAATCCTGTGCTCTCACTAGGGCCATGCAGATGGAGCCCCTGGTTCTGCTTCTAAATGCTCCTCACAGTGACGCCCTGAGCAGAGATTCCTCGCTAGGCTCTAGATCTGCCAGGAGACAGAATTTACAGACAGACAATAGCCAGACCACATGTAATAATAGACTCTGACCCACAACCTTCAGCAACCTGGCCAGAAAACCAACCTCTTGTCCCCAAGAACCCAGGAAGCCAGCTTGCTGTGTCCGACCTGGAGCCAGCTGCCGCCTCCAGGGACAATCCAGGAAGCTAAGCAGTAGCTTCTGCCACAGCCAGCTCCCAACGGCCAGGACTTCTTCAGTAACTGGCAGCTCTTCCAACTTTTGTCCCTGTTTCCAACTCAGGACCAACCAGAGAAAGCCCCATACGCTCCTCTAGCCCATCACAGAAGGTGCCCGGCTTCCAGTGAACTCTGAACTCTGCCGAAGCCTTAGTGATGGTGCCGACTCCCTTGCCTTCGGAAGCCAGAATAAATAGCCCTTCTTTTCTCGTTTGGCTGGTTTTTGTTGATTTCCACACTGTTCAAGGCATCCCCCAGAATAGAAGTTTGGCGAGCACATGGCCAGCCAAACGCAGATACGTGTTCCAGCCTCCCTTGCAGCTAGATGCACTCATGACCCTACTCTGGCTGATGGGATGAAGCTGAAACGCTGAGTGGCAGCATCGGCAATGTACCTTAAGATACAGCCAGCAAGTGCCCATTGTCCCTTCAGGCTGGGGTGGTGACGTCACCAGCTGTAAATAGACTTGTCTCTGAAAATCTGATAGGTCTGAGCTGCTACACTAGTCCCAGAATTTTATGTAACAAAGAAATACACGAAACAATAATATCACAGTAGCTTCAAATTACACATCCTTACATGTGTGATGCACTGTTCTAAGCTCTTAATAAATATCAATTAATTAACCACTTAAAATAGGCTACAAAGTGGACTTTATTATTGTTCTGATGTTCAGAAAATGTGGCTCACAGAAATAAGCTGCCCAAGGACAGCAGTGCTTAGGCTACTGTTTGTTACTTGGGGGTTCCTATGAGTTATAGCTGATCTTCTACCCAATTAATACACATTTAGAAAAGAAAGTTAAATAACTGCTAAGTGGCCCAATCGGGGTTTGACGTGTGAGGTCGGAATGCAAAGCCCGCGCTGTTCTTTAGTGAGGCCGCCCAGGAACGGTCAGGCTGCTCGACCATCTTTCTGCCCCTCTGCCTGACGCGTGGAGATGCAGAAACAAGGGGCTCTGCTCAGAGAAACCCACCTGCAGGGTCCGACTCCAGCTCCCAGCAGACAGGCTCTGGGTCGGCTCCCAAGCTGGCTTCTGAGTGTTCACGCACCTGAGTCCCCAGCGTGAATTTGCCAGGTAGGCCTGTCACTTATTACACAGCTACCACAGGTCAATTTAAAGTATCTGACATACCCATACGTCTAACTGACAGCCCTAAGAGTAAAAATAAATATTCGGTTTGTTTGTTTTCTAAGCCTTACCTTTATCATTCTGGACAGATCACCAGCATCGGCTAATTCCAAAACTATGTTGAGTTCATTGTCCTCAATGAATGATGCATAATATTTAATTACATTTGGATGGTTGAGTTGCTAAGAAGAGAAAAAAGGCATCAGAAAGTTTTCTTATTGTAAATTCCCAATAGTTTCACAACTTAAGAATAAACGTAGTTAGTGCGTTTCATTTCTAAGTTACAGAAATCTTAACATGCCTGTATTTTTCTTTAATCTTGTGAATTTTAAAACAAGTGCTGTAATTATTGAAAGTAAAACTAGGTATCAATTAATTTTATTTTAATATCCTTTATTAGAAATAGTAAATTATGCACTTCAAGTTTTAAAAAGTACTGCTATGCCCAATAAACACATCTATATATGCATACAAACACATGATATAATTAAATCATCAATTGCTAAAAATTATTTCCTTCACGATGAGAACTCAATGGTAAACAAAGTTTTCCTTTTTGCTCCTATTTTGAAGTTAGGGCTGATCCTAGTATAACTGTGTGCAGTGGTTAAAAGACAAAACAAAAATTTAAAAAATTTTAACTGGCATCTGATATATTGTACCTGAATAGAGCTTTTACATCAAATGACTTAAACATACTGAACTTATCTATGGAACCAATTCATAAAATCACCCTAAGAAAAATTTTACCATCTAGAAATGCATGAATCAGTACATACACATTTCTGATCTTTTTGTACAATCTTTTTTTCGACCTTTACACAAGTTAACGTAAGACAAAGAGTTTCTCAAAGAGAATTATTCCAGTTACTCTAGAGAGAACACACATGACTGGCTAGTTACCTTGAGCAGGTCTATTTCTTTGATGCAGTCAGCACGGGCTTTGGCATCCATCAAGTCAAATATCTAAAAACAGAATCCAGAATTCTTTAATAAGATGGTAATCTATGGTTCAAGCCACGACGTAAATTCATTACGGTATTTTATACATAATTATACACACACTAAAAGTTTTTCTTCCAGATCAATCTTTAGGGGCTGTAGAGGTCTGTGGGCATTTTATTTCACAGAGAAAAGCCACTCATTCCCCAAAGTCCCCAGATGAGGCCAGGGCAGCGACGTTACTATGCAACACGTTAAACAACAGAAACGCGTGTTAATGTACAGAGAAAGGGGGGGACTTGATGTTGGTTACGGGAATCGCGCGCGCACACACACACACACACGTGCACACAGACTACGTATGCTTTAAAAAATCCAAACGGCAAGAAGAATCGCCGACTCCTGCCAGGTCCTGAATGCTGATGTCATTCCCAGGAACCTCGAGTCACATGGGACTTGAGATAACACAGAAATGTGGGAAGTACAACATTTCAAAGGTCCCAGACCTTAAAGGGATTCCTGAAATTTTTTTAGGAGATAAAGGATAATTCTGGAACTAGTGATTAAAATAAAAATGTCGCAGGCCTGGAGACAGATATTAATCCAATCTCCCAGTAATCAACGTCTCTCTGCTGGAAAAAAATATTTAAAAACAAAAGACAGTGAGTGAGACGGACAGAAGATGTGTGAGGGCGTTGAGAAGTCTTAACTCGACGGGAAATACAGACAGGACGCGCCACACAGAGGTCGTGGGCCTCTAATTTGCCTTAGATTAAGCTGCTTCAGGATTAACTGTTAATCAGAAGTCACTCCTCAAACGCTGCGAAGTGAGCACTGCTGGCACATTTATGGCTAAACTGAGTTCTGAACCAAATACATTTATAATGACATTTCCTTGGAAATTCCGAAGTGTCTTTTCAGTCTTTCCCTCTCAGCCAGCAAGTCAAGACAAACTGAAAACCGAGCCTGCAGACGAAACCCTTCCCAGACCCAGCGAAGCTGTCTCACGCAGGAGCAAGAAAAGGTGACACACGTGGGAAAACAAGGATCTGGACTTTGTAAGAATGTTCTTCATAAAACATTTGCAGGCTTAGCTTCAGCAGCCAGCTTCTCAGCTCCGCGACGTCCCCTCTGCACTTGGTAAGGGCACAGTCACGAGCAGCGATCGGGCAAGTGCCGCTGCAAGTTCTTGGCAGGCTCTGAATCACTCGAGAAGTTTTCTCCCGCCACCTCCATTCTGCCCGAATTGCCGACGACTGAAGGACAACCCTAGGAACCTCCAGGGGGTGGGGGCATCAAGGACCCGCAGGAACGGCCCTGAGAAGGTGTCTGTCAACATGTTAGCAGAAAAGCACACACACCGCAGCGCAGAGAGCACGTGACACACACGCACAAAGTTCGGCAGGCCTGGCGCGTCTCACTGTAAGTTTTACTTGACTGGACGTCTTACCCGAATTCCTCCTGGGTCCCCCAGCTGCACGGAGCCCACCCAATGCGCTGAGCAGCCTGTCCCCAAACTGAGCCCCCGTGACGAGACCTCGGGCTCCCCTCCTGACCCCGCCCGGGGCCGGCTCTGTTCACCGCCATGTTCACGCCCCTCTTGGGCCTGGTGCCGTCACCACGTGTCCTTCCCTCTGTCCGAGGCATCAGCACAACTAAAACTCAATTTCCTGTGCGCTTCCCTCCATTCAACCTGTCGGCACAACTGTTAGCTTCCCCAGAATCCCCGATGCAAGACAGTGATTACCCAACTGATCAGGACACACTTCTCTATTGATTATTGATTATTCAGAGTGTGATGTTATATTGACTTACAGAATTGAAATCCGCTTACCTGCACCTTTTTTAAAGCTACTGGTACTCCATCCAGGAGACAGGCTGCTCTATACACTTCACTAAATTGCCCGCGACCAATTTTCTTCTCTATTCGAAAGTTGGCCAACGTGTTATAGCCCATGTCCGGTCGTAAGGCCTTCTGTAATTAAAAAGTAGAAGAGTTTTCAGTCGCATGATATACACAACCAGCAATTGTTTTCGCATCAGCAGGGGCCTAGGGGCCTAGGGGCCTAGGGGCCTGCAGCCGCCGCTCAGCCAGCAGCTGCCGAGTCCTGCTGCGGGCACGGGGCCGCCCAGAGCCCTGCCCGCAGGGAACTCCCGTTCTGGTGAGGAAGGAAAGTGATGAACAAGGCGGGCGTGAGAACACGTACATAGCGTGTCAGACGGAACGGGTCAGCAAAACTGCAAAATCCTGCCCACGCGGGAGCGTAAGGCAAATACAGTGTTTCTCAAAACCATCAGCAGTTGTTACAGTAATAACAGGACGGCCTCTGCGGACACAGAGGCCTCCGTGTGCCGCCTCCGCACCAGCGGCCCTGCGTGTAGGACCTCACACACCACGGGACCCAACCCCAGGCATCTCGTCAGGCAGGCGTCATCCAGCCACAGCCGCGCCTCCCTCACTCCCAAGCAGGCCTCGCTCCGCTCCCAGGGACTAAACAAGGCTTCTGCCCTGTGACCCAACGTTCCCCGACCCTCCGCGATAATCCAGATAATTCCAGCCTCAAGTCCTGATGAGAAAATGAAACTGGGAATAGAAACATGTCAGAAATGAGACGGAAAGCACGAACACACCACCAAGAAAAAGAAAACTGAAGGTACCCAGTGAGGGAGGCCACTGCATGCTGTTCAGTCACAGGAGGTTTCTTTTCTTGGTCACTGAGACTCACGCCAAGTGTCCCAGGCGCAGAACGGTGCCCACGTAACAACAAGCTTCCACAGTCCCACTTCTCAGATAATGGCGATCGACAACTTTCGGTTTCTGAACTTTAAATCCCTTCCTGTCCCGTAGGGGGCAGCCCAGCTCCCCCCTGATGAGCACCGGCCACTCCACAGCAGGGCTCGGCGTCGTGGCCGGACCCCGTGGCACCACCACGCGGCCACACTCCAGTGTGACCGGGACCGTCTACTGCCGGCACGGTGACTGACAAACGCTAGGCGACCGCTACGGCGGTGTGACGGCCGCCTGCTGGGGGGAGGCTGGCTGCTGGGATGGCGGGCAGGGGTGGCCGCACATTTACATATGCAATGACCTACATCTGCATGTCGGATCGCACCGTCTGGGGCGGTTAAGCCCGGCGCCGCCCCCAGCTCCGCGGCCAGAGCGGCGACGGAGGCCAGAGGGCGTTTTGGCAGCCGAGGGATGAGCTGCCACCGAGGATTAGGCCGATGTGGCCGAGCATTCGACACTTCATTACACGTAATCTGTGCAGCAGTGGGCAGCGTGTGTAAACTTCACAGCCCATTTGCGGCACCTTCTCCCCCCGTGGCCCCCCTCAGAGGGCAGCGCGGCTGAGTGACAGCCGGTCTCATCTGCCCCCGCGTCCTGTCACCCGGGGTAGACGTGGAGCTGACACGGAAGGATCAGAGCGGCGCATCTCTGAGCGCGTGGTCTCCCCGCCGCACTGCAATTTGTATAAACACAAGCTGTGCAGAGGAGGCCTCCAGGAGGCCTCGGACAGGGAGGCAGCGCGGAGCCGCGGCAACGAGCCGTCAGGCTGCTTCACGCCCACGGCCACACCGCCCCGCGGGCAGCACCCTGTCGGGCGCTTCAAACAAGAGGACGGGGCCACCGGGTGAGTGGCCTCTTTTTTGAATGACGCCCAGTTCCCCTGATTTTTTCGGTTGAGCACTGGAGTTACACTGGGAATGAGGTAACTCAGCAGAACAATGAGATTCATTCAAATCAGGATGAATTACAAACCAAATAAAATGACTGAACGGCCTTTTCCCTGCTCTCCGTTTGGTGCATAAACTGGGTCTCAATCGCACGCAGTCCCTAATGACCAGGCATTTTTCTGAGCCGCGCAAAATGGCTTTTGGATTTTATGAGTCACCTGAAGGATCTTCAGCATGTACAAAAGTAAAACCTACTACTGTTTCTGACGCTATAAATAAGCACACAACGCCTCCCCGATGACAGAGGCTCTGTCACTGCTGCACCTGGCCTGAGGCCTCACCCACCAGCCACGCCTTTTGCTCCCCGAGTGCACCAGACACCACGGCCTCTGCACGTGAATCAGGGAGAAGTGGGCTCACTAGGGAACGGGCTCAGATCTGGGGAGAAAGGCCCCGCCTCGGCCTCCGATGGCTTCCCAGCAGCAGATGTTACTCACGACTCTGAAAATTCTAAGTCACACAGGACAACTAAGAAACCAACCCCAGAGCGGACGAAGCTTCACCTAACGCCTGAAGTGTTCCGGGTTCTTAGGGCGAATCTCGGGTGGCTCTGACCATTCTGACCACGTCGCCCGGTCTTGCTAACTAGCTGGGACTATCCACCTGGCGGTCTGAGCTCATTGCACATAAATGCTCTTCTTAAAATAACATTCGCTGTGCGACGCCCCCGGCGCCTCTTCTCACAGGTGCAGACTCTTTAAACAATTAAGAATCCCTAGGACTAAATGAATTAATTTGCTCCCAATTTGAAGCCAGGGCATTTACTAAGCGATAGATAATTCGGGATAGCACTACGATGATGATTCTCTCTGGGGAAATTAAAGGAGTCGCCGTGTGGACTCCAGACTCCCCAGAGAGGAAATCATGTCCCGGTAATTCCCAGAGGGGCTGTTATCAACGATCTAACACACAGCCAGCATTAATTACAGTTAGCATCGTTAGTAAGGTTTCCATTGTTATTGCATTCGTCTCTTACTACTGGTTTTCACATACCAATTATGCACATTAATAAATTTCTTTATGTTTTGTATTAATGTTATGAATTTTAACAGAATTTAAAAGAAAACTTTAAAAGGCCCTTCAATTTTATTTGTCAATAAAGCTCAACCTATGAACTTGAAAAATTACACGAGACATCTCGTCTCCAAAGCACACCTGCTAGACTACTGACCATACCCAGCAAACTGCCACAGGTTATTTCCTACGAGCCTCACTGTAAACCAGACAAAGCAGCAGCAGCACACGCGCCCGTGTGCTAACAGGCTGATTCTTCAGGCTCCTTCCCCTTTGAAAGTTACCTCCCTGGAATTTTGGGCATTTCAAAAGTACCTGTTTCCTAAAAGTACTAAGTGATGAAGATTTACATCGGCTTGAACAAGATGCTGGTGATCACTGTAACCGGCCTTTTATCAAACAAAAGAGGAAATTCGCGCAGCGTAAGGAAAACGACAGGCCAACTGTAACCAACTACCTAGCTCCACAGCTACCAGTCCCTGGGATTGGTATTAGTTAATCACCATGAGTTACCCCACCCAGATAATAATCACTACCTCCCGATTCCATAACCAATAATACGGATTCTCCTGCCCGCTTATCATAAGCTGTTAATTAACGGCAGGGACTCCCGTCTCGCCCCCGAGCCCCCCAGCTGCACCTGGGGAAATTAAACACGGCGAGAAACAGCCTCCGACTGAGAAGCGCAGACAGAGGCAGAGACGCAGAATTAGAGGGAAAGGTTTTCTAAAATGTTTCCATTTATTCCACAAAGTTAACAGGGGCAGGGGTTAAACACACAAGGACATGACACAGAAACAAGAAACGGACAATAAACATGCGCACGAGTATCTACTGTTCTATATACTTGAGAACTACGCAGGGAGGTGAGTGGATTTTAGGTTCGGGGTTGGTTATTGCAGACCGGGTGTTGGTTATTGCAGACCAGGTGTTGGTTATTGCAGACCGAGTACTAGTTATTATAGACCGGGTGTTGGTCATTGTAGACCAGGTGTTGGTTATTGTAGACCGAGTACTAGTTACTGTAGACCGGGTGTCGGTCATTGTAGACCGAGTACTAGTTACTGTAGACAGGGTGTCGGTCATTGTAGACCGAGTACTAGTTACTGCAGACCGGGTGTTGGTCATTGTAGACCGGGTGTTGGTCATTGTAGACCGAGTACTAGTTACTGCAGACCGGGTGTTGGTCATTGTAGACCGAGTACTAGTTACTGTAGACCGGTTGTTGGTCATTGTAGACCGGTGTTGGTTATTGTAGACCGAGTACTAGTTACTGCAGACCGGGTGTCGGTCACTGTAGACCGAGTACTAGTTACTACAGACCGGGTGTTGGTCACTGTAGACCGAGTACTAGTTACTGTAGACCGGTTGTTGGTCATTGTAGACCGGGTGTTGGTTATTGTAGACCGAGTACTAGTTACTGCAGACCGGGTGTTGGTCACTGTAGACCGAGTACTAGTTACTGCAGACCGGGTGTCGGTCACTATAGACCGAGTACTAGTTACTGCAGACCGGGTGTCGGTCATTGTAGACCGGGTGTTGGTCACTGTAGACCGAGTACTAGTTACTGCAGACCGGGTGTCGGTCACTGCAGACCGGGTGTTGGTGACCAGGCTGGGTGCTGAGGGGCGGCCTGGCCAGGGGCACTCACGCGGGGGGGGAAGGCAGGGGGAAGGGGCAGGGGAAAGGGGCAGGGGGAAGGGGCAGGGGGAAGGGGCAGGGGGAAGGGGCAGGGGGAAGGGGCAGGGGGAAGGGGCAGGGGAGAGGCCGAGGAGCGTGGGGAAGGAAGGCGGGCTCGGCGGGCTCGGCGGGTCCGGCGGGCGCAGGCGGCTGGCTGGAGGGCGGGGTCGCGGGACACGCGAGGGCGACAAGGTCACGCCTGCTGTGGCCTCCCCGCAGACCACAGCGAGAGGCTGTGCTGCCACTTCTTCCACCTGCACCGAAAACCAGACCACAGCGGCCCGAGGCCCTGGTTCCTGGCGGCCGACCCGCCCCCCGCTGCCCCCTGCCCGCCCAGGAAGACGCGTCCTGGTCCCGTTCTCCCCCCTCCCCGGCTCCAGCTGCGCCCCGCCGCCCCGGGCCTACCTGCGGCTGGAACTGGGGGGCGGGCGGCCCCTGCAGGCCCTGCGATTGCTCGTCCATCGTCCGCAGGAACAGGCAGGTCAGGGCTCTGCGAAGAGGCAAAGGGGAAAGGTCAGTGCTGACCCCGCCGCAGGTCACGCGGCCGCTGTCCTCGGACATCGGGGAGGCGGAGCCGTGGAAAGGGCCCTCGGCGGCCCCGTGTCTCCCGCGGCTACCGCGCAGGCCTGCGGTCGCCGTCCCCCCCCCCCCCCCCCCCGCAGCGTCGCCGTCCCCCCCCCCCCCGCCCCGGCAGCGTCGCCGTCCCCCCCCCCCCGCCCCGGCAGCGTCGCCGTCCCCCCCCCCCCGCCCCGGCAGCGTCGCCGTGTCCCCGCCCCCCCCCCCCCCCCCGGCAGCGTCGCCCCCCCCCAGACACAGAGCGCCGTGCGGGCGAGGCGGGCCCGGGGCGTCTCCGCCGATGGCTGCGGGGAGGGGCCCGGCCGCCTCCCGCCTGGTGCTCGGCCTCTGAAACGCCTCGTTCCCGTACTTTAATACATTTATAAACTTTCTAAAGCTGAGCCCATTAGAAGCGAACTAAACTATGCTGAGCGCACACAGTCCCCAGATGTCACCCGAGCTGACCCGCGTCCGCGGCCTCGTGGCCACAGATTCGCCACGGACGCGGCTGTCCTGGCTGCGGGCTCCTCTCCGACTTCCACTTTAAAAATTTAGCACTTCTTGCAGAAATTGACTTAAAATAAACCAACATACATTTCAAAACACTAAGCTGACTCTTAATTAACTCTAAAGTACAGTATAAAACATACACTAGAGGAAAAAAGATGCGGCTCCCGAGCGTATCTGTAAGCAAGCCGTTGGGTACATTGCGCCTGGGATCCTGACCTTGGTGCCCGTCGGCCGTCGGTTATTCAAACACCTCGAGGTACGTGCGCCTTCCAGGCCTGAGGCGGGAACAGCCACGGCTCCGAAGGACAGCGAGGCCCAGGGGGGCTAGGACAGGGGCCCCGCTCTCCTCCCGAAAGGCCACTGGGGGACGCCGCGCACATGCAACCCCCAAACTGAGGAACGGTCGCTTGGAAATGTTAGGGTGACTAGCACCTGGCAGTCTAATTACTCAAATCCAGAACTAAATATTTTCCTTGGCCCCAAACTCCCCTCTCCGCAGGACCATCTCTGGCCTCGCCCCTGGGCCCGGCTAACCGCCTGAGTCAGCGCATTTCCCGCCTCAAGCGGGTGAGCCTCCCGCGGGCGCGGAGCACCGGCCCAGCACAATAGTTCATTCACACATCTCTGCCGCTGTGAGTCACTGAGCTGCGATAACCATCAGGTCTTTGAAGAGGAGGATCGGCGCTGCCAGCGCTCAAGGTTTACAGTGAAAACCAGGAAGCTGACCTGGCGCCCAATCCTGGTTTCCAAAGGCCGGTCTCCGCTCACAGGAGCCAGGGCTCCCAGGAAAATGCAGGCGACAGGGCCAGGGCCGGGGCCGGGGAAGCACAGGCTGAGCCTGAAACGCCTCCGAGCCAGAAAACACAACAGTGTGCACCGAACAGGGCGGACACGTCAAAGGGGCACAGCCCGCCCGAATGGGGCCCCGCCGGCCGCATCCGGGACAATGCTAGAATAACACCGTAGCCCATCAAATGAAAAGCCCGTGAGTCACAGAGATACGCACTAAGAAGCAGCAGAAAGGGAGGAGCTCTTCCTGAGGGACAATGTCACCTTACAAAGAAAGAACAGCGGGATAAAAGTCACTATTTGCCAGTCTTCAGGGAAATAACTGATTCAGGACAGAACCATCGGTGGAGGGTAAACTAGTGGAGCAAGTCATTTACAGTGTCTCAAAGTATCTCCCCCAAGACCCCAAAATTATTATTAATTGTGAAGGGAAAAGACAGAGCCTCGCAGACCTCACCTGAGCCAGAAGATCAAGTTAAACAGACATCATGTGCCTCCGACATGATGCACTTGGAAGAACACACCTCTGTGACATTCCTGCCAAACTTGCAAACCCTGATTTAAACATGAGGAAACGGATGAACCTGAGTTAGGGGCACCTACGTGTCCACTGTTCGGATGCTCTAGGGTGTTTATCCATCTGCCGGCTGAAGGACACCGT
The DNA here is from genome assembly GCF_964146895.1 of Miniopterus schreibersii. Classification (NCBI taxonomy): domain Eukaryota; kingdom Metazoa; phylum Chordata; class Mammalia; order Chiroptera; family Miniopteridae; genus Miniopterus; species Miniopterus schreibersii. The sequence goes on from NC_138123.1 coordinate 1,570,760, forward strand.
CACTGTTTCCCGTTGGGGGCCGTGGCAAATAAAGCCGCTAAAACATTTACACACAGGTTCAAGTTCTCATTTTACTTGAGTAAATATCTAGGGATGGGGCTGCTGAGGAACTGGATTTTTCTAAGTTAAGGATGCGTGTAAAATAGGTCATTACATGGTACGGCAAGAAATGAGATGCAAGCAGCTCGATCGCCCTGCACCCCAGGCCCCTTCCTGGAGGCCTCCGACCACCTCCTCGCTCATGCGAAAGGAACGGGAAGGGTCATCTGTCTCAACCCCTTCGACTGCATAAAGTAATTCCAATCACGCACATCAACAGACTTTAGAAATTATTGGCCATGGAAACAAATGGTTATAAATGTCTTGTGAGAATCCATGAAAACTTCATATTAAACAGTTTCTTAATCTAAAAGCGCTTGAAATTCAAACATGTCAGATCTAGTCCTAAAAAGAGAAGTGGAGACACACACAGATTCGGAGAACCTCTGACAGCTGCCAGACGGGGGGTGGGGGGCTGGGTGAAAAAGGTGCGGGAGAACAAATGCAAACGGGTTGCTGCAGAACAGCCCCGGGGAAGCGCGCCCAGGAAGCAGCCACCAGCGCAGCAGCGACGCCCCCGACGGCAGGAGACGCACGGGACGGCCGCTGGGGCGCACCTGGAACCAACGTAATGATGTCTTCAACTGAAAAATAAAAAATGATTTTTTTAAAAAAGAAGTGGCAGGAAGGCTTTTTCCCAACAAACCTTTATTGATTTTCTTTTCCTATTTTTTTTCAGAGAGAGAAAGACCCATGTGCGAGCGAAACGCCTTTCAGGACCCGGGGCTCAGGCAGGTGCAGCAGCCGCTCTGCCGAGCCCGGCCGCGGAGAGGGAGGCGGCCAGGCCGGCCCCAGGCACCTGCTGCCAACCCAAGATACCTCGTCACCTGCTGCCAACCCAAGATACCTCGTCACCTGCTGCCAACCCAAACATCACCTCCCGGCGTAACCAGCGTCCACGCTGGGCGTCAGCTAGTCACTCCCTAGTGACCGGCAGGAGTCCCACGGCGGGGGTGCCAAGCAGCCCTCTCCAGGCCTCTCTGCAAACTAAGCGGGGCCACGTTTCCCTCACACTCCTGACAACACCTAGGGCATGCCCACGGCTTCACCGTGGTGATTGATGTCGCCAGCGTCTGGATCCTAAGCCGGGGTCACCAACGCGGGCTCCGGGGCGCTGAGGCCACGTCTGAGTTATTTCTGGTTTGGAAACAGACTGGCTGAAGCACCTCTGACTTTTCAGGTCCAGCCAAACAGAGTCAGCAGACTGGGTGGCCTGGAATGAATGGCTGTAATGACCTGTCGGCACATGAAGCGCTAGCTTGGGGCTCAGTTCAAGCTCCAGTGCTCCCTGCGACGGCCCAGGTTTCCTAAAAGCCTTTGCAGAACAAAGGGCTCCCGATTCCGGTGGCTTTGAACCAGAGTCCGTGTCTCCAGCCAACCCCCATGCGTGCTACACTCTGAACCAACGCAGGGCGGTGACCTGCAGAGCTTCTTGCTTGGTGTCGCTGTGTGGACCTGAAACCTCTCTTGCCCATTTCCACTATTACTCCTGGTATTTCCACTGGAATTAATAAAATCAATCAATGAGATAAAAACAGAACACAGACCTATTAAATTTATACTGAAATGGGCGGAAGTGTTCCACGGCTGCCCTAAACTGAGCTCAGGCATGACCTGCGGGACCTGCTCCCGTCAGTCCCTCCTCACAACACACACAGCCCCAGAAGGCCCAGATAAACAGTCACCACAGTGAAGCACCCGCGCACCACACAGCAGAGGATGACTTAAGTCACTTTAACTTTCTGGTTCCAAAGGAATAAATATTTTGAAACATAAAATCTGCTTCGTCCTAAAAGCCCTAACATCCCTCTGAACGTTTAGAGACCTGCCAGTGGGTCATGAGATGTTTGTTCCCAGGCTAAAAATCTGTATACAAATTGTTCCCTGGAAGAAATTTTCAACCAGAAGTTGTAAAAACCGAAAGGATTAATAATGGAAAGTCTGACTTGGCATCGGCTGGCGGCCACGCGTTCTGGGCACGACTATCCTACGGCCGTCATGCCACCCGAGTGGGACGGACCCTGAGCCCTTCCAACCTGAACGACGCCAGAGCTGCCTTTTTTCCCAGTTGTGCTTCAAGTATAATCAGATTATAAGATGTTGGTTCATATAACCAGGGACTTATTACATCATAATTAACAAAAAATAAAATTTTCAAATGCCTCTTTCCAATGCCACTGTTACTTTCTCCCTTTAGGGCACTAAACTCCATATAACTTATTCCAGAATTATATTCAGAATATGTAATAAGCTGCAATGAACTGAACTAACTTTAATTTTAAGCAAACTGTGAGCTGAGGGTGTTGGAAGAGGGCCGGGAGGACAGTCAGTGGACACTAAGCAGCAGGAACATGAAAACGTGTTTTACAACCTAGTCTGGCACGTGCGCACCTCACTATAAAACCATTTCGCAGGAAGCCGTTGTTAATCAGGCGTCACCCTGTAAGCTGCGCGGACACCATGGGGACGCACGATGTCCACTCCCAGACTCAGCCTGTGACGTCCCGGAGAAAAACAGAACAGAGGAAAGGAAAACATTTTTCTTTTCACATTTTCTTCCCATGGCTTTGAACTAGAGCTCTCAGTGACACCGCACCATTCAAAACGCCTCCTGGGGCCACAGACGCCTGTGTTTGTCCTATCACGGTGTCCCCAGTGCTCACACACGACGGGCACACGGGGGACACTCGGATACAGAACTGGCCTCCCTGATCCTGCTCTGCCGGAGTGAACGTGGAACCAGGGGTGAGACGCGGACTACCGACGCTAATTTAGAGCAAAAAAGCAGCACGTATTTGGACCTGGTCCCCTCAACCGAGCCCCTCTAATGAGGTCTGAGGACACCGTTCAGTACAAACACTGCTGACCGTAAGTGAGTCAGGAGCGCTTCTGCTATAACGCTTAGAAGGCTGGGCCCATACCAACCAACGGACCTCAACTGGATCAGCCACCCTGAAAGGCCTGTCACGCCACCAGGCCTTCAAGGACCTCCCGCTGGCCTCCACTGTCTTCAGGATAAAGTCCAAATTCCTTGGCCCGGAATCCAGGCCCCTCTGCGGGAGGGCACCGAGCTCCTCTGCAACAGGCAGGTCCCAGGACAAAGCGAGGAGCCGCGCTCGGGCCCTCGCGGCCTCCGGAGGAAGCAACTGCCAGGCGCCGAAGACTATCGGGAAGGCGGGTCCCCACCACCCCTGCAGCCGCCGCTGGGAGAGGGGGCCCAGGTCCGCCTTGCACTTTACAAACACCACTTGGCAGCTATGAAGGGAATGAGTCAGAGCCTCATGTCCCACTATTTTTGCCAAACTGGCCCATTTTTGAGCATTAGAAATCCCAATTTCACCTACCCCAGGGGCTTCCCCTTGAAGCCAGCACAAAGCCCGCTGCTCCCATGGGACACTCCTGGGGTCCAGTCCAGCCCCGGGACGTCCCCTTCCCGTAAGTCCCCGGCAGCCCTGGACTCTGGAAGGGCGCGTGGTGACCAGCGTGTGCGCCCCGGCGGCGCTGAGGCCTTCCTTAGGCTGTGAGAACACTATGGGCCAAGCATTAGGTCCTCAGCCGTAAGGCTGCCGTAGAGTCCTCTGAACCCCCCTTACATCCCGCACAGGCCCCACACGCCTCCACAAGGCACGGCGAGCGACCGTCGAGTCCTGTTGGGTTTCATCTCCCTGAGACATTGAAGTCACAGGCAGGCTGGGCAGCAAGAAGCCAACCAGGGCACTGGCCGCAAGGGCTCCTTCAGATCACTCTCGGGCGGCAACAGGAGCGCGGGCAGGGCGCCAACCCGGCCCCGGCCCCGGCCCCGGCCCCGGCCCCGGCCCCGGCCCCGGCCCCGGCCCCGGCCCCGGGAGGCTTCAGTCGCACCAGTTCGCTCAGTTCTAGCTTCTTCTGAAATAAACAAGTCAGTCGCGTGGTACAAACGCAGAGTTTACTGGCATTCTGATGCCGCACACGGGACCTGGGCGCCAGGGGCCGGGGAGCGCCGGGGGCCGCGCGGTAACACCCGGCTAGGTCCTAGGGGCGCCCCGCGCCGTGGAGGGCGGGCCGCTGCGCCGGTCGGTGCCCGGCCCGCGCCGGGCCTGCGGGAGAGAGGGCTCTGCGGGGAAGGGCAGCCGCGCACAGGGGCCTCACCGAAGCTGAGCCCGAGCCCCCGGGGCCGCTGCTTTCTGGGCTATTCGGAGACCCCGGCTTATGGCGACTTATCCCTGCAGGCCGCGCGGAGCGGCGCCGCGCCTCCAGGTGACGGGAGCCTCCCGGACCCGCAGCCCTCGCAGCGCGGCTCGCCCGCCCCGCGCCTCTCCCGCAGACGCCTCGCCCGCCCCGCGCCTCTCCCCGCAGACGCCTCGCCCGCCCCGCGCCTCTCCCCGCAGACGCCTCGCCCGCCCCGCGCCTCTCCCCGCAGACGCCTCGCCCGCCCCGCGCCTCTCCCCGCAGACGCCTCGCCCGCCCCGCGCCTCTCCCCGCAGACGCCTCGCCCGCCCCGCGCCTCTCCCCGCAGACGCCTCGCCCGCCCCGCGCCTCTCCCGCAGACGCCTCGCCCGCCCCGCGCCTCTCCCCGCAGACGCCTCGCCCGCCCCGCGCCTCTCCCCGCAGACGCCTCGCCCGCCCCGCGCCTCTCCCGCAGACGCCTCGCCCGCCCCGCGCCTCTCCACGCAGACGCCTCCCCGCAGGAACGGCGCGGCCGCGCTCCGGGCAGGCGGACAGCACCGCGTCCGGGTTTCACTCGCAGCCGCCCCTGACCCGTGACGCTGAGCGCGTGGGAGTTACAAGCCCGTCACTTGGTCACGCCTTCATTTTTAGTGACTGTATGAACGCTAATCTGCTTAACAAGCCTGAAAATTTGTTTTCTCAAAGGAAAAATAATGTCCCCTTATTGAAAGTGCTCCCCTGGGTTCTCACGGTGACTCTTCAATACGCAAAAGCCGCACACCGCGTGGCTGTCCCCCTAAAAGGTCAGGGCGGTCGTAAGAGATGAGGACAGAATTATGGTCATCCGCAAAACAGTGCTCTGCCAGGGGGGGTGCTAAGTGACAATGACAACTAGCGCAGGGCCCGCCCTTCTCGGCCTTCTGGCCCCTCTGGGCCCGCCCGCCCCCGCAGAGGGGGAAGGAGCCCTCGGCCGTCTTCCTTCGTGTCTCCTTCGGGCTGCGAGTGAAGACCCCAGGCTGCAGAGCACACCCGGGGCCGTTACCTTAACGAGTGAAATGTCAGCAGCCTGACACCGGGCGTGAGTCATGACCCCGCTGCACCCGGGCTGACTTTCCCTGTGTCACTCCAAGGCGTTCAAATATCGGTGAAAGCTGCGCTTAACTTTAAACCAGAAGCCCAACCTGAAAGGGGGACTCCGCAGGTTTCCCTGCTGCCATCATTTTTGGGGTTTTCTTATTCTGTGTTCATATGAACTCTTCTGGCAAAAGGACCCGGGTAAGCCTCACTAACCCTCCGTTTCTACGCGTATCTTCTTAGAACATCACCGCCGGGGCGTGGGGAAAGCTCCCAGGTACAGACGGGACCGCTCAGGAGAGGTGCTGTGTGACTTACCCGGGAGCACACCGGGGAAAATACCAGGACTCAGGTTTTCTGACGCCTATAAATCGGTATGAAGCCCAGCCTGCTTTTATGTTCCCACACGCCCCCACGCGCCCCCACGCGCCCCCACTCGCCCCCACGCGCACCACACGCGCCCACACGCGCCCCACGCGCCCACACGCGCCCCCACTCGCCCCCACGCGCACCACACGCGCCCACACGCGCCCCACGCGCCCACACGCGCCCCCACGCGCCCCCACTCGCCCCCACGCGCCCACACGCGCCCCACGCGCCCACACGCGCCCCCACGCGCCCCCACGCGCCCCCACGCGCCCCCACTCGCCCCCACGCGCACCACGCCCCACACGCCCCCACACGCGCCCCACGCGCCCACACGCCCCCACACCCCCCACGGTCGCCCCCACGCGCCCACTCGCCCCCACACGCGCCCCACGCGCCCACACGCCCCCACACCCCCCACGGTCGCCCCCACGCGCCCACTCGCCCCCACACGTGCCCCACGCGCCCACACGCCCCCACACCCCCCACGGTCGCCCCCACACGCCCACTCGCCCCCACGCGCACCACGCGCCCACTCGCCCCCACACGCCCCCACACGCGCCCCACGCGCCCACACGCCCCCACGCGCCCCACGCGCCCACTCGCCCCCACACGCCCCCACACGCGCCCCCACGCGCCCCACACGCCCCGCCCTGCGCAACTGCAGCCGCTTCCTGGAGATGGACAGGCCGCGGCCGTCCGCACGAGCGCCGTCCACGCGAGCTCGCGGCCGCAGGACGGGGCTTCGGCTCCCGGGCGCAAGGCTCAGTCCTCACGGCCACAGAGGAGGCGCAGCTCAGGCCCGACCGCGTCCTGCAGAGCTCGGGCGACGCCCCTGCTCGACCCCGGCCACCGCCGCGGCCCCGCTCAGGACCTGCGGTACCAGGAGGAACTTCCGGCCAGGAGAAGCCTTTTCCTCCGAGTTTTACTCAGAAATAGCTGACACACATCACTGTCCGAGCCCACGGCGCGGAGCACGGCAGCGAGACCACAGGCTTCCCCGCCAGAGCCCGTCCCTCTCGGCTACTTCTGGCCCCTGCGCTGACTCCAGCCTTGTCCGACAAGGGCTCCGTCTCGCGTCCGCGCTGAATGTGTCCCAGCGCTCGCTCCAACGGCTGCTGTACAAATACGCCCCCTTCCCAAACCCTTACCCTGCAAGGGCCGTGTAAAGGGCGCACACGTGGTGCGTGTTCTCTAACCTTAGCACTGTAAGGCCATCACCCGCGTTTGTCACACGTGAGTCACGGTCTGGCCGTGTGGCCGTGTGTCTGATGTCTCAGCCCACCCCGCCCTGCTGTCTGCAGACCTCCACGGTCCCTGTTCCATCGCTTCTGGTCTTTTCTGATACTCAAGAGAACACTGGCCCCTTCCAATGTCCTGGGTGAACATACCAGCGCCAGTGACTTACCTTTATCTCTGGCTGGTTAAGAACTGGGTGTGTATTTGCCACAACTTGACGCAGCACCTGCTGGAAATAAGCCACGCCAGCCACGAGAATCCACGAGAGAGGGCACATTTTAAAGGAAATATTTTATCTGCTTTTTCCATTTCCACACAAAATACATCTCTTGCTCTATGATCAATAAGTGATTCTGCTGATTCTCTCGCTTGGGTGGGGTTTAATGGTTTGTCCCTCACTTACTTAAATCAATACTCATGCTTTCTCAGCTACACACAGCCTGCCTCCCACACGCGGACACTCTGTGCAGGGGCCTCGCTTCCCCCCCACGGACGTCCGCCTGGGCGCCAAGCCACCAAGGTCCAGTGTCCCCAACGCCTCAGCCCATCTACTCTAGCGCTACACCTCCCTCACTGTTTTTACCCCCAGTGCATGTTCAGGTCCGATAAGCACTGACCTGAACACGACATAAACACTGCTGAGAAACCAAATTCAGAAAAGGGTGCTGTTACAGACCCAGGGAACGTCCCTCATATTTCCCCATGTCACTCAGCTGCTCACACAGCAGCAGTGAGAGCCCACAACAGTGTGATCCAAGCCAGCCATTCAGGCGTCAAACTAGAAAAATCGTGGCACCCAAACCAGAACCATCCACAGCAAAAGACGGGCATACACTGGGAGCCAAGACAAACAGCTTGGACCCACCTTCCAAGCCTGGTTATAAAAACATTCCGCTGAATCCTTGTGCTAAATAATTCACAGCAGGGATCATATCCCAGGCAGCTGATAAGGCCCCGTGGAGCCCAGGCTGGTTCCTGGGAAGGCTCTCATAGTGTGAATCACTTACTCCAGGCCATTGGTTTAACAGCCTTTGGTCTGCAGCAAGTGCTTACTAACCAAAAAAAAAACCATCAGAAAAAAATTAAGTAAATGGTATAATTTGGATTTTCACAAGAAAACACCCTACATATACTTAGAGCTAAGTCAGGAGCAACCCGAGAGTTAGCTTTCAGTTTCCCAGAAGTGCTGAGTAGTCAGCTTTGATGAAACTGCCCTTTAAGCAGCGAGGACAAGCAGGACCCAGCAGACTTCCCCAGACAGACTCACTGCCACCACCCATGGTCCCTCCGCGGCGATGACACCCGAGCTCTGCAGATGGGACTTCTCTGTGGCGCTTGAGTCCATACAACCAACTGCCTGTCAGACAGTGTCCCCCCAATACTCAGCCACACCCCACACTGGACACGAGAGGCAGTCCCCCCACCACCACACAAAGACACCATCATTTATTCTCCACTTGGCAACTCTGGTGAATGTACGTTCAGTGAGGACTGGGGGCCTTCCGCTACTCTCTGCTGGGACAGACGCTGATCTGTTTAGCACTTCTCTGCCCGTCAGGGCTAGGCCAAGGACAACTTTATCTGTAACTGAGCTCAAACCTCACTCCCATGTATCTTAAGAGTGTGTCAACTCCCACCTTCCCTAACCAGCAAGTAGGAATTCTCACAGTTTTATATCCATTTGATTTGTGGGTACATGGGAAGACCTGTGACTATCTCAGCCCCAGTGTATAGAGTATTTGTGTGTAGAGATATGAGAAGATATCTAAACCGCACTCTACTGCTCACAAGTCTACAAAGAGTCGAAACTGCAGAGTAATCCAAAAACATTCCGGTGAAAAGAGACTTGACCCCCTCTGCTCAGTAAAGGACACCCACACCCTGCCTCCGAGGAGGCAGCCAACCCCATGACATTGACAAAACGCCCTGAGAATCTGCCAGAAAGTCAAGTCTCTCATTTCTTTATTTCATCCCATTTTACTAAGAAGTCACAGTGACTCAAAGGTGGGGTGTGGGGCAGGGGGCAGGAGCTGGAGAGGAGTGAACGTTCCTGCTGCATCGCTGGGCCTGCCAGGTCAACTAACTTCCTGTACACGACCTATGAAGATACATTGTTTCCTGGGTCTCTTGGCCAGGCCCTTTAGAAGTACTCTAATTGTTTTTAAAGATAGTGACATTGTGCTTTTTCTTTAAACTGTCCAGCAATTAAAACCATGAAAAGACACTAAACAAAATGTATCTCTTTGGAAGTGCAACAACCTTCCTCTACCTCAGCATCCATAAAGGCTACTCACTGAACAGCTTAGAAAGTCAGCTTCAAATCAGTTTAATCTTTTAACCACCTTCTAATTCCAAAGACTCAGCTCTTTGTTCCTTGTTGCCCAAGCCTCTAGCTTCTACCTAATCACCAAACCTGTCTGCGTTGACTCCACATATCCTTCCTATTCCCACCAAGTCCATGTCTGTGGCCTGTTTTTCCTAGTCCTGGTTCCCACCTCACCCTATCCGAGACCTTTCAGAAGTTAAAACTCAGACAAGCCCAGACTCTGAGGCTAGATCTGAGTGTCCTGACAATGACCGACAGTGACCCCCTTCAGATCAGAGCTTCAGACCCTGTGGCTGGCATTTGAAAGCCACACGCGAGGCCTCCCTCTACCATGTCCGTCCCCTGCAGGGACGTGTCTCTGGCATTCATCCCAGGCTTTCCTGCAACCAGTCGCTCAATGGTCCTGCACATTCTCTCACTGCTGAGATGTGCCCGGCCCCTCTGCCTGTGTCATCGCTGGGATGCAGTCACTGCCATCCCGAATGGCCAGTTCTGACAAGAATGGTCTTGAGGAAATGTGGATGTGCAGGACATGATTCACACCTTCCAGAGCTCCTGTTCCAGGAAGGAAATACAATGTAGGTCTGTCATTCAGCCTCAGCTGCCCCCTCATCACACCAGCAATGCTCCCTCCCAGGCCAGGTTCCCTGGGCATTCACGTAGCTCAGACGAACACTCAGACCCTGTGGCTGGCATTTGAAAAGACACGAAAATGAACCTGGACTCCATCCAGGACTTCAAAACCCTTTTCAAGTGCTTCTTCTATACCCATGTATTTTTTAAGGTTGGCATAGGAATGGTCTAAACAAAACTCCAAATTACTGGAAAAGGTAAACCAATGAAGCCCCTGGCAGGAGGCAGTGAAGGAGCAGAGGTTACTGACATGCGGGGGCCTGTTGCCGACGGGAGGGCAGAGGGAGGGACCGGCCGGCACTCGTTATCAATGGAAAGAAGACGGTCATGGAAAAAGGAACCGGTTACTCATCCTGACGCCCCTGAACACCGTCCACACGGCCAGACAGCGAGGGGGAAAACCAGTGCGGCCAGGCCGGAGCCGGAGCAGCAGGCAGCCCTGGGGACGGGGCTGCGCCCTCTCTGGGCCGGGAAGTGGTGGGCGAGCTTTCACACCCGCTGAGAAATGCTGCAGAAACGCCAGAAATGGTGAGAGCAGCACCCAGTGCAAGTGGGACACCCACAAGGGCCGTTGGGTTGGGATGGAACAAAAATTAACACTTAGAGGTACTATTTTCTCTCACTTGTGAGAAGTGGAATTTCCTCCTGTCATTACACACTGGTTATTTATAAAATATTACACTTCTTTATAGAACTTATTTTACCTGATTTATTATAGTGATCCAGAGAACACCCAGCCAGCATCTGAGCTGAGATGCTGGTTACAAGTGACAGGAGAGGCTGACTCTTAGGCCTAAACTCCCAGAGGGCTGCGCACTCCTGGCCAGAAACCACAGCAGCAACAGGAACCAACTCTCTAAATCAATCAATCATTTAAAAACTTAACATGTATACTTTTAAAAGACCAGATGACATTTCTCAGTGTGGCCTAGCAACATCTGCAGTACACTCACCTGCACAACTTACTTTATTTATTTATTTTTTTTTTATTTTTTTTAATGCTCACCTGAGGATATTTTTTTCCATTGCTTTTCAGAGAGTGGAACAGGGAGAGGGAAAGAAAAAAAAAACCATTAGTGTGAGATAGACACACGGATTGGCCGCTTCCAGCATGCGCCCTGATGGGGGCAGGGATCGAGCCTGCAACCCAGGTACATGCCCCTGGCCGGAATCGAACCTGGGACCCTTCAGGCCGAGAGCAGACTCTAACCACTGAGCCACACCAGCCAGGGCCTGCGCAACTTACTTTAAATGCAGGTCCCACCAGTTGCTCTCCAAACCTGCGTATAAAATCATCTGGGTGCTTGTTTCCAAATGCTTGTACCTGTCGAAGCAGAATCTCTGACACAGGTGCCCTGAGGACCAGGGTTTGGGAAACATGATAGCAGCACAAATGCTCTGCAAAGACAGCCTGTCTCGGTGGAGGAAAAACAGGCCCGTTTCCCTGACGAGCCTACCTGCCCCCACACTATTCTAAACAGTAACACCTGCCCCCACATATTCCAACACCAAAGGCAGTGAGGGACATAAAAGAAGTGAATTTGTACGTTGCTATTAGAAATTGAAAATAAAACCTGAATTCCTTTCCATAAAATCAGCCCATCAGCGAGCATTCCTCCTGTATAATAAATGTCTCTCAGCTTGTCTCTCTCTGTTGAATAACTATGCCTAGAAATGAGCTGGTCAGAATGAGGACATGCCACTTGCCTAAAATAAATGACCTGGTGTCTTCAGGACCATATGCAAACATAGCACGTTATTTTCCTACAGGGTCCAGAGTCAGATGTAAAGGGCCTCGGAGGATTCGCAGTGCCTCGCGCTGCCGAAGTGTAACATTTTCTCATAAGCGTATCTATTCCATTTTCCCAGTCACAGGCTAGGTGGCCTCGTTAGCATTACAACCACAATAAAAATTAGAGCAATTTTCCAGGTAAATATGAGAAGGAGGAAAATATATTAACAATTAAAAAAAGAATTATAAGCATACTAGAGAGAATATTTTTATTTTTGCCATTTTGAAATCGGTATTTAAGGATCTTTTTGCAACTCCCATTCCAAAATATAACCCGCCAGCCTCTGTGGTCTTTCTTCTACCTGAGGAACTAAGGGTTACTGCCTCTCCGTCACCCCCATCATAAAAACCCTACCTCAGGCAGGGAAACCATCTGATGATGAATATGGAAATGAGAGAGAAGGGGAAGCAGCGAGAGTGCAAGGCAGCAGAGCCGGGTGGAAGCCGGTCCGGACGGAGCTGGGCCGGGGCACAGGGCACAGGGCACAGGGGCACAGGGGCACAGGGCACAGGGGCACAGGGGCACAGGGGCACAGGGCACAGGGGCGGGTCCCCACAACTGAAGGCCCTGAGAACAGAGAATTAGGTGAAATGAAACTGACACTCACTGAGCACCTAGCACACTTTTACAAAGATGTTTCCATCTTCTCCTCGAAGCCATCTCACCTGAGCTGAGAAAACTAGGGTCCAAACAGACCAAGCAACTCAACCAAGGTCATAAAGTAGGACACAAGCACAGGGCGCATTCAGTATTCAGTCTTCTCATATCATGGTAAACACAGAAAATGCTAGGATTGGGGCCTCGGGGTCAGATGAAGAGAAGATAGGTATATCCCCTGGCTGAGGCCCTCCCCACAAACACGGGCCCTTAGAGTATCTTTGTTTTTGTTTGTTTGTTTGTTTGTTCGGTGGGGGGAAAGTCTTTTATAGAACACTAAGTTAATTTTTTTATAAAGAAAAAAATCTGTCCACCCTCTTGCTCATGCCAGAATTCCCTCTAAACGTAAGAGAGGCAGACATTGCAGTGGCTTACAGTGTAAACTACTAGAGAAACCCACACAACCACATTCATGTTAAAGTGCTGTAAGTTGATTAAGCACAAATGAATGTCTGGCACCAGATTCCACTGGGTTTGGTTAAGGAGGAAGCTGGAGAGGTGCCTCTTCATTCAGTGTTACGGGATGGGTGTGGGGTCCCCAGAGGCAAAGAACGATGGAAAGCCCTCAACAGGTGGGTAAACCTAGAAGACTTCATACACTTATGAAGTCTCTAAGATGAAACACAAAATTGGGTATTCTTCTGGGGGGACTGGGGAAGATCAAGAGATTGCCACAAGGGTCTAAGGAGCAAAAGAGGCTATAAAACCCTGCTGTGGAAAATCCACATCAACCCGAATGCCAATGGTCTAGAATCATAGCTAGGTCTTTGGTATTATCTTGTGTAAGTAAAGTTTTATTGGAACATGGCCACACCCATCTGTTTAGATAGTGTCCATGGCTACAGTGCAGTCGCTATGAAAGGGACCACATGGCTCCCGGGGCCAGAAGTATGTACTATCCGACCCTTTAGAGAGAAGTGTGTGAGCCCCTGTTCCACATAAAAGCAACCTGAAGTGAAAAACATGCCCTGAACTCCTTACTTATACTGATTATCAACAGAAGACCAATGGAAAGATTTACAGAAAGGTCTATTTCCATTAAGCAACAGAAATCACATATACTTCTAAATTTTACAGACCAATTTAATAAGTTCTGATCCTGTATACACTATTCTCATGAACTCTTTATAACTATTACAAAATAGCTTATTGTATAAGCTCATTATGAAAATATGTATATATCGATTCTTGGCCTTTTGGCTAAGGTCAAGTGTGAAAATATGTATAGTATGGCAGAGCTATTATTTTGACAAAGGCTAAAAAAGAAGTGACCCTGCTCACAATTACAGACTGCTTCATGACCATCTGTCCTCTTTCCACCTCTCACCAGAAACCACGGAAAGCATTCTATATGTGTTTTCTTTAGAATAAAAGAAAACATTTTGTGAAGATATATAACCCACAGGGATAATCCAACTATTAATCACCAAAAAAAGGAATCAGCAGTCTAGAGGTTTTATAATTGAATGAATAGTTCTACATTCATTTTATGTATAAGTTTAAAAATTCTCAACTCCAGTTATATCCAGCAAATAAATATATTTAATTACAATTATACAATGTTGTTCACTCATACGCCCTATAAAAATGAGGGAAGAGGAATTCAACTGAGACATTGAAAAGCAGGAAGAAACATTTGTTAAAACATCTTGCTATATATTTACAGAAACCCTGATAAATTGCTGATGAGTAATTCAGAGCAAACAGTTACCATATGTATCATTTCCGAGACATCCTCAAGCATCAGAGTAATTTTGCTGCTGTGTTTCACATGTAATGTAATAAAACACCCGCCCACGTTAACTCCTGAGCAAGTGTCTGAAGGGACCCATATTTTAATCTTGATGACACCAGGAATGTGGACAGAGTGCTGCCTTGTGCAGCTGCAGCTCCATGTACATTTTTAAAATACCAAAACCAGTTTTAGAAAAAAAAAAAAAATCAAAGGAAACAAAGCCTGAAAGGAATTTTGGAACTTAGTAGCTAATTAAGCAACTTCTTTTCCAAAACGTCATTAATAGTCTTCTCTTCAGATGCCCTGAATAGTGGTGGCTACTTAATAACACTATACAGATACATTCTGAAAGATCAGATCTGGTTCGTAGGAAGACAGTGTTTGGTTCTAGATACATTGTAAAAGTCTCTAATGTTCTCTCAAACCACATAATTAAGTGGGGGGAAAAAAAGAAATCTGCATTTCCGTAAATGCACAACAGCTGAGAAAAATCTGAGCCCCACACTGTTCACTGGAGGGGCGCGGAGTCGGAGGTTGAATACTCCGGCACGCACACCGTGGGGCACTTGGGGTCACAGCCTGCGATGCTGATTTTTATTACTTTATCACTCGGGCGGCCAGTCAGCCCGGCCTCCCCGAGTGGGCACCGTCGCACCGGAGGCCGCCCCGCGTCGTCCCTCCAGGAGCACGTGTCAAGGAGCACGTGTGGGGGGACGGGAACTCCGACCCGAATGAAGAATGAACGTCTGCTCTCCGTTAAACAAAGATGGGTAACCGTGGAAGGTTCCCGAGTCACCGAGGAGATGCTTAAGGATGTGGATTCTGACACTTGGGGTAACTTCAGGTCAAACCCATCAGTCGCAGGGGCCACGTTTCCGTCCACCCTGAGGTTTCCGTCGCAGTGGTGGGGGACGGTGCGGCCGGATGGTGGGGGGACACGCGCGAGGGGCGAGAGGAAGACGGGGCCCCTCGCCCTCATTTCCATGTAACAGGCCACAGGCCTCCCGCGGACCCCGCCCCGCGGCCCCCGCCGAGGACCCCCCTCCAGCTGCAACCCCCGCTCCCTCCAGCCTGGCCCGGGCCGGAAGTACCGCCCCCGAGCGGGAACCACGCTGTCCTCGCCGCTCATTGGCTGCGGAGGCCGTCCGTGCCCCGGGGGCGGGGCCTCGAGCCTCCCGGAGCGCCGCGGCTTCTCCGGCCCGCGGGAAAGCAACCGGCGTCCACGAGGGACGGGCCCTTGGCCCTTTTATTTCGCCAGCCCTCCTCCCAGGGTCCCCGCACGGTTTCCGCCCTTTGACTGCTCCCGGGAGCAACGTTTTTAAGCCCCACCTCCCCCCGCCCCCAGCGAGCTCCCAGGCCGGGACCAGAGGATGCTGCGGTTCGGGCAGAGAACCAGCTGCGGGGCGGATTCCTTCGCCCGGAGATTAAACCACCAAGTTTCATGTTAACCGTCTTACGTGCACCAGCCTTTGCCAACTGTTAGGCCCAAGAACACCCCGCGTGCATTCGGCTAGAGATGCCGCAACGCACTAGAGGGCTCACTGCGCCTCACGGGCGCGATTCACCGCGGGCGGCGCCGGTCGGCTCGTCCCAAACGGGCCACGCACTTTCGGAGGAGGGCGGGTCCTGGAGAAGCCTCCCTGCGCCCGGCCGCCGCAGCACCCGCGCCCTCCCGGGCCCGTCACGCACACCCTGCGCTGTGCCGGATCCTGCGGTGCACCCCGCGGGGAGCGCGCCCGCACCTGGGACCCAGGCCCCCGGAGGGGCGGCGAGCGGCCCCAACCTCGACGGCCAGCGCGCGCCGCAGACCAGGGGCCAGGCCGGGCTCTGCCGCCTCCTCCGCTTAGCTCGTCTCCAGTGGGCAGGGCTCTCACTACGTCAGCGAGCTTCTGGGGTTCGCTCCGTCCCGCCGTCGCTCGAGGACGGGGCCGACCTTGCGGTAGAATAAGCGCGTCCTTACTGCCCACCCCCAGCCCGGGTTACAGCCACGCGAGGGCTGGGCTCGCGGCCCAGGGGCCACGACGGATCGCACAGGGCGGCCTCCCGCAGCATCCTCTGGGTCGAGCCGCTTCCTGACACTGTCCTGGGCGACGCGGTCCAGCCCCCCCCCTCCTGCGGGGTCCCCCTCCTCCCGCCGGCCTTGGCCCCGGTTTTCAATTTCGTCTTTTTCCACGGCCACCATCCCCCCGGGGTTCGCTAGGGCCTTGCCATCCCTCGCCCTGACGCCCCTGACCCCGGCGGGGTCCCAGGAGAGCTCGCTGTCCAGCGGGCGGGGGTCCTCCCCGCGCCTCTCCCGCCCGCGGGGCTCCCGCCACCCGCCCTCCGCCTGGGCGCTGCGCTCCGACCGCCGGATCCTGACAGCTGGGCGCAGCCAATCAGCGATGGATAAATAACCGACGCCGCCAATCAGCACCCGCCGGGCGGCAGGAGGCGGGACTTCGCCCGAGTTCCTCGGGTCCCGAAACCCAAGACCTGTTGCCGCCGCCGCCGCCGGGGCCGCGCAGTTTCTTAGTTACCGCGGCCCCGGCCGCCCGAGCCCGTGCGGGACGCGGAGCCGCCGCCACCGCCCACGCGCGGGACCGGGGCCCCCGGCGCAATCACGGCACGCCCCGCCCCGCCTCCCGGCCCGGGGCCCGCAGGCCGGCCCGCGCGGCCCCCACTCGGCGTCCCCGCCCGGCCCCGCGCCCGCGCCCCGCAGCGACTCACCAGGAAGTCGGGGGTCGGCCGTCGTCTCGCCCGCGAGGGCCCGGGGCGGGCGGGCGGCCAGGCGGCGCCGCGGGAAGGCCCGCTGGGCCCGGGGCTGGGGTGCGGGGCGCGGAGCCGAACGCCACCTCGCGCCGCGCCGGCCCCGCGGACGCTGCAGGCGCGGCCACCCAGCCTCGCACGGCCCGCGCGTCCGAGAGCGAGCCTAGCGGCGGCCCATCCTCCCGGCCCCCGCTCCGCCTCCCGCGGGCGCCGCTGTCAGCGGGGTAAACATCCCGGCATCCCCGAGGAGAGGGCGGGGCGGCCGCCGGCCACGCCCACCGCGCAGCCGGCCACGCCCCCTCCCGCCCCCAGCCTCGCGCCGCGTGTCCTGCGCGCAGACTCCCCGGGGGTCCCCGGGGGCCTGTGCACGGCGCCCTGCGCAGCTGGAGGGGCCCCGCAGCCTCACCCCGGAGCCAAGTTCACCCCCGACGAACCCCCTCCCCGCACATCACAGCTGCAGGCCCGCCGGCCTGGCGGTGCGGGCCCCGTCGTTCTGCCCGCCCCCCGGGCCAACTTCCCGACGAGCCCGGGGGTCGCCCGTTTTTGGATAACTTGGCTTTTGTTCACTTACATTTAAACGCCCCCACTTGCAAGCGGTGAGCCGAATGGGGGACGTCCCTTTTCCTTTGGGCCCCATCCTCTCTTGCTAAGGGGTTTCACCCACCTGCGCGCTGAGCGAACCTGCGTGGGAGTGAGAGGAACCTGGAGGGCAGTGGCTCCTAGGACTTGTCCGGAAGGTGTGAACAACCTGGTTCGCACCAGCAATCTTAAGGGGGGGGCTACGTATATGTTATAATGTATGTACACGTACAGGTCCCGGAACCCCACGCAGCACAGGAGCCGCGAGGGGGGGTACCTTCCATCCAGCCCCCTCCCTGCGTGGATACCTGGACACGCGTTAGTGGAGCGGGCCGCTAGGAGGCAGTGTGGAGTCAGCCACGCCTTGATTTCTCCGCGATTCTTAACTCTGTGGCCAGGCGGCGAGTTAGCATCTCACCTCTCCCAGGTGTCAGCCCCTTTGCACGAGGAGAACGCGGTGGTAATAGACGCCGATCTGCAGGCCCGCGGCGAGAATTAAATGAGAGAAAGCGAGGTGCTTAATAAGCCCAGGAGCCCGGCATGTAAGGAGAACTCATTGCAATTACTCCTCCCAGGCCTTTTCACTAGTCCGACTTCCCCACTGGGGGAATTCGGGCCAGGAATGAGTAGATTATAGCTCAAATACTTAAAATGTTCAGGCTATGGAATTAAGGTTTAGAAAGTTTACTTTTAGAAAGAAAAGAATTCAAGATCTCTAGAGGAGATGTTGCATCCCATGGCTCAGGAAGTGCTAATCGATGTGCGAGACACTGTTGCAAAGAATGGAGGTACAACTGCTATTAAGATACAAAGTCTAAAGAACAAAACAGATCCTGAGACAAAGAAGCAAGAAACAGTCTGACCAACCTCAGGGAAGTCGAGGGGCGGGTGGGAAGAGATTAACCAAGGAATTTACTTGCATATGTGCATAACCCAGGGACCAAGACAATAGTGTGGTTAAGGCCTGGTTGCGGGGAGATAGAAGGAGTCATTGTGGCGGTAAGAGGACATCCGTAATACCTTCAACAATAAAGATAATTTAAAAAAAAAAAAAGTTGCAAAGTCCTGTTCTGCTGGGGTCACGTTGTAGTAGAAAAGGCAACCGGGAGAGTAATTATAAGGCTGTAAATACACACTATCTCAGACGGTGATCCATACAAAAATGAGGGGGGTCAGGAGACCTGGGGGGGGGGTGGCAGGATGCTGTTTTTAAAGGCGTTTATCTGCAGAGACCTGAAGGTAAGTGAGGAAAGGAGCCAGGAGCCTGTCCAGGTGCAGAGCATTTACTGCAAATGCAGGGACCCAGCTGGAAGCGGGCGTGGCTTGTTTGAGGCCTGATCAGGAGAACCGAGGGCAGCCGCTGAAATCCAGTGGGAGGGTGGGGGAGCACTAGCCGGGGACGTCAGAAGAGGGGGCGGGGTGGGGTGCAGAAAGGGGACAAGTGGAGAACCCTGTCACTTTTAGACGTTATTCTGAATGGAGTGGAGAGTCACAGCAGGAGTGACCGAACAGGACCTGGGGTGGGGGAGCACAGCTGTACTGCGGAGAAGAGACTGGGGTAGAAACAGCTGGGACAGGAGACCATCCAAATGGGCAGGTAGGAGACGCCGGTGACCTAGACTACTGTGCGCACAGGAGGGGCGGTCAGGAGGGTCAGGCTGCAGGTGCTTCTCTAGGACACAGCCAGGGGGCTGGACGGGGGAGGTGAAAGGAGGCCAGGAGGAAGTCAGTGACACTGGCAGTCACACCAGCTCCCCGGCCAGGTCACACCGAATGTAAATCAGTCAAATAACCAGTGTCACTTGAGTCAGCCACACCTTTCATAGGAAAAATGACCAGGTGTTCCCAGGGTGAGAACATTCCGAGCTAATAACACACGAGGCATTGATCTACTGCACCACCTTTTAGAAAATGCGGACAGATAGGTAGATAATCGTTAAATAAACTTCAGATTCACCTCCGGACCAGAGAGCTCACTGGTATCGGGAAAACGTACATACCTTTCTGAACACTGGATGGTAGCCCAATGGATTAAAAACGAGCTCAGGAAGCCCTGGTGGCCGAGGCGACAGGGTGCCCGAGGCCACCGGGTGCCTGCCGAGTTAAAATCACCTCCAAGGACTACAGAGTTGCAACTCAGCGGTAGGAGAGCGTCCCCAAGGCTGCGGAGACTGTCAGACGGAACCCACGGAACTTTCTCTTCGTGACGTTTTTGTCACCTGTGTGGCAAATGGGGAATGCTGTCCCCGGCCACTGGCCACTGGCCCCTGGCCTGGAGCAAACGCTGACGGAAAAACAGGAGTCTGGCCGAGGAAACTCCTCTGGCCCCAGGGACCTGTCGGGCAGAGTCCGGCCTTAACTCCTTCCTAGCCGTCTCCCCACCACGCGCGCTCCAAAAGCGCTTGTATTTGGCCCCACGAAATGCGTTCATCACGGTGCTTTTAATACGCCTCGCCGCCAGGCCAGCCGTTCACCGTCAGGTTAACTTTGCGAGGAGCGGTACTTCATTACTGCTCTAAAAACCTGTCGGTTTACGCCAAGTCCTCACGGTTTGTCATCCATAGTTCTGCCGGCCCCATACAATTAAAAACAAAACATTAGAGGTAGGGTTGATTACCCGAATTATTATTATTTTTTTTATACATAGGCTAACCCAGCCCGGGTCCAGCACAAATGCTACGTCTCTGTAAGGAGAGAAGCTTGCTGGAAACATTTTTCCCCGATGACGGGGGATGAGGTAATATTAAAAATAATTCTCCTTTGAAAAAGATCCTAGCCACCGAGGGTCAGACCAGACTCGAGCAGAGCGCTGGCAGCGGCCGGATTCTAAAGGCTACCGGCGAGGCTGGCAGCCGCCGGGCTTGGCAGCGAGGGGGTGACGAGGCTTAGTCAAGCTGTTGAAATGTCTGGACTAAGCCCGGCCAAGAGGAGGAAGTCAAAGTGCAGACGGCAGACGACCCGAGGGAGGTCACTTCTGTCTGGCCCCGGCGGCGGTCACTGCGCCGCGTCAGAAAATAAATCTCTCTCTTGCTCCGAAAACGCCCGTGAAAAATGTTAGAAAGCCGCACCGTTGTGAACGGGTCAGGCAGAGGAGCCTCCGAATAAAACAATCGCATCGGCCCGGACTGTGTCCTCGCGTCCAACCCCTAGAATCCAAGCCCCAGAAGGACAACAGTGCTACGTCCCCATTTTCTAGTTACGGTACTTGGAGAATTCGGTTCACGGATAAAAACAGCGGCACCCGGACGGCGGCCGTCCCCCAGCTATTTTGTAGTAGTCAGGGTCCTTAGGAAACATTTCAATTCGTCATATATATACATTTAAATGTAGGGAAATGTAATATTTTATATCGGTCACATAAAAGAAAGGACAACCGGCACTTTAGGTTTATATCCCGACTTCCTTTCGGCAACAGAACCCGACCGAATCGACGCTTTTTGTCTCCCGGCAGGAAAGCCAGGGGGCCCTTCGGCGACAGGCGGCAAGTCAAAGCAATGAAGGAAACATACTCAGAAACAATTTCCCTCCTCACACTCTCCGCCCCACCGTTGACGCGGAGCCAAACCAGGAGGTCATTGCACAGGACAGGCCGGGCTCGGCCACGGTGGCCTTTTCACTGCGGGTCCCCCATCGCCACTTAAATATTTCTGCTAACGGAGCTCGGTGACGCAATCATCAGATCCCAAAGATCATTCAGAATTGAATTACAATTCCAAAAAAATGGAACGATCCCTGGGATTTGCCCGGAACGCTCCGTGTCCACGCGTGTACCCTGAAGGGGGGCTCTGTACCTCTCCTGACCGCTCGCGTCACTCCCGGGCTGTGCGAACTCCATTCCCGTCAGAGTGATGGGGGCGGCGGTCTTTCCTAATTAGGAAGGAAAATGGAAAATTATAAGTATTTCAGTTTACGTCCAGGGTTTCTGTGCAGTTACACTAAGAGGCTGCTCTTGGGCTGCAGGACCCAAGCACGTCTCTAACGAAGTCAGACGCTCCCTTTCCATCCCTCTAACCCCGTGGCTCATCCCTAAGCCTGGGTTCCTTTTTTTTTTTAATTTTTTTTTTTTTTTCAAATCCTCACACAAGGATATTTTCCCCATTGATTGTTTTTTAGAGAGAGTGGAAGGGAGGGAGGGAGGGAGTGGGAGAGAGAGAGAAACATCCATGTGAGAGAAACACAGAGATTGGTTGCCTCCCGCACACGCCCCATCCGGGGCCGCGGATCAAACCTGCCACCCAGGGATGTGCCCTTGACTGGGCATCAAACCCTTGGGCCAGCGCTCTAACCACTGAGTCACACCGGCCAGGCCCCGGTGCTTAAAGCACACAAGTCTCCCATCTCCTTCCCCTAGCTGTTCCCTCTCCCAGCAGACGTGCACTTTAAAATGCTTCCTAATCATTCCTTCGGCCGTCCGACTGCACCGTTAAAATGTCCAGCCTCTTTTGGAAACACAGGGTGTGAGTAAAACCAGATTCAGGGCCAGGCCACCGCACACCAGAGACAGGCTGAGAGCAGGCTCTGTCCTGACGACAGGCCAGGTTCCTCCCGCAGCCCCCATGTCTCCGCTGCTCTGCCACCCAATTCACAGGGGGTAAAATTCAAATTACGGAGACATTCTGTTTCTCTGCTCCCTCTATCCTATCTGCTCTTTAAAAAAAACCCCAAAAAATGAAGCAATCTTACTGTTTCTACTCTTTAAAAAAAAAAAAGTTATTTTTTTAGAGAGACAGGGAGGGAGAGGGAGAGAGAGAGAGAAACATCAATGATCGGCTGCCTCCTGCGCATCCCCGACTGGGGATCGAGCCCGAAACCCAGGCCTGTGCCCTGACCGGGGATTGAACCCGTGACCTCCTGGTGCATGAGTCGATGCTCAACCATTGGGCCACACCAGCTGGGCTGTCTTACCCACTTTTCCATGCCAAAGGGAAAGTGATGTAGGGGAAGGAGCTCCTGAAACAGCACTTTGCAGAATAAAACAGTATCACTTCTAAAGCCTGAGAATCGGGGGCGGGGCAGCACTTCACGAAGCACCACCCTTGAGAGTCAGGGTGGGAGCCTTTGAATTCATAAGCCGCTCGAGTACTGAGGGGCAGGTCGATATTAGTCTACAGGCAGGTAGGCTAACCTGGTCTTCAAACGAATGGGAGAGAACGAACAGTAAAGAGTCACCCAGGGAAGCGGCCTACAGTCCTGATTGGACAAATACTATCACATTTGCCCATCCCTGTGACTAATCGCTCTGCAACCGGTAGGTTTATTTAATCTGTAGGACCTTTAAATTCTTTATATACATACATAATCATTTTATGCAATTTTATGATTAAATATATCATTTCTGACATGTAAATTATCTTTAAAGCCATCTACATGTAAATAACTTAAAAATTATTTTGAAGTACATAAATACGTACACACATCATGTATCGTTTGGGCAACCAGAGTATACAGCTGTTTAAAATTCTGTCTTGTTTCTATTTGTCCTTTTGCTGCTCAAATGGGAAGAGAATTACCACTTTTCTCTGAAGACAAGTAACAAAAAGATTCCTTCTTCACGTTCTAAATTAAGTGAAATTAGTACTTCATCGGGTCTGTTTCTGTAACTTCTCTCGAAGTAGTTCAGTACATTTTAGTGTTGTTGTTTTTCATAAGAAGTGGGTAGAAATATCACAAGGTTTCATTAATTGTGGGAATCAGAAAATGAGGAAAAATAATTTTGGCTAAGCCTGAAAAAAGCCCTGCTCCTGATTGGCTGCTATAAACAAGGCGCCTGCCACCACCTAGTGGCCTGGTGGTCTAATTGCAGGAAAGAGTCCCTGGGGGAGGGGGGACTGTTGCAAAGCTGACTCTCCCAGGTGACAGCAAGTTTGGGGGACCGACACTGGCTCTAACCTCCCTACTTCAGATGCAGGAATGGAGACAGAGTAATAGATGCCAGAACGGGGGAGAGAAGATGAGGTCACCTTGGAGCGGGGGACAGCAGCAGGTGACGCAGGGCTGGCCGGCTCGGGGAAGTCTTATATTTCTACCCTGAGTCATCTTTGAAGTCCTCGCCCGGCTGCGAGCGGAGACTTCGCGGGGTCTTTCTTACAACTTAAAAGGCGTTTTCTGGCTGCCGAGTTCAAATAGTCTGTAAAGGGACAAAGAATGAAGCAGAGGGACCAGCTGGGAGGCTATTTTGGTAATTTAGGGCAGAGGCTGCCGCAGACGGGAGGGAGGTGTGCGCAGTGAAGGCATTAAGGAGCCGTTTTCTGTATCTGTGCTTTGAAGAGAGAGCCAACGGAATGTCCTCGCGAGTAAGATGCAGGTTGTAAGGAAACGAGATAAATAAATGATAAAGCAATAACGTTAGACTCTCTAAGTGACCCTTGCCACTTTAAATAACACTCTTGCACTTTTATGAATTGTTCCATCCATGTAGGAAACATCTGTCTTTAGCTCTAGCAACATCTCTGACTCTCATATTTGGGGAAAAATATACAATGTAACTCCTTCCCCTCCAGTATAAGAGTCAAACTCAAGTCCCATTTCCCTTGTATCTACAGCAGGGTCATGGGACCTAGTTTCTGTCAGTTGCATCTATTGGAAATCTAATTTATACGCAAACGACACGAGCGAACGCTGGGTTGCAACCGCTTGGGAGGCTTCCCGGGTGTGACATGAAACCAGCCCCCCTGCGCAAAGGGACAGGGAGGGACCCAAGAAAAAGGCAAGTAGGTGGCAGATGGGTAGGCGGCAGATTCTAACAAGAGGGAAACTTACGAGGCGCGTCCCCGGCGGCCGCAAGATGAGTCGGTCTCCACGCCCGTCCAGCGGAGTCTTAGGTGTCTATATAGAGGCCTCACCTGGGCTCAGTCACGTACCCAGGGCGCCCTAACCCGGGTCAGTCATGCACGCGGTCCAGAGTCTCAACGCATTTCTATCCCAAGGCTATATCCTCGGAGCCGCGTCTGGGAGCATCGAAGGCAAGCCGGGGGCACATTCCAAAGCACGGGTCTCAGGTGACCCGGGTCCAGCTCATGGGTCACATTTTCTTGATGACCTTCGCCAACCGGGAAAAGAAACAGGCTCCCCTGGGGCATCCGTGTGTGTGTATTGAGAGCGGTAGTGATCCCTGAGTGTTGTGTGGCCAAGTCGCTGGCACACACTTGTCCTCGGTTGGGTGGGTACCGGAGATGGGTCCCTGTAGAGTTGGGTGGACAGCGCCAAGGACTCTTATGTCATCAGACCTGTTCAGCCACATGCTTTGAGTATTACTCTCAGAGAAGGCCTTGAGCCTTTTTTTTTTTTTTTAAAGCCCTTCCTAAGATAAACTCTTGTTTTTAGACCAGGAATGGATCCGATGACCTCCTGATTTACGGGTCAACGCTCAACCCCTGAGCCACACAGGCCAGGTTTGTTATCACTCTTTTAAAATTAGGACCGACCTGATCATTGGCGGCTGGATTGTGTTTTGAATTAAAATTCTGCTAGCCAGTAAATGCCTTATTTACCTTCGCCGTGTTTTCAAGTATGGAAATGTTCATAATTGTATTTTTCTGCCCCTAATGGGAGTAAGGAGCACAGGTTTTATAAAATGACCAGAGATATTACATGAGATGTAAGTTCATACTCACTGTTCAATAAAACAGAGGACAACCTACCTTCCCGGGGTGACCTTTCTAAATTATAAAAACATAAAATCATCTGAACGATATTTTATGAGATTTGGGCTCCTAATCCGGCTCATGACTAATTACCAGAAAATACCTGACCTGGGGGCGACTGTTATTATTGAAAGAAGCTTGAAATTCATAACGAAAATATGACATAATCAACGTTTTTATGTGTTGAAATGCGAGACGCTGAATGGTCATTAGCCAACGGATTCTGTCCGGGTTGGAGCCCTCGTCATTTTTTGAAAAAAAGCGAGTTAAGAGGGTCCTAGAGTAACCAATGGGGAGGCGCGTTTTAATTCTCAACATTCCATCAGGTTTATAATATACAATAAACCTCAGGGCTACCAGCTTTCACTAGCTCAGCAAATTAGCCCGTCTACATGGAGGCTGGAAACCACGCCAAGGAGGGAGTGTGAAAAAAAAGCTGAAAGGGTCTCAATTTCATCCGTGAGCTCGGCCACGCAGCCCACGCCACCGGTCAGAGCACAGACGGGACGGGTCCCCGCTGCCCCGGCCACCCAACACCCCGGCAGGGAGCTGACAGGGCCCAGGCCGCTCCGATGTCCCTCCCGGGGCTGTGGTTTCTCCCTCTGGTGGGGCGCCAGCGGCTAAAGTCCCTGGTATTTAAAAGCTTATCCCAATTGATCCTCCTGTATTTTGAACGCTCGCTAAAGATTCATGAACATTTTTTCACTCAGGGCTGCTTAGGGAGCGGGCATGATTTATTACCTGGGGAGCCCGGTGCAGTCTTCACGGGACAGCGACTGGGAGGAAGCGTTTCGCGTCCCGCGTCTCAATGCCTCGCCACCGCCCGCTGGAAGACAGGGTGGATTTTCAGGCAGCTTTGGGGGGACAGGACAAGAAAGTGATATTAACAGTCTATAGAATATAACGCGCACAATATATCCTTAATAACCAGTATTAAACGTAGATAGTAATTGTAAATTTATTCTAATTGACACATTCCCATTCCTATAGAAATATTCAAATTTTTGACATTGTAACTTAAACTCAAATTTACTAAATTTAGTGTTTCACCCAACTAATGCTTATTGAGTTCCTGTTTTTGCCAAGTGCTGTTTTAACAAGACAGACAAGGACCTTATAGGCTAGTAAATAAAAAAAATGATATGTCTTAGGATTGAAGAAAGAGAGAAACTTAAGTGAATTGGTTAAAATCGGTAGCCTTAATTGGGCCTTAATGGGAATAAAGATACTTGGGGGAACATTAAAGGGAAGGTTGTGGGTTCGAGTCCCGGTTGGGGCACATGCCCGGGTTGGGGGCTCGATCCCCCGTCCGGGGCGTGCAGGAGGCGCCGATCAGTGACTCTCATCATTGATGTTTCTCTCTCCCTCTCCCTGCCTCTCTCTAAAAAAAAAAAAATTTTTTTAAAGGACTTTCAAGTTACCGACTTTGTAAGAAATGAAGACCAGTCATCAGCAGCAGCATCTTTTTTTCCACAGTTGGTATTTGTAATCGCCTTAGACGCGCTTTCAGCACCTAGAAGGATGCCTGCTCCCTGCAGCTATCACGAACCATTAATTTAATGAAAATCTACAAGTCTAATGTTGTTACATCTGCATTCACGTCCATGTTAATCACCAAAATGCGAACGTTGCATTGAAAGGACGTCCCCTTCTGACAGCGCGTCTATAGTTGAACGATTTATTGCGTGGAGGAAATGTCCCGGAGGTTGAAAAGGAGACTGGACTACGAAATCAGCGTAGAAAAGCGAGCGAGAGAAGCAAAACTTACGCAAGTAAACCTTCGGGTTCAGGCCACACTTTCGTTCTTTACCTCGTATTTAAAGGCAACGTGTCTTCTCTCTCGTCCGGCATCTGCAGTGTTTTTAGGATAATCCTCCCCCCTTTGCAGCTGGGTTATAGCGACGGCACTGTATTCATGCCCGATCCCTCAGCTCTCAGCCGTCTACGCGACCACACTGACAGTTTGGGGGGAAATCCCACCGAATACACGTCCTTCTAAAGGAGGGTAGGAAATTGGGTTTTTTAAAAGCAACAAGCACTCTGAATACCGAAAGGAATGCGGACTCGCCGGCGGTTCTTGGATCGCTGAGTCACGGCCCCTTTGCGTGGGGCCCAAAGTCTAATTCTCTGACCTTTAGGTCACCGGACCCGAGCCCGGCGGCTGGGCCCGAGGGCAGCTCCTGAAGAGACCAAAGGCCTGGTGTTTATCGCCTCATGTTTGCACAGAGACTGTTCGGGATTTTACAGTGTTTCACGGACACTATCTCTGTCCAATCTTGCCCCCGAAAGGGATCCGAGGCAACGTGCGGGAAACCCAGGCAGACGTCACACACCTGGGCCGGCGAGGAAAAAAATGGAAACGGTGGAGTTAAGACCAAAGAGAAAACACCAGTTGTAGTCGGAATAAATTGAGAGAATTCTCTGGGAAAATAGGCGATTCGAGTTACGGGTTACGATTTCCAAGTTATTAGATTAAATCGTGGGGTAGTTTTTTTGTGTTTTTTTTTTTTCATGAGAAGCAAGTTTATAGCACAGTCAATCTCAATATTTGTTTTGTCTGAGAATCACCTGGGCGGATGTGAAAATTTTCTCAAAAAAACGTGACTCAGTAGAACTGGGCGATTGGCCTTCGAATCTATGCTTTATGGAGCCTCCTAGACTATCCCAGTGCAGGGGTCCCCGGACCCCCACTTTGAGAGCTCTGGCCCCGACTATACTCCGCCTGGCCGACGCAGAGCAGAAGAGAAAGGCAACTGGAGACCAAGGGACCCAGAGGCCTGGCTCTGGGGTGACTCACCCACGTGGCCATTGAGGTGACTCGGGATGGACGCCAGACAGGGTGGGGAAGGGGAGCGAGAGCCAGAGGGCAAAGCCCCCGATGGACGGGGAGGTGAGGGGAGGGGTGAAGGGCGGAAGGCTCTTCAGGGTGGAGAGGAGCTGGGGCGAAGGTAAGAGACGTACCCTGATGGGGAGACAGAGGAAAGAGGACCGGGGGCCACAGCGATGTAACCCGGACAGGCCCAAACAAACAAGCATCGCGCCCACGACCGTCTACCACCGGGGCGAGCGGTCGGCAGGGAGCTGAGCGGCGTCTCGGGCTTTGCAGTCAATGGGACGCAGTCGCCCTCATTTTCCGGTTCCCACTGAGTTTCCCGTGGTGCTTGTTTTTTTTTTACAGCAGAAATCACCCAAGTCCGAGCTTTGCAAAGGTGCCCCATTGTGCAGAGAAGGGCAGCTGGGCCTGAGGCTGAAACGGTTATGGGCCTGGGGCTAGAATTTCGTGCAGGACCGAGCAGAGGTCCCCGCGCTGGGCTTGAGGTTTTTTTTAAGTCCCTCACCGCGCCCCTGCGAGTTGGATGGGATGGCCCAGGGTGCCGTCGCCACCTGGCAATAAATATAAGAACCTAGAAAAAGACAGGAAATCTAGGAAACGGGTAAGTCAGGGTTGGGGGGGGGGTAAGGCTGCCTCCCAGCAGTTGGCCCTCTGAGTGCAGAGTTCAAGGAGGACTTGGGGCCAGAGATAAAAACCTGGCAACTACCAGAATGTACCAATGATCATTAAAACCTTGACCGTGGATGAAATCGCCCAAGAAAAGAATGCCAGTTTACAGAATAAGAGGAGGGCGATGCTCTGATGATAAGATTTAAGATGCAAGGGGCAAACGAGGAAAGAAAATGCAGAAGCAGAAGGAAAATGAAGACATTAAAGGACTGATGTTGTTTTAGAGGCGGAGAGACTGGCCGGTGTTTTCGAATTCTCCAGAAAGGGCAAGGGAAATAATTTCCGGCAAAGAGGAGGTGACCTTTGTGGCCAGGCGTTTAGTGGCCCCTGAGACTAGAAGACAGACCACCGTGGACTGAGGACTTGGAAACGGCGCGGAGCCTCACCCAAGACATTTTTAAATTTCATTTCATTTCATTTTTTTTGCTTGAAAATAACAGGCCAAATGACACAACCGAAATGACTTAGGCAAAGAGTTATCTGTTGGCTCATGTAACGAAAATATCCAAGAGTGTTTCTGGCGTTAGTCACCGCTGGACCGCGCAGCGCGGCTGATGTCACCGGGATCCCGTTTCCCTCCGTCCCTCCTCCTCAGCCGGGCTCTGCCCCTGGCCTTGGCAGGCGGCCCGCGGGAGCCCCAACGCGTCCCTGTTTCCAGGCCCAGGCCCCGCGAAGGGGGAACCTACCTTCTCAACGACTCGAACACGAGTCCCCGAGCTGAGTCCGCTGGGTCCTGATGGGCACGACCTGGGTCCCGTGTCCACCTCTGAGTCCATCAGGACTGCCCACGGACGCCGAGGGCCACGTGAGGCTTTCGTTTCGACAAGGCTTCGTCTGAAGGAGCCCCCGGGAGGGAAATCGGGGACCGAGCACCAGGGGGCAGGAGGAGAGACGCCAGCGGCTAGCGCCACGGTCAGTCACCACAGCGGCTGGGACAGCCATCGGGAGGTCTGGCTGCCGAAGCAAGAAGAGAGGGCAGTGTGGCCGGAGCGGCACTGACCCTGAGTTTCAGCAGAAAGGCAGCTGAAGCCAAGAGGCTGACACGTCCGAGGACAGGGAAACGGGGAGACAACCAGAGCGGGGAAGGAGTTGGTGGCATCAAGACAGCGGTTGGCCCGGCCGGGCGTGGCTCAGCGGTTGAGCGTCGACCTGGGATCCAGGCGATCCGGGTTCGATTCCCGGTCGGGGCACAGGCCCGGTTGTGGGCTCGATCAATGACTCTCTCATCATTGATGTTTCTGCCTCTCTCTCTCCCCCTCCTTTCCTCTCTCTGAAATCAATAAAGATATATTTAAAAAAAAAAATTAAAGCCAGCTGTTGGCAGAATCAGCTCAGAGCTGGGGGAGGGACCCCTTCCTCTGGGACCAGGCGGGAGGCTGGGTCCCGATATAATCAAGTGTTTAGCTGGAGGAGCTTCGAGTTTGGGACTTTAATGCCCCGTGACCCCCGTTTTGTCTGTGATCTAGGAAGGGGGGCCCCGTGCAGACGCTGAGAGGGAAGAGCTGGCGGAGAAGCCGCGGGAGAGTTTGAGAGGGAGGCTTGGGACGGGCGGGCAGGCCGATCGCCGGGTGAGCCCATTAAATCCGAAAAGAACATAATCCCCAATTAGGCTGGCTCTTCCTACAAGGCCATCAGGAGTCTCAATGAGCAAAACAGAACATCGACGTCAGCTCATCCGGTGGAAACTTGGGATGGAGCGATGCTCAGGGACCGGGATGTTTTCATTCGCTTCCTGGCTCGCAGGCTGCTTCTTCGAGTGAGAAATCCCGGCTGGGAAAATGGTTAGTGAACCCGCTTGGGATCCGGAGACCTCTGGCGCCCTCGGAGCAGCGGGCTTCCCCCCCCCAGCTGCCCACAGTGCTGTTTTAGGTTCCTCGTGCCCGTGAGGAGGCGGGGGGGTGTGAGGCTGAGTCTCATCACTCCTCAGATAAGTGATGGGACCAAGGGCCACCTGCTCAGGAATTCAGGGCTCCTCAGCCCCCTTTTCTGCAAACAGGAGCAAACTGAGAGATACGAACGGATCACACAGCCCCGAGGCTACGGGATTCCACCCCCTCAGCTCCGCCCCCACCCCACACACATCCCCTGCGTCCCTCAAAGGCCTTTGTTGCTGGGCTAGGACCTGAAAATGAGACGGAGGGAGTTTGAAGGGGACTCTGGTATGAATCCCGTTCTACGTCACCCCATCTCTTCAAGAAAACCAGGGGCTCCTTTTCTCATAAATTCATGTCCTCGGAAAGGACGCAAGCTTGACCCATATGCGTTTTCTTGATTCAACACCTTCCATATTTACCCGGCTCCACCAGGTGCCGGCCACTCTCTGGGCCAAGGCGACGCTTCATCAAATCTGGGTTGCAAAGAAGCAGCGGGCACTGGTGGGGAAACACCAGCGAAGCTGTCTCCCGGCCCATCAGCATATCTGTCTAGTCAAGAAAGATGCCCACCGGTCATGCCGGACCTGAGCTCCAGTCTTACAAGCCACCGGCGGCAGAGGGTGGCGATGGGCTGAATGTCTGCGGCCCCTCAAATTCCCGTTAACGCCTGATGCCCAATGGGATGGTAGGAGCCGGGCCTTGGGTAGATAAGGGTAGGAGGCGGGGGCCTTCAGGAGATAGAATGGGCCTGAAATAGGTCCCTTTGTCCCTTCCTCCTTGTGAGGTTACAGCAGGAAGACAGCCGTCTAGGAGGTGGGCTCCCACCAGACGCCCAGCCTGCCAGCGCCTTGGTCCTGGACTCCCAGCCTCCCGACTGTGAGAAATACGTTTCTGTTGGTTACAAGCTCCCTGTATGTGGTCAGAGCAGCCTGAATCGGTGAGCACACGCTCCCCCCATCCCACCACGCACACGCCCTGGCCAGGCCATCTGTCTTGTCCAGGCTGGACTCTGTCTGTCCACCCCCTTGCGTCTGGGCCGTATTTGTGACTCGCCCTGACCGACAGACGGCGGCAGAGGCCATGTGGCCAACGTCCAGAGACGAGACCTTCAAGGGCCTTACGGTGTCCGTCTCGAGCCTCCTGGGGGCTCCTGCAGGCCGCCATGGATAGAGATTTCCAGGAGCGGCGACGTGGAGAAGAGGCCCCACGGTGGGCAGCTGAGAACAGAGGATGGACGGGGCAGATTGAAGGAGTCCGGGCGAAACCACCCGACCCCCAGACCTGTGAGAAATGAGGGTGGCTCTTAAGTCGCTGCGTTTGGGGGTGTTATGCGCAGTAGTTCGCTGTAAAGAGCCCGGGCAGGTGTTAGGGCATCTTCGGAGCTGCCCAATGGACTATTTCAGAGACCTGGACGGCCCTGAGGAGGACAGTTTTAGGTTCTTTCTCCATCTCATTGGGTCCTGAGGGTGACCGACAGCCACTTTCAAAGGTGCCATCAAATATTTTGCTTTGGGAAACATTTCAATGATGCACATTTTTTTTTTTGTCCCAAATGAGAAAAATGTGTAGGATTTAGGATTGTGCTTTCGGGTGGCTGCTGGGAAAATGCACAGAATTTCTGAAGCGCCAGGGAATGAATCGGCCAATCGCTGCACGTTCGGGTTTTGTGTGACCTCTGACCGCCCCGGGGAGGGGGAGGGTGCAAATGAAGGTGGATTCGTGTCTTTCACAGGAACTTGAGCTCGCTTCGGAATCGTTTTACACCATGTATCTCCAACGCATGGATAATAAAGAATTATTTTCAAGGACAGAACACGAGAGAGCAAGTTTTTAGGGAAACCGTTTTTCTAGCCGTGGAGCAGAAAGCAGCCTGGCTCCTGGGCTTTGTTAAATCAAGTAGATTTAATTGCCCAGAGCAGGTCTTCTAAAGTCAAGTTTACGAAAATAAGGGCCTCTGGGACCGTATTTTTCTGGAACCAAATGTTTTTTTCAAGCATCTCGTTTTATCGTTTAGTGGTATGCAGACTCCGCAGAATGCGGATATTTGAAAATTCAACCACGGATCCGAAAAGAAATGGATATCAAACCTCCAGTTCCTGAAAATCACCACATTAGGGTAATTTTTTGCACATTTCCATGCTCCTGCCATTCCTCGCTCACCCCACCCCCACCTCCTGAGCCTTCGAGCTCTTAAAACTGTCTGGAAACCAAACCGTGCTTTAAAAATTATTTTTATGGGGGGAAAATGAAAACACATTTCACGTTTCTTTCTATGAGCTGGAGCAGCTTCCCGGGGCTCCCGCGGCAGTTTCCCGGGGACCGGGAGCGGGTCCCACGACGTCTGCTTGGTCTCTCACGTGTGCGAAGGGGCGGATGTCAGAGAAGCTTCATTTTCTAACCCGCGATTCCTCCTCAAAGTTATCAAAATGCCTGTCCTGGCGGCCACTCCAACTCCCCTGGGCTCTGGTCAACAGCCCACCTGAGCTTAAGTATCTTGATTTTAACTCTTTCGGACCGGGCCTCGACCCGTTTCTCTCGTCACCGACGGGGAGGGAGTAGGGGCGGCGGGCGCTTGTCAGAATAAATTACAATTTTTGGCACACGTCTGTGTCTCTTACCCACTTAGGAACCAGAATATTGCCTCGTAAAACAGTGCAGCCCGTCTATTACTACTTAATATAAGGCCAACATAAGGACACTGTTTTATGGGCTCTTTTAAGGTCTGTACGTAGGATTTTCATCTGGGATCGTATCAGAAGAAATGGAGTTTTTCGCAGCCACCGGGGGGCTGGGGCTGATGACACCAGCTCGGCAGACTGGTCAGGACTCAACCTCCAGGCCCTGGGGGAGGTTACACAGCACATTTTCTTTCCCTGCTTTCTCTTCCCCTAAAATGACGGGCTCACGCGCCCCAAACCTGAGCCAGGAAACCACAGTTCATGTTCTCTCAGCACAGTTCCATCCGGGGCCCAAAAGAGGGGTGCGTGCTGATGAACCCCCGACGCTGGAGGAGATACAGGCTCCTGAGCTCGGGGAGCCACGTCGGGTTAACAGCAACGTCCTCACGGCCCCTCCGAGCCTGTCTCACGTGGCACACACGTGGGCTCCAGGTCACCTGGTCCCAGTGCCCTCTCGAATCCCTGGCCCCACCTGGCCTCTTCACCAAAATGTGCCGAATCGTCCAGGAAAAAGAGGCACAAAGCAGGGACGTTCGGGCTGAGACGAGGGATGGTCGGTGGGTTTCTCTAGGCCGTGAGAGGGTTCTCCACGCCACTCCGCCCTCAATCTCAATAATTATTGCCTTCAGGGTCAACAGACCTCTGGGGGACCCAGGCCACCGACACTTAGGCGAGATGACAGTGAACCAGAAAGAATATTTGATATTTGAAAATGATAAACATTGGTTGTCACACCAGTGGGTGTTCAGGACCTGATTTCCCCACTAACAGATGTTTAGTGAGGGAGACTCAACCTCCTGGTATGAATATGTCCATGTCTAAGTACGCGCCATTCAAATGGTTTCTCGTGATGTTTGTTTGTCGGCTTGTTTTAAAGTTGTCTGGGGCCCCAAGGATCAAAAGAGAAGCTGAAAACACAGGTGTGAGGATGGGTTGAAGACCGAAGCCTGTTTTGAGGGAATGATGCGTAAGTCGTGGGAGCGGATGGCTGCTGGGGTCTCTCGAGCCGTGTGTGTCGCAGCCCCAGGCCAACCGGGTGACTGGCGGACCGAAAAGGACTCTCAGAAGCCTGCATCGGGTCCCAGCCAGCGATGATGATGGTCCCAGAATATCCAAGGAGAGACAAGGTCAAAAGAGCCACCATCTAAAAATAATCCCACCGCATTCCCAGCTCCAGTATCATCTCTATCTTTGAAAACGAAGGACCGGGAGAAAAGAAGGGGCTGAGAATTTGGGGACAGAGGAGAGGGGAAAAGAGACAATGCCACAGGAAAGGAGCACTTGCTGCATTATTTTCTTAAATTTATTTTCGCCCCTCTTTATATTTTACAAAGAGGGGGGGAAAGATCCAACCAAAGACTGTCTACTTAGATAATAAATATAACTTTCTGTACTATACAGACTAAGCATAACTTTCTATACTATATACCCAACTGTTTCTTTTTAAAGAATAATTTTTAAAAATCTGTCTACCCTGAGCTAAAGCCACAGTCGAACGGAAACCAAGGTTCCTGACCTGGTGACTTCATAGAAGTCCTTTCCTTTTTCTCATATTTGCCAACCATAAGATGGGAAGAATTTTAATGCCCCATGTTTACATATTTGAGGGCCACCATAAAAATAGTGTGTTCTATTTTGAGACTGAAAAATAAAAAATATTGAGTCTAAAATATTACTTTGGACCTTCTTTGAGGTGGGGTTTTTTTGTGTTTTTTATTTGGTCTTTAATAATTGTACCTATAAAATTTTAACTTTTTTCTTTTCATTATTCAAAACAAAGATGATTTCCTTGCCTTAGTGAGGGATTCATTCCCTGGCGTTCCCAGTCGCCCTCTCCTTCTCTGCGTGCTCTGCCTGAGTTCTCCCAGCGCCCAGCCACACCACCTGCTCTGTGGCCACCCCCGGCCTTGTTTCCGCTGGTCCCGCTTCCCAACCCTCATCCTGGAACGTCTCTCTCATGCACCCCTGACTTAGTCACCCTATTTTCTGGATCCCATAGGCTACTCTATCCTGGCTTATTTCTTTGCTTGCCTGGAATATGTCCTCAAGTAGCTTTCTTAGAAAAGCTTTGTGAGAGGCAAACTTTTGGACCTCTGGCACGCCTACGGAATGTCTTGATTCAACTCTAACAGGGATACATGACTTAGGTATAGAAGTCTGGATTGATGGGATGTCCTCTCAACTTTGAAGGTGCTGTTCCACCCTCTTCTAGGATCCCTTGTACATTTCCATATGGAAACCTGTAATTCATCCCCATTTTCAGCCCTAATTCACCCTCTCCTCTGACACATCTCGCTTGGATGGTCAAGAGTCCAGAGTCTCCTTGGACTTCTGCTGGTCTGGCCGGCTTCTCCTCTACAGCACCCTCTCCATGGGGGTTTTAAGCTCAGCTTCATCTGTCAATACACTTTTCAGCAGGTCTCTCCTTCCATATCCTCCGATATTGACCATGCTTTCTTTCTATTGCTGTATGTTTACATCTTTTTTCTTTTACTATCATTTTTAATGAGGTTTCAACAGGGAGATTAAAAAGTCTGGCATCGTACATTAGAAGTACATATTTTATATTTAAATTTTTTAATGAGATCAGTACTCGTTAGAGATTCCCCCAGCCTCTTCTGTTGCATCTGCCTGTTCCTCCTGGCTCTGCACCATCACTATTGGAGATGGCTCCGATTTTCCATACAGGTGATTCCTCAATTTCTGCATGTAGCCCTGACCTCTTACCTGACCCTCAGGTCTGTACTTAAATTTCCTTCCAGTTTATCTATAGGCACTTCCAGCTCATTAATTAATTCCTAGGCAAACACGAAAGAATAAATCAGAGGACTTATCCCCAACCCAAACCCAGCTCGGGTACCAGGTGGTAGAAAGGCTACTTCTGGAGAGTACAGAAATATCTCATTGGCATTTTAGAGGGGTTTTCCTTTGCATGTGGTGTATAATGAATCCTCAGCCACCCCTATAATAATAGCTAATGTTTCTTTCTATAGTGCTTACTTACAAATGTACTCTACACACAATAACGTATAATACCTACCATATCCGTAAGAGATAAGTACTATTATTACCCTTCTTTTATAGATGGGAAGCTAAGGCACAGAGAAGTTAAATTATCGGCCCAACAACTCACAGCTGGGAAGCTACAAAGCCCATGCTCCTGACTATTACTCTATATCGCCTCCTGGTGGAAGCATCAGCAAAGTCTACATTTTTCACGGTGCTTTTCTGAGTTGTTTCTGTATAGAGAAAGCAAAAAAAAAAAAAAAAAAATGCTGGGTTCTGTATTTGGGTAGTGAGGGACAAAGGCAGAAGATGAGGTGACAGCTAACATCGGGGTTAAGCTCTCTCCTACCACCTACAAGAACAAAGGCCATGCCTCTCCATCACCCACATTTCCTTAACATTTAGTCCAGTGCTTTGCACTGAACAGGGGCTCAACAGATATTTGTTGAATTTAGTAATAGTACAGTAAGTTTATATGTCATAATAATTTATGTGTTGATCCAAAAATTGTATTCTAATAATTTTGAAGGAAAGTCACTGAGAACTGACATGTGATGAGCAACAGAAATAAATATAATTTGCTTTTTTCTAACTAAGAAATCCTCACTCTCAAGTGATTTTATTCAAAATAAGACATGATATAGTGTCATGACATGCTCATTCATAATCAACAATGAACTGTTAGTTACAGGAATACAAATTCGACCTGCTGAGTAGAACCCTTCAGCCTCAACATTGCAACTCAAGCCATATAAGTTCTATGGTCAGTAAAGATTAATAATTCACCTGGAATAACCCAAGTATAAAAATTAGTCAACACTGTATTGCCTACTCTTCTAATTATGCATTCTTCCAGGACCACCAGTAATTTTGATTTACTGACAAGAGAGCATATGGTTTGTTTTCATGACATTTAGCAGAAATGTGCCATTAATCAGCCCTTTGTTTTTCCTCAATCAGAAAATTCATTCCAAAAGAGTTTCATAGAAACTCTTAATTACTACACATTATGGTTCTGCTACTACCTAATGTTCTGAATAATAAATGCTATACTTATGGGTATTAATTATTAAATCCAGCTAGGAATCCACAGCCTTCTTATGACAAATAATAAAAATAATTGCACATAATCATGTTTAGTATCTACAATGGGTACTGAACACAAGAGGGCATTAATGCGTGTAAAAACAGTTTAATAACAGAGGTCCCCTACCCATGGTCAGTAATTCAGAGAACGTCTCTAATGAGAGGAACTGTTGGTCACTCTGATGAGCATGAAGTATCTCCTACCAGGACCCTAAATGTCCTTACTGATCTGTCTTTTAGGACCCTGCATAGAAAGTCTCTTCTAACCCTACAGTTTGATATTCCCGCCTGGGGTGGGGGTGGAGAAGACCAGTGTCATTGGCAGGGCCCCCTGGCTGACCTTCAGAGACAAAGCACCAAAGAGCTACAACAGGCAGCTTAAGGGAACTGGATGGAGCGGTTCTCGGTGGCATGAGAGTTGGGGCAGGTTGCAAAGCCTGGCTAGGTCTCCCCCTACTGACAAAGTCAATTCATTCCAACATGATCTCACTTATACGTGGAAGCTAAAGAACTTTATAAACTGATGGACAGAAATGATTCAATGACAGGGAAGCATGGATCAGACTGAGGAATCTCAGAAGGATGGAGGGGGCGGGTGGGTGGAGGGGGAGAGAGTAACCAAAGAACTTATATGCACATATGCACAACCCAAGGACGCGGACAATGCGGAGAGGGACTGGGGAGAGGGGTGGGGTGGGGTGGGGTGGAAGGGGTCAATGGGAAGAAAAAGGGACATCTGTAATATTTTGAACAAAAATAAAGAAATAAAATAAAAATAAAAAAAGAAAAGAAACTAAACAATGAGCTGATTCCAGTCCCAGCGGCATCATTGACTTACGGAGTCTCCCGTCTGTCCCCACCTTCTCTGTGCCCATATTTACAAGAGATCATATAAGCTAAGTGAGTCCCGTGTGCCCATGTCCAACGTGCAGCACAAACAACGCACCTTCTCGGCCAGTAACTGGGGTTACAACCTTGGGCCAATCGCTTCCCTTCTTTGTCTCTCAGTGAGATCAGAAAATACGGATTTTTAGGTAGACAGTAGCTGGGATTCTCTGGTCTTACCACAGCCTGTTCTTGGAGGTTGTGACAGACGCAGACAATAAATGTGAAAATTATTTGAAAAGCACCATCTTTCAAGGCCCATCTTCAGTGAGAAGCCACCGGAGGGCTGGGGCCGCTCCAGCGTCATCACTGTTGACCGTCAGCTCTGTGAGGAAGCGCATCTTATCAAAGCCCGTGGACCTCTGGACGTGACAGGGGCTCTCCAGGAGGACCTGGGGCAAAGATGAGGTCATGTGTATTGGTCACGCTGAAGCTGGACATTTTAGATAATCAACGTTAATCCAGGGATTGTATCTCCCCCACCCTCACGTTTCCAACCACTTGTTACCATGATTAGAATTTATTTGCCTAAAAGAGGGGACCTTTCAGGAGTCTCTCTCTCTCTCGTCCATAAATCAATGTGAGCTCATTCGAATTAGCCGTTTATCATCAGGCCAATTTTTTCTAAGTTTAGAGGTTGTTTAGAAAACACTCTGGAAGGAAGAAAGAGTTACTGGCACTGAACATACGGCAACCGAAAGAACCATGTCCACCCGTGGGCCTCCACGAGCTGGGGAGGGCAATTAGCATCCCCGACAGCCTCTCCCTCCTGACGGGTAATGACAATGGCTAATGAGACTGACATTTACACTGGGCGACGGAAAGGGACTTTAAACACGGTGTATAATGAACTCAGCGCGCACACAAATCACACGCAGAGCGCCACACGGTCAAGACTTGGGGTGAATGATGTCCTCGGACCCTGTCCCACTCCCCTTGCGTCCTGTGAGAATTTAAGGCCAGGTTAGGGTTTCGTCTCCATTCGTCCACGTGAAGCTAAACCGGCTCACTTTGATGGGAACCATCTGTTCTTCCATCTCGGAAGAAACGAAAGAAGCAACGAAGGGGAGAGGGGAAAGAGGGAGGGAGGGGAAAGAAAGGGGAACGCTAGATTTTGAATAAAATTCATTAAAAATGTACGTTACGCCCGGCCCGTGTGGCTCAGCTGTTGAGCATCGACCTATGAACCGGGAGGTCACAGCTCGATTCCCGGTCGGGACACATGCCTGGGATGTGGGTTTGATCCCCAGTCGGGGGCGCGCAGGAGGCAGCCAATCAATGACTCTCACCATTGATGTTTCTCTCTCTCTCCCTCTCCCTGAAATCAATAAAGACATATTTAAAAAAAGAAAAACGAAAAATAGCAACAAAAACTTCAGAAATATAAGGCATAGACCCCAAAGTTCAAATTGCCAATTTTCCAAGTGTCAGATTTTATATATTAATGTCTCAGGATGAGGTATTATTACAGATTTATCGGCTTATATAAAGTCACTTAACAATTAGTACCTAATGGGTTTTAAAAGATGAGTGGTTTGGGGTAATTTCTTTAACTTTTGGATTTAGTTTTCTTAGAAGACTTGTGCTCTTCCAGGAGATCTCGTTAGCTCTATATTATTAAGGAAACTGGGGTCCTGAAGCAGAATGGAGCTGAAAATTTCTACCGTCCAGCTGGAAAGGAATTCTCAGCTCTATTATTTTCAAGAAAAGTGAAAAGAAGGAACAGTGGCCGGCAATGCTCTCAATGGGCAGATTCCTTCTCCGGGGTTAGTTTTCCAGGGCAGGGCCTTGCACACAGCCACAAACACAGAAACGAGGGAACCGAGCTTCCGCCTTTCGTTTACTGCACAGGCCGGTTCAGGGGAGAGGGGTTCCCCCCACTCGCATCGGTTCAGACGGCGGCCTCTTTGAGATAGATCCATTTATTACCTTTTCTAAAATGTCAAAACTGTAAATATTTCCAGAGATGTCCTGTGCCAGACACCACACGGGTTTTATGGCTGCAGACACCCCGATGGCCTTGGCCGGTATGGGTTTCCTTTGACAGAAACGTGAGGGTTCATGGGATTAAGTCCATGCTGCTGGGACGGGACTTAAGTGGGGTTTATTTGTTTCCAAAATTCACGCTATTTCTTAAAATGTGGTCTTCAGGCCTGCTGGATAAAAACCACAAAAAAACAAAAACCAACGACCCTGGTGTTTCTTTAAAATGTCAAACGCAGGTCCCCACTCTCCCTCTCCCCACCACACAGAGAAACGATTCACATAATAAATCTTACTCTGCTTGTCAGAGTCCGCTTGGCTTTGCAGATAGTACCTGTTGGCTGCGTATTTGCGTATCTTAAATTTATAGCATCCAAGATAATTCTGAAGGCAGGAAGGAGTGATGATATTCCCGCACTGGCCAGTGTAAAATACTCCGGCGAGGTCTGACCCAAAGACAGGCCAAGGGCTGCGAGGCCTGTTTACGCTCGCGGACCGGCCGGGGACCCTCCTGGTGCTTCGCCCCCTTTGCTTTATGGGGAGAGGTCAGAGGGAGGGGGGGAGTTCAAGGCGCTATTCTCTGAATCCCACACGGTACCAGGAGCCTGGGCGAGCCTGATCTTGTTGCGTCGCTGACAATAAATTTGCGTGCCGGGCCATTTCGCAAGGAATGAGCGTTTAAGAGCACGTCTCAGCGTTAAATCACCTGCTTCTGCCGGTTCTCTGCTGTCCCAGATATCCACGGGCTTCTTGGTCAGACTCCATCAGCTCCGACGCGCCAGCTTTCAGGAAAACATATTGTTCTAGCCTGTCCGCTAAATGAGCTTGTTGCCGTGGATGAACCTGAAAGATTACCTTCACTGTCACCCGGCTCTCGGCAGCAGATGGGACTGCTACGGGGCGCGCGGGGAGAGGGGGCCCTCGGAACGCAAGCGGGGTTTGTTGTCTTAATGAGACCTGCTTGGGAATTACTCTCTTTTCAAGTCCTCGCCACAAAGGAGACTCGTTTGTTTACAGAAAACGTGGAAATTCTCAAACCAAAACAGTATCCTCTAGTGGAAAGGTGTTCCACGGCGCTAAAAAAAAATCAATCAGTGCATGTTCATGCAAATCACCGGGAGTGTGTATGGATCTCGGAGGGCAAGCTGCTCTCCTGAAGCCCTGCTTCTGCAAGTGTTTGCAAAGCCATTTAAAAAATATATGTTTTATTGATTTCAGAGAGAGGAAGGGAGAGGGAGAGAGAGAAACATCAATGATGAGAGTCACGGATCGGCTGCCTCCTGCAGGCCCCCTGCTGGGGATCGAGCCCGCAACCCGGGCCTGGGCCCTGACCCGGAATCGAACCGAAATCTCCTGGATCCTAGGCCGGTGCTCAACCGCTGAGCCACGCCGCCCCGACTGCGAAGACTTTTAATGTAAAAAATGAATAAAAAGTTTGAA
The DNA here is from genome assembly GCF_964146895.1 of Miniopterus schreibersii. Lineage (NCBI taxonomy): Eukaryota > Metazoa > Chordata > Mammalia > Chiroptera > Miniopteridae > Miniopterus > Miniopterus schreibersii. The sequence continues at coordinate 1,612,249 of NC_138123.1, forward strand.
AAGGTGGAAAAGAGTGCATAGGAGAGAAACACTGGAAAAGACAGAACGCAAAAGTGAGAAGTTCCCCCCGATACTTAGTTAATCTGGAACTCCTCTGTATTCATATTTTTAACAAACCAATATCAAGACTAAGCAGCCTCGGACCTTGAGACTAAGGGCCTCGGACTCTACAGATCACTTATTCACTCATCAAATATTTCTGCAGCACCTGCCACGTGCCAGGCGTTGTAGCAGGTGCAGCATCTTGGGCAGAAGTGGGCTGTGCTCCGCCCTCACTGAGCTCACGTTCAAGAAACTGAAAGCCCCACATCGCACAGCCCCAAGCGGCGGGAGCCCTGCTGTGTCACACGGTGCTGCTGTGCAGCTTCTGTTCTGGTTTTGCTGTTTCCTCTCTGGGCTGTGACATCCACCATCTGGATTGTTCTCCCGGGTGCCCGTCTGTTGCGTTTTCACCGTGGCCTCTCAGCTCCTAATTCTCTGCCCACGGTCAAGGCTCCTGAAGACGTTCTTAGTATTTGCCTCAACGGCATATTCGCTTTCCACCTGCATATCACCCCGAGAGGGTTATTGCCCCCCCCTCGGTCTTCCCTCCAGCCAGTAGACTTTAGGATAAAGTTCGTTCCCAACTAAAACAGTTGAAAAACACTGGGGACGTGACAAAGTGGGGTCCCATGCCTTCCTCTCTCACAGCTTCATCCTGCCCTTCATTTTATTTTAAATAACTGACTAAAAGACCAGCTCTGGGTGCCATCTGCTTAAATCCCCCTACCTCGTTCAGATCATTAATGAAGACACTGAAACCCAGTTCTCGTGAGAAAATAAGCCACCGCTAAGAGGGAACCGGGACAGCGCTACACATGCACACATTCTCCAGTTCCTGGGGGTGAAATCTCTGAGATGCAATAAATGTCTACTTTCGCTCCAAAAGAGATATTTCACGATGTGGGGCCCAGTGAACTCAGCTTTGGGGACCCACGGCTCTAGCGTGGAAGCTGAGATGTTGGTAAGAAGGGAGCCGATGTGTGCATGAGAGAGAGGCTCCCATATTCATCACGTGGCGTTTGCTGCGTCCCGAGACTCTGCTGGGCACCTGGTATCCGTGGGGGTCAGACACAGTCCCTGGGGATCCGGGATCCGGGATCCGGGAGCTCAGTGCATAAGGCTTGAGGGTGGCACTTGGCAGCGCAGCTTCAGCTAAATTTCATTTTCTCTGACTACTTTAAGTAGATTTCCTTTAGCTATTTGATTAAAGCATAAAGTATTTCTTAGGTTTTGTTCGTCCGTTACAGCTGACATTCAATATCATTCTGGGTTAGTTTCAGGTGTGCGGCTTAGTATCCTATACTTTACAAAGGGCTCCCCTCGATATTTCCAGTGCCCACCTGGCACTGTCCACGGTCGTTACAATATTATTAACTCTGTCCCCTACGGCGTGCCATGTTTAAAGTGAGACACCCTACAGGATTTCAGCTGTAGGGGATGGTAAGTCTACATCTGACTTGTAACTCACGCAGAGGCAAATTGGCTGGAGGCAGGGGGAAGGCGGGCATTGGGGATTCAGGAAAAAAACCCACTGTTTTAATTTATTGTTAAAAAAAAAAAGCCTACTTTCATGTTGAGAGGAGACACCGATTGCAATAAGATAGTACAGGCCCCCAGTATTTTCCTCCGTTTTAACTACAGTGCTTAGCAGGTGCCTGGACCTACCTAGCACGGTCCATACCCAAAGCCGGCCTCTCTGTTCACTTGTTAACCTGATGAGAGGCGACAGCCCCGAACACCTGACGGGCGCCGCGGAAAAAACTGATGTTTCTGTTAATGGGGGAGCTAATTATGATGCCTCTTTCTGGGCTTCGGCGTCTTGAATTCTACTTGCTTACGCCTGGGGCGCAAAGACTAGCAAAGCCAAGCGCAGGCGTCGCGAGAGTGAGATAACCCAGCCGCGTTTTAGGGGAATTGTTTGTCATCGAATAAACGCGAAGGAACCCACGGCCCTACCTGACTAGATACAACAGCTTAACGTGGCGTTTTCCGCCGTGGCGACGTGATCATAAACATATTAACAAGTCCCACCGTGTGACCCGCAGCAGATGTCGAAGGAGACGTGTTGACAAGTTTCATTAGGTATCCGGGCCTGTGCGTTTTCCACCACGTTGAAGTCCCATTGCTCCCAAAAGTGCCCGGGCAACGGTTCCCTCCCCAAAGCTGTTTGCTAGGAAAACATTCCCTCGCGTTTCATGCTTCAGTTGGATAAACAGACCTGGATTCCCTTGAACCCGCTTGGGGGGGGGGGGGTGTTAAAAATCTACTTGACGAGGCCAATTCATCACAGAACAGGCCGAACGATTATCCAAAACTTGAAACGGGCGTCGCTCAACACATTTCCCCCTGACACACCTCCTTGAAGGAGATGCTTTTGAAAACAGGTTTATTGACATAAATTCAGTGATTTGATTAACGTTTATCAAAACCAAAAAAATGAGCTTTTAAAAAATATAAAGGGTGGGCCTGCGGTAAACGTCCAGTGCTTTCTGTCTTCTGTCATCTTTTTTCTTTGGGGAATATTGCCGCTCACTGCCCACATGTGGGGCTCCCGTCCTCTGGTCTCAAGACCCCAGAGGCAAGGTAAACACATCGCCCACCCAGGCTGACTAATCAGGATCCCTCTCCCCCGGGCCCGGCGATCCGGCCCACGGACGAGCTGCGGTTCCCAGGCAGAGCGCTCAGGCTTTTCCTCTGGGCTTTCCCTGCGCTCCTGGGAAATAACTGCGTGCTTTCCAGGTTCACTGGCTACAGCAGCAGCTTCAGTCTAGAGCTGCTAGTGGAGGGTTTGGTACCACTTGGGAGGAGCACTCCTGCCAGCAAAGCTACCAGAAAAAAAAGGAAAGGAGGAACATTCCGGTCCACGCAGCCTCGTTCTACAAGAAAATACACCACAGCAAGCAACCGAGCTTTAGAAAATATCTGGAAAAATATAAGCCGCTCTGTAATTTTCTCACCACAAGACCACGGATGGATAATTTAAAAATAGACCACTGCCCGGCTGGCGTGGTTCAGTGGTTGAGCGTCGACCTAGGATCCAAGAGGTCACGGTTCGACTCCCGGTCAGGGCCCAGGCCCGGGTTGCAGGCTCCTTGACCCCCAGCAGGGGGCGAGCAGGAGGCAGCGGACCAATGACTCATCATTGATGTTTCTCTCTCTCCCTCTCCCTTCCTCTCTCTGAAATCAACTTTAAAAATATATATTAAAAATTTTTTTAATAATAAAAATAATAATAAAAACAGACCATCATCATGAGCATAAGTGTAAACCATCTCTAGGGTAAACTCCTGGTCAAACAGCAACTGAACTGATTTGCCTGTGTATAAGAATTTATAGCTTACAAAGCACTTTTCACCTAGATTTGCATTTAACTCTTACAAGCCCCTTTGTGTTTTCTGTTATTATCCCCAAAACAAAGGCAATAGAGATATTTGGAAAAGCAAGAATGAAGCAATAACGTGGTTATTGTTTGGTAACGAACTCTGGAGGCATCAGAAGTTTCATATATCGCTGACTACGACGATTTCCCTCGGGCGTAATTAAAAATCTGAGAGGCGTGCCCGGGCATCACTGATATAAATAGTCCTCCTTGTAGGTAAACATGTTCCCGCTGTCCTGTGGGCGCCTTCACTGTGTTCAATTACACGGCACGATACAAGCGCAACTACAACGGATTCTGAATTAAGGTCTGGGAACAATCGGAACAGCCTGAAAGATTAATTCTAATTCTAAAGCAACACCACAGCAAATTAGCGAAAACCACTACGACAGCACTTACTGATATGATTACAAATATCCCAGCAGCAGCAACAGCAGAGATTTCAAAACACCTGTCAGGCCAGGTAATCTATGTCCTATGCACCTAGACAATAGCCCATTAAATAGTCAGCGTCCAAGTGTTCCACTGCAATGGGTTAACCAAGCAGAAAGGAAATCTGAAATGGAGAGCCCATTCGACCTGACGGCATCCTCACTGGACACACCATTAAAAGAGCATCATCGGCTCCGTGGTTGAGCGTCGACCCATGAACCTGGAGGTCGCGGTTCGATCCCGGTCGGGGCACAGGCCCGGGTTGCGGGTTAGACAGCTGATCAATGACTCTCTCATCATTGATGTTTCTATCTCTCTCTTCCTCTCCTTTCCTCTCTCTGAAATCAATAAAGATATATTTATTTTTAAGATATATTTAAAAAAAAAGATTTCATCAAATACAGGGCAACCTTTCTCAAAGCACTTAATGCTGAAGATTGTCTCAGTTAGATGTTCTGCCAAAAATGGTTTTAATTTTAATGATCTTTAATAAGTTTGGGGGATGGGGAACACAGTATACCATCTTTCTTGATGATTCACGCAAATTAGGACATTAAGTTCCTGCAAAACCCTCTTATTGCTGTTATTGTCTTGTGGTTGCCCCTTTACTCCCCTTGATTTATCTCAATAACTCTGCTGCTGTTTAGAGGTCATTCAGGACGTGCCCTACCATTTTGACGCATCATGCGGGGGTTAGTTTTATGCTCTTTTTTTATATTTTACTTCAGTCCGAAGCTTCCTCCAGGGGAGCCTTCCCCGGGCCGGGCCGGGGAGGGATGAGCCACAGAGCCACGGTGAGGAGGGATGAGCCACAGAGCCACGGTGAACGAGTCCGTCGCCTGCCATAGCCAGAGCTGGCCTGCAAAGCAACAAGTGAAACCCCACTGGCGGTGTGATCAGAAACTCGGAAATGAACGAATTACAACCGATGCCCTGATCGCCGTCGGCAGCTGGGGGGGAGGCCACAGGTGTGAAAAGCGCTAATCCCACAGAAAGCCCGCAAACCCCGAAAGCAAGGCCTGCGTTGGCTACGTTAAGCGGAGCGAAGGCCAAAAGGTCATCATAAAAAATAATGTAAGCGAGATGGTCGCTTTCTCGGGGGGCCCATGAGGACCCAGAGTCAAAATAAGTGCGGCTGGATTTCCCTGCCCGGCAGTTTCTCTGACGGAGCCCAGGCCGGTCTTGCTGACAGGCTCAGGGCACACCTCCCAGCCATTATAAGTGTCAATTGCTCCACTGCCACTGTCCCCATTTCATTCCGAGGGCTTGTGACTCCGGTGACCTCGCCCTGTCTACACCTTCCCAAAGAATCCCTGGACACCTCCAGCACAAAGGCAGCCCCGATGGCAGTTATTGCTTCCCCCTGCCCCCTGCAGCTAGGGAGCCGTGTTCTAGACTTTCACCGACTTCCCTTGATTACTGCCCATTGTTCCGACCTCTCGGTTCTGAAGGATTTAATTCCCATAGTTTTTGTCCTATATGACTTAGAAAGTGACAGATCAATAAATACATCAATACAAGTAAGTAAATAAAAAGGTCACCGGGACCCTCGTCTCAATGCTTAATTCCTGGTACTTCCATTGAGTGTAAGTTCTTCACGTTCAATTTTATTCTTCCAACTTCTCAGATAACCTATTTTGTCTGTCTTTTAAAACCATAAACAACGCTTAAATGAGAAAACTAAAAAGCAAATGTCTTACTCTCCCAGCATCCACCCCACCTCTCTCTGTAATTCAGCCTCAAATCATGCGAACGTAAGACCACATTTGAGATCGATGACATTTTCTTTCCACAGTCTCTGTGCTTTGGGGGTCCCGATAACCTCCTATAATACGTATTCAGCTCATTGTTTGGCAATATGGAAATTTTTTTACTAGTATGAAGCCCTCTTATTTATGTAGCCAAGAAGAAAAAAGAAAAAAAAAGCCATAGATGTTCAATTCTAGGAGATGGAGTTCAGAGTATGTCGAAACACCCAAATAAATCTCTGCGTGGGTCATAAATAATGGGACAGGCCAACATGCTAACTCAATTATGCCCGAAAATGACTGCTCGGTACCCCATATTATAACGTTTGCGGTAAAAAGCATTTGAAGTTAAATATAAATTTCAGCTCCCTTACCACTGCCCAGGGTTTCCAAAGAGGCCTGTCTGGGAAGGTGAGATTTTCCATGCTCACTCGCAGCCCAAAGGGAAACAAACGCCGAGGAGAGAAAATACTCGAGAAAGGCCGGCGAGGCATGGGGGTGAAACACATTTTTATCATAAAGAAATTATCTTGAGAACGCAGAGCTCGTCTAAAATCATCTCAAATATTTATGTCAAAGTCTCTACCCAAAATGACTTGCATACAACCCATGCTGGGTGCACTCAGGGCGGCGGGAGGGGGGCATTGGGAAGAGTCTCAGGTCTGCACAAGTCACTCCGCCCGGGGGTCTCTCCACCGTCTCAGGGTCTCACTGCTGTAAGACGCATCCTAGCCCAGGCCCCAGCTAATGATGTTCCCTAGAAAACCTCCTCTGATAAAGGCCACTTCGTTCACCGCCAAGCTGTTAGCACTATTTTTAATACCTTTTTAAAAAATTTCTCCTTAGCGTATTTACAGAATCACATAAGTATTCCATCGACCTGGGCAGGGCCTGGCAAAGGGAGGTCGCAGGCCACACCTGCCAAACTGGGTGATGCTTTTCCATGTGGACTTTAAGAATTTTTTTTTTTTTTAATTTCAACGTCTTCGGTGGCATCGTGGGTCCCACCAATCCCAGGTGCCTGACACAGGCTAACGCCCACACCTTCCGGTTACCTGCCTGCTCCCTGTATGCACTTGACTTTGCACCCCTGAATTTTATGCAAAAATCCGTCCCTGTTGACCCTCGGGTTTGCGCGTCTGTCTGTGATACCGACGGCTGAGGGTAGGGTGTCCCACACGGAGAGCACGCTCCTCACTTCTCCAACTCAGCTGGGCATTGAGCATCGTATGGGTTTGGCAAACGCTTAATATTGGAGGGAAAAATGATTACCGGGAAGAGAACCCTGTGCTTCTTGGAGTTTCCTAAGCGAGTGGGCAGGACAGAGTGAAAATGTGACTTTATTCGGCCTCCATGCTAAATAAAACTCTGTTCCCTATTACGGCCTAATAGGTGGAAACATTTTTTTACAAACAGGTTTAAAAATTTTATTTTATTTTTTACAGAGGGCAAGGATTGGTGGAAGAAAGAATATATAACTTTGTTAAGACCCGAAAAAGCCTTATTTTATTTTATTTTTCTTATCTAACTGGGTCCTGGGCTTGATTATAAACTCCCCGGGGGAACACACAGTGGTCACTTGACATTGTCGGCACGCACGGGAGAGAGATTTTAATGAGGAGAGAGCTACTGGGGCTTTTTTAAGTTCTTTCTCAGTGTCCAGAGAAGTCTCGTGAAATAGAGTGTTTAAATAAAAATGATTTCAGGTCTCTCCTATGAATTTGGGTCTGCTCCTCACTGGATTGAGAGGCATTTTCAGTAAAATTTTGAGGATGGAAGGCTCAAGGTTCAGAAGGGGCCACAGGTCAAAAACAGGGACCGTGCATGAGCACAGAGAGGCCTGCTGGGTACAGGAGGCTGAATTGCCCACGAAAACGGTCGAATTTGCAATTGGAGGTGTTCTGCAAGGGCAATGACGTATTTTTAGCCCATCTGTCCAATTCCTTGCTTCCTCCATCTCAGCGCTCTGTTCCCCCCTGCTTTTCTTCTTTAAAAATACGGTTTTCATTGATTTTAGACACACAGAGAGAGAGAGAAACATCAATGATGAGAGTCACTGATCGGCTGCCTCCTGCACGCCCCCTACTGGGGATCGAGCCCGAAACCCAGGCATGTGCCCCGACCGGGAATGGAACCAGCGACCTCCTGGTTCATGGGTGGGCACTCGACCGCTGAGCCACGCTGGCCGGGCCCCGTTGCTTTTCCATGGGCTCCTCCCGCTCCTTCTCCCAGCCTCCTGTTGCTCCGGCTTCGCCCGGATGCATCGTTTTTCTAAATGACTCACCCCCGCGTCGCTGCCCAGCTGTCAGAACTGCGGGTCTGAAAACGCACACATCGGGCCCCGGCCCGCAAAAGCTATTCCAGGTACAGATTCCAGCGGCGCATTAAAACCACAGACCCAGCCCGGGCGCGGGGCGTTTATTGAAAGCAAACCCTTTGTGCGGCTGCTTCCCGTGGAAACGAGCAGGCCGGGGAAGCCCCTTCTGCTCGCACAGAAACTCAGATGTTCTTAATTCTCTCATTGCCCACTCGACTCCCCGCAGGAGGGGGCCCCGCGTCCCAGGCCTGGCTGCCCCCGAGCTGGGTTTGCCTTTCGGTCCTCTTACTTCCCTTGCCACAGGGATATTTTTTTGGAGTATTTCCTGCAACGCTCGCTGCGTTTATTTAGTTGCCGTGAATCCCGTAAGGTTGCAACGCACACCATCCCTCTTGATGAGCTTCTGCAGTTTTCGTGGCCGTAACTCAGCATCCACAGCCCATGGCTAACTTTTCAGAGACATATACGGCCTACCTGTCAGCGCACAAAAGTGGGGTCGACCGCACGTCCTCTGAGAGCCTTCGAACAACTCCCACGGCCGCTACCACGACCCCCGCCCTGCCTGATTGAATTCTATCCATAGGCTTTTCCGGGGCCCAGGAATGATACGAAAACGGGTCAGAAATTATGAAAACTGTGCGTGTAATAATTGTGAAAACACCCTCCAAAGAAGAGTACCGATGAATCCGTTGTGAGGCCTATCAGTGGCTCCACAGACTTCTTTATATCACCATCATCACTTCAAATGTGTTGTCTGTCAACAGCCCCACAAACAGGAAAAACAAGCATTGTGCACGACCCTGTTCCCCATCGTAGAGATGGAAAACCGAGGCTTGCCCTGGCCGGTGTGGCTCAGCGGTTGAGCGTCGGCCCATACGCCAAAGAGGTCTCCGGTTCGATCCCCCGTCAGGGCACACGCTGGGTTTGCGGGCTCGATCCCCAGTAGGGGGCGCACAGGAGGCAGCCGATCGATGTTTCTCTCTCCCTCTCACTCTCTCTAAAATCAATAAAAACACGTGTGTTTTTTTTTTAAAAGAAAGGAAAGAAAACCGAGGCTCAGCAGTTAGGTGCCATGCCCAAGGACCTATAACAAGCGGGAGACTTGACGCTCAGTCCCAGGCCTGCGAACGCCAGCGTTTTCTGATGCGTCAGCCGTCTGAGCGGGGACACGCCATGGACCGTGGGATGGTGGAGACACCCGAGAGTCCAGACTCCACTTCTACCCAACGTTGAAAGTCTTGTCAAATAGGAATTAGGGATCTTTTTTGCTCCCCCGGCTTATTTTTTCCTTAACTTCCATCTAGTTCCAAGAAGGTGAATTAAATGGCTTACTGGATCTTTTTTTTTTCTTTTTTCAAAAAGCTGCGATCTTCCGGAATGGCAGGCTGCCTTGGAAGCAGGGCTGTTAGGCGCCTCTCCTGGGAGCTGGAGCCGAGGCTGCCAGCTACGGGCTGAAAAGGCCATTTTTCAAACAGCACTTACGTTTTAGGAGCCAAGAGGGCCCTAAAACCTGAAGTGTCTCTGCTTTTACTGGGAGAGAAAAGTTAATTTTTTTTTTTTTTTTTTAAACCAGAAGAGAGTAGGTGTTTTCACGAGTTTCTCTCTTTCACGGTCATCGTAATTAAGAAGCCCATTCATCAAAGGACTTTGACTGGCATTTATTGGCATATCGGTCTACTTCTCTGAGAATGTGCCCAGTTTATACGCCACCTTTCACGATTCCTGTCGTCAGCCTGTACAGGGATGCTGCAAACACACATCTTTCATGGTTCTAATTATGTAAATAACACTTCGCATCCGTCTTCAATAAGTAAATAGAACGTGTTTTTAGTTCAATGCTTGTAAGGGCCTTCCTTTGTCAGCCAACAAAATATACCTTATTGATGTCATAAAAAAGCATTTTGTTTGCATAAGGAAAGGTAAGGCACATTGGGCTAAAACAACATACTTTAAATAATGTTTCTGCTGTAATTTATCACCGAGAACGCCGAAAGCGGCCTCCTAGGGCTTTGACACCACAGGAAAGGAGAGACGAAGCCTCAACTTCCTCTAAAGAAAACAGAGAAACGACCATGGTTCTAGGCCAGTTCCCTGATGCCACACCCTAAGGGTTGAATGAGCTGAAGAAACGATTGAACAAATGATTGTTATTGATAAATAACAAAGCCCAGTAAGTTCTCGTTGACCATTTAGCTCTTCCCGGCCCTGGGATTTCAGGCATCACCTGGGCAGAGATGACTCACGGTCGGACTTTCTCTCTGGGCTGAAGTTTCTCTTATTAGAAATGTTCCTTTCTGGTCGCGCGGAAGTTGGACAGTGAAGGACCCTTGCATGTTGTTCAAGGGTCAGCTGTAATCTATGTTTAAATCCATTTAAGTGAATTTAATTAATTAATTTAAATTAGATCCCATTAGAAGTCACTGATCTGACCTCAGTTGCACCGTGGCTGGGTGAGGTCCCAAACTCACCTCCGTGGCAAGTAAGAAACGGTAAACTGCCTAATTACTGAACTCCCACGTATCTGACTTTGACGAGGAGAAACCCAGCGTGTAGCTTCGGAGCTGCGGCACCTCCTGGTTGGTTTGGTTTTTGCCAGTCTCCGCGTCACACCTGCCGCGGCGCGTTAGGGGGAGACGGGGGCAGGAGGCAGGAAGGGGACGATCGCAGGGATCCGTCCAGGAGACAAGGGGGGGAGGGGGCTGGGCAGTGTTTTTCCGAGGACAGACCTGTGAGCTAACGAAGCAGCAGGAGGCAGGATGTCCGGGGGCCAGCCCCAGGCACTGCCTTGGATTCTGCTCCGAGATATAACATTAAAACCATCTTGTCACCGGTGTGTTGACTTCAAGTATCAACTCTACCAAAAAGTTGTGTTTCCGTGGCTCTGCCTCCCGACGGGGCCAGGGTGAACTCGCACGCTATTTCGGACCCAGACCCGTTGGGCATCTGGGATGAATTCCTACAGGACGACGCCAATTATGTAGCCGGATGGCCTCTCCCGGCCTCCAGTCCTCCCGGCTCTGCCTTCCTAGGAAACCCCATCTTAGGACCGTTGCCCTGTGAAAACCTTAGGACCGTTGTCCAGCCGGCCAGCCCCCCGCCTCCGTGGCACCTCTACTCTGACAACTTGCCTGTAACACCAGCCACTGGAGTGAAGCATGAATGGCTCCGTTTGGTGACTTCCAGCCCTGAAAAGATCAACCACAGGAGAAGAATCTCAAAATAACATGAGGCATCTCGCTGAAGCCCGCGACCGAGTGTCAACAGAGAGGGATGGAAATCCTCAGTGCCGCCCCAGCCTCCGGCCCATTGCAAATCCACTTGCACGTGTCGAGTCATTTTCCCTGTGAAATACGACCCGCTGTTGCTAACAGGCCAACAGTAGAGAAGATTCATGATTAAGGATCATAATTAATAATAATTAACGATGCCTGTATAGGTATATTCATCTCTGCGTATTAATCTGTACACGTCCCAGACTCGGTTAATGCAAGAAGACCTCTGTATCCATGGAGACGCTCCGGACAACTCAACCGCAAGAGATGCCTTAACGTTGTTTAATGAAGACGGAGCCTAGAGTTCTGTTTTTTAAATATAGCCCTAGGAACACCGCCAGACACAAGCTCAACGCCTTCCAGTGTTTTAAATCAAGAGTTACAGAGGCGTTCACAGCTTACTTCTTGGTGCAGGACAGTATCTCAAAACATGGACCATATTGTTGTTGAAAGCTTCTTAGCAAGAGCAACGCAGGAGCCAAAAGGCAGGCAGAACTTGGAGAGGAAAAATTAGCTCTAAATTCAATTTCCAAAACCTACTAAATGAAAACATATTCTAGGAGGAAAGGAGAGAGACAGCCCCTCCCCACGTTCCTCTCTAAACGGAGGGGGTGTGGAGTACGGCCGCCCCCCGAGGGCTGGGTGTGACTCACAGCAGACCCCCCAGTTTTACACATTTGTTACCAGACGGGTCCAGACAGACGCGGATACACGGCCACCCACTCGGGAGGAAGCTCCCAGATTACTTGGGAAATTCAGAAATCGTCCCAGAAATGCAAATTTCACTTCTGTTTACCATGTTCCTGGCACAGGGATGTGTAACTAAATATGTTCATCAATCACTAAATATGTTACTAAATGTGGTCCCGTTTACTGAGAATCTCGTCGGCTGCAGTTGCCTCCACTATTTAAAAATGTAATGAAATCCATGTATGTAAATACGCATTTACTAAATCAGGGCCAACGTGTTCCGAGATAAAAGAGAAATGATCTCCATCCACCTTCGGACCGCCCAGGATTCCAAGTCACTGCCCTAAGGAGAGAGAGGGGTCCCAAGGCAGACCCTCGTGCACCAGCTCCAGGCATTCGCACCTGTCCCCCGAAAGGCCTGTGAACAGGGCAGAGCAGTGGCGTCCCGGCGAGAAGAACCAGGTTAAACCAGCAACGAGCTATGATACAGGCGAGTCCCCAAGTCCTCCGAGTCTCAGGGGAGAGACTGCTCAGGGCGTCGAGCCCCTGCGCAAACCACACCTTCCCGGGTCCCCTTGGAATCCACCTGAGATGCAAAGTCTTCGATGTTCCTCACTCCTGGGGTGTCGCCGCCCCCCAGCCTTCTCAGAGACATGCCCTTGACCACCCGCCTCCAGGGAGAAGCCTGGCCTCTGGACGGTGCCATGGGACGGACGCTGGCTGCTGGTGGGTGGGGTCCTGACCACAGGGGTTCCCATCAGAACCTCCCTCTGGGAGTTTAGAATTATCGGAGGTCGGTCGGTCCCACACGGGTCCGTGATTCCAGCTCATGCACCCTCGGGAGCCGTGGCTCAGTCACGCTGATCACATGTGAGCAGCAAAAACCCAGCTGGAGAGAGCGAGCGGGGGGCCGGGGAGGGGGGAGAGAAGCAGAGGAAAAGACCAGGCGGGGATGTGGGGCTGGGAGGGGGGGAAAGAGGTACCAGGAGGTTCCCAGCATCATCCCATCCCTGCCTCTAGCCCCTGGGGTCCAGCTGTGCTGAGTTCGTCGGTTCCACTTCCCCTCGGGCTCACTTAGTCGGCTAGAGCTCCCACCTTCCTCCCACCCCGCCCAGCCTGCCACCCTGGAACGGGGACTTCTCCTCTCACACCGCCAGGCAGGACACCCCAAAACGTTTCTGGAGGTGTCTCTCCAGCTGCAGTCAATGAGGGCAAGTTAGAAATAATCGATCCTTGTTTTCCCTTCTCTGTTGCATTGGAGGCTTTTAGGCCCCTTTATTGAAAAGCATTTTCTTTTAAAATCGACTTACCTTTCATCAGAACCGGAGCCGGGCTACCAGCAGATGGCCACGGCCCCAGGGGCAAGCTCGCTGTGAGGATCGCTGTTTGCCCCGCACTTGATTTCTGGTTCATCGGCCTGGGGTTTCCAGCCTTTGAAAAAGAAAGGGGAAAGAGAAGACCTTCTATCTGACTTTCTACGTTTTTAATGATTTAGCACCTTGACCTGCCAAAAAGCCGAGACTCAGAAACCCTAACGAGGGCTTATAATAGAGCTTCTCCCCAGAACAGATGTCCCCTGGAGAGCACCTGAGTCGGCTGGTCACCCTGTAACAAGTCCCCACAAAACCAGAAACGAGGACTGTGTCCCAGGGCAGCCCCTCAAGAATCCCATGGACAAGTCAGGGGGAAGCAAAGACTCAGCAGAGACAGAGCCAGCCCTTCACGTGTGGACCATCTGTCTTTTTAAGTATATTGACGGTGGAGTCTGGGGGTTTGAATACTACTTTTTAATGAGATGTGGAGCTCACGAGTTTTCTGAGTGAGATTTCATGCTATTGTTACACGTGCACATGACAATCAGGATGGTCTTTTTTTTTTTTAATGTTTTTATTGATTTTAAAGAGAGAGGAAGGGAGAGGGAGAGAGAGAAACATCAATGATGAGAGTCATTGATCGGCTGCCTCCTGCACGCCCCCGACTGGGGATCGAGCCCACAACCCGGGCCTGTGCCCCGACCGGGAATCAAACTGGTGACCTTTTGGTTCCTGGGTTGACGCTCAACCACTGAGCCACATGGGCCTGGAGCTCTTCTTCTTCTTTTTTTTTTCCAATATAGAGAAGTGAGACATCCCCCACGTCAGTTCCCTGTGACGAGTGTTCTCGTGGGTCTCTAGCCGTGAGGGGTCTTCCTCCATCTACCTCTCCACTTTGCAGCCAACTCTAACTGGAAATTGCCTTCCCGAGTTTAAGGGCGATTAAGCAGATGCTTCTGACCTGCTCTCCTCTCTCTCCCCTAAAGGAAAGAATTAAAAATAAAGGACACAGGCTTTAAATCCGATTGAAGCGTTTTACAAACCCTGTGGCCTGATGAAGCGTTAGAGCAGACCCCCGACTCAGCTCAGGGGCGGCGCTCATCTTCTCGAGGTGCCCAGGATGAGTGAGCCCGAGGTGACCTGGGCTACAGCCTCCTGGAGCTGCTTCCAGGCGTCTGGTTTTATTATTATTAACAACTTCTAGGGATACGCGAACATTTTTCCTTCCCTGCCCTGTCTGTGAGATGGACGTCACAGCCAAGGGGCACTTGGAGACTTGATTGAAAACTCACATTAACTAATGGGTTCTATCTGCCAGTCAAGGGCCTCGCTGTCCCTTGAATTCTGAGGATTTGGGACACGACTCGGGGCCCGGTCTCCACCGTAAGACTCTCACTCGCGGGTCCACCTCCTCTCACACCAGCTTGCTTCCTTCGTCTCCACGACTCCAGCAGCCCTCGGCCGCTTTGGGGCCCCTCAATCTGTTGATCCCGCCACCTTCCCCAGGTCCCTCAGCCCCGCGTGTCACCACGCTTCTCGGGTAACAGCTCGGCGGCCCAGTCGTCGGGTAATTGCCCCCTCGGTGGGGCTGGGCCCTCTCCCTCGCCCCTCCCCTGGCAGGGCTCCAGCTCCCTAATCCCCACCTGCACCTGCTCGGCGGATCGGGGCTGGAGACAGGCCGGCCTCTGTTCAGGTTCATGGCCGGAACCTTAAAGGGGCCCTTTTGGCCGGCAGGCCGCTCGGCCATCCCTTCCTCCCGGGCTCTGCCCCTTTCCCAGACTGCGGTTTCATAGCTTCTTTTCATCAAACCGAGGTGACCTGGGCTACAACCTCCTGGAGCTGCTTCCAGGCGTCTGGTTTTATTATTAACAACTTCCAGGGATACATGGACATTTTTCCTTCCCTGCCCTCTGTCTGTGAGATGGACATCAAGCCCCCAACACGTCCCCACCTCTACTCTCTCTCGGCTGACCGCCGCCCTCTCTTTGCGCGGAGAAAATGGAAGGAATTGGGAGGGATTTCCACCAGCCCCATCGCCACGTCTGCCCACACGTGTGAGCGGAGAACTCTGCCCTTTTCCTGTTCTTGGAAAGAAACTGGGGACAAGCCATCATCCCCTCCCACTGCTGAGGCCCTCAGCCCAGCCGCAAACCACGCCTCTCCTCCTCTCTGCCACGACTCCCCACCAGCAAACACTCACAAGGCCCTTTCCCATCTTGGTGGAACAGTGTGACTTATCCCAACATTTTCGAGGAATTGCAAACTCGCCAGCGCCCCTTTCATCCCATCCTGTATCTGTCGAGCGTTTGATACACGAAGGAAGGGCTCCAGGCTTTCACCGTTCGTCACGCTGGAAAGGATCACGTTTATGAAGCGATAAATCCTAAACCCAGCGCCTCCCTGAGTGTAAGTCCCGGCCGCTCTGTTTCTGTGTGTTTACTGGTGATGACAAGACACTGATGACCCCTGGGCAGCGTCGGGTTCCACGCTCCAGCCCCTGGTGAGCAAGCCTGAGTCCACTTTCCAGCCACAGCGCCTCCCTGTGACTTAAGTCCTCATGTCTGGGCTCCGCACATTCAGCGGCAGCCTCCGCGTTCTGCAGCTTATCTCCGAAATTAGCTTTGATACAACGGTAGGTGTGGAATCTATGCAGACAATAGTGATGTTTTTAGCACTTTTAACTTAAAAAAAAAAGTAGAATCTTCATGGACCTTGACGATGTGTACCAGGACCTGCTTTTATCAACCGAAAACCATGTGTTACAGAAATGCGGACACTCTTGGTCCTACTCCTTTGGCTCCGTCAGCATCATGCTAGAGATTGGAGTGATAGAAATGTGGGGGGCGGATATTTGTTTGGAATATTTGCTGCCTTACGGGAGGGGCCTTGGTCTTTCTGAAGACCACTGTCCCCCTCTAAACACAGCAGGGAGCGAATGGGGAACCAAAAATCAATGTTGATGTCATTTCGCTCCTCGCGAAACATAAGTGTCGCCAGCCTGGCCTGCATGGCTCAATGGTGGAGCGCTGACCGATGAACCAGGAGGTCACAGTTTTATTCCCAGGCCCCGGTGGTGGGCTCGATCCCCAGCCGGGGGATGCAGGAGGCAGCCGATCCATGACTCTCTCTCATCGATGGTTCTCTCTCTCTCTCCCTTCCCCTCTCTGAAATCAATAAAACATATTTTATATATAAAAAAATGTTACTAGCCCACCCGCCTTTTCTTACTTATACTGCTTGCCCTCATTGCTCAAAGTCTCCCTCTCTTCTCTCCACTTCCTACCTAATTTACATTCTTTCTTTGCCTGAATCCTGGCCTCCAGTGAAATTAGTCTCTTCTTTTACCTCCAGTCGCGTGGTTGGCTTCCTCCCTCCTTTGCACAATTGCTCTCAGGGTCCCTTTTTCCTATATTCTTTCATCTTCCTCCCTGATCATTCAACCCCTCAATCCTTCTTAAATTTCCTTTAAGGATCCCTTTCGATCCTATGAACTCTTTTTATAATCATTTCACCCTAAAATGCCCTTTCTTCTCCATAAACACCAATAGCAACCATTGGCTATAAAATGGGAGTACCAATCATTCCACGTACCCATAACAGACCAAATCATAGCATATTTTTCTATGTCTGGCTTCTGGAATTTTTAAATACTATATATTTTTTACTACAATGTCTCTTACCTGCTATTTTCCCCTGAATGAAATGGTAAGTTTCTTGACCATAGTGACCCATGCATTTAATTTCCTGAAGCAGTGGGCCCCCCAACTGTGGTCCCTGGCCCTGCAACCTCAGCATTACCTTGGAACGTGTTAGGAATGTAAATTCTTGCATGACCCCCAAGACCCACTGAATGAGAAATTCCAGAGTCGAGGCCCTGGGATTGGTGCTCGAACAAGCCTCAGGTTATTTGGATGCTAAGGTTGAAGAACCAGCGCCCCGGAGCATCTAAGTCAATGCCCGGAACATCCTGTTATTTATTCAATAAATATTTATGGGGCCCCTACTACATGCTCAGGATGCAGGGCCAGAGCAGAGCCGGCTCTGCGGAGGCGAGGGAGGGAGACAGATGTTAATGAAGTTATCTCCCCGATAAATATAAACTGGCAGCTGTCATGAGTTGTGTAAAAGGAGGTGGTGTGACACCTGAGAGGGAGAGATGATCTTGTCACAGGTGTGCTTCTGAGGCGGTGTCAACTGAGCCGGAAACCGGGGCTGAGCATGTGCTGTGAGCAGGTGCACATGGAACAGCGCATGCAAAGGCCTGTGTGGAGAGGCAGCGAGACCAGGGGGCTGGAGCACTGGGGTCGGGAGGAGCCCAGCGAACCAGGGACCTTCCACCCCACGTTCAAAGCTGGGCTCTTGTTTTCTAAATCGGCGGGAAGCGATGTAAGGAAAGCTTAGAGCGGGAGGGCCGGGCTGGGACTGGCCTGGCGAGGGGACGGAGCGCCCCGTATGGAAAAGGAACTGAACTTGGCAGGACGGGTGAAAAGCTTGCCCGGTCGTCCACAGGCGGGAAGATGCAAACTCGGACCCCGGGAGGGGCAGAGCGGGAGGTGGGTTTGAAAAATGGTCTGGGAGGTAAAGATTGCCAGAATGTGATGACGGATTTATATTAAAAAAGATAATTAAGTGTCTGCCCAGCCGGGGTGGCTCAGTGGTTGAGCGTCGACCTAGGAACCAGGAGTCTCGGTTCCGTTCCTGGTCGGGGCACAGGCCCGGGTTGCGGGCTCGATCCCCAGTCGGGGGGGGGGGAAGGGGGGGTGCAGGAGGCAGCTGATCCATTTCTCTCTTGACATTGATGTTTTTCTCTCTCCCTCTCCCTTCCTCTCTCTGAAGTCAGTAAAAACATATTTAAAAAAAAAAAAAAAGGAACCATAACCAGGCCACATTACACGTGCTCCTGGGTCACAGCAACCCTACGTTCTAACCTTGCTTGAAGGCAGCTGTCGCCTAACTCCTCCAGCATCCGCTCAGGGTTTCGGCTGTCGCCTCCCCTCTTCCGACGGTCCCTCTGATGGGCCCAGATGGCAGTGAGCTTGACTCTACCGTCAGGGGCGACCCTGGGGAAAGGCCCCAGGATCTCGTTACTGGTGACCTGATTGGGAATGAAAGGGGCTGAGTCATGCCAAGGGCATCACAAAAGCCACCGCCTGGTGCCTGCATTCCAGCAGGGGGTGGGCCCGGCCTCTCCTGGGCGATGCACATCCTCACGGTGAGTAAGGGAAGGACAGGGACGTGGCCCTGGCAAAAAAGTTTAAAAAATATATATATATAGTGGGAAGGGGCAGGATGGGGACCTCCACAGGCCAGGGATCATCTGAAAGTGCATCCGGGAGTTAGTTACACGAAAGTACCTTGCAGGACATTTGGTCCTGTCCAAGATTGACATGAAAAAATCCAGAAATCCTGCTTTCCTGGAAGGAAAGTGGTGTTGGTCGATCGTGTGATGGGAACAGCACTGAGAGTTTTCACTATATTTTCCTTCTGGGAAAAAAAATGCTCTTTCTGTAGAATCCAGGTGCTTCACGTTTCAGAAAGGGCCCTTATTCTACAGGGTTGAAGTTCACTGAATGATAAATATAACTCTAAGGGATGCCACAGTGCAGGCGGGGAGCCCTTCGCGATGCTGCTTCGTAAACGGGAGAGGGAGAGGCCGGTTAAGTCACACCAACCTCACCTTTGGGTTTCTTCATCTTTGTGTATTTGTCACAAATCACCGTTTAAATACCCCTCGAGGTTCGCATTTTCTGGCTCCCGGGGAAAAGTACAGAAAACAATATATTCATACATAATACGAGGCCATGGAGACTTGAGCGTCTTGTTTGTAGCAAATTTTATTTTCACATTAGCACAGAATTTACCCAGTCGCTCTTCAGATTAATTTATAAGATCATGCAAGACGTAAACACGAAGCTCCACGGGGGGTGGAATGTTCCTGGCGATCCTAAACGCGAGGGGAAAGTGCGCAGAAACGCACGCCCGGAACTTTCCACATGATGGCAGATACCTGGACCTTTATTCTTGCCCGATGTCTGTTATTTCGGCACAAGATAAATGTAGTGCAAAGAAGCCAGAATGAATTCTCCCAGGGAAGAAAATGTGTGGCTGTGATGCAGGAGAAGGGGGGGATTTACTATGTTAATATTCACAAAGAAATGTTGGAAGGAGGGAGTGATGTTAGATAAAAATATCCATCTTTCATACAGTTAAAAAAGAAATTCAATTGTGGTTACCTTGCTCCTTGCATCATATATCATCGATGTTTCCTTGACTACCATGCACAGGTCTGAGCTTGTGTGTTTTTTGCTATGCAAACAGGTGGGGGGGGAGGAAATGTCCCCACAGGGCCCCTATTCAAAATAGTATAGTGACTTAGAATTAGAATTTATTTTGAAAATTAGGTCTGTAGTAATATTCTGAGAAACAGCACTCTAAGGGCAGAATAGGTAGGTGAAAAATGTTTCCAAGTCAATGGCACCCCCCCAAAAAAATAAGTAAATAACTTCCTATTTTGACTTTGGCCGTCGAGCCAAGAACTGTGGTTTTTGCATCGGAGGGTTTTTATTTACTTAAATATTCAGAGTCGGTTCCCAATTACTAAAAATATAAACTGGATCCAAAAGGCCAATCCGGAGTTTATCCAGACGTGTGGTTTCAAGGAAAATACCTCGTTTCTTCAATTGGGACTAAGTCCCAGTGTCCTCATTTAACCCCGGGCGTCTGGGACCAGGGAAAGTTCACAAACTCTGCATATAGAGCTTCCTCTGTTCCCAGCATAGTGACAATTAAATAAGCAAACTCCGCACACAGTGAGGTGTTTATATGAATCTTTCATAACAGCGGGATCACCCACAGGCGTTTCCTTCAGAGCCCAGGATGCCCGACCGCTCGTTTCCATCCCAGGGTGTCCCCCTCTGACACCTCCCACGGGGCACCCCGCCAGCCACCGGGACCGGGAGCGAGATGGCACTTCCATGTGGCTTGGGGACGGCTGGGACCCCAAGGAGAGGCTATGGCGAAGGTTCCCCAGGGTGTTGTCATGGAAAGCCACCTTTCCCTGGGTGACCAAGAACCACCGCGGTCTTAGAAGCGTTTGCTCTGGGCGCTTTATTGGGGAGTTTTATGCCTGTTTGGGGTCCGAGAAAACCCGCCCGCTCTGTACGTTGGTGTGAAGGTGGCTACGAAACCAAAGCGATTTATTTTTTTGCCCAAGATCAATTTGCCAGAAGTTAGACTAAGCCGGGCCTCCGGGAGGCAGGAGCTGTGAAAACGCGGCGCCCCGATTTCTACCAAGGAGCCCCCCAGCCTTGCCCCGGGGACAAGGCCGAAGCAGGCAGCCGCCTGGATGTCACGGGACAGGCCTTGGGCTCTGCCACCTGCTCTGCGCTCTTGACACGCACACGATGAGCGCTGGGTCCTTTCGCTTTTTAAAAATGTGCCCGTTTCAAATTCGTATGATTTTCAGGTGTCCATGTTCGGGGAGGTCCTTTCCCTTCGGTCGCTTCCCGCATGTCACACACCAGACAAATACCCGACGGTCTGTGGGACCAAGCGAGGTTCCAAAATATTTCTAAACAGAACTGCCACCGGCGATGGAAGCCCGGGGAGTCCAACCCGCTGGCTGGGAACATGCTGGAAAATCTATTTGAGTTGCTAACACCACGGCCGGACTTCCAATGAGGCATAAACTTTGGGGTTACCGGCAGAGCTGCACGCTTCGGGGTCACTCGGAGCAGCCAGCTTGCCGTGGCGTGTTTCCCGTGGCTGTTGTTTTGTTATCAGTGACTTGCTCTCTCATTTTTTTTCTTCTTGGATTTTTTGACTATTCGGGAAGTGAAAGCATTTAAGAAAACATTCCAAGTTCTGAGAGTACATGTCAGTGAAATATTTAATGTCTGTCATTCATAAAAGTTACATCATTTACATAGGGTTCATTTGTATATAATAAAAATTCATCATCATGAAAAACTTTCTGGCAAGTTATATGCTAACTCGTGTAACATCTGCTTTGGATACACAGCTAAATAGGAATCGTTAAAAAATCCTTTCTTGAAATATTCCCTTTAACAATTAAAAACACAAAACACCTCGTTCCTAAAGACGTGTTTCTCTTTCCACTTGCTCTTTTATTCGTAAAGTCATCGGTCATTGGAACCCGGCAAAGCGCGGGCCTTGGCAGAGTTCAGGATATATTTGTGTCCTTGGGTCAATTTGCTCATTGCATAGCGAACGTGTAAACTTACAGAGGGTCTGTGACTTTCCCCCTAATCATCTAAAAAAAGTTGCATAACTTTTACGCCGTTTATTCTAAGTTTATTTTTGTTGTAATTAGGGTTTTCCTTGTTTTTATTACTTTTATTTTTATTTGTAATACATTTCAACGGATACAATAAGAAGTCGTGAAAAGTTCAAAACCAAGGAAGCAACTGTATCCCGGAATCCAACCTCCTACGGCCAACAAGCCGGAAAAGCATCGCGCTGGCCCTCAAGGCCGCGTCCAAAATCAACTTCAACGGTGTGTCTTTAACATAAAGTTAACTATGCTTGCATCGAACGAAATGTTTATTCATGAAAGCTATTTATCATACAAGGAACAGCAAAGAGGAGTCGTCACACAGAGATGCACACTGGGAGTGACAGGCGCGGAGGTGCATGCAGAGTCCTGTTGCGAAAGGAAGGAAGAAAACATGATACTAAAATCACGGGGGTCTGATCCCTATGCTCTCCGGGGGGCCGCGGCTTGGCTCTGAATTTACAACTGGAAGATGCCACGAACGGGGAGGACCAATAATACACATTAGCAAGCAGGTGAGATGAAGGTTTGGGACGTAACG
Organism: Miniopterus schreibersii; assembly: GCF_964146895.1. Lineage (NCBI taxonomy): Eukaryota > Metazoa > Chordata > Mammalia > Chiroptera > Miniopteridae > Miniopterus > Miniopterus schreibersii. The sequence goes on from NC_138123.1 coordinate 1,634,276, forward strand.
ACTACTGTGCTTGATAAATGTGTGGGCTTCGTTTTTTTTTCCAGTAATAATTTTGCTTTGAATGTGGGGTGGGCACATTGCGGCCCGGTTGCTCTGTCTAGACACGGTTTATCTCGTTTGGTTTTAAGCCACATAATGTTAAGCCTCCGTTTGTGTGAGACGCCATAAAGAACAGAGTTGTTGCCAACGATCAGTAAATGACATTTAAGTCTCTCTCGCTCGCTCTTTTTTTTGTGTCTTTTTTGGCTCAATGGATTTTAAGATTGTGTGGTTATCATGACCTAATATTGTCTTTGTCTTCACTGCTGTGGATATCCGATCAAACTTTCCCCTTCTTTTAATACTTTAGGGAATTTTCAAACGTCGGGATGTTTGGCTGTAATGCCCCAAGATTTGTTCTCCCTGAAAAAAATCATAGTGACAATTTATTAACTACAGAGCAACTCGGCTTGCAGGGGTCTGCAATCTCTATTTAGGTTTACAAATATCCACTGGTGCTCAAGAGACCTCACATTAAATCTTAATCATACTTAAGGTTTCTTTTCATGCAAATACTTTATCTGTTCTCTCTCTCTCTTTTTTTTTTTTTTTAAATTCTAAAATTTGGGCTGAGTCAAATCCATGGGGCATTACTTTTATTCTAAGAAAATAGACCTAAAGGCAACTCTAGGTTGAATTACATAGCCTAGGCGATGGTGTGGACATTTCAAATGAATCAGAAGTTTGGAAATCTCAAAGCTATCTGTATGTTTGAATATTTAAAAATTTTTTTGTATTACCCTTTTAATAGCTTTTACATATAGATAATTGGAAGCACACTGGTCCAGTTAAACCTTAAATAAAACTGCTGGGAAATAAAACTCCTTAGATTCAAAATGGTTTATTCACACAAATTTAATAGGATAAATCACAATTGTTTGGTCCATAAATATTTAGGGGGAAATAGTTTCTATACAATGCATTTATCAATAAACAAAGAAACATGGACAGTTTTGCTAGACCACTTACTGTACTATAATCACGAAGCTCAATATATAAGATTATTGAATTTATCAACTATATTTGAAAGAGTGCACACCGCTTTCTATGACAGGTTCGTCCCTCTAACAGGATACACCATAAAAAGAGTTTCAGAAATAAGAGGTAAAACAGTACAAAACTAGTGAGGTGTCAAAGGGCTTAAAACAGTTAATTTAACAAACAACACGTATTATATCCTGATTTTTTCACAAACTTACTTCCAAGTTAGATCATAAGGCACGTAGGAGAACTGAGTTATAATCCGTCTACTTAATAAAGTAGATCTATATAGTACCATATATTGTTCTGTCAAAGAACAAAATTTATAAGTATCAGTATTTTACCTGTATAAGTGTATTAGTAAGATCTCAGCCTTATCAAGGTTTGGTCTGGTTAGTGGTAAATGCCCAAAATGTAAGAGAAATATGAAAAGTCGAGATTGGAGCTCCATAGAAGATGATAACTACACTTGCTAAATATATAATGTCGATCACACTTTTCTTCTGTTACAGTGTTAACTTCTCTTCCATCATCATTTCTTTATTTTTTAAAAAATAAGCTACTTTCTGTGCTAATTTTCTAAAGACCCTGAGCAAAAAGTTACAATAATGCACTTTAATATGGGCAGTGAACCGTTAATACGCAACCACACGTCTATACAGCCAGAAGGACACCTTGAAAATCGATTAAATAGCCACTTTGACCACCAGCGGAGATCTTAGGGGTCCGGAGAGTAAAGAATATGTGCAAAGTTATTCTTAACCATCCACTAAAGCAAGACATAGATCTTGACTTCTTTATTTTATTTTTGTTAGGAAATCCACGTTCTAATTGGTAGTTAACTACAAACGGAAGCATAGGGATGAACATTCACCACTGCCCAGACCGTTACGATTTCAGCTTAAATTAAAAGGGGGAGAAAAATGCTACTGTAAACTAGGAAATATATTCAGATCAGCATCCACGAGGCCTCTGAGTTTATCTACGTGAAGACGAATGACTTTGAATCTCTAATGTCAGAAAAGGGTTTTTTTCTGATAAATAAATCAACCTGTGCCAAAGTAAAAAAAAAATTAAAAAGGCAAACCCAAACCAAAAGAATTCTCATTGTTGGTATTTGTCCACTAAGTTGTTTTGTGGGTTTTTAAAAAACATTATTGATGTAAAATGCCAGACACAACATCATGGTACTGCGGAAGCCAATCAATAAATTATGCTGATTTTTTCAACTTCTTAAAAAATTACATTTTGCTTACTTCCACATTCCCTGGGGGGGGGAAAAAATAATTTAGAAAGAATGGTTTTACAAGTACCATTTTGAAGGTTAAACGTGTAGGATTTCAAATCCTATCTGGAGTTTCGTGGCTGCGCGGGGGGTTAAGCATTGCTCAAATGCGGAGAAGCCAGCGATGCGGGTTCCGCGGGGACGTCCATCCCTAAGAATGGAGGGTGACAGTCCTGGGACAGACGGCTGACCTCATAAATAGTCAATCTTCCGTGTTGGAGCTGCTACAGTGAGTGCGTCTGTTTAATCATATTTCTCATTTGTAAAAAAAAAAAAAAAAAAAAAAAAAAGGGAACCACCAAAACATTTTTTCAGTTAAAAAATTTTTTAAATATGAATTTTCCAAATTCCATACGCATACATACAGTTGCAAGATTGAATAACGAGCTTTACTTGACTCTCTGGTCCTTTACTAACCTCATCATTTAAGTGGGACTATGATTATTTGCCCATCAAAAAACCACTCTCTTCCCCCCCCTTTTCGAGATTCCGGAAATAAGTAACATACAATTTTAAGAGGCACTTAGATGAGTCAAAAACTCCCCTTGACCGACTGAAATCTCTAATTTTTTCCCCAAAAAATAAAAATAATAATAATAAAAAAAATCCAAATGCACTTTGTAGACCAAAAAAAAATAATAGTAATAAAAAAAAAACACACTTTGTAAAGGAGACCATACTGTAAACCCATTCGCCAAGTGGCTGCGGATGCTACACACCAAGCTGTTTTTATTTCCCAAATATCTTGCAGGTTAGGAGGGGATGGTAAAAAAAAAAAAAAAAAAACACAAAAAAAAAACAAAAACAAAAACAAAAAACCACACAAAAAAAAACAAAAAACAGGGGGAGGGGGGTGTCTTGTAAATAATAAAATAATAATAATTAGAGTAGGAGGAAGCATTCATTGTGTATATAAAAAAAAAAAAAAACACCCCACCAATGTTAGAAAAGGTTCGTTAAGGTCGTTTGCGAGGGGCTCGCGGGCTCGCGGCTGTCCACGTTAGCGGCCACGGCGGCCACGGCGGCCACCACGGCCCCCGAGGGGTTGGTCAGGTCTGTGAGGGTGGTCGGCGCGCCGGGCGGGGAGCGTGCGCCGCTGTCCGCCGAGGGCGCGGCTGCGAGCGACGGGCCTTCAGCTTTATCCATACCCCCCGTCTCCTGCCGCAAAAGGTTCCTTCTGAATTTGGCTCGTGCGTTTTGGAACCAAACCTGCAAACCAATCCCAATGGATCTCTTTACCGATGCTTAGTGGGGTGCATACGTCCCTCTTTTCTAAATACGGGGCGTCTCCAAAAACAATGTACGCGCACACTCGCGCCGGCAGCCGGCCAGCTCCGCGCGGGAAGCGAAAGGCGTTGGCAGAAACTCTGCCTTTCTTGAGAGTGTGTGCGTACATGTGGGGGGACACCCTATATAATCAGGATTAGATAATTATAATTATAGAATTTTTCGTGGGAGAGAAGGGCCTTTCCTTTTTTGCTGTTTGGTTGTATGTGGGGTTTTGTTTATTTATTTGTTTGCTTTTTTTAACAGACTCGTTCAAGCAATACTATAGGTATTCTATCAGCTGCACATATCCCCCCCCCCAATAAACAGGAGCCAACCAGGACACATGACACCATGGAGACCAAGGCACGGCGAGAAAGGCCGGAAAATACACCCTGATTCATCAACCCCCGTCTTTTGAGAATGAGAAGAGGGGGCCCCTGAAAGTCTCTCTACTCACGCCTATGAAATGAGCATCATTCGTACAGATTTCAGGCCGTTCCTGAGTCTGACCCATGGTAGGTGCACTCTTGGCGCAGGAAATACGTCCCTGGGCCACCAGACCCCACACAGCCCAACGCTGGTCGGTGGGATTTCAAACGCCTGCCCTTTGTCCCTGAGGAGTGCAGGGGGGCCGCAGGGCAGCCCCCTCAGCCCCCTGTCCTTGCACTAGGGGGACGGTCTCACCAGGCTGAGTTCGGGGAAGCAACTGGACAAGCCAGCCGGCCTGAGCCCCCCAGTGCTGGGTTTCTAAATGGGGTGGCTTCAAATGGGAAAAGACCTGCTCCAGCTGGTTGCTGAGACCCTCTCCATACTGGGGGTGTTGGGAAAAAAAAAAAAAGGGTGGCCCTGAACCTGGAAGGTCACAGCAGGTGAGTGAGCTGCCAAGAGTTTGCTGCCAAGACAGCCGGGCGGGTCTCCCACAGGACTGTGCAGGGCGCCCGACGGGAAAGGAGCCCCCGAAAGGCACAGCTGGTGCAGAAAACGCCCCGAAGGCCTGCAGACCAGGGAGGCAGCTGCGCTCCCCGGCTCGGAGGACCCCTCTCCCCGTCTCTGGGGAGGGGGTGGCTGCATTTTTTTAAAAGATCCTGGCTGTCTCTTGGGGCCCCTTCCCGGGAGCATCACCAAGGTGAGCCCCTGAGCGGCCCAGGAGCCGTGGGCATCGTGGGCATGGCCCCAGCAGGGGAGAGAGCTCCTTTCCCTGGCGAGGGGGAGGGAGGCGTGTGCGCGGCGACCGGCGGAACCTTCTTACCTGCAAGACTCTCTTGGTGAGGCCGGTCTTCTGAGCGAGCTGCTTGAGGTCCTTGGCGTCGGGGTTGTGGTTGATGGCGAAGTAGGACTTCATGGTCCGCAGCTGGTGGTGCTTGAAGGAGGTGCGCATGCGCTTGGTCTTCTGGGAGGGCGGGTAGGGCTGCTGGTCGCGGTCCAGGTGGTCCGCCTCGTTCTCGTTGCAACCTGGAGGGGGGACAGGCCGCGGGCCAGGCTCAGTGGAGACCCCCGAGGGGCCGGGGGGCGCTGCTGATCGGCAGCTGCACTGGGCGGGGCTGGCTACCCTCCAGGCCACAGGAGGGGGTCCCTCGCCAAAGTCAGCCCGAGTGGCCGGTTAAGGTGGGCGCAACCGAAGTTTCCGTCCCAGGAAAATATCACGTGCGTCTCCTCTCTTGCTCAGCGGTTGCTAGGAAAGCGAGAGGAGTAGCAGCAAGTATGGAAGAGGGAGAAATCTCCAAAAGAATGTGTTTTCTAATGTGTTTACGTGCATCAGCAGCCACCCCTCCCCACGTTTTGTCTGTATTTGTGCCATGAGACCCACTCTCAGAAGCGATCTTTTTGTCACCAGGGCTCTGCAAGCCGCTCCTTTCAACTCTCTCAAGTCTGAGGGCTTCTGAGAGCTCACCAGCTAAGTCCTGTTCCACTTGCAGCCTTTTCTGAACTTCCTACAACCATCTCCATCAGGGCAAAGTTAGAAAGTGCCCGGAGAAAGGGGGGGGGGAGTTACACAATAAAAATGCGTAGGTCTCTTATGTAATCAGAAGAATATTATTTTTGACGCCTTCTTGCTATAAGTGGTTAACATACAGAGCTATGCCAGGCAGCGAACAGTTTTTTCCTTGGAGTTGTTTTAAGAGGTATTTCTGGGAGGGAATGAGCCCAGACCTGTCTTCTCTGGGCCCATGCCTGCGGGCAGCAAAGCTCACAGCCATGGAGGGCGCTCATTTCTAGACTCAGATCTTGGCCCCCGTTGCTCTGGATGGTGTGAGAGGGACTTGAGCTGTGCCCCGGCTGGCCTGGCACCAAGTGGGTGGCATCTCCTCTCTCCTGGCAAAGCCCTCCTGAGGGCCAAACAGCCCAGCCTCTGAAACCAGCCTGAAAGCCATTACCTCTGGGATATAAAGCCGTGGATTTAAAAGATCATTTCCAATAACCTACTGGCTCCACACAGTAAATATGATTACAGAACGCAAATATCTTGCTAAATATTTACTGGTTCGGCCAACTTTGCAACTTAAAGGGCATGGCAACTGTTTTTTCTGTAAACCTTATTTCAGATATTTGTCTGATGTATATTCTGATCAGCCCGAATTTTAGTGCATTCTAATAGAATATTTAAAATCAACCCAATCGCCCAGGCGGGTGTGGCTCAGCGGTTGAGTGTCGGCCTAGGATCCAGGAGATTGAGGTTCGATTCCAGGTCAGGGCACATACCCAGGTTACAGGCTCGATCCCCAGTCGGGGGCGTGCAGGAGGCAGCCGATCAATGACGACTCTCTCATCGTGGATGTTTCTCTCTCCCTCTCCCTTCCTCTCTCTGAAATCAATAAAGATATTTTTTAAAAAAAAAATAAAATCAACCTGATATGTCACTGGGGGTTGAGGGGAGGGAAGAAACTTGAATGTTGAAGAAAGTGAGGCATCTCTTAATATTAACCCTTCCATTCTGCTCAGTAAAATATTATTGCCTTCTATGCTCTGGTTAGAATTACTTTGTAAAAAATATTTTCAGTAAATCTGCATATATAGGGTGTCCAAAAAAACGTATACATACTTTGAAGAAATATTAATTCCAATGGTTACATCTGAAAAGAAAGAAACATCAATTGAGCTATCAGTGTTTAGTCGTGTACACATTTTTTTGGGTCACCTGCATACAGAAACACAGTAGTTTAGTAGAATCCCATCAAAGGGTCAGTCACATCACGAAATGCATTTAACAAGAAATTCTTCCTGATGCAACAAGACTGGGCCTGACCTAATGTCTCCTTTGTTTATATTTCCATAAGAAACATAAATAGGAGGGCACTCCTGGCTCACTGACCTTTGAAAGGTGAGTTCACCTTTGAGGCTCCAGAGCAGGTGAATTCATTGACCTTTGAAAGGTGAGTTCACCTTTGAGGCTCCAGAGCAGGTGAATTCACTGACCTTTGAAAGGTGAGTTCACCCTTGAGGCGCCCAAGTCAAGCACACCACCACCAGGAGCTCAACAAGCCTGCAATGAAGACTTTGCACGTTTAATCGTCAATAAAACTATCTGTGACTATTAATGCAAAACCAAGTCAACCTGAAATGCAATCTTAGATACGTACATCCAAATGTTGAGCACAGGCCCTTTAAGCCCCACCAACAAGGGTAACGTACGCCCAGAGAGAAGACAGAGAAGATACTTTGAATTTTGCCCTATTTCAGCCCAGTGGGGATATGTCAAGTTCAAATATCCAACCGAATTGCACTTTTATACCCTCCAGTGGATGAAACAGCATCTTATGACTCACCATAAAGCCGTGCTTATCTCCAGTTAACTGAGCTATATTTCACAGCCAGATTATAAATGTACCCACAGCGAAATGGCCAAAGAGGCACACCTTGCTCACTGCAGGCTTCTTCCAGCAAGATCTCCTCCCCAGCACAGACACCGCGTCTCTTTTCCTGAACAGCACGTTAAATGGAATATCACGCTTGGGATAGTAGACTTAACTTGGGTTTAACGATCCCCTCAGCCATCCCCCTCCCCAAAGTCCTATTTCTTAGAAATGAGTTTGATTCCTAACCTAGCTGCACGCTCATTAGCCTTTAAAATGAAGTTTGGGGGGGGGGGGAATAATTATAGGAAGTTTTGATAAAATTGCTCCCCCGAATATGCATTCTATTTCCATTATCGGTGAGTTTTTAATCGGCCGGGAGTTTCAGTGCATTGAACAAAGCGGCAGGTCTTGTCTGCACGCAGAATACAATCCCGCGTGTAAGGGGACGGTCGGCACGTCCGTCGCTGAACAGATAGGACCGTACGTGATTCTCCGCAGCTGCGCTGTCACTTGCGTTGCTCAGCTTAATAGAGCGATCTAGTTCACCTGCGGAGCAACGCGCCCCGTCGCCCTAAATTACTTGTAACTACAGACGCATTATGTAAACTTGCCGGTGATTGTGTGTCCCCTGGGTCCCCTTCTAAAGCCGCAGGGTTTCCCCCCTCTGATTTATGAGATGAAATGATAACTCTCTTAAAACTGTCTTAACCGTACGCCTCCAAGTACGCGTCCGGCGCCAGGCCGTTCATGGGAAGATCGAACCATTTCATTTTGCGGGCGCTTAGGAAACGGTCACCGAGACTTGGAGCGAGTTTTGAAGGAACCTCTCTGAGACGTAACCGATCCCTGAGAGACCACTAGGGGTCAGTGCCCGGCTGAGCGAACAGCTACCAGGAGCTTCCGAAACTGGGAAGCAAAGAAAGAACCTAAAGAAAGGAGATTTTTTTCAGAGGTGGCAACAATTTCGTCTCTCAGTTAACGCTAAAGTACCCAAACAAGGGCTGCCTGTCCTAGACCACATCGTTTCACCCCTGGGTTTTTTTTTATTTCAATCTGGCATTCCAAATACATTGTCCGTTTCTCTTTCTAAAACATCTTTCTATTTGCACAGAAACAGAACTAAATTGGGAACGGTCTCGCTAAAAGGCACTTGCCCTATGTCAAGCTCTGACTGATCTTTGCCGAGTTCCACATCTTCCCTGGAAGTCCTCGGGTCATAAACATATTTCGGGCACATGTTTTTGAAAATGGGTCAACGCACAGATTATATTCGTTTGGTATCGACGTTACCCTTCCCAAGACTAGCTCGCGTTGAAGCGGAGGGGGCAACGGAAGGCCCGAGGAAAACCAAAGAAAATGAGCTCAGACCGCGGGGCCATTTTATGTCCTGCCTTTTAACGTTTTTTTTTAATTGGCCGAAGCCATTTCTTTTGTGAGTTTTACAACAAACAGACATTAGGCTCACAAACATTGTTTTATCGGTGGGTTGATTTTAAGTCAGGCATCTCTTGATAATTTTCACCTGATATTAAAGAAATATGTACTATTCGCTCGTATCTCTGGGGAAAATCCGGGAAGGATGGGACGGGTGAGTCAGGAGGCGTCTGGTCTAGTGATGTACGGACTCCTGGGGGTCAGGGAGGCCTCAGCAACTCCTTCCTCCTCACCGGCAAGGAAGCCTCGGCTCTCCCAATAGCCTCCTAGCAGCACCAGTTTGCAAACTAAAGACCAACATGGAAGGAAATCGTCATTCTTTTAAAGAAATAAATTTGTACTCGCCGGTTCTCCTCCGAGCAGTGGAGAAACACTCCACTGTTCTTGGAGCTCCTCGGATATTTCTAACATAAAGTCAGATCCAAAGCAAAATCAGATTTAGCTAATTAGGTTATAACGAACAAGCGGAACGCCAGGCTCGCCTCCGCTTGGCAAGAAATACGCTTCACCCCTCTGGACTTTCCGGGAGCTCAGGGATTCCCTCCCTCCAAAGGGCTGCGGGTGATGCCTCTCCCCCTCTCCCTGTCTCTCCCTCTCCGTCTCGGTCTCTCTCTCTCTCTCTCTCTCTCTCTCTAATTAGGGCACTAGAGCCTCGGTGAGTGGCTCTGGATTCCGATGTCATCTTCTATTAAAGAGCAGTTACTGCCCAGCCGGCCTTGCCCCGGAACTACGCATCTAAGGAGACCAAGTGAGCGCGCTGGGCAAAGTGGCCCCGAACCGGAGCCCTGGCCATAGCGCAGCGGGAAGGGAGCGAGGGCCCGAACCTCCGGCCGGGGATTGCAAAACCGGGGGCACCGGCCGCCCCGACACAAACCCGTGGGGGAGGGGGGGCCTTGGCAAGCCGGGCGGCCCTTTTCCCTTCGCCCAGTGACCCTGGCGTGAAACCCCAGGGGCAACTGCAACCTCGCTGGGCTCCCCATCCACACTCTCCTTGGGACGCGGCGCGCGGCCCAAATGGATGGGTTCCCTTCGGTTAAGTCAGAGAAGAGCCCGGAGAGAGTCGAGCAGGGGGCTGGGGGGAACCCCGTGCTCAGCGGGTTGAGCCCTGAAAACTCTGGGCTCCTCGGAGCAGGACTCTCGTCCCCACTCGCTCACTCTGGCTGTGTGACCTTGAACGAACCACTTCTCTGGCCTGACACTGCTGGGCCAGAACTAAGATCAGGTGCCCCACCAGGCGCTCGGGGGACTGCGAGAGAACACGAGCGGGATCTGCCTGTGCCCTGGGGTGTCCAAGCTCCCGCCGGCAGCCGGGTGCTCATGGGAACAGAGCAGGTTGCCACAGTGAGGTCCCCAAGGTCCCTTCCAATAGAGTGGACCCCCCTAGCCTGAGTCTCCCTCGGCTGAGGTTCTGGGCAGGGAAGTCACATCCACAGGGCCAGTCCTTAGGTTCCCCCAAAGTCGTCTGGAACCCCTCTTCCCAGGGGCCGGGACTCACAAGAAGAGCCCCCATCCTTCTCAGAGTTAAGACTCTGGTCCTCCGGCCTGTCACCAACCTCACCTGGGGGTGGAGGGTGCGGCTGGCTACCAACAATAGGAGGTGGGTCAGTGAGAGAGGTTGATTCTGAGAGGTGTGTCCCTGAACAGCAGGAAAGAGAGAGGCTCTGTGACCCGGGCCTACGTTTTGTTTGTAATTAAAAGAGAAGGTTGGTACAGGATCCAAGGGCAGCCTCTGGCACCACTAGGCCTCCTGAGTGGGCCTGAGCTGCAAGCTCGGTCCACCTCCCGGGGCCTGGATGTCTGTCCGGCTGGCGTATCACAAGGGAATGGGCTGGAAGGCCAGTACCCTGACTCACAGAAGGGGCAGCCCAGCCCGGCTCAACCGCAGACACCCATCCCCACCCCGCCCGCGGCTTTTCACCAACACCGGGGATTGGGTTTTTCAACACTCTTGCCAACTGTTTCCCTGATTAACTCTGGGCTGGTGACCACAGCCTCTGCCCCTCCAGGCAGACTGGGGTTAGGCTCTGAAGATTTTTTTTTTCCCCCTCTGTATTTAGAAAAACCGTCTCTCCGGGATCTATAATGTGGCCTCCACACAGTAATCGCCCTGGGGCTGTTTGGCTCCGAGTGGGAGCCAGAAACTAATGGGCTCGTTAACTAATGGGCAACCAGAGCTCGCGGACTTCGCCTGCTGGGGGAAGTCACTGCAGCCCCCTGGTTATGAGTGTGTTTTTTGCCACAACCTCAATAAAGGTTCCTCTCCCCCCTCCCTCTCCCTCTCCCTCTCCAACGCCCCCTCCTCTCCCACTCTCCCTCCTTCCGTCCATCCGAGCGAGAGGAACCAGCAGCGGGAAGGGCCTCTTGCAGCCAGACCTTGGACTGGACAGAGCCTACCGATTCTCCCAGGGCGCGGGGTCTGGGGGCGAAGGGTGGCCGTGGGGACCCACCTGAGCTGTAATTGACGATGTCCACTCCCAGCGCCGGGCTCTTCCGCTTCCGGGGCCGCCCCTTCTGCACGGTGCCGGTGCCGTTGAAATAAGGCAGGGCCAGGCCGCCGCCCTTGGCCGCCAGCTCGGTGTAGCTCAGCGGCGCCGGGTACTCCCCTTGCAAGAGCGTCTCGAAGTGGGCCCGACAGTACACCAGGCTGTCCTTCATGCCGAAATGGTCGCCCGTGGTCAGGGTCTTGTTGCAGGTGGAGCAGGTGAAGCAGCTCAGGTGGTAGACGGAGTCCCGCGCGCGCATGACCATCTCGGAGGCGGAGATGCCAAGGTGGCAGCGGGCACATCTCTGCACAGAGAACCTTCTGGAAGGAAACAGTGGAGTCAGGGCGCTGGCATCTCCCACGCGCGGGACACCCGGGGCTTGGTCGGCAGTGGCCCTGGCCTGAGATGGGAGGGCTCCGGGCGGAGAGGACGGGGCCCACTGGGCCATTCATCCTATTTGCTATTTGTCCTGTTCTGATGAACAGGTCGGAGAACCCTTACTTTAAAATCAGAAGAATCGGGCAACCGATCCCCGGTTTTCTTCTCTGTAAAATGGAGATGTCTTTAGAAAATAATAACAAAAACCTCTGCTCTGGCTAACTCACAACGTATGGAAAGAATATTAAATTGCAACGCGAGTCAAAACGTTTCGTCGATTGCAAAGCGGGTTCTTTTCTAACGGCCTCTCCGGCTGGGCTGGCCGAGCGGGGGTCCCCCTGCCCACCGCCTAGCTTCCCAGTCCGTGCGACGAGCCCCAAAAACGCGCCCGCCCGGCCGTCTGGAGCCTGGCGGCGGGTCCCCACCGGCGGGGAAAGGAACAGGGGACCGAGTGGCCTGGCTTTCGCCAAGGCAGTCCCTCCTTTTCATGGTCATTTACACGGTCTCCCGCGCGCCCCTCGCCAACACGCAACACCCCGCGGTCGCTGTCGGGGCCGCCCGTTCAGGTCTGAGGCACGGACCTGGCCCACTTCGTAGCAAACGGAAAAAAATCCGCCTTCGCCTCGAAGGACGGCGTCGCCTTCATTTCCTCTCCCGGATTTCCCCGGCTCCCTCCCCGGGCTGCGAGGCGCACGCTGGGGGTCCCCGAGGCCGCCGAAGACCCCGGGGTCGCCACCCACCCACCCTCACTGTCCGTCTCTGGGGGCTGCAGATCGAAGGCGTCCGCAGCGGACTTCCCTGGTCTCGGACCCATAACCGTTCCCCGAAGGGGCGAAGGTGGGGAGCCGAGCGGGCGCTCCCGGGTCGCCAGGTGTGCCGAGGCGCAGGGGACAGGGCAAGGAGTACCTGTAGTAATCCTCCTTGCAGTAAATGCTGCCGTCCTTGGCGAAGCAGGTGAGCTCGGACTCCAGGGCCAGTTTACATTCACAGCATTTCAGGCACCTCAGGTGCCACTGCTTGTCCACGGCCAGCAGGTAGTACCTGTCGGAGATCTTGCCCCCGCAGCCGGCGCACAGGGCGGGCTTCTCGGGGCTCAGCGGGGGCATGCCCTGCAAAGCAAGCAGGAGCGCGCTGACCAGGGCGCGGGCCACGGGACGCGGGATCCGGGCGGCCCAAGCCCCGCGCGCTCGGGGCGCAAGGCCAAGGGCGGAGGCCGCCGCGTGCCCGGCCGGCGTCGCGGGGAGCCTTGGCTAAGGTCCCTTTGCGGGTCGCTCCCTTTCTGCGCTGCTCGCCTGAACTCCCCGGCGTCCTCCCGGGACTGGCCGGGCACCTCGAGCCTCGCTCATTTGAAAGGCCTAAAAGCGCCTGGGTTACAGTTCGGTGCCTGTTTCCAAACCCGAGCAATCACAGGATTAAACGTGTGGCTTTCAACCCACACAAGATAAAGCCACGGGAATTGTTAGTGGGGAGCGGAGAGGAGGTCTGAGTCAGCACCGGTTGTTTTAAAACGACCCTTACGACTCTGTTTCTCTAAATTCCTGTAAGCATGAATCGGAGCGGAGAGGCTTTTATACCTGAGCTCACAGTTCTGATGGAGGTATTTTGGGCAGAACTCGCTCCCCTGACAGGGTCCGGTTCCTGGTCAGGGTGGAAAGTGCCTGTTCCCGGGGAGGGCCCTGGGCCTGGTCCCCTCTGCACAGTCCGCCTGGCACACACGGACCCGGGGACCGGAGACCTTTTGTCCTGAGAATCAATCCGTTTAGTGCCCAAAGCCAGCTTTCCGCCTGCGTCCCTGCTAAGGCCGGGGAATCGGCAGCTGGATGAACCCAGCTCAGGGAAATTCGCGGGGCTGCTTTTGGTTTTGAAACAGGGTGACCGTTAACATTGGGGAGCAAAGGCTAACCTCTGGGCATATCCTTCAAGACCAGCAGAAGCGGGTGGGGCTTTTCCGCGAAACCTGAGCGGGCCTGGAAAAGCGAAGTTTCGCCTTCCACTCGGACCAGGGGCGGGTGCTGAGTTCGTGTTTTCCACGTAGAAACACCCACCCACTCGGCTCCTCGGTGGACCCCAAAGAGGCTGCCCGGCCCAGGGCCCCTCTGAGCTACAGCGCTCAGCGGTTCGGTGCCTGAGGACCTAGCAGCTGGGCCGGCCAGTGGTCATTCCCTGACTTTGGTAGTTTTCTCCCCTCCGGTTCCTAAACGGGAAGGGGCAGCTCAGAGATTATTTAACCGGTTTTCTTTAGGGAGCAGAGGAGCCTGCTGGTGTTATGAATGGTAGTGACCCTGACGCTGGATCCCCCCGTTTCAGGTTAGCAGGTTCTCGCTGGGGCTAAGGGCCCGCTCCCCCCGGCTTTTTATTAGGTTTCCCTGAACACCCCAAGCGTCTGGCCGGGGAGCCCAGCGCAGCCCTGACTCGCTTGAGCCGCCAGAGACCCCAAAAATCGCTGGGTTTGAGGGTGCGGGGCTCCGAGTGTCCAGGGAAGCAGAGGCGGCCCAGTCATCTCTAACGCGCCCCAAAGGTCCCGTCCGCAGACCCGAGACCAGGGCTCCCCGGCTCCGCGTGGCCCTGGCGCGTGGGCCGCGCGCGCGGTCAGCCCACCGGCCACGGCCCTGTCCGGGGAGGCGCCCGGGGCCAGCGGGCACCCGAGCCTGCGGTCTGCAGCCCGGGACGTGCCCATCCTCTCGCGCCCGGAGCCCCTGCGCTCCCGGGGACAGCGGCGGCCGGCCGAGGGCGGCGGGCGCGCGGTAGAAGCATCTCAAGGCGGAGAGAGGCGGGCGCCGAGCCCCCCGACAGGCTGACCGCAGAAAGCCCACCCGCCAGCCGGGGCGGTCTCCGCACGACCCGCCGCGCTTCCCGGGCCGCGGGCACCGGGCTCCGGAGCGCGCAGGGCGCGGGGCCTCCTTACCGCGTCGCGGCCGTTGAGCTGCGCGCCTTTGGCCAGGCGGGCCTCGGTCTTGGATCTGCGCTCCATCTCCTCCATGATGCCTTGGATGTGGCCTCCGGAGATCCCGTGGAAGAGCATGGCTGGGGGGCGGAAGGGACACGCGTTGTCTTCTGCTCGGCACCCCACTATTTCCATATACGCGCGCCCGGGGCTCTCCGCTCATCCGAGGGAAGGCGCGGCGGGGACCGCGGAGGCTGCGGGCGCAGGAGCGCAGAGCCGCTCGGGGACCCAGGGCAGGAGGGACGGAGGGACGGAAGAGGCGGACGGAGCGGAAAGGGGGCTGCTCGGTGAGGAAAGCGGGGGTGGGGGGAGAGGAAAGGAAAAGCCGCGGCGGCCCCCCCCTCGAAGATGTGCTGAAAACAAACACACTCGGGCGGAGGGGAGGGAGGCGGAGGCGATTCTTACGGCTCCGAGAGATCGAGTTACTGATGAGAAACAACTGCGAGCGAGGAAAACAAAGTCTGGTGCGGAAAGAAAACAGTTTTGAGCCGAGGGAAAGAAGCGCTCCGTTCAGCGGGCCCTGGCTGCCCGCGCGCGCCCGGTGCCGGTGGGTCGGGTTGGGGACTGCGCCCGCCTGACGGTGTCCAATTTGTTAAGAGACTAAAGCCAGCCCATTTCTGATAATTTAGTAGGAGGAGTTCTCTCCCCGGAGCTGCCACGGATTTTTATTCAGACAACAAAGACCTGTCATACTCCTCTCAACCCCCTGGTGATGGGCGAGCGGGGACAAACACGACCGAGGGGGGCCTGGGGGAGGCCGTGGGAGGGGGCAGTTACCTCCCCAGCGCGCGCGCGCGCCCTCACCCCCCCACACACACCCCCTCCCAAGAGTTCCCGGCAATCGCGCTTTTAAGGAGCCCTCATGGCCCCTGCCCGGGCGCAGGGCGCAGGGCGCAGGGCGCAGGGCGCAGAGCCGGCCTCCGCGGTCCAAGTTCGGGATCAGACCTCGGCTCAGCGCAAACAGAACACGGGCTCCAAACTTTGGGTTCCCTCCCGTGGACTTTCTGGTCCTCAGCTTTCTGGTCCCCAAAGAAGTAAAACATTGGAGAGCTAACCCTGTCCTCTGCGCCCCCTTCCTCCTCTCACCCTTTTTAAGCAGGTCGCCTTACCTCCCAGAGGGGACCCTACAGCTACCGGGGGCTGGAGGGGCTGCCCCCTCACCCCCCAAGTGAGAAGTGGGATAGGAGAGGCTATGTTTCTAGAATTTACTTTTGGCAGAAAGATTTTCTGGGACAAATGAGCGTGGAAGATGGGAGCCGATCTGAGGGCAGGAGTGTGCGACTGGCCGCGTCCACGGAGTGGCTGGCGTCCCATCTCTTACCCAGCTCGGGTCTGAGGGACTACGGCTGGGGACTCTATAGTGTCCCCTTTGGAACTTGTCAATGTGGACAGCCACTCGGGACCCCCCTGAGCTGGGCGCAGGCCCTGCTGCTCGCCCTCCCGGCTGCCCTGGCCGGACAGGGGACCTGGGAAACCAGACACCTGGACATTTAGGAGGGTGTGAAGGGGGGTCCTCGCTGTGGAGGAGGGGGAGGTGAGAGCTGACCGGGGGTCCAGGCCTGCTCCCCACAAGGGGCCCCACTGTTCTGTCTCCCTCTGGTCCGGGTAGTGGGGGCCCCTCCTCGGCCCTATTAAAAAGTGTCCACGGTCCTGGGAGACTGTCAGTTCATCCAAACCAGCAGAAGTCCCCTGGCGGCTGGAAACTGGAGCCGCAGCGGGAACCAGCCCAGCCTGACCCAGAGAGGAGGGAGCGGGGGGGGGGCTCCCTGTCCCCCACCTCCCTCTCGCCTGCCTGCGTCCCACTGGTCCCCACAGCCATCCTGGGAGCAAAGGGCTGTGCCCTCACACATCCTGGGCACCTCGGGGAGTCCCCTGATGGCAGACTCGCTTCCCTCTGCGGGAACAGCAAGGAACTGTGGCCAAATCTAGGAAATTGGGGGGACACAGAGGGAGGGGAGGGAGGGAGGGAGGGAGGGAGGGGGGGGGGAAGGAAGGAAGGAAGGAAGGAAGGAAGGAAGGAAGGAAGGAAGGAAGGAAGGAAGGAGGGAAACTTTGGTGCCGACAGAGCCTGATTTCCCATAGTAAACCATCACACTGGAGTCACCTCGACCATGACACCCAAGACCCCACGCTCCCCCTCGGTCTTTTCTCAGGGTCAGAAATCATGTCACATGCAGACTGGATGCTGTTGAGGTCCTGGGGGTGCCAGAATGCAGCTTATAAAACACAATTTCACACAAAAATGAAGCCAATTAAGGGGACCAGGCTGGAGACGGCCCCCCTCACTCACCCTGGCAGCTAAGGGACAGCAGGGCTGCTACCTGCTGTAAGTAATGTAATTAACCCCTTTGGACAGAAATCAATGCACTTTGCAAAGCCCCCTGCACCCGCCAAGGGCCCCGAGGAGGGGCCAGGGCAGCCCCCCTTTCAGGGACAGCAGGTCCCCTCCCAGAGGGGCCACCACCTCCCACAAGTCAGCGGCCAGATGGACTCAGGCCAAAGAGAGGAAAGTGGAAGGGTCTTGGAGAAGAGCATCGGTCCCTTCACCCGGGGCTCCAAGGACAGTCAGTGTGGGAGCTCAATCCAGGGCCCGCTTTCTCCCGTGTCTGGGCTGAACTCTTGCCCTGGCCTGGGCCAAATGGGGGTTTGGAATTCGGTTGGGCTGTTCTTGGATTTGGGGTTCTGCTCAGCAAACATAACCAAGATCCCCAAGAACACCGCTCTCCTCGAGCAGGAGATGAAAGCCTGGGGAGCCCGGGAAGGGCAAGTTTAACAAACAACTCCAGAGGGGGGGAGGGAAAAAAAAGACTCCTTCACGGATTCCTGGTTCCACACCTATTTGGAAATCCTCTGTCGGGGTCTGGGCAGGGCAGGGCGCCTCCTGCACAGTCTCCGGCTTGATCCCAGCCACGCCAGCTTCTCCTCGTAAAAGTCGGTCATAATTTCCTGCCCCCCGTGGGGGTTGCTACTTCCCGTAAGGCAGCGGGCGGCCCGGGCCCCCCCAGCCGGCGCGGGAAGTGCGCCCAGGGCGAGGGGTGGGGCAGGGGCTGCGGGACCCTGGGAGGCCCTGGCTAGGTCTGCGGACATTGCGCCCCGATTCCTCCTCGCGCCCCCGGTTTAGAGGACGCCTCGAGCACCGTTGCGCGGCCCGGGCCGTCCTGACCTTCCGTCTGGGAGCCCCGGGACCTTCCCCGAGGGGGCTCCTCCCGCCGCCCCGCACGCTAGTCTTCGTGGCGCTGCGTTCTCTCGCCTTTCACGCAATGGCCCCGAGTGCGCCCTAAAAGTCGTCTGCCTCGCCCGCGGCCCAGAAGATGAGCTCGAGTCCCCTCTCGGAACCCCAAACTCCATTCAGAGCAAAGGGGCCGACCCCTGGCCGAGCGCTGCGCTCCGCGCTGCTGGGCACACGCAACCCGCCCTTCGTTCCGCTCCACCCGCCACGCACCCGGCTGCCGTGCGCGCGGCGGGACTGACTCCGCCGGGGCCCAGGAGCCGGACTGTGGGTTCAAGGCCCTCGATTCTCCGCCAGGACGACGGCGGCAACCTTGTCCCAGACTCGGCCGGAGCCCCCCACAGGGAAGGCGAGGGGACGCGTGGCTTTACCCAGGCGCAGCGACCTGCATCTCTGGAGAGCGTACGCGGCTCAGGGTCTCCTGAGACCTGAGTTTTGGAGGCCAAGATCCTGGGCCTACGGGTTTGCCCTTAAAGGGCAGAGGTCACCTTTCCTCCTGACCCTATTAAGCTGGTCGAGAAGCCCCCTTGGTCTGTAAGGTTCAGTGTCCGGCTTTGGGCACTGTCGAGAGCGCCCCAGGGCTCAAGGACTCAGCGTCTTCCTGGGGGTGGGGGCGGCGCTCGGAGCGCGGCACCACCCAGCCCTGAGCTCCGGGCTGCGTTGGGCGGGTGGGGGGCGGGTGACGGGGGCTGGGGGTGGGGGGGGGGTCGTCCGGCCTTTCTCCAGTCGGTGGACAGAAGGATCTCTCTGTGCCCAACCTTCCCCACCAGGGAGGGTGGCACGTCCAGACTGGCGCGCCTCTGCCAGTCCCACGAGGAGGGACTCTCTCAGGACCGGATGGGAGTAGGCCGGGGGCTCGGCTGTGGGGAGGGGAGTCCGGGCCACTAGCTCCGTGCGCCCCTGTCCACACACCCTCTCCTGGGCCGCAAAGCCCCGCCGGCCACCTGCTCCCTTCACACCACTTCCCTCTAGGGCCCCGGGTTCTGCTGCAAGGGCGCGGCCGCCAAGTCCAGGACAGCGCTTCTGACATCTGCGCCCCTGTACCTGACACCTCCGGCCGCTCCGGGAATAACGGGGCGGCCCGGCTGCGCGGGGACGCAGTGGACAAAAGTGATGCGGGGGAAGCCGGCTTCCACGGAGGCCCTGCTCCGGGGGAGAGCCTTCCTCCCGTCCCCCCACCCCTTTCCCGGACGACCCAGACGCAGCCCTCGCGCCACCCTGTGCGCTGCGCGCCGAGACCTCCGCGCGCACCTCCATCCCGCGGAGAGTCGGGCGTTCCGGAGAAAGGCCGAAGCGGGGAGACTCCGGCCGAGGCTGTGTTTTAGAGCGTGCGCAGCGCCGGGTAATCTCTAAGACAAACACACACCCCTCTCCCCGCCACCCAGAGAAAGCGCGCACACGCGCCTGCCCACATGCACACTCACACACACGGTGTGCACGCCGGCCCGTCGAAAAGGACATTGGAAGCGAGCAGGACCCTGGCACGTCGCTCACCTGCCTCCAGAGCAGCGCCGTTCAGCATCCTGGAGCCAAAGGCGCGGATCGGCCGGGATGGAGGGACGGAGGCTGCCCTGCCGGGAAGAGCCGGGCGTCAGCGGGGCGCTGCGCTGGGTGGGGCGCGCGGGGGGCGCCTCCTCCCACCCGAGGTCGTTTGAACCTCTGCCCAGGGGGACCTCAGGTGCCCAGCGGTCTGGCGTAGAGATGGGAGATGCCCGAACCCCACCGTGCGTCCGGCCCTCCGCGCAAGCCCAGGGAAGGAAACTGCACCCCCACCGGGTCTCACCTTGGGGTCCAGACGTTCTCCCGAGCACCCGGTCCTCGGCGAGGGAGGGCGGGAGGCGGCGGCTGGAGGTGCTGGCCGGTCCCCAGGTCTCGCCGAGCGTCCCTCTGTTAATCCAAATAAATAAACCGTTGGATGGGAACCCCCCCCCCTCGCCTCACCTCCGGCCGCAGCTCCTCCACCTGTCTTTTATTTTCTGTTTATGCGTCCAGCTCGGGCGGGGGAGGAAGGGGGGTGGGCAGAGAGCCCCCCGGGCGGGCGCCGGGAGCCGCGCTCCGAGGCTGCGTCCCGCCCTTCCAGCCTCTCGGCGATCCCGGGAGGTGTTAATGGGGGGCTCGCCGCTGCGGAACCTCATAAAACCCCAGCATCTTGAGGCTTGGGCGCCGCGGGGGGCCGGAGTCGGGCGGCGCGCCCTGGGCTCGCGTCCCCGGCCGGCCTCGGCCTTCAGCGAGCCTCCGCCCAGCAGATGCGCCCGGCGGGCGGCGCGGCCGGCGAGGGGCGGTGGCCGGAGCGCGGAGCTGGGCCGAGCCCTCGATCGCTCACCGCCAGCCCCCGCCCCTCGGGCCCTTCCCCGCTCTCGGCGCTCCGGGCGGGGCGCGGGGACCCAGCACTTGGGGGTGCGCTCTGGGCTCTAGGGGGGCGTAGTCGGCGGGTCAGCTCGAGGACCGGAGTCTCTCTCC
This sequence comes from Miniopterus schreibersii, assembly GCF_964146895.1. Lineage (NCBI taxonomy): Eukaryota > Metazoa > Chordata > Mammalia > Chiroptera > Miniopteridae > Miniopterus > Miniopterus schreibersii. The sequence continues at coordinate 1,654,572 of NC_138123.1, forward strand.
AGCGCGCCCTGGCCGGGAGGTGGGGATGGGTGCAGCCGACTCAAACTCTGGGAGACGAGCCTTGGGCGCGGCGGGGCGTGGGGGGGGGGGCGGCGCAGACAGACTTACAGACCCAGGACCGGCGGGCTCCTGTTACCTGATCTCAGGTCCCCAAGGGGCCGCGTCGCCCCAGCAGCCCCGCGCGCAGTCGGGCCGCAGGGAAGCAGTCGGAACGCCGGGAAGCTGGGCCTCTGGCTGACGATTGAACTCACTCCGCAACCCGGAGCGCCCCGCGCGGCGGGAGATGTGGGGCGAGGGGTGGCCGGGAGGCCCCCGCGCCGCCGGGGCAGGGGGTGCGCGCGGCGAGATTGGCCACTCCTGGACGCGGGCCCCGTGACGATGCCACACGCCCTTCCCGCCCCTCCCGGTGTCCCCACAGCCGCTCCTCCAGGGAGCCGTGGACTGGGGGCGCCTGCGAGCCGCGCGCGAAAACAGCGTGGGATGCGGGCCACGTGGGGCTGAGCGGCTCAGCAACACGGTTTAGGGGCGGGAGGGGACCCCGCAGGAGCCCCGAAGCCGAGCCTTCAGGCGCACTCTTCCCGTCTCCAATCCCCAGCGTAGCTCGAGGCACCCGGCCGGAGCGCTTCTCCCTCCCCTAGTTCACCTTCCAAGGCCCCCTCACCCCGACTTTCCCTTCCCACCCCGGCCTCTTGAGCTCTTTCTCTTCTCGGGAAGCCTCCCCCCCCCCCCCCCATGTCTCTCCGCCTCGCGTCCAGGGAGGGAACAGCCCGGCTGCTCAGTTTCTGCGCTGCCTGGAGAGGCCATCGGGTGGACGGATGGGAGGGATGGACGCACCCACCCACTCGAAAGCGCTTAGCTGCTCTCGCTCGTCCCTGCCCAAAGCAGCACTTCTTATCCACTTTTGGGAGACGCACCATTTTAGGGATTTGGTAAATCCAGGCATTCTGCGCGAACACGCACGGACGCCGGCGCAGAGGCGCGCGCCCTGAGCCGCACGCCGCGCGCACGTGGGAACACACATCGCGGGTGACAGGCTGAGGGGCCGGAACCTCCCGGTGCCCCTGGAGCCAGGATTCCGGGCTGACACCCCGAGTCTCGGAAGGGTGCTCCGGGAGTCTGGCAGTTTTGGGGTCTTGAGCCCTAACCCTTGAAACCCTTAGTGGGACTAGGGGTCTGCGCTCCCGCAGGAGCAGGGCATCCAGAGGGCACCCCAGGGACCACCCCACCCCTAACTAAGACAGCCGCGGGTTCTCCCACAGCCTTTTCTAGAAATCAGGCGATCCACGGAGGAGTTGGGGTGCTGACCGCCCCTACTCACCCCCCCACACTGAAACACGCCTCCCCCCCCCCCCCAGCAGAGGGTTTTGGGTAGAAGTACCTTTTAATTGTTGCGGGGAAGTGAAAAAAATTGCGCCCAGTTTTAGGTCCCCCACGCGGGCAGGCGTCCAGGCCCCACAGAAGATGGCGTGGCAGGTGCTGGCATGGAGTGGGGATGGAGGGGGAGCTCTGGGCTAGGCAGGGGCGGGAGGTCTCCAAGGGCTCACAGGAGCGCGTGGGAAATGCTGCCAGCCTGGCGGGAGCCCCTGCCCTAGCCTGGCTGCCCTGGAACCGTGTGTGCTGGACAGACCTCGGAGCGCCTTAGGATCAGGGACACTGAGGTGGAACAAAGACCGCCCGGGCCCATGGGGCATCTGCCCTTCTCCAGGCCCCTTGTGTTCCAGACGCACCGGGTTTGGAGCCCAAAGTTTCACTGCGGGGCGGTGGGGGAGTGGGGATTTAAAAGAAAGTCCTTCCTTTCCTGGCTCCCAAAATAGAGGCGGCCAGTGTGGCTTCTAGGGGAGGGGGTGCCTGTCATCCACCTGCTGGGAGGCCTGCGGAGGGCAGCCCCTTCCCCAGGAAGGGAAGAGCCAGCGCTGGGAATGCATCCACACCCTCCACCCCGTAAACCCCACAGCAAGGTCCCCCAGCTCCCTCTTGGTCCTTCCTGTTGGAAACAGTCTAGACATCAATCCCCCTGATTTATGGCGCCTGGCGGCGGGCGTCTCCAGGAACCTTGAAAGTGTAGCGGCCGGGAGTCCGTGTAGGCAGGGAAGTCTGTCTCTCCCCGCATCCACATGTGTTTGCAGACACACAAGCCCAGTAAGAAGCCTGCGTTTTTTACTTTACAACGTGCGAATACAATATAGCTCACCCTCTGCGGGCGAGGCCGGTTCATGCAGCCGAATTGTGTTTACTGTGGGAGCCCCCACCCGCGCCACCCCCGGCCTGCGGTTCACAGGCATCTCCCCAGAACCACAGAGAACTTCAGACCTTGGCTCCTGGCTGGCTGCAGGAGCTGGAAAGAGTCAGGTCGCCCCCCACCCCCACCCCCACCCCCATCACCCCCAGCAGCCTAGGAGGCTCCTTGCTGCGTTGCAGGGAAGGCTCTGCCAGGAAGAGCCACAAGCATCCCCCATAAGGGTCGTCCTTGATGGACACCCACACTGCCTGCTCCTTGGGCCGGTCCCGCTGCAGGAAGTGCCCTGGGAGAGACCTCTCTAGGAGGGAGGCATCCTTCTAAGTGACTTCCATCTGCCAAGGGGCTTTCTCAAGACTCTTAGGTAGGGGCTCCTTTTCAAAATGCATGCCCTTTCCTCCTTCTCGTTTCTCCATAAAAATGCCCCTTTTGGACTCTGTTTCTCTCTCTTCCCGGTCTTGGGACTGAGGAAGGAAGCGCCAACCACCCTGACCCGACAGTGGTTGCTCCTTGACCCAGGAATGGGAACGAGACAGGCTCCCAGGAGTTTACAAACCGTTCTGGAGAGACAGCTGCTGCCTCCATCAGGATGCTGACCCCCTTCTCCTGTTCTCACCATAATTTCTGGAGAGGGTGACGCCTGGCCACGGAGACCTCACAGGGCACCAGGGTTACAGCACCAGCAGACTCTGGGGCACCGAGACGCCGACAAGTTTGGGAAACAATTTCATATTTGACATGAAATGAGCCACAGAAGTCACGATGGGTGGGAATAGTAGGACCTCACTGGGCTTCTTTGCACTTATTTTACAGCTTAGCGGGGCTTTTCTTTTGAGCTGAACACGAGAGAAGGCACAAACCCTTTCTGGTTCCTTCACATCTGTAAAATGCTTACTGGGGCCACCGGCAGAGACCAAGGTGGACCCCTGGATGCTCGACGACCTTTCAGATTCTGCTGGGAGAAAAGGCTGAGGGTCTGCTCTGGGTGTCTTCAGCCTTCCAGAGACAAGAAAGGGCTCTCTGGGGGCCAGGTCCTCAGAGGGAGGCAGAGGAGGTGTGCGGAGAATAGTCCTGTGAGCTCCTAACCCAGGTTGGAGACATGCCCAGGGGCTTCCCAGCAGTGGATGGAATGGGTGTAAAGAGAGATTCACCTAGAAAGGGAAACGCATAAGAAATAGGAGTCGGCCCGGCAGGTGTGGCTCAGTGCTTGAGCCTTGTCTTGTGCACCAGGAGGTCACTGGTTCAATTCCAGGTCAGGGCACAGGCCCGGGTTGCAGACTCCATCCCCAACAGGGGGACGTGCAGGAGGCAGCCGATCAATGACTCTCATCATTGATGTTTCTCTCCCTCTCCCTCTCCTGTCCTCTCTCTCAAAAAAAATCAATAAAAACATATTTAAAAAAAACAAAAAACAGAGGAGTGAAATGTGGGGGACAGAAGGAAGAATGGTTTAATCAAGGCATCTGAAGTGGCCTGACCCCCAAGTCAGAGCGATTTAAAATCGTCGTGGAGACGACAAATGGAAGACGAGAGCCTTCTCCTGGCGGATGGCACTTCTTGGCCACTCAGATGCTGCGCACACAGCCCTGTGTCAGCCCCCGCGCAGCTTGAGATATAAATAAAATGACGAATGTCATGAAGCCCTCCCTTTGCCAGCCCCCTCCGCTGGGCTGCCGACCCCGAGGAGGAAACTGGGGAGTATGGAGGCTACAAGAAAATTCAAGAGGTACCGATGTCACCCAATCGCTGCCATTTATTTAATGGAACAGTCATTATTTTCTTTCTTCAGCACATGCATCTGATAATGAGGGAGACAAAGAGACAAACAACTGTCGATGGGCCACCAGAAACACACCAACAGCCACTAGCTTTTCTCATTTTATTGATGTTCTTCTGTATTTACGATGAGTCAAGTCTGGGTTGAGGTGCTGTTTTTTTTTAAAAAACTTCTGATTAAACGGAGAACAGAGATGAAACTGTCGTCAAACATAGAAATAGGCTGTTTTTTTTTAAAAAACTTCTGATTAAACGGAGAACAGAGATGAAACTGTCGTCAAACATAGAAATAGGAATTGAATCGCTTCTTTTTAGCTGGATCTTTAACACCGACTTGACCGTATGGACACTGCAGAAGTAGAAGGAACAGATGCTTAATGAATTGCTCAGCACCCACCTTGACAACGTACCGCGCTTCTCGTGGTGGAAAACGGGGACCGCCCACCACGTTACAGAGATCCTCTGACCTACCGGGTCCTGCAGACCAAGGGGAAAGTAGTGGCAACTCTGACCAATAATCGTAATCAGGGCCCAAGAACCACGTCCTGAAAGCTTCCTTCGGGTTTTAAGGTTTTAGTGTCAAAAACTCACCCTTAGAAAATCCTCGGGCCTCAATTTATGCAGAGCCCCGATGCACCTCATTAGAAACCGATATAAACACACACAAAAGTGAAGGCTTAATTTCCCAGTGTTGGCCGCAGTCAAAACATGGGCTTGGTGTCTACTCCTTAGTTACAAAGCGGGCCAGTTAAAGGAAATAATACCTTCTTGCTCTAAAACACAGAGTGGTCTGTGGACAGAGGTTCATAGTCCTATCCCTGCAATAATTTACCCGACTAGCATGCTTTTGAAAGGCTATGGTGGAGAGCCCACCCCCACTTATTTTTTGCTCAAAATAGGGATGGAGTCGTTAGTTCATCTGAATCTGGGCACATAGAGAGAGAGATTCACTGAAATAGACATTTTAGGAAATGTGCGGTTTTGGGGCAGTAGTTTCATGGTTAAAGACAGTAGAAAACTGCCACAGAAAGAAAGAGAGAGAGAGAGGAGGGGGGAAGGGAGGGAGAAAAAGGAACATACAGAAAATCATCATTTAAAGAAAACCCACCTCTCAGTGCTGGCAAGTTTCTATTTATTCAGCTAATAATGGGGGGAAAAAAAAAGCTTTCTGGGGCCTAGTCTGCAATATTCTAGCTCCCCTTTCCTGCCCCCTTTGTACTTACCTAGTGAACATGGCCTGTTTAAAACCTCGTGAAAAGTTTCCTGGTAATAAAGAGCTCCCACGGATTTCCAATCGCGGCCTTTCAAGGGCCCGATGGCCACGGTGACATGTTACCAAATTCCATTAAGTTTAAAGGCCCTCCGTTGGTCCTCAGGACGTCCCTGTCCTTGGCTGAAGGAGCTTGTGAAAAGCGCGCTCCAGGTCTAGTGAGCGTTTTTATTTGACTTGTTTAAATAATAGGTATTTATGAACTTACAGGGGCCCCGCAAGCGGCTGCTGTAAGGCGAGAATTTGCTACTCACGTGCCTGCAGGCCGAGCCGCAGCACTGGCCCCTCTGCCAGTGGGCGAGCTGGGTGAGCACCACGTAGCCCGTGGCCGGGTCCGAGTAGCTCAGCTGGCCGGCCTGCAGAGCCCGGAGCAGAGCGACCCGTTAGCCTCTGTACCCGTCCTGTCTCCTCGCCCCAAGCTCTACGCACAGGATACTGCCCAATGTCCTTGAAAAGAGCATGAACCGTCTCCTGGAAATTTCGGCCGCCCCTTGCCATCAAAGAGCGAACGCATTCCAGCAGGACACGCAGCCCCACTTCACGTGGCAGGAGGGGGAAATGTACAGCTTGAGAGAACCGGGGAGCCGATGGGAAAACAAGAAGCCCTCTATGCCCCCTAACAAAGCAGCCACCGGCAGGTATTTTTCATCCAGTTCCTAGGTAACGAGTTTAATAGCAGGTGCTCTCGACGACTTGAAGGGCTTAAGAGGCTGAGAACGAACTTTCACTCAGAAGTCGCGCTTGCGAGTTCAGTGCTTAAAATATGTGGACGGTGATTTAAACTTACGGGAAAGGCGCTAATGGAAACCAACAGTCCACAGAAAAGGGCCGCCTTCGCCGTGATTGAACACGGCTGTACCCCCGCGACGTGGGGCTGAGTTGAATATTTTACACTGTTTTCTTTTCTTTTTAAAGAGTGTTGTTAGTTCTGTTTTTACGCACAAAAAATCAAGTATTGTTTTACCATATTAACACTCACTGCTTTCATGAGTTTTGACCAAAAGCAACTTTTACAGCGGCCCTTTGGAAGCTGAATGCACTCTACCTACATTCAAACAGGGTTTTCAAAACCGTCCCCTGCACTGGGGCGAAGGTGATGTAGACACTTCGACCCCCTCCTTGGGCCTTGACCATGTGGCTGATGTCCTTTAGCCTGAGGTCTTGCAGAGGAACTTGCTCCTGTTCTCAGAGAGAGTGGAAGGAAGAGAGGCTCTGAGAGAGACACATCGATTGGTTGCCTCCCGCACGTGCCCCAGTCGGGGTCAGGGATTGAGCCTGCAACCGAGGTGTGTGCCCTTGGCTGGAATCGAACCCAGAACCCTCCAGCCTGCAGGGCCATGCTCTAACCACTGAACCACACCAGCCAGGGCCCTGCTGAGACTGTATGTAGAAGTTTCAACATTTGCATGAGTCAGGCAGGATTCTCAGGGCCTCCTAACCAGCAGTTAGGGGATAAAAGTCAACTTTAGGCAACTACCCAGGTTTCCGTCCACTCCTGTGGCTCAGGCCACACCAGACATCAGCCCTGTCAAGCACGGGCCACACACACACACACGGGGTATTAAAAAGGCTGTGTCTCTATCGCAGACTCGCTCTCTCGAGATGAAAAGCATGTATATAAACACGCTACCTTTAGACTCATGTAGCCTGAGGAGTCAGGAAGCCGAGGGAGATGCTAAGTTTAGGTGTCAGCACCCACAGGCGACTGTCCGGTCCCCCAACAGAAGAAAACAGAAGAAAACAGCTCAAGGTGGTCCAGTAGGAACCGACGGGCCCAGTGAGTTCCCTTGAAACTGTGCCCCGCGGGGGTGGAGGGAGGGACGGAAGGACGCCAGCAAAGCGTAGAACAGATCAAAAATAAGCTCAGGTTTTATTTTTCATTATCAAAATCACGGGATGGCAGGGTGTTCAGCTGACTGTGCGGATGAAACGCACGGCTTTTCCCTGGGACTTCTCAGCTCCTCTGCCCCATCCATCAGTTCCTTCACACGCGTCCCCAACACACGCAGAAACACAGGCACGGAAACACAGACACAGAAACACAGACAGACACGGAAACACAGACACAGAAACACAGACACAGAAACACAGACAGACACGGAAACACAGACACGGAAACACAGACACAGAAACACAGACACGGAAACACAGACACAGAAACACACACACAGAAACACAGACAGACACGGAAACACAGACACAGAAACACAGACAGACACGGAAACACAGACACGGAAACACAGACACAGAAACACAGACACGGAAACACAGACAGACACGGAAACACAGACACAGAAACACAGACAGACACGGAAACACAGACACGGAAACACAGACACAGAAACACAGACAGACACGGAAACACAGACACAGAAACACAGACAGACACGGAAACACAGACACGGAAACACAGACACAGAAACACAGACACGGAAACACAGACAGACACGGAAACACAGACAGAAACAGAAAAGCACACACACAGAGACACACAGACACACAGACACACACAGACAGACAGACACACACAGAGACACACACACACACACACACACACACACACACACACGCAGGAGCGACGGCCCCGCCCCGCCCGCGGTCAGCTGTCAGTGGTCAGACGCGGGTCGCGCTCGTGCTCAGGGCAGACGCGCGTGGGCGCCCCACCGGGAGCGGCGTGGGCAGCGCGAGCGGTCAGCGGCCGCAGGCTGGACACCCCGGGTCCCCCCTCCCCGCGCCGGGACGCGCAGGCGCACGGACGCCGGGGTCCCGAGGGCCACACGGGAGAGCTCTCACCGCGCAGGCGCCCAGACGCCCGGGGGGGGGGGGGGGAGCGGGCAGAAGGGGCCTCACTGCGCAGGCGCACGAGGCGGCGCAGGGGGCGGGGCCTCACCGCGCATGCGGCCGCGTGCAGGTCGGCGATCCGTCGCTCCGCCGCCGTTAGCGCGTCGCTCTCCGGGCGCCTGTCTGTCCCCACCGGCCCGTCCTCCGAGCGGAGCCCGGCGCCGCCGCGCTGTCCCTCCGAAGCGGAGCAGAGGGTGGCGCGGGGGGGCCGGCGGGACCCTGGTGCGACCCCGAGGGGCCGTGGCGGCCGGGCGGCGGGGGGCCGTGCCCCGAACGCAGCGGCCACCAGTGTCCGGACGCGCTCGGCCACCATGGCTGCGGGGCCGTCCTGCCCCGCCCCGCGCTCGCCCCGCCCCCAGCATATGCCCCGCCCCCGCCGAGCTCGCCCCGCCCATCAGCAGCATATGCCCCCGCCCCCGAGCTCGCCCCGCCCTTCTGCAGCATATGCCCCGCCCGTGTCGAGCTCGCCCCGCCTACACCTGCAACGTTGCCCCGCCCCCGCCGAGCTCGCCCCGCCCTTCTGCAGCATATGCCCCGCCCCTGAGCCCGCCCCGCCCACCATCAGCATATGCCCCGCCCACCATCAGCATATGCCCCGCCCACGTCGAGCTCGCCCCGCCCACACCTGCAACCTTGCCCCGCCCACGTCGAGCTCGCCCCGCCCACACCTGCAACCTTGCCCCGCCCACGTCGAGCTCGCCCCGCCCGTCGAGGAGGACTCGGGGACCCCGAGAGCGCGCACCTTCCGCCCCCTGATCCTCAGGCTCCGGCTCTCCCCGCGAGGCACAGCCGCCAGGGTCCCAGGAAGCGAGGGAGTGGCCCGGGCTTGCTGGCGTCCAGAAGGGCCTGGGAGGCGCAGGGGCAGGGCCGAGGGACCGCGGGGGACCCAGCGTGCCATCAGCCACCAAAAAGGGGGGTGACTTCTGCCCGAAAGGGGAGAGCTAGCAATCCCGACACCCCCGCAAATTGAATTTGAGGGAATTAGCAGGAGCCCAGGAGGTAGTCTCAGGTGCGAGAATTAAATTAACACCCCTCTGCGGCCCCGCACCCCCCCCCCCCAGCCAGGGCTTCAGGGAAAGGGGGGTTGAAGAGCAGCCTTTTATAGGGGTTTGGTTGGCAAGAACCGAGAACAAGGGTAGGTTTTCGAGGGGTGCAGGAGGACGGCTGCGCCACCCGCCCTCCGGGCATCTGCGCGCACCGCGCGACCCTCACCGCACCGGGGCGTCGTCGTGGGTGCTGACCGACGCCACCCTGTTGGTCCCTGATGAACCTCGTGGTGAGTTCATAAGCTGGAGGCCTATTTTGCAAACCTGCTTCCTTAGTGTTGGAATAACAGGAGAGTTTGGAACCTGGAAGGCTTGAGGAGGGACCCTGGGGGGCGGCATGGAAAGGTGGGACCAAACTTGAGGTCACCCCAAGCAGGAAACTGCCATTAGAAAAGGGAATTCACCAAGGGGGGGGGGGTGTCTCCCCAAACCAAAATCTCAAACAAAGGAGCTGCATCTGGAAGTTCAGGTGGAGCGCACTGCTTTTAAAATCGAGGATGGGAACCTGTTAATAGATCATGAAATTGATTCCAGGGGTGGGGACACTGTTTTACAGAAATGCCACTAGGCCAGGTTCCCACAGAAAGTAAAAAGTCATCTCATCCGGGAGGAGTATTTCTAAGTGAAACTTGTATGGGTGGGCGAGGGGTGGGCGTGAACGTAAAGTATTAATATTTAATCGCTTATCGTTTCAGACATTTTCGCTGACGTCCTTCCTCTAACCTCCCACAAGCATTTGCCCCATGTTACCTTTTTCTATGTGTGTAATAATTTTTTTTGCAGGGTTTTCCCCAACGGATCCTAAACAAGACCATAGGGAACATGTCATTTTCATCTTGGTATCTCCACAGCCCATCTTGTACTTTTATGCCTAGAACTGTGACTCTTAGTAATAAATAATGAATTTTAATGGGCAGACGACTCAGCGAGTCTCCATTCTCAGTTACGTATTAACTACATTCCATATGAAAATTTAAACTTAACATTCTGTACATAATCATGCAGATTTGAAAGTATTTACTATATATTAATTGTTGCGAATGAATACTTTTTAAAAAGTAGGTGATAAAATATACCAACTCTGAAATCCTATTACATTTTATTTATGAAATCACATTGGGCCCTTTAACTGATAAACTGGATGCAGACATTATCAAATTATTGGGTCCACACCCCTGAAATCTGCCTCTAATTGACTTTCAGCGTCGTCTCCTAATGAATCGAGAATGGACTGCACTGTCAGTGGACAGATGGGTGCCGGAAGCTCAGAGCCACACCCAGATTCTTGTCCGCAGGCCACCCGCTCGGCCCAGTCCTTGTGGACACTGATCTATGTATCCGACGTTTTTTGAATCGCCAGATGCTGAGCTACGACATGTCACGTTCCACCCAGTGCCCTTTCACTCTCCATTCTTATGATTGAGAGCAAGTGATAACACGCCCCTGGGGTTGCCTGTAGGGAATCTTTGTTGCATTTCATGGGACACCCAGTGGCACACTCTGTTTCACCGAGCTGGTCTTAGGAAATCCTCGCGGGAACCATCAACTCGAGAGCCCAGCGAATCCCGGCCGCCTCCTCGGGGGAGCCTAACCCGCTGACGCTGCAGCCCAGGGCCTAGGCCCCGGCTCTCATCTTTCCCTTTGCTTCTGGTTCCCTCCGGGGGGCTGGGGACCGGCTGCACGCATGGCGTTACCTCGCTGCTTCATCTCCTCTCCAGCCCTCTCAATCACTGACCTTCCGGCAATAGCTGGATCAGCACTGTGTTTTGGAAACGAGGCCTGCAGCCACCGCGTTGTAGGGCTTCTCCTGTCCCGACACGGTTGTACAGAGATCTTGGTCAAGGCCATACACACCACAAGCAAATGAGAGTGTTGTTCTTGGCAATCTCGCCGCCTGAGGGAGAAGGCATGGCCACTGTTCCATGACCGGAATGAAAGGCACACTCAGCTTCGGGTCAAGGATCCATGACACTGACGCGTCTGCCGTGTCTGCCGAGTGCGATACATGTTAATATCTTCCCCGTGGCTGGCGCGAGCGATGCGCCTCAGTGATCGGCGCAGCTCACCCTGCCCACGAGCTTTGCTGCAGGTGCAGCACCGGGCCCCTTTCAAATCCCGTGCCGCACGCACCTGCCACGAGCGTGGCCACACTGATACAGGTCTGAGAGGACGTCCTCAACACCGGTTGCCCCGTCCGATGATATCTGTCGACGGCACGTTTTGGATAGCATGGTGTGTTCTACCTGCCACTTTATCCCACAGTTAGGAACAGCGCCTGCCCCGTAGTTCAGCAAGTGAATAAATCCTAACGGTTGTGGGTCAGGTGGAAAGGTCATTGTCCCCGAAGCCACACGGGCCTGGACGTGCACCTTCGCCCAACGACCTTCTCATTCTGCGCCTCTGGGGTGACGTCTCCCCTAAGCCTGGCATTCACAGTTGCACCGGCCTGCCTCTGGGGGGCAGTAGGGTGCAGGGCTTGAGGGTGGCTTCCCATTGACCTAAGTCAACCACCTCCACCTGCTGAATGAGTCATCCCTGCCCCGGTTCATCCTGTCAGATAGGCGTAATGGTAACGCCTCCCCCATGGGGTGTTTGTAGGATTAAATGAGATGCTTCCTGCCAGGCACTTTGACTCGTGCCTGGCACAGATTAAATGTCGAATAATAAAGTTAGGTTTGTTATTATCGAACTGGCTGCCTGGTTCTGTAGGTTCCCCGTCATTATTTAAGGAATTTAAGCAGAGGCGGAATAAATTGGTAGCAGTTTCACAGGTGAGATGTAAGCATTGGCCAGCCCCTCCAACCCTGGGATGTTCTGTTTCTATCACGTTGTTTCCAACAAATATCAAGGTATCTTTCATTTGCCACAATGGTGGCGCTAACCCGCGTATCGTGCTTTTTTTCCTGGTAGCACAATAGTCTCCTGGACAGTCTATGACCACAGAGTAGGGCCAAGACCACCACCACTTAAGTCCAGTCTACGTGTCCAGCTCATGGAGCAAACCAACTATAGACCCCAGAGACCTAGACAGACCGTTGACTCGGTTCAGGGAAAACACTAAGGAGCGGTTCTTTTGATAAGTGTCTTCCATATCGGTTAACGCATTGTTTTACATATTAATTTCAGAATAAAAGAAACTAAAAAGAAACTATTCTAAAAGAAGAGCTTAATAACTGCAAAAATGTACCTACTGTTGGCACAATGCACATTTCTCGAGAAAAATACTCCTGCTCTCCCTCCCTGCCCTTATTTTTTATTCCTGCCTTCTTCTGTCTACCCCCTCCCCCCACTTCTTCCTACTCCCTTTTCCACGTTCCATTTCCCCTCAAAAAACAAAGGTGTTTTTGTGGAAATGGGAACATATTACAAGTCAAGTGTTTAGACTAGAAGCATATAAAGAAACAGTTCATTTTTTTCCCCCCCTTTTCATCTCAAGCACAAAACATATATTGTAAAAATTATTTTTAAGCAGAATAATAGAGCGCCCCCCCATGGTGGGGCCCGGCCATTTCTAGTGAAATGAAACTTCCTAAGCCAGTCTGGTCAGAGAGAGAACACAAAAACAATATGCCCCCCCCTTTTTTTTCTTTTTATAAATACGAAGACTGGCAGCTGCACTTTTTCTTACGGTCGGCAAGCATGGCTCTCAAAAAAAAAAAAAAACACACAAATGTTTTCACTCTGACTTTATGCGGACAAGAGCGAAAAAGAATGAACTAGCTGAACGAGTCAAAATACAGGGGCAAATCAAGGAAAATTACTACATTTTTCTCAGGTAGGAGTAACAATGAGCTATTAATAAACGCTTGTGCTCATAAACTATTTGAAATTTCTCTTCCTAAAATGGTATCTCTTTAAAGTTTGCAGTGAATTATGTGAGCTATGTGGTTGGACAAAGTTTATCTCTATTTGTGAAGGACCAGAGCCCTGGCTGAACGCCTCCTAGGGTCGCTATGGTCCAGCGTCAACTTTCCTTAGAGTTCTAGTTTTATCTTTTTTTAAAAAATTATTATTATTACCTTAAAATCTTTATGGCAGAAGACATGAAACAAGTACAAAAAATAGAGAAAAAGTGTGATGGGTGCCCATGCCCCCCTCACCCAGCTTCAGCACTCACGTGCCCACGGCAACGATAATTTGGCCTACGGCTCCTCTTCTCTAATCACACTTTTATAACAAACGACAGCTACCGTGAATATTTTAATACCTATGTCCAAGGGATGTAATCGCTTTCAAATGTAACCACAATACTATTAACACACCAGAAAGAAGAGGGATGTTTTCTTACTCTCAGCAAATACAGAGTGACGGTTAGGATTTCTAATTGTCTCTTACAGGGGACGCTTTCGTCGTTTTTCATCTCTAGGTTCTTCCCCAGTATATTTTTCCCCCTTTGAAATGTATTTGCTGAAGTGGGTTGTTTTTACTTCTTACACATGGGGCATTGGATTTAGAGACTTGATCAGATTTAGGTGTGTGTGGTTTTTCTTGCCAAGACACCTTCTAGGAACGGCTGTGTTCAATTAGGAGGCACAGAAGGTTTGATTATATTTCTTTTTGTGAGGTTAGTGTTAATGCTTAGTATCTAGCTCCACTCATGTATTAGAAGCTGCAAAATGGTGATATTCTAATAGAATATCATTCCTTCTTTATTTGCTGGAATATTTCTCTAAATGGAAAATTCACTTACCCATCCTTTTAGTGACCTGGCATTGCGGTTCCTCCCTCGAATGCCGCCTGGGCTACCACCGGGCCTTGGGAGGGAACCACCGCCTTTCCGAGGCTCCTGCAGACTTTGAATGTCAGAGGTATTTAATGGAAATTGGTGTTTTATACCCAGGTGGGGGGAGGGGCAGGCGCCAATCAAACAAAAGACGCTGTTCTACCTCCCCAAGGCCAGGCCTCTCGCCTTCCCGGTGCTTAACTGAATGGATTACTCAGACAACAGAGGTGTGACGTCAGCTCCCAGGCAGCTTTTCTGGGCCTATATTACAGGTGCTTTAATGAGCAAACTTCAGCTGCTTCTTTCCGTCTGGAAAAGGGACGGATAGAAGGGAGGGGGGGTGGAGAAAAGAAAGAAAGGAACCGTCTTGAGTGAGTGAGTGTGTGCTGCGAGGACACACTCAGCATGGGGAATGCTTCCATCACTGTCAAGACTTTGAAAGGGTTCAGCAACCATCGAGTGGCCCGAGAACACCCGCAAGAACCTGGAAATCCGGTCTTCACCGCCCAGAAGGAGGCCTGTGGTGCTGGAGGCCTCAAACGCCCTCTTGGCTGAACTCATCTTGTGACTCACACATTCCCCAGGGAGCAGAGGCTGAGCGAGCCGAAGGACTGTCAACATCGGGGCCCTCGGGCCTGCTTGGGTACGGGCCGGGAAGGGTTAACGTGGGGCCCCCGCCCTAGAGGAGTGTGGTCCGCTATCTGCAGAGGGGCCCGCGGGTGGGAGGGCGGCTCAGGAGCGTCTGGCAGTCCCGGCAGCCCAGGAGCCGCAGTCTCGCTGCTGATAAGGTATCTCTCCCCTCCCACTGCAGCGGGATCCTCGTGTTTAAAATACAGTCAGCCAGAATATATTTTATGTTTGCTTCCCTGCTTTTCTTCCCCCCTCCTGCTCCTCTAAAGAAATGTATTTATATAAAATTTCAAGCACGTAAATAGATCTCCTTCCTCTCTTTTAATCTGAGATTTCTCATCCCTCTCTGGTGTCTTTCTTGGAATTTGCTTGGTGAAAAACCCACATTTGAGATTTGGCTTCTTGCATCCCAGTGGCTCCACTTAACATTACTAACTTGCCCCCTGTGTTTCGTGCCTTGGGAGTTGGATCTAGAAGCTGAAGCAGATATAAGGTCTCTTCTTTTAGCAGGAGTATTGAACAGGTATCCCGCATACATCTATCGGGGCACACGATGTGGGATTGTCTCGCCTTTACAGTTAGTGCTCAGGTTATCATCTCCTTAAAGAAAAATTGTTACAGACACAGTTAAAGTCCCTCCCATCCCACCCCTAGGCCCCTACCCGAAGTAACTACCACCCTGAATTTTGTGACCCATTTTCATACATATTTTCGCAGCTTAATTATACATGCATGTTTTTATCAACTAGATTTAAAATGTATCTGTAGGTTTAAGTTCTTACACAATTAGCTTCAAACTGCATGACTGTGTTGGCAGCTTCCTTTGTGAATTGATCTATATCGACCTATGAGAATCTAATTCATGGTATTTTTAACCACAACTTGATATCTCATGATATGAATGGCTCCCCATTTATTTATTCCTGTGTCTACTGACGGACGGCTGTTCCTTGCATTTTCCAGTCATGAATCGACCTGCAATGAGTATTCTTGTACCTGAGTCCTGTGCACAGGTACTTGGGCCCCCAGGGCAGGTACCGGAAGAGAAATGTCCAGCTTTATTGGACTGGATTGTGTGGGCTCATGAGCACCTATCGTTGGTACATTTCCAACAATTTTGCAAACTGGTTTTCAAACACAGACATTATTAAAAAAAAATTACACAAACTTACAATTCAATAAATTATATGAAAAACAAAAGTAATAAATGCCCCAAGTTCACCCCTTGCTAATTAGTTTGCTATAATTTACTGGGCTCTCATTGTACAAGCTACAGTTATCTGAGCTCCTGCGGTTATTTATACCTATTTTATCTCCATGGGGGAAACGAGATGTAAGAATGGGACCCTCTTATCTCCTCTCAGCTCTGCACCGAGCGGCACCGCGTTGGCAGCTCGCAGCCAGCACAGGGGGAGTGCTCCCGCCACAGAAACTGGACACGACCACAAATCAGGGCTAGATTTATCATTTGGTTCACGGTCTCGACTTCAGAAAGTGAGGGGAAAGAGTGTTGATAACGCAGAATAAACTGAAAAGTGTATCATGTCTGCAGCCCCCAAAGTGAGGAAACATCCAACATTCAAAAACTATTATCCAATAATACATCCAATGTCACATTAAACGGTCGCGTGAAAATTCTCGGGAAGTGATGGACTTGCTCAGTGAGGGGTGGAACCATTCAGAGGCCTAACTCACACGCGCTCAAAAGCAAATCCATCGTGGGATCAAGCTCTCAATACACAAAGCAATTTGCTTTTAAAAACACAAACGTAAGAGGATACCTTTGTGGCAAGAGGAGTCACCAACCAGGTCCATTTTCAGGAAAGGCCGGTTGGCTAGCTACAAACAGTATGCGTAGCGAGTGGTCAGCCTCCAGCTGTTAGCTCTGTCTGCATCCAACTCCGCTTTTAGTCCACTGTTGTCGGGGAGGCGGCCAGCCAGTGATTGAGCCAGGTGGTAATTCAAGGTTCAAGCCATCGCCTCTCAAGGCGGGACTCCTTGGATGGGCAATCTTAGCTCTGCGATTCCTGCGGGCGTGGTGAAGGCCTTGTCTGATCTACCTTGTGACCCGAGAGGCCCTGTCCGGTCCCACGTTTCCTTTTTTCCTTTCTTAGGCGTTACACCCCAATAAAACGTTTGTGCACCTGACTTATCTCTGGGCCTACCTCTTCTTGGGGACCCCACCTGCAACACTCTTTCCGTAGCGGCAGGAAGATGCGCGCCATAGGGTTAGGACTGGGAGTAAGAAGGACATTGCGGGGTCGCTTGGCAATAAAACAGGATACAAATTCTAAACAGCCATTTGGATGGATGCTGGCGGAATGACCACCGCGCAGGAATGAAGAGGAAACTGTCCTTTTCTAAGGCTTTCAAAGCAGAGGGCCCCAAATCCCTTATGACAGGGAGAAATATGTGTCTGACGAGGCGGGTGGCACTAGACTAAACTCCGTGATAGCGATGATTGAGCAGCTGGCGTCGCCCAGTGTGCAGCTCTGTGTGTAAATTGTCACACCCCCACATCCACGGGGCCCAAAGCGGAAAAGACGGCCTCGCTCGCTGGTCTCAGGCCACCTTCAAAGGGGAGCTGGTCAGAAGCGGGGGCGGGGGGGGGGGAGGGCGCGGGCTGGTTTTATGCGTGACCTGGAGGGGTGGGGGGTCTCTGAGTGCCGTCTTCCCAAACAGAAAGCACCCCTGGCTGTTTCCCCCGACGGCCCATCCCACGTCTGGCCATGTCCCAGAAACTGGACTTATTCTCTCGGGCCCTAGAACCAGAGAAAAGACAACGCGGAGAACTTTTCTCATGACCACTCACAGGAAATAGAGTAAAAATCTTGGCAGCTGCAGTTAAAAAGAAAACAACAACAACAAAGTCCCTTGAAGGCCCAGAAGATGATGCAATTTGCGTTTGGGCTGGTTTCAAATCTGAAGGGCGGCAGCCCGAGGAGAGGCGGATGGTAAAAATATTTCACAGACACTCTAGTTGAAACCGGCGTGGCCAGATTATTTGGGGAAGAAAGCGGAAACTGCAGAGTCCCCAGCAGCTTCTGTGCTCATGGGAATGAACGGGATTCGCTCTCACACGCCCAGGCCTGGGATCTCACAGTTCAAGGCCTCAAACCCCGACCAGCCGAGGGCCCGCCCTCCAGACCCTCTCCACTCGCTCGCCACCTCCCCGACCACGGGCCTCCACGGGACGTGAGTGATTTCGTGATCTCCCACTTAGCAAAACGAGTGTTTTCCATCTATTTTAAGCAACACTTGTTTCACCTCTTGATCTGAAAATGGAATACATCTGAGGGTGACGGCCCACCATTTTGCAGTTGGCCGTATTTCTTTCTTTCTTGGGGGCAAGTAAAATAACAGTCCATTTCAGGCTAGATTAGGTCAGATGCCACCGTAATAATGATCGTCGTAATAATATCAGCTCTATTTTGTTGTTTTTTAATTTTTTTAAAATATATCTTTATTGATTTCAGAGAGAGGAAGGGAGAGGGAGAGAGAGAAACATCAATGATGAGAGTCATTGATTGGCTGCCTCCTGCACGCCCCCGACTGGGGATCGAGCCCGCAACCCGGGCATGTGCCCTGACTGGGAATCGAACCCTGATCTCCTGGATTCTAGGTCGACGCTCAACTGCTGAGCCACACCAGCCGTGCTATCAGCTCTATTTTGAAAGGACCTCCTGTGTACTAGTCACTGTGTTAGGGCTTTGCAATTGGTATTTACTGTAACCTTCGTGAAAATGTGTGAGGATTAGCTTCCTGGGATATGTGAGAAAACAGACCGGGAGACGTGAACCTGGGAGCGGTAAGGCCTTCCCCGTGCAGGTCTAGCTGGATTCCAACTCTGTTCTCTTTCTGCTCTGTGACGTTGCCTCTCAGGAAAACCACAGCTGCCTCTTTTTACCCAACTCTAATAATAATGATAATAGTAATAATAACACTATAATGGTAACAGTAGCAAACACGGCAGTTACACACTCGGTGTGTGTTCACCTATTTAATACAACCCGCCCAGAAAACAGGCACCGGTTACCGTTCTTACCCTGATTCCACAGTGGAGGGGACTGAAGCGGACGTGTTGCCCGAGGGCCTCAGCTCCCGGTGGCAGAGCCAGCCTGGCCCTAGGCACGCAGTGTGGCCGCAGAGTCCTGACAAAGCCATCTGGCTCCCACACCAGGACTAACGCTGAACAGTAGGGACCCCCGCTCCCAGCAAGAGCTCGCGGCCCAGTGTCTGCAGGCCGGGCCCACAGTTCATTCATCGGCTTGCAGGCAGCAGATCTATTTATATCGCAGTTTAGATGTTTTCCCTCAGGTCCTATACGCCTCAGTACAGAGCACACTTTTTGTAGGTTGCAAAAAGAAATATATACTCTGCTCCTCCCTCAGGGGGGTTTGTTGAAGTATCAGGATTTAGCCACATGAAACATGAAATGATGGGGTCGAAGGGAAGGGAAGGATCACATTTTGTGCTTAACACGAGCTCAGCATTTCCTCATGTCCACAGAATCCTCGTAGCATCGATTACTGTTCTCACTTTACAGATGAGGATGCTGAGCGACGGCGAGGTATGGACTAACGTGCCCAAAGTCACGTCAGCGGTGACAGAACAGGTGGGTCTGCCTGCGGCCAGCGCACAATTTGCGGCCATAGCTTCAGGGGTAAGGGAAGGGTGGGCAGAGAGGGAGGGCTGAGCTGGAACAGAATAAAGGCCTGGTCTCTGGCGCCTGGCCTGGTCCAGAGAAGGGCGGCAGGAACCAGGACAAAAGCATGTGAGCGCCTGTGGCCACACTGAGGACAGCGGCCCTGAAGGGAGAAAGATATTTTGCAGGAGCCGGAGCAGAGCGTGGCTGAGATTTCACTTCACAACGTCAGCTCTCAAAGACCATCTAAAACCTCTGACCCTGCTGGGGAGTTGGCGGGAGGCCCTGGTAGGTCCCCAATGTCATCATTAGTGAAATGAAATTATTCAGTGACAGTGAGATGGCGCATCCGTGACACTCCTCAGATGAACGGACATTCGACCGTTAAAATTCAAAACCTGGCGAAGGATCTGGAACATTCGGTCCAGCCTTCTAGCCAGGAATCTGCTTTTTTAAAAACATAGCCAATGAGCTTCCCAGGAACGCCCGGGTGTGGTTTACAAGACGCGCTGAGTTCGAGGAGCTCTGGAAGGGGGCTTACCTCGGCCCCGTGAAGACAATGATTTAGGGCGTGGGGTGCAGCCACCCGCGTGGGCAGGAGACAGAGGGGTTACTGCAAAAACAGCCTGTCTTCTCTCGCATGGAAACAAAACAGAGGCAGAGGGAGGGCCTGGAGTCAACCAGCTTGTCTCAGGGACTATGTCACCCTGAAAAATGCAGGTCGGCGCTGGGCTTCTCAAAGTTAAGATGGATTTCAGCTCCCTGCCTGCTCCCTCCCGGGCCCCCCCGGGACCCACACCCCACCCCTGCAGCCACTCCGGACAGACCCCGCAGGCCAGGAGCTAAATCTGCGACTGGGAACAGAGCGCTGTGAAATCAATCCACCAGCTGGAGCAGAAAGTCCCAGAAACACACATTTCCTGGAAAATGACCCTCTCCTTTGGCCACGATTAACAGCGAACAAGATGCTTCAGAATCTCAACCGCGAGCAAAGCAGCAGGATTTTTTCTCTCTCTCTCTCCAAACCCCTGTCCAGTTTGTTTCACTCTCGGCGTTTATCTCTGACTCCCAGTAAAAGTCCCTTGTTAAAAAAAAATATTAATTTCCCCGTTACTGGGGCAAGTTGCTAGGGAACGGAGGCACCCGTGTTGGTGGGCGGGCTGAGGTGTGGTTTCCTCTGTGTGGTTTGTCACCTCCGTCGGCAAGGAGTCCCCTCACCAGACAGGAGCTCATGCCCCAAGGGTCTTCGATGGGTTTTCCGGTGAGCAAAGCATCTCAACGACACCCTTGAATGGTCCTCGCAGGCTCAGTTTCCACCGTCTAAATGTCCCCTGGCCAGAGTCGCCGCTCCCATGTCCTTCTGGACGAGTTCCCCCCCCCCCCCAGGGGCCCTCAGTAGCTGGGCTGCTGGCTGCTAACCCGGGACGCCTGATGACAACGACAGGTCCTCCCGCAACCCACTTCCTACTTTTCGGGGTGGGCGATAAACATTTTCACAATTTCGATGGGAACCGAAGACCCACACTCGGATTCTCGCACACCCACCCCTGCCTGGGTACCCCCGGGACCCTTCCCGTGTGGAGACGCGCGGCCCGGCTAGACCAGCTCTGTACTGAGACGCGTTAGCCCCGCGCCGTGGAGGCCTCTTAGTAGCTGAAGCCAGTTATCGGGACCCTGAACCCTTTGCACACACCACTCGCCCTTCCCCACCCTGCTGTCTGGGAGGCTCTGGGAGGCTCGGCCTCAGTGGTTCACGTCCACAAGCGCCTCTGTCCTCTGGCTTTCCGATGGGAACCCCTTACGGGAGGCCGGAGGGGGTGCCGGGTGTTGATCACCCTGCCTCTTGGCCTGAGACGCCCGGAGCAGCCTGGGCCCCTCTTCTGATGGTCAGCGCTCTCTCCAGGCTCTCCCCCGACTGCTGACAGCCCCGGTCGTTGGTCCTGTCCCCTCGCCACACGGCCCGGCTCAAGTTGCTGAAACTGCTCAGGGTAGGATAGGTTTTTGTTTTGTTTTTTTAAATATGTCGTTGTATTGATTTTTAGAGAGAAAAGAAGGGAGAGGGAGAGAGAGAAACATGGATGAGATGGAAACGTCCGTCGGCTGCCTCCTGCACGCCCCCTACTGGGGATGGAGCCCCCGACCCCGGGCATGTGCCCTGACCGGGGATCGAACCCGTGACCTCTCAGTGCATGAGACGGCCCTCAGCCAGCTGACCCGCACCGGCTGGGCCCGGCAGGAGAGTTATCTGTTGCACCTCCTGTTGAGCTGTTTTATCCTGTAATATTTACCTTGCTCTAAAAATCAGACATTTCTCGATTTGCTGTTTTTTTTTTTTTTTTGGCCTTCCTGACTGGGGGAGCTGGGATGAGCTGCTCCCTTAGGGATGAAGGACTTTGCCCTTTAGACCACCCGGGGGCGTGAGCGATGGTCAGGAGCTGCTGGGGGAAATGCCGGCCTCGCGATCTCGTCTCGCAGCCAGGAGAGGCGGGAGGGCCGCACCGCGCCGGTGACTCAGACGAAGCGCGTGGGAGGTGGGGCTTCGGAAAGAGGAAGGACCTGTCCCCACGTCCCCACTGACCAGCCTGAGGCCTTGAAGGGGCGCGGTGTGAGTCAGCCCGCCAACAAGAAGCCTCTCCTTTTAATGTTTTCCCCTCCAGCCCTGCCGTGCCGTGCCGTCGGGTGAAAAAGAGGGATGGGGCGACCGAAGTCAAGGCGGTGTCCCCCCTGCCCTGGCACACGCGTTGAGAAGTCAGGGTGGACCCCTGCTCTGCTCCCAGACGGTCAGAGGTGGTTTCACACGTCCGAGAGCTCGCGCCGTGCCCGACGCAGAGGCAGGAGACAGATTTTCAAACCAAACTGAACTGTTCTCTGCAAACAAACGCTAAAGTCTACGCACTTCAATAAGTCTTTACGTACCGGAAACTAGGAAAGCAAACACTGGAAGTGTTGGTTGAATAGATGAATGAATGAAGTAGTAAGTAAGCTTGATAGCACTGGGGGGTGAGCAGAAGAGTCTGGGACCTACAGGACCTCCTGGGGGGGGTTGTCATTTGCTGAGGGGAGCTCCGCCCCTCTCCCGCCCTTCCTCCGATTATTAGAGGAATTTATTAAGCACTCACATGCTAAGCGATTGACATGTTTTCACATAAACCTTCTTGTCCGGTTAATATGAATTTTAGCTATACTTTTCATTTCCTCTTTCGAGCTTGATTTTATATATGGAGCCAAACATGTTTTCTCCATCAAAATCTTATGGAAACCATAACGTTTTACAGAGGAGCCCATCCTGAAAATAGTAAAATCCAGACCTGAGGGCTTCCAGGATCCCAGTAACAGACAGTTCACCTCCCCGCCTTTATCTGGAGGTGGTCCCCTCACTGTGTGCATCAATCAATAAAGTACTGAAAACCAAACGGCCCCCAAATCGTGGGATATCACGGAGGGCGCACGCACGTACAAAGAGCGGCGATTCTAGTTCTTGCCCTTAGGTACTTTATGGTTGGAAGTGCTTAAATTATTAAATGTGAAAATAGCAAAGAGCAGTTAAATATTAACCAGCTGGGAACTGGCTAAACACACCACCGAAACCCAAAGGAGAGACACTGTTGTGGACTGAAGCCAGGGGAAGGCGCTTTGATGGAGGAGGCGGGACCTGAGCTGGGCCTCGAAGGACCGGTAGGAGGGAGGGGAGGGTCTCCAGACGGGTGGGCCCCTGCCGGAGCCCAGGGCGCTGCTGGCATCCTGTGTTAGAGGCCCAGGAAGGCAGGACTCTCACCGCAAGTACCAGGCTGCAAGTCCTGGGCTAACGCTACTGGAGAAGAGATGATGTCAGGACAGTGACAGGTGGCACTATTGTTTGGGACCTAATCGGAGTCTTTGTGTCCTGTGCCTGGAACAGGTGTGCTGAGGATGCTCCGAGCGATTGACGAGGCTCGTGGGGAGTAGATGGAAAATGGTTGTGAAATTTAGAGTGCTGGGTAGGTGGTAGGAGTTTAGGGAATTCACTGCTTAATTTTTGCTTATTTAGTCTATTTCCTTATTTAGTCTCGGCTTTACCTAGTGAAATCCTGTGCTCTGCTGGCTGAGGGTCCAGGAAGATCTGCTTACACAACTTATCTCCATTGGCCTCTTTTTCCCCCCCCAGGTATCCATCTTTCCTATTAGTACATAATTTTCCCCTAATATGTAATTTTAATGTAATGGGTTAAAAATTATATGTTGAATGGAGGCTTATCCCACAAAGACACAGTAAGTAAAGTAACAAAGTAAATGGACAGAGGAGCATCGTACAAGGTCTACTTTCAAATTTTGCGAATGTGCATAGAGAATTGTACTTCGGTTTTGCCTTTTTAGAACCAGAAAATCCAGTTTCCAGACCTAGATTTTCCCTGAAGACACAGTTTGACAGCGGGCTAATTACATCGAGAAAGTCTCTTTCAGTGTGAGCTTTCATTGTCTGTAAAACGAGGGAGTGATAACAAGTCCTTTAGTTTCTTTCAGTTTCATATAACAACGCCTTTTAGTTTGTTATATGTCAACGTTTTCGTTTATCCCACTTGGACAAAGGAATTTAAAGAAAGGGATGGCTCCAAAAATATTGAACGCGATTGTAATTTGGATATTTAAACACATCTGTGACGGAGATGCCAGAGGGCAATAAATAATTTTGAATTGAAAGAGAGACCTGCTTGAGTCTAGCTCATATTTGTTGAGCGAGAGAGAGAAGACACGGACTTTAGGAAGTAAACGGCTTTTCCTCTCTCAGTAGAATTTCGCAGGCGGACCCTGTTCCCTGGGGCGTCTTGGCTAACAGGAGAAGGTGCGTTCTGCCACGTGCATTCTTGCAATAAGATGTCCCTAGAGAGTCAGCTTCCTGCTTCGCCAGGTACGGTATCTATTCTACCTACTAATCCATACATACCGGGCCTGCCGGGACCCAGCTAATAAAATGGGATCGTAAAGCGCTTGACACCATCGCAGCTGTAAAAAGGCTACACGCCAGCGTGGTGAGGCCGGTCTTTCTGGTACGTACCTGAGGCCTTCGAGCGTGAAACGACGGAGTGAGTCAAACGTTAAGACTTTATTTCTTTATGCTTTCACAGACTGGAAGTCGTTTTTGCCAGCTGGCTTGCCGGGGCCAGCGGTTTCTAACTCAGTAGCAGGCCGCTTGATTGAAAACCGGCCTCCTACCTGCGCGAGTGGGCCTCTCCCCGTGAGCTCCTGCCTACGTAACTTAAGGGCTCACGCCTGCTTATTTCAAAGGGCAGGACAACGCGTTTATGTTGAAAATCATCGAGGGAAACCAATGGCTCTTCCCACCGGCAGACTCTGGAGGCCCAAGGACAACACTTGGGGTTGTGCGCAGCGAAGGCAGACGGGTGGGGCGACCGAGTCCTCTCCACCAGGGAAACAATTCCTACCTTGACCACCTTCCCGGCGCTGCTCTGTCCTTCCCAGAGAAGGTGACACGCAGAGGTGGCCTCGCCAGACCCTTGCCGGCGTCCTGGGTCTGTGACACCAGAAACAAGGGCAGAGAAGAGAGGACGTCCCCACTTTGGAAGCCCAGGAGAACGTGTAGTACTTGCTTATTTAACTCAGCCTGTTTTGCAGTCGTAAGGAGGGGTTCAGTCAGACACTGCGGAACTCCAGGTCTCTGTTTACCCTTCTGAGCACCTCCTGCTGTGGGATTATACCTTTGGGCCTGGTATTTATTTGACTGAGTTGACTGGCTGTTAGGTAGCGTCGTTTCCAAACTCGAGTCGATTGGATTCAAGGACATAAGTATTGTCCTATATTTTAGGAATGTAGCACTCGGCACACCGGGATGTGGCTTGGTAATTTCTCTCGGGCGTGGGGTTGCTCAGACGGGTTACTGATTCAGCTGGACTGCGGATGTTCCATTAGATGCTCTGATGTTTCCCTCCGGGACATCCCAAGGTCACTGCTAATTGGATGTGATGACTCACCCTCCTGAGAGGACTGAATGGGTGTGAGCAGAGTTGCCATTCAATGGAGATGTTTTTTATTGTCAGGAGGATCTGGTGGGTGGGGTTAGGAGATTCTTTCCCAGGCAGTGACACAGGGTGACGCACACTCCGCCCTGTTTCTCGGGGACCAGGTGAGGCTCCTGAGAGAGTCCCTGAAGACAACTGGGCTTCACTTGGTAGTACTCGGCTTCTGGTCTTTTTTCCTAACTCCAAGGACTGTTTTAAGTTTTCCAATGTCTGGCAGATTGTGGGACCAAGAGAAAGGTGAGCCAGGGGAAGCTGCTCAGAGGTAAGAGCTTTGATTCTATAATTTGGGGCAAATCACCTATAAAGGTGGTGGTGGTTGGGGGACAGGATATCTTTGCTGTATTGTCTTAGAGAATTTTGCTATTTTTTTCACTAAAAGTTTAGCAGCAAAAGAAACAGGTATTTTCCCACTTGAATTTTATAAATATTTGGATGTATTCAGATCTGGTAATAAAGGCATTAAGAGTGATCTTGGCTCTTTTGTCTCCAAATTGGAAGACTACTTTTTAAAAAGGTTTTATTGATTTTTAGAGAGAGAGGAAGGGAGAGGGGGAGAGAGAGGAACATCAAGGTGAGAGGGAAACATTGATCAGCTGCCTCCTGCACGCCCCCTACTGGGGATCGAGCCCACAACCCGGGCCTGTGCCCTGACCTAGAATCAAACCAAACCTTCTCCATTTAAAAAGTCCTCTCTGTCATTTTGAAGGAGACCTTACCTTTAGATGAAAATCCATGATGGTGCCACCTCGGTTGACACTAAAAGGCAGGTGCTGCTAAAATATTTTCAAGATGGCTTTCTAAGGACTTCAGAAACTTTGACCTGTTAGGTACTTTCTCTAAAGAGTATTTCTTCCGTAACAGATAAAGGTGGCGATACCAATAATACATTTCACTTAAGAACAGTAATGGGCAATGCAGAGTCAGGTGCTGGGAAACGCCTGACTTGGATATGTGCCGACGACCACCCATGAAATAAATTTAAATGTACCAGCAACTCTAATGCACGCAAAGGCCTAAATTATCTAAGAGTCCACGGTTACCAGATGAGATTCAAAGTCAAAGTTAACGTTTGGTAGATAAATCTAAACACAATAACTTAGGAAGTGCTAACGTGAAAAGAGATATTCGAATACTAGGCAACTACTAATCAGGAGAAGCCTGTTTAAATGCGAAGACAAAAGTACTCCTAGAGGTCAAGTCACAACCTAGTGGTACATCTACCAGGCAGACAGAACAGCGATAAACTGGTCTGTGTGTTATAACACAGCCCCGGACTATATAAAGCAAAAGTGGACGGAATGAAAAGTTGAGATGGACAAACCCAGCCTCGTAATTGGGACATTTTAACTCATCTCTCCCACTAATTGAATTGTGTCCGGCGAAGTCAGCAATAGAAAGAAGTCCACCACCCGATCAGGACACCTGATCCAGGTCATATTTTTAGAACATCTTACCCAAGAGCTGCAGAATATATATTCTCTACAAACACACACAAAAAGATCAAAAGCCCAAAACATTTAAAAAAGGTTAATCGCCTATAGGCCTTGCCAACAGTGTAGTCCATGTTCTGGGACTACTGTGGTCCCGACGAGTGTGTCAGTTGTCAAGAAGGAAACATCATTGCTGAAACAGGATCTCGGGAAGGTCTAATACCAATACGGAGGTGTGCCGTCTTCTGACTCCTCATTAATCACATTAGAAGCTCTGTATGAAACGAGCGTCGCTGAAGTTATGCCACTGGTTTAAATAAACGTATCGCCAAGATCAGTGTCTACAAAATTCCCTTTTTCCAGTAACTTTCAACAAATCATGCAAATTATGTGCATGTGTGTTTGTATCCCTTTTGTCTCAGGAATATCAGGATAGATAAATGGGTCTCTTGATTATGGTCATCTCAAAAGCTGGTTTGGCCCTCGCCGGTTTGGCCCGGCGGTTAGGGTGTCCCTACCTCGGTTGCAGGCTCGGTCCCCGGCCCTGGTCAGGGCCTGTGCGGGAGGCAGCCACTGAATGTGTCTCTCTCACATCGAGGTTTCTCTCCCTCCCTCTCTCTCTCTCCCCCTTCCACTCTCTCTGAAAAGCAATGGAAAAAATATCCTCAGGTAAGAATTAAAAAAAAAGAAAAAAAAGCGGGTTTAAAAAGATTTGCTTGGTTTGTGCATATACAGTATTTTCCCTTCATATACTTAAAGTAAATTGAAAAAAACACAGACAATAATTTTATATTATGCAGGGGTACAGCTGTTGCTCATATCCCAACAAATGACTGGGGAAAGCGCGTATATTAATATTCCCACACCGCAAATTAAAAACTCCTCCTGTGGGCGTCCGGGCAGGGTTCCTTTTTCATGGAGAAGAATTCATTATAGTGAAAGGAGAAGTTCTAGGCATTTAGTAACCCTTGGAGCAGAAGTGGTTTTCAGTTCACAGAATTTGTTTTTTAAGGTTTTGCTATATGGTAACTCCTTGGGTAGAGACAAGTTTTATTTGCGGGGTGGGGGGGTGGGGGGAGGGAAATGTATGTGGTACACGGTTTGCCTAATTGCGAAACCGAAATCCACAGAATAATTTCTGAAGAGGTCAGACAGAACCTGTAGCCCCCTTAAACTTGAAACTCACGCCGTCCATGTGATGGACGAGTAATCATTCCCGTTCTGCAAATGCAGGAACCGAGAAACCCAAGTGAGGCGTCTCACCCGGAGCCAGGTTATGCTAAAAGTATATACATTTTTTTCCCCTCCGCATTATGTCCTGTCCCCATGGTGGACCGTGAAGTCCCTGGTCATACAACATACCTGTTTGTGTTGCTCGAGCAACACCCGCCTTTGGCAAGAACATTTAAGCCGGGTGGGACCGGGTTTCCTTGTAGGCCCTTGAGCCTAAATTCTGTACTGAACTCCCGAGTCCCCTCGTTCTGACTTGGACTTGTCATGACTCACTTTTCACACCACGATCGGTTTCCTGTCCTCCTACCTTTTTGTGAGAACCAAGCTGGAAGCAACCCCCCTGGGTGACAGACTGGGTGGCCGTGCGCCAGGGGTGGTGCCCCCAGAAGGTGTCTGCGCAGGTGCCCAGCCCTGGACAGCCCTGGGAAGGGTCTCCATGGGACTCTTCCCCCGCGTCTTCTCCGAGGGTCCTGGGTGGAAGGAACAGAACAGAGAGAAGGGGTGTGAGGGGTGCGCGACCCTCAGCGGCCTCAGGCGGACCCGCCCTGACCCCCTGGCCTAGCTCGCGGCCTCTCCGGCTGCAAAGCGCAGGTCAAAGGACCTGTCAGTTGGAGAGTTAGGACAAGTCCCCAGACCCTGCGCGCAACCTGCCGCCTCCTACCCTCGGCCCTGGACCTGGGGGCTATTTCTAGGGGCCCTGGCTTCAGGGGGCGCCCTGGGAGGCCTGGCCTGACCCCCCCCCCCCCTCTGTGCGTGCGTCCAAAACGCAGGCCTCGCGGTGCTGCGCGTGCAGGAGGGTCTGGGACGCGGCCTCGCATGCAGGCCGGTGGCCCTGACCCCGGCCACCCGGGGGCCTACCTGGCAGGTGCAGGTGGGGCGAGCGCTCCTGAGCCGGGGTGGGGTGGGGTGGGGTGTGGGTGGGGGGTGGGGTGTGGGTGTGGGGTGTGGGTGGGGGGTGGGGCTGGGTTTCACACCGCGGGCCCCAGGCCCTGGCTGCAGGGGCAGGACGGGGCCCAGCTGCCAGGGCGCAGCCCCCCTGGCAGAAGACGCCCCACGGGCGCGCGGGGGCGCGGCCCTGCGTGGAAGCGCCGCGGAGGGAGGCCGTTTTCGGGGCGGGGGCGCGGGGGACGCGTCCGGGCGGGGGGGGGGGGGGGTCGCGGCGCGGTCGGGGGCCAGGTGCGCGCCCCGCCCCGCCCCGCCCTCGCCCCGCCCACTTCCTGGTCGGCGGCGGCGGCGGCGCAGGAACCGGGGCCCCGGGCGGCGGGGACACGGGCGCGCCCGCTGCTGTCACAGAGGCCGGCGGGCGCGCGGCGACAGGGGCACCTGAGCGCGGCCGCGCCCGCCCCGCGCGCCCCCCGCGCGCCCGGACATGTGACCATGGACAGCAGGACGCGGTGAGTGCGGCTAGGCCGCGGGCCCGGCCGGTCCCCCGGGCGCCCTGTCGCCGCCGCCCCGCCCCGCGCCCCGGGGCCCCGCGCGCCCGGCCGCTGCGCCGCGGTCCCGAGTGGGGCCCCCCGCGGCCTCCCCCCCCCACCGCGGGACCCGCGCCTGGATCTGCGCGGGGAGCCCGCGAGCCCGATCCCCTTAGATAGTATGTTCACCGGCTAGATGGAGCCTGCAGCCCAGGTCCCTCGGGAGGCCCGGGGCGGTTTCCATGGGGGGGGGGCTTTGCGTCCTGGGTTGGCCCCCCCAACTAGAAACTTAACTTGGCAAAGAATTCCTCCTTTCTTCCCTTGCCCCCGTTTTCTCACTCCCTGCCCAACCCCCCAACCCCCCCAGGCTTTAAAATAATGAATATTTTTTTACATACAAACGTGTATCTGTATGACTGCGAAAGGCTTCTTAAGTTTCACAGGGTCGCGTAGGCAGGACTTAATTTTTACACCTAAGAGACACGCTTAAGGAACACCGGGGCAGTTCTGTAGTTTAAAGTGCTTTTCTGCAGTGTCCTGACAGGGTGGGGGCAGGGGGCGAGCGGGTTAAAAAGCACCCTCTTGGAGGTTCTTTGGATTGTGAGAGGGGAGGCCACCCGGGTCGGACCGCCGCCTTGGGAAACTGTTAGCAGCGGGAGGGCTGGGGAGCCGTGTATTTACTTGCAAATGAAATGATAGGGCTTGTGGTCACTTCCTGTTTCTAGATTCTTGCCTCGTAATAAAAATTCGAAAAAGACAGAGACTGTCTGTTTAGGAGCCAAGCGGCGTCTTGAAGGAAGTGGCCGCGGAGAACAGCCCGTGGGCTGGGACGCTCCACGGAGTGTCTCCTGGTCCCCTCGGCAGGAAAAACTGAAATAAATGAACATGTTGGTCACGTGGGCACCGTGGTATCAGACTCGAGAATCTCTTATCTTGGGCAGAAGGCGATTAAAACAGAAGTCTGTTTGGAAAAAGAAAGCGTCTCAGTAGATTTCGGTTCACCTTTTGAAACTAAGCCCACCCCTAGGCCCAAAGTAGGAGAGGCTGGTGAAGAAGTTGGTCCTGTCCGAAGGGAGCAACCATTCCGTTCCTGGTGGGAGAACGGGCATGGAGCAGATGTGGGACTTCCCTAAAGACCAGTGACCTAAAACTAGGCTTTTCCCCTTGGCCTGGGCGGCTGCGTGTAGCCCGCCGCTTGAAACCCGCTGAAGCTGAGCAGTTACGTCTCAGGAAAAGTGGGAGGGAAGCATCCCATTTAAGGAGAATTATGAGCGTCTGGGGGTGGTCTCCACGGGGCAGGTGGAGCCAGGTTGCTCACGACCCACCCATACATCCCCAGCCCCCAGAGGGCAGTCTGGGCGGGAGAGGTGGAGGCGCTTGGGCACACGTGGCTTTCCTTTCCATTCCATACGATGAAGACGGTGCTTTATATTTACGCGTCACTTAATTCCCTTTTAAAAAATATGTCTTTATTGATTTCAGAGAGAGGAAGGGAGAGGGAGAGAGAGAAACATCAATGATGAGAGTCACGGACCGGCTGCCTCCTGCATGCCGCCCGCTGGGGA
This sequence comes from Miniopterus schreibersii, assembly GCF_964146895.1. Taxonomy (NCBI): domain Eukaryota; kingdom Metazoa; phylum Chordata; class Mammalia; order Chiroptera; family Miniopteridae; genus Miniopterus; species Miniopterus schreibersii. Next base: position 1,685,393 of record NC_138123.1, read on the forward strand.
TCGAGCCCGCAACCCAGGGCCTGTGCCCTGACCCGGAATCGAACCCGTGACCTCCTGGTTCATAGGTCTGCGCTCAACCACTGGGCCACGCCGGCCGGGTCATCGCTTAATTCTTTATAAAGTACTTCCAGATGTATTATCTAATTTATAATTCTCACTGAGGTTATTCTGGGATGCGAACAGGGCCCTTTCTAGGAGAAAACACAGGCTCCGAGGTGAAATGTTTTGCCCCAAGTCTTGGAAACTCTTGAGCCGCAACTCTCTTACGTTGCTGAACTGGGCCGGGGGGGACACCCAAAGGAAACCCACACCCGTGTCCCTGCCGCATGGTGGTCGTAGAGTGACCAGGCATCTACTGAGGCAAGAACAAGGTTCATTCTGAGACGTGTGGAAAGTATGGGCTTCACAGAGATGCGTATTTATGTCACAGGAAGTAGATATAATGAAGTTCTTTCTCGTTTAGGGAAAACCCGGAAAGAACCTTCGACTTGGTATTGAAGGTGAAATGTCACGCCTCCGAAAATGAAGGTACGTGTGTGTCGTCTCGGTTCCTGAAACAACCACGTCTGTCACAGCAGGTGGCCTGTGGTGTAGGCCCCCGGGGCAGGAGAGCGTCAGGGTCGGATTTCTGAGTGTTTGACGATCCTGCACCCCCTGCCTCAGGTGGCTGGGGGTGAAATAGGTGCCAGGCCTTGGCCCTGAGCTTGTAGAAATCACGAATGGTATCTGTGCGGCTTAAATTTCCGGGCTGTGTGAGGCGAACATTTACGGCACAGCCTCACCGTGGTCGATGGAGTTTTGGTGGAAGGGCTCACCTTTCATAGTCTTTCATCCGTCATCGGAAATTTAGCTCCTTTTTTTAAACATCAGTGAAAATTCTCCTCCGGTCCAGCGGGAGCCACACCAAGTCCCTTCTTTCTTTTTGAAAAAAACATGTTTTTATTGATTTTTATAGAGAGAGAGAGAGATAGAAACATCCATAATAGAGAAACATGGATGGGCTGCCTCCTGCGCGCCCCCTGCTGGGGATCGAGCCTGAAACCCAGGCCTGTGCCCCGACCGGGAATCGAACCAGCGACCTCCAGGTGCGTGAGTCGCTGCTCAACCACTGAGCCACGCCGGCCGGGCCCAATTCCCTCCTGATGTTTCCGGAATAGCCCCTTCTGTTGGAACCACACCACTAGCTTAGCACTTTCGGAGGGAGGTGAACAATCTCGTGGCGTTGCTGGGAAGGGTTTCAGCTGCCGGTTCTGTAAAACTTCCTGAAAAGACGATAGCCCTTCAGTAGGGGGACTTTTGTCAGTTTTCCCCACTTGTGTCACGTAGGCGTGTGTGTTGGGGGGAGAGGGCTGGGACTGTCTTCCTGCTTCTTGCCTCTTCCGTGTGTCCTTGCGCGATGTCTTTCCCCAGGTGTCTCCGGTGTGATTTCCCTGGCGGCGTGCTCGGACCCTGGGTAGTGTGCTGAGTGCGGGCCTGTGGAGACGGGCCGTCCGTTCTTGGTGCAGAGTCAGCTGACACTCTCAGCTGTGGAAACTGGCTGGCAATTATATGCTTTTTTTTTTTTTAAGCAGTTATATGCTCTTAGGCCATTTGGAGCTGCGCACCTTAAAATAGAGGAGCCCAACCCGGGTGTGGCGACATGGGCATGACTAATTTTAGGTAGGAAGTCACACGCACCCCTGGCTCCGCCAGCCCTGCCCGCTGCACCGCTGGCACCCAGGGGTGACTTGGTTGCTTTATTAAACAGCTTCCCGATACCGAAGCAGTGAGCCCAGACAAAGATGTTTCTGCTGCTCAGATGACTGCAGGAGGGGAAGTCGAACTGGAGCCCGAAGCCTGATATGACGAGGCTCTGGGGCTGAGCTCCCAGGACAACGGTGACAAACAGGAACTGATCCTGGGCAGTGGAGAGAAGCTGACTGAATAGAGGGGGCGAGGTGATGTGTCCTGAAGGGGTGAGGCCATCCGCCGCTCTGTCCCCAAGCGTCTCCGAGCAGCAGGGCTCCGTGGCATAGTCTACCTTCGCTCCTCTTTTCCCCTCACTCGGACTCATAAACCAACTAAAGGCATCGCCCACCTCCCCCAGGACCACCTGGGGCTTCAGGGGGTGAGTGGGCTGGAGGTTCAGAGACCCTGGCTTCAAGCACACATCCCAGGAGAGACTGGGGACTGTCGCAGTTTTGCTCACAGCCTTCGAAGTTGGACAACAGGTGGCTCCAGCGTAAGAGGCTCTGGCTGGAGTCTAGGTTGGGGTAGGGGTCACGCGGGACAGGGGAGCACCGTGTAGGGACCCTGGGAGCCGCCCCCGAGAGCAGAGTGCAGAACCCAGGACGGCCCCTGTCCTCTCGGACGCAGGCTGAAGCAGGGTGATACGAGGACCAGCGGCCTTCGGGGCACCGCGCTGTGCCTGCGGCAGGGCGATTGTGACCTTTCTGTAGGGACTTTTCAGCGGTTCGCTCCTTTCTCACTCCCTCTGCCCTTTTCCGTCTTCTGGGAAAGAGTCTGTCCAGTTTTATTTTTTTTCCACTTTGGCCTTTTATTATCTTCTTGCCCTTTGACTGCTCATGTTGAGACCACTACTTGTTAGAAACACATCCGTTGGTATCTTAACAGTTTATCCAGCCTGGTGAGGTTGCAGGTGCAATAAGTGGTTAAAATAAACAGGTTGGGCCTCTCTGGAGGTTGCGAGGTGTCCGGCCTACCCACGAATTCCATTAATGAGGCTGGTTGGCGGCAAACCCGAAAGGTCTTTTAAAAGCTAAACTTAACCGCGTAGAAAGCATTCACGACTTTTCTTCTCTTGATTGTGATTTAAATAGTATGAGCATGACTAGTACTTAGAAAACATGATAGTTGTATTTTTTGGTCCTTTAAAACGTAAATGCTACTATATAACTATACTTTTTCTTTTTTACTTTGATAAATATTCAAGGGACAGTGTTCAGGAATTATTAAAGTTATTAGAATATTCCTATTTAACTGTGAATAAAACCTATTTATTTAGTTCTGGCCGGGTTGCTCAGTTGATTAGGGCATCCTCCCGATACGCCAAGATTGTGGGTTCAATCCCAGGTCGGGGCACATACAAGAATCAACCAATGATACATAGATAAGTGGAGCAACAAATAGATGTTTAAATCTCCCTCCCTCCCTCCCTCCCTCCCTCCCTCCCTGTCTCTCCCTTTCTCCCTCTCAAATCAATAAAAAAAGTAAAATCAAACTATTTCAATTAGAGTCTGATATATGCATCAGTTTGTTTAAAGTAGGAGATATATATATATAGTAGGAAATATATATATATAAAAAGGAGATTTTATATATATATATATATATATATATATATATATATATATATATAGACACACACACATCTATATAATTTGCTACTGTTTAAAGGGACCTAGATGATTTCCTTATGCAGTAACAGGCCTGAAGAACAAAAATGTGTAAATTAGGATGCTTTTGGGTACAGATGTAAAGTCAGTTTGGATAATAAAAAAGTGTCTAGTTCACAGAAGGAGGTCACAGGAGACCCAGGTTCGTTCTGCGTCTGGGCTCTGCCGCCGTGTCCCCCGGAGGCCCAGACCCCCGTGGCTCCGGGACGGCTGTCAGAGAAGCTGGCTCTGCTTTGTGGCCGGGAAGTTTCTTCCCCAGAATCCCCCAGAGCCTTGGATCCCAGGGACCCAAGTTGGGACAGGGCCTGGCCGTTCCTAAAATAGTCGTTGGCTGTGTCGCCCGAGAGGGGTGAGTGGGAAGGTGACCAGGACTGATTTACTCAACACCTGGCAAGGGGTCGATGTTGGTAAATCTTTGCATTTCTCAGAATATTGGTTTATTCTTTGCTGACTGCCTGACCCAGCGGAAAATACGATGCTCGGGGTAAGCTTGGTGTATGCTGAGATCGGTAACACTCGGAGCGCTCCTCCTGTCCCCTTTTTCATAGGAACATTTTAAGTTCTTTCGCTTATCCTGAGTAATTCAGGTCATCAACGCCTCCAGAGGCGAATGATTACTCACTGCGTTTTAGTGTGTGATTTGTCGCGGCGTTTGTGGTTGACGTAGAACCCGATACAGCCGGCTCTTCTCAAGGCGACCGCCTTCGTGTGACCTACGTGGGCTTGTTTCAGAGACATGACGTGAAACGTCTGGAAAACAACACCGGGAAATGGTGCCCCGGAGGGCCCCACAATTTAAAAATCGCCCTGAGGGGGTTTGGTAGTTTCCCCAGCGTGTCTCCTGGTGGTAAAATCGGCTCCGGTGGTCTCCGGCGGGCCGAGGGGGACGTGGATGTTTCCCTGGCAGGACCACCTCCCGCCGCTTCTGTTCCAGCGGCCCCAGCGGACGTGCCAACGCTGAGGTCACAACGCTCCTCCTGGTGGCTTTCCAAGCTCGTGGCTGTAGTCACTCCTCCTCGCCGTCTTTGCCGCTTCCCAGCAGCCCGGGGAGCGCAGCCGGCAGTGGGGCCTCGCCTGGATCCTGGTCACGGAACCCGCTGTCCCCCGCGTCGCCCCGACTTTCCCCAAAGCCATTCAGGGTTTCAGAGAAACAAGAAGTGACTTTTCCTCCACGGGAGCCGGGACGTGGTGGCTCCTCTTTCGGTTTCCCCCCAGGGCCGTGGCCCTGACACCCGTCCGCGCCCTCCTCTGTGTTTTGGCGACGGCTTCTCCGGGGTCGCAGGAGCAGGCCGCCCTGGGGGTTCGAGAGAGGGCACGCCCGTCCCCAGTTTGCACGCGGAGAAGCCGAGGCGCGGAGGAACCGAGAGACCTCCCCCAAGGCCTGGCTCCGGAGTCTGTGCTTTAATCGATTGCCTCGTAGAAGACTTAATCTATTTTTTAAAAATGTGCTGGCCTGTGGCCTCCTAACCTTGCGTGAGCTCAGTGTCGGCTGCTTCGTGATCACGCGAGGAAATGGGGAACACGCTGTATGGGGTACAGGTGTTTTATTTATTTATTTTTTATTTATTTATTTTTTTAAATATCTTTATTGATCTCAGAGAGAGGAAAGGAGAGGGAGAGAGAGAGATAGAAACGTCAATGATGAGAGAGTCATTGATCGAGCCTGCAACCCGGGCCTGTGCCCTGACCGGGAATCGAACCCCGATCGCCTGGATCCCAGGTCGACGCTCAGCCGCTGAGCCACACCCGGCCGGGCTTTTTAAAAAAAATTTTTTTTTCCAGGTGTTTTATTTTATTTAAAGGGATGCCGTGTCTCCCCTGAAATGAAGGGAGTATAATTCCACGTAAAATGACCCCTGAGCTGGCTCACGAGGGCCCTCCTACCCTTTTTTTAGGCTTTATCTCTCCATATTTAGTTCCTCTGCCATCTGACCGGTCTGGTTATTTATTAGTCGTTTTCAGCCCCTCTTTTCAGCCGGTCTTCCCTCCTTTGGTCCTTCCTCTCCAGCCAGAATGATTTCTCCCAGGCACACGTTCCTCTCCGCTCCCCACGTTCCACGTCCGTCAGCCCCGTCCCGGCCGGCGTCGGAGAGGGCGTCCGTCTCTCAGACGTGTCGCTCGTGTCCGCAGTTCCACTGCCTCTGTCTCTGCTTAAATCAGAACCGTAGGCCAGCGAGTCCCGTCAGCCGGCGTCCCCAGGCCGGTGCACAGGGGCCGAAGCCCGGCGCGCACGTGGCCACGTCCCGTCGGCAGAGGCGCTGATGACAGCGGTCCCCTGTACTCGGCCCTGGCTGTGTTCGCGCAGAAATGTCTCGTGTTCAGCACGTAGACGTGGACCTGTGTCTGAGTGCCTGCTGGCCCTGCTTTGAGGAAGCTCTTTCCAAACCTGCCCCGATTTGTTAATTTTTATCTTGAAGGGAAAGCTTAGCGCAGTGTCTTGAAAGTCTGGGGAATGGATGGAAAGAAGAAATTGGACCTAAGCGCGGCGCCGGGCCACGGAGCGCGTGAATGTCCATCAGATCACTTTTCAGGGTTGCAGAAGCGACCCTGAGCGTGTCCTTGTGGCCGCAGCCGGGACCTTAGACGAACAGGCCCATGTGTGGCCCGGGCGGGGCTGTCTGGGGACGCCCTCCACTCCCACTTTCCCGTTCGGGACCCGCATCTTGGCTCCCCTCTCACGGGATTCGCGGGGACAGTCACTGCCCACGTACGTGTTTTGGAGGCTGCCTTCAAACCCGCGTCCGCCCGTCCGCGGGTCCCCAAAGCCAGCGAAACCCTGACATTCAGAAGGTAGAGCTTTGGGGAATCACACATGCGATGAAGTGGTTAAGGGCCCTTCGCATGTCGCCCAACCTGGGAAAAAAACCTGTGAGTGAAACGTGGCCGCCGGGTTCGGGCTTTAGCTTTACGTTCACCTAAGAGCCCGTCCTGGCTCCCTGTCCGTCCACACGCACGGGGGTGAACCCGAGTCCCCGGGACGGAAAGTGTCCCCTGTGTACGTGGGCTGTCGAAGGAGGGAAAACGTCTGCTTTCTCACACCTGCCGGCCGGGCCCGGCACGGAGTGGTTTTGTAGAACCGTACCTTTGAGATGGGCTGTTTTTGTTTCACGTAGAAAATCTTGGAAGTCCAGCTGTACTTTCTGTTTGGCTTCGGACGGCACCCCCCCCCCATGGGGCCGCCTGCAGGTGGAAAAAGCAAACCCGACCTCAGCGTGCGGGATCTGTCGATTGTGACTTTGATAGGGGTGCTTCGGAGTTTATGTTCTTTAATCACCCCATTATTGTCTCCGTAGGTACTCTTATGGGTCACGTGTGCTGGGATCCAAGGTGACCCCGGGGTTTTTCAGGCGAATGACTACCCCCCCCCGCCCCCCCCCGCCCCCCCCCCCCCCCCCCCCCCCCCGCTTCCCGTTACCTGGGGGAGGTGTGCCCGGCGGCTGCTTTCCCCGCAGTGCCCAGCCCAGCTGGAGCTGCCCGGGGAAGATTCTCGCCACAAGCGCCGTCCAGGCTGCTCCGCCCAAGGACACGTGTTTTAAAATTACCCCCCTTCCTTCCCACCACTTTGCAAATAGCCATTTCTTTAAGTAGCTGGTGCTACCTCATGGATTTATCTGATGAAAGTTATTCAGAGTGATATGTGAAAACTGACCTCAGGGGAGCATTTTAATTTTAAAGAAAGCCTTGGAAACTTGAGTTAATTGTTAGGAAGTTCATCTCTTCTTCTTTATCTTTATTTTTTTTATATCTTTATTGATTTCAGAGGGAGAAAAGGAGAGGGGGAGAGAGAGATAGGAACATCAGTGATGAGGGAGTCATCGATCGAGCCCACATCCTGGGCCTGGGCCCTGACGGGGAACCGAACCCCGATCGCCTGGATCCCAGGTCCACGCTCAACCGCTGAGCCACGCCCGGCCGGGCTCGCTTCTTCTTCTTTAAACTTTTAACCACTTTCTTGAACAGGTGAAATCTGTGAAAGAGGCCATCCTTTGCTCTCTGCCTTGTGGCGGTTACACTGCACCTTGAACCTGGTCTCTGTCACCCTGACTTGTGCTCACCCCTGGATTTTAGGTTTTTGAGGACAAGCACCTCTTGGGATCTCCTGTAGGTTTTTGGAGGGTGTCCTCCATGTGCATGGTGTTCAATAATTATTTAAGTGAAACTCTGTTATTAAAGTGAAATTAATAACAAGTGGTGCTGTATCTCCATGGCCTATTTTAGATTTTTAAATATGTGTTCAAAAGATTTAATGTAACGAACTTAGGAAGGCTATAGATTTTTATCATCACAAGCAATGGGTGGTTTATTTAAAAATTTTTTTTCTTTTTTTAAAAAGGACTGTTGGTAAACCACAGCCTCTGTAACTTAGTAGGCAAAGCTAGTGAAGATCAGATAGAGCTCTTTCCTCTTTCACTTCCTTCTTTCTGTCGTTTGAATCTGAAAATAAAAGCGTCAGGCTATCATTTGGGTACATCTGACGGTCTGCAGACATAGAAGTGTCCAGAAATTAGTCATTTCAGAAACCATTTCGTCTTGGTCTGGTAGCAGGCATGCACCACACTTCGGATGTTTCGTGTTCAAGCAGAACATGAATTAAAATCAAGCAGTCTTTTTTTTTTTTAATTTTTTAAAAAATAGATCTTTATTGATTTCAGAGAGAGGAAAGGAGAGGGAGAGAGAGAGAAACGTTGATGAGAGAGTCATGGATCGGCTGCCTCCTGCTCGCCCCCAGCTGGGGATCGAACCCCAATCTCCTGGATCCCAGGTCGATGCTCAACAGCTGAGCCACGCCAGCCGAGTTGAAATGCTCTCTTTTTTGGGAAAAGTTATGCTCTTTCCTGTTTTGATGGAGAGTTCCCTTCGAACCTTTTCTCTTCTTCTAATAATTCAAAATTACTCACGTGTTAATTACTTGAAAATTTTATTTAGGCTCCGACAAAACCTGGACTGTGTGGGTAAGAGTGGGCCGTGACTACGAACGCTGTCTTTTAGATGCGTGGTGGTGGAAAAAATGGGAGAACCCCTGTGCTGTAGATTTAATTTCAGTCCAGCAATTAACCTAGAAGCAGGATTCTATCATTGACACAAGTCTCCTTTTTATAGGCAATTGTATAAAGTTTACATATTTTTTTCAAACACATTTAATTTATTTAAGAACTTACTCTACGCAAGTCCTCAGCAACAGTGTTTCTCAACTTTATTCAATCACGACAGACACAGAAAACGACATTATCCGTATGAGCATCTGGGCGAATGGGCTTCATGCTGCGGTGAGGCGGTGACCAGCCTGGGTGACCGTTATAGATTCTCACTGTTCTCACCCATTGGAGATCCCATCCATTCATTTTTCTTTTCTTAGCTCTTCTACCTGGTCTTTTTTTGTATTTATAATTTTATTCTGTTTTAAATTACACACTGGTTTCGGGTGTACCGCTTAGTGGTGGGACAATCCTATACTTTAGAGAGTGTTCCCCTCGATATTTTCGGTAACCCAGCTGGCACTATCCGTAGTTATCACAATATGGTCCACTGCGTTTTTTACGCTTGACTTATTCCCCGTGACTGTTTTGTCACTCAATTTACATTCTCAATCCCTCCACCCCCTTCGCCCAGCGCCCCCACCCGCCCCTCTGGCCTCCAGCCCTTCTCTCTGTGTGTCCGGGAGTCTGTTTCTGGTTTGTTTGTTTATTTTAATCTTTAGAGCCCACCTATAGGTGAGGTCGGTGGTACCTGTCTTTCTGTGACTGGCTCACTTCACCGAGCACATACCTGGTCTCTGTGTCACCTCTCAGTGCCCGAGTCCTTCCTCCTTGCGGTCACCCTCCCTTCTGGGTCATTTCTACGTTCCCAGAACCCGTCTCTCCTAACCAGCTGGTTTCCCAAACATCCAAAGCGTTCTGCTGAGTTTTTCCGTCTCTGTGGTCACACACGTACTTGTTCCGTGGCTCGTCTGTCTGTCCCATCCCTTCATCCACCCAGATGTACAAGACGTCCTTCCCAACGCTGAAAGGAACGCAGAGGTGACCCGGCCCAGACGTCAGGAGTTTTAGAATCTCACTGGAGGGGAGCAGCGTCTGTAGGGTTATGACATCTGGTAGCTTTGGGGCACGTTCCAAGCCCCATCTGTAACTGCTCCTCTCGGTAAAAGATGAAATGCCGGATGATCTAGTCGTTATAACGAGATAGATAAAGTGTTCATTGGTTTTGACTTCTAGAAGGCCCTGGGTTGATATCCGCGCGGAATGCGACCACTTTAATTTGAAGGTTTGTTTATTAATCAGGAGGCAAGGAGAAAGGGCTGTTCTGAGCTGATGGAAAGTTTGGATCACAACTGGCCTTTGGCTTTACTAAGATTTTTTTTTAAATTTTTTTTTGGTGTATGTGCAATTTTAGGAAGTTCTCCAGGCCCTTAAAAAATTACCCATTCAACCTTTTTTTTTTAAACGTATTGCGTGGGTGAGCTGAGTGTCAGGCTGACAGGCAGCCCTCACTTCCTGAAGGTGCCCTTTTCCTGTCCCGTCAGCAGCGTGTCAGGAGAGAACCAGCTGGGCCAGCTGGTGTCCTGAGCGACAACTTGCTCTGTTACTGCCAGCGAAGTAACATCTAGCGGCCCAGTGGCTCCAGCTCCCCGGCCGGATCCTGACCTGCAGCGGGAGGGGCTCCGCCCAGCTCCAGGCTGTGTTTTAGCCTCAGGTTACTCTTGCTGAGGCTCTGGGTGGGGCCACCAGCATCTCTCTTGCCCCCGGGTCATAGCTCCCTTCTCCCGCCCTTTGCCGGGAGTGTCCCAGTTCTTATCGCTGGGCCTACGTTTGCATGGGCTCCTTCCTTAAATAGTGTTTCAAAAGCAGGAAATAATATTGCGCATCTTCGAATTCCATGTGCCTAGTAGGGTGCCCTGGGATCCACACACGTGTAAATGAATGTATATGAATGGCTGAGTATATGGCTCTTTTTAGCTTTATAGGGTAGCCCTGCGGACATTGGACGGCAGGGGCCAAGCATCACATCCACCTTATTAAAGGCCGCACCTGCCAGCTCTGCTAATGCTTTTTGTCTTTAGATTTACTTTGAGGAATGGAGCTGCTCCACCTTTCTCATAGTTAGTGTTTGCATGAAGTTTTTCCCATTATTTCTTTTCAACTACCTCTATTTAGATCTAGATCTAATATCTTTATATTTGGGTTTTCTTTTTCTACCCAGTCTGACAATTGCTGCCTTTTATCAGAGTGTTTAGTACATTAATTCCACTAGATGTAATTATTGATATGTTTCGTTTTTTTAAATAACAGCTTTACTGAAATAGAATGGATATGGCTAGGTTCAAACTATTGTGGAAAAACCTGTTCAGGATTGAACATTGCCACACTCGCATATGAGGCTTGTTCTAATGTCGATGACAGCAGTCAAACATTGGAATCTGCTTTAAATCATGTAAATAGTTTATTGATTTCAAAGAGAGGGAAGGAGAGGGGGAGAGAGAGAGAAACATCAGTGATGAGGGAGTCACTGATCGGCTGCCTCCTGCACGCCCCCAACTGGGGGTCGAGCCCGCAACCCGGGCCTGTGCCCTGACCGGGAATCGGACCCCAATCGCCTGGATCCTAGGCCAAAGCTCAAGGGCTGAGCCACGCCCGGCCGGGCTAAAGGGCTTTAATGATTATTTGCTTTACGAGTAGGTGTACCTAAGGATGACATCATTGTGATCGCATTCTGTGCTTATTTGGGTGACAGAGCCTTGGTCGGCTTGAGTTGGCAATGTCGGCTTTTGGAATATGTGCTGAATTACGTTGGTTACTGTCCTCAGGGTATTTCAGAAGTACTGCTCCTCCAGCCAGAGGACTTGTTGGCATGAGATGGTATTTTCCAGCTGCCCGTGGGGCGTGTACTTGACTTGAGAGAATCCGGCTCTATCAACACACCGAATAATGATTTACTTGCCTGTCCCTTTTCCTTGTAGCCTTGAGAAATTCCAGAAAACAGAGTCTCTTTGTCAGGGAGAAAATGCAGCCTTTCTGTGGAAAGCTTTGAATGGGTTTCCTATGAAAACACAGGAGGCTCCTTATCTTCCGATCCGTTGGATTTTCCTATCAACGTGGGCATCGGCTTCGATTTCCACGCCTTCCCTCGGAAACCCGGGGCAGGGCTGGGGCAGGCGAGCCGCCGGCTCCTTTGGAAGTCGTCGTCACGGCGGGCGAGCGGGACGAATGTCTGTGTTTTGCAGAAGCGCCGTGTCCAGGTGGCCTTTTCCTTCTGCTGTGTTCATACCAGTGCCCCGCCCGACTTTGGGTCTAAGAACCTACTTCTAGCTCTACTGGAAGCAGTGACCCGGTATAGAGCATTTTATGTGTGATATGCAATCACGTGGAATAGAATTTTTACTCAGTATTTTTCGATCTTGGTTGCTGCCCGTGGATGTGACTTATAAGATTATGTGTATTTTAAACACCGCAGTCCTCCCCAGCCGTCGTAAATATTCATGAGCTCACCCATAACTGAACATGCTTGAGAGGATGCTTTTATCGCCATGGTATGGCCAAGTACCAGTTTGTCTGATGTGTTTCATATTTACAGGCTTAAAAAAATTCACAGATAATTTTCATACCTATGGTTTGGTTCGTCCCGTTCCTAAATTTCAGTCAGCTGCATGCGTTGTGGTTTGTTGTGTCTCGTTTGTTCAACATGAAAAGAACTCGCATGGTAAACGAATACTATGAAATGGGAAAAGATGATTTCTGTTCACTTACCCCGTTCTGCCCAGGTCCTTCAGTGATAAGTACAGGAGTAAAGTTTCTAATGAGAAATTGCTAGTATAAAAGTTGCAAACGAAAAATAATCTATTGTGATTTTTTTTTTTTGAGTATCCTTTCGATGGGGGGATTTCAAAAGAATGTCCCAAATAAACCTGTGAATTGTTTACGAGACTGGACGGAGGGTGGGTTCCTGTGCTAGTCAAGTGCATTCACCGACCCACCTGTTACCTGGTGGCCAAGGTTGGTAAGCGCCGAGTTCCCCAAGTTTCTCTCTTGTCTTGCGTTAAACAATGGAAACTTCTGCCGTATGGTCCCATCGCTTCTTCATCAGGTTCCCCCCGGGATACCTTAGTGAGTTTTCAGCCCAGTGCCTGATCGGATTTTGTCTCGGGCGAGCTGGTTGGCCGAGAGTGTAGACCCCGGAGGCCAGGCCTCGGTGGGGCCCCCCAGTGTTGTCATTGTGCCTGTCGAGTGGGGGCAGCTTCCTCTGACGGGGGGCCCGGGGCCCAGACAAAGACGCGGCTTTTGTCTTCTGGGAGAGGCTAATCCCGCCGCCGAGCTCTGGGAAAAACCTTTCATGGGAGAGCAAGAAAGCTCGCCTCGGAGGTGAAGGGTTAGCAGTTTAACCTCTGGCTGGAAAATAAAAAGCCGGTTGGGGGGCGGGGGGAGTGTTGGGAGGGGCCCAGGTGGAAGAGCTGGGGGGGAAACAGCCACGGGCTCTACGCTGTGCTCGCCCAGCCGGGTCAGCGAGGGGCACTGGCGTCCAGCGGCCCACGCCTGCTCCAAAGGGGTCTTCTGACTTAATTTTCTGAAACACGGGTGTTTATCTTCTTTGTCTGAAGACTGAATCTTGCAGACCACAGCGTAATGCAGGAAACATTGGAGGCGTCGTATCTTTCTCTGGCTCTGTCTCCCCAAATCACGAAGCCCCAGAAACACAGATCTCTGCCACGTTCTGAATGTTTATTTTCCTGCTCTAGGAGGACGTGAGTCTGTCCATCCCTTTTTCCCAGTCGTTCACCCCCAGTTCCCTTACTTCACCCAGGAAAGGGGGTAGTGCACGTCCCTTGTACACATTAAGACCCCCTTCTGCTCGGCTGGGCATTTGGGTTGGCACCTGTTTTGCGGAAACACGGACCTTTGGGTGGTCACTGTTTTTATCCAACCCCAGGGAGGAGCTGGTTGCAACTGTCGTGTAAAAGGCAGCTGGTGACATCTGTCCCAACAATACATAAGATCTAAGTTCTCTTTCCAGGAGGCTCATTTTATTTTATTATTTTATATTTTCAATACGTTTTTATTGCTTTCAGAGAGAGGAAGGGAGAGGGAGAGAGAAGCGTCAGTGATGAGAGAGAGCCATGGATGGGCTGCCTCCTGCCCACCCCCTGCTGGGATCCTGCCCGACCCCCGGGGCCTGTGCCCTGACCCGGAATCGAACCACGACCTCCTAGATCCTAGGTCGACGCTCAACCGCTGAGCCACACCGGCTGGGCCAGGGGGTTCATTTTATATGTTATATGTTATTTGGATAATTGCAGTAGCCTGGTAGCTGATCTCATTACGTTGCTGTTTTTCAGTTTCCTCAACATAGCAGCCAGGTGATCCTGTTAAAATACGTCAGAGCTTGTCACGTCCCTACCCCAGCGCTCGGGGCAGGTGTGCTCGCCTCGGTCACGTGCAGAGGGTGGCGTCTGTCTGGGATCACAGACCCCAGCCCTGGGCTCTAAATCAGTTATTGCATTTACAGTAAAGCCTCTCAGTGAATTTATATGAGTTTTAAATTGCATTTCTTCTACGTTTAACTTTATTGCGACTTGAAAGTATTCCGAACAAAACACGATGCGTGGCTTAATTTGGTTCTTTAGTATTTTGTTTCGTAGTTGCGTTTTTTCATTTTAAAATTAGCTTTAGTAGTTATTCTTTATTTGGCTCACACAGATGTTCCTTTTAGCAACTCTGAGTCCTTTTTGAAGATAGGACATTCCGTTCGCCAACTCCGGCTTATTCCAAAACGATTGAGACTGTGTTTGTTACACCCGAGACTGCCAGGAGTCTCCTGACTTCAAACTGTATACAAAACAAGAAAAGCTTCCACCCGGTTTGCTCTTCTGCTTGCAATTATTTCTTGGTGTAAAAGGAAAATTGCTTTAAATACTATAAATAAAATGAGCCTGTTTAATGGGGTTCGATTAATCGTACATTTCTGAGGTTTCATGTTAATGCTGTATGTCTTAAAAATGTATTTTAGTTCAAAGAGTTAAGTACATTGAGCACGGTGACCGTAAGCACAGTACTTTTTATTTAATCAAGAATATATAGAGAAGACAGTCTCAAATGCTAGCCCGAGAGTTAACGTCTAAAGCAAGGCCTCTTGTCTCTCCTTCCTTTTAGGGGAAACATAATAAAAGCTGTTGCTTCAGGATATGATGAGCAGCTCAGTTGACCAGAAAGTATTTCAGATTTCACATGAAAGACCATCTTTCTCTAAGCAGCCCATTGACTCCCCCCTCCCCGTGTTCTTACAAAAACTTCTGTGTTGGCTTTGAATGATTGGTATCTGAAAAACGTCAAAACATTGATTCTCAGTTGTAAATTTCTTGTCCTAGATTAATCAAGATTGAACATCTGCGGTGCAGCATTGCTTTCCCTTTTTTTGTTGTTAATTTAAAAAACACACACACAACTCTCACGAAGGGCCCTTGGGACAGATGGCCCCTCACGGTTGATGGTTCGATGACCGAGATCACCCACAGCTTCAGAGGAGTGCGAAGGAAAGAGATTGCTTTCTTTGTCAAGGTGTCTCCAATTCAATTCTCACCCATTAGCCCTGTTTGGTTAAGTTTGGAATTACCCTATATGTTCGGAATTACTCTATCAGGTGATTGATGAGGGTTTTCATGTTATGATAATAGGTCTTGTTTAAGAGGAATGAAAGACGCAAAATGATAAATATATATATATATATATATATATATATATATATATATATATATAGCCAACCTGCTACCAATCGTATTGTCGAGTTCTTTGAAGGCCCGTTTTCATTGCCTTTGCTAGAATTCACTTAGCTCTGAGCAGAAAGAGCTTCACTGTTTTGAGTAGTGAAGCGGATTTGAGTTAATTCTGGGGAGAAACATCTAGAAAGGCTAGAATTATCCGTTAAATTGCTGCTATGGTTTGAGTTTCCAAAGCACAGGAATGACTTTGCAGTAGGAGCTGTTGGGTTTATCTGAGCGAGTCTTCCCAGGGCAGATCATCACAGCGGGGTGATTATATTAGTTGTTTTTGCACCCGCTGCTTGTATATATTTTTAAGAGGTGAAACAAACTGACAGATTTCCCCAATTGCCTGCTTTTTATTTTATTAAAAGTTTTTTGTTTTTTTTTAAATATATTTTTATTGATTTCAGAGAGAGAGGGAGAGAGAGCCATCGATTGGCCGCCTCCTGCACGCCCCCTACTAGGGGTCGAGCCCACAACCAGGGCCTGTGCCTCCACCAGGAATCGAACCCTGACCTCCTGGTTCCGAGGTCGATGCTCAACCGCTGAGTCACGCCGGCAGGGCGCCTGCTTTTTATTTTAAATATGTACATTACGTCAAGCAATAAGTAGAAGCGTGACCTCTGCCATTTTGCAACTGGTTATAAAAGAAAACATCTTAACATACTCATTTCACTTCCCGATAAAGTTTTTGTGTATTTAAGTCACACTCAAATAAGAATTATTTTAGGTCTAGAATGAGAGGGTATTGATTTGAATCTGTGAGCGATTAATATATGTCTCTAGGTTTCTTCACATACAAATTTCCAAGTATCGTTCAGAGCGAGTCTGTAGGGTTTAGGCCAGCCAGTATTGACTAAAAAAAAAAATTTAAATACGTTGTAATTCATCGATACCAGAGCAGAACTTGAGCTGCCGGATTTCATAATTCCAAGTGCTCCATTTACTTAATCGTGTCTTATTTCTCAGTCCTACAGCCTAAAAAAATAGGCAGTCGGTTTTCTACGGAACATACAGTTCTAAAACGCATTAGCACGATTTGGCCTGACGTCGAATCGGAATGTTACGGGAAAATGTTCCTGTTCACGGGAAAAAACCCCACTTCCCTTTCTCTCAGCTTTTGATCAGCAGATCATATCTAAAACCACATTTCTGTTCAAATTCTCCTTCCGCTGTCGCCCAGGACTGACAGAAACCTCAAGCCCCGGCTGAGTCTGCCCGTGATTTCTCGCACCTCGGCGGCTGCCCGCGGATGGGAAATACCGCTGGGCTGGAGATCTGCCGAATTTCAGTGCCTGAAACAGCTATTATTTCTCCTTATGCCCGCCAACAACCCCGTCTTAGCAGAGAGCTAGCTTGGCTCCTAGAAAATAACTAGCAATTTACCCAAAACTCTCATCTGTGCACCACAAACTCTAACACCTTGGGTTCGAAGCTTCTCTCTTCTTTTTTTAATTTTTCCAAACCATCCTCCAGCCTCTGTCCAAGGCTCCCTCGGTATCTTGATGACGACCCCGGTGCCCTTCACGCCTCCTCGGGGCCAGTGCGCCCCCTTTTCCTGGCTCCCTGCTGGCCCGTCGGCTCTCATTTCAACACGTTCGAGTCTGGCCCCCGCGTCCCGGCCCTGCCGGCCGCTCGGGACCTCGGGCCTTGTGCTCCACACGCAGCGGCCAGGGCCGGCCAGCACCTTGCTCAGTGTTTTGCCACATTTGCTTAAGATTTTTTATTTCTATTTTTCAGACACGCTCTCGTCCCGTGCCTTTCCTAATAACACACCCTCCGGCAGTATTTTTGTTCCTTTCTGGTTATTTTTCCCCCTCCTTCGGTTGAGGTCGCCGTCTGCGTGGCGGTTTTCCCTGTGATACCTCGGGGTACATTGTTGGACCCCGTAGCCCGGTCCCTGCCTCTCCAGCTTTCCTTCCTGACGCTCTCTCTCTCTCTCCTACCCTATGCTCTAGGAATATGGCTTTTTTTCAATGTATTCTGCTTTTTTCTGACCTCCGGGACGCCATGCGCATTGTTTCTCCAGCCTGGACTGTTCCCTCCTGCGCAGGCCCCAGCCCCAGCCCCCCTTAGACTGGCCGAAGTGTTCGTGTTCGTGGACTTTCCTTCCTGCGTGGTTTAGGACTCTCCAGATTAGATTAGATTCCCTTATGCTGGCCGCTGGTGTCCTGTCCTGTTAATAGAACGTCATTAAGTTTTATTGCCTTGTGTGTTCTAGATCCCTCTTCTCTAGTGGTGGGACCCTATTTTGTTTGGTTCACCGTTATAACCCCCCACAGGTGGAAAGAATAAAAATTCCACATTTTCCTTAATGACTCTGGCTCATTTGTACTCGAGAGACACCCCCCTTCCCTCGTTAGGAACGTTTGTGAAGTTAGCAAGCCAGTGAATTTTCAAGTTGGCTCCAAGTCTTCTCGCCTTGTTGAAAAAACAGTGCTTTGCACACAAACAAGATAGTCCTGGCATCTTCCTTCGCGGATGCGGCGGGCGTTGGCCGGGAGGGACTGACCTTTAGCCTGGCCTTGCGCGGATGCTTTTGAGTGACACTGATTGAGCACAAGTTAAATGGGACAAAAAATGTGCTGGTTATGGAAAGGATTGTATTGAAGAGAGTTGCTCCTTAGATCTCAACGAAGAAAGTTCCAGCCTCCGACGTTAACAGGCTTGTGCCTGAGACAAACACCTCATCGGTTTAGCCTTAATTTCTCATTCGTAGGATTCTGATCCCACAGTGTGGGCGAGCCGAGCACCGAAAGCTGTAGTCAAACAAAATAAATACACTATACATCCCGCCTTTTCAAAGGTATATAGTCTCCGTATTTTTTTAAATAGCGTAGTTGAATCACGCTTACATTTTAAGTTATTTAAATTTTTGTTTTCAGTTAAGGCCCGGAAAATGTGAAAGGTCTGATTACAAAGGAAAATTAAATATTACTGCCTTTATCTCACTTTACCTCTTAAAAAGCCTTGACCGTGAATTTGGAACACCTGCGCTGGCGATGCGCAAAGGCTTCCTGAACCTGTCTCCTTCCAAATGGAACGATTTAATAAAAATTCGTACGTTTTTCTTACCACCCTGTGACAGTGTCTCATGAACGCAAGAGAGTGACCACGTTTATGTAAAATCCAAGCGTGTCTTCTTTCTTTCATATTTATTTGGCGTCTGGATTGTTGGTGGCAAAGTTTCTTTCTAAAGGGAGGCCCGGCGGGTCCTCCGAGCCCCCCGTAGACGTGAGAGAGGAGACACCCAGTGCTCGCCCGCGTCGCCGGCTCCGATGACTCCCCCCGGCCTTCGCATCCCGTCGCCCCTAAAGCCGGCCTCCGATCTGGTATCTGGGCAGCGACCCTCCTGGAACAGAAAATCCAGCCTCTGTGCATTACTTTGAGAGTCAGATTATTTTTTCAGGGCCCCCTGGTTTCTTCCCTCGCAGAACCTGGGGACAGCGGCTGCCGAGATGCGCCCGGGCCGGTGGAGCTCGTGGCCGGGTTGGTCCATTTCACACCGTGGGTGCGCGCGATCCTGCCGCCCACGGTTATGTTTTACTTTTCCGATAAAACCAACGTGGGAACATCCGTAACTCTGAAAGTTTCCATTTCGGAATCTTAAAAATCTAAAGCACACGAATAAAATACTGAGTTCTACAAGTAGTGATTTTTATAAGCATCTCACCGAGTTATTAATTTTACTTCTTCCTATTCCAAAGGTCACGAAAGGTCTTAAAAGATAAAAATATTTCATTTTAATCGCCATCCGCTGTAAATGTTTCAAGGAAAACCTGAAGATTATTTGGAAAGTATCTTTGGCGATGTTAAGAGTATTTTAACGACTGTTGCTGTGAAAGTGTTTTTGTCGTTGTTGTTTCTGTTCATCTGCCTCTGTTTAATGCCCTGTATCGATTATTTACAGATCCCGTGGTCTTGTGGAAGTTCCCAGAGGACTTTGGAGACCAGGTTAGAATCACTTCCTTTTATGAAAAACATTTGAAATTAGAGTATTATGATTATTACTACTGTTACTGCTACTACTGTACCTGAATTGCTGTCTGTATTTTCTCCTGACCAACCCAGAGAACAAAGGCCACGTGTGTGGGACGTACGTGGAAAATCTTGTAAAATTACCCTGCAGGTGGGCGATGACCAGGCCTCATCATGAAACCGATAGGAACTGAATATTCAGGTGGTTTTTTTTTAAAAAATATGTTTTTATTGATTTCAGAGAGGGAGGAAGGGAGAGAGAGAGAAACATCAGTAGCGAGAGAGTCATTGATCGGCTGCCTCCTGCAGCCCCCGACTGGGGATCGAGCCCACAACCGGGGCCTGTGCCCCGACCGGGAACTCGTGACCTCCTGGTTCATGGGCCGACGCTCAACCACTGAGCCACACCAGCCAGGCCGAGTCTCGGTTTTAAGCAGTTCATTCAGAAATCATTCTACAAATACGAGATTTTGAGGTCAGTGTGTAAGACCAGGAAATCACACCGAAAATGCAGTTACAGGGGCACGGTGACCATCAGTCGGGTCCTGGGGCAACTCAGAAATGCTCTTTCACCAAACTAGAGGGTGTGCTCTTAACCCGTGTCAGCCCTTTAGAGAAAGAGTAGGTTTATAAACATCTCAAGTATATAAAAGAAGTCCCTGCCGTGGGGACGTGGTTTTGGACACGTGAAGCTTCATCGGGTTTGTCCCCAAGTCATGTGCAGTTAGGTTAGAGCCTTAATGACTCAGTTTACCGTTTTGAAATACTGGTTTTCTCTCTGTCTTCTCAATGCTCCCTTGTCCACTGAGCCAAGAGCAAACGCCCTGTCCACCCCGAGAATTCCTAGGGGATCTGAAGACTCCTCCTTTCGGTTCCCACGGGGGCGACAGTGCCCTTGTCGCGTCCAGCCGCAGTGGATTTCCCAGGGAGACCCACTCCGCCGCTCCTCTCGGTGACCCACCGACTGGCGACAGGACTTTCTCAGTCGGGCCTGAATTGCTGCCTTGTTTTCCGTGTCTGTGGGGGTCAGTGGGACATTAATAAGCCCTCACATACTTAGCAAAATGCTAACGCAATTCACCATGTGATGGAGATGAACCTCGGTCACCCCAGGGTTCCAGGTCCTGGCAGATCTTACGGATGGACCGGCAGAGGGTGGAGCTGGAGGAAGCTATAGACGCGGCTGTGCCCAGTGACTGACTCGATGGCTGCAGAAATCAGACTTACGTGGGAAACTAGCCAGGGGCCGTGGAGGGTGGCTTTGCTATGTGCCGCTTGCGTAAGGGAAGAGCTAAAATATTTGAAAATCATTTCTTAAATCTTAACACTTCCGAAAAAATATTTAAACAGTTGTGTGTATGTGTTTTTAAAAAGTGAGTTTTTGGGGGTTTTTTTGCCTGTTTGGACTTGATTCTGTCATTTTTAACTACAAGTTGATCACATCATACACAGGAAAAAAATAATTCCATTGCGTCCTATACCAACTTTCGTTTTTCTAAATGAAAAGCATTAAAAGCCTTGAAGCGATTTTTGAGGTGTGGTGGTGAATCTTTGTTTCACTACCCCTGTGAGTATAAACATTATGTAAAAACACGTATTTCTAAGACAAATCGATCTTTAATTTTTAATGAAATAAGAGAATTATAATCTTGTCATTACTGCCTACTGTTTCCTATTAAAATATTTTATCAGTGACCTATCTTAATAACCCTAAAATATCCATTATTTCCTGTCAGTTTGTTTTGGATACACAGCGTCATCTTTTTTTGTACATTCTTGAGTCTGCAAATGAAGAATCAGAATAAAACGTTATAAGCGCAGGCCTGTGGGAAGGCGCTTGAAATTCTATCTACGATTATCGTTCTAATTATATTTTTCTCTCTGTCCATCTTCCTTTATGTGGACAAGACGTGTTTCTTTTGTAGATGCCGTATTAGGAAGCTCAAGGCAAAATCTGACTGCTTTCTGGTTTTACCTGCCTGCTGTCTTATCCTGACTACTTTAAAAATTTAAAAATTTTACTGCAAACAGGGGAGCTCATTGGGAAAAGCAGTGATGTTCCAGAAAGTTTGCTTTATTTTAGAAATTTTACTGGAAACCAGAACGTGTAGTCGATCAAAACCCCTACTGAAAAGAATATTTTCACATAGATTTTAGGTAATAAAATTGGAAAGCCCCTGAAAAATTGGCCCTGTTTTTCTGCTGAAGGGGTGAACAGTTTTCACTTGAACAAGCTCTTAGAAGGGAGGTTTTTATTTGTTTTTATGGCAGTGGGATTATAATAACCATGCGAATGATTCCCATCAATCCTGGCAGGGCTGACATTACTCAGGAGCCTATAGAAATGAAATAATAACAGATGATACAGATTTAAAGAGATAAACGCGGTTTCACGAAAACTTACTTTTTTATTGAGCAGTCAACACCTGGCAGGTGAATTTGGAATTTAGCCCTAGAAAGAGTTCTGGATCTTTGAGACAGAAAAGTTGAAAAATATATATTTTTTTCAAGATGACTTCGAAGTATCAGAAGCGAATTTCACCAAGTCAGGAGAGAAACAGTGAAACACAGTGTTAGGGCATGAACGTCTCTAAAATAGGAAGTTAAAACGAGTAAACTACGAACCAGGACGGACGCAAGAATGACGCCTTCAGGTGTCACTGGCCGAACATTTTTGAAATCTTTAAAAATTGACCTGAAGTCGCGTCTCATGAAATGTGTTACTCTGAGATCACTTTGCTTGTTCTAACCGTATTGTGCTTTGAAAAATGCCTTGTAGGGGAGATTTCTTTCCAGGAACAGGCGTAAAGTCGAGTGAGGCCTGCGGGCTACCAGACTCGGCAGCAACC
The DNA here is from genome assembly GCF_964146895.1 of Miniopterus schreibersii. Lineage (NCBI taxonomy): Eukaryota > Metazoa > Chordata > Mammalia > Chiroptera > Miniopteridae > Miniopterus > Miniopterus schreibersii. Next base: position 1,707,361 of record NC_138123.1, read on the forward strand.
CACCCGAATTGCCACCTTTTACGTTTTGCTCTGTTTCCCCCCCTACTTTCTCCCCCCTCTGGGGCATTATTCGTGGATACGTCCTTTTCAAGGAATATTGCCGGTTTGTTTACTAACGTTTACCGTGAAAACCTGAAGGGCAATTGGGCAGAACAGGTAGATGGGACGGTGTCGCACTGTTAACCTCTTGAAGTTTTAAAAACACCCTCTCATGAGCTGAAAATGTTGAACTTGGTCAACATATGGTCCCAGCCGGCCTCGTCCCCACCCGCTCTTTTGTTACCTCGCGATTGTTACCAGGCTTAATGGCAGTTGTGAGCCCCAGCCCTGGAGGTGGGGGTGGGCCCACCCTGGGGAGGCGAGGTGGAAACCGCAGCATGGATTATGGAAATATGGATGGATCTCAAAAGAGACCCCTTGTCAAAGGACGGAGCTCAAAGGGGAGCCGGGAAAACCGATGAAAAGATGATGGAGTATCCTGCGAAAGTGATCATTCGCAATCGTCGCTTTCATGCCCAGCTGCCGCGTCGTGGAGGGAAGGGGGGCCGCGTTTGTGTGCTACGGGGGAGCTAAAGGCGGCCAGATTAACAGTATTATTTATTAGACTTATTTTCATTTTCAGGGAGATAAAATATGTGCATTTTTAATAGGCCTCGCCTGTGTGAGACTTGCTAAACCTTAAAGACATACTGTTGGCTACGACGCGCCGTGGAAACATTTCCATTAGCCCACGAGACTGGATGCAAGCGCAACCCGTAAATAGACGTAATTTCAGAAATTAGCTTCGGGTTGGGTACCTGCGAAGTATTTTAACTCATAGCGACGGCGAATGCTACCTTTGAAATACGGATTATTGTCTGTTACTTTTACAGCCCAGCTATTCACATGCAGAGCTACATGTTTATTCATGTGTGTTTTTCTAGACAAGCGGGAACTGCGGCCTCCCCGGCAGGCCCGCGAGGGTGACCCGCGTCTCTCCCCCGGGCCTGTTGGGCCAGAAGGGGCGGCGGCCGGCGCAGGCCCAGCTGCACGTGCGCTTGACCCGCTTCTGATGGGCTGTGGGCAAGGAAAGGAGAGTCCTCGCCCGGCTCTGAAGCCGGGAAGCAGAGCTGAGGCCTTGGGGTGGAGGATCGGAATTGAGGGGGGATGATGTTTTCAGTTTTGCAGGTGCCGGGATTCTGGTGGGGACGTCTTCCAGGTGGTAGGAAGCCTCAGGAGAAGATGGGATGTGGGTCCATCCAGAAGGAAGTAGCGGAAACGGCCCTGAACCTCGCATCTGGCCGCAGAGCCAGGCCTTGGTCCCTTGTGGGCAGCGGTGAGATTAGATCCCCCCTCGGAGCCGAGGGCCTGAAGCCAGATCTCAAGGACGCCAGGGGAGAAGGCTTATGGGGAAGGACCCGGAGGTGACGTAGCCCGAAAAGAAAGGACAGAGGCAGGGCAGCCAGGGAAAGTGGACGCAGACATCTCGGGGAGATGCTCGTAAGCGGGGACCTGGGCTTCCCGGGTCAGGGGACAGACCACTCTCAGTTTTCATCCCGAGTGTTTCCTACGCGATAGTGCCGAACAAACACAGGTGAACGGAGTGAATGAAGGGTTACAACATGCCGGCGAGTCAAACACGACGGAGGCTGGGGAAGTGCAGCAGTTGGAGCCCTGGCTGGTGTGGCTCAGTTGGTTGGGCGTCATTCTTGCGCCCAGAGGCCGCTGGTTCGGTTCCGGGTGTTGCCGGCTCAGTCCCCAGTAGGGGGCGCACAGGAGGCCGCCGATGGATGTTTCTCTCGTCGACTTTTCTCTCCCTTCCCCCCTCTCTAAAATCAATAAAAACATATATATTTTTAAAAATGTACAAATTAGAAATCCCTGCAGACTGAGAAGACTCAACAGCAAGAAGTAAGAGGCTTGTCGGTCCGACATCCGCTCAGCGGAAGGACGGACTGGTCTGGTTTTACTTTTTCGCTGACCAAGGGTTGCCTCTAACTTTCCCAGGGTTTCCCTTGGTCTGCTTTGACAAAGAAGTCACCCCTCTTTTGTTTTTAATTACTCCTGATTTTTCCATATATCCCAATAAAATAATATAAAGGATGACCAGAAGGTAGGAGATAATTTATTCAGGAGGGTTATCAGCGCTTCACTGGGGAAGTTTATCAGATAACTGTATATTCATAATTTCTGGTTTCGGAGGGGGGCCCTGTACGAGAGGCCGCTCAGGGAGCTGTGGTTTCTCTTTAAGGTCATTGAGGCCAAAGTGGACCAGATGAGGCGTGAGAAACACGCGCTGCGATTTGGCGAGACCTGTTTGGCGGCTTTCTGCGGGTGAAAAGAGCCAGTGTCCAGGTCCTCAGAGAGGGAGTTGGGCATTACGAGAACTGAGACCTGAAGCGGCACCTTTGTTTATAGTCCCAGCCAGAGGCCCGGGGTGACCTCAGTGGGGGGTGGGGTGGGGGTGGGGGGTGCGCCCTCCGGCGCTTCTCCAGCAGGTGGATGCTCTAACGGGCGGGCAGATTCGCTTGCACAATAGTCGCTCACCGTATTTCTATTTAGAATCTCAAGACACATTCATTAAAATAAACACATGACTTCAAATTTAATTGTAGTTCGACCTATTAGAAATAATGGGCCTGGACATTTTTTATATAAAAGAAAAGTCTGGTGTAATTTACGATAACCTAAAAAAAAAAAAATCAGAGTTCCTGGATTCTTGGCTTCTTAGTCCAGCCTGCTGACTGGATCCGAGGAATGCTTTATTTTAATTACTAAGTACTGAGCTCCTGCTTTAATCCGAAGGGTCTGAAAATGCCGAGTGAACTTCACGGATTGTTATTGGTAAAGGTAAAGCTGACCTCAGGCGGTTTGCCGTCCGAGCTACAGCTTTCCCATGTCTTTGACCAGCGAATACAGCTTTGACCTAATTCCCACTCTGGCCCAAGACAATCAAGTTCCCTCTCAGCCCGGAGCCCCTCGATTACTGTGAACTTTGGGTGACACCATCCTGCCAGTGTCCCTCTACTATCATTTACTCTACTTGCTCTGGCTGGACCCTCTTTTTGATATGGGACGTAGGACTTTGTTACCGATTTTCAATAATGTGCTTCCAAATTTAATCACTTGGTAGTTTGCTCACCTGTGAGAAAGAATCCCCTTATAAGCCCTTATTTTTAAGTCTGTTATTTGAAAGGAGTTAATTTATGTTTTTACAGTAAATCTGATATTCTCAGGAGTAAACGACAAGCATAAACATAAAGGAACATTGGGGTTTTTAGTTGTTGTTGTTGGTTTGTTTGCTTTTTGCCCCAGGACTTAATTTCAAGGGACTCGAACCACCTAGGGCGGGTAGGACTCACAAGGGCGATTCCATAGGGCCCCACCCCGTCTTCCCCGAGTCTTCTCGTCCCGGCCTCTTTGAATTTTCTGGACGCCCGGTTGAACTTCGGTTCTGAAGCGTTCATTGTATAATCTTCACTTTCCACGTAGAGGGACAGTGTTCACCAGGGAGAGACCAAGTAGGCCTCGGATTCGGGCATCTGCCGATTAGATACTGGGACCCACGTGAAAACAAAGTAAAAATAAAATACATAGTGGGGGGGAATAACGGTTAGAATATTTCAGAGAATTGAGAGGATTTTGAAAACCCAAAGAATTTTTCTCAGCTAAGGAAATTAGGTGTCTTGTAAAAACAAAAGCCTGTAGAAAACGGGGAAATAACGTTTGAAATGTATTTTCTTAAACCTTTTACATAATCTATGGGTGCCAGCCTAGAAGTGTGTGTGTGTGTGTGTGTGTGTGTGTGTGTGTGTGTGTGTGATCAAAAACACTGTCTGGTGGAAATATCAGACTTAATGAACTCTCCCAATAAATACAGAAGTACCCCTTTTAATTAACATTATTGCTAAAAGCATCCCCCCGACACTAATTGCATGTATCTTATCCCTCTGTCTCCCTCTCTCTCTCCCTCCCTGTCTCTCCCTCTTTCCTTCTCTCTCTCTCTCCTTTTTTAACTCCACTTTGAACAGCACCTGTAATTAAGGAAGGACTCGGAGCCGGGGGAGCTAGGTAGGACTTGCATCTATTGATCTGTGTAAACCCAGCTTCCACTGTCAGGAGAGAAACAGTCAACTGCTGAGCTGCTTTGTCACTGACATAAGCTGAGAGAGGATTTTTTTGTCTATACTGTTTATACGCCAGTCTATAGACCTGCTGGCTGGCTGAATTTTAAAGAGCGCGGAGGTTTAAAGACTTGTCCCCCGAGGGGCGCCTCTGCCAGTTGGGAAGCGAGCTGAGGCTGTCTTGCAGGAGCGTGTGCATGTGTGTGCTGGTGGGAGGAGGGGTGGGTGTGAAAGCTGCAGCCACTAAGGGAAAACCTTCTTAATTTGAAGCTTAAAATCTGTGTGAAATAGATTGCTAATTTTTGGTATATTTAGAAGCAGACAATAAATTTTGTATCTATCTATCTGTCTATCTTTGTATCTATGTATCTGTGTATCTGTGTGTATGTATCTGTGTATCTATGTGTCTGTGTATCTGTGTATCTGTGTATCTATGTATCTGTGTATCTGTGTGTATGTATCTGTGTATCTGTGTATCTATGTATCTATGTATCTGTGTATCTGTGTGTTTATGTATCTGTATCTATGTATCTATGTATCTGTGTATCTATGTATCTATGTGTCTGTGTATCTATGTATCTATGTATCTATCATCTATCTATCTATTGTTACAGAAATGCTATGAACACTTTTGCAGGCAGTTATCTAGATACTAAGTGTGTACTAAGTGTGGCTTATGGTCTCACTTCCCCAGCACATAAGGATTTAGCGATGGTCCCATGAACTGTTCTCATTTGTAATGAACCCATTTTCATCTTCAGTCACTTAAATTATTTCAAGGTTAGCCGGGCCTTTCGTTACATTTAGGGAAATATCGTCAGTAGGGAAACAGTTAGCTTTTCCTAAATCTGGGGTCTTACTTTTGAGGTCCACGTTCCTGAGCAAACGGGGCTCCCCACCCTAAAGACAGAAGGTTGCTGTTTTACGGGATGCTTCCCTCGCTGCCTTGGCGACATGTGGCGCTTGAAAGTTTCTTGGGTGCCAGCACTGGAATTCACAGTGATTTATTTTTCATTGAAACTGCGCTGCTCTCTATGTTTTAAAAGAGAGTGAGAGATTTTCCTTTAAAACACTCACTCCCGTGTTTCTGTATAGCGTTTAAATATTTAGATGTTGGTCATTTCTCTGGGTATAAGTTTTATTGGTAAAGAGGTAATAGGTAAGGTATTTTTCTTTGGGGGGTTGGATCTGCATTGAGATAGGAGCTCTCTTTTTAACAGAAAAAGGCTCATCCGTTTCTGCTTTGTCTTGTTCCATCACCTGGCTTTGAACTCGTCTGCTGTCATCTTCAATTCTAAAGTTTAACCTAAGCATCAGAGTTCACCTGAAGTTGTTTTTCATATAGAAAAAAATAGATCTTTTTCTATTTGGGGCCAAACGGCTGGTAATGATTTGCATGTTGTTATAACTGTGAGTACGCGTACGATTTCTGAAAGCTTTAAAAAATTATTTTAGGATGAACGGAACATCGCGGCAGGTTTCAGAATCAATACGGTCATTTTCTACGCTTAATTAAAACATGGGTCTTCATATTGGCCAGTTTTTAAGCGAAAGGCCGCAGAATGCGACGCTGCGTTGCTTTCAATGTAAGAGCTTGTGTTTAGACGGACGTGTAAGGGTTTCATCCGAGATACAAGTCGGCGTTCCTGTCGCTGAATTTGCCCAGTCGCAGGGCCGTGCTCCTGTGGCTACAGAAGCCTCCGTCTAAACCCTTCTCCTGTGGGACGCGTGGAGTTTCCTACCTCCCAGTAATTCATTCTGCCGCGAGCTTCATTCCCTTTAATTGAAACAACATTTCTTTCTCCGAGCCAGGATCTGTCAGAAGTCCCCGTGGCTAGTCTGTGGGACCAGTAGCCTCCCCATATGGTGCGGGCGCTTCTCGTAAAACCCATATGGCCTTGTTGAGGGGACCCCAGCGGGGATGTGAAGGGTGTTAATACCCTTCAGGCCAGGCCTCGGCCTCCTGGGGCCCCCGGGCATTGTCTCTGCAATCTGCCCACGCACACCCTGGGCTCCTTTTTAATAATCAATTATTGTGGTCGGGGGACCTGCGCTATTTTCCTTAAGAAACACCCCCCCTCCTTGTTTTTCCCTCTAGAAGATGTCTCGGGTTTTAACGGCGTCCTTATAAACAGCCTAAAGCTTCCTTTTTTCTTTCTTTTTGCCTTTCCAGGAAGTTCTCCGGAGTGTGCCGAAGTTCTGTTTCCCCTTTGACGTTGAAAGGTACAGAAAGTCACCGTCCGAGCCCCTTTCCCCGTCTCACCGAGCACTTAACAATGATTGTGCTTTTTAAAAAATGAAATGTCCTTTCTCTTTATTGCTCCCAACAACAAAAAAAGACTGGAGGCTCCAAATTAAATCCTGTTTGGGACTCGGAAGTCTTTCAAATCATGAGATCTTTAGTTTTCTCTGCTGTGGCCCGGTTAGGACACGTCTTAAGGCTCCAGTTCTTCTTTTTTGGGCTTCAGGTACATATTCTAAGCACTAGCAGAAAAAATCGTGTTAATCTGTCCTCAATTAGAGCCTCAGAATTGTGTCTCTTAGAATCAGATGTGTATGTCCCGGCTTCTGTCTCACTTGTCCCCTTAGTCTGTGTGATGCTGTAAACCCGACGGGCCAGTGTCTCCCCAGAAGAGCTTTGGGGAGACCGCGCCCCATTCCGGAGGCCACAGGGAAGCGCTCTGGGCAGTTCTGGAAATCTCGTTACGCTTGTATTTTACGGAATAAATACCGGAGGGGCAGCGTATTACCTGGGTGCAGCTGGAATTTCACAGAATATCTAGCCTTTTGAACATAATTGTTTTTCGTGGGATGTTCACACCCTATTATCAGTGGGGGTTTTTTTGTGTGTTTTTTTAAAGAAGGCAGCAGGAGGGGATGCTAAAAGAAAATATATTTTAGGGAAATATCCCGCTCAAGATGAGGAAACACCTAAACTTTTACAATGCTAAAGACGCTGCTCGGAACGATGGGCTGGCTGGCGGGTGCTAGTGAGTGTTGCTGGTGGGTGGCAGCCTTGTTTTACCTCCTTTGGGGGAGCCAGTTGTACCTGCCAGTGTCGAGGTTTTCAAGGTAATAACGAAGACGAAATAGAGGAAGGAAAGCTGGGAAAGGGCGCCGTGAGTGTTGGACACCAGAGGGCCCAGAGGCACCAGGCCTGCGACCTCCTGGGCTGGTGCTCGCCGCTGAGCCACGCCGGCCGGGCCAGGTGTTGCCCCTCACGGTGGCACCTGCCTCGCAATTGAGTTCAGGCTCAGGCACGGCGCCCGCCTTTTGGTTTTAGAACCTCGCCCTCGCGGGGAAAACCGGCCGATTGGAAGGAGAAACCAGCGCGGCCCGCAGACGAACCCTCGCATTTGCTTTTCTCTGCGCACGGTCTCCCGCGAGGCTCTGTGTTTTCCCGTCGCTGTTTTCCAGGGCGTCGCAGAATCAAGTGGGACAGCACTTTGCCTTCGTCCTGACGGACATCGACAGCAAGCAGCGGTTTGGGTTCTGCAGACTCACGGCCGGCGGCAGAATCTGCTTGTGCATCCTGAGGTGGGTGCTGGTACTAAGAAAATAAAGTCGGGTGCGCGGAGATTAACTCTCTTTCTTTTGCACTTTGGTTACTTACGCTTGGGATGCTTAAAAAAAAGCATATCATTGTTTTCTTGTTTTCTCAAAATCTGAGTTGTAAAAGAATTTCCTTTACTTTCTCTGTGTAGCATCTATTAGGGTTAAAGATTTACCAGTAACCAGCAGAATTTTTGTTGAAAGAGTTGACTCTTTTAAAGATTTGTTTTTCTGGATTCACTTCTGAAAAATTAAGTAATAAGATAGGAGTTCAGATAATACATGTTTCATGGGTTAAATAGGGTACAAAACTCTTTTTTTTTAAAAAAAAGAATAGTTTATTGATTTTTAGAGAGAGGAAGGGAGAGGGAGAGAAACATCGATGTGAGAGCAGCATCGATCAGCTTACGTCTTGCACGCCCCCTGCTGGGGGTCAAACCCGTGACCTGGGTGTGTGCCCTTGACCTTGAATTGAACTGGTGACCTCTTGGTTCTCTGGATGAAGCCCAACCACCTGAGCCACACCGGCCAGGGCCGGTGCAAAACTCTTGAATTCATGTGTTCATTTCTCTCACTGACCCAGAGCTTGACTTTCTGGAAGTGACTTTACTGCTTTAAGGCACAATTTGCAAACTGGTGACCCTGGAGAGAAGGCTTTAGAGGTGTCTGATTTGGCCCCGTGGTGTGTTAAAAATCTTAGAAGATGTTTCTGACCTTATGCATGTTAGTGAAATTTCGCATAGAATTCATGTTATTCATGTTTCCAATTCCTTTCGCTAAACGGGAGCATGTAGCAGAATAGAAGCTGTTCCCAAGGGCAGCAAGAAGCCGGACCTGGGCCGCAGGTGTTTAGCTGCGACACGGGTCTGCCTGTTAGCCACCAAGTCCGACCGGCCGCCCTGCCATCGCTTGCGGCGTCCGACGAGCGGATGGTTAGGAGCGTGGCCCCTGCCTGTGCCCCAGCGTCTGAGTTGCTGGCTGTCGAGAAGAAGGGGTCCCGAGGGCTAGCTCTCCCTTCATAAGCCCTGATGAACCAGAAATCCAAGTTCTGTGAAGTGTTCTATAAAAACGGGACTCTCTACTGTGATTATAAGGTGGATATTGGCCGACCTAGATCCTACGGAAATATTTATAGAAAAAGAAATAACAAGAACCATTGCAGAGAAAACGTGGGTATGGGATTGATGTCCACGCCGTGAATTGGCTATTTAGCTGCAGTCACGTCATTCTTGGAGGGTTAGGGTGTAACATTTACTCCGAACGCTTGTTCGAGGTGGAGAAATGTTCAATCTTTTTTTTTATTTTATTTAAATATATCTTTATTGATTTCAGAGAGAGGAAAGGAGAGGGAGAGAGAGACAGAAACATCAATGATGAGACTCATTGATCGAGCCCGCAGCCCGGGCATGTGCGCTGACCGGGAATCGAACCCCGACCGCCTGGATCCTAGGTCGACGCTCAACCGCTGAGCCACGCCCGGCCGGGCATCCTTACAGTTTTGAGCTAGAAAACTTGCACGGCATGTGTTAAAGCCGCTTTTCTGCGTTCCTGGATGATGCTGTTCCAAGGCTTAAAAGTAATTTAAATTTGCCTTAGATTCCCCAGCTACGAAATTTGCACACAATGCTATAAAAACCAGGTGTGTGTTTTTTCTCCTGCTGGGTTTTATATTGTTCTATGACTTGAGAGTAAATATATTTGATTTCTATGTGTTTCGCTCGCTTTTTAGAAGAAATATTAGGACTTCGGCGTATTTAGTATAAACGTTGATACTGAATTTTGAATTTCCAGCTCCAGTTCTACCCTCGAGCTCTTTCTAAGACGCGTCTATCCCAGTTTAGCGAGATTTCAAAAATACCCTAAGATGTTAGGACCAGTTTAAATCTTATTTGTTGTTTGTATTCGAACTGCTTTCACAGGCTGGCAAACACGCAAGCAATAACGTCTTTTCCTGATTGGATTAACGTGATTTTACAGCTATAAAATTGTCGCCAGGGTTCAGAAGGAAATACCTTAACAGGAAGACAGATGGATGCCGAGGCCCTTTGTAGTGTCCCCGCTCCGGCCCCGTAACTCATACCACACCCGAAGCCTTCACACCGTTCCTTTGGGCAGATCCCTTGGAAGCAGAATGTTTCCATTTTACACATTTTGTGTCAATTTTCCAGACAGAAAAACAGCCTCTAGACATGAGAGGTTATGCTGCGGAAAAGCCGTTTCCTCGGTTTTATTTGATGACTCTTAAGCTTAGGTTCCTGCTGGCCCCTTGGATTCTTGGTAGTTACCTGACTGTTTGACAAAAGCCATTTCCTTTCCTTTATTTAACCTTTGACTTGGGAATGTAAAAGTTTTATCAGCTCTGGGGTGGAAGCGCAGGCCTGGGGGAGGCCTTCTGACCGCCGCGGAAGGGACCCAGGGTTTCCTACGTGCCTCTGCCTCTGGCCTGGGCTCTGTGAGCAGTTGAAATAATCTTATAATGAACCTTCGGAGACTCTCCTGCCTTTTGTTTTAAAATAACTTGCCCTAACGCGTTTGTTTTTGTATTTATATACGTTCCAAGACCAGGAGAGTCATGGGTGATCTTTGTTAAAGAAATCACATTTTCAGTTTATGAAAAACTTAAGTGAAATACCTTATTTGTTGAATACATTTTTTGGTAAACCTGCGAGGATTTCTGTGGTTGGCCGTAAGAGAGAAATTTTGACCGTCTCTGGGATTAAAACTGAGCGAGTGAAAAGGTGTTTTCACTTACCGATCATCAGTTTAAGAGCTTATCCGTTCGTTAAAAATCAGTTGCGTTGGACATAGATTGTTTGAAAATTACCTAAGACGCTGTAAAAATAAAAACATGAGCATAATATTTCTTACCCCAGCCAGGCGAGCGTAAATGATTTATATCATATGCACGTTTACGTCTTTGTTTTAAAAGCTTTTTAAAATTAGTTTTCATGTCATATTACATCGTAGCACAGTGGGTAATTTTTGTCCTAGGTTTGCTCGTGGTGCACTTGTGCCACGTGTGCCACGCCGCCCGCCCGAGTCATTTTAGGTCCTGCCGACATGAGACAGGAGCGAGGAGCGAGCACGCTTTGTAACAGAACTTTGGGTTCCGGGCCTGTCGTGAAAACGAGTCACGTGTAATAGCAACGTTTTCACTGTAACAGTAAAGAGAACACAGGCTTTCCGCCTTCCGGGGTCAAACCGCGTGAAAGATACAAACCTAAATGTTTATTTTGTCATCTTGTTTCTTGATTCTAAATAACACATATATACGTTTCCAGTTACTATTACTATTTTTTTTTACAGTTACCTGCCATGGTTTGAAGTGTATTACAAACTTCTAAACACGCTGGCGGATTACCTGGCTAAGGAACAGGTGAGCTGTGTCCTTCCACCCCCCCCCCCCCTTTTTATAAAATTGAGGTAAAGGGCCTATAACATAAAATCCACCATTTTAAACCACTTTTAAGTGCGCCGTCCTGCGCCGTGAAGGACACTCCCACCGCTCGGCCGCCGGCAGCCCGTGGTCTCTGGAATTTCTCGTGTTCCCCGATCTGACGCCGTATCCGTTCAGCATTAGCTCCCCATTGCCCCTGTGTGAAGGTGACTGCGCACCTCCTAGAACAGATCGCACAGCGCTGCTCCCTCTGTGACGGGCTTACTCGCCGAGCACGGTTTCAGGGTTCAGCCCACGGTCAGCCTGCGTCAGAATTTCTTCCCTTTCAGTGCTGCGTCCTGGTCCGCTGCGCGCCCGGCCACGGTTCCCTTGTCCGTTCACCTGCGGGCGAGCTCTTGGGTGGCTTCCACCCCTTGGGCGTGGTGACCGACGCCGCTATGAGCGTGGCTGTGCATTTGTTTAATACCTATTTTATTTATACAGTTTACTTTTTTTTTTTTTACTGTAGGAAAATGATTTGAATGTCACCCTCCAAGCTCTCTATAACCACCCGGTACCGAAGGCGAACAGCCCTGTCAATTTGAACGTGGTAAGGATCCCGTCAGTAGTTGATTTCTTGGGGTCGTCGCTGTTTCTCGTTTAAGAACACACTGCGTCTTAAAGTCACCTCCGCCCCCGGGGAAACGCCGGTGCCAGAGCAAACGTCACCAGCTGGTGACATTGAGACTTTTGGACATGCTTTAACTGTCCTAACCTGATACGTGGGGGGGGGGGGGGAGGGGTGTTTTGGTAGTTGTTAAATCACAGATAGTTTTTTTTATTATACACTAAAAGTAACCGAATCTGCGAGAATATATTTTTTTAAAATATCAGTTTTTATTGGTTTCAGAGAGAGGAAGGGAGAGGGAGAGAGAGATAGAAACATCAGCGGTGAGCCCGGCCGGTGTGGCTCGGCGGTTGAGCATCGCTCTAGGACCCAGGAGATCGGGGTTCGATTCCCGGTCGGGGCACATGCCTGGGTTGCGGGCTCCATCCCCAGTCGGGGGCGTGCAGGAGGCAGCCGATCCATGACTCTCTCATCATTGATGTTTCTCTCTTTCCCTCTCCCTTCCTCTCTCTGAAATCAATAAAGATAAAAATAAAAAAAAAAGGAACATCAATGATGAGAGAGTCATTGACTGGCTGCCCCCTGCACGTCCCCGACTGGGGATCAAGCCCCCAACCCTGGCACGCGCTCTGCCTGGGCATCGAACCTCGGCCTCCTGGTTCATAGATCGACGCTCAGCCACTGAGCTAGGCCGGCCGGGCTGTGAGAATATTTTGATTGTGAGGAACATTGATTTTCAAGTGGAATCTCTCCATAATAAAGAAATACACACACACACATATATGTATATAGACACCCCCCAAACCATTAAAAATACTCTTCATAAAATAAAAGAAATACATAGTAAGAATTGAAAACATAGCATATAACGCATCACTAACTATATGATAAAAGTTTGGGGTGAAAAGCGTCCCCTTTCCCAGTACGTCGGTGCATGTCCTAGTGTAATCGCCAGGCTCTGGAAATGTGACTGAAGTTACGCGTAAGTTTGCGACCAGCAGCCTCGGCCGGCTTTCAGAGCTCGCGGGCCTGTTCCCAATACAGCACCTGAGCGCGGCTGGCGAGGGCGGTGTTGCCTCAACGCTGTTCAAGTCCGCGGAGCCCTTTCATTTGGTTTCAAAAGCAGATGACCGGGGCCCTGGGCTGTTAACGCGTGGCCAAAGTTGTGATTAAATCATTTATTTTTCACCACCAGTAGCAATTCTCGTTTTTTCTGTTACGAAATTTGTTCCACCTCAAGTGGAAAGAAATTTTTGTTTGTTTGCAGAATTTCCATTCGAAAAATGGGACAAATCTTGAGAAACGACCGTGATTTTTTACAATCGCCTCTCTTTCGTGAATGGTCCAGCTCTTGGGTTTTTCGAGACTGGACGTTCCGGCCAGTAGCATATCACAGCGATGCTGCGAACATTTAATACCTTACGTCACGATGATTTCGAAACCGTCTTTCAGAATCTTTTCCCGCAGCATGCTCTGCTCTCAGTCGAGAATGAAGATAGTCCCTTTCAGGTTTTTCTAACACAAAATGAGCAGATCTGCATTGAAAATGCCGTTTACGATCAATGTCATTCAAATACCTTTGGTGGACAACGTGGCTACGTGGGTTCGTCCCAGCCACACAGCAAATGGTTGTGTCGACTTCCCCCTTGCAAGTAAAATATTCGTTTTCTCTCTCATATATTATAAGAACCAAGAGATATTTATTGCCAGTGAGCGAGTTCTGAAAGACCAGCCCTCCCTGGTACCGGTGAGTTCAAAGGGCACTGGCTTCTCAAAATCACTCTTCAATTGGGAAATGATCGCGCCTCTCACGGCGTCTTTTAAGATTCACGCCGCGCCTCCGGGAGATGGGGAGCGGGTCTGCTGGAAGGAAATCAATCACTTGGAGTCTATTTTCTGTTTGTACGATCTTTCAAAGCCTGGTTCTGCGAGATTGGGTACCACCGGAAAACCCTCCGAGTAACGTAGCGAACAGAGACCAAACCCACCCATATTCATTGTCAGAAGTGATGCCGAAGTGTGAGCTCTGTCACGTTTTCCGTCCCAAGGCCCCTGGAGACCGTGGGGTCCCTCTCACAGTCTCCCTCTACCCCGGGGGGTTACACGTCACGGCCGTGGGAACCTGCCTGGTTCTGCCTAGTTCCCCTGAGCTCAATATTGGCCCGAATGTTCCTTTTTTGTCTCCACCCTTAATCCTAAAATAAGACGAAACATGTCCTTATGCGATTAAGGTGGTGAAACGGTTTTGGAGATTAATATGAACAGAAAATAAAACGATCGTGGTGATTTGCTCACACTGTGATTCGGGGGCGGGTAGAGTTTGGGCACGGGAACGGGACGTCTCACCCGACACGGCGTTTATACAGATATATGTGGCCTGTCGTAGTGCTTCGAAGGTTACAGAAGCTAATTGGTGTTTGTTTAGGGCGCATATGACAGTCGTGTTGTGAAATGAGTCGATATATTTTTAGGAAGTTTTAAATACTTAAAAATTATGTCTTTATTGCTGCTTTTTAAATAATACAGCGGCCGATACGTGCAAGAGACATTTGTTGTGACGCACATAGGAAATATCTTAATAGATTTTTGATACATTCTTGGTAAGCAGCCTGTTTCTCCAGCCTCCCTAAACTAAATGTGTTTTAAAAATATATAAGTATATATGAAAATAAAGCTATATATGCCTTTTGTCTTAACTTTCCCCAGGACTGTTATTTTCATTTTAAAGCTCAATATTTTTAACCAACACTTACTTCTTTGTATGAGAACGTTATTGTGAAATCTCATCTGAATCTGCCACCTCATTTAAAAATCTCTCGCATTCAGCAAATCCTGAGCATTGATTGGTCCTCGGTATTTATAAACTTCGTTTGCTATGTGTGTGTTTTTTTCCTTCCATCTATCCCAGATTTTATGCAATTAATCCCGTTGTAATTCTCCTTTCCTTGCTTCCCTTTCGTGGATCAGCATTCCTACTTCATCGCCCCCGACGTCACCGGGCTCCCGACCATTCCTGAGAGTGTGAGTTTTCTGCTTTCTCTGTTTTTTATTCCCTCCATAGTGCGGGTTTTATTTATTTTGGTCTCAGTGCCTACGGATTCCTGTAGAGAGAGAGAGAACACATAGTAACTATCTGTGTGAGAGAAACATTAGGAAACAGGCGGTAACAGTGTTACCTCTTCACGCACCTGCCCCGTCCCGGGCCCTGAGCGCCAGGTGGCAGGCGGGAAGCGACAGGAGAGCCGCCTGCCGTCCCCTGCGGCAGCGCAGGACGACCGCGAAGCCAGCGGGGTCGGGGCGGAGGACGCGTCTCGGGAGGCGGCGGGGAGCGAGGGCTGGAAGGGGGACCGTTTTCACCCCGATGGTCGCTTCAGTGAACCCACCCTGGAGTTTCAGAGTCCCGCCTCTGTCCCCGTTCCAGTCTTAGGCGTCCTGTGCCGCATTCTGGATTCTCACTTTAAGTCACAGCGTATTTTGTACGGCTTGGGGGGGGGGTCTCAGGAGAAATTTATAAAAAGCCCAAGTTGCTCCCTCCTGGTCTCTGCTCTGCGTTCGAGGCGCCTTGGGTAGGAAGCGTTGGGCTGGACGGCGGGTGGGGTTCCACGGAGAGGACAGGGAGGGGCCCCTCCACCCAGCGCGGCCCCCACGCACCCACGGTTAGCCACACGTCCTGCTTATTTGCCCCGCCTGTCCCGGGAAGGTCTCTGCCTGCCGGAAATCAAAGAAATCGCTGGATTCCCTGTTTTCTTGCCCAGCGAAAGATTTTCGGCTGCCAGGTCATACATAGGTCACCGGCGCGGCAGGTCCAGCTCTTCAGCGCCTTTTACCGTCTCTCCGCCCCTTTGAGGGCAGAACGTGTTTGAAAGGCAGGAAGGAGGAGACGCTCCCAGAGGCAAATCATTGTCCTGTATCCCAGTTTCGTTCTTACGTGGGAAAAATAGTTTAAAGCGGCAGGTCAAGGAATCGGATGTGACTACCAGCAGATCGTGTCTGGTTATAGCAGAATAAAGCAGGCCTGGTAGGGGCATAAGTCGGCGTTTTCCTTAATAAAGCGCCAAAGAGCCGCTTCGTAAACCCATCTCCTCCTGGGTGCCCGGGCGTGGTGCCTGGTGTCGGACAAGCGATTGGCAGACACAGGCGGACTCGGGTGTACTCCCCGGAGCAGGTCCCTGTGCAGAACAGTCTCCAGGAGCATTTGCTTTAAAAAGCAGACCCTTGGGGCATCCTCTGGAGGTGACAGTTCAGCGGGTCCAGGTTGGGGCCCCGGACGTCGGCTTCTTTTACAAGTCCTTGGGGATGGTGGCAGGTACCTGATTCCCTGCTGGGCCTCTGGGAAACATTTTCGAAGCGTGGGACTACGTTTCAGATAATGCTAGAGGGCCCCCTTGCTTCGTGTCCCGCAGAACACTATTAAATGTAATTATTTTATTTAAAAAAATATACTTTTATTGATTTTAGAGAGAGAGGTAGAAAGATCCATGATGAGAGAGTCGCTGATCGGCTGCCTCCTGTGCGCCCCCGACTGGGGATCGAGCCCGCAACCGGGCCTGTGCCCTGACCGGGAATCGAACCCGGGACCTCTTGGTTCGTGGGTCGACGCCCAACCACTGGGCCACGCCGGGCCTGTTAAATATAATTATTTGAATGGACACCTTGGTAATAGCAGCATCCCAGGAACGCTAAGCCTTTGGTAAGCGTGTCAGTCGTTGCCCTCGGTCATCCCCGCGAGCTGTAACGCGCACCGTGGTTTCTCCCCGCGCAGAGGAACCTGACGGAGTACTTCGTGGCCGTGGACGTGAGCAACATGCTGCAGCTGTTCGCGAGCATGCTCCACGAGCGGCGCATCATCATCTCCTGCAGCAAGCTGAGCACCGTGAGTACCCCGGGCCCGGCCCGGCCCCCGAGGCCCCCTCCCAGCGGCTCCCGAAGAGGCCCCCGCGCCCCCCGGGCCCGACACGCGCGCTGTGCTCCGGGAAGACAATATCCACATACTTTTTTTTTTGATAAATGGTTGTCATCCGGCTCTTGAAGGACAAAAGTCTGATTTATGGGAGGCCCTCTCCGATGCATTAAGTCGGGTTAATTATTTTTTCTTATCGGGAGATGAGAGTTGTTTTTTGTGTGTGTCCCCCCCCCCCATTTTAACACTCCCGAGTTCATTTGACTGCCTCCTGCCGTAGAAAGAATTCTTAAGGGCTATTATGAAATCTTTATTATTCCCTCGTGGCTCTGCCGCGGGCACCCGTGAATGGAGCCCGGGCCGGGACAATAGCCGCCGCGCTCACCTGGTAATAGGTGGCTCCCTCTTTGTTGCCGAGGATGGGCTGGTCGGAGATTCTATAGCGGTTGTGACTTGGAGGAGCTCTTCAGACGCATAATAACTTAAAGTCAAAGTAGCGGTTTTTGTTAATCACACGCTTGGCGCCGCGGGCTGGCATGTTCTTCGGAGGCTCTTCATCGCCATGGTAAAGGCAGTGAGAACAGGCGTTCCCTCGGGCCGCAGGAAAACATCCCGGGGTCTTTTGCTGGGTGTCCTAACTCTTGTCTGCTTTAGACATTACAATTTTTAAGATTTTTTTGATTGGCTTAACATTTTTAAATATAAATTTAAGTAGAGTTTAGAGTAATAGGTGAGGTATTTATTAAAAACCATTAGTTACGACTGCATGGATTTGCTCTCTTACACATTCGGTTCATTGATTAAAATAAGATGATAGATGCATGTGTTGTTGTGTAGTAGAAATAAAAACTCCATGAAGTTTTAGTATTTCAAAGCAGAAGGGGTTTCTGGATCTTCCTAGGCTGTCTGTTTAGTATTTAATGACGAGGAAGGTATTTTCAGGGGGGTTAAGCGTCCACCCAAAGACTCGAGAGCTCATTGGAGACAGGCAACGGGATGCTGGGTCCTCTGATTCTAATTCTGGGTTATTTCCATTACTCCACAATTGAAAAAAAAATACAGTTTTTATTTTGAATTGCAATATCGATATGCCCACCTTTCCAAAAAAAAAAAAACAAAAAGAAAACATATTCTCTTACATATATAGACACATGTAATACACATAATAGTATCTGCATAAGATTCATGATTCTTCAGTGATTGTCGGCTAAGATTTTCCAGTGGACAGGATAATGCAGTTCAGAGTAAAAAGCAACACCCCCCACCCTTTAACCTTATTTGAATTAAAAAATAAATCACTTTCAAAGAGGCTTGGTATCGCTCGGGGAGTTGTTTCCTATGTTCGAGGTAAATAATACCAGTCGCTTATGGCCGATCGTGAAAACCCCGTGGCGACGTCACCTCTGCGCCACCGGCTTCGTTTGGGTCGCTGTCGGGGACAGTCCCGTGAATCCGGCCCACAGTCAGGATCGCGGGGGAGCTGCTTCCCCTGAGTCTGTGTTGAAAAATTCATGTGTCCCGTCGGCCGGGAACCCTACACCTGGTGACACTAAAGGCCAAAAAGGCTAGTGCCCGACGTAAATTAGGGACGAACTGTTTTTAGAGAGAATTTAGCGAAACCCTGAAACATCCCAGGAAAGAGCAGCTGGCGTGGCAGGGAGCTGACTCGCCATCGAGTTTTCCGTAAGAAAGAAGTCGTTGTGCTCATTTTAAAAATCCACGGCCAAAATTTTAATTGTGGAAACGACACGTATGAATGGAGGTGCACTTGCATTCATTATTTTATTGCAGTTTTAGGAATTTCGTTTGGGTTTTTACTCTTTGACGTCCATGACTTTACGTGAATCGCGTTTGCCCGCCTCATAGCTCGCTGGGTGTTTAGCGGCGATGCCGGTTAGAGAACTCAGGCACTTGAGACTTTCTTTACATACTGTTTCTAGTTAAAATTGTTCTTTTTAATGACCTCAATAGACATAAACTTTAAAATAAAAATAAAACGCTATTTTTTTTGAGGTACGTTAGCAAAAATATTAAGTGTTGTTATGTTAACATTTTAACGGGTTCCCCCACCCCGAATACTCAAGTGAGTTTTGTTATATTTTTATGTGTTTGAGTTCGTGGGCTGGGCCCTAAGGCGCCTTTGCGTTTGCCCTGTTGCTACACCCGTTGTCGAGCACCCGCGGCGGGTCCACGCGCCTTCCGGGGCCCCGCCCGCGTGCGTCGCGGGCTCGCAGATCCTCAGACCCGAGCCTCCGTGCCGAAAGCCCGGGAGCACATCGTGACGTTACCGGGTCTGTCGGTTCACTCGGTGCTGTTCCGTGCCCGGAGCGGGGGACGTTGCTGTTGGAAGTCAGGTCATCCCTCCTCAAGCCAGCCGGGCATGACGTCCGGTCACCCGCCTCCACGACCGTCCCTCGGGCCTTCCCGCACCCGTCAGCCGCGCCTGACAGGAGACGCGCCGTCGGTGATATGTTAACGGGGGTGGCGCTGGGTGGCCCGGAGCAGCCGGAGCCCGAGACGCCCCCCACGGAAGCAGATGTTTAAACCCGGGCTGCTGTTCTGACCAGCGCCGAGTGGGTGAACGTCACCCCCGACGTCTGTAAGCGCGTTAGTTCCAGAGATTCGACCGCGGGCGCGTGTTCTTTCTGGAACGTCCCCAGCGAGCAGCACGCCGGGGGGCCGGACTTATGTTAATAAACTGCAATTTCTTCCTTTGTGGCGGTTGCCCCCGGGCACCCAGGCGTATGCTTTTCCCTCCTCGCGTTAATTCCACCGAGGGCACAGGCGGAAAGAAACCTTTGGGATCCCCGGAAAATCGGCCATTAACACGGAGCTTTTACGGGTTCGGTTAGACGGAAGGGGAATCCGGAGGATTTCAACGCCTCCGTCTGGGCTGTGCATGTCCTTGGTTGTCTCTTACGGGCGTCGCCTGTGTCGGCCACTGACTCTGAAACCTGAAGCCCGGGCGTCTTTCTGGAGGTTGTGCGCTGAACAGTTGGCGAGGGGACAGAGGCGACCCAGGCCCGCTTCCCAGCTAAGATCATGGGAGTGCGTGTCGTGTGTCCCCCCCCCCCCCGTGTTTGCAAAGCTGCAGTTAAACATCATCATCAAGGCCTCTCGGGGGGAGAGAGTCTGCGAACAACTGTTAGGTTTTTCCCAATTCTTCCCAAAGCCCGTAGCAGCCGGTATGTCAGCCGAACCGGTGGCTGTAACCCCTCCCGGGGTGTTGCCTGGTGTGTATTTCCCCTCAGCGCCGAGCGAACGGGACGGGGGCGCGGAAACGGGACCGCGAGGGGGGCCCGCGGCGCTTTGTCGGGAGGTGAGGAAACTGCTCAGGCGGGACCACGGGCGGTGCTTGTATCTCCCAGGCCTGGGGGTGGCAAGGGCTCTGTTTTCCGTGGAACCGAGCCCCCGTTTCTGCTTTGTGGTTCCGTCCCCTGGTCTCCTTCCTGTGCGTCTGTTCGGCCGAGAGACGCGCCCTCCGTTGTCTGATTAGGAGAGAATGTGTTTGGTGCGTGGATGTGATTTTCAGTCTCATCAGGGTGGCGGTTCTGCATCTCTGTGCATGAAAAGGCCGCCCGGGAGAAAGGTCATCGATGGCACGGCCCAGGTCGGGATCCTGGCTTTGCCACTTGCTAGGGCCGTGACCTCGGGCAGCGGGCCTGCCTTTGCCACCGGGCCCGATCCGTCCGTGGAACAGCGATGAGCAATCTGAGTGTATCGAGTTCTCAGAATAGCGCTGGCCCGTCCTGGGCATTCTGTCCGCGTCGGTGCTCTGCTGTCCTCGGGGACATTGGCCCCGGGGGGCCTCGGGACTGGACGTCCAGGGGCCTTCACCCTTCTTACCTGGTGGACCTCGATCAGCAGGGGTCACCCCGCCACACGCTGACCATTGTAAAGGGCCCTGACCGCTCATCAGCGTGAACCCGCCCTCCAAGGAGCCGAATGCGAGAGCTCCCGTTGCGCCTTCGCGGCGAGTCGTTCGTAACGTCCACTCGGGTTGACCCCGGAGGGCACCGGGAGGACCCACGTAGGCTTCAGCGGAGCACTTGGGACGCGGGTGTGCCCGGGAGAACACGCCACCTTATTCCCGCCCTCACCTGGGCCCCTCTGTGACGCTGTTCATTATTTTTCTCGACAAAAGGCACACTTGGCTTTTTTTTCTTTAAGGTTAAAAGCGAGAGTTTAAAAAGTCATCCGTGTAGAAAGGGGGCCGGCGAGCTGGCTGTCGGGGCCACATGGGTGCCTTCAGCCCGTCGGGCTGCGCGGAGGGCGTGGAGGGAGCTCACGCGGCTTGGCCGACCCCTCGAACCCGGGGGGTGTCCCGAAGCTCCCGGAGGGTGTGACCCCGCTTAGACCAACCCCGTTCTATGTCCCTCTGGTCCAGACGCGTGAGGTAGCCGGGCGAGGCCCGCGATTGTTAAACAGCGGCGTTGGGATGCCTCCTGGTGGTGCCGCGAGTGCTCTGATTCAGGGATTTAACACCCGTGTTGACTGCGAGGACTTACCCTGGACGAACCACTGAAGCCCGTGTGACGCACGGAAACCCCTCGAGGAGAGCCTCCTACGTGGAGTAAAAATCTGCTGTTTTTCACATGCAGTGGATTAAAAATCTGACTGGAAACCTATATAATACACACGATAAAGATGAATATACTTCTCATAAAAATTTTTATGTTTTTGGTTCGGGTTAGATTATTTTAATTAATTTTTAAAATTCAGTAGAACTGTTTTGCACTTGAATATGGACAGTGTTGCTGTTAAGATTGAATTGAGAGGGAAAGGGGGTCGGGGCAGGTAGGAGAATGGGACCCGGAGACCTTGGGGTGGGGAACACTCGGCACCACATACAGATGACGCGTCACAGAGTCGTTCCCCTGAAACCTGTGTCATCTCATTAACCAGTGTTACCCCGATAAAGTCAATAATAAAGACTGAATTGCTTTGTATACGTTTATTTTTAAAAATTAATTTGATTACGATGTGTACATTTAATTTCTTATATAATGAGACAGAGGTGATGGTTGATAGGAAGCCTGTGGTTCATTTCCACGTGGTTTTATTTCTCAATTCTGATCTCCAAGGTGGATAAAGTGATTTAATTGGTAACCTTGAAATGCAGACGGTAGCAACACCTTACGAGGGTGAGCGATGCGGGTTCAGTTACCGCTCTAAACACTAAAATAATAACATTACGCCTACAGAAATGTAATTGAAAACGTATAGAAAATCACCTGCAAAGAATTCTGATACGGGTCCTTGGGATGGAAGGCGGGGGGGGGGGGGGCGGAGAAAAAAAAGGGATACGTTTTTATGGGGCATTCAAACTATTTAATTAACCGCTTGCCCAATCAAAATAATTAAAATGGCAATTACCTTTTAAAACAGCAACAGCGTAATTGCAGCTGTTGGGATCTACAGCTGGGAGACGAAATGCTAATCTGGGATGAAGAGCTGAGACGGGAAATGATGATATACTTGGCTTCCCGCAGCCCAGCTGTCAGGCCCCGGCGGCTGCTGGTCAACAGTGACATCCTCTGTGTCAGCGAGCAGAGTCTCCCGGCACCGGCACCCGCGGCTCGCGCGCGCCGAGGCTCCAACTGTCGGGCCGCCGGGTCCCCCGGCACCCGCGCAGCTCGCGGCCTCTCCTGTCTGACTCGTGTTTCGTTCTCTGGCAATTTGCCCTAATGATATCCCCCAGGAGCTCCCCGCCTCCCTTCCTCTCCATATTTAATCGCGGCGTGTTAATCTGAGCGGTGCCCGAGCCGTGCCGCCCGAACTCACATTTCCTACCGTCCCCCCCCCCCCCACGCGCGGTGCTCACCCGGTCGGCCGGCCTTGGTTCTCTTGACCTTCGAGGTTTCGGCCCCAGACACTGTTTTCAGGGAACCGTCCACCCGAGGCGCCCAATAAACTACTCTAGCTGTATTTTTTTGGGGGGGTGGGGGGGCCCTTCCGAGACACAGGACTTGTGGCGGGTGGAATTGGTAAAGGTCGCGGGGCGCAGGGCCCCGCGTCGGTCGGTTTGCGCGCGTCCCGCGTCTCGGGTGAGTGGGCCCGGCCGCTGTGTCCGGAGGGCCCGCGCCCGCTGACCGTTGCTGTCCTTTCACGCCTTGCAGCTAACCGCCTGTCTGCACGGATCGGCCGCCCTGCTCTACCCCATGTTCTGGCAACACATATACATCCCGGTGCTGCCCCCCCACCTGCTGGACTACTGCTGGTAAGCGCCCCGGCCCCGCACCCGGCCTCGGCCTCGGCGGCGGGGAAGAGCCGTTTCTGCGCGGGCCGGGTAAGCTCTCCGGAACCTGCCTTGGGGATCAGGGACAGATGCTTTGAGGAGGGGGCCGAGGGGCCACCCTGTTCCTTTCGAAGCCTGTCGCCAGGGCCTTCCGGCGGCTCCCGCTCAAACGAAGGACACGTGGGTCACGGTTCAGCATCTGGAGTTTCCTTACTGGTTGCCAGCTTTTGGGAGAAATTCTCACAACCTCCACGCCAGACGCTTCCCGGGCCCGGGAGCACAGCTGATCAAAACCTCCGAGCCTCAGGTCACCAAGAGGGGCTCAGCTTCTATCAGGGGGATTGGGCAGGACGAGAGATATATATATATAAATATAAATACATATATATAAGTATATAAGTATATATATGTATTTATATATATGTAGCTAAGAGTCCAGCTCTCTTCCAGTGTCAGGAAAGTCTATGGCTCCAACTCTTCCCCGGGGGATGGCTTTCTTCCCTTTGACCCTTGCAGATGACGCGGGTCATGCCGGTCTGCGCGCAGAGGGGGGTTTGCTGGAGGCCTCGCCTTCCGCTCCGTGGCTTAGGTTCCAGTCCGGCAACGGCACCGGGCAGGTGGCGGGACCCACTCCCGGGAGACCTGATAATCAGCAACACGTGTCCGATGCACTTTTATGTCTCCTCCCAGAAGGACTTCCAGACACGAGAACTGGAATTGGGGAAGGAACCCGCCTTCCCGCTGTTAAGCAAAAGTGGAACAGTCCACATTTATTTGTCCCGTTTCCTTTATTTAAAAAAGTTTATCTTTATTGTTGAAAGTATTGCAGCTGTCCCCCCCCCTTCCTTTCAAAAGCTGCTTGAGTATGAGACCCCCAGGGGAGTGTTTCCATCCATAGTGTTTATTATTGGATCCAAGCCCCTAGACCGGGGCACCTGGTAGGCTCTCAATATTTTAATTCCATTTAATATTATTATTAAACTTACTTGAATATTTTCTAATTTATTAAAGCTATTCTGTTAATAAAAGGGAACCTGGGGTAAATATGAATGTATAGTCTTTGAATTAAAAGGCAAGATACGTGAGCAGAAAGACAGCTCAGGAACAGGGTGGCCACCGTCCGGGCGGGACTTGCACCTCAGGTTCCCAAACTGCCTGGCGCACAGTAGGTCTCAATAGATATTTGGTACTGACTGAGTCGGAAAACTTCGGTGATGTAGTAGGTATGAAATATGATGTATTCGGGTGGGGGGGGGTGTAGGGGGGAGGTGGAGAGATTGAGCAAAAAGAAAGAGAAAGAGAGAGAGAGAATTCACGGACCTGGACAGCGGTCTGGTGATTGGGGAGGTGGAGGCATCCGGAGGACAAATGGTGATGGAAAAATAAAATAAAATAATAGAAATAAGAACCTCACTGAATAAAAGTGTGTACAAAGGGAGTGTGAATAAATTTGGTGATTCCTTAGGATATATTTGGTGTGAAGTATATGGAAAAGATGGGCCTCAGATTATGGCCTAAATCCTAATATTCTTAATCAGTAAAGTTTTTTAAGGCATCAATTACATCTCTTGATTTAATTATAAATGGTTTTGTGATTTTTTTTTTTAATATACATCAACCCTAACTTGAATCTATTAATGGCCTTTAAGATTAAATTGCAATTTTATATAGAGCGTAATTTAAAATACCTATAACATGCTGCGTTAGAACTGTGGGTTCAGTACATTTATTTTCTAAGCATACAGAATTACTTAGATCGTTGTTTCCGTTTTAATGAACTGTGAGTGTGTTTGTGTTTTTAACTCAGTGCTCCAATGCCCTACCTGATCGGGATACACTCCAGCCTCATAGAGGTGAGTATCTCTCAGACCTCAGATAGCGATTCATTCATAAAAGTAACAGTTAAAACTGTTGTGCTTTGAAAGAATATCAGTCAACTAATACAAAGCAGTAACTAGTTTTCCATAATGTACATTATGCTCACATGGTCATTTTAAACAAGGTAATATTGAATTAATTTCATTTTAATTCGTATCCTAAGTGACCATCCTCAGTGCCATACAACCCATGAAAATGGGTTATGTTTGGTTAAATCATATGGTTAAGTTTTAAATCCGCAAAGCAAAGCTTTAGCTCTCAGTGAACCACTCAGTGGTACCTGTGATCTATCCATATATTTCAGATTTGTATTTTGAAAGTCAGAACTCAGGTAATTATGAGTCATAAAGGCAAAATGTTTTCTTTTGCAAACTTCATTATGATTCAGTTTATCAGTGTGCTTTTTTCAAATGTGGTTTTATTGCACTAATAAAACTTTTAATTAGAAGATAGCTTAATTTTTTAAAAAAAGTTTTCAGTCTCCTTGGGGATTTAAGGTGTAGTGGTTTTTCTGCACCGTCATCACCTCATTCCCCACTGATTTACATCACCTGAGTCCTCTCTGTAGCGAATCACCTTGACCTTTAATCACCTTGACCTTTAATCACCTTGACCCTTAATCACCTTGACATTTCCAGAGAGGACTTCTTATAAGATTAGCATTGAAAACAAAGGACTTGGGTCAGAACTCGATAGCATTATGCTGGCTGGTTCCAGTTTTATTTAAATAATTTTTTTTTTTTTTTGCTGCTTGTGCATGTTGAACTTTGACCCAGCTCCTAACGTAGGTGAATTGGATTTGGTTTTCTTATTAGTGGTTGTACAGAGCCAACAACTTTTCTGATGAAGGGAGATCCTGTTGATAATTTTGAAACTGAGGATCGTGTATGGAGAGAGTCGTGTTCCTCTCGGGGTCCTGACCCAATGGGATTTCACATGTGCTCTGGTTCCAGTCATTTTTTTTCTTTTTGCAAAATGCTGGGGCAACGTTTTTTATTTGTTTCACCTTTAATAAAGAATACATTCTAATGAGTTTCCTTAGGAGGTTTAATTTGTTTTTAATGTTGGAGTCTGGGCTGGGTAACATTATGACTCTTTATATTTTGTTATTTTTAGAAAGCTTGTTCTTACATGCCAAGGCACCTGCAGCGAAAGGACAGATTGTATCTAATAAAACATGAATGAATAGTTATTAATCTGTTATTAGACTGTGGAATATGTGACTGGCATTTTATTTATCAGGAGTTTGACTTGTGCAAAATCTAACCCTGCTTGGTTGATATGGTTTCCAAAAAGTCATCAAATTGATTTTGATATTAGCGTACATGTCTCTCTGTGTGTAATGTATCTAACAGAATACATAATTTTTACAATATATTCATTTATACAGGTTTTATACAGATAAAAGATATTTAAAGTTGTTGATTGTACCCATCATATTGTTTTTTGCATAATTATTCTATATCAACTTTTAAAACACATGATTCAGCTTTTCCAAAATATTGTAGACAGAGCTACATGTTTTAAATATTCAATTAAATTTATCACATACTTATTGGACACCTGCAGGAAAAAAATAGTACCTTTTAAAATATATATATATATATCTTTATTGATTTCAGGGAGAGGAAGGGAGAGGGAGAGAGAGAAACATCAATGATGAGTCATTGATCGGCTGCCTCCTGCACGCCCCCTGCTGGGCATCGAGCCCGAAACCCGGGCCTGGGCCCTGACCGGGAATCGACCCTCGATCTCCTGGATCCTAGGTTGATGCTCAACCACTGAGCCACACTAGCCGGGCAAAAATAGTACCTTTTTAAAAGAGCGATTTAAGAATTATTTATTCCTCATAGTATTGTCTGGGGAAACAGTTTATTCTAACTTGAAATTGGCCGCTATCATAGAATTGAAATTCAGCTGATCAGATTTGAAGAGTGTAAGTCTCCACAGTTTCATGTAGCCACGCCTATTTTGTAAGTCTTTGTTGTGATATCCCTGTAGTAGTTGGTATATTCATTATCTCCAAACTGAATCGGTATGTTTATAGGAGCAAACATTTTATTTTAAGCATTTTTACCCCATTTTTCCGAATGGTTGTATAGGAGTTATTTTTCTCATAGAGCAAAATAGTTTATATTCTTTCATAGTGTAGGATTTTCCTTTTTCCTTCCCCCAAGACGAACGCATCGCGAGGATTTTCTCTACATTCCTAAGCTCCTTAGACTTTGGAAGGACAGTATACTAAGATGTTTGTAATTGTGTGTTTTTAAACAGAGAGTGAGAAGTAAATCACTGGAGGATGTGGTTATGTTAAATGTCGACACGAACACTTTAGAATCGCCGTTCAATGACCTGAGCAACCTGCCGAGCGACGTGGTAAGTCTGGGGGGTACTTTGCGGCGGACGTCGACCCCCATAGACGGTTTCTCCTGCCCCCTTGACTTTCCAAGGCGGATGCCCCCCACTTGAAACCCCCCGACACAGAGGGGCTGGGCGTGTGCGAGCGTCCGCGTGGCCTCTCGTTTCCCGTTTTTACCTTTTGGCAGTTGGGGCGCTGGGGGGAGCACCCCCCCCTCCCGCCTGCAGAAGCGGGCCCGTAATTAAAAAGCTGGCTGCCTTCATTAGGCAGGGTTTCTTTAAACGCACGTCTCCCGGTCTCATCTTAATCATTATATTACAAAGTAGGCGCTTCTGTCTGCCTGGTGGCATGTCTTGCAAAAGAACGAGAGTTTTTGAAGGAGAAAGAAGGGAGCCAATTATCGGCTCTGCTTCCCCGCCACCTGCCAGCGCCATTCCTTTTAATTAATGATCTGATGCCACTGGTCAATGCGATGCGAAATGCTGGTACAGTCGGGGTCAGCGAATGCCGCCTTTGATCTCCCTCAACTTTCTTGAAACATTTATTTGTTTTCTCTAAATTATTTCAGTTTTATTTTTTAATCTTCTCCCTCCCGCTGCGGGGCCGCGAGAGTGAAAACCGACGCGGGCTTGTCGCTGGCCCGGGCCGAGCGGAGCGCTGCTTACTTAGGATTCTATTTGTAAATTAAACTGCGGGCCCGGTTTGTCATAAAAGACATCTGATCCTTTTGAAGTGACGAAAACTGTCTTTTGTCTGTAAAGGCTGATAAATTAAGTGCCAGTTCTCTCCTGGTCTTTGATCTCGAAGAGGGTGTGTGTGTGTGTGTGTGTGTGTGTGTGTGTGTCACGCACGCGTGTGTGCCTGCAGCTCATAATAGGATATATTCCGTATTTCATGTTAAATAATCTCCAAAAGTGCATTTTGTGGCTTTGTGTTCCTGACAACAGGGCAAGAATGCAGACGGGTATTGCTTCTGTATATATTTTAATGGTTCTTGAGAAATATCTTTACAACACAGTTCTAAGTTAAAATAACACTCCCCCCTTCCTTTAAAAAAATCCATTCTTCTCAGGGATATTAAAATTGAGGGATTAAAAAAAAAAAACAAAACCTTCCAGAATATATTTTTCTGTAATATGGCAAGTAGTTTGAAACCATTATTAGGGAGTTTGAAAAATGGAATTAAAAAAATCTCCGACTCAAAAAAATACAGTCAAACTAAACTTGACTGTTTAATGGCTAGGGATTGGAAAATAGGATTTTAAAGTGCAAATCAGGTTATTTATGCTTATAAATAAATAACCTCGGATGCTTGCTGACCTTGAAGCAGATTAAATCGAACCCCTTTAACTAGAGCGAAATGAATGCTACGTACGAACAAATCCAGACCCTCTCAGCGAAGAAATATATTCTGTTTTTAGCTCATTATAACTGGATTGCCTCGTTATAAAAATTTTGCAGAAGCTGCTATAAATGATTATTCATTTGGAAGTCCATCAAAGTATCTTTTATTGGATAGAGAAATAATTATGAAAATAAAGTCCCAACTTTTAAGAGTGTTTTCCTTATGTGCATGTATTTTTCACTATTAATACCCTAAAGAGAAAGGATTATTATTTTTTTTAAAAAAAAGGGAAGAAAACAGAAAGAAATCAGCGTTTTTCGTGCCCTAATAAAATTTTTATAGGCACTTGAATGATAGCTCATTCTGTCTTTGAGAAAAAGAATCTTCACGGTAATTGTTTTGATGGGTGATTTTTTTTTTTTTTTTTAATGAAGAAGTGGTGCTTTCCTAGTAGAATTAGTTTTGATGTTAAAACATTTAGTTAAATATGTAAAGGAGTTAAACAATAGTCACACAGTATAAAAGCCTAAATATATACAATGACTCGAGGGACTGTCTTATAGCAACAGTTAACTAGACAAAACTGAAACAGTAAAAAATATTCATAAGAAGGGACGTTGTGAGGCGGTGTCGACAGAACTGTGTGTGTGTAAAGCTAAGGGCCATGGGCTTAAAATACGAAGACTGAAGTAGCTCTCAGGTAGCACCAGGAGTATTGACTGCAAGTCCGAGATGTTTTAAGTCGCACTCATTTTCTTAGAAATGTTGTAGACGCTAGTTGGACCATCTCGCCTACATTTAGCTTTCCCACCCGTCGCCCAGACGCCGCCTCTCACGGTTCTGTGGGAAACGGGATCAGGCCTCAAGCTCTATTTTCTATCACTGTAAATGTTCTCGGTGATGTGGGAAATCATCAGCGATTTCCCCGAATTTTGTGTGTGTATGTGATCGGGGTTCATAAAATATCTCCCCGAAGCCTGAAAAAATAGGACTGTTGGCGTTGTTTGGTTATTTAATAAATGGACTGATGTTTCAACGGGGGCCTTTTAAAACCGTTCAGCCGGGCGCTTAAATCACGCTCGCCAGCCGGATGGCCCTGCGCGCATGTGCTCCCTGTTACTGTGTCAGCCCGGCCAGTGGCCGCGCCTGGCCCAAGGTCAGTGGTCACAGTTGTCCTGAATTACTTGTCTTTTTTCCCGGGGACCCTCTGCTGTGTTGCATGCTGTAATCTTCTTAATGGCTTCATTCCAATATTCACACATAATATTTTAGATTTATTGACTGTTAGAAATACGACCCTGCCAGTAGCAGTTCCGTTACTCAAGGAATTTAAAATTGGAAAAATAAATCAGGGCCAAGCGTCCAGGAATCCTTTGTTTTCCTTAAGGGAGGGAGGGGAAAAAAACCTCCCTTCCTGTCTTCTGACAAGAACACTTGTTTTTCGATTTCATCATTTCACTATACATTTGGATCATTAAAAGAAAACGAAATGCGAATTTTATTGGGAGTGATTTTAACGATATTGATTATTACATGGAATAACTTTTAAAAGCAGGAGATCCATTAAAATAGACGGCTGTAGTTTTTGTCTATGAGAACATTGTGAGTTTATTTTTTATTGGCTGTGCCAAATATGGAGACTTTCAAGCAGATGTAGTTTGAGTGTTTTGAAATTAAAAAAGTAAATTTTAGGGCTATAAACAATACCAACTGAAGTTAGTGTTACTGTGCTCTGTTTTTAAGTGAGGGGGGGGAAAGAACCAATTTGATTAAATATAACATGTGAAATCTGAAATGAGGTCATTTTAATTTAAGAAAATGCACAATTGAGGCTCCCCTCCATTCCAAATATATGCACAAATTCAGTTTCAATTGCATGCTAATTTAAAACGCTGTATTTCTAAACTCTTACTGCTCATTTTAATTTTTATCATCACTGACATTTTAAAAAGTAATTTGGACGATTGTTATTATATCAAAAATAAATAGGGCACCCCATTCGTTGGGAAATTAAGCGAATTAGGATTATAACGAGATTTAGGAAATCTGTCTTCATGTGACTATTAAGTTTAAACTAAATGATAAACTACGTCTTACAGATGAAAGCAGGTTAGAACTGACACCTGACAGGCCCACGCATTCGAATGCTCTTCCCTAGGAACGTGGATTTTGATCTCTATTGCTTAATAATTTTAACTCACCAAATGGTAAAAAATAAGACACTCTGAGCCAGGTCGGCAGACTTCCTGTTTTGAAAGTGAAGCGCAGAGAGGGGCCGGCTGTTAATGGGGTTTCTAGAGCTTTAGGTCGCACGGGTTGTGATCCCCAGACTGACGCTGCAGACACTAGACCAGGGTCCCTCTCGAATGAATGTCATTCGCGTGCAGGGAGTGACTCTCTTAAGATTTAACATACACGCTCACCCTCCTTTCTGACCTTGTTGAGGATCTATCACTAGGGTTTGATGTAAATTAGGATTTTCTGCACCGTTGCAATCACTCATTCTCATCTACGATACTATTGGGAACCCATTTTCTATTTTCTATGATGAGGGCGTGTAGAAAACATAGTAACTGAAGAGTCATTGTCCGATTCACTGGGAACCGCACGCCGGCTACGTTTGTATCAAGCCTGTGTCATTACTGAAACACTGTAACGTCATAAAGCGAGTCATTTAAAAGCGAGTCATTTAAAATACCACGCATCCTCCGGTGAACGTCCCGGGAAGGAATAGGTTGATGTTTTTATTGTGATGTAAAAAAGAAAGACAGATGGTTCTGAATTACCAGAAATCACGAAAAGCCTAAAGAACTAGAGGAAAAAAACACAACACCCACAAAACTCTGCCTTTAAGTATATTTTTAGATATCTGCATTCAAGGGAGTTAATTAATTTGGGAATATGTTTGGAAAAGAATTGGCCTTTGCAGAGATTTTTTAAAAAATGAGCTTTTAAAAATTTTAAATAAACAAATTTAACTCGCACAGCTCTATAGATAGTCAATAGACACGTCTAACTCATTGGCTCTTTTCCTCTAACATGACGGTTTAATATGTCAAATTGTCATAATGCGTGTTACCAAGAAAAGAAAAAAAAAGGCCCCAGAGAATATCCCATTAGCTCAGGTTTGCCCCAGCCCGGCTGTAATCCTCATTGTGCCTAACAGTAGCTGCAGGCCCCCGAAGTTTCTGGAGCGTCCAGGTGAGCAAGAGAACATGTTGCTCCGGTTCTAGGTGGTTTAGGGAATATTTAGCCGACGAGCGTCGACTTCGGGAGACGGACGCGGCTTCCCGCTGTCCCCGGGAGGCGTGCGCTGTGCTGTTGGAGGTCGGGCCTCCAGCTCGGGGACTGGCGGTCTCCGTGCCCAGAGGCCGCCACTAAACACTTGGTGGGGGGAGACGGGCCCGCGTCTCTTGCATCCTTTGCGATGGGAGTTTGTAGTTGTTCAGGACCTTGGACTTGACTGGAAATTCACTGGCGGTTTTGATCTGAGGAAGAGAGGGGCCCACTTTGAGTTCTAATCACGTCCTTACGAGTCCCTGGGCATCCGACGTGAAGCCGGGACGTTGGTTAGGAGACCGTCTGCCGTCGTCTAGGGAAGAGACGGTCATTGCGTGAACTTGACAGCGGCAGGAATTTAGAGAAAAGGGGGCAGACTTGGAATCTCTATCCGAGGCCGGGCCGGCAGGGCTTGGTCGTGGGTGTGTTGTGGACGGGAGAGGAGACAGGGCGAAGGCCAGAAGGGGACCCACGAGGTGCCCTTAGGGCCGCTGGGCGAGCGGGAGCCGCGTGGATATTGGAGACGCTGGCCTGGTCCTGGGCCTGAGGTGGGGGTGAGAGCATCCTGGTCGTCTTGACTGTTCAGGTGCCTCTGAGAGGAAACAGTCGTAGATGACACCGTATTTGTTAGGCCTTGAGAGGCAATTTAGACCCGCGCAGAAGCAAGGTGACCGTTCCCTCGGGGAGGGGATCGTGTGCTTTTCACTTGATACAAGTTAAAGGTGGCTGGTTTCATCCTTAAATGGAAGCCTGTGAGAGAAGTGCAGGAAGAGGGGATGGTTCGTTTTGTTTCTTAAAAAAAAAACACAGAGCGTTAGAGGATTCGGGAAGTGTAGGGATTTAATGTGGGATTCAGATGAGAATAGAACATGTTTCGGGGAAAAGGGAAAGATTTTAACTTTGTACCTTGTTTTCCCGAAAGCAGATGGTCCTTAGAAGCTCGGACTTTCTAAATATACACAGTTTCTTAGTTACGCAAAAGGAGACGTTGAAAAACATCGAAGGGGTGCGTGAGGTGGTGTCGGTTACCTAAATGTTGTTTCTGAACATTCATTTGTATCTTCTGTTCTTTCTTTAAAATTGATTTCAGAGGGAGGAAGGGAGAGGGAGAGAGAGAAACATCCATGATGAGAGAGAGTCATTGATCAGCAGCCTCCTCACGCCCCCGACTGGGGGTCCAGCCCACCACCCGGGCCTGTGCCCCGGCCGGGAATCGAACCCCGACCGCCTGGGTCCCAGGTCGACGCTCAACCACATTGAGTCTGAAGGTTTGTTTCTCACCCTTCAGCTGTATTTGTTGTTGAAATGGATGGACTGCCTAAAACTGTGCATTTTCTGAGGTTAGATTTTAATAACGGAAACTGCCTGTCGTATGGGCTCTGGCGTGTGCACGTTGCGGGCGACGTGAATTAGGCTCTAGACTTTCATCCGAGTCTGTGGAGCTGTGATCGAGATCGAAAAGATCTCAGCCGTTGGGAGAAGACCCCTCCTGCAGAGCCCCCTCTGCACGGATGATGAATATCCCAGCTCAGTAATTCCCTCAAAACGACGGCCGTAATTGGACCCGATGGGGGGTCTCTTCCTTTGATCAGATCAGAGTTGCTGTGACTTTTCCCTGGAAAATGTCACTCCTGTGAAGGTTTGTCACCTGTAGAGCTGGTCTCTCCTCGGATGCTGCGTGCGTTTCTCATTAGCATGATTCAAAGTTTAGTTGTTAATTAGGCTGACACCTCAATTCCAGCCGCCACGGACGAGAGTAGTCAGGGCCCCTCGCGTAAGGAAATAAAAACCTGCCTTCTTTGCGTGTCTGTGTAGAGGAGAGAGGACTCCCTGGTGATACCTGGTGGTCTCCTGGGGGGAAGACCACGCCCCGCGAAGGGAACCGTCCAGCCAGAACTTCCTCTCTTAGGGAACCAGGAACTTGACACGACTCCGTGTTCCCACGTAAAACGTCGATCTACTTAAGGGCGGGGAGTGTTCCTGTTGTGTGTGAAACGAATGACCGGCTGAATGGGCGGCCTAGCACATCGCATCCCCTCCCCCTCAGGAAATAAGAGGGTAGCCCGGCCGGCGTGGCTCAGCGGCTGAGCGTCCACCTGGGATCCAGGCGGTCGGGGTTCGATTCCCGGTCAGGGCACAGGCCCGTCGGCGTGCAGGGGGCAGCCGATCAGTGACTCGCATCATTGATGTTTCTCTCTCTCTCCCTCTCCCTTCCTCTCTAAAATAATAAAAACATTTAAAACTAAGAGTATATGTCAGCAGTGTGACCACACTTAGAAAATATTCATCTACGGTAAGGGCCGTTTGTAAATATGATGCCTTCCTTAAAATACACAGAACTAGAAATTAAAGGATGGGGGAAGGTAGGAAAAATTATAACAAATTAGGTGCCTTTTAAAGTTTTGCCGGTTGCTAGATCTAGATAGAAATTGCCCTAATTTAAACACATTCGTTAATCTGATTACAAGTTCACGAGGCAGTGACCCTGGGCTCAAACTCCACACGTGGCGGGGGAAGCTGGGCGGAACTGGGTTCGAATCTCAGCCTTGCCACGTGCTGGCATCTGGCGGGGGGACCTTTCCCGTCGGGGGGACCTTTCCCGTCACCGAGCCCGCGTCTTCACTCGTAAAGGGCGCCGTCCGCGCTTCCTCGGGAGGCCGGGAAGATTAACCGGGACCGTCTGACATTCTCAGGACACAATTCTCCGCTCACAGTAGGTTCTCCGTCACTTCACCTTCATTTCCCTCTTTATCCCGGAAGGGTCCAAACTGTTCAGCAAATGACTGGAAAATCACACATGCGAGTGAGGCTTCCAAAAATAAAATTCAATAGTCAGTGACCCCAGAGGACCTTACAGAGCAGGAAGGAACGCTGCCCACCCGGCTTCGCCTCGGGACGTAGACACGCGTTGTAATCGCGAAGACTCTGCAGTTTACCGTAAAATAATTAAAGCTTATTTATGTCAAGAGGCCTTGGGGAAAAAAGAGAGCAGAAAGCGATTTGCATTAGCACGTTTCCGGGGGTTCCTGCCTTCCTGTCAATTAAGGGACCAGCAGGCGCTCCCCGCGGTTGCAGAGATAAGCGGCCGGCGCGGAGGCCGGGCCCGGGCCGACCTGCAGACGCGGGGGTTCGCCTGCCGGCCGGGGGCTCGGACCTCGCTGGACCAATTTCCGAGGTGTTAATGTAACGGTTCCTCTCCGCCCTGCAGGTCTCGGCCCTGAAGAGTAAGCTGAAGAAACAGTCCACGGCCACGGGGGACGGGGTGGCCCGGGCCTTCCTCCGGGCGCAGGCGGCTTTGTTCGGATCCTACAGGGACGCGCTGAGATACAAGCCCGTAAGCCTGTCTTCCCTTGCGAGATCTTAATTTGCTTTTCTTTTTCTAAAATCCTTGCCCGAGGATATTTTTTTTCCATTGGTTTTGTTTTTTAGAGACCATGGAAAGGAAGGAAGGTGGAAGGGAAGGGGGGAGAGAGGGAGAGAGAGACACACACATCGATTGGGTGCCTCCCACGTGCCCCCCGGCCGAGCCCGGGCATCAAACCTGCAGCTGAGGTAATGCCCTTGGCGGGGAATCGAACCCGAGACCCTTTGGTCTGGGCGCCGACGCTCTAACCACTGAGCCAGGGCTTAATTGGCTTCTTAGCAGTTCTTTGAAATGGGGCAAAAAAAAAAAAAAAATCCAACATTCTAACATCACACCTTCAAAAGGTGTCATAAAGTTCTTTTAAAATCTAAAATAATGTTTTAAACGTTGCGTTCCCTCTCCGGTTTCTTGACTTTTCGGTTTTAGTTCTTTTGCGAACCTCGAGTTAATATTTCCCACATTCTTTTGCATATCCCCTCACCTATCTTACCTCTCCTTCTAAAATTTGAGTACTTACCTCTGAACGAATGAATGGTGTTAATGCATTTTTTTTTAAAACCCCCCAATCTTGTTAAGATCATTAAGAAATTAACCAGTTAGATTTATTACATTAATGAGTTTAGAAATAACAAGTACAAAATGAAAGTTTGAAACTATTAGAACTTGAAAAATTTACAGTATTTGGAGATTTATTGTCTCCCCGATTGATAACACTTCCCTCAGTGCTCTCGTCCTGGCTCATCCTAAAACGATCTCTTTTCGGATATTGACATAATCAGCGTGTATCTTTAATATATTTTTCTGATTGATGTGAAAAAGAAAGAGCCCCGTTTAGAAGTTACAGTCATTTCATGGTTCTGTGTCTTTTCCTAAATATATTTCATTAGCATTCGATTGGAGAAAGGGGAAAAAAGTTACAAAGTAGCATTAACCGGATATGAATTCTTTACCTGGACACTACTTTTCAAAATTTCAGGGTTGTGTATACACATCTAAAATCCATTGTTTCCCTTACATTTGACGAAAGTCGAGCTGCAGAGCAGGTCCTTGGCTGACCAGTCTCGTGGGCCTCACCGGGCGTTCGAGGTCCTCCCGACGGACCGGCCTGTGTCTTCCTCTGTGAAGCACCCGGACGTTGGCCTGTGTCTTACACCGTCTCTGTGACCCTCTTTGGAGGGGCTGCTTCTCCCTGACTTTCCACGGACGCCCCGACGCTCTTTCTCTCCCCAGGGCGAGCCCGTCACGTTCTGTGAGGAGAGTTTCGTGAAGCATCGCTCGAGTCTGATGAAACAGTTCTTGGAAACCGCAGTGAACCTCCAGCTTTTCAAGCAGGTGAGAGGGGGGCCCCTGCTGTATTCTTACCTGTAAAGAATCACCTCTCAATGTCAAAAGTGAGTTGTGAAGGTCAAATTATTGGGGGGGGGCAAAGATTGAGTGGGGGGGTAGAACATTGTAACTTATCCCTTCCCTTTGACCACCTGACTCCTATCATTAGAATTCAGACACAGTAAGTTTTTTTTTATATAGTTACAAAAAGCACATATTTTTCAAGAGTCAAGTAGAGTTGGGTGAAATCTTGCCTTTCTCACGTAATAGCTTTTTTGTTCATAAGTATCTGCTGCTTTTTTCAAAAAAGAGAAATGTTACCGCTTACGTCCCACGGTTGTGATAGGTTTTCGTGTCTTCACGAGCTTGCGCCAAAACCACACGAGCGAATTAAATTGAAGGAACAAATCACCGAAGAATTAACATGACGAATCCTTTTGTGTCGCGTTCCACAGCGAGAAAACTTAACAACACGTTATTTAGGGGAAACGTTTAGGAGATAGGACCGTAAAGACGGACACGGGATAAGGGAGGGGATCGTGGTCTTCCCTGTGGGCGCAGGGAGGGGCCTTCTAAGGAAGAGAATGTTGGTTTTATCATCATTTAAATGATTAATGTAAGTTACTGTGACTTAAATGATTCAGGCATTGTATAAAATCCTATTTGTGAACGTTTCCAGCCGACTCCTTGGCCTCTTGGGGCCTCGGTGTCGCGCCTGCAGCCTACTTGGCCTAAAAGGTCGCAGACACCTGCGGGCTCTCGCGCTCGGCGATGCCGCGGAGTAAACAGGCCTCAGGCGGCCGGTAGCCGGTTCCATTTGGAGACACGGCTCTTTAGATAGTGGATTTGGAAGCGATCCCAGAAACAGCTCCCTAAGCCCACGGCCCCGACAGCCCCATCTTTCTTCGGCCCGCGGCCTCGCGAGGACACAGCCTTTCTTTCCAGGCCTCTCGCCTGCCGCCCGAGTGTCGTCTGCGGGTAACGCGGCGGCAATGCACCTGCGTCGGTTTCTTGCTTTTGACACAGGCCCCGTGGGCCGTGTAAGACGCTGTTATCACTGGGGGACGTTGGATGAAGGTCAGTGGGAGCTTTCTTGGATTTTTGCAACATTTCCATACACCTGAAGTTATTTCGAGATAAAACGTTTAAACAGATTGCCCGCAAAATACCAGTAGAACATTCGTATTAAAGCATCTTCCTGTCTGGCCAGCGGAGTCCCTTCCGTGCCCCCGTTAGGACCTTCGTCCCGTGGTTCCTCCCGGAAGGTGGCTTTTGCAGGGGCTTCGAATAGCAGGAGGAGGCTCGCTCTGTCCTTCTAAACCACACCTCGTGCACCTGTTTATTGGCGTAGCCACGACTAACGCTTCTTGGGATACTCTTGTTTCTATTTTATCTGCGTTGCAACTTTCTAACTCTTCCCGCAGTTGTCTCGGTGTCCTGAGCGTAGCCACACTTACCTGTCCCCCGGACGTTGCAGGCCCCTGGCCTCTGGTCCGAACGCCCGCCGTTTGACACCCGCCAGCTCCGCCACCCTGGAAGACGAAGCCCGAGCCTCCCCTTTCCAGGCCCCGGCCCCCCCGGTCCTCTGTAAGCTCCTGTCCTTTTAGCCCTTTCGGATTCACCCCGCCTCATGCTCGTGGTTCCTTAGGCTCTCTCTTGAGTCGTGGGCTCTGTTAAAGGCCGGGATCGTTTTTAAAGTATTTTTCCTACCTTTGTAACTACGTACGTGATAGTCGCTAAATAGTGTTAAGCGAAGAAATCAAATAAAAACTGCCGAGCGGCCCCCGGCTAGAAGGAAGAGGCATGACAGTGTTTTGACAATCCGGGGGGATGACACGCTTATAAAATCGAACATAGTGGAACTCACTTAGGGATGGTCCAAAACCCGCCGGGGTCAGGTGCCGCCGGGCGTAGATGGAGCCGTGTCTGTCATTTTAAACCTGGCGGCGGTCACCTACCGGCGCCTTGTGCAGAGCGGGAACTCTGCCATCCGCGCCTTCTGTATTCTGTGCCCTGACCCACTTTCTCCGACTGAGATACCTGATCAAAGCAGCCGGTCAGAAGCCGAACGTTTCCCTTTCATGTCAGCTAGAGATTTGGGGAGATTTTAGAAAGCTTTTAACATAAACAATAAATTCTTATAAATTTCTACCTTTCCCTCTTAATCTTTTTTTTTTTTTTTTTTTAAAGAAAGACATAGTTATTTATGGTCCGTAATTTATAGCCCAGATCAACGCGCGCATTAGCCGTGCTAAAGATTCGGGAGTTTGGGAGTGTTAGGAAACATCTGCCTCGTGCCTGGGCGCGAGATGGCAACCGCAGCAGACACGCGTTCACGGCGGGGAGAAGTGTAAACGTGAGATGTAACACGGGGGAGAGCCACCGGCTGCCCCGGGGAGACAGCGTCTTCCCAGGCACCCCGTCAGCTAATTTCAGGCGGCGGCCCCGGCAGCGTTTCTCCGAGCGTTGTCTGAAGCCGCCCGGAGGCCTTTTGCGTTTCCCTGTGAAGAGGCGCAAAGCCGTGGACGCGGCCGGGGACGTAGGTGAGGTCAGGGGGAGACGTGCCACCTTCGCAGGCCGCTGAAGCTCCGGCACAGAAATCAGACTGCCTTCAGGAGGAAGGGGGCACATCGTTGGAGGAGCTGGGCGGAGCGCGGGCCCTTCACGCGTAACGGGAGCGAAGGCGGAGTCTGCGGGAGGGGATGCGGGCGGCAGGCCTAGAGCTTGCGGAATTTCTCTCTTAATTGCTTCAGGTCTTTTTAATTTAATTTAATTTAATTTAATTTTTTATTTTATTTATTTTATTTTATTTTATTATTTTATTATTTTATTTTATTTTATTTTATTTTGTTTTGTTTTATTTTATTTCCAGTGACATCAGGAAGCAGGGCGGTCAGCTGAGAGAGGATGGGAGGCGGGTGGACGTTAAAGGAGAGAGGAGCTATGAGACGGATGCGAGAATGAACGGACGGGAGGGACAATGGGACGGCTCGGCGCCATTTGGAGCGCGTGAGATGTTGCAGGAGGTGACCTGGAAGTGAGCGCGGGCGCCGTGGTCGGTGGCTGCTTGTCTGGTCCCCCGGGGCCTGGCGCAGGCCCCGAGTCCCTGCTCGCTCCCGCGCTCCTGCAGGACCGGCGCCCAGGCCCCCTCTCCCCGACTCCCCTTGTCCGTGAGCCCCGTGGCACCTCCCCGCCGGGGCGCCCTCTCCCCGACTCCCCTTGTCCGTGAGCCCCGTGGCACCTCACCGCCGGGGCGCCCTCTCCCCGACTCCCCTTGTCCGTGAGCCCGTGGCACCTCACCGCCGGGGCGCCCTCTCCCCGACTCCCCTTGTCCGTGAGCCCCGTGGCACCTCACCGCCGGGGCGCCCTCTCCCCGACTCCCCTTGTCCGTGAGCCCGTGGCACCTCACCGCCGGGGCGCCCTCTCCCCGACTCCCCTTGTCCGTGAGCCCCGTGGCACCTCACCGCCGGGGCGCCCTCTCCCCGACTCCCCTTGTCCGTGAGCCCCGTGGCACCTCACCGCCGGGGCGCCCTCTCCCCGACTCCCCTTGTCCGTGAGCCCGTGGCACCTCACCGCCGGGGCGCCCTCTCCCCGACTCCCCTTGTCCGTGAGCCCGTGGCACCTCACCGCCGGGGCGCCCTCTCCCCGACTCCCCTTGTCCGTGAGCCCCGTGGCACCTCACCGCCGGGGCGCCCTCCCTTGCTGCCTGCTCCGGCCTCGCTGTTGAACGTTGGAAGTTCTTGCCCCGCGCTCCCCAGCCTCCCTTCCACAACGCCAGTTTATTTCCACCACTCGTCGCCTTCTCACATACTAAATAATTTATCACATTTCTTATTTCTTACTGCTTTCCCCCCACCCCCCCCTCGCTGTTGAAGCATCACAAGGGCTTGAATTTGGGTCTGTTTTACTCATTTACGTATTTCAGTCACCTAGAGAAGTGCCTGGCCTACGTAAAAAACATTCAATTACGTATTTATTGAACGACCGAATTAATTACTTCTTGGGCCCAGTGGTCATGAAGTTCAACAAACTCGGTCTAGAGGAAATTATTTAATGTCTGTCTGTTGGTATATCCTGGAAGGTACTGGTGTCCCACTGATGTTGTTTTAAATTATTAGTTCTAATAATAAATTGCGCTGAATGGGCTTCTTATACCATTCGAGGTGCTTTCTGTTCATTATCCCGTGGCCGTCCAAGCCCAATTTAGCATACTCAACAGTCATGTGATCACCTAATCTTTGAAATGAAATAAAAATAACAATATATTTCTACTCCTTCACGTACTTCATTCTCTTGATTTAAGCTCGAGGCCGACCTGGCTTATTCCCACTTGTTATAACAGTTCATGTTTATATATAGCTACTAACTGAGCACCTCGCGTTTAGCAGGTGTCCATAAATATCTGATGACTTAATTTATTGTAACACTTGAGCGCAGTTTTCACTAACCTGTCAAGGTTTACGGAGCATTTATAAGGTGAAATATTTAAATCAGACCACTTATTTTTTTTTTTTTAGCCCAAAGCGTTATATAGAAAGGACATTTTAAAGATTCCTAAGAAATTAATATATTTTAAAAGTAAAGTGCTTTTTTTTTTTTTTTACTGTATTTTAGTTATTTTTTTAATTGCTAATGATTTCTGATTCATTTAAAGTATAGTTTTCTCTAGCTCTCAAGACTTGAATTTTAGTAGATTAGTTGTCTTTGGGTCCACGAAAGGCTGCTGATAGGAGATCGTCTTTTGCAACATGGTGATTTTTCCTCGGAGCTGAAAAGGCATTTGCGTGTGCGCTGGTTTTCTGTGTTGCAACCTAATTTCCTGTTCTTTCTGTGGCACTTTTTTGTTTTGTTTTGTTATTAGCAGTGTTTCTTGTCATTACCTGCAAGACCAAGCTCGTTTTCCAAAACCCATGTCTTCCACTTAATTACCTAAAGATAACATGTTTACTAAATGATGCGGGTAACTATTAACCAAGGCTCAGGCCCAGTATAAAGCCAGCGCTTTCCCAACAGATACTAGTTCTCAGTTCAGAGTTATTTCTGCGCAACAGTAGCCAAAAGTGCTCTTATCTCTTTTGCTTACGGTGCAGAGCCCGGGAGTGATTGGCCTGGTGCGTGACCATGAACTGGCTCCTCTTGGGGGGGGGGGGGGGAGCTGTTATTGAGTCAAAAATAGAAACGGGAGTTGAGAGAACCGTTACCTTCAGCATTCCCCCCGTGAAGGCCGCTTCTCGGCGTCTCCCCGGGCGTCTGCGTGTGTGTGTGTGTATGTAATGTGTGTGTGTGTTCGTACAAATCCATCTTTGGTTTTCAGAGCAACCCTTTGCATGTTGCTAAGTGGCCGGTCGTCACCGGCGGGGTTGTTTGCACCGTCGGTGATAACATGTGGCGTTTAAGCAGGTGATTAATTTCCGTTGGCTCACGCCCCGGGTTGGGTAACACGCGGCACTCGCTCAACCTCAGAAACGCACAATCAGTAAATAGTTTGGGATTTATCTCTTCGGA
This sequence comes from Miniopterus schreibersii, assembly GCF_964146895.1. NCBI lineage: Eukaryota > Metazoa > Chordata > Mammalia > Chiroptera > Miniopteridae > Miniopterus > Miniopterus schreibersii. Next base: position 1,749,214 of record NC_138123.1, read on the forward strand.
GACTTGAACTGCTCCCCTCCAAGGAAAATGGATGGCTTATTTCCCGTAAACACAGAAACGAAAACCTTTTAAAAGGCCTCGTCGCCTTAATCTTTTAAAGCAAATTAAGTCCTTTAAAAGGATGCCTTTGTTGGTTCCCATTGTCAGGAATGTAGTGCTTTGCATTTATCACCCCGCCTCGCCTCATGTCTTCCAAAATGATACTCGGGCCATCACATTAGATCACTTTCGTTTGATTTATGAGGCCGAGTCGAAAACGTGGGCAGGTCGGATCTCGCAAGCGCCTTAAAGCGATTTACTTACAAGTTAACCATTTATTCTGTGCAGCAGGGATGCCAGCATCCGAAGCGACTGCCTTTGACCTCGGGTGGATGAAAGGAATAATTCTGTACGTTGCGCTGTTCAGCTCTGACACCTTAGCCTCTCCTCAGGGCACGTGCGTTTCCGTGACCGTTTCTTCGCGCCTGGCGTTTTCCCGGGCGCGGCAGGTGCTCTGGACTCCGGGGCTCGGCCCGGGCCCGAGGGGAATGCGGGCTTTGGCGTTTAACGTTCGTCCTGGGCCCACAGTGGAGACACTTCCCGCTATTTCATTGACTCTCGCCAAACCCCGTGAGGCGTTTATTATTCTTATTCTTACGGAAGGGAAACGGTCGCAGAGACGGCTGGTCGCCCACGATCATAAAGCTAATAAGGTGCAGAGTTGTGACAAGGGCCTGTCACACTCCAGACTCCCGCGTTCACGCTCGTTTGTACCATCGGAAGCTTCTGGAAGGCCAAGCACAGCAAGGATAGAAAAACGGGCGGCCTGTGCTTTCTGCCCTCAGAGTTCTGGTTTTCCTGAGAGCAACTCGCACACAGACACACAGACACACAGACACAGGCCCCGGCTGTATGCTTTTGGGCTGTGTCTATGAGTGTCTGGTATTAGCAGTGTCTTTGATATAAGTAAAAATTTAACCTGATGAAATACATGAAAATGACCCTGTTTGACTCTTACATTTCAGTTCATCGACGGTCGACTGGCAAAGCTCAACGAAGGGAAGGGCTTCTCTGATATCTTCGAAGAGGAGATCACGTCCGGTGGCTTTTCTGGAGGTAAAGACCACGTCCCGTGTGATTGTGCGTTTTCCAAATAGCAACGATCGTGACCTTTGCACCAGCGTCTGAGATAAGCCGCTTTAGGAACCACCGTTTTCTCCCAAACGCGTGATGTCTTAGAGACATCTTTTCGTCTTAGAAGGCCTGTGGGTTCACTTACGTTGCCTGTTTCTGTTGCTCGAGGCCTCGTGGGGATGGCCTCGCGAATGGGTGGCGGTTTGGATAGTCTCTGACTGTGACTGGGCGTGAGTGTCACAGAAATGCCGGAGTCGGCCTCTTCCGGCCTCGCCTCTGCTAGAGAACACCAGTGATGCCGCTGCTGAGAGCATGGGATAGAAATATTCGGTTGTCATATCCAAAAAGAAAGGTTCGGGCCCACACGGCTCGTGGACCGCTAGGAAGGTGTGTTTGTGGCCGTCTGTCCTCGCTGCGCAGACCGCCCGCCGCAGCGCCAGGGAGACCCTTCAGTCTTCCGTCCCTGCAGGTGGCGCTGGTGGCCACCTAAAACCGTGCAAGGAGTCATGCTGTTCTGTGCGTGTGAAACCCCGGTTTCACCCACGGTCATCAGCTCCAGTGTAATTAAACAGTTGCAGTGTCGGAAATGTAAATGTCCCAGCCCCGTCATAATCGGGCAGGCGCTCGGGGACGTTCGGCCTGACGCCTTGTCTGGGGCCGTCCCAGTCCTCGGCCTTGGCGCTGGCAGCAAATGTGGCTGGAGCCCTGGAAGGGCCCGTTCGTTCAGCGGCACCTGCGGGCTATCGGTTGTGGAGGAGGCGCGGCGCGGAACCCGCTGTGCTCACTGCTCACTTCCACCTGGCGCGATGAGTCATTTCCCACCCTCTGTAGGTTTCGTTTGGGGGGAAAATGCTCGAGTCTGTGTGTGAATAAACAGTTGCTGGAATTGAGAAAAAAAAACATCAAAAAACTAGTAGGCGCGGCCGACGTGGCTTAGAGGTTGAGCATCGACCTGGGATCCGGGAGGTCACGGGTTCGATTCCGGGCCCGGGCCCGGGTTTTGGGCTCGATCCCCAGCAGGGGGCGTGCAGGAGGCAGCCGATCCATGACTCAGCATTGATGTTTCTCTCTCTCTCTCCCTCTCCCTTCCTCTCTCTGAAATCAGTAAAGACATATTTAAAAAACAAAACAAAACGTGAAAAGACAAATAGGACTCACTTACAGAGGTCCCCAAATTTAATTTTATCCTTAAACGAGATTTATTGTTGCACCATGAAAATATAAAAACTGTTCCAGTCATCTGATTATTAAAAGACATACAAGGGAATTGAACTCGGTGGACCTCGGCCAGATGGAAGCGCAGAATTTCATGGAAAGAACTTAGTTTTGGGAAAAACTTCGTTGACCTGACTCCGCAGGTGCCGAGCAAGGAGTCACCCACCTCCCTGTTCCCCTCAGCTCACGGGGAAGAAATTGAGCTTCAATGGAACTTTTGTGTTAAAATAAGACTTTTTTTTTTTTTTTTTTTACTTTTCACCTCAGACGAGCAAAATATTGTCAGTTCCTGGACAAATTGCTCGAGGCATCGATCGGGTATTTACATAACTGCTCTCATTATCTTTGTGACCCGTGGGGCTGGTGTCTCCTGTGGAATTGAAGGTGACATCGGAGACAGTGATGGGGTGGAACTGGGACCCTTTCATGCGGCTCCACTCTAGTCCCAGGCGTGGGCCCGGACGCCGCTGGGATGGAGCCGGGCGAGGTGGCTTTTCCGGAGGGAGGGGCAGTCCCTGAATTTCCCCCTGTAGGTCTGATTGTCTGCAAAAGGCTGGGCGGACACCGGTCACCAGTGGGCGTCTGACTCAGGGGCTGCATTTTTCGGTACAACTTCATGCCAACCCCTTTGTTCCTTCTCAAAATGAAAAAAAAAGGTTTTGAATTCTTACCTTAATTTGGGGAAGCTCATTCTGATGGAAAAGGAAAGCTTAGTTCAACCAGGACTCATTTCAGCAGACACAGCGAGAACGCACATTAAGAAACGATGCCTGGCTGTCAGGCGTTATGTTTTAAATTATTATATTACAGGTAATTTTCTTACGGATACATAGATTATCCTTAGAAGAAAATACAGCAAAATTCATTCGGGTTTGAAATAAAAAGATGAACAATGTAATACAAATTGATGATGTGCTTATAAATGAGGGTGTAGATACAGTTCCAAAAATAGTTTCCGGAGGCCGGCTCCTGACATTTGTCACCTGGATGACATTGGCCAGAAGGGAGATGTCGCTGCCGTCATGCTGAACTGTGCTTCACAGCGTAAACCGTTACAATGTTGCCGTTGCTCTCGTAGTTACAGTCTTGGTTATGATAACTGTTCCCACTTCCTGAATATTAATGTGTCGCAGAAGTTCTTACAAGAGCTCTGCCAACATTATCTCATTTAATCCCCACGGCGCCCTGGGAGGTACTTTGATTACCGACTTTTTTCCAGGGTGCTCGTCCCAGTCATTCGCTCAAGGTCACCCGGCTGGCGGTGCCAGCGCCTGGGCCGGCGCGGCTGCTCCCCTGCAAAGCGCTGCTCTAATAACCGTGATGTATTGCGTTCCTGGGATAAGGGAGCTTCTTAACGAGAAGGCACGCAGTCAGCGAGAGCGGCGCCCAGCCTTCCCGCTCTGCCTGGGTAAAAGGATTCCCGTCGCTCTTGAATGTCAGTTGAAGATTTTTATTATTATTATTATTATTCTTTTAACACAGAAAGCCCTCAGGAAGATCACTTATAGGAGCAATCACCGCTCATCAATACAGAAGGAAAAAAACTCGGTCCCTTTAAGCAAAAATAGCTCGGAAATGTCAGGAAAGCGTCGAAGGCCGTCCCTTTTCTCTGGCCTGGAGTGGCCGTTCGGACGCGGCTCTGTCTGTGGGGGACACGCGTGGTTGTGATAGAATAACCGTGACCGTGGGGAAGCCTTAACTGTGGGTAACAGCCCTGTGAGTGCGTGCGGATTTTCCACAACTGCTTTCTGCCTTGTGAGGCCCTGTGGCCGGGCCCGTTAGAGAATCCCATGTTTTGCCCTGGCCGGTGTGGCTCAGTTGGTTGAGCACATGCCCAGGCCGTGGGCTCCATCCCCGGCAGGGGGCCGCAGGAGGCAGCTGGTCGGCGTTTCCCTCTCATCATCGATGTTTCTCTCTCTCCCTCTCCCTTCCTCTCTCTCTCTCTCTCGAGTCAATTTAAAAAACACCTATACAAGTATTTTAAGAATTCCATGTGCCTCCTGATTCCATTTACAGAACCTCTGTAGAGTGTTCAACCTGATCAGGAAACGTGCCGAGGGAAGGGTGTCCCTGGGGCTAAAAGGCAGTACAGGAGGGAGGAGTAGATCTCGGGCCCCATACAAATATTGGTCTAGGAGGGAACGGAGGGGATATTGAGGAGCTAAGAAATTTTTTCACATATATATATATATTTTTTCATTTCAAATAAAACTGGGGTCTTAAATTCACTTCCAGTGACCTAAACTTTAAAAAGGAGGGACATGTTCAGGTTGACGTTCTACAGAAGTATGTACTACTCTCCGCAAATGTCACTCCTTCCTTCACATTAATTTTCTGATATAATCCGATCAGCCTTGTATTTATTTAATTCTTTTTCTTCTTTTACCAACTAAGGCAGCAAAGGAATTTGAAGGGATGTTAGGTGATCATCCATTCTAGTGTCATCTTTTTTGGCCTCACCGAACAATTTAGACCAGTTTATGTTTTTCAGGATCGGTGACTGCTGATCGCTGGGATTTAAACAGGTGCATGAGGGACAGAAAGCCTTGGCGCAAATGAGGACGGGCTCTCTGTCCTTCGCGTGAGGAAACCGGGGTCTGACGGCGAAGGATTTTCTCGAAAATGCGTCTTATTACCGCGTCCCCGTTACTTTCCCAGAAGGCCTCAGGGATTTTTTTTTTAATTTTTATTTTTGGCATTCAGATTCATTTTTAAGAAGAAAAACAGCCTTTAAATGTTTGGGGTTTTTTCCCCCCCAAAGAATGCGTCTGTCTCATAAATTTTGTGCACACAGGAGTCTTCGATCTTAAAAGCACTCACTTTAAAGAGACAAGCATCCTTTGGACATTTTTTTTTTTTTTTTAAATAGGAATCTACCTAAATCATACCACATGTCTCCCCGTCACCGTGAGCACTTTACTGGGGGGCTCTCCGTTTGCCTGGGCCAGGGACTCCGGGCTCTTACCAGCGCTTGTCCCTCCGCTGTTCCTTCCCCAGGTGTCCCCCCTGAGCAGCCCCGTTTTCTCTCCTAATTGCTTCGCAGGGGTTCAGAGGGACTCTCTCAGTAACTCAAATTTCATCATCTTTTGTTCCGCAGTCTTCGGAGGGCATGTTTCAGGGTGGAAGGACCAACGAGCCAAGAATTAAAATAATTAAAATCCCTAGATTTCTTGTCTCTGTGAACTTGGGCCAGTAAGGGACCCCCCCCAGAACCCCCGTTTTCTCATTCAGCAAGTTATTTATGACGATAACCACCACGTAGCGGCCGCCAGGTTAAGGACCTGTCCTCAGGGCCCCTGGTTCCCAAGGACAGAGTGAGCCTGACCGCTCAGGTCCGCTCACTCCAAAGCCGCCTCTGTCTCCTTGGACTACGCTGGCCCTGATTTTACCCATTTTAGAACCGAAAAGTACAACTCAGAAAATGTAATTTAGGTTAAAAAAAAAATTTTTTTTCTTGAGAACTGTGAGCCTCAAAGGAATCCTTTGTACTGGATGCTTCCTGCATAGCCATTGGGACTTTGCTTTTTTAAGCATTTAAACAACCAAAGAAGGCAGGTGAAATCTACCCGGTTGCTGTAGACCTTCAGGTTAGCTGTGGGCTTCCGATGTCACCTTAGGGACTGATTTCTCAGGTTTGGAGCCGGATATGTGATCACTGGTTTCATGAGAACTGGACTTGCCGGCCTCCGAGCTTTTCTAGTAACCACGACGCCTAGGGGCCTGCATCGGCTCCACCTTCCCTCGGGTGGCATCTTCCACATCGGGGTCCCCAGCTAGAGGATATTTTCAAACTGTGACCGCCGTTGAGTTGCAGTGAAATCAAGTTAAGTGATGTGGATATCGGACAGCCACAGGGAACCCTTTTCGTCCTCAAGGTTCTTTGCGTTTCTAAATTTCCTTCTAGTTTTTCTTCCCCCTACTCGAAATATTATCTTAAAATGAATCTAACTGCATAAAAGATGGAAAAAGAGGTGAGAGAGACGTAAAACGCCGAAAAATCCGTGTAAAAGACGCGGGAATTTTGGCTTTCCAAAGAGAGGTTGTGTTTTCCCCTCCGATGATAATATTAAAAATGAAAGACGAGAGAGTATTTTAACATATTAGCTTTAACATATTAGAGAAAGTGTCTGTGCTTAAAAACGGCAGTTACCGTGCGCCTAAGAATTCGAGCAACTCATTGGTTCTCACACCCAGTCCATTGCTTCTCTTGCAACGTTGCAGAAAAATAAAATTGGCTTGTAAATTCCTGGAAATCCTAGCTCTTGATAAACTTTGGTTTACGGATTTACTTTTATGGCATCAGCTATTCCTGACATCTCCTTTTTACGTGTTGCAGGGAGCCCGAGGTCCTATCAGCAGTGGGTCCATACGGTCAAGGTAACAGCAACCTTTTAAAATATCTTCCCTCGCCCTTCGGCCTGCGGATTGTGTCCCGTGAAAGTACGCTGTTTACTGGCAGTATTTTAAGTGTTTGTCTGTTTCCTCGCTTTTAAAAATCTTCGTTCTATGCCTGCAATTTGCTGGTACTTACAAATGTGATTTTCAATGGAAAGCTTTTATCTGGAGATAAACGGTTTGTTTTGAAAAGTAAGATTTCACTGTCACCGTGAATTATATCCCCAGACGAGGAATTCGTTGGAATAGTAGGATTCTGCGGGAGGTTTATCATTTCTGGTACTGCTTTTGTTAATATGAGTGTTTAAAATACAAAACTTCTGTCCACAGATTGAGATTTTCTTGCCTAACGTTAAACACCGTTGATAAACAGCTGCATTTCTTTTTTTTAATGAAGCTTTAACTATATGCCTATTACTGGTCGTGTTGCCAGTAAAAGTGAAGTGATTTTGAAATGATGTATTATACCGACTAAAAAAACAGAGTAGAATGTTTACATTTTGTCTGAACTTGCCGTAGTGTATAAAAAGCTTGAACACACGACACGTGAAATAATTTCTGCAGGTCTTTGCTTCGCTGGGGGCTCAAGCTCTTTTTCTGCACTGTTAGTAATGCTTTGTTTTCGGGACAGTCTGGCCGGGAACTGTCGGAAATAAGCGCCTTGCTTCTCCTTTGCAGAAAGGGGGCGCCCTGTTCAACTCGGCGATGACCAAAGCCAGCCCCGCCGTGCGGACCGCGTATAAGTTTGTAAGTTTTCTTCTGATGTTTAATCTTTGCCTGAAAAAACCCCACATAGGACAGAGGCTGATGAAACCCGCGCCTGTCTGTCCAAGCGCTTCGATGACGTTTGGTGACGTTGCCATGTTTCCCGAAATCCAGACACTTGCCCGGGCACCCCGGGCTGTGACCCGCTCGCCCGCTTTCTCCCGCATTTAGTCACAGCTTCACATGAAGACTTTGCGTTGATCTAGTTTAGGAGGCAGAACAGGCCCCAGGCTCGCCGGCGTGCGAGACGCGCCCACGGAGACTGTGCTCGCACCGACCGACTCGGGGAGCAGGGAGCCGTGGGGTGTCCCTGGAAATAGAGTTGATAGTCCAGGCCCTTCCTTTGCTAAATAATGTGAGGAGTCAGCAATTTTCATCCGACCAGATCGCATGGGCTCGCTCGCTTCCGTTTGTTAGTTCTGTTAACAGGCACCGAGGATGCTTTTTCCATTGACTTTTCGAGGGAGGGAGGCGGGGAGAGAGGGAGAGAGAGAGAAACATCGACGTGAGAGAGACACATCGACGGTCGCCTCCCAGACCCAGGCCCTTGACCGGGAATCGAACCTTCGACCCTGCGGCCCGTGGGCGGAGGCTCTGAGCCCCGCCGCCCGGGGCCCGTGTCTCTGTTTTTCGAGGGTAACAGGAGCCCGACCCTTGCGCTGTCGTTTTCCAGGCGAAGAGCCACGCAAAGCAGGGGATAAAGGACGTGAAGAGCAAACTGAAACACAAGGTACGCCCGCCCCGCACTCTGCTTGCTTCTTGCCGAAGCCGGGCGCTTGCACCCCACCCCGCAGGGCACGCGATTCGGAAGCTGGCACGTCCCTGTGCCCGGGGACGTCTTTCTCCTAACAAGCCCTCTGGCCCCTGCCCGCCACGCTCTGCGCGTCCACGCAGCGGTCTCTCTGCTGTTTGCGTTTTACCCCAGAACTACCGAGGTCTCCAAAGACGTTTCAGCAGGACCCGTGTCTCCAGAGGGTCCATGGTCTTGATGCCACCCTCGAAATTATTCTTGCCTCAGGCTGATAATTTTTTTTTTTTTAAAGATGATGATTTTGGGTGCAGAATTAAGCCACGAACGCCATCGTTTGGTTTTACAGGACCTTTCCAACAGCAGCCCCTTTAAACCAAGCGTGTTCTTCGTTGACAAAAGCTTGCGTTGGAGGGTGTGTGTTGGGGTCTGTGAACATCGCGTGCGTAGGCGTGTGGGCGCGTGTTTGATTTGGTCACATGTTACATCTCGGGGCAGATTTTATCGGTCGTCATGTTTTGAAATTTTACCTTTGGAGGAAAAGTACTGGAAACTTCCATTATAGGATGGGGGGCGAATGAGCTTCGTGTACATTTTATTCAAATTATTCGAAATAGAGGTTATTTCGGAAGTCATTAATTCCTAATACAGAAAAATGCTGGGAAACCGGTTTTTCCGAATAGGTTCTTTACGCTTACACCTGAAGCGTTATTTTATTACTTACGTCTGTATCAGACACTCTGCTGGTTAACCGAAGAACTTGAGTAACCAAAGGAGCATTTTGAGATAATTCCCTGTGCGTCTGTCTCCTCACGGGCAGGAAAACGAGGAAGACTGTGGGACCTGCTCGGGTTTTGTGCAATACGCCCCGGTTTACACGCTGCACAACCACCAGGGAGGAAGCCTGGAGAAGCGCAAGCTCACCCGGGTAAGGCTGCCCACCCCCCGTCTCCAAATTCATCTAATCCCAGTCCTCCAGGAGCAGTTTCAGTCCCGTTCATGTTTGTTTCTTTGTTTGTCAAATACGTTTTTATTGATTTTTAAAGAGAGAGAGGGAGAGAGAGAAACGCCTCCCGGCTGCCTCCTGCACGGCCCCTGCCGACGACGACTGTTGGCTGGAAAACGTCTGTCCACTTGCCAGCTCCCGATGGCTCTGGGCTCTCGGTGCTTCTTCCATCACCAGCATGTTCAGTTCCTACCCGTCTCACGCTTTAACGCCTTAAAAGCTTTTGCAGAAGGTTTGCTGCCCTAACGGGGAGCGTTCAGGTTACAGTTACCGTGGGGCAGAGATTTTTAGGCGAAAAAACTGCTCTCTTACCCGTAATGATACCAGGGCCTGAGCACATTGAGGTTTCCAATGAAACGTGTATTTCCAGGAGGATTAGACCTCTAAAGGCCGAATCTGGATATCAGTAAGTAGGTCTGTTTACGCAGGGGAGCAGAGGGAGTCTGAAATGGGCCCACGTTTCTGCAGGTGACAAACAGAGCAGCAGGGAGGGGACAGGACAGACTGACTCTGGAACCAGGTGCCCAGGCCGCTGGGCGGAGTCAGGAGGGGCAGCTGGAGACCAGGGTGTGGGGCTCGGAGCCAGGCGCACTGGGCTTTGAGAAGGTCCCAGCCGTCGGCGCCGAGCGAAACCCGGCATCCCTGGGCCTTACGTCCCGCGTCTGTGGGACGTGACGACGGCTCCCGTCGGCCCCTAGACCGCTGCAGGCGTCAGAGGCGACACAGGGGAGGGGGCGGCCACACAGTAGGCACGCGTGATCGGCGGCTGCCTCTTCGCACACAGACACGCGTGTCTAGCTTCCGGCCTTACACGGATGCCCCCCCCCCATGGCCTCTCTCTGGTATCGCTTCCCAGTCGCTATAGCCACGCGGACCCTAAAATTGCCTGTTTCCGTTTAAGTCGGAATGACTTCAAGATCCCAGTTTATGATTTGAAAAGAAACACACAGCTCTCGTACCAAGAAAGGTCTGGGCGTGTAAGGCCTCGAGCATGTGGTTTTATGGCCGATGAAATGACCCACGTAAAGAACCCGGGCTCGCCCGTTCGCCTGTCCTCGTGAGAACGCGATCTCGGCTCCGCAGAGAGCTTTTCGTGTTCGGCCTCCGGCTAGACTGGGGCAAAGGAAACGCTTTATTTTCATACGTTTTCCAAAAGAGATAATAAACGAGAGGATGGCCGTGGACAGTCCCAGGATGCGTTTGAAAGTGAAAAAAGCCAAGTGTGGCCGCCTGAGGACTGTGCACGAGAGCGGACGCCTGGGTTGTGGGTGGCTCGCGGCCCGTGTCCCCCGACAGCGTGGGGCTCCCCTGTGCGTGTCCTGCCGCTGGCCAGCAAACAGGACTCGTGCGGGGGGCTGCTAATTAGGATGGTTACTTCCCGTTTCGTTGATGAGCTTAAATGAATGTCGAGGGGACGGCCGAGAAGAACCCCCAATTAGGCCTCCCGTTCGTAAGGCCCGGCCTTGTCCCTCTGGGGCGGAGATGAGAGCAGCCCCAGCCTAACGGGGCTCTGGGGAGCGGGGCCTCCGGTTTCTACTGAAAACACGGCCAGTTGGGTCCAGCGAGGATCCTGCCGCAGAGCAGTTTTCATCTCGACGACACACACACCTCCCCTCATCGATTTTTATTTCAGAACAAGATGCATAGACCCAGCGAGCGATGCGTAGACTAAGTCTCCCGTCTGCGGTGACGCCTTAAAATATTTACCTGGAGAGGCTGAGCGGCCTTTCCTAAGGATGAGAAATTCCTTTAAATAATGCGTTGAATCGATACGAACCCGAGAGGCCGCCCCATTTTTAATCACATCAGCCATTCTTAGTCTGATAATAGTGTGTGTCTGTGTGTCTGCATCGCTCTCGCTCACATCAGCCGGAGGACGGGTGAGCCGTAGGCAGGAGCTTAGCTGTTTCCACGTCAACATTAACAGATGGATGGCCCTAAGCAAGCAAAACACGCATCCCGATCTGGTGCGAGTGAGTGAGGGGATCCGCTCTTTGTTGTTAAGCCCGAGCCAAACCCTGGCAGGCTTCGCCCTTAACTATTTCACGCCTGGGCCAAAAGCAATCCGCTCGGATTCCTTTTCAACCTACCCGGTTAATTATGTCAGCGCCGCGCAGAAAATATGAATGAAAAGCTTATTTTTCCATTTGTAATGTGACAGAAAGCGGCGTGTCCCTGTTGGGAAATTTTACTCACACTTGGAATGCAGTCAGGACTTTCCCCCAGACACAGTGTTTACAAATAGAAGTGTGTTTAATAGTCGTATTTTCTGCTAATAGCACCAAATGCTATTACACACGTGGCCATTTATTCCATTTTTTAAGTGTGTTTGTGTAGAGACGTGTGGACTGAGATGTGACGAAGGACAATGTGTCACTATAAAATATCACCTGCGTGGCGCTCACCTCAAAGGAGACTTGGCCACCTTTTTGAGTCCTTACGTATTTGTTGGTTTATCAACCATCCTAACGGGTGGAACGTAGCACAACAAGCTCATCTGATCATCTCATCTTTAAGGAACGTACTTAGAAGTCGTATGTGCCTTTTGGGCATGTAAACAGTGGCAAGCCAGGCATTTCAAAGCCACCTCTTGGTCGAATGGGGACCTGGAAGAAAGCCCAGGATCTCAGCGCGTTTTTTAAAAATAGAAGCAATCAGCTGGCTTCTATTTTACAGATAGTGAATCTCGTATTTGAAAATGCTACAGATGAAATCAACTTTCTGTGAAATGTCTAAGAAAAGACAAGCACTTGCATTGTCTGAGTTACCTGGCTCCCAAGCGCTGCAAAAGGCGGCCTGTTTATAAACCCCGCGGGGCTGTGGGTTACAGTGTCGCACACGTGGCTTCCTCGCAATCCCTCGGACACTGGGAGTAAAGCGAATGCGGTTAGAGAGCATTTCCTGCTCAGGCGACGGGGTGGGTTTCAGAAAATGGCCCACAGTCCACTGAAGAGCTTTGCTTTACAGGCCAGGAAAGAAATGGCTTGGTCATCGGTTTGCAGAGGACCCAGCCAGTCGCTCTTCTGACCCAGGGAAAGGGACCGTCAGTGACCTTGAGAAAGAGCATCGTGACCCGAGGGGAGGGGTGGTGTGTGTGTGAAGGAGGCGCCCCAGATAATTGGAAAGAGTACTTAACATGCATTTTTGCAAAATAGTAAAAATAAGTTTAAATCACGAGAAGCAATAAAACCCATTCCTTCAAGTGTTTAGCGCTTTGTTTAATTTGGGCTCAGTACTGAGAGTACTATTGTTACGATCAAGCTGAAATGTTGAATTAAAGTGATAGGGAAATCTATCAGAAAGTTTTAAATGATAAAAATTTTTTAAAAATGTTTTAAGGGAGTATGTTCCCACTTTTAAAAGCCCATGAAAAATATTGTCTAAGTGAAAACCCATTTTAGCATCGCTCTTTCCCATAACATATATTTTGTCTAATTTATACGAATGTCACTGATTTTTAAAATTCATCGCTTAAGCCCAGTTTGAAAAGTATAAGTACCATATTGTTAATTTTAAAAGAGGTTATTCCCCCCCCTTTTTTTTTGTTGTTGTTAAAATACTATTAATTTCCACCATGTCAAATACGATTATAGTTCAATTTGTGCCCCTCCTCCCCCCTCCCCCTGAATTCGGTTGTGGATTACAAGGCTGCCCCCTGGTGGCATTCTATAATACTTTCTTTCCTTGAAAGATAAAAATCGTAATGATAGAATTTACCCTTCGGAGCAGCCGTTTTTAGAAACAATAGAGCACACGTCGAGGCATTTGCATTGTCACAAAATTGTCTGCGGACATTTTTCTTTCAAAGAAAGAGTCAGAACCAACTCTTTTCGGTGACCGGCTGGGACTCGGATTTTACAACGTTGAGCACAGCTGAATGCCGTCCAGTATGTTAAAAAGACGTCATGGAAGGTAGTCCCCCTTATGTGGACATGTTCTGTATATAAAATGGGATATTTTTAGGTTGAAATGTGCCCTTTTAATGTTATAATTTTACTCTTCAAATTTATTGCCACGAACGGCCATGCCATTTATTACAAAGTCTTGCAACAAAAACAAAGGTGTTTCAGTTTTTCCATTTGGTAAATATAATGGATATCGCCCTTCTAGACTTTACATCAGCGCCCACGTCACCAGGGTTTTCCCTCGCCGTGTTCCGTCCCGTTTAACCTTGGGAGACCTTCCCCCGTTACCTCTTTAATTATCTCGGGGGCTTTGGGTGAAATTAAAAACAGGCGTCTCTTCCAAAAGTACCCAGTTTTTAGAGACAACTCCTTATTTTCTCCCGGGCATCTCAGGATACAGAAACGAAGCTTTTCCCGTCAGGTTTTGTGTATGGAGCTGCTCTGAAGTTGGCTAGAGAGCAGTGTTAGTGTTGACGGAAGGAGAAGCCAGTCTTCTCTCCGCTGTGGTCGCCGCTGTGGCCGCCTGGGGGCCCTCAGGAGAGGGACGTGGCCGGGGGCATTGGGAGACACAGCCCCTCCGAGTATAACAGGATCTAACTATACTCCGAACACACGCCGTGGCCCCCACCCGCAAACATGACGACACGCTCGCTGTCCCGGCTCTTCTCCTGTTGTGAGCTGCGGGCGTTTTGAAGCATCGCCGTTGTAATTCTGTATCGTAGAATTTAACATTTATTCTCACGTTATTTCGTGCGAGCACCCTGCTGCTGGCCCTAGCCTGCAAAACGCGTACGCCCGGAGGTAGGCCGCAGGCTTCGGGTAAGCCAGGCAGGAGCGCTGGGCCTCAGTTACTCCAGCTCGAAAATGGGGACAGTCGCAGAGAGTACCTGCTTTCAGAAGCTGCCTATATGACGGGCATCTTAAATTTATGAAGTTTAAAAAATGATATTTCCCCATTCCTCAGCCTAAATCCCTTGCCCCCCCCAGCCCCTGATGAATTTAAATTTACCCAGCACTTTGCCTTACTAGGGTCTGTCTGCCATCTAGTGACGAACATGGTAACTGCAGGATCGTGCCCTGGAGGGGGGTGGGGGGCTGGGGCTGGGGGTGGGGGGGCATCCTGACGCTAAGTTGGTGGCTTTTACCAGCTCTTCTTCTTGATTCCATTCGATGTCCGGCTGTAGGTTACGCTTCTCTCGTGCATTTCATTCCACGCCGACAACCTTTTCTTTTCCGTCCGTTTGCTGTTTTTCACATTTTTTGTAAGCACCTCCTGCCTTCCAGCGGCTCGCTTCCAAAACTAAGGGAATTCGCTTGCCGGCGAGCGTTGCGTTTTGTGTGTCCCCGTGAGCTGCGTTTTAGTTTCCAAATCTCTGGGCTCCGGGCCTTGGAGGGCCCGCCCGCAGTGAACTCCGACGGGAACGAACGCGTCCTTTTCTGGGGCTAATGTCGTGAGCGGCGGCCACTGGACGTCAGAGGGACAGGAGATCGAAGCGGAAAGGTGGCTCCTGACCACGGCTGGGTGGGAGTGTCCTGGACGCCGAGCACGTTGACCTGTATCTTGAAGGAAAGTAATGCTTTTAATCAACTGAGGGGGTAAAATTACCAAAGGGACAGAAGGAGGCATGTTCTGACCCGTGTGCATTTAGGCTTCCGCGGTAAAATCGCAAGGCGATGGTCGGAAGGGTGGAGAGACGTCCCCTCGGTTAATTTTAGTTGGCTCTCTTATTTCATGTGTGTTGTGAGATATTTTGATGGTCGAGATGGTGGTGTTTCGTTGCGAGTATTATTGATCTGGATGAGATGTTACTTAAGTGCATTACTAGTCTCCAAGTTGCCCTTGACTACTTGTCGGTGTCCATCCAACAGACCAAAGGATTCTGCCTGAGATCGTGAAAATCACGGTGACGCCAGGGACCAAAATATGAAACTTTTTTCCCCCTGTGACTTCATTCCTAACTGTATGACCTCCTTTCCTAAAATGTTCATCGTGTGTTACAATATCAGACCTTGACAAGCTTGCATTTTATTATTAAAAGAGGCTGTCGGCTAACTTTATGGACACCCAGGAGTGTCCTTCACGGCCTGTCAGCGCTTCCCAGACGTGGGAGGTAGCAAAGGACAGTGTTACCGTCTTGCGTCCGGTGGCCATACGGTAAAGAAAGCCGGCTGCTGTTGGTTCCTGATCGGGAAGAAAAGAAAAAGTCCCCCCCGCCCCCCGCCTTTTCGTAAAAATTTATGGGAAAAGCCGCATACATTTCAAAATACAGAAAAAAGCTATGTCAGCAGCGAAAGGCAAATGAACACACAGGCAGTGGGAGGCGGGCTTACCCGGGACGTCCACTCATTTCCCAGGTGTGGGGACTCTGTCGCGTCATTTAACAGAACTTCGAAAAAATATTTATAGCCCGGCCGGCATGGCCCAGGGGTCGAGCGTCCCACGAACCGGGGGCCACTGTTTAGATTCCCGGTCGGGGCCCATGCGGCGCCTCGATCCCCCGTCGGGGGATGTTTCTCTCTCTCCCCCCCTCCCTTCCTCTCTCTGAAATCAATAAAGACATATTTAAAATATACACTTATAGGCTTTATTTTTTGGAAACCAACTTATTTTTTTCTGTCTCAATTTTTTCATCACATTGTCTGCCTGTAGCTGTGTCTCTCCATCTGTTTCATAATCACTCTTTACAAAAAGGGCCTCGGTTCCCAAACACAGGCCGCGTGACGGTCCTCTGGGTGCTCGTTTCAGGGAGTCGTGGCTCATAATCCCCTTTGAAGGTGTTTACGGACGCTCGGAAGCGTTCCCATTGTGTGCTTATCGCCGCGGGTTTCTATCCGGACCTGAAATGGAATAATACCTTCCTCTGAACGCTTACAACCCGCCCCGTCCATTCCCCCTGCGCCTGCTCCGTTTATCATCTTTGCCGTTACGGAGATAAAACGATCGGCGCCCCTTCCCAAAAGCTACAGTCAGTTGCGTTAAAAGATGTGCCTGTTTTTCGTTTCTATTGGACGTATCGAGATTGCTCTTCTCCTTCGCAGTCCTCGGTAGTTCGGTTCCTGCCTCGTTGCGGGTGCAGGTTTCCGATAACTGCGCGTCTGTGATTTATGGAGCCAGGTAGAGAGGGGCTCGGCTGGCCGCGTGTCACCACCAAGGAGCACACGCTGTATTTCCTGCAGTCTAAGCGTATTTGGGTACAGAACTGGGACCAGGCCTTTTGCCCTGTGTTGTATGTTCCGGGCGTGGTGGGAGCAATTCCTTTATTCCCCCCAAAAGCATTGCCCCCCAGTCCCGGTCCCTCGGAAGCAGCAACGTGGACAAGATCTGGGCTCCTTGGAGCTCGGAGGCCTGTGGTGCTTCCGTTAAACAAGCTGCCGTTTGTCCCGAGTGTCGATCGAACCCGTTGTAAGTCAAGTGTTCCCAAAACAGAGGCTGACCTGGGTACGTCCACGGTCGGTCCTCCGACTTGTTTTTCAAATTTACCTTTATTGTTGAAAATATTACAGAGGGTCCCCTTTTTTCCCCCTCCGTTGACTGATTTGTTGGGGGTTTATTAGTGTGCGGTGGAGGGAGTGTTGAGAAGAATCGCCCCTGGTTGCCCCGCTCCATCCCGCCCGGCTGGTCAGGCGCCAACGGCCCCGAGTGCGCGTCGCTTTTAAAAGAGCCCTGTCGGGCCTAACGTGACGAAGGGGACCCGCTCGCCTGCTGACGCCACCTGTTGTCTGTCCCTCTCCCCAGGCACGACAGAACAGGCCTCTTAAGAGCCTCGATGGCGCCCTGGACGATGACAATGACGATGACGTGGACCGAGCCAGCAAGTCAGTCCTGGATTTTCATGTCCTCCTGGGCCGCGTGGCTTAACGCAGAGGTCGTAGGTCGCGAGAGACGCTGCAGAGCGAGCGCACTCCCGGGGGTCAGGTTTTACCCCTTGGGTCATGTTCTGCGCCCAGAGGAACCCGGGCCGGTCGGAGGCTCGTGGGGGACAGACCTTGAGATGGGAGCGCAAAGGGGACGTGAGCCGTCTGGTTCTTGGGGCGCAGTGATGCCCGCGGAGGCGTCTGCGGCCCGGTGACAGGGGAGCCGGGAAGCCACCCACGTTAGGCCCCTGCCCTGCCCGGAGGAGGGCGGATGCAGGGTCGGGGGCGGTGATAACCGTCCATGGAGACACACACGAGCTGGGGATTGGAGAGACTCACGTCCATGATGCAGAAGAGGGACGTTTAGTGGAAAGTGTTAAAAACGAATCGTGTCATCAAATAAGGGAACTGACAATAGTGTATGTCTAACTTCTTAACTACTTTAAGACACAAGGGGATGACACATAGGCATCCTTTATTCACTATATGCCTTCTCTGAGGCAGGCAAAGAAATACAGGGAAAACCACATAAAAATACCGAAAGTGAGCTCGACCCTAGCCCATGCTCTAGGTGTTCGGTCCTCCTATTTCCAAGGCGAATGTCCCGAGTCCCACAGAATTAGGCTGTGTGACACCCCGGCTCGTGCTTCCTCACTCAGGTGCCATAGGCTTTTTTGTTTTTTGTTTTTATTGATTTCAGAGGGAGAGAGAGAGAAACATCAATGATGAGAGTCATGGATCGGCTGCCTCCTGCGCGCCCCTGACTGGGGATCGAGCCACAACCCAGGCCTGGGCCCCGGCCGGGAATCGAACCCCGACCTCCTGGTTGATGGGTCGATGCTCAGCGGCCAGGCCCCGGGGACTTTCCTTCCGCTCGTTCCTCCTGCACGTGTCAGAACCTCTGCTATCAGCTGGTCTAGACGCCCCTGGGAAGAATTTGGCCGTGAACCCATCGTCTGTTTTATTCCCTCACTTCCCTGAACCGGCTCCCTAAGGGGCGTGGGGGGGGGGTCGGGTGCGTGTGGCCTGCTGGCCGCAGGACCCCCAGAGCGTGTCTGGCTTTCCTTCAGGTTGTCGTCTGAAGACGGCGAAGAGGCCGCCGCTTATTTTTACGAGAGCGATGACTCGGCGGAGACGACGGGGAAGGCCCCGTGCTCCGGCGAAATGGACCTGCTGGGAGAGATCCTGGACACGCTGAGCACCCACAGCTCCGACCAGGGCAAGCTGGCGGCCGCCAGGAGCTTGGACTTCTTCCGATCCATGGACAACATTGATTACAAGCCTGCGGTGAGTGACTCGGACGTTCTTCCCGTGGCCGCGTGTTAGTGTCACCTGTGCGTAGAGTGTTTGACTCGGTTGTCTCTCCTTCCAGAATAAATCCAGCGCCCCGAGCGAGGACAACCTTGCCGTCCTCGGCAGTGGGTCTGGGGACCACGCCGACTGGCACTGCGGCCAGGACGACAGCGCCCTGCATGGCAAACACCTCCCTCCGTCCCCCAGGAAGCGGGCCTGCTCCAGCGGCGTGGCCGACTCCCTGTTTATCCTGAGGGAGGAAAACAGCGAGAGGCCCCTCGGCGCCGCCCCCTCGGACCTGGACGTCCCGCCCGCTCCTCCCGAAGTTGCCCAAACCCGAGAAGGCGAAACAGAAACGGAGGAAACACTAAGCCAGGCTTCAGACGACCTGCCCATACCCGGCCTCGAGCGACGTCCGTCCAGTTCGGTCCCTTGGGAGAAAGGAGGGAAAGACGCCAAAGAGACCGCGGGAGACGCCGGACTGCTCCGCGAGGTGGTGTCCTTAGGTCCCGCGACGCCCGCCTTCCAGCGAGACGCCAGCACGTCAGCAGGAAACCCAGCTCCCCTCAGCGATTAAGAGCCTGCCTCTGGCCCCCGAGCTGCTCTGGAGACACTTGAGGATCCCCCGGGACCCACCCAGTAAACGGTTACTCGGAGGAGTCACAGCTCTCGCTACTGTCTAGAAATTACTTTGCATTCGGAGCGTCCCTCGTTGATCGCGGGGGTATAGGTTCCCCGTTGATTTTTTTTTTTTTTTTTTTTAGGCGTAAAGCCGATGAGTCCTTCTGCTGTGCTCTTAAATCAGGTTCTAGTTCGTACGTCCGTTGAGAGTATTTACTGGACCTCGGGCCTCCGGTCCTGGTGCTTAACGCTGTTCATCTTAGTAAGCTGAGGACGCGTGTGGAACCCCGCTCAGCACCAGTGGCTACTCCTCGGGTCCGGCTGAGCGCGAGCCGACCAGGGTATCGAGGGGAACCCAGCCGCCCGTGAGCCGCGGCGACCGCGGGCCCGAGCGTCGCCTTAACTGTCCGCCTGCCTACGACGCGAACGTAGCTAATTGCTGGAATGACCTGTAGCGTCCCCAGGACCAGCTGTGAGTGTTCTGCAGAGCAATACGCCTCTTCTCGTCACTGACGCGAGGACAGGATTTTTTTTTTTTTTTCAGTTAAAAAGCTCTGGCGGACCCCGCAGTGTTTTCCAAAAAAAGTAGGCCGGTCGGTCCGCTCCTTCCCCTCCGTGAGACCCACGAGCGACAATGGGAAGGTAACGGCCCCGGCTGACGCCCGAGACGCTCTTGCCGGGTCCCCGGCCCTCCGTGTGCCTCTGCTTCCTGGGAGCCACCCGCCTGTGCCCCAAATGCCACGTCGCCTGTCCTGATTTAAAAAAAAAATGTTCTAACCTTTTTCTTTTTCCCCCCCTTAACTAATCCTTATCTAAACTGTTTATATCGCCTCAAATTTACTGTATAATTTGGACGTTTTGGACGTACGGGGAAACTGGTAAGAATACCGAGTTCCCATACGTCCCTGCCCGCGATTTCCCTGCGCTCGTGTCTCGCGTCTGCACGGTCCCTCGTCGCCATCAATGAATCAGGACTGACGGCCCATCGTTTTTTAAAAGCAGCCTTTTAGTGTGAGCATTGGGACCGGGTGTTTTTTCCCTTCAACACTCACAGTCTGAAGAAGATCCGCCCGTGAGGGCTGCGGAGGCAGATGTGGGTTCTCGTTCACTCGCTCAGTTAAACATCGTGGCCTCGGAAGTGTCGGCTCCTTTCTTGCCTCCGGGCGTTTGACCGGAATCCTGTGTCATTTTGGGGGCGCTCAGCCCCTCTCCGGTGACATTTCTGTCAAGGTCTTTTAAACTAGAACTGTGCCTTACTCGACGGACGGAGTCAGCGGCTGTGGTTCCACGTTACGAACAAAAGCCAGAGCCTCCGAAGGACTAAGCAGCAAGTAGGAGTATTTTAAACCCTTAAAATCTTGAGGGTTCAAAGTCTGCTCTTGGACGAGACTTCCCGGCGTTCTGGTGGATGGAGGGAGACTGAGGTGACGCTCAGGCGAGGTCCGCGGGAAACAGGAGTGTTATTTATTTTTTCCTAGGCCCCTATCCTCTAGTCCAGTGAAGCCAGATATTTGCAAGTTTCCCTGCCCTTTGAATTTTAGTGAGTGAGACGTTGGCTCTGGTACGTGGTCTTTCCGTGGCCTCCGAGCGGAGCCGGGGCCCTCCCTGAACCCCGCCCCCGCGCGTCTCCCGTGCCCTGAGATGTGGTCCCCGTGGTGTTTCGGGGGATAGGAGAGCAGTGTGTGAACTTGGGAGCTGTTGTGCTGTTAGGTAGCATATTTGGATGGTTACCTACGTTAGCATATTTTAGGAAGGCACCAAATGATAGCGTGAGCATTTTTTTTCTGATTAAAAATGAATAACTCATTCACTTAGGAAAGAGTAATTGGCATATGCAAGGTATAGTGTAATGTAATTGACAGTCCCCACTGTGAAGGAGCCCGTTAAAAGGAAACAAAATTGCAAATCTCAATAATAATAATAATAATAACATTCATCTTAGACGTTATTAACCCAAGATTCTAACACCAAAAACGTCTTTCGAAGCTGCTTTATCTAAAACATGCTCTAAGTTTGGAGCCGCAGTGCCATTTCTAATTTCATTAACTTTCTGTGTAATTCTATGAAGAATCTATAATCATGCTGCTACCCAAGAAACCTACCTTTAAAAAAAAAAAATATATATATATATATATATATGTTTTTATTGATTTCAGAGAGAGGAAAGGAGAGGGAGAGAGAGAGAGAGAAACATCAATGATGAGAGTCATTGATCGGCTGCCTCCTGCCCGCCCCCTACTGGGGATCGAGGAGCCTGCAACCCGGGCCTGGGCCCTGACCGGGAATCGAACCAGCAACCTCATGGTTCGTGGGTTGACGCTCAACCACTGAGCCACACCAGCCAGGCAAGAAACCTCCTTTTAAAGGCCAGATTCAGAGACAGAAACGGAGTGTCCTGTTCAGGAGACTGTCCATCTCCCCTAAGGCCGTCTTCGCACCAGGCTGCACGGGCCCTGGAGCCGTAAGGGAACGATGCTCCCCTGTGACCCTTGGGGCCCCTTCCCTCCGTGTGGGGCTCACTGGGGGTGCGGAGGCATGTCGACCGGAGTCCAGGTTTACCGTCTTCGTCGTGATAACAGCCTTCTCTAGAATCAGCCCTCCCCCTTTTTAAGTGAAGTCTGTAGGTGACAGTCCCGTCGCCAGCATTTTGTGCTGACACCCTAATAACAGCCTCCAGCGGTTTCCTAAACAAGGCGGAGATATCGGCCCCTGCTCCAGAGGAGAAAACGGAATATTCTCAATCTCGGTAGCTCTTCTTTCTCTTGTAGAAAATCCCCATTTTCAGGAAAAAAAACCACAATTATTTTCATGAATGAATTTTTCTGATGCGAATTCCATTTTGTTTGGCCTAAGAGACCTTGATTCTGGGCGGGTGTTTGTGAATCAGACCGTAAGTTTAAGGATGTGAGATGAATGCCCGAATCGGAGTCCTCCGAAGCGCCTCGCGATACAGGAAGGAGCTCTTTCAAATGCTCTCAGTGCCCGTTTCTTTCTCTCGCCCGTCTTAGTGTCTGTGTCTTGACGCTTATTTAAGAGACAGAATGGTTTTTGATTAAACCATTTAGCATTTTGATTTGGTCAAGATAGAGAATCATGTGTGTTTAGAAAGAAGGATATTTTTATTTTGAAAATAATAGGATTTTGTGCAATATTGTTTCTCGCCTCACTTAGTTCAGATGAATATGCAACTCTGCTCTCGTAGCGGACGCCTTAAGGTCGTGTTTTTCAGTATTTGTGTAGAACTGTACGTAGCAATGCTCTCGCTGATTTTAGAAGGAAAAAATAGTGTTTATATTGTTGGCAGGAGAGATGTTTTTGTTTATTTAAAATAATTATGGATAGTGCATTATATAACTAACTGCCTCAGCAACAATAAATATGCAAGAAGAAAATCCTGAACCTTAGATCAGTGTTGACACTTGTTGTTTCAAAAGAAATGTATATAGGGCAACGTGCTGATTCCACGCGTCCCTTTAACACACCCCCGGGCCCCACCACGTCAGTCGATCTGCGTGGCACCCGCAGGGCGATGCCCGCATCTGCGGATTGTAACGCCCTTCGGGGCGGCTCCTTGGTGGGACCGACACAGGGCGTTGCCGACGGCTTCGGACCGTCTGTAAATGAAGTTCATTTTTGTATAATGTACAGTTTGTTTGGCCTTACAGCTTCTCCAGGTTTCTACCTTTACGATACTTGAATCAGGCAGAAAAGCACTGTGACGTTCTGTAGCTCGAGACACAATACGCAAAACCCACCGGAACGCGGAACAAGGTACTGAGCCGAGGCGCCCGCTGGGTGCTTTCCGTGCAAAACGCTGCGTTTCCCCCAGCCCGCTCTCAGTCCCGTGGAGGAATTGTAAACGGTACAGCCGTTCGTCTTCAGAGGGATCCCGAGCGCTCACCTCTGTTCCGTGGGAAACCTCTCCGGCTCTGCCTCCGTGTGCTTTCAGTCCTCAGTGAGGACGTGGGCTAATGTCCCTCAACAAGGGACCCCGGGGGCCAGGGACGGATCGGCCTCCGGTTGGTCGCACGGTGTCGAGGACGGGACAGAACTAGGCTGGGTGCGCGCTCGGGGCACCGCGGGCGCGGAGCCGGCATCCTCCCGGGAGCGTCACTCCGCGTCGGGCGCCAACCCCGGGCCTTCTTGACCCTGCTGTGGCTCAGGCCTTAAACAGCGACAGGCAAGAAGTGCCTGGAACCCGCAGCCTAAAATGCACCCAGCTTTTCCACATCAAGGGTTCAAAGCGGGACTTTCCCAAAGCGCGTTTCTGTTGCTTTAAAGGAATAGCTGTTTGAAAGGACTGAGCCCTTTGCTGGGCGTGGGGACAGATCTGTGAAAATCCAGCCGGCACCGAGACCTGGCCTCCTTCAGGCGACGGTGCAAGTCACCCCTTGACGCTGACGACTCCTGGGAGGTTCCGGAGAGGAGGGTTCGGGGAGTTGGTTGTTTTTTTTTTAAATATGCAAAAATAAATATTGGATGAACCACACGTTACCATAAAGTGCCCACAATGCAGTTATGAAATAAAATTGATCGTCATGAAAACCTTGCACGGCCGTGGCTCTTCTTTTATAATTGGGCAGGTGTCCCCTTCGTTTTTCCAGGTGACCGGTGGGAGGGCCCTGCCCTCCCCACCTCCGCTTTTGCTTCATTGCAGACCCAGGCCGACGTCTTCCTGGCAGGTACGGTCCCCTCATTTTATCAGGCTCTCCGGTCGTAGGACAGGTGGGTAGAGTGTCCCTCGGTGCATCGGAACAGGACAGTCTGAGGTAAACGACTGTAGTGATTGACCTCCCGTGAGTCGAGGGAGAGGAAGGGCAGGGAGGTGTGTGGACAGTGCTCCCTGACCACCCAGCTCTGGGTGGGGCTGAGCTCAGGGCCATCGCCCATCGGTCAGTGCAGCCCCGCTGGCCTCGGGGTGTCTAGAGGACCCGGGAGCGTCCCCTCCACCTCTGAAAGTCGGGCGTGGAGGAGACGGGGCTGATGGGAGCCCCCCCCGCCGCCCGGAGGAGTCGCTGGTGCCCCCCCAACGAGAGGCCCCTTGACGCCAGCGCGGCCCGGGGAACCGGCCGAGGAGACCGCGCGTTTCACCCCGCGCGCCGGGCACTGGGCTTAAAGGCAGCCGTCGGCGGGCAGGCGCTGCCGACAGCTCTGATGGATTCTGGACGCCCGAAAAGCCAGGCCCGGGGACCGCCGCCCCAAGAACGGGCCGCGATTGGAAACAGGCGGTTTGTCAGCGCCGCTCAGCGCCGGGGAAGCCGCCCGGCCCGGCCGCGGCCTGCGTGTGGGAGGTCGTTTCGCCGCGGACCGAGGGGGGCGTCCTGATGGAACGGCGCCCGGGCTGCGCAAAGCCAGCCAGCTGAGCCGGGCGGCCGGTCGTCGTCTGGCGGATTCAAACCCCGGCGTGCGGGCCGGCGCTTCCTGCTGGCGATGACCGCGGGCCGCGGTGAGTCCCGACAAGAGGAGAGAGTGCCCCCCAGCACCCCCAAACCGTTCCTGCCCAGGCAGTCTCTCCCAGGAGGTCCTGGGACCCCTCTCCGTGCTCGGGTGGTCACGGACCACATCACGTCTTAGTCTCCTCACATGTGTGGCCCTAACCCTGCGCGCTCGGCCCAGCCCGGTGCCAGGCACCCAGCGGGTGCTCGTGGACTTTCTCGTGACCTGTTGACATCACTGCTCTTGGCCTAAAATCCACGCCTTGGCCCTCCCTGCACCCAGGTCCCTTCCTTCTTTCCAAAGTCCTTCGTCGGCCAAACCGGCTCTTTATTTATTTTCACGTCACGCAGGGGAGAGAGCCCCGAATCCTGAGGTCCTCGTGGCTTATCACGTATCCCTCCGGTGAAGGGGGCCTAGCTGTATTTATCGCCCCCAAATCAAAACCAGTTGCCCAGGTAATGAAGGTCCGTCGGTCGGGGCGAGTTAAGCCGTGTCAGAGGAGCTCGAGGAGCCCGGAAGGATCATTTAACCAGCCAAAGGAAAGCCATAAAAACTATCAAAAAGCCGGCGGGCGCGCCGGGAACACCACGCTCCCGTCGCCGAGGATTTACGGCCGACTTACCAGAAAACCATTTGGTCTAAGCCCACATTCAAACGAGCCCGTCCCTAAGTCAGCCGAGGTTCCAGCCCCCCAAGCAAACGGCCCCCTATAACGAGAACCCCCGTCACCCCTGACTTACAGCACATGCAGCTTAATTTTCACCAGTTGCGAGGCTGCCCCGGGTCCAGGTTTGAATATAACCTGTTCCACTTGTGCCTTGGACCTGCGTTAAATTACCCGAGCGGGGGGGGGGGTCATCCCTCCTGACGTTGGGGTGCATAAGTGTTTACCCCTCAAATAGAGCTTAAGTGTCCAGCGTCCCCCCGATGGCAGCTGTGCCGGCCGAAGCCGAGGCCGGATCACCGGGCCCCGCCGTGTGTCACCAGTTGTGCCCCAGCCCCAACTCCAGGGGCCGGCCTCCCCTCCGTGCGGGCCATAAAGCTGGCGTCTGGCCCCCCACGTAAAGTCCGTGCCTGCAGCTCCGACGGCCCGTTGCTGCTTCCTTGCGTCTGCTGTGTCGTTAACTCGATTCTCACTTTAAGGAGCAAACCCAGAAGTAAAACCCTTCCTCCCGCCTGCGTTGACGCCTCTGCCCCGGCCCCTCCTCTTACCCGATCCCAGGAGGCGCTGGTCAGACCCCCAGGTTCAACGTCAGCCTGGGGACGATGGAAGACTCGCCGGGAATATCTCCACAGCACAACCTCCTCTCTTCAAAATACAGGGCGTCCCCGAGAATGTGTGCTGTGCGCACTGGAACAACCGGTAGCTCGGTTGTGACACCGAAATGAATTTTCCTAAATGCTGCCCTTATTTAATCACGCGAAGCGTGTGTGTACGTTCTGGGGGGGACGCCCCGGAGCTGGAGACTTGGTCCGAGAGAAGGGCCCGCAAGGCTGGGGCTGCTCAGATCCGCGCCGAACGCCGCGCGACATCGACGAGCGGGGCTTGGAGGCGCCCAGGACTCCGTTCCTTCCTCGCGAAAGGCGCCGGGGACACGTCGGGCGCGGGAAGACCCCCCTCCTGTTGCCACGACCATAATACAAACGGAGCCTCTGTGTCCTGCTCAGCTGGGAGACTGTTTAAGGAGAAAGGGGATCATCAAGCTCCAGGGTAGGATTGTCCAGGTTAGTCCTGTCGTTTGCTATTAAGAGTCTCAAAATGTAAGGTTTTTTTCCTGGGTCGTCTTTGTGGATGACTATTTTCTCGTATTTGGCGTCATATGGACATTTCAATTACAGTCCACCCTTCGCCAGCGTGGGGGTCAGGGTGCCAAGGCCCACGCAGTTGGAAATGTGCCTGTAACTTTGGATTTGCCCCCAGATTTAACTGCTAATAACCTACTGTTGACGGGAAGCTTTACTGATAATCTAAACCGTTGATACACATATTTTTACGTTATATATATTATATAGTATATTATTACAATAAAGGAAGCTAGAGAAAAGAGATGCTATTAAGAAAATCATAAGGAACAGAAGACACATTTACAGTATTTATCGAAAAAAGCCCACATGTAAGTGGACCATGCAGTTCAGACCCATGTTGTTCCGGGTCGACGACTTACACATTCTTTCCGCCCTGAATTTTGAGGTAATTGTTAAAAGAATATTCCCCTTACTAACTTAAATTATCTGAAACAGAGAAATGTTGTTTTCTAAACCCCCCAAGGGACTTAGAGCTGAGAATTCAAACTGTAAACCAAGACTCGTCAGTACAACTCCTTTTTCCCACACCCCAAAACAACCCCCCCCCCCCCGCCCCCTTTTAAACACATTCCCCTCGGGCCTATAACTCTTCTGTCCCGTCGCCATTCAGGTTCCTTGTCCTCGGGGACAGGGCTGGGCTAAGAGCCTCGGGAAGAAAACCACAATTAGTCTCCGGGCTTGAGGAACCCTCCCGGGTTCTGTCCGCGAGGACGGGTGCCAACCCCCCGGACGCCCTCGGCGCTCGTGGGCTCTCCCGGCCAGCCTGCCTGCGCGGCCCGGCTTAGACGCACAGCCCCGCGTTTCCAGCGTGGAGAGGCGAGTGCGTTTACAGTCCACGGACCAGCTGGGTGCAGAAGGAAGCCGCCTGCGGGGGTGGAGCCACGAGGGGGGCCACCCGTCGCTCCCCGGGTCCCCGCTCGCCTGTGTGTGCCGCACGCCCGGGGGAGGCCACCTCCCGTGAAAAGGCGTTGTCACCCCCGAGTGGCCTGACAACGGGGTCCTCACTCAGCGGCTTCCTTGTGTTCTTTCATTAAAATGACTTTGCTACTTTTTTTTTTAAACCCTCACCTGAGGATATTTTTCCATTGAATTTTTTTAGAGCGGAAGGAACGGAGAGAGAGAGAGAGAGAGGGTCACCTCCCCCCGCCCTGACCTAGGCCGAGCCTGCAGCACACAGGTGTGTGCCCTTGACCGGGAATTGACCCTTTGACCTTTTGGTGCTCGGGCCAACGCTCTAACCGCTGAGTCACAGCGGCCAGGGCTCTTCGGTACCATTTTTTAAGATTTCCCCATCATCTCAGGAACTTAGAGTAAATGTATTATCCGTGCTACAAAAATGACAACGAGGGCTTTGGTTATATGTGCGCGTGTGCGCTCCCGAGGCAATGAGTGGATCTTTGCCGCCTGGTTTGTTTTCTGCGAGGAAATCGCCTGCGAAACACTCTGGAACCAAGAGCTGGTGCAGAGGGAGAGGGGCAGGGCGTTGACCCCCGGGGACCTGCGGCCGGCCTGGCGTGTTCTCTCCCGTCTCAGTGTAACCCTCCCAACAGCCGGGCGAGGTGGAGGTGTTGCCCTTACTCAAAAGACGATTTAAGCAATTTGTCCAAAGACACACACAGCCAGCCAGCGGCATAGGCCCGTCCAGTTCTGCCCGGACGCGCCCGGCGGGGAGGACTCCATGGATGTCGCCCCGAACCTGCCCTGCAGTTCAACTCTGTTACCTGGCTGGACACATTGACACACTGCGGAATGTGTTACAATGTTTCTCCCGCGCTTCACACCTCTGACTAGATACAATGTTTCTAAAACTAGCCGCGCTTCCCTGCTTATCAACGTGGCTTAATTATTTTTTTAGGATCCTGAATGTGGGAATGCGCTTCAGCGAAGAAGGCTGACGGGTGGAAGGGTTTTGCCTGCGGGTTCCCAGGAGGCACCGGGCACCCAGTGGGCGCCGGGAAGGTAAGCCGTCCTCGCGCACATACAGCGCCTACCCGGACCCTGAAAGATGCAGCAGGGAAGCCAGGAAAGGGCCCCCCTCATTCACAGCTTTTCAGTCCTGCGGTTTTCACACCCGGGCGCGTCTATCGAGAAATCAAACAGCAAAACGATGCCGCAGACCTCGCGGGGCGGCTGCTTGCAGGGGACGGCCCTGGGCGCGCGCTCCCCACGGATTTTCACGCCCCTTTTCCCGGCGATGATTCCCAAGCGGCTTAGCCGCTGTCTCCCAGGTGCGGCGTCGGGGACCAGGTGCCGCGCGTCGCTCCCGCCGGTGGAACAGCAGCGGCGCCGCGAGGACCGAGCTCCGCGGATTCCCCGCATTATTTGCTGGGATGCAGGTCATCCTGCTTCTGTTTAGCAAGTTGCTGTGTATTTTCCCCTCCGTCTCTGCAGGTTCTTGAATCAATGTCTAGATGGGGTTTGACTAACCGTCAGCACAATTGGACTTTGATGGAAAGTTTGAAATGTGCGTGTAATTAAAAAAAAAACCAAACCTTAAAGGCGCGCTCGCTGATTCCCAAGCGCAGGGAGCTAATCCCTCTGGGGTGCGTCTCCCTTGCGCGTCTACCTGGTCCCCTAAACAGGTCTCCCTGTCCCCTAAATATGTGTACCTGCCCCCTAAACACGCTGGCTCCTTGGCCTCTGGCTGAGTGAAGGTGTACAGGATGTTTTTAGGGCACAGCCTGGAGCCTGCAGGGCAGACCTACCCTCAAGCTCTCAGGATTCTTATGCAATGTGCCCTTCGGTGAAAGCAAAAAGCGTGTCGAAAACAGAAAAAAAAACTAATTGGTGAGTCTGAATTCATATTTTCCTTTGGACTCCCTTTCTTTTTCTTTTTTCTTTTAACAAAAAGGAAAAAAAATAGATTAGAAGATCTCAGTTGCTCAACAAATCGGTGACTCACGGCTAAGTATGATTTTTGCCAGATTTTCCAAAACAAGCAATAGCAGCTCTACAGTGGCTTGAAATTCTCCCCTTCCCTCTACAGAGCCGCTTACGACGACGCTGAAGCTGATGCAGACGTTTCGCGCCCCACCTGCCCCAGGTAAGCCTTGCACGCGGGGCCGCTGGCTCACCGCCAGGCTCCTGCTGGAAGGCCATCAGGTGGCGGGTGGGGCAGGGCCCAGGGTAAAGGGAGAAAAAGAGCTTTCTTCCCAGAAAAACAGCTTCTTATCCCGCTGGATGCCGAGCATAGCTGAGGCATTTTTGTTTCCTTTTTTGGCTCAGGCTCCCGGGCTGGAAGGAGACTCCCCTGATTAGATGCGAGCAGAGCCCGACAAGCGGAGGGAGCCTGCCAAGCCCTGGGTCCTGGGTGGGCCGGAGCGTTCACACCATCCATCACCCCAACCTGCCGGGATGACAGGCCTAACCGGACGGAAAGGAGGCGATTTGCGAGAGGACAGCTTTTCAATATTTTTGGATGTTATGGGAGTTGGGAGATTGCCCAGTGTTTTCTAGTCTCCTCTGGCGAGTCTTTCTCAGTTTCTCGTCTGTGCCTCTTTTGAACGAAACGGTCCACGACACACGCGAGATGCAGGAGCGCTCTTCCAGTTTCAGGGCCGCAAGCGGGGACGGATTCATTCGCGTGTGCGGGGCATCCAGCGGGTGGGCACAGGCTGGAGGCAGCTCTGCCTGTCGGCCGCACACCCCTGGCCTAGCACCTGACCTGTGTTTATGGAAAAGAAATCTGCATATAAGTGGGCTGTGCAATTCAAACCTGTGTTGTTTGTGGGTCGACCGTATATACGTTTAGGGTTCTAGGTAATTCTACGAGGCAACCTTTAGGTATATTTAATTTTACCTCTTGCATCATGTATTCGAGTTAGTGGGAAGGAAACATGAATCCAGATGTACTAACAAGCAAGAGAAATATCACGTTTTACATTTTTCAAAAGCATGTTTCCCTCTGTGAAGTCTTGGCTAATGACATGTTCTTTCCTTTGACCCAATCTGTCATCTCTCTTCTTTTTTATGGGCTGACACTATCTGGAGCAATATTTCAGCAGAGGTTTTTCTATGGGAACTGAGATAAAAAATTAGGGAAGAAATAAACTTTGACTCATCCCACTGTTCCTCAGCCCAGAATTCTCCTCTGTCAGGCTCTGTGGACGCTCACCCCTCCGGGTGGAACCCGGCGGCACACGCATTGCCGTTGACCCTGGAGCTCCCTGCGGTTGCTTCGGTTGTAGCAGGTGAGGTCGGTCTTCTCATTCCCACAGCCTGCTGAGGGCAATCTGGTGTGTCTGGGGAGATAAAAGCGACAGCCACAGCTGTTCATCTTGCTCGTTTCGTTCAAGAGCGCTTTTTGGAAAAGTTCATGTATGTAGTCACTGCCAAGCTAATTAAGCGCTGGGGCTGCCCGACTGCAAATGCTTAATTGGGCCTCGCGACGCAAGAATCACTTTCTCGGGGGAGCGCTAGGGGGCGCTGTAACCAGGCGGCCGTAGGCTTTCGGTCTTTCCAGCTTCCATTGGCAAGACAAGGTCTATGCCCCGGGTGAGAGTAAGAGCTAGACCGGCTGCTGCTTTGCTAATAAATCAACACAGGCTCCAGGAAAACCGCATCTCTTTTAAAGGCCGGGAGAGCAAGGGCTGAACTCCGGCGTCCAAGCCCTCAGGTGATTTTCTGTTGGCCTTCAGGACTGAGCTCCGGTTGCCTCGCCAACTCTTCTGCTCCCTGTCGAATAATTCAGAGCTTCGCAGAGCTCAGGCCGGGGCTGTCCGGCAGGTTTCTGTACAGCACTCAGGGGTCAGGATGTGATCATTTAGAGCGAGGCTCTTTTATGTAACAAAGACGCATATAGGCCAATGAATCCTTATAAACGGCAGAACGAATTGTTGGGAGCTAAGTGGAACTTGATTGCAAGGTGAAATCCAGTGGTGCGAAGGGGACTGAATGAAAAGGTTTTAAGGGCGGTGTTCAGATGGTACCCGATTCACAGTTAATATTTGGGGAATAGAACGTGACTCTTCCGTTGTGGGTACTGCAGCTGATACTGAGGAACTGTAGGGCGGTGAGTGTGTCTCTTCCCCTATGAGCTAATCAATTCCGCTTTAACGTGAAAAGCTCACGAGCACTTTTCCAAAGAGCCAAAAAACACACACCAGTCAACCAGCTTGGAGAGAGGCCAATTCGCAATGCAAATAGGGAGCTCCGTTTACCGCTGACATTTAACAGACAATTTTCGAATCTCATTAGAAAGTACTTTTGAGAACTTTAATCTTTGACAACTTGACTTTGACGCGTTAGGAGGAAAGAAACACCACCGGAGAACCAGTGACTGGGGCGTGGATGTTTACTTGACTCATCCAGCCTCACCGTGGCCATACGAGGCCTTTTGATCCCGAGTGTCTCTGGCTTTTAAAAAGGCAGTTTCCCGGTTGGAAAGTGAGCTGGTTGACTCCCGAGGAGGGACATCGACGTCACCCCTCAGCCCCTGACGCGGCGCCTTTCTCCATAGGCCGTGCACAGCCATAAATGTTAGGCCATCACGCACCTTCTTGCTCCTGCTACCCGGTGCGTGTGCCGGGAGACAGCGGGTCCCGGCGGCCCCGCGGGAGACTCTGCCGTTCGCACCCGCAGCCGTCCAGCCCAGGCGCCTGCCCGGGTCGGGAGAGGCCTCCCCGCCTCCCCGTAAGGACTCCACTGTTCGGTGAATTTAGAAGCAGTAGACGTTCTAAAGGCAATAATGAATTCTACTTAGGGGGAAATAGTGAAGTAATGGGACGTAGCAAGAAAATAGTCGCTTTTATTTCTGCTGATATGAGGTGGAGGTGGTTACTGCTTTTGTAGTTTAAGAGAAAAAATGCTGCTTTCGTGGTTTTAGAAAAAATTGTGGAATACGTTGAAATGGGCAAGAACATGTTACAGATTTATGATATAAATAGGTATGTAATAGGTATCAATTTTATACATATATACACACATATACATATATATACACATATGTGTATATATATGGTGTCCCCCAAAAAAGTATACACACACTTTGAATAATTATAAAGTCAGTGTTCATTAAAATACATTTCATTTTCAAAATTGAACTATCAGCTATTAAAGTGTCTATACATTTTTTGGAACACCCGGTATATATAATTAGACTGTCCTCCGACCTGGTTTTTATATCTAACTGGTCCCCCCATAAATTAATGACTTAGAGTTATCAAAACATGTTCATTTATATTTGCCTGAGAATCACGATTTCGCCTTTTTTGAAACTGTAACGTAGTCTTTTGAGGATTTCACAGGATTTCCCTGCCTGGCATAAACGAGGACACTGTTTTAGGGACGGGGCACGCTCCCCCCGACAACGCTCAAATCAGCGTTTTCGTTTGTGATGCATGTGTTTGCTTCCTGAGGCCTGCAGGCTGTCAGACCCTGGGACTTCAGGTCTTGAGACATATTCTAACAAAGGCGACTGAGCAAACACTTTGCTTAACGTGTGACCGAAACACTGCCACCTCCCTACGGGACGTCCCTGCAGGTGTGACCCCATCTTTCCGCGGCCAGATCGTGGTGGAGATGACCCGCGTCGGTCCTGCTCAGCACAGCCTGCCCGCGGACCGAGGGGGGGAGAGCTTTCCAGTCTGACCAGGAACATGGGGGGCTAAGCTCCAAAGACAGAGCTTTATACGGACTTCATGCTCACCCGCAAAATTTCCTGGTGAAATGCCCAGAGCCCAGGCAAGAGCAGCCGCTGGCGTCCCTGCTGCAGGTGGCCCCACCGCACTGGTGGCTCTGGCAATGGCCTCTGCGCCCGTCGCAGTTCACACCTGTGTCTCCAAGTCTCGCACCTGCACAGAGAGGCTCCTGTGCCCCCCGAGCAGTTGCCATGGATACAGGGGTTTGGAAAGCCTTCATCGGCGTGGAGGTCACAGCGCGTCCCTGACCATCCCAAGGGACAGGCCCAGTGACGAGACATCTTCGCAGCTTTTTCCGCGCACACGGGCTGGAGTTGCAGGCATTTAGCTTCAAACAGCCAGTCGCCACCGAGTGTGTAGAGGTTTTGAGAAACCGCTGTTCCTGAGGTCTATTCAAGAAGCCGGGAAGATTTTCAAAGTACGAGAGATAAAGGCCGCCGATGGGAACCGTGCTGAGCCACCCCTCAGGCCTCGCGTGGCGTGTCCACCGCTCGGCCGCCGGCTGCTGGTGACTGCGGTGTGAACCGCGGGCGGGGGACGTGGAGCCAAGGTCATGAACTGGGGGAACTTGCCTCTGCGTTTTTCAGGACATCTCCTCCCCCTTGAGCGGACACGGACAACGACAGGAAGGTGCCATTTTCTCTTACAGCTCGTAAGCATCTTTTTATAATCAGAACAGACTCCCGGGAAACATGCCTCATTGATAACAGCAAATACAGAATCTCTTCATTCTACGACGAAGGGGGCATAGAAAAAATAGAATTTTCCTTCAACGTCTACCAAGGATTTTCCGAAAGAGACGACCTTGCAGAGCTCTCTCCCTATAAAACTGTCTTTTGAAGCCAAGGATTTTCATGACTTTACTAGAAACTGAACAGTTTCTAGTAGCATGGAGGAAATAAAGAAATGGGAGCGGGGGGTCGGGGGGGTGGGCAACCAATTCAAGAGCTTGGCTTAAAAACTTCACGAAATTTCCAAGTTGGGGGAAAAAAAACTAAAGAAAACCAGAAACCCACTGGAGTGGCATCTCTCGAATCTGGTTTCGAGGACAGTTAGCATCCCCATGATCAGCACGAACCTCATGGGTCATTGCCTCTGGGAGCCCGTCCAAATGAGTCAACATCTGTTTGTTATTTTGACTGTGTAGCCCAAGTATTGCTTTGGGTCAATTACATTTTTCTTCTAAAAGTGAACATTGAATCATTTCCCCCGTTTCTCCTTTAAAGAGAAATCACCAAACGACTTGCCATTCCACGTAAAATATTACAGAGAGGCAGTGGGTGTCATAGCTCATTGTCACACAGATCCGCGATTTGTAATAAATACCGTGGCCGGCGGGGGGACCCGTGAATAGTTTTCAGTAATTCTCAGCCGTTCGTACACGGCCTCGGCGATGGGCTGAGACTGGTTTTAATTTCCCTTCATCTGAAACAGAGGAGACTATTTGCCAGATGTTGTCCTACTTCGGGTTACTCTAAAATCTCGGGGTAAATTACGGCGGGACTTCAAAGCAGTCGGCGCAATTACGTCTCATACAGCCTCGGTGCGTGATCATCATCATAATAAAAATAAAAAGAAACAGGGATGTAGTGATCACCGTCAACGGCGAGCTTTGAAACGACGGTGGGAGCTAAGGGTTCTGAAGGACATTTCAAGCTGTGATTGGCGGGAGAAATCAGAAATCAGATGGCTCCCCGCGTCCACCAGGCTTCACCGCTGTTGCCTGGACCGGCGAGGGCTGGGGATTTACACTTCGCATTGTTTCGTTTCATTTTTACTTGTTTTCTGAAGGCAGCGGGGGAAAAATGGGTAACTGTGGGCTGCAAGGCCAACATGGTTTTTCATGAAGGTCAAAGTCACAGGGATATGTCACGGAAAGAAGGCAGGAGAGAGCAGAGGCAGGAAGACCAACTGAACAGGCCTCAAAATTGTCGATCATCAGGGTCTGACGCAGGATCCCTAGGTCCTTACGCTGACTCTACCCCTTTATTTATTCTTGGTCGGCAAGGAGGTGCAAACGGTGGTACTTTCTTGGCTGTATTTTCTTCTTATGATTTCTAAAGTTTACACATTTGCTATTTTACCGATTCCTTGGTCATGCGTTTCCTTTCCGTGTAAGCAGAGAGGCTAGTTTTACATTTTACCGGGGATGGGAAAATAAAATAAAAAAAAAACAGGAGAGGAGAGAAGGCTTATATTAAGGTCAATCGTCGGAAGAAATGAAGCAGACGGAGGTAGTAAAAGCCGAATGGTAAACAATAATTCATGCTTTTACTTTGCTTAAAATCAGTTCTATTGACACCCCCGCTGTAAAATACAGGCTCGCGCGTATTTATCGGATGAACCCGGGGAACGGCGCGTGTGAAGGGCGATGGAAACTTCTTTTATTGGCTGTTTTGACTGGCTTGGCACAAACAAGATCCGCTGTCAGCGGAGATGAAGGGATTAGGCGGTGCTCGGGGATTACCTGTGTCATTCAGTCTTCTTAATTGGGCGTTTTAGTTGACAACGAATTGGTTATTTATGTCCAAGTTTTTACAGTATGCGGTGGGTTGCTCGAAGCTTACTGTTATTCTGTTTATGTGAAGTCCGTTCATTTAATTGACTAAAACTGTCACTTTATTTTTCTAAAATTCTTTCAGTTTAGCATCCGATTCCATGATAAGATTGTACTTCACAAGTAATCATGATGGAGGGAAATTCTAGTATCGGTATGTCCATATTTTCATCAGAATACATTATATTAATGAACAAAAAGGACAGCCACTTTACGTTTAATATAAATAACATGGCTATGAAGAGGACTTTTGCTGGAACTCTCACTTTATTGAAAGTCATAGTTAATGAAATACCTGATAATTATTTTTACAAAAACACACGCAAATAAGTAAAGTTCATCTTTCTTTTGATGGACTTGGGTAACTTTCTTTATTTTAGTAAAATAGATATCCAAGAAAAGGTTAAGTATAAAGACCAACGGCTCAATGCATAAGTATTTCTTTTACTCATTACTTGGAGCAAGTTTTAATGTCCATTTGGTAGTAATACCTGCTATAGCTTCAACGTTGGTTGCTAAATAAATGAACATCTTAAACACTCTGACGGTGCTACCAACCAGCTTACATGAGCGAATTACCTATGAGCATTGCCATTAACCTGAGAAAACCATGTGTTCTGGCTCCACACACTTTTCTGTATCAAAGGAGATACCCATGCAAACACCTACTAGGCCGGCGGTGTGGATTTCTGATGATTTTGCACCATTTCCAGAAGCGTGGGCTTGACTTTCAACGTCGTCTCCTCCCAGGTAGAGTGTGTGGATGTAGTTTTCCTTCCCCCCGAAGCTGGATCGGGGGGCTTAGCCTAAGCCCCACCTGCGCTCTTACCCAGCCGACTCACACTCCTAGGTCCTCTCCCTACTTACCACGCGGTGCCTCCTGTCAAGGTCACACTGGTGAGGGTTGCTATCGCCTGCGCCCCACGCTGACGCGATATCACGGAAAAATCAGTTTGGGGAAACCCCAGGTTCCGATTGGCATTTTTGGTAACTTCCATTATGGCAAATAAGAGCTTGGTTCCGTCTTTCTTCACCGCAGTGGAAATGTTGGTTTTGGTTTTTACATGTTTCCTCTTTGGCTTTTGAATAGTCGTGCGGAAATGCAAGGCGACGTCAAATCTACTGACAATCTCTGCAGGGAATGGAAAGGAAAATTAAGAAAGTCCAGGGGGCCCGGCCGGCGTGGCTCAGCGGCTGAGCGTCGACCTAGGATCCAGGAGATCCCGGTTCGGTTCCCGGTCAGGGCACAGGCCCGGGTTGCAGGCTCGATCCCCAGCAGGGGGCCTGCAGGAGGCAGCGGATCCATGACTCTCATCATTGATGTTGCTCTCTCTCTTTCTCTCCCTCTCTTTTCCTCTCTCTGAAATCAATAAAGATATATTTTAAAAAATAAAAAAATAAAAGACATATTCTGAACGTTTCTATGTTCAAGAATAGAGATTGCAAAGTTTAGTAACTGTTTCCTCAGGCCCTAGTTTATCATTTATTATTTTATACACAATTAAAATAAGCTCCTTTTTCAAGCACCCCAGCTCTCAGCGGGATAGAACTCGCCCCGGGAAAAGGTAAGGAGGGGGCACCATGTATATTTTCGGCAACAAGAAATGACAGTTGAGTGCTGGGCAGCAACTTGAGTGGATGGGAGTGACATTTACTGAGTCCCTAATGTGCGCCAGGCCCTGCGTTAGGGGTTTCATCCATGTGCCCATTTAATCGTTTCAATAAGTGACCAAGCTCCTGTTGCTTCCTTCATTCAACAGGTGACAAAGTGAGCCAAGCTGTGGTTGGTGCCCCAGTCTGGTGACTCCAGAGGTGAGCTTTATTTTTCTCCCTATGACATACGGCCTCCAAGGAAAATAATATAATGAGCTGGCTTAAAATAATGTAAAAAGCATAGCAGTTTGGAGATAATAAAAGCAAGAGCGAATCAATATCTATATTATAGCTTGATGGGAAAAGAGCTATAGGGCAGACACAGCCTGAGCTAAAAACAAAAGCCATCAATTAAATACAAACCCGCATGCAACATGTTTTATACCTTTTTAATGTGTTTCTTCCAGAAATGCAAGAAAATGTGTCATATATTTCTGAAATATTTTCGCTAACATTGTGGAAAAAAAATTTTTCTGCAAGAATTATGAAAATGTGTTACATTAAAAGTTCTTTTATGTGGACCACTCCCGACCTTAATGATATCGGGAAAAATGTGGTGTTGCTGGTGGCGGCTTCTTCTTTGTTTATTTAGTTGGTGTGTGCGCCCGGTGTCAAGGGCGGGACCGTGTCTTCAGCATTTATTCCTCTGTCCTATTTCGTTATTACCCGATTTTAAAGGGATAATTCAAGAGACGTGTACACATGCTCTCTGGACTTCGTCTTTGTTCAGAACCATCCGGTCTCGCTCGGATAAAACATTCGGGGCCCAGGGGAAGGTTCGATTCAGTCTATTGTGTGAAACGTATTGTGAGATCTTCAAACGAAATACAAAAGTAGCTGCAGAAAAGGTTTGCATTTCAGTTCTACGTCCCGCTTGATGTTTGCACTTCTAAAGTCACACTTTGAAGCTTTGGTGGATACAGGTAAGTGATTTTTAGCTATTTTATGGACGGCCAGGGAGAAAATATGGCATCACGTGGGCTCACTCTTGTTGTTCTTACTTTGAAAAGTAATTTCAGAGAAACTCAATCCAGTGCAAACAGAACTATTCTAATTGGCTTTGATCAGTAAATCATGGGAAGCAGCTCTGGTCTTGCTTAGCTCTCCCCCCCGCTTCTTGTCAGGAGTGAATGATTGAACCTGGAGTGGGGTGGATTACGGGAATCTGCGTGGGCTCATTGGGTTGGACGTGTTGCTGGTTCATGCGATGCTTGCTCTCTCCACCAAGGTGAGAATTGGCTTTACGTCCGTCAGTAGTGCTGATGGGCTCTTCTCAACAATTTATTAATAGTTTTGCTCTGCACAGTCCCAAGAGTAATGTCCAAGTAAATTACTGACCTGGTAAGACCGGACATTCAAGGCTCTCTACAGTCTGGCTTTTATTGATAGCCCCAGAATCACTTTCCACTGTCCATGGCATAAATGATTAGCCCGGCTGGTGTGGCTCAGGGGCTTGAGCGTTGCCTCATGCACCAAGAGGTCACGGGTTCGATTCCCAGCCAGGCCACATGCCTGGGTTTGGGGCTCGATCTCCAGGAGGAGGCGTGCAGGAGGCAGTCGGTCCATGTTTCTGTCTCATCACAGATGTTTCTCTCTCTCTCTCTCCCTTCCTCTCTCTCTAAAAAAAAAAAATCAATGAAAATATATGTAAAAAAAATAAACATTGTAATAGGATAAAAATTAAAGCCCTTCAAAGCTCTCTCCCTCTCTCTACTTATTCAAAACCCCAGCTTTTCTCGAGGGTCCGTCTTCAATGGTGCTAACGCCTATGGAATGCCTCCCTGATAACTGTCACTCCGCGGTGTCCACGAATATCTGAGGCTGGTCTGGGAGGGACCCAGCACAGGTGAAAGCCATTCGCTGCTTCATGATGGGGACGTGTCCTGAGAAACACGTGTCCGGGCAATTCCGTTGCTGTGCTCACGCACACCTAGGCCCCGTGGTGAGGCCTGCCGCTCGCGGGCTACAGGCTGTACAGCACTGTGGAAAAAATGAATTAGAGGAACAGACCAGCGTGACCCGATCTTCATTAAAATTCCATTCTTGCGAATGGAAGTCGAGTTCATAAAGCTCTGTGGCTGGAATAACATGTCATAACCCAAACATTTTATAATCCCATTGGGTCAAACGTGGTCGGTAGTCATACGTTGCACTGTTTGGGCAACACTTTCTTGGTAAGAGTTTGGTTACTTAAATCCTTTAAATCCTTAGATCTTTTTCTAGTAAAATAATAGCACCCCCCCCCCCCCCCCCGCCGCATTGGTTTCCCCTCTTAAATAATGAATTGTTATCCTTTGGAAAAAAAGAAAAAGAAAGAAGCAATTGGTAGTGCTTAGGGTACCTGGTGCATTCGTCTAGATTTACAAAGGAAAATTGAAAACAGCCCCGGCTTTCGACTGCAAATATTAGCTCCTGAGCCTCTACAGCTTCCCTTCTCTCCTGGTGCTGCTGCTAGGCTCCTGCTCTCGCAGATCCTCACCCAGCACATCCTCCAGGTTGGGATCCCGAAGCTGTTAATTTGGCGGCAGCAAACCTAGCGTAAGAGACGATAGTTTATGTCAGTTCCCATGGCTACAACCGGGACGATTAAGCACCCGACGTGGTGCTATTTTTGTCCTGCGTTTGCTCCCGGGCCTCTTCTGCGGGCGCCCTTCCGTTTGAACTTATCTTCTAATTTGTGCTTCATTGATGGACGGCCCCAGCGCCCTGTCCGTTGCCATGGCGATGCTCGAGTTAATGATCTAGCCTATGTGTGGATGCCACCTCGCAGTGTAGGCACTTACATGCACTTGCCTACATGCCCCGGGCACTCACCTCCCGCAGGTGTCAAGGTCAGGGGCCGCCTGCGTTTGTAACACGATTGGCTGCTTGGCCACTGCGGTGGCGGCTCCAGAAAACAAAAGTCCCCAACCTCGGCGGCAGGTGCTCATTCCCGACGGGACTTAATTTTCCTGCGAGGGCATCGTCCCTGCTCCACCGAAAAGCTGTCGAGTTTCTATCCAGTTACACGTCTTATATTTATAGTTGCCCCATCGTATTTTTTCCCCTAAAAGTTGCATTTGGAGGCAAGCTCCCTGTGGTCAGACTGATTCGCGTAAGTGAGGCTTTAGAGCTCCGTTGTTTCACGTTCCGCGTGTCACAAGAGCAACCCGCCCCACTTTCCTCTCCCCCGTTTTCATCCTCGGGCCCTTTCTTGATGTCCAACAATAGCAGAGTTGGGGAGGTGAAAATCCAGGCATCGTACCAGGAGAAAGAATTATTGTACCTGCCCGAGCTCGGGGAAGCGGACATGGCAGGAATCGGTGTGAAATGTATGTTTTTCCATTTGCACTATTTTCCGAAATATTATATATCCTCTACCCCGGTCGAGCCACCTGCCGAGCTGGCATGACTTTTACAATGTGCTCAAGCCCCTAATTCTGCATATTTTCTATGCAATCTGCTTCTTTGCTGCTCAGAGTGCATCTGGGCAGAAAGGGTTGACGTGTGGGAATGACCGAAGCAGGTTCTTTGCCGTCTTCCCAGCGTCAGCCCCGGCCCGGCCCGCGCCTCATTCTCGCTGTCGCCAGTGGCCACCCCGTTACCCGGCAGGTTCCTCCAGCCATGCACCGCGGGGGTCTTAGCTAGAGCAGGATATTAGGAAACGTCTTCCTCACTTGCAAATGGAAAAATCATGTAGATGTCCT
The DNA here is from genome assembly GCF_964146895.1 of Miniopterus schreibersii. Taxonomy (NCBI): domain Eukaryota; kingdom Metazoa; phylum Chordata; class Mammalia; order Chiroptera; family Miniopteridae; genus Miniopterus; species Miniopterus schreibersii. The sequence continues at coordinate 1,789,906 of NC_138123.1, forward strand.
ATATATTAAAATATAAAAATATACTTAGCATCACATGTTATATTAAAATGTACATACAGAATTGTAGGGATGTGTTCTTATTTTTATTTTTGCTCCTTGTCATCGGAGAAAACTATTAAAACCACAGGCGTAGAGTGAGGGTAGAGGGCCCTCAGGTGTCAGCCGCGCCAGCCTGGTGCCTCTCGTCGCATGTGATGAGTAGCTGCAAGCACCCCGAGTTCCTGTCTCCCCGGGATTTGGGTACCACAAGATGCTGTGCCCCATCCCAGCCTTGAAAACCCTCCCCTGGCTCCATGCCTATTTTCTCCCAGCTTCCTCAGAGTACAATGCGCCTTTGCCCACGTTTCAGCTGCAAACTCTGTAAGCAGGTCCCCGTGACGCGCCGACTGGGACCCTCTCAGATATGGACGTTACCCAAGACTTGAACTTGACAGGGGCCCTGGTGTATATCCCCGTGGGGGGGTCTCCCCGACAGTCCTTCCTTCCGGACATTCTTCTTCATTCCTGTTGGCTGCACCCACAATCTGACTCCCCAGCACGCTTCTGGGAGCGGGTCACGTCCACCTGCGATGTGCGGGAAGCCGGACGCTTGGATGGGCAAAGCCCAGGAGTGGGATTTGTCGTGAGGTTTCGGGGGGCAGCTCTCCGAAGTGGAGCTGCCAGCCCGCCCGCGGCGTTATCGATGATGCTCACCTGGCTTGTTAGCGGGAAACTGCAAGGCAACGGCCAACATTCGTTTCCATTTGAACTTCTTTTGATGAAATCATCTTCCATTACACACTGACAACTTCCCGGCAGAATCGGGGCCGGCGGCTCTGTGCTCTTCCAAATGACACCATTAAGCCCCTCTTCGGAGGGGATCCGGGGAAACCACACGAAATTTATGGGACTCTGTCCGGCTGTCTGCTCCTTGCCCTTCCATCAGAGCCGGGCGGAACCAGCCAGCGGGATCAATAGTTATTATTCGAGGTGGCCAGGCCAACCAGGCAAATGAGCCTAGGAGGTCTCTTTCCTGAGGATGCCGCACTCAAAACAAATTTGTTTTCACTCCAACAGCCTCTTCGGGGAGCTGCCGGGTGCGAGCGGTTTGATGGATCCCGCTTTGGAGGGCGATTGGGATGCCTCCAAGCGCCGTAAAAGGAATTGGGTTTCTGGTCTCGGGGCGCATTCTCCCGCGTGTTCTAATTGCGCTTGGCGTGCGCCCCGCTGCCTGCCGGGGAGCCGGGCCTGCCTTCAGCGCTTGCCTGGGGAAACAGCTCTTGGGGAAAGAATTTCAACAATTCCTAAGGAATTAAAGACGGAAATTTTGCTCCAAAATACATAAATCTGCAATGCGTAGACGATGATGTTTGCGTAGCCTTATTGTGAAGTCTTATCACAGCATATTCTTAAAGGCCCCGGGCTGGAAAATGGGAGTTTTAACAGGAGACGTGTTCATATAAAAAGACATTGGATCACCTGGAATCAAGGCGGGACTCTCTTGGGTCGTCTTCTTATGAATAGAAAGGGGTGAAATATCTTAATTAGCCCCCCCCAGCTTTATTGAGATACAAATGACGTATGACCTTGTGTAAGTTTAGGTGTGATGCGTGTATTTACTGAGAAATGACTGCAAGAGGCGCGTTAGCGGACCCATCCCCTCGCCTACCACTTTTGTGCGTGGCGAGAGCTTTTAAGATCTACTCTCTTAGCAACCGTCAGGCGTCCAGTAGAGCGTCGTCAGCTGTGGTCGCCGGGCCGTACCTTACGCCCCAAGAACTTACTCACCGTAGAGCTGCAAGTCTGTGCCTTTTAACCACCTTCGCTCAGCCCAGGATTAAAGGTTGCCTAAAAATTATAATAGTAAAAGGAGTATTACTAATAACAATGGTGTACTTATAATAGTATATGATATCAGGTTATAAATGTTAATAGAATATATAGTATTAGTGTCACTATATTGGCACATTGTATGCATGTTAATGTACATATAGAATCTATGTTATTATGATATAACATATACTAATACATTATTAATGTCATTATAAATACGCTGTTGAACTTGAAGAGTTGGGAGAATATCAGGAAAAAGACTGAAGGAAGAAGAGAAGCCTGAAACCGCGTTTCTCCCTTCGCGAATTTATGAACCCACCACCTAGACGTATATGTCATGGTAAAATATCACAGGGAAAAAACAAAGAGCAATTTCAAAAAAATGCCTCATTTCTCTATCGACATATTTTGAAACACTGCTTTGGGGAAGAACAATCCCCGGTTGCTTTTTTAAAATTTAAATGACAACTTGGGACTCTAACGATTTTAACAAACGATTTTAACGATTGTACAACTCCTTCGACTCAGTCACAACAGTGGTGTGTCTCGGGGGCCAAAAGTTGCGACACGGAAAATGAAAAAAAGCCACCGCCGGTCTGCCAAGCTGCGTTTCAGAGGAAAAAAAAAATCCCCTTTTTAGAAACAAGTTCCCTGAATTAATGAGCTTAGCTGGGGCGCTGGCTGAATCAGACCTTCCCTCCCCGGAAACTCCTCGCGTGAGACAACCCTTCAAAGGTTCCTACTTATCCTCTGAAGCACAGGGCGAGTCCCTTTTTATTAAAAGTCTCTCCGCCTTTAATGAAGGAGATTAGATTTTCTTTGACTTCTTTCTACCCGAGAATCTTCCCCAGGGAGGCGGGATCATGGGCAGAGCGGGTGGGACAGGAGTCTGCGCTGTTCCCTGAAAACAGAGACCCCCAGGCCCAGGTGCCACCTGCCCAGCGGGCGTGAGAAGCTGGATGGTCGCCGTGTCCGTAGGCATTTCGGTTTATGACCTTGGCCTTCAGTCTAAGTTCAGGGCCTGTCGTCTTGAGATGGACGCTGCGTCTTCAATGAATTTTGTACATTTGCGTGAGGTTAACTAACATTTATGAGTCCCACAGGCCCTGGTCGCTTCCACTGGGGTTCTCAACACTGACAATCAAATGGGCAAATAACGAAATACCTACAAGCAGCTTTACCTGAATGATCCCCCAAAGCATTTCACTCGAAACTGCTCAGATTTCCGGACACTAAGGGCAGCAGTGACCTCATGTGTACATTTCTGCTCCTTGGCCACGTGCGAGTGTAGAGGTCGCTGCTCTATTTCTTTATTTCCTCAGCTTGTTTGCCGTGACCTAAATTTGTCTGTGAAATATGGGGCCAGTGGGCTTTGAGCAGACAATCCAAGTGACTCAAATATAGCCATTGTCTCTTGTTTCTCTCTGATAATATATCCCTTACATTCAGTGAAAAATTCTATTTCTCCAATATGCGTCGCCTACATAGGCTAAAATATTAAAAGGGGGGAGAACGAGAGAAAACCAGACTGAGGGACAAAGTCAACCGAAGGCCTAGTGAGGTGCTGCTCCAGTGAAGAGCTGGCTATTAATTCATGATCTTTCAGGACCTAAGAGCAAGAATCCCAACGGGAATGGTTGTCAGATGACATATTGGGGTCATGAAAGGAAATATATCTTTCCCTAGAAACCGGGAGGATCTGAGGAATCTTCCCCCCTCTTCCCACTGCTTTTAGGGGCATGATCTGCATCCTAAAAGTCCTCGCAGACGGGACAGTCCAGTGGGGACAGATGCCCCAGACACACCCTCACGCTGGCTCCTGGGCGCCGTGGGCCCCGCTGGGCCGCTTTGTGTAATTTGACGTGGGGATGTGTTCAGACGGGATGGATCAAAGCGCCCGAGAGCTTACTATGAGAATTCAAAGGCAAAGAAGGCTTCAGATGACCTGGAAACACCTCGGTGTAGAGCGTCCCGGTGTTTTAATTTCTCCTGGCGTTTTACCTTCGGGGACTTTGCAGAATCTAACTGTGGTTGAAGCGAAGCGCTCAGCTGGGTGTCCGAGTCTATCTTTTTTCCCTGATGAATGCGCCGTCAGAAATTGGATTATCTTACTTGGATTTTCTTACCTATTTGTCTAAGCTGCTCAAGTCTTTCACTGGAACAAATTCGCCGAGCGTCTTCCTGCTTCTGGGGGGGAAGGAGAGATACAGGGATGCCCTTCACCGCGAGATAAATCCGGCTACTTAAGTGAAAGACCACAGCTGGATGGCTGCTCCGAGCACTATTATGAAAGTGGGTTAAGACAAGAAATATGGGGCCCTATTAAAATTTCAAGGGCAATGGAGACAGGCAAGATATAATGAATGGTATTGGAGTTTGGCCAGGTCAATGGTGTTAAAACTCACTCAGAGAAATAGATAAATCCGAGGCCCTGGCCTTTGTTTAACCTCCCATCCAAAAAATGATTCTTCTCGGCCAAAACTTTTGATGGCGTTCCAGAGTATCTGTTTAACAGGGGACTCAGAAGGAACGCTGCCTTCACTTTGATCACCTGGGGCTCTTCGAAACCCAGGTGTGAAGGAGAAACATAGCCAATTGCTATCTTTATTTGCCCCTTTGAAATTCATTCAGTCATTGAAGCAAATTTGTATATATTAGAACATTTAAGTCACAAAATAAAGTATTCACACACGGGAGAATGTTCCTCATTCCAAAAAAAAGTGCAAAAGAGTGAAATCTCAGTTCTGTTGTTGAATTTGGGCTGCACGGTTACCAAAGAGTTTCAGAGTCACCATCTAGGCAACACCTTTGTGTTAAAATTGTGTTAGCTTTAATGGGAAAAGACGTAAAATTTCACTATTGGACAAAATTCACCCATAAATCTTTCGTCTTATGAAACTTACTGTTATCAATTAAGTCTCCCCAGACTTAACTGATAACATTAGTCACTTAAAATAAAATAGTTTATAAATATATACAATGAAAACCCCATCCCGCTATTCTTTTAATGTACATGCTGGATGAACTAAACACACACACACACACACACACACACACACACACATTTTTGAGAGATGTTATGTTTGAAAATTATTTTTGTCATCCAAATGGAAAAGTTGAGGGACGTTCAGGACAGAGGCTGGGGCCGGAGATAAGAGTGTTGGCGTCATAAGCATCTCCATACAATGTAAAGTCAAGAGAGACCATGAGATTTCCTGGCGAGTCAGTGGACATGGGAAAGAGAAGACGCCCAAGGACTGAGCCCAGCATTTAGAGGTGAAGGAATAGAAGATAAGAGTTTTCTATGTGTAGCTACTATCTGCTCAAGTTACTTAGGATCCAGACTCTCAAACTTGAAATTGTAATTAAGGGGGAAAATGCATCTCTAAGAGCAATGAGCTTAAAACATAAAGTCAGCAAATGAACAAATTCTATTGAAAACATCTCTTAGGCAGGAGCTATTGACTGTCCCACATGCTTCTTGGCTTCATCGATACAGGACACTTTCCGTGTTTCCTGTGTGGCTCTATGTGGATAATTTAGTTGGATTTAGGTAAAGTGGCAGGATTTCATTTTTTTAGGATAAGCGAACGTTTTTAGCAACACTGTGCTTGATGCAGATGAACCTGGGAGTGGGAGCCCCGTGTGCAGTCGCTTGGCCAGGTGGCTCCCATCGGGGTGTTTCTCGTTAAGAAGCCGCTATTTCTGTCTGAGGTTTGAAGGCAGGGCTTCCCAGGATCCCCGCAGAGAGCAGGTGGGGGGAGCAGACCAAAATGCAGCCTCAGAGGCGACGAAGGAGGGCTCCAGAGACCCCTGAGGGTGCTGCTTTTAGCTGGAGCAAATGCTAATTGGAGCTGGTGAGTGAATGTTGGAATCGAGCATTGGACTTGGCTTATGAGACAGTTGGGAAAGTTGGGAAAGGTTTTATCACCACTATGTTTGATAAACAGAAACAAATTGTGAGAATGAAAAACATGAGCCAGTTGTTTCCAATTTTGCTTGGTTGGCTAGAACAGGATGCTTCAAGGAGGGGCACACGGGTCATGAGATCCTTTCTTAAGTTTTAGAAGAAATGCTGTCATCTGTGTTAAAAAACAACAACAACCACCAACAGTTAACGTATCACGCTGTCTGGATTCTTATAATCCCCACTAAATTCTATCTGGCAAAAGCAGCACAAACAGATCCTGTCTACCAATTTGTCTGACTGCACCTTTTATGGCTTCGCTGTGGCTGTTATATTTTCGTATTTTTATGCATCTTTTTCCTCGTGGTCTTTCGGTTTCCTCTGGGAAGAGACTGTGTATTTTCAACATTATATTCCGAGAACTGAGTCCCGTGCCCCAAACTGGACAGCTGAAACATAATAGAAAGAAGTAGCCAACATTCCTTCCAGTAACGGTCAAGGAGGGTCGTAGAAAATAAAGATAATTTACTGATTTTGGAATGAGCAGAACAGTGTTGTTCAACTCCAGACCTTCCCCAATTATAGATTTTTTTTTTTTGAGCTTACCATTACAGTTCTGTGAATCCGTGGGCTTAAGCAGACGCAGAGGCCTTTAAATCAAGTGTTGATGCAGCGCTCTTCCCTAGCCTCGCGGCTGGGAGCAGGAGATGGCCATGACTGCGTGTGAGGCTGTTTCGCCAAAGAAAACATTTCAACGATTTGGGGGAATTAGACAATAGGAACCATTATTGCTCTAGACACGTGAGTGTCCAAGCGTCGGTTCTAAGAATTAAGATACCCGAGTGGATCTTCAGGTTTTTCTCAGTCATCTGATTGAAGGAGACGTTTGGTTTCTCTGGGCCGTGGAAAGTTGCTTCACCTGCTGGGAAGCCCTGGACTCGAGCTGCTGCTCTTCAGAGAAGCTTGGTTCCTCTCGCCAGGACTGTCTGCCCCCTCGTGCCCATGTTTTCACCATTTCTCACCTCCCACGGCCTCAAGCTCTTTATTTCTATCTTCTTGAGTGTTGTCTCCTGTCTGTATTCAACAAAACCATCATTTAGGTAGAATAGGCAATAAAGACTTTCTCAGAAAAAGAACCATGCTGCCACCCTGACTTCCAGCCTCCAAAACTATGGGAAATAAACTTCTGTGAAAGAAAGAAAGAAGGAAAGGCGGGGGGGGAGAGGGAGGAAGGAACATTCACCACATTTTGGAGATGAAAAAAAAAGTGAGCCTGTGACCCTGAATCACCATTTCAAGGACAATTGATCATGAGAAGCCAATTTTGAATTCACACGAGAGAAAAATAAACTATTTCATTATGCCCTGAAGATCTGGGGCAGCCAGGACCTCTTAACTCAGATAGTCAGCTCTTTAGGAATCAAATCCACTTCACTTTTCTGGAATATTCCACGGCCTCTCCTGTTAGGATCTGCAGATCCGATGGGCAACCATATCCTTTTATCCAATGAGGCAATATTAGCAATGGCCTCTGGCTTTGCTAGAATCTCCTCTTTATGACCCTAAAAAGCGATATTTTTTTTAAAAAAATTTATAACCCCTACCTTGTTCCAAGAAGGATTTAGAGTAGCTGACAAAAATGCATACACCAAGATCTAATAATTTAGAGAGAAATAAAAAAAAAGAGACAACCATAAGAAACAGAAACAGGAAATTTAAATAATCCCAGGGGTGACGTCAATGCATAAATAAATGTTTCAGAAAAAGGTCTATGCTCATAGAACCCAAGCTTACCTATAAGATTTCTAGCGGCAGGCGAGATTGGGAAATATGCTGTATTCCAAGATTTATTTCATGCTTTTTTATCATTTATCAAGATTTATTTGCATGCATTTTATTAAGGAGTGGGGGAAAGCATGCAAGCTAGAAGTTGTTCAGGAAAAATACTACTTATCCTGACGTTGACACTGGAGAGGCCTCTCCTCCGAGTTCTCATAGAGGCCACAGTGAATGAAGAAATAACATCTTCTAACAGCCACCTTACAACAAACACTGCCCAGGATCGAAGATCATTATACTTCAAAACTGAAGTATTAGGCCCTGGTCAAGTAGCTCAGTTGGTTAGAGAGTCATCCAGATACACCAAGGTGCAGGTTCGATCCCTGGTTAGGGCACTCCAATAATCAACCAATGATGCAGAAATAAGGGAAACTACAGATCGATGTTTCTCTCTCACCCTCTTTGTCTCTAAAAATCAATAAAAGAAAAATTTTACGAAAAGGAAGGGCATACTAAGTGTAAATAGACTTCCTTTCTTTCTTATTTTTCATTTACTTTCCTCAGAAATCTCCAATAACGACTGAAATATTTCCCTCAGGGATTAATCTGAGAACGAAATAAGGTAGAAATCTGGGTTGTAATTAGCTTCTCCATGCATCTAGGCAATTATAGGTAAATTGCCACTCACGACCAACTATAGGAACAGCCCCCAAACTTCTGAAGGTTTTCAGTATAAGGAAGCAGACGCAAGCACAACCGGTCATAGGAAAACATGAACGCCAGTTTCCTCCGGGCTTTAGAGTAAGAATGCTGTAGGAAAATACAGGGTGACTTAAATTTGATAGATGCAATGACTTTAGCTATAGGATCGTTGAGGAAGATTGCATGAAACTAGATAATTTTTCTCAGAGTAAACATAACTACTATAACTTTTTCAAAGCAGATTTGAATAACATGAAATTTAACATCACTATAAAATTTAATAATATAAAAATTCCAACATTTTCTGTTTTTAAGATAAAGACTTTGAGTTGGGCTCCAATTCCCGGGTAACGTATCAAAATATCTCCCCTTTCCTACACCTCTTCGGTCCCTAGTTTTCACGTTTCCTCCTGATTTTAGGAATTAGGAGATGTGACCCATGGTGAATTTCATGCCCACAAGGGGGACCCTTCGCACCATAGCAACAGAGTTGACCCAGCAGCAGGTTTGCTGCTAACACACCATTTGGTTAAATGCAGGATCGGCGGTAAAATGCTCGGAAGTTCTGTCCCCTCTGGGGCCTCACCGGCGAACCCCCGGGGTGGAGGCAGATGCAGACCTGACCTGCAGCCTGGGGCAGCCGAATGAGGGCGGCCGAGGGGGGGAGGCGTCCGCAGTGTGTCCCCCGGGACAGCGGCGCACACTCCCCGCCAGGCCAGCAGGGGTCGCTGTCGCACTCGTCGATGCCGGTCTCACACCGGGCGCCCCTGTCTCCTGCAGGGTCCAAGTTCAGGGTTGCTGCTGAGTCCAAGCTCCTGGGCCCTCCAGCGGGTGCCCGAAAGGAGGCTGACCGACGCTGTGCGGGCTCCAGTTAACGAGACCCTGTGCGCCTGGAGGGCAACCTGGTCAGAGGAGGCTTCGTGCTCATAAAGAGAGCAGTGGAACATCGACCAGGGTTCTCTATGCATGGGCTTCAGGATTACCTGGGTTTAACCAGACGTCTACACTAAAGCCCCCAGTTCCTTAAACATTTCAATCGCTTGAATTTCCTGCAAGAAAAATATGAACTCTTTTCCAAGGAAAGAGCTGAAAAGTCAGCAGCATCCTCATGGCCAACCCTGAATCCTTCTCTTAAAACTCAAAGTAAAGGTAACTGATAACATCTTAACACTTCAGTGAGACGGAATGAAAAATTATTTTGTATTTGAACAGATTTAGCTGGGTCATTTTATCAGGGACAAGAAGAGAAATAAAACATGAAAGATTTAGTACTTTATAAAGAATTTAAATATTAAATTTAATACAAAGTACCTACCAGAACTATTTTTTTACATACATGTGTACCTGAAAAAATATATATATGAAGAATATGTAATATATATTTATATAATATATACTTACATATATTATATTTATATGTTATACTACATACTGGGTGGAGCAAAAGTAGGTTTACAGTTGTGAGTATGCAAAACACAGAGTTTATTCTTGTATTATTATCATTGTATTATTTTGCATATGAACAACTGTAAACCTACGTTTGCCCCACCCTGTATATATATATACTTCAAAATATTCAATGGCTTCCTTTTCCATGCAGAATAAAATTCTAAATCGTTAACCTGAAACGCCTTTCTGATCTGGCCCCATTCCCATCTCTGTGTTCCTATCCTAGAATGTCTTCTATTCCAGGGCCTTGGTAACACTGTTCCCTCTCCCAGAAAACCCTCCGCCAAGACTGTGATTGGCTGCTTTTAGCTTTCAAATTGTATCTTCTATTCCTTTCTCACAATGACTTTCCCTTGAGGACAGCTCTGAACAAGATCCTCTTGTTTACCCTCCTGTTATCCAATTCTTCCTTTTCATTGCTCTTATAATAATGTTTACCGTGTGTTTATTTTTATGTATAGTTGCCTCTCTCCATAGACTAGAAGCTTCCCAAAAGCAGGGATTCTGTTTCTTTATCCCCCACTCCGGTCCTGAGCAAATGGGAGGAGATGACCTTCCATTAATGACGAATGCAATCCAAGTCGTATTAATCAACCACTTAGAGTATAACCCTAGTTTAGCAAATAACCTAGAGAATTGACTACTAATAAGCAAATAATGAGAATATGATATTATTGCTAATTTTGGAGTCTTAATAAAAACCTGAATGGGGTCATATGTCCAATTATAACCGCAACATAAATTTGTTGCTCACCAGTGTAATGCATTCGTGACGTGTGACCCTTGGGGTCTTTCTCAAGCATCTGAAGAAGAAACGCGGAGTTGGAAACGGAAACTAGAAGCACATGTGAGATCAAGATCCCACAGTCCTTTACGGCAACCCTCCCGCCAAGAACCCTCAGTCTCTTAAAACTGGAATGTCTACTTTTTAAATACTTTTATTTCCTATTTGAGGATCTACAAATATTCACTGAATAATGGTTTCCACAAGTTTTTATAAGCTGGTGTTTCTTGTGCTACAGTGGACTTAGGGAAGAAAGCCCCAACTATTTTCAATTTCCTTCCCATTCTAAGTCCCAAGACTCCCACGTCGGCCGGGCTGGGAAGTCACCCGGGCCCTTCATAAATACTCCTTTGCTTTCTGGCTCCTGCATTACCGTATCCTACTGTGAGCGCTAGGAGGGCTGTGATTTATAGTCTTGCCAGCCCTGTCCCCACCACGGGGACCCTGTGGGGATTTTGCCTGCGCTCGTCTTTGGCCATGTGTATAAATAGACTCCTTCAGTCAAGGCTGCATTCAATAGTTTTAACAAGGTTTTCTGTAAAACCCTGAACGCGGAAACAATATGATGCTGATCCAAGTCCCCAGGGTTCTTTTTTTTAAAACAAATCCAATCTCATCTGGGGAACAGGAAAACTTTCAAGATAAGCATTTAAGGTGACTGACACTTCTCGTAATTAATGACTTCGGAGCCGAGGACCCGTCGCAGTCATCTCCGTGGAGTCGGCCATGGAGTCCCGTGGCCGTGGTCTCGGGATCCCGTGGCGTGATCCCCTCTCCTTCAGCGTAGAGCAGCTCGTGGCACTAAATCTTCTCTTCATATGGAACCGTGAGAAAAGATGCAAAGACCTTCTGAATTTTCTGTGTGCGCAAAATCATCATCCACCCAGTGACCCGAGAAAGAGTGTCAGAAGCAAAACTGTCCAAATTCGGTGTCCCTTTCTTAATTCCCACATCATGTCAGCATCCTCGGTGACGCTCTTTTTTTAAAAAAATATCTTTATTGATCTTAGAGAGGAAAGGAGGGGGAGAAAGAGAGGTAGAAACATCAATGATGGGAGAGTCATTGATCGAGCCCACAACCCGGGCATGTGCCCTGAACCGAACCCCGATCGCCTGGATCCCAGGTTGACGCCCAACCCCTGAGCCCCGCCCGGCCGGGCCTCGGTGACGCTCTTGGCTACCGGTTCCCTCAGCTGCAGGTCATCTTAGTTCTGGTAAACAGGCTTCTGTTTGGTTAAAAGCAGTGCAGACCTTTCTCTCGATTCCTGCCTTTGGGTTTATTTCTCTCAATCGTCCACCGTCCACTGAAGCCCCAGGAAGCGGGTCAGGCTGTGTCCCTATGGGCAGGGCCCACGCGCAGCGCTGTGACCTGGCGTCGCCTGCCTGTGCCGCCAGCCCTGAGCGGTCCCTCGGGTTTGGACAGTCACTCAGCGTCACACAACCACACGGGCTCCTTCCCCCGTGTCCCTGCTGCCCTTCCTCCCTTCTGCCTTTCCCCGAAGTAAGGACCTGGCTGCTACGTGTTAGCCACCGGGTCTGGAACGGGCCAATCTCCGAATTTTGGCATCTAGTCAACAATAAGAAATTTTTATTTTCTATTTGCTGTAAGCAATTTGTTTCTATTCTAAGCAAAATAAAAAAAAATTAAATTTTTAAAAGGTATCTGGTCACTTACCAGGCCGGCTGTGACAAGTGTAACTGCCAGCGCTGTCCTCACAGGTAGTGTTATTGTGACCGGGCTGTGACCAGCATGGAGGCACCGAGGTCTCCCAGCAGGTCCCTGTGAAGCCACTACTTGTGCAGGTGCAGCCGGAGCTGGAGAGTAAAGTGAAATGATCCCACCAGCTCTTGGTCGCATTGAGATCAAATATCTTTATTCTGTCTCTTTCCAGGGCCGTCGGCCCGAGATCTGCGGCATGTTATTAATATTTACCTCAAAACCCTGGGGAATGATCTCTTTAAGCCCGAAAGTATTATGTTTCCATATTTATATCTCATGGTCGTTTGAACTACAGCTTGAGTATTTTCATTTTTTTCCTGCGGAATTATTTGGAAACCGTGATGGCTCCCTTCAGTTCCCCCGTCCATAAATTGAAGATATTAGTACCTATGTCGTAGGGTTATTGTGAGAATTCAATGTGCGTTTAAGGAAGAGACACAGTATCTCACGCATGAGAAAAGCTGAATAAATTACTACTACCTAGTACTAACTAACGTCGTTAATATTCGTGAAGGCAGCGGAGGATGACTTATATCACCGTGTCACTCTTCTATAGAGAGGGCCCATTAATAAGGTCCCTTATGAAAAATGAAACAGTAAATTATGCAAAAAGCAGGAAAAGCCCTCATTATATGAGCGGTGACTTATGTCCTCTTATGTTTGGATTGCAGGGATGTTTTAGTCGTGCAGTTTCTAATCTCGCGTTGATTGAGTAGGATTATCTGCCAGAGCCGAGCACAAATCCCTTGGGGGGCGTTGTTGACTTTGTCAAGAGGAGGCTTTTCATTTGGATGGGATTTCCTCAAGGACTTAGCGTTGAGAACGGGCGGGCTTGCACTTGGCTTAGACGAAATGAGGGTCTTGGGGAAAGGACATCTGCGGGCTTATAGAGTTAGACTCCTGTTCCCCATGGCTGTGTGACTGTCCCCAGACACGGGTATTGAGATCTCACTAAGGAAAGTGAAGTATTTGCAAACGTGATAGTGACTATCATTTGTTTATGTATCGCTTGTTAGAATCTTCTTCTTGATTTAAAAAGCTTACTAAACGTCGACTCTATGTAAGTCATTGGAGAGAGAGTCCTGTGCTCGACCCTGGCCAGGGGACCTCAATTCCTGGAACTCGAGGCTCATTTGCATAGTCCTTCGATCTGCAAGAACCTGCCTTTGGTGTCTCGTCTGTGACTTTCCCATACACCTCAGAGCCAATACGTTAATTTTGTCGTTGTGGGAAAGTGAAGTCAGCTTGCATTTGTGGGCCTTGGGATGATCTTCTCCAAGTCTAGGTGATAATAGATATAAGGGTAACGTAGAAAAATTATTCATGGCACATTCAGGTAAGGAGATGAAAGGTGGCCCAGGTGTTGGCCTTGCTCTCATTGTGTTTCCTCGGGAATCAAGGCTTCGTGTGATTTCTGCCCTGGAGCTTTCTGGAGACAGTGAAGCAGGGGTAGGAGAGCCCCCTTCTCCTCTGAAGCCTGTGTGGAAACGCCCAGGCTCTGTCTGCCTGTTGGCCGGGTACCTGCCTCCAGCAGTGCAGATTCTGGCCACTGGAGGATGACTTGGGCATAACAGAGTCAGAGGCAAGACCGGGATGTGATTGAAAGTCATGCTTAACAGTTTACAAAAGAAATGGACAACCCCAGCGCTCTTCTCAACGTCGTTATTTCATTGAATATATTTGCGGCCTTCGGTGCCTTCGGTTGCGTTCCTTCTGAGTCTGGTTCACTTGGAAATTCAGATTCGGGATCAACTCTACCTTGTTTATCAAATAAAGGAGAGTTGGAGTCTTGCCCTTCTGCAGAGACCTAACCGTGTGAGCTTGTGGGAGTTCCCTTCCTTCTCCGAGCTGTAGACCCCTCGGAATGGGAATGGGAATGACCATCTTGCCTTCCATGGAGATGTCGAAGGATCCAGCAAGGCCCTGGGAAGTGCTAACGCTGTTGAAAATGGTTATACGTTTGATAAGTCAATCCTTGTGGGTTAAGTATTAGAAAGCTTATTTAAAAAAAAATATTTTCTATGTATTCAACTACCATTACCCAAATTTATTATATGCATCATATTAAGGTGTAATTTGTTTGTTTTTGTTGCTGTTGTTTTTACTGAAAAGCCGGCGATAGAATCTACTTAAGGCCGAATCCCATGGCTGCTTCTCTCCATTCCGCCGCCTCAGGAGTAGTCGCCCAATTCCCAGAACACCTGAAAATTCGGGGTGTAATTAACTCCACAGCACTGCCCTTTCAGCACTGTTTATGTAAAATTCCCACGGGGTTTATTTTTCCTCACTTGATTTCTATGCGTGTTATTACATAAATACGACCTTAAATTCGCACGTAGAATAACCCCCAGCTCTGATTTCACACCTTCCCCGTCTACAACAGGTTTATTTCATGGGACTGAAAGGCTGGCATTTTCCTATAATATTAGCGTTTTTAAACTATTACAAGGGCCACTTGGTAAAGCCTCACTCTCGAGACAGATGACCAACGAAGGACGAGTGTTTCCAATGATGTAAAATTCCACTTAAAACGACAACAGTGACAGGCCATGGACCTCTAGGCTCTGTGGGTCTTTAGTAGGTTAGGAAGCTTGGTATCTAGGGATTAATTCCTCTCCAGCCCATGTTCCTAAGCAGTTGGACGGGACACGAAACCTCACCTCCACTTCTGTCGTATTAAAGAGAGAGAGAGAGGGAGAGAGCCGCCGGCCAGTGTGGCTCAGCGGCTGAGCATCGACCCATGAACCAGGAGGTCACAGTTCGATTCCCGGTCAGGGCACAGGCCCGGGGTTTAGGCTCCATGCCCAGTAGGGGGCGAGCAGGAGGCAGCCGGTCAGTGACTCTCTCCCTCTCCCTTCTTCTCTCTGAAATCAATAAAGACATATTAAAAAATAATAAAGAAAAAGAAAGATCGAATCACATCCCCTGGGATTCAAGTGGCATCACACTTAGAGTAACCTCGGGGACAAACACAGGTATCTGTTCTGATCTCATCCGGGCACGCGGCCCTGTCCTGCGAGGATCTGGGGCGCGGTCATCCACTTGCTGGTCGCAGCGCCTGCCTTGGCGTCTGGGACGCAGAAGCAGGAGCAGCCGGCGACCCCATCCTGGGACGCAGCCCCACGGGGGCGTCGCCATCCAGCTCCCAGAACCTTCGGGAACGGCCCAAGGGGCAGACGCACACAGGGCGGACAGGGTCCTGGTGGCAGAGCTCGGACCACAGGGACCGACGGCAGTTTTGCAGGTGGCCCCACCCTACCCGGGAGGACATTGGCACAGGAATCTGCGTTCCCCGGGTGAGGGGGGTCACACAGGTGGCACGTCCCTGGCAGGGGTTGGAGAAGCCAGGGTCTGTCCCATCGTCACATCGATGGCCGTGTCTGAGCAACGGCAGCTGTCTTCTGCGAAATTATGACGCGTGGAATCTTCCCGGCACGACTCTGAGAGGCGCCTGGTGTCGTTTTTTGTTGCGAAAGGAATCTGCATAAAAATACAGAAATGTGTTTGTTGATGATGCTTTCGAGTCGGTGGTTGGAGATACAGTTAAAGAGCTCCCCGCTCCTGGCGGCATCCCAGCCAAACTGGCCCGCGGGCCCGCAGCCGTCTGCGCCCTGGTGCTGGGCTTGGCCATGAATGACGGGCATTGTCACAATCACCTCCCACGGAGCCCTGCTGGCAGCCAGCACTGTCCCCCGGGCCTGCACCTGGGAAGTTAGCGCGCTCCCAGCTTAGCAGGGGCTGGGCCCAGAGCGGGCGGCTGTGCCCTGTGGGAGATCTCAGCCCATCGGTTTTTGCGTTAGATTTCCCCCCAGATGCTGGGTTCCTTATCACATCTTCAAATGTGTGACCAGCTTCTCAATACTCACGTCTTAGCTCCGGTGCCAGCTCCTGAGAAAAACGATGTCTGAACTTCTTTTCTAAATTCTTAGTTTTATTTTCTATGATACACACACACACACACACACATATATACACACACACATATATATCAAATCTATATTATAGTTGTTTTACTCTCTATAATATAGGGTGACCCCCCAAAAATGCATACACACTTAACAGCTGATAGCTCAATTGGTGTTTCTTTCTTTTCAGATTTAACCCATTGGTATTAATAATTATTCAAAGTGTGTGTACATTTTTTGGGACACCCTGTATATACACAGACACACACACACACACACACACACACACACAAATGTGAAGTAGAATCGATATTTTCAGACCAATTTATATAGTCTGCCGAATTGCTTCCTTGCAGTAAAGTTTGCCATCTACTGGATATTAGAAGAAGTTCTAGGAGAGTGGGCGTCAGACTCTTTCTTTTAAAAGTGGAGCAGATCTCTTTTGAGGCAAATGCCATGAGTAATCCCAATAAACAAAACTGGAGTGTGGACCAGCTCGGGGTGAGAAAGGGAAGGAGCCCCTGCAGCCCAGTCGGTCACCTCCTGCCCTTTCCAGTCAATGGCTCTCTCTCATCATTGATGTTTCTCTGTTTCTTTCCCTCTCTCTGAAATCAATAAAGAGATATTAAAAATAAATACATACATACATACATACATACATGCTTGGCAGGCCGTGGTAAGTGCAGAATAAATGCTTGCTCTTACTGTTTTAATATAAGATGCTTAGAGATAGCTTTGAGTTCCTAAAAGAAACTTTACTGGATTAGCACAAAATATAGCAATAGCTATAATAGCCAAAAAAGTACACATTTTCACTGCAGGAATTTTATTTTGAGAAACAAAACACAAACCCAAGTAGCGACTAATTCAACACGCCAAAGGCAATTCCCCCCAGAAAGTACCCAGACTCGCTCAGGATTAAACGAAGATAGACGTGGATTAGGCTTAGAGAGAATCTGTTCTCCGGGGTTTGTTTTTTCCAGAGAAACCTTTAATATCTCACTATGTAGTTTTAGTTCCATTTAAACTTCTGGCTCAGAGACATTTCTTAGGAAGTGAGAGCTGCAACAGAAGGACTTAATTCAGCTGCCCAGGAAGAATATATCCTTTATTCAAGATTTGCTGTTCTCCGTTACACTCAGAAGTGTGAGGGATTGGGTGGCCCCTGACCCGCCGGGGAACCATCTAACAATTTCAATCATACTTTGGGTTTCCAACTGCAAATATTTGGGACCTTCCTGGTTTCACATCAGATCCCCAATGAGCTGCTTTTAGAATGAAATGTGAGCTATAAACGATGCTACAGGAGATAGAGTAGAAATGTCCAGATCTGAGGATTTCCACTTGTAAGAAGTGAGTGGCTCATTGACTGTCCTTTGGCCTGGCTTTCACTGGGGGGAGAAATTCCATTCAAGGGCTGGGCCGGGAGGGGGGGGGGGGAGGAAGGTGGGCAGGATGGGCACATCTTTATTCAGGGTGTAGCCCAAACGGTCTGCACGTGGTAGGCAGCTAGTGGAGAGTTGTTGAATAATGAACGAGTGAGCGAGGCAACCTGAAATCCCATTTAAGCCTGGCTGTGAAGTTCTCACTTCAGCCTCGTTGGATCCAATCAAGCAAATTAGAGCCAATCATCGGGCAAACGACTTCCTTTGCTGGGATCTGCACAGAGCAGTTAAGGTAAGTGGTCGGGCTCCGGAAGGCCCTTGGTTCCCTGGGCATTCCGGGGGGCTCTAAGAAACGAGGCCCTCACTGTTGTATGTGTATATTATTCATCCTTGTATATACAACGCCAGCATCCAGCATAGAGCAGGTAATCAATAATTCGTTATTGAACTGAACCAAGCACACTGAATTCCCATCTCCCTTAGTGTAATTGATTGTGTGACTACACCTAAGGTTTCCATATGCTTTTCTCTTGGAAAATCACGAGGCCTAGCACTCTCTTCCCGTATCATTCACCTGTCGTCCGTTCGCACTGACCTTCCACTCATTGCGGGATCCTGAAGGACACTTACCTACCAAGTGGCAGCCTTCATTCTCTTCTCGATCATTTCTTACTATGCTAAAATGTAGTAAGTACATTCAGAACGATTTCAGTCAACTCCCTCTTATAATACCTATGAAATTATAGGTCACACAGGAGCCAGGCCCAACTGGAAGGAGTGCCACAAAGGGTGATTACTCAGGCTCCCTTTGTTGGAGCAGAGAGATCAGCACCCGTCGGGGGTAATAATGGTGCGTACGAGGTCTCACTAGAACAACTTCGGGTGACCTATGAGAGAAGTAACGAGATCGCGAGGGGTCTTTACTGCTTCCCACATTGGGGGGGACACAATGAGAGAAATCTCTTTAAGGCTATTTGATGTCATGATGCAGACACAGCGTGAGGAAGGATGCTATCAATTATTTCCCCAAAGAAAGACGCCCAAGAGCCTATCAGCTAAAGCCAGGTCTTTATAGAGCAGTCAAGTGTTTAATCTTTACAAAATAAAAGCAATGTTTTTAAGGCTTCCATCAAATAAGCCAACTAACGTCTATAAGGATGCTAATCCCGTGGTTCGAAAGGGGTTAAGAGACCCCTGAAGAATCCACTTGCCTCGGGTCTGTTTCTAAAGCCCCCTATCATGTTGTTATAGAAACCACTGGAGGCTGAAAATCTCCCATCACGCTTATTGCTATAGTAACCACCCAAAGACAAGAAGCTAGTTCTTCATTTGCCATCGTCCCCGGTCCCCCCCCCCCAAACACAACGATTTGATATGAAGCTGGCTGCTCTCTGGGGGTTTCCTGGAAGCCAGGGCCTGGGATGCCCGTTGGCTTCCACTTGATAAATTCCTCCACCAGGAGCACGTTTTCCCTGCCCGGCCTGTGGCTGCCACCACCAGGGAGCGGCTCCACGGTCGCTGGCGAACGCCCGCGGGGCCAGCCCTTGTCAGTGTGGATGAGAGTCTTGTGATTAGCATTCGGTACCTTCTCACTAATGAGCCTTCTAATCAGGAGATCTGTCTGTGCCGATCATTGTCTCCCAACTGCTGGTTAGATACGTGGGAAATCACACCGTTGGGCTCTTGTTTTTGTTATCCTTGCATCATGCCTTTCAAATTTAGTTTTGGGCTCGCCGTTGATGACTCTTAGGGTTAAGAATGGGTCAACATTATGACCGTGACAACCTTGGTTCAATGCACATAAACATGTAGAATCCCAGGAAGGAATATTTTTTGGAGGCATTCAGGCTTCTTGGGGAACATTTTGTCAGTAGAAAAAAATAGGTAATGGTGTTTGTATCGGACGTTGCTAGAAATTCATTTAATTGGGAAAAAGGTTTTGCACTAACGAGAATTTTGAAAGAGTGACTTGGAGGTCAATATTTACGCAGAAGTTGTTCAATCTAACCCGAGCAGCTAATTGCAAAGGATTTATTTGTGATTCCTCCCGATCAGTGACATGTTTCACTGGGCCTAAGACACCATCATTCGTAAGATGCATCATCATTTTATGTATCACTGAGAAAGAAAAAAAAAATGCTGCCCATTAAGCTATGACAAATCACATCAGAGACGTTAAAACATGAAAAAAGTACTAATAGGAGTGCAAAAAACCTTCTCCGACAGCATCATCTTTCCTGATCGTTTCATATGGAAAATAATGCAATAATTAATACCTAATAATGCAAGGGTAAACTGTTGCGTGTACTAACAACTGTAAATCTACTTCTACCCTGCCCTGTACTATAAACCATAAGATTGTATTTCTCTTCATTATGAATTATTTGGGTACATTTCTACAGCGTTAACCACCAAGAACATCATACCTAGTGTCCAATAAAGAATAAAAGAATATAACATGCTCGGCGTCTAAGTCACGTGTTCCTAACTAAATCACGAGCACATTGCAGAATAAGCCCAGATTCCTGCTGGTGAAACTTCATTTATGGAAAGTTTCATGAACGCTGCTCAGCGTCTTACATTAGTGTCCTGGAAATAATCATCTCTTATTATTTATAAAGGACACCCGTTAAGAGAGCTGTGGGAGTCTCTGTAACTGACAAACCGCACCCTCCAGTGGGGAAAAATGTTCCTTCATACACGCTGACGCGAACAGGACGGGCAGGCGCTCAGCGATGTTATGAGTCTGATAGAATAAAAAATAAAAATGAAACCGCCCCGAGGCCGGCCGTGCGGCAGCGCCGGGCCGGCTCGCCCGCTGCGCCCCTTGCGCTGCGCCCCCTGCGCTGCCCCCGCGCTCGTGCCAGCCCCGCGCACGGCCCGGTGCCCTCGGCGCGCGGCGACGGCGACGGCGTCACGGCGGGCGCACTCCCGGGACACCGGGGGACCCGCCCCGCGGAGGGTGGGGTGGCCCCGGGGCGACGGCGCAGCTGCGCGCCCAGGGACCGTGGGAGCCGCGGCGCTCGGGCGCTGGCTCCTTAGCTCCCCTCCGCCCCCCGCCAGGCGCCCCGCCGGGTTCCCGCGGCTTCCGGCCCCGCAGGCCGCCCAACCGCCGCGAAGACCCCCCAGAGTCCCGGACTCGGGGCGCAGCGAGGCTCCGGCGGCGGGACAGGGGCGGGGCTACGGAGCATGCGCACCGCAGGGCTTTCCCCCCTCCCCTCCCCACGGTGAGCTGGGAGGGCTTAGGGAGCATGCGCACTGCTCGGCTCCCCCAAGCCGGACGGGAGGGCTTAGGGAGCATGCGCACCGCAGGGCTCCCCCTCCCACCCCTCGCGTCGGTGAGCTGGAAGGGCGTACGGAGCATGCGCACGGCAGGGCTCCCCCTCGCCGCGGTGAGCTGGAAGGGCGTACAGAGCATGCGCACGGCTGGGAACGCGCACATGCGCGGTGGCCGGCGCCGGCCGGGGCAGTGGGGCGGCTGGGCGGCGGCGCGCGCGGCTGACGTGTTCGGCGGGGCCGGCGCGGCGGGCGGGGGGCTGAACCCGGAAGTGGGTCGGCGCCGGAGCGAGCGCGCCCGGGACTGGAGCTCGGCGGCCGGCAGCCAGCGGGGGAGCCCCGGGTTCCCGGTAATGGCCCCGCGGGGCGCTTGCCCGGGGGCCGCGGGGCGGGGCGGGGAGCGGGGTGGCCGCCGGCGGTCGCCGTGTCCGCCCGGGCTGGGCCCGCGGGGGCGCTGGTGCCGGCGGGGTCGTCCCTGCGGCGGACCCCGCTCGTCCCGCGCGGCGCGCCCCGGGGGTTCGCCTCCGCGGGGTGGCGCGGGCCGAGGGGCGCTCGGCCGCCCCGGGGAAGTCTGTGAACCCGAGCGCGTGTCGCGGCCGCGGAGGCCTTCTGGGCACCAGCCCGGCGCCCCCAAACCGCGGGCGCAGCCCCGGGTCCCCGCCGCGCCCTCCTCCCCGAACTCAGGCCGCGGAGGCGCGCTCGGGCGCCCCGGCCGTCCCTGGGGGGCTGTCTCCTCCACGCGGCCCGCCGCGCCCCGCGCGAGTGGACGCCGTGACTGTCCACGGCTTCGCGGGGCCGCGGGCAGGGCGGGCGGGGGGCCGCGGGCCTGACGCGGGTCTCGCTCTCTTGCAGACCATGACCCCCTCGGGCGCGGCCCTGCGCACGCTGCCCCCCAGGACGGCCTAGGGGCGCGTGCTCGTGGGATTTCTTCCTTCCTCGGCCCCTCCCGTCAGACACTTATGAAGTTTCTGGCTCTGAAGTCGCTGCACTGCAATGAAGAAAAGGCGAAAGGCTGCTGCCAGTCTTGACGAGAAGATCCACCTGGGCCACCACCCTAAAGATTCCTCGGGGGGACATGTCGCAGCGGCGTGCGACCCGCTGACCTATGCCCGCCGCGCCGACCGGCCGACCCCCGACGCCCTTCGCCGTTACCAGGACCTGGCCCCGTCCCCGGACCAGCGGACGCTCCTGAGTTCTTGGCAATACAATAAGAACCTGCTCAAGTATTTAAATGACGACAGGCAGAAGCAGCCGTCTTTCTGCGACCTGCTCATCGTGGTGGAAGGGAAAGAGTTCAGCGCCCATAAAGTCGTGGTGGCTGTGGGCAGCAGTTACTTCCACGCCTGTCTGAGCAAAAACCCCAGCACGGATGTCGTCACCCTGGACCACGTCACGCACTCCGTTTTCCAGCATCTGCTCGAATTTCTGTACACGTCGGAATTCTTCGTGTACAAATACGAAATACCCCTCGTGTTAGAGGCTGCAAAATTCCTGGACATCATCGACGCCGTGAAGTTGCTCAACAACGAGAGCGTCGCCCCGTTTCAGTCCGAGCTAACAGACAAGCCGTCCCCAGAAGAAACACTAGGCGACGTCACTGGAAGGCTGTCGAATAATCATCAGTGTAAATTCTGTAGCAGACATTTTTGTTATAAGAAGTCCTTAGAGAACCATCTGGCCAAAACCCACAGGTCCCTTTTATTGGGGAAAAAACATGGGTTAAAGATGCTGGAGAGGAGCTTTTCCACAAGGAGATCTAAAAGGAACCGCAAGTGCCCTGTGAAGTTTGATGACAGCAGCGATGAGGAGCCAGAGAGTGGCGATGGGTCGGACCCTCTGAACGAGGACAATTCCGATAAGGAGAAGTCTGATAGAAATGATTCCGAGGATGCTGGAAGTGAGTACAACGCCGAAGAGGACGAGCTAGAGGAGATGTCAGATGAGTCGTCCGACACGGAGGAGCAGAGTGACAAAGAGCAGCAGGACGTGGAGGAGGAACCCGAGGCTGGCGAGTCCGTGGGAAGCATTCACCGCGGGCTGACTCCCGTGGTCATTCAGAACAGCAACAAGAAAATCCTGCAGTGTCCTAAGTGTGATAAAACCTTTGACCGAATAGGTAAGAGGAGAGGGCTTGCCTTCAGTACTTCAGGGGTTCTTTCGAAGGTGGTGATTAACAACGAAACTCGGAAAGTAAATTTTGAAAAGAATACTTACCCAAGGTGGATATTTGATTTTCAATACATAGTTTATCCTGTTAGTTTAACTCTGCTGTGATGTCAGGAATTAGTTTTAAATACTGATATTAGCCTTTATTTTCTCTTTCTTGTGTCCTGACAGTAGGTGGCAGATCGTTCGTTAGTTCATGTGTCAGGTATGAGAAACTCCAGAGTCAGGATGAATGAGGGGATCTGATTTGTATGCTACTTTAATTTCATAGATGGGTGCTATTTTTGAGTCATTATAGAAAATTGAATTAGATTATATTAGATTTAATTTAATAATTTGTATACTATTTCCCCTCGAACTTGGTAATATGTAAGTTTGAAATACAGTCACTTTTCCAGTGTCTAGTACTGTTTAGAATTGGGATGGTTCAGATTAGATTAACGTATAGTTGAGAATAAAACTGTATTGAATATAATTTAATTTTGTTGGTAGAGCCTTGGGGGGTGTAGAGAAAAGAACAACATTTTTGGATAGAGCTTCCAGAGAACGTTTCATTTTTCCAATAGATTCTGCTTCTTAGACTTTGTGTTCTTAGCACATGCTTCCTGTATTCTGCCTTAATTTCACCTAATTTGACTTGAGATGAGTGAGGAGGGGGTCAGTTCACAAATGATCTTATAGGCCCAGCATGTAGATCTCAAACTGCTATTGAACTCTAGGCCTGCGAGATGCTTTATGAGAGGGGTTCCATGTTCAAGTTAGATTGGGACAGCCATATACCATAATTCCCAATCTGTATTACTTCTGTCAGATTCTCAGTAAAGTAACCTGTTCATTTTATTTGACCTGGCATTTCCTGAAATAATTTTATCCCAAGACACGTTTGGGTCTTACTCTTTTAATGTGCCAAGAAACTAGAGTTCTTTGCACACAATTTGGGAAAATAACTGTTCAAGATGAAGGTCCTGATATACGAAGAGAAAGGCCTTTTGCAGCTTTTTAAAGGGCAAGCACAGGTAATTGTGGGAATAAATAGGTCACGTTGCAGGCTTCTTTCCAGCCTACCTTTCTGAATGTATTTTATATCACCCTCTCTTTTACCCACCCCCCTTTTGCTTAGCCTCACTGGGGCTGTGTACTTCCCCCCCAGTATTTAGAGAGATTGCAATTGAGATTATAACATACCGGTTAAAGAAGCATGAGCTGTGGGGATGTCCCACTGCATTTTTGAATCCAGATCTTGGGCAAGTTACTTAACTTGTCTTGGCCTTTGTAGGTAGAGTGGGTGGTTATGAGGATTGAATGGGATAGTCCTTGTGAATCACTTTAAAATGTTTGAGGTGTAGAAGGTATTCAAGGAATGCTAGCTGCTCTAATTATTCATTAATCTAGTATAGTTGAGTGTCTCTGACATGCCAGTTAGGGTGAATACACTTTGATATTTTCTACTCTATTCTGTTTCTCTCCTTCACCCCCAATGCTAGTCACAGCCCAAGGAATTGATTCTGAATACTAATGACCTTTAGTTTATAAAACCTTCTTGTTATTTGTGATGTCAGTGAAAAGTCATTCCAGGTTTTACCTTGGAACACTCAATAACACCTGTCTCCCAATAAAGTCCCGGATTAAACTTCATCCTTTGGTGACCCAAGTTTTCCAGGAAAGGTGTATTTTGAGCCGTAAGCTCAAAACAATAAGTCTTTGAGTTTTATCAATGTAACAGATTTAGGTAAACTTTTTTTAGGTGTGGGTGTGAGTTGGTGTATTAGGTAGGCTATTAATCATGAGGTGTTTTTTTCCACTGTCAAATTTCAGTCACTCTGGTAAATGTGCTGAATTTAATTTTGATTTCTCTCTTTTTATAGGGAAATATGAGAGCCACACACGTGTTCACACAGGTGAGAAGCCCTTTGAGTGTGATATTTGTCACCAGCGCTATTCGACAAAGTCTAACCTAACTGTTCACAGAAAGAAGCACAGTAATGAAACAGACTTTCATAAGAAGGAGCACAAGTGCCCTTATTGTAATAAACTCCACGCAAGCAAGAAGACTTTAGCCAAGCATGTTAAGAGGCAAGTATGACCTTGCTTCCGTCATACGCTGGATTGCGTCTTCTAATTTAAATATGTAGAACCCTGGAAATGTGTGGAGTGCTTGTCTCCAGTGTTTTCATTGCTTAATTTGCAGACTATAAAGTTATTAAAAGCAGCAAATGTTTTGGTGTTGAAATGAGCTCCTTAGTCTGTACTGTAGAAATTTAAGATTCAGCATTTGGTTATCCTGTTTCCTGTCTTTGGTTTTGGCAAGTTTGTTTTCAAAATAACATGGTTTTAGACTCTAGAAAACTTATTCCTCATGCTCAACTTTGTCTTTAGTTGATAAAAATAAATATTTGTGAAAGACTATTTAGCATGGTTTGCATATGTAACTAAAAAATTAAGTTCACTTATTGAAATGATACTAATACATTTATTCTAAAAGTACTCACGTGTGTCTGTAAGAAAGGAATCTGTCTGAGTCTTGTAATCAGTGTCCACGGATTGTATGCAATATTGACGTGACGAATATAATCCTTTTCTGATAATCTTTTTATGTTTCTCTTCCAGATTTCATCCTGAAAATGCACAAGAATTTATTTCCATTAAGAAGACTAAGAGTGAAAGTTGGAAATGTGATGTAATAGCTTTTAATTTGTAATAGGGAACAAACTGAGCTACTTTTAGATTTCCTTCATGCAGTGACATCCCATAGTTGATGAATTGAGGCTGGTGTGAGTTAGCTTTCAGGTGATGGACCTAACAAATAGGAATCCTGGCTTTATTTTAACGGAATCACCGTGCCATGTACTCGGAGTCGTGTATGTAAACTATGACACCACTGTTGCACGAGAATATCAAATATTAGAATGTCCCCTCCATTTCTGAGTATGTGTTGCTACCTAACAAACCACCTCAAGACCCAGAGGCCTTAAACAGTCCTTTTATTGCCTCTCACCGTTTTCTGCCTCAGTAGTCTGAATTTGGGGGCAGAATTTGCCAGGTGATTCTTCTGTTCCACTTGGTTTCAGCTGCAGTCACTCAGTTGCTTTCAGCAGGTGGGTGGTCCTATCTGGTCTGGCCTGGGGCACTTCCACAGCAGCTCACTCACTGGGCTGGCAGCTAGTTGTTGGCCAGCAAATAGGAGCTGAGCAAGGACAGTTGGCTGGAGCCCTTGAGTCGTTTCTACCCTGGTCTCTTGATGGGGCTACTTCAGCTTCCTTCTGGCCTGGTAGCAAGGACCCAGGAAGCCTCAGGCAAAGCTATAGGGCAGCCCTTTCAACAGAGTCTTCTTAACTACTCGAATTACGCGTTTTTTCCTTGTCATGAGCTTTGTATCTTCTTGATTCAGGTTCCCTTACATTTTGTGTGCGTGTTCATTTAGATTTGCAAGAAGTCTTTCACGCGAAGGCCTCACCTGGAGGAGCACATGATCCTGCACTCTCAGGACAAGCCCTTCAAGTGCACCTATTGCGAGGAGCATTTCAGGTCACGGTTTGCCCGGCTAAAGCACCAGGAGAAGTTCCACCTGGGTAAGCAGATGGCTTTTCTGAGAGCATTGCAGCCATTGTCGGTGGTCACAGCCTGCTGGGGGAGCCTGCCGCTGAGGGAGCCTCCTGCAGTTGCCCCACTAAGGACAGGAAGTCATGTAAATTGGGAGGGATACTGCATTTGCTGCAGTTCCTGGAGATGAGGAAATAGGTCTCTTTATTTACTGTTTTGGTGGCAGATGTCTGTGGTTCTAAACTGCATTTATTCCCCCTTGATAATTGGACAGCTTTGTGAGAGGTCAGGATACAGCAGTTTTGTGCCAGGAAAAACATTTTTCAGGGAATGCAGTAGACTCAGTCTATTTGGAATTCAGTATCGTATTGGATAAATTCTTTCCCTGATGCTTATGGGAACAGTGGAGATTTGTGGTATTGATGGTAGTGCAGTGAGGTACACTTATGACAGTTAATCCCAGTAATGAGTTGTCATGCCAAGTTGTTGGAGGCTTGTTCATGGGTACAAATATGTACCGTTCATATGCTTATGAAATTTGTAGCTAACATAAAGCTGGCAAGCATAATAAATACAGTAGAAAATAAAAATGTAAAAAGAAACGTCTGCTGTACAAAAGGTTAAAATAAATTAAATTAATTAAGAATAAATACAAAGTCGTAGGCATGGGGACGATCTGACTTCTAGTCATTGGAGGAACTGTAAAATGGTCTCAAATCCAAACTCATTCTACAGATGGGCTTAAGAACAGAGGCATTTAAGGCACAGTCTGAACCAATAATGTTGTTTGCCGTGACAAAAGCCAATGTAGTTTTGAACTATATTAATAAAAATGTATTGTTCAAAATTAGGAGGTAGTCGTCTCACTGATTTTAAATTGATCTGGAATATGGCATTCATTCTGGATACTGCATTCAAGATGGAAATTGACAAATATATGTCCTAGAGGTGGGAACTACAATGACAGGGTCTTAACATTATTTCTTGGGAAAAGCTTTTGAAGGACTTGAAATGTTTTGTCTGGGAAATAGGGAGATATTTTGTCTGAATAAAACAGCTACCTTCAGATAATTTCCGGACTAGTGTGTAGGAATACTTCGTTTTTGCGATTCTAGTATTTAATACTAGTGTCTGCGGGAGGCTGATTTTTCTCTTTTGCTTAGACATCTCTGAATTTAGGAAGTTTTTCTGTCATAGTTTTCATCTCAGCATTTCTAAGAAGCCATCATATGGAAACAGGTAGCAGGTCCCCAGGTCACCCATAGGCTCTGTTATTTCACACATACCAATTAAGTGTAACTTAGTATCCACTCCTCAAACTTTAAGTGCACACTGTTATTTCTTTTTTAGGTCCCTTTCCATGTGATATATGTGGTCGCCAGTTTAATGACACTGGGAACTTGAAGCGCCATATAGAGTGTACCCATGGAGGAAAGAGAAAGTGGACCTGCTTCATCTGTGGGAAATCAGTGCGAGAGAGGTGAGCAGTTATCCACACACCCAGAAAATCCCAGTACTGCTGTGTAGAAATTATTAAGAAATGCAATGTATAAGGATTAGAGTAACGCAAGACGCAACATGCTTGAATTATGCTTTAATTTGAAATTTAAAGGTAAAGGAAGAAATTGTATAAAGTGTTAGAGAAGATGGTATAAAGTCAGGATTTATGTGTTTAGGTGGTGAATGTAATGTAGATACCATTTGGTCTCTTTCTGAACCCCCACTAGGAATACATTAAAGTTTATTCATTTATCTATTTATCTTAAAGACAGTAAGCTGCAAAGACAGAGAGAGAAAGGTGACAGGAACAACACAGGTTTATAGCTAGAAAGCCAGTGGATCCATGGTAATGACTCAGCAGATGCGAGGAAGACGAATCCCGAGGAGGCAGCGGAGAAATACCGGTTTACACCAAGACCTCACAGCAGGCACAGGAACTAACTAGGGCATCGGGTACTCCGGAACCGGGGTGAAGGTGAGGCAGAAAAAGGAGCCGTGGAGTAAAACGGCTTGAGAAGTTAGGCCATTGGACTCTCTTCCATCCCCCACAGGGGTCATTGCTGCTGGGCACCTTCCCTCTCCCAGCTGGGGAGGTGTCGGATCGATGCCTTCCCAGTACTGAAAAGCAGTGAGCCCCCAGGCCTGACACCCGTTCAGAACACTGGGGACACAACAGAAGCTCCCGCAAAAGCAAAGAGTGAACAAGCCAAAACCACTACAACCTTTTCGTGTTACTACTTTTAACTAAGTAGGGGTCTAGGAAGAGTTTTGTGGATGTTTCCCACAAAACTCTTGCACCTGCAGGCTCACCTGGGAGGTGCTGGTGGGCCTTGTAGAGGAGCGCCACCTACTGGAGAGAGCCGCTTCATTTCCGAGGCAGCCTTCACCTCAGTACATCATGGGATTGAAGTAAGAACAGAGGTGGTGACAGTCAGAAGCCTGCGAGGATCAGACACATGGCCTTTCCTTTCTTTTCCCCCACATAACTTTCCCAGCCCTTTACCTAGGTGGGAATCTCTGAATGTTAGGACTACTGGACGGGCTGCTGATGGGTCTGGACCAGCAGTGGTCACACAGAAGCCAGTGCAGGGTCACCAGGAACTATAACTGGTCTTTATACGGTTTCCCTTTTCCACACTGGCATCTGGAAGTCCAGGTACCTGTATGTTTTCTTTGCCTTAGGACATTCTTTTAACGAGTATTGAACACCTGTTTAAACAGATGAGTACTGATAAACTGGATTCCCTATGTATCATTGAACTCACTCTTCCAAAATCTCCTAATTCAGTAGTAAAAGTTGAGTATTTTCTATTTGTACTTCTTAAATGTTGTTTCAGCCAGATAGTTAAATCACTAAGCAAGCCAGTGGCATAATGGGGGAGAGAGCGAGCGTGTTTGTGTAGGTGAGAGTATCTGTCAGCTTGAACATGTTCCTAGTAAGCTTTCTGGAAATCTGTTACGTATGTACATTGGCATGAAAAGATCTTTAAATACGTATTTTTTAACATAGAACTACTTTGAAAGAACATTTGAGGATCCACAGTGGAGAAAAGCCTCATCTCTGTAGCATCTGTGGGCAGAGTTTTCGTCATGGGAGCTCATACAGGTAAGTCAGGCTATTTTTTCCTTTTATATTAGTGAGAATTACCTCTTCCTTTTAATTCTGTTTTCTTATCAGTGGTTTAGTTGTTAAATTAAAACATTTCTTAGCATGTATGACAAAGTTATGCAAAAAACTTTGTAGACGTCCCCCTACAGCTTTTGATATTGTTTTCATCCTGTGGTAGAAAGTATTTTTAAATATTTCCTCATCACAAATTTGCTGGATGCTTTACTGTCTGAATTGTCATCATTTAAAGATTTATTTCATTACTTTTCTTTGAATCAAAACTTATTCTAACTCTAATGTTGTAAAATTAGTGTATTTTTTCGCTCTCACTTGTCAAAGAATAGTTTGGTATGAAAATATGGCAGAAAACTCCAGGATTCTCAGTTTTTGAAGGTCTTCATTATCTGAAACTTAGATAATTATTTTTATAACTGGCTTCTTGGCCATATTTGCAGTCCCTGAAAGGTTATTTTTTTCCTGAACAAATAATAGGCGACTGTGTACTGTGAGATATTTGTACAATGTTACGTTTTATTAACACTCTGAAGAATGTTAATCTTAAGGCTTTGCTGTTTACCCTTTCATGTGTTATTTCCCTCTCTAAGTTTAAACAGAATGCTGCTCCTTTACACGCAGTTCAGTCAGTTCACTGAGTTATAGCAGAACCAGTGTGTTTGGGCAACTTGAATGAGAAAGCCATTCATTTCCCTGGGACATAGATGGAGGGTTACGAGGATAAGAATCATTCCAGTTAAATAGTTTTAATAATTTAAACCTTTTATAATCTGTCCTTGGTGAACTACAAAATGAGACATGTTTTGTTTGGTTAAATATGCAGAAAAGTAGTGAAATGTAATTGTCAGAAAGCTCATTACTTACAAATACACTAAATTCTCTCTGTGTAAGTGCTGTCGGTTGCCCAGAGGGCTCCTTCAGTTACTGCTGGTCACTTGCCACCGTTGGTGTTGTCCCTCCTGCACTTACCCTCTTGTCTAATGCCTTTTGTGGTCACTCCTGCTTTTTCTGTTCTGAGACTTCACCGGCCAGATAGATGTGAATCTAGACATTTGGCAGGTCCAGTGAAGCAGGTCAGGAGGGAGTGTCCTCCAGGGTAGTGTAGCCTGTGCAGAGGCCGCGTGCGTGCTTTCTGATGCGGTGGCAGAGCCGGAAGCCTGGAGTCGGGCAGTAGGAGTGGCAAGGGCTCGGAGTCGTAGAGAGGGAGCCAGTAACGATGAGGCTGCGGAGCAGACAGCCCGTTTCCACTGTGTGGAGTTAACCAGGTTTCTCCCTCTGTTTCACCGTGTTCAGTGGTCTTCAACTCTGTTTCTTTATAGGCTCCACTTACGAGTGCATCATGACGACAAAAGATACGAATGCGATGAATGTGGGAAAACATTTATCCGTCACGACCACCTTACAAAGCACAAAAAAATACATTCAGGTAGGGTGTGCTTGGTAAGGATGTTTCCAAAACCCTTTTTTAAAAGGATATACTATATTGTGTTTCTATTGCCTACTATTCTAATAATTTGGTATGTGTTGGCCACTCCTTTGTGATGCTGGTCCTAACTACCTTTTTTAAAAAGCGTCATAATTTTATGACCTGTTTTTTCTTCACTGTAATTTTAATCGTTTGGTTGCTTTTTATGACTACAAACTATATTTTAAAATTGTTTTAATCAGATGCTCCACATTTGCAGTGTGCATATTATGCAGGTGTATGCAGCAGTTGCTGTTGACAGCTCTCTAAGGGAGACGCCAAGATAATATCATTTTGATTGTAGTTGAAAGAAGTCAGCAAAACTTAGACTGAAGAGAGATGATTGTAACTGAGTAATACAATTCACGTCACAGTGAATTTTTGAATCCCCATCTTTGGAAAGAGTACCTTTTCCTGCCGATCAGTTTCAGATCTTTATACTGTGTCTATAATTTTCATATCCTGGGGATTTCTTTCATATTTTCCTCTCAGATTGATGTTCAGGAAGTGTTAAATGAGCCATCTCTGTGAGCACAGTGTGAGAAAGAGCCACCTCTGTGAGCACAGTAGGACAGGTGATTAATATTATTACTGGAAACACAACTAAGTATCGGGAATACAGCAGGTAGTTGTCATGTTCTGAAATGATCCCAGCGAGGCCCGTTGGGTAGTTGTTACCATTTTAAAGAGATGTTAAAGATCTTAGGACGATCCCACTGGAATCCTACATTTTCATTTTTAGGTGGAGAATTCTGAATTTCTAACTCTAGAGCCACGTGGTTTAGTTGCATGCTGGTATTAGGTTGAGAAAGTGATTATTAAGGCCACGCCTTTGTCCCTGAATGTGAGAAGAGAGATGAGATATCAGACTTACCTAGAATTTCCCTTTGTATTTGTATTTTGGCTCATGGTAAATGTAAGAAATTCCCACAGATGAAAAGTCTTTGAAAGTAAAGTACGAAGATCTGAAAATGTTCAGGTCCTTTTTCTAAACAGTCAGAGGGCCTCGTCTGAATCAGTGTATGTTCATTTAAGATGTCTGATATCCAGACTTACATGTTCTCCCTGCAAAACCCTGAGTTTTGAAGTAATTTCATTTGTCTTGCTCTGTTACTGTGAAAGGTAAGGTTTGACGTCTGCTGAGGTGGGGAACAGGATTCACGGACTCCTCCAGACAGCCTGGGATAGGGGTTCCCTTCCTGGCATATTTCTCCCCGAAACCGTCCTGTTAGATCATTTTTTTGGGGGAAAACCTGAAATGCATATTATAACAACAGTGTTTGGGTGACTCTCCAAGGGGAGAAGGCGCATCAGTGTGAAGAGTGCGGGAAGTGCTTTGGCCGCAGGGATCACCTCACCGTGCATTACAGGAGCGTGCACCTTGGGGAGAAAGTGTGGCAGAAGTAAGTGAAAAAGCGAGCTGCTCGTCGCGACTGCGTAGGATGAGTCTGGGTTGGAGGGACGTTCAGCAGGTCTCGTACTTTGTTTTATTTAGCTGGGGACAGGCTGGTTAACCAGCTCTCGCTCTCTCAGACCTAAAGGAATTGAGCAGAGGGAATCCTCACCCTTGTTTTCAGTTGTTCAAAGGCGGGGAGGTGGTGGACATCGAACTTAATGAGTAATATAAAATCTTTGCATTCTTTGGGGAATCGTTTGGTCGCCGTGGCTCTTTGCGTATATAAATATACTGCCTGTGTATTGTGCCCTGTGTGTTATACTTAATGAGTCAGCAGTTACTGGGAAGTGTTTGTAGTCACAATATGAGGGCAGTAGTGGCCAGGCAGAATCCGAAACAAGGTGCATGAAGTTTTCACCCCTGCTCTGTCCACTCTTGGTCTGTCTTGTGCTTGAATAGGTGCGTTACCTGTACGTAACATCGTCATATCATGCATTTGTCATTTGCAAAATATAGGCTCACTGAGTTACGCAGATCTTCCAGTGTTAGCCTGTTTCACAGGACAGGATCAGCTGTCACATTTGCTGACATCGCCTTCAGCGCCTCAGAATGGGGTGCAGGGACACTGTCGAGATCACAGGCAGATGCGAGTTTTCCAAATTCTTGTATTAGCTTGAAAGCTCGAGTTTTATCAGTAACAAATATTGTCAGTTTCTTTCCCTTGAAGTGACAGCCTGGCTTCATTGCATTTTTGAGAAAATACCTGCCAAATACCAAGTTTCCACCTATAGGTTGTCTTAGTCTTTCAATTAAATGGTATTTATTCCGTGAAGAAAGTGACGGCTTCAGCTCCCAGTGCAGCCTCAGGAGCTTTCCTTTGACCATTGTGCTTGGACTTGTGGTGTGTTAGTTACTGAAGTTGCACTGAAAAGGTCAACTCTTCATGTCTCCTTAGGTACAAAGCCACCTTTCATCAGTGTGACGTCTGTAAGAAAATTTTTAAAGGCAAATCAAGTCTTGAAATGCATTTTCGGACACATTCAGGTAAAACTTAATTATTCAAGAGTAAAATATGGGCATTTAAACGTTCTTGTTCTTGGTTAAATTGTTTGTTTTTTCCCCCCCATTAATACTTTCACTCATTATATTCAAGTTGAGGTCATCAGTGAGCAGTACTCTAATGTACAGGTGTCAGCACTTTGAATTCATTCTGTACAATTTGGGAAAACGTTTTTCATTGGGAATTTATTCAGCTCTTAGGTCTCATGTTCCTCTTTTTGCGTGTTTAAGGCTCCTCTATATCTATGTAACTAAAGACATTTATTTCCTTCTCTCTGAAAGAGCAGTTTAAATACGGCCTCACTGGCTTGCTGCATACAGCCAGTGTCTTACCAAGCGAGTGCGTTTCATTCTGTTCACACAGGTGAAAAACCGTACAAGTGTCAGATCTGCAACCAGTCTTTCAGAATTAAGAAAACCTTGACCAAGCACCTGGTCATTCACTCTGACGCCCGGCCTTTCAACTGCCAGCACTGCAACGCAACATTCAAGCGGAAAGACAAGCTCAAGTACCACACTGACCACGTGCACGGCATCAAGTCCCCCGATGACCCGCTGAGCGCCTCCGAGGAGAAGCTCGGCACCTTGCCCGTGGAGTACGCGCCGGATGACAAGATCTTCCAGGCGGAAACAAAACAATACATGGACCAGCCCAAAGTGTATCAGCCGGAAGCCAAGGCCATGTTGCAGAGCGTGTCTGCCGAAGTGTGTGTCCCCGTAACGCTGGTCCCCGTTCAGATGCCCGACACCCCAAACGAGCTAGGGCGCCACAGCACCCCCCTGCCTCCACCTTCGCATGACATCCTGTCACCACAGCCCCAGTCAACAGATTACCCACGAGCAGCCGACCTAGCTTTTCTGGAGAAATATACCCTGACTCCTCAGCCTGCAAATATAGTTCATCCCGTTCGACCGGAGCAGATGCTGGATCCCAGGGAACAGTCTTACCTTGGGACGTTACTGGGCCTCGATAACACCACTGCCGTGCAAAACATCTCCAACCCTGAGCATCACTCGTGATGAAGTCGAAACATTCCACAGGCTCTGCCTGCGGCCGTGTGCTGGTGGCCTCGCAGCGGTGGCTTTCGCGTTAGTACGACTGCGGTTTTTCATTTCTCCACTTTCCCAAGTGCTCAGAACCATCTCAGATCAGGAAAACTAGTCTCTCTGTTTACTGAACATCTGAATGTCTGGATACATTTTGCAGTATAATATTTGAAGTGAACATTTTTTGTGATTTTAAAAGATTATTTACTGTTAATTTTAGTGGTATCTCAAACTTTTCAAAATTAGCTGTTGACATTAGGGTGTTTTTGGAATTTTACTTGTCTTTAGCTTCATTCCTCTTTCCTCCCTTTCATCTTCCAAACAAGCGCGAGGACCACGTCACCTCTGAGGGAGACTTTATGGGAGTTTACTTACAATTGGAACTGTTCCTTACCCTAAGATTCACTATTTCCTCCAGATTCTTAAAAACCGATATTAGGGATTTGACTTTAAAAGGAAGCCTTGGATACTTCTGTGTCGTTTCTTAGTCTGGCCACAATTTCAGGTGATCATTTTCCTTTGGTCTTTCGGTAAACTCAGAGCCAGAAAGCTAACTAGTGTCAGAGTAGTTTGTTCAGTGAAATGTTGAATTGAAATAATTGTCCATATTACTGGTTTTTAACCTATGCTTCAATTATTATGAGCAAGAAAGGCAAATATAGATCTAGGCATTAAATTATACAATTGATGATGTGTTGAAAGCAAAATAGGACAGTATTGCTCAAGGCAAGTTCACCCTTCGTATTTGCTGTTTATTTCCCATTAACACTATATCACAGCATATATCTTCATCTCACTAATTAATGGAAGTTAGTTAACAGGTTAATTTTGGTCTCGTTGACCTTGGCTAACTGAAACTCTAGGAAACAGAACCGAGATATTCCCTACATAATTGTTAGAAAAGGTGCCAAATTACACACTTTGTGTCTAACTAAACTCAGTGTTCTTTACCTTAATTAAAGGGAGCCACAGTGTGTGTACAACTAATCCAGATTTATTTTTGCTTTTCACATAAGCCTAAAGCCTAATTAGCCTTGATTTTTATTTTTGTATGAGACAGAAGTGGAGCACTTGGTGAAAGGAAATGGCAGTTACAGCAAAATCTCACTGGTTAAAAGTAATGGAGGGAAAAATCAGTGAAATGCTAGGTAATTATAAAATACCTTTAGAGATGTGCACTTTCCATATATCTTCAAGTCAGTTTGAGCTTCGACTAGGATCCTGTTTCCTAGTAGCACTGCTTGGGGGCTAGAGTAGGCAGGGTGGAATCTCCTTAGCATGTCGTTTGTATGTAAACTACTGGAAAATAGCAATTTTAAGAGTTTTCTATTTCCGTTTTGTTTACACTCCTAATTGCTTTAAGCACTTTTTTTGTGTAAACTGTAATGTCTGGCCCAGCCCTTGTGAAAAAAAAAAATCACAAATAAAATGAAGTTTTAATGAATAAAATTTAGCCACTTACTGGGGAAGCGTGTTTGCTGAAGCACTTAAGGAAAGAAGGTTCTTACAGGAATGCTCGCCATGCTGGTGGAGATAGAAGAAAAGGGTTCAGAACTGAGGCACTTACCCTGAGTAGCTCTTGTAAATAGTCAAAGCAACCTCAGTTTTGCCTCTTTACTAAGGTTCGGTTATACATACCCTAGGACCAGTAGATGTACTTACTGTATTAATGCTTCTTTTTTAAACATTCTTTTGTGTGGACATGTTACTCTATCTGGGTACTTCCGTGACTGAACTTGGCTGAAGGAGGCACTGCTAGTCTGCTAGTCTTTCAAATTGACTTTTAAAAATATCCTTATGATTTTTATCCAAAGGACAAGACTTGTAACTAACAAACTTACTACTGTGTAAGGAAATCGTACCTAACAACGTAGTGCCTCGCGTGTGAGCAGCGTAGGAGACTTTGGGCTTGCAGAGAGGCAGGTGGCATATGCGCGTGTGTATGGCGGATTCTAAGTTTGGAAGCAGAAGAAAAGGGGGTTGCATTTTCACATTGAAAAGAGTACTTTGGTTTTTTTTGAAGGTACTGACTTTAGGGTTCTTTTAATAATAATGTCCTAAATGCTTTAAGTATATGATTCGATTGTAGGAATTGGTTTACAGTAGACAGCCTTTCTGGAATGCATCTCTCCTGTAAAGTGAAATATAAATCTATTTAGTTATTGTAGGTAACTTAAACTTGAATAGTGGTTTATAAAAGGCTTTCCTAGCTATCTCATTTAAACCTCACAACCAGCTCTGAGAGAGTGGAAGTGCTGGGTTCCCACTTTAGAGAGGAAGAGACCAAGATGAAGGACTCAGTTAAGCTCACACCATTAATAAGGGGCAGGTACCAGGCGCCGCATCGTCTCATGTCATCTTCAGCAGGCTGGGAGGTGCGAGGATACTTCTCATGAAGAGATGTCTCAGCAGGAACACAAACAAAAATCTGCCGCCTCTAATTTCCAAATTAGATAAGAAACATTAAATTGTGAAAACCTCATGGATTTGGGCAAACTGAATGTATATAAGTTTTTGAAGTTGGCACAAAAAATATGAAATGAGGCCTACTCTTTCCAGTTAACCTTTTGTTACCATTCTGGAGTTTTTTGGAAAAATGTTGGATTAACTCTAAAATTACTTCTGTACCTGTACTTAACTTTTGAATCTTACAACTAAGTTTAGCCTCATTGAGAATTTTTTATTTTATGAGCATAATTTATTGTTTTAAGTTAATGTTTTAGCCGATAGCAGTTAGCACTTAATATGTAAGTTGAATAATTTATTAAGTGTAGAAATTTGTTAACCTAATCTGTTTTTACTTAAATGCACCAAAGATTTTAGTAGGTATTCAAATAGTTCAAAAGAATTTAAATTCTTTGTTGTTTGAATAAATATTTGTCCAAAGAAGCACAGTTGAAGTCCTAGGCTTATGGATTTAAAAAAATTGTTAGTTTGAATACTAAGATTAAGTGTTTGTGTTTATATGTATAAAAATAAGAACAGAAGAAAGTACTCTGGGAGTAGTCATACTGACGAATCACAAGTAAGGATGCTCAGTTTTCCTCAGTTTAATTAACGGAATGTTATCTTTTAGGTGGACACTATTAAGTACAAAATACTAAACCTATTTTTTACACTACACGATTAAAATCATTTGCCTTAGTATTTTTTTTTTTAAGACAAGTTGAAGTTATTTTTGTATGAAACACCCCACCTATGTTTTGCAGCCTTAAATACTGTTTAAGGTTAGGGTTTGTTGCTCATCCAGCAAGATTTAACCAACTCCGAAGGTAGTGATCTCTGCATCCTTTCAAGTAATTTAGTCATTTATTGTCAGGAGCAGAGGAGTAGCAAAAATAGGGTTTAAACTGGTGCTTTAATAAGTGACTCCTTTTCAGTGATGTTAGGTCATGAAATAGGTACACTAATAATTTTCCACCAACCTTTAAAGGGTCAACACATCTTAGCGGAGTGACTGACTGTAAACTGTTAGTTAAGGGCTGATAAGTTATTAAATATCATGCATTGTTTTTCATTCTATAACTGCAAACAAATTAAAAACACAGATAAACTGGTACGTTTCTGAGTCTGAGTTTTCTTCCTTCCGGGTCATTCTGCCATACCCTTGGCAACAAGTCAGATTGGGAGCACTGGCTCTTTGACTGTCTTTCTGGATCGAATGCTCTGTGCCTTTTCACTGTGTTGTAGTTGCTTTGAGCTGATTTGCTGACTAGATTGTGCTGGGTAATAAACGATTCTGATCTTGCTGTTATGGGTCTTATGTTTGTGTTGCCTGCCGGTCAGGCAGCACTTTAAAAATTTTTTTTTTAGGTTGCTTTATGTTTATATAGGGAAATAGGCACTAAGTACTTGTGTGACTATTTGTTTTTTGTTTTCGATGTCTGTCTTGGCCTTTCTAGGCACTGTAACGCCACTCTTGGGCCTGTCTCTAGACGCTTCCTATAGGAGTCTGACAAATAAAGTAAAATGAGTTGTGTGTCTGCCTCTGTGTGTCATCCTCACCTCGGCTTTTTGACAACAGTCGGTTACCGTGACCGCACAGCTCTACTCTGAATGGCTTCCGATTTCAGGAGGTCAGCATCCCACCAACGTAAAGCTTGAGTTTATCAACTCAGGAAAAGTGAGGACTTTTAAAGTTGTGTTTGGATTACTTGAAGATTCAGTGCCAAATTTAAAATGATGGGAGTGTGTGAGAAACAAGCAGCATCCCTAAAACTTTCAACAGGATGATGGTGAATGTTACTTGCTATTCGAGTGAGTGGTGGGTAGTGTGCAAATAATTTTCTAACCCGTTCTTAGGAACTATAGACAATTCTTCCTTAGATCTCCACTTGCTTTGTACATTCATCTCTCGATCTAGTCTGCAGTGGTTTTTAGGGTGATCGCCCTCTTATTTCCTCCAAAATTATGTCTACTTAATGATCCTTTTACCCTGGAATATTAGCATGCTTTCTGCACTTCCTCCCTGGAAGTAGCACTGATAACAAAATTAATAGGAATTTGGTAGAACGCCTACATTTTGTTTACTCCTCATGTATGGACTTGCTGTGTATTGATGGATCTTAAGTCTGTGACTATTGGAAAATCCCTGAAGGATTTTAATTTAGCCTCTGCAGCCATTATACCAACAGGAATTAAGATTATATTCACAGGCTAGAGGTTATACCGAGACGGACATACCTCTTTTTTTTCAAGTTCTTAGGTAAAGAAGTGTTTTCGGCGCTTGTGTTACTGTTGGAAATTCTCAAGCACTTGAATGAAGAGCATGTACACTTCTCACGGTTCTCTCGCCTGTTGCTTGGTATCCCTGCTTGCGTTAGTGTTGGACAGCATACTGGTGTAATTTACAGGACTTCTATTCTTCCCACAGTCGGACTTTTTTATGCCTATAGATAAAACTATTACAGTTGATCAGTTTTGCTGCCAAAAAATGAATCCAGAGGTGGCCGTTGAGCTGCTCCACATGTAAATGTTTTGATTAATGGGACTTAACGATGTACGTTAAAGTGAAAATGCTTTGAACCTAGTTTTCAGCCTAAAATCCTAAGTTTTGCTTTGAATCATTAAGGACACGTTTCAAAGCAGTTACAGGGAAGAATCTAAAATAATCAAAATCCGTTATTTTGTCAACTGTGTATAATGTTAATCTTGTGAGTTTTCTAGATACTTCAGCTGTCTGTGTTTCTTAAGTACATATGTCTCTATAGAAAAATTCGGTCCTCTGTGTAGACTAGGAAGTGCATTGTATACTGAACTAGTTCTCTGTGTTATTTTGATATTTAAAATAAATGTAAAAGTCCTTTGGCCCTCCTAAAGCTTTATCCAGGTCTTATTGCAGTGTCTCAGCGTGGGCATGCAGTGCTCTGCAAAGACGGCGAACGGATGGAAAACCAAGCATTCTGGGGCCCACTTATATGCATGTCATTTCTCTCAAGTTAGATATTATTTTGAGATATTTAACGTATTAAATGTATTCACCATTACATGATTTAATGGTTTTCAAGAGGCTTCTCAGCCTAAGTTTAAGTACTAACAGCGACTAGTCAACAAAGTGAACCACAGTGGCCGGCTGCAGCTGACCGTTCAGAGGCTGAAGCTCACCAGGGCCTCTATCTGCAGCGCTCACCCCGGGTCACAGTCACAGGGTGAAAGAACAGGCATTGTCCTTGAAAACAATTCATACTAACTTACTTTCCTTAAAAAAACAACTATGTAGTAGTGTCCTCACTGTGCATCAATCTTAACGGACTCAACAAACAAAACACCCCTGTAACGATTTTGTTTCAATATTGTCAAGGCAGCAGGGCTGCGCCGCGGGCCCCAGCGGCTGTCGGCGGATCTGACGCCCCCGCGCTCCTCGTCCCCCCACGCAGGGCTTCCCGACCCGCGGGCCCACGCGCGCCCCGGTCCCCGCGGCCGTCGGCCGGGCCGCGCGCTCCGGGCACGGGCAGGATTCGCGCCCGGCTGCGGGTGTAGCGCGGGTCCCGGCCCTGCGCCCTCCGCGAAGGTGCCACGCGGCCCAGCCCACCCGCGACGCGCACCCCGCTGCCGGGCGCCCGGGCCCGGGCCTCCCCTGCTTCGGCTCCCCAGCCGGGGCCGCCCGACCCCCTCGCTAAGGACGCCCACCCGCGCCGCGTGCGCCCCGCCGCCCCCACGGCCCCCTGCAGGCGGCGCGACGCGTCCCCCGTCTCCCTCGGAACCGGCGACGGGAAAGCGGCCGGGGGGACCGCCCCCCTATCGGTCCTCCCGAAGGCTGCCCCGGCCCCCGCGGGACGGTTCCCTCCGCGGTGCCGGCGCCGCCCCGCACGGGAGAAACCCGGAGGCGGAGCTCGAGCCGCAGCCGCGGGCCCCCGGGTGTCGCAAAGACCGCGCCTCGGTTTGCGGCCCGCTCCGCCCCCGAGCGACCGGCCGCCGAGCAATCATTTAAATCAAGCGCCGCCGCCTCATTGGCCCGGCGAGGCTGCCCCGTGATTGGCCCTTGAGGAGGCCTGGCGGCGCGCCTGCTCGCTGATTGGCCCCGCGAGGGCGTGGGCGGCGCCGCGCGTGCCCAGGGGCGGAGGAGGCAAGTGTGAGGCGAGGCGGCCGCCACACCCGCGTCGCCCGCGTTCTGTCGGCGAGTGTGTGAGGCTCGTTCCCTCGTTTTCCTTTTTCTTTCCTTCTTTGCTTTTTTTTTCCCTGGCGGGGGCGAGGCGTCGGCGACTCGCTGCGGAGCGGCCCGCGCGCTGCCATGGCGACGCGGCGAGGCTGCGGCGGCGCGAGCCCCCCGGAGCGCGGGCCGCCGCCGGTGCTGATCCTCAGCCACTTCTGCCCGAGGCCGTTCCTGTGCTTCGGCGCCCT
The DNA here is from genome assembly GCF_964146895.1 of Miniopterus schreibersii. Classification (NCBI taxonomy): domain Eukaryota; kingdom Metazoa; phylum Chordata; class Mammalia; order Chiroptera; family Miniopteridae; genus Miniopterus; species Miniopterus schreibersii. Next base: position 1,831,262 of record NC_138123.1, read on the forward strand.
GCGCCCCGGCGCCTCGCGGACGCTGCCGCTGGCCGTGCTCAACCCCAACGCCGAGGCGGCCGCCGTCTCGCTGGCCCGCGGGCCCGCCGCCGACCGCGGCTTCCAGGTCCGGCCGCGCGCCTTCCAGCTGCAGGTGGGTGCGCGGGTGTCGGCGGGCGGGCGGGGGGCGCCCCAGGGGGAGGCCGCAGAGCGGGGGGCCCGGAGCAGGAAGCCGGGTGCTCGCTCCCCCCTGGGGGGCACCCGGGCCCCTCATCTCCCGGGGGCGGGGCGGGGCGTGGGACCCGGGCCAGCGCGCATGCGCGGAGCATCCTCGGCAGCCCGGCCGCAGCCAATTAAATCTTTTTTGTTTGTTTTTGTTTTACAACGTACTGTTTTGTAGAGTAGGAGCTCACTTTTTTTTTTTTTTAAAAAACAGCTGTTTCTGATGTTTGACAGTTTCCGCTTTAAAACGGAGCTGTATTTTTATTTTTATTTTGCCCTGGAAAACCAGCCCCAGAGCTTGTCCTGTTCTGTTGGGGTTTCAGGGAGTTGGGGTGTCGGTGTCGCAGCCGGAGCTCCGGCGGCGTCGGAGGGACCGCCTGGGTTCTGGTCACTAACCCTTGGACCGAAATGCGCCGAGCAAAGTAACTCGCCGCCTCCCGGCCCCTGATGACCTCGCCTCGCCTGTGAAGTGGGGCGATGCCGGTGCCGCCCGCCAGGCGCCTGCGGACCGCGGGGGTCCTAGGAGACCCTTGGGTGGGCAGCCGCCGGCTCGCCCTGATGTGGCTGCGGAGGCTTCTGGGGGGAAGGAGTTCAGCCCATTCGCCAGAAGTCTTCATAATTCTGCATTTGAACCAGAAGTGGTATAGATGTTTTAAAGACAGGGAAATCTGTGATTACAATTTTATTTATTTATTTATTTTTAAATATATCTTTATTGATTTCAGAGAGAGGAAGGGGGGAGAGAGAGAGAGAGAGAGAGAAAAGAAAAGAAAAGAAAAAAGAAAAGAAAGAAAGGGAAGGAGGGAGGGAGGGAGGGAGGGAGGGAGGGAGGAAGGAAGGAAGGAAGAAAGGAAAGAAAGAAAGGAAAGAAAGAAAGAAAGATCAATGATGAGAGAGTCATTGATCGAGCCTGCAACCCGGGCATGTGCCCTGACCTGGAATGGAACCCTGATGGCCTGGATCTTAGGTCGATGCTCAGCAGCTGAGCCACGCCCTGCCGGGCTGTGATTACAATTTTAAAAACCACCAATAATTGAAAATGATTTGGAGACGGTTTCTACTCCATTGCTTTATTTACAATTAAGAGTTTATTGCAGTTTTATTCTGTTGTGAACCTCGTTGTTACTAGTAGCTCCTTTCCTTGTAATAAAACGAGATGGGAAAGTACATCTGCCTTAAATGTTGCTATGGTGTGGAGTGTTGGCGACTAGCAGTTGTTAACCTTGCCCTGTAGTCCGAGCTGTATATAGTATGCTTTTGTTATCGTGCATCATCTGCTGTTACCGTAATTTAAAAAATGTTCTTTTGATTATAGCCTAAGGAAAGAATTGTTATTTCTGTTAACTGGACACCATTAAAAGAAGGCCGAGTAAGAGAGATTGTGACATTTCTTGTCAATGATATTCTGAAACACGAAGTTATATTACTAGGAAATGCAGAAGAGCCGAAAAAGAAAAAGGTAATTTGTTTTAATCACCTGTGATTTATTCTAAGAAAATGATAATTTGTAGAAATTGTTTGGATAACACCCTTGTTGAAGTAACACATAAGATTTCTTATTAAAGGTGATATTCAACAGCTATCCACCTAATTTGTATGTTTTGCTTATTTTTGCAGAGGAGTCTTTGGGATACTATTAAAAAGAAGAAAGTTTCTGCCTCTTCAAGTCATAAAAAGAGGATTTCAGATATTCAGAATGTTAACAAAACGTTTAGCGTTCCCCAAAAAGTTGACCGAGTTAGGAGCCCACTACAAGCTTGTGAAAATTTTGGTGGGACTGAAGGCTGTCCCCCAACAGAAAACAATTCTTTAATCCTCGAAGAGAATAAAATACCTATTTCACCAATCAGTCCCACTTTCAAAGAGAGCCGTGGGGACACCTGCTTGCCGCTTTGTGTGCGTCGGTCCACCACCTACACATCTCTTCACGCACCTGGGAACAGGGGACTGTGGACATTAGAAGGTGCCCACATTCCCAATGACTTTAATGGGAAAGTCGTAACGGAAACATCCTTTGACTCCATAACTAATGGCCAAATTGAAGAGGACAGTAAACTTACTCTTACCCCAAACTGTTCTTCAACTTTGAACATTACACAAAGCCAGGGGGATTTTCTCAGTCCAGATGCCTTTGTAAAAAATAGCCACACAGCTAATAATGAGCTAGAACCAGGGACATGTATTTCGTCAGGGACATTTCTGAAAGATCATTCAAGGCCTATGCATTTGGAATCAAAAACTGCACATGCAACTTATCAGACAATTTTAAGTCCAGATTCCTTCATTAAGGATAATTATGGACTAAATCAGGAGCTAGAATTGGGGTCAGTGAATCCATTTGTATCCCCTAATCAGTTTGTAAAAGATAATATGCCACATATAACTATATCTCAACAAACATGTAAGTTATCACCGTTATCAAAAGAAAATTCTCAGGCCTCACAGTCTCCTCAAGGGCAGAGAAAAAATGAAGTTTTACCTTACATTCCTGAACGTCAGGGTTCGAACTCTCCCGAAGCTATTTTTGAAGAATCCAGAGCTTTAGAAATGAAACCAAATTGTTACAGTTTCACAAAACAAAATCAGCCTAAATTTTCTGCAGTTCAGGATATTTCTGAACATGGCCACAATGCACAACTTAAAAGACGCCCAATCCTTTCTGCCACTGTTACCAAATTGAGGCCCACTGCTCACAGAGACGACAAAACTGAGACCAGCAAACCGAAGGCTAGAAGGTGCCTCCGCAGTGTAGCAGGTGAAGATGAGTGTACAGCACATGGCCTAGGAGAGAGAGATGCTTTGCACTCTGACCTTCCAGTTATAGATCCAGTAGTAAGTAACTCTGAGGGTTGCAAAAAAATAGCTCCTTCCTCAGAGACAGCTTTCGTTGCTCGTAAAAGAAAGAGTGAAGGAAACGGGGAAGGCGCAGATGTGGTGACAGTCACAGGACGCACAGAACGAGAAACCAAAAGAATCCATTTTTCTCCTGTGGAGTCTAAAACATCGACTACTAAGAAAACAAAAGTGCTGGCAACACCCGTCTCACAGCGTGTTAGCAGCAGAGGGAGACCAAACCTGAGGAAGAAGACTGGTGAGTTGTCCGTAAGAACTTTAGAGAAAGTTCACTGATCAAGGGCATATTTACTGTTTCTTTCGGTCTCATAAATGGGCTGTTAATAAGCTTGAATTAACGTACGCTTTTCAGCTACGCATCTGCTTAGCGGAAGGTGGGACCGATGTGGAGGTTTGGGCCATGCTCTCCTGAAGGCGTCCCCATCTCTAATCACCATCTCTCCCACATCAGCATTTTCTCTAGAGACCCAACTCCAGCACTGCTCCACTCTCCTGCTACCTGCAGGCCTTGAATCCCCCGCCACGGCCACCGCCCACACACCCGGCGCTCTCCACACTCTTTCTTACTCAGCTTGAGTTCCGTAATTCATTACCCACACTTCCTTCACCTCTCTCCCTTGTGCTATCTAGAAAATGCCGGGCCAGCCCAGCACTGCCTGCTCCAGGCCTGAACCTTGCTCTTGGTCTTTATATTCGTGACCTCTGCCGTGGCCGGTGACTCGGTGGGTTGGGTCATTGTCCTGTACACCAGAAGGTGCAGGGTCCCACGTCGTCAGGGCACACACCTAGGCTGTGAGTGCGATTTCCGGTTGGGGTGCGTACGGGAGGCAACTGATGGATGTTTCCCTCTCACATCGATCTTTCTCTTTCTCTCTCTCTCTCCTGCCCTCTGCCTCTCCCTTCCTTTCTCTCTAAAATCAATACACACATCTTCAGGTGAGGATTAAAAAATAAATAATAAATAATAAGTAAATTCATGATCTCTAACCTCAAGTAAGCCCTTAACCCTTTTCAGCTCAGCTCCGTTTTCCTGGTTGTCGACTTTATCACCTGGCTACAGACTGCCTCCACCTTCCTTCCTGAGACCTCTAAGGCCTCCCTCGCCTCGCTGCTTATGAAGGCTCCTTGGTGGTGCTGTTCACTCTAATTTGTCTCCACTGCTTCTGTTTTAACTGAGTTCTCATCATAGCTAAGTTGGCCACTCTGGTAACTTCCTTTTAGCTTCACATCTCTGGCCTTGACTCCTTTCTTCTCTTTCCTAAAATACTGGGAGTCTCTTCCTCTGTAGGTGTGATGGGCCCACTGAGTCATAGCTGGTGCCTGGCACTTAGTATTCGTCCACTGTTTGCTACATGGACATGATTGTGGAGAAAGAACCCAAATTTAACTCTAAAACAGTTCATTCAGGGATTTTATTTCATTTTTTTAATGCTATTATTTGCTTTATAATTTATTTTAGATTCTTTAGCATTCAAAACTCCTAATTCTAAAACAAACAAAAGGACACCACGCATTGTTCCTGTGGCCCAGTCTAGTTTGACCTTCATAAAACGATTGAAAACAGGCAAGTGTCTCTTGTCTTCACAGTCTTTGAAAACTGATGGTGAGTGACTCAGGGATTGTGGTTCAAATGGAAACGAAATGTTTGATGAACAGAGAAGCCCTGAAGAACTGTTACAGTGTGTATTCAAATAACAGGGTGTTTTCTCACGGGGAATCGGGGTTTGTAAATAAGCAGGAGCTGCTGCCTCAGCCTCCCTTTCTACGGAGACTGCATTTCATGCCCCACGGTGCTTCCCACTATTCCCAGCAAGCGCTGGAAAGGAAATGGGATTCTGTGTTCTCAGGCGCCTTGCTAGTAAAAATGCTCTTTGGCTATATATTGTATGACATTTTAATGGAAAAGGTCTCATGTACTAACCTACCTGTGTTCTTAGGCATCCCTAGACACCCGATGCCGTTTGCTGCAAAAAATGTGTTCTATGACGAGCGCTGGAAGGAAAAGCAGCAGCAGGGCTTCACGTGGTGGCTCAACTTCATTCTGACCCCGGATGACCTCACTGTGAAGACAAACGTCTCGGAAGGTAAGCCCCACGTTCACCCTCAGTTAAATAGCATCCTTGTTTTGACAGGTAGGGTTTAGCATGAACTTTTCCTGTTTTAATTATACATATTTAATTACAGTCAATGGCATGGTTCACTAATTTATCGACATAAGTGCTGAAGATTATGTCGGTGAGAATTTTTAGGGAATTCTGGGCTGAGCGTGCAGAATTTTATGTTCCTTCTCACTTTTCACTCTTACACGTCAGCCCATGAGGTTTCCAGATGAATTATTTTAATGTGTATCTGGTCTGAGTTACAGTGAAACGCGCGGCTGCTGAGCAGTCCGTTTCAGCTTCATCTGCTTTAATAAAGCGAATGTCCTGGGGGAGAACTTGAACAGGCTGGTGTGGCTCGTCACTTGGGCACAGTGTCCCCACTTTCTTCTTTTTCCTCTGCTATCTAGTGCCTGAGTTTTAGACATTTGTAGACAGGTGATAGTGTTACGAGCACTCTGAACCCAGCTGCTATGGGGAATTTTAAACAGCTCAGTGTTTATCCTGAAGAGAGAAGACTCAGAGCAAGACGAAATGTGCAAACACTTGGGTTTTCTCCTGAAAGAGAATGAAAGTAAACTTTACTAATGTCCCATAAAAGTTACATTCCTTAGGAGCTTATGCTTTTAATTTATAAAGAGAATGGAGGCAGAGGTACCAGTTAGGAGGCTCTTTCACTGGTCTGGGTTCGAGAAGATAATGTTCCAGTTGTGTGGTAGTGGTGGTGGTTGTGAGAAGTGACTAGACTTGGGATACCTTCTACAGGTAGAGCCAACAGGTTGCAGTGACAGGTTGGCCGAAGGTACCCAGTGAATGGCAACATGGTTATTTTGAGATGGAAAAGAGGAGGGCAAGTGTGAAAGGGGCACCTTAACTTGCATTCATTGCTGGATTTAAGGATATGCATACATCTTGTTTAAGCAGAACCATTCTTTCCTTCGTCTCACCCAGTAAATGCTGCTACTCTCCTTTTGGGAGTGGAGAGTCAACACAAGTCAAGCGTTCCCAGAGCTCCTACAAAGGAGGAAATGTCGCTCCGAGCTTACACTGCGCGGTGCAGGCTGAACCGGCTGCGCCGTGCAGCCTGTCGTCTGTTTACCTCTGAAAAGATGGTGAAGGCCATTAAGAAGCTCGAGATCGAGATCGAAGCCCGGCGGCTAGCTGTCCGAAAAGACAGGCACCTCTGGAAAGATGTGGGTAAGAAAATTATAGAACCTCTATGATTATTTCTTTAAAAACACAGATTTTGTGTTTCAGAGTTAAATCTATACATGATTTGGCTTTGCTGCTACAATCTCCCATATTTAAATGTCATATATGTTTGAGTGGAAGTACTTTATTTAAATTAACTTATTTCACATATGTGATTGTCCTTTCACCCCCACCGATTCCTCTCTGAAATTTTGTTCACCGCTTTTCCATGCGTTTCAGGAGAGCGGCAGAAGGTTCTGAACTGGCTGCTGTCCTACAACCCTTTGTGGCTACGGATTGGTCTGGAGGTAAGTACCACCTTCAGCTGTTGAAAAAAGACTTTTTAATAAAATAGGGTTTCACTTATGAAATCACTTGGTTAGCTTATCCTTTCAGTTTAAAATCAAAGGTCCTTTAGTAAATGCTCGTGAGGTAAGTGGACCCTATGCCAAAGTGTGTTATCGCCATTTAATTTTATAGTAACTTTTTGGTTTCTGAAATATATATATATCAGAAACTAACCAAAACAACAACAACATATATATATATATATGTATAATTGGTACTAGATATAATAGCGAATTAGTAAGCTCTTTTTTGAGCCTTTACAATGACTGAACTAGGCTGTTCTAAGTCCGTTTTCTAATTGAAACCTGGTAAGAGCCCACCGGGGTAAGTGTTGCTATTTCCACTTTACCGATGTGAAGGACTTGCTGAGTCAGCACCTGGCCAGGAGTGAACCTGCACCCGTCCGAGGCCACTGTGACCATTCTGAATACAGCTCATAAAATGTCATCAGAATGTGAGGCTCCTGTGGTGTGTGGCTCAGTAATCCTTAGAATGTTAAAACCAATTGAGTTAGAAAGACAGTAGTAGTTGACTGTTAAAAAATATCTACTGTCTTTTACTGGTATCCTTTTGGTTTTTTTGGCTTCTTACCTTGGTCCTGTGGGTATCCAGTCCTTCCACTTACTGTAGATTTTGGACTAGAGCAATCTCGGCCTGAAAGGAGTTTCTATAATAATCTGGCTTCTATTGATCCAGAGCTTGGGGCTGACAGGTAACAAACATCCCATAGCTCAACAGTGTCCTTGCTAAGACTTCTTATTTAATTCTTATTTAATTAAATTGAAATTCAATTCAGTTTCTTATTTTTTCAATGAATGCTTAATGAGAAAATCTCGTATCCTGGGCTCCACTTCACATGTTGAGAGTTCTGGAGCCTCAGCTACGTGCAGCCTCCCTATTTGGGACAGAGCTATTTTGTGGCAGAGGTTGAAGCAGATTTTGAAGAATTTATCTGAGCCCCAAGCTTTTCTTTTTCACTGTGAAGTGTGTACCATACACACTAAAAGTGCACAGACACGTCTGTAGAGTGTGCAGAGGTTATTTGGCAGAAGTCTGGGTCCCTCCCCACTACCTAGGACAGAGAACATGGCCAGTCCTTAGAAGGTCACTGTCTGGCTTCCCCTTGCACCCTTTTGCTTCTCGGAGTTAACATAGCCCTAACTTTAGCTCTGATTTCCTTCCAGACGGTCTTTGGAGAACTCATAGCTTTGGAAGACAACAGTGACGTCACGGGGATGGCTGTGTTTATCCTGAGCCGCTTACTGTGGAATCCTGACTTAGCTGCTGAGTACAGACACCCCTCCGTCCCTCATCTGTACAGAGATGGTACTGAGTCCTCCCTCCACCTCATTTCCCTGCTCTCTGTCTCTGAAATCACCTGCTGGAGAAACCCGTGTAAATAGGGTCCTCTTCCTACCACCTTCCCTTCCTCCTCCCCCATTATGCCCCATCGTTTCCTCCACCCCTGTAACTGTTTATACCTGCGTGTGTCGTCCCCCCCCCCCAAGTAGGCCGTAGCCCCGTGGAGGTCATATCCGCTTTAGTTTCTGTCCTGTGTGGCGCCTGGGCTGGTGCCTGCGTATACAGGTGCTCACTGAGGATTCGCTGAGCGAGGTGAACTGTGCGGGTGCTGCCTTTGAGCCTCTCTTCCTCCTGCCTGGGTTGGGAACATTACCTGGTACCTAGCTGTAGCTTTAGTAGTGAATCCAGGCGTGCAGAGCACTGAGAAAGGCACGCGGCGTTGAGTGTGTACTGCCTGTTACTCCCTTACTAGCAGAAACCGGTCCTTCCCAGTTAACTTGCTGCGCTTTCTTGTGCTGTCCAAGGTCACGAGGAAGCTCTCTCCAGGTTCACACTGAAGAAGCTGCTGCTGCTCGTTTGTTTCCTTGATTACGCTAAACTCTCCCGGCTCATCGACCACGACCCTTGTCTCTTCTGTAAAGACGCTGGATTCAAGGTGCAGTTTTCTTCAGTGTGTTCTCTGTGTGTTTCACACTGAAGACCTCTGTTGCCTGTATTGTGTACGTTAAGGAAACGTTAGTTCAGGAAACGTTAGTTCCCTGGAGCAGAGCTCTGGGGAGGAATAGAGGAGTCGTCTAGTGATCCCCACAGCAGCTCCAGCCCTCCTGTCTTGTCAGTGACGTGAGCATCACCCACCCTTCTCTTAACTGTGACTGAGACGCACAGACTGGGCTTCTGAGGGATCAATCTGTGGGAAGTTCTTTCCTGATGTAGTATGTCAGCAAATCAGTGCTAGTTTTAGAGTATCATCAGCACGTTTTTAAAGGGTTTACATGTACAGAATGATTTAAAGGATACTTTTCTTGTAAACAGAGTTATACGACTGGAATATAATACCTGCGGCTCGTTTCTCCCCAGGCTAGTAAGGACCTTCTCCTGGCTTTTTCACGGGACTTTCTGAGTGGCGAAGGCGACCTTTCCCGTCACCTGAGCCTGTTGGGGTTGCCTGTCAGCCATGTTCAGACGCCACTGGATGAATTTGACTTCGCTGTCACCAATCTCGCTGTGGACTTGCAGTGTGGGGTGCGCCTTGTGTAAGTATGAGAAATAGAGTTGGTTTACTGAGGAACAGACTAAATTTTCTGGAAGACACTTTTTTCTGTATTTACACCGTCTTGCTTGCTTTTTCACAAAATGGAATGAATTTAGGGTTAAAAAAATTGGAATAAGTGTCAGCAACACTTTTGGGAAAATAGTGTCAATTTTAGGCCCAGACACTGTCTCCTACCCACTGTATTTCCCTGCTGGCCTATGATGAGGGTGTGTGAGTGAGACCTGCTGGTGCCAGAACGGGGTGGGAGAAGCACGGAGTTAGTAAACTATCAGACCTCGAGACAACACTGTCGGCAGTGGCCCCACGAGACCAATGCTAGTGGTTTGGACCTCACTTTACACACGAGGGGTCTGGAGTCAAATCACACGTTTTCCTCATGTCAAACTGGAAGCCTTGAAACTGGCTTTGGTGTGATTCTGTGAGCACCCCATACCTGCGGGGAAGGCAGGGTGGCCTTTAGGGTGTTGACTGGAGCAAGAGTTTCCATGGAGTGCTTTGGAGTCTTTCTTAACCTCGAACTCTTTAAATTGGGGAGATTTACATGGGTGATAACTATAAGTGAAGGGTTATTTTGTCTACGTTTGTCTACTTTCATCACTGTCTGTTAGGCGAACCATGGAGCTTCTCACACGGAACTGGGACCTCTCAAAGCAGCTCAGAATCCCTGCGATAAGTCGTCTCCAGAAGATGCACAATGTTGACCTTGTGCTCCAGGTCCTCAGGTCCCGCGGGGTCCCCTTAAATGATGAGCATGGTGAGAACTGAGCGATGCTGCTTCTCAGGGAAGATGCCCGTGTCCCTGTGTTGTGCTGAAGGACTGTGTTTCCATCTGCAGGAAACGCAATCCTGTCTAAGGACATCGTGGACAGGCACAGAGAGAAAACGCTCGCATTGCTTTGGAAAATAGCTCTGGCTTTCCAGGTAGTTTACATCTCGTGCATTTTCCACTTTTTATCCATTTGTCAAATAAAGACTAACAATAATGACTGTTTCTTACTGGATGTTATTTTGTCCCAGGAACTGGGGTCATCTTCACAGCACCCCTCTAAGGTGGCTGTTAGCACCACCTCACTCACACGGGAAGCAGCTGATGGGAAAGGTCACTTCATGGGGAGGAGATGAGATGCGAGTGGGGCCCAGGCTTATGTGGCCTGGAGTCTGTGGACTTGACCACTGCACATCCCATCACTTCTGTGTAGAGTTTAACTTCTGTGGGTTAAAAATGATACTGTATCCAAAGGTATTTTACCCTTTAAAGGACAAAAGACGCTATTTTCATTTGTGTTTCAGGTGGATATTTCTCTTAATTTAGATGAGTTAAAAGAGGAAATTGAATTTTTACACCACCTGAGGGTGAACAGAACAGGGTCCGCGCTTTCCCGCCGCTCAGAGGCTGTCATCAGTAAGGAGACGGACACAAGGCAGAGCGGTCCCTTTGAACGTTGCAGCGAGAGCATAGCGCTGCTGATGGAGTGGGTGAACGCCGTGTGCGCCTTCTACAACCAGAAGGTGCATTTCCTTGTCTTCTTGTAGCCCAGTATCTAAGTAAATCTTGGTTAAAGTCAGTTAAACTTGATGCATAAGTTCTGTCTTGGCATTTCTTAAATAATTCAGTTCATATGTATAAGCAGACCTTTCCTCCAATGAGTGAAGGCATTGTAACTGAGGATTTGGCTCTGAATGTGGGGTTATACTAGGTGGTTGGAGCAGTTAATGTGACATTCTTAGCTGTTAAAAGGAGATACTCTCCAAGTGCAGTTGATTCCTTTTCTGGTGTGTCCCACCAGGTGGAGAATTTCACGGTGTCTTTCTCTGACGGCCGCGTGCTGTGTTACTTGATCCACCACTACCACCCTTGCTGTGTGCCTTTGGACGCCATATGTCAGCGGACCACTCAGACAGTGGAGTGTGCGCAGACGGGCTCAGTGGTCCTGAACTCATCCTCTGAGTCTGATGAGAGCTGCCTGGATGTGTCCCTGAAGGCACTCGATGTCGGTCAGTCCCTCTTGACCCATAACGTTTCACACTGTGACTTTGCCACGCCTGACTTTTGGCCAGAGCTCTGATCTTTTTCTTCCTTGTGCAGCAGGAAATAGTCCAGAGCTCCACAAAGAGCTCCTGGAAAACGAGAGGAGGAATTTCCAGTTGGTGAGGGCTGCGGTTAGAGACCTCGGGGGGGTACCTGCCATGATTCAGCACTCAGACATGTCAAACACAATTCCAGATGAAAAGGTACGTGGAGGAAGAGTCCTCATCTGACACCTGAGAAGTAAATGTCTCAGAGGTGGGAGCCGGATATTCCCTGTCTCTGGCCTGTCTCTATCTTTTATGTTTTCTCGTAGGTGGTCATTACCTACCTGTCGTTTCTCTGTGCGCGGCTGCTAGATCTCCGCAGGGAAACCCGGGCTGCTCGGCTCATACAGGCAGCATGGAGAAGGTATAAACGCAAAGCGGATCTAAGGCACCAGCAGGTACTACACATGAAAGGGTGGCACAGCCTGTCCATCTTGATGCTTTTCTTACAAATAGTAATTGAGAGTCTCATGTGATTATTAATATTTTTTAAGGAGAGAGACAGAGCTGCAAGAATTATCCAATCAGCTGTGATCGATTTCCTAACTAAACGACGGCTGAAGAAGGCAGCGAACGCGGCTCTGGTCATTCAGAAACACTGGCGGAGACTCTTAGCACAGAGACAGTTACTGCTGTTAAAAAGGGAAAAGCTAAGAAAAGTTCAGAATGCGGCAGCGTTGGTTATCCAGGTGTAGTATCCAGAAGACTTGAGTTTAAAGAGTTTTAATGACTTCCTAAGGAAGGAAGTGAAATACGATAAACCCTCAGATGCGTCCTGCATGTTCCCTCTGCACCTCCGGTAAACGCCATCACTCTGTCCTGCCTGTCTTGAGACTGGCACTTCTTCCCTCGCCATGTGCCTTTGAGACACATCCGAGGTATTGCGTGGCCCAGGAGTTCATTCCTGTTTGTGGCTGATGAGCATTTCACTGCATGAGGCACCACATTTGATTGAAGGATATTGGTGGTATTCCCAGTTTTAGGTGATTTCATTGGATTGAGACAGGGATTTGTGAGTTGGCCATAGCCGCATCAATGTAGAAACTATGCACAAGAGACAAGTGTCTTTTTCAAAAAATACATTGTTTTTTAATTCAGTGTACTTATTTTTAAGTAAGATGTTTAAAATGTTAATACATTCGAGTGTGTTGAGTACAGAAAGTTATGTCTCTTACTTTGTGTCCATTCTTTCCTCTTGCAGAGAAACTGGAGAAGACATTCCGCTAGAAAGCAGTTTCTGAGACTGAGACACTGTGTAGTCGCCCTGCAGTCTAGAATAAGAATGACAATCGCTGTCGCCTCTTACAAACGCTGCCTTGGGGCTGCAGTTACCATTCAGAGGCACTGGCGAGCGTGCGTGAGAAGGAAGCTGGATCGGCAGAGATACAAGACGCTCAGATCCTCGTGCCTGGTCATCCAGGCTGCGTTCAGGAGGCGGCAGCGCCGAGAGATGCGGTTACGGAGAGGAGCGGCGGTGACCTTGCAGAGGGCCTTCAGACGGTGGCGAGCCAGCAGGCGGGCTGAGGAGGAGAAGTCCGCCACCACCATACAGTCGTGGTACCGCATGCACAGGGAGCTGCGGAGATACAGGCACATCAGGTCTTGTGTTGTCCTCATTCAGACAAGGTTTCGGTGCTTTCAAGCCCAGAAGTTGTACAGGAGGAAAAAGGAGTCTGTGCTGACGGTCCAGCGGCTCTGGCGGGCACACCTGATGGGAAGGGCCCAGCGCGCCCGCTACGTGCGGATTCGGGCAGCGGCCCTCTGCCTGCAGGCTGCATTTAGGGCGGCAAGGGCCCGGCACCTGCACAGGCGGGTGAGGGCTGCCTGTGTTCTGCAGGCAAACTGGAGAATGCGACGGGAGAGGTCTCAGTTTCTGAACCTTAGGAAAATGACCATCAGGTTGCAGGCTCACGTAAGGAAACACCAACAGTTACAGAGATACAGGAAGATGAAGAAGGCCACTCTCTTAATCCAGGCTCGCTTCCGAGCTTACATGTCAGCCAGGACAGTTCTCGCGTCCTACCAGGAAACACGTGCTGCCGCATTGGTTCTGCAGGCTGCGTACCGCGGGATGCGGGCCAGGAAGCAGCTCCACCACGCCCTCGTGTCTGTCGTGAAGGTTCAGTCATGCTACCGAGCTTACATTTCCAGGAAAAAGTTCCTGAGCCTAAAACATGCGACAGTCAAGCTGCAGTCTATTGTCAGGATGAAACAGGCTCGCGAACAGTATTTACGTTTAAAAGCAGCTGCCCTGTTTGTCCAGCAGCGGTACCGGTCCCTGAAAATGGCCACGCTGAGGAGAGAGGAGTACCGGCAGCTGCGGGAGTCCTGTATCCGCCTGCAGGCCTGCACCAGAGGGTACCTGGTCCGAAAGCAAGTGAGGCGGCAGAGGGGAGCTGCCATCTCACTGCAGTCATGCTTCAGAATGAGAAGGGCGCGGCAGAGCTACCTGCAGATGTGCAGAGCAACTCTAGTCATTCAGAATTACTACCGTGCGTACCAGGCACGGCTCAGCCGGAGGAAGGACTTGCATGTCCAAAGGGCAGTTACCCGTCTGCAGGCAGCCTACAGAGGCTACAGAGTTCGCCAGCTCATCAGACAGCAGTCCATAGCTGCCCTCTCCATTCAGGCCGCCTTCCGAGGCTACAGTGAGAGGGTGAGGTATAAGTCTGTGCTTCGGTCGGCTGTCACGATCCAGAGGTGGTACAGGGCACGCAGGACTGTTCATGACCTAAGAGCACAGTTTTCAAAGACCAGGGCAGCTGCGATTTCTCTCCAGTCTGCTTATCGTGGCTGGAAAGTTCGGGAGCAGATCCAAAGGGAACATCGGGCAGCACTGAGGATTCAGTCCGCTTTCAGAACGGCCCAGGCCTGGAAGCAGTTCCAGTTGCTGAGAGCAGCAGCGCTGGCCCTCCAGCGACATTGGAGAGCAAGGACTGAGGGAAGGAAGCAGCGTGTGGCGTACGCGGAGCTCCGGCAGGCCGCGCTGACGCTGCAGGCTGCGTGGAGGGGGCGAGTAGCGAGGAGACAGATCCAGAGGCGACAGGAGTGTGCTGTCGTCATCCAGGGGTACTACAGGATGCACGTGCAGCGCAGGAAGTGGAAAACCATGAGCGAGGCTGCCCGTCGGATTCAGGTGCACTACCGGGCCTGCAGTCTTGGAAGGAGGCAGCAGCGTTTGTATTTGAGGACCAAGGCAGCCGTCCTCACTTTACAGTCTGCCTTCCGGAGGATGAGGGTGAGAAGAGAGAGGATGCAGGCGGTCAGCAGGGCGGCGGTCATCATACAGTCCAGGTACAGGGCTCACAGGGCCAGGAAGAGGTACAGGGCCTGCAGAGCGTCAGCTGTCGCCATTCAGAGATGGTACCGGAGTAGGAAAACCACAAACCAGCAACGCAGGGAATATCTTAATTTAAAGAGGGCAGCCACCCTAGTCCAAGCTGTGTACAGAGGCATTCGAGTGAGGAGACGTATGCAGCACATGCACAGGGCGGCCACCTTGATCAGAGCCGTGTTTAAGATGCACCAGTCAAGGGGGAGGTTCTGTCAAATGAGAGCTGCGGCCGTCGTCATTCAAGTGAGATTCAGGGCTTACGATCGAGGTAAAACTCAGCGCGCACAGTACACGGCCATTGTGAAGGCTGTTACTGTTCTTCAGGCAAGTTTCCGAGGAGCTCGAGTCAGGCGGACCCTGAGGAGGATGCACGGGGCAGCAGTGCTGATCCAGTCCTGCTACCGGAGGCACCGAGAGCAGATGTGCTTCGCTGAGCTGAAGAAGGCAGCCCACACCGCGCAGCACGGGTGCCGGGTGGCGCAGGCCGGAGCCGGGCAGCTGCAGAGGTACAGCAGGCTGCGGTGCTCTGCGATTCGCATCCAGGCCACCTTCCGGGGATGGAGAGCCAGGAGACACTTGAAGGCTCTGCATTTGGCCGCAGCTGTTGTCCAGAGGAGGTTCAGAACCCTAGTGACAAGGAGAAGATTCCTGTCTCTCAGAAAGGCCGCTGTCTGGGCTCAGAGACGACATCGAGCTAACATGCGTGCGAAGCGCCACCTGCAGTTTCTGCGGTTGCAAGAGGCTGTTGTTAAAATCCAGGCTTTGCTCAGAGGTTGGATGGTGAGAAGGCAGCTGCGGGAAATGCACGTGGCTGCCACGGTCATCCAGGCTGCTTTCAGAAGGCACAGGGCGCGCAGGAGGTACCAGGCCTTAGCGCATGCCGTGGTCCTGGTCCAGCAGTGGTACGGAGCCCGCAGGGCTACGGGGTTGCGGAGGGAACGTCATCTTGGACAGAAGTGTGCAGCTGCGGTCCTGCCAGCCACGTGCGAGGGAGTGAGGGCCAGGCGGCCTCTCCGGGAGCAGCACAGAGCGGCCGCTGTGGTCCAGAGCACAGACAGGGGGCCCAGGCAGTGTCTTCTCCACCAGAGGCTTGGGTGGGCTCCAGACACGATACAGGAAAAACACAGAGTAAGTGAAGAGAAGGCTCTCGAACACGGTGCACTCCCGAGAGCAGCAGCCTGCGCTCGGGCAGGTTTTCAGGACACGAGGGTGGGGAGGCCGATGCAGGAGCAGCATCAGGCTGCTGCCGTCATTCAGAAGCACTTCAGAGCCTTCAGAATGAGGAGGCGTCATCTCTGTGTCAGAGCCGCCGTGGTTTTTGTTCAGAGAAGATACAGAGCGGTCAAGGCAGCGCGAACTGAAGCAGCCACCCATCTCCAGTCTCCCTGCAGGGCTTTGGGACGGACGGACGTCCAGCGCAGGCACCAGGCCGCCGCGTGCCTCCAGGCCTTCTACCGGATGCACAGGGCCCGTGCTGCCTACCGAGCGAAGAGACGCGCAGCCACTGTGATACAGAATCGCTACAGGGCCTGCGTCAGAGGAGCGGCAGAGAGGAGACAGCTCTCAGCAGTCCAGAAGTCTGCACGGACTCTTCAGCCTGCCTGTAGAGGCTTGAGAGACAGACGGGAGCTGGAAAAGGCACCTGAGGACAAGAAGGCAGCCATTGCTGAGCCACCCGCATCCCACTGTGACGGTGCCGGGACTCAGCAGGACGCTGCTGGGAGCCCAGTGGCCAGGCCGCACACGGGGGCCGGAGTTTCTCTGGCTGCTGGTTCTCAGAGTGAGGCTGAGGGAAAGAGTCCTCCAGCCTCTTGGGAAATGGCCACAGGGACCTTGGAGACACAGCAGTGTGCTGCCCTGCGGGTTCAGGCCTTCCTCCGGATGGCTGTGTGTCGGAGCAGGTTCCTGCTGTTGAGGAGGGCGGCTGTGGTCGTGCAGAATCGCTGCCGGGCCTGTGCGTCTGCAAGACACCAGAGACGAGCGTATTTACAGACCAGGAGCAGTGTTGTCACCATTCAGGCTCGAACGAGGGGCTTCCTACAGAGACGGAGGTTTCACAGGATTAAAGACAGCACCTTAAAAATCCAGGTACTTCGATACTTAAAGCTTTCTTCCTTCCTTTGACCCTGTTTATTAGAGTTTTTGAAGTGAACTCATGCAGGTCATAAAGAACAGTACTCGAGAGGGTGAAAGGGCACCAAGAAAAATTTGGCTATGGCAGCTTAGGACTGGGGTTGTCTGGACAGTGACCACCCATGCCTGGAGCGTTTCCATAGGTGTCAGTGTAGCTCCCAGAACGCGGTCTGATTAAGGGGAGGTCTCCATTGGGTGACATTATTTTTAAGTGAAAAATTTAAGCCAAGATACAGTGGTATTTGGCATAATTTAGGCCAAATGGAATTCCTTTATTCCTGTACTGGTCTGTGAGTCAGAGCGTCTTCGTCTGGAAGGACACATGCACTTCATTCTGAGTGTTTAACACATTTAGTTTGCAAAGCACTTTTACTTTGTTCACTGGAGAGAAGCAGACCCAGGAACTGAATCGGGTACTTCAGTTATTTCTGTTCTACCTGTAATAACCTGGGCTGTGGACCCAGGTATGATATGTTGGTATCTTGCTGGGTTGCTGATAAGCTTAGAAATAATGTTTCCATTCAGCCAGTGTCAGGTGCTGACACTGTGTCAAATCCTATCGCGGGCGGGAGGACCAGAGGGAAGGTAGACTCAGTTGCTGTCCTCAAAGAATGTAATTGCGCTGGGTGTTTATGTGTTTGATAGGCTGCGTGGAGGAGATACAGAGCCGGGAAGCATGCGTGTGAAGTGAGGGCCGCCTGCAGGATTCAGGCCTGGTACAGGGGCTGGAGGGCACGGAAGGAGTACCTGGCTGTGCTGAGAGCTGTCAGAACCGTTCAGCGTGGCTTCTCTGCCAAGCAGACGAGAGCGCGGTAAGGTCGCACTGCGTGGGGGGAGCCGGAGGCCGTGTGTGTGCGTGTGTGTGGCTGAGATGATGGCTGCTAGAACTTAAGTATGAAGCACACGTTTCCTTTTATTTTCCGTTGTTACTGCCTTTCTTGTATTTTCTTTACCCTCTAGGACTTATTTAAAGGGGGGTCAGTAAACACTTACTGAGTAGATTAATTTGAAATTGCTTTCCAATAACTACTTTTCAGGTTTTTGAACTTGAGAGCGGCAGCAGTCACCATTCAGAGGAAATGGAGAGCAATACTTTCTGGAAGGAGAGCTCGCGAGCACTTGATGATGAAGGCAGGTCTAGAAGTAAACAGCTCGTCTGCAGAGCACTGCACTAGGACCGAGAAACAGAAAGACTGTGTTTAAGACCTAATTGTGCATTATTTTAAACACATCACTGTTGTCAGTGAAAACTTTTATTTAACACAAAGCAGCTGTTCCTAACGCCTGTTCCCTGCTCTCTGCTATAGGGAGCATGTTAGTTAGACGTCCTGCCCGTAGCCACGGGAGTGCCCGCCCCTCCCGGTGAGACTGTCAGGAGGAGGGATCGCGCACAGGTACCCACGGACCCAGGCTTGCCCCTCACAGGAGCTCCAGTTTTCACCACAGACCTAGATGGGTTTAGAAATTGTGCACCATCGCCTTTTCTGTGGAATGTGACATTCTTAAGTTAAAAATGTAAAAGGAATCATGATTTTCCATTTCACTTTCCATTGAGAAATTCAAGAACCTCCAGGCCGCTGCAGGGAGCTTCACAGAGCCTCGGGCTGGCTGGGCCTTCCCTAGGCTGGCTGAGAAATAACTCGGTTTTGCCTGATTTAACGTCTCCATCTCCATCCGTGAGGACCGCGGCTTGGAATACTGGAGCTTTTTGAGCTTATTGTTCATATACGTCTGTCAGGATAATTAACACATGCAAAGTCTTAACCAGCTGTTCTTGGGAGCTCTTGTTAAATTAAGTGCTATTCTTTGGTAAATTGCACAAAATATAACTTTACTGTCTATACCCTGAACGCTGGACTACACAGCTGGAAATTCTGTGAAGGATTATCATCACTTCTGAGTTACAGTGTAAATAATTTGACCTTTAAAAATTATATAATTTCGTAGTAAGGATGTACAGGAGTAAACATGGATTGATCGTCTTACAAGTCAAATATCTGATTATTAATGTTTTTTCTCCTCTAGATTTCGGAACAGAAAGCCAGCGTGAGGCTTCTCCGCTTTACAGCTGCTGCCCGGTGTCACCTGTCTGCCCTCAGAATCCAGAGAGCGTACAGACGTCACGTGGCCGCGAGGACCGCGGCAAAGCACGTGGATGCCGTCATCTGTATCCAGGTCAGCGCTGCTCTGCAGGGGAGCTGTGGGATGTAACGTGTGGTGCACATCGTGATGCTTGATAAGTAATCCCAAGTGCGCTCCGCCACGGCCGTATGCAGTCGTGTGATACTGAGCCTCTCCCGTACAGCTGCTGGGATGCCCCGACGGGTTAGGAAGGGGTTGGTGGTTTTTGACGCAGGAATAAAGCTGAGACGTACTCTGAAGTCGCGCACTCACGCTCCGCCTGGCAGAGTCTGGGCGGCCTGTTTCCCTCTGTCCTGACCACGCATGGCAGTGGCCGCTTCTCCGGTTTTGCCACGGCAGCGAGTGCCAATTCTGTGGATTCACATCCTCTGTGTCGTGTGCTTTTAAAATGGGTTTTTCTAGTGTATACTTTGCCTTTTTTCTGCCGGCCCCTTTCCCGTGTGCCTTACCGGAGTTCTGCGTGTGCTCTGGACGCGAGCCCTGTGTGCGCCGACGCGGACTTAGGTCGGAGTCGTCGGTGTGCACACGCACTCGTTTCCTCAGAAAACCAAAGCGGAATCTTCCCGTGTTTTAAACAGAGGTGGTTTCGAACACGGCTGCGGCTGAAGGGGCTGGTGCAGGTTTGTCGCAGCCTCGCAGACCTTCGGCGGGAAGCCGGGGAGCGGCGGCGACGGCGGGACAGGGCGGCGGCAGTGATACAGGCGGCCGTGCGCCGCTTCCTCCTCCGCAGAAAGGCGGAGAAGCTGAACAGAGGCATCGCCAGGGTTCAGGTATCTCCACACTGATCTGAGCTGCAGGCTGGCTGGGCTCCTTGACGGGAGCCCGACACGTCGAGAACGGTCACGTGCACCTTAAGGGCTGGGCTCGGCCGGCAGGGCGGGGCGCCCACACTGAGCTGCCGCAGCTCACTGCTGCGCCCCCACCCCCGGGTTGTCTTCAGCTTCCCTGGAGGAAGTTTGTTTGAGAGATGGAAAGTGTACCAGCGTGTTGAATAGGTAGAGATCTTTGGCCAATGAATGAACTTCAGTTTATGTGCAGGGATATTAATGTACTTCTTTTTAGAAAGACTGATTTAGCTACTTCTTAGAACCTGATACGACGTTTTAGTTGCCAAGTGTCTGATCACATCACATAAATTTACTGAAAATATTTACTTTTTGGAAATAAACGCAGATACAAGTTCAGAGCACCATGGGTTGTGGTCTTTAACATACAGCACTTTGTGTCCAAGGCGCTGTGGAGAGGCTACTCCCTGAGGAAGAAAAGCGGCTGTACGAAGATCGGAGCGATTCGCAGAAGCCTGCGGGTCATCAATGGGGAGGTTCGAGAGGAAGACAAGCTCTACAAGAGAACCGCGCTTGCTCTTCACTACCTGCTGACGTACAAGCACCTGTCTGCGATTCTCGAGGCTCTCAAGCACCTCGGTTAGTGGCCCTGTCCCAGCAGCACCTGCTGTGAGGTCGGGAGCGCACTGTCCCCTCTGAGCGCGCAGAGAACGTTCGAGCAGCAGTAGCGAAAATCTCCCTTTGTTGCTGTGTCTCTTCTCCCCTTTTCAGAGGTAGTCACGAGACTGTCTCCGCTCTGCTGTGAGAACATGGCCCGGAGTGGAGCGATTTTGAAGATATTTGCTCTGATCCGAAGTTGTAACCGCAGTGTCCCCTGTATGGAAGTCGTCAGCTACGCTGTGCAGGTCCTGCTCCACGTGGCTAAGGTGCTTGTCCACTTCAGTTGTGAACTCTTCACGTCGCAAAGTCAGGCTCAGCAAGTGCAGTTCCTGTTGCTTGTCACCAGAACTTAGACCCCAAGTTAATTCACTCGAGTGCGAGAGCCTTGGGGAAAATATGGTTAATCTGTTAGCAGGACTGTTCAGGAAACACTCATTTTTATGGTTTTCTTCTGTCTTCGTAATATTAGCAACTGTGATACTGGCGTTTATTGAGCACCTACTTAGTGAGAACCACTTCTGGGGGAGCTGGTATTACTCCCAGCTAGAGAGCAGGATGATTTCACATAAGTTGCTTACCTGAGGACTCCAGGAGATGAGTGGCAGAGCTGAACTTGGACCCAGCTCTGTCTGCCTGCCGACCAGTGTTCTCTCCGACGGCACTGTCAGAACAGCAGGTAGAGGTGCTGCGTTGCCCAGTCACCCGCATGCTCTGTCTAGTGGCATTTACGTCTCGGGTTGGACAGGGCCGGTATCTGTACTGAAGGGTAGTCACGCAGTCGGAGGTAAAGGAGACACGCCTGTCTTCCCCACCCCCCCGAGCCGCAGCTTGGAGCACGCGACCCCGTTTTCTGGTGGAGCAGCAGTGGTGGAGCCACAGGCTCCCGTGCCAACTGCCTGGGTGCGAGTCCCACTCCACAGCCCACTCCCGGTTACTTAGCCTCTCTGGCCTCAGCCGCTGTCCCTGCCCAGTGGGCGCAGTGATGCCAGCGCCCTCCGATGTTGCTGTGAGGACTGGGTGAGTCAGTACAACAGGACCGTAGAAGGGCCAGTCAGTTCCTGATAACCTGGTGGTGGTGGGTTTTTGTCTTTCTAGCCTGAGCATTACTCGTTACCCTGCACGTTTCAAAATGAGTGCCCTGCTGCCGTTGGGAATCTGGGGCATGACCTACCGGTACTCAGCGCACTTTATTTTAAAGCAAGCCCGCCTTCCTCTCCAGAGCGTGACGAGGGCAGTGAGTTAGATTGGCCTTTATCTCGATCTCACTCTGCCGTCAGCTGACACACAGGGTCTTTCTCCTGAGAGGCTCTTGCGGAAACGGCCTTGTCTCGGGCTTGTTTGCATTCGCTTCAGGGTGTTCACCTTCAGAAACACGAGACGGGATTCGTTTTTGTGGAACTTCGATGTCGGTTAGATAGGAAAACATTAAAGTGCAGAGACACCCGTAGACGAATTCAGAGTCGATAGTAACAGGTCGTCTCGTTAATCTCTGCACTGCTGGGCGTGGTCCAGACATTGGGCGCCCAGCCTCCCTCGTGACTGGTGGTTGCTAAGAATACGTGTGTTTACTGTCACTTTCCCGTCATCTGTTCTTCAAGTACGAGAGGACGACGCCCGCGGTTTACGATGTGGAGGGCTCTGTGGACACCCTGCTGGAGCTTTTGAAGAGGTACCGGGGGAAGCCTGGCGACAGAGTCCCGGACAAGAGCGGCAGCATTTTCACCAAAACCTGCTGTCTGTTAGCTGTGCTCCTGCAGGCAGCAAGTCGGGCCTCTGTGAGTTTCAGGTTTCCCATTACTCTGGCTACTGGTGCAAGAATGGATTTGGGGGAACATGTTGGATGTGGGGGGACTACTACGGGGAGAGACAAGTGTAGGTATGCGGTGGTCTAGGCGAGAGGCTGCTGGGCCGAGGGCGTCATCCTGGGAACCCAGTAACTGAACGAGTGGCTGTGGACTCTGATGTTTGCCTTTTACTCGGCGTAGATTTAAGTGGACACTATTTGAGTATCTGCCTTCTTAATAATTGTCTTACAAATTAGTTTCTAATCCCACCCAGCCTAACTTCTGAACTTGGAGAGCTAGCTTACTGCATAGTGTTGGTTTATTGTGATCGATTTGGGTAGCATAGAAGGAATGTAAAATTTACTTACTAGTTTTAGTCAATGTGAATTTTCTTTTTTAGGATGTTCGAAACAGGTCCAAAGTTGTTGACTGTGTGTATAGTATCTACAAGCTTACAGCTCATAAGCACAGAGTAGATACTGAAAGGACACTGTGTAAGCAGAATCAGAATTCCTCTCTGAGCGGCTCCTCCATTCCAGAAACGCCCGTGAGAACCAGGGTGGTTGCCCGGTAAGCAGGAAGCGCGTTCTGGGTTTGTCACTGCACTCAGCGTGCGCTCGGGACACGCAGGAGTAAGTCCTGTGAGCAGCGCGCGTTTGACCATGGAGAAACAGCGTCGAACAAGAAGAGAGTCGGGGGGATCTCGGGGAACAGTGAGCCGAAGGGGGCATCTCGGGGAGCAGAGCAGCTCTAGACAGTCAGGTCTGTGGTTCTGGGCGGAAGAATCCGTCTAGAGGCCTCAGTGCGGGACCCACTGGATTCAGCAGGCAGGCGGGACTGGCGCTGAGGGACCTGCTGGACGGGAGGGCTGGGCGGCGCCCGAGGGATGAGGCCCGTGCTGGGGTCCGGGGAGCAGACGCTTAGGCGGAGGAAGTGGAGAGTCTGCATCGCACGCGCGGCCTCGCGTGCTGGCGGAGACGGTGTGGCGCCTCCTGGTGAGAGTCCGATGGTGTGAGAAGGGACTGGCTGAGGCGGGACAGAGGAAAGGGCCGGTTGACAGGTGCCGTCGTGGCTTTTTCACCACGTGGGCGGCGTTGCTGAGAAGACCAAGAGCCACGTTTACGGGGAACAAAGCACAGGTTTGGTAAACGGCCAGAGGCAGCAGGGAAGAGTGGCCAGGCTCGGACAGGGGTTGGGGAGGGCTGGAGGGTGTCTGAGGGTGCCCGGGAGCAGCGTGCTCAGGAGCGGCCGCCCCTTAGTTTAGGCAGCAAGGCGGACTTCATTAATGCGGGACCTTCGTTCTCTCCACAGACTGAAGCCAGGCTGGGTTTTGAGACGGGACACCCTGGAAGAGATCACGAACCCCCTGCAAGCCATTCAGATGGTGATGGAGACGCTTGGCCTTCCCTGTTAGGCCGTGTCCACAGCTCCGCCTTGCGGTGAAAATAGCAACGCTAATCATGACTGTGTAGTGTTTTGGCTTCTTTTGTAGATCTTTTAAAATCTGATTTTGTATTAAAATTAAAGAAATACATATTCCAAATAAACTCTTTTTACATTTTTCATTGTTTCTTTTATTAATAGCTTTATGCACTTGAGGAACTAATGTCATGAAATGATTATAACACTGTCATTCGTGTGTTAACTTAAAACATGTTAGTTTGGGTATCACCATGTTCCTAAAGGGAATAGAGTAAATTATTAGCTCGTCTTAGAGGTAAATGGGGGTGTTTTAGATTCTGCCGACTACTCACAAGTGAGAAGAAGATACGGCCAGCCCACCAAGGTTCCTTTCAGGCTGCTGCCCGGCGCTGGGCTCAGAGGGAGCGTCCGAGTGAGTCCGTGCCGGGCCCTTTAAGAGCAGAGCCTGGGACTCCCGCGGCCTCCGTGACCCTCAGGGACAGTCCCGCTGGTTTCACAGCCCGAAGTTGTGGGGACGCCTCTTCCCGGCCCTGGAGCCCTGGGCTGGGGGCTGCTGTGGGGCTGGGACCCCCGCACCTCTGGGAAACCTCCGCTGCCGAGATGTCCTCCTGGGTTTACCCCACGGCACCGGGGGTGGGCCCGCGGCCCGTCTCCAGGATCCAGCCCCGATCCGCCCGCGTCTCCGCCCCTCCTCCCGGTCTCGGTGCTGCTCCAGCTCCCTGGTTGTGGGGCTTCTGTGCAGCCAGATCTCAGGAGGCTCCGCGTGAAGGTGGTTCTGTGTTTTAGTGGTGATGTTGACGTGGCTGCGGGAGGCGGCGGGGGCCGCTGATTCCTGTGCCCTCATCTTGTTTCCTAAACTTAGTTTAAACGTGTAAGTGAATGATGCACAGTTGTGGGTTTTGCAAATAAAGCCCATACTTTTACATTCTTGGAAGTTTCACCCATAGACCCTTAATCCAGCTCGTTACCCACTCGCCCCATATTTTGGCTTCATCTGGGGTGGAAGAAATTCATATTGTGCATTTTGTATTTTAAAAATTGTCAATTTTTTCTCAATAGGTGGGTGACATTTTTTCCAGGTTTATTATCTTTATAACTGCTAATTTTTTGTTTTTAGCAATGAAAGCCTAGTACTTTAAAAGTATTTAGTCATTAAAAATATACTATCTTTTAGATTGCTTGTTGCTAGTAGCTACGGGTGCCAGTAATTTTTATATTCTTCGACCAGTCCTCGATTTTTGATGTAACGAAAAAGTGACAGAGGGAGAATTCCAGTAAACAGGCAAGCAGAACCGCACAGGACATTTAAAAAAAAAAAAAGCTGACGAGGGCGGACCAGACTCACTAGATGCTCACCTGGGTTCTGCGGCTCGAGTCGCTAAAAGTCCGGTGCTGACTTGATGACTAGAGGAGGTAAAGGAACAGAATTAATAACAGACCCCAAACGTACACGGGAGTCCACGTGTGCGGAAAGGGGACATTCAGACCCTGGCAGTAAGAAGTGAATTACTCGATAGGCGACTGGAGCCCCGCGCGACTCGGGAAAACGAGCTCCTGTAGCCAAGTGACACCCGTCAGGAGAAAGATGCGCGATAAGAAACGATGGGAATAGTTAAAAAACACCACCAGCGTTGGGCTGATTCTAACTACACGGCACAGGTCCCAAAATCTCCAAGGAAAAAAAGGTTACCTTGCAAAACCTGCCCTAACAAATCTGAGAAGCCGCACACCGAGGAAAGGGAACTGGCAGCTCAGAATCAGACCCTTCTCCTCAAGGAGTAAACCGCGCGCGGGACAGACCAACAGCTCCGCAGAGGAGCCGAGGACATGCGCGGACGCGAGCGGAAAGCCGCCTTCGCATCCCTGCCCCCGTCTGCAGTCTCGCTTGGGGGAGAAATTTAAATTACGCTCCACGTTTTTACACGTCTGATCGCGAACACGCAGTGTCTGAAAACTTTGGGACCGTGGGAAACACCCTCCTGGGAGAGTTAACTGGCATCATTTCCATTAGAAAAACGGGGCAATATTTACCTGTCTCATCACCGCACATTTCAGTTCTGGGGTTCGTTTCTACTTGACACCCGCACGAGACCCTGCAGGCGTTTTAGGGATGTTATTACCCAAGAGTAATGAAATTACAGTCCCTATAAACAACTAAGGACGCCACTCGCACACCAGCGCGTACTGTTAACTAAACAAGGTATGGATTTGCTTCCCTGTGCCTGGGGCGACTCTGGGAAAAGGCAGAAGGCCCGAGGCCATTACTTGCCCTCTGGAGGGGGGAGCCGGGGGCAGGGAGACGTCTGCGACAGCGACTTTTCACTCTATACCCTTTGAAGTTCGCGCCGTGTAAATACATTGATTTTTTTTTTTTTTAAATAAACATTTAGAAATTAGGTTGTTCACCTTTGTTCTGACCTGAAATAAAAGATCTTTCCAGACGTAGATTTTGAAACGTTAAAAATGCGCCCCCGCTTTGTTCCACTGCTAGGTGGAATATACTTTCTATAGTTACAAAAATATACAGGCCTCCGGGGCCCTGCGCCCTGAAGGCCCGCAACCCGCTGTGGGTTCTTGGCTTCGCGCAGGAAAGAACTGAAACTGGAGCCAGCACAGAGCTTAAAGCGAGAGTTTGTTCGGGAGGCCCTGGGACCCAGAGAAGGCCGCTCCCGGGCAGGGCAGCCCCTCTGGGGGCGCTGGCTTCTGTATTGGGGCTCCTTTAATCGAGGAGGGGGACTCGACGTTTTTTCTGGGAAAGGGGCGGAGACTTCTCAGAAGAGCCTTTCAGCCGCGTGGCGTCCTTATATGTCCGTAAAGAAATCAGCGGTGACCTTTACCCTGTGGGCTTATAATAGGGAATGAAGTTTAAATTGACCCCGTTTTTTAAATGCAGCCCGAGTTCGTTCTCTGTGCTTCTGTTATTGCTCCCTGTATCGGTTATCAGGCTCTTGCTGGATTTGGGCGTGAGAGGTATTGCCAGTTAACGTCGTTGCGTTATTTTAGTATTATTTGAAAATGTTTCAGCTGAGATACAAGGCCTGTTCCAAAGGGACTTAGCTGCTGTAAATAATTAACTTTTTCCTCGGAGGTGCTGTGTACCGATGACTCCCCGGGGCTTTAAACATGTTGGAAATCTCGGTTGCTCACCACTGAAGATGGGGTCCAAAGACTTGGCTCTTACTATCTTACTAGTGCTCTCGGGAGAACTCCGTGCAGAAGGTAACATTAATTTTTCATATTCTCTATTCTCTCGGAATTATAAAAGGAAATTCTAACATTGAGCTTTTTATAGTCTTTCATTTTTATGTATCAATTTAATAAAAAACCAGCTTCTAATTTGCTGTAATATTTAGATCGACTGTGTTCCTTTGGGAAAACTCGTGAACTATCCTTACAGCCACCCAGCTTAGAAACACGGAGCAGGGCCCAGAACCCTTGTTCCTCCGGGTTTTGAGGCACAAGGGGACCGGGGTCTAAATACCTGAAAGGAAGTTCGGGCTAACGTTTGTGTTATTAACCCGAGTCCCCATTTCACACTAGGACCCGTTCCTCAGGCTGCAAAGCCCGGGCAGATTTAATGCTCCGACCATCAAGTGAGAGCTTAAAGGGGGGGGATCGGAAAAAAGAGCCACAAAGCGTCGGAAAGACGTCTGGCTCTCGGCGCCGATCTCTGTCCCGGTGCAGCGCCTGGTGAGGTCACGCAGCAGTGATCGGGAGGGGGACCCTCTGCCGGTTTCGCAAACGAGGGCACTGCCGAGAGTGGGGGGGCTCCGTTCATAATTACGCGGCACGGGGGGGGCCGTGTAGACCAACCGGTAGCTGTGACTCCGTAATGGCAAGAACTGCTCCGAGCCAGGCCGCCCGGGTGACCAGACCTGCCCGAAGCCAAGGAATACTACCTTCCAGGGCACGGTGATATTTGCACGAATAGTCTCCTCCGGTTCTATTCTCCTGCGCGGAAGGTGTGACTCACGCTGGCATCACGCGTTTCCTAGAAAGCGCAGCTTTAGGAAGTTCGGGGAAACTTTCTGAGCAAGGGGCCCGCCCGGTTCCCACCTGACTGTTGGGCGCTGGCCTCGCCTGCAGGTTAATTCCAGCTGAGAAGGATCGTCACCGAAGTACTTAAAAATGTAGGGAATCGCCGGGCCGGTGTGGCTCAGCCGTCGAGCGTCTGCCCATGAACCAGGAGGTGAAGGTTCGATTCCCAGTCAGGGCACAGGCCCGGGTTGCAGGCTCGATCCCCAGCAGGGGGCGCACAGGAGGCAGCCGGCCGATGTTTCTCTACCTTCCTCTCTCTCTAAAAAAAAAAATTAAAAAAAAATTAGGTAATAAAAATAACTGGTCAAAAGCGTCCGCAAACGCTTGGGAAGGGCCGCGAGTGTCATGCACGGTTTCAGGCGCGGTTCCCTGTTTCCAGCCCGACCATTTGCTCGTTTCAGAGAAGCCCTGCGGTCTTCCCAGCGTGGAGAATGGACAGGTCGCCCTCTATTACTACACGTTTACGAGCTTTTACTTTCCGATGAGCGTAGACCAGAAACTGTCATTTTCCTGCCTGGCTGGTTACACGACCGACAAAGGGAAGCAAGAGGAGAAAACGACCTGCACGGCCGGCGGCTGGTCCCCGGAGCCCAGGTGCTTCAGTAAGTGTGGCGGGCGCTGGCTCAACGCCCGCAGCAGGCCCACCGCCTGCAAGTAGGAGGGTCCGGGAGAGGTGGCAGGTGGGCAGTCCTTCCGTAGAAAACAAAACGACTAGCCCGCGGCCTATTTTATTTTATTTTTTATTTTATTTTATTTTTTTATATTTTATTTTATTTTATTTTATTTTTATTTATTTTTTGCAGAGAGAGGAAGGGAGAGGGAGACAGAGAGAGAAACATCAGCCGGATGCCTCCTGCATGCCCCCTACTGGGGAAGGAGCCCACAACCTGGGCATGTGCCCGACCGGGAATTGAACCAGCGACCTTTTGGTGCGCAGGAAGATGCCCAACCAACTGAGCCACACCGGCCAGGGCTTTTATTTTATTTTATTTTATTTTATTTTATATTTTATTTTATTTTATTTTATTATTTTATTTTATTTTATTTCATATTTTATTTTTCCCATCACCATTTATTCCCTGTATGCCCTTTTCCCACTTTTTTTTTTTTTTTTTACAAAATGAAGGCATATTCTGTAAATAACGTTTCTCATTAAAACATCATGTTCTTTATTTGTTGTTAATAATTCCCCGTGGAGAGAATAGAAATAATTACCGAAATTGTTATTCGATCGAGTTACCTTAAGGAATGGGGAACTTACGCCGATAACTGTGGCCTAGGAAGCCGGCCAGACGCTTGACGTCTGCAGAACTAGCGAAGGGTCCGTAAAGCAGGAGCCCGCTTTCGTCAAGGATGTTACCAACCATCCGACACGGGGGACTTAAAATAGTAGGAGACACATTTCACACACAGTCGTTCCTTTGCCATGAATGACAGTGAGTGGACACATTTTCTCGAAGCAGACACGGCAGAGGCAGGAACGACAGGAAGAACTGAAATTAGTCAAGACCAAGAATGCCTGTGCCCACGCGAGTCGGTGTCAGAGTCAAGGCCAGGCCCAGCGTGCCGGCCGTTTCCAAAACGAAGTCAAATCCAGTAAAAACGCGAGGACCCGACGCTTTTCTGCCTGACATCCCGAGAATGACCTTCCACGTCTGCCTTAATTTTACGACTCCGTCGAAGACGAGCTTCATTTCATCAAGTTAAGCAAAGAAATATTTTCTCCCCCCCCCTGCAGAAAAATGCCCCAGGCCCGACCTGGCCAACGGGCACATCTCGGACTCCAAGGTGCTGTACGCCGTCCAGGAGGCCCTGCGCTACGGCTGTGCCTCGGGGTTCCGGACCCCGTCGGGGCGGCGCGAGGAGGAGGTGCGGTGCCTCCCCCACGGCTGGTCCTCGCCGCCGGCCTGCAGGGAGGAACAGGGTAGGTGCTCACCGGTCGCCCCCAAGCCGCGGGCGCGAGCCGGCGGGGCCGCCGCTCTCTCCGCCGATGGGCGTTTTTATTCAGCACAATCGAGTTTCTGTTACGTCTGCAAAGGCAGAGAGGGTCATTATATTGATTTCCTCGGACGCCGGGTGTTTCCTTAACTCAAGGCTCTCAACGCCCACAACACACCTAATCCAGGGGTTCTCACTTTACACCACTAATAAACAATTCAAGCGGGATAAAAGGAAAAATCCTCAATAAAGCTGCGCCTTGCAACGTCCATGAATGACTATTTCCTTTTCTAGACGGGACATCGAGACCGTGGGCGCTATTTTATATCGTAAACCCGCACAGATATACTTAAACTAATGCAATGACTTGAACACACCTCCTGCTCTGTTTCTGTGTTGCTGGTTATTTAAATGATACAAACCCACAGATGAGACATGACCAACAATGGTTACTACACAGCCTGCGGTGGCCTTCGGTCAAATATACTAGACTCAGAATTTAAGAACAGGAGACGGGCGGGGTCGGGACACAAGGTGTGTGAAAAAAGGGGACTGAGAGGCAGAGCAAATGGACTCTTTTTAATTTTTCCCAAGGGCTGGTTCTGCCACAGATGCTATTTTTATTTTTATTTTTATTTTTATTTTTATTTTTATTGTTGAGAGCATTACAGATGTCCCCCATTTCCACCCCGGCCATACGTTCTTAAGACTCAGGAGCGTTCGCTGGGAGATTGCTTTGGCTGTTCTGGGTTCGGGGTGAGGTCATAACATGTAACTGTCCCTCCCGTTAGACACATGCGTGGCTCCCGCGTTACTCCACGGGAATTACTCCACAACGCAGACGACGTTCCGGGTGCAGGAGAAAGTGGGGTACCGGTGTGACCCCGGCTACTACACGGCGACTGGGGGGACGACGGAGGAGGCCGAGTGTCACGCCCACGGGTGGTCTCTGCCCCCGAAATGCACCAGTGGGTTCTCAGCGCACAAGCGTCGTCTCAGACAGAAGGGCCTGCTGATCACGAGATGCTGATTGTGCTCAATCTTTTCCTGTTCTTTCTTTACTTCTGGTTTTCTGTTTGTTTTGCTTCTGGTTTTAATTATGTTGCCAGTAGGGCTTGATCCTTGAAAGATCTCGAATAGGGAAAAAAATTCCTGTTAGCTCCGATAATTAAATTAACCTTAGCGTAACAATCTTTCATACACAGGTAAATCGACAAGCTTTTCTTTTGTCTAATAAACTGTGGCAAATCTACTAATTTCTATTCCACATCTGGCATGTTAAGCGGCAGGTGAATTTTGTTCTAGCAGGAAAAAAATAACACTTCTTTGTATTTTTTCCCCACTTTTAGAATTAAAATGCTCTCCTTTAAGATTAATAGAAAATGGTTATTTTTATCCGGTGAAGCAAACCTATGAAGAAGGGGAGGTGGTTCAGTTTTTCTGCCATGAAAATTATTTTCTCAGTGGGTCTGACTTAATCCAGTGTTACAACTTCGGCTGGTACCCGGAATCTCCTGTATGCGAAGGTAATTTTTAAAATTTCACATCTAGAGATAAAATATCAGGTCTCTTTTTCTCTTCTTTATAAAAATAATTCTATGCTTTATTTTTTTAAGTTCAAATTGTTTTTTTCATTACAGGTTACATTCAGTACTATGTTGTATTGTTTCAGGTACAGCACAGTGGTTAGACAGTCATATATTTTATATGGCGG
Organism: Miniopterus schreibersii; assembly: GCF_964146895.1. Taxonomy (NCBI): domain Eukaryota; kingdom Metazoa; phylum Chordata; class Mammalia; order Chiroptera; family Miniopteridae; genus Miniopterus; species Miniopterus schreibersii. Next base: position 1,862,552 of record NC_138123.1, read on the forward strand.
CCCCCCTGGTATTTCCAACACCCACCTGGCACCATCATCGTTATCAGCCAAAATATCGTGTCTTAATCAGCTCTAAATCTATGAAAAAAAGGTCTCTAGTTCGTGTGCTATTTTAAAAAAGTCTTTTACACCACTGCTATTAATCCAGTTAATCTAAAGAAATCTTAAGATGTTATTAGATGGTTGAGTATGTCTTTTAAACTTACTTTAAAAAAAAAATCATCTTATAAATTCTAAATCTCCTATTATAACAAATATATATTTTTAAAAATTGGGGATTACTAGATCCAATTATCCCAAGCTCGCAGCTTTGCGAGGGAACTTTCTCGCTTGGCCGCACATTTCCTGATGGGAAAGTACACTCTTCAGAACCGTGGGGTAAAGGCAGAAGCCGCCGCAGGCTGCACTGCCCAGCGTGGGGGTGACAAGGAGGCACCGGGGGACAGCGACCCTCACCTGTAGCAGCCCTGGCGCGGCTTCCGGCGCAGGTGGGATCAGTTCATAGTCAGCCACAGCCACCACCTGACCCGAAGGAGGCGCTAGTGAGCACAGGAAACGAGGGAAAAGCCATCGCTACGGTGGGACGAGTGGAACAACCAATAACCAAGTTAAGTCTAAAGGACCTGAACAGACACCGCAGGTTCCGACGGGAGCGCGGCCACGCTGGGGACACGTATCTACGTGTCCAAATTGGGCCTTAAAAGCTCCACGGGAGTCGGAGGCACTGGGGGGAGGTGCCACGAGAGCCAAAGGGGGAGCTGACCAGAGGCCTGCCGTGGGCACGCCCAGAGCCGTCGAAACTCTTCAGAGGCGCTCAGCAGCACCTTTGATGTTTTGTTAAATTGATTAGTTAATTAAAGAGCCTCGGGGTGTCCGGTGCTGCTCAGCAGCCTGGTGCCACGGTAGAGAGGAAGGCGGTGAGCCCGCTGCTGTATATTGTTTCAGAAACAAACCGCAGACGACTTGTCCCTCCTTTCGCACTCGCCGCCACCCAGACGGGTCAGCGTCCCAACACGCTCTTTATTTTCTCTGGTCAACAGTCATGAGAGGCAGGGTGGGCGGTGTCCTGGGCTGGATAATGCCCCCCGGCCCTGCCACCCCCCCCCAAGATATCCGTGTGGAGGGAGCAGAAGAGGGCGTCAGGTGACAATGAATCAGGAGCGTGGAGGGACAGGAGGACGGGTCCCGAACCTCCGGAAGCTTCTAGAAAGACCAAGACGTCCATCGTCTCCTAAGGCCGTCAGAAGGAACTCGGCTCTCCCGACGCCCCGATTTTAGCCCCGTGAGACGGAGCCTGGACTTTTGGCCTAAACGAACACGTCTGTGCTATTCGAAGCCACTAAACGGTGGCAGTTTCCCGCAGCCGCTGTGTAGTTTAGAATCGTTAGGAACCGATTTTAATCCAGAGAGACGCGGGTTCGAGAGTGGGCCCTCCACTGACTAATAATTTGCTTACTTCGTGAGTTTTAGCCTCTTGGTGATGTGGGAGATGCGACAGGCCCCACTCAAGGCTGGTTTAGGGTTAGAGGAGACCACGGGGGTGAAACGCTGGCTCTTTCGGGGCCGTGCTGGCCCCAGGCCATCCGATCACAAACCCAGCAGCTTGCACGACACCCTTGCGTTATCGGTCAGCTTCTGTGGCTCAGGACCCGGGCTCAGCTTCACTGGCCCCTGTGCCTTCCCTCCAGCAAGGCTGCGGCCAAGGCCGGACTGGCAAGGACGGGCTTCCAAATTCATGGGGCCGCCGGCGGCATTTGGGGCTCCCAGCTGCCCAGGGGAGGGCCTCCGTCTCCTCCCGCTGCCCCGGAGGCGGCCCTCCCTCTGCCCCCTGCCTTCTCGACGCCCTCGATGCGGGCGGCTGGCTTTTCACAGAACCAGCCGGGAGACAGAGTCGACCTTGTGCCGTTGGGGTGCAAGCCTCCTGTCCGCGGCCGTCCCCGTCCCCCCGTCTCTGCTGTATCCTCTCGGTCACAAGCAACCGCCCTTCCTGCTCGTGGGGACGAGGAGGACACAAGGGGTTGAACGTGGGAAGGCGGGGACCAGGGGGTGACCCTAGAGCCTGCCGGCCACGTACTTCTTAGGGCCCTTGGCCCAACGAACGCGCCTGTTGAATCCCAAGCCCTGTCCTTTGTCACCACGTGACCTAACCTGCCGCTGTTTTCCCAAAGGAAGGAGGAGCCGATGTCCCCCTCCACCCCTGCCCCCAAACTCCAAGGTTCAAGCCCCCGGGACAACCTACCGTCACGGAGAAGCGGTTCGCATCGAGTGCGAGCCGGGCTTCGAGAGGCAGGGGCCGGAGGAGATCCGCTGCGGCGACGGACGGTGGACGGAGCCCCCGACGTGCACCGGTCAGCACGGCCTCCCGGGCGGCCCCTCCCGCGCAGCCGGCCCGTGGGGCTCAGCGGTCTCTCCTCTCAAAACCCTGCCTTTGCAGAAGAAAGGGAGGCGGCGGCCTGCGGGGACCCGCCCCTGGTGGCCAACGGCGCCCCGGCCCTGACCTCGAAGACCTACCGCAGCGGGGACAGCGTGAGCTACGCCTGCGGGAGCGGCTACCGCCTCCGTGGGCCGAGGGAGGTCACCTGCCGCCGTGGGAGATGGACCCCCGCCCCCGAGTGTGTCGGTAGGGGAGCCGATTCCGCTCGGTTTCGTTCACCCCCAATAGCGGGAGGCCGTTGCCTGGACGGGTTAGGCCCCTGGGGTTCTGTGAGCCCGGGGAGCCAGTGTAGGAAACAGAGAAACTTAAAGAAAGCAGCTTGGAATGTGCGTTAGGGCTGCGGCTCCCGTCTCACTCTGACGCCAGGACCCGCGAGCTTTAAGCGACAGCGGGTAAGCGACGCTGTTTCGTTAGAGGAGGTACGCAGGGCCCAGCGGGACCGAGCGCCCGGCCGAGGTCCTCGCGTCCCACGGCGTTAGGACAGCTCCGTGCCCCTGGCTCGGGTGGCCCTGCCCACGCTGCCCCGGCGCCCGCCCTCCTGGGCCCTCCACCCCCGACGCGCCCCAGGGCACGACCAGGCTGTGCCCCCTGGTGCCCCTGGGCCCCCCTTCCCGGGACCTTCTGCTTCCCGACCAGGTCCTGGAGGGATCTCCCCGAGCGGGCGGAGCGAGGATGTTTACTGCTTGAAAGGAAAGCTATGAGGGGTGGGAGAGAAACGAGCAGGGTCAGAGGAAGACTCCAAAGAGCGGGGAAGATGGGAATTCCCACCCCTGGGCTGAGCGCCATGGGAGACGGAGGGAAGCCGGAGGGGATGAGCGGAAGCGGGTGGCGACCGGGGGCAGGTTTCGCCTTGACCGTGGTCCTCAGGGTCAAGGTCACTGTACGTTTTAGGGGTTTCTCCACCACGGTTCGTCCCCACGCAAGAAAAGCGAAAAAGGTTCGTCCCCGATCGAGGGTAAAACCTCCGCTGTTCTCGTCTTGCTCAGTTTTAAAGATATCCGAGCCGAAGAACGTTTCTCGTTTCTGGTGAATTTAGAAACCGACTAAGTCGCGTGGCGCGGATACCGAGGCACCGCTGCGTGGGGACCTGTCTTATATCATTATGTGGTTATAACTTCGTATTAATTTAAAAAATAACGTTTTTTCCCCTCCCTAGAAAACACCGAGACCTGTAAGCGTCCGCCTGACATAGCGAACGGGGCCGTCGTTGACGGGCCCTCGGCCAGCTACCCGGCGGGGTCCTCGGTGGAGTACAGGTGCCACGAGTATTACATCCTGCAGGGGGCAAGGACGTCCCGCTGCGCCGACGGACAGTGGTCGCCCCCGCCCGCCTGCTTGGGTAAGACGGGCACACGGAGGGTCAAACGCGCCTTCTCCCGGCTCGGTGGGCGCGACCGGCGCATCACATCGCGTCGGACGAGGGCCTGGGGGGCGAGGGTTTGACAAACTCGCGCTGCGAGACGACCACGGTTAGGTCACTTACAACACAGCCCTCGCCGCACCAAGGGACCACCGTTTGTGGCCATTTTTAATGAGATCGTTTAATACCCGCTCGCTGGGTAACGTTCAAGTGCCTGAAACAACATTCACGATGGGTCAGGCCCCTGCAGCTTCCTTCTCAGAACAGGACATAGCGATTTTCTCTGACCAGGGTGTCTGTATTTTTATGCAATTTCCGTAACAAGAAATGTATAAGTTCACCGGCTGGCAGTAAACAGCAACTGCTTCAACGCCGCTGTGGGCCCGGCCGTCTCTGTTCGGGGCCATCGCTGGCCGTGGGCGGGGGGGGACTGGCGAGGGCGCCTTGTCTTGCAGAGCCGTGCACCGTGGATGAGGGGTCCATGGCCAGGAACAACATCGGGCTGAAGTGGAGATACGAGGGGAAGGTCTTGCACGGCGACTGGATAGACTTCGTGTGCAAGCCCGGGTTCGACCTGGCGCCGGCCGCCCCGCCGCCCGGGTTCTCCGTGCAGTGCAGCCGAGGACGACTGACGTACCCTGTGTGCGTGCGGAGAGGTAAGACGACCCCGCCTTCTCGGGTGGCCCGTGCCGCCCCTCGGGTTCCCAGCGTGAGCCCCAAGGCAGGTGGCTGCCATCGCCTCCGGCCCATGAAGCCGGGGGTGCGCCCACCGAGCTCCCGTCAGCACTCACACTTCCGCAGGGCGGCTTTGCCCACGTCGTTTAATTTCAAGAAGTGAAGTTTTAAAAGAAATTCTACTTCAGTGTGGAAAGTATTACAGGTGTCCCCTATTCCTCCCCTCAGGGCGTGAGCTTTGGGAGGGGTTTGGTAAGCACCCCGGCTGCGGGGGGACCGGGCGCCCTCGTTGCCACAATGGGCAGCTCTGGGGTTCGCTGGGAGCTGGGGTTTGGGGTTCCCGCAGAAAGGGCTTCACGTAGAAAGACAGGTTTTGTGTCCCCCTGGGGCCTAAAACGGTCACTGTTCAGAGGAAAATAAGAGAACACACAGTGTGGCTTCAGGACGACTCTCACACGCACCCTCCCGAGGTGGGGGGAACAAAACCACGACGGCCACCACTTGGCTAATTTCATTTATTTATTTTTATCTTTTTAAACCCTCACCCGAGGATGTTTTTTCCATTGCTTTTCAGACACAGTGGAGGGGAGAGAGACACACACATCGACTGGCGGCCTCCCGCCCCCACCCCGCCCGGGCCAGGGCCTGAGCCTGCAACTGAAGAACGTGCCCTTGGCCGGAATCGAACTCGGGACCCTTCAGTCCGCAGGCCAAAGCTCTAACCACGGAGCCAAACCAGCCAGGGCAACACTTGGCTAATTTTTTTTCTTTATTGTTGAGAGTATTACAGAGGCCCCCCTTCCGCCCCCACTGAACCCCTCCACCAGGCATCCCCCCCCAGGTCTTCTCCACACTATTGTCTGCGTCCGCGGGTCACGTATGTTGGCTAATTTTAAATGTGTATTAAAATATTATAACATGAGATTCTAACGGCAACAGCCCGTGTTCCAGGACGAAGCTCTTGCAGAAATGCTCTCGATTCTTAAAAACGATTGGCGAGCTACCTTATAAACGCTTTTCCGTGAAATATCTCCCGTGTTTCCGTAGCCATTATGAGCGCGCCGGGTGCTGATCACAGCCACGCACTGTATGTGTTTTTGCAGAGTCTAAAGGCACCTGCGGGCCTCCCCCCCTTATTGAAAACGGGGTCGTCGTCGGCGCCAGAACCGGCACCTATGAAAACGGGTCCTCGGTGGAATACAGGTGTTCGCAGCATCATTTCCTACAGGGGCCTAGAGACTCCCACTGCTTGGAGGGAGTGTGGACGGCACCGCCCTCGTGCCTAGGTACGTGCCCGTCTCTAATAGACCAAGACCACCTTTCTTTTTAAAATATGGGTTTATTGATTTCGGAGAGAAGGAGCGGGAGGGAGGGAGGGAGAAACATCACTGATGAGAGTCACTGGCCGGCTGCCTCCTGCGCCCCCTGCTGGGCACCGAGGAGCCCGCAGCCCCGGCAGGTGCCCCGACCGGGAGCCCAACCGGCAACCTCTTGGTTCACGAGTCGACGCTCAACCGCCCAGCAGCACCGGCCCGGGAGCCCCGGGCATTTTCTTCCGACGTGAACACGAGCCCCGTTTGCAGGCGGCACAGGGCTTCCTGGCGGCACCGAGGTCCCTTTTCCTCTTTTTCCCAGAGCCGTGCGTGTTGTCTCCGGCGGAAATGGACAAGAACAACTTGCTCCTGAAGTGGAGTTTTGACAACAGGCCCTATATTTTCCACGGCGAGTACGTTCACTTTCTTTGTCGGAGAGACACGTACATGGCCGAGCTGTCTCCCGTGGGAATCGAACTCCCGGTGCGGTGCGACCGGGGGCAGCTGAGGTACCCACGATGCGTCCAGAGACGGAGGTAGGCCCGCGCCCGCGCCCGCGCCCTGCTCCGTGGCCTCATCCCGCCGGGAGCTTCCCCGTGCGGCAAACGTCAGACCTGTTAGGCTCTAGGACACTTGCACTTCATGGTCACTACAAAGAAAAACAGTTATTTTCTATAGATTTTTTTAAAAAGCCAAGCGAGCTCCCAGGGGTATTAATTCAACGAGCTTGGCGAGCTGTCTGACCTCAAAGCACCGTGGGCTGTAGGGTACTCGAGGCACTTTGGCAACTTGGCAAATCAATCAGTTTATAGGCCTGGCCAGTTTGGCTCCGTGGTTAGAGCCTCAGCCTGCGGACGGAAGGGTCCCGGGTTCGATTCCGGCCAAGGGCGCGTACCTGGGCTGTAAGTCCATCCCTGGCCTTGGTCGGGCCGTATGGGGGAGGCAGCCAAGCGATGTTTCTACCCCCCCCCTTCCGCTCTCTCTGAAAAGCAACGGAAAAAATACCCTCGCGAGGGGGTTAGAAAGAAAATCGATTCATGTGAGGAATAGTGACAGGTGCAGAAATTAACCTGCGCGTTCTGAGACAGAAAGTCGCATTTTCTCCCGCTTCCCAGGGTAGGTTCATGAATAACTAATAAAGATCGGAAACACGGCTGTACAAATCCTTCTACCGATACAAGAGCATGTTAACAACAACGACTGAAACTATGGGGTTTATTTACCAGGAACACGTTTCTATGTAAAAACCTGAAATGACTTACTGAAGTGTTTCCTCATGGGACAATTTAAAAAAAACATATTCCACTTCTTGATAAGTAGAAAACAACCTTAAAAAAACACAGTAATACAACTAAAAGAATATAATAAAATGATGGTGTATAACTTTAATTTTTTAATGGTGGTAAAAATCAGAATAGAAAAATTTTATATGCTGTTTAAATGTTTTCACGTATCTTGGATTTCTAATTCCTAAGAGAAAAAAGTAACTAAATAACTAAATAACTTAGAAAAATGGGGGTGGGGGGATGGTGTTAATGTAGTAAGCGACACGGAGTTTATAAAAAGGAATTGGCATAGTTTTTCAAGTGTGGTTTTAGTGAAAACAATGACTAATTATATGAAATATCAAGAGGCTGGGACTGTAATAAATATTTAACAAAAATGATGATTATTTCAAAAATCTCTCTCCCAATGTCTGTTGGCCCCTCTCTCCCTCCCCCCAAGGACACCGTCTTATCAAGAACCCGTAAGGACGTAGGATGAGTGGCAGAAAGAACACTCGGATTTCAACGCATCACAAGACATTTTGAGAAACAGTTTTTGGAAGAAAACAGCTGGAGACTATAGAAACCTCGACGTTTTAAGTTGCCTGAAGATTTGAATCTAAATTGTTTATGATGAACATTTTCTCTGTCTGAAAATAAAGACCAGAACAGGTCCTTTCATTTCTGGTTTGGAGGATTGGACCCCCAGCCTAATCTCGATCGCCCGTCTTCTAGGGCCAGATATTTTAAGATTTTCACGTTTACATTAATCGATTTATTTCTGTCAGACAGAAAAGCACGGCTTCGGCCTGTCAAACTGTTCGAACCACACAAAGGGAAACGGAATGAAAACTGTCCTTGGTCCTCAGCACGACTCCTCAGCCCAGAAACCCACCCGCTGAGCCCAGGAAGGGGATATTGTAACGGGATTATTTTTACTGTTTTAACATCTTGTGTTTTGTGTGTGTGTGTTTTTAAATGTTTTTATTGATTTTTTTTTAAGAGCAAGAAAGGAAAAGGGAGAGAGAGAGAGAGAGAATCATCGATGAGGGAGAAACGTCACTGTCGGCTGCCTCCTGCTCGCCCCCCACCGGGCACGGAGCCCGCACCCCGGGCCTGTGTCCTGACCGGGAATCGAACAGGCGACCGCTTGGTTCCCGGGTCGATGCTCAACCACTGAGCCACACCAGCCAGGCTGCATCTCGAGTTTGTACTGTGTCCCCCAGTAAGTTCTAAGCCCAGGAGTTTTGTCTGACTGTCTGAACACCCGGTTCAGTACGCAGAGGGCGCACCTTCCCCCTCGGCTGCTTATCGATCTCCCGGCAAGGAGTCCACTCCCACAGGAGTGAAGTTACTGTCTTGGTACGAGCTGAGCGTGATACGGCTGCTTTAACATCTTTGGGGGGAGATTAAGTTGAAAATGAGGCCAACATATTGTTTTTATTTTCTTTGAAATAAAGTAGAAAAGAGCAGGAAACGTCAGGAGATGTTTGCCAGCTTTGAGGCAGTGAGAGCGGGGGGTGGGGGCTCTTCATTCACATCTGGGGAGCTTCACTGTCCCTTCCACACACGCGACTTCAAACGACTGCTCTGAGGTTGCTGCTCTGTGTCCCGGTTTACATGAGAATCCCACGGTGTCCCCTGTTTTTACATAATAGGTTTTGTCATCTTTCCCTTTTAACTGTATGTTATTTTCATTCATGTGGTTTTCAGATATTACACATGGATCTGAAAGTAGAGAAAAAGACGAAAACAATGAATAATCTTTTCTTTTTTTAAATATGTCTTTATTGATTTCAGAGAGAGAGAAGAAGGGGGAGAGAGAGAGAAACATCAATGATGAGACTCATTGATCGGCTCCTGGGGATCGAGCCCGCAACCCGGGCCTGTGCCCTGACCGGGAATCGAACCCGTGACCCCCTGGATCGTAGGTCGATGCTCAACCGCTGAGCCACGGCCGGCCGAATAATCTTTTCTTTTATGGGCTAATCAAACTTCAACCTAATGACTGGTTTAGGACAACACAAGAGGATGAAATAATCGAAATAGATGACAGACACTAACGTGGGCCAAGGACTCTCTTAGCACTTGTCTAGGAGGCCCCACAGCTCCTCCATCGGGCAGTTGCCCTGGTCACACGAGGAACCGAGGGAAAGGGAAGTCCGGCTACACCCGCCCAAGGTCACAGAGCTTATCAGGTGGGGGTGACGAGCGTGGACCCTGGCAGGTGGCTCCAGAGCCTCAGCTCTTTATCTTTGGGGTGTCTGGCACCCACACAGGTGGCTTCATATCAAGTGGGCCATGAGAACCTGCTCCACTGTGGCCACGGTTATTCTTTCTCCATTTCCCATTCGACTAGCTGGTGACCTCAGGTGCCCCCAATCTAGTCGCTCCACGACCAGGAGACCGCAGTGCGCACGTAAACATGACTCTCACGCTCCCAGGATCCAGAAGCATCTGAAGAACTTACCTATGCATCGCGGGGGTTTGGACCACTTCCCAGAACTACAGGTTACATATCTAGGGCCCTGCAGTTCGTAGTAGGCCTGGCACTGGTATTCGACTCTTGACGACGGGAGGTATTCTGCTAGCGGGAAGGAGGTGATGTCTCCATTGCTAACAGCTGGAGGAGGCCCGCACTTTTCCGCAGATTCTGAAAAACAGCACTTTAAGCGCTGAAGGAAAAGGCGTTGATTTATTGGCAACTGTCTGCGTAAAGCTCCATAGGAACTACCGTCCCTATTCTGCATTTTAAACCTTGTGTGTTAAAAATGCCTTAGAGGGTCCCAGCAAGGACTGCATACATGTAGACTTTTCAATTCTTGGAAAAAGGAAATACTGGAATGAAAATACTCACTGAAGCAGGTTGGCAAGCGGGACCAGCCACCCTCACCGCACACCATGGAGCCCGCGGTGCTCCCATCTCTGTTTTCGTATCCATCCAGGCACTGATAGTCCAGCGTGTCGTTGGGTCCAAACGGTTTCCCCATGATTACGGCCCTGGCGTTCTCAAATATTGGCATATTACAATGTTCTAGAGCAAAATCAAGTTGACAACTGTATTTCTATACATGTATAAAGGTGCTTAGTCTGAGAGAGAGAGAGAGAGGAGAGAGAGGGAGAGAGAGATGGACTGGTTGCCTCCCACATGCCCCCAGGGGTGGAACCTGCAACCCAGGTACATGCCCTTGACTGGAAATTGAACCCGCCACCTTCAGTGCTCAGGCCGACGCTCTGAGCACCAGCCACGCAGACCAGGGCCAAAGATGACTTTGTGTTTTCTTGTTTTTGTTTGTTTTTTAAAAATATATCTTTATTGATTTGAGAGAGAGGAAAGGAGAGAGAGGAAGAGAGAGAAACATCAATGATGAGTCATTGATCGAGCCCGCAACCCGGGCCTGTGCCCTGACCGGGAATCGAACCCCGATCGCCTGGATCCCAGGTGGACACTCAGCCGCTGAGCCCCGCCCGGCCGGGCTGCCTTTGTTTTAAGACGAAGAAGACGTGATACATTCAGCTCGAGAGCAGATACATGAACATTTCCACAGAAGTCAGTCTGGTCTCAGGAAATCAAAGGCTGGAGCTCAGAGCTGTTTACTTACTGGTCTTACTGGTAAGGACGCATCTTGGAGGAGGCGACCAGCCGTTCTCCGTGCAGGTCAGTGTGTCCTGCTGGTTTTCAAGACTGTAGCCAGGATGGCAGGTGACTTTTGTAGACTGGCCTTGAAAATATGTCTCTTCACCATCTGGAGAATATCCATGTTCCAATTTATTGAAAACACATTTTCCTAAGAATTATAAAATGATAATGAGAAAAAAAAAAAAAGCCCCACACAAATCTGGTCAAAATAATAAATGAAAAATCATCTTTACAATATTTAAATTAGAATGCCTGGACACCCAAAAATAACAAATAGCTGAAGAAAGACGGAAGTTGCTGGCAAATGGGTTTAAAAAAGAAAAATCGATATTAACATTTATCTATCTGTAGTTTTCACAATTAAGTATGAATAAATGGTATCAATATTGTTATAAAGTCTTTATTTTTCTCTCTCATGTTTTTAAATGAGGAACTGATCGTAAAAGAAAATACCTGTACTGGTCTTTCTGATCATAGATCTCTTTCCTCAGCCTTATTTTTCTCACACAGGCTGACCTGAATTCACGTTTTCCTCGGTCCGCTCTGAAATACTTCTACCTGCCCAGGCTGGGAGGTTTACTTACTGCGGCAGGGCACCTTCGGCGACCATCCGTTTGCTTTGCACACAATGTAATCCCAACTGCTCTCCGAAGGAGTCACGTAGTTGTCATCACAGATATACAAAAACTGTTTCCTTCCCATTACTTTGAAGTCGCGTCTATATCTGTCTTCCGTAAAAAGGCGCCCATGTTTTATTTCTGGAAATTGGCAGGGCTTATCTAGCAAATAAAGCAAACAAAACACAGTACAAACAATGTTTTACATGCACAAAAATCAAAGGAGAGATAGTTTCACTGGTGAATTATGCTCCATTCTTAACATACTAATACTCATTGATTCGGGATTCTAGGACACAAAAAGTTATACAATTCACATGAGGTAAGTAACACTTGTGACCATTTCACAGTGTATAAAACATCAAACCATTATGCTGTGCACCTGAAATTAATATAACTTTATGTGTCAATTTTACCTAAATCAATCAGTCAATAATGAAGCATCTTCCTACGCGCCCTGGGGTCTGTTTCCTGGTGGCGGCAGCAGCCCCTTTAAGGGAACCGCACGTTAACACTCACTTGGACTTGGCCTTGAATCAACTCCGAGGCCACTGGCCTACTGTTTGTATCAGTTCACTGTTCACTCACGGAAGGTCCAGCTTCAGTGTGGGCCCCTTTACAATGAGCTGATAGGTAAAGAAAAGCAGTGCGGTTGCAGAGACAGAAAACCCTTGGAAAGGGGCGAAGAATCAGGGGTAGAAATAAAATACCCTGTTGAACTGCGTGGCATTTGGTGGCACGTGACGACTTTAGAAAATCAACAGTGTCTCCACAGGACATTGTCTCCCTCCTCCGAGGAGCCCAGTCCCCTCCCCTGGGTGAGGCTGGACTGAGGGCCTCTGTTCTCAGGAGCAGGTGCGGCTGAGGGGCGGTGCGCGGCCAGGTCATAAATGGCCCGGAGGCCTCCTCAGGTCTCTCAGGTCACTGGCTCTGGGCGAGTCAAGGCCCTGCGGGGACACCCAGGTGGACTGACCCTGGGCCTCCTGCAGGAGCCCTGGGCGTGGGCCCTCTTGGAAGTGCATCCTGCAGCCCAGGGCAGCCCAGCCCCCGCCTGGCCAGCCTCCCAGGGCAGCGGGGCAGGGAGTGGCTTCAGGTGAGGCAGCTAAGCCGCTTCCAAATCCTGCCCCTGCCAACAATGGGACCGACCAGAGAGGCTGTTGTTTTAAGACAGTGTGTTTGGGGGAATTTGTTACACAGCGATCAGTGACTAGTATACTAGGTGTTAAATGGTGGTACTCTTGCCTGGTGTTTTTTTAAAAAAAAATATCTTTATTGATTTCAGAGAGAGCAAGGGAGAGGGAGAGAGAGACAGAAACACTCAGGAGAGAGAAACATCACCGATCGCCTGCCTCCTGCGCGCCCCCTGCTGGGGATCGAGTCCACAACCCGGGCAGGAGCCCTGACCAGGAGTCGAACCGCGACCTCTCGGTTCCTGGGTTGACCCTCAATCGCTCAGCCACTTTGGACGGCCAGCTATACCTCTCTCTGCCCTCAGCTTCCTTGGCTTGTGAAGTTGTGATAAGGGTTGTTCACAAATATTCTGAGTCCCGTCCTCCCAGGCGCCTGGTAGGGTTGTCCCTCCAGACCCAGGAGGGACTGGTCCCAGGACGGCTCCCAGACATCACATCACTGGACGCTCAAGCCCCTCCTGTGAGTGCACCAGGGACTGGGGTGCTGTTAACTGGACACTTAGGGAGCTTTGCTGTGTTGTTATCATTGTTACTGAAGGAAATTGACCCAACTAAACAACGTACAAACTCCAACATGCAACAAATTATGAAATTAATAATGCACAGGGATGCATAGTCTGCTCATAGCTGGGCTTACTGGAAGTTTAATTTATGGTAACTCAAAAATGGGAGGACTGAGGTATAAAATAAATGACAGACAGAAAATGACAGTGCAGTATTTGAAAATGTAATAATAACTAGTGCTTTTAAAAATGTTTAAATTTTCAACAATTGTCCATGGTTTCTAAACACCAATTAAAATGTATTGAGATTACACTGGAAATTAAGAATATATTTATTTTAATAATTTATCTTTATTGTTGAAAGTATTAAAGATCTCCCCCTTTTATCTCTATGTATACGAAAATATTTGTTTATTTTAAAAAAGAAATACATCTCTCACATATAGCCAATTTTGGTAAAATATTAAATTGATTATAATATTGATGACCTGTACTAACTTTATAACATTAAAATTAAAATGTTGTAAACATTTAAAAAACTTATGGCCTCATGACGTTTGACATAAGAATGTATAAAATCATTGTCATTTGTAAGATGATGAAAATATGCATTGCTCTGCAAATTTTCGTGTATAGAAGTCAGAGTCCCCCAGACGTTTTGGAGACATAATCTAGCTTTTCTGTGACATGTTTTCTAGCCACACTATCAGGAGCATCTTCACATGACTCCCCCCAATCCCTGTGGAGTGGCTCCCACACTGTGGAACTCAGAAGACAGAAAACAATCTACTTTAATACCCCCGGGTGGGTACGTGACAATTATTCCATCGATTGCTCCTTAGTGTCACCTTACAGCACAGATACTTTCCACTCGACAATTCTTTCAAAAGCACAGACAGCCCTGGCCGGGGTGCCTGCGGGGTTAGAGCTTCGGCCGGGCCCCGAAGGGCTGCCTGTTGGGTTCCAGGTTCGACCCCTGGCCCAGGCTGGGGCGCGTGGGGAAGGCGACCGGTCGATGTGTCTCCTACATCGGAGTTTCTCTCTGTCGCAATAGGAAAAATATCCTTGGGGTTAGGATTAACACCCGCAACAGCAAAAAGACAAACGAGCCCGGACAAGGTCACATTTAAGAAGGAAGCTAAACACTCAGGTCGTTTTCAACTTACCCCGTCCCTGAGCCCAGGGGGCCCACAGGGCGAGCAGGACGCTGACCAGCAGCAGCATGTTGGGGCGCCCGGTGCTGCACCAACAGGTGCTGGGCCGCGCTGCGCGAGGTTTCAGATCCGCTGCACGAGCAGTTGTGAAACGCGAATTTAAGGGAAACACCAGAAGCTAGTTTATCGAGGCGACTCAGTAAATATCAAAGTTCAGTGAGTTTTGCAAAAGCCCCTCCATTTTTCATTAATAATCTACTACTGTGACTGCCAAAAACGTATATGAAAAGCCCTAGATCAATTACTAAAAACACAGACACTTAATAACCAACAAATGGTATAAAATGAAATGCTGAAAGCACAGGCTCATGGAAAGAATGCAGGGGGTTCTCAGGAATGCTGACACACAGATGGCACAAATGAGCAGCGATTAGCAAATGGCATAAATAAGCCATCAATATTCATTACTGATGTTAAATTAAAACTAAACGCCAATTACAAAACATGACACCGTGCCCGGTGGCCTGGCTCAGCGGTTGAGCATCGACCCGGGATCCAGGAAGTCAGGGGTTCGATCCCGGTCAGGGCCAGGGCCCAGGTTGCGGCTCGATTCCCGGCTGGGGGTCCCCAGGGGGCAGCGGGTCAATGACTCTCATCACTGATGTTTCTCTCCCTCTCCCTCCTCTCTCTGAAATCAATAAAAATATATTTAAAAAGCAAAACAAAACAAAACGAAAGTGACACCATAAAAACAGAACGTTGAAAAATGCAAACCTTGTATTAAGCAATTGTGTAAAAAGTGAGTGGTTCTGGTAATATCAGATACAATGACGTTCAAAAGGGAAACACCAGAGGACATGAAAAGTGTCTTAATGATAAAACATTCAGCCCAGGTGATTTCCAATTCACTGAGGGAGGGAAAACAGCGTGAACAGCGTAGGGAGAGCGTAGAATGTGAATTTGTAATTGAAAAAAACTCTCAGAATTTCACGAAAAGAGAGTTACTGGAACTAATACACAAAAGCATTTTCTTTATATTGGGGGGAAAAAAATCTTAGAAAATGAAATGTTAAAAAGAACACTATCTTTTATAAACATTAAAAAAAAACCCTTAAAATATTAAGGGATAAATTTGACAAAATATTGGTAAGATCGCTACACTGCAAACTGCAAAACATTACTGAGAAAAAATTTAAAGACAAATAGATGATGAGGCCCATGATGTTTGCGGATCGGAAGACTTGCTATCAGTGAGATGTCAATTCTCAATTAATTTATGCTTTCAATATGGCCCAAGTAAAAGGACCCTATTTAACAACAACAAAATCACTGACAACATGATTCAAAAATTCCTTAAAACAACCGGAAGGTCTTTAATCCTAAATACCTAGATGGAAAATAAATAGTCTGTTTATCACGGTGTGAGGGTGTCGTGGGAAGGACACAGAGTTCATTCAGTTCGGGTCATAACTATAAGAACATACAATTCAAAAGTTTCTGCCTCAGAAAATGAGCATGAACTCCAAAAGCCAGTAACAACCTGGGGACTATTTCTAATTTATATCACAGAAGTGTGAGATGAAATGTGACGATCCTATTGTCTCTAAACGAAAACAACAATATGGAAAAGAGACTGGTGTCCATCAGAAAGTTCAGAGAAACCCCAAACAGATGGTACTTACAACACTAGCGCACGAAAGCACATTCGGTACAAAGTACACACGAAAACTCCACGGGGGGCCATGTATCATCTACCAAAGAGGGGGGCTGTTCAACAGGTTGACAACACACCCCTATGGGAAACCAGAAGCCCATGAGATTGCCTGATGGCCCGCTAGCCTCCCTTGGGGAGTCTGTCCTGACAGTGTCCACCTGGCCGTGGCAGAGTTCTCTACGCCTCTCAGGCCGCACGCTCCTGCCCTCGGGGTCTGTTTATGTTCCACTAGCATGTCTTGTGGTTCGGGGGGACATATGTTGAGGACAGAGAAGTGGGAAACACAGGAATTGAAGACCCGCGCGCCGGTTCCCTGCGGCGGAGGGAGCGCATCCCTGTACCTCCTCCCGGCCTTTGTCCTGTAAACTTCTGGGCACCGTTCAGGGCACATTGTGCGGATGTGCGGGTGTGACTGTCCCTGACCTTGTATTTTATCAGTTTTTATGTCCGTGTTACAACGGCTCTGCCCCACTGAGGTTCTAGCACCTCTCTATGATTTGTCTGAATTATTACACCTGCTAGATGGACATGCAGAGGGTCTCGCATCTCGTCACTTTTGGGGTGTATTAAGCTACTGGTAGAGAAGCAACACTAACTAATAACCTTTAACGTCTAATGGGCAGCATGGGTGTGACAGAGTTTGGTTTTTACGTGTTTGTGAAGTAATTTTATGTTGAAGGTGCAGACAAGCATGTCTTCCCATTTCCTCTGACATAAGAGTCTCAAAAGCCTCAGCGGTTGTGAGGAAGCTTCGAGAAGTGAGGGGAACGCGGGGTGGGAGCGGGCCGGGAACGCAGCTCAGTTCGGGCCACAGACATTTCATGAACAGAACACGCAGCCTTTGGGTTTGTCCCATTTTAATGAGATGCTTTTAGGAAGTGATTCATTGGTCTCTCGGATTCTAGTGACATCGTCCACATAATACTTAACACAAACTTTGAGTTATGAATAAAAATGAGTTAAATCTACTTGAAAAACTAAATTGTGAAGAATTTGGTTTAATAATAAAAAAATTCTGAATGAATGTGCCTACTTTGATTTTAAGACTGCCACGTAACTGTCATTTCATGCACAAGTGGGATATGCCACTTTCCCTTCTAGACAGAGTGCTCGGAATGCAGACTCTGGTGACACCTTTCTGTATCCGTATTTACATGTAAACTCAATATAGTCATCTGTTCTTGAATAAATTTTTTTTGCATCTATCCATTTAAGCCTTATGTGATGTTTTTCCATGGTTTCTTCTGATATTACACAAGCGTCTGAAGGAAAAAAAAAGGAACATAAAGCGTTAATTAGTATCCAAATATTTTCCACAGAATTTTAGATTTTCATGTAGAATCTTCTACACAGATCCAGGAGTTTATTCTCAAAATCTTTTCCAAACCAATGCACTGAAAACCCATCATGTACACGTAAGTCATTTAAGACGACCAATGGCAGTAAAATGAGGAACTATCTGTAACGCGTGATCATCACATGTCGACCCGAGTCCACTACGAAGAGCTTTCACTGAAGAATCGCTGAAGGGGGTGGGCGGAGGTGGGGAGGGTGCAGGGGAATAAATGGTGATGGGGAAAATGAAGTAAAATAAAGACAAATAGCTTTTGGTTGCTCACGAATTTCTCAAACTTCGTAACCTCGCGTATTACTATTTGGCTGTCAAGCATCTAAGAGAGTGGTTGATAGTCCGTGAAAGTTCTGTTCTAAACAGCAAAGCGTGACAGTCACTGCACGTATTTCCCGGGGCCCACAAGGACAGTAAAGGACTCACCTAAGCATTTCGGTGGCTCACTCCACTTTCCATCGCGACACTCTATTTTCCTGTTTCCCTGAAGTTCGTAGTAGGACTGACACTGATACTCCACTGAAGACCCCGGAGCATAGCGTGCCAATGGGTACGTGGTAATGTCTCCATTGTCAATAGTAGGAGGGGGCCCACATTTCCACCTGGACTCTAAAAAGAGATGTTATTGGATTTACTGAGTGATCGGCAGATCTTCAGGTGGCCGTGGGCTAGGTGGAAGGGACACTGGCCCCTTTCAGCCCCAATCACCCAATGAGGGGCGGCTGGGCCGCAGCACTAGAGCCAGGTGCCCACTCCAAGTATTTTGCACAGAGACGGGGGACGGGGACTGACACCCTACCTTTGCACTGAGGTGGGTCTGTCCAGGTCCCATTTAAACATGACACCTCTGCGTTGCCGAAGAGATCCAAAGAGTTCTTGCACGCGTAACGTACTGTGAAGCCAGACGAATACCGGGCCATGTTGTTTTGCACAAAGGCGTTTTCCACGGCGGGGGGGCTGCCGCAGGAAGTATCTGAGCAGAAGGAAACAACACGGGTCCCCAAGCCGCGCTCGTGAGAACGCACATCGGCCAACGGGATTCCCACCTGCTTCTGGGCGCTTAAAGCCAGCAGTTCACCTGTCATTAAGACTGGACATTCCCACAAATTTACACAGAAGAGCGACAAAGGAGATAAAGCAATATTTTTCTGGGTGAGTTAAGCTTCTTCCCCATCCTCTCTCGAAGGTTAATAGAGATTTTCAGGCCCATCAAAGTGATGACCTTGCTCTGCAAAACTTTTCAGTTTGATGTAGTCCCATTTGTTTATTTTTTCTTTTATTTCCCTTGCCTGAGCAGACACATCTGAGAAAATGCTGCTACGAGAAATGTCCGAGATTTTACTGCCTATGTTTTCTTCTAGGATTTTTATGGTTTTGAATCTTACATTAAGTCTTTAATCCATTTTGAGTTTACTCTTGTGTAGGGTGTAAGAAGGTGACCCAATTTCATTGTTTTGCTTGTATCTGTCCAATTTTCCCAACACCATTTATTAACCAATGTCACCCCAATAAATTCACTACAGATTTAAACAATTTCTTTTAAAGGCAAAGAAAAAAAGGGTGATGGTTTTTCTGGTCAATTTCCTTCACATTTAATAAAATAAACATAAATTATATAAATTCAAAATGAATTTATAAACCCTAGAAACTCATAATAAAGAGATTATTTGGCATCAGAATTTGGTTTGCAAACGTGCTTTTGAATTGTAGCTTCAGGTCCTTAGAAAAAGACGCACCGAGAAAAAATTAAGAATCAACGTGCTCGGAGGGATAACGAAGCAGGTGAAGGAAGAAGACCACTTAGAAGATCCAAACAGAAATTGAGGGAAACGGAATTTATAATTTTTATAAAAGTACTCTTCGGTCATTGGCGTGCTTACGGGCGCTGCAGTGAGCAACGTGCAGCTCCCGGGTGAGGTTCAGGTGGATATAAAGGAATCACAGGCTAAAGCTACTGTTCCCAGAAAAATGTGTGCGTAGGCTCTGCTGGGAATTCTTCAAGTTTCTGGGTCACAGCCCTGGAGTTTCTGATTCCGAGGTAGCTGAGCCTGTGGATTTCCATTTGCAGTCCTACCAATCCCCCAGGGACTCCGATGCGGCTGAGACCTCTGGGGCTCCAACGCCCACCTCTGAGGACACACTCACTCCTCTAGGTTAAGGCGTTAACCTTCCTCGGTCTGGCCTAAAGCAGAACCTATGTCTTTTTTTTATTGATGCAAGAAGCAATTTTGTATTATATTATTAAAGACACTTTAAAAACAAATTTTCACCCAGCTGGCATGGCTCAGCGGTTGAGCATCGACCTCTGACCCAGGAGATCGGGGTTCGGCTCCTGGTCAGGGCCCAGGCCCAGGCTGCGGGCTCGGTCCCCAGTCGGGGGTGTGCAGGAGGCAGCCCATCAATGACTCTCATCATTGATGTTTCTCTCTCTCTCACCTCTCCGCCTTCTCCCTTCTTCTCTCTGAAATCAGTAAAGACATATTGAAAAGTAATAATAAAAATAAAAATAAATTTTAAAATTTCATCAACATACCTTTGCATGCTAGAGATCCTATCCACCTGTTGTTCTTACATGTTACATAATTGAATCCATCCATTTGGTAATATTCTTGACATCTATAAGTCACTCGGTCTCCTGACCTATATAATGTCTTCCTCGCGCCCACAAAGATGGCATTATCAAAGCTGGGTGGCTGAGGACAAGTTGCTTCTGAAACGCACATACACAAAACAAAAAAACACCCATATACTTGTTCAGTAAAGCTTTAAAAACACATATTGGCCAATAATTATAATCTAGAATATTAGGTATATACCAAACCAATGCATCCTGTATAACATTTTTCTTGTAACTTGGAAATATGTTAGCAGTCGTGACTTAATTACACTGAACGATTCTACATTTATCCAAAGCGTACCGCGGGAACGGTGATATTGAAAGCCCGAGGAGTCGGGCAGACAGGTAACGCTTGAGACCAACTTCTTACATCCAAATTCTTATTTGTCCATACGGACCACCTACAGTATGTACATATTCCTATGTTTTGCTTCTGTCTAAATCTGTTTCCCATAATTACATCAAACATCTTAGAAAATTATGTACTTATAAGGAGATAACTGATAAACTAAAAGGTGAATTGAATAATGCTGAGATTGGTAGGCAGGGACCAGCTGTGATACAGGAAGAGCGATGGGATGTCCATTGGACACGTGGAAAGTGAACTCAGATGACGTCAAAATGAAATACTTCGGCCCCTGTTGCCAAAGTTTTCATATTACTGGGGCTATGAATTCTCTACCAGAATCCAGAACTTTCTAGAGGTACCTTCTAGAATGACTGCAGTTTTATATTTGTATCATTAATGCTCTGAATTATAGATATTTGTCAGCCTTAGAATGAAATTAAGTACACTATACTTGTGCATTCTGGTTCAGGGGACCATTTTCTTCCTTCACATTCTACAGATGCAGGTCCTTGAATTCCAAATCCGTTGAGACAGCTGTACGTATATTTTTGCCCATATTGATAACTGTTTAACACATTATACATATTAGCATTGGGAATCTTAGGTGGTGGTCCACAAGGAAGTCCTAAAAAAACACACACACAAAAAGAATGCATATTTCATTAACTGAAATGTAACTTATTTCATATACTGGCTGTCATATTTGGTACTTTTATTTGAAAGAAAATGACCAACAGGTGCCAATATCACATCACAGAAAAGGTACACAAATGCTTCTAAAACCACCATTGTGTTTTGTGTCCAGCTGTCAGCTTGAACCAAGAACTTGATACAAAAATGGGAACATATCTAAAAATGGGGCTGTCAATGGTTCTCTAACCAATCATGAGTAATAAAAAGAAACACATGAGAATTAATCACCTTAATAAAAGTAGCATATATTGTAAGAGATCAGAAGGGACATAGCAGGGCCCGGCCGGGTGTGGCTCAGCAGTTGAGCATCCACCTAGGATCCAGGAGATCTCGGTTTGATTCCCGAGCAGGGCACATGCCCAGGTTGCGGGCTCCTCGATCCCCAGCAGGGGGTGTGCAGGAGGCAGCCGATCAATGACTCTCTCATCACCGATGTTTCTCTCTCTCTCTCTCTCTCTTCCCCTTCCTCTCTCTGAAATCAATAAAATATATTTTTAAAAAAAGGGACATAAATTTGTAGGAAGAACATAAATTTTTAAAAAAACCTGCAAGCGGAGCCTTCACTAAAACCCAAATGAATATGTAGGAATATGACTATGCAGACCTAGATGAATAGCTGGGTTTGATTTTACTACACTTCCAGTTTTAGTAGGAAACCCCCCCCCCAAAATTAAAAGTGATTTCATTATGAACCAATAAAATGAACAAAAATGGGACTGGTTTGCTTACGCAAAAATTGTTTGGTAAAATGTGTTAATACATAAATGACACATAAATATATAAATGGTTTGGAATATTTGTACATCTAAAGAATTATGCCTTTGATGATGATTATTTTCATCAAAGGCATGATGATTATTGTACCAAAAATAAGCTTTTAGTTTGCCTGCTGTCTTACCTACACACTGAGGTGAAGTCCCCCATTTCCCCAGGTGGCATGTTATCCCATCTTCTTTAGACAGTCTGAAGCCGTCATTACAAGTATAATTTAACTTGGTGCCATGTGCGTAGAGCTGGGGTCCCGGGGTCTCTTCTCCGTCCTCCGCGGCGCCAGGGGACTCGACATGTCCATGCTCCACATGCGGCGGCTCGGGGCAGGGAGCCTTTTCTGTATAAAGAGCAGAGGGCAAGGGTCAGGCGCCAAGGTGGCCTTCCGATGGGACAGTGAAGCCTTCCGATGGGACAGTGAAGCCTTCTGATGGGACAGTGAAGTCTTCC
Source organism: Miniopterus schreibersii (assembly GCF_964146895.1). Taxonomy (NCBI): domain Eukaryota; kingdom Metazoa; phylum Chordata; class Mammalia; order Chiroptera; family Miniopteridae; genus Miniopterus; species Miniopterus schreibersii. The sequence continues at coordinate 1,884,642 of NC_138123.1, forward strand.
GATGGGACAGTGAAGCCTTCTGATGGCTGGGATTTTACAGTAAGGATAATTTGAACAAATGAAATGATTTAATAACTAAAAAACACTTGAAACTTGCAAAGACACAGGGCTCCAGAAAGCCCATGCCACCGGCCATTTGCCCCAGGAGCCCCGTCACCCCTGTTCATCTTCTGGCCTAAAATGCGCATAAGCAGCCGTTGTCTCTGGCACTCCCACAGCCACCCGCCGTTTCCGTTTGTGCTCATTTCTCAGGAGGAGCTGAACGGTGCAGACTGATCTCCGCCCCTGGACTGCAATGCGCTGCTCCCCACAAGGCGACAGGGACGCGGGAGGGCCCCACCGAAAGGCAGCTGAAGCTGGGCCCGCTACTGACCCACGCAGCGCGGGATCGACTCCCAGCTCCCGTTCCTGCACACGATTTCCTCTCCTTCCTGAATTAGAAAGTTTTCTTGACACAGGATAGATATTTTTTCTCCTTCTTGATAATTCACTGTTGTTGTCATATTTTGAGATTTGGGAATCTGAGGTGGGGGTGGGCACCTTGGCGCTTCTAGAAATACAAGAATTAGATTTCTTGGTGAAAAATCGCAAGTTAGAAATATTAGAAGAATAATTCAGGAAATGGTCAGTAATAGGCATCCCAAAAGATCAAGTTATAATGCTATGTCCGCGTTTAAACCTTACACTGTTCCGTCTTATCCGTCACTAACACACCGCCCTGGGTGTATATTCTCACGGCCTACACAGATCCTTACTTTTTCTTCCTTCCACCATCAGTCTTGGAAGGTTTATGTAAAATGCTTTCTGTATATTCTAAGCCTGAGGAAACTGGTACAAATATTGAGGACAGTGGGTCAAGGTGCCCTACAGTTAAAGAGGCGCCGCAAGACATGAAAAGCGGAAACGGGAACGAACCCTGTGTTATTAGAATTTGGTGGTGGCAGTAACTCAGTGTTTTCAAGACAGATGTAAGTGAACAGACAGCCTGGCCGGCGTGGCTCAGCGGTTGAGCATCGACCTAGGATCCAGGAGATCGAGGTTCGATTCCCAGTCAGGGCACAGGCCCGGGTTGCGGGCTCGATCCCCAGTAGGGGGTGCGCAGGAGGCATTGATGTTTCTGTATCTCCCTCCCTCTCCCTTCCTCTCTCTGAAATCAATAAAGACATTTATATATACACACACACGCGCGCAAAGACAGATGAGTAGATGGGTAGATGCCCACAGAGACAGATGGATGCCTACAAAGACAGATACGTAGGTAGACACATGCATCCACAGACGCTTAGATAAGCACATGAGTTATAGGCAAAGGCACATTTGTAACACGAGAAATTGGCAGCAATTGTATTCCAACAGTAATGGGCACGCCCACTGTCCTATGCTAATTTAAAGCCACCATATTTCTGGGTGGTTTGTTATATAGCTGACGAATGCACGATACACTTAATATTCAGAAACAGTGTTTCGGTTATTTTCTAAATTACCTTCCCGCTGCAAAACTATACATAATAAATAGCTAATGAAAAAATTTTAAGACACAGAGACTCCCTTTACAAGGTAGGAAGAAAAATAATACGTTTTGAAAATGTTGTAAACAAGAGCTCACCTCTGCAGGACACTTCAGGCTCCCATCTCCCATTTACGCAGGTTGAGTGTTTCTGCCCTGACTTCCCTCCACATGAGTAGGTCATTTGCCGATTATGCTCAGAGTCAACCCATTCCAACTGGATTCTCTCAGATGTGGTCGGCGTTGGTAATTTACACTTCGCAAGTTCACCTGTTGCTATAAAATGGAAATATTCCACTGAAAACACTAATTAGGAGTATCCAAACAACTAACATAAATATAACTCTACAGTCCAGAGTATAATGAAATTAGAATTCAGGTCTATAAATTCCACCAGCAAAGTCATTCCTGAGCATGTCCATGAGGCGAGCTCTTATGTACGAGCATAGTCCTATGTCCAGTGTTGAAACTGCAGAAACAACCACCATCCTAAAGACCTTCTGCACTCCGGGGACTGCAAGAACACTGGAGGTTCACTTTTTGTCTGATCTACATAGTAGAGTCATCTCATGACTAAATGTGGTCCCACTTGAGAAATATGCAAATTTTCATATCCATTTTTACTTGATCTCAAACATCTCTACATTATATTAATCAACAATCTTAAAACGTTAAGTGGAAAAAAAAACTATCTGTGGATGTAGAAGATAGGAAATTGCTAGTTTAATTACATTTTTAAATAAATTTAATGTAAAATAACAATAAAAGTTGATCTACGGTGCAATGTACAGAATGTGAATATTTAAGCATATCTTTGGCATGATCACCAAAATCCAGAATAAGGAACTGGGTCTTTAAGTCATAACCTATTTTGTATATATTCTTAGAATCTCTGAGAAGCTGTTTTATACATCAGATCATCCTACTATCCAATGATATTATAATGCCATAATAATAAATTTTTGCTGGCTTCGCTACGAGTCATATAGAGACTACTGAAGTTATTTATACAGCCACATATTTCAAAAATGCAATGCAGCTGACAATCCTTTTTGATTTTGATAAGATATCAGTGTAGGTCTTAGGTAGTATTTGTTAATAATTTGCTAATGATGAGAGTCAAGTGAGGTTGAACAAAACAAAACAAAGTCAAGTAAGTGGCCAAAGTAATGATTTTGCAATGCAACCTTGAAAATAAAACTAAAACAGAGGGGACTAATTTAAAACAGACAAGAGGCTTGAGAATTCATCTTATTTTTTAGGACTGGTCCAGAGTGTTGAGGGAGACAAAATGAATCTTTTTCCAGAGATGACTGAAGGAAGCTTTGTAGTCAAAAGGATGTGTGATGGTTGCTGTCATATGCCCTATGATGACTGGTTTCTGAAAGAATTTTTGTTTATTGGGAGAAAATAAACATCTTCAGAAGAGTGGAAAGTTGGATTATAGGGAGGTACAGAATAATCACTGGGGTGGAACATTTTAATCATATGTCTATACGTAAAATTGAGCTTCACACGTGTCAAGCAAACAAAGTTAAGATCAGGGACAGATACATACAATGTTATTGCTGGTTTCTATTTTTCCTCTGTACACACCACTGAACTATAAACAATGAATGTTAGGATTTGTTATAATCTACAACCTGACATTTTCAGGAATATCTCTGAACTTCAAAAATGTGGTTGCAAGTCGAGTTTTACAATAAAACGATTACATGTTATTAAACGTCAACTATAGAAGTGTGTTCTCACCAATGCACTGAGGTGGCTGGGTCCAGTTACCTCTGATACACGTAATGGATCTGTGACCGACCATCGTAAATGCTTCTCCACAACTGAACTCTACTGACATCCCATGGTGATAGGGGGGAGTCGCATGGGACACGTTGCCGTGATCAAGAGCAGGTATATCTCCACATGTACTGTTCTCCTCTGTGAAAGTTCCACAGACATATGTTCATCTTTAAAATGTAATTTATACGCGTATATGAGTCGAAACACAAAGTGCTGAGTGAAGTCGAGAGAGACTGATATTTTGTGCACATTACCAATACACACGGGCGGGGGTGTCCATTCTCCGTCCACACACTGGACCTTCCTAGAGCCCTTCATCAGGAACCTCGGGTTGCAGACATATTCCACCACCTCACCGTGCTCATAGTGTCCCTTCGGTGTCTCTGCGGTTTCCCCATCGGGGAGGGGGGGAGGTGGACCGCACGCCTGTACCACAGCTACGGGAGAAATACTGCATAGTTCAAGGTCACATCGTCTACAACTTAAAATTGTATTAATTTACAACTTAAAGCCCAGGAAAGTGAAGATTTTGCTTTCTTAAATTTATCATTCATGACCCGCTTTATTAGCACGTTCTTTGAGAAAGGAAAAAGAATGGTCTTTGCCCCACATTCACGTCTCCCGGTTCTGTTACTTACACCGAAATAGCATATTGGAAGTATATTTAAGCCCAGGAAACATGTTCAACATTCTAGATGACCTAAAAACATATGCAAACCAATGAGAAAATATAATTGTGTAACTTACAGTGATAGTCACATTCCAGGGAAACATTTCATCAAAACTCTTTTTAAAAAGACCGTCACTGGAGGCGAGCGGTTAGTCAACGAATTTTCACTCTCAGTTACCCACGGGCCTGAATTAACTCCATGACCCTTGAATATTGTTTAGACACAATCAGGGCAACTTGAGGTGAGGCCCATGCTGACAGAAACGTCCAACATTAGTGGTGAAATGTGGTGAAAAAAATACGACTAAAGAGGTCGCTGCAGTGTCAGACACACTATGTCTATCTATGGATACTTCCAATATATAGTTCAAAAAACAACTGAAGATTGATTTCTTAAATAAGGAAATCTGAGGTATCTACTACCCAACACGTGTTCCTCCAAAGTTTATCTCTGGCTTAATGCACTGAGTTATAAGACACACTGGAAGCCAATAGAAAATTCAGAGAGAAAAGCAAAATTAACATCCAAAGTTCTAATTCTCATTTGAGCGGCTGCCAGAGAAATATTCACCTTTACATGTTGGGAGGTTAGGGGACCACCCAAAGTGGTAGCACTGAACCGAATCTGGTCCAAGAAGTTTAAGTCTCCATCTGCAGGAAAATTTCAGCACGTCTCCAACGACATATTTGTCTTTCTGGGGCTGAGCAAGTAAGTTTACTTCTATATCGGGAACGATGCATTCTTTCTCTATAAAAAGTTAAATATTTAATGAGAACATATGTCTAGTCAGTAAACTGTGTATGTCATGCAAAAATAAGTTGCTGGGTGTTGCATAAACAGAGAGGCATCAAATAAAAATCTCCCTGGAAATGCATTATCTGTCATGTTTAATACATTCTTCAAGTCCATATGGGATTCTCAGGACAGCAATAGATGTGTCCTGTAAAAGCTACTTCCTTACAGTGGATCTGATTTTATCACCAACACTTATAAAATCAAATGTTACATTTTGGGTATTATCAAAACATTACTATGCTCTCACATAAAAAACCAAAACATTAGTGCTCCAATTTTAAACTACATGCTTGAATAAAAATTGGCATTTTTGTTTAAATACCAGTGGGGAACCAGGACACTCAGAGAGGCATTTCTAATATATTTCAGTAGAGGAACGTTAAAAGTCACTTAATTGATAAATTAAATCAATTCCTACCAATGCGTTCCCAAGCTCATAAGTTATAAAATTTTCGATAGGAAGCCGTGTTGGCCACCTTGGTTTCTACTGCTCTCTCTTATCACTTCCTCATATTTTCCTTCATGTTTTCCTGTCATACTCCTGATTTTGCATGTTTTTTGGTGTGTGTCTGTGTGTGTGTGTTTAAAGAAGGCCCCTTGAAGGTGTAAAACTTCTGCCTTCATACAACCTGGATCTGCCTCTAATCCCAGAAAACGCATTTATGATCACCTTAAAGCCCCGCCCTTTTACAGAGAGTAAAATCCAAACTCTTTAGGATCCATCTCTTGCCTACACTTCCAGTGTCATCTTGTATCATCTCCCTTTGTCAATCCAGACTCCAGGCTTTATGGTCCTTGAATATTTCTAAACAGGTCAGTTCTTGCTCTCGCTGTTGCGCCGTCCTTAATGGTTCTCAGCCCTTCTGGGCATTGGTGCCGTCCTATGTGAGACAGAGCCCTCCATCCCTCCTATGTTAGAAGCCCTCAGGTTCTTTTGTTTCTTTGCGCGCAGGGTATATAAAAATGTCTTAGACACAGTTGTTCATTTGGTTCACTGGCTTTGTCATTTTTCCCCCATAATGCAAGGAAAGCTCTCAAAAGGCAGACGCCTCGTACTTTTCACCACTTTCTCTCAGCCGACGTGGAGCCGACTAGGTGCGTGTGCACAGCCTGAGTGGAGCGCGATCACCCGGGCCTTAGACACGGAGCGTCTACTTCTCCTGGTCATAAAGTCCCCGTGTGTCGTCTCCCCCTCTCTGAAACCTGTTGTAAACCTTTTCTACTCAGCCTTGTGGTCCTGCCTCCCTTCTCCCGTGTACGCTCCCTGTCACACGACCCTGTCTCCTAGGTCAAGGGGAGCAGAAACGTCCAACTCCAGCTTCCTCACAGCGGGAGAGTCGCACATCCCTGCTCCTTCCATCCGCCTGTTAAAAAGCTGGGAGGAGCCCGGCAGGTGTGGCTCAGAGGTTGAGCCTCGACCTGGGATCCAGGAGATGGGGTTCGATTCCCGGTCAGGGCACAGGCCCGGGTTGGGGCTTGACCCCCAGCAGGGGGCGAGCAGGAGGGAGCCGATCCATGACTCTCATCATTGGTGTTTCTCTCCCTCCCTCTCCCGTCCTCTCTCTGAAGTCAGTATGTACACGTATGTTGGAAGGGGCTCTGCTGCCACGAAAGCCTCGGGCTTCCACAGGAGCTCTGGCTGCCTGTCCCTGCCACCCTGCCGGGGACTCCCAACCTCAGGCACGCAGCCCCTGCCTGCTTCCCTCTGGACTACACACTCCTCGGCATTCGGTGGGCTCTGCCGTCAACCAACTTTTCCCCAAAACTACTTCCTTCCGCACATCGTTTCACTGAGCACTGTCCTGGGCGCCGGTCCCCAGGCAGCCAGCTTCTTGGAGGAGTTATCCCCGCGGCCGTGCACATTTCTGACTAATCGTCTCTCTTCAGCAGGTACTAGTAGGTTCTGTTCCATCCGTCCCACCCAAAACCTTTTCTGGTCTATTTACTGTTGGCTTCTAAGTAGCCAAATCCGCCACCATCTGGGCTCTACAGTTTATAACCCAGTTTTGACCGTCCGCGGGCAGCTCGACCATCATGTGCCCAAGTCAAAAGCTGAGCTGTCCCTCTCAGTGCTCCTTCTACCGCACCCACCCACTTACAAAAAGCCGAATCCATTTGCCTGCCTTCTTATGAAAAATGTAAAGATGCGAGCCCCTTGGTCATTACTGTCTGACACCCAGCATGCAGGAACGTTCCCTGTGTTTTCTCTCACCAGAACGTGTCCCAAATCTGTCCTCTGCGCCTCACCTTCTCAGCCGTCCATCTATCCCCATTCCCACCTAAAAGTCTCCATCATCTTCAGCAGAATCCCCGATTATTTCCCAAATACTGTTTTGTTTTCCAAGCTTTGCACATACTGTCCCCTTGAGCTGGAATATTCTGCATCCGCCCAGCTGCCCACAGACTGCAGTTCTGTTTCTAACCCTGAAAGACAGACAGCTGACCGGCAGACATAAAGGAGAGTCACGCAACAGTCCTCAGAGATATTCGAAATCAGAGACTAGAGAGATCCTCTCGGGACCTGCAGGGACGCACCCCGGAGCTGGGAGGCGCCAGGCACAAACTGGGGAGGAAACTGCTCGGGAAGTTGTAAAAAAATACAGTTTGGGTCATGAGTGACCACAATATGATATAATATTTACAGAATATAAAAGCTTGCATGTAGAATCATAAAACCCGTATACGTTACGAACAGATTTTGTCTATTTGGATAATCCTGAAGATCAGTACTTACCATGACAGGTGGGCGTATCAGACCAACCATGTTCACCACACACTATGACCCCTGTGGTGTGTCCATCTCCGTTTTCATATCCGTCCTGGCATTCATAGGCCAACCTGTCTTTGACCTTAAACCACGTGCCATCACTCTTGGCTCTGGCATTCTCAAATACTGGCATATCACAAGATTCTAATGCATAATAGAATTGAAGATTTCATTTCTAATATTATTTAACGGACAATCCAATTGCATAAGTTCCATCCCAAGAACAGAAAAAGCTTTATCACTTAGCATGTGCTAATAAATTATGTATCACATAAAAATAATCTAAGCGTACCAGTGGTAAATCATTGTCCTAAAATCGTTACTCATAATACAAACATGTATTTCTACACAGCAGTTTCACCATTGCCTAAATCACCCAAAAAGTTCATTTTAGGAGCATTTTTCTCAATTCATTTAAAGTTAGACATTTATTCCATGCTAGCAGTAAAACAGGCCATAGCAGATGCATTATACTTTTTTTTTTTTTTTAACAAAGCAGAATAGCATTTCGTGAATGCAGATGCCAAACTTGTTAGCAGTTGTGAAATACATGCTTGAGAAAATGAACTGGTTCAACACAAAATTAATTTTCAACAGTGAGTAAATTTTTAACACTATAAAATTCTACTTTAAAGCATACTAAGTTTTAAAGCTCACATGTTAATTTAGCTTTTACAGATACTTCTTAATATATATTCTTCTTTGTATATTCCTTTATGCTTATCAAGATTGAATGTAAAGACAGTTCTATATTTATAATTAGTATAGGAAAACAAAATGTTAAAAATGGTCTCAGTTTTCACTAACTCTTTTCTGGAGTGATGTTAATAAAGGTTTAAATAGTTTACCTCAAATTTTATAACATATTATGCAGTCCGCTAGCTTAAAGGTTTAAAAAAAAGAAAGCAAAACTATAATAATAACAAGAATAATACAGACATTTTTTCTTTCCTATTAAGAGTGTTGTAATGAATAACCGATCTCAATTTAATATAAAATGAGTCTGATATGGATTCAACCTCTATCATTTCTTCTTTCGGTACTTCCCATAGGAAGTGATTCAATTGGAAAAAAAATAAAAATAATAGGAATGGGCATTTTACATGTCCCCTTCACCTAAAGTGAATGGAAAATATCACTGTGTGTCTTGGGATGAGTAAGAAAAAATGAGGAAGCTGTTCTTAGGAAATGTTCATAAACATGGAGGCAGTAAAGCAGAGGAATCTGTCAACAGGATAGAATCCAGTTCCGTCTGGAAGCATTTCGCAGGCTCCACTAACTGTTCCGTGGGTTTTCTAGGGGGAATGGTCTTTCAGAAGACGACCTGCCCTTCAGTATCTAGCATATAAACACACAGGTGAAGTTATCCCAACGTTATGTACTGTGCACCGATACTTTTACTTAACAACTAACTTTCATGTCTAGGAACAAAGACTCTGACATAAAAGTCTGAGCCCCTAAATAGAAGCAGGTACAACAGGCAAAGGTCCCAGCTGAAAATGGGTGAGTTTCCATGAGAATACACAGAAGCCTCCCTGACCTGTTTGCAAATCACAGGATGTCTTACGGTGCAAAAACCTTGAACTGAAAGGTGGGCTTCTATCTACCCGGCTAGTGGTTAATTTTGAAGGTAAAAAAAAAAATTTACCTCTACCTTCTCAAAAACTTTTTATTTAGCTTTTCAAATATTACCACCTCAGCTTCCACCACCCCAAGAAAGAGAATTCAGTTAAAGTAAACTTGTTCAACGGTCATTAAATACTGCACAGGATCCTCATGAATGACTTACTGACGCATTTGGGTTGAGCTGACCATCCACTTTGCAGACACGTAATATATCCCGATGTCTGACCATCCTCTGTTACGTAACCTTGTCTGCAGTTGTATTTTATTTCCTTGTGTAAGGTGTATGTAGATTCAGACTCAGAAATAAATCCATTCTCAATATTTGCCTCTGATTTTAAACATATGTCTGAAGGGAAGAGAGCAGGAGCAGAATGTAAGCGTACGGTCAGTAAACATTCTCACAAGGACTCAGACAATATTACAGCCTAAAAAATAAGGAGTCATTTTTAAATGAAAACCTGCAAAAATCCTAATCACCCAAGGTATGGTGTCAGAGAAAATAAGCTATGAGTTTTTGAAAATATATTAAAGCAAGGCATTAAAAAAATTTGTTTTGGAGCTAAGCAAGATTTAAAATACTCAGATGCCTTGTAAGAAATTGTTATAAATCTGCTTGTCTGATGCAGGGGTGGGGAACATGGAGCCCCTGCACTGTATGTATGTCATTTGGTCTGGCCCTGCCAAGGCAACCACAGGGAGAACTCGAAAGTCAGTAAGTCGAGGAGCTTTTCTCATAGCTACTTTTTAAGTTGATAATTTTGTAAGGCCTGAGAGTGATGTTATAAATATCCAAGTGGCCCTAGGTGGAAAAGAGGTTCCCCACCCCGCTCTAATGAATCTGGAACCCTACAGCATGCCAGAGCTCTCCTAGCAAAGGGTCCTTTCCTAAGACTGACTTGCTTTAAATACTGCTGAGAGGTAGAGCTTACGTGCTGTCCCCCTATGGGAAACAGTGGTCACTCTGTGAGGGGATGGCTGTGTTTAGCAGCTCCATCTGGTGGCCACTTCACAACGTATGCATATGTCGAGACAGAAAACACGTTACGCATATGCAATTCCCATTTTTCAATTACACCCATTAACGCTGATAAAAGAAAAACAAATTGGAAGAGATGAAAGTATGAGCAGAGAGCAAATAGAAAACAGACCCAAGAGAAAATGTAGTTAAATAAAAGGTGCTTCGTTGGAAAAAAGAGTAAAATCGATAAACACAAGGAAAGACTAATGAAGACACTTCTAGCCACACACACACAACAGGGAAACCACTGAGGACCAGATTTGGTTTTGCCCGGCTGGTGTGGCTCAGTGGTTGAGCATCGACCTATGAACCAGGAGGTCACGGTTCGATTCCTGGTCAGGGCTCAGGCCCCGGCTGCCCGCTCGATGCCCAGCTGGGGTCGCTCGGGAGGCAGCCGACCCACATCTATGACAATCACCTGTGAGGCAGCATGGACACAGCCAGTGCCTGCCTGTGACCCCTGGTAGACAGACGCAAGTGAGGTGAGGCCTGGTCTCAAAGTGGCTCCACGGGCAGGTGGGAACTTTCCAGATTACAACACAGGGAGAGAAAGCCCAAGCAGGGCATGTCGGCCACACTCAACAGAAGAAACGAAACCCGCTGTTCTCGAAGAGGTGCCGCCATCAAATGTTGAGGCCAGATCAGCAGAGTGGAAAGAACTGTGGAATGAAAGAGCGAGCGCCACAAATCTGCGCAGCGCTCCCTCGGTTCTTTGGAGGAATATATGACACTACAGCGCCGGGCGAGACCCCGTGAGAATGGCAAGAGTAAGTAGCAGAGGAAAGAGCTACTAGGAAACAATAAATTCCAAGATTTCCAGGACACACACAACTCTGGAAAACATTCACGTGATTTTTTTTTTTTATGTCTTTATTGATTTCAGAGAGAGGAAGGGAGAGGGACAGAGAGAGAGAAACATCAATGATGAGAGAGTCATTGATCGGCTGCCTCCTGCACGCCCCCGACTGGGGATCGAGCCCCCAACCCGGGCATGTGCCCCGACGGGGAATCGAACGGTGATCTCCTGGATCCTAGGTTGAGGCTCAACCGCTGAGCCACGCTGGCCGGGCAAAACACTCCTATTTGATCAGTCAAACTGGAAAGACATCTTTAAACACATATCATTTAGTAGAGAGACCAGAAGAGGCCGTATTCATCCGTATTCTGAAAAAATTAGTCTGAGAGTAAAAGGCTCTCCAAACCAGGCTTATTAGTTTAAAAACAAGCCTTGACTGGATCGCGTTGACTGGAGCCACCTTAGCCTTCCAAAACCAAATACACAACCAGTAAGACTCGACCTCTGCAAGCCCAAACGCCCAAGAGGGACACTTCAGGGAAGGAGGAGCTCAGGAAGGTGGAACTGTTGCTCTCAGCGTCTTCAATGCATCCAATCTTGGATCTTTTTGCTCCAATGGTGACTGAAACTTCTCTGCTGGGTTCTGGACCCCGCAAAGATGCTCTCATCCACGGGTGACTGTCAGAATCAGTGTTCTTTGTGGGGAAGTCAATAGAAACTCCTAACCTGTCATCTTGATTATGAAACGCTATTATTACAGGTTTGCTCTTTATGGTCTTTTGGTAGTTTTCTTTATTTTGCTATTAATATATCAAGAAATTGGCGTTTCCACTCATACACACTTGAAAAAATAAAACCAAATAAGTCCATTGGCAAAACAAGAAGCTGGTTGAAACATTCTGCCACAGTTAGTACAGGTGAGGCCTAGACAACCAGACAGACTGGATCTTAGGCCAGTTTCTTACCGACACGGATGCATTTGGGAGGAGGGACCCATCCATCCTCTGTACAGGTCATTGTGGTCTGCTGATTTTCAAGACTGTAGCCCTGATAGCAGTTAACTTTTAGGGACTGACCCTGTAAATATATTCCTTCAGAAACTGGAGAGTGTCCATTTTCCAAATGATTGAAAACACATTTTCCTAAGATAATGAAAAAACATACACATTAATTTGGTCAAGATAATAAATTAAAACTTATCTTTACAATATTTAAATCAGAATGCATAAGTACCCCAAATAACACATAGCTTAAGAAAAACTGAACTTTGCTAGAAAATAAAACATAATATGAAATGTTCTTTATCTGTAGTTTCCACAACTTACTATGTATAAATGATATAACTATTTTCATAGTCTTTATTTTTATCTCCCGTGTTTTTAATGACAAGCTCCTCATAAAACAAAAACTTACACTGATCTTTCCCTCGACCTTAACTGTCTCACGCAGGCTGAATTGTACTCGTGTTTTGCCTTCTCCGCTCTGAAATGTTTCCACATGCACAGGATGAGAGGTTTACTTACTGAGGCAGGGCACTTTTGGCGACCATCCATCTCGTGTGCATGTAAGGTACTCCCAACTACTCTCTGAAGGAGTCACATAGTTGCTATGACAGGAATAGTAATACCATTTTCCTACTGCTACTGGAAAATATGGTTTATATCTTGCTTCATTATGTAGGTATCCATGTGGTATATCTGGAAAGTCACAGGGCTGAACTAGCAATAGAAGCAAACAGAAAACAGTATACTTAATGTTTTACCTTAATAAACATCAAATGAGAGAGAAATTGTTTCAATTACACTCATTGCATTTGTGATTCTAAGACAAGAAAAGTTATACAATTCACATGAGGTAAATAACACTCGTGACCATTTCACAGTGTATAAAAACATCAAACCATTATGCTGTGCACCTGAAATTAATATAACTTTATGTGTCAATTTTACCTAAATCAATCAGTCAATAATGAAGCATCTTCCTACGCGCCCTGGGGTCTGTTTCCTGGTGGCGGCAGCAGCCCCTTTAAGGGAACCGCACGTTAACACTCATTTGGACTTGGCCTTGAATCAACTCCGAGGCCACTGGCCTACTGTTTGTATCAGTTCACTGTTCACTCACGGAAGGTCCAGCTTCAGTGTGGGCCCCTTTACAATGAGCTGATAGGTAAAGAAAAGCAGTGCGGTTGCAGAGACAGAAAACTCTTGGAAAGGGGAGAAGAATCAGGGGTAGAAATAAAATACCCTGTTGAACTGCGTGGCATTTGGTGGCACGTGACGACTTTAGAAAATCAACAGTGTCTCCACAGGACATTGTCTCCCTCCTCCGAGGAGCCCAGTCCCCTCCCCTGGGTGAGGCTGGACTGAGGGCCTCTGTTCTCAGGAGCAGGTGCGGCTGAGGGGCGGTGCGCGGCCAGGTCATAAATGGCCCGGAGGCCTCTCCAGGTCTCTCAGGTCACTGGCTCTGGGCGAGTCAAGGCCCTGCGGGGACACCCAGGTGGACTGACCCTGGGCCTCCTGCAGGAGCCCTGGGCGTGGGCCCTCTTGGAAGTGCATCCTGCAGCCCAGGGCAGCCCAGCCCCCGCCTGGCCAGCCTCCCAGGGCAGCGGGGCAGGGAGTGGCTTCAGGTGAGGCAGCTAAGCCGCTTCCAAATCCTGCCCCTGCCAACAATGGGACCGACCAGAGAGGCTGTTGTTTTAAGACAGTGTGTTTGGGGGAATTTGTTACACAGCGATCAGTGACTAGTATACTAGGTGTTAAATGGTGGTACTCTTACCCAGTGTTTTAATTCACATATTGGAATTATATTAGTGAGATAAATATATATTCATCCACATATAGTTAACATTGAATAGTGAAAGATTAGAAGTTTTTTATTAACAAAAATGTGGTTTTAATCTTAATTAGAATCGGCTACTTTGAACAGTAGCGAATGCTTTAGATTCTCTGCTTTACATTGTCAGTGAGGCAAAGATCTGGAAGTACTCGGTCTCCTTTAGTTTTAAATTTATCAGAGGTAACTTCAGAATTAAGAAGCAGGTCAAGGTGTGAATGGAACTCACAGCTACATCTTGGAGGAGGCTCCCAGCCGATATCAGTGCATTTCACCGTGTTTCCTCGGGTGGAAGGGTAATACCCACTTTTACAGTTGTATCTGATTATGTGTCCCACTCTGTATTTCGTCCTGTCAGGAGTGAAGTGACTGTTTGCAATCCTTGGAGGCTCACATGTTACTTCTGGGAAGAGAAAGGGCATGTGGGTTACGAGGGAATCTCTACCCACGAAAACAGTCAAGTACATGACAATAAAGATGCCTTTCTTGGTCCGCCACAGAGTGAAATGGCATTCAAAGGAGCAGAGCTCGCACCCCTCCCCGCCCACTCATTCCCCTCCTCACCTTGGCCGCCTGGAGGGTCTGTGCCCCTGCTCTCCTGAACCCTTTCTCCAAAGCTGCCCCATCCATCGTGATGTTCCCTGTGTGGCAAGGACGTCGTAATACATCCCTTCAACTCTGCTTTCCTCTCCCCTCAACTTCCTTGACTTGTCAAGTTGTGGTAAGGACTCTTTCCAAATATTCCGAGTCCCTTCTTTGCACAGGGCAGTGGAATGAGCGTGGCAGTAATATGTTTCCTTTTAGGAAGGACTCTTTAAGAGCCATTGTGGGAGTTTTTAATCTTTTTTTCCCCAGCCGCAGTGGCTACAGAAAGACATGGAAAGACCCTGTGGCTGACTTCCGATTCATGCAACGAACAGAATGAGCAGAGTCCCTTCTGTTCCACATTGGAGGTCAGCATGGGTAGGAAATAAAATTTAGCTTATGAGGCTAATGCAATTTTGGAACATATTTCTCTTACTCTAATAGGATAACCCAGTCCAGGGTTTGGAAATCCTTCTACATAAAGGACCAGATAAAAAGTCTCTGTCCCAACCACTCTGCTTGCCTTTGTAATGGGAAAGTAGCCACAAACAATACATAAACGAATGGGACTGGCTAGGCTCCCGTAATATAACTTGGTTTACAAAGAGGGGACAGGCTGGATTTGACCTGCGTTCTATACCCTTGACCGGGTCTATCCTAATTTATACAGCTCCCCTTTCAGTTCTTTTTTGTCAACTTTACTGTATCTCAACAATGGATCCACTTGCAAATTTCACGAAGAGAGCAACCAAATAATATTGCGAGAATTTTGTTAAATTAATTAGCAGTAGAAGAGCTTCTGGTGATTGCTTTCAAGCAGTGGGCATACATCCCTTGACACATTTTAATTCCTGATTCTCATAATGTCCGTTAAAATAAACGGTGCTACTAAAACATCAGGGCAGGTGTCTCTTTCCAAAATAATAATATCGCCCAGCCGGTGTGGCTCAGCGGTTCAGCATCCACCTAGGATCAGGAGGTCACGGTTCGATTCCTGGTCAGGGCTCAGGCCCCGGCTGCCGGCTCGATGCCCAGCTGGGGTCGCTCGGGAGGCAGCCGACCCACATCTATGACAATCACCTGTGAGGCAGCATGGACACAGCCAGTGCCTGCCTGTGACCCCTGGTAGACAGACGCAAGTGAGGTGAGGCCTGGTCTCAAAGTGGCTCCACGGGCAGGTGGGAACTTTCCAGATTACAACACAGGGAGAGAAAGCCCAAGCAGGGCATGTCGGCCACACTCAACAGAAGAAACGAAACCCGCTGTTCTCGAAGAGGTGCCGCCACCAAAATTTGAGCCCAGATCAGCAGAGTGGAAAGAACTGTGGAATGAAAGAGCGAGCGCCACAAATCTGCGCAGCGCTCCCTCGGTTCTTTGGCGGAATATATGACACTACAGCGCCGGGCGAGACCCCGTGAGAATGGGAAGAGCAAGTAGGAGAAGAAAGACCTACCAGGAAACAATAAATTCCAAGATTTCCAGGGCACACACAACTCTGGAAAACATTCACATGATTTTTTTTTTTTTTATGTCTTTATTGATTTCAGAGAGAGGAAGAAGGGAGAGGGAGAGAGAGAGAAACACTCAGGAGAGAGAAACATCACCGATCGCCTGCCTCCTGCGCGCCCCCTGCTGGGGATCAAGTCCACAACCCGGGCAGGAGCCCTGACCAGGAGTCGAACCGGGACCTCTCGGTTCCTGGGTTGACCCTCAATCGCTCAGCCACTTTGGACGGCCAGCTATACCTCTCTCTGCCCTCAGCTTCCTTGGCTTGTGAAGTTGTGATAAGGGTTGTTCACAAATATTCTGAGTCCCGTCCTCCCAGGCGCCTGGTAGGGTTGTCCCTCCAGACCCAGGAGGGACTGGTCCCAGGACGGCTCCCAGACATCACATCACTGGACGCTCAAGCCCCTCCTGTGAGTGCACCAGGGACTGGGGTGCTGTTAACTGGACACTTAGGGAGCTTTGCTGTGTTGTTATCGTTGTTACTGAAGGAAATTGACCCAACTAAACAACGTACAAACTCCAACATGCAACAAATTATGAAATTAATAATGCACAGGGATGCATAGTCTGCTCATAGCTGGGCTTACTGGAAGTTTAATTTATGGTAACTCAAAAATGGGAGGACTGAGCTATAAAATAAATGACAGACAGAAAATGACAGTGCAGTATTTGAAAATGTAATAATAAGTAATGCTTTTAAAGATGTTTAAATTTTCAACGATTGTCCATGGTTTCTAAACACCAATTAAAATGTATTGAGATTACACTGGAAATTAAGAATATATTTATTTTAATAATTTATCTTTATTGTTGAAAGTATTAAAGATCTCCCCCTTTTATCTCTATGTATACGAAAATATTTGTTTATTTTAAAAAAGAAATACATCTCTCACATATAGCCAATTTTGGTAAAATATTAAATTGATTATAATATTGATGACCTGTACTAACTTTATAACATTAAAATTAAAATGTTGTAAACATTTAAAAAACTTATGGCCTCATGACGTTTGACATAAGAATGTATAAAATCATTGTCATTTGTAAGATGATGAAAATATGCATTGCTCTGCAAATTTTCGTGTATAGAAGTCAGAGTCCCCCAGACGTTTTGGAGACATAATCTAGCTTTTCTGTGACATGTTTTCTAGCCACACTATCAGGAGCATCTTCACATGACTCCCCCCAATCCCTGTGGAGTGGCTCCCACACTGTGGAACTCAGAAGACAGAAAACAATCTACTTTAATACCCCCGGGTGGGTACGTGACAATTATTCCATCGATTGCTCCTTAGTGTCACCTTACAGCACAGATACTTTCCACTCGACAATTCTTTCAAAAGCACAGACAGCCCTGGCCGGGGTGCCTGCGGGGTTAGAGCTTCGGCCGGGCCCCGAAGGGCTGCCTGTTGGGTTCCAGGTTCGACCCCTGGCCCAGGCTGGGGCGCGTGGGGAAGGCGACCGGTCGATGTGTCTCCTACATCGGAGTTTCTCTCTGTCGCAATAGGAAAAATATCCTTGGGGTTAGGATTAACACCCGCAACAGCAAGAAGACAAACGAGCCCGGACAAGGTCACATTTAAGAAGGAAGCTAAACACTCAGGTCGTTTTCAACTTACCCTGTCCCTGAGCCCAGGGGGCCCACAGGGCGAGCAGGACGCTGACCAGCAGCAGCATGTTGGGGCGCCCGGTGCTGCACCAACAGGTGCTGGGCCGCGCTGCGCGAGGTTTCAGATCCGCTGCACGAGCAGTTGTGAAACGCGAATTTAAGGGAAACACCAGAAGCTAGTTTATCGAGGCGACTCAGTAAATATCAAAGTTCAGTGAGTTTTGCAAAAGCCCCTCCATTTTTCATTAATAATCTACTACTGTGACTGCCAAAAATGTATATGAAAAGCCCTAGATCAATTACTAAAAACACAGACACTTAATAACCAACAAATGGTATAAAATGAAATGCTGAAAGCACAGGCTCATGGAAAGAATGCAGGGGGTTCTCAGGCATGCTGACACACAGATGGCACAAATGAGCAGCGATTAGCAAATGGCATAAATAAGCCATCAATATTCATTACTGATGTTAAATTAAAACTAAACGCCAATTACAAAACATGACACCGTGCCCGGTGGCCTGGCTCAGCGGTTGAGCATCGACCCGGGATCCAGGAAGTCAGGGGTTCGATCCCGGTCAGGGCCAGGGCCCAGGTTGCGGCTCGATTCCCGGCTGGGGGTCCCCAGGGGGCAGCGGGTCAATGACTCTCATCACTGATGTTTCTCTCCCTCTCCCTCCTCTCTCTGAAATCAATAAAAATATATTTAAAAAGCAAAACAAAACAAAACGAAAGTGACACCATAAAAACAGAACGTTGAAAAATGCAAACCTTGTATTAAGCAATTGTGTAAAAAGTGAGTGGTTCTGGTAACATCAGATACAATGAAGTTCAAAAGGGAAACACCAGAGAACATGAAAAGTGTCTTAATGATAAAACATTCAGCCCAGGTGATTTCCAATTCACTGAGGGAGGGAAAACAGCGTGAACACCGTAAGGAGAGCATAGAATGTGAATTTGTAATTGAAAAAAACTCTCAGAATTTCACAAAAAGAGAGTTACTGGAACTAATACACAAAAGCATTTTGTTTATATTGGGAGAAAAAAATCTTAGAAAATGAAATGTTAAAAAGAACACTATCTTTTATAAACATTAAAAAAAAACCCTTAAAATATTAAGGGATAAATCTGACAAAATATTGGTAAGATCGCTACACTGCAAACTGCAAAACATTACTGAGAAAAATTTTAAAGACAAATAGATGATGAGGCCCATAATGTTTGTGGATCGGAAGACTTGCTATCAGTGAGATGTCAATTCTCAATTAATTTATGCTTTCAGTATGGCCCAAGTAAAAGGACCCTATTTAACAACAACAAAATCACTGACAACATGATTCGAAAATTCATTAAAACAACCGGAAGGTCTTTAATCCTAAATACCTAGATGGAAAATAAATAGTCTGTTTATCACGGTGTGAGGGTGTCGTGGGAAGGACACAGAGTACATTCAACACGGGTCATAATTGTAAGAACATACAATTCAAAACTTTCTGCCTCAGAAAATGAGCATGAACTCCAAAAGCCAGTAACAACCTGGAGACTATTTCTAATTTATATCACAGAAGTGTGAGATGAAATGTGACGATCCTATTGTCTCTAAACGAAAACAACAATATGGAAAAGAGACTGGTGTCCATCAGAAAGTTCAGAGAAACCCCAAACAGATGGTACTTACAACACTAGCGCACGAAAGCACATTCGGTACAAAGTACACACGAAAACTCCACGGGGGGCCATGTATCATCTACCAAAGAGGGGGGCTGTTCAACAGGTTGACAACACACCCCTATGGGAAACCAGAAGCCCATGAGATTGCCTGATGGCCCGCTAGCCTCCCTTGGGGAGTCTGTCCTGACAGTGTCCACCTGGCCGTGGCAGAGTTCTCTACGCCTCTCAGGCCGCACGCTCCTGCCCTCGGGGTCTGTTTATGTTCCACTAGCATGTCTTGTGGTTCGGGGGGACATATGTTGAGGACAGAGAAGTGGGAAACACAGGAATTGAAGACCCGCGCGCCGGTTCCCTGCGGCGGAGGGAGCGCGTCCCTGTACCTCCTCCCGGCCTTTGTCCTGTAAACTTCTGGGCACTGCTCAGGGCACATTGTGCGGATGTGCGGGTGTGACTGTCCCTGACCTTGTATTTTATCAGTTTTTATGTCCGTGTTACAACGGCTCTGCCCCACTGAGGTTCTAGCACCTCTCTATGATTTGTCTGAATTATTACACCTGCTAGATGGACATGCAGAGGGTCTCGCATCTCGTCACTTTTGGGGTGTATTAAGCTACTGGTAGAGAAGCAACACTAACTAATAACCTTTAACGTCTAATGGGCAGCATGGGTGTGACAGAGTTTGGTTTTTACATGTTTGTGAAGTAATTTTATGTTGAAGGTGCAGACAAGCATGTCTTCCCATTTCCTCTGACATAAGAGTCTCAAAAGCCTCAGCGGTTGTGAGGAAGCTTCGAGAAGTGAGGGGAACGCGGGGTGGGAGCGGGCCGGGAACGCAGCTCAGTTCGGGCCACAGGCATTTCATGAACAGAACACGCAGCCTTTGGGTTTGTCCCATTTTAATGAGATGCTTTTAGGAAGTGATTCATTGGTCTCTCGGATTCTAATGACATCGTCCACATAATACTTAACACAAACTTTGAGTTATGAATAAAAATGAGTTAAACCTACTTGAAAAACTAAATTGTGAAGAATTTGGCTTAATAATAAAAAAATTCTGAATGAATGTGCCTACTTTGATTTTAAGACTGCCACGTAACTGTCATTTCATGCACAAGTGGGATATGCCACTTTCCCTTCTAGACAGAGTGCTCGGAATGCAGACTCTCGTGACACCTTTCTGTATCCATATTCACATGTAAACTCAATATAGTCATCTGTTTTTGAATAAATTTTTTTTTCATGTGTCCATTTGAGCCTTATGTGATGTTTTTTCATGGTTTCTTCTGATATTACACAAGCGTCTGAAGGAAAAAAAAAGGACCATAAAGCGTTAATTAGTATCCAAATATTTTCCACAGAATTTCAGATTTTCATGTAGAATCTTCTACACAGATCCAGGAATTTATTCTCAAAATCTTTTCCAAACCAATGCACTGAAAACCCATCATGTACACATAAGTCATTTAAGACGACCAATGGCAGTAAAATGAGGAACTATCTGTAACACGTGATCATCACATGTCGACCCGAGTCCACTACGAAGAGCTTTCACTGAAGAATCGCTGAAGGGGGTGGGCGGAGGTGGGGAGGGTGCAGGGGAATAAATGGTGATGGGGAAAATGAAGTAAAATAAAGACAAATAGCTTTTGGTTGCTCACGAATTTCTCAAACTTCATAACCTCGCGTATTACTATTTGGCTGTCAAGCATCTAAGAGAGTGGTTGATAGTCCGTGAAAGTTCTGTTCTAAACAGCAAAGCGTGACAGTCACTGCACGTATTTCCCGGGGCCCACAAGGACAGTAAAGGACTCACCTAAGCATTTCGGTGGCTCACTCCACTTTCCATCGCGACACTCTATTTTCCTGTTTCCCTGAAGTTCGTAGTAGGACTGACACTGATACTCCACTGAAGACCCCGGAGCATAGCGTGCCAATGGGTACGTGGTAATGTCTCCATTGTCAATAGTAGGAGGGGGCCCACATTTCCACCTGGACTCTAAAAAGAGATGTTATTGGATTTACTGAGTGATCGGCAGATCTTCAGGTGGCCGTGGGCTAGGTGGAAGGGACACTGGCCCCTTTCAGCCCCAATCACCCAATGAGGGGCGGCTGGGCCGCAGCACTAGAGCCAGGTGCCCACTCCAAGTATTTTGCACAGAGACGGGGGACGGGGACTGACACCCTACCTTTGCACTGAGGTGGGTCTGTCCAGTTCCCATTTAAACATGACACTTCTGCGTTGCCGAAGAGATCCAAAGAGTTCTTGCACGCGTAACGTACTGTGTCGCCAGACGAATACCGGGACATGTTGTTTTGCACAAAGGCGTTTTCCACGGCGGGGGGGCTGCCGCAGGAAGTATCTGAGCAGAAGGAAACAACACGGGTCCCCAAGCCGCGCTCGTGAGAACGCACATCGGCCAACGGGATTCCCACCTGCTTCTGGGCACTTAAAGCCAGCAGTTCACCTGTCATTAAGACTGGACATTCCCACAAATTTACACAGAAGAGCGACAAAGGAGATAAAGCAATATTTTTCTGGGTGAGTTAAGCTTCTTCCCCATCCTCTCTCGAAGGTTAATAGAGATTTTCAGGCCCATCAAAGTGATGACCTTGCTCTGCAAAACTTTTCAGTTTGATGTAGTCCCATTTGTTTATTTTTTCTTTTATTTCCCTTGCCCGAGGAGACATATCTGAGAAAATACTGCTACGAGAAATGTCCGAGATTTTACTGCCTATGTTTTCTTCTAGGATTTTTATGGTTTTGAATCTTACATTAAGTCTTTAATCCATTTTGAGTTTACTCTTGTGTAGGGTGTAAGAAGGTGACCCAATTTCATTGTTTTCCTTGTATCTGTCCAATTTTCCCAACACCATTTAATAACCAATGTCACCCTAATTAATTCACTACAGATTTAAACCATTTCTTTTAAAGGCAAAGAAAAAAAGGGTGATGGTTTTTCTGGTCATTTTCCTTCACATTTAATAAAATAAACATAAATTATATAAATTCAAAATGAATTTATAAACCCTAGAAACTCATAATAAAGAGATTATTTGGCATCAGAATTTGGTTTACAATCATGCTTTTGAATTGTAGCTTCAGGTCCTTAGAAAAACACGCACCGAGAAAAAATTATGAATCAACGTGCTCGGAGGGATAACCAAGCAGGTGAAGGAAGAAGACCACTTAGAAGATCCAAACAGAAATTGAGGGAAACAGA
Source organism: Miniopterus schreibersii (assembly GCF_964146895.1). Taxonomy (NCBI): domain Eukaryota; kingdom Metazoa; phylum Chordata; class Mammalia; order Chiroptera; family Miniopteridae; genus Miniopterus; species Miniopterus schreibersii. Next base: position 1,907,041 of record NC_138123.1, read on the forward strand.
ATTTATAATTTTTATAAAAATACTCTTCAGTCATTGGCGTGCTTACGGGCGCTGCAGTGAGCAACGTGCAGCTCCCGGGTGAGGTTCAGGTGGATATAAAGGAATCACAGGCTAAAGCTACTATTCCCGGAAAAATGTGTGCGTAGACTCTGCTGGGAATTCTTCAAGTTTCTGGGTCACAGCCCTGGAGTTTCTGATTCTGAGGTAGCTGAGCCTGTGGATTTCCATTTGCAGTCCTACCAATCCCCCAGGGACTCCGATGCGGCTGAGACCTCTGGGGCTCCAACGCCCACCTCTGAGGACACACTCACTCCTCTAGGTTAAGGCGTTAACCTTCCTTGGTCTGGCCTAAACCAGAACCTATGTCTTTTTTTTATTGATGCAAGAAGCAATTTTGTATTATATTATTAAAGACACTTTAAAAACAAATTTTCACCCAGCTGGCATGGCTCAGCGGTTGAGCATTGACCTCTGACCCAGGAGATCGGGGTTCGGCTCCTGGTCAGGGCCCAGGCCCAGGCTGCCGGCTCGGTCCCCAGTCCGGGGTGTGCAGGAGGCAGCCAATCAATGACTCTCATCATTGATGTTTCTCTCTCTCTCACCTCTCCGCCTTCTCCCTTCTTCTCTCTGAAATCAGTAAAGACATATTGAAAAGTAATAATAAAAATAAAAATAAATTTTAAAATTTCATCAACATACCTTTGCATGCTAGAGATCCTATCCACCTGTTGTTCTTACATGTTACATAATTGAATCCATCCATTTGGTAATATTCTTGACATCTATAAGTCACTCGGTCTCCTGACCTATATAATGTCTTCCTCGGGCCCACAAAGATGGCATTATCAAAGCTGGGTGGCTGAGAACAAGTTGCTTCTGAAACGCACATACACAAAACAAAAAAACACCCGTATACTTGTTCAGTAAAGCTTTAAAAACACATATTGGCCAATAATTATAATCTAGAATATTAGGTATATACCAAACCAATGCATCCTGTATAATATTTTTCTTGTAACTTGGAAATATGTTAGCAGTCGTGACTTAATTACACTGAATGATTCTACATTTATCCAAAGCGTACCGCGGGAACGGTGATATTGAAAGCCCGAGGAGATGGGCAGACAGGTAACGCTTGAGACCAACTTCTTACATCCAAATTCTTATTTGTCCATATGGACCACCTACAGTATGTACATATTCCTATGTTTTGCTTCTGTCTAAATCTGTTTCCCATAATTACATCAAACATCTTAGAAAATTATGTACTTATAAGGAGATAACTGATAAACTAAAAGGTGAATTGAATAATGCTGAGATTGGTAGGCAGGGACCAGCTGTGATACAGGAAGAGCGATGGGATGTCCATTGGACACGTGGAAAGTGAACTCAGATGACGTCAAAATGAAATACTTCGGCCCCTGTTGCCAAAGTTTTCATATTACTGGGGCTATGAATTCTCTACCAGAATCCAGAACTTTTATAGAGGTACCTTCTAGAATGACTGCAGTTTTATATTTGTATCATTAATGCTCTGAATTATAGATATTTGTCAGCCTTAGAATGAAATTAAGTACACTATACTTGTGCATTCTGGTTCAGGGGACCATTTTCTTCCTTCACATTTTACAGATGCAGGTCCTTGAATTCCAAATCCTTTGAGACAGCTGTACGTATATTTTTGCCCATATTGATAACTGTTTAACACATTATACATATTAGCATTGGGAATCTTAGGTGGTGGTCCACAAGGAAGTCCTAAAAAAACACACACACAAAAAGAATGCATATTTCATTAACTGAAATGTAACTTATTTCATATACTGGCTGTCATATTTGGTACTTTTATTTGAAAGAAAATGACCAACAGGTGCCAATATCACATCACAGAAAAGGTACACAAATGCTTCTAAAACCACCATTGTGTTTTGTGTCCAGCTGTCAGCTTGAACCAAGAACTTGATACAAAAATGGGAACATATCTAAAAATGGGGCTGTCAATGGTTCTCTAACCAATCATGAGTAATAAAAAGAAACACATGAGAATTAATCACCTTAATAAAAGTAGCATATATTGTAAGAGATCAGAAGGGACATAGCAGGGCCCGGCCGGGTGTGGCTCAGCAGTTGAGCATCCACCTAGGATCCAGGAGATCTCGGTTTGATTCCCGAGCAGGGCACATGCCCAGGTTGCGGGCTCCTCCATCCCCAGCAGGGGGTGTGCAGGAGGCAGCCGATCAATGACTCTCTCATCACCGATGTTTCTCTCTCTCTCTCTTTCTTCCCCTTCCTCTCTCTGAAATCAATAAAATATATTTTTTAAAAAAGAAGGGACATAAATTTGTAGGAAGAACATAAATTTTTTAAAAAACCTGCTAGCAGAGCCTTCACTAAAACCCAAATGAATATGTAGGAATATGACTATGCAGACCTAGATGAATAGCTGGGTTTGATTTTACTACACTTCCAGTTTTAGTAGGAAAAACCCCCCCAAAATTAAAAATGATTTCATTATGAACCAATAAAATGAACAAAAATGGGACTGGTTTGCTTATGCAAAAATTGTTTGGTAAAATGTGTTAATATATAAATGACACATAAATATATAAATGGTTTGGAATATTTGTACATCTAAAGAATTATGCTTTTGATGATGATTATTTTCATCAAAGGCATGATGATTATTGTACCAAAAATAAGCTTTTAGTTTGCCTGCTGTCTTACCTACACACTGAGGTGAAGTCCCCCATTTCCCCAGGTGGCATGTTATCCCATCTTCTTTAGACAATCTGAAGCCGTCATTACAAGTATAATTTAACTTGGTGCCATGTGCGTAGAGCTGGGGTCCCGGGGTCTCTTCTCCGTCCTCCGCGGTGCCAGGGGACTCGACGTGTCCATGCTCCACATGCGGCGGCTCGGGGCAGGGAGCCTTTTCTGTATAAAGAGCAGAGGGCAAGGGTCAGGCGCCAAGGTGGCCTTCCGATGGGACAGTGAAGCCTTCCGATGGGACAGTGAAGCCTTCTGATGGGACAGTGAAGTCTTCCGATGGGACAGTGAAGCCTTCCGATGGGACAGTGAAGCCTTCTGATGGGACAGTGAAGTCTTCCGATGGGACAGTGAAGCCTTCTGATGGCTGGGATTTTACAGTAAGGATAATTTGAACAAATGAAATGATTTAATAACTAAAAAACACTTGAAACTTGCAAAGACACAGGGCTCCAGAAAGCCCATGCCACCGGCCATTTGCCCCAGGAGCCCCGTCACCCCTGTTCATCTTCTGGCCTAAAATGCGCATAAGCAGCCGTTGTCTCTGGCACTCCCACAGCCACCCGCCGTTTCCGTTTGTGCTCATTTCTCAGGAGGAGCTGAACGGTGCAGACTGATCTCCGCCCCTGGACTGCAATGCGCTGCTCCCCACAAGGCGACAGGGACGCGGGAGGGCCCCACCGAAAGGCAGCTGAAGCTGGGCCCGCTACTGACCCACGCAGCGCGGGATCGACTCCCAGCTCCCGTTCCTGCACACGATTTCCTCTCCTTCCTGAATTAGAAAGTTTTCTTGACACAGGATAGATATTTTTTCTCCTTCTTGATAATTCACTGTCGTTGTCATATTTTGAGATTTGGGAATCTGAGGTGGGGGTGGGCACCTTGGCGCTTCTAGAAATACAAGAATTAGATTTCTTGGTGAAAAATCGCAAGTTAGAAATATTAGAAGAATAATTCAGGAAGTGGTCAGTAATAGGCATCCCAAAAGATCAAGTTATAATGCTATGTCCGCGTTTAAACCTTACACTGTTTCGTCTTATCCGTCACTAACACACCGCCCTGGGTGTATATTCTCACGGCCTACACAGATCCTTACTTTTTCTTCCTTCCACCATCAGTCTTGGAAGGTTTATGTAAAATGCTTTCTGTATATTCTAAGCCTGAGGAAACTGGTACAAATATTGAGGACAGTGGGTCAAGGTGCCCTACAGTTAAAGAGGCGCCGCAAGACATGAAAAGCGGAAACGGGAACGAACCCTGTGTTATTAGAATTTGGTGGTGGCAATAACTCAGTGTTTTCAAGACAGATGTAAGTGAACAGACAGCCTGGCCGGCGTGGCTCAGCGGTTGAGCATCGACCTAGGATCCAGGAGATCGAGGTTCGATTCCCAGTCAGGGCACAGGCCCGGGTTGCGGGCTCGATCCCCAGTAGGGGGCGCGCAGGAGGCATTGATGTTTCTGTATCTCCCTCCCTCTCCCTTCCTCTCTCTGAAATCAATAAAGACATTTATATATACACACACACGCGCGCAAAGACAGATGAGTAGATGGGTAGATGCCCACAGAGACAGATGGATGCCTACAAAGACAGATACGTAGGTAGACACATGCATCCACAGACGCTTAGATAAGCACATGAGTTATAGGCAAAGGCACATTTGTAACACGAGAAATTGGCAGCAATTGTATTCCAACAGTAATGGGCATGCCCACTGTCCTATGCTAATTTAAAGCCACCATATTTCTGGGTGGTTTGTTATATAGCTGACGAATGCACGATACACTTAATATTCAGAAACAGTGTTTCGGTTATTTTGTAAATTACCTTCCAGCTGCAAAACTATACAGAATAAATAGCTAATGAAAAAATTTTAAGACACAGAGACTCCCTTTACAAGGTAAGAAGAAAAAGAATACGTTTTGAAAATGTTGTAAACAAGAGCTCACCTTTGCAGGACACTTCAGGCTCCCATCTCCCATTTACGCAGGTTGAGTGTTTCTGCCCTGACTTCCCTTCACATGAGTAGTTCATTTGCCGATTATGCTCAGAGTCAACCCATTCCAACTGGATTCTCTCAGATGTGGTCGGCGTTGGTAATTTACAGTTCGCAAGTTCACCTGTTGCTATAAAATGGAAATATTCCACTGAAAACACTAATTAGGAGTATCCAAACAACTAACATAAATATAACTCTACAGTCTAGAGTATAATGAAATTAGAATTTAGGTCTATAAATTCCACCAGCAAAGTCATTCCTGAGCATGTCCATGAGGCGAGCTCTTATGTACGAGCATAGTCCTATGTCCAGTGTTGAAACTGCAGAAACAACAACCATCCTAAAGACCTTCTGCACTCCGGGGACTGCAAGAACACTGGAGGTTCACTTTTTGTCTGATCTACGTAGTAGAGTCATCTCATGACTAAATGTGGTCCCACTTGAGAAATATGCAAATTTTCATATCCATTTTTACTTGATCTCAAACATCTCTACATTATATTAATCAACAATCTTAAAACGTTAAGTGGAAAAAAAAACTATCTGTGGATGTAGAAGATAGGAAATTGCTAGTCTAATTACATTGTTAAATAAATTTAATGTAAAATAATAATAAAAGTTGATCTACGGTGCAATGTACAGAATGTGAATATTTAAGCATATCTTTGGCATGATCACCAAAATCCAGAATAAGGAACTGGGTCTTTAAGTCATAACCTATTTTGTATATATTCTTAGAATCTCTGAGAAGCTGTTTTATACATCAGATCATCCTACTATCCAATGATATTATAATGCCATAATAATAAATTTTTGCTGGCTTCGCTACGAGTCATATAGAGACTATTGAAGTTATTTATACAGCCACATATTTCAAAAATGCAATGCAGCTGACAATCCTTTTTGATTCTGATAAGATATCAGTGTAGGTCTTAGGTAGTATTTGTTAATAATTTGCTAATGATGAGAGTCAAGTGAGGTTGAACAAAACAAAACAAAGTCAAGTAAGTGGCCAAAGTAATGATTTTGCAATGCAACCTTGAAAATAAAACTAAAACAGAGGGGACTAATTTAAAACAGACAAGAGGCTTGAGAATTCATCTTATTTTTTAGGACTGGTCCAGAGTGTTGAGGGAGACAAAATGAATCTTTTTCCAGAGATGACTGAAGGAAGCTTTGTAGTCAAAAGGATGTGTGATGGTTGCTGTCATATGCCCTATGATGACTGGTTTCTGAAAGAATTTCTTTGTTTATTGGGAGAAAATAAACATCTTTAGAAGAGTGGAAAGTTGGATTATAGGGAGGTACAGAATAATCACTGGGGCGGAACATTTTAATCATATGTCTATACGTAAAATTGAGCTTCACACGTGTCAAGCAAACAATGTTAAGATCAGGGACAGATACATACAATGTTATTGCTGGTTTCTATTTTTCCTCTGTACACACCACTGAACTATAAACAATGAATGTTAGGATTTGTTATAATCTACAACCTGACATTTTCAGGAATATCTCTGAACTTCAAAAATGTGGTTGCAAGTCGAGTTTTACAATAAAACGATTACATGTTATTAAACGTCAACTATAGAAGTGTGTTCTCACCAATGCACTGAGGTGGCTGGGTCCAGTTACCTCTGATACACGTAATGGATCTGTGACCGACCATCGTAAATGCTTCTCCACAACTGAACTCTACTGACATCCCATGGTGATAGGGGGGAGTCGCATGGGACACGTTGCCGTGATCAAGAGCAGGTATATCTCCACATGTACTGTTCTCCTCTGTGAAAGTTCCACAGACATATGTTCATCTTTAAAATGTAATTTATACACGTATATGAGTAGAAACACAAAGTGCTGAGTGAAGTCGAGAGAGACTGATATTTTGTGCACATTACCAATACACACGGGCGGGGGTGTCCATTCTCCGTCCACACACTGGACCTTCCTAGAGCCCTTCATCAGGAACCTCGGGTTGCAGACATATTCCACCACCTCACCGTGCTCATAGTGTCCCTTCGGTGTCTCTGCGGTTTCCCCATCGGGGAGGGGGGGAGGTGGACCGCACGCCTGTACCACAGCTACGGGAGAAATACTGCATAGTTCAAGGTCACATCGTCTACAACTTAAAATTGTATTAATTTACAACTTAAAATCCAGGAAAGTGAAGATTTTGCTTTCTTAAATTTATCATTCATGACCCGCTTTATTAGCACGTTCTTTGAGAAAGGAAAAAGAATGGTCTTTGCCCCACATTCACGTCTCCCGGTTCTGTTACTTACACCGAACTAGCATATTGGAAGTATATTTAAGCCCAGGAAACATGTTCAATATTCTAGATGACCTAAAAACATATGCAAACCAATGAGAAAATATAATTGTGTAACTTACGGTGATAGTCGCATTCCAGGGAAACATTTCATCAAAACTCTTTTTAAAAAGACCGTCACTGGAGGCGAGCGTTTAGTCAACGAATTTTCACTCTCAGTTACCCACGGGCCTGAATTAACTCCATGACCCTTGAATATTGTTTAGACACAATCAGGGCAACTTGAGGTGAGGCCCATGCTGACAGAAACGTCCAACATTAGTGGTGAAATGTGGTGCAAAAAATACGACTAAAGAGGTCGCTGCAGTGTCAGACACACTATGTCTATCTACGGATACTTCCAATATATAGTTCAAAAAACAACTGAAGATTATTTTCTTAAATAAGGAAATCTGAGGTATCTACTACCCAACACGTGTTCCTCCAAAGTTTATCTCTGGCTTAACGCACTGAGTTATAAGACACACTGGAAGCCAATAGAAAATTCAGAGAGAAAAGCAAAATTAACATCCAAAGTTCTAATTCTTATTTGAGCGGCTGCCAGAGAAATATTCACCTTTACATGTTGGGAGGTTAGGGGACCACCCAAAGTGGTAGCACTGAACCGAATCTGGTCCAAGAAGTTTAAGTCTCCGTCTGCAGGAAAATTTCAGCACGTCTCCAACGACATATTTGTCTTTCTGGGGCTGAGCAAGTAAGTTTGCTTCTATATCGGGAACGATGCATTCTTTCTCTATAAAAAGTTAAATATTTAATGAGAACATATGTCTAGTCAGTAAACTGTGTATGTCATGCAAAAATAAGTTGCTGGGTGTTGCATAAACAGAGAGGCATCAAATAAAAATCTCCCTGGAAATGCATTATCTGTCATGTTTAATACATTCTTCAAGTCCATATGGGATTCTCAGGACAGCAATAGATGTGTCCTGTAAAAGCTACTTGCTTACAATGGATCTGATTTTATCACCAACACTTATAAAATCAAATGTTACATTTTGGGTATTATCAAAACACTACTATTCTCTCACGTAAAAAACCAAAACATTAGTGCTCCAATTTTAAACTACATGCTTGAATAAAAATTGGCATTTTTGTTTAAATACCAGTGGGGAACCAGGACACTCAGAGAGGCATTTCTAATATATTTCAGTAGAGGAACGTTAAAAGTCACTTAATTGATAAATTAAATCAATTCCTACCAATGCGTTCCCAAGCTCATAAGTTATAAAATTTTCGATAGGAAGCCGTGTTGGCCACCTTGGTTTCTACTGCTCTCTCTTATCACTTCCTCATATTTTCCTTCATGTTTTCCTGTCATACTCCTGATTTTGCATGTTTTTTGGTGTGTGTCTGTGTGTGTGTGTTTAAAGAAGGCCCCTTGAAGGTGTAAAACTTCTGCCTTCATACAACCTGGATCTGCCTCTAATCCCAGAAAACGCATTTATGATCACCTTAAAGCCCCGCCCTTTTACAGAGAGTAAAATCCAAACTCTTTAGGATCCATCTCTTGCCTACAATTCCAGTGTCATCTTATATCATCTCCCTTTGTCAATCCAGACTCCAGGCTTTATGGTCCTTGAATATTTCTAAACAGGTCAGTTCTTGCTCTCGCTGTTGCGCCGTCCTTAATGGTTCTCAGCCCTTCTGGGCATTGGTGCCGTCCTATGTGAGACAGAGCCCTCCATCCCTCCTATGTTAGAAGCCCTCAGGTTCTTTTGTTTCTTTGCGCACAGGGTATATAAAAATGTCTTAGACACAGTTGTTCATTTGGTTCACTGGCTTTGTCATTTTTTCCCCCATAATGCAAGGAAAGCTCTCAAAAGGCAGACGCCTCGTACTTTTCACCACTTTCTCTCAGCCGACGTGGAGCCGACTAGGTGCGTGTGCACAGCCTGAGTGGAGCGCGATCACCCGGGCCTTAGACACGGAGCGTCTACTTCTCCTGGTCATAAAGTCCCCGTGTGTCGTCTCCCCCTCTCTGAAACCTGTTGTAAACCTTTTCTACTCAGCCTTGTGGTCCTGCCTCCCTTCTCCCGTGTACGCTCCCTGTCACACGACCCTGTCTCCTAGGTCAAGGGGAGCAGAAACGTCCAACTCCAGCTTCCTCACAGCGGGAGAGTCGCACATCCCTGCTCCTTCCATCCGCCTGTTAAAAAGCTGGGAGGAGCCCGGCAGGTGTGGCTCAGAGGTTGAGCCTCGACCTGGGATCCAGGAGATGGGGTTCGATTCCCGGTCAGGGCACAGGCCCGGGTTGGGGCTTGACCCCCAGCAGGGGGCGAGCAGGAGGGAGCCGATCAATGACTCTCATCATTGGTGTTTCTCTCCCTCCCTCTCCCGTCCTCTCTCTGAAGTCAGTATGTACACGTATGTTGGAAGGGGCTCTGCTGCCACGAAAGCCTCGGGCTTCCACAGGAGCTCTGGCTGCCTGTCCCTGCCACCCTGCCGGGGACTCCCAACCTCAGGCACGCAGCCCCTGCCTGCTTCCCTCTGGACTACACACTCCTCGGCATTCGGTGGGCTCTGCCGTCAACCAACTTTTCCCCAAAACTACTTCCTTCCGCACATCGTTTCACTGAGCACTGTCCTGGGCGCCGGTCCCCAGGCAGCCAGCTTCTTGGAGGAGTTATCCCCGCGGCCGTGCACATTTCTGACTAATCGTCTCTCTTCAGCAGGTACTAGTAGGTTCTGCTCCATCCGTCCCACCCAAAACCTTTTCTGGTCTATTTACTGTTGGCTTCTAAGTAGCCAAATCCGCCACCATCTGACATTCTTCGAACGGGACGCACCAACTGAGTTAGAAGGAGCCCCCCGTCCCCATAGCAATGTGGCTAGACTGCGGCTTCCTTGGGGCGCTGCCTGGCAGGCCCTGTGGGAGAAGTGCCCATGGAGAATGGAGTCTAATGACCAAGACATTTTAAAAAATACTAGGATGTTTGTCCACACTGAAGCACTGTACAGATCAGGAAGCGTGGGCACCCCTTCGGATGAGCTCTGGGGCTGCCCGGAGACGCGGCCTTAGCAAATCGTGGGGTGGGGCCGGCGCACGGACCCCATCAACCCGCCAGCGACCCTTCCTCTGGCTTCATCCCTTCCTTCCCTGTGCACACCTGCCACAGCGTCCATTCCAACGCTTGCCCTCCGGGGCTCCTGTCTCTCCGCTCTGCTGCCCACTGCCCTTCTGGCTGACACCTTCAAACAGGCCGGGAGCTCAGGGCTCAGCCCCGAGGTCTCTGCCTTTCCCAGGCTGTCCCCTTCCCTCGGAGATGTCGTCACTTACATGGTGATCATCGCCTGGAGACCTGGCTGCACCTAAACATTGGGCTCTACAGTTTATAACCCAGTTTTGACCGTCCGCGGGCAGCTCAACCATCATGTGCCCAAGTCAAAAGCTGAGCTGTCCCTCTCAGTGCTCCTTCTACCGCACCCACCCACTTACAAAAAGCCGAATCCATTTGCCTGCCTTCTTATGAAAAATGTAAAGATGCGAGCCCCTTGGTCATTACTGTCTGACACCCAGCATGCAGGAACGTTCCCTGTGTTTTCTCTCACCAGAACGTGTCCCAAATCTGTCCTCTGCGCCTCACCTTCTCAGCCGTCCATCTATCCCCATTCCCACCTAAAAGTCTCCATCATCTTCAGCAGAATCCCCGATTATTTCCCAAATACTGTTTTGTTTTCCAAGCTTTGCACATACTGTCCCCTTGAGCTGGAATATTCTCCAACCGCCCAGCTGCCCACAGACTGCAGTTCTGTTTCTAACCCTGAAAGACAGACAGCTGACCGGCAGACATAAAGGAGAGTCACGCAACAGTCCTCAGAGATATTCGAAATCAGAGACTAGAGAGATCCTCTCGGGACCTGCAGGGACGCACCCCGGAGCTGGGAGGCGCCAGGCACAAACTGGGGAGGAAACTGCTCGGGAAGTTGTAAAAAAATACAGTTTGGGTCATGAGTGACCACAATATGATATAATATTTACAGAATATAAAAGCTTGCATGTAGAATCATAAAACCCGTATACATTACGAACAGATTTTGTCTATTTGGATAATCCTGAAGATCAGTACTTACCATGACAGGTGGGCGTATCAGACCAACCATGTTCACCACACACTATGACCCCTGTGGTGTGTCCATCTCCGTTTTTATATCCGTCCTGGCATTCATAGGCCAACCTGTCTTTGACCTTAAACCACGTGCCATCACTCTTGGCTCTGGCATTCTCAAATACTGGCATATCACAAGATTCTAATGCATAATAGAATTGAAGATTTCATTTCTAATATTATTTAACGGACAATCCAATTGCATAAGTTCCATCCCAAGAACAGAAAAAGCTTTATCACTTAGCATGTGCTAATAAATTATGTATCACATAAAAATAATCTAAGCGTACCAGTGGTAAATCATTGTCCTAAAATCGTTACTCATAATACAAACATGTATTTCTACACAGCAGTTTCACCATTGCCTAAATCACCCAAAAAGTTCATTTTAGGAGCATTTTTCTCAATTCATTTAAAGTTAGACATTTATTCCATGCTAGCAGTAAAACAGGCCATAGCAGATGCATTATACTTTTTTTTTTTTTTTAACAAAGCAGAATAGCATTTCGTGAATGCAGATGCCAAACTTGTTAGCAGTTGTGAAATACATGCTTGAGAAAATGAACTGGTTCAACACAAAATTAATTTTCAACAGTGAGTAAATTTTTAACACTATAAAATTCTACTTTAAAGCATACTAAGTTTTAAAGCTCACATGTTAATTTAGCTTTTACAGATACTTCTTAATATATATTCTTCTTTGTATATTCCTTTATGCTTATCAAGATTGAATGTAAAGACAGTTCTATATTTATAATTAGTATAGGAAAACAAAATGTTAAAAATGGTCTCAGTTTTCACTAACTCTTTTCTGGAGTGATGTTAATAAAGGTTTAAATAGTTTACCTCAAATTTTATAACATATTATGCAGTCCGCTAGCTTAAAGGTTTAAAAAAAAGAAAGCAAAACTATAATAATAACAAGAATAATACAGACATTTTTTCTTTCCTATTAAGAGTGTTGTAATGAATAACCGATCTCAATTTAATATAAAATGAGTCTGATATGGATTCAACCTCTATCATTTCTTCTTTCGGTACTTCCCATAGGAAGTGATTCAATTGGAAAAAAAATAAAAATAATAGGAATGGGCATTTTACATGTCCCCTTCACCTAAAGTGAATGGAAAATATCACTGTGTGTCTTGGGATGAGTAAGAAAAAATGAGGAAGCTGTTCTTAGGAAATGTTCATAAACATGGAGGCAGTAAAGCAGAGGAATCTGTCAACAGGATAGAATCCAGTTCCGTCTGGAAGCATTTCGCAGGCTCCACTAACTGTTCCGTGGGTTTTCTAGGGGGAATGGTCTTTCAGAAGACGACCTGCCCTTCAGTATCTAGCATATAAACACACAGGTGAAGTTATCCCAAAGTTATGTACTGTGCACCGATACTTTTACTTAACAACTAACTTTCATGTCTAGGAACAAAGACTCTGACATAAAAGTCTGAGCCCCTAAATAAAAGCAGGTACAACAGGCAAAGGTCTCAGCTGAAAATGGGTGAGTTTCCATGAGAATACACAGAAGCCTCCCTGACCTGTTTGCAAATCACAGGATGTCTTACGGTGCAAAAACCTTGAACTGAAAGGTGGGCTTCTATCTACCCGGCTAGTGGTTAATTTTGAAGGTAAAAAAAAAAATTTACCTCTACCTTCTCAAAAACTTTTTATTTAGCTTTTCAAATATTACCACCTCAGCTTCCACCACCCCAAGAAAGAGAATTCAGTTAAAGTAAACTTGTTCAACGGTCATTAAATACTGCACAGGATCCTCATGAATGACTTACTGACGCATTTGGGTTGAGCTGACCATCCACTTTGCAGACACGTAATATATCCCGATGTCTGACCATCCTCTGTTACGTAACCTTGTCTGCAGTTGTATTTTATTTCCTTGTGTAAGGTGTATGTAGATTCAGACTCAGAAATAAATCCATTCTCAATATTTGCCTCTGATTTTAAACATATGTCTGAAGGGAAGAGAGCAGGAGCAGAATGTAAGCGTACGGTCAGTAAACATTCTCACAAGGACTCAGACAATATTACAGCCTAAAAAATAAGGAGTCATTTTTAAATGAAAACCTGCAAAAATCCTAATCACCCAAGGTATGGTGTCAGAGAAAATAAGCTATGAGTTTTTGAAAATATATTAAAGCAAGGCATTAAAAAAATTTGTTTTGGAGCTAAGCAAGATTTAAAATACTCAGATGCCTTGTAAGAAATTGTTATAAATCTGCTTGTCTGATGCAGGGGTGGGGAACATGGAGCCCCTGCACTGTATGTATGTCATTTGGTCTGGCCCTGCCAAGGCAACCACAGGGAGAACTCGAAAGTCAGTAAGTCGAGGAGCTTTTCTCATAGCTACTTTTTAAGTTGATAATTTTGTAAGGCCTGAGAGTGATGTTATAAATATCCAAGTGGCCCTAGGTGGAAAAGAGGTTCCCCACCCCGCTCTAATGAATCTGGAACCCTACAGCATGCCAGAGCTCTCCTAGCAAAGGGTCCTTTCCTAAGACTGACTTGCTTTAAATACTGCTGAGAGGTAGAGCTTACGTGCTGTCCCCCTATGGGAAACAGTGGTCACTCTGTGAGGGGATGGCTGTGTTTAGCAGCTCCATCTGGTGGCCACTTCACAACGTATGCATATGTCGAGACAGAAAACACGTTACGCATATGCAATTCCCATTTTTCAATTACACCCATTAACGCTGATAAAAGAAAAACAAATTGGAAGAGATGAAAGTATGAGCAGAGAGCAAATAGAAAACAGACCCAAGAGAAAATGTAGTTAAATAAAAGGTGGTTCGTTGGAAAAAAGAGTAAAATCGATAAACACAAGGAAAGACTAATGAAGACACTTCTAGCCACACACACACAATGGGGAAACCACTGAGGACCAGATTTGGTTTTGCCCGGCCGGTGTGGCTCAGTGGTTGAGCATCGACCTATGAACCAGGAGGTCACGGTTCGATTCCCGGTCAGGGCTCAGGCCCGGGCTGCGGGCTGGATGCCCAGCTGGGGTCGCTCGGGAGGCAGCCGACCCAAATCTATGACAATCACCTGTGAGGCAGCATGGACACAGCCAGTGCCTGCCTGTGACCCCTGGTAGACAGACGCAAGTGAGGTGAGGCCTGGTCTCAAAGTGGCTCCACGGGCAGGTGGGAACTTTCCAGATTACAACACAGGGAGAGAAAGCCCAAGCAGGGCATGTCGGCCACACTCAACAGAAGAAACGAAACCCGCTGTTCTCGAAGAGGTGCCGCCACCAAATGTTGAGGCCAGATCAGCAGAGTGGAAAGAACTGTGGAATGAAAGAGCGAGCGCCACAAATCTGCGCAGCGCTCCCTCGGTTCTTTGGAGGAATATATGACACTACAGCGCCGGGCGAGACCCCGTGAGAATGGCAAGAGTAAGTAGCAGAGGAAAGAGCTACTAGGAAACAATAAATTCCAAGATTTCCAGGACACACACAACTCTGGAAAACATTCACGTGATTTTTTTTTTTTATGTCTTTATTGATTTCAGAGAGAGGAAGGGAGAGGGACAGAGAGAGAGAAACATCAATGATGAGAGAGTCATTGATCGGCTGCCTCCTGCACGCCCCCGACTGGGGATCGAGCCCCCAACCCGGGCATGTGCCCCGACGGGGAATCGAACGGTGATCTCCTGGATCCTAGGTTGAGGCTCAACCGCTGAGCCACGCTGGCCGGGCAAAACACTCCTATTTGATCAGTCAAACTGGAAAGACATCTTTAAACACATATCATTTAGTAGAGAGACCAGAAGAGGCCGTATTCATCCGTATTCTGAAAAAATTAGTCTGAGAGTAAAAGGCTCTCCAAACCAGGCTTATTAGTTTAAAAACAAGCCTTGACTGGATCGCGTTGACTGGAGCCACCTTAGCCTTCCAAAACCAAATACACAACCAGTAAGACTCGACCTCTGCAAGCCCAAACGCCCAAGAGGGACACTTCAGGGAAGGAGGAGCTCAGGAAGGTGGAACTGTTGCTCTCAGCGTCTTCAATGCATCCAATCTTGGATCTTTTTGCTCCAATGGTGACTGAAACTTCTCTGCTGGGTTCTGGACCCCGCAAAGATGCTCTCATCCACGGGTGACTGTCAGAATCAGTGTTCTTTGTGGGGAAGTCAATAGAAACTCCTAACCTGTCATCTTGATTATGAAACGCTATTATTACAGGTTTGCTCTTTATGGTCTTTTGGTAGTTTTCTTTATTTTGCTATTAATATATCAAGAAATTGGCGTTTCCACTCATACACACTTGAAAAAATAAAACCAAATAAGTCCACTGGCAAAACAAGAAGCTGGTTGAAACATTCTGCCACAGTTAGTACAGGTGAGGCCTAGACAACCAGACAGACTGGATCTTAGGCCAGTTTCTTACCGACACGGATGCATTTGGGAGGAGGGACCCATCCATCCTCTGTACAGGTCATTGTGGTCTGCTGATTTTCAAGACTGTAGCCCTGATAGCAGTTAACTTTTAGGGGCTGACCCTGTAAATATCTTCGTTCATACCATGGAGAGTGTCCATTTTCCAAATGATTGAAAACACATTTTCCTAAGATAATGAAAAAACATACACATTAATTTGGTCAAGATAATAAATTAAAACTTATCTTTACAATATTTAAATCAGAATGCATAAGTACCCCAAATAACACATAGCTTAAGAAAAACTGAACTTTGCTAGAAAATAAAACATAATATGAAATGTTATTTATCTGTAGTTTTCACAACTTACTATGTATAAATGACATAAGTATTTTCAGTCTTTATTTTTATCTCTCGTGTTTTTAATGAGGGGCTCCTCATAAAACAAAACCTTACACTGATCTTTCCCTCGACCTTAACTGTCTCACGCAGGCTGAATTGTACTCGTGTTTTGCCTTCTCCGCTCTGAAATGTTTCCACATGCACAGGATGAGAGGTTTACTTACTGAGGCAGGGCACTTTTGGCGACCATCCATCTCGTGTGCATGTAAGGTACTCCCAACTACTCTCTGAAGGAGTCACATAGTTGTTATGACAGGAATAGTAATACCATTTTCCTACTGCTACTGGAAAATATGGTTTATATCTTGCTTCATTATGTAGGTATCCATGTGGTATATCTGGAAAGTCACAGGGCTGAACTACCAACAGAAGCAAACAGAAAACAGTATACTTAATGTTTTACCTTAATAAATATCAAATGAGAGATAAATTGTTTCAATTACACTCATTGCATTTGTGATTCTAAGACAAGAAAAGTTATACAATTCACATGAGGTAAATAACACTCGTGACCATTTCACAGTGTATAAAAACATCAAACCATTATGCTGTGCACCTGAAATTAATATAACTTTATGTGTCTATTTTATCTAAATCAATCAGTCAATAATGAAGCATCTTCCTACGCGCCCTGGGGTCTGTTTCCTGGTGGTGGCAGCAGCCCCTTTAAGGGAACCGCACGTTAACACTCACTTGGACTTGGCCTTGAATCAACTCCGAGGCCACTGGCCTACTGTTTGTATCAGTTCACTGTTCACTCACGGAAGGTCCAGCTTCAGTGTGGGCCCCTTTACAATGAGCTGATAGGTAAAGAAAAGCAGTGCGGTTGCAGAGACAGAAAACTCTTGGAAAGGGGAGAAGAATCAGGGGTAGAAATAAAATACCCTGTTGAACTGCGTGGCATTTGGTGGCACGTAATGACTTTACAAAATCAACAGTGTCTCCACAGGACATTGTCTCCCTCATCCGAGGAGCCCAGTCCCCTCCCCTTGAATGAGGCTGGACTGAGGGCCTCTGTTCTCAGGAGCAGGTGCGGCTGAGGGGCGGTGCGCGGCCAGGTCATAAATGGCCTGGAGGCCTCTCCAGGTCTCTCAGGTCACTGGCTCTGGGCGAATCAAAGCCCTGTGGGGACACCCAGGTGGACTGACCCTGAGCCTCCGGCAGGAGCCCTGGGCGTGGGCCCTCTTGGAAGTGCATCCTGCAGCCCAGGGCAGCCCAGCCCCCGCCTGGCCAGCCTCCCAGGGCAGCGGGGCAGGGAGTGGCTTCAGGTGAGGCAGCTAAGCCGCTTCCAAATCCTGCCCCTGCCAACAATGGGACCAGAGAGGCTGTTGTTTTAAGATAGTGTGTTTGGGGGAATTTGTTACACAGCGATCAGTGACTAGTATACTAGGTGTTAAATGGTGGTACTCTTACCCAGTGTTTTAATTCACATATTGGAATTATATTAGTGAGATAAATATATATTCATCCACATATAGTTAACATTGAATAGTGAAAGATTAAAAGTTTTTTATTAACAAAAATGTGGTTTTAATCTTAATTTGAATCGGCTACTTTGAAGAGTAGCGAATGCTTTAGATTCTCTGCTTTACATTGTCAGTGAGGCAAAGATTTGGAAGTACTCGGTCCCCTTTAGTTTTAAATTTATCAGAGGTAACTTCAGAATTAAGAAGCAGGTCAAGGTGTGAACGGAACTCACAGCTACATCTTGGAGGAGGCTCCCAGCCGATATCAGTGCATTTCGCCGTGTTTCCTCGGGTGGAAGGGTAATACCCACTTTTACAGTTGTATGTGATTATGTGTCCCACTCTGTATTTCGTCCTGTCAGGAGTGAAGTGACTGTTTGCAATCCTTGGAGGCTCACATGTTACTTCTGGAAAGAGAAAGGGCGTGTGGGTTACGAGGGAATCTCTACCCATGAAAACAGTCAAGTACATGACAATAAAGATGCCTTTCTTGGTCCGCCACAGAGCGAAATGGCATTCAAACGAGCAGAGCTCGCACCCCTCCCCGCCCACTCATTCCCCTCCTCACCTTGGCCGCCTGGAGGGTCTGTGCCCCTGCTCTCCTGAACCCTTTCTCCAAAGCTGCCCCATCCATCGTGACGTTCCCTGTGTGGCAAGGACGTCGTAAAACATCCCTTCAACTCTGCTTTCCTCTCCCCTCAACTTCCTTGACTTGTCAAGTTGTGGTAAGGACTCTTTCCAAATATTCCGAGTCCCTTCTTTGCACAGGGCAGTGGAATGAGCGTGGCAGTAATATGTTTCCTTTTAGGAAGGACTCTTTAAGAGCCATTGTGGGAGTTTTTAATCTTTTTTTCCCCAGCCGCAGTGGCTACAGAAAGACATGGAAAGACCCTGTGGCTGACTTCTGATTCTTACAATGAACAGAATGAGCAGAGTCCCTTCCGTTCCACATTGGAGGTCAGCATGGGTAGGAAATAAAATTTAGCTTATGAGGCTAATGCAATTTTGGAACATATTTCTCTTACTCTAATAGGATAACCCAGTCCAGGGTTTGGAAATCCTTCTACATAAAGGACCAGATAAAAAGTCTCTGTCCCAACCACTCTGCTTGCCTTTGTAATGGGAAAGTAGCCACAAACAATACATAAACGAATGGGACTGGCTAGGCTCCCGTAATATAACTTGGTTTACAAAGAGGGGACAGGCTGGGTTTGACCTACGTTCTATACCCTTGACCGGGTCTATCCTAATTTATACAGCTCCCCTTTCAGTTCTTTTTTGTCACCTTTACTGTATCTCAACAATGGATCAACTTGCAAATTTCACTAAGAGAGCAACCAAATAATATTGCGAGAATTTTGTTAAATTAATTAGCAGTAGAAGAACTTTTGGTGATTGCTTTTAAGCAGTGGGCATACATCCCTTGACACATTTTAATTCCTGATTCTCATAATGTCCGTTAAAATAAACGGTGCTACTAAAACATCAGGGCAGGTGTCTCTTTCCAAAATAATAATATCGCCCGGCCGGGTGTGGCTCAGCGGTTCAGCATCCACTTAGGATCCAGGAGGTCACGGTTTGATTCCTGGTCAGGGCACAGGCCGGGGTTGTGGGCTCGACCCCCGGTGGGCGGCGTGCAGGAGGCAGCCGATCAATGACTCTCTCTCATCATCGATGTTTCTCTCTTTCTCTCCCTCTCCCTTCCTCTCTTTGAAATCAATAAAGACATACTTTTTAAAATATAGTAATAATATCTGAGTTTGTCCAAATGTGTGAGGCTGCATTTTTTTCTACTGTTAGAAACAATCATTAAGATTTGAAATAAGAATAGTACTTCAATATTAGCACATTATGTTGTGAGTCAGTACAAAACCCAGTTTGCACAGGGAATGGGTGAACTGGGATCCAAGCTGGTGTTTACTTGGCAGTTCTTGGTTGGCGTTTTCATTCCTGTAAATGACTTCTTGTCAGAGACTGTCCCTTATTGGATACAGAGCCCAAAGTTTCCTTAAATTACCCTCAAATAAAATCCCTGACACTACAAAACATAGGCAAAGTTTGTGTTTTATCCTAGATGATTTTATTTTAAAATGCCTTTTATAATTTAGTTTCAAATTGCTTATAGATTTGGGGAAAAACAGATATACTTTGGGAGTCCTTCACTATCAGCAGGTAGGTCTTTCCATTGTGGCAGGACTTTAGGGAGCATTTGTGATATAATTAGCTGAGGCACAGAGAGTAAAGTTCATCAAAACGGTGGCGAGAACGTACAGCAAAAGATACAGAGGAGAAATATACCGTTACCTTTGCACGAAGGGGCCGGAGTCCATCCAAACTGGGTGCAGACAGCCTCTGCTCTTTCACTGTAACTGTAACCCGGGAAGCATCTGTACTGAAATCTCTCATTTTCTTTATAAGAATTCTTAGGAGATGTAGGCTCTCCATTTGGAATTTCTGGTACTTTGCAGGAAATGTCTAGAAACAAGGGATTAAATTCCAAAATGTTTGTGATATATTAAACTGATGTATCCAAGACATGGTTACATGAAGACATGAATTCTGTTTCCATTGAGTAAAGCAGGTCACCCAACAGCAGTGCTGTTCTGACTTGAGTGCTTGAATTTATCTGCTGCTCTTAACATTCATTTTTGGAAGAAGTTAAAATCCTGACTATGATGATGGTGCTAATTCTACTTGGTTTGAGGATGATCGGCTAGTCCTGTTGAAATAAACAGTGGCGATAACCTTCACTGACTGTTTATATAAAATGGAACACAGCCATAAGCTTACTGTGATAAGCATTTTCACTGAGCACCCTGCAAACCTACATCTTGTCTAGTAGAGTTGCTACTGAAAGAGTCATTCATTACGGACTTCGTCAAAAAATGAATCGATCTCGCTGTTGCGACAGCTCCAAAAAGTAAATGACCTCTTGCTTGTGCGGTTTCACCATCCATCCAAGTTTTCTGTCAAGACAACACTGGCCATCATCTTTCACACCATCTCCTTTCAAATATTTCCCCTGGGATTACGGCCACGAGAACTAACTTCCCAGATCCTGTCCTCCCACCTGTCCCAGCTCTTCTCCTGTTTGTAATCTAATGACCATCTTTCTCGTCACTCCATTGCTCCACTTAAAATTCTTCGTCGATTCCCAATTCCGTCTGAATAAAAGTCAGTTTCTTCAAAAGACCCTTGGACTGGCCCATCTTCAGTCCATCCCCGAGGCCCCTGAGGACAGCGGGGAGAGGGAAGCTTGGTGCTCAGGGAGCCTCAGTGCCCGAGTCCACCTTCTGCACGGTTTCCCCTCCTTGACTCCATCCAGGGGATCCTCACTGTCCCTCTAAGACTTAACCCCAGGCGTTCGTCATTCCAGGGAGGTGTCGCCAACCACAGACATTCAGCTGGAAATAAGCCCCGCCTGTAACTTCTAGAGCAGACAGTATTTGCTATGCTGAACATAAGCCCTTATCATTACTGGCTTGAAAAATTAGTTTTGTTAGAAAAAAGGTTTTAAGGAGAGGAATGCTTTTCTCTGCATCTCACTGTGGAAAAGTGTAAATAATTTGGAGATTTTAGATAACGTTAAAAAATGGATACAGTAGAAATTTCTGCCAAAGAAGTGTGGGTGAAACACGAGTATGGGGCTTTCAATAAATTGTCCAAAGTGTTTCATTATGAAAGCCAGAATCATCATATTGGTCATTATGCATCGGTCAGCAGTTTACAACCAAAGAATTCTTTAAAAAATTTATTTAAAATTTTTTTCAGTTGCAGCTGACATACAACATTATATTAGTTTCAGGCATATCACACAGTGATTAGACATTTAGCTAATTTACGAAACCATCACTCAATAAATCGAGTCCCCACCTGGCACCATATATAGTTACGATAATATTATCGGCTATATTCACTATGGTGTACTTTAAAGAATTCTTGATTTATATTTTACTATAGAACTCTTTTTATATTTATGAATATCTTTGCTGATTTCAGAGAGAGAGGAAGGGAGAGGAAGGGAGAGAGAGAAACATCAATGATGAGAGAGTCCTTGATCGGCTGCCTCCTGCACGCACCCTACTGGGGGGATTGGGCCCACAACCCTGGCATATCCCCTGACCGGGAATCGAACCTCGATCTCCTGGATTCTAGGTTGATGCTCAACCACTGAGCCACGCCCGACTGGGCTGGAACTCTTTTTTAAAGGCAAAGATTTATTTAATGGATTCAATTCAGTTCAGTAATATGTATAATAAACACAGAGCAAATATAAAACAACCACTTCCTAAAAGTGTTATTCAAAAACAACACCATCATGATGCATCCAGGGAAACAAATAATAAATCTTTGGCTTTTCAAATAAATAAATAAGTCTATTCTGTAGGCCAATATTAAACCCTGTAGCAGAAAACCTTACTGCTCTATTTTAAGCTGTAAGAGCCAACTACAATTTAATTAGGGTTAGGAGCATGGGCTCTGGTGTCCAATAACCTAGGTCTGGATATTAACTCTACTCTTTATGCCACGATAACCATGGACGTGTGATTTAACCTCCTGCCACGGCTGTTTCCTCAATTATAAAACAGAGGTGAGAGCACTGCAATTACGGAAGCCTTTCTGAATGTGCGATGAGCGGACACAGATAAAGAACTTAGATGAATTACTGGGAAATAGTAAGTGCTCATAAACGTTGCTGACTATCAGCATCCTTTGGAGTCTTTAGGCGGCACAGTGTTTTGCACGCCTATTTTCATGAGAAAAACGAAAATCATTCAAATAATCCAATGAACGGTATCTTACCCACACAATTTGGCCTTTCTTGACTCCAACGGCCGTTTGCCGAGCAATGTATTTCTGGGGGCCCATCCAGCTTGAAGCCTGGATTACACACAATCTTGACCACTTGCCCGAAGGTATATTCCTGGTTTGGTTCCGATGCACTGTCGATGAGTTTCCCGTTCTGGGGCTCTGCCACCGGCAAACACTTAACAACTGAAAAAGGAACGGAACTCTTTCTCACAGGATTTGGAAACTTTATCACGAAAAGCATGTACATATACATATATAGGTACAAAATTATCAAGATAAGATTGGGGGAAATTACTTAAATGTGTTTTTGTTTTTTTGGTTTTTTTCAAAGGAGCATTCAATATACCTGTTTGCCGGAGATAAAGTCTGCTACGTGAGAAAACAATATTGAGTTTGTCTCTGATACTTTTCTATGGAAGCAGAGAAACAAAACTACTTTGAATGACAGTTTATGTTTTCGGAGGAACGGAGAACTGTTTCTTAGATAACTGAGAAGTGTCAACCTTTGGAAAATTAAATATAGGGGAAAACAAGATGGCGGCGCAGGTCACAGCTGCCTCCGCCGCCTCCCGCAGCCACATCAAAATTACAACTAAAACACAGAACCACTGTCACTCAGAGCCTCCTGAGATCTGGCTGCACAGAAGCCCCGCAACCAGGGAGCTGAAGAAGCACCCAGAGCGGGAGGAGGGGCGGGGACGCGGGCGGGTCGGGGCGAATCGCAGGGACGCGGCCGCGGGCCCATCCCCGGTGCCACGGGTTAAACCCGGGAGGGAATCTCGGCGGCCGAGTTTCCCCGGAGGTGGGAGGGTCCCAGCCCACACAGGCCCCAGCCCAGGGCTCCAGGCCGGGAAGAGACGTCCCCACAGCTTCCGGCTGTGAACCCAGCGGGGACTGTGGCTGAGGGTCGCGGAGGCTGCGGGAGCCCCAGCAGCTCCTCTCAGAGGGCCCGCGAATGGACTGGACTCACCCGGACGCTCCCTCTGAGCCCAGCGCCGGGCAGCAGCCGGAAAGGACCCGGGACACTCGGGGAGGAACTAACCTGCCTGAGATCCGGGCGAGAGGCGGAGGGCGGCTTCCTCCCAGACAGAAGGGCTGGCGGAGGCCATGGCTCCTGTGGCGAGTCCTCGCCGCACACAGCCGCAGGCGCCATATTGGAGTCTCCAGCACGTGACTCACGCCTTTGGCCCCGCCCCGTGATTCCGGAGGCCCCGCCCCTCCTCACCTGCAGCTCATCCAGGCCATTTCCAGGGGCTTTCCTGTGCAAGTGGCCTCTCGAGCCTCATGCTTAGGACTTTCCTAAAATCTCTCAAACAAGCAGCAGCGCACCCCGTATGGCTTGATAAGTGGCCCCAGGCCTGGCACTAGCGGCAGCCACAATGGCTCATAGCTTGGCCTCTCCTGGGCACCTCCAAGCCCAGCACAAGTAGCAGCCAACTACGGTTTGCTGTGTAGCTCATGCTGGGTGGCCCTGGGCAAGGCACTGGCAGAGGCTGACTTTGCACCTCCCGGGAGGCCCCAGAGACAGTGCACCTGGTGCTCAGACTCGACCACGCTGGATTACAACCCCACCACATCCACGAGTGACACACTCAAGGGGCGCACATGGTGAACACCAAAGCTCTGCTGAAGTAAATCCTGCTCCATAGGGGTGTCTCCAGCACAGCAGCTCTCTGGCTGTAGTTGCAGCTGGTCCTCACAGCTGATTGGCCTGGGGGTCAATTCCTCCCAGTGAGGCCAACAGCAACCAAGGCTCAACTACAACAGGACAGTGCACACAGCCCACACAGGGGAGCACCTAGAAGGCCCAGCTCAGGTCACTGGGGAGGCGGAGCCACTGGACCCTACAGGACACCTACTACACAAAGCCACTCTACAAATTCCAGGAGACAGCAGCTCTACCTAATACATAGAAACAAACACCTGGAAGCAGCCAAAATGCGGAGGCAAAGAAACATGTCACAAAGGAAAGAACAGAAGAAATCTCTAGAAGAGGAACTAAATGAAATAGATCCAAGCAAGCTAACAGAGTTCAGAATTTTGTTTATAAGGATGTTTAAGCAGATGGTTAGGGAAATAACTGAGAAAATCGATAACATAATAAAGTACCAATTTGAAATGAAGGCTACAGGAACTGAAATGAAGAATAATTTACAGGGAATCAACAGTAGAGTAGAGGACACTGAGAATCAAATGAGCAATTTGGAACATGAGGAAACAAAAAACACCCAACCATAAAAGCAAAAAGAAAAAAGAATCCAGAAATATAAAAACAGTATAAGGGGCCTCTGGGACAACTTCAAGAGGCCCAACATTCATATTATTGGGGTGCCAGAAGAGGCAGAAAGAGACCAAGGAATTGAAAACCTATTTGAAAAAATAATTACAGAAAACTTCCCCTACCTGGGGAAAGAAATCGACTTTCAAGTCCAGGAAGCTCAGAGGGTCCCAAAGAAGAGGAACCCAAAGAGGCCCACAGCAAGACACATCATAATTAAAATGCCAAAGGTTAAAGACAAAGAGAGAATCTTAAAAGCAGCAAGAGAAAAGCAGTTAGTTACCTACAAGGGAGCATCCATACGACTGTCAGCTGATTTCTCAACAGAAACCTTGCAGGCCAGAAGGGAGTGGCAAGAAATATTCAAAGTGATGAAAAACATGGAACTACAACCAAGATTACTCTACCCAGCAAAGCTATCATTTAGAACTGAAGGTCAAATAAAGAGCTTCACAGATAATAAAAAGCTGAAGGAGTTCATCACCACCAGACCAGCACTACAGGAAATGTTGAAGGGTCTTCTTTAAGAAGAAGCTAATGAACAAAAGAATCTGATGAACTAAATAGATCCAGAGACATTGACACATACAACAGACGATCATATTTCAGAGGAAAGAGGGAAGGGGGTGGAGGGTGGGAAGAGATTAACCAAAGAAGTTATATGCATATATGCACAACCCATGGACACAGTCAATAACAGGGTGAAGGCCTGGGGAAGGGGTGGGAGCGAAGTGGAGGGGGTCATTTGCGGGGGAAAATGGTATACCTGTAATACTCTCAACAATAAAGCTAAATTTAAAAAGTAAAAAAAATAAAATAAAATAAATTAAATATAAAATTTCCACCTAAGTCCCACAATCATATACAACTGCATTCCTGAAGGTGGAACAGCAAACGCTTTGACTATATTTACTTGATTAAATAAATAGCTTTAAAAGTCCCTTCCTCCTCCACATCACCGTTCAAAATAATGTGAGGGCATCTTTAGATTTTACATCCCTCAGGTCACGGTATTCAAAGTTCAGTTCACGGTGCAGTGACCCAGACGCTCCTTAAATTGGGGAGTCTGCAGCGGCCTCCCTGCCGTCGCCCCACAGACACCGCCCGGTAGGTCTTCAGCTGCCCCAACATCCAGTTTAACCAACGCGGCGGCGATGCCAGCGCAGACGGATGTCCCTGGAACACCAGCTCCTCCTCTCAGACACAGGGTCCCCGGGCTCTGGTCTCCTGATGGCATTTCCCCTCCTGCTCTCTCGCCCTCCATCCCTGGCCTTGGGCCTCTCCACGGCCCCCCACTGCACACCGTGGACCGGGAGACCCTATGCTGTCTGGTCTCTTTTATTCCCACGACCACCAGAAGTTGGGGTTACTCGCTCCAGTTTCAGAAGCAAGATCTGTGCTCCCCCATTCTCACCGCCTGCTCCCTAGATGGTAGGAAAGGGCGGCACCCTCTCTTCCTTCTTGCCTCCTTCCAGGGGGACGAAGACCACGGGGAGACCCCCTAGGTCAGGCGACGGGAGCGATGGCTCAGGTGCCATCCGAGGCCCTGCACCGGGAGAGCGCCTTGTCACTAACCGAGCTGAGTGACACGTTAGAGGTTAGACTCCAAGAGGAGAGGAAAGCCACGTTTCAGATTTCCTAAGCTCCGATGCTTTAAATATGAACTCAGATGAGGCTGTATTCAGATTTGGCTATGGAAACACAAAGTAATGTGGTAGTAAAAAGGTTACACACACACTCTGTGCTGCCTCAGGAACCATAAATAATAATTTGCATAAGAAACATTTCATTATAGGCTTTAAGGCTATTTTAATGGAAGACATTTAAAAACATCTTAGTATTTTATGTACCGTCACATAGAGGAACATCATTGGTCCACCCATCTGCTTCGCATTCCCGGAAATTAATGTTACCTATCATCTGATACCTGAAAACCAAAAATAACAGGGCAGTGAGCTAATGTAAGCTTACGTACAGTGTTAAATTTGATACCACGCAGAACGTCCAACCTCCAAGAGGGAAAATTAAAAGCAAGTGCATTTCCTTTTCTCTCTCTCTTTTTTTCTCTTACATTTCTTTTTAACTTTCTTATATATTCTTTCTTAAGAAAGACCCTCAAACCTTCAGGTGGACAGACTGGGAATAATCACCTTTGCTTGTATAAATTATAAAATACAATAGCCTACTGCGCGTGAAACAATGACTTTGCATCGTGAAGCAAAGGTCATGATTAGTCCCAGCATGTCGCTAATGTCTCGACCAAGTTCTAAACGTCGCTCAGCACTGAGATTTAGGGAATCTGAAGTCTGTGAGTTTTCATACTTTTACCAGGTTGAAGGTGGAACCCAAAAGGACCAAACTTGCCTGGATTGCCGGGGGTCGTTTGGAGGTAAAAGAATGGGGGAAATTGGAGGGTTCAGGCCCACAGGGTCTTCATCGTTTTGGTTGTGTGTAAAAAGGTCAGAAGTTATGATTGAAGGTTGGGCTCAAAATGGACAATGGCTTTGAAAAATCCCCGTCAGGCAGTGAGGGACCAAGGAGAGACTGACCCGTAAGCACTAACACGTGTGGGGTGTCTGCAGTATCCTTGGAGAGCGAAGGGCTTCAGGTGTGTGTGTGTCTTGGTTATTTCTCCCACTCATTCTACGACGTATCTAATAGTTTTCTGCTTTTATAAAGTGAGGAAATGGGAGTGAAGAGATATTTTTAAAATACACCCAGTTAGTGAGTGGTTGAGTTTCGGAATGCATGTTTACTTCAAAGCCTAAGTGTTAAAATAGTCTATTTTATTGCCTGAAATCAAGAAATCAAGGCCGAGAGAAGATGCCTTGTCATCTCTTGACCCTGTTTACATCGATGTGGCCTACACCTGTAATGACTCCGGTTTTTCATGTATGAAATTTCCTTTAAAACAAGTTTTTGACCTGGCTGGGAAAGGAAAGAAAGTGACCAAGTTGGGGACTCAGTGTCAAGATGAGCCATGAAAACCCAGAGAGGGAACAGAGTCAATGTTTATAAACATTGCAGCATTTTGCACTCATATGATAAGCTCACACCTTAAAGACTAGTTGTTACTTTATAACAGACCATGGAAACTTAAAAAACTAGTTGTTATTATTATTTCAGTGTAAAAGTCTTGCTTCACCTAAATTTTGCAAGATTTGATCAAAATAGGTAGCATGTCATCTAATCTCATCATGTTCACAGTCCCTGAGCCAATGAGCTCCCATAACAGTCCACACCTAACAGGACACAGTGGGGACCTGTGGGAGTGAAGCCTTAGTTACACCCGTTCTATTGCCCTGCCCTCCTGTGACCACACGCGAACAGGGTAATTATAATTCCTCGGAATTTTCCACCGTTGAGGAGATAACATGCTATCCAGGCATAATTTTTTCCATTATTTGATTTTAACTGTTTGGGTTCCGTGTGTGCTACCTATAAAAAGACTCCTAGGAAAGAATGGTAATCTTAATACTATAAATTAGGACCGTTCCTATTAACCACATCGACGTGACCTCAGTCATAAACCTTGTTTTGCATGAGTTACTTACCCCTCATTGCAGGTATAAACTACCCTGGCTCCGTACTCAAATTTATCTCCGACTGTAAGTTCCATTGAACCAAAGGGAGTGTCCCCAGGGTGTCCACAGGGCTTTTCTGAAATGAAGAGAAGGGTGCCATAGGGGTGCGTCACAAGGGAAACACATTTTACGTAAGGCTTCGGGGACAGGGATAGCGGATGATATATTAGGAGACAGAAGTGAAGACACGGGAGAGTGAAAATGTCACAGTCATTATTTTAGAATTGAACTTATCTGTATTCTCGGTTTTTGAATCTTGGAAGATGTATCTTGTCTACATTTAAGATGAATGATGGTGTCACCTTTTGTATGTAAATGGTGACACTGATATCATCACTCGGCCGGTAGGCCTACCGCATTAAACATTCTGTAGCTTCCCAACTAGAAGTTTCTGCAAATGTCACGAACGTGTGAATGCCTTACTCTGACATGTTTTTGATGGGTTCACGGCCACCCACTGGCCCCTCCTGCACTCCACGGTGATGCTGCCGTAAGTTCTATACCCCGGGCGGCATTTGTACGTGGCCTTGGTGCCCTCTGAGTAGTCTTGTTCGGACCAGGAACCTGTCAGGATCTCCGTGTGCTTCCTGGGGGGAGGCCCTTTACAGTCTGCGAAAGACAAAAACAGAGCAAGAGCTTCAAGTAACTGTTGACGTATGCAGCATGTTTAGGTCACTTTTGCTTTCAAAAATACCTATATGAGCACAGGTCCAGCCGAATGGATGTCTTAATATACGTAAAATACATATTTTCGCTTCCAGAAATTGAATCTGCATAAATGTTTAAGAATAAATTTTCAGAGAAGTCGTTATACTTTACTGTATCGCTTTAACTGTTGCCTTGCACTCATTCAATTGGGAAATATTTATTGGGCACGAATCTAAGTTATGAAGAAAAAGAAATGAATAAAAGAGAGGAAAGATCCGCCCTTGTAGGGAAGGGAGTTATTAAATAAGTAACGAAGGAGATGCAGAATTCGCATTACGCATAGGTGAATTTTCTTTAGAAAAATAAAGCATGGTAAGAGGATACGAAAGTATGTGGAAACAGTTCAAATTGGCTAGAACAGGATGGAAGAGGACAATCGTTTTTGATAAGATACACAAGACTGGTGAAATTCTGGCAAAACTGATGAAGGTATATAGAAGAAAGAAGGCACAAATACCATGATCTAGAATAGAACTTCAGAGGAAAATGAGTGCCTATAGAACCCCACACAAATGTTATTTATTACATAAAAGATGTGGTTTCACAGGGAGCTTTCTGTTCTCTGAAAGGCAAGGGGGAAAAACAGTCGACTGAGGCAGAGCTCGTTATAGAACATATTCGTTATTAAAACGTTTTACAACATTTCATAGGCACTAATTTTCCTCTGACGTTTTCACACGTTTTTAGCACATTTATGTTAGGGAACCTGTCATAAATGACTCCACAGTGCAGTTTTCTATTTTTAGAAGTTAAATAAAATATACTTTTTGCCACTAGGTGGTGGTAATACCCTGTCCCTTCCGGCCTCCCAAGCGAGTTTTTGTTTTATTTTACAATTTAATGCTCATGTTTGTTTCCAGATGGAAATTTTCTGTTTAATTACAGGCTAATAAATGTGTTTTTCAGATTATTAGATTATTAGGAAAATAAGTGAGATAAATTTCAAGTGTAGATGCCAAGCTTGTGAGTAGAGGGCTGTTTTCCGCTCGTGTATATAACGTTTTGATTAACTTGGCTCCTACTCTGCTATGAAGCTAGTGCACGGGAAAAGGAATACAGTTTTTCTCCATTCATTTATTCGGTTGAAATTATTTTTACTAATGCAGTGATCTATCGAAAGAGTAATCCAGCCACAAAAAATTCAGCCGCTTTGCTGGCCAGAGGCAATGCGTTTTCCTTTTGGTTTGCGTTGTATTTCCAGATAACACATTTATACCTCTAGTTCTTCATTTTTCAAATTTAGGCTGTTGGTTTTAACAATCAGATGTGAAAGACAAAGATACATGTCCCCCGTAATCTTCCCGCCAGCTTTTCACCATAGTTACTCTGTGTGTACATTTACTGTACATCAAGAGTGCCCAAGCTGATGACTCTTTTTACTTCAAATAATACTTAAAACTCTGTGCTTCTCCCACGGGCTTTAAATGGCATCTCTCGACTCTGTAAGAAAAAGATATATTGGCCCTGCTCTGTTCCCGATCTCTCTTTCCACGGCCACCCCCAGATTCTTAGGTCTGATTACTCTCATTTGTCATCTTGACTATGAAACATTCTTAACCCCAGACTTTTGGTGGTTGGCGTTGCCTCGTCTTTCAGACTCCACTTAAATATTATTTCCTTCACAACACAGCTCATGATTCATAATTATTTTTAGGTTTACTAGGATTTCATCTACCCTTCCATTGGCATGTAGGCTCCCCGAGAATAAGGAATGTTTCTGTCTTGTTTTTTGTTTTAATAATGGAGGGATTTTCAAGAATATCCAGATCTTCTCACTTCGAATGTACCTCCTGTCTACTTTTGTTCTGATCTTTAATATATTGAATAATTTCAACTCATGTTGTAACAAAATATTTAAAGTGATGATTCGCCAAATTGTGTTCTGACAATGATTAAACCTATCTTATGACATGACTTTTATTTACCCGAATTGTCAAAGAGCTACCTGTTTGAGTTCATTCTCAAGCATTTTCAATTAGATAAAAAGTTATTTTATCCAAAGTAGTCAAAATGTTGGCACATATGTGCATCAACCACACCAGCTTGTAGTAAATGGACAGTTCTTGCAGGGGGTTCTTATTAAACAGGGAGCATAAAAGTATTTTCAAAAGCATGGAAACATTTTTTGAGATAGGATTAATCTGAAAGCTTTCATTATTACTATTTTTTGAACAGCTATCACATTTCTCAAGCTCCAAGTTAAAGCATAAACTAACCTTTCTTACATCTAAGCATTTACTTGGATTTAAACAATGACTACTTCACCTTACGTGTTTATGAGCCCATTAAAAGTCAATCGATTTTTTCTTTTGCAAAACACTGCCTGGGTGAACGTTTTGTTCACTGGGCCTGGTTTTCCAGTTTAAAGTTATTCAGTCTATAAATACGGAGTTCGAGAGGGTTCGGCTGTTGGGCTAGAATAGGGCTCATTTTACTTTAATTTGAGGGACATGCTTATAAAATTTTGGTCAAAGTTAAAAAAACACACACTTGCCCAGCCAGGCATGGCTCAGTGGTTAAGCATCGACCTAGGATCCAGGAGATCGAGGTTCGATTCCCGGTCGCGGCACATGCAGGGTTTTGGGCTCAATCACCAGCCAGGGGAGAGCAGGAGGCAGCCGATCCATGACTCTCATCATTGATGTTTTTCTCTCTCTCTCCCCCTTCCTCTCTCTGAAATCAGTAAAGATATATTTAAAACAAACAAACAAAAAGCAAACACACTTGGTATTTTAATAATCAGTATTCTAATTCTTTCGCTTTCAAATTTTAAGGGGGTATTATTGACAAACACACACAGAGCTAATTACTTGTTTTCAATGTCATATTGTTTGTTGATGCTTATGTACATCACAATACTTTATATGGTACAATACAGTATGTTAATAAAATGAAATAATCATTCCTTTTGTTCCCCCCCACTAAGTGACCACTATTTGGAAAGTGCTAGTCAGAGTGTGTGGTATTTAATAGTCAGTCAAGAGATCACTGAACAAACGACTGAACGAATGAACAAATAGGAACCTGTCTCGGGACATTTCCATTGTATCTGTAGGTTATGGACAACCTGTGGAAGGGCCTAGTAGATGGTGGCAAATATAAAAGACGAGAGAGGACAGGGGAACAGAAGTTTAGCTGCATGAACCTCAGAAACTCTAATACCTGTAACCCCATTGTCCACCCTGCCCACCTGTCCTAAGTTTGAATGTACATTGTACTTTTTGAAGTCAGAAATCATTTAAATTTAGCTCACTAAAACTTTCAGGAACCTCTGAAGAAACTTCTTTTATAATCCCTTTTCTATCTATTTCTAGTTAACAAGGCTTGCGAGAAACTTGGCTCCCTCTCCGTTAAAATGTCAAAACAAATAGAAGTGCTCTGTCAAATCTTTTATTCCCCTTTCCCTTGATTGTTTTTGTGATTTTTTTTTTCCTGTCCCACTAATTTCTCTGAGCCATTTTTATAACACTTCCTTATCATTTTAAGCTAAAATGTAACACTTTCCCCCCCCAATTACATCATGTCCTCTCCGGGCACGATGTTCTGAAGAAATGGGTAAAATGCACGAGTGGAGAGAACACAGGCTGGAGCGCTGGCGGGCAGAATGTCACAGCCGGGCAGGGGGGAGGGAGTGTGGGGTGAGAGGAGGCAGAGCTGGAAGAAGGGAAAGCGCTGAAAGCTGTCGCACAGTCAGGGTTTAAGCAAATAAAAATGGATCCACTTAGACTTTGGCTCCAGCCCTGGCAGTCAAAGGCCAATAATCAGTCTTTACTAACCTGGGCTTCAGCTTCTCCGTGGGAACTTCCTTCTAGTCAGGAATAGTTTTAGCAATCCTTAAACAGCTCGGTTCCAGTTTAACATTTCATGCACGCGAAAGGGGAGCGTGTGCATTGCCAGGACGGGCCTGCTCCACACCTCCAGGCTGGCTGGCTGCCCCCCGCACCCCGCAGGACGCCCCTGCCTGCTTGGCCCAGCCCAGCGGGTCTAGCTTGCCTGGAGGCCTCGTCTGCAGGAACTGCTTCACTGCTTCTTACCTGCCTCTCATCCATTTCTACCTTTCCCCGGGGAAACTGTTGCAGGAACTTATCAACATATAATAATCCACAGCAAAAACTCACTTGGTTTCAGGACTATGTGGAGAGCAAGGAATAAAATAGTTGTTTTATAGCTACCAAAAATTCATGTCGCTTTCCTCTCCTGGCTTGTGCATTATGTGCTTTTATTTTCTACATCGAAAGACCCTCGGGGACAGGGGTTTTGTGTTATTTGAGAATATTCCTTGATACTAGAGGCTGACAGGAGTAAGCATTTCACTCAAAACTTGTTGACTTAGTGAAAAGTTTTGAGAATTTATGAATGCTATGGAATTCATTTGGTTTAAAAATGTCAATCAAGTACTTATCACATAATTACCTGTCAGGAACTAGGAAAGCAAATTTCCTCCAAGAAGAAACTTATTAAGCTACTGAGAAATAGTGGTAGAATTAAATTTAAGGATGGATCCAGAAACTGTCCTACTGATACCAGGAAAAAACCTCCCACATTCACATTCAGTACATCTAAAGGTGGCTCTTGTAGAATATTGTATATTTTATCTACAACCCCAGGGAAATCCTACTGAACAACATAGTGTCAGCAATTGTATATTCATTTTTTTCAAATTTATGTAATATGTTCATGGTAATGATACAGGTAAGGGTCGTCCACAAGACTTTTAAGGCCGTGTCAACATCAGTTCTCAATGATAAATGGGTATTTCTTTCAGAAGAGTTAATATCTATATTTGAAACACACCCAATCATATGATTTGAAGGCTTTTACTGTCTAATTTATATCCTAGTTCTATATAGGATCAGATACTGCTTAATACTTTGCCAGAAAGTATTTTAGTGAAACTCTAAGCAAAAAAGTAAATTACATTTTGTGACAATTATAACGGAAGTGACTATACATATTACAAGTTTCAAAAAGAGTTTTAAAAATACTTTCTGAAAGTTTACATTAGATAAAACTACGATAAAGTAATTTTAAAAACTACAATAAAATGCCATTCAAATGAGCTTACATAGATGCTTTAAACTTCACCACAGTGTCAAAAGCCACCAAACCCTAATTTACAGGGCTGTAAAATCCCCAGATTTTTATGACCACTGAGAAAAGCCTATTAGCAAATGTTTGATAATATAGCTGTAGAAAAAAGTCTGTCCTTTTTACTCTTACCTTGGGCTACACACACAGTCCCTAAGAGGAGCCACAGGATCTTTGCTGGAAGCCTCATGGTTTCGGCTCTTTCAGGGACACATTTAGCTGCAGACGGTGCTCACACTCCCTCGGCGTCTCCTCTGCGGAAAGTTGGGATCAGAGCAGGAGGCACTTGTTCCAGAAGGAACTTGAAACCAGCTCGGGAAATGGAGATGACCGAAGGCCCCGCCCATGAGGAACTTCTGCAAAGCGGGACTCCCACTGGCTCCGGCTGAATGGGGCCTGGGGACCCGCCTACCTTTTTTGTTTTCATAAACCCGGCGAGCTCTCTGCTGGAACCTGTTGGGGTTCTGGGAACGCGAAGAGCAGAAACCGCTGCCCTCTGGACTCATCAGAAACCTCCTCATGACTCAAACCCCACTCAGGCCCCCTGTGCGGAACCCCAGGAGATGAAATAATAGCAGCTCTTTTAAGAACCTTTCTGGGCCTTGAGGTTGGGCCAGGCTTTTGCAATCCCCACCTGGATGACGTGGGCCGGTTTTGCCAAGAATGCGGGGCTGGCTGCTTTGGGGAGGGGTGGGGAGCTTGCTCTTTCCTGCAACCAGAGGCCTTAGTCTTCTAAAGGCTCTTCATAACGTGTGCACAGCAAAGGGTTCCCTCTCCTGAGGCATAAGTGAGTTTAATAATTCAAAAAGCAAGACAGGGAAATGCTGATTTCTGTACTGAGACGCTCTGCATAAACAGTATGTAAGCAAATAACCGGTTTACTGAGTATTAAAGTGAAGGCGGCCACGCAGCAGGCCCAGGCCCCGGGCAGCCCTTTCTCCCAGGCCCCCCAGTCCTCTGGGTCCAGCCACGCCACCCACAGGGTGCCCTCCGGCCTGATCGCAAACGACATGGAAATACTGGCCAGTTCTTGTGCTTCGTATAAATCGGATAATGTTTCTCAGGTTTATTTTAATGCATCCGCACTTGCCTGGAGTTCCAAGCATCGTGCACTAGGAGGCTGGTACCTTTACTTCCTCCCGAGGGGACACGGCTGTCATCACCTAATTGAATAATTTGCCCAGAAGAAAAGAATGATGCCTCTGCATTTTCTTTAATTCCATTTGGGAGGAAATGAAAACACGCAAGGGCCTCTGTGCTTATTTATTGCACTTATCTTCCGAGGTGCTTTTCTAAAACTCGAGTGCAAGCTCTTCAAATTCCGCCTCTTACAGGAAACGAAAAGAAGAGAAACACGCACCTGCCACCCCCTTGGCAACTTCCTCAGTCCCCTCGGAGAACGGAGAGAGCCTACAGGGACAATGAGCCCCCCTCCTGTACCAGCTGCCTCCTCTAAGGTCCTCGCTCCCGAGTCCCCAGACATCCATCCCGGCGCCACACACAACACAGGGACATTTCTGAGCCAGCACGAGGCTGTAGGAAGGACACTTGCTCGCCTCTGCCCTGAGACTGCTTCGACCTTCCAAGCTCTACTGACCTAGCAGTAATCGCTGCTTGCTGATTAATTCCCGTGTGTCAGGTTATATTAAATATATCGCCGACTAATTCCCTCATAAAGCTTGTAAGCTAGTTCTGTCATCCCTGTTACACAAGTGACTCAAGTAACTTAAGATTAGAGGCCAGACTGTCTGGTTTCAAGGCTGGACACGTCAACACCAGCTCACCGCTTTCTGACGCCAACTGTGCACCACTTCCGAGCTTTGTTACCAATTTTTTGCTCTGAGCAGAGAAAATTCTTGGAATTGGGCAATGAGATAAACAATTGCCCCATGCCATCCCACCCTTAAAAGAAAAAACAAATTTAAATAGACTTGTGATAATAGAGAGGTGCACCCCCAAACTCCCAGGATACAACGTGCATCCTTTTGGGCCTGTCCCTTGAGGTTGTAAATCTTTTCATCTCTTTGACATCTGGGGTCGTCGCTGTGTCTGCATGTTTATGTACGTCCATGGATATACGTTGTGTATATGTGATATTTTTCTACCTCGGATGGGTACTGCCAAAATTATTTTGTAAAAAAAAAAAATTCCTCTGGAACTGTCTTTAAAAAATAAGCTTGAATATCAATGGCCTATTTGAAACTTAATTCTCTCTCATTTGTTCATGGGACAGAGTTTTCCTGGACTACTGGCCTGTTCTTGATAAGATTGTGTAAGGTGTATGCTTGCCTTTTGCGCAATCTGGCTAGAAAACAAGGATTCTGTGTTTAATGAAAATGATTTCCTGATACTGCTCGTTGTCTTTATCACGTCTTTGATTGTTAAGAAAACAGATCTTTCTCCATTAAAATGGCTAAGTTGGTTTTTTTTTTACAACTCTATAATTCCCTGGTATTTGCCTTTCATTTCTTTAATCGTGCGTGACTTTGGTTAAATGATTAAGTATTGTCTCACAGTGACCTCTGGTTCCATTTAATTGTTTTATACCTCTTTAAATATTTTTATAAACTTCCCTCAAATAAAATTCTAAATGAAGTCTTGTTGACCTTGAACTAATTTTGGGATTTACGTGAGGGTCCCTGGGACATCTCAAAAGATGTGTTCTGTCTTTTTATTAGAGATATAAAACAAATTAGGCTCATTTGATATGTTAAATTACATGGGAAGAGGGGTGAAGGGGGTCTTAATATATGGTGATGGGAGAAGATATGACTTTGGGTGGTGGGCACACAGGGCAATATACAGATCTTGTAACATAGAAGCCCACACCTGAAACTTATATATTCATATTGACCACTGTCACCCCAATAAACTTAATTTAAAAAAAAGAAAACAAATGAGAAGTGATGCTAAAACTTTCTTTAGGTTGTTTTGTATAAATATATTATTTTATTAT
This sequence comes from Miniopterus schreibersii, assembly GCF_964146895.1. Taxonomy (NCBI): domain Eukaryota; kingdom Metazoa; phylum Chordata; class Mammalia; order Chiroptera; family Miniopteridae; genus Miniopterus; species Miniopterus schreibersii. The sequence continues at coordinate 1,943,929 of NC_138123.1, forward strand.
TTATTAAATGTTATTACACTGAGTGATTAATACATTATTAATATAGTTATCAGTACAAGCATTCCTGCAAAAGTGCTTCATCTTCAAGGATGTTCGTGGACAAGCCTGTGACAACGACAGGTTTCTGATAACTACCATCAACCTGCCTTCGCTTGGGAAGGACAAGAATGCACCTTCCAGTGCTCCGCAGGGCCACCTGCACAGCCCGGGATACGTCACGGGGGGTAGCCCGAGACCCGCCTGCCTTCCTCACATCAGTAAAACAGGCCCACTACATGGGTGACATCATGTGAACACGGGAAGACTTGCCTCTGCTGAGGGTCACTGCAGGCTCTGCTGGAACATCCATGAAGTAGGTGGTGGGCGGTGAACCCACAGAAAATCCAAGGCCCAGGCCCTGCGGCCAGAGAGGTGCTGGGAGCTGTTCAGTTGGGTAAGATGCATGTGGCCCCAAGCTAACCCCCCCAGAACATGAACAGGGTGCATTGGCAGGGATTTTGGAGTTCTGAAGACTTTTATTGCCCACCTGGCACAGCGCCTCGGCCCCTCACACCTTCTGGTAAACAGGGCGCCTGTGGCCTGGGGATCCGAGCGGCAAGCGCCTTTGAGGAAGCAAAATACGAGGGGAGCAGGGTAAAGCTCTGGGCACCTCCCAGGCAGGGCTACCATGTGTTAGGTGTGTCTGAGACTCTGGAAAACATGGGGTGCGCAGAGTGGAAAAAACAACACAAGGGGAGGGCACCCCTATGTGCCCCGAGGATCCTGGAAGGGGGCAGACGTCTGGAATACCCCGTAGAGCAGGCGCTCCCAGCAGGCAGAGATCTGGCGAGTTGGATCCAGCTTCTTATAGCTGCTGCCCAGAGATCACAGGAATTGCTTCCACCCTCATTTCTTTGTCCAGAGTAGGTTCCACGCGCGCACTTAATTTAACCACCACCACGTGCGGCCCTACTGTGCGCCTCCACACTCTCCTTCCATTACTTCCTGATTTCGTTGGGTTTAACCTTTATTCTATGGTTCCCACATTCACACTCAGTTTCATAACTCATTTTTCCACTTTCTCCAAATCTTAGTTTTATATTGAAGTGGATGTGTTTTTCTCTTCACCACCGGTTTTCCAACTGTGGCTTCTCCACAGTTACTGAGGGCCTAATTTTCGTTCATCTTTTTTCCCCCTTGCATTTCATAATTGAAATTTTAAGACAGGCTCTTGGACTCTTCCTTGACTGATTGCATATTCATGAATTTATTTCTTTTATACTAAAATGTCAGCCTGACTGAAATTTCCAGTACCCAAAGGGCACCTTACACACTTATTACCATATTATTGGCTATATTTCCTATGCTGCGCTCTACAGCCCGTGACTAGTTTGTACTTCCTGGTCCCTTCCCCCCCTTTACCCAAATTTCTATTTGGAGTTTGTGATTTGGGCTGTGACTGTCTCCTAGTCCCATTGAGTATATAACAGTCTCTACTTTTTATACTTCATTGTTGTTTCAGTGGGTGTAACGAAGAAAAATAGATACAATTGCAGAAGCAAAAGAAGCTTAGTTCAATGAAATTGGGTAAAACTTTGGTCAGTAAAAATATTTTGTAACTGCTTATCCTTTAAAGCCTGTTATTATTATAACATTTTACATCTTTCTGGGGGACCAGGTGGCCTGAGGCTCGGTGCTGGGTGTGTAATTACTGCGGAATGTGGAGCTGGGGACCCAAACGTGGGATGTGGATCCAGGCCAATGATTTGAAAATTAGCATCCAAACAGCAGCGAATTTGCTGAGAAACAAAATGTGAAGTTGTTAGTTTTATGAGGAAATGATTCTGGTATCGGGCCAAGGAAGACGAACAATTATGGCACCACTGTGGAGGCTGCTGTAGGTGACATAAATCTATCAGTGAGGAATTTCTTCAGGTACAAGCGACAGAAATTCAGTTCAAACCGTCTTGAGGAAAAAGAGAACTGGTGGATTCCTGCAAGCGGGTATTCCAGGATGGAGCTTGCTGTAGTCATGGCAAGAAATATCTTGTGTAGCTGCAAAATGTGGGCCATTTCTAAGTTTCACAAGAAGGACGCCCACGGCTCCTAGTTAGAAACCCCAGCAGAAAGAGCCCTGTTTAACCCTGGGGGGGGAGCAATGGGACCAGGTGTGGGGGAGGCAAAGGGCACACGTCTGGGATGCAGACCCCAAGGGCTGGATAACAGGAAAGGGCTTTCTAAGATTTTGTGCGCGTGTAAAACACAGGCCACAACTCTCGTGCCCTCCAGGCAGGAGTGATTTATGGGTGGAAAGGCAGCATTTACATCGAAATGAGATTCTTGCTGACTCACTGCTTTCAGAGAGCGGATGTCCAGGCCTAAGGAAGCTGTCCAATCTCAGCTAAAAGCATGTGAAATCTCTAGTAAAGCACCTTTTGGAGATCAACCTCTTCAATAATAATGGCTCTTGCTCAACGACGTATCTCATTTTCTGTAATTCAGATTTTTCCCCGAAGACTAGAGGAGAATGCTCAGTGGAGGCCACACGGTTGCTGCTCGCGGCCCTGCCTGTTGACTTCCCCTTTCCTCCCGGTCCCCAAGCAGGACTACGCAGCGTCACTGTCGTCAGGTTCGGCATCTGCATTTTTGTTTTACTCTAGGTTTTATATGACATTAGAAAACCACAGTCAACACTCAAGTTTTAACAGTTTATACCTTCAAACTGCACGAATCAAGATAGTGATGGACACAGAGCTACCACTTAGTATCTTGAAGCGGTGAGCTATCTGAAAAGAAATAAAAATCCCAATCTGGTATATGGGGGTATAATGAATATTTACAACATCACACTGCAGATAAAAGGAAACAGCGGCGCTCCGACCTCTCCTGCTTCAGAAGGCTTGATGTCGTCAGGGCCCCGGGATGGTCAGGAGCAGGATGCCTCCTCTAAAGCTGTCAGTGAGCAGGGTTTGGGCCACTGGCAACCGAAGAATGTGAGATCCGAGACAGAACTGGAGTTTTCCAAGCCTTCTGGAGATTTTCCTTGCAAAGACGTATGTGTTTTGTAGGTAGAAGACCAATGTGGGGGCGATTTCTGGACCGTTGATAGAGAATATGCTTCACAGTTATGGAATCCCACTTGGCACCAAGGAATTCTCCCTTTGGCGCTCTGATCTCCCTCTGAAAATTCAGCCAAAGCGAACAGACTCAGCAGCAGGTAAATGGAGAGGTGTGTTAGCATCAGGAGCCGCGCCGTCTAAGGTGTGCATGCGGGGAGAGCAACGAGGGGGGGAAAGAAGCTGGCAGCAACGGCACAGGGTGTCCCTGGTTAGAAAACGTCACCTGCCTGCTGCCAGGTGTCCACGGTAAGGTGTGTACCCATCTCGCCCTTGGGACCCGTGTTATTTTTAGAAAGCCCCCAGGCATAGGCTCGGGGTTCGGGCGTCTCCGTTAATCTCCACCTGGCCTTTGGACGCGCTACTCACCTGCGCGTTTCAGGGGGAATCTGTGAGTCGAATGCAATGTTTTCCTTTTTCACATTCTTTATTTTTTTTTTACTGTGTCCTCCTTACAGTGTTGATGAAATAGAAAGGATTTTGTTCATGCGCCTGGGGAATGTAGGGCAGGTTTTGTTACATTCTTTCTGCCTGGGGATAGATGCTGAGAAGGGGATTGGAGGAAGGTGTGACATTGTATCGTACAGAACCGGGTTTAAAACTGTTGCTAAAAATCGATCCTCTGTCAGCAGAATGAAAGCTTCCGCTCCCACGGAGGAGGTTAGGGGGGCGCAGCGAAGGAAGGAAACCAAGACAAAGAGCGCGGCAGAGGAAAGTGTATTTTAACAGCAGGAAGTGACATGAAAAAAAAAAAAAAAGCATAAAAGTGTAGAGGAGAAAGGCCAGAGAGCGAAAAGTCAAAATGAACGGCACAGGTGAAAAAGCAGCCTCCAGAAAACTGAAGAATATATGAAGGTGAGAAGAGGACCAACACTCAACAGCTATGGTTTTTTTTTAGTGCCTTGATTTTGAGTCTGCTGCTGATGCATAAGTATTTAAATGTATTACATATACAAGCAGACAATGATAATGTAAATAAAAATATAAATCTTAACCTGGAACATTTCAAAGGTAGACTTCGTAGAGCTGTCTTAGCAGCTGAGGAGCAGGTCCGAAATATAAAGGTGATATTCTCTCCCCCGCACCCCAAATTAACGATGTGGGGGTAGAACTTTCTCATCTGGCAAAGTGATCCCAAAAGTTCATGCAAAAGAAACAAACAAATCCACAACTCTGGAGCAACAGTGAATGTGGATAAATGTTAATTTCCTAGGTGTGAAAGCTTTTCAGGCATCTGAACAAACATCTGTTGAGACTTTGCTGTTTTGAAGGCGCTGTGTCAGGAAGATAAGCGGCAGGGAGGAGGGTAAGATGTCAGGAAAACCCAGTTAATCGTGGGGCAGACCACAGGGCATCATAAGCACTGCGAGAAAAATGCCCGCAGGGGTATGAAGTGCCGGAAGGAAGAGGCACCGTCACTACCTGGACGGAGCAGGACACCTGGTGCGGGACACGCCATCTGAGCAGGTCTGGAGGGGCTGGTGGGGTTTTGTCCCTATGACAGAGAACAGGTTCCTCGGAGCGCACGGGGAGGTCCCCAAGGGCATGGCGGTGATAAAGGCTCCCACACCCTTAGATGGGACGCATTCAGCGTCCGTGCAGACCCTGACCAAGCCGGTTCCTGCTGCACGTGGACACTCAGCCAGGCTCCCAGCAAGCAGAGGCTGATACTGAAAAACCAGCTGTGGCCCCGGCCCGCGCCCTTCCCCGACTGCGTGGACCACTCCTGGGGGCACCCCCCCGGGCCGGGGCCGGGCCACCTGCGAGCCCACGGGGCCAGCAGGGGCAGCGCCAGTAACCGACCCGTCCATCGACCTCGAGGTGTCGCCGAGCTTCCCCAGCCACCCTCCCAACGTCTCCCTTGGGCGGCCTGCAGCGCCCCTTCCCTCTTTTCCAGGATCAGGGAAACACCTCCCTTCCTGCAGACGGTAAAACAGGGGCTTTCCTGGGGCTGGGGCGGGGATCCCCCGCAGGACCGCGCCCTCCGCAGCCCGCGCGCCCCGTGCAGGCTGCGGGCCCGGGGGCGGGGAGCCCCGAGGATGCTCCGAGCATCCCGGTCCCCAGCCCGGGAGGGTCCGCGCCCGGGAGTCCGCCAGTTAAGCGCCCCCATTGGCCGTCCCCGCGGCACCTCCGTGTCGTCACTGTTATGCAAATGAGGGGGCGGCTCATTGGCTGGGCCTCCAGCGCAGCTCGCGGGGCGCGGGCGGGGGCGCGGGCGGGGACCCAGGCCGGGTGCGCGGGGCACCTGCCGCCCGTGCGGGCCGCGCTCAGCCCCGCGCCGCTCCCGCGCGTCCCCCTCGGCCGCGCCCGCGTGTTTCCCGCGAAGTTACTTTTGCCTTCCCGCCTCCCCCGAGTCCGGGGACCGGGGCGGCGCCGAGCCGGGGGCGGTCCCTTGGCAGCGGGGATCCCGGTCGCAGCCAGACTTTGGCTCCCGGGCTGGGTTTGCATCACCCCCATCCCTGTCGGGGAGACGAGCCGGCCCCCCGAGCCGGGGCTTCCGGCGGACCCTCCCCGCCCTCCAGGCCCCTGCCCCGCGGCCCACCGCGGCCCCCCTCCCGCTGCCCCGACGCCCCCTCTCCTCCATCCGCCTGCGCCCCCCACTCCCGGAGGAAGGATGGTGGATCTGGAGAGCGAGGTGCCCCCTCTCCCTCCCAGGTACCGGTTCCGGGATCTGCTGCTGGGGGACCAGGGATGGCAGAGCGACGACAGGTGAGCGGCGTGGTGCGGGATCCATCCCTGGATGCGGCGGAAAGAGGGGCAGGTGGGGAGCCCAGGGGGCGAGCGGGCGGGGGGCCCCGGAGCCGGGCGCAAGCGGGGGAGAGGGGCTCTGGCCTGTCTCTCCATTTTGAGCCCCTGGAGACGTCGCTACGGACCAGGGAACTCCCGCGACCCCTTTCCCGTGCCTGCAGCGGGTTTTCCGCACGCATCTGGTGCATCTCCCCCGGTGCTTTCTTAGGATCTGTGTGAGGCTGGGATCAGAAGTGCAAAGCAAATGGCCCGGCGCCTCCGGGCCGGCGACTCCCCTTTCCCCCTTAGGTGCCGGCCACCAGGCTCCAAAATGTGTCCAGGCTGCCGGAACAGCGCAGTAGAAACTTACCCCTCGGGCACCCGCGGGGCTCCCCCTCCTCAGCGCTGCCCTGGGCCAGGTGTCCCCCGCCACTGGGTATTTTATGCTCTGTAAACGTCTGCAGTTGCAGGTAGACAGTCGTTTTAAATATGTAACAGGTGGTTGGTGAAAATGACCACCTTTGCCATTGACAGGCAACTGCGCCTATTATTAATAGTAATAATGGTGTCTGCAGAGAATGATCCGATCTTTTCAGAATTAATGTTATTTTTAACCTAAGTATTGGTCTATGCCACCAAATTAAAACAAGTCCCGAAACTAGAATATTTATTATTAGCAGAACACCTGCTGCTCCTGGGATTTTCTGTAGCATCCTGCTGCTTCGCTGAACGTTTGAAATCCCTCAAGCCAGCCCGGTCTCGTTATTTCAAAAGCACGTTTTATGTTGCATTGAATTGAGCACTTTTCTGGAGTAGTCGTTTCACGTAGCACATGCCGCATTTCCTTGTTTTGAAATAATACGCTAACTGGGCTCTCAAGTCAATCGAAATGTCTCCTTGAAGTTCACTTTGCTATTGATGTTGTACTTTAATTACATAAAAGATCCATTATTGGTCTGATTCAAAAAAGCCCCTCTCTTCACTCCTGGGGGTCCCTTCCCTCCTCCTCAGCATCTCAGCTCCCGGTGTCAGCTCCTGCTCCTGCCCCCGGGGGAGTTCATCCTGTGCATCCACCACGGGCTTCTTGTTGGCCTCATATGAGTAATTTAAAGGGACACGGATGTTTTGCAGAGGATGATATTTCAATTCGGTCTTTGCTTTTTAGGCAAAAACACATCTATTGGTTAAGAGTTAAAAGAATGAAAACCAACTTAGCAGTAGGCTGGGAACGTAAGGTGTTCTGGCTGAATGAAGGGCCCAGAGAGAGGCTATTACCCAGGTCTGCAGTGCTGGCTGACACAGATCAGTTGTGTTAGCCTAGGTCCGCGGCTTACATGTTCGGAGGGATTGAATCTCTACTTGTGACTCCAGGACCTCCGCATCACCGTGTAGAACAGAAACCCTCTCCTCTGGGTAGAAAGCACGAGATGGACTCATAGGACACCTTTTGGACTTGGTGGTGGTAGCGTTGTTTGCTTTTTAATGTCGTAGCTGAGGTATTAATCGTTCATGTGGTTGCTCCCAGTTTTCTAAGGATGCTGCAGATGTAGGTCGGTAACTAAGAATCTTGGTTGGTTGAATCCTTCCTCAAAGAGTCGCTGCTATTTTGAAAACAGGTTTCGCGCATGTATTTATAACGTCTGTTATAATAAAGTTTATGCCAGTCCGACTTCACCTTAAAAACTGGCCAGTGTTGCAATGAGGTATTGAACATTTGAAAAGTTGTTCGCCTACTGACAGGAGAGTGGACCCTTTCCACCCTGCTCTTCAGTTCAGGTCTGTCTTACTGTCTAGCACGTGAAAATGAGCGAGGCCCATGGTCGCGGTGTGAGAGGTGTTTAAGGAGAGAACGCTGTGGGCCGATCTGGATACAGAGCGTGTGTGCTCCACGCCAAGGTTCTCGGTGACCTAACCTTGGATGGATAGTTCACTTAAATTTATACCTTACCACCTTTGGGTAGGGAAACATACACATACTATGTACGTGTAGATTCACGCGGTGAGCAATAACATTTCCGTCAACCACAAACAGCATATATGACAGTGGTCCCGTGAGATTATAATGGAGCTGAGAAATTCCTATCACCTGGTGACGTTGTGGCCGCCAGAATGTCCTGGTGTGACGCACTCCTCCCATGTTCGCGGTGACACTGGTGTAAACAGGCCCACGACCCTGTCTGTGGTATAAAAGTGCAGCACCTACAATTAGGCACAGTCCATAATAGCTGATCACGGTCATAAATGACCGTGTTGCTGATTTATATACAGGGCGTCTCCAAAAGATGTACATGCACTTTAACAGCTGGAAAGCTCAGCTGTGAAAGTGAAATGTGTACTAATAAACACTGCCTTTATCATTTTTCAGAGAGTGTGTATACATTTTGGGGGGACACCCTATGTTTACTACACTATACTTTTTATTATTATTATTTTTAAGTATATATCTTTATTGATTTCAGAGAGAGAAAGGGAGAGGGGGAGAGAGAGAGAAACATCAATGAGAGAGAGTCATTGATCGGCTGCCATCTCCACGCCCCCTGCTAGGGATCGAGCCCACAACCCAGGCGCGTGCCCTGAGTGGGAACTGAACCGTCACCTCCTGGTTCACAGGTTGATGCTCAACCACTGAGCCACGCTGGCCAGGCTCTCTTGTGCTGATTTAATCTTGTGTTTTGTACAGTCGCGTGCTGTGGGCCCTTAGCCCAGGGGCAGTAGGCCTTGCCCTACAGCCCAGGCGTGCAATGGGTTAGGCCTTCTAGGTGTGTGTAGGCGCTCGCTGTGATGTTCGCACAAAAAAAGGATCGCCTTAAGGACACGTCCCTCGGAATATCCATCCTTCTGTAAGTGGGCATGACTAGATGTATAAGGTACACGTAACAGAACTGTGTTCTCTATGAAACAGACGGGGCGCGCCAAAAAATGTATCCACACTTTAACAGCTGATAGCTCAATTTTGAAAGTGAAATGTATTTTAATAAACACTGCCTTCATCATCATTCAAAGTGTGTGTACACATTTCTGGGGGGCACCTTATATAACGCATATGTAATATATGTGTAGTGTATATAACAGTGCCATCCTTACAGAATTACCAGCTACCTCTCCTTCATCAGCATTCTGATACCTATTTCTGAGCAGGGCGAGGAAACAGAGTGGGACCTGGCTGTGCGGGTCATTTAGCACGTGCGTGACGTTAGTTCTGGGAGCCATTGAAATAAATTCGACAGTTGCTAAACGACACCAGCGCTTGTGCCTTCAGGATGTCTGTTGTATACACGACGCTCGTTTATTTCTTCGGCATCCTGAGTCAAACACACAAATCTAATTCAGACGGCTCATATAATATTTCTTTAATGGCTGTTTTTCCCTTCCGCTAGTCTCTGAGTGCATGCGACGTCCCAGGGCCTTATTAAGTTAGGTTTGGGGACGGCTGTAAGAAAGACTATGACACGGCGCTTGTCCGGGAGGTGTCTGCACAGAGTTAAGGGTGAGCTTCTCCCCAGGATGTCGACAGTATTGGTTCTGCTGTGATGATGGTTCTTGCAGAATTGCCACTTTAAGACTATCCAGAGACCACGCACTATTTGTAAACAGGGTAGTCGGTGTCTGCTTGAAAAGATACTGGGGCTGGATCCAAGGAGTTGGTGTGTTTTGCATCCGATACTTAGAGTACTTGGTCTCTTCAGAGTCACCCTGTGGTCGAAAGTGACATGACTAGAGGCTGGTTTTATGCGGAGGCCATTCTGTAGTATGAAGGGCTGTTGCTGTGTTAAAACCCAATGCGCCCTGGCTGCTGCGGCTCAGTTGGCCGGGTGTCCTGCCATGTACCAGGAGGCTGCTGGTTCGGTTCCCGGTCACTGACACATGCCTGGGCTTCGGGCTCTATCCTGTCGGCGGCGTGCAGGAGGCAGCTGACTGATATTGCACTCTCACATCGATGTTCCTCTCTCTCTCTCTCAAAATCAATAAGCTATTCTTTTTTTTTTTTTTTAATATATCTTTATTTATTTCAGATAGAGGAAAGGAGAGGGAGAGAGAGAGAGAGAGATAGAAACATCAATGATGAGAGAGTCATTGATCGGCTGCAGCCCACAACCCGGGCCTGTGCCCTGACCGGGAATCGAACCCCGATCGCCTGGATCCTAGGTCGATGCTCAACCGCTGAGCCAAGCCCGGCTAGGCCAATAAGCTATTCTTTTTTAAAAAATCCAATGAGGCTGAGCTCCCGTTGCCCACAGTGCAAATTTCCCGTTTGAATATTTCTAAGAGTCACAAAACCGTCAAGATTCAGAATATTCTCCTGAAGTTAAAGATCGGTGACTGTCGGGTTTCAAATGCCCTTTCTTGTCCTTCATCAGAGCTTAGTCATTTTAAAGTGTGGAACACAGGACACTTGATGTGGATAAATTATCACCACTGAGGATAAATTACAGTTAATGGACAATTCTCAGCTGCAGTCATGCAGAAGTGGGCCATTTATTTAATTAACACCATTTTAGTTTTCAAATATCTGCTCAGTCGTCTCAACTCCATTAATTTTAAATATATCTTTCATATTTTATAGGTTGCATTTAGAAGTAATGCAAGCAAGTCACCTAATGCATCGTAGTAACTGGAAAACATAAAAGGATTTGAACGAAAGAGTACAGTTCAATCAATTAATGGTTTAAGAGGTATTTTTAAAATTCGGGACATGTTTAGATAGCTTTTGGTGTATGTGTAATTTTAAATATCATACAATTCAGATATATTACTTTATGTAAAATTAAACTGGGGGCATTAAATTGGGGGATTGGGTTTTGGATTGGTAGGTGACACATTTATATAATTTAGCAATTTTATCACCCTTAATGAGTTACATATTATTTTGAAAAGTAGCTATTTAATGTAAAGTATTTATTTTAAGTTTTTAAGTTCAGGTCGGTCAAGAATGAAGTGTCATTTTTACTGCTTGATTACATAGTGGAATCAATCATGAATGTACAATATCTATAAAAAAGATTTAAACATTTACTCTTAGAGAGAGAATCCGGACAAGTTGTGTTTCTTAGCACTATTACATTAAAGAAAATCTCCACAAATAAGGCAACAAAAACTTACCTACTATTGAAGAAGGTAATGGTGCCAAAAAAATTACAGAATATAAATATAAATTTAAATATAAAACAGAAAAATGCATTGCTTAATAGTTATTGTTTTTTAATAGTTATCAAGAATTCAAATTTTAATATTCTATATAAAAATATGTATGATTCCTTCCTTTTGACTGGTTCTTATAAATAACATTGAAATGTAGCTTTTCGAATCACTTAAGAGTTTGTTTTTCAAGTTTGATTACGTTCATCACTCCCTTACATCCATTTTCTGGAAACGGTGATGTAATCGGAACAGGTCCTCTGCGAATGATACACTTCTAACTTTCCAAAGTATCTCTACATATAATAAGTCTTGGATAAGGGAGGTTGGAGTGTAGTAATTTCATTTTCCACATAAAGTATGTGACATTTTAAGATTTAATTTTCTACTAAACAGCTTTTCCATTGGAGCTTCAAGTAGTCGTGAGGATGGGAGAAAAAATACTCTTACAGATGGATGACCAAGAAAATGATGTCAGCCAGCTTGTTTTATCAAAATTAACATCCCTTTTCCCTTCTCTCTTACTAATGTAACTCTTCAACTTCTGCAAAAATAGACTTGAGAGGTAGTATGAGAAATAATACAGATGAAAGCTAAATACAGCTTGGTCTTCATGGATGGTACAGAAAAATTAGACGAACTATATATTTAGTTGTAATGCGTACCTGCAGCTAGGCCATGATTTTATCTTTTTGCTGTTGTTAACAGTGAGTGCGGTATTTTTATTGGCTTTCTCAAGTCATGTTCTTGTTCATTAAAAGGTTTTATATGTTCATAAATCATTTTGTCATCGACGGTTCATTAGTCTTTATTTGTATTTTTATGTATTATCAATGCTGTCTAAATTACCTTTAGTAAATGAAGCAAAAAGAAATATTTTTTTTACAGTGAAGTTTACCCAGTTACTTTATATATTTATAGTTTGAAATTAAATTGGTTTGGCCTCTTCTGTGCAGTAGTTAATACAAACCTTCAATCAAGATGTTTTTTCAACTAATGCTTTTCCTGAGTTTTAAATTGCCAATTAAAAATTTATCTCTAAAAGCAAGCAAAGCAACAGAGAGTGATCCCAAAAGATAATTCCTGTTTTTCTTTGACAATCTTTGGCTGGACATTGGATTTTTTTTTTTTTTATGGGCCGTGAAAAAACAACAATTCTTTTCTCAAGGATCTTAATCATAAGACAGTAATTGGGTTGCAGTCTGCTTATCTATTCTACAAAAAAGTGATCATGCACATGCTTGGGGTAGACAAATAAAAATCCAGGCTCCGTGAAGGCGAGAGAACATGGCTAAAATGTCATTGGGTCTTTCGTATCCAATCGCCTGGGAGCAGGAGAGGGGGTTAGAAATCTCTGGCCTTGATTCCCCAGTAACCAGATACAAATAGAACAAGCTCATCAATAGAACCCAAGATGTAAGTACAATTTCAAGGGAAGGAGGAACCACTCCACATACTTGGAAAAATAACTCATCTGTGCCAACTAATTCAGTGCACCGGTGGTGTGAGATTCATGGTCTCCTTTGGCTGGAAGTGCAGATGGGTTTGGAGATGGGAAGTGAAGAGGTTCCAGTTGCAAAGCTCTCACTGCCTGGAAAGATTAAGCCGAAATGCCCCTGGGTTGGCAGAGACCAAGGACAGGAAGGCTTTTCTCCACAGTATTGTTTTAGATCCATTATATTTATCTGAATATATTTTTTTTACAAATAGAAGCATTGCAGGAAAACACAAAAAAATCCAGCCTGTCGAGCTCAGCCGGTCGTTAGGGGACAGTGGCTGGCGGCAGGTCCTCAAATCTTTGGCCCCTGTCGAGTGTAGTGTCTTAACTGGGCTGGCCTTTGGAACTGGGCTCGAAGGCCCACATCTCTCGGGCAATCATGCCATGGTCTCAGGAGAAATCACTGCCCTCGTGTGTGCATCCCTTGAACTCAGAGGTGAATGGCTTCCAATTTTCACAGTGGGCAGATCTGTGCGGGAAATGGGCACTGTACACAAAGCCACAGAGCAGCGACCGAGAGAAATCCAGGGCTCCCGGGTCGTGGCTCTGCAGCACTGGACTTTGCACAGGATCATAACGATGAATTGTTAGCACCAGGCCCGCTCAGGCCGTCTTGTAAATCGCTGTGTGAACAGCAATAAAAGCGGATTAACACGCTTCAGCCTCACTGAACTCCCTCGGGCAAAACTTGTCGACTGCCCACATATGGCAAACAACCGGGTATTAACCATGGGACCAGATGTGTGTCTTAATGACCGACGGCCTTCTGTCTCAGGTCTGTCCAAACGGAAATACCCCGGGATCTCGCAGGGTTTAGGGCGCTCAGGAAGCCAGACAGGTCCCAGGAAGGAGTGAGGCAATGACTTTATTTATTTATTTATTTATTTAATTTTTTTGGAGTGAGGCAATTGACTTTAGCAGCAGCCACGCTGCGGGGTGAGGACATTGGCTGTTTTTAACTATTTCGTGCATTGTTTTACCTATTTTTACTGAACATACAAAGAAAAGGTGAGAGGGGAGGATGATATTGAATATAGTACTTAGCACAGAGACAGTGAACATTCACCAAGAGCTTAGTATGTGCCACGTGTTGTTTTAGGCACGTTACATGTATTGTTTCATTTCACCTCCACACTGGCTCTGAGGAATTCTGCCATTTCCCCCTTTTTGCAGATGAATGACCCGAGTTACAGAAATGTGGCACTCGCTCCAAGTTACATAATTAGACGAGGTAGACCCAGCATCTAATTATTGTGCCTCCCAATTCTGTTTATAACATGAACACATGGGATTGAATGCTGTTAGATAACAGAAGGAACAAAAGGCAAACTAGTGTGAATGTTTCTGAAGGCAGGAGAGTCGCAGGGCCTGTGTCTCCCTCCAGGCCAGGATGACAAGGCCCAGCTCCAGCTCCAAGGGAGTTACGGGGTTTGTGAAGCTGGTCATTGTTGGGGGGAGAAAAGCCTATTAATTTACTATTAAAATAAAACTCAATTAGAAAAACTTGACAGGGTTTTTTCTTTTGACAATATTTCTAGTGACTACAATGTTTAATAATAAAACTTTCTGAGAATATGTTCACTCATCTGTCCTCTGCTAACCCGTCCGTCTCCTGAGCCTTTTGGGGATTCCTGCACCATCACAGATAAATTTCCCTAAATCCTCAGTTTTTTCCAAAGAGAGTTTCCTCTGCTTGCTTCTGCTGGCCTTGAGTTAATAATCTAGGGAACTTGAACTCTTCCCATTGTAAAATGAGAACCGCCACATCCACGGGGCGTGCAAGAGGCAGCCCATCCATGTTGATCCACCGAAGTTTTGATTAAAGGTATATTGATTAATAATTATCTTTCTTAATTAGGTGTTTTATGAACCGTGCATTTATATTCTTTGTTTATGTGTTTTGGTACCTATTTTTGGTCTATGGATTTTATGTGGACTTTTATTCATTATTTTTGTACAATAGTGTCTCAAACATTTTAAGTCTATAATCACAACCTGACAATATTTTCGTCTTGCTTTTAAAAATATCTTGTAACAGAACACAGTGCTCAATCTCATAATCTATTTTTCTCTGTCTTATACTTTTCGCACAGCAGGTCCCCATATTAATACCTCTAAGGGGCCTTTTCTGCCACATTTAGCTATGGAAATGATATACAATTTTCTTCTCGAAAGAAGTGTTCTTTAGGTAGCTATTTGTCAGCTGGTACCAAGCGTGATGAAACTGTAACAGTAGTTTATTTGTTCATTCCGAAACGACAGGTGAGCGTCCCTATTATTTCATAATGTCCCCCCTTTTCCCTTTCCCCCTCCCACCATAACCCACCTTTTTATTTCTGCACATCTGGCCTTGAAATAGCTCCAGAGGACATTGCTTTTCTGCCCCATCCCTTTTGATTTCTTGCACAGTTGCCTGCCTTCATTCATAAAAATCGCTTTGGTCAGGTCGTTCCTCACTGCAGCTACTCCCACCGCCTTCTCTGTGGCCCAAAGGACACAGTCTAAACGCGGCAACTTCACGTGTGAGGACCACCGATTCCGACACCGAATGTCCTCTGAAACCACTCAGGAAACTCTGCCCTGGGCCTGCTGTTACTTTTCCCGGCTGCAGGTCACCTCTCCACTACCTGAGCCTGTTGAATCTGACCCAGAGCTCGGTCCCCCTGCTCTTGGCACTGAAGGATCTCCAGTGACCTCCTGACCTAAATTCTCCCTGCTTATGTCTGTGTCCTGGGCTCAGTCAATGTGCATTGAGATCTTAATGAAGGAGGGGGGTAAACTTCTAAAAATTATTGGCATAAAGTGATAAAATGTGATGCACATCCCAGGCAGTGCACTAAGAGGTTGCAAAAATAGAGCCAGGCAGACAGGGCCCGTTACACGACGCGTCCTCAAGATAAACAATGACCAGTCCTCAAGCTGGTCACACAGTTCATCCTGACACTTCCTTGGTAGTTGGGGAACCATGTGTGTGAACTCACTGGCTTTATCTAGAGGGAAAACAAACCTCTCAGGTCTTTATTACTGGAAATGGTTTTGCAACCTGGAGCCCTGGGTTTGGCTGCTGTCCTATTGCAGAAACAGAGCCGGGGGGTGGGGGTGGGGGTGGGGAGTGAGGTCGTTGGGGGGTTGAGGAGGGGTGCAGTCTTGATGTTTACATTGCAAAGAGAAGGCTCCCAGCCCACAAAGGGCTTGCCTACTTCTCCAGAAGGATTTATAGCATTTCAAAGGAAGGAAGTACGTACAAATAAAAACCTTCTAAAGTCACTGCTGAAAGAAAAGGGGGTGGATGGAGAAATCTTTTCTGTGTTTGAACAGGGAGAATGAAGTGTCTTTCTTCTAATTTTTATTTGTCCTTAGGATACCAACAACATGGGAATGTCTTTCATTCTTGGATAAAGACCAGAAATCTCAGGAGGCTTGTAGGGCTGGCTGGTCCCGGTCCCTCTCTCAAGCTTTGTCTCACTCCCTGCTCTGCTCTAGCACATTTTTAGCTACACGGTTTTAACTTATTTCTTACACTTTTTCCAAAAATTTTCTGACAGGTGTTCTACCCACTTCTTAGATATAGTCAAGATGTGTTTTCTTTTAGAACTGAAACTTATTTTTACTATATCTAAGAAGTGGATAGAACACCTGTCAGAAAATTTTTGGAAAAACTGTAAGAAATGAATTGTGAGCTTGTTCATTAGGTGTTTCGTCTTCTTATAACTCTTAGTTTAGAGTCTGTTTGTTTTTGGTTCTGTTTTCCCGGAAAAAAAAAAAAAATCATTGACCAGGTTCCCAAAGGCATTAGAGATTCTGGTACGTTACACATTACTTGGCTTGTTGCACTGGTTGTGGAAATATTAACCCCTCCATTTTCCTAGAAAAAAAAAAGAAAGGAAAGAAGAAAGGAAACCCCCACACACAAGTAAAGGCAAATTTAAAAATTATTATAAAACTATAAATCAGATAGATGACCCTTACTTTATGATTGTCTTGTTCGTTGTTAGGTCTATGAAAATCTGCCTCGACCTAACTCTGGTTCTCTTGGCCGTGGGTTTCCGCGGCCCATCCTCACGGGGTCTGTGCGAGCTGCACACGTAACCTCCCCAGCAGTGGACAGGTTGTGGGACTCCTGCTTCTAAGAGATTTCTGTGGTTTCATTATATCATGGTTATCTTTAAAATTAAGTTTACTGGGGTGACACTGGTTAATATGAACATATAGGTTTCCGGTGTGGGTTTCTGTGTTACCAGATCTGTATATTGTGCTGTGTGCCCACCACATACTGGAGGTGCATTTTTCAACATGGTTTAGAAGATGTCTCTCTAAGGAACAGAAGAAATGAAGTGTTTTCATTTCACCTGATCCGACACTGTGTGTCCTTAGCATACAAACACTGACTAAATAAAGCAGCAAAGCGGCCCAAGGGTGCCCCTCCTTTTTAAACAGCCCTCCCTGCCCTTCAACACCCTCAGAAGCCCCCCCCCTTCGACCTGCCACACCCTCCTCTCTCATTCTCTGCAGCTCTGTTCTGTATACAACCCTAAAGGTCAAGTTTATGTCGTGTGCCTCAAACCAAAACAAAACAGTTCTTATTGCCCCTCGCCCCCATGTGACAGGCTCATGAGGCAGTGATGGCGTGAAGATGGGTGGGATGGGCTCAGAGTGTAAGCCTGTGAGTCAATCCCCATCGACCTCCAAGCAGTCGGGCCTGGACGGGGCGAGAGCAGGGAGCCTGAGCTTCCCCCCCCCCCCCAGCCAGGCTGAGTCTGCTCCCCTCCGCCCAGGGCCCCCCGGGGACAGTGCTGTGAAAACCGCACCCTGACCTAAAGGAACTGGTCTGGTACAACCTCTGCAAGCGATCTGACATCATGAATCACAACTGTGAGAGTATGAAGAGTGTCTTGGATTTAGGGGGAAAAAAAATCCACTAGGAACATAATCTTCCCATGCGAGGTTGACATTTTCCATGCCCCCCCCCCCCAATTGATCTCAGAAATGCCTCTCCTTCCAGGCGTGATCTTCCCCCTTTTCCTGTCCCACCCCAGGTGTTGGGTTCAGAAAAGGGAAGCTCCTACCTGAAGGGGACAGGTTCCCATGATCACTAAGCAGAAAGGGGAGAGACCAAGAAACAGCACGCCGGTGGCTGCTGGCTGCTGGCTGACTTATTTTAGAGCCTCAACAAGGGGCCTCTTGCTTATCTTTAAGCCTGTGTAACGGATAAAATACACGCGTGGTCTACACTGGAAATCCTAAGTGCTGTCCTGCATGTTAACACAAGGGACGACACAGAAAGGCCACACGGCTCCGGCTATGCCCTTGGCTTTGACGGTCTTGTATGAAGATGGCCTAGCAGACATCACTGATCTGCAATGTAAAAACCCACGTTTTTCAGACAGCGATCAGAAAAGACGCCGCGTTTAAAATAAACAGTCGTGATTCTGCGTGTTTTCTTGCACGTGGCACTCGAAGCAAAACACTTCGGGGGAATGGAGACAGCCCAGTGCTTGAGTTTCCCAAGGCTTCTGCCAGGATCTCTGGTTTTTCCCTTCTCTGCCTCCTGCCGAGAAAGCGCACACGTTCGGAAGTGTAGTCTGCTGGGCTGACGGTTTCCCCCTGTGAGCTCATAATAGGCATATGGGAGTGGGCCTGAGCTGGAGACAAGCTGTTGATTGCTATTGAACACTCAAAAAATGTCAGGTATCAAAAAGTTTTAAAAACGATCCAGGGACAGGCTAAAGAAACGTGTGAGATTTTCAGAAAATTGACGTAACACCATCCTGATGGGGGCTTATGGGGAGAAAAGTGGGTTGGGGTTGGGTTATTTTGCTGAGTCCTGGCAGTCACAAAGTTACAGTTTTCAAGGAACAGATTTAAGACCTAGCTAAGCATCCAGAAACTCACAAAATAACAGCAGCAGTTTGGTTTGTTATATTTGGAACCATATAATTAGGACTAAGCTGTTATTATGAACAGTTGACCCTTGAACAACATGGGATTGAACTGCATGGTTCCACTTCTATGCAGATTTTTTTTCTCCCAGTAAATACTGTAAATGTATTTTCTGTTTCTTAGGATTTTCTTAATAACATTTTCTTCTCTCCAGCTTACTTTACTGTAAGAATATAGTATATAATACACATGGCATACAGAAACACACAGTGCAGAAGTACAGTGCAAAGAGTGGGTTTTTCCTATTTTTATTTGTTACTATTATCTACTAATTCCCCTCATATCATCATTTTTATGGCCGATAAATGTTCTGCTCATGTTATAAGCAACTCCCTGAAATTCCTTAAAACTTATTACTTGATGTGTGGCCCTGAGCCCTTATTGGATGCAAAATCTCTGGACCCACTCAGACCTACAAAATAAAAACCTGCATTTTAAAAGGTTTTAGCTGATTTGTGTTTGTTTCAAAGTTGGAGAAGCACTAACCTTAAAATACTTTTCTCTTGGGCTCTACCCTGCTGAAGTTTATTTCTAGCCCGTTGCCTTATGAAATGATGACATTTCAATAACAATATTTAAAGGGATAGTTGCATTGCTTTTGTCCAAATTATGCATATCCATTTAAGATGTAAAAATAACCCGGAGAAATACAAATTAGAAAACTCACTCAACCACTCAGAAATAACATCATTACCATACAATAATTCTAGACATCTAAATATTCACCTATAGGTGCAGATATATATAGAAAGGTGGATGGATGGATGGATATGGAAAAATAATTTTCCTGAAATGGAATCAGATAGTTTTTTTGAATTTCGAATTGGTAAAAAACAAAGACATTAAGTGAAATGGAAAGTGCTGCTGAACTGGTAAGGGGTATTTCTTTACAAGGAGAGACATCGGATTTTAAAACTCTTCCAAGTGTAACAGCATCGTGAGGTGGATGTGTTTCAAGTTGAGACGTCTGGTGTCCGTCCAGTGAAAGGCGAGGGAATCAGCAGCATCGCCTGCCTCGCACTCCCACCTCCTGATTCCGTGTCTTCAAAACATTTTTTATTTTTTACGACGGCAAATTCTTTGATAACCACAGTCCATTCTATAACCATCCTTTCAATAGTTGTTTGAGCTTATTCCTTCACTTAGGGGTACGACTATCTCATGAGCAGCAGGAAGCAGAGCATCCCCCACTGTGAGTTTTTCTTTTGACTCATCTCTTAAATGCAAAGATTTCCATGAATGGTTTTATCTTCTCCGGCCCAAGAAAATCTCTGGCCTGCGCCCCGAGAAGGTGTGCTGCGTGCCCGGGAGCCCAGGCTGCACCTGCCCAATTCTTCCGTTGCTCCGTCCCGCAGGGATTGCTGCAGACATTAGCTCCTCTAGGAAAGCTCAGGGCTCCTGCTTGACCTACCCCTTGACCTTGACTGAATATGCATGAAGCTCTGTGGAGTCTCGCATCCACCAGATGTGCTCGGGTTTGGGACCGGTTTTGCGGCGCACCGCCCGCTACGGGCTGCTGCGGACTTGAGTCTCCATTCTTTCAGAACAGTTTTCTTCTTTGATAATGTTTTCTAATTGAATGTATTGGGGTGATGTCGGTTCCCAGGGCACAACTCAGCAAAACATCGTCTTCACACTGGGCCGTGCGCCTGTCCCCTGTCCCCCCAGCCAGGTCTCCTTCCGTCCCATTCCCCCTCCCTCTGCCCACCTCGGCCTACCCCACCCCCTTGCCCTCTGCTATCCCCACGCTGTTGTCGTGTCCATGTGTTAGATATATATGTATTTTTTATTTTATTTTATTTTATTTTTTGCCTAGTTCCTTCACCTTCTGCCATCCAGGTCCCCACCCCTTCCCTCTGACTGCCGCCCGTCTGCTCCATGCCTCTGGTTCTATTTTGTTGGTCAGTCCATTCGGTTCATTAGGTTCCACATGTCCCAGCAGCCGCTCCCCAAGGTCACATCTCCTGCTCGGTCACCCTTGTCCCATGTCTCCATGCCTCCTCCTTTCCCTCCGCCCCGACGATTCCGTCCACGGCCGTCGTGAGGGTCACGCCAGGCCCGGGAGGGAGCTCTGGTCTCCCCTGTTCTCGTCAATTCTGCAGCCCCTGCTCGATTCTATCCCACTCGCCTCCCAAGCCCTTCTCTTGATTTTCAGAAGCCTCTTGTGAAAGTAAAAATCTAAACGTGGACAGGTTTTTTTTAATGTTTGTTTTGGGGGTCAGGGCTGTGGGAAACAGCTCGTCATTCACAGGAATTGTAGCTTCTGCCAGGAGCTTTTTGCATGGATGGAAAACATATCACTATAATTGAATCAAATTGTATGTGTTTCCAAACCTGCTGGGCTTTTTTGTTTATTTTTTTTATAATCTTTTGGTAAGAATGATGGTTGATTCCACCCCCCCCCTTCTCTCATCCGGGAAAACTTTAGTTTTAAACTCAATCTTCTTATTTTTGTGAAGCCAATCATCATTCCAAGTTTTCCCCCAACTGCTCACATCCTGAGACAAATCACAGGGTTGGTCTCACAGGAGACATTGTTTGTATTAGAAAACAACTTGATCACGTATAATGGGACATGAAAGAGCCGGGCCTGCCAACGCGCCTGGACGCTGCTCAAGGGTCATTCTTTTCCCACTGAACTCTGTCTGAAAACAAATTACGATGAAAAGCCTGCTCAGTGAGAATGTGGAATCATATCAAAGAAACTGCCCAACCACCCGAGTGTTCCTGACATCCAGCAACTCACTTCCAGACTAGAGACATACTAGGCAAATTTATTTCCAACTTCTAAGTAGAAAATTCCCCACGTTGCCCCTTCTGATTGCAGCCCCACTCACGTGAAAACATCTGTGTTACTTTTGGAAAAAGAGTTCTTAGAAGATGAAATATATATGTATTTTTTAAAAAGTATTGTTTGAATAGGTAATCCACTCACAAGTTTAACATTTTAAAACTTGTGTAAACAGAAATGGAAGGAATAGAATAAAAATATTCTAATATCTCTCCCTCCAGCCAGTTTGAATTTCCAAAGACAATCACTTCAGCTGCTCCTCTGTTTCTGGTATTTGCTTCTGGAAACAGCTTGTAAGTTTGGAAGAAAATACATATATGTGCATAAATATATAAACGGATACATACACACACATTTATTTTTCTCTTTGTAGAAATGACAGCTACTATATAGTCTATTTTGTAGACTTCTCTTTTCACTTTATAAGATGTCTTGGAGAGAGTGCCCCAACAATGCACTCAGTTTTCTCATGTTATTGAAACTTGCAATGTGATCTCTTGGGGGGAGCATACTGTAACCTATTAATACAGTGACCTTTCTTGGACATGTAGGTTGCTTTAGAGAGTCATCCAAGCTGCATGTATGAGTAGTTTGTTCTTTTTCCTGCTGCATTGTACTCCACAGTATAGATATACCACAGTCTGTTTCACCATTCACTCACTGAAGGACATCTGGGCTGTTTCCAGCTCTGAGCTATTACAAATAACTTGCTATGAACATTTGTGTGCACATTATTGTGTGAACATAAATTTTAACTTCTCTGACGTAAATGTCTAAGAGTGCATTGCCGAGATCTATGGTAGGTGTATGTTTCATTTCACTTTATTATTTTTTAAAAACAATGAAACTCTTCCAGAGTGGCTGGACCATTTATATTCCCATCAACAATGTATGAGCAGTCCAGTTTTCCACATCCTCACAGCATTTGGTGCTGTAACTAACTTTATTGTTTTGGCCATTCTGATAGGTGTGTAATGGGTCTAATTTTTAAATTATAAAAGGTTACAAACTTCATTCAGTAGATCCACTCAGAAAATTACAGAAAGCTGTAGCGGACATCCATTTTCCCAACATCAGATGATTCTTCAAAGACAAAAATAATACGGTAACGGTTATACCGTATACATTTTTATTAATTTTGGTTTTGTCTGGACTCCTTTTATCTCCCAATATCCTCTTTCCCATTATGCTTTCACCTTCAGAGATTTATCTTTGAGAGCAGTGAGGTGGTAGTAAGAGTGATTTTTTTTATTGCTATTCCTTCTGACAAAATTTACAGCTCTGTGGTTATACTGGGAGAGTTCTGACTTATAGTCCCTGGTGAAATGTACACAAGACATTTTACTGAGATCCAACCTCGGCCTTCTGATTTTGGAATCCTCAAAACTGCAGTATGTTAAAATGTTAATTCTCTAAGATATTGCTGAGAGACAGATGGGATAATTATCTACATATCAAATATAATTGTTTGGAAGCTACCAACTAAATCATGAAGCGAGTTCCTTAGGCATGAAGCTCTATTCTAGTGAATTCCCTTGAAGAATTATAAGTCGGTGTCTTTCAAGGCCACCACGACTATATGTAAAATTGATGTTTTGCTTATAAATTAGCTAAATTGTCATATTATTTATTTACAACTTAATATAACATATCTGGGTGTTTATTTCTGCTTTTCATTTTGCCTTGAACATGTTCTGCTCCTTGATGTTCCCACCTGCTTTGTCTACAGGTGACTCTCTGTTCCTTGGTTATTTTCTCAGCAAAGGGATCTGCTGAGCTCCTGCTATCCCTTGAGGGGGGAGGGGTCATGCTAATCTCCGTATCATTCCAGTTTCAGTAGATGTGCTTCCGAAGTGAGTGCTGCTAAACTCTGGACCAGTTAATTCCTTCTCTCGAGTTTCATAAGACTCAGGCCAGCAGTTCCCTCGTCTTCACGGTTCCTCAACAGAACCTCAGGTTCAGCATCTTCAAGAAAAGGACATGTCCCTTTTGTCCATCGCTGTTTCTACAGTGCCCAGTGGGCACCTTACCCGTGTAGATGCTCAATAAATCTATGTATTTTTGTTGAATGATTGAGGGAATGAAATAATGGACTTAAAATGATCTCCCTGCTCCATGCACGTTTGTTGTTCTTGCTCCAGTGAGTTACTCCCAACTCCTGCTTCTTTGAGGGCGAGCAGGTTGGTGAACTCAGAAGGGAGACTTTGTAAGAAGAAGGGACACTGTAGAATGCTGTCCAGGATTTAGTTGGGCTCAACCAAACCACTTTCAGATATTCCAGACTTACCGCTCCATCTCCTTCATCCAGGATTCTATCTTTTGGGAAATCAGAGTTCTATAAAAACATCAGTGTTTTACTTCAAATCAATGTTCTCTGAAGTTTTATATCCATAAATCCAATGCTATCAGGTTGCTCCATTTTCTTCTCTTGAGATGATTTGATGTCATTTTGTGGCTCGGTCTAAGGAAGGGTAACATATTTTATTTTTTTAATTTTCTTTTTAAATTACAGTTTACATTCAGTATTTTGTATTAGTTTCATGTGTGCAGCACAGTGGTTAGACAACCATATACTTTACAAAGTGTCCCCCCAATATTTCCAGTGCCCACCGGGCACCATACACAGTTATTACAATATTATTGACTACACTCCCTGTGCTGTACTTTGTGTCCCCCTGACTGTTCTGTGCCTACCAGTTTGTACTTCTTAATCCCTCACTTTTTTCACCCAGTGCCCCAACCCCCTCCCCTCTGGTACCCATCAGCCTGCTCTCTATCTATGAGTCTGTTTCTATTTTGTTTGTTCATTTATTTTGTTCTTTAGATTCCACCTAGAAGTGAAATCACATGGTATTTGTCTTTCTCTGACCGACTTGGGTAATGCATCTTTTCAAATATGTCCCCAACTTGCAGTTATATGTATAATTTAATTTTTAATTTTGCAATTTCAGTCCATTTCCTCTTGAATGTTCAGAACATTTGGTGACACACCAGTATTAGGAGATTGTTTTTCACAGTGGTTGGAGGGAAAATGAGCAGTTGTTATGTGAGGATTATAAAATATGTGGAAGCACATGTTTTTTTCTAAAGTCATTTATTTTTCATTCAACTAGATACATTTCATGAAAGTCCACACTTCATTTCTGAAGCTCTAATCCTTATAGTACATTAAAAGAAAATCTTTACTGATTTCAGAGAGAGGAAGGGAGAGGGAGAGAGAGACATCAAAGATGAGAGTCACCGATCGGCTGCCTCCTGCAGGCCCCCACCAGGGATTGAGCCCCAAAACCCGGGCATGTGTCCTGACTGGGAATCGAACCGCGATCTCCTGGATCCTAGGCCGATGCTCAACTGCTGAGCCACACCAGCTGGGCTGTATCTCCTTTCTTATCCCAACATTTCCCCTCTTTTGTGGTTAATAAGATTGTTCAAGGTTGAGCTTGGAAACAAACGTTAAGTGTTTCCCGGATGTCAACTTTATAAATGAACTTAGCTGTTGAAAGATTCTGTTGATGTTGGTTCTGGAAACTCATCTGATGTCCAAGCACATTACGTGGAAATTGCACCCATCACTTACTTTCCTCTCTTTCTTGCTTGGCTACCACTGTATTTATGATGCTATTCAGAGTCGGAATGACTTGTTCCTGGCAGGATGTGCTGTTAGTCCAAACTCTGATGTTTTGAAAAGATGTTTTATGGGCTACAGTTTTAAGTCAGAATTGTATTCCTATCGATCCTCATTTGCAGTCACTGGGAAAGAAAGAAATCTGAACATGGGATTAAAAACAATCCTTTCCTAAGAGGGGGAAGAAAAGACTAATAAAAAGCTTTGTTTACTGCAGTGTTGAGCACAAGCAGCTAAATGACTCATTTGAGTATGTTGATGGCTAATTTGAATCGGAGCCAGAACCTGAACTCACAGGTGAGCCTGCTTAGGTGCCTCGTCGCCACGCTGGTAACTTCTCAGTACCGGGGAGCCCGCTTCTGTACTCACTTCCCTCCCATCAGCAGCCATTCGTCCTAATTACATTAACCTGCTGAGGCCGAGGCCCCTCTGACTACTTCGTGGGGAGAGGCTATGCTGACCAGGGCTGGAGGCCTGCTGAGATAAGTACTGGGCCCCTGAGTTATTTTAGTGACTTCAATAAACTCCCCACAAATCCACATTTTCTCGGTGATAACACTGTAAAGCCCCACTAACAGGTGTATTCTCTTCGGGGGGGGAGTTTTTTACCAAACGTGTGTGATCATGATGGTTCCCATCAGAAGACCAGGCCAGTAGGAGAAAAAATAAAAACAAGGAGAGGCTTCCCTAGGTGAGTTTCTCTATCACATATTTCACACGCATTCTCACTGTAGCCTCACTAATACTGGAAGCTGGAATTACTACCCCCCTGATTTTATCACCTCGAGGAAAGTGGGTCTCAGGACAGTTAAATAGCCTTGATTCATTCAGAGTCCCAGAGCTAGTCAGTCTTACAGCTGGGTTTAAATGCAAGCCAGGGGGCTCCCACCTTTCTCAGCATCATCACCCCCAGATGCCCGCCCGCCCAGAAGCTGGCTGGGGGTCCTTCTCCTCGACGGGGCTGGCAGACAAGGGGGGGTCCAGCTCAGCTGAGTTAAAGAAAATGCCTCCTGAACCCTCAACAGCAAAACACCTTGTACCCGGAGGATGCTACGGACGACAACCCCCACAGGCCATTCAGAGGAATCAAAGCTATGACGACGTTAGATAATATGATTCTTGATCCCTGCGGAGTGATTGAGGTCGGGAACTTCGGTTCTATAAAGTGGCCACCGACAGTAACTATTTGGCCTTTGGTTTGCTCTCTCGTGTTCTTGCCTGAATCTGACAACACTGGGAAGTTGGCGGGGGGTTGAGCGAGTAGGTGTCAGGACAAGGGCCTCTCGTTTCTCACTCTACAATGACGTGATTTCTTCTCACAGGACATATTTTACAGTGATCTAAGGTCCCAGAGAGCAGCTGTCTGGATCTTTGTAAGTGACACTGAGACAGTGACTGGAATGGACAAGCACTCCAGGAAGTGAAGTCATGGCCAAGCCTCACGACAGTGTCCCTACTTGGTGCCACGGGTGTTTATTTTGTTAGGGCTTTATTTTTATTACATAAGTGCCCCACGGCCACTATGGGAAACAGCAACAGAATTTCAGCCATGCTGATAGTTGGATGTGTACTACTTTGGATTTTTTAATTCTGTTTTTAAATGTATGAGATTTACCCAAAGTGGATCAAACCACAGTAGTATTTGGCAACCTATTTTTTGTTTATTTGTTTACCACTTAATAGCGCGTCACGAATAGCTTGCTAGCATTACTTGTGATAGCATACTATTCCATATTATTGAGGTAGCCAAAAATATTTACCTGATTTTCTATTATTGGGCAATTGCATGGCTTTGCTCTATCACAATCAAAACAAGATCATCATGAGCAAGGCTACAAAAAATGTTCGTATACTACTGTGTGCCACTGTGATCATATCAGTTGCTCACAGCTTCCTAACCGATTTTTGCCTTTTTATGAGACTTGTAACCTTTTACATAGTCCTGCATTCTTATGAACTCATGCATGTGTATCTTTGGTATATTGTTTTCCTGCTCTGCCCATAAGAAACTTCACATTTAGCGTATCTCTCGTATGTTATCCATAAGAGAACAACCGTGCCCCTTGGAACTGAACGCTGAGCTTGCATCCCTAGGTTACTGAAGCAAACCCTCGCTATTTGAAATACAATCACTGATATTTTTCTGAGCTGCAAGGCGCGCGTGTTTGGCAAACATCATCTCAGCATCGTGGGCTTTTCCTAAAATTAACAGCCCATTTGGTTCACCAGGGAAGAAGTCATACGTTACATTTTCTGAAACAAGTGCTATGTTGTGTACTTTGAACATCCTGAGGCTAAACGAACAGGAATGAAAGGTTTCTTAGAAAGAGGCGGAGGGTGATTCTGTGACAACTTATTTGCTATTAATGAATGCACAGGGCCTTGTAGAATAATCACGTTAACCAGTGCCCTGGCCTTCCTGCCGCATCCACATTTCCTTAATAGTCTGTCAGGCAAGGCTGGATCAAAGATAGCGCTAAAGAAATTAGAATCGGCTGCCGGAGCCCAGAGGTTTCCATGTCCTGAAACCTCCCCAAAGTCCAGGTAAAAGCGAAAGACGCCGTCGCTTTGATCGAGCAACTGGATACAAGGGGTTTGTGGCCCTGAACAAGTTTCTTGCTCTCGACCACCCGTCTGAGCAGAAGATCAGAATGTCCCCAAGGCTGGTTCCTTGTGGACCTTCGTTCGCGCCTTTCCCACAACTGCAGCCATCGGGGTCTGACTCGGGAACAAGGTACAGTAGGGAAGCTACGACGTCAAGGGGCTGCACTAATGCCAACAGCCTTTGGGAGCTTTTGTGCACAGGGATAAAGTTGTCATTATTTGTTCTTTACTTATTTATTCATCCAAAACACAGCACCTTTCGTGAGCTGTAGCTTCAGTGAGCGGGTAGTGCATGTCTTCAATATATTGAGTTTAAGGGCCAACAGGAGGTAGGCATTTCAGAGGATTCTCGGAGAGAATTTAGGCATCGGGAATATTCAACTCAGCACTGGAATAACTGAGTATACAGAGTGTACTCCCACTTTAAATCATGATCAAATTGCTCTAATTCGGTATGTTCTTTCTCTAAAATTATCATTTGAATGGAAATTATTTTGAATGCATTATGTTCAACATTTGTCCTAAAAAAAAAAAAAAGTCATTCAATCACATTATTTATTTTAGGATACATACTAAAGACTTAAATATTGATGTGTAGCATGATTGTAACCATGATGTGTCAGTGGGTGATCCACTGCTGACTTTTTCTGTTCTTGGCTGACTACAGTAGCTTTCTCTCAAAATGCCTACTCCTGGTCCTTTCATTTGTAATATTTTTAGGCCAGGCTGCCAGCATTGCACATGGGCTTGTTACAAATGCATTGATGTCACCAGTCAAGGGAATGATTCCACCTAATGAGCGAGGAAGGTGCGAACCAATTTTTAATACTGACAAGCAGTCATGAGCCAGCAAGAAGGAAACGCCCATAAAAGATAAATCTATACTCCATTAACGATTCTATTTTTAATGATCAACACTTAAAACTAAAATGCTTCTTCCTTAAATAGGCTCGGGTAAAATGAAGCGTTTGGTAATAACCCACAACGAGTAAAGATTTATTGCATTTCTTATTGGCTCTTTAGTCAATGACTCCGTTTCTGGCTTGGGTATCCTCAGAAAATCAGAAGCCAATGTGTTGCTCTCTCTATTTGAATCTTGCTTGACTAGAAAGATGATTACTTGAGAGAAGTGAGAACAGGATCACACATTATTTGTTTCTGCCATGGAAATGGCAGCTAAGAATTTTCTCTTATGCTCAGAGGAAAATAGAGAGTTGTGAAACTGGTGGTATCCAAACACCATTTCTCAGCCTTTGTAAACACGTGGGACTACCCGGGAATAAAGTGTTTGTTCTGAGTAATCCCACTCTCACTTTCCAGAGACTATTATCTCGTGCAAATTCTACAGGACTTGTCTTCCCTGGATTTATAATGCTCACAGCACTGTTGTCCGAAACAAACTGAAAAACCTGTTTGAAAAGGAGACAAAATATTTTGATGTAAAAAGCATAAGCTTTTAATCTTTTATCTGGACGTGGTCATTCTTTTAAAGAACCGATTGGGGAGATCATTGGACTAGTGATACGATGGTTGTCATTCCATTAGGATCCTTTCCTCCCCCCCTTCAAAATGCTTATTAGAAGCAGTTAATCGAGATTCATTTGAGGCTAAGAAAGTTGGTAAGTTAAACGTCAGGGAGAAATGGCAGGAGAGGTTTGGAACATAGGCAAGAAGCATGATCTAAAATTCAGACTTAGGTTCACGTCTTGTTCTGTCCCTCAGTTCAGATCTCGCATCTAGTCTTGGTTTCAGTTTTCTACTGTAAATACAACTTAGCTTTAAGGAATTTCTTGTGTTGATAAAGGTAGGACCCTTTGCATCTAGTGTTTGTACAAGATAAATGCCCAGGAATGGGGAAGTAAGCCTTTAAAATGTATTCCGTTTTCATTGTAAAGTTGCACTTTTATTAGATCCCAGCTCCTTGACTTCCTCGCGGCATGAGCTTGGGCAACGTGAGGAAATTTCTGAGGCTCACCACTCTCACCTGTATGACCAGGATAATAACTCTTAGCTTAAAGGATTTTTGTAATA
Source organism: Miniopterus schreibersii (assembly GCF_964146895.1). NCBI lineage: Eukaryota > Metazoa > Chordata > Mammalia > Chiroptera > Miniopteridae > Miniopterus > Miniopterus schreibersii. Next base: position 1,973,376 of record NC_138123.1, read on the forward strand.
GTAAATTAAAAAAAATACACATCTAGCACAGAGCAGACAGATATAAAATAGTAGGACCGGTCAATAGAATGCAAGTACAAAAACGGGGCATCTGTAATACTTTCAACCATAAAGAGAAACTTAAAAAACTGAGTACAAGCACATTTTGGAGATGAGAATTTTCACGGTGATGAAGGTGTTTTGTGCGTTGCTCGTATTAGCCGTCGGAGATGTGTTCTGCGTTTACCGCATTTTTTACCCGTGACTGTGACTTGCCTACTCAGGGCCTTGCCCATAATTAGGACAAAGTAACTGGGCTAAGTGACTGTGGATGGTACACAAGTTAAAAAACTGTTTTTTAAGAACAGTTTCTCGACCGCCAGATTGGACCCTTTCACAGCAACTGTTAAACTAAACAGATTAGGAAACAGCTTTAAGGCCTGCACATGACAGTGAGAAGTGACTCGGGCCTTCCGCTCTGTGTAATGGATTTTTTCGTATGAACTATGCCCTCCCGTGCGCACCAGCACCTTCGCTTGCCATTAAATTATTTAACTAATCAGGACTTTTCAAATTGGAACTTTATATTTAAATGAAAGTTTCTGAGTAATTAGCTTATATCTCCTATGCTGGAAACATCTGCAGCTCTCGGAGACCACATGCTGACTCAAACAGAGTAATGGTTTCCTATTAATATTCTTTCCCATGAAAGAGATTCCAGCGGCTTTTAAAGCACTTGAAACTGTAAAGATAATGGGCTCATTTGCAGGGAATTTGTTAGATTATGGTATCATTGGTTCAATGGCAGAGTAAAGCATCATTATTTACATGTGAGCAGTTCTGAAGACATTTCAGGTCCCTTTGCCCATGTTCATGGGGGTACGCGTCACCGAGCACCACGCCAGCCCTGGCTGGGGGTGCAGCTGGCCCTCCAGTGACAGGGGTAAACTCCTGCCGCTCATGAGCAGCTGCCATAAAGGCTACCAGGTCCACCTTTTCCCATCACAGTGAATAAGCGACGAGATGCCGTTGCAAAGTCCTTTAGTTCCTTCAATAAGAACTTTGAGGGACATTCTATAAAATCAACACACTGAGGGGGATGCAGCAAAGTACCGCTGGCCTAGTTGGTACCATCTGAAGACCAGAAAAGAAGACATTAGATCACCCACGGAAAACTATAGGGTAGGTCCTGGCTGAGGGTCAGACACACTTGTTCTGACTATATGTAATATATATATAATACAGGGTGTTGTCCCCGCAAAATGTATACACACTTCAACAGCTGATAGCTCAACTGACGATTCTTTCTTTTCAGAAAATACCATTGGACTTCATAATGGTATGCAAGGTGTATAGACATTTTGGGGGACACCCTGTATATATACTTATGTAATATACGTGCATATAATTTCTGTACATACATGTGTGAACGTTCGGATTGTTTACGGTTATAATTCGCACACACGCACACCTGCAGTCAGTTCTCCTATTGGCACCGGTTATGTTCTATCAACTCTTGATCCTGGGGAAACAGACAATCAGGTGTCTGCGAGCCTCTGGCCATATTTTCATTGAATTGGCCAATACATAACCTTGTTTTATGCGTATTTCTGTTTAGAGAAACATTATTTAATATATATGGCTTCCAAATAATTAAATATATGCAGTGTATCTTTATAATAAAATGTAACTATGAAAGGTTTAATGTTTTCTTAACCCTGGATAATATGACCATAAACTTCTTTGGTTTTCAGCCTTAGGACAATGTTGTTTACTGTATATATTTTAAATTGTTCATCATCTCATGAATCCACAAATGTAGCCAGCTTTCCATCTTTTCCACAGCTTTATCATGCCCCACGGCTGTTCATTTAACATTTTCCAGAGCAGGCTCACATACAGACGGGCGAAAGTCCTTTCTTTCTCTGGGTGACAATGGAACTCAGAGCCAATGACACTCCAACTTATTCCTGAACAAAGCTCACCAAACAGGCGTCTTTTCTTGCACTTAGGGGCACTAGGCCGCACCTCAGCATCACAGCTGGATGGTTATTTTAACCAGAAAAACCACCAACAGAGGGCACACACACAAAAATGCACGACACTAAATACACCCTCAGAAGAGATCTGAAACGGACGCTCATGAGTTTGACAGGTAAGAACGTAAATGAGAGGAAGAGCCGAAAGCAAACTTCTACACGGCAACATTCATTCAACCCGCAGCGGATGCAGGGAGCGCCCAGCATGCGTGCCCGGCGCTGTGCTGGGCTCTGGAACCACAATCAGAACGAGCAAAGCAGACGCAGCCCCCGCCCTCAGCGCTGGAGGGACAGGGCCAGACGCATGTCCTCAGATAAACTCCGACGAGGCCGGGGGCTCGATGCTGTCACCGAGGCTCCCATCTGGCACTTGGTAGCTTCCTGCCTATTTCAGTCTCAGGCTCGTTTTTCCTGCAAAGCACAGCGAAGCCTTTTCTCCCTTGCTCGAGGAGGGAAATACTTTCCAAGTGTCAACACACCCCATTTCTAATGATTGAAGTTTGTTTGTTTTTTACTTTTTTATTGAATTTATTGGGCTGCCATTGGTTAATGACATTATGCAGGTTTCAGGTGTACAAGTCTATATATTGTATTGTGTGTTCACCACCCCAGGTCCAGGGATTTATCTTTTCTCTGTTTTTTTTTTTTTTAACATGCCTGTGTTCTATATCCTATTGATGGCATAGTGCCAGTTATTATTTTTAAATATGTTTTTACTGATTTCCGAGAGAGGAAGGGAGAGGGAGAGAGAGAGAGAAACATTGATGAAGGTCATTGATCGGCTGCCTCCTGCACGCCCTGTACTGGGGATCGAGCCCGCAACCCAGACGTGTGCCCCGACCTGGAATCGAACTGGTGACCTCCTGGTTCATGGGTAGGCGCTCAACCACTGAGCCATGTCGGCTGGGCAGAGCCAATTATTTGATCTCTCAGGTCCTTTTGAAGGATTTGAACCCTTAAAAAGACAGTTCGACACATTGCAATCTGTACTATGGTAAAAGGAATCGAGGGCCCTAAGCAAAAATACACGTGTCACTTAGCAAAGACCTTGGTGAGGAAGGTTAGGTGGCATCTAAAATGAGACCCAAAGGAAGCAGGGTGAGGTCCCCGAAGGAAGACGAAAGAATAACTTAGCGACTTGAAGCGTTATTCCTGTTTCTTAAGGTGTCGCTGACTGTTTCTGTTGAAAAGTGGGAACCTGTGGCTGTCAAGGCTCGACGGCTGGTACAATAACAAAGTCTGGTGGAGGGAAGAAAGGGGAATTGCGGGGGGCTGGGGTATTCGTACCATCCAGGGCAGATCGGGGTTCACTCTGAAATGCACAAACGTGGGGAGCAGGGTTAGTGGGGAGTTTCCCATTTCCCAGCGCAGATCCCAGGGGCCACAGAGTGTGCGGCTCTGCCTGCTGATGGCTGTCACCCTCTGTCACTCGCGGGCTGTTAGACGCCCTGCTGAGAAATGTTTAATCCCAGAGGTGCGAGCGAGCATCCACGATGCTCCAGGCGCCGGGCGGCAGTTATGAGCCCAAACTGGCTAATGCGTCTTAAGTGGAGCCTGAAGTTTACTTGGGCTTTAAGAAGGGACCGTGCAGTGACAGACTCGCTCCTCTCCTAACGCAGCTCGGGATTCTTACAGGGCTCCGGGTGCCGTCACTGGAACTCGTGGCAGGAGGGGGAGGACAGGCGTGGGGAGGTTGGCAGGGGGACCCCCTCTCTCGGGTACAGTAGGGTGATGGGAGGAGACGCTGGGCCGTGACTTCCTTTCCGACGCTTCCCTCTGTGTCACCACCCGTCCCTCCCAGGGGAGCCCAGCTGGCAGGTTGCAGTGACCTCTGCTTGAAGGTCACGCCTTGGAACAGAAGATGCAAGCACAGGGCCGTGAGCCGTGTGAAACGTTTTACAGAGGTTTTTGTAGGCGGGTATGTGGGTGGAGCTTCCATCTGGGCTCAGTATTTGTACGGATTATGTAAAGTTTCGTTTTCCTTCGGTTTTTCCACATCTTGCCTTGAAAACAGGTTTTAACCTGGAAGCAAGTTCGAGTCTCTGTGGGAGATTCTCTCGCGCTCCGGTTGACTGAGCGTGTTCTTTGCAAGCGCTTTTCTTCTCATTTTCTTTATCATTCTGCTACAAGATTTTTACTACTCAGTGACTCCAGAGGGTGACACTAGTAATATGTGCTCAGGGGAGAGAGGGTTCAATACCTGGCACCAGCTTCCCTTACCTTTGCTCTCCCTGCGCAGGGCTGAGTTAAACTGGGGTTGCCTGGGTTGAACCAGTTTAAACAGAACTGGGGAGGAGAGAGCACAGGTCCCAGGGGGGACTCGAATACGAGAGTCCTTCTGGGGGGACATGTAACCTGTTTTACCATGGAAACGGGGAGACTGATTTCCTGCAAGCCCTGATCACCGGAGAGTGACAGGAGCGCACGTGTAATTACTGAGGGGCCATCAGCATGATCCACAATGACAGAAGACTGATGGGTGGTTACACCCCAGATCCTTTCCTCATTACATCATTACATATACATTTAAACACACACATATACACGTGTCTGTGTGGATTTGCATTATGAGTGTGTGTGTGTATAAACCTAGGTTCCCTTTCCAAAAATGACATTATTTTAGACTTTTAAAATGCAGAGCGTGTTCTCGAAGGTCATCAGAATTCATTTCTGCCTCCTTGTAAGAGGTTCCCGACTCAGGACAGGAGAAAGTTGGGCTTGAATAATAATGAAAAGAATTAGACAGGCAAAGAGAAGCTGGGAAATGCCTGAGGAGGGACTGCCAAGTCCTGGCAGTGAGGTTTTCTTGTGCACCTAGTAGAAGATGGAAGCCAGGTAGCACCCCTGGGAGCACTTGAGCATGAACTGGTGAAGCTAATTTTTGTAAGATGAAAAATCGATCGTAGGCTTAGTTATTAATTTATATTTTACGAGGCTTCATTTAAATGGTTTCTAGCTACCAGAGGTTGGGAGTGGATGTTTGGACATGGATAGGAGCCCGGCTGAGAGTCAATAACCAAAGGGCAGGACTAAACAAACACTTCTCAGCACCCTGTGCGGGTCTGGCGTTCGCAACACTCTGTCGTAATATTTCACGAATGACCCAGAGCTCCCCTCACGAAGAAGAAACGACGCGATGAGGAGGGAAGAGGCAAGAAGGAATGGAAAGACCTGTGTTCCAGTTCCGGCCTGGGACCAGCTGTATGAATTTGGCCAAGTCACTAAAATCGTTTGAACTAATTAGTTTTTTAATAAAAGAAAGTTGAGGGCTGCCTTACCCATGTCATAGTAACATTGTAAAAATTAATTAACAGCCCGGCCAGCATGGCTCAGCGGTTGAACATCGACCTATGAACCAGGAGGTCAGGGTTTGATTCCCGGTCAGGGCACAGGCCCGGGTTTTGGGCTCGATCCCCAGCAGGGGGCGTGCAGGAGGCAGTGGAACAATGACTCAGCATCAATGTTTCTCTCTCCCTTCTGCTCTCTAAAATCAATAAAAATATATAAAAAACCAATTAATAGTGGTGTAAACTTTTCCCTAAATACTCACTAAACCATAGAGGGCCCCAGGCATTCCTTAGGCTGTGGCTGCTAACTCTGATCTCTGCCTCTGTCTCTAATGACCCTTTTCCCTCTGGGTCTGTGCCCCAGTTTCCTCCTTCCTATAAAGACACCAGTCTAACTGGATTAGGACCCACCCCTCTCCAAAACGGCCTCATCTCAATGTAACTAATTATGTCCCAAATAAGCTCACAGCCTGAGGTCCTGGTGGTTAAGAGCTTTAACATATTTTTGGGGGGGTGAGGGGTGGGGCATAGTTGAACACATAACGGTGACTTTAGAGAAAACAGGGGTACACTCACAGTGAGCACATTTGGAAAGCTGTAGTTCTCACAAGTGCACACCCAGCTTAGAACCAGTTGGTGGTGAGAACAGAGTGAGGGAACCTTGGCACGTGGAGGGACTTGACTTTTCCTCCTGCCTCACTCGAGTCAGAGCACCAAGCACGGAATTAGGAAGATGCCTCAATTTAAATTCCCCCAAACGAAGCCAGAGAAGGCCTTAGGAAGGGGTCTTATACTGGGAGCTGTGTCCAGCAACGTGCCACCCACAGGGAGGTTTCCCAAAGGAGAACCACCGTCAAATAAATGGTGAGAGCAGGAATTTCGTGCGTCCACTGGGCCTGCCTGCTGAGACCAGGGGTCCAGCAGGCGTTGCCTTGTTGGAGGTGAGTATAGTTAACGAAAGACTTGCGGGGACGCCGTGACCGATGTCCCAGGAGCAGAAGGAACAGGAGGGACCAGTGCCCGTCAGACACAGAGGAAGCATTTTGATAAGGATTGGTGTCTACTACGAGTTCCCAGAGAGAATGTCTGCAGGTGTTCGGCATCTTAAAGAGAGTCCAGGGCATTAGCAATTGAAAAAAGCAAACTACTGTTTCTAGAAGAGCACACTGACCAGCAGGGTCAGGATGAATTCTCTCTCTTGTTAAGATGGGAAGGCCTCCTTTAAAGGTACCGAAGAATGTTAAGAGGGAAGCAAGGAAATTGCATTTTAACAAGATGCCCTGTGATTTCTACATTAAATTCAAGTAACCAGAGCAAGCTGTTACCCAGCGTTCGGCACCTGTATATGTAGTGAAGAGCTCTCTACTTCACACTGATGGCCATTTCCTTTTTAAAAATATGTTTTTACTGATTTTAGAGAGAGGAAGGGAGAGGGGGAGAGAGAAACATTGATGAGAGAGAAACATCAATCCTTTGCCTCCTGCACGACCCTGCTGGGGATGGAGCCCGCAATCCAGGCGGGCGCCCGACTGGGAATCGAACTGGCGACGTCTCGGTGCACAGGGTGGGGCTCGCCCAGCTGGCCGGGGCGGTGATGGCCATTTCTAAGCTGGGTCACCTCACTCGTGATTCCTCCTTCTCTGTGAGTGTTGTATGCAATAGAGCATCACATTATGAGTCATCTCATTTTAATAGTGACGGACACCTCAATATATAAAGAAACCTGTTATCTCTCCATATGAAACTTTTCCAGTTCCTTCAACTTTGTGGCAGATGGGATGCTCTCCAAATTCCTTTCTGTTGTGTGCAAGGCTGTAGACAATCTCATTTTAGTTTAAAATGCCCCTCTGTTATACACCCAGTACCGAACACCGGCTAGTATGTGAAGAAGAGACTCCTAGTCTTATAAATTTGATAATTCAAGGAAGCAAACCGACATGGCCTCTGCTGAATTACTTGTGTAAGAGCCACATGTCCTCTCAAATTCGCTTCTGTATCCATAGCAGATCTGAACTAATTTAGCTTGATGTCTGCATTACAGTAACTTTATTTTAAACGAGCTGCCTTTTTATTTGATAAACAAGGGAAACGGATCCAGTGAAGGATTTCCAAGGTACTGGTGGGGTCCTGTGTGCGTGTGTGTGTGTATTTTGTAGAACGTGGGAGTGTGTAGGTTTGTGTATGTGTGTGGGGTGTGTGCACGCTGGAAGATGCTGCAATTTTCAGGGTTTCCTTCTGGAGGAATTAACAAGCAAATCTTGATTTCCGCCCATCGTTTCACTTAACATGTAAGGCGAACAAAAGACAAAAGATGGCAAGGCGAATAAAAAGCGATGGAAATATGTTTATGCCTGGAAATGTTTTCTTTAGGGACAGAGGTCAAGTTAGAGAGCTCTGAGGGCACAGCAGGTAAAACTAGGTTTGCAATTGATAACTAAACCCCTTTTGTTTTTATGGCGTAAGAGACAGTTTCAAAAGTACACATGAATCTTCTCGACTACACAGCATAGAAGAGAGGAAATATTTCTCTAATACGTGAGCATCTTCGCATGTTCATTTTCCCTCCAGTTTCATCCTCGGGGGTGCTCCTGCCAAAGCCCAAACTATCGAACGGTCTAGTCTATGTGGGTGACATTATCAGAATTTTATGATGTCAGGAAAACTGAACTGAAATCATCGTTGTTTGTATAAACATTAAAATGCTTTCTTAGCTGTTTTTGCAATCCTAATTTATAATTCATGTATCAGAGACTAAGAAAATTTCAGATGATAATTATTACCCAAGTCACCATGCACTGACCAGTATTTTTTTTCCACTCAGTATTTTGAAAATATTAATTATGCCAGGACACAAGAGGCAGTCTGAAATAATTTAGGGGAAAGCAAACGCATTCATTAAATAAATGTTATTTTTCTGACAGTTGAAATTTTATAGAGGATTCAACATCTAATATTCAGCATCGCAATTGATCTGTCTGGTTTATATCTGTGTGACTTTAACATTCTATTTGACATTCCTACTCCTTTCCTGATCTGTGTATAATTTAAAATGAGCCTAAATAAGAAGGTAAGTGTCTGATAATGTGGTTTTCAAATACAGTCAAGGTGAAGTGAAGGGTTTGTTAAAAGTAAATTTTCAGGCCCCACCCCTTACAAGTAATTTTTAAAATTTTCTTATATATTAGTCTTCAGATTAATTATGTCTTTATTTTCTGTTTGCAGGGTCCAAGTTGAATTCTATATGAATGAAAACACATTTAAAGAGAGACTAAAGTTATTTTTTATTAAAAATCAGAGATCAAGTAAGTCATTTTATTCCCATCTATGTGTTTGTACATATATTTCCCTCAAACAATTCCAGTCTAACGCTTCTGCAAAATATTTAAACAGAGGAAAACAATTGATAATCTTGTCTGCCAGGCAGTAAAATGACAGAAGACTCTAGATTTTTACATCTGTTGGTGTTAAGGTTTCTTGAATACCCATCATATCAAGTATCACAGGTGGCACAACTGTGGCCCACAGGGTTTCAGAGGGTACATACCTGACGGTCTTAGTCCCCACAAAAATACTGAGACTACGCTGGTATTTCACCTCAAGTGAAAAGTCACTTTCAGCTGGTCCAACTCCAAAAACGTGTGTGTGTTTCTGTATTTCCCAGAATATTCTATTATGGTTTCTCTACAATTATGTAATTGCTAATTTAAAGTGTAATATATAATTATAGACATGATTATAATTTCTCTGTAATTAAAGTCTGCAAAGTATTCTGACAGTACAAGATTTATAGCTTACTCTGAGATGTGCAAGCAGCTAGATTTTCCAGCCGGCTGAAATTCAGCCCCACATTCGCGGGTGTGTAACACGCTTAGACTTGCAGGCAAACCTGAACCAATCTTGCTGGGCCTTGGTTTCTGCGGCTTCTGGCTGCTCAGACCTAGACTCACGCTCGCTCCGCTAATAACGTTGGCGGGGCAAGCATTCTGCCAGTCGCACCCTTGGTTTCAATATTCAGTAATTAACGGTAATAAACCCTTGAACTTCAGAGGGTTTAGACGATGTGGCATCGTGGTTTCTAAATACAACTCAAGTGCTGTACTTAACACTGATATTTCTGACAATTCCGTTTAGTCTCTTTGTGGACTAAGTTCAAGTGAAAATCAAATCTCTGTTGTCTGTTTAAAGGTCTAAGAATACGCCTGTTCAATTTTTCCCTCAAGTTATTAAGCTGCTTACTGTATATCATCCGAGTGCTCCTGGAGAACCCTTCACAAGGAAATGGATGGTAGGTATCTCCGCCTGACCCTCAGCAACAGCCTTTTGATTACTTTGAGTTGTATTATAATTTTAAAGGAAGTTGCATAGAGTTAATTTTTTCCCGAGGATGTTTTAGGTGTTTGTTGCAATTATATTGATCTGCCTTTCAGGCAGGAAGCGGAGATCACCTTTGTAAGTTCTTTAAACATCTCTGCCTGTGTTCTCTATCTGTTCCTCTAACGCCGACACTGGACACCTACCCTAAAGTGTCTACTGCTAATCAAAACCCTGCAAGTCATTGTTTACCATGGGTCTGTCCCTCTGAACACCCAGTACCTTTCTGTTCTTCACTTGCATATATTACTCTCCTGGATACAAGCTTTGTAAGTATTTCCAGTGACACTCTAGCTGTTACTCTTAAATAGAAACACTCCAAAGATTTTCATTAAAATTTATTTTATTTTAAATGTATCTTTATTGTTGAAAGTATCACAGATGTCCCCCTTTCCCCCCATTGACAGCCACCCCCCACCACTCTGGCCTGCAAAACACCATTGCCTGTGTCCCTGGGTTGTGTATATAAACATATAAGTTCTTTGGTTCATCTCCACCCTCCCGCCTCCCCTCTGAGATCCCTCCGTCTGCTCCCTGCTTCTATGTGTCTGAATCTGTTTTGTTCACCGGTTTATTCTGTTCATTAGATTCCACAGGTGAGTGAGATGCTGGGGTACTTGTCTTTCTCTTGTGGAGTTCTTTATCTTACTTGAGTTAAATGGCTTATCGATTCAGCTTATTTTTTATTCATGGCCGTGTTGCTTTTATTAATTGCATTGCTATGCATGGATGGGCTTTTTTGGCCTCTCCCTTCGTTGGAAGCAGCAGGGAAGGGGCCTAGGTGTGCAATCACATCAATCACTGGGATCTGATCGCCTCCTTGGGTCCCTGTCCAGCCTACTCAATTTAAAAGAATTTTCAAAGCAGAAAGCAAACTCAATGGCTAACTCCTGTACAATTCTTTTTCCCCCTGGGGAGTTGTGCCCTAAGGAAATTTTTAAAAAGATTAAAGTAAAATAGGAAGGGAGAGCTCACTATGCATTGAAATGAATCGGTTACTCTTCGGTTTGATTGGACAGTGAAAATGATTCTGTATTTATTAAAGGGCTTGGAGATACGTTGAAGATTAACAAGTGCAATTTTACTGTGTGATAATTGGTGTGATAATTCTTTAGGAAACAGTTTATCTAATGAAAGAGCATTATGGGTATTTCGCTGTGTCTTTATTGGATTCTTAGCCTGTATTTATAATACTATAAGTGGAGACACAGCCAGGACAAGGAACATCTTCTGCCCTCGGGGAATTTTCAACCTGTGAAGAGATTGTATGCTCGGGAGTTCTTGCTCTTTCTGGCATCGGACTGCTTGTTTTATGTGTCTTATTTCCTTCAATATACACTTAATCCTGTTTTCCCAATTTTCTCCCATTTGCTCTCCTCCTGGAGGCCCTCAGTACTCATCTTTTTTAAAATTTCATCAAAAGCATATATATATTTTTACATTCAATATTATTTTGTATTAGTTTCAGGTGTACAGCATCAGGGACCCACCAGACGCTGGGCTGGCTCAGGGCCTTCCCTCCTGCTGTTCCTTCTGGAATTTTCTCCCAGCAGATAGCACAGGCCCCTTCCTCAGCTCACTCACAATCTCTTCTCAGGGAGGCCTTACCCAAGCATCCTGTTCAACCAAGACTCTTGAACAGTTATTTTTCGTTTTTGCATTGCCTTCCCTCTTTGACCTACTGTACCCACTTTACTGGTTTGCCTTCCTCTGTGTGTTCCATGTGGGTTCCAGTGGCTTTTATACGAGGACAGAGGCTGTGGTCTGAATCCCGTTAGGCCCTCAGGAGTTACTTTTTAAGTCAGTGAGTGACTCTGTGAGTCAACAGAGGCCCTTTAAATCTGACCTTCGCTGGCCTCTCCTCGCCCACCTCTCCCCCAGCCATGTGACCCCCGTGAGGCCGCTGATCCAGACCCTGCCCTCCAAGGCTTCTGGGCCACGAAACATTCTGCTCTCACTTCTGGGACCTCTGCTTCCCACCTCTGCCCCTAACAAGCTTTAGGACCCCTGAACCTTCAAGATGACAACTTCTTGGGCAACACTTACTCTGAAATTCATACCTGAGGCGATGACCTAGAGCCCAGTTCTACAACATCCCCTGAATACTTCTGGCCCAGCACCTAACACAGGACCTTGATTTTACTACAGGCGACCCTTGGACAACACAGGGAGGTAGGGGAGCCAACCCTCCCCTCCCTTGCACACTCAAAAATTCGTGTATAACTTCTGACTGCCCCCAAACTTAGCTACTAATAGCCAACTGTTGACCGGAAGCCTCACCGATGATAGAAACAGTCAGTGAACACCTATTTTGTATGTTATATGTACTATATACATATAACATGTATATTGTATATTCTTACAATAAAGTAAGCTAGAGAAAAGAAAAGTTGTTAAGAAATATGAGGAAAGAGAAAACGCACTGACATTATTCATTGAAAAGAGTCCGCCTAGCCCTGGCGGGTGGCTCAGTTGGTTAGGGCGTTGTCCTCACAGGCCAAGGTTTGGGGTTCAAGCCCAGGTCAGGGCACAAACAGGAATCAACCAATGATGCATAAATAAGTGGAGTAACAAATCCATGTTTCTCTCTAAAAAGCTCAATAAATTTAAAAAAGAAAAAAAATCCACCTATAAGCGGGCCCATGTGGTTCAAGACCCTGCTGTTCAAGGTCAGCTGTGCCCATTCTCCGCTCTCCCTGTGCGCTCGCTGAGGGCGGGGACCCTGTGGCCTTTGTCTCTGTAGTGCTCATACTTAGCATGGACTTTGGTGGGTCTGCGAATGTCGCTGAATTAATGGAAATATGCTCAACAGTTTTACTGGTAGGGGTGCACCTTGGAGATGACTGAAGAACACTGCCTCTCAGTGCCTATTACATTTATTACACGCCTCTCCCTATGTGTCATTAAAAATGATTCTCATTACAAATCCTCCCAAAAACATACCAGAATTGTTTTTAAAACTTGGTGACTTGTGACTAGCATGTACATCAGAGAGACCTGAACACCACAAATTGAGTCACGATAGGTCCCTTCTAAGGGTAAAAGGGCACGGGTGGGGGATAGCGGAGTGAAATTATATTATTTGAAAACATTAAGAGGAACAAAGTTTCCTACAATTAACTTCTATGCCATGTTACTAAGAATATTCAGCCATAATTATAGAGGATATACATTTGAAAAATCAGATTACTGCCATTAACCACCAACCAAAATAACTCATGGCTCCATGTTGAATGCAATGTTCTGTTTGGTTCCCATTGTGGATGCAGCGCCGGTTAATGAAAAACAGAAGTGGCCTTTATGGGCACAGGCTCTATTTTACAATAATGAGGCTAATTCAGCAAGGAGATTTATTGAATTAGACATAATAAAGCGGAGCATATTTTGTGCTGCTTTGCTTTATTTTTAAGTCCCTTCAGGAGAAGAACTGATATGAAAATGTTGTGAGGAGGAACACAATGAAGGCTATGGAAGGAATTTTGTTGTTAATGGATGAGATTGTGCAAAGGACAGGCTCTGGTGATTCGGGGGCGTTACTGAAGGAAACCACACACCCAGCAGGCGGTTCATGAGTTCCAGTGAGGGGCGAGCCATCGGCAACGTTGTGGTGTTTTTGGCAGAGTATAAACACTTTTTGACCTCAAAGGTGAAAAGGTGAAATGGTTTATACGAGACATTTGTGGACAGTCACTCCCTGTCCTGTGTAATGGGCTTTGCTCTTCTCAGTCACAGGTCTTTGGTGGTATGTTAAATATTTTGCATAAACCCAAATGTGAACTATTAATGTGCTCTATAGTCTGAGTTACTGACTTTATTTGGATTATTAATGCTGTTGAATTTGTACTCCCGAAATATGAACAGCTTTAAAATGAACAAAATCTTAGAGTCTAGAGAAGACCCTTGGTGAATTTTCAATAGAGAATTTGACTAGAAAAGGGTTTGAGGTTTTTGTACCTTGCCATAATCACTCTTCAAATAAAGGCCCATTATCTTTTATTATTAACATGAGACTGAAGTGAAATTTAAAAGGGTATTTCCAGGAATAGAAATGAATACTATTAAAAAGAAAACGAAAAGAAAAATAAAGCTTTTCTAATTTTAATTTTGATATTTTGTCTCTTTTTTGTTAGCATTATTTAAATATTTCCAACTTCAATCACAATTTTAAAGTGAATGCATTTCCATATTTTTAAAAAAGTAACATCTTATTCTTTTCACAGGTCTCACATCTTTTGGGTGAACAGAAGTCTACCTTTATGGGGCCTACAGGTTAGTACAATTTTGCTTTGTCCTTAAATTTCTGAATTTCTCCCTAAATTCCAGAGAAATACAATTGGAGAGAAACTGTTGATATTAAAAGTGAGCTTGTTTTATTGCTTAATTAATCGTGATGCACACCTTAGACTAACACTTTGGTTCCTTTCTTCGTGTTTGCTGGAGCTTTGCTTTGTTCTGAGAACTTCCTTGCGATGAAGATTAGCTTCAGATGGCTGGTGAGGGTGGAGAAAACCCGTCAACCAGCGTTTTCAGGCCCCACCAGTCCCCTAACCAACCTCCCACCTTCCTGTTACACAGCCCTTGACCCAGTAGTCAGAAGCCCATCTCATTAAACCTGAACCTTGTGTTCTTTCCTCAAGGGACCGCTGTTTTTGGTGAATGCACTTGCAGACCCTGTGGGTGCTGCTGGCGGTATGTTATTTGGGGTGGGCAGTTGTGTGTGATTGTTTGTTAGGAACACACACTGCAGAGAACCTATTCTTTCCATATCGTGGAAACTCCTGCCAGTCTCACTATTCTAACCCCACATTTCCATTTGCGATAATAAATCAGAAAAGATTTATTAAGGAGTGTTAGAAATGCCAAAAGCTAAGCTGTAGTAGGGGGGACGACCTGCCACCTGCCACCTGTATATGAGTTAAAGTGCCTTAGAACACCCTGTATATCATGTATGTGTATATCACATAAATATGTAGTACTAGGATCATGAATCTATTAAATTTATTGTATTTTCTCATTAAGGTACACTTTATATTTTAGGTTTTGGTGGCCTTGATAAGTCTATTTGAAACCATACTGCTTGGGTATCTCAGTTATAAGGTAAGCTCTTCTCATTAGAAGTTTTCTGCTAATAGAGCTCATTACTAACCTTTACCCAGCTTTCCTTTCTTTATAATCCATACTCTGGGGATGAAGCAAGCTCTTCTTAAACCACTTTAATTATTTTGGGCCTCTCTAGTATGTGATTAAAAAACACTGTAGTAATATAGTAATGTTCTCCTTGGTGGCTTAAAAATACTTCACTCATTCCTATGGGCTAATTTATCCATGATCCGAGTCAAGCGAATGGAACGGTCTGGCTCTTTATTGTTTTCCACCTCTTTTCCTGATCTGTACAAAATCATCGAGGGAGCAAAAACATGTCTGTTAGGAATCATCTAATGAGCTCTCTTAATTTTTGGCAAAGCTTTGTTTGGCTAACACAATTTAACCAGTATTTATTGAGCCTCTGAAGAGGAGCTCCAAGCTCTGCACTGTTTGTTTGTTTGTTTGTTTTTCTGTGAGTTTACAATCTGGAAATGGGGGTAGGTAAGAAAAAATTATACAAATAATAATAGAAGGGAGAATAATAGTTTTTTTTTCAGTGAGGGGCAAATAAAGTCCTACGGGGGTTCATAGAGAGAGGTGGGACCGTGGGATGAAGAAGTACTTGGCCGACTATGCAGAGTCCTTCAGTTGCTGCGTTCACTGTGGAAGGGTGAAAAGACAGGACAATAGGGATTTATAGAATTAAAAAAGGCATAAAGGAAGGGATGCACACATAATATTGCAAGAGTAATAAATATTCAAGTGTGGCCAGAGTATGGGGTATTGGGGGAAATAGGGGGGCAAATCGTTTGGGACAAAATTGTGAGCACCGCGCGCAGCAACATGTGGTGGGAACCTGGTGGAGCCGTTGACCTTGGGGCCCTGCGGCTGTGATTAAGCTTTAGGGCGACTGGCTCAGAAGCTCTGTGCGGCACGGGTGAGACACAGACGTCACACTGAAGGCCACCTGCTCGCGTCAGACACGATGGCAGTGGGCCTCAGTGTTTGGCTGGGTGGGAGGGACAGACGGACGGCCTGGATGCAAGGTAAATTATGAAGGTAGAAACCAGAGAAATCAACCGACTGGTGCAGGACGCGGGTCCACTGAGTATGAGAGGGCGAAGCCTGGGCTCAAGTTGACGGGGCGCTGACACTGGTGGAGTGACAGGGATGTCAGCGAAGACGGATGGAGACAGGAGGGGGCAGGTCGTCAGGCTGGTTGTGCTGGTCACTGATTTTCAGTTCAGTTTCTGCATGTGCTGTATCGACAAGAGCACTCATGGCTGTGTTTCGGGGCAGACCCTTTATCTAGCAAATGCATACCTTTTTTGCTTTTTAAAACACAGGGTTTTGAAGATCACATTCCTTAGACTATTTTTTAATCCTAAATTTAGGGCAAGTCAAACCCCAAATGAAGCCCGCCTGGGTGTAAACGCCGTTACGGTGACCATAGGTTTTATTCTTTAGGGTCTCTATCTGTTTCCAAGAAAACAGGTGTCATTGCCTTCGAACTGGCTTGTTCTGTCTCAGCAGCTCTTTCCCCCGCTGTCTTCTGATCCGAGATGTTTTAGACGTGAGTAAATCCAGGCCCCCGGTGAGCGAGCTCTCTGAGTGGGTGACCTGGGCCCTTCTCACTGAGCTTGAGGTGATGACAGAGGCAACTTGGCACCGATGTCTCCGTGCAGAGCAGTTTCTTCTCGCTGCTTCCATTTCTTCTACCCTGTCCCTCCCCCCTTTTATATAGTCTGGAGACAGGTGACGAGCTAATGACACCAGAACCCATCACTTAATATTGTAGCACAAAGACCAACAGCCAGTCTAGAGCCTTGTTTGGTGATGTGCAGGAATTTTCCATCCCTGTAATGTTTTAAGCCTTTGGGGCTGGAGGGAAAATGAAGAAAGCTTCCCAAGTTTATAGCCAGTGTTTAAAAATAATTGGAAATTACAGGGAGCACAGATCTCTGCAGAGAAGATAAGCTGCTTAGGGGTCCGAGGTCTTTTTCGTGGGACACCATTCGAGAAAGTTTCAGTGACAAGCTGCCAACATCAGGGAGGACTTCCTGTGTGTCATCGGTGCAGCTGTGGGGTGGGGAGCGCGCTTGGTGTAATGTGCTGATGTCACCGTCTTGGAATCGTTCACAATTTGTTCACGAGAAGCCCTGCATTTGCTTTTTGCACCCAGCCCTGTGAGTCGCGTAGACAGTCCTGACTAATTTCGTTGTACTATGAGGGTTGGGAGGTCAGAATCTAAATGAATGAAAAAAAATCCCTTCCTTTATGTTTTCTTAGAGTAAAAAAAAGTTTGTACCGATGAACATTGTTAAAAAGTGTGTTTAGGAATATTTCATATGTTTTATAGTTTGTGGATATATTTATTGTAGTAAACACTATGATTGAGTCACCCTTTCATTGATTCTGTAGGTTTTGTTAGTCTATTTTTAAATTTTATTTTTATATATATAATCTCTAAAAGTCATTGCTATACCTTTATATAATGATGCAGTATTCCGCTGTTGTAATCATCCTTAACGCTAGAAAAATTCTGAGATGCTATCTTTTCACGTCTTAAATGGGATCTGGTATAAGTGACTTTTATCTTTATTACTTCTTTCTTGGAAGGGAAACATCTGGGAACAGGTTTTACGAATACCCTTCATCTTGGAAATAATTAACGCGGTTCCCTTCGTTATCTCAGTAAGTCCTAAAAGTTTCTTTTAAAGAAATAATTTTGTCGTTAGACTTCAGTAAAGTTTTTAAATCTAAATACGAAAAAGTCAAAATTGAGCTCAGATAAATGAATTCAGGTTTTGGTTAGAGTCATGGTATTAAAAAATAAATAGTAACATCAGTTGGGTAACTGAATTGTGAAATTCAATAAAAGTAATGAGATTTAGTACAAGAGCAAAATGAAATGCTGCTTAGAAATATATGGTCTAGAGTTGCCATTTAAACAAGGGCCAATATTGTCTAAACAGACTAGAAATTACTCTATTTCTTGTGTATATTGTGAAATTAAAAATACAGAAACCAAGTAGAACCAGCTATTTGTAAACATTTCTCATACTGAGATTATATTTATCTCTAGGTTAACTCCCGGATCTACTAATTCTCTCTTTAATAAAAACGGTTGTCAACAGCCAGCCAGCCAGCAATTTGCCCCTTTATCAAAGTCTGTAGAATACCAATTCCATGAAGATCTGACGCAATCGCATGTCACCGCAGCAAAATCTGGTGTTAACTATTTGATAGAGTTGTCATAATGTCTGTTGGGATGATGCTTCCTAACACGTTGAGTTTTATTTGGAAAATTATAAAAATAAGTAGGTACCTAAAGCAGTTGCTCACTTCGGACAATTATTTTAATCTGAGTGATTTATCTAGAGGAGCAACTGAAATTAGATTAAATGACTAAGTAAATATAATTCCAATTAAACATGGTCCCCCAGTGTCCCTTAAATATCCCAGGAGCGAGTGGTAATGTTACAGGAGGCCGGGCTTTCTCTCCTGGTCCCTGCTTTTCCCCTTGAGTTGCAAAGAAGGAAGAGGCCATGTCCACTGCAAACTGTCACAGTAAGAGATTTAACGACAGAATTAGCATAGTTACATCTCACATCCAGTAAGAGCTTCTTTTCTTTCTGCTTCTGCAATAATCTCCCGAAGAATTGAATCAGACAGTGAGCGAAAAGATCATGTCGCCTCCTTGCATTTTCAGTGAGTTCAATGCATTCGTCACCTGTTTTCAATTGTGTTGTCTTTAGTAAAACTCTTTCCATTTGACATTTCTTCTCAGTCCGCTGGGTCTGAGTCCCTGCTTTGAGATGAAAGCTTAGGTTGGCATGTTTTTCAGATATTCTGGCCCTCCCTAAGGAATCTCTTCGTCCCAGTCTTTCTCAACTGCTGGCTCGCCAAACACGCCTTGGAAAACATGATTGTAAGTGTGAACGAGGCACGCGGATTCAGACACATCCTCAGCCTGTCGCTGTTTCCCACTTCGGTGTTCAGATTAAACACAGGGGAGGTGACACAACATTTTCCCCTCGTTTCTTTTTATTCTGCTTTCCCCGTAGAGTATAGAGAGTTAAAGATCCACATTTTATTTTTAAACTTCTTCTTAAATAAATTTAGTATCTTAGCAAATAGTTTCATTTAAATGTTTGTAAAAACGAAAGAGTTTCGGTAAAACGCTATTAAAAAGTTCAAGCGATGTGTTGTATAAGTATCTAAGCTAATAGCCTTAAGTGATAGTCCCCTTGTACCCTAATCAATGAAAACTGGCAAAAGGCCCATATGGCCAAGTCTCTTCTTTGTCAGGCCCTATGAACTGGTGAACCACAAGGATTCAGATTTTCTAAACAGCACCAAACCGAAGCTAGCTGCTGTCTGGACTGGTCCAAGGACTGAGTCCATCTTCTGAAGACAAATCACCCTCCTAGGTTATCTGTTCACGTATAGTGCGGCCCCTGGTCATAAGGATTCGGGGGGTCATGGAGTCAAACTGCTCATAACTGTGGTCTCCTATTTCATACAGATCTGTGGGTTTTATAAGGCCCTGTATGGGAGTTGGAAGCCCCTCATTTAAAGTCATCTTTTCAGGGTCAGTCGGGCTGTGAAAGGGAGATCAGGAGGGAAGAGGGATTCAGAGTTCAGGCCGTGCCCTGGTTTCCCTTCGCCCGAGGCAGAGCCTGTTTGGAAGGCCTGATTTATAACTATGACCAAAGCGTGTCTACAGCAGGGCTCACTGCTTACCAGTGAGCTTCAGGCCTGTGCTATCCAGTCATTCCCTCTCCACGTGTTAACGTAAGTCCACTATGCGCTATCTCTCTGATAGGACAGCCAAGAGTGAATTTCTTTCTAATCCCTTCATCTTCAAGAGAACAAAAGTACCTACATAACAAGCTTGTTGTGAGAATTAAGTTACACACACACATGCACAAATATGTATGTGTGTGTCTATTTAATGCATAAACAGAGTCAGGGCTCAACATTATTAGTTTTGCTACATCAGAATTAAATTTTTCCAGAGGCAAACTTGTTTTTCTTTTAAATGGTTTTGAAACAGAAATTATGACCAATGTTTTGGCATGGAGGAATATTTGGATAACATTTGAGAATCTGTAACCGGATGATGTTTCTAAACATCCAGGTTTAGTGACCTCTGGCGTCTCATAAAAGTGTGTGGCCCACCCGTGGGCGAGCGTGGTCTGTGAGGTGGTTTGCAAAAACACTGGGCTGTCTTAACTGTTCAAAAAACCCCAAAAAACCTATTTCACTAAAGAGACAACCTAAACTGCTAATGAAAAAATGCACCAGGAAAAAATAACCTCTGATAAATTGTGTTATCAGTTGTTGGGAAAAAAATAACCTAACCAAGAGAGCAACAGTCAGACCTTGAGAATAAAAGGAGGGCTTTGCAGTACTCACTGAGGACCCGTTTTCCATTGCACTGCTCTATTTAGCTTCTCCTCCCAACACTGGTCGCTAAATTTTTATTTGTTTTCCTGCTCATTAAGCCCTCCGTCAGAGGACGGTAAGGGTTGAGAGGTGAGATTCTACTCAACTTAGTTTTTTGTTTTTATAACAGTTCTGGTTAAAGTGTGGAAGAGAAAACGATGGCTCTTTGGGATTTTACGTTGGTGATGTTATCCCTGCTATACTGGTTTTTAGACTATTAACAGTTTATTATAAAAAAATTGAGATGAACTGAGAACTAGAAAGTAAAAAAATTATGAAACCTACAGATCTACCGCACAGACTAGTAATAATTTACATACTTTTTCTATGAACACACATATCATACGTGAAATTATATTGTATGCCAATTTTATAATTAGAATTTTTATCATATACTGGTATGGAGGGGGCAAGTTCCTATGTCATTAGATAGCTCTCTTCAATCAATGTTAATGCATGCATCTAAATCTATTATATAGTAAGGTCTATTTCTGACCTAGACAAAAATGAAAATATGCTGTTGTACCCATTTAAAGTATATTATTGAGTATGCACAGCATAGTTGAAATGTAATACCTAGTAATAAATGTAATGAAACTCACAAATATTAAATAGTCATCAAAATTTAAAATATGCTTTTCTGTCTTATTTTAGAATGATCTACACAGAGCTATTCAGCGTACCCAGTCTGCAATGTTCAATCAAGTTCTGATTTTAATATCTACATTACTATGCCTTATCTTCACCTGGTAAGACTCACATATCAGCGTTTTCATTATGTTTTATTTAATTATAGTTTCTTAAAAAACTTACTGTATACCATTTTAATTAATAGATATAAATCATCACTCACTCACTCACTCAATGTTCACTATAAAATGTAATGGATCGCCTACAGAAATAGAGATAAAACCCTTCCTTCAGTCCCAGGAAAAGCGAGAAAGCACATCTCTCATTTGGTGGTGAGATTTACTGCCACTCTGGCGTTTCCCCCAATTCTGTAAACAACCAAATCACAAGAGTTTGTCCCCTGGGCCACGGCTGTCACACAGGCATTTCCCCTTTGACACTGACAGGGAGGTGCCTTTCCTTTCCTACTGTCTTCAAAGCAGAATGACTGGAGCCAGCTGTCACTGCGGGTCACCGCCCGCCCGGGCCCCTCTCGGGGACACCCCAGGGTGCAGTCAGGCAGAAAGCGAGGGCAGACCTCGAGGTGCTTTGCTTTGCTACAGGAAAGTTACTCTTCCTTCGGAAGGCCCCACTTTGACAGCTAAAAGTGCGACAAGGGACACTGTCCGCATGGATTCCTGCAGATCGGGAACTAGAGAAAGTGTGGAAATCAAAAACCGAGGTAGAAGAAGGATCTGTTTTGCAGGCGTCTTAGATATTATGCGTAATTGTGCTCTGACCTGGCTTTGACTTCTTGAGAAAGAGAAAAGGCTAATTGGGAAGCGGTGAAATGGGAGGGATGTGCTCGGACACGGGGACCACTAGAGCTACAGACACTGCAATTAGGGGGAGTCAGGCGCCGTCGCAACGGGACACGTCTGGGAAACGTGTCGTCGGGTGATGTTGTCCCTGTGCGAGTACCATCGGTTCCCGTAAACGAACCGCTGTAACTGTACGTGCTAGTTTTATACGCTGACGGCAGCGTCACAAACGCCAGAGGAATGTGTCGCCCACGATGTTAACACGCTACGACGCCACCAGGCGATGGGAGGTTTTCGGCTCCACCGTGACCTTCTGGGGCCACCGACGCCTACTTGGCTCGCGGTTGACCAAAAAGTTGACCATGTGGCGCATGACTATCGATTTAGACATATAGGTGTGACAGCCAGCTTGCATCAGTAGGATGCAGTTACCATCCCTACTAAGTGGATTTAAAGTATATTTCACGGCATAATTTTATCTTTCAAGAAGTAAACATTTTAGGATATTTAATGCTTTTAAAACATAAACACCCCTCTGAAATTGTCACAGTGCCATCTTATTAAAAATTTGTTCTCTCTTCATAAACATGAAATAGTAACAGTAATGACTTCCCTTCAAATGTCACCATTCTTTATTCTACCGGGCCTATAAATGAAGGCCATCTCAGATATATGTGTGTGTATGTATATTTTGTATAATCTCTATATATGCATATGTATGTAATCTCACAGTGTAAAATATATACATACATATATGTAAATATACATACATACATATATATTTTTTCATTGTGGTGATTTTAGCCATAATTAGTTTCTGTTATATCACAGAGCAAGACTATCAATGCTTTTCAAAATCAGGACTTTTAATATG
Organism: Miniopterus schreibersii; assembly: GCF_964146895.1. Taxonomy (NCBI): domain Eukaryota; kingdom Metazoa; phylum Chordata; class Mammalia; order Chiroptera; family Miniopteridae; genus Miniopterus; species Miniopterus schreibersii. Next base: position 1,995,892 of record NC_138123.1, read on the forward strand.
TGCATTTAATTTAAGCCCCAAAAGATTCAGGAACGAATATTCGATGCACTGGGCAGAGTTGCCCACAAATCTCACAATTTTAAAATCACCTGCTCTGGAAAGCTGCATAGAGTTGTAAATCGGGTCTTGCCCGCATCATCATTAACATGACAAAGACCCGTCATTAAGCATCTAAATACCGATGGAGCTGCCCCCTCCCTGCAGGGAACATGCTGGGAATAGTGTCCCGTGATTGTGGGGAACTGGACGCCCCCCTGGGTCAGCCCCACACCCTCCCGAGGCAGCTGGGACTTGGGATTCAGCCTGCGTCTCAGTCACAAAGCAACCAAACTGCTCCAGCCGGGAATTAAGTGCGTGACTTTAGCTTAATTATTAACGTATTCTGAGCGATAATAAGCACCCTGATTTATAATGCATTTGGTGTTCTCATCTCAGATTTGCAGACTTATTTTGGACCTACTTTGCCTCAGACTTTAGTTTTTTATTTGAATATGTGTGTTTGCATATTTTTATATTCTTTCATCGAGTTCTAACGTAGCGAGATCTATTAGGTTAACGGATATTTCATGTTTTAGTCAAACGTGGAACATTTAATTCACATCCTCAGTCTTATGCCAGGAGAAATTAAGGTGATTTATTTTTTGTTTGAAAAATGGAACTCAGTTAAACATTAGTAATATGCTTCATTAAGACATTTGGGATTTTTCGTGCACCTTCGATTAACATTTATTTGGAGGGATGCTCAGGTCCCTCTGCTCGCTGAGTCCCCTCGAAGGCCAGCAGCGGCCTGGGAAGTGGACAGTGCGGGCACTTCCAGTCCTGCGGTTCGGAGAAAACCTGCCTGCAGGGGGCTAAGAACCAGCCTGATCCCCACATTCTCATCTGAGCTTTACACCGTGCACAGATTTCCAAGGAAAACTGATGGAGAACCTAAATTTGATAGACTTTAAACCATCACTGAATTTAGAGGGTAATGTATAGTTATTTTCAGAAATACAAGAACTTAGAAAGAATGCTGCCTACATATTTTTAGGGATGTATTACAGAAGTAAGAAAAAAGGGGGGGAAAGCGTAGGCTACCCAGGCAGTGGAATACACAACAGGCCACATGGCATGACCTTGGGAGGTCAAGGTCACTGACCTTTTCACATGCATTTTATCAGAGGTGCAGTCAAGGCTTGGCCAGGCAGAGGCGGGGACAGCGATTTTATCGATAGTCTGTGGTGCAGACACCTCGCCAGAGGAGGTTTCCAGTTAGAAGCGAGGGCGAAGGAGTGAGAGAAACCCAAGGTGGTCGTCCCGCACCAACCAAGGCCCAAAGACTTTGAGTGGTCTTCACAAGAGAAGTTCTGAGGGGAAGGCTCTGTGCCTTGAGTTTTATACCAGTCAAAATGCTCATACACATGTCCTGCTGATCTAAAAAATGAATGCTTAGGGAGTGTGGCTCATAAGAGGTCTCATTGAAAAAAAATTATGACAAAATCTAGTCAATTAAGAAATATAATTAAAGAAAATAAAAGTAGACTTGGTAGAAGAGTTGGGGTGAGAGATAAATCAGTTTTATTGTAGCATCAGACACGCGGGCTCAGTTCCCAGAGAGACCCTAACGTGTCCCAACAACAAAAATGATCGTTAATACTTATTAATGTTTCCCTTCTCTGCCAGGCAATTTTCTATTGTTTTTTGTGTGTATTAAATTGTTTAATTTTGCACAGCATTCGATGGTAGGTATCATCCTCCTCATTTTACAGACAAGAAACTGAGGCACAGGAAGGTTAAACAAAAGACACACCTTAGTTTATATAAAGTTCACAGTGAGTAAAAGAGCAGAATTCAGATTTGGATGTAGGCATATCAGTTCGCTAGCCCACACGGTTAACCATCGTGATGTTATTTATATTATGTCGCAGAAGTCATTAACTGAGGAACATAAAAATAATAGAAAATAATCGAATAGAATTCTAATTTCCTCATCTCTATTATAGTCAAGCTTTAAAATTACTGTTTGAAGTAGAATTCTAGCTTCATGCAAGATATGAAGATGGAGATTCTTAAAAAAAATTTTGTTTTCTATTTCTTTCTTCAAATTTTTCAGTTCCTAAAAATTCACTTTGCTTCGACCATCTGATCTAAATCCTGATTCCCTACTGAAAACTCTGCTCACCATCCATTATTTTGAAATAAGAAAGTGCGTGTCTGTGCGTCAAGGAGTAAGGCGAGCTGTGGTCACGTCTCTCGCCTACTCCGTCGCAGCGTGTTGACTTCAGGTGGATAGTTTAGGACATGAGTCACCAACCTTCTCTTGCACAGACCCAAAGACAGTGGCCAGGGGGGTGAGAAGTTACTTTCAATAATAGAAAGACAAGATGCATCGTTACTTCAAAAACACAATGTCTCCCTAGAAAAATGTGAAATCCCAACATCTCCAGTGCTTTTAGATTCCATGGGACTGTTAGGCTTGGGGTAGATACTCCACAGCAAATGCAAATGATGACTTGGGACAACTTAATTGGCATTCATTCAGTAAGTACCGAACTGCAACGTGTGGGCTGATCTGAATGCTAATGCCTGAGTTGCAAGCACAGAATCGGAGCGTTAGATGTTTTCAGCACAGAATGCCACCGCTAATTAAATTTTCCAGCAACTGTGCCCAACAACAGGAGTCAGGGGGCGCGCATGGATATTTAAGGTTATTTATTCCTGCCATGTGACTTTTTTTTCCCCCCTCCGAAAACATTTTGTTGTACAAACTGACATTTACCAGGTGGTGAAAAAGTTTCCAGTCTCAATATTGCCTTTCATTCAAATTAATGTTTTCCTTGGAAACCTTACCAAAAGCTTGAAAAGCTTGCATAACTAAATATACTTTAAAGAGAGGAAAATTTGGAAAAGCACAGAGTAAGTGATTAGTAACTAAGGTGCTTTGTTGGTATATAGGGGATCTACTTGAGTAAGCAAATCGATGATGACTTTTCAGTCTTTTTAACGAGGGTGCCATGAGTGTCTGTATTTGAAATTCTAATTAAATGTTGTTCAGATTTTGTGTGAGGATTACGTAACGCTGAGATTATTTGGTATGGATTTGTGTCAAAGACAACACTTTTAAGAAAGTTTTGCGAAGGAGCAAATCCCACTGCAGACTCTCACAGCCGACATTCTTCATGAAACCTTTCAAAGATAAACTGTGTTTTGCTAAAAGAAAGTTAAGCTAACAGTGCAGCTGTAAAAACACTATTTTTTTTAATCTTTACCCAAGGATGTATTTTTATTGATTTGAGAGAGAGAGAGAAAAGGAGAGAGAAACACTGATGTGAGAGTGAAACATTCATCGGTTGCCTCCTGTAAGCGCCCTGAGTGGGGATCGAACCCACAACCTTTTGGTGAACCAGATGACACTCCAACCAACTGAGCCACCCGGCCAGGGCAACACTATATTTAGTTCATTTAAATTATTTGAACATTTGCAAAGCGTGCTTATCTAGTATAATTTTTCAGTGCTCGTATTACTATTCTGGTTTTTAATACTGGCTCATTTATGAAGCAGCCATATAATAACAAAAAATATATATGGCATCCTCAACATACCTGCCTGGGAGCTTTGCCTTGGAGGACCCCACATGCCTTCCGAGTGCCCAGGCCCATCCTCAGGTGCGGCTCTTAGCGCCGCTGAGAGCCCAGGCCCGTCACTGCTGCGAATGGGGCACCTGGAGGCCCAGGCTCACCTGGGTGACCTCTCGCCTGTCCCCTCCAGCAGGGACTGAGCGAAATCTCCCGCAGGTCAGGGCAGGCTGTTCACGAAGTTGTGTTACCTGCTGGCTCTTTCTTACGAATGAGGCCTGAGACATCTTCACTAAAATAAGAGAGCTTCACAAGCAATAAAAAAGATTCTCCACTCTGGTTCCGTCGGCTTCAGCGGCCTCATTTATCACGTGCATTTCACTGGGGCTAATCTTGACACGGTTATTATGCTGTTTGTCACTTATTATGAACTTCAGTTTCCATCTCGATGATGGATGTCGTCACCCTGGAGTAACCACAGAATTGCTTTCTTTGGGAAACAGTAAGGTGCGCTTGCTCGTTTGTACGGGGGTAAAAATCGTAAATTGGAAAACGATCCTGGGTTCGTAGTGTACCTTCCCCATTAATTAATTCCAAGGCTACACCTTCATATCATCTACAGTACACGATACACTTTTTAAGAGCGTAGATCTCATGTTGGGTTCTTACGGCTGTAAACATTTTTTTTAAAGAGAAATGACATAGTTATAGTTTTGATGATAAATTGGATACAATGCTAGAGGCTCAAGAAAAATGGAAGAACGACTCTGAAACCTGGAAACTGACTTAATGAAGGTGCCACCCACGAGGAGCAGGGGATCTGGGGAAAGTGTCGAAAGAAAGAAAGAGGGTCCACAATGGTTGAGACACCCTCTAGAAACCCAAGGTGGGCTGTTGAAGAGCCAGCTGTCTACAGGGGCCCGAGTTCAGGAGAAGGGTGGGGCCAGGCGGGTAACGTAGGTGACATCACATGTGGACGATCAGGACGTCAGCGGGCTGGAAGGGAGCACCCCGTGGGTGACCCGAGTGGACTTTCTGATTCAGCCCCGAGCAGAGGCAAAGCCCTCAAAGGCTGGTAAGACGCATCGCATCGTTCAGGACGATCGGCCCACGGCCCACATATATGGAGACAAGAATTTCATTCACCTGAGTGTCCAAAAAAGGTGGCAGCTAAATAGGGACAGTGAAAGCCAGGGACAGCGCCCCGAGAAGCGGACAGAAAGGGGGTGGCCGCGGGAGAAGCCAGCAAAGAATCGCGCTGCTGAGATGAAGCCCGGCCCGTGTCTTCCTTCCCGCTTCTCCAACACAGCCCCGTGTCATCGACCCAGATGGCATCTATTTTCAAGCAGAGTCAGCGTCAGGGCGTTTATAGCACTTTTTTTTTTTTTTTTTAATTATAATAAAGGCATTTTCTTACCATTGAGCAATCCAATCTGGGTAGAATGCATACAGCTTCTAAAAATACCACAAACCCTCGTTTTCTCTTTAAAACAGTCCCATGTTTTTGCATCCCGCCCGTTTCTTCGTACTAACTCCCCCCCCACCCCCTGTCCCCCAACTCCCTGAGTTAATTCAGGGACACGTCTGCTCGGTAGCTGATTTGCAGAATCCTTATTTATAGTCAAGATTATGCGTCCTTGGTTTTCCCAGTTTCCTCTTGGCAGATTCTTTAAAATTAGGTCATTGTATTACGATGCGCCCTCTCTCTGGCTCATAATCTTTGCTGATGTGTTTTAAAGCATTTGGATTCAGGGCGTTGAGAGGCTCGCTTTAAAATTGTCTAATTTCTCTCCGTTCGCTCCGATGCTGTCTCCCCGCCCCAGGGTTGTATGAACTTTCAGCACCATTTCGCCATGTAACTTATGCAGAGTCTTTCTGACCATCCCCAGCAACCCAGGTTCATCTGGCCCCTTAACCCCCTTTATAGACTTTCTGTTAGCCCACTGAATTATATTTCTTATGGGTCTTTGTTATATCTTTACATATAAGTCCAACATTTATTCTTAGGTTCCTGGTTTGCCAGCACATTGATTTTAGCATGTTCTAAATATCGCCTTTGGGTTTCATATGCCCCTGTTCCCTCCAGAGCGCCTACGGTGAGGGTGAAAGGCCACGTTCCGTCCCCTGCTCTATAATTATCTTTTATATTCACCATTGAAGCACTCAGTCTTCTTTCTTTAAGCCAAACAGCCCCTCAATGCTTTAACTTTTCTCCCCGGGATTTTTGTGCTTTGTGTGCTGGCCTTTCTTGAAATCTTTTCTATTTTATAATTATAAATTCAAACAGAACCCAGCGCTGAACAATCACAAAGATCAAGATAATTTCTATGAAAGCATTGGGTAAATTATAAAGTGCTATTCAAACATGAAGTAGGATTTTTATTGCCGTAATTTAGGGGGCAGATTTCTAGTTTAGCATAAAAAGTGTTCTTCTTGGAAATTTTATTTCCTGCAGAAGCATATGTAGACATGCTGGGATCCGAGGGGCTTTTGGTGAAAGCAGAAACGCACTGAATTTGAAGATACCTTGCTTGTGTCCCTCTCCTGCAATACTACCTCCAGTTTGGAGAGGAGACAGATAAGGCTGGGGGTGGGGAGGAGTTAAGCTGCTTTCTAAGTAAAGGGGACTCCAGGAATGAGGTCAGCTTTGGCTGCTGGTGACCTGTCTTCTTTTCCATGCAAGGGGCGGTCTAACTGGACGCTGGACAGCAGCGCTGTCGGGGAAAGTGCTGTGGAAAATGAAGGGACTCTGCAGGCCTCGGCGTGTCCTTGGAGATAAAGTAGAACGTGGGTGGAATTAACGGTGTGTAAGGCTAATGTCTTACTGGCTTTGCAACTCACTTTTAAGAGCCGAATCATATAAGTTCAAAAAAGTTCAAGCGAAAGAAAAAGCGAACCGCAGGGAGACAAGACCTCACAGCTTGGAGGGTGCTTCGGGCCTGGTTCAGCAGCTTTGAACACCCACTATTTCCCTGCTCGGCGCTGTCACTTCACTCCGGTGATGTACGTGGTCAGGGTCTCAAGGTGACCTGTCAGCCTGGAGGGTTAGTGTACACACAGCCGGTGCTTGGGGCAGACGCAACTACTCAGGGTATCCTCAGGCTTTTATTAATGAGCTCATCCTGGCTCCATGTCATCACATCATTCATTCCCTCGCTTAAAATGTTCCATGCGTGTCTTCAGTGTCCAGGATAATATAAATCCCTTGGTGCTGTCCCTAGAGGAATTTATGGCCTGTCCCTCCTGCTTCCCTGGCCTCGTCTCTAAGGCTAGACCGTAGCCACACTGCACTATAGTGACGTCTTTCACAGCTGAGCTTTTTATGCAAAATTCTACTATATCGACTTTGCAACAGTAGACGTTACTTTGACTGTTCAAGACTTGAGTGTGTAGCTTTTCCTATTAAATACTGTTTTGCTTTGTTTTTAAAGTAACCTAATGGTTAGAGAAAGTGCAAGTGAAGAGGAAAATAGAATAGATACTGTGCTGTTTGTTTGGAAAGTTAAACCATTAAAAGGGGGGGGAAGGGAATAAGCCCTGAGACATACTGACCTTGTTTTACTGCTCAGTTGTGGGGAATAAAGCGGAGATCCACTTAGAAGGGCTCTGGTACCACAGGACTGAGAAAGTCAGCTGGCTCGTGAACCTTGAAGGCTGCTAATCAGGGACCTACCACCAAGGCCGTCGCCAGTTCCAAGCATCAGCTGCCCGTGTCAGAATCCTTACAAGTTAACAGAAGGGAAATGAGAAATATTTTCAAGACGTGTGGTTGGCGAGAAAGTGTCGTTTGGCTATTTCTGCTCTTGTGTAACTGGGTGTGAGAATAGGGTGAGCGAGGCGGCCTGACCCTGCAGGGACGCGGCGCCGTGGGTCCAGAAATCTGAGAATCTGGCGTCTGGTTCCACATCATTAACTGAACTTGCCCTTGGTCCATTTTCTTGTAAAAATTAACCTTCTGTTCAATGTGTTTGTTATGCACAGAGATACAGAGAGCAGGAGCCTTTTCAATCTTACAGAACTGGGATTAATAAGCATTTTATGTGGCAGCATTTGGTCTAAAAGTTGCTCTCATTTGGGGGCAGGGCGGGCTGAAGCCTTGATTTTCTCTTTATGTGACAGGTTACAGATGGACACCAAAAAGAACCTGACAATTGTGACCACACAAATTGTCTTAGGCCGGTTTCTGTGGCTTTAATTAAATCCTTTATACCCTCCCGCTGCCTCTGTGATGTTTCCTGTTAGATTCCTCAAACTAAGTATGTACAAAAGCGAATTCTTCCTATTTTTCTTAAATTGTCCACGCCTGTGAAATATTAACCACTGTCCCTTCTCTCAGGCAACCCCCTCCAAAGATAAAGTCATTCTTAATACCTGCTCTGTCACCCAACACACAGTCAACAAATTCTAAGGGTCTCACCTCCTAAATATCTTGCAAATCTGCCCACTCCTGTCCCCCTCTGTCAGCACCTCACTAAACTCATAACATCTTTACAGCAACGGTCCCCTGGCTCCATTCCGAGCCATTCATGTCACAGCAACCAAAGTGACTGACCTTTAAACACCACGTGTTACACGCGCTCCCGGTCCAAGACTCCCCACGTCTTGGGATGTGCACCAGGCCCTTCACCATGCTCTAACTTTCCTGCACACCCAGGATGCTCCCATCTCTTCATTCTCAGCTCAGACTGTGGATGTTTCCCCTGCCCGGAGTCCTCTCCTTTTTTTCTGACTTCCTCTGTCCCACTAACCTCCTTGCTCCCTACAATGCTCTACCTTCCTATTCTGCAGTCGGACTTTTTTATGTTAATGAAAACATCACTTTTCCACTGAAGCCTGACCCACCCAAATCCATTGTCGTGGGACATCACAGCATTGGGGTGGGGGCTCCCCTTTGTACATTTATATATATTTACATTAGTCATCAGCTTCTAGCTCTTTCTCTAGATTCTGAGTCCCATTAAGGAAGCTGTTTTGTCAGTTTTTCTACCATTGCTCCCCAGGACCTAGCACTGTGCCTGACATAGGTGAACAAATAAATGCAAAACTTTTTCAAATGCCCATGAGCTACAACAGAGCAAAGGTAAAATGACAAGTCCTTTGTTGAAGCTTCAGGAAAGAAAAACCCTAACAGCTTTCCAAGAGGTAAAAAATGGTAATTAAAATATATATATTTTAAATTAAGAGGAATATAAGTTGATTAAGTTCCATGTTGTCTTTATTTACTCTTATTCATGTTTTGCTTTAAAAACATGAAAATAATTAAAATACTTTCTGCTGGTGACACAGGTCCCCGTTTTTCTCAGTAACGGTTTAATTTCTTAATATTGATGTTTTCCCAGCATGGTTGGGATTTTACTTGATTCTTCACTTTACCATGTTATTACCTTTGATCAAAATGATTTTTTTTCTCCTTATTTTTACCTGGTTTAATCTACTTTGATCATTCCTTTTCTCTTACCGCCTTGTTTCTGTATTTGTCTACTTTCCCCCCTCCCCCAGTTCACAGTGGAAAATAGATTTTACATTGAGACACGGTGCATATTTCTTGGTAAACGATTATGGGTGAGTATGAATAAATGCTCAGAGCAGCACAGAACCTGAGAAACACGTGGACAGAACAGGGCAGGGCTGTAAGCTGCAGCCTTCCCACCATGAACAGCAGCAACAGAAATCATCTTCCATCTGCATCCTCACAGTCGCAGTGCCCAAGGCCCATGAACATTTACCAGCACCGTGCAGCAGATGTTTTTATTTTGTTTCAATCAATTAATGGTGAAAAGAGATGAAACGTAACAAACTAATTTAACGTCATTTTGTTAAAAGAAATATATGCTAGAGGACTGGCCAGGGACAATGTGGAGTCCCTTAATTGAAGTATTTGATATGGGAAAGAACACATACCCCTCTGTTAATGCTGGTGTAGTCTTGGGTAGTCTGTCGCATACCCTGGTGATCTTTTTTTTTTCACTAGGTGAGTGAAAGAATAAAAAAGTGAATTTTTAAATTCTGTAAATTAAGATATTAGCTCTTCTAAACGGAAGACTATTTTGTTAAAATGAGACTGAAGAAATGAACTTACTTTATATTAGTCCTTTTATTTCTCAGGATAATTAGAAATTAAATGCTTGGTATGCTTTATATCATGGCTCTGTGTATTTAGTGCACAAGAGGACATGATCCCTTTTTAAATTAACGTGGTGATGATTTTTGCCTGTGTTAGCATAGGTTCTCTAACTAAAATTATCGTTAGTGAGATTTAACAGTGTTCCAGTTAACAAAAAAAGTAGAATTAAACATTTTTTAAAACATGAGATATCATTTCTCTCCATATGGCTCACTCAGCGTGGTGATCCGCATTTGAAATAACTGCAGTGCTTGTGAGAAAATGCGCTCTGCCCTCTTCGGCTCTTTGTGAGCAGGGGGAGAGGCTGCTTGCAGGCCTGCCCAGTGCCCTGGCTGCAGTGGGCCTGTATTTATAGACTGTATTCTGTTAAATGTGCTCGGGGTTCAGATTTGTAGGAAGTCAGGAAAGACCAAAGATGATGAATGAGGCATAAGGATTCTTGTGAATCTATGGGTAGGACAGTAGGTCATTGAAAAATGCCTATTTGTGGGTTTTTAAGGAGTATTAAATTGAGATTAAGGTAGAGATGGAACTCTTTTTAAATGTAGCCTTTTAAAATTATATCTTTTCATCTCCATTAAAAAATTAAAACTCCAGGGCCTGAGCGTTTCACTATTAAATTTCTTCAGGGAACATTTAATCTAGGGCAGTGCAATCTAGGTCATGGACCAAGTTAAAACGTTATCCATTCCGTTTAATGATTAAACTAAGCTGTGATTCCAACACACTCAGATGAAGCACCAGGTATGAGCTAATGGTCTCATAATTCAGTTTGTAAAACCCTAACCCTCTGAGATACTCCATCCAAACTAAGAAACTGGCAGATACATTGGATTAATCCTATAAAAATTCCACTCTCAGAGTTGTAATAAACATTAACTCATTGAAAAGATCTGAGAAGGCTTTCTTTGCTAAGTAAAATATGCTTAACCCAGAGTTGCCAAATGTATTCGACTGCAGAACCTCGTGTCTGGTTAACATCTTCAGCCAAATTGGCTTTTCGCGGAACATATATTGAGATATAGAACAACAGACCAGGATCCCTTTAAAAAGATGGATATAAAAATCCTACAGTAGTAATCTGCCAACTAAAATCAAAGGTGCATTTTCATTAAAAGCAAAACAAATATCAAACAAGCAAAATAAGACGAACTTAATAGTAATTACCTAATATTCCTGACATTATGTATTTGTTTCATACAGTTCCAGCGGTACCGTCAGTCTCCTGTCCTTGTTGACCGTATGAGATGATTTGAAATTCCCAAGGACATGCCTCTGTTTCTAGAGTACACTGGTGACACTCAAGTTCTGATTCGCACTGAACATATTTCACTACGTGGTGATTTGTCCTCTGGTCTGCGTAGTTTAAATGCATGTTCATGTTGATGGAGGAAGACTGGCCAACGTACCAGGCTATAAAGCCCCTAAAGGTTTTTCTATTCTGTGACAGTGATCTTTAAAATAAACATGGTCACAGTGGGTATTCAGCAATGGGTAAAAGTGAATTACATTAAGGCAGAGATGGCTTTGTGACATAGTTTTAAAAGTCCTCTTTAAGCTCCATATTGTGAATGTCAACCACAGTTGTGCAAAAAACATAAGGATGTGCATGGCAGGAATTCTCTGCTCCCCAAAATGCACAGAATGTCTACAAACTACATATATTTAATTATCATGGAATTTTAAAAAATCTGTAAGTTACATCAAATTAAATACCTATCTAAATAATAAGGTGAAGCATGTGTAAAATAATATATAAAGAGAAAATTCATTGGGATTATTTTCCTCCCTAATATTACTATTTTAACAGTTAAATCTTAAAATATTAACATATAATGATATACTTAGTAGTTACCTAGGCCAGTGAGCTACATAAGTCATAAATATTTGCATATGTGATATACGTATATGTAATCTTTTATATAATTACCATGGAAATTCTCTCATCCAAGGAGCCTCAGTGATAAGTAGCTCTATTTAAAACAAGTCGCCAGCCAGACGTTGACATTTTGGCCCAGAAATAGAACTTAACCCCCCCCCCCCACTGCCTTACCAAGAATTGTCAGTTTCCGTAAATGATGACAGTGAACCCTCCAAAGGTCGCCGCCTAATGTCGGTGTGACAGATCTTTGTAAACAGTTCAAGATTACGGGTTTACATTGCACGTTGCCTAATACTTCTTTTCGGCGCTCCCCCGCTTGCCCGTATTTCCACGCCCATCACCATCGAGGGCTGAGCTGCGGGCTTGAGAAGAGACCGGGCGAGATTATAGCCACTCACTACCCCATGGCTGATTTTCTGCGGCCAGTAACTGTTAGTAAACCCATAGCCAAGGGGAGCAGACACAGTTTCCCCATCTCCACTGTTTGTCCAAAGTCCCTGAGTCTGTGGTCAAGTTGAAAACAAAAGCTTTGTAATAGTTTTTGTGTAGATATTTGATCCTTAGATATGAGTCATTTTTATACTTCTATTTTTTTTTTTTAATGCATGGGCTGGGATATAAATAACAAAATCACTACTGCATTCATGGAGTGTTATTATGTATCAGGCATTTTACTGAGCATTAGCGCATAATAACCGAATAGGAAAGTTAATATTACATTTAATTTTCAGTTGAGGAGCAGGAAGGTTAAAAAGCTTAAGTGATTTACCTAAGTTAGCATTCATCAAGTTATCAGTTAAATGCCTGATTAACTTACAATGTTATTATTAGTATGATAAAGGCAAATCATTTACTTTAGGTGTAGACTAGAGTGTCACCCTCACATACGCATCTCCAACACAGGGCTCAGTGCTTGGCCCTAATAAACCATCAGGAACTGCATTTGTATGAATAAATATGACTTACTTTTATGATATTAGGTTACCCATTTTCCATTATGAAATATTTAAGTAAAATTTTTTAACACCTATTGGTCTTTAATCAAACTTTTTTTTTTCTTATTTGAAATGTACAGGTGTTTTTACAATAGAGGAATTATAAGAAAATTATATTTACTTGCTACTTTTCATTTCAAAAGTCAACCATTACAAATGAATCTGAGTAACTTTTATGCCTGTTAACTGAACAAAATGTTAAATAGAACATGGTGTGACGTTGGTTCATTTTTTTCTATCTTAAATTGCAGTAAGCTATTTAATTTCAAGTGTTTAGGCAGGGGATATAAGATAATCAACAAAAATACTGTTACAATTAGAAATCCACTAAAATCAGGTATTTTAAGTGAACTTTAAGTAAAATATTACTGCCCAGTCACAAAACAATCTTAAATTTCATTGGTATAAAATTTAAAGAGAATGGAGTGTTTACTTATATCCACCAGCTATGATTATTTATTTTTAAATTCTACATTATTAAATTCCTCTGGTACTTGCAATTCAGGTTATAATTTAAAGAGTTTAACTTGGTATTTGAAAAAATGTCTTTCTTTTCAGACAAGACAAAATAGGATATTTTTATTATGAATGTGCCGCATTTGAGCCCATTCTTGGATTTAGTTTATCAGAAAATCTGTGCCCATCATTAAAATCACTTCTGGGTACAGACACAAAATAATAATTAACTGCAATTCATCAATTATGGTCAGGGAGAAGAGGCAGTTTTCATTTAATAATGACTCCAAGGACATCTGTGGATGTGTAAGATAGCAATTTGTATTAAAATGGATTATAATCGTGGAATAGCTTCAGATCTTTATATGGCAAATTGTAGCATTTGCAGTTCTAGGAAAAATAGCTAATACATAAATGAGTGATGTTTATGCATGAAGCAAGTCAAGGGTATCTCATTGCTAAAACTGCCTTAGCCTCAAGAATTATATAAAAGAGTAGAAATAAAGTATGTATCTCCCTGTGTCCTGAAGATATACTTTTTGCTTCAAAATAATACTATATCTGTTGAATGTAGGAAAAAACCCTTAAAATTTATATTTTCCTATGGAAAAAAATGTATGCTATAAGATCCCACCTATTAAATGGCTTTATGAAATGTGCTTTGGCCTCAGAGGAACAGTGGTGAGAAACAACATGCCCGATTAGAAAGTTTTCACGTCCGTGCACACTTGTGTCTTTAGCATTTGCGGAATCCAGCATCTGGAGCGCATCGGGAAGAAACTGAATCTCTTTGACTCCCTGTATTTCTGCATTGTGACCTTCTCTACGGTGGGCTTTGGGGATGTCACTCCTGAAACATGGTCCTCCAAGCTTTTTGTCGTGGCTATGATCTGCGTTGCCCTTGTGGTTCTACCCATACAGGTAAACACAGCCATGATACGTTTTACAGAAATGCATGACGTCTGATAAAATTAAGTCTTCCATGTTTAACAGAAACTGCATGGTGGTTTATTAATCTAGTAACACATGCTATTATTATACATAGTCGATTCATTAAAATTGTCTTAGAAAACCCTTTTTATGTTATATTAGAAACTCAGAGCTTTTCCCCCCTTCACTCACAACAGACAGCTCCCATCTCATTTCAATTTTTCAAGATGTTTCTTTTATAGACTGAGCATTTATCTATATTAATGACAGGATTATAGGATGGTAGAGTTTTTAATCATAGAATGATAGATCAAGGAAACAAATGTGTGAAGGGTTGATTTCTCTTGATTCCTGAAATATCTAAAAGCCAAACATCATGATGAACAAAAACTGATTACACGTATTAGTCAACTAAAATAAAACCTGAAGATGATATGTAACTATTCTGCAGCATTTTGGCGAGTGGATAAGATGCTTTCGAAGGGACAGAGAAATACAACGAGATGTCAGATAAATAGATACAATCTCTTATTTTTTTCTGCAGTGAGCTTCGGGTGCCCATGGGTGGGAGGGTAGAAACAAGAAATGGCAAATACACATCAAGCGTGTACATTCAATTACAAGCCTTGGCTACAGTGTCTCCAAATATAGTTTATGTAGGTATAAAACTGATCTTCCCAGTCCTGTCCAATCAAGCATGTCTTCTTTCCCAACGGCCCTCCCCAGTTCACTCCACGTCCCCTTCTTACCAGCTGCTATGGAACTAGAATGTGGCCCTGCTGCATGAGCTCTGGGGTGCACCCCACAGAAGTATGTGGATAACATGCCAATGAGACGTCTCCCTTTGACTCAGCCCGTGCAGATCATGGCTGCACACTCCGCTGAACACAAAGCAGGGGCTCAAATCTCTAAATGCCCTGTCTTCAGACAATAGGAAAATCATATTAATGTTTCCATAGAGACCTGAAGCCTCTGGGAGACATTAGCAAACTCTGCAGCAAACATATGAAAAGTCTGATGTTGAAGGAGCACAGATAATTTGGATCTGGATGAGTTCCAACCAAGAAATTGAGGACGCCTAAGTCAACAATGGGTGGACTGCATGGTTTTTATTTTCATGTCTGTGTTTTCCCCCCTCCATGAAAAACGCGTTCCAGTTTGAACAGCTGGCCTCCCTGTGGATGGAGAGACAAAAATCGGGTGGAAACTACAGTCGACACAGAGCTCAAACTGAAAAGCATGTCGTCCTCTGTGTCAGCTCGCTGAAGATTGACTTACTTATGGACTTTTTAAATGAATTCTATGCTCATCCAAGGCTACAGGTACATTTAAGTTATATTGGGCATGATGCTAGTTCCTACCTACTAACATATTGTCAAAGTCAACTAAGGGATGGTGTATCCTGCTTTCCGGAGGACTTTTTTTATGCACTCAAATTTAGAAAGTGTAAATGAGGAACTACAAATATAACCAGGAACACAGAAAAAATGCTGAAGGAATCCACAGTATTTTAGTTTCCTTCTGTAGCCACACTAAAGGGCAGATGGAACTGTGTTAATGCTTCAAAGAAAGGTTTTCTTTGAATTAACATGATTGATGCTTTTCTCCCCTGGATAATGCATAAATGATACTTTTATGGAACAGTGAAATTGAACATAACCTATAATAAAACAATGAACACATCACTTCAATACCATCTGCGAGCTTGAACCTGTCAATTTTGTCAAGTATTGCTGATGGAAACATGAAGTCTAGAGGTTCTGCTTTTTTTTCTTTTGTTTTCTGGAGTGTGACTAGGTCCTATTTAAAGTAGCAATAAACGACCGAAAAATCGGACGATAACTCGTTGAATTAAGAACACGGACTCACAAAAATCTCTTCATTTGTCTGTGCAGATAAAATGCTCAGATGCTTCTTACACTTGCTGCAGTACTGGGCCAACGTGAAGTTAGGTAATCTTTGCAGCTTAAAGATTAGTTCCATCTAGACAGCAAAGAACTACTTGAATGTCTTGTTTTCCTTCAGTAAATTTGTGTCAAAAGGTTGGACAATTCTGAGATCGAGACAGTACTGAGTATATCTGACTATTTCTCCCTGAAATAGACTTTTTTCATGAATACTTTGGAGAACTTTTTAAATACAAATTTTATATATAAAAGTATTATAAGTGATACCTAAATTATACAATGCATTCTTTTGGTTTTATATAAATTAGATTATTTTTTTTAGAAACTCCCTATTTATTTGTTGGTTTTTTAAATTTTCATATTAAATAATTTCAGGTTTGTTCATTATAACATATAAAGAAAATCCATCTGGGAGCAAGTCTGATCCCTGGTAATTTATTGATACTATCCTAGTATCAACATGGAGAATTCTTAAAACTCTAAAAAATTTCACTAGATATATTTTGGAGTGGTAAAATGATGACTGTTTCCCAGAGAATTGTAATCCCTATAGATCAGTTGTTTTTAACCATTTCATCACAAACAATTACCTTCATATTTTCTCTAAGGGGCCATTATTTTGAAATATTTTGATCTCAAACTCTTAAATTACTTTGTCAATATTACCAATATTTTTACAAACCCATATCCACTCAGATATCAGAGAATTTTCAATATTACCAGTTCATCATATTACAAAGTGATAATCACCATCACAGTTCTTACCCTAAAAGTAAATATTTAAAGTATGAATTGATACTAAGCATTTTTGCCTGACATGCAATGTATACAGGTTTGTCCCCCCAAAATACATATACACTTCAACAGCCGATAGCTCAATTTTGATAATGAAATGTATTTTAATAAACACTACCTTTATAATGATTCAAAGTGTATGAATACATTTTGGGGGGACACCGTATCTTTTAGAATCAGCCTGAAACTGAAAACTTCAGAGACTGGAAATATATGCCGAGTATAGCCCTGAGCACCTTCTCTTCGTGGTACCAGTAAGATTGGGAAAGATCAGGGTGAATGTATTGATTGATGAGATTTATAGGCCTCAGTTATGCTTCTGTCAGTCTTGTGCTATGTGATCCATGCCCAGGTTTAAACGCCAGCTTTCATTCATGAGCAAGGGCTCACTTCCAGTGTGTCGCCTTCTGGGATGTCCTTAGACACTGTGTGTTGCATGAACCAGCATCACTGCTCCTGTGCCATCTCCCTCTCTGTTCTGAGCAGGATTATTACGTGGTGATTCTGTGTCCTACGGAAATGGACGTGCAAGTTCGGAGGGTGCTACAGATCCCCATGTGGTCACAAAGGGTCATCTACCTTCAAGGGTCCGCCCTTAAAGATCAGGATCTGCTGAGAGCAAAGTAGGTACCCCTCCCCCTTAATTTCCCGTCTTCCCTGCTTGGTATCACTGCCCTCCTGCAGGCTTAGCCACGGTCAGTGTTGCAAGATACCTTTCAGTATCTTTGAATACAGGCTTTTGCCTCAGTCCCAGCGCTGGTCAGATGGAAAGGTTGAAAATATAAAGTCAGCGTGTTTGCGCCTGTTCCTTGGGGCAGAGCTGGTCAGCAGAGCTTGTCCACACAACACAACGAGTGTGGCGTGGTGTGATTGTGTCAGGCTGTCAGAGAGGAGCTGGTGGCCAGACGTGTCCTTGGACTAGTCTCCAGGTCCCTGAACACTGTTTTTATTCCGCAAGTAAAAATCTTGGGCTCACTATTCTGTGAAATGCTGGTCTGAGTCAGGGCCTAAGTTTTAGAGTTTATATTATGTACTGGGCAGAGCAGGACAGTGAAGACGTTCTGTTTTTCAGACAATACGTAGATATTTCAGTGTGTGATTATCGGTGTGATTTTCTGTCTGCACCCAGGATGGACGATGCTGAGGCCTGTTTCATTCTGAGCAGCCGCTGCGAGGTGGACAGGACGTCCTCTGTAAGTTTCTAAAATCTCCGCTGGTAACCTTTACTTTTCATTTTTTAAAAATATGATTATTTTCTAATCTGCCGGCACCAAAGCCCAGTGACATTAAAATTTCCCTAAAATAAACGAAGCGAACATCTGCGAACTATCTTTGCCACAATGCACGTGCAGTTGGATCATTACCAGTGTCAGGAACGTGCTTTTGAAGGCGTCTGTACTGATCCTGGGGCTTCCCGTCCATCAGAGTGAAACGAATTCTAAATACACACTTGTGATTACATTTTCCCAGCGGTCGAGTTGGCCGTGCTTTCTTTTTGCTGTTTTAGGTTGCTTCCCCCCCTCCGAATTTCCAAAGTCAGCTATATATTATAGGTGTCCGTGGCCACTAAGGATCTCCTTTTGGTAACTGTTAGTTGTGCATTTACTAACTGCACTTACTATTCCATCACTGGCTGATTTACTGACATATTCAGATGAGGTTTGCAGGTCTCAGTTCATTCAGCTGCAAATATACAGTGAGGCCCAGGGATATAATTCTTTGCTGAGCACCAGCAACTCCTCATGAAGTAGCCTCTCAGTGTCATCTTCATTCACAGCCAGGGTGACCTGTGCCATCTCCACCACAACCTTGCTGAGTTTTGCATCTCTTGCTCCACAATAGTATGAACGATGTCACTAGACGGCGGGAATTTTTCAGCTCTGTCATAACCTTTGGGGACCACCGTTGCATATGTGGGCCATCGCTGACCGAAATGTCGTTATGTGGTGTGTGACTGTATTATCCACTGTCCAACTTATCTCATGACATTTCAATTTCGATCGTTTCAGGACCACCAAACGATTTTGAGAGCGTGGGCTGTGAAAGATTTTGCTCCGAACTGCCCTTTGTATGTTCAGATACTGAAGCCTGAAAATAAATTCCACATCAAGTTTGCTGGTAAGTTCCGTCTCCAGCGAGAGCCTTTGGATTTTCTCAAACTCCCACTGAGATGGCGACAATTATGTCTCTGAAGTTCGCGGCAACTTACTACATTCATGTCTCTACAGGACAGAAGGGTTTCCTTTTGTTATTATCTGCTTGTTGTAAGAGAATTTATCCATTTTAAAATGTGACAAGACAATGTGTTGGGATGAATCTTTACTTTGCTATATAATTTGGTGATCTCAGCAGTGAAGTTACTGGATACTTATTAAGTCTGAACAGATGAGCAGTGATAGTTTGTGCACATACAGACACAGGCTCCAAACGTTATACCTATTAATTTATACTCACGTTTACACATAGATAGATAATACCTTGCTATAGATTATTTAATACACATATAAATTTACCATTTAATTTGGGGGTAGATTTTGAAACCAATTCTAGAGAAAGAATTGCCAGAGTTTCTTTACACCTTTTTCCTAAACTGAAAATTAAAAATAACAGTACCTTCTTTGTAGAAGACTATGTGAAATTAAAGTATTCCATCTATTATTTCCTGTTATACATGTAATTAGCACTCAGGGAATGCCATTTTTTTTTTTTTTTAATCTAAAAGACCTTTGCAACTAAGCTGCCTTATTTTTATTATTATTTGGCTATAGAAAAATTTCATGCTGATAATGACTACTATGATAAGATTTTTAAAAAGGTAGTAATGACATAGCACTAGGCCAAGTCCTAAAAATAAGAGATTAAATCTGAGTGCCACCGCTTAAGATTAACTAGGCAAACTGGTGTTCTCAGCCCCCTTTCCCTCTCCTATTAAATGGTCATAATACATATGACGTCTCTATTCCATTGGTTGGGATGAGCAGGAAGGATTAAATAAATAATATCTGAAACATGTTAGGTATTTAATAAGTGGATACTGAATTCATTGTAATTTTAAAAGTGTTATAACTAAAGCTCAGAACAGACTTTAGCTTTCCCTCCCTTCTTTAGCATCCCATGGTCTGCTCCCAACAGATAGGTCAGAATCACCGAAATACTTTACTTTTCCAAACAGAAAATCACAAAGACTGTTTGCATTGACTTTCTTTCACATGCCTCCTTTTCCATTATTTTGACAAACTCATTGAGAGGAGGGAATATTTAAAAATTCCACCCCGACAGTTTATCCCAGTGTTTCTCACGATGGCGTCTGCCTCCTTTTATGGCTGAGATGACCACATCTCAGAGGAGCTCCTTTTATATCATGAAATGATGAACGCACCCTGGTTTCCTTAAAACGCCATAAAAGCAGTTTAGAGAGAGGTATCGACTCTTTTAATAAAAAGCCTTGAGTGAAGTTAGCAGCAGAACTCTCCTCTCCAGTTAGTCAGCTGAATCTAAAGGAACTTTGCTGTTTGTCTCCTAGTGAGACGAAATTACTCAAAAAAAAAAAAAAAATCAGTGGAGATGAATCTGTTATGGGAGTAAATTAATTGCTAAATTTAGATTAACAGTCTACTCGCCCCCCCAAGTAAAGTGTTTGTCATCCGTGAATAGTCAGTTCTCTTCGCTTGTCAATGGAGTGTCTTCCCACGAGTGGCTCCTGTGAACGGCTCCCGTTTCATTTCCACAGTAAGAAGCCAACGTCACACTTGTCCGCTTGCACCCGGGGGGGAGAGGGTGACAGTGAGTTTGCAAACAGGCCGCAGTGCGCTGCGGCCTCACTGCCCGCGCTTGGGTTATGTCATCTCCCAAGGAACAGAATCTAGTCTAGTCCCTCGACGGAAGGACAATGGGAAAGTGCTGACTCAGTGAGACACCCCCGATGTCACAACTAAACCAGGCCAGGAAGAGCGAGTCATTAGAATAGGAGGAGCTAGTTTGGGAAATAAAAAAACATCAGTTGCAATAGAGTCAAAAGGAGAGGCAGACGTAAATACTTTTTAACACTAATCACTGACAACACTGTAAAAGCATATTCTTCTGAGAGTGGGTAGCCGTGGTCACCATTATAAAAACAATGTTGTGTAAAATCCACACACACACAAATCCTGGAGAAATGATTTACTGAGAAATGAAGGTCGCCTCATGCCGTTTGGCCACCGTCTAGTTCTCACTGTAACACCATCCACTCTAATGCCTCACTTTTTCCTGCCCAAGAAAGAGAGTGGAAAAATATCTCCAAGCGACATAAATATTGGAAATGATCTGAGCTGTTTCTAAATACCATATGTGTGTGCAAGGCTTGACTTTCACCAAATGCTGAGGTGTGAGCTTCTCCTGCTGAATACTTTCTTCATTTCCCATCTGACACCCACACTGACATCATTTCAAGCTCCATCCTTACAACCTGCTTAAGAACAAATGCTTGAAATCATATATGTGTATATATTTATTGATTTCAGAGAGAGGGAGGGGGAGAGAGAGAGAAACATCGATGCTGAGTCATTGATCGGCTGCCTCCTGCACGCCCCCTGCTGGGGATCGAGCCCGCAACCCGGGCCTGTGCCCTGACCGGGAGCCGAACCACAATCTCCTGGTTCATAGGTCAACACTCAACCGCTGAGCCATCCTGGCCGGGCGGAATCCTATATTTTAAAGTAAAAATACCAACACTTTGAAAATTCTCCGATGTTATTTTTTATTAAAATACAGTTGTTATATGAGGTTCGGGTATACAACATGACTTGACATTTATATACCTTGTGATGTGATGGCCACAGTAAGTCTAGTCACCATCTGTCACTGTACAAAGTTACCACGATGTTATCGACTACATTCCCTGTGCTGTTCATCGCAGCCCCGGGACTTATTTATTTTAGGACTAGAATTTTCTGCCTCTTATTTCCCTTCACCTTTTTCACCCATCCTACCCCCACCCCCGAAAACCACCAGTTTTTTCTTTGTATCTATGACTCTGTTTGTGTTTGGTTCATTTATTTCTTTAGATTCTACATATGTGTGAAATGACACGTTATTTGCCTGTCTGACTGATTTCACGCAGCACAATACCCTCTAGGTCTGTCCATGTTGTCGCAATGGCAAGATTCCCTTCCCTTTGATTTCTGAGTAATACTCTGTTCTGTGTACCACAGACCCAACGTCTCCCCTACCCTCCTGTATCTTGGCAACTGTAAACAATGTTGCAATGAACAGAGACACGCGTGTATCTTTTCGAATTAGTGTTTTCACTTTCTTCAGATAAATATTCAAAAGAATGAGTTCCTAACAGCAGGATTAGCGAGCAATCGAAGATGGACAATATCATAACGGGATGTTTTCCTAATGTAACGTTGCCTCAGGTCATACTGTGTAGGAACTTAATAACTTCATATTGTACACACAGAGATGTGTGTGTGTGATTGTGAATTAGGCTTTAGCGAAGAACTGGGGTGCTGAGAGGTGATGAGAGACTACTGGAAGTTTTAGGGAAGGGTATAAAATATTAACTTTACATAACATAGTAACTTCAGGGAAAATGTGGAGTGGACACGACTGAAAGGACCCCTTAAGAGCGGTTATTTAGGGAGCTATTATAGCTGTTCAGAGGAGAGACACTCAGGGGCCGAGCCAGCGTGGTGATCATGGGCTGCAGGGCGACAACAGGCCGTGACTCATTTCCGATGCTCCTCAGACCGTAATCCATCGACTGCGGGCACCGAAGGACAGCGAGGAAGCATTTTATTTTCTCTTTGCACTTCTCTTCTCCTTTTTGATATCTTCACACTTAATATAAATTCTATTAGCAGTTCACTAATTTTTAATTGTTTAGATGTTCGTTTTACTCTAGAATATAATGTTCTTTTTTAAAAAAAGTGTTTATTGATTTTTAGAGAGAGGGAGGGAGAGAGAAACATCAATGGTGAGAGAGTCACTGATCGGCTGCCTCCTGCGCGCCCCCTGCTGGGGCCGTGGCCGGAACCCTGGGCCTGTGCCCCGACCGGGAATCGAACCCTGACCTTTTGGATCCCAGGTCGATGCTCAACCACTGAGCCACACCGGCCGGGCAGAATATAAATTTCTTAAGTGCTTCATATCTCCAGTGATGGGCGCTGAGCTTGACTCAGAGTATCTCCTTGCTATAGTATCCAGGGTATATTATAAGATTTAGGAACTTCAAAGACCCAGTGAGAATGTGAAAAAGCGACACAGTAATTGGGCAAAAGAAAAGTGATGCGAAACTGTGTGACACAGGTTTCAAAAGGAAGTGAAGCTCTCTGTTAATGTATGTCCATAAACATTCAAATATTCGCCTACCTTTTTAATTTAATTTTTAAAAAAACACTTGTACACTTTCTTCACTTTCAACGGACATATTCTGGATTATCCTTGAAACCTGAGTTCCACCAGCACTTCCTTGGGGAGGCTTCTCTGGATGCCCTCAGGCAGGAAAGCTGTCCTCTGAAAGCTTCTGTTTGTTTCCCTCACAGCATTTATTACAGGGAATTTGCTCCTCGTAAATCTACAGATCTTTCCAAATCCCTTCGAATCAGGCACTCAAGTCATTTTCGTTCAGCTCCCTGTTTTTATGGTGTGTGATTGAAAAATAACAAAATTGATTTCAAGGCCAAGCCTGGCTGCCTCCCTCCCAAGCTCCCTCATTAAGGGGCGGGTGTCTGGGGAACGTGGTGGTCACACATTTCCAGTCACCACTTCGATTTAGTGACTGTCTGAGTCGCACGTCCATCTGGGAGCAAGTAGTAACCTTGAAAGAGGCCTCCGGAGAGGGTGAAACCACTAGAATACGTCACTTATTTTAATGTGCTTGGTTAATCGGCTTTAGAGTTTCGTATGGCTTTTGTGAAGTTCTTTGTAGGCAGCTTGAATTTAAATTAATAATGGATTTGGGGAAGTTACTTCTGGACAGCTGAGGTTTAGCTACACAGACATATATATATTTAGTGAGGTTTAATGATATTTATATACACACATACATATACATATATCTATCATTTAAGATAAAAGGTGAAATATTGTTTGGCATTATTGTTATTTTACTATTAAGGTGACTTAATAACTACTATTATCACTCACAATGTCCATACCTATCTAATAAGGAAAGAATACTTTTGGTTAGAACCTAATAAAACCAGACTTCTGAGGAAAATTGTTCTTCATAAAATATTAAGACTGCTGTTTTTCTGACATGTTTAAAGGAGATTAATAAAATTAAAACTGTTCTGCTCTAGAGTTCAGGAAACAATTCCCCTTTTGAGCATTTAATTAGTATGACACTTAAAAACATTTCATCATTAAAATAATAGAAAGATTCAAACACAGACACACACATTCACCGACGGGCTGTTGTATTGGTTAAAGCAACAGGATCAAAGTGAAACCCGATGGTGAGAGAGGATCTGTTTTCCTCCGTGCAAAGGAGCCATTTTCGTAGACAGCTGCCCACTCACGCTTATGAACAGAATCTAATCAGCAAACAATACGTGAGATTTTATAACACGATTTGTTCAGTTGGTCTCTATCGACTACCCCCACTCCCGTAAAATAGAAACAAAAACATTCCATTTTAAAAAATGGACCCTGCTTTGCATTTCTGCTTAAAAGCTCTTTTTCAGAGGGTTTTTGATTTTTCTGTAAATCAACACCCAGGACAGGGTTGGTCTAGTGCATTTCCACTGCTGCTTACAGCCTTCCTGAGGGCGGTTTCCTAGCAACTGCACGGAAGAAGCTTCTAGTGCATTAACTCACCCAGGAGCTCAGAAAAGGCTGGGAGGCAGACTTAAAAAAAAAAAAAATCTGACTTTCTAGAATGTAATTAACAATTTTATTTTCCATAGAGCAAAAGGGACTTGAGAATAGATGTGATTCATATCTACCCATAAATCTGCATCCTTAATTATCATTGCTTATCTTAAAAGCTTTGAAATTAAAAATAAGAGAAATGACAACACAGAAGAAACCGAGAATCTCACAGAATCCTATTATTTTGAAAGTCCTGCCTATCATTCCTGCATGAAGCTATGTCCTTGGGCTGAGCAGCATCACCCCCACCGACGGGGCCTCGCCCGCCCCGTGTCACCATCTCTAGCACTTCCTCTGAATTTTATTGTTGAATTTCAGTAGCCACTCGGGCCCTGTCGCCTTTTGAGTTTACAAATTTAGGTCTTGAGATTCAAGTACAATTCAAATTTAAATGGATTTCAGCATTCATTGTCACCGATCGACAGTATAGCTGTTTTGTACAAAATCGATTCCTTAGTGTTATGCAAATATTGCCCGACGCCTCTTTTAATAACTACTTCCCAAGCCTTTACACTGTGTCACAGTGAATTTGATCAATCAATACTGTTCTCAATCGTATGATTTTATCTCATCCTGTTCAGTTATCAGAACTGACGGAGACTCTGAATAGTCTCTGAGGTATTGCCCAGACCAGGCCTCAACCCTGACGTGCGTCTCACCCACCGCACAGACGAGGCACAGGACAAGGAAATCCTGTAACAAGATGGGCTGCCAATTCTGTTAAAGACAGAACTGGGGTTAGGCACCCCTTCCCTGGCAGCCCTAACTCATAGTCTAGGACCCCCTTCTAAATTTTATTTTTCAGTTACAGTTGACATTCAGCACTATTCTGTATTAGTTTCGGGGGTGCAGCACAGCGGTTAGACAATCCCATACTTTACAAAGTGTCCCCCCTGATATCCCAGTCCCCACCTGGCACCACCCACAGTTATCACAAGATTATGGACTATTCTCTGTGCTGTATTTCTCTCTCCTAAGAAACATTTCTTTCCTGGGGAGAAAATTACACAGGTAAAAAATAAAAATCTCAAAAACAAGTGTGTTTATATTGACACTTTTGTCATTTGACTCATTGGTTGTTGTTGTTTTTTCCTATTATTTTAAAGTATTACCACCCCAAGGTAAATTATTCTAATTTACCTGTTTTCTCTCAAACAGATCATGTTGTCTGTGAGGAGGAGTTTAAATACGCCATGTTAGCCTTAAACTGCATATGCCCAGCCACATCTACTCTCATCACACTGCTGGTTCACACCTCTAGAGGCCAGTAAGTATATTTTCTCTTTAAGATAATGCATTTTAAATTATTATTTTTTTAAAATAAGTGCAGTTCTGTGATTTGGAAATATAGCATGCCCAGGTAAAGGCTAGATGTGTGCCTAGACTTGTATATCTGTGTTATCTTCGTCTGATGGAGAGACAGACAGACAAATATAGGCCCGTGAAGGGGTCCAAGACACACACAAATTGACAGTGATTGTCTGGCTCTTCCAGCTAATCTTGAGATAACTTGTTCCATCCTGAATTCTAAGTGTCTACGTCATTCGTTAGTCCTACGATTGGGGGGTTGTTTTTAATTTCTAGGTTAATCCTTAGGAAATAAAACACCGAAGAACATGGTGATGACAGTCACTAGGGTGAGATCTTAAAGCTGGTGTTTTTTGTTTTGTTTTTTCTATTTGAGGTAAGTTTTTAGTCTTAAAGCTACCTGTACACAACGGAGCTCTAAATAAAACTTTTCCACTATTATACAGTGACGACAACGTGGTAGGTAAGATTAGCTGAGGTAGCATAGAAGAAATCACCTTTTATGTGCGTTTCCAGGGGATGGGGGAAAAGCTCTCACTTACTTTGTAGAGTTTCCTAAA
Source organism: Miniopterus schreibersii (assembly GCF_964146895.1). Taxonomy (NCBI): domain Eukaryota; kingdom Metazoa; phylum Chordata; class Mammalia; order Chiroptera; family Miniopteridae; genus Miniopterus; species Miniopterus schreibersii. Next base: position 2,022,264 of record NC_138123.1, read on the forward strand.
ACACAGAAGCTGTTTTTGACTTGGATGATCAAGGACAGTCCCCACACTGACTTAAGGAGACAAATATCACACTGCATTTTGCAACGTTTCATAGTCTTTACTTGGTATTTCAGACAAAAAGTTGATTTTTCTAATTAAATGTCACTGTGGTCTCTTGTGGTTTGGATTATTGAAATTAACTTAATTGATAGCTATTTAAGTGAAGTGCCAATTCAAATAAACCAAGGAAAAGGGAAGTTCTTTCTTGCGATTTAATCCTAGATGGGATAAATTGTTAACTGAAAAACAGGAAATGCCCTGCGGTATTTTTAAGCAAATTTTACTCTTTCCTTGAATTATGTCTCTGCTCTCTCGAGACCGTAGGCGTTTCCCAGAAACGACTTTATTAAAGTTTGGAACAGAAATATTTTTACCCTGTACGTTTAGAAGCCTTTCATCTGTTGATGGAAAGGAGGGAACAGGGTTGTGAATGGAATTGTTTTTACTTGAAGAAACACTGAGGTATTGTGACGTCAGCACTGTGACGCAATTAGATGAAATCCTGGAAACCATCTCGGTTGGGTGAGCGCTCACGGGGCTCACGTGGGTTAATCATTTGCTGCACCGCCCGTCACAGGATCACAGCCTCCCGAGCAGGTCCCCAGAGCAGCTCCACTGCTTTGCAAACGACAGAACAAGAGCCGTCTAGGCCACAACGTTATTACCAGAGGCCGGTTAAGCTGCATTGTCTCACCCTTGCAAGGATTTAGTGTCACACAGCACTGCCTGACAAACTTCACTTGACGTTAAGTTGAAAAAGAATCCTGACAACCCTTAAAATAGGGCCTTTTCCAATAGAATCCTGATGAATCTGGCCTTATTAAAAGAGTATTGAAGACATTATCGCCTAACGAGGGGTCCCCCATGAATAAGACTGACCTGCACAATCTTAAAATACATCAATAATAAAAAATGCACTTATTTCACAACCAAGTGTCACAGAAATGCTGCAGTTCACCGGAATAACTTTCTTTATAGCCGCTTTATTGAGATATAATTCGCATATTCTACATTTCACCCACTGAAAGTATGCAATCCAATGTGGCTCTTTTCAGGTGCAGTCCTAGAGCCGTGCAGACATCCCCACTCTGACTCCTGAATACTTTCATCGCCCCATAAATCCCTCCACCTTTTAGCCGTCTACGTTTCCTCCCAACTCTCTGAGCCCCAGGCAACCACTAATTTACTGTGTGTCTGTGGCTTTTCCTAATTCAGACTCTGCACCGTGCATATAAGTAGAACCATGTAGAGAATGTGTGCGTGTCGACCAGCTTCTTTCAAGTGGCCTAAAAATGTTCTCAAGGTGCATCAGTATCGTAACAGGCATCTGCCCTTCATTCCTTTTATGAGTAAATATATCCCATTATGGGGACAGGTCACATTTTCCCCTGTCCGTCGGGGGATGGCTGTCTGGGCCGTTCCTAGCACTGCAGACAAGGCTGCTCTTAACGGTCGCGTGAGGATTTTTATGTGGACACGCGCTTTCGTTACTACCCGGTTCTTTGATCCGAGCCTTCCTAGGGGGTGACAAGCGGCGTCTGTCTGTGGCTTTGATTTGCTTTTCACTGATGGCTGATGACACTGAGCATCTTTTCATGTGTTTCCTGGCCACCTGTCTATCTTGTTTGTAGAAACACCTATTCAGATCCTTTGGTCTTTTTTTTTTTAAATTGGGTTATTTGCCTTTGATTATTGAGTGTAAGAGCCTTTATGTATTTTAGATACAAGTGCCTTATCAGACATATACCATCAGTTGAATATAAACAGTCAACCCAACAGAAAGGCACTTAAGTCAACATGTTTAACGTATTTATTGAGGCTATCGTTTGACTTCACTAATTTATGTCAAGTCTTCTGTACTCTGCTTTAATTGGAGATAGAGTCAAGGTTTATTTATGAAGAGAATATGTTTGAAAGTTTGCCCTTAAGCCTCAGCAGAAATTAGAAAGCTCAGGGACCGATTTGATAAGAGAACAAGCTAGCCCGCTGGAGGAAGTAGCACGCTGGCCACCCCATGAAATGCTTTATGCAACGGCTATCAAACCTCTCATTGAAAACAAAGCTTACAATAATAATATATTTCTCCATGAAAAAGGGGAGAGAATAATATTATTAAAACTTATTCTATAAATAAATGGTGATTTTGAATAAAAATAGTAGAGAGTCACAAGCAATTGTGGAGGCTATTTGTTCATACAAAGTGAAAAAAGAAGCCAAGACTTTAGGATCCGACAAGCATAGAAATAAATATAATACAAAACCTAAAATGGTGTAATTTAAAAATATTTTTTTAAATACACTGCTCTGCAGAGTGCAGGTATTTAAAGGAAATAATAGATGTGGGTCCTGAAACAAATGAGACACACAGGGCAATCAAGAGCCGGGGATCAGAAGGTCAGCTCCTTTCGTGACAGATGTGCCTCGGGTCATAGAAATAACGGGGTCCCTAATTCAGAACTAGAATGAGGCTCGCCCACTATGTCACCATCATTCTCTCCTCACTTCTCTCCTTGTAGCCAGTGGAAGTGGGGACTGGGGTGGAAACCACAAATTAAGGGTGAACTGCCTACCACTTAGCCCGCGGCCTGGCTGGTTAACACGCCTCTGACTTTACGTTTCCTTCTCCTGTGAGGAATAGATTCATTCTCTACTCGCCGGTCTGAAGGTTATAAAGCAACTTGGAGATGATTTCCAGTAACTGCTCCTTTGCGTCACTGGGGGGGTGCCCGGCATTTTAGCACCTGACAGTCTTTCCCTTCACTTGCTTTATTACATGGGCGTGTTCTGTGCTCTTGGCAGTGGTACTTCTTATTGCTAATTAAATTAGCTTTTTGATTTACTGGGCAATCTTGTTAGAAAGATGAACGTAAGTCTATTGTTCGGGCAAAAATCACCGCAGGATGGTGAGTGTGGGCCACGATCATCTGGGCACGGGGATGCCTCCTGATCAGGCCAGTCACCAGGCGCGACACTGACCCATGTCCTTGATACTTTCATACTTATCAGAATTTAAGTTTCTCTTTTTTTTTTCTTTCAGTTTACTTTCATGAGAATATTTTCCCATTAGTCCCACCAGAGAGGGGACGCTCTCGGTCACCACGCTTTAGGCGATCACACCTGCGAGGCGAGCGTCCAGGCTGGCGGCCCCCCGTTTCTGTAGCTTAGGCCCCGCTCGGGCGCTGCTCCGAGCTGTGCTGCGGTTCTCGGAGCTGGAAGCCAGGCGGCCTGACAGGCTCTGCCTGACCCGCTCTCCCTGGTTCTGTGTGTGTGTGTGTGCGTGTGTGTGCGTGCGCCCTTGTGTTTCAGGGAAGGCCAGCAGTCGCCAGAGCAGTGGCAGAAGACGTACGGCCGATGCTCCGGGAACGAGGTCTACCACATCACCTTGGAAGAAAGTGCTTTTTTCGCTGAATACGAAGGGAAGAGCTTTACCTACGCCTCCTTCCACGCACACAAAAAGTAGGTTTCCGCTTCCAGAGTGGGATGAAGATACGACTCCATGAGACTTTACAAACATTTATTACCCTGACTGTAGGGCGTGCACTCTGTTTTCTATTCTCTTTTAATCGATTATTTTTCATGTATAAACACATGTATGCAATAATCACCTACACTGATTTCCCCACACAGCTTTCCTGTAAAAAACAAAACCAGAGTCTTAAACTTTTTGGATCCTTCCAAGCTTTAAAAGGCTCTGATTTGGGGTTAAATGTTCCTCTGCCCAGTGGGAGCTGACTTATTTTCTTTCATATGCAAACTTAAGGAAATCAAACCAAGGCCTCTGCTGACCCTACAACAGCTGAAACTCTTCTATTTTCTTTTTTACGGGAAGGTTCGGTGTCTGCTTGATTGGCGTCAGGAGAGAGGACAATAAAACCATTTTACTGAACCCGGGTCCTCGCTACATTATGAGCGCCACAGACACATGCTTCTATATTAATATTACCAAAGAAGAGAACTCAGCTTTTAAAAACCAAGACCAGCGCAAGAAGAGCAGCGTGTCCCGGTCGTTCTACCACGGGCCGTCCAGGCTCCCTGTGCACAGCATCATCGCCAGCATGGGTAAGCCCGGGTGCACTTGCAAACACCATTTGTTTCTCTCCCAAAAAATAATAAAAAATACACTTCGATTTCTATTGTAATTTCAAAGTCAAATTTAGAACATACTCGCTTCTGTTAAAACTTGGGGTAACTAAACATGCAGAGCAAAAATTCTCAGCTGTTAAATGATGGATACATCCTGACGGTGGCAAGCGCTCTGATGGACTCTCATGTTTTCTTGTGTTAGGTACCGTGGCTATAGATTTGCAAGACACAAGCTGTCGATCGGCCAGTGGCCCGACCCTGTCTCTTCCCACAGAGGGAATGAAAGAAATCCGAAGACCTAGCATCGCGCCTGTTCTAGAGGTCGCGGACACATCAACCCTTCAAACGTGTGATCTTCTCAGTGACCAGTCAGAAGATGAAACTACACCGGATGAAAAGATGTCCCACAACTTAGAGTACGTTTAGATACTCTAAGGTTTACTGGGACCTGTGCCAGCCACGGGAACTGATGTCCGTACGTCCTGGACATCCTAGAATCAACCCTACGTATTTCTACCAAAACAGCCTTCCTACTAGGCAGTATCTCTCTTGACTATCAAGTATTTGAAACCCTCAAATTTCCGAATGAAACATACAGGGTGGGGCAAAAGTAGGAAACACGGAGTTTATTCTTGTATTATTATTTATTGATTATTGTATTACTTGTATACCAAACCTTGGCTGTATTCTGAGAAACCTTACAGAGACTGAAATTTGAATTTAATGTAATTTTCATGGGACATGAAATAGTATTCTTATTTTGATTCCCCCCCCAACCATTTAAAAATAAAAAAACACTTTTAATTCATAAAACCAGGTGACGGGCCAGACATGGGCCCTACCTAGTCTGTCTCCCAGGTTCTAATCGATTTTCTTATCAAAATGTAATTGCAACACAAAGTCACCGTATCTCACTTTATCAAAATAGAGGATGGTGGCTGTTTCTTAGTGGCCCAACTCTGCATGTGCTATTCCAGGGGACTCATTATTTCGTATTGCATTACAGGTATGCTAAAGGCTACCCCCCCTACTCTCCATACATAGGAAGCTCGCCCACGTTTTGCCACCTCCTTCATGAAAAAGTGCCCTTTTGTTGCTTAAGACTAGACAAGGTAAGCGCTCATTACTGTCATTTTCTGCCAAATTAAATTTTGCTGTTTCGTGATGACATATCTTTAAACCATTTTGTACACAGTCCATAGATTCAATGATTTTGAACAGAGTAAAATAGGTTGAAAGAATAGTATCTTTTCCAATGTAAGTGTAATACAGGAAATGGTGAGTTTTACTTTCTTCACTGCACTAAGATTATCCAAATCACCCAATGAGTCAGCGAGTTTTTAAAGAAAACAGAGGTGCCCAAATCTCTATTTGTCTGATTAACACACAAGCTGGAGAACTGGGCATAGAAAAATGTAACTATTTTCAAATGTGTTAAAAAATAAATGATTTACTAGGTTAGATTAATTTTACACAGCCATGTATCCTAAAATTTTTTCACCATATTTTAGCAGGGTATAAAAATGGCTTTACTTTGTACGGTTTTTCTTTTCTAGAGCTGTCAGCATAACTACTATGAAGATGCAAAAGCCTATGGATTCAAAAATAAACTAATTATCGTTGCAGCTGAAACAGCTGGAAATGGACTGTATAATTTTATTGTTCCTCTCAGGGCATATTACAGACCAAAGAAAGAACTCAATCCCATAGTACTGCTGTTGGATAACCCGTAAGTATATCTACAAGTAAACACACAAAGAAGATCAAGAGTTTTTACATAGTATCTCAAAAATAATTTATTTTCATTGGCTTAGACTATTTTAAATCAGACACATTATGGCACATGATTCACCGGGAGACATATTCCGTGTTACGGTGCAAAATAAACACTGAATAGGGTTGTATTTCACAAATATGATTTAAACCTTTACTGGAATGCCCTGAGCTCTTTATTTAAAACTATTTTGCACGTGGTCATCCCTCTATATGAGTGGGACACATGCCACTAAAATAATTACAGTTATTTTCCTTAAATTAATCAACCAGCCTAGAAGAACTCTGCCTAAAATGGACACTTCCGTTGTCTTTCTAAAGAACCATTAATTATGTAGAAAAACTCATTATAATGTAATAAGAGAGAGCTGACAAAGAATGAGATTGAAAGAAAAAAGTCACACACAAAAAATAAAGAACCATTAATTACCAGAGAAGCATATTAATGATCCATTTTTTATGTTGTGTCATGACTTATTATGATGCTTCCACTGTTAAAACAACATTTTATAACCTAATATGAATAAGGAATGCTCTACCATGGTCATTAATTTTGAAAATGTTGGATGGTTATACTCTTGTGAAATTAGACTACTCGGGCATTGCAAAATTCTTATGCAAATATAAATATAGATCACTGAATGCTATTGCCAAATTTATTGTATCCTAAAATTATAACATTCCTCTCTGTGACTCAAAATTAGTAGCAGATGGCCCTCAGATCAATACCATATTTTAGGATCCTCCAGCTCTCTCCTCTTCAATTCCAAAGTGACGCAAATTTCAGGATACACACTAGAATGCGCCCCCAAATCTGTTGCCTTGTCTCTGCCTTTAAAATTTATCAACAGAAATTCCTCAAAACAGAGATACCTCCCCAATATATTATAATTTTTGATGCGATCATAGTTCACTGCTCTTTCAACTATATGATATTACTTAACTTACAGGTTTTTGATATATGCAAGAAGTACACTGTCAGTTCTCTTTAGAAACAAGAATTGTATTTTAACTTTGGATTATTTTGCACTAGAACTCTCCTTGGCTTTCCTGATGGCTTACATTTTGCAATCCGCCTCCTCACGTGATGCTGTCTGTTAGATGATTTTTGTGCGGTTTGATTTTCTTCCGGATGACTGTGCAGGCTGTAAAATTTATTTGCTCCTGAGTACTTCCTGAAAGTGGTTTCTAACGTTTTTATTTGTGGTCCTCTGTTCCTTTGGTCAAAAAATGAGGAAACAAAAACTAAAAATCAATAAATCATGTTCCAGGAAGTTTTATGAAATCCTTTTTTTCAACAATGCGATGCCTGTTGCCCTGCAGTAGCTAGTATTGTGCAGTGTATCCTTCAATATTACAAGGAAATAGGATGCTTAATTCTAAAAATGTCCCCATGTTAAAAGAATTTATACCCTAATGATCATACACAATATAGTCACTCTATGTTGATGTATTAAGGGTTATGTTAGAATGCTGCATATCCCTTGGAGAAAGTTGCAGGCTCATTTAGTTCCTTTGAGTCATCTAAGAAAAACTTGTTAGTTTCCATTTTACAAGGCCTCCTGTGCAGGAATATATATATATATATATTTAATCCTTACATGAGGATATTTTTTCCATTGCTTTTCAGAGAGAGTGGGAGGGGGAGAGAGAGAGAGAGGAAAAAAACATCAATGTGAGAGAGAAACATCGATTGGTTGCCTCTTGCACATGCCCTGACCAGGGCTGGGGATTGAGCCTGCAACCGAGGTACATGCCCTTGGCCAGAATCGAACCCAGGACCCTTCAGTCAGCAGGCCCATGATCTAACCACTGAGCCAAACCAGCCAGGGCAATAATTTTTAATTAAGAGGGTCAATTCAGCACTTTTGTAGAGTAATGCCATAATGTTTCTGATTTAGAAAGCAAAAATCTTGTTTTTATAATTCTGAGCGCATTGTATTACTCGTAACAAGTACAAATGACACTTTCTAATGATTGTTTCGGGGGAAGGAAAAAAGCACCTAAAATTAATCTTGTCCATGGTGTTTGGTTTGGTAAATGCAAACTAAGTCTCCTTCCTTTCCCTGGAAGCCTTGCCCTTGTGACCTTGTGTTTCATTTTGTAACCCATCTGCCACTTAGGCCAGATATACACTTTCTGGATGCAATCTGTTGGTTTCCAATGGTTTACTACATGGTGGGCTCTATTGACAAGTAGGTGACAAAGTCTGTGGCACGCTAACCAGTGTGGTGTCCCATGGTCCGTCCTGTGCTGTGGCTTGTGTTGCATGACCAGTGGACTTGGCCCTTTAGTGTCCCGCAGATGTCGTATCCTGCATGTGGAGCTTACGGTCTCTTGTGGTGGTCATTTTGTATTCCGACTTCCTAAGCGATAATCTGTGGTTGAATTAGAGCAAATCTGGCTGCATGTGGATTTTGTCGATTCTGTCCAGTTTCTAAAGCTGATTCAGTTTTGTGTCATCTACAGCGACACCATTATTACTTTCGATGTCTGGTAGGGAGAAATTCAAAGTTTCAGCACTGCGAGGCATTGGCACCATTATCTTAACTTCGGGAAACCTTCCAAGTAATTCCGAAATGCTCACTTAAAATTCGATTTGTGAATTGGAGCGTTTCCTTAAGAGTTTATTCTAGTAACATAGATGAGAGCCTCATGATCTCTAAACATTTGTTAATTAAAATGTCAAATGTGTGCAATGCTTTAGTATTAAAATACTAATTATTGTATGTGTATGAACATGACATTTTTAAAACACAAGGACTAAAAGATCATAAAACGTAATATGCCTATAACGTGTTAATTTTTTATTTAAAAAAAAAAAGTCAGCCAGGGCCTTCCAAATAAAATGTTTAACTTTATCGACTGAGAGCTTTCATGCTTACACTGCACCCTGTCGATGTTGAAAAAACAAAGTTCTGTAACCTTGAAAGTGTTTATTAGCTGTGGGCACATGAAAGACCAAACAGGGTGACATAAACTTAGCCTCCATCCTACATTAATATCATTTATGCCACCAGCTGGCCTAGTAAACCAACTAACTAAAAATCAGTTAGATATGTGAAAAGTGTTTACATTCAGGAAGGTGAATGTAACCCACATTTGATCACCAGTAACGTTTCTTTGGAGTGACAGTGCTCACTTAAAATTCACTAGAAAACCACGATGTTTAGAAGGTGAGTGACCCTCCGGTCACCTTTGCCTCTGTCACCTCCGCAGTGAATTCTCTGTCAAAGCGCTTCTGGTGAGAAGGGCCCAGAGCCTCTCACCCCTGGAGGTCAAGGGGCTGGTCACTCCTGACGCCGGGTGACAGCATGTGGGGCTCACTCTGTCCGATTTCCTTTCGCTTTTGTTTGAAATTCTCCTTAAAAACACCCCGATGATTAGGAAACGGCCTCCGAGGGAGCTGCGGCCCCTGGCAAACACCCCACGCTCCAGCTTTCTCCCGGCCCCGCCCGCAGGGCCTCTTAGAGGAGCCTGGAGGGACATTATCTGGAACTTTTTAAAAAAAATCCAGATTGATTTTTTTTCTTTGGTTGCCATCTGGTGGCCAAACTGTATAAAGGAACCAGACTGAAGACAACTTGGTGGGCTGCGGGGAGAAAGCGGGGTGGTTAAGAGCCTAATGAAAGGGGAACAGGACTGTAATGCGGTGTCCGGTGGGTATAAAAATGGTAACTTAAAGCTAAAGCGCGAACATCAAAAAGGTTTCTGCAGTGTTCAGAAATGCCATTCCAGTTTTTAAAAATTATTTCTGATAGACTTAAACTCATACTTAATAACAACTGCTAACTTCGCTTGCCAAGGTTACATGCAATCGACAGCAGCCAGCACTGTGACCCTAAGGCACAGGGCCTAGCAGTCCCGCCCGGTACTCTCGGTGGCATTTCTGTCTCATTTCAATTTCACTGATTTATGGCTGATGAAATATTCATCTTTCCTATCATAACTTCTATCCCTACATCTTTTTCTAGTCAAGCTTACCTCCCACCACCTATCTTTCCCTTCTCCTGTATAATCATAATGGACAGATTTTTAAATTTTTATTGGTGGAGAAAAGATTTTAAGAGCTAAAATATCAGAAAGCGATTTAATTTTATAATACGGCGGGTTGAAGGTGTGTGATTTTTAGGGTCCAAAAGCGATCATATCACATCCATTTTCCACCTACTTCTTTCTTTAGTGCATTGGAAAGATGTAAGAACAATTCTGATGGATTTCCTAGAGGAAAGGAGCACCCAAGTAAAGTTTTCCTAGGGATTTAACTCAGTCATCATATTGATTGGATGTTATGGTCCTGGCCCCTTTTACCATAGGAAATTTATGTGGAATAACATTCTGTCTCCGCAGTTTTAGCCATAAAATCTCTGCCACAGAACCTTGTTCCTGACTCAAGCGCAGTATTTTTTCTGGACTACTCCCGGGGATCTTGGACTCAAAGCTTTGGTAATACTTTCCCACGTTATAACAGAGTAAGAAACCCTGCCTCCTGCCTTCCCGGGAGAGGAAAACAGTTCCCTGGAACCCGGCTAATTCAGCCACCATCGCGCACCCAGAAAAGATCTTCAGGCAACAGGTTCCAGTTTCCGAGCCTTAAAGGAACTACTGCTCCTTAAGTTTACACCTACGATTGCAAACCAGCAGCTGCGCAGAGCAGCCCGCTTCTTGTCTGTCTTCAATCAGCTCTGTACCCAGAGCCCTGCTGCGCTCATTCAAGTTCAGTCTCTTAGCCAAGTCAGTCTTATTTTTCTAGTTTGTATCAAGCAGAGGCAATGAGAATGGTTTCCTTGTTTTAGAGTCAGTGGTAACATTTTTTTTAAAAAATTCAATGCTAGACAAAGTGCTTATCAGCCACAGGGGGAAAGACTGACTCTATCATAACTTGCAGGAGCTTGTACGCGAGGTTATCACAATTGTTTAATGCAACCAAAGAAACCAGGTTATTCAATCACTTACTCAAAAACATCAGGTTAACTTAATGGGAGGCTTGAATACCACTGGTATTTATATATTTTACATACTCTTGTGTAGAACTGATCTCTAACATAGCTTTACAGAAAGAAATAACAAAAATTTTAAAATAAACATTTCCCAGTTTTATATATCTTCACCAGGCTTGGCCATCTCAGTTAACATCAGCATTCATTTTCACTCTTGCCAAAAGCACTTTAGGGATAAAAAATGGACACGTGTCTTTGAAACAGTGTGCCAACTATAAAAACAAAGTTTAAACATATTCTGTCACCCCATGACCGCAAAATGGGTGTATTCCATGTTTTATTAATATAATGAATAAATATTATTCAATAAAGATTCTTAATGCATAGGCTTTGAAACTGTTGAGATCTAATGAAACAGTAAGAGCTCCAAAATTCAAATTATTTCATACGAGTAGAGACTATTGAATGATAATTCCCACTAACAGGGGCCAGGGCGCATCTCTGTGGACGCCACCTGCAGGGTGACCTAGGCCAGCTCCTGGGATGCACTGACAAGGCCTTTTTCTCTGCTGATTTTCATCAAAGCCTAGATGACTTGCTCAGGTGCGGAGTGACCTTCGCTGCCAACATGGTGGTCGTGGACAAGGAGAGCACCATGAGTGCCGAAGAAGACTACATGGCCGACGCCAAGACCATCGTCAACGTGCAGACCCTCTTCAGGTAAGCGCCTGGCGGCCCCGCCCAGCGTCAGAACATAAATTAATTGTAGGCCAGTTTTAAGTAAGACACACTGTATTATTTTTCAATTACATTATTGCTTTATCACAAGCTTAGTACCCAGGGAAAAGAGACTGATTGTGTCAGTTAATATCTAAAATGTTCTATAGGCAAAAAGTACATAGGTCTTATGAAGGCTCAGAAATAGATTTACAGCATTAGCATGTTAAAGATACATAATTAAATCTATTAGACAGCTAAATTTTTAAAATAAAAATATTATAATTGAATAGAAGCAATACGTTATGAATGTAACAGGCACTGCAATGAAACATTATTAAGTCTGATTTAGTTGTAGGTGTTCACTAGGTGGCAGGCTCAGATAACGCATTCGGTTTCTCCGTTTATCATAACATCAGTGGTAAAGGTTATTCATACAGAACAGAACAGGCACGTCCCATAAATTCTGTGTCCTATCTAATTTCACCTCCGCAAATCACCTAAAGGAAACGACCGAGTCAACCATATTATCACTCACTCTAAGACCTCAAAAATATCTAGCCACGAAAGTGTGTACTCATATTTGGTATCACGTATTAGAAAAGGGTTGTATTATGCAAGTAGTCACAAATTTAACCATTTTGACTCATAGAGATGGAAGATAAAAGCTGGCTTTCTCTAAGGAAAATTCCCCAAAGTTGAAATAGATGTTCATTTGTCCTCAGCTCTGCTTTTCGCATAAATTCCTTCTCTGGCCTCATATCTCAACAGTGTTCTAGGTGTTTCTCACCAGTGTCTTCACTCTGCTTAACCTGTGAACATCTCCTCAGCCACATTTGTCACCCCCAGGAAACAAGAACAGCCCTATTAGGTCACCTGTTAGGTCATCAAGTCTAATTCAGAGGCAGGCATTTCACTCTGGGCTTCTTTTTAGGTCTTGGAGAGCACAGCCTTCTCTTGGCTGGGTGTGTGAGTTAACTGGGCCTGTCCTGACTTGGTCTTGCTGTTCGGGGCAATCGGCGTCATCCAGGGTCACGGACACGAGGGAGCCCACGTGGAGGGGTGATTCTGACTTTGAGCCACTTTAAAGCTCCATCCCAATTAGATTCAAGAGGAACTTGAAACAATGGTGGGGTCTCCAAACACAGGGAATGAGAAGGGAGCTGGGGAGAAAAGGAAGTGAATTTCAAGCAGAAATGGCAATGTGAGGAAAAGCAAAAATCTACCCCCGGCTGAGAGCCGGTGCCACGGCGTGATGGGGTGTGTGACCCTGAGCTCGGTCTTTCGCAAGTGGCATCACTAAGCTTCGCGACACCCCCGTCTTTACAGAATCTGAGCCTCAGAGTTTCCTTAACCGACCCCAGGCAACAAAACTATTGCCAACGCCGAAAATGTCCAATAAAGGCCAATCGATTGACCTGATTTTTGTTGTAGTGAAGAGTCAGTTAGGATCTTCTTTGGAAACGGGCTCGTTTCTCTTGCCCTGTACGGAGGGCCGGGTGGCCCATTGCTGTGAAAGCGCCTGTGGTCGCAGCCTAATTAATCGCACCCTCAGTCACAGGTGGCTGTACAAAGCGCCACAGGCCCTGTTGGTGTAACACACGCGTTTTCTTGACACGCAGGCTGTTTTCCAGTCTTAGCATCATCACCGAGCTCACCCACCCGGCCAACATGAGGTTCATGCAGTTCCGAGCCAAAGACTGCTACTCCCTGGCCCTTTCAAAGCTGGAAAAGGTAAGTCGCGTTCAACTGTTTTGGCTGAAAGAATAACTCTGGAATTTTCTTTGTGTAGAAAGATCTGCCGTGAGATAGTAAAAATGAAGATGCTGTTTTGAATTCTTGTGTGGGGGCTAAAAATCTTAATTTATAGTTCTTTTTAAATGTGAGTTTCAACTATTTCTGTCACATGGGAATATGATGGAGATGTCCTGTTCTGTCGTCATTAATCATTAATCGTTAATCAAAAGCACGGCTTATAAAAGGATTAAGTGTAACAGGAATGTGTATGCTAGCTGATAATAAAAATTATATTGATAATACCACAAGTGCTATGTCAAGAAATCTTTATTTATATAGGGCTTTGCAGTTTTCCACAATCCTTAAGGTCTTAGAAAAGTCATAGGCTTTGGCGAAAGTTAACTTTCTAAATGTCACCAACACAGTCTGAGCCAAGCCAAGTCTGCTGCTCACCTAGGTGAGGGGGACCGTCACCTCAGCTGAGCCTCGGAGAACTGGAAATTCTGTTTAACAAGGGTCTTTCAAAGAGGGGACTTGGTTAGGTTTGGGAAGGGACCGGGATACTGCTAATGGCGACACTGAGTTTACAAAGCCACGTGATGTGGACCGAAAGGCATGGCTTCTGCTGTGTCCTGGCTGAGTGTCGGAGAAAATGGCTTGGATTTGGCATTCAATCAATGCCAGTCTACTGTGAGAATTTGGCATAAGAGAAAAAAACTAAAGATTCAGTCTTACACATGTGGAAATGTGTTAGATCTATGCCATCTTCACTGTTCGTGGCAATATAAGAAATAAGACAATGATGCCTTAGCCCCCCCCATTTTTTTTTGCTTAATTCTTTCTCTCACTGAATTTTATTTTGACTGCCTATGTGCCAGACCCTGCCCTAGTTCCTGGGAGACAGAGTGTTAAGTAAGGTCATTCTGCAACCTGTCGGTGAAGTTCAAAGCTGGTCACTTGCATCAGGTCAGCAGAGCCAGGCCTCTGCCCCTTCACCACTAGTTAATCGTTAGGCACGGTTCTGAGTAAAGAAGCCGAGTGTCCCACAGGTAAGAAACTCTGCAAGGTCATCGGCGAAGAAAGGAAGCTTGAAGCCATTAACATTCAGGACAGAAGCCTCCCGTAACATGGCACAGGAGGGTTACAGGCTTGGGCACGTGGGCTCTGCGCCCACAGGCGAACGCGGTCATCGGCGTGAACCTAAAAGCCGAAGGCCAGAGGGAGCGGCCGCAGGTGTTTCTCGAGACCCAGAAGAGTAGCTGCTCGGGGAGCCCCGATTGGGGCAGAAACGGGGTAAATGGCAAATGGCGTTGCCGTCAGGGGGTGAGGAAACGGGGGAGCTCTGAGAAAGGGGGGGAACAATGACGGGAGCAGAGGAGGGCGCTGCTCTAGGTGCAGAGACGGCAGGTGGCGTTGCTAATTCTAAAGAGCGTCTGTAACCCAGCCCTGGAGTCCTGACCCCTCGTTACCTTGTTACTTGTCTCTTGTTACCTTGGCCCACAGCTGTTACACATACAGTGTTGCTTTTCCATGAGCCCAAAGGTTATTTTGCCCAGTTTCAAACATCCTGAAAGTCGGAGGAGAAAGAAAAGCAAGGCAGTTCCCCTGGCATGGCTCCGTTTATATTAGTTCTCAAAATGCAGTATCTTTACACCATTTTCTTGAAATTTGTCAAGCCCACCAAAACATTTCCTGGCCATCCCGCTTTGCTCGCACGGCCCTCGTTGTGAACTGTCCTGCGGTGGTGGCTATTTTTTGTGGCTGGGTTGCCTTGTATGACGTTTCCCTTCATCTCAGGGATATTCCAGTCACCGCCAGTGTTTTCCCAATAATCTGCCCCGTGCTCGGTCCCTGCTCGTGGGGCGTTGTGGACGCTTGGTTAGCAAAACTAAGCAGGGAGGGAAACCGGGACGAGTGGTACTGACACGGAGAAGAGGAACAGAATAGGCAGGAAAAAAACCCACAGGAATTCCCATCTCATTTCCCTCTCGACGTATTTCATCTCGCTCGTCTCGGTGCGTTTCATAAAGTCGCCTTTTGCGGGTGCTCGTGGCGCAGCCGGCTCGAGGGCACCTCCCTTTCGATCCCTTGAACCATCCCGCCCCCGGTGCTACGGCTCCACTGCAGCAACCACAGGGCAGCCACGCGCGATGGAAGGGGAACAGCACGCGAGACGGACAGGGCGCTACAATCACAAAGAAGTAGATCAGGTCTTTGTCCCCAGTTCCTGGCACAGAGCTTCAAAAACAAACCAACAAAAAAACCCCCACACCTTTGAATTTGCTGAGCGACGGGAGTGTCCTCTGTTATTCAGACCTTTCTAATCACGACTGATTCGATGCTCACCAGGCAGGTCCTGGAGGGGGCCTGAGAGAGCTGAGCCCCAAGGCTGGTTGCCAGAAACACCCCCCCCCCCATTGGGAGATTGAAACGTTCAGCCCCTCGCCCCACGCCCAGCTCTAGGGGGGGAGCGGGGCTGGAGACTGAGCGCAACCCCGTGGCTAATGATTTCATTAATTACGCCTACGTGGTGAGACTTTGATAAAAGCTCAGAAGAGCGAGGATTGGAGATTGTCCTGCTCGGCAAACGTGCTGACATAAGAGGAGAAAGTCGCGCAGAAGCTCCTGTGCCCGGGGCCCTCCCAGACGAGCCCAGATGCAACTTTGCATCTGCTGGCTACTGCGCTCTTCACAATCCAGTGACCGTTATTAACTGGGGCACTTTCACGAGTTCAGTGAGCCTGGTGGGTGTGTGGGAAGCCCCAGGGGAGAGCAGTTGGCTTGGAGAAGGCAAGAGACACAGGAGCAATCTCCTGGGACTGTCTCAACTCTGGGCACTTAGTGTCAGAATTGAACTGAATTGAATTGAATTGAGTGGAATGGAATTGAATTGAATTGAATTGAATTGAATTGAGGTCACCCGGTTTATGATGGAGAATTGGTGTCAGAAATCAAACAGTCATGTCTGTAAACCATGTATCACTTCGTAGCGAACGGTAGAGCAAAATGATGAAAGTGGGAGAAACAGGCGAGACTACAAAAGTTGTTATTTTAAAAAATATATTCACTATGTAAAAGCAACACGGCAAATTTTTATATAACCTGGGTTTAAACTCAAGCCAGTAAATATTTACCAGGCACTGACGATGAGCCAATTACTTGGGTCTTTATTCAAAATATAATTATTCATGACGTAAGGACACGTGCCTAGCTAAGCAAAAATACGTCCTTCGAGTATTGTCAGGAAGACTTAACGAGGCAGAAAAATGTAAACTATGGCCCACTCACAGGCGTTTCTGTCTCACATCTCCGGACAGAAGGAGCGAGAGCGTGGCTCTAACCTGGCCTTCATGTTCCGCCTGCCTTTTGCTGCCGGGAGAGTGTTCAGCATCAGCATGCTGGATACGCTTCTCTACCAGGTATGCGACTGCGCTTCTTTCCTCTCCAGAATGTTCATTTTCTACTTCACTTGGAGTTTATTAAATAAATAATGTACCTAGTGTTTCTCATGGAGCTGTTAACTTGAAATTGGCTCTGTAAGTAATTCAACATATATTTTTAAATATGTTTTTAATGATTTCAGAGAGAGGAAGGGAGAGGGAGAGAGAGAAACATCAATGATGAGAGTCATTGATCGACTGCCTCCCACACGCCCCCTACTGGGGATCATGTGCTCTGACCGGGAATGGAACTGTGACCTCCTGGTTCACAGGTCGATGCTCAACCACTGAACCATGCTGGCTGGGCAGTAATTCAATATTTTATTTCATGTATTTAATGACATAAAGTTTAATGAAATATTTTATAAGAAAAAGATTATTTTTCAGAATAACCTCTGAAATAATTTTTAGGCATTCTTTAGCACGAGGGTCCTACAATGTTTACTGTGGTATTTTAATACATGTTGCATGTTGCTACATATTACTAGACTAAAAATAAAATCTATTTTATATCAATTCATTTTTGTTATTAAATCCTAAAAATGTTTTTATGTCTAACAGCATGTAAAAAATTTAAGCCTATCAAGATATTCCAGAGGATAATTATCTACATATTTCCTCATGGGCAGCTTAACTGGACATGTGTATGTAGGACACTCACAAGACAGATTTTTATTTCCTGTTTTATGGAGGCTTAATGATGTGTTACAAGAAACACCCTCTTAGTAGTAATATAATGTTCACACTCATGGATATTCTACACTTTTCATAATTTTGTTTGCATTGCAGTCGTTTGTAAAGGATTATATGATTTCTATCACCAGACTTCTGCTGGGATTGGACACTATCCCAGGCTCAGGCTTCCTTTGTTCTGTAAGTTAATCATTTTTGGAATAAAAGATTATTCTGATAAATGGTCTGAAATCCATCTGTAATGTACTTAGGCTTACTCTTCTATTTTAAATTAATAATCATGATAAATAGCCACTCTGTACAGAATTCAGAGCAGGTGTTTTCCCCCAGTTGGCCATTTGAGACAGTTTCTGACACAGGACACCCTACTGTGGACGAACAGGCATCATGCAGTTCAATTGATTTGTAATTGTTTGTAAAAGGGTGTATTATGTCTAGATGTGTTTAATGAAGTGACTTGCCAACAAACTGAAATTTAGGATTAGCAAAGAGGGACTAGCACGTGTGCCTCCTGTCTGCGGCCCTGTGCTCATCCTGCCAACATCTTTCTCAGCACAGCGTCAGTGGAACTTTGGGTGGACGATTCTTTTCTTGTGCTGGCCTGTCCTCTGCACTTGTAGATTTTTAGCATCAGCAGACCCTGTTCACTAAACTCCGGTAGCAACCTCTAGTTATTACACCATTTGAAACAGTCTCCATGGGTTTTCCAACAACTCCCAGTCAATGACCAGTGACCCCTGTCTCTTGATATTGAACTAACCCAATGCCATATGGCCACAAATTTGAATATCTGGTTTCTTAGGGACAGGTGAACCCCGGGGATAAGGCTGAGTGGGGTGCATTAAATAAGTTTAACAGATAAGCACGTTATGAAATGGCACATTGAGATTTCAAAATATCAACAATTTCTACCTTTAAGAAGCGAAAAAAATAACCACTGGGTTTTTACTTCTTAAGAAGCTGGTAATTCCTGTGTGTTCTAGATAAAAATCACCGAGGATGACTTATGGATCAGAACGTATGCCCGCCTCTATCAGAAGCTGTGCTCGTCCAGTGGAGACGTTCCCATTGGCATCTACAGGACAGAGTCTCAGAAGCTCGCTACGTCTGAGGTTTGGAACTATCAAAATACCCCAGCGTTCAGCCTGGCCTGTGTGGCTCAGCAGTTGAGCACTGACCCATGAACCCGGAGGTCAGGGTGCGATTCCTGGTCAGGGCACATGCCCGGGTTGCAAGCTTGATCCCCAGTCAGGGGCGTGCAGGAGGCAGCCAGTGTTTCCCTTGCATCGATGTTTCTCTATCGCCCCTCTTCTCTCTGAAATTAAAAAATACACCCCAAGAGTTCACATTTATCCTGATGGATGCAGCCACCCCTAATCAGAAGAAAAGCAAATCTCTCCTAGCTTATGGTTTCATGACTTGAATTATAAGTGACATTATACGAACATAATATTTGGAGTATTTGATCTGGCCAGATTACTATTTCCACATATTTGTAGGAAATCAAACTATTGCAGAGACTTACAATGAGAAAGACCCCAGCAAATAAATTTGAGATTGTGGTGAGCAAAGCTCTGCCAGCTAGGCGCCCAGCTAGCTACGAGTGAACATGTTTTCATTTTTGCTGCAAAGTTCAGATAACCTGAAACTAATGAACAAACACTGACATTCTATCCCGACGGTAGATATTACTCAGGGGTTCCTGTACTTGGCTCCCAAAAAGGAGAATTTCCAGGAGAGTATCGAGCAGGTGAGACTAGAGGAAGTTATGACTTGGGCTGGTATCCACGGCTGCAAAACCATGGCAGTAAAACTTCAGTACGTCCAGCTTAAATTCTGATGGCTACAATAAGGCTCCTAAGAACATTTCAATGAAATGTTCTCTTATCATAAGAGAGGAAGGTTCAGTAACTCATTTTTTATATCACTCAGATACTGTGCTGTTTTCAAATAGAAGGTAGATGAATATATATATTTTTATTGGAATTTGAGTGTGAGATAATTCCCTAGCCTGTCTGCCACGAGGTCTTGCAGGTAAGGCATTGACCGAGCCTCCATCATTTATATTCACTTTTCAAGGATTTTACTGGACCTCCTCCCTGCCCTTACTTATGTTGGTCATTTAAATTCTATTGTTCTGAGAGCCAGCAACACAGGCATGTTGCAGCTGCCGCTGAAACTGCATCGGTGGGAGGGGAGCCAGCGCGCAGGTGGCTGCCACTGCAGGTGTCCTCAGTGTCGCCGGGAAGCTGGTTTGCACGCAGGTGCCCTTGGAAAGCAAGACTTTCCACTTTGATGGGCGTTCCATTCCCAAGACTCCCTGGTGTGAAAAGCGACAATGTTAAAGCGGGAAGATCGTATTGATTAAGGGCCGGTCCTCCCAGCAGAGCGTCCCACTTAAACCTCAGGTTTCGTCCTGAGAGCCCATCAAGTTGACTTTATGAGTTTGTTCACTGCTCTTCCCTCCTTTGGACAAGCGCCCGGGTTAAGTTTTATTTGTGATTCTAGACTACATTGGTGAAATGTTAATATTTACAACCTATTTTCACTTGTGATGCTTCGATCACTTCCTGAAACCTGTTTTAGTATTTTAATCAGAAAACATTTGACGAGGTGAATAATTAAT
Organism: Miniopterus schreibersii; assembly: GCF_964146895.1. Taxonomy (NCBI): domain Eukaryota; kingdom Metazoa; phylum Chordata; class Mammalia; order Chiroptera; family Miniopteridae; genus Miniopterus; species Miniopterus schreibersii. The sequence continues at coordinate 2,042,312 of NC_138123.1, forward strand.
GCATGAATTTACAATTTAAAACTGCTTTTCTGTTTTCTTCTGGGTCGAAGGAGGGAATTTTAAAAAAATCACATTTTATAAAGTACATTCCAGTTCCATCTTTAGAAAGAGCAAAAACTTAAAAATCTTCAAAATGTTAATTCCAAAAATAAAAGTTTCATCATCTTTATTTAAATTTCATATGAAATATAGGGAGTCGATTTAGAAGAATCCATTACATGGACTTTATTTGAATAAAGTTATAAAACACCTAGTAGGGTTTTTGTCTGTGGTTTCCAACAGCTGCATGTTAATAGTCATTTGATAAAATAACTCTGATATGTAAAAATTAAATCCTTTCATAAAAACTTCTATTGGAGAATGCAAAGATATTTTTATTTGGTTGATATATAATTTCAAGAGAACATATTCTCTAGCAGTGCTTTCAGTAATGGGAAATCAACACCAATGATTATGGTTTTGCTCTTTCTGTGAGAACTCATGAGATACATAACTATCCCACGACACTGACAAAAATATTAACAGAAGCCCAGGATGAAGCTGTACCTAAAATATCTAATTCTCAATCTCCCTTTCCTTTCAAGTCTCAAATATCAATCAGTGTGGAAGAGTGGGAAGGCAGCAAAGACTGCAAGGAGCAGGCTCCCCAGCGGGCCAACCACCGCAACTCGACGGCCAGCGAGCAGCCGGACCCCCCCCTGCTGAGGAGAAAGAGCATGCAGTGGGCCCGCCGGCTGAGCAGGAAAGGTCCCAGACACTCTGGTAAAACAGCTGAGAAAATAACGCAGCAGCGACTGAACCTCTACAGGAGGTCAGAGCGACAAGAGCTTGCTGAACTTGTGAAAAATAGAATGAGACACTTGGGTCTGTCTACAGCGGGATATGGTATGCTCGCTCGGCATGTCGTGTGCTGTGGACGTGTGCTTTCTGGCCTTAGTCGCGGTAGCCGGGCTCTCCTTTGCTAGGTCGGGAATCACAGTTTTGGTTCAGGGGTCGATTGGAAGGGACTAGGGACACGTAGCTAATCTCTTCCAGAAAATGATAATGATGGTCAGACCATAATGCTATATTTTTTAAGTAGCTGCTTAGTTCCCTAGGCACTGGGATGAATACATTATGTGAATTATCTTCATTTTAATTTCCGCAGAAACCCTTCCATTTTAGACATAAGGAAACTAAGTCAGAAATAACGTATTAATTATCTTGTTAACAGCGTGGCTGAGATTTAGGGCCAGTTCTGTCTGGATCCAGCGTCTGTCTCACACACACACACACCCCCCACATCTTAGTCTATGGCCTGGAGCAAAATGAATTTGAGGCTTTGGCAAGTAAGGAAAAGTACCAGCCGCATATAGAACAAATGTTCCTACAAGATTTGTTTAGGTTCTTGTTGTCCAGAAACAAAATGCCTTCAAGAGCTTTAATTTAAAAGTCAAACGGGGCCTGACCTCAAACACTGCAGCCTCGTCTCAGGCAGCGTGAGGCCGCGGGTTGGCCTGTGACCGCGGTACAGACCATTCGGCACGGCTGAAATAACGCCAAGATCTTCTTAAAATGTACCGCATACTACTGTGCAGATCTCATGTGCCATGGGCTGCTGTGAGTGTCATCCTGTTAGTAAAAGAAGAAATGCCAAGCAAGAAAACAGGGAGGACCCCCTTTCAAGTGAGAAAGAGGTTAGACGCCGGCTTGTTTCCATCCAGCAGAAAGCCTAGTTTCTTCCTGAAGTCAGTTTCCAATTTGCCTGAAATCATGGATGGGTTAATTTTGTTTTTTGGTTTTTTTTTTTAGCTAACATGGTGACTTTATTCTTATTCATTCTCTTTGTTATGGGAAATAAACACATTTTATAAAAGGTCAATTTGCCACCCACGCCTGCAATGTGGCGGCGGTGGTGGTAACGATAATAGTAATGCTAAACCCTCGATCATTTACGTGTAAGTTTTCAGGAAAAAACTTTTCCCAAATCCTAGTCAATAAGTCAAGTACCTTTTTCTAGCACCAAGTTGCTCACAAATTTATCACAAAAGGAAAAGGCACTGTAGCGGGACACTTCTTCTGAATGTTTTGCAACATTAGTACCTAGAAGGGATAACGGGAAATATCTGCTATCACTCTAATCACCTTGTCAACTATTTTTTTTAAAAGAAATCAACCCCAAATTTCTACTGAACTAGGTTAACTTTTCCCTGTATAAATGAGTACAGTAATATGGGTATGAAAATCAATATATTCCCAATATAAATTCCCAGGAAATAGATGATTTTATTTTTTTATATTTCCCAAACTAATTTATTCTCACTAGGAGGCAGTTAGAGACAGAAGGAAATAGACACGGGTCTGCTTTACGTTACTCTCATTCTGCATATAGAATGTTAATTAAAAAAACCTCAAAGGCTTTCTTAGACAAAGTAATGAAGCTTTCAAAGGGGGTAATGCTGAGCTGATAATGACTGAGTCTAAATAAAAATATTTGGGCAACGAATTTTCCATACCTCCCTAAATTAAAACTATAAAGTTTTGTTTCATGAAGTTGTGTCGTATCCTTCCCAGAACATTAATTTTTCAATGATATCAATATTTTTACATCATTTACCACCATAATTAACTCAGTTTCACTTAAATATATCTATATTTCATTTTTAAGACTGGAAATTCAAGTGTTGTGTGTTGGCTTATGTGTAAGAAAATGTGGCCAATTTGAATAAAATAAAATATTTTTGTCATTGAGAAAAAAAGTCAATTGGTTGAGTGAAGTCTTTACTTTCAATGTTTTATTATGGGTTGAGTATAGTCAGTGAGCAAAGAACAAGCTTCCTAAATGCATTAAAACACGAAGCAACTTCGATTCTGATGATGGTCTATGCTCTCCATTTAAATAACTGGGAAATTTATAAACCAGTGGTGTGCAGACAATACACAAAAGAAAGCTTATAACTTTGTTCTGCGAGGGCCTCAAATAAGAAAATATGACCTGTACCAATACAAAAATTAATCAATAGAAACCGATCCAGGAAACAAGGATATTAAAGTAGTGACTATAGTATGGGCCGGACGTTCCAGGTGGTAGAGGGAAACAGGAACATGATAAAGGCAGAAATCAAAGAGACAAAAGAGACCACACTGAACCTCCTAGATTTCAGAATTTATGATGCACAACAATCACGATTATCCTAAGACAACTTCAATGATATGCTTAAATCAAAAGGGAGTTTATGGCTGACTTACGGATAAAGCTGTAACTGAACACACCTGGCTTCTGTTCTGAAGATTGTATCACAGAGCTAGTGCCTCCCGAGAAAGACCCACGAGGGAAAACGCCGTCGCCCGTGGGTTGTGGCGTTGCCGATTCTTTGCTTTGCTGGACTTTGTAGGAGACATAAGCGCTGTGCAGCTGCGAGCGTTTCTCTGATAAGGCATCTGTTGTGGTGACGGGAGGAAAATAGGCTCTCACTCCGGCACAGCACCAATTTCTTTCTTTTTTTGCTTGCTTTTCCCATCAGCATTTACCTTTGCTGTGGTCTCTCTCATCTTAAAACAATCTGTGTCTCTGTTTCTGGCTCTCTCTGCCATCTCTTTCCTTTCCTCTCTCTCTCACTCTATCTTTCCCTCCCTCCTTCGGCCCCCTCCATTGCCATTGCTGCCAGCCACCGTCATCTCTCACCTGGCTTCTCGCCTACTCCTCCTGGGTTCAAGTTTGAGGCCCCAAGTTTATCTCCCACCGAGCAGCCAAGGTGCTATATTCAATAGGAAATCAGGTCAGGCCAAATCTCCTGCCCTTAAACCTTCCCCGGGTTTCTGCGTCCTTAGGGAGTAAGATTAGAGCTTGGGGCCGAGGCCTGCAGAGCCCTACGGCATCGGGGCCTGGCTTGCTTTTCAGCATCGTCTCCAACGAATGGCCTCCTTGCTCCCTGCAGTCCATCCTCAGGGGCCTGGGTTCCACAACTACACTCAAGCACCCCAGCCTCGGCCACCTGTCGAAACGTTTTTTTCTTTATCTTTGCCTGCCAATACCTTCACATCACAGCGTGCACACAATTATTATTTACAAATTACAGGTTGATTTTCCTGCTACCGTAAAAACAGGAAACACTGACGTAGCTCTTGATACGAATCGGGTACTGATTCTAAGAACTACATATTAATTTAAAATTATACTGATTATTCATAATTTCATTCTATCGATAACCTATGAGATAGCCCTGCTGTTAGCTCATTTACAGGTGAGGAAACTGAGCGCAGAGAGATGAAAAGAAATGAAGCCACCTGCCTGTGGTCTCAGCATGTGTAGCTGGGGAAGCCAGGATTTTCATGCAGTCACCTGGTTTCAGAGCTTCTTTCCATGACACCTCTGTATTTATTATTTAAAATGTTCCTTTGATTACAAAACACATAATGGACATGTGTTTTTGAAAGTATCATTTGGTGAAATGTACCCAAATATAAGTAAGAATTCATTTTTTCTAATCAAATTTTATTCTTTTGAAAATGCTCTCACAATACCTCTGCAGGAAAAATTTAAAAACCAAAAAAGATCCGTCAAACTCATGTGTGTGGAATGGGGCTCAGTGAGCTATTTTGTAAGAACAGTCAGAGCATAATTTCTCTCCTTTCTAATATCATCTATCTCAATGAAGCGCTCGCAGCAGAATGTTTTCTACATGATTTTTTTGACTGAATCATTGCAGGTGCTAGTTAGCAAAGCAAAATCAGTTTCTCGGTAAATTCTAGCAGTGGTTGAATTGGACTCTGGAATTTCTTTTAAAGTTTTCAATACCTTAGTACATTTATTTTAAATTTTCACAAGAAGAATAGTTCCATTAAGTAATTAGATCAATGATGAAATACTTATTTCAGTGAAACCATTTACACTATCCTGTGCCTTCTATTTTACCAAGATCAGAGATTACTTCTCAGGAGCAGGGCACATCCGCAGGAGGGATTTCCTTGGTAGGAAGGAAGAGTCTTGATTCGGGTTCATGGGCCAAATTTTCCAAAGCAAATTGATTTTACCCACTAGTTACGTTATATTTTAGGTAGAAATCCTTATGTGATACACCTGGGTCTTTGCCTCCATCAGGGATAATGACTGTGACAGGGTCTTAAAGATCCAGAAAAACTGCCCTGTGTTTTCCTCCAGAATTCAGAAGTGACTACAAACTAATGCAGGAAACACGGGTGGAGACGGCGACACCAGACGTGTGGCTGCAGAAACTAGGTCGTTGGCTGTGGTTCTGATGTGTGACCCCAGCATCCTAATTTTTAAACAAAAAGACACGAAGAGATGAAGTGACTTCCCAACCCAACAGCACGGCACTGCTGGATGGGGGACAGAGAACGGCTCTCAGCTCGGCCCCTTTTTAAAATTTCTAGGAACCTCGCCCTGAGGAGAAGCAGTGGGGGGCTGAGGAAAGAAACCGGGGTGATAGGGCCTCATCATGATACGACCCAGGTCTCTGTACAACCTGTGTAGTCACCGACCTGAGCTCCTTAGCTAAACGTTTGCTCCAATTCCCGCAGTCCACGGAAAACTTAAAATCTTCAGAATGATAAATAAAACCTGAGCAGGAAAAAACATTATTGACACACTAGTTCTATCCAGTGCTGTAAAATTCTCAGTTATCTCGGGCAGTGTTTACGTTTTTAAGAGGCAGGCCGAGTCCCCAAGAGATTTTCACTTGCTCCTGGAACCAAAAATGAGCACAAAATCATGTTAATAACCAAGGAGAGAGGCGGGGTGTGGATGCTGACTGAGAAGTTATTTGTTAAAATTGTTTTCCACCTAATGCTACTGTTCGATTTCAATAATGCTCACTGTTTATGTAAGAGTTCAATAACGCTGCTGTTTAGATAAGAATTTGAGTTATACGTAGACAAGCGACCAAGAGGCCTACTGCGTTTCAGAGATCATGATTCAGTCTCCAGAAGGCGCTATTAATTTATGATCCTTTGTACAGTAGTTATGGAAATTCACACGGGGAGAATTTCTCAGAAATCACACACAAACTGCTTTTCATATAGACAGACGATCCTGGTTATCTCGTCTCAGCACAATATCCTTTGAGCTGCAAAGGTACCTTATTTGGAGTAGGCCCATTTGCTATACTCACTGGAATTCCATCCCCAGCGTGGGCCATCTGCCTCCCCCTTGGTAAGATTGACAGGTTTAGCAAATAAAAATATAGGGTTCCCAGTTAAATACGAATTTCAGATAAACAGCAAAGAATTGTTTAGTACAAGTATGTCACGTGCAATATTTGGGACACAGTCATGCTAAAAGGTTGTTAGCTTTTTCATCTTAAATACGGATTTCACAGGGCCAGCCTCTGTTTCCCCTGGCAGCCTCATTCCTACGGCAGAACGCAATTCTCTGCATCTGCTCTGGAGACACATGCAACTAAATGTATCTCTGCATTTGACCAATAATATGATGATATTGTGGTTGTAACAGTTTTGTGGACATACTTATGGTGGGGTTACTCTCCAGTTACCTGCCCTATAAGATAAGAATTTTCATTGATAGATTTTAAAAACAGGGCACACCGGTGTATCCATCTGAAATATAACTGAAAGTATTGCCTTTCCTATTCAAGTGACAGGTTTTTAGTTCGATGAATGCAGTGCGAGCCGTTATTTTATAAAAATAACATACATTTTCCAGTGCAGAAAGTTACCAGGGCTTATTAATTTGCTTTAATTGCATGCAGATATATATCGATCTGTCTTAACGGGTGTGAAATCCATTCTTAGATTCAGTGCCTCTTTCAGGAGCCAAGCTTGCCTACAACTGAAGTGTCTAGGAGGGCGCTGTGGCTCTAGAGCAGGAATTTAGAAAGACCCTCATGGCCTAAAAACTTTACCCTTGGGGGATTAATGCCACTGAAGGGTGTGTCCACGGGGATTTCTGTTTACATTGTGTCATAACCTTGGCAGCTAAAAACTTCAGATCCCAGGGCTGTTTCCTTTCCCAGTGTCCCTGTACCATCAAAGTCAGCTCTCTGAGCTTGAAGCCTGGCGATGTCTTCAGACTGAACTGACCAAATTAAAGTGACACAGCTTTTGATTTTAAAACATATACAAGGCGTCCCCCCCAAAATGTACCACTCTTAACAGCTCAGTTGATGTTTCTTTCTTTTCAGATTTAACCCATTGGAGTTAATAATTATTCGAAGTGTGTATACAATTTTGTGGGGACACCCTGTATATTGTTTTTGAGGGAAAACAAATGACTTGATCAGTTCAATTCTGCCCCATGGGGTCCTTTGGGTTCGGCAAAACCAACAGGATCAATAGGATACCTTTTGAGACATAGCATGTGACAAAGTCAAACATATTCAGGGCCTTCAAGCTTTCTAGATACATTTCTGTTGTGTTTTCTAAACACAATGTCACTAGATGATTTCTCACAGAATTTCCCACATGAGTCTCCCTTTAGGGGATGGCCATCTACACCCACAATGATTTTTTTTATAACTGATAAAGCATAATCAATCAAGTCGACATCCTGTCGAGCTATTTCTCTAATAGAAATACTTCTTCAGTGTCAAAGCTTCGAGGGGAGAGTATCACTGTGGTTGTTCTGGACAGAATTAGATACTTAACTTTTATCGCCCATTGGAACAGAGAGGGAGACCCGTCAGACACTCCCAGGGAGGTCATCTGAAAACAGTCAGTTCCGTGCACAGTCCTACTGTGGGCAAAGCTGTGGAGTTCTTGCCGGCTCTGTGGTTTGAGGGTGAGATGCTTTATCATGACCCGTGGTTTTCTGTAAGTGGCGTAACAAACTCGCGTGGCCTATTTTCCAGATGAGATGAACGACCATCAGAGCACTCTGTCCTACATCCTGATTAACCCGTCTCCGGACACCAGGCTGGAGCTCAATGATGTCGTGTAAGTTGACCTTACATCTTTCTCACAAGGCCTTTATTTTTGGAAACCACCAATGTATTTTTTTAGACTGTTATCCCCACCTTTATAGCCCCTATGATTCTTGTGATATAAATGCCCCTGTCTAATTTTTGTGCTCAATAAACAAATGCATTTTCTGTATTTCAGTGTGTAATACTATTAAAAACTACACTGCAGGATTGTACAGGAATCAAAGAAGGAAATAGCATGAATTTTGTGTTGTTAGAATATATTTGGGGAAATAAGAGGAAATACGGGGAATAGTAAGAGAACAGGCCAAAGGAAAACCTGAAATGTCTCACACTATCTAGTCCTAAAGACTTGAGATTTCCTACCAAAGTAAAAAAGTTTAAAACACTTAAGAAAAGGTCTAAGGTTGTAATCTGATTAATCAAAAACTGTGTATTATGCGCCTACAAGGATCTGAATTTGTGGCATCGAGATAATTAAATTTTAGTGTAACTAGAGCAATGATAAATATCATGAAAAAATGCCTACCATGGCAAGTAGTATGTAGAAACGCATTGTAGAAATTTATTAGACTCATAGGTTTCGTGGTGATACTATTGGGGGAAGGAACTTTTACAGCTACATCAGTAAATTTAGGGGCTAATGCATTATACTCATGCCTTTTACATTTTTCTAAAAAAATCACTCTCAAAAGTTCATTTTGAATGAAGGGGCAACATTAGTTTGATTCAAAGAACAATAAATCGTAGGTGATATGGCGTTAAAAGGCATATCAGCTTTCTTCATCGATCTACAATGCTATCGATATTTAAAGTACTTTTAAACAGTGACGGAAGGAGACTAGACTTTGGGGGGTGAGCACACAATGCGATATACAAGGTGTTACATGATAGAATTGAACACTTTAAACTTGTATAGTGTTATTAACCAATGTTACCCCAATACATCAAATGAAATAAAATAATGAGATTAAATAAAAAATAAAATAAAATAATAAAGTAAAGTAAAGTAAAGTAAAGTAAAGTAAAGTAAAATAATAAAGTAAAATAAAATAAAATAAAAAAATAAAATAAAATAATAAAATAAAATAAAATAAAATAAAATAAAATAAAATAAAATAAAATTACTACCAACCCTGTAAAATTTTACAGGCCAACCAAACAGTGAGTCCTTCTGCTGATGTTATAAATAGAGACGTGTTTAGATAACCTAAAGCTGAACAAATCCACTGGAAGTAGTCATTTCAGGTGTCCCCCTGGACGAGTTTCGTGTGCTGACTGTCGCCGTCCCTTGCTGTCTTCTCTCCTCAGCTACCTAATCCGGCCCGACCCCCTGTCCTACCTCCCCAGCGGCCAGCCCAGTCGCCACATGAGCCTGTGCAGCGCGGCGGGCGGGGACCCTCGGGAGGAGACCCAGCTCTGAGCCCCGCGGGCTCCCCCTACCGGGGGCTTTCTGGAAGGAACTCTGCGGCTTCGGGGGAAAGGCGCTGCTGGCAGGACACGAACTAGGTCGGGATACGTTCGAATAGCTCGTATTTTTAAAAAGTCTGTTCTCTTAGAAGTAGAGTTTATTTTGAAATTTAACATACTGCTTATTGGTATTCCTCCTGTCAATGGAATGATTTTGAAAACCTAAATGAAAACACACAATTTTGAATCTGGTCATTTAATTGTTTGACCAAACTGGATGAAGTCGATTTTTTAAAATGTTAAGGTTTTATGAAAGTAAATAAAAAATCCCAGCTCTGTTTGGGGAATCACAATGGACACCGAAGGTTGTTGCTCCTCCTAAAAATTAAATGTCACCTCATATTCTTTAAAACTGCTCTTTTATAAAATTAAGCTCATCAGACTTGCCTCATGGTCTCGACACAGAGATTACAAACAACCCTCTGGCTGACATTTTTGTAGGAGTCATAGTTTGCTTGAGGATATAAATTTTTAAGTCATCTTAACTTGTTTTGGTTGCCTTTTCATAGGGCACTATATTTATTTTAGAATCTGAGATGCTCACAGCACGATTTATTACACCGAAGACACCAAAATAAAAAGAAATATCAAGAACCTGAGCTTTCGGCTAACTTCACGTCTGACCTTCATGGTAGGTCAAGAAGATGCACTAAAAAGCAAAAATACTGATCGTTCCCCTAAAAGGATGGCTAACAAAGAGGAAAGACTTAAAATGTATTTGTTGACTTAAATGTAATCCAAGAATTGAAACATTGGCTTTGAAATACACAGTGATTTTCACTAGACTATTGAGCTTCAACATTTTTTTATATATATTTACATAGAATATTTCATTAGAAAGGTTATATAAAATTCAAAGCAGCAAAATTATACTCTTTATGGAATACAAAGACATTTGAAACACTAAAAGTCCTCTTCTATGCCTTTAGTACTGAAATAATCATATGCAAAAATTGATGTTAAAAATTTGGATTTAATTTTTAAAAATTATCTGCGCATCAACAGTCAGTACGATGTTTCTTTGAGCTGCCACTTCCTTCCTTCATTATGGTTACTTTTAGGAATAAATATAAGATTTTATGAGCCTCCCTTTTCCTCCGAAGACCTCAAGTTCAGTCTTTTTGCATTAGGACGGCTGTCAGGACTAGGATTTTAAGTTAGGGCGTGACTATATTTCCTATAAAACGAAAAATGCTGTTTCATAAATTTTACAATAATTATTTTTGATTATGAACGCTGGTCCAAATTTCCTATTTGACACAATTCCTACAGCTTGCTATAACAATGGTAGTTTATTAGCCTTTCTGTTATTTAAAGGAAAAAAATGCTAATAAAAGCCTTTTAACAAACGGTTGCCTTTTTAAAATACTTACACTTGCACATGAAAATAAAACACAAAGCCAATGATAGTCCTTTAACCCCAAGGGAACCGGTCCTGTTTATTGTCTATGTAACATTTTGCTACCGGTTACATCGAACTGCTTTAAAATAAACAATAAAATTATTTCTGATGATGGAAAGTCTTGGTGTATTTTTGGCCAAAATGCTCATTGCTTAGACAAATTATGTCTGGAAACTGCAAAACTCACCTGTCCCTTTGATATTTCAAAATCAAAATAAAGGCGAAGGTGACGTCATTGGGAAAGACTGTCGCACAGGAGCGTCACTGAGTCCCCTCTCGGGTGACAGGTTCCGAGTAGCTGGGGCAGGAAGGGGGGGAGAGAGGAAAGGGCCGAGGGAAGGGAGGGAAATGAAGCCCAAAGGTAGGAGGGAGAGGGGAAGGGCAGGGAAAAATGAGCGTATGTTCTGGAAGAGAAATCTACATTTTTTTACAAAACAAAGAATAATGTCCTTTGATTTAAAGACCAGCAAAGCGCTGGTCAGAAGAGGGAAAAATAAAATTTCAAGTCAAAGGGGAGCTTCTGGCTCCTGGACAATGGAGTAGACTCATCTCTCCCTCCCCGTCCCTCGGATGCGACAACCCGGTGGGCATCAGAGGCCCTGGACAAACGGAACCGGGCCACGGGTGGCACTTGACCGACGGTGTGGCGTCACTGTGCCGGGTTTTCCTTCTGCCTCCTACCGCCTTGGTCTGGATGTTGGCAGATGCCAGTCGGCGGGGTCCGAAAAGGCCCAGAAAAGCCTGTCCCCTCCCCGAGCACTGACCCCTGCATCATGCCCGGCTCCCCCAAGGCCACACTCCTCATGCAGTGGCCTCCCAGCGACTGGACCCTGGTCGCGTGGCCAGCACACCTGGTGGCCAGCAGCCCCTCCCATGGCCCTGTAGCCGGGCACCTCCGGGGAGGCCTTCCCCGGGTTTCCAGCAAGTTCCACCCAAGTCCTGGGCTCGCTCTCTCGGCCGAGACAATGGGGCTCCTATGTCTCCTCCTGCTAGGTCATTGTCAGGGTCTCTTGACTCATTACTAACCCACTTGTCATTGTTTCAAAGCTCTACAGTTACCAATTCTCTATCTCAAACTCTATGTAATAATTCTCTCTCTAAAGTCTATGCCCTATCTTATTATGGAATAGAATTATACTTTATAACGTCTATCTAAAAATGTTCCAGTAAAAATCAAACAAAGATCTGTCTTCCCAAAGATGAGTAAGGAAGAGCGATTTTAGATGTTTGGGGCCAACCAAGCGAGAAATAATTTGACATTGAAAATGGAGTATCTTCTGATCGCTTTTTAATGAAAGCTAACTGATTTTTAATGTTTTTTTTAGCAAAAAGCATGCTGTGAAATGACTGACATTATTACTGGAAAACATGTTGCTAAAAATGATTAAGAGGCTGTGCTTGATTTATTAGCTCCAATGAAAGGAGCAGAATTCTTTATTTTGAGGTACTCAGAGTCCCCCAAGGTAGTGAGGGCAAACCTCTCTCCTCACTTTAGGGGAATTAAGATTTATCCTCACACTTGGAACCAAGATGCGATCCAACTGGAAGCAAAGGAAAAATCGTCAGTTACCTCTGAACACAAATGTCACGAACACAACAGCCTCCATAGCTGGAAAGAAGACCTTTTATGATCACTCGGAATGTAAATATTTTAGGGCAAACATTTTTTAAAACAAGAAAATCTGCCTGTTGAAAAATCCCAACCTATGACAGATTTTCAAAGAAAGGTAGTATCGATCAAGAGAGAAAATTACAAAGCACATGAATGACGTTTCTCAGGTGGAGAGGAGTCTTCTGTTTAAAAAGGTCCATCTAGTGCTCACAAAAATGACAGCGCACAGAACACACACCAAACCAGTGAGACAGCAAGGCTACGTCGTGCTACAAAAACCAGTTCTCCCATTCCGCTGACTTGAAACAATGAAGGTTAAGTCCCATTAAGAATTTATCTGCTGAGTTCTAAAGGCGCCCTGCTCTGGATTGTCCTTAATTTGGAAAGCAAATTAGCTGAATAGTCACCAGCTGGGCCTTGGGGCAGAAGAATAGAATATTCTAGAAATCTCCCTTCGGCAACTAAATGCTGAGCGCCAACGTGGCACATACCAGGCTCACTCGCCCTTACTGTGCATAGCTGGTCATGTGGTCCAACCTACCACAGGGGCTCAGAAGACAGAGACGGGAATATTTGGTGAGCCCAAATAGTGGCTCCACAGGCCCCTGACGTGCTGTGAGGCTGAGGGCCGCTGCTCGTCAAAACCACCGCCTAAGATCTTCCAGAGACACCGACAAAAACAAACAGGCCTGCGGATGAAACAGGTCATCTAAAAATAAACGAATTCCAGACGGTCAGCAGATGTTTCTTCAACAGACACTGTCTGGAAGACCATGGACTGTGCCTTCGAAGTTCTAAGGGAAACTGTTTTCCATTTTGATTCTATCACAGATAAAACTATCTGTGTCTTCTGAGAATAGAAAGAGAGTCATTTTTGAGATACGGAAAGAGTCAGATAGGATATTTCCCCCAAATGCAAACCGGCAACAGATCTTGAAATAAGTCAGGGGAACAGCCCACCTGATAAGAATTATTACTTTTAAAGGTTTGGCTTGGGAAGAAATACAAGCAAAGTACAGATAATTTGGAATATAATTTGGTTTATCTTTGTGATTTGCTTTGTGATTGCACCATCTTGTGGCCAAATGTAAAAGATTTTCCATTGCAAACCAATCAAGGCTGGGTTCCACACTGGGCTTACACTACACTGTCGTTTTTATTGTTTCACTGTCATTTTAAAAACAGCTTTTGTGCTATTTAAATTTCCCAAAAGTTATCATTATATAAATTATCGAGAAAGGTCTTATTGCACACTTCAAGGATACTTTTAAAAACGAAAGTTATATTTGAACAAAGAGAAAGCTATTTATCACGCATTATAAATAAGAACTCATTTAAAATCACAAATACTTTTACCTATGAACTTTGAAAATATTCTAGAAAATGTTTATGGAAGTATCTCATTAAACTTTTAACATATTTTAGAATCTAAGGACTTGGTAAGGTAAACATAATCTTTATTTTACAGGAAATTTATCATAAGCATAAAATGTGTAACAGAGCTTGTGGTTTATTTAATATAACAACCTCCTCAGTGAGAGGATTTAAAATATTCATTGAAAATAGAAAAGCTTCATGAAACATGCTAATTATTTTTAGGGGAAAAACCCCAGAAGCATATAGCTTTGGGAGACAGGTGATGCCGATAGATCCTACCCCTGCCAGGTGACAGGTTTGGTTTCTGGGCAGCGACGAGCTGCGTGCATGTGGACACCCTGGAGCCTGGCTGAGCACGTCCCGCGGGCACAGAGCAGCGGAGGCTGCGGCGCAAGCACGTCTCCTGACTCCCTGCCAACTGCTGCCGAGGGAGCTCGCCCCGGGGTTGGCATAAGGGCAGGAGGGGGCTGGCAGCTTGGGCGCCTTGGCTCCTGGGCCACACCGGTTCAGGGAAGGAACTGGCGCTATCTGCCCGGGCGACCACCCTGGACACCCTCCCTCTTCCATGAATTTTTTCCCCAGCCGATCCAATCTCCTCATTGCAGCCGGGAACAATCCGAATTGTTGTGTCTCCGAAGGGAAAGTGTTACTATCCATTCTGATGACAAAGCTCAGGACAGTGAGAAACTTGGCACGGACAAGAGACGAGAGCAGAGAGGGTCTCCCAGGCCGTGCGCCCTTCCCATCCATCAACGGGGGCTCCCCTGCACCATTCATTATGAAACACAGAAATTATTAGGGATCATGGGAAAACGAAGATTTGGTGTGAATATAGGACAGGTTAAAAAATGATAGGATGGACAGAAGTCTTTTGTTTTGAAGTCACAAGTGCATGGAAGTCAAGGGTCAAAGGTGAGGAAAACAGGTTGTTTAATGCGCATCGTGGTCAGTCTCACACGCTGACCACGATTACGGCTCCCGGGAGAGCATCCTCTGCAGCGGATCAAAGAACAGGCGTAAGGCACACTCGTGGATTAAACCGGCTTCGTTTGAGGAACTGGCACAAAGGACACACTCATGGGGTCAGCCGGGGGCGTGATGCTCCAAGACCTGAGCGCTGCGTAGACGTTTCAGTGACTGGATTCATCCCAAGGACGTGGAGAGTCGGCTCTTTGGCTTATTGTTGATGCAATTTATATGCATTCTATCCCAGCCAACCTACACATGCACATAAATAGTTTCTGAAGATTTTTTAAATACATGAAATATAAGATTTCCAGTGTGTGGCCCATCTCCTTCCATTTTTCTTGCTGCCGGGTTCGCTCTGCGCTGCATACAATGGTGACACTTCGGATTATTGGGTGCGTGTGGCCTTTTCCGAATCACTCCGAGGGCTCTTTCCTCTGATGGGCAATCCCGATGATTACTTATGAAGGCCATCGAGCTGTGGATGTGTTTAGCTGAGTCAAAAATAAAACACCCGTTGCCTTACAATTCCCGATGTGTCCGGAAAGCTTAACGGGTTTTGTGCGTGTAATACATTTTGTCACCGTAAGTCAGTCTCACGACGGGCTGTGCAAGAAGTTATCAGCTGGCTGCCGATATTTCCTCAAATTGGATCCCACCTGCGTGTCGTCTGCCAAACTGTTTCTGGGGCTGAATCACAGAAGGAATTGGCTGGGATGCGTGGGGACAGAAGCGCACCCCGTGGTCCCCGGAGCCTAAATGAAACGTGTCTGTGAGGTTGGGGACCTTGTTAATGTCTCATCACTGTGGCAGGAAGATGCGTCCAGGACGGTTACAGGACAGAGCTCTTCAATTACACCTGGGGGTCATGTATGACACACGTCACATATAAAACACGCACACACACACACATGCACACATGACGACACTTGGTTCCATGTGAGAAGCTGTCTGGCCCAGGCGTTTAGGCTCCTTCTACTCGCTGCAAGTGATGCGCATGGTGCTGGTCACCCCATCCACTGTAATACTGGGACTGGAACTTTTCATACTGGGACTGGGACTCTGTAAACCCCACCGCTGCTCTGCCATTAGTTTCCTTAGAAAGAGGACATTCTGATGCAGGAAGCAGTTCGAATCAGAGTCACATGTAATTGTCACTCTCCGTGGCTCCGGGACGGGTCCTTAGTCTTTCTTTCGCTTTCCTGACTTGCCTCCTGTGAGGGTCACAGGCCACTGTGTAAAAAGGCCCCTTATCTGCACTGTCTGGTGTCTCTTCATGGTTCGACCAAGGCCATGTGATCTGGGCGGGACTATCACAGAAGTGGCCCAGTGCTCTTGTCCCCACGTCCTATGAGGAATCACCTGACATCAGACAGAGCTCACAGTCTGTTATTGACATTACAGGTCAATCCACTTCCCCCCCAACAAAAATGGAACAATAAGTTATAGTATGAATCAGGAAGTCCAATACTGGCACAATCTTACTTTTGATTCCACACTTTCTTTCATTTGACTTCTGAAAGGTCATATTTGGAAATCATTAGCATTTGTTGTACATAAACACTGTTTTAATTCACTGCCTATAAATACTACATATGGCACCGTATAGCCATAGACTATATGAATATATAGAAAAATATATGTATATGTGCACATGTGTGAATATACATGTACACACTTGTGTATACAGTTATTTTTTAGAATGTGTGTTTCATAGGCGTTAAGAATTTTATGACCTGTAAGTATGTTGGGCATAGACATGGAATAGAATATTATTTAGCTAAATGTGATCTTGGTTTTTTTTTTATTATTATTGACCAAAAAAATGTATTTAAATTCAAGAGAAATAGTATCAATTCTAAATGATGGGAGGCTTGGGTTCTAATACCTGTTCTGACCTGACATCACTGTGAGATTCTGGATAAGTTAATTCATTCCTCTGGGTTCCACTCTTTCACCATTATTTAATTCCATTTAATAATAAAATGCAATATCATGATTTCCCTCCTCTCAGGAGAGCTGTAAGGATGAAATTAAGCTAATATATAATACTGACTTTAATTAAAATTATTTCAGAAACACAGCATGACTCATGAATCGACAGTTCACAGGGGAAGAGATCAGGCTGATAAATCTAAGAGAAATGTCACCGTGTTCATCTCGTTTCTCAGTAAGCAGAGGCGGGCATCACACTGAAAAAATGACCATCTGCCTACCATAAAAATACTGGATCCTTCTTTGAGAGAAACAGACTAGTAAAATTTTGGAATTGTCATAGGTTCCCTTTTCAGTCCTTCGGTTATGAAGGGCCCGTCTGGATGAGACGCGGATGTACTGCTGAAGGCCTTACAGAGGCTCACTCCTGAGTTCTCAGGGCTCGTTGCAGGTCATAAAACAGCCCGCCCGGTCGGCCGTGAACTCCACCTGCCTCGTGAATTTTTTTGGTAGCCACGTTTCCAGGGCTTCCAGAGGATTTTTATTCCCCTGTTTATAGTCAAGGCGATGGCTCATGCCTTCCCTGAGATGCCTTATGTCTCTCGTTTGATATGTTGGCTGCTTGTTGCTATATTTATAGTTGATTTTTTTTTTTATAAAGAATTATTAGTTTCTCAAAGACCAAATATATCTGCAAGTGTCTTTTCTGACTAAATCTGGACTAATCCCTACTCTGGTTTAACCACTGACCCACACTCTCCATAAGTCTCACCTACACATGGACAATCGGATGTCATGTCTAGTGTTGAGCCCCTAAGTCCCCTTAAATCTGTCTCTGTTTTCCCTGCCTGGCTAGAATTTCAGGTCTTACGTCTCTTGTAATGTCCTTCCGACTGTTCTCCCTGCATTTTCACACTGTTGGGAAAATTATATAAGCTTATTTGATTAATCCAAATTTATATAGCATATCTTATTGATTTCTATTGTCTTTATTTTAAGACTACATGTAGATGTCACTGATTATGTGACTTCAGACACCGCAAGAAAATTAACTGAGAGAGATTTTAATGTGGAAAATATGGTTGATAACACAGGTGCAGTCTATATTCTTAGGCAACTTAGAAAGAGAGCCTCAATTTGCGTTTGAATTCTTTAAGGAAATTTTTAAAAATTCTCCTAATTACTATTATGTATCACCACTTACCACCTATCACCGTATAAACACATTTCATATGTGATGGTTACATTCATTATCTTGATTATGATGACGGTTTCACAGAAATATATGTAATATCTTATCAAATTGAACATTTTAAATGTCAAGTACACCTTAATAAAGCTGGTTTTAAAGGGAAAAAAATACTTTAAAAAATCAACATCCAAAACCTAAAGAAAACACTCTTTTTTCTAGAACATTCAGGTTCCCATCAAGCCTTCCCTTGCCGTTTGCCTCCATAACAGACTCAGGTCACTTTCCACAATGTACTTTACGGTGCCTTCATCTCTGGGGACAATGCTCATCCTAATGGGGAGCTCACAGTTCATGTGATGAAGTCACAGTTCTGATCACTTCTGTACCTGCATGTGAGAGGTGTACCTTTTGATAAATCATGAAATCATTAAGGCCAGGCTGGCTCTGTTTCTGTTATTCTGAGAACATTGTCTCTCAACAAGGCACTAAGGAATTCTCAGGAAATACTTATAGAATCCTCGGATATTGTAATTCTTGTCTTGGATAAAGAACATAAGAAGGTTCGGGATTTATTGTCATAACATAGCAGTACTTATCTTTCTATTCAATTGCATGTTAAAATGACTCCACAGAGACCATTAAAATATTATTAGAAAGGGTCATATAACATCCAGTGGAAATCAGCATTGCATTTTAACTGCAGCTTTAAAAATGAAGCTGGAAATTTTGGGGAAAGAAATCAAACACACAAGAGCACACGCGAGTAATACAAAACAGATAGCGAAGATAATTTGCTTGGAATTCTACTGCAGTGTAAACATGTATTACTTGATTTCTCATGGATTAGCTCTGACAGGTGTGAAATTTATTTCAAACGCCTGAGATAGTTCAATTTTTCCAGTCTTTTGTTTCTCCCTTGCTCATCGATAAAATATTATTTTTAAGAAGTCATACAAGCCAAGCCTAAGAGTAATGGATATTGTTACCATTTATCTGAAAGGACACTTTTCTAATAATGACCTGAGATGCATCTTGCTGCCAAGGGCCTGGGGCCCATCGATTACGACGCCCAGGCAGGCGGCCCTGCTTTCCTTTTGGTCCGGGGCAGAGGGAGCGGGGACCCTGTCGCCGAGGGCCTCTCCTTCCCCAGGCGTCCTGTCTGTGAGCGTGAGTGTGCGCACCTGCCTTCGCTCAGCCGGCCTGAACACTAACAAGGCCCGTGCCCGCGGCGCGCACAGTGGGGCGTTTCAGCACACAGCATGGCGGCAGAGAGAGGGCCACTGTTTCCTTTCTGCTTAAATCCCTTCCCTTCCGAATTTCTTTTTTCCTTTTCTTTGCAAATAATTTTTTTACACAAAATTGAGATTTCTGGCATAGTTCAAGCCACGGCATAATCCCCAGGGAAAGGAAGACCAAGTCTGCATTTTTCCTTTTAAAAGCTAGGTTTTAACTAGAGCAGCGCTGCCGGGAAGTTTCAGTGTTTAAAATTCTGACGACAGAATTTCATGATGCGTGTGATGCGTACACGATGCATGTCACAGCGTCAAGGTGGGCAAAGGCTCATTCTATTATTATTTAAACATATCCTATATCATGTGGGTATGTGAGAAATTTAAAAATCAGGGGCATTAGACGGATTTAAAAGGCAACAATTTACAACAATGCGGTTATTCTCATTTGTTTCGTCAGATCCCTCCCCCCCCACACACACTTGTTCATAGAGATGTGAAATATTATTTAAAAAGTAATATAATTCCAAATACTATTCCCAGAAGACTTGACTCTTTGGTGCCATAATTCTACTCTGCTCGTGTCTTCTGCTTTGAAAAGTAAAACCCATTTATTTTCGTTCTGCATGTCCCTAAAATTAGATCAAAATAAAGAACTGAAGCGAAATTGCCATCACCTTGGTGATGGGATGAAAATGATTTTGTGTGCGGCGCAGAGCAGTGGGGCCTGGTGGGGAAAACCTCGGGGCTCAGGGGCACGGCTCTCTCATCGGAAGCCCCTGCAAGGCGGCCTCCCCGCAAATTCTCCCCGCAGGGTTTGCTGGGGTGCGTGGGGAAACGGGAATTGGAGAAAGAGATGTCCCCCGGTGCTTACAGTGCTGTGGAGCCTCCGGGCGACCTACTTCTTTTTGGCTCTTTCCTTGGCCTCGTGGCCACCTGCAGAAAGCCCTGGGGGGCTTGGCTCAGTTTTGGGGCTTTCTCTCACATACGGTGGTATCTCATTTGCTGCTCGTAGAACCACAGGGAATGTTTTATTCTGGTTTTCTCCCCCTTTTTATTGATTTTAGAGAGAGAGAAGCATCAGTTTCTCCTCCATTATTCGTGCATCGCTGGTCGAGTCCTGAACGTGCCCTGACTGTGGATGGAACCCACGACCTTGGCCTATCCGGATGGTGCTCTAACCAACCCGGCTCCCCGGCCAGGGCTGCTCTATTTTATATATAAGAAAAGGACCCTCAGAAGCGAGGTGTCATAACCAACAATCGAACAGCTCATTGCACTGGCCAGGACTTAAACCCAAGTCATGTCATCTGAAGTCTCATTTTCTTTCTACCAACCGTCTTACATCTAAGGTGGCAAATGTAGGAAGCCCATCAGGGGTGGCAGGTAATTGGAAAACATTATCTTGATCCTCAAAACAACCCTGAAGTTTAATTTTAGGGTGTTTTTCAGATGCAAACTATAGGGGAGAGAAATGAGATGATCTCATGCAATTAGTGGCGGTCAGAAAATATGCACGTGTCTTGGGTTGCAGAGTCTATACTGGCTGTTTTTCTGTCGCAAGTGTTCACTGGAGAACTAGAATTTTGTAAAGTGGGAGACTGCAGAACTCTGCAAGTAAGTCTGGGATTCTTTCATTAAACCTGCACTGTGAGCAGAGGCAAATGCACGCTTAGAGGGTGACAAAAGTTTATAGGAACATGTAAAATATTAATGTAATAATTACTAATTCGACATTAACAAGCTGAAACTTTGTTTATTACTTCATGTGCACCATAAAAATTTGTTCATGAAAACATTCAGTAATGAATATTTAATAAGTAATCAAATGTATTACTCAGTATAACTCAAGAAAAATTTTTCAGTAAAATGGATATTTTCAGTAAAATGGATAAAATTGATATAAAGCACAGCATAGGGAATACAGTCAATAATAATTTAATCACTGTGTATGGTGCCAGGTGGGAACTAGACCTACCTGAGTGATCATTTTGCAAGTTATATACACGCCTAATAGTTACATTGTACATCTGCAACTAATACATGATACATCAAATGTAATTAAATATTAAAAAGGGGGAGAAGAGAAATAGCAGAAAAGAAAAATGCAGCCATGAATGCATTTTTATGCTATTAAGCTAATTACATTAACTTCAACTCCACCACTCACTGATTAATAGGTTATTTCTATAAAGTCAAAAGAAGACCAAAATATTTTCTGGTCACTGGTCAGGGCCCTTGTTCTGTATGGACACTGGGGGGTTGAGTTTATGGGGGTTTCTGTCCCTCCATACATGTGTATACGCATGTATGATTGTCTGTTTGTGAACCAGACGGCTGCGAGTGTGAGTGTGTGTGTGTGTGTGTGTGTGTGAAAGCACCCTCCATGCGCCAACTGAGAAGATAGGAAAATAGCTCATTCTACTATTACTCTGGCTTTTGCAATTTTTTACTGTCGAATCCATCATGATTTCCTTTACCAGGCAATCATTTCCTATTCCCTCAAACCTTCACTGGGTGAATTCCTAACTGAATATTTATCCTGGAATAAACCATTTCAAAACCCACAGACAACGGGGAGAGATGGGAAGGAAGGAATTCAAGGATCCGGTGGAAAAGCAGCGGGGCCATGGGAGGTTTCAAGAAGAGCCACACGTTCAGATTTGGGTTTTCGAATGACACCGTGGAAGGAACGCTGATTGAGGACACTGGTGGGCAGGCCGGTGACAAGCCTGCTTGGTCAGTCCGTGCAAAAGGCGAGCAGGGCACTGGTAACAGGGCGTCAGCTGAAAGATGGAGAATTGTACAAACGTTCCTCAGGGTCCTGCGACTTCCTAAATTGTATCCAAGGAAAAGCACCCTCTGTAATCTCTGATGTCACCACACCATACCTCCCCCAGAATGTTTCCATGTGCATTCAATCCAAACCAGCGACAAGCTAATTTATTTATGTTGCCATCGGGTCCAACTTTAATGCTGATTCAGAATTCCCAAATTTATTTCACGTGAGAATAACAATGGTGTTCAAGCCAAAAATGAAAAAGAAACAACAAAAACCCGCACACAGGCACACTGCAAAATCACTGCCCCTCTTTAAATCTGCAATAATAGGATTCTGGTCTGTGCAGGGTGGACGGAGAAAGGAGTCCCCTTCCCCCTCGGTTTTCCTGATTTAGTGAATTCTTTTGAAAGCCAACAAGCTGTGTTAAGATTGTCGGAAGCCGAAGTGTCTGGGGAGTTTGTGTATCGCAGCAAGGAGACTGTGCTTGTCAGATGTCTCAAAGACAATGAAAGGTGACACTGGCATGACAAAAAACGATACGTGTCTATGTCTAGAATGCCTCTGGGACTTCGACGTCGAATCCAGACTCGCCACACAATTCCCTCCCCGAGCGATGTGTCTCCAACATGAACAACTTCAGGAAACTAGGCAGTTTTTTAGTGTGATTTTTCTTAACGTTCTAATTAACCACATAATTAATGAGAAGTACTGAGAAAATGTTCCAGGACTTTGAACCTAAAGCAATTACGATGACAAGTGTGATTACAGAATGTGTTTTATTTTCATTTAATAGGAGCAAACAATTTATATGTTGTCATATTAAAGTTGTGAAATTTCCCAAATGCAATTTGTAAACATTGTATATTTATTTTCCCACTGTACATGCAGTAATTTTTTTTCCTTCAAATAAGTCTTTTAGAGTAGGGAATGCTTCGCCTAGACATAGGAGAGGGGAGAATCATGCTAATTCCCACAGGCCAAACCCAAGACCATGAGGGGGTCACTGCCATCCTGTGATCGCCTGGGACTGAGAGATCTGTTTTAAGGGAAGAGTCTGATGCCAATAAAACTAAAATAATGAAAATAATGTATCTTTCCGGTACCGGCCTCTACACAGAGATATACTCAGGCCAACAGATGCACATACTGTTTTATAATGAGCAGTTAGGTCCCTAACTGTATAACTTTGAAATGAAACTGTAAAATGAGATACATTTCCCTCAGTACTTTCTCCAGATCCCCTTCGAATTTGTGCAGGGCCAACAGACACTCCCTGGTAAAACACTACTTTTCAAAAAGTGGGAACAGCTCGTAATTACCTCTGCATGATATTTCTTGGGTAATTGCAGATAAATTGATAAAAATATCTTGACTCCTGGGCAAGCAGGGTATTGACTGCAATTAACCAGGCATAAGAAAAAGTGATTTTTTTCTCTCTCAAGTTTTAATATAAGCACTCACTTGTTTTATTTTATGAACTACAGACCTTTTCCTACCAGCAACTCGAAGTCTTCTTGGGAGAACTGCATGATGCCTACTGGCTCAAGACAGTATATTTTGGAATATTATAGTTCAACCATGTATCCTGAGATAGGTGCCTTAATAAAGGGACACTGTACCAACTGCTTGCATAGAAATTTGGAAATGGAGCGCACTGGGCTCATTGTTCCAGCATCTAGAATGTAGATTTGACTCAGGTAATAAATTATACGATTTTCTGTATCAGGCAGAGGTTTCCATAACATGAATCAAGAAAATGAGATTGACCAAGCCACTAGTTTATTCAATTAGCCCCAATATAATCCTAGTCACTGAGAGAAAAAAATTGTTTGCAATAGAAAACAGTTTGCAAAATATATTCTATTGAAAATGTATATGCAAAAAGCAGCCTTACACATCAGATGTGAAAATTTCCAAGTAGTTAATAACTATCAAAAGTTTTATGTACACCTGTGAATATAAAGTTGAGTGGCTAAAACGTGGCCGAGGCATTCTGGGAGACATAGGACAGTAAGTGTATGTGCACAAATAAAGTGGCATAGGCCCCCTCCATGCTTTCCCTGGAATTTAATTAAATTATGGACTCCCACGTAAATAGCTAGAGCATCATCAATCACTATAGATAATATTTTTCCTAAGTCACCAAAACTAATTACAGTCGGTAATCTCTGCTCGCCGAGACTAATCACTCCGCCACATTAAAAATCAATCTATCCTCAGGTGTCACGCAGGTCTGCGTGAAGTGAGTTTTTTATGAACCTCAAAACTGTATGTTAATTACCTGCAAAGTCCCCGCATGGATGTATCGAATGGTTGCCCAACGTCTCCCTCGTAAGCAGTGGGAACACTGCGGGCGTGTATTTCAATCTTCGTGTTAAGCAAACAATTCCACATTGAAAAAAAGTGTCACTGAAATTGCCATTGTTCAGATAATTTTTGGATGTGAATACTGACAAGCAGAGCTGCCTGAAATAGGACAGGAGGATGCTGGGTAAAGGCAGGAGTGGGGCCCAAGGGACCCATTTCTCTACCAAGGCCTCCCCCTCGCTCCTCCCTAAGATGTGTCCCTTCGATGCTCAGATGGTGTCCAGGCCGCACTAGGGAGCGATTTAAGTTTCCCTGAGTGGGCTCCTCCCCGAGTCCTTGTATGAATCGATTCAGATCTGATAGCTCAGCTCCCAGAACTTTACAGATGAAGACTCCTGACATTGTCTAATCCGCTCTGGGTAGGGAGAGCGGAGAGGAGGTCAAATATCAAGGTCACCGTTAGTGTGTAGTTAGTACCCGTTTCCTAACTATGTTACAGAAATCATTTTACCGAATCACAAGGAAACACTAAATGTTTACAATGATATTTATACCTAAAACAAAGTTTCTCCACTTAAAAGAAGAGTATATCTTTTTAGCAAATGATGTTGGACCAACTGGATATCCTCATGAAAAGTAAATAAATTTAGACACAGAACATACACCTTTTTAGCAAAAAGGAGCTTTAAAGCAAAAAGACAAGCGATTGCTCGCTTCCAATCACCATTATCCCACAGAAATCTTACCCCACAATGTTCATCTTCTTCTGAACAGCATTTTCTGAAGTCTATTTTCTCGGTAATTTTTAAAACAGGCCTCAACTAACTGCAAGGAAGAATTTAACCGGCTGGGCCTAGCAGCAGCGAAAGCAGACTTAGAAATGCAGAGTCCCCTGGCCGGGCGCCCCGGGCGCTCGCTCGGACCAGTGCAGGATGCTCCTAGGCCAGCTGTCGGCTGGGAAACCTGAAGTCGCCGCAGACGAAGTATGTGTGTGTCACATGCTACTGTTTATTGCAACAGTCATGGTGACCGGAGCAAAAAATACGAAGGCAACGTCTAGAACGTTAACTACGGTAACATCCAACAAATGTTCACAATCTAATCCTATGTTTCTACGTAGCAGACTAGAGATTTTTATTTTTGTTTCAAAAGCTGTGATCAACCTGGCAGGGTGTTTCAGTAGGTTGGTGTCACGCCAAGGTTGCGGGTTCGATCCGTGGTCAGGACACATACAAGAATCAACCCAACTGATGAAAGTGCGGGAATAAGGGGTCAACAAGGCGATCTCTCTCTCTCTCTCCTTTCCTCTCTGTAAAATCAATAATCAATAAAAACTATAACCATGCTTACATAATTGTAGCAAAATTGTTTACAGTTCAGGGTCTAGAGTCCTTGAGCATAAAGCTGAAGCTCGTCCATTTTATACCGAGGACCAAGGTATAATGAGGTTCTTACCATCACACCTCCTGAAGTGGGGGGCCTGGGGCGCAAACCTATGGGCTGTTTGGTTCCAACACTCTTGGTGTTTCTGCTAAAGAATGCCATTTTAAAGCAGACAGAAGCTACCGTGGTAGGCAAACACTGATTTTCTACAAATACTCCTCTAGCTGAAACCAAGTTTTATAAAAAAACCTGTAATTTTACATACACGTAAAACTGCTCTTTGAAAAACCATATTTCAAGTACTGTAATGATGTATAATAGTGATTAATACTATTGTACATTTCATACTCTCTCTTTAAATAGATCCATAGATAAATAATTATTAAGAACGATTTATCATATCATGCATTATGAAATGGCAGCCATTCATATTTTTTAATAAAAGAAAATTAAAAATGTAGAAATAAAAGATAGACAAGATAATACAAATCTACTATTAGTATCATAGAGCCAAAGAGAGTGGTATTTATCGAAACCTAAGACTTCCTAAGCTCCAAACCTATTTTCCAGATCATTTGTCCATTTCCAGCATCGATGTTGTGTGTCAGATTTGACTATTGGAGGAGATTAATGTAATAGGATTCATAAGGTCTGTGTTTGGGTTTGGAAAAACCCTGAATACATTTTCTAGCTGCACGACTCCAGGCACGTAATCCATTTCATGCTTATTTTACTCAATACAAAGTAGAAAATAATTTTTGCCCACATGGAAAGTTTGTTGTAAGGATCAAACTTATTGATTGAATGTCAGTGGGGTGATTGATCAATTAAGAAAGAAATGATCTGATGTCTACCATGGGCTAGACACTGTGCTGGTCACAGGGTTACAGAGAGATGTAAGATGGTCCCGCTTAACTGGGACAGAAATGCGCACAGACGCGCACAGCTTCTTAGGAGGGCCTGCAGAGTAGCTAGAGTAACTCTTGAACTAAATGTTTTTTAAAATTTATCTTTATTGTTGAAAGCATTACAGATGTCCTCCCATTTTCCCCCCACTGGTCCCCTCTACTCGGTTCTTTGAGAGATTAATCAAAGGACTAAATTTTAATTATTGAATAAAAGTAAAAAACCCAGAGGCAGAGCACAGCGAGACACACGTGGGAAACGTGTAAGTACTTCACTGCTGTACCACCCAGTGTGAGAAGGGAAGTCGTATTAGACGGGGCACAAACAGGAGTGTAATTTGAAATTATTTTTACAGTACCTACCAAAGCCCTTAGAACTGCCTGTTAAACTCACTGTATATTGTTATAAAAAATAGGCAAATGATCAGAACTGGAGAAAGAGGTACAAAGACTTTTACTATAATAACGATTGTAATAAAATTTGGAAAGACACACAGGTGTCTTAAGAGATAGAGCTCGGGACGCTGATATTAGGGTGATGCTGCAATGTTTTCAAGGAATATTTAGTAATATTGGAAAGTGCTCACAATCCTAATGTTAATATTAAGGTGGAAGGGGGGAGCGGGGAGGAGGGGGTCAATGGGGAAAAAAGGGGACATCTGTAATACATTCAACAGCAAATAGAATAAAAAATAAAACATTTTAAAAAGATATAAACAAGTTATTCACATGTAAGAAGATGCCAATGTTTCAAAAAAATATATATCTACTTGTGCACAGTTTAGTAGAGAATGAATTAAGATGAAATGATGTGACTTTAACAATAACAGTGTGTAATAATTTTAGAAATACGGACTATGTCCTGTGCTAGTACTGATTTTGTATAGTTAACACTTTTCTTTGTTTAGAAGTCATTCTATTGTGCAGAGACATCTCGCTGAAGGATGACTGACAGTGTCAGTATCCAATCATGACTTTACAGTCACGATGATTGACAGGGTCAGCGTCCAATCATAACTTTTCTCATTTGGCAAACTAAGAGAAATTTCACATTCCAACACTATAAAATACTAATCATGCTAAAAAATTGTGTATCACAGAGTAACATGTAAAATGTGAGCTTTAATAAATACTTTCCCTCTACTGGTTTTAATATATAAAGACTCCCGGGGGGATCCCATGACTCTGGTCTTGCCATGCGCCCTGGCGATGGCTTATGAAATACAAGTGTTCTCGGGTGACGGATGGTTTTGTCATATAACAAATGCTCGAGGACTCCCTCGGGATGTCTGAGGCAGGTCGTTCCTAAGTCACGGTACACCAAAGACCGCGTTAAGATGTCATGTCAGACAACCTAAAAATTCTCCCCAACAGGCAGGCATGAGGCTGGCTACGCTCCATGTGGAGGAAATGCCCCTTCCTCAGGGGGCCAAAGAGATTCTCTGGGGACATTCAGAGATGCAGCTAGTCTATCAAAATGACACCTACGCATCGGGTCCTGGTTTAGAAACAGGCCCTGCTATTTCTTGCTCCTTTCTCTACAATGACACAGTTCTTTTTATTAATTTAAAAAGTCACTCTGTAGGTTGAATGATAGATATTCACACGCTATTCTTATTTATCTTCAAAGAGTGTCGTCTCTTTAGAAATAGTGCCTAGCACAGTATATTTCTTTTAGAAACTTGGGTTTGTTTGAATCTAATAAACATCTTGAATTCAAATTCTAGAGATAGAATCAAGTTGATGTTCTGTTTCTGCTGAGTGAATTTTAGGTTGTTGCATTCAATTTGTACATAGATATATGAAATAATAAAATTGTTTCACACCAAGGTCACAAAAGTACTGACTCAAACTTTGTTTCAGCCTGTCAACACTTTTTTTTTACTAAAAATTATTTAAGAATGCCTTGTATGTCCTACCTTTTGATATTGACAACTACAGAGACGAGTGGAGCCGAATAATACATGAAAGTGTTTAACAGAAATGCCTCCTCCTGAATTTTTTATACACTCACCCTCCCTCGATTTACAAAGCCATCAGCAAATGTTGCCTCAGTGGGGGGGAGAGTAAATACGGCATAGGACAAAAAAATGTCACCGATCGTATCTGAATTTCAAATTAGACATTTTACAGGCTTATAGTGAAAAGTTAGTCTTGAGAGCAACTCAAGAAGTCTGCTTTTGGGGGGAAATAAAAAAATATTTGTTGAGCTCAACATTGAGAGGTAGGAGGTCTCAGCCTACACGTGGTAGAGTGGATCCCTGCTAGTCTCCCCTGGATGGCAAGTGACGGGGGAAGGTTTGGCCCGGTTAGTGGGACTCTGTCTACAGTCCAGGCTGGGTGCTTCTGGGTGGTTCCTGTCAGCACCTTGCCTTCTCCCAGGGTCAAAACCCTCCTGAGGGAGTGATCAATCTCCTTGATTTGTTTGGGATTTCCAGAGCCACAGGGTTTGTGTTGAATTTGTGGTTGGAACTGTCACCGATGTCAACCCAGCTTTGAATTGACTTGGGTTATCTTTCAGTGCTAAACATTACTTGGTCAGCAGGTTTATGTTAAGACTAAACACTTCAAAGCAAGTCACTGAAGAGATTAGGGAGAAAATAAGCATTATTAAGATAGCGATTTCACATACCCCATGTCTATTAACTTATTCTCCACTGTGACCTCAGGAGATAACTTTCATTGTCCCCAAGTAACACACGAGTGAAGAGCTTCAGGAAGGCTACGTGATTTTCCTGCTGTCTCTAAGATCAGGTCGAAGCTCAAATCCACGTTGCTTCTAAGTCAAAACCCTATAGTTATTCAGTGAAATCATAGTGCCTTAAAAATTATTATTAAGGATAAAAGAAAATACTCCTCAGGATGACTTACACGGTAGCATAATTTACAGTATGTCGTGCCCTTGATCACGAAGATATCAACCTTGATTTAAGATGAGACACTAACAGTTTCCTTCCCTCGCATTTGTTCATGACAAATGTGAACCCTGAGCAGCGCCGAGCAATAAATCGTTGGTGTCTCCCCTGTTTGCTCTGCCGACGCTCCGTAGAAATGAGTGCTTAGGAGGAGTGTTTTGTTTACTCCTTTATTTATTGCAGCTTAAACGCTGCGCACCATCGGGACCGCACCAACAAGGAGTGATGACCCGGTGCAGGGCCTCAGCAGGCCCCGCACCAGCAAGCAGGTGTCCGGGGGTTTCAGGCGGGGTTTCGTCCGCAGGAAGCCAGTAAAAGATCAGTAGAAATTCACGTGAGCTCCCTCTGGAGCGGGGCCTCTACCCTGGGAGTCACGCACGAGGCTTATTTTGGGACAAGAGCAGCCGCTCCCACAGTGGACAGTGATCGCCCCTGAATTTATAGACTCGCCTTGAAGCTAGGCCCAGCCGGGCTCGGAAATGATCTTCTCTGTAGCTGCTTTCGGGCGATTTAAGAGAAGGAGCTCTGAACAAACGGATGGTGTTTTAAACCCCCCGCCCCTCAATTTCGCATCTGGACCTCTGACCCCACACTGCGTGTCCTCAGGCGCTCCTGCCGCCTCGGGCCTCTGGGAGCAGCGTCCCCTTCTGGCTGTTGGGCGCTGAGATCTGTGCTGCAAACGCTGATGCCCGGGAGGGTCGGGCTGGGCCCGGGTGCAGGTCGCTGTGCTCAACACCCGGTGCTTCTGCTTCTGTCTTTCTCACCTTTAAGCTCCCCAACGACTCACAAGCTGCTTTACTTCCAACTCGCAAGCTTGCACTGACTTAAATGACTTAAAGAAGGCGTGTCTGCTCATTATTAAGAAAGTTTTACTCTCAAGTTAAATGATTTAAACTTCAGACGGTCTTAATTAGAGAACTTTTTTTCATTGACATGTATTTTTAAGTACTGACAATGAACCACTGAAGGAGTGTAGGGCAATAAATATGACCTGGTTTCTGTGTATCAGCCAGTAGCACATGACAATAAAGAAAACCATATTTTGCTTTAGAGAAGATAAAAAAGTATGGAAGAATTCCATGTACAAAAACCGACCGGTATCAAGAATTTCTAAAACTATGATGCCACAAACATGCCCTTAATGAATTAAACCAACGTAGTTATGTTTCCACAATTTTTTTTTTTCATATAAGTTGTTTCTTTGAAGTAGTGAAATGTCAGGCCTATTTGAGTTTATTCTTTAATTACTCAAATGATGACAATAAAAATGTGTAATAAAATAACGATGCTCCAGTTTGTGTTATTTTAATGTATGCGATCTAGTACTCAACCTAAATTGTCCTCTAACATACAACTCAAGTTGGTAATATGCAATATCAATCTGATATGTACATAAAATGTGCCACAAGGGAACTTTTATAGACAATACTTTCCAGTCTAAACACAAGAATAGAGTTTAAAAGAATTACTCTGTTATTAGCATCAGACCCTTCCCTCAACCAGTGGTTACACCCTGTCTTTGTAGATGTTACAAATGAGAAACACATTTAAGTAAAAACGGACTTAAATTTCAGCAGTTTCCTACTTTCGGTTTTATGAAAAAAGGGTGGGAAAGCTGAGCAGACTATGGAATACAGTAAAATCACCGCAGCATGAACCCCACATGGGAGTTCACTGTCTCCATGCCTTGCACATTGGTGTCCCCCAGGGCTGCCTGCCACCCCCCAGCCCGGTGTCGCTGTCCGCGGTGCTGAACCCAATGCCGCCCCCTCCCCCCCCCCACTGGCAAGTTGAGTTTGAGAGGAGATGAGAGGGTAGGTTTGGCTGAGTATATGTGCTCCTAGCTATCTAAAGTGTGGGGGGAAAAGACAGTTCAAAGCCCCCCCCCCAACAGAAGCAGGAGTGCAGACCAAGAAGGTTTCCTCATGGCAAAGAGGGAAAGGGCCTGGGGCCATCAGGATGACCGCTGTCCCAGGAAGACCGCTGTCCCAGGCAACCTCACTTTGACACTTTGTCTTACACAGGAGTTGACAGCAAAGGAATAAACAGTATGTTTTTCTAGATGTGTTTGCAGCGGATGAGGAAACATGTTAGGAGACAGCTCCGGTGGTGATGCAACCAAATGATATCACGTTTAAAGCTTCAGACCCTGTGACCGGACCCTGTGTACTTTACTATCTGGAATGTGCCAAATGATAAATAATCAATAATAATAACAACAGCAGCAGCAATGATGATGAAAAGCCCGTTAAGCTTCTAATGGGATGGGTGCACATGCAGACACCTAAACATAGACTACCTTGTAAAATTTTTACCCCTGGAAATCCAAGGACTATTCTCCATTTAAACCAGATTACTCTGCTATTTGATGCCCTTTTTATTTATCAGGTTTGAGGCATATCCAGAAAAATGTAAAACCAATTAGACTTTGTTACTTGGATTCTTCAATTGATGGATTACACATTTTCTCTCAACATTGACTTAATTCGGTTAGTGGAGTTTAATTTTCGTCGAGCCATATTTAAGCAACAACTGTATTTTAATGAAATGTTGTGCTTTGAAATTCACTAAGTAATTTTAGACACATAATACCATCAACCCTCACAATGACAATTTAAAATAAAGAGTGGTTACTATTTCTTGTTTGAACAGAAAAATAAATTAAAAGTCAAGAGAGGTTAATTTGCTTGTTGGAGTTCACATTGCTGGGGCAGGTCCAGGGCTTCAACTCAAGTTGTAAGTTTGAATCCCAGGAAAAAGCAGAATATTCTTAACACCTTCTTTACTTAGAAGCTTAAATGTGTGTCAAAGAGAGAAGGGATCCTAGTGTGTTATTAAACGTCTAAGTAACATAAGTACTGAAAACCGTTACATTTATTTAAAAATGATAAATTTATCATGTGAGAGAATGCAGTATTAGCTAACTATGAGTAATCTTTAGGTTGCATTCAACTCACTTAGCATTTAGTAAACACCTTCTATGTATCTAATTCTGCACTCGCAGAATCTATTAAAGAACCTAAAAAGCTCTCTACCATAAGAAAGCAATAATTTGGAAATCCGCACGGGATTTGGTTTTCATTATCATTCTGCTGCTGGAGCAGTGCTAATAATTACACTGAGAAGCTCTGCTTTTACATGAGCATAATTTCCCTCTAATGCCACTGTTATGGTTGACTTCAGTTGACAAATGACTACTGCCGACCGCCATGCCTCTACCGTATCCATAACAACAAACAATACGATGCTACTGAGTTCCTAGAAAGGTTAATTTATATTTTCTGCAGCTATGAGTGACATGATCAGAGGAGGGTACAGAGAGCTGAATTACTGTGATTGCTGTTTGCCAGAAATTATGCAAATATGTATAAAAGAGAAGTTCATGAAAATGAAATTAGGCTAAACTTGAATTAGCCTTGTATTATTAATGTTACAACTCCGAGTGTAAATAAAACACCGACATAACAACATCCAAATCTCAGTGTAAATATTATTTTATTACGAAGCACAAATAGGATGCTTGTTAGAATAACATGTTTACTGTAGCAATGTTATAATGGTATCACTCTGGAGGTAATCCGAAACATATTAAAATCCAATCTTGCATGATGTATAATTTGAAAGTGATGCTATTCTATTTTTTTCCCTAAGAGCACTGCATACAAATACGCTAGAGTTTTATCAAATATTTGTATCACTTTGGTGTGTGTGCAAAGAGGAAAATAAATGCCCAATAACAGACAGTAACAACCAGATTTTTACTCCTGACTCCCCACCGGCCACTGTAGGGCTCCACCGATCATCAGAAGTATCAATACATCAGAAAGGCAGTCATGTGGGAAACTGAGTCTCAGAGTCAATAAAGATGATATAATACATATACAAATGAGTGTGGGGGGAAGATGTACATTGTCATAGGCAGAAAGGAGGGTCTAAAGTAAAGATTAAAGAGTCATTATAAACAAAAGTGTATCTTAATTAACTGGTTGTCTCTATTGTGCATGACAACTGGTATTCTGTGTTAAGAGACATGTTATGTAGCATCTACACATGAAATAGTGAAGAAAAGTAGAGGAAAGCTGAGGTTTAGTGTGACTTTGGGTACATGAAGTACAATTTGAAAACGAAGTAGCTTTCTGAGTAACACTTTTAAAGGCAACAGCGTGTCTCAAGGGCTTACGGAGTTTCTATCATCTCCGATGAGAGATTAATGAGAGCTGGAATATTAGCTTTTCTGTAAAACTCTGATTGTACCAGGTTTTCACACCTGCTGTGATGAACTGAGTTTCTTTAATAAGTGTTTCAGGTCACACCTTTTTGCATGAAAAAAAAAGCACATCCATTAGTGTGACAAACTCATTGTCCTGTGTCCTTTCTCGCCTTTTCAAAGCTGGTGTTATGAAAGGAGATGCCGGAGAAATACTCACATTTTAGCAACTTGGTATGAATCACCGAAAATTTAGCAGTCGGTTTGACTCCTGTTAATGAGTTAAATAATTACACCTCTCAGGGAATGAAAAATGGCTTTCTTAAAGTTTTCTTTCGCAAGCGAAGGCAATGTTCCAAGCTACTGAATAACTCATGGAATTGGTAATGAGTTCTTTTCTGCTTTTGCTCTCATTCTTAAGTTTAAAGCTATAACTTGATATAAAATGGAGGTTATCGTATCCAGGCTAGTGCATTTTAATCACATAATTATTGATGTTTACTTGCTGAAAAAATTTTTCATATAATATTAACCATGAAAGGTGACAGAAGTCATCAAAACTGTAGAATATTTTATATATGTGGGCAAGGGGGGTGCTTTCTATACATTATTTTTATTTAATATTGCCACAATCGAGATACATGCTAATATGCTTATAGATAACTATACTTGTGGGAAATGGTGGTGAGGAAACTAAGTAACTTTAACAAGACTGTAATAAGAGAAACACTGAGATCATAATTTAGAATCTAAGCTTACCCTATACCAAGTGAAATCGCTATAATAGCAACAACAAATGAGTGGTGTTGGCATCTCTGTTGAAAATCAGTTGGCCTTAGGTCCATAGTTTTATTTCTAGACTCCTGGTTCTATTCCACTGGTTTATGCATCTATCACTGTGCCATTTCCCCACTATCTTAATCACTATGCTTTGTAATAAGACTTGAAACTTTCTTTTCATTTTTTTCAAGATTATTTAGGCTTTTCTGGGTCCCCTGCCATTCAGTATGAATTTTAAAATGTGCTTGTCGATTTCTACAGAGGAGCCAGCTGGGATTCTGAGAGGGATTGTGCTTTGAGTTTTTAGACAAGTTTGGGAAAAGGTCTTTCATCACCAGTCTCTCATCATCAAGTAGGATGTTGGTTGAGGGATTTTCGTAGGTGTCTTCATGTGGTTGAGGAAGTGCCCTCTACTTCTAGTCTGTTGAGTGTCATCATAAAAGAGTGTTAGATTCTGTCAAATGCTTAACTGCATCCACTGAGATGATACACGGTTATGCTTCTTCAGTTGGTTACCTTGTTGTTAAATTGGTGATTCATATTAATTGAGCTCAATGAATATTGTTCAATGCATGGCTATCTATCTATCTATCTATCTATCTATCTATCTATCTATCTATCATCTATCTATCATCTATCTATCTATCTATCTATCTATCTATCTATCTATCTATCTATCTATCTATCATCATGTATCTATCTATCTATCATCTTCAGTAAGAATAGCTTGTTGCCACAGGACTTGTTTGCAGATTTTCCACATTGTACTGTGCATTATTCCGTATTATCTATGTGGTATCTCCGTGTTATAGCAATAGAAAATAAAAGAAACTCAATTGAATGTAAGAAAGTCCCTTCCTTTCAAACTTAAAAGATAGCATCTTAAAACAATTTTAAGTTCTTTAAAACTTCACAGAAGTTTTTTATTTCAACCACTTTAATAAACCTCGTTTGTTAAAATCAATGCCACCTGCAGCCTATGAATTGCATTCATTGAAATGATTCATTTGTGGACAAGTCCGTAGCTGCGTAATGTTTCCCGTAAAGTCTGGCACAGCTGGTTTTCAGTTTATCTTAAAGCAAAGCCATTCCCTTTGGAGTGTTTTCATTTGGATGCTTAGATTTGTCATGTTTGCAAACAGTATTTTCCTCGCTTTATTGGCAAAGAAACGTGTAATGAGAGTAAATGCGCACACATGCAAACACCCATTAAGTAAATTCCTTCCTAATTAGCTTTCTTCTCATTCTAGATAAACAGGTAATATTCAAAAACAAATTAATGGTCAGAATACTCTTAATAAAAAGAAGCACGTGTTCCTTTGGCTTAACCTATATTTAAATTATGAGCATGGCTGTCCAAATAAACACTCAACGAGACATTTCCACCTGCTTCATTCAACCTTAGTGAAGTCACGAAAAGGAACCCAACTGTCATTTCATCAATGAACAGGGGAAACCCAAACAACAGGAGCTGATGTGCCCATTACCGCCAGGGTCAAGAATAATGTCCTGGCCCATTTTGTTCTAGTTCAACCCTTTTTCTATCCCGCATATGAGTCTCCACCCATTATCGACAGCTCATTTGCTTGGTTCTGTTTTCACTGATACGAGTATGTCGATGCTCGGCCTCTTAGACCTCCTTCAAATGTCCCTGTTTTGTATCCTGGATAAAATATCTCCTCTAGCAAATGCCATTCCCTCCACCTGTTCTCTGATCCCAGACCCTCCTGTTCTCAGAAACGTGATTCCATTGGCTTCACCCCTTTCTTACAGGTCGACGGGATTCTTTCTAAAAGATCACCTCGTCAGCATAGTTACTCTGCAAATGTGTTTAAAAAGAAAACTCCTCCTTGATGTCACAAAAGCCTTCAGCATCGACACCACCGCCCAACACTGGTCCAGCCTCACCTGTGCTTGCCGCCTGCCCCCAGCCCTTTGCAGTTTCATCTCAGGGCAGCGCGGCTCTCCCCTCCCCACTGCACCAAAGGTCCCCTCTCCCTGCTTACAAAGGAGCTCCATGTCACCAAGCCCAAAGGCACAGACTGTAATCTCTTCTTTCTTTAGTCTTTCAGAGTATTTTACCCAACGGCTGACTCTCCCAGGGTCAAGTCCACTGACCACGATTTGACTCCTTGACAGATGCACCCCGGGGGGGCCCATTCACCTCGTTCCTCCGTGTCCAGAGCCAGCCTCTCTGCGTAATTACTAAGCGTGGCGCTTTGCATGAACGCCTCTCTTCCCCATTGCATTTCCAATAAATTGAAAAATAAGAGAAGCAAGTGGCGCCGATGGGAGCGAAACACGGTGTGGGGAGGTGACGGAGACATCGAAGGCCGCGGCTTACGTCTGTGGGCAGGTGGCCTTCCTAGTAACAGGCCCTGGATGGAGACCGAGCCCTTCCATCGCTATAACTGACATATTCTATTTTTCTTTCTTCAGAGGTTCTTTAGCATCGCAAGCTTTTTTTCTTTTTTAATTTTCAGGGTTCAGAAGCATCCTCTGAGTAGAAGTGAGAAGTGAGAGTAATCGCGCGGCACTTTATTCTCCACGGCTCTGTTAATGGCAGTAGAAAGTAACGTAGTCTGAAAAATAATATGTAAAAATAATCTACGCTCATTATTCCTAAACGGCTTCGCGGAAAAATTAATGTGAGATGGGAAATTTTCTGCTATTCTTTTTCTGCAAGAGAAAAAAATGAAAGACTATGGGACAATCAAGAGCAGCTTGGATAAGATGCCCGCTGTTTCTCGCCAGGAGATGCAATAATCTTCTGATTCTTTTCTGAGAATATTGCACAAAATTGCTCGCGTTAGGCAACTGGCAGGTATCAAAAGAACTGCGTGAGGAACGAGAGGGGCTTGCTCCGAGCTGTGCACTACGTGTGATTATTAATTTTGCATTTTATCTGAATAGATTGGGACATGTGAATAGTACTTGTTTGATTGAATAGCTCAGTTTATGAATAAAAATTGTAATTGTTTTGAGTTCGCCTGCACATTTTAAAGCTTTTCACTCTAACATAAGGCTAGGACTGTATGTGGGGTTTTTTTTGTGTTTTTTTTTTTTTTTTTTAATATACAGAACTTATCCAAAAGCCCCAGGAAGGTCAATTTCATTCCTCATCTTTATGGCAGATATTTTAGTCAAACTACAGAACTGAGAACAGATATGACCATCATACTTCAACTGACAATATTTTTTTAAAAAAACCCGCACCATTTGTGTCCCCGGGAAGATTTTGTCTGCTCTAGACAAGCAACAAGGTCCAGCCTGGAGGCCGCGAGGCCAAGTGTAATTAGTCACTGCCTGTTGTGCAACCTTGGGCAAGAAGACTGTTTTGTAACTAACAGGTACGGAATATTTCTAAGTGGGTCCCCACGGGCCCCGAGGCACGCACGATGACCTAGGGGACACTCTTAATGAGGATTTTCTGTGCTACAGGGCACATGTATGTTTCCTACCCACACAGAATTATGAAGCATGGCTTCCCTTTGAGGAGAAGATCACAATCTCTCTGGCGAATAGCATTTTCATTCAGCCGCTGGAGACTGGTTCCAAAGAGAACACACATTCAGAGCGGACCTGGTCAGCAATGTATCCCTGGTCAGCAATGCATTCACATACATTTCCATTTGGTATTACGTTCTCAGGCTTTTAAAAATTTATAATGTAATAATTTGAGATGTTGGTTGTTTGCACTTTATGGATGGAGCTAGAGAGAAAAGGCTGATCAGGCATTAACATGAGCCTTCCTCAGTTTTCTGTCTATGCTTTTGTTTCACATAATTCCTAGTTTTATTTTTTCCTCTGTAAAATATCTGTCTACATAATTACCTTCCTTAGAAGTATTCAGGAACATCAGGTAAACATATAAATAAGTAATTATTCAAACCTTGTAATAATGTTTCTATTTCTTTAAGTATTTTTATTTTTTTTCTTTCATCGAGGAGATCTGTTTATTAATGCAACAGTATTTATTTGGGCTTATTAGGTGTCAAGTTTAGCAAAGGATAGTAGATTCCTATCAGATGAATACCTATTGCATTTTTTAAGTCATTGACCATACACTATAAGAAGGGGAGTTTTCTTGTAGAAAGTTCTCGGTAACCTAGACAAATGGCCACGTGAGGGACCTGCTTGTCCCTTCCTATGCCCTAATTTCCTTTCTTATGCTATAGATTCACCAGTAGTGACTCATGAAATCCTAGGCACCCAGCCGGCAGACCTAAGACAGGTGAAGGCGCAGCTCCAGGTCCACGCTCCCTCCTTCCTCCTCTACCTGCAACCTTGCTGTGCACCCCCAGGTCTCCGCCACTGTTGGGGTGTTGAGTAGACGGGAAAGCAGCAGAGAGGGGAGGAAGCTGAGAGAACAGGGGGGGCTGACTCAAGGATGTGCGAGTATTTTGGGTCAGAGGAAAAAGAGCGGGGCTGATTTCCACGTCAAATTCTGCGGGCTGCGGGATGAGGGCTGAGAACCCATCATTTGACCTAACAACGTGGGGACACGGGTGGCCGTCACGACGCGTTCTCATGGAGCAGTGTGAGCACAATCCTGATGAAGTCGGTCCAGGCGAGAAGAGGGTCTTTCACACGAAGCTGAAAGGCTTAGAAAGGGAGGCCAGGACACTTCGAACTAGAACACAGTTGAGTCCTTAAAAAACACTCCAGCCTTCAGCTTTATATTGAGTTTTGTTACATAAATCAGGGCAGATAGTATTAAGTCAGACCAGTGGAAGCTTCAGAATTATATATCCTACCCAAAATTCTAAAAACAGAAAGCCCAAGAAGAAAATGATGGCAACTTCAAACAGGTGTGTCGCGATCGCGGTCCCTTTCGAATTTGAATGCGTCTTGAGAGATGGGACAAATATTTAATCTTTCTACCCTCTCTTTCCTTACTGGTAAAACAGTGATATAAATCACACCTGCTTCCCAAGGTTGCCGTGAGGTTTAAGTGAGTGAAATGCAACATAGAAAACAGAAAATAAATTAGTTGTGCTCTTATAAAGATAGTTTAAAATAATTTTTTTGACATTTAGAGAAAAAAGGATTCATCTTTGTGTTTCAAATATTTTTATCTTCTAAACCTGCTAAGAGTAAGCGCACTGAACAAAGTATCCGTTCGGTCTACACTCCATCTGTCCAGTGGTATCAGGCTCACTGCTGAAAACGCCACCCATAATAATTTCTCTGTATGAGACAATGTGCTCCATGCCAGCCGGCCTCAATTTACCTCCTTCCGAAGGGTGTTTTTGGCCAATTTTCCTCAGTTCCTGTGACTGCGGGGAGCTCATCACAGCAGGTTTGCAAATAAGAAATAAGACGTCTCTCTTCTTGGTCCATTACATATAAAATTGTGATGTTAAAATGCTTTTTGGAACCACTCGGACTAGATAAAATGATACTAGCTTGAAGTTTTCTTGGAATTTGTTTATACATCGTCTGCTCCAAAATGAAATAATGATTCTTAATGTGGTCCTCACTCGAGGCTCAAACAGATACGTCACTAATGAGCATTCTCCTTAATGGAGTGGGTCCCATTTTAGCAAAACAAGGCTCATTACTCCCTGGCAAATCTACCTTAATACATACTTTTGTGGAATCACAAAGAATAAAAATGACTTAAGCTGCGCAGAAACACCCCCGGGGAGGTTCTCAGCACGAGTGGAGCAACATGACGGACCCATGGACTTCATCTGTGGGTAAAGATTTAATCGACGCACATATCGTTTAAAATGAATATACGAGGAGCAGTGTCTGAGGCTCACAGTCTTTTAAAATGAAGGAGCAAGTGCAAGAAGGAGCTGGTTCCGCGTAGCATAATGGTCTGTTTATTGCTTTTTTTAAAATCTTGAATTTTAAGCTATCTTAGGAAGTGCTCCAATTATTTGAGAGCCACACAATGAAGGGCGTTTTGTGATGTGGAAAGGAAGGGAGCATTTAAAAGTTTAAAACCTTTAAAACTTCAGAAGGGCAGATGGAAGTTAAACATAACAGCACGTATGTGATTATGTGATAAGCACTGTGCAGTTCGTCTACTAAGGTTGTGACAGAAATGACACACTGACAGAGAGCACACCTGGTTATGGTTAACTATCGCTGTTTCATTCTATGATAAAAGTAAGTTCTTTCGGAAAATAATTACTTCTGGCAAAAACGATTTCTTAAACCTTTAGAGAAATATTTAAAAGACGTTGATAGATCATATAATTTAAACCTGCTTTAGGAACTAATTTTGACTATATTTATATCAGCTGCAAAAATTGATCTTTAAGTATAAATAATGCTCTTAAAACAAGCAGATGGGGTCAGTCCAGGGCACCAAATCGTCTGCAGAATCACATTCCACCCCTTCATGGAAGGCACATTGGGGTGGCGTGACCATTTATAACACACCACACGCTTTGTAAAATCTCACTGAATAAATAAAATGTGAATGTGAGGAACATACATGAGTCTGGAGTCTGAATGTCCTGCATAAAAAGCCTCCGTCTCCACTGGGGGACATCCAGCAAAATGTCCTACATCCCTTGTTTGTGCCATAACGTGGACCTATAAAAACAGCATGCTGGCCCGGCCTGTGTGGCTCAGTGGTTGAGCATCGATCTAGGACCCAGGAGATCACAGTTCGATTCCCGGTCAGGGCACAGGCCCGGGTTGGGGGCTCGATCCCCGGTCGGGGGCGTGCAGGAGGCAGCCGATCAGTGACTCTCATCACTGATGTTTCTCTCTCTCCCTCTCCCTTCCTCTCTCTGAAATCAATAAAGACAGACCTTTAAAAAACACACAAAAAAACAAACAACAACAACAACAGAAAACAGCATGCTGGCTGGGTCCCAGAGCCTGCCAAGAAGCTGGGCAAAATCCTGTTCATAGCACTCAGCACGGGGCAGGCAAATGATTTTAGTCCCCACACTTCACCCTCTCAGTGACCCCGTGGACATGTGTAGGCCACCCCCCCACATCTACTGTTCATTCCCAAATAAAGCAAAAACAAAACCAGTAAACACCAGAAGGCTGTTCTATTATACATTTTTGCAAATTCATTTGGTAGCAAATTATGCTTTAAACTGTGATGCTATTACGTTATTTGTAGTCTGCTTTTTTTATCCGGCCAAGGGAGAAGATCCACTTGTTCCCCCGTAGAGATATTAATGGTTTGGTTATGAGGTGCAACATAGCATGAAGTCTATGCATTGTGTTACTTATCAAAACATTTAAAAAATATATTCAAAAGTGTATCAGGTTCCAAGGGTTTGGGGTCGGGGAGCTGCGGGACTCCACCTGCACCCCCCGCGTAGCTGTCACCGAGAGAGTATGACTACAGGCTAACACATCAGCGGCACGCTCTCTCTGCTTAAAAAAATACTGCAGATGCGACAATTAATCATCAACATCACCACCGGAGGCAGCAGCCGAAGTAAGTCTCACTTTAGTACAAATAAATGGGTCGGGATCTTGGGATTATCTATTGATCAACCAAGAGTGTGATTCAGCTCATTTTCATTGTATATTTAGGACAAGAGTCTTTTAAGAAGATGGCAGCATGGCCCTGTTTTAATCTTTATCTCCTTTCCTGCTGATGAGAATGAAGATGCCAGATAAACACTAACGAGACCCAGACAGCATAGAAAGTTCTAGAAGGCATGCGTGCCGGGCTCCGCCGGCTTTCCCTGGAGCTGGTTTGCTTTCTCTAGCAAGTGCACAAATGCTCTAAATTTTTGTGTGTGCTCCCTTTATATCCCTAGTTTAGAGACTACAGTTACCAGCACAAAGTAGGTGCTCACTAAAGTATATTTTGCTGCAGGAATAAATACAGCTAAATTCACATTCCCTTCTAGCAGGCTTCAGTGAAGTGTTATTCTTGGTTAATATACGAGGATGATAAACTATGTAATGCCGTGTAATATGATAATTACTTAGGCATCTTCCTTCCCTTCTCTCCAGCGTATTTACAATTTTATTCACCTGTGTTCATTAGACTGATTAATGTACTTGTAGTAAAACAGGCCTCCGTGGGTGAATAAATTTCGTACCAGTTATCATAATTGGGAACTATAATTGGATCATAAAAATTACCATTTGTGCGGGGAGATGCGTTTGGACAACATACCCTTAAGCCAGAGTAATAATGAGAAGACTGGGAAAGTAAGTAAAATAAATGTCGTTTGCACAGAACATGAAAAATGCCATGTCATTCAGGTAACTGAAAACAAAACAGAGGAGTGTTAGTGATTATAACTCACGGAGCAAGCACATATCCATATTTTAATGTTAATTAATTAATACAAATGGGGAAACATTAAACATTTATTGGAGACCTTTATTCAAAGCCACACAGATTGTTATCTGTTGGTGACAGTGCCCTCAAGAAAGGAAGTGACAATATAAACTATGCTTATTAAACACCTTTGAGGTAAATATTCCCCCCCCCCTTTTTTTTAAATTGGGAGGCTGAGTGATCTCAAGGCAACAGTCTCACAAGTGTCTCGGGCGACAGGGAGACTGACCCGAGGCCCAGCCTTTGCCTCCCGGCTGCTCCTCACCCCCCCCCCCCCCCCGACGGCACTATATCCAGTGGCCAAGAGACCGGCACCTACCTTTCGGGAATAAAATAACCGCTGCTTTGAGTTAAAATTTCACTAGAACCTACAAATATCTTCCTCGT
This sequence comes from Miniopterus schreibersii, assembly GCF_964146895.1. Lineage (NCBI taxonomy): Eukaryota > Metazoa > Chordata > Mammalia > Chiroptera > Miniopteridae > Miniopterus > Miniopterus schreibersii. The sequence goes on from NC_138123.1 coordinate 2,085,319, forward strand.
CTTAAACCTGGTCATTCTTTTGAAGGCAACTTCCTGACTCTGTTCATATTCTATTTCTTTTTAAAAAATTGTATTTGGAATTTATCTCAGATCTTTAGGAGATGTTTTGGAAAATGGTTCGCTCAGACTAGACATGGTGTATAGCGTGAAAGCGTAGAGAATGGGCTGAAATTTGTGTGTAAATTATCGTTACACCCTGATCGGTTATTTGCCAGTAGTTTTGGTTTTCAAGTAACATATAGTTTCCTGGGGATAATAATTTACAATTTAATGTGACCTTCAGAGCAGCATTCTGGACTGGATTCATGGTCACAGTCAGACAGGTTTCACTGCCAAACCATTTCTGTGATCCATCCGAGCTCTCCTGTCTCTTCCCAAAATATGAAATACGATTGATTATATCCATCTGAGATGCACATAAGGTAGCCATTCAGAGGTGCTTCACAATAAAATGATATTCTGCACATGTTGCTCATTCATACTGAACACAGTAATCGCCAATGAACAATCCATAAAAAGGTAAACCTGTGGTAATTCTGATTTTCTGGGACACAAAGCAATTTAAGAGGCTAAAAAAAATTGGACCGTCACGCAATTACTCTCTGAAAATTTTAGATGTATTATTTCCTAAAACCATCTACCTTAACATCACTTTTTAAAACTATTTTGTTGAAATTTAATATACATACAGAAAAGTGGGTGAATCATGAATATACATTTAAATGATTTTTACACAATGGATGGACATAACCAGGTAGCCACCACCAGGTCAATATTTCTGGAAACTCAGAGGCAACTCTTATGCGTTGCTTTGACTTTTAACCCACTATCTATAGTATTTCTGATTGTTTTTGAAATTTATCTAAATCGGATCATAAAATACCTATTCCCTTTGTGCCTGTTTTTGCTCCAAATTATGTTTTAAAATCTATCCTTTTATTTACAGAACATGGACCAGATGCCCCAGAAAATATTGCATATCAGGTAAGTTCTGAAAATTATCAGAGGTAAATTATATAGATATATGTGTGTGTGTGTGTGTGCATGTGTGTGTGTAGGTAGATAAGTGTAGATATATAATCTTCATTATGACCTTAAAGCATTTAAAAAAAACTCAGAAATCCACCCAAGCATATTCATGAAAAATTAATTTACTTTACATTTTTATTAAAACTCATGTAGATAATATGTTACTTTCCAAACATCATTTGAACCTTTCAAAAGACATAGCTCTGCTCTGTAGCACAAGTTTCAACTGATATCTTTTCAAAAGAACATTACCTATCTAAAAATGCAGATCCCATTTTGAAAAAGAGCTAACTCTATCAACATGATAGATACTCCTAGCAAAGCCAGGCAATGATGCCGAAAATATAATATCCATAAACATCTCAGGGCAGAAACCAGTGGCAGCTATTATACAGGAAATTCTGCTTAAGATAGGATATAGGAGTCCAGAAAAAAAATAAGTATCGTGTGCTTTAGTTTTGTGTAATAACACTCGTTGATGTATCAGTAATAATTTCAGGAGGGTTAACAATGACATGGTGCCATAAGGGGATCATCAGCTAAATTAACACAGTCATAAACAAGCAGCGACGAAAACAGTGTAAAATAAGGGAGGAAAGATGGGTAATCTCGCCAAAGCGCCACTGAAAACTGCGGCCTAAGAAATTTATTTTTATAACCATCCCTTTAAGTCCAAATCGTATTTTGTGCTCCTTCCATGAGGCTTTTTGAAAAATTTTTATTTTACTTTTTTATGATGCTCATAACATCTACATTTTTATACTATTGCAGAAACATGCTCCATCTCAGCAATGATTTGCCAGACACAATGGCTCTTTTAGATAAGGGCCTAATCTCCACGCTAACAAGGTTCTCTCTCTCTTTGGGTTCCTGTAATTCGCACAAAAGCAACTCATACTGAGGGAAGATGAATGAAATACGAGAGAACCAACAGATGAGACAGAGAAATTGAAAAATGGTATCTGTTATGGCTTATCCATGCCAATGGGGGAGGTGCTGGGTTGGAATGAAGGTAGTGTGCTTGGTGACACGCTGCTGAAACCCAGAGGGGCAGATTCAACGTCCTGGGAAGAATCTTGCAGCTGCTCAGAAACCAAAATCCCCTGGGCTGGGCCCCTATGACAGAGCCATGTCATGACAATGTTTCCAAAGTTGGATGCATTCACATTAGCCTTGGTTAGGGCTTTACAGTTAAATCTCTTAAATCATAAAACAAAAGCCCTCCAATGCTGATTGATTTACCATATAGCAGTTTGCAAACTGCTAAGCAGATAGAGTCCAAATATTTTTAGCTGGTGCCAGAGCCATGCCCTTGTAAAACATAACTGCTCACGCTGCAAAAAATCCAACTGTGTGTTTCCAACACCCTGAGATGAACGAGTTTTTAATAGAGCCAATTTCTACAATGAAATAAGTGAATGAGAGTTGCAATAATGAGCTTGACAGTTTTTGCATTTCCTGTTTCTTGATTTTAATGAGAACGGTGTGGTTTTTGAATTTCTAATTATAAAGCAAAACGAAATGTGACTTGACTTCCAGTGGGTAAGCCTTTCGGGGCCCTTTAAATCATCTTTGTCTAAGAGAAGAGAATCTCGAGCAACAATAATGTAACAGGAGCCTCAATGTTATCGGTGGGACAGGAGTCACCGAGTTAATGAGAAGTAATTAGCTTTCCTCTCAGAAGTGGGGTGTTAGGGTAGCTTAAACCGAGGTATTACATCCTGGGAGACTGAAGCTCTTTAGCCTCTTTAATAATGCAGTTTTTTGGGTTTTTTTTGCATTTCATCATGGTAACACAGCTACATTGACCTAATCAGGCCTAAAATGAGATGGCTTCACCCTAGCCGGTTTGGCTCAGTGGTTAGAGAGTCGGCCCGTGGACTGAAGGGTCCTGGGTTCAACTCCGGTCAAGGACATGTAGCTTGATCCCCAGCGGAAGGCAACCAATGAATGTGTCTCTCTCATATCGGTGTTTGTTTGTTTGTTTTTCTCTCTCCCTCTTCCACTCTCTCTGAAAAAGCAATGGAAAAAATATCCTTGGATTAAAAAATATATATATCCTTAGATTAAAAAAAAAAAGGGATGGCCTCTTGGAGGTAGTTCAGGGACCTGGGTCCTGGGTTTGGTTAAATTTTCTTAAGGCCATTCATTGCTTTCCGGTTTCCTCGCAACCTACGCTTGATCTACAAAGGCCTTTTCACCTGATGACCGCAAGACGCGATGGTTTGCTGGAGACATTCCTCTACTTCAAGCGGCTCATAGAAGGACTGATTCGGAACTTGACCTTGATGAAACACAGCTGTATCTAGTGCGGGTCACTTCTCCCTCCTGCACGCCCAGGAGAAAGTGATGTCCTCCAAACCTTTCCCATGTGACCTCAAACGTTTGCCTGCTCAGCACAGAACGGGCCTAGGATTAGAGGGTGGTGGGCACACAGAGCAATACACAGACCTTGAAACACAGAAACCCACACCTGAAACCTATATGTTCCTTTTAACCATGGTCTCCCCAATAAATCTAATTTTAAAAAAAAGAATTCTATGGTTGACTTTTGTTCCCTGTTTAATCATCTGGATTGTAAGGTATTTTACAGTCTAGAATTATTTCACAACATAGTCTTATCAGAGATTCGGCACATTTTAGGCACCTACACAAACCAATGGCCATTTGTGAATCTGCGCTTGAGTCCTGATTTCATTCGTTTTTATTCAGAAGCACAAACTCAGGGGGAGAAAAAAATGGCATATTGTTGGTTTAAAAAGGGCAAAAAAGCATTCATTACTCTTTGATTAAATTTCTAATCAGTATGCATTTCCAGTTCCTTCCAAGTTACACTAGAACATAGCAAATAAAAAACAAATCACTGAGCCTGGCAATGTTTAAAATATGAATGTCACTTTCTAAATTCATTATTTTATTTTCCTTAAGGCAACAGACAGCTTAGCATTTGTGGCAAGAAAAACAGTTCCTCCATGGTTGTTTCTATGCATTAAAAGAGTTTTACATTTTCTAAAAGACAGTGTTCCAGTTTGACCTAACAAATGCCTAAGGCGAAGACAGACTGCGCAGAGTATGTTTTCTCTGACTACATGGCTCTTTACTGTACTATTCTCACACCTGTCAGTGCACCTGATTATAGGGGAGTCTCTCCACGTCTGCATGCTGTTTACTTCATTAGTATGATATATGACATGGACCTGCATTCTGGAAATCTGTGTCAATGTGTCCCCTGAAGGAAGGTGAACCGATGTGGACCGAGGACAAAGAACCACCTCTGTTCCTTCCCATTGCCCGATACCTGCAGAGGCAAACGGGCCACAGCCTAAACCTGACATGCCCAGGGGAGGCCTGTGTGGCGGCCTCACAAACTCAGAGACCTAAAGGCATCACCCAGGGTGGTCTGAAATGAAAACTTCCCAACTAACAACGGGTCATGGAGGGTAGTCATGTCCTAGGCTGGTATCTTTCATCTTTTTTTTTTTTTAATTATGTTTTTATTGGTCGCAGAGAGAGGGGGAGAGAGAGAGAGAAAAATCATGGACCGGCTGCCTCCTGCACGCCCCCTGCTGGGGGTCGAGCGCACACCCGGGGCCTGTGCCCTGACCGGGAATCGACCCGCGACCTCTTGGTTCAGGAGTTAACGCTGGACAACTGAGGCCACCGCCAGGCAGGCTGGCACCTTTCCTGACAAAGGTCAGTCTTTACCTTAACTGAGCCTGTCTACTGTCTTTTTTCATCTACTAACAATGGGCCTTTGGAGCCCCAGAATAATTCCCTTTGTCCAGGCCCCTCGGGACACAATCTCCCACCAGAGCAGGAGCCCAGAGCCCTCGCTGCTCCCTCGTTCACCACAAACCATCTCGAATGTGCTGTGAATGTTCACTGTTAACTGTACCCACAGTGGAAAAGGAGTCCGTGTCTATCATTTTATTTTCTATCCTGTCCCAGAGGTCTCCCTGCTTTGCTTTCTCCCGCCTTCCTAATCTACTACCAATGATTTCATGTAACCCCCTTACGCCTCCCCTTTTCATTCTAATGTATAAAGTAAGATGCAAAACTACCATTCTCTGGAGCAGGTTCTCAATCTGTTGAGATTTTGCTTCCTGACAATAGTCCTCGGTTTGGCTCAAATAAACTCAAGAAAATTATCTACAGGTTTGGATGTTTCTGAGGCTGACAGAGCCCTGGTAGAGTCACCCTGCCAGGTGTGTCCTATAAATGAATCCAGGAACAGTTTAATGGAGCAAGTTTCTGCAAAATTGGTAAACGTTATAGTAGTGCCTCTAAGTCCGTTTAATCGAGTCAAACTGGTCTTTAAAATTATATGTTTAATTTTAAAAAGTGCATGTCGAAATTCATGACACATGTAAAAGAAGGAAGCCTTTATCTGAATCCTGTATATTTTATCTGAATCTAAATAGACAAATCTTCAAGTTTCTGGTGATGTTTTCCTAGCCCTCTGTTTGAATGCAGACTTTTTAAAAAGTTGTTTTTATTACTCAACGTTATTTCTGGAATATTTATTTTAAACTTCTTCTTCTTGTATAATTTGCTGGGTTACAGATGGGTAATTGTTTCTCTACCTAGTTTGGACTTCGAAGCACTGTCCTTTGACCTTCCTTGGTATTTTTAAAAAAACAGTTTATGTACTTTCACAGAATGGCGACGAGATGAACGGAGCTCAGCCTGACTTTCAACAAACTGAGCTTCTAGGATTTAAAATTGCAATTCCTCTCGACGTTAAATAGATCCGCTCCATCAGTTCTCGCCATTGGCCTATGGAGTATACGTTTTCTCATTTTTCCCATTCTACTGAATTTTTTAAAGGTTCGGGAATTTCTCCAAGGCCTCGCAGCTATTAAATGTGATGTTAAGATTCTAGGCCAGTAATTCTGTCTCCGGGGTGCAAGTACTTAACCTTTTATGCTACTGGGTATAAAATGTTCCAACTGGATAATGCTCACTGTAGAGTCCACAGTAATTATTCCTCGTGGGCCTCGGAGTGTCTTTATCTCCAAAAAAAGCACAAGATAAAGTGGGCTGATGAGATTTCACAGCTCTTTCACCTAGGGGCCATCTAACGTATTCCCCACCCATGCATATCCAGATGATCGGGAAGATCCTGTTATTAGGGGAAGGGGTCTCCCCATGTCTGTGCTCCTGAGTTTAAAGTTGGCATCTGACTTAACAATGGAAGAATTCAGTGATTCTGCAAAGCAATGAACTGATTTAGTGTTGAGATTTTAGCCCTGACCCCTGGGGACATCTATTTTACGTCTCATAAAACGGTATGAAGGGTGACCATTTAACCTATCATCAAACTGGGACATTTTTAAGAGTGGAAGGGGCACCGTGAATAATTTCACTTGTACAACAGGCATAGACGGACAGGCCCCGGGAGGACGCGGCCCTCGTCTCGCATCTGATGTTGGCCACTGTGCTGTCTTCCTCAACGTTGTGGATAATTAACCCACAGTGGTTACTCGGACCCTCTGCAGTCTCTGTAACCATGTGACCAAGGCCAATGTTTCAATGACAAGTTGCTCCAATGGCAACCTGGGGTATTTATTTTTTGTAGACAACTGCATTAAATAAGTTAAAGCTGTGCCAACACACAGGCAGAAAGTGCACAGAGAAAGAGCCCAGTGCCCTGGGAATTATGCACTTAGACACCATGCACTTAACAGGCCCGGGCCACCTGCAGCTGGTGAATCAAGTCATTCTCCCGTCGCTTCTCAGGCAGGTGAGTCACCTACAAGTCAGGCAGGGCTGCTCATGTTTAAAAGTTATTCTGAACTTAGATAAATAAAAGACGGACTGCAAACCAACATTAAAAATTATCTGGTTTTACAGATAAAAGTATAAATGAAAAAGACCAGCTCTCTTCTCAACGAGGGCGGATGGATGCAAGTTTAGAGTCTAAAAGTGAGTAGCTTTTTCAATGTTGTTATGCAATTTTTTTGGTCATCCTTAATCTGTTTATTTAAATTTATGAATTAATTGAAGTCAAGTTTTTTTTCTGCATATTTAGAGAGAACATATCTTTTTCGACTGGTTTAACTGCACCTTGGAAACACATAAAAGTATTTATTAAATAATAATTTAACATAATTAAAATCTAATGAAAGACCGACTAGATGTCGTCAAAGGCTTCGTGAATCGCTTGAGCCATACTGATTTTTCCACCATATATTACTATTTCTGGACACACGACGTTCAGAGACACAACACAGATGCTTTGAAATACTGAGGGTTGTTTTTTTTTTTTTTTAAATATATCTTTATTGATTTCAGGGAGAGGGAGAGAGAGAGATAGAAACATCAATGATGAGGAGTCACTGATCGGACATTTAGACGTTAAGCAGCATTTTTAAAGCATATTCAATTTTTTAAACAGAAAATTTTTTGAAAAAAATTAATATAATGAAATGAGTGAATAAAATACTGTAAGTAGGAGAAACGATGGCATTTCACATTTATATAATTAATGACAAGAAGCAATAAATCACCTACAAGGAATGGTTTGTACAAATACAAGAAGCATCGTCACCTTTCTGACTCCAGGTCCTAGAAATATCTTATTTATGTTTTCCTAAATGAAATTTGGTCTGTCTCAAAGACTCACGCACCCAAGGTTCACGAAAAATCCAGTATCAGTATTTGGGCTGCTCCCTCCTGTAGCCCAAAAAGTCACATCTGACAGGAGAAAGGTAGATATTCCTTCTTTGTTTTATGTAACGTTTTATTGTTTTGTTTTGTTTTGTTTTCTCTTGAGTGGGCCCTTGGTGATCAACTCCTCACCTCGCTGCTTAACAAGCTCTTTCTTCCAACAGCACAGGGCTTTTCCCAGGAACACGGGTGCGTGACATTCTCCTCTCCACGCCAACTATTTCCTCTGCAGTCACACGAGCTGATCTCCCCATGGAAAAGCCAGGCAGCCTCGCCTGCTATTTCTTTGCATGAGACAGAACAACTTGCAACTATATTTTTAATTAATGAGTGGGTCTTACCATCTCGCTCGGATTTTATTTTTTTTTTTTTTACTTACATCTGATATTTTCAACAGATCAAGGCAACTTTGTGAGTAATTGCCCCGAAGAACCAAATAAGAGACAGTTTTATCACTGTTATGAATTCGTAACTTGAAACACAGCACACGCTGCTTTGGCAAAGCGCCACATAAAAACCTATTTCTGATGTTAACAAGAGATTTGCAACTATTATTCCTTTATGACTTTATAAGTTGCATTTAAAAGATACGTTTAAAGATGTGTAATAATTTCTTCTAGGAAGCAGAGCTGCCAAAAGACCTGGAGATGGAAACAGTAGGAAAAATAGGGCTATAATTTGGAGGATCTGTGAATTTTAATATAAAGGCCTTTTAAATATATTTGTTTTGCAAATATTTGTAGACTGCTCTTGGGTTGAACTGATTCAATTTCTCTTATGCCTGTCGTTAGATTGCTAATATTTATTTCTACTCCCTACACGTTTTATCAGTTGGGGTCAAAATTGTACGTGTGTTGGGAAAATGAACTTACTGAATTGGTGGATGATTTATGGCACCGATTCTCATTTCCCACTGCCAAGCTCATTGCAGAAGTACTGTTACTCTTGCCATCAGTTATTACTAATTCACTTCTATTATGTATAACAATTTCTACCCTAATTTTATGAATCTATATCCTTTCCTAGAGTGACATAATTTGAAAACTAACTATTGTGCTGAGCCCTGGGAATATTTAGACGTGTAAATTCCACTAAAGTTAGCAGAACTAGGGATTTCAACATGATCGTTTCAAGTGAATACAAATTCTTGGAAACGTCAGAATATCAAATGAGTGGCTATAGCATCACCACAGTGGAAAAATTACGCGGCACCACATGGATGTTTACAACAGAATCGCGTTGTCAGTAGGTGGCACTGTTTGCTTTATTAATAACCACTGACCACACCCTTTGCTTTTATTATAAAGTCTCAATGATAGTTTTTTCATAACTGTTTAAAAATAAAAAACCCCAAACTGCTTACATCTGGCTTATTAATCAATCGTCTCTCCTGCGTGCGATGCGGCCCGAGGTGCACCAGAGAAGGGAGTCTAAGATGAGCGCCCCGGTGGGAGGGAAAAAGGGCTTATTTTCGCTTCCATCTCTTTCAAACAGCAGCTCTGCTCACATCAAGATATTCAGAAGGTGTGTGTTCGTAGAATGCATTAAAAAAAAAAAAAAAGTTGATAGCCCTGGCCAGTTTTCCCAGTGGTTAGAGCACCAGCCCTGGGACTAAAGGGTCTCAGGTTCAGTTCTGGTCAAGGGCACACGCCTGGGTGGCAGGCTCCATCCCTGCCCCTTGCCAGGGCCCGGGTTCGTGCTAGAGGCAACCAATGGATGCGTCTCTCTCACATCGATGTTTCTCTCTCTCTCTCCCCCTTCCACTCACTCTCTGAAAAGCAATGGAAAAAATATCCTCAGCTGAAGATTAAAAATAAATGTATTCTTTAAAGTTGACAGCTTGGTGCATATAATTCTCATTGGTTGGTTCCCATATTTAACTGACTAATATTAAAAAAAAATCACATCCTGACATAACATGATGCTATTATTAGCACTTTAATGGGCCAGCATCTAATTCACAACATTGTATAGATCAACTCTCTCTGTGTTTACAACTAATTAGCAAACAAAGATACACATTCATTTCTTTCTTTCAGACAAAACGTCCCTTCTCTTATTTGTGGAAAAGTTGTAAGGGCATGAAAATGAAGGGATGGTGGCGTCCAGCCACCATTTAGAAATGGTTCCAGCCACTTGCACCCCGAGCTTATGCAGGAAACACATACGGTCCCTGAAATACAGCTTCTCCCCCTTCCTTCTCCGTGGGGAAAAAGGGCTATAAATTTGCCACCTGCTCTAGGACTTTCCAGCCGTGAAGACTGCACTTAAAACTATGTTAATAGCTCGGTTCAGACAAGAAGGATTCCTTAATTCTCATTTCTTATAGGGAAAGTTAATTAAATCCATTAGTGCCATTTTATCACCCCAGAAGGCCACTGGGGTTCTTGTTTGCTTCCATTTAAAAATTCCAGACTAAATCCTAGATATCTCTTATCTCCATAATTTCATTCCTACAAAGTCTATATATAGACATATCTATATACATATATATTTTTTGGTAGTATCCTGCCTGGCTCACATACAGGGTCTCCCCCCAAAAATGTACATACACTTTAACAGTTGATAGCTCCACTGTGAAAATGAAATGCATTTTAATAAACACTGCCTTTACAATTATTAAAAGTGTGTGTGTACAGTTTTGGGGGGGCACCCTATATTTAACAGTAAAAAGTTTTAAATACTTTGTTTTATACAGGTAGGTTGCTACTAAGGTTAAAATCATACTGATACTGAATAAAAATATATTAATTGAGGGAAATGAATAATCCAGGAGGCTGCTTGTGTCCGGTACCATGCTGAAAACACGTGTATATAAAGGAGTATAATACACAGGACACAAAAGATGCAAAATATGATCAGGTTGAGCAATAAAGAAATGCAGATCTGGCCGACGAAAGAACAGGTTATAAATCTACGATTCCCTAAACCCTCCAGTGACTCCAAAGCGCGCGAATAATTTGGTAGGTAGGAGAGTCGAACGTGTCACACCAAGAGCTCAATCATTTTTTCAGCTGGCGAGTATACAATGTACATTTTAATTTTACATTTATATAGAGGAGGCCCGTTTTCCAACTGCTGAGTAATCGCCGCTGTGTCTGGTCTTTGTGCCAAGCCCTGGGAGTCATCTCAGCACTTGCAACAGGGTGAAAACACAAATTCCCTGAGTAAATGGAACCAAGGTCATGTAATTTAACAACCAATATAAAATGTTGAGGGTTTTTCAATAGAAAATCTATGGTCGTTACGACGACTGTAATTGAAATTAAAATCCCAAATGTTACGTAGTCTCTGTATTTGTAGTTCGTATAATAAAAGACACCATTCCTTTCATTCTAACACCTGGGGTGCTTTGTGTCAGCTTCAGAGAGTTTTGCATCTATAAATTTATCTTTCCAGCTGATCATAAATTACTGTGGGCAAGGAATTTATCTATTTCTTTTACTTTTCTCAGAGCAACCGCAAAGAGAGCTTATCTCAAGAGCTAGACATTTGCATAGGTAGGTTGATTTATCTCAGGGACACTTTAGAATTCTGTTACTCTGAATAATTAATCTAGCTACTGGCTATTTCAATAAAGTGCCCTGATTAAAATTTAGGCAGGGAATCGAAACGTAAACTAATACACATCAAGAATTCTCATGTGCTCTTGTGTTGCTAATCCATTGCATGCTTGGCTACATTTTCTGTGCCCCAGAAACCTAAGAAATAAAAAATAATGAGACACATTTATGCTCTGGGTAGCAAATGGAAACAATAGATATTTAATAATTTTTTATCTATATATCGGTTGGTTTCTTAATATCAGTATTATTTTGCCTAAGGGAGCAAGTTATTAATGAAATGCAACCTACTGGCTTGGTAGAGGGACAAGGCCATTCCTTCAGCACTAACAAATACTGAGCATTAGGTACAGTTCTGGTTGTCGACGGTATAATCAGAAACAGAATCTGAAAAACTGGATTGGTGGTCAAGATCTGCTTCTAGATAGCTGGTAAAACTGTAAAAACACCCCAACAGAACAAAATGACCTCAGCCATTACTGTCACCCTGAAATGAGCCAGACTGAGGGCAAAACCGTCACCTGATGGCAACCCAACAGAAAGAGAAACGATCTGGGTTCTTGATGTCATCATCATAGCTAAACTGAAGTACCCAACTCTGAGGACACCTCAGCTCCGAATCTCTGCTCCGTGAAAGCCCATTCAGAAGAGTTTTTCTTCTATCTTCAGGCAAGAGTTTTGGACATATTTTCAAAACAACAATAATGTTCAGAACTCCTACCATGAATGATTTTTCCAAAAATGCATTTAACTTGCATAATTATCAATGTCACTGTGGTCGGTGACTGTCTGATTGTGCATTAGTGCAGAATGGAAGAGAGGAATTTAGTTGGATTGGGTAAAAAAAACCATGCAATTATCTACTGTTTTCCCATTAAAAATTCTCCATCATAAATGACTTTACGCCCAAGGACTTAATAGCTGTACTGCAGCTGGCGCTGAAATCATCACGGACACGGTGGGAGTCGGAATGTGTTATTGGATCAAACTTGTGAACTTTGCTCCTTTCACAGTGACTTACCTAAAATATTGATGCTGTAACGAGTGATGTTGATAATAATTAGCAAGCACATCTGTCTGCCCTAAGATGTCTCCCTAATTTTCATGGCACGTGGCATTAAAATAGATAGTTTTCATGTACTTTTTTCTAGCTTTACTACTGAATTTGTGAAACTTCCAGTGATACCATTGGCTATATCAGCGTATAAGCCAGTAATAATCATCATGGGTTATTATTATAAAGTTTTATGCATATGTGATACTATTCTAAGGGCTTACATCTATGAAACTTGTTGTTTTTTAATACATCTTTATTGACTTCAGAGACAGAAAGGAAGAGGGAGAGAGAGAGAGAAACATCCATGATGAGAGAGGGCCATGAATCGGCTGCCTCCTGCACACCCCCTGCTGGGGATCGAACCCACAACCCAGGCCTGTGCCCTGACTGGGAATCAAACCTCGACCTCCAGGTTCATAGGTCGATGCTCAACCACTGAGCCACACCGGCCGGGCTCTATGAACCTGTTTAATCTTTCTAACAATCTTATGAAAAAGTGTCTCTGTGATCTTCATAGAGGTGAGCGAACTGAGGCTCAGAGTGATGACCAGGGGCCCTGGGTCCCTCACCTACTAGACTGTGGAGCCAAACAGTCTGACTGTACTTTTAACCACTGTGTTCGTTCCTTCTTATTAGCCAAAAAGCATACAAGTGCTAATTAAAAATAAACATTTTAAGTGGTTTTTCTCCTACTAAATGTTACACATGTGGTGTGTTTAGTATTTGAAGGAATATTTTACTTGCGTGGATTAAAATCACTTCACACCAGTGCACGAATCTGTCTTATTAAACTGAATACATATTCATCTTTTCAAGGGGTGTCATATAGTTTAGACTTAAGAAATTTCCACACTTGGAAGTTTATCTTATGCTGCATATGAGAAATTTCTTTGGAGAAACAGTCCTCCATATTGCAAACTGCCTATTTCTGAAGTTATGATCATTGTCTGGCCCATCTGCAAACATGAATTTTGGATTAAATTGTCAACGCAATTCACTGTGCTCATTTGCAGATGCATCGGCACTTTATTTAAAATCTGTTTTAAAATGATGTTCTTGAACAAATTAACTATTCAAATGATAGATTAGCCTAACAAAAAAAATACTCCCAAAGTTTCAAATGAAAAGCTTCCTATTTTCCAAAGGGAAGTTTCATCCAAGTTCGAAAATGGGACCTTAGAACAAGGAAACTTAAGATAATATTGTCATTGCTCATGTCCATGTATTAAAAATAATTAAGAAGCCACTTGGGAAAATGGATGGATTGCACAGTACTAGAATTCAGTAATTACGATCTTCAGTGTGCTATGGTATTTGGGGGGTTACATGTACTTGTGAGTCAATGTGGGTAACGGTCCCTCCGTCCCAACGCTCACACGTTGGTTACTGAATTCTTGAGGCGGAAAGACAGTAACTCTGTCCCCTCCCTGCGTCATCAGTGACTCGGAGTCTCCAGTGTAGTCCATGGATGAGTTACAGGTTTTCCGAGGAGAAGGCAGTGGTTCGTAGCAGGGTCTGGAGCCTTCCACGCAGGGCTGTAGGTTTCTTAGACTGACTCTGGCCAAAGAAAACTAAAAGAGCCTAAGTTGTCCTAGGATCAAAACGTCCAAAAATGTTGTTATTGTGGGACCTTTTAGAATCACCAAAAGAATACTTTCCATTTTTCGAGACCAGACAGGAGTCCAGGTTTTCATTTGGAGTCGTCTAGTGTCCCAGAGGCATAAACAAAGCGTCTCTGAGTCAAGAGCAGCCCGAGGGCCGTTAATTGTGATCTTCACGAAGCATGCTGCTTGTACATAAATTATAGATCAAAAGGGAAGGTGCCTTTGATTCCGAGAACATTTCCAAGCAGCATCTCACATCTATATTTCTTTCCTAGATCTAATCCGCACCCCAGTCTTCATTCCTGTACCGTCAGCGGTCCTCATTCTTGCTAAATGGAGCGAAGAGCTCTTTCTTGCAGACCCATCTCTCAGCCTTGGAGCTAAATTCCACCTATATCCCCCCCCCATATATCTAATTTTATCAAGTATGTCCTTTCTCCTCTGCATCTCCAAGCACTGTCTCAGGTCCCAAACGCTACAAATCATGAAGCATGTTTGGGCGATACACAGATAAATTTGGGATGGTAATAAATAATTTTAGCCTGGTATAATTATCATACTTGGCGACAGGTTCGCATATCTAAGAAAGTGTTAGAATTACTAACATTTGCTTCGAGCAGCCTCCTAGTAGATGTATTGATACATCCACATGCACAAAGGCGTAGTATGTGAAAAGACTGAAAACATTACCTTTGTTTAGACTTATATTCAATGTCACAGTGTCAGTGCATTATTGCATAAAATGGAAGGGGCGTTAATATTAGGAAAAAACACCCACGACAGGTAGACCAAGTAAAGAAAAGGAAACGTTTGAGGCCAAAGACGTCTCTCTCTGCAGAGATAATACAAACTTACTTTGTGGCTCTTCAGAAAAACACTCAAGTGACTATGAAGATTAGCTATTAACATTTTCACCTGAAAGAGAAACTTTCCTTTCCTCCAAGTGTTTTTGTTTTTAAATAATTTCTTTGCTGTCAGATATCAGCCCTTCCACAGTACTGAGGACATAGTAGGAATCACAGAGAAACAATGTGCTGAGGTTATTTTCCTTGGCCTGGTACCTCTGAGTTATGAAAGTCAACTGCTGAGCACAGCAGTCCTCAAAGAATTCATGCGGCGAGCAGCTGCCTACTTTGGGAAAACATGTGTTTAAAAATACCTTCTGCTGCAGGTAATTCTGCCTTTACAGTCCGATAAGTTTCAGCTGCCTTCAAGGACAAAACTCGGGAAATTAAGACGTTTCAATAGAAACTGCCCTTAATAGTTTAATGGGCAACATTAGTATTTGGCTGTGTGTCTACATGGAGTTTGCAGATCAATAATTTTGATTATCCACTCAATTCTGTCCAATAAAAATTTAGACTGATTTTCAAGGATTCAAGTTTTATTTAATTGGCCGATCACCCTGACAGTTTACAGAGATACAGCAAACTCCTTAATTTTCCTGAGTTCTAAATTTTGAATTAAAATCACATGAAGGTCCCACGTTTGGAGGTCGTCATTTTAAAGGACTGGGATTAAAGGTGACTCTTCTGTGTAGGACACGGAGAACACTCGAGATTTTTATAGTCAGTGTTGCTCCTTGATGGCGATAGTTTTTGATGGTGTCCTCAGCACTAGGCCAGACAGTCACTTCATACCAGTGACACCTGCCACATTTGTTTTTCTAACACAGCAGGCATATTTCAGTGCCTCTCGCCTTGACTTGAATGCCACAGTAAATTAATTTCCTGAAGGGCTTGGTCTCCTCTAGTCTTCATTAAACACCATGTGACACATGTTCCTTGACCGTAGCTCTTTTAAACCCCAGTTTAAGCTCATGCCCTTTTCTAGATCTGTCCTATGAAATTCCTACCTACGTCCTAAATTTTAATGATTAAAGCTGGCCTGAGTGTACGACTGAACGATAACCATTTAATGTTGGAAATTAATCCTTCATTTATGAAAACGGGAGTAGCTCGACTCGATATTAATGAGTGAATGTGGTCTTTCCCTGCGGTGGGAAGAAAGATATTTAGCTCCTAACAACTGGGCCTCGCAGCCTCTCACGGGGGGCCGGTCCTGGGCTTGCGGGCAGGGGCCTCTCTGCGGGGATGGCAGCCGCCCAGCTTTGCGGGGCGGTGCGGGGAGCAGGGGGGGGGAGGCTGCGGCCTTGACGGGCAGCTGGGCCCAGGAGGGCAGCGTTAGCATTTCCACTCGCTGGGCTGCAAACACGAGCCATCTAAGTAGCACCAGAGGCCAATGAACCAGAACTGCTGTAGTTACACTATTTATGTAGTTAAATTATTGAAAAAGATATTGCAAAGCGACCACGTCAGCAAAATAGCAGGTAGTGTTATTAGAATAGCAAATTGTGTGTGCGTCGGGGGGGGGGCGATTAATGTTCCCTTTAATGTGATAATATGTTTATGCTCAGAATACAGGCCCCAAAGTGTCTGAACTAGAAGTGCGGGGAAGGGACAGACCTGGAGCAGGTTCTCCAGCGCCGGTACGCAAGTGTCCTACCCCCATTCGCACACACCCACTGTAATTTTAAGAAGGGAGCTAAGACCTTTTTCTCAGAATGCGGCTCCTAAGACTCTTCCTGGCTTATCTGATTTTTTGCATTCTCATTTTGAACATAGTTTCTTTTATAGCTTAATCCATAAAAATGCCATCAAACGGCTGTGACCTTTTTCTTTAGTGGCTTGTTATCTGTTTTCTAACATTAGTTTGACCAACTCTCATCTGGTGGGGGAGTTATTTTAACAGAGGTGAAACAGACTGAATTCACAAGGAAAGGAAAACAGGTTTTCGGGGTGCGTGCGGGCTCCCCTCATGGTCAGGCTGGGCAGCAAGAGGGTCCCCTGTGTCCCCGTCTTGAGTCCTGTGGCTGGACTCCTTTATTAAGTAAAAACACGGGCACCAGGCTACATTAACAGGGGAACTAACAATTTAACACACGCACACGGCCGAACCCCAACCCGATGCTGAGGTTATAAAATGAGGCTAAAAGAAATAACTGAGTGAGGCATCTTTTTATACTTTTTAGAGAACTGACCTTCCTTTAATGTTACAAGATCATCTGATTTAGAAAGCCACCTGGTATACAAAGAAAAACAAAATTAAATAACATGCTTTGGGCTTGCAGTTACTTTGGAATATTTTATTTCATGACTCACTCCTCCGAGACCCTGAACTCTGCTCTTTCTCAGCATTGGTTCTGCCAGTGTCTTTTCACGTTCAGTATTCATTAGAGCTGCCCCGTGTCAGTGTGCATGTGGATGGAGTCCAGAAAACAAAAGCTTAAAAATGCTGTGAATTTGTTTAATGAAGACGATCTGAAATGATTGTATTTGTGCTGGTTTTTATGTTTGCCCATGGGATAGAGTTTTACTTTCTCTCGGAATCTGTGTACACAGCAGTGAAATGATGTAGTTATCACTGGAGACAGGCTGATGTCTTGGTTAATTTTTTACACGAGACACTAACATTAGCATCCAGAATATGCTGCTCTGTGGATACAGTATCCATCTCATTTCCATATTATTTTAGTCTAGGAAGCATGGTTATCGGTTATCTTCTCTGCT
This sequence comes from Miniopterus schreibersii, assembly GCF_964146895.1. Taxonomy (NCBI): domain Eukaryota; kingdom Metazoa; phylum Chordata; class Mammalia; order Chiroptera; family Miniopteridae; genus Miniopterus; species Miniopterus schreibersii. Next base: position 2,102,810 of record NC_138123.1, read on the forward strand.
GGCAAAATGGTGGAAAATTCCATTACAAATAAAATTATGTTTATCACCGCAAAGTACTTGATGGCCACAGTTGCTACTTTAAAATTATTTAAAGACTAATTATAACATTATTTTAGTGGGGAAGCAATTTAGTGGATAGCGTAGATTATCTTGCTTTCCTGGGAAATTTTATATTTAACCATATTTCTATATAGTGCACATTCAGCATTATATTATATGCCTTATAAAGTAAATGAAACCTAAATTGCTACATTTTGCAGAATCAGTACTTATAAATAAAATGATATCCAGGGAATTTCATTTCTACACACCAAGCAAAACCTAACGTTCGCGATGCCGTGACTTACAAACAGCTGATTTTGTGGCGCAGGAGACGAGCGAGCGTTCATAAAACGTTAAGTAAGATGCTTGGAACAAAAGCCAAGAGGATGCGTGAGCGCGTTCAGTGTCTTGAAGACTCGGAATGAAAGACTCTGGGGGGGTGGTCTTCACCCAATTCCTCTATCTGGCCTCTTAACAGAGCAGAAAAATCACGAAAATCAGGATGAAGCGTAACAAGAGTGCAGCCTTTCCTGGGGACTCTGCAGCCCTGGCTCCCTGGCTGGCACCAAACGTCACCCCCGCTTCCTTAGGCGTTCACGGTCTCGGTCAAAATTAGAAGTGGAGACCTTGGCACCAGCACATTTATTTTAAAATATTACAACAGAAGCTCTTTTTAATTCATGAATTATCACTAGAGAATCCATCTTTATGATAAACCGACATAAAAGTAAGTATAGGCTTAACTTCAATGTAACTAGACAGGGGCTATCCAGCGACATCGTATCGGCCTAACAACAGGCGTCTATTCTCTGGTTTTACCTGGAGTCCAATCTGTGCCGAACAAAACATATTATGGCCAAACACTGGGGGAAAGAAACGGAACTCTTTAAACCTAGTTGAATAAATTGCATTAGCTGATCCTCATTTATATAGAAACTCTGTTCCACTGGCTTATATCACACACATACACACACACGCACACACACACGCAGGGGTGCATGCAAATGGATTCCAATAGCCTTTAATATTTGTGTCCTTCAAATAAGCAGCCATGCTAGCGATTCTAGCAGTGACACACACTGCTAGAAAGTCACTGTCAATCACCGAGAAAAGTGACCTTCCAGGTACATACATCTTGCACCTCGCACCACCCTAGGCCCAAGTTCGTTAAAATGAGTTCCCTGTCCTTGACTTTCCTGCCGGCTGAGAACTTTCTGGAGGAAGGCTGCTCTAAAGGATGTTTGTACTATGACCATGGTTAGTATTCAAAACCCGACTGACTGACAGAGCTATTTCCCAAGTTAGTCTTTTTTAAAAAAAATCACAAGTTCTCATTCTTGACCCGGAGGCCAAAGTGTTACGCCAAGTGAGGGAGCTGGGAGGGGAAGAGGCAGGTCCTGGCCACAAACATCTCGGGAAGGTGCTAATGTCTTTGTTAGTGGCGGTGCTACTGTGGGATTTTAAGTGACTTAACAAAAGCTTTCCTGGGTTCCTTGTGAGCCTTTTTGGACAACTGCGACTTGAGTATATATGTATAATTTATATTCAGGACCGTGGTGTCTCACTATAGCAAGATAACTGCTTAAAAATAAACCCTCAAACTAGATTGTTGACTGTAGTGAGTTTTTACTTACTAACCAAATCCTAAAATAACAGAGCCTCAGGTATAGAGGGTTATTTTCCACAGTCTTTTACTTGCTCACTAGTTACCTCACTTTGCATTTGTGTTCATGTTTCCAATGAGAGTGGGCTCAGGGCTTCACAAGGAGAAACACTCCTTTTAGAATATGTGCAGCAGGGACTTTCCTATGTAAAGGGAAAGGAAAATACGTAGGAATCGCTCATATAAACGTGATAAGGTCTCATCAATACAGCCCAACTAGAGGAAGCATCTTAATAACCTGCAATATAGATGATTTTTTTTTAAAGAGTTTTTCAGTCCTTTCCAGGATATCCTACCAAAGCTAATGTCAAACACTGAGCAACCTGCCCCTTCTACCTCATGCAGGAATCAGGCTCATTTTTAATTATAATTGGTATGCAAACGACTGTTTCTAATTTAATTGAAAAGAGATGGCTTCCTACATAGAACATTTCCTCCCTCACATCTTGTTTACATTATTAATTTAGTTGCCCAATCTCTTTTTTAAAATAAATAATGCAAAGACAAGCTCTAGTCGGGCGCTTGTCTGAATCAGCATAAAATCAGTTTAAATTTATCCAGAATAACCTAAAACATTATTACCCTTCATGTGTGGAATGTGAGCCCACTTTTAGATGCTGTTATTGATTAAATTTGTTTGTATGCTTGGCTTAATCACAGTTTATATACATTTGGAAGGTTTATCATATAAACTAAGCAAAACAGCAGAACATAAAATTTCATTAAAATGTTGTATCAATCATGAGATTCGGGGGTGAGATTATTTGTTTGATTTTTTCCTTTGAGTGGAAATGTACACACCCTCAGAAGACGAAAAACACCACTATCTCAGAAAGTTCCTTAGAAATTAAGTGCTATTATCATTTACTTATGTTTTTGTTTATCATGTATAACATTCATTTATTCATGTGCATTATTTTAGCAGCTATAATTGTATTTCTCATTAGAAAATACAATAAAATTGTATCAATAAGTTCTTTAGTTAGGCTTAATCTTTCATGCTGTGTTTTGTATTAGTTTTGTTTAAGTTGCTTGTTTTAAGACAAGGTATGTTGCTTTAGGATCCAGAGGAGAAATATTCTCTATGCCTCTGGTTTCTGAATTTCTTTTCTTCTTTTAAAAAATCACTTCATTACAAGAAAATTAGCCAGAAAATTGCACAGTTCCAAACAAATCCTTTTTATAAACACAAGGGCTCATTTACCATCGTCTTTTTATAGTTGTGTTTCAAAGAGTGTTCCATCCACTAACCGTAGCCTTCCTGCCAAAAACTAGAACACACGGTGGTTGGACTGTTTAATATTCCACAAACAGAATCCGGTTTTGTTTCTGAACTTAAATGGTATCTACCATTTTGCTTCATGGAAACTTTAAACTCATTCCTTTATGAGTTATTTCAGTTACCCAACCCCCCAAATCCAATGCAAAAAACATCAAAAATGAAAAACTGTTGTTGTTGTGTGTGTTTTTTTTAAAGACCCTGTCTTCCATTTTTTTTATGTTATTATTTCTGAAATTAAATTTATCCAACCGGCTCCTTGGAGAGGAGGCCTGTCCGATCTCCAGCCCCAATTCCATTGGAGATCAGGGGTAACAGGGAAGGAGCTACTTCTGGATGTGGCTTGTTCAAATGTACTGTCTGCTTAATTATTTTTTGTTTCTTTCAAAAATGTGTTAATTTGGACCCCCTGGTGGTTTTAGCTAAAGTACTGATGTACCACTTATTTTTCCAACCTCACCATTTATTTGAGATGTTAATGCAACACTGTCCTCCATTCAATTTATTTACCCCCTAAACCAAGTGGGCAAATTGCTGAGGGCAATTTGGATATTTAAAACATCATTCGAGGGCCATATGAAATTATCAACTTAAAAATTAGCTATGAAAAAAGCTCCTCGATTTATTGAATTTCAAGTCCCACCTGCGGTTGCCTTGGCAGGACCAGACCAAAGGATTTCTCAGGCTGTATGTGGCCCGCGGGCCCGACGTTCCCCGCCCCTGATTGAAACCAAGGGCGGCCCGAGCCAACTCCACCATGGACAGGAGATGAGTGCCCTGCAGTTTCTACCGATAGTGTGAGCAGCATGCATGCGGCTGTGTTTTACCAATAACTACCACTCTTCAACCATTTTGTTTTTAGTTCAAGGACTAAGATTCTGAGTTTGCACGTTTCCTAAGTGGGAAAGCCAGGAAGAAAAGCCAAGATCGTTTGTGGTGGTGGTGATGTTTAAAGTGAGTTCTGTCGTTGGTGAGGTGGGACATCTGTTAGGTGTGTTTATGCTGATATGGCCAACGTGCCGCTGGCAGTGGGACGATCACCGCGGAGGAAACCCTCAGGGCCTCAGCACAACCGGGGGAGCTGGGACCGTGAAGACTGAACAGGACTGGCAACGGCCGGAGGGAGGCAGGGAGGAGCAGATGTTTGAGAAAATGTATGTATTTTAGGAAATGCAAACGAGGGAGTTCTGTCAGCAAAGGAAATAGGAAAGAGTGGATTATAGAAGAGGCAGAAAAACTACAAGTGTACATTATACTGAAATGTAAGAGAGGAGAATTGGAGCGACAGAGATAAAGGAGAGACAGAGGAGAAATGCTGTCCAGTGGACAAAGAGTGTAAATGAAACGAAGGTGGATATGAGACTTGGGTCATCGCTGTTGACCAATGACAGTGAAACTTCCATGACACGGTGGGTGTTGAATCTAGGTGACTAAGTACTGTGGGATGCCCTGAAAGAAATTAAAACTATGATGTAAACAATGAATAACAGGATTGCACCCAGGTTTCCTCTACAGGAAAAATTTAAATAATTATTAGCTTTATGTCTCAGAGAATTTGACAGTTTTCAAACATCACAAAATAACAACACACTGTAATAAACAATAGAGGACATACATGTTTGGGAGGCTGTCTTTGCTTGTACGGAGGAGGACCGTCTGCCGAATTTCCACCCGTTTTGCTCTCCGTGTAGACCAGCTCTTGACCACACAGAGGCCACCTCCTCGCCTCGCTCCCGGCTGTGGTAGCTTCAAATCCTTTCCACAAATAAGTTTTCAGCTCTGCTCACTCTGCTGACATTTGCTTAAATTGCCAACCTATAGCAGATGGCTGAGTATTCCAATCAAGGGATTTCGTACAAATCAACAAAAATCTCTGGCCAGAATCTCTAGTTATTGTTGGGAAAAAAAAGAAAAAAAAGAAAACACCCAGAACCATATGTTCAGTATCCTGCCTGCTTTCCAATAGGAGGTTTGCATGGCATTTAATTGTCCCGCCGTCCTTCACTGTGTCAGCAGCTCTGAGCTTCATGCAGCCGCAGCCGGTCTCCTTTGCATTAACGAGCTGCCTGGGTTTTTTTAAAAAATTAATATGTTTTTATTGATTTCAGAGAGAAGGGAGAGGGAAAGAGAGAAACATCAATGATGAGTCATTGACTGGTGGCCTCCTGCGCGCCCCCTGCCGGGGAATCGAGGAGCCCGCAACCCCAGTATGTGCCCCCCTGGAAATGGAACCATGACCTCCAGGCTCATGGGTTCATGCTCAACCACTGAGCCACGCCGGCCGGACTAAATACAGTATCGTATCTCTTCCTTCCAATTAAAGCTCAATATTCCCTTAATGAAGGGACATGTGTATATGGTTTTCAAGTTTTAACTCTTTCATTGACCTAAGATAAACGAACCTTCCATCCATTGCTCCCAAAGCATAAAATACCACATGATGCCTATGATAAGCAGATGCAGGATCTAACTCAAGTTCTCAGGTGAGCTGAACGTCAGACAATCCGTTTTTCTCATAATCAAGATGAGAACTTGAACACGTACATTGTACGAGTCCAACAGCAGCTTTAAATGGATTTGATTCTCTCAGCGATACATTAAAATGCAGCTAAAATATATATCTATGATTATAGCTTAATTTGCATGTAAAATAATGTAATTGCTGTACGGCAGTAAGACAGGGTGATTATGTAGCAAACTGTATGTCATAGTTTATGTCTGTTGAAATAGCTCCAACACCTTGTTTTAAAATAAATGACCTTAAATAGAGGTCAATGGCAAAGCGTTCGTACATTAAGACTTGCATCTGAACCTTTTTTTCTCCTACACATCTTAGCAACAAAACACAAGTTATCTACACAGAATCAAAGGTACACATACATTTCAATCTATACATAACCTAAATTTATAACCACGATGCATTCCTCGAAATTGCATCGCAATTTAGTGCCTGGGAAGTGGGTGATGCTTTCCCATAAAGGAAATTATGAAATCGCACGAGTTTGCATTCCTCATGGGTCCCTCTCTATACAATCATAGGTAGGATCAATAACATGCTCTAAGGTAAAGACAAAGCAAGCACAGCTTCTGCAGGTACCTGGGAGAGTGAAATTAGGTATCGGTTTCCAGTGATAAAGGAAAAACTATGCCCTTCCCTTGAAAATTTGATCTATCAGGGCACACATGCCGTAATAAATATTAAAATTCAATGAATGAGGCTTTTGTTCTGCAAAGGTCCTTCATGAAATTATTTGTTTGCCAATGTAAAAATAAATGCTGTTGAGAAAGTTTATTCCTGTTTTCCTCGAGGTAAACGTTCTACTCGGAAGAAGCCTTTGAAGCCTCCCATTTGGTCTTAAGTTCGCTTCAAGGTTCTCTAAAGGTATCCAATAAATATTTTAGGGTTGGTCAGAATCGCTTCGCTGCTTCCCTCCGAAATGGTTATAGGGAAGGAGAACCCCAGCAGCCCTGGCGGGGGCTCAGCTGTTTGCAGCACCGCCCGGTGCCCCGAAAGGCTGCGGGCTGGATTGCAGGCCGGGGCGCACGCCCAGGCTGCAATATTGTGAACTCCCAGACAGTGCTAATGTAGAGAGACCTTTCAGAGAAACCCCGGTCCAATATAATCAGTCTAATCGAGCCAGGCCTCATACACACATCCCTGAATGTATCATCACAATGACTGTCACCCTTGGCCCCCTCTAATGCAGGGCACCACAGTGACAATTTTATAGGGAGTGAAATCATGCTGACAGCAGGCGGTGTCTTCCGAGCAGAAAAGGGGTGTCACACTCAATTAGCTCTCTGGGGCTACGGCCAGAGGAGCCGGGTGAATAGCTGTATTATGAACTCACGAGTCCCCTTGCAGTTCAAGGTGTGTGACTGGGGAGACTGCGCTGGAGACACCCATCAGGAGGGGGGTTCGGGGGGGGGACCGTAAAAGGCATGGAAAGGAGGGAAACCCAGCTCCTCCGGACGAATATTCCTCAGTGCAACCTGCCCTTCTGTGCCATCCGATGATCTGATCCGCTCACTTCATAGTCATATTTTTCTCTGTAAATTGTGCTTATTACTCCCCTTTTATCATTGCTCCATTTTTCAATCTTACCGATATAATATTATAGTCAAATTTATGATTCACTTCACTACAGCTGTATTTAGTAACTTTATGCAAAGCTTTTAACACACTTTCAGGCTTCCATCGTTTGACATCCTGCTAACTTCCCCACATAATAGTTTAAGTGGAATATTTAATAGTGTTGCAAACAAAAGCATTCCTGAAAATGCTCTTTTTGAAGGAGCATCTCTAAATTTCTTTCAATAGCTGCAAGCTCTGGATTTTGCATTCTTTCTTCTTTCCTTTTACTTATTTTTGGTGTCTAGGAAACAAATGTAGAAGTAATTTTCTAAGTACCTAGTTTAGTATACTGCTCTAAGGTAAAATAAAAGCTAGAATGTATTTGTGACATGTCAGAAATTAACGTCACCAAGATGTGTTTAAAAGGCTGGCTCAAAATGTCCATGTTAATCACCAACTCTGCAGACTATCATAGGCTGGGGTGGCATGGCCTGGTCTAGGCTGCCAGCCACGGTTAAAGGGTAAATTCTCACTTCCAACTCCTATCTCTCTGATTTAATTTCATTTTCACACGTTTTCTTACTGAATGATTAGGTGATAACTCATCACTTCCCCACGTTTAATTAGAAGCAAAGACTTTTTATTAATAAATAATCTAAATAGTCATTCTTTTTCCTTGAGGAACATTATACTAATTTGAACAATTTAATTTTTCATGTGAGCACTGCCCTCCCTGGGCTGCATCCTCGATCTCTCTCGCACTGACGGAGTTATTTATGTCCCACACCTGGACTTCGATGGATATATAAATAAGCATTTTTATGTTAAAATCTTAAGAAAGGTTCTTTTAAAAAATATGAAACTCCTTGCTTACTTGGCAGGTAAGCATTATATACATTTAATGCACTGTATTCAACCCCACAAATTCTATTTTTTAGTTTAAAATGTGCATGCAATTTTTAATAGATAATGCTCATGTCACAAAACTCACAAGGACTAAAATATATTTCTCTTGAATTCTGTTCCAGCTTCTGGCTGACACCACTGTTTTTCTATCCCTTAACCTCTATCCCATGCATTACACAATCCGTGCACACACACATCTGTTTCTGTTTTTGTTTGCTTGGTTTTGGGTAACAGTTACATCAAACTGTTCATATTGTTCTGCGTTTGCTGCTTACAGTTAAAACTCTCCCGTAGACATTTCTACAGAGGACACAAGTAGTTTCCTCACTCTTAGGGGTCAGGGAGGTATTTCATGGGTGTGGGGTGATTCACGGCGCTCTCAGCATTATATTGCTTCCAATAATCTTTAGAAGAAAAGAATTCCCTATGATTAACGTTATAAATACATTATTTTTTTCCAGGCTTTCCATGATATCTGTAGGAAGTTAACCAATTATGGAATTTCTACATTAAAGCCATATTGAGTTTCAATAGGGATTCTTAATGACCCCCCAATGGATCTTCAGTTTCATTACCACCAACATGTGAAAATAACTCAGCAAAACAGTGTTATCCAACAGTAAGTGACATATACACATTTTATGCAGAATGTACATATTTTAATTCCTTAATAAAGACATGTTTAAAGAGAGTTTTCTTTTTAAAATGAAGACAGTTGTATTTCTACCTATATTATTTTATTGTATATATGATGTTAGGTTTCACTGTCACAGTCTTTTATTTTAAACCCACAATTTTCTTATGAAGTTCAACAGCCACTAGCAAAGCAGGCCTGTCAGTCTTGATGGTATCCTTTTAGCCATGTTTCTTTTAAATCCAACATCATCCCTTGATGCAGTAGAGAAGTTTTGACAGAAAAGAAACACAGATTTAGTTTGAAAGAGGGAGCACACAAATTTTGTAACCAAAGGGAAACGCTAATGGACATGTGGAGATTATCACTGTAACTTGGAGTTTGGGGAATTTTTTTTTTAAACACAAAGTTACAAAGAGGAAGCTGCTGTCAGTTACTTTAAGAGCAGGAGAGAGTAGTAACAGGCACACCAGCAGCTTTCCAAAAAATGTCATGAAAACGCCGACAACATATGTGAAAAATATGAAGCAATAATAGAGAAAAGTGTAACAGATGAAGGAATAACAGGATTATTTCTTATCATTTGCATCTCATTAAGATTATGACTTCTTCTGAGAGTCATATTCTATAATCATTTTTATTGAAATTATTGCAGAGGAAATAAATTAACATCTCGCTGGCATATCAAAAATAATTATATTGCAATCAAAAGAGGAAACGTATTTTCTCTTGTTCCTTGAGAACTGGGTGTCAGTCTCATTCTTCTTGTAAAACTAAAAGGGTGGCTCTATATTTTACAGCTCAGCTGATTTCCAGTTTCAAAGATCGTTTTTATCAGACTGGCTGAAAGAGATTTTGTTCTATTTGTAGCTCTCTCCATTTCCTCAGGTTTTCCCTAAGTCATGGGGAGCTTATAAACCATACATTTTCTTGTTAGTCTTGGAACAGATAAAATATGTTGTAAGAGCATTTATCTAGAAAAATTTTTAGCAATATCCAAAAGAGTTTGGATACGTTGGTTTTAAAACCAAGAGACAATTAAAGATAATTTCCCCCGGTCACACTGTGTGTGTGTGTGTGTGTGTGTGTGAGCACACACATGTCTCCTACAGTAAAACAAAATAAAACTCTTATTACATTGCTACTGGATAATGCTTGGCTGGATGAGACCACGGCGAGTCTGACCACGAGCATGAGAAGCTAAAAAACTACAGAGCAAAAGATTATTCAAACTGGAGTTTAGGGCACATGGGAAAATTACTGTGTGGAAAATGTGTTTGTGCAATAAAATCACAATATCCGTGGTGGGCAAAAAGATTGTAAATCAGATGCTCAAGTTATGACAGTTGTCACTAGGCAACAGCTAAATGGTGAGGCAAGTACAGCGGGAAAAACGAGAGAATGTTCTTGAAAGGACTGAGGCCTATAAAGACGGGTCAGATGGTGTGGAAGCGGGAAGCGGGATGGAAACTTAATGCACCCGCGTGGCTACCGTGCTGTTTCCTTGCGGGCCTTTCCCGGCTGAGGGATGGTTTTCTAAACAATGGCTCTCCACGGACGGATAGTTTAAAAGGTCGCTTCAAATAAGGAAGGACCTATTTTAGGTGATAAAGGAGTCAAACAGTGACAGAAGCCACGCCTGGCTAGTATCTCAAATTAAATGGGACAGCCACCTGTATGGAGGCCACCTTCCAGATTGCTCCCCATGCGTCCGTGCCCACCATCATCAAAATGAAATGTTTCAGGCATTACAGAGAAAAAGGGAGGCCGTGGGATGTGGCTGTGCGGGTTCGAGGCTATCTGAGGGGTGCCTCCCGGGTCTGGATGGCGTGGAAACCAGCGGGTGTCAACTTGTGATGCTGAGAGCGGAATAACGTTAAGTGGGCTGTAAGCATTACACAGTGTACAAGTATCATGAGAGGAATGCAAAAGTGCCGTTTCATTACTTTTCATTCTGAGATTTTAAACTTGTGTGTGTGTGTTAGTGACAGAGAATCACTTAGAATCAGCCAAACACAGAATTTTTTAATTGATTTTTTAAAATATATGTTTTTATTGATTTCAGAGAGAGGAAGGGAGAGGGAGAAACGTCAATGATGAGAGTCACTGACCGGCTGCCTCCTGCAGGCCCACGCTGGGGGTCGAGCCCACAACCCGGGCCTGTGCCCTGATCGGGAATCGAACCGCGATCTCCTGCATCCCAGGTTGATGCTCAACCGCTGAGCCACGCCGGCCGGGCCAAACACAGAATGTAATGCAAGGTTTACTGGTATTGGGCCCATTACTTAACACCATTTACATGATGTTTATGGAAAAAGAAAATTTAATATTTTTATGATGAATATGCACAAGGATAGCTACATTACCACGGAATGTGTATAGTTTCAGGGTAATTGGTATTTTCAGGCAGCCTAGTAAAATAAACCCGTTGCTCCTGTTAGGCAGGGCCACTGTTTCCCTCCTTTATAAGGCCTGGCCGACGCCCCACCTGGCAGCGGAGCCTGTCACTGCGTTGCACCATCCAGATGGGGTCACTGCACTTTCCTACGTCTCCTGCTTTACGAAGCTCAGGTTCTGAATGAACAGGGCCCCTGCCCTAATGGAATTCTCCCCTGGGGCACATCAAGTCATTTTACACCACGGCACACTAAGAAAGGCAATTTATGGTGTGTGACTGGCTCTAATGCGATGTTTTCACCATGTCATTTGTTTTCCATTGGTCAGGAAAAAAGACATATGAACTACACAGGAATCTTTTTATTGCACTCCACGGGGGTTTCTAGTCTACTAGCATGCTGGTGAGACACACTGTTTTCTAAAGCTTATGGAAAAAATGATGTTTAAAAACATCTTTTATCTTCAAATCTCTATCAAGAATGTCTACACCATTCCAAAAGGGCATTTAAATTTTTAAAAATTGCAAGCGGCTTACATAATGGGCTTTTAGAGATAAATGTTTGCTTAAAACTTTCATCAGTACTTATGAACCATTTTCAACGATTATAGTTCAGATTTCTGAAAACTCTGTGATTCAAATATAAATCAAATAAATCCCAAGTGACGGCTCAGATTGTATAATTTAAATCAATAAGGCCCTATTGCTAGTTATTATGTCTGTCCTCAATCACAGTATTTGGTTCCCCTATTTGGGTTTCTAAAAAATTACCAGCTAAACATGTAAACATAGCTGTGGAAAAAATATTTATCATCATATATCACGTGTTTATGCTGTTTACGTGACATCTCCAGTCCAGCTAGGTTTTCTGCTTAAGAGGTAGCCACCACCCTCTTCGCTTGCCACTCTCGGGTCGCGCACAATCTCTTTGGTGGTGTTTTCGTTCCATGTTTAGAATTATTAGTTTCAAAAAAAAAAGAATTATTAGTTTCATGCACTCGCCCATCTTTCCTTGGCCTCCATTTCTTGGCCTTCAACGTAGCGGCTCGTTCAGAGTCTCAGCACCCGGCCAGGACGCGCAGGAAGGAGTGAGGGGGTAAAACACGGGTGGGGCGAGGCAGACACTGGTGTCTATTAAAGATGACAATGTGCTCCGGAGCTTATACTGTGTCCACTGGGTCATATGGTAGCTGAACGTTTGGTTTTTCTGAAGGAAAGCTGCAGAAATATTTGTTTTCTTTTAACGATCCCACCAGCAAAGTATGGGGGATCCAGGTACTCTGCATTCTCACCGGCACTGGGTGTCAGTGTGTGTGTGTTTATAGATACTTTACCAGGGGCAGTGATATCCCCCTTTTTCAAAGCTGTGTCTTACTGTCACTGTGAAACGTTTTAATTCACATTTCCCAAACAGCTATTTTCATGTTTGCTATTTATATATCTCATCCATCAAAACAACATATATGGTATACTGATATCTAAACCTGTCAAACACTTTTTTAAAAAAAAAGTAATAATTCGTTGCTGTGCAATTCCTCATTTTTGTTAAAAATGTTACAATATTCCCTTTTCTTAGAATTCTCCACATCAAAGTCTACTTCTTTATGCAATGCAGCAAATAACTCGTAGGAGTTTTGAAATATGAAGCCGGGACATCCACAGGACAGTGAACCCCAATGAGCGTGGTTCCTCTGGGCAACATTTCTCAAATAAATATGCAGAGGGTCTCGGACGGGGGGAGCTGCTGTCTGCCGAGTGCCCTGAGGGGCGCCTGCAGATGCCGCTTCAATGGCTCCTCCCGAGGTGGCGGTGACCTCCAGTTCTCTCTGTAAGTGCCCTATGCAAATGTGCTTATGGTGCCTAAGTTGTCCCCCCCTGCCTTATAGGAAGCTGTGCAGAAAGAGGGGATGCCTCAGTCACACGTTTACAGAGTCACAGCCACAGCTTTTTAAAACAGGTCTCAAGGACACATCTTTCATTCGTTTTATTTTATACAGTTCTTTCAATTCTTTGACTGGCTCCCTTCCAGTTCTCTCTTTTTCTTAGTTGATGGGAAAGAAAATAAGGAAAGCTGGCAATAGGGGTCCCTGGGGGGCTGTATAACAGGGTGACACAGAGAACACAGTGAGCTGACGCTCACTTCAAATGTATTAGGGGCTGATTGATGTCTTAGGCTGGTCTCTAAGTTTTTGGAAAAAGTTTCAAGCAAGAGTATGATTTGCTTTGGAGCGTGGCACAGACTGTCTGTTTCCTATTGTGCACCTCACTGTGGTTTTGAGTGTGTAGGGGTGTGGGGGTGTGTGTCTCAAAATCTGACCCACGAACACTTGCATCAGGATTCCTTAGAGAGATTGATATAAATGCAAATTTGTAGTCATATCTCATAATAATCAGAGGACAATCTCTGGGTTTGAGCTCCAGAATGTGTATTTTTGCCAAGATCCTTGATAACTTTTAGACAGTTTGAGAACTACTGGCTTACCAGCATGCTGGTAATAAATACATTTTAATCTGCCTTTTCTTTGCTCATGATCAAATTATTAAAACTCATTTTCAAGTTAATGTTAGTATAGAGTTGTAACATTCTTCTAATACACTGAAAATGTGATACAGTCTGTCAATATTTTTAAAGTGAAAAAGGATAAGAAAAGGAAACTGTGAAAATTTAAGTTTTGGCATCCTCATGTTAAATTTTAAATATGTGTGAAACAAAGATGCCCCCCCCCCAGTGGGCCTGATATGTAGATCCCACCCCCAGCAAACAAGAGAATTGACAGCCATCCCATAGATACCATGCTCTCCTTATGACACTGTGGACCCAGAAAGGAGAGATTCATTTGATGTGAACCCTGAGAAATAATTCATCTGCTGAGATGGACTCCCCATGGTCAATGGAGGGCCCAAATTCTATAAATAATGAGAGTCTAGCAGTCATATGCTAACTGGCTTCTCGCCCACTCTGTACACCAGGAAGAGCTTCTGAATTCTTGGTTCCCACACTGTGACCTGCTGTTAATGCCTCTGAGTTAACTATTAGAAGGGAGTTAGTAGTTTGATCTTTCAACCAATGGACTGAAACCTGTCCCGTCCAATCAATACTGCTCCATAACAACCAGTCATAAAAGGTGATGCCAACCAATCACAAAGTATAATGCCAACCAGTCATAAAGTATAATACCAACCAATCAGAAAGGGTAATACCAACCAATCATAATGTATAGTACCGACCCATGGGAAAGCATAAGACCAACCAATGAGAAAGTATAATACTAACCAATCATAAAGGTAATACCAACCAATCAGAAAGTGTAATACCAACCAATCAGAAAGGATAACACCAACCAATCATAATGTATAATACCAACCAATCAATGTATAATACCAACCAACCATAATGTATAATACCAACCAATCATAATGTATAGTACCAACCAATCATAAAGTGTAATACCAACCAATCAGAAAGGATAATACCAACCAATCATAACATATAATACCAACCAATCAGAAAGGATAATACCAACCAATCATAACGTATAATACCAACCAATCATAATGTATAGTCCCAACCAACCATAATGTATAGTACCAACCAATCAGAAAGGATAATACCAACCAATCATAACGTATAATACCAACAATTATAGTACCAACCAATCACAACGTATAGTACCAACCAATCATAATGTATAATACCAACCCATGAGAAAGTATAATACTAACCAATCACAAAGGGTAATACCAACCAATCAGAACTATGAAATTCAGATCTATCAGAACCACAGGAATTTGGATACCTCATTTACATAAAACATACTTAATTAGGAACCCGGGCAGGAACTTTCTGTATAAAAAATAAGTGCACTCACCTTTCTCCGCGGGGCACACTTCTGGTTTCTGCTGGAGGCTGCTTCTCCCGATGTGCAGACTTACCTGAATGAAGTCTCTCCTTTTCTCTCCAGTATCCATAGATTTGTTTGCAACACCTTCACCCATTTGTTCGACTCCCCCCTCCAGCCACAAATGCAAACGGCCTTGGAACCCAGGCCCCAGCATGAACCCTCTAGAGCTGCCTTCCCATCAGGCCTGAGCTCTTCACACCTAGCAGAGCAGCAGCCCCTCTCTGCACAGCCCCTCTGCCCACAGTGCGTGTGTTCTGCTCAGATCACCGCCACCACCCTGGGACCTGTGAAAATTCAGCCTCAGCCCCCTTGGAAACTGAAGGTTCGTCAGTAGCAAAATCCTCAAATAACTTCCATCAGTCTACTAAATCGTCCCTTGGAATTTTTGACCGTCTCTGAAACCAGGCTGTCTGCCCCACGCCCAGCCCCCCTGGCGACGGACCCCCGCAGCGCACTCAGTGAGGGAATCGCGTGACATTGCCCGCAGTACTCACGCTTGCCGGCCTGGGTCACGGTGGGCGTCGCTTCCAGACCTGCCGGTGATGCACAGCCCTGGGAAAGAACGAAAGGTTTCAGAGGCCCCTTCCAGATAGGTCTATCTTGATGCAAGCATGTCCCTGCATTCTGGGCAGTGCCTCGAACTCGCCACACCTGGGCGACCAGCTCTCTCCCCAGCGCTAACTGTCATCACTTCTCGTGATGTAATAACCTCCTGGGGGGATCTTCCCAGGCCTCTGGCTTGTCAGCCTTCAGGTTCCTCACTTCCAGCCTTTAGGGTCCCTGCCACCCGCTCCTAGAAGATTCCACGTAAAATCGTTAATGTCATACTCTTTAAAAAATGTATCATCTTTTCCTCCTACAATCACTGTCTTTAGGAGGAAACGTACAAAACTATCTGAATAAAATGTTTACATATTTAACAAAATGCTAATAGCAACATTTCTATTAGTTAAAGTATAATTAATGAGATTTCATAGATTGATGTATCTGTTTTTACATTAAAAATTTTTTTTAAACGTGTAAATTTTGTCTTAGCAGAGAAATTACATATGCATTTATTTATATACTTTTTTATAGCATGTATGAGTGATGGATTTATTGCTAATTCTTTTAGTAGAGTATGTTGCAGTTATTTCAAAACATTGTTCATACAATAATTTTTTCAAAATTCAGGTTTTTCTCATTGATATGTGTCATTAAAGAGGTGACTTGAGGAACCAAATGAGTACAGCTGGGCCTGCCCCACTGGCCCGGATGAACTAACAGCAATGAAATTTACCTTTTGACATGAAAACACACACACACAAAATCAGGACAACATATGAAAAAAGACGGTATTTCAATGCTGGGCATCAGGCAACACAGGAAAGAGGCCCCTGAGAGAGGGAGACTTAGGAGGTTAGACCTACATTCACCCTGATTATTGTTGAGTTTCCAGGATTTAACTCAGAGGGGTTGGGTCCAGATGAAGCTCAAAGTTGGTTTCTCTGAGCCTGGGAGATGGAGCCCACACCCAGGGAGACCAGGGCAGCCAGAGTTAGAAGACAGAGGACCAGAGAGGACAGAGCTGTGCAGACACAGCACCCTAGGGATCCGAGAGGCTACCCCTCAAACGCGGAGCATGTGATGCAACTGATCAGCACACACCTGTGATGAAGGGCTGGGGAAGGAACGTTCTGGAAGGAATGGGGGCACCGCGCCCAGTGCTCACACGGGGCCAGGAGTGGTGCCTGCTGCCTTCATCCAGATTTTGCCTTTTACTTTAATTAGTGCCTCATGCACGTTGCTCACTGTTAGTATAAATACCAACAGAAAACCAGCCTGCTTCCCAGTTAAAAAATGCACTTAGCTTCTCTGATGTGTAGTTTGGCCTGTTGCCATCCTCAAAGTGCCACTCGTGTGCCTGCACTGTGTGAAATGCCTGTCCCATTTCCATCACGATGAGCTCCCGGGGGGAGGGGGAAGCAGGCTCTCTAAAATAGTCTGGGTCAGTAAAAAGAAAATTCTGTTAAATATTATTGTTTCAAAAGTATTTCTGTACCTCACTAATTGTTCTATGCTGGGCAGGACGTGTCTCTATGATAATAAAACATGCTCTGCCCCCAGTGCCTTCATTCCCTCCACCGGGAAAGCTGCTGCAGGTCTCTGAGGTGAGCATGTTTATCCTGTGTCCCTCTGCTGACATCTGTCCCCCACGGTAAGCACATTAGACAGTGGTTTCTCTATGGACATTTGTTCTCACTGAAAGTTTTGGTTTTCTCTTCCGGTGAATCGTGCCCTCCAAATGTCCACTGGATGTTCAAACTGTGCCTTTTGAAGTTGTCAAAGGGATTGTTTCCACTTAGAAAGTGAAGTCTCTCTCGTTTGAGGGCTTTTTTGACAACACCCCTTTGGTATTCTGTGGGTATGTGCAGGCTTCTGCTCAGTGGGGTGTTCGCTAGCTTATGATGATTATAACGTTATTTGAATTAAATGAGTAATTTATTGAGATAGCTCACAGACCTCCTGGAAGCATTAATTAATTTCACTCCATTGTGATCTCTTCTCTCGGCAGGTCACGCTTTTGAAATTTTTTTTTCAGAAACAGGAAATATGTAAGTGCTTAACTACATGAGAATGGTGCATTGTTATTTTTAACCAAATGACTTATCTCAATTTAGATAGACAGATATTTTCCTTATTTTCAATAACTAAAACCAACAAAAACATTAATGGAAAAGGGAAATAATACAAAAATCATTTTTTGAGCAAGCAGCCATTCTAAGTTGCAAATCTAGATTCTTGAAAAACCACAGTTCACAAGTATATTCGCTTTTTGCCCTTAAGGTAATCTAGTTAAACTTTAGAAGCACGTTCCTTTTATTAATGGAAATGAGGCAGCCAACCTTTTGGCTGGAGAGCTTGACAAAGGGCAAAATGTCCAGCCTTTATGGAAATCGAATCTTGAAATTAAATTCAAACAACACAGGAAAAGAGACATTCAGCACCTATATTAGGATATATGGATAGCAAGTGTGTCATTAAACCAATTAAAGTGGTCTCATTTAATTTATCATGACCTTAATAATACAGCCACTCTTTTAAAATGGGACAGGTTGTAAATATTTCTACAGCTAAGAATCCATGGATTTCGGTATATTACTAAGTAAAAATGCCCAAATTATCCATTCTAATGGTGCACTTTGACCTAATTGGAGATAAGGGGTAAATAGGTCCTTGTAGACTCTGTAGATAATCTCTGAAGATGAAGCCGAATTAATTTTCTTATTGCTAAATAAAAATGTTTATAAGGTCAGTTTCATAGGCATATAGAAATAAGTGTACAGGACAAATTATTTTTACTTCTTGTAAAAAGTAAAAGCAGAAAGGGGAAATATTAACTCATTACTTTTAAAATGTTCATAAATATTTCAATTAAAAATAAATATCTGCCATAATTAAGAAAGTTAGTTTGTTCTTAAGGCAACAGCCAGTCCCAAAGATCCTATCAGTAAATTCAATGAAAGCCTAGAAACTTCTTTAGGTTTAGATATAAATAAAAAAATTAACAATTGTTTTTTGCTTTCAGTTTATTTCCTGATCTTAGTTCTGGCTTCATCAACTAGATTAAAAAAACAAAACATAAACACACACTTTTGTGAGAGAGTGTGCGTCTGAGTTGGGTGTGTACGTAAGCATCACGGCCTCAAGCATAATTGTTGTGTAACAACATCGCTGCCACCAACAAAATTAACGTAGCGACTTAGAGTAGAAGTTCCCGCTAACGAAAGTAGCCAGGCCTGAATACTGGTCTCGACAGACAACATAAACACAGAAAAGGGAAGTAACATGGAAGTATTTTTATCCCTCGGCCCATGATCATATCTGAGCGACTCTAAGGTGAGTTATCCTTCAGCTCTCACCCTTAGTTATTTGCATCAAATCACTTGTGTTAAAAACGTTAACATTCCCATTGTCCCAAGGAATCTGCTATTGACAACTGGGTGACTTTTGGCTTCAATATTAATACGAAATGTATGTGCACGAAACGCAGCAGCTTCATTTCTACTTCCATGCTCCATGGCTATACCCTCTACAAAGGGCCTCAAAGTGAATCTGAAAGATTACTAGTCACGTCTATTTTTGGCGACCAAAATTTTCCAGGGGAAAGACCTTCTTTGTAAACGGGGTAAATGCAGAGATCCAGGAAATAAGAACAAACCATGTTATCCCTTATATTGTCTTGTCTAAAATCTCATTGCAATTTTAGAACCTCTGAGTTGTGAAAAGACTTACTCGAACTCTCCACAATAATTCCATCTGGGAACCAGAAGAATGTTTAAAACCAGCGCTCCGAATTTTCTGGGTGAGCGAAAGAGTGAGTTATGTAGTATATTTGTTCCACAGGCTGCTCATTAACTGCTCTTCTCTGTCCAATTCGAAGCCGGGCTCCCTAAATCAAAAGTTGGGAAGCATCTGAGGTTTTTAGGAAGTTTCCCGTTGTGCCCTGGTTAGTATTTTAAATATAACTGCTATTGGCAGTTCCCTTTTGCACTGTTCACAGAGCAATGGGTTCAGTATCCTCGTGGAGCCGGAGTAAGAATCTGAGGCTAAAAACATTTTCTAAAAAGGGCGAAAAGAAGAAAAGCAGTAGAACTGAGTAGTGCGGGGGAGAGAGGACATGGGACTGTTCATGTTTTAAGTATTCATTTATCCCCTTGAAAGCAGATAAATATTTTAACAGAAATACCATCGCTTACTTATATATTTCTATTCTGGTTTTGGAGCTCATCATATAAAATTAATAGCCAAGATGCCATGCACTTTATTAAACGAGAAAACTACAAATGCACACAAACCCTGTTAAGCTCAATACTACAGTTCCATTTCGGGTGACATTATTTTAGTGACAGTCACTGGTTTTGGTGGTTTAGCACAACATCATGAAAATACGGGTTTTTCACAACTGTCAATGATAGCCATAGGGTCCCTGTCACTCCCCATTTATACACCCCGAGTAAATGTCCTAAGCAAATGTCAGCTGAAGTTTTAAGTATGGACCGGCGTCAATTGTTTAAGTAGCTGTCGTCTGCTGGTATTCTGAGAAGGGAAAGGAATACTGCTTCACTATTTGGTTGGAAATTGCAGAAAACCACTTCTAAAAAAAGTCTCTCCTGTCCAGAGACTCCTCTTCGGTAGCTGGTTATGGCAGTGGCCCAAGGATGTCAAAGAACCTAGAATTTTCTAACGTTCTGCTCCATCATCACTGAGCCATGGTGGCTCTTTTGAGTCCACCTGAAGCAAAAGGCACTCGTACTATGACCGGGGCTGGCCCTGACGTCAGGAGAGCACTCTTACGAAGGTGCTTAAAAAATCTAGGACTCCATTGTGTTCATGTCACTAAGATGCACAACTGATAATTATTGTTGTTTTTATTTGGGATACAGGTGGTTCTAAAACAGCAAAACTCAGATCCTAAAACATCACCCTGAGCAGGTGTGTTCCAAGTTTTTGTCTTCATTTGTAGAGTTTGTATCTTTGTATTTTAAGTAATTTTTACTGACCAAGAAGAAAGGTAAAATTGTAACTTTTGGGTTTTTTTACATTTTTAATATTTGCTATTTGGAATCAATACAATTTCATAGAAACCAGGATCCCAGAGCTCAGAAAACTCAAGTTTGGGCCAGAAGTAGCAGGCATCCTGCCATTAACGCTGGCAACCTACGGTCTCAAGAAACTCCAGGGTAGACAGACAGGACTTGACTCAAGCAATCTCAGGGTGCATCGCTGCCTGCATTCCCGCTACCAAACCACAGACATCAAGCAGTGCTCACTACAAATTAGTCTCAGAGAGGCAAGCCTACACGTATTTTCTTGTGAACCTTAAAATAGCTTCTTCAGTCTTATTCCCATGGCAACCCTAAAATAAAAATTGCCCGAGGAAAGCTGTCTAATGTTTAGCGTGCCTATAGGTCTTTTCTTGTCTACAGATACTTCACTTCAGCTGACTCACTAGTTGCCATACTCTAGTCATTAAAAATCCTAAATCACCTGGATTTTATTGGGAAACTAGTGCCTTTGGTTCTCCAGGGGGATGGGAACAGCACTGCAGTAGTGTTGGGAAACAGGTGTCCTTTCCTGGTCACAATGGTGGGGGATCGTTATTGAGTTGGCAATGGCCATAAGTTCAAGTCCTAGTCTTTCTAGAGTGCTCAGGCGAGTCGTACAGAGTCAGGTGACACATAATGGCATTTCAGTCAACCACAGACCGTATACAGGATGGTCCCATAAGGTTATAATGCAGCTGACAAACTTCCATTACCTAGTGACGTTGTAGCCATTGCAACATCATGGAGCGATGACGCTGAGGAGCTCCTAGAGGTGGTTCTCAAGGGGTTGTCAGAACTGGGACACGCAGCTGAAGGCATTGGTATTTCATCCTAGCACAATGTATACGCTACAGAGTTGTGCCCACTCTCTGTTCTCTTTGTTTTTTCTTTTCTTTTTTTATGATGAAAAAAAATAATTATATTTAGAATTAGCCAGCTGGGCTCAGTTTAGTTGATCCCAATTTTGTTGGTGATATCCAAAGCATCTCGGTCAAGAGCCAGAGGAACATACGCCTCTTCTTGCCATTAGACTTGGTCAGGGTGCTGACCTTGGCCATGTCAAGGTCACAGAGCTTCTTCAGCACCTGCTGGACGTGGTGCTTGTTGGCATTGATATTCACAATGAACACAACCATGTGTTCTTCTCTTGTGTCTTCTAGTGGCCAACTCATTGGTCAGGGAACTGGATGATGGCACGCAGGTCAAGTTTATGTCTCCTGGAGGTGATCTTCTGAGGATATTTGAGCTGTCCTTGGAGCTAGAAGGTGGACGACGTGGTGCAGAGCTTCTATTTCTTCATGGCTTTGAACAACTTTCACCACTGCCTTCTTGGCCTTCCATACTCTCATTTTGGCTCCAGCTTTGGGAGATTCCTTCTTCAGATCAGAACCATCTTTTTGAAAAGGCTGCCCTCTTCTTAAATGGGGATGTTTATTAAGATTATACCCCTATCTTTTTTGTGCTAGTATGTATTGGATTTTATTAAACATAACACTTAGTCTAAAGACTGCACAGAGTCTAATTAGGACTATAATGACACCAGAGGACACATAAATGTCAACTGGATAATACAAACTCACACAAACATGGACTTATATACATGCTCATCTCCACGTGCAATAACTGAACTTGACTTTATGTTGTCCTCTAAAGTCAAGAAGATGAACACATTTTCAGTGTAATGTACCACTATTACTTCCATAAAACACGGCACTGTATTTTAAATAAGGCTTGTTTGAGAGACAAAGGCAGGATCCGTAGCCACAGTTATAGTTTATAAGGAATCTACTTGTTAGAAACTGTTTCAGAGAAGATTTACATTGGGTTGAAAGTGAAAGACAATCCAATTAGGGGTGCCTTAAACATAGTGGTATTTATGGGACTCGTGAAATGAGAAGTCTCAGAGTGGGTGAGCAGGCAGATCCAGGCTGACACTGTCCACAACGCTTGTCATTAATGACCTGGGCGTCCACTATAATCTTATTGCCCAATCCACCTCCTCGAGTAGTGAGGCATCCAGCTTGGCATCTACATCTCAGGAAAAAAGAAATGAGATTGTTCCAAACCTAAAGAGTCTGTGCCAAATACATCCTACTGAAGATGTTCTCTTCAAAGCTCCTCGTTACTTATATGTCACATCATCATCTCTCATTGCACTTAGGATCTAGAAAGACAGTGGCTCAAAAACATTAACTTCTAAAAGAAAATAAAAACATCATGCGATAAGAGATGCAAATTGTGATTCGAAGCATTAAAAACTGACTTAGCTAAAAATAACACGAGGGCTCTCGTTCTGATCCATCTTCTTGTAATGAAATTGCTGCTCCGAGGGCGTGGGGCTAAAGGCCTGTCAACAGTAAACTGCTCGCCGGGGGCTCTCGCCGCCCCTTCTCTGTGCTCTTCGTGATCTTCAATCTTTTCACTTCTTTTCATGAGAGGCACTTTGATTAAAATTAAGAGTCATTAGCTGCTCTTAGGATGTAACATAAAAGGGACTCACCCTTCCTGCTTTGCAGGATGGAAACAGAAAGCCAAGCTGTCCCCATGCAGGCGGCCTCGTGTCGCGCAGGCGTCCCACCCGCGGTGGTAACTGCACTCAGCCCCAGGATTGGGGTTGCTACTTAGGGGCTCACCTTCACTGTGTCGTCTGAAAACACTTTTTTCCCATCATTACCACTTGTTGAAGTCCCTTTACCTTTTTCTCTGTACAGACAGAGACTACCTTAAATTCGTCTTGCGTGGATCATTCCGAGGATCCAAAATGTTCCTCTTTACGGGCTTGGTGAGCTCCCTCCGCACAGCGCAGCGTCCACACCGCAGAAAACCAGCCCGAGCTCTGCCCGAGGGGTCTTCACAGCACAGGGCCTCCCTTCTTTCTGTTGCAGCTAATTGACCTTTTCGACTCACTCGACGATTGGGCTTCTCCACCCTCCACTCTGCTCCTCTCTGCAGCCTCTGGGACACACGGGTGACCTTACCTCCTGTTTTGTAAAGAGAGAGCCTCAAACGTGGCCAACTGATTACTCTTTTGGGGGGACGTGGTCAGAGATAGCTGCCTCTTTCAATTGCTTTTCCCCGATCCCACCGCAGAATACAACAGCTTTGGAAGAGGCCAACTGATTACACTTCACACCCAACCACCTTCCCAATGTCAATAGCATTTTATCAAAACCGTAAATAAAAGATAACATTTTTAGGCATCACGTTTTATTGGGAGATAAAGCAGGAATTCATCCTAGACAACCTGCTGTAATTCTGTTTCACAAATTTGTGAGTATATATTTGTGAATTTTATCTTAAAATCTGTCATTAAAAACATAAAGGAAACCACTGTTTAGGGTCAGAGTTAAGAGAATAAAATCAAATTACAGTACATTCACGTTTATAATGTCTTTGACAGATGCAAAATGTATTTCTTTAATTTTTGGTCTTTGTTATTTAATTGAGGTCCTCTAGTATATCTCTGCCCAGTACAGGTGCAATAGCACTAGCGAGAAAATCAAATCAAATAAACTGTAATTCAACAAAAAGACATCCTAGGAGTTCATTTCTATCAGGATGCATATCATGGTGAGATTTTCTTTCAGACTTCCTGAGCTGTGCAGTTTACATATTTAACTTTACTCTTGCATTACTGTTATACATTGAAACTCGCACAGAAAGGCGTAGTGCATAACATGGACTTATTTTTCCAATTGGATGAGAAGACCTGCAACTTTCTTGCTTTTTAATTCTATTCGGGGATGTCTTAAATAACAGCATTTAACTTTCCTGGAGGCTGAGGCGAGGGCAACCAGCAAGACAGCATTAGAATTTAAGAGAAGACTAGGTAGGAGAATTGATGGAAAGATAGATTAGAAAAATAGAGAAAGAAAGAAATAGTACCTATCTAATAAAAAAATTTAAAGATAACGTCTGACTTGTCAATTAAGTCTATAGGGACAATGATTTTTCGTAAGGCATGGCAATGACGATGGGACACTGCTCAGAACTTTCTCTCATTTCCAGGGAAGGTGCGAGCCAGGCCGCCTTTCAGAAACTTCACTAACTCGCGTGGCGTGTTTTGTCAGGAGGCACTGCATTTCCCGCTCTCGATAAAGCATTTTAAAGTTCAGGCTGGCATTTTAAGATAAGGCTCTTAGCAGTAGATAAGGTAAAGTAGAACTGAAGCCTAGGAGTACATTTGCTTAATTTTCAGGAGACAGAGAGTGCCCCCTCCCGCAGAGGATCCGGTTACTTACTTGTGATGCGAGTTTCAACCTTTTTATCTCATGGCCCACATACACTCATTACTAAAATTCTGCACCACGCTGAAAACATTCTATTTTTTTTTGCCAATCTGACAAAATAAATAGGTGTAATTTCCATTCATTCACACCTGACAGCTGTTGTTATGTTGGCTGTTGTCATTTTTTTTATTTGACAATCTAAGAGAAAAGAGGTCAGTGCCCTTGACTAAAGAGTCAGGTGTTGCATGTTGTAAAAGTCCTTGTGGCTCACTGGTTAAAAATCACCATTGTGACGGGATGGGATAGACTAGTAAATGTGCGGAGCATTCTTTTTATTTAACTGTAAAGGTAATCATACATAAAGCAATTTTGGATAAAATATGTGATGTTTGTTTTAATGAGTATAACACTGAACTCCCTAATTTCTGTCATTAAATCACTAATTATGTGTATTGCCTAAATTTAACAAGCATTTATTAAGCACCCGACACAGACAAGAGACTGCATAGGGATCTACAGAATGTAAAACAAAAATAATACAAAAATATTTTATTGGGAGAGATCACAAATAAATAGCTAATAATAATAAAAGACAAAATATAATAAAATGTACCAGGTAGCCAAAGAGTGTCCCATGGTGTATCCTTAAGAGTTCAATACAAGGGAAAAATAAATTAATAAAGGTTTTACTTGTTTCTGGCTGAAAGAGATTTAATGCAGAGACGACATATGCTCACAAAATTGTTGGAAAAAATGAAGAACAGAGAGGAAGCCAAACGTAGACTTCTGTTCATCTTTATAGATTTGTTTCCTCACCTTTGCCTCAACTGAACAGAAGATTCCTGTGCTAATGTCTTTAAGCTGCTTAGATTTGTTTATTTTGATTAATCTTAAAACGCAGTTCCTGTAGTGATCTTGCATTTACGATACATGGATCACTACACCTATCTTTAATAAACAGCATATTTTCAAAAGCATGTGGCACAATGACTGGCGTTTACTATTTGCCAGACTATTAATTAAACCTTCCGATCATGATATTTCAGCGTTTTTTAGCTCTGCTTCTCAAAATCACACAGAATGTGCCTGGCCTCCTCTCCGTTTCTGCAGCACTCTCCTCTGCCGGGCCACCCACAGGTCATGGGTCAGCAGTGCACTGATACATAGAATTTCTAGATTCATGAAAAAAACAATAAAGAGTAGTCCAAGGGGGGGGGGGATGACTCATATTTTGATTAGGAGTTGGCTAGACTGTAGCTGGGAAGGCAAGATACAGCTATGGCAGATGAGTCTGCAAAGAATTGGGGAAGCTTGGACTACAAAGGAGAGTGGATGGCAATTTGAAGGAAAAAATAAGCTTAGAGTATTGGTTTCTCTGCTGCAAGGAAGGGCTCTACATCTAATGGGTCTTATTCCACATTTAATGATTAGCCATCTCGTGCCCTTGGTATCTCCTGGCCCAGCAGTGTGGCTCAGCGCCTGGGCTTCGTCCCGCGCACCAGGAGGTCGCCTGTTCGATTCCCGGTGGGGGCACAGGCCCTGGTGCGGGCTCCATCCCCAGGGGGGGCGAGCAGGAGGCAGCCCATCAATGACTCTCTCTCATCAACGTTTCTCTCTCTCTCTCCCTCTCCCTTCCTCTCTCTGAAATCAATAGAAACATGTATTTTTTAAATGCGGTATCTCCTCTAATTCAGTGAATTACAGAGAACATGTTAGGATGACTGATAGGAAATTGGTCCCTGGACGGCGATCCCCACCTCCCGTCCCCTCGCTGGAAGCCTCTCGGGCCTGCCTGTGCCGTCTTCTGGGGAAGGAGCATCGGGGCGGAGGACTGAGTTCCTACGTGACACCCCAGCCTCTCATGATGCCCCACACAAAAATGTTGAATCCGTTCATGAACAAGTAAAACATGGTTTAAAAAACGTAGAGGACATTTCTAACCTAGGTGCCTTAATATTATTAAAGATATTTTTCCTCTCAGTGGAATTCTCTTCACTTTTTCAATAAAAACTATTCACATATTCTAATTTACTGCTTAATTAACTCATCCACAGGTATTTTGTTTTATTTTATGTCTGCATAAAAAAGGAGAGTCAGCCCTTTCCTTCTCTGAATTAAAAAACAAATCTTTCAGCTTTTTAAAAATTGGTTTATCAACCTCAAGCAATTTTATTATTTTTTGGGGAAAAAATTTAGTATCCTGATAATATTCTTTTTATGGATAATTTCCAGCCTAAAGTCGAATTTATTACTCTTTTTACGACCTTTTAAAAATATTTTCCGACACAAAGCTCATTATATTTCTAACATCTTCATATGAAAACTTCGGTTGTTTGTGAGGGAGTGAGAAGGTGCTAGATTTTACTTTATTTTGTAAGATATCTACTTACCCAGCCCATTTATTGTCACCACCACGCTTTCCTCACCGGGTTTCAGTATCTCTCAGCCTGCTGACTGTGTCTCCACTGATGGGTTTCTTAAGTCTCTCCTCCGTGGCCTAGTTTTCTACACTTGAGCCAATTCCACTATGTTTTAATTATCGTAACTTTAAAATAATGCATATGGAATTTGTGTGACCTTAAAATATGTGTATAACCCAAATTCATCATCTAACTTGAGATTTTTTTCCCCCCGAGGCCGTTCGTCACACTAATTCCTGCGCCAGTCAGGGCCCTGCCGGGACCAGGCGGCAGAGCAGGCGGGGAGCTCCGGGTGCGGGCCTGTGCGGGCACCGCTGGCTGCGTGCGACGAGCCACAGAGGCGCACGCAGGACCCTGGGACCGGAGGGGGGCAGAGTCAGGGTCCTAGGCCTGAAGGGCAAGGGTGGGGCAGGGGCAAGAAAGTTCTCTGAAGAGCCTGGAGTGACGGAGCCAGGGCAGGGGACCCGCAGCAGGGTCGTGTTTTAATTTGTTCTCATTTAAGTTCAGTTTAACAACTGCAACTCGCAAGCATGTAAAACCCTGTATTCACTTTTCTTCGGCGGGGAGCTGCTTCAAATTTAATTATAACCACATAAGAGGCATGATTGAAGCTGAACGGAAGATTAAGGACGGGTTTGGAAAATAGGGCAACACTTGCTTCCTTTTGCATGAAAGTTAAAAATGAATTTCATAAGCTTGCTGAACGTGCTTTCAGATCCCTTTCCTGACCCGTCAATATGCTTCTGCGAGACTGATTGTTTTAATATAAGCGCCTAACACAAACCCGAGCCTCGGTGCCGACACGCCGCCTTTTCCAGGCCCGATCCCGCCTTCCACGCCACAGGTTTGTTAAGCAACATTTTTACACCCGGAGCTGCAGCTCCAGGTACACCGTGGGCAGCTCTGCGCGTATCGATGTTTTCGGGCTTAATGTGATGAGTGGGCTTGTCCAGTGAGTGCACGTAGGAGTGTGATGCGGGGGCCCCCAGTTTCCTTTGTTACTGCAGGAGACAAGGTGTGTTCGTTGCAGGAGCCTATCTATGCCGATAACCTGTACGCAGTTTCCATGAAAAGGCATCAATGTTTACGCTTCTTTCTTCTCATATTACATCTGCCCGAACATATTTACCGCAACGTGGCCTCTTCCCTTTGATCTGATAAAAACAGAATTTGTGTTTTTCATGTCTTCGTGGCCAGTGTTTTATTTTCCTAGAATTTGTACCTGCGGCATTTTACACGCTCCTTTTCCACGTGGAATTGGAGGGGGGTACCTGATAGTCCACCACAGGGAGTGCGGGAAGTGCTGAGGTTGGAGAAAATTTCAACGCGAAACAGACTATTCAACATCCAGTGTGCATTGGAGGAACGCGAGGAGGTAGGATCTTAATCGGTGACTTAATATTTGACTAACAGAAGGAAGGAAAAGGAAAATACAAAGTTCTAGTTTTGAGTGGCCGCAGTAAGAAAGAATGGGGCAACTCCATTTGCTAGAAAAATCTGCAGGAGATTCATTCAAGTTTGGGGAAGAGAGGAGGAGCTGGCCAGGTGGTTCATAGGCAATTTAAATAAAAACTGTGATAGATCTGCTCTGTTTTTACATTATATATAAAATGTGTAGTAATCACTGGAAAATTGTAGCTTCCTTTCCTCCCCTGGGTTTACGTGACACGGTGTCATAAATGTCACCTGGCCTCACGTGTCTCGCGGTTGGCCATGGCATCCTCCCCTCTGTGTGTCAAAAATTCAGACTGAAGGCAAGTTTCAATGGCACTGTATTTAGAATCATTACTCTCCCGAGATAACCAGTGCTTTGTTTGGGGCTGAAAATTTTTTCATGAAGACAGATTTCTACCAGCACAATAAATGCGCTTGCAAGAATGTGTGTTGAATGTGGGCCATGGAGTGTGATCTCCACTGAGATACCTGATGTGCTGTGTGTATTGCAAATTATATATTTCCCGGATGTACTTGGCGTGGTGAAATACTCAACAAATTAACAGGCACATGAACATAGCTATTACCATATTTAAGAAATGAAAAAATGCAATCAGGTTTCACAGGGATATTTCTGACATCTTTGGCAACATAAATTGTATATTCTTTTCTTGATCATTTATTAAAATTCAAGACACCTCATCATCATCATCTGTAGCATTGTTCAGATGTTTTGCATTTATTGGTGCAATTATTTCATATGCGTATGTCTTCCCACCATACTGTATTCCCGTGTTTACTCATTTATAGTACTGGGCACACTGCCTGACCAAGATTAGAAGCTAAATATATATTTATCATGTGAATAACTGAATGGTGGACGTTATTAAAATGCAGTCTAATGTTCAAGATAAGATGCCTATTAATTAGCCAGTTCCATTTGCTTGTCTGGGGGCATCCATCAGTCTAGGAACTCTCAAATGGAGAAAATGAAGCGCCAACTGTTACCTTTTTTTAGGCATGGCTGCTCAGTGATCCTGCTATTAATGGAAAATTCATATTTTCTTTGTGTTTAAAGAGGAGATAACTAGCCCTTCTCAGCAGAAAATGCATTTTGAATTGCTTTTTTTTTTTTTTCATTCCAAAATGATTTGAGATATAGTAGAGAAGTTTTCTCTCACCAAGGGAAGTCGCTGACTATTTCACTCCAATGATTCCTGCTGCCCACATCTCTGAATAATCTTCAACAAAAGGTGTATTCAATGCCACTTGTATTTACTAATTCAGGGGCTCCTGCTTTCCAATATATGTTTTGCATTTTTGACATTCAGTTGGCAGATTTGAAAAATACATACTCTTTGCTCTCAGGCAGGTAAGCTCTTTGGTATCAGTCTTAGGAATATTTTTTGGACTACTCTCTCCAGGCAAGGGCTACAGAGCAGCCGGTGGTCACCAGAGGGGAGGCGGCGGGCAGGGAGGAAAGGGGGGGAAGGGGGATTAAGAGGCACAGACTTCTGGTTACAAAATACGTAAGCCATAGGTATACAATGCACCGCTTAGGAAATCTAGTCAATGATATTGTAAAACCTGTGTATGGCGACAGATGGTACCTAGACTTACTGTGGGGATCACTTTGTAACGATACATAAATTCAATATGTAAAAGAAGTTGAAGGGATCAGCCAAAGAACATATATGCATGGCCCACGGACACAGACCACAGCGTGGTGAAGAACCCCAATGCCATATAGAAGTGAGCAATTTACTAACCAAACCATTAGTTCTGGAAACATCAACAAAACTCACAATGCTCATCTGTTAGAATTAAATAATATCTTATGTCTGAGATATGGTTCATGTCTGGGCCGTAAATTACTGTCCTCCTGTCTTCTTTCACTCCACAGAATCCAGTACTTTCAATAAGTCTTACCCAGACCTGCAAGGGAACAAAAGCATCAAGAGCCCCTTGGCCTGCAGTGGACAAGATGGGAGGATACGAGCCACCACACCCGACTCCGACTCCTATCCCTAGGTACCTGTTGGTTATTCGAGTTGGGGTATAACTTAGGGAAAAAATTATTTTTGAACTAGCTGTCTAGTTAAAATTCTTTTTGTACAAAGAAACTGAGGCAAAAAAAAAAAAAAAAGACTCACTACCTACGTTTCCTTCAACTATAGACATCAGGCTTTAGAAGAACTATATGCAAGGTATTAAGAGACTGATTGCAATCATTTTCTTAAAACTTTCTGCAGCGAACGTGTGAATAGAAAATGATGTACTGGGAGTAATAACCGTGTGCGGAACAATGGAGTACAGATTTGTGCTTTTTAATACCCTGAATGTGCTTTTAGCCTTCAGCCTGAAGTCAAGTCCATCTGAATGCTGCAATGGGTGGGGTTCCCTTAACAACATTTCCTCTAATCCACCGCTTTTTAGTGTGACTGCACATAGTGGTTTAAAATCAGTCACTCGGCCTGTGTTCCTGTGACCTCTGGAGTCCTTCTGGGAGCAGGGTGGCCGGAAAGCAGCTGACTGGAGCAACCAATAGGCATCGATAAGAGAAAAATTAACACGAAGAAGTCAGGGGGAGACAGGACTGGATACGTGTTCTATCTACTGCAAGCGAGCTCACCACACCATTACCTGAACCTGTTTTCAGCCAGTTATCTTGATAACTTTAAACATCTGTAATAAGAACATTTCTCAAAATGGCACTAACACATCAACAGTAACTGAACAAGTGTTAGTCTTGCCCTTTTAGTTATATTTTATACCAACAAATACATACTATAATTTACTTGTTAAAGGGTTAAATACAGATGTTATTACGAAGAGAGTATGGGCATGATGAGTGACTGAACCAGGAGTTTCTAAGAGAGAACTGAGAAAAAAAGACAGACAAAAAGCATCTACTAGAGTTACCCGACCGCCTGGTGGAAGGCATCAAGAAGAATACTCAGGACAAAAATATTGTTAATTTACATCTTAGGCATAGTTGCAAAATATGAATCCAAGTTATTTGACAGAGGTAATGGTTTAACCATCTCCTGCGTTTCTATATTTGACCTGTATTTCAGAAGGGTTTGCACAGTGTACCTGAATTAGAATCACAAAGTGCCGATGGAATATTTTTGCTTTGTGATTTAATTCGGAGAGAAGATTATAGCAGTGTTTTCTGGAAGGAGACAAGATATTGCTTCCTTTGATAGCTCAGCTTTTCTGAGGGGAAGAAAATCGTTGCCTATGACTTTGAGTTAAAAAGTCCACAACTATTCTATTGTCAAGGTATTTATTGATGAATTGGGTGTATTAAATTGTAAAAGCATCCAATTTCCTTGTTCCTGGGGTCGTTTGCTCCGGAAGCAGTCGGAGAACATCAGCACTGTAGGCTGCAATTTTTCTTCCCATTGTAATCCTACCAGGCAAAGAATCTTTCCTTCAATTCCTCAAAGTTATACTCTCTCCTCAACTGCTCCCGAGACTTCTTAAATCATGAAAAGCTACTCGACCGACTTGCCACTCTTTGGGGAAATTACGTTCACCTGAAGAATCATTCTAATTCGTTCTTAGTGATACTAATATGTCAGCGGATTTCTGCTCTTCGGTGACCCATCTTTACGAAGTCATTCTTAACTCACAGGTCAAAATAAAACTCCACTGCAGCCTTCTTACATAGAAAAGTAAGATGAAGAAATTATCTCTAAGATACGCACAGTGTGCACTTACAGGCATTAAGAAAATGTCAAAAATAGGGGAAATAATGCACATTTGTTCGTCACCTTGAGAGAGACATAGTATTTACTAAAAAGAGAGGGAGAATCCCCATAAACGTGAAGAGCCAGATTTTACTGGTGAGAAAATGCGATGGCAAAACAAGAAGTTTAATTTATCATCTTTGAAGTGACAAACATCGCCATATGTAAATTCTAGCTTTAAAACTCAAATGAAGGACAATTACAGATATGTGCGTGTACGCTGATTTATAGTAGTTTAATTGATATTAATATTACAACATACACACGTTAAATCTTATTTAATTACAGAAGACTTACAGCCATTCTGTAACCCACTGCTGTTTGGAAAGCACATAAAATAAAATTATGTATCAAAATTTGCAAGTATTTAAGATTTATTTTCCTGACAAGTTTTGTTTAATGAGCATATTACTTTTGACTTCACAGATAGAATTTTGTGCGTGTTTCCTAGTAGAGCTCTGTGAGCACTGTGATAGTTTCCACAATCTGCAAGGGTTCCATGAGATCCAAACACGTGATTTAGGTTAGATCTATCTGCAGATTTTAATATACGTAAGACAATCTGATATAAGCAAAAGACTTAGTTGTTTCATTCCACATCACTACCATGGATGTCCCCTTTTGGAAAAACGGCCCGAGGGAATCTCTCAGGCGCATCCAGTCTGGCTTCGCTGAGTTGATTTTACTAATGAGACAAACAAGTCATTTTCTACACGCAGACGCTGTGCTCTGCCTCCTGCTCTGCCTGACTTCCTCCTGTGAGATCCTTCAAACCAGGCTGACATTTATTCCCACACTTGACAAGAAAAAGCATACTTATTTGTGAAACTCAGTTCTGAAGAGGATGCCACCCTTTCAAACCACTTTTCATAGCAAAGTACCAGAGAACCCTGGAGGCCTTGCTGCTTGGGGATAAGTTCCCGCCTCCGCCCTTGATTAAAGCCAGTCTGCTTTCAGGGAGCCGCTATCAGAGAACACCTCACTTTCCAACAGCGGGGGAATCCCACAGCAGCTACAAAATTTTATTTATGTGTAAAAAAGCGGGGTTATGAAGGAGATGGTCTGACATCTAAGTGAGGGAGAAAGCGTCTACAGGCAAATTAAAATAATAAAATAATAAAATAAAATTTGACAAAATTAATCCAAACAACGGGAGAGACCCCAAAACAAACAACAACAAATATTAATTGCTATATTAGAGAGGTTGAAGAAACACAGCCCCCATGAAACAGAAGACTGCAACACTAAGGAAACTATTAGAGTCAGACTCTAGGCTATAGTCTGAATGTTTGTGTTCCCTCCACAACTGGTTTGTTGAAATGAATTCTCCGTTATTTCCTACTCAAGGGCATTGCCCCAACGATTCTTTACTCACTGTTGTATTATCTGTTGTTTTCTTCTCTAGTAAACCTATCTTCCCAGCATATGACAAGCAATATTGACCATCTTCAATAAAATAATCTCAAACAAAAACAAAGACAAACCTGAACTCTATTTTCTCCCATTTTCTGAAAAAAAAAAAAAAAAATACAAAAAAATTCCTGAAAGACCTGTCCATATTCACAGTTTCTAATTACTTCGTCCATGTGTTTCCTTGAGCATTTGCCCTCTCGCCTGTCTTTGACCCCACCCAACAACAGCTCGTCAGTCACTGAGACTTCCCGAAAGCCCCATCTCACTCGGCATGTCAACAGATTTACAGATTTGGCCAAATGTATCCCGTCTTCCTTCCTGAATTATTCTCATAAACATTCACGTATTTGCTAAATATTTAAGCGATTTCTCTCTTCTACATACATCTCTTTTTAACCTAAGTGAGTTCACCTTCCAGCGAGACGTGTCACCTGGAGGCAGCATATGTTTGGGTTTCGTTTTTTGACCCAACCTGCTCCTCCACCTAAGCGAATTCCTCTGCCCTTTGCTTTCAAATATGACTATATTTTGACACTTCCCAAATGTATCCCTCCAGCCCGATTCTGCTCTGAGATCTGGTGCTATGAAGGTAATGGGTACTCAAAATTTCCTCTTGGACATGAGTCCCAAAGCATTAAAACTCAAACAGCTCACCTCTTCCCCAAACCATACTCCTGCTTTCACAGAGGTCTTCGGTACTTTATTTAGCCCATTCCCCAATTTCCTCAGGCTCTGCACATTCGTGAAATGATGCCTTTAGAATCTGTTCTTCTGTTTTGTTTTTGTAGATTTTGCGTGACGGGAATAGCTCCCTAACCGAATGTCCGACTGGTGCCCGGAGCTGGGCTCCACTTCTGTCGAGGACGGGCGCGGCGTCGAGCAATGCCCGTGGGGCTCATGCTGGAACCAGGGCTCCGTCTGTCAGTACTAAGGCGCCGTGGCTGCCTCTACTGTGCCACTGAAGTCTGGTATTCCGAGACTGTAGGTAAAGAAAGTATTCCATCATTGCTTTTAAATTCAATTTTGTTATTTTAGAACGATATTAGGAATTCTGAAAAATGCCCTCATTCTGAACCCCTTATTTTCAGTGACACTGCTCATCACTGC
Source organism: Miniopterus schreibersii (assembly GCF_964146895.1). Taxonomy (NCBI): domain Eukaryota; kingdom Metazoa; phylum Chordata; class Mammalia; order Chiroptera; family Miniopteridae; genus Miniopterus; species Miniopterus schreibersii. The sequence continues at coordinate 2,137,652 of NC_138123.1, forward strand.
TATGATAATAGTTCCACTTTCATGAAACGATTAGCACCGTGATAGCATCAGAAAGTGTTTCATCACGGACACGCACGTGATATTGAGCTTCACATCACGTCTTCTTTGTCAATCACACAACCTCCTGACGCGACTGTCGATAGGGCCTTGTGCCCCATTCATCACACTCACTGAGAAAGACCAGCTGGCCCTGGACTGGCTCAGTCAGCTTTTGCTATTTATTGATTAATCTATTTATAACTATAACATCATCAATTTTTCAAGTTAAGGCGCGGTTCCAAAATGGCAGGTTTGGACTTTCCAGTAATTACCAAAGTCCTTTCATGCTGGCTTTTGCCCTTCACTGTTTGCCGGGGTAGTTCTTCCTCCACTGAGCCACGATCACACATGGCTCCTCTTTCCACTGAGCCACGATCACACGTGGCTCCTCTTTCCACTGAGTCACGATCACACGTGGCTCCTCTTTCCACTGAGTCACGATCACACGTGGCTCCTTTCCACTGAGTCATGATCACACGTGGCTCCTCTTTCCAGGTGAGTCAGCTTAATTCAGTCCACCTGCCCTGATTTCACTGCTTGGACCTTCGGGGCAGCCTGATCCTCTGTGTGCGTGCCTGTAGGTGTGACGCATTGTTTTTGCCTCTAACCACATGTAGGGACTTAAGGAAACTGTGACTTTAGACAATTTTCTTTCCCTGGTCACTGGGCCTACTTGCCATAGCCGTTTATATTACACATTCAACACTATTCAGGGACCAACCCTTCCAACTTAAAAAAAAAAATTCATCTAGTTATTCATTCATTGGCAAAGTTAAAATTAAAGTATAAACAATCCTGTGACTCAATCAATGGATAATACTCTAAGCTATGGATGATTATATTAAGAAATGGGGTGCACTCTCCCTCCGAGGAACACGCCAGCACCTTTCCCTTCCCCTTCCTTCCCGCACAGACCCGCATCTCCTAAACTCTAAGGGACCCCAGGAGACTTGCAACCAGGGGAGCAATGGGCAGTGGCAGCTCCGCCCGGGCTCACCCCTTGAACCATCCCCAAGGCCCCTTTTCTCTGACTTTACAGGGAGCTAACAGCAGCCCTGCCTGGGCTCTCCTGGAGCTGCTTCTATCCTGGGCCCTCCCTTGTTTCACTGTCCCCAGCTTTAATAAACACAGTCTCAAAAAATAAATAAATAAAAATGGTGGCTCTCACTTGATACACAATTTTATGGGCAGTAATTTTAAATGTAAACGTCTGTTGGACAAAATGTCCTTTTAAAAAACTTGGAGAGTATTGCCACTCTGGTTGAACTTTTCTCACAAATATCCCTTCATTTTTAAATAAATAAAACAAAGATGGCATGAAATTAGTTTCCACAGTATGACATTATTTACAGTGGCAGTAGACCGAATTCTCAGATACAGGCGTCGGGACGCGGGTGTCTGAGAGGATGGCAATTTATGCAGCTTGACTCCTTTGCATCTGGAGGTCGACAGCTGGTTATTATGTTCACCTAATTTACCGGAGCGGTAAATACTGCAAGTGAAGAGATCAATTCACCGAAGGTCTACGGTTCAATAGGTTTAGCACCTCATGTTGAAAATAAAATGTGGAATAAATTAGAAAAACCTTTCCCACACTGCCTCCATAATAAAAAAAAAACACACCACAGTGGAGAAAGACACTAAATAAAGTGTCTTTGATATAATTATATGAATGGTAATAAACCTAATCCTGATCTGCTTTATGAAGCTACTGTGATAATATTAATGATGTTTAACCATGGAGTAATCCCTGGGCAAATGGCAAATATATTTTCAATATCAGATTACTCATCTTTAAAGAAAATAAATTAATAGCATGTCCTACTTATGGGACGTTATAGGAAAATTAAATTAATGAATTTTCAGAGCATGTAGGAAGAAAAAACACACACAATAGATTGTTAAAAAACCACAGAATTTTATATTAAGCTTTAGGTTTGGGCATTTGTGTTAACCCAGGAAACAAAGCTAATACTTTAGAATGTGGATCCAATAAATTTAAGGATTAGTTCGTTTTACCATATTAGCCACTAAGGAAAAATTATGATAAAATGCACTCTAGTATCTTTTTTTTTTTTTTTCTAAATATATCTTCATTGATCCCAGAGAGAGGAAAGGGGAGGGGAGAGATAGAAACATCAATGATGAGAGAGTCACCGATCAGCTGCAGCCCGCAACTCGGGCATGTGCCCTGACGGGGAATCGAACCCCGATCGCCTGTATCCTAGGTCGACACTCAACCGCTGAGCCACTCCTGGCAGGGCTCTAGTATCTAATCTTAAAACGATCATTCAAAATCTTACATGAGCCTGGCCAGTGTTGCTCAGCGGTTGAGCATCAACCCATGAACCAGGAGGTCACGATTCGATTCCCAGTCAGGGCCCAGGTTTTGGGCTCGATCCCCAGTAGGGCACATGCAGGAGGCAGCCAATCAATGCCTCTCTCATCATTGGTGTTTCTATCTCCCTCTCCCTCTCCCTTCCCCTCTCTGAAATCAATAAAAACATATTTAAAAAACATCTTACATATATATGGATGTATTCCACAATTAAATTATACTCAGATAAACCATTCTTACTCATGCTTGATAGCACATAATCCTTGTTTTTTACTTAGAATCAGATTTATTGAACTAAATTTCACATTTAATAAACTTCCTTGTTTTTTAGAGGAGACATTAATGGGCTCTATCCAAAGTATACAGGTGTGTGACCACTACCAAAATCAAGAAATAGAAGAGCCTGTCACCTCCAAAAGTCCCTCCTGCACCTTCTCACTTTGTCCCTTCCCCTTGGAATCCATCCCTTGACAAGACCATTCTGTTTACTGGGCCCATAGGTCTTTCTCCTCTAGAAGGCCATCTAGACACAGCCTTTTGTGTCTAGCTTCTTCCACTTAGCAAGATTCTTTTGAGATTAATATATTTTGAGTCATGTATCAGACATTTGTCTCCCATCTCTTGGATAATGTTTATTGCGATCTGTAGGGAGTTGCTGAGCGAAAGGTTGATATTTTCATGGCTGACAGATTGATCCCTGCTCCATCGTGTTAAAGAGAAATGCATGTTTTAGTGAAGGGTTATTAATATCCAGGTATAAGGACAATATTGGCCCCAAGAAATGTAGTCCATTGGCCATGAGGTACAGTGACTATAGCATTAGAATGTAGATCAAAATACTTAAGTTCTAATGTTAGTGCTGCTCCTAAACTATGATAATTCAGTTATTTCTTGGCCACAACCTCTTAGCCAAAAAGTCAAAGATTATTTACTGATATAGGATTGTATCGCTCTGTGATTAGATTATCATATAGTTCTTTCAGCTCTTAAACTTTATGGTTTTAAAAATTACCTACTTAATTTGTTAAATACCCTGACTCTCTCATCATTTCATCACATGAACTTATTTTTAAATGTACATTTAAAAGAAAAATTATTCTCCATCATCTCAATTTTATATACGTATTTGTTACACATGTGCTATGCACATTTATGTTTTCTCATTATAACTGCTTAACGTATCAGTACTTACTATTCTGATGTTATTGTTTTTATTATCCCAATAACCATAGAAGATTATGCTGTTCATTTAGATTTTTATTAATGCTTTTGATCGAGATACCTACAGGGGAAAAATCACTAAGTACAATATGAAATCTCCTAGTAATTCCTAAGTCAGCTTTCAGAGGGAAGTTCAGGCAAATATAAATGTTATTCGTGAACACAAACCGAGTTAATTTTAAAAGCTGTGGGCTGAAGATCCTTAAAGATCGCATGCATCGTCCCAAATGAAAAGATAGAATTGTGCTTAGAAATGAATTACACCTTCAACGCAGCCTAAAGAGGACGGGGTGTAATTTACTCCACGTGGCTTTATGCAGGTGAGGTGTCTGCAGGGGGACCACAGGTACCCCACCTCCCAGCGCGCCAAGGGGACAGCTGTCGCCTGTTCCCTGCCTCGCAGGGGTCTGACCAGGATTCACACAAGCACACGGGTGTTGCAGAGCCGCCGGCAGGTGAAACCAGGCGCCCTCTCTCCCCAAGGAGTCCCATTCCTCACGTCGAGCATCCTTTGCACTGTTTTCTCCCATATTTCTGTATCATGGTAACACTTTCGCGTTCCTGCTCTTTCCTCAGCTGACTGCTCCCCATTTAGTGTTATCCACGAATTTCATTATTTTTTAAATAGCCTCTTCCTTTCATTATTATTAGAGCCCCCCTATGTCCCACCCATAACCCAACATTTTCCCTCTTCAGTATAAAATGACTTAACAAAAGAAAAGTGAATAAAACGAAAAAAGTGTGAAAAGAATCCCCCGTTACCAGGACTTATTTTCCGACTGTAAAAAGAAGCATATGGAGAACTCGGGCATCACTAAGGGTCTGAAGCACTTGGAGGTGGCAGCTGTCGCGGGCGGCTTCTGCAGAGGCGCTGCGCGCAGCTATTCCAGATCAGAACCCGAACTCCTCCGTTAGCTGACCGACCCCCTAAGTAGGGGAAACCATGCGTGAGAGCCTCCCATCTGTCCCCAGGTCCCCGTGTTTGTTATTTCTCAGATGGGGCCCGCCATCCAACCGTGACAAGAACTCTCAAATCGGCTGTCAGGTAGGTGTGCGGGCCGAGGCCTAGGGAAGGCATCTCAACTTGGAAAACACTCTGCCTCTTAACATCGGAATCAAAGCTTTGATTGCTGAAGCCTAAAGCTTTTTATATTAGGCAAACCCCTTTAAATAGCAAGTTGTGTATTGTGATGATTGTAGTCTACAATTTAGGGAAGCTTTCTATTTTGGCCTAAATAATAACTCCAAATAGTTACTCCTGATTTACTACAAGTCATTGGGCTCTACAAAATAAAGCACAGCTATAAATGGAGAAAAGAGATTCTTTGTATCTAATTAGAGAACATCTCACCTTTGCAAGATTATATGTGGTTTCTTGTTTATCAAAAACAAATCATTTTGGTAAGAAAACAAGGATATAGCATTATAACAAAACATGTAACCACAGAGATAAAGTTGTGCTCAGCAGTGGTCAGTAGCATGTCCAAGGCCGATCGATGATATTGTCTATTCTGTTTTTGAAGATTCTTACACAATCTACCCACCGCTCAAGGTTCAGATAAATATATCTCTGCTCTTTAACACTTCATTGATTATTCCTAGCACAGTTAATTATTACCAATTATCACTTCTAATTATTATCAATGTTACTCCCATAATCATTTGATTACTGTGCAAAACTTTTTTTACTTAATTACATACTGCCTTTGCATAATTCTTTTCTGAGTGGGATATTTATCTTTCTAATTACGTTGCCTAATGCAGTCCTATAAGCATCGTGGTGTGTGATTAAACCTATATATTTTTATCCAGACCGTTGTGGGTTTCAACCCTGACTCGTACGCTTACTTTGTGTAGGACCTTCGATTGGTTACCCTCTCTTGGTTTTAGTCTTCTCACGTGAAGCTGCTCTAGTTAGCATGAAACTCCAAGTATCATGAAGATCGAATCAGATGGAGAATCGAGTACCTCAGTGTCGTAAACACATTAGCTATTCCATTTAAAATAGCGACTGAGTGGTTGGCCTGAAGGAGAGCTTAGTCTCAGACCTTACCCAGCAATTGCTCCAGTGCATCGGATGGCACATTCCTTAGAGTCCAGTGAGAGCAGTTACAGTGTATTTTGGTTCTATTTCCAGACAACCAATTGCTAAAAACACTTGAGATCCATCTGCGAGCTTATAATGTCCATATACCATCCTCAGAACGGTCATTTCACCTTCATTCTTCCAATAAATTTGATTTGGGCCTGCTGAATGTTAATATTAGACCTTAGGATATCGCTGCTTACTACTATTCTCTTCATTTTTAAAACTCCTGAAGTTTATCTCATTTCATCCTTACAACATGAGCATGACACAGGTTGCTGTTTTTCAAAGGGAAAAAATAACTTCTGCAGAGGTCACATGACATGCTTCAGATTAAATGATCCCCACATCTAGCTCCACGTCTGCACCAAAAAATTCCGATTCCGCTGTAGGTGTGTAATATAAAGAATGCATTCACTGATTCACTGGCTTCTCATAGTGGTGCCTTCACATTGGAAATGCCGAAATCTCACTTCTAAAATGGAGGGAAATTCATTGGTCTCCATTGTCCATTCTTATCACTTTAATCACAGTTTTACTAGACTTTTCCTTAGGCTCTCTGCTCACAGTCACTCCTACACATAATTCCATCTGCAGGCTCCCAGGAGTCATTTTATTAGAATGAAAACTCATATGTGTCTACTAACAGAGTATAATGTCCACAGATAACTTTATGGTCCGGATCTAAGCACGTTTATGCCTCGAGTGATTATTACACTTTGGATGAAAAATGACAGGAGGACATAAAGGTTTCCTTGATATAATGATAATATTGATAAGTTACAACAGAAATAGAGGCCAGCATTTATATAGTGCTTACTCTGTACAAGACACCACTCGAAGCATCTTTAATGATTAATGTATTTAAACCTCAAAATAACTCTGGGAGTACACAGCACTTTTATTATTAATAGCGGTGGTGGTGGCATTTGGATTTCAGAGAGGAGAAAATACCGGTAAGGGTGTCATTTGTCTGGGTAAATGGTCCTTCGTCCAGAAGACGCTGTGTGTTCTCTGTTGGGTGCTCAAGTTCTCCTTGCCTTAAATTCCCTCAAAAGCACGTGGGCATTGACTGGCATGAGGATTCCATGAGGGATGGATAAGAAACACGCCTGTGCTGTGAAGGGTTACAGACAAGCGGCTCTGAACTTCGGCGGTGACTCTTCTTCTTGCTGAGCTGGGATGGAAAAGCACAAGTCTTAATCCGTTGGCACGATGGTGTCTCACAGGCATGGACATCTTGCCCTGGGGACTGCCACACCCACGCCCCTTCCCAGCAGGAGCAGTCGTCCAAATCGGTCCCAGCAGAGCCTAAAGCTGCGGGTGGGCTCCAAACAAAACGAATGTCAAACTGGGATCCGACATATGGGGCGAGAGGTATTTGCACTGCCTCGTATTCCTGCACCCACACCTCTGGAGTCCCGGCCTCCCCAGGCCCCGCGGAGCTGTCCCAGCAGACGCAGGGCCGGTCCCCTGTGCGTTTCAAATCCCCGCTCTCCACCGGAGTTGTCTCCCCTCATCTTAGGGGGTCTCTTCATTATCTCAGGGATACAGGACGCCCATGCTTCCTCAGGCAACTCCTTCTCTGTCTTCCCATAGAACAGTTTTTTAATTAATCACATCCTCGAACACAATGGGTTGCAATTATGACTTCAAGTGTCTTTTTCAACACCCAGAACAGGATCTCTTCGAGGCCAGTCATTTTCTAATTGATTTTAGTACCTTTAATTCTTAGAACAGCTCCTGGCATATTTTAACTTTTCATTACATACTGCGCTAGTCATTTCACCGTGGGTTATTTATTTAAGCGTAACAGAAAATCCGCTAGACATTCAACTACCACGAGCCAAGACATGACTCCCGCGGAGGCCCTCTGTACGGCGGCCGGTCCACCCTTCCTTCTGCTCTAGCAGCCACGGTTGTTTACATTCGGTAAACACATTCTACAAGGACAGAAAACTCCGACTCGTGCCTCCCTGTTCCTATAAGAAGTGCAGGGATATTTGCTGCCCCAGGTGTCACCAGCCGAACGGCAAGTTGCGCCTGAATTCTATCGGACACCCCAGGCAATCGGTGGTTACCGGGCACCCAGCTGGCTGCATGTTTAGGGTTTTTTCACATCGAACCGTTCACTCTGTGTGGGTTCAATTCCATCCAGTTTGCAATCTGGGGTTATTTCATAGTTTTCGGTGAGAGCAAATGGAGGACACTACAGGAAACACGTTTTCTAAACGGTGCCTAAGCTTCCCTTTCTCTCCCCCCTGCACCCCTCCCTCTACACACACCAGAATCCTTCACCCAGAAATAAGAGGCTCCTCTGACTTTGTGTGTATATATATTTACATAGGAAGAATTTAGAATTATATGACACGTTCTCTAACTACTTGGTAGGACATGAAGGTTTCTGTATAATATCTCCGTCTTTTCAAAGGACCGTCAAAACCTGCTGGTGTGGTTTTGTGCTAGAAATTCAAAATAGTTTTACAATTTCACATACAGTGAATTTTTATACGGGTGGAGATTCATACCCACAGTCTAAGGGTCCTTAGCAGTAATTTGGCATATTTGAAGTTAAATGTATTTTCATAAATTAGATTAGAGTGCAAAATAGGTCACGTGCTATTAATATTTTGCTTAACCTACAGGTTAAGATGTTTAGAGATTAATTATAATTTCTGGAGAGAACCGACTCATTCCACGAATGGAACTTATTAATAACAGAAATAAAATGCCATGATTTCATTAAAGGGAAGATGATTTTATTTAATTTTTTTGTACAACTGAAAGCTAAAATTGATGTCACGTGTCCCGTTCCCTTTTGTGATTGCACTGGAAGAGGGATGTACTACATTGTTTCACAGCCGTGTACCCACAAAATTGCTTTCATGCAAGAAAGCAAAGTCATCATCTAAATAAATGAGATAATTCTCCTACTGCCGTGCTCTGCTGGTGAATTATCTTGCCTATTCTTGGGGTTGCTCAGGGAAGCTTTACCCTTTATCAGCACTGAATAGATATGTGGACCCAAACCTGATTCATGTTCAGGAAAATAATCTTCTAATAAAATCACTTTATATCTCAACAAGTACGTAATTGCTTTACAATCACGAAGATAGCAATGTGGACTTTCGCTTAATATGGTTAATTCAAGGTGTCGTAGTAAAATCAGTGAAGTTCAATTAAACACAATAATGTACCCTAATGAGTTCCCCAGTTCCAATTTCCTTAATTGATTTGCATGCTACCCATCTAATGTAAACAAGACGACAAAATACTAAAACTTTATTCCTGTAATTGCAGATTTTTTCAGTAAAAACTATTAAAAATCAAGTAGACATAAGTAAAAATCATTCCAAGAATTCTAAATATGTAAGAATGTTTGGACTTACTGTTTGTTTCTAAACATATAGTGTTGCCCCTAAAATGAATGAATGGCGTGACAATACATACATTTTGAGTTGCAAATTTGCAAGTAAATGTCCATCTCGGGTCCACGGGTTAGAGCTACGTAGCCTGAGTCAGTTACTCAACTCCATGTGCTTCAGTTTTATCGATGGGTATCTAAAATACATCCGGCACCCCTCTAACAGCCTTCTTGCACTTAGGATCACTGGCCAGTACTTTTCCACTAGGCTTGGGGTCATGTTTTAAACAGTAAAGCACCACCAAAAAGCACAAAAATGCAAAAAAGTGGTAGTAACTAGACTTTTAAAAAGATACTTAGTATCAGAGGGGAAACAGGAAGCAGATCCTGTTTGCTCACCCACAGCGAGGACTGTGCACACAGGGCAACTGGAGTTTTTGGCCTTCTGTGCACGTCCATGAATTACTCCGCCCAGACCGCCCGTGGAGGGTATGAACTCCTATTCCACAGGAGTGCCGTGTTACCCGGGTTTGGGAAACATTCTTCCAACGTTTCCCGAAGTTTATTTTGATGGATACTCTAGGGGTGCTAGTGACCTATGACCAAAGACTCTTATTTTAAGGATATTTTGTCTCACCAATTCTGAATTCTCTGAGTGGTTTTTATTTGTAATCTCTCCCTTCATGTCTCCGGGATATAAATTCACTTTAACTACTAAATGGATTGATCCATAAGCATGGCCCTGAGACACCAGAGCTTGACAATTTATTTAACAATATGCTGAGTTCTCAGTCTTCACTGTAGCAGAACAAATCATAACCCATAGCAAAACCTGTTCCTAAGGAGAGTAGGCCCGAGGGTTATCCATTTCCCCTGCAAAATCTAATGATCAGTCAATCATGGTCATTCTGCTGGGTGAGCAACAAAGAAGTGAAACAGAATGCCTGCCATCGCCTCTCCACCTATTTTCAAACATGTTTACAAGGAAAATTTTTGTAAATCGAGATTAAATTTGGTGAGAGTTGTATATAATTTGTAAAATTTCAGACACACAATTACATATTTAATTATGTGACGTGTAGGTGGCATTACAAATAACCTCTTGTACCTTTGAAGTTGTGTATTTTCATGTTTAAAAAGAGCTATTATTCGAGAGAAATGATAACAAAAGTTAATTTCACGATTGGAGAAACTATCCTAGATGTATTATTTCCTCTAATTTTTGCAAGAAACAAGCCGGCCAATTTTTCATTCCCGTTAGGCAATGAAGATCTCATTATCGGGACCACCTACAGATGGCATGATTGAAATTTTGAATCTGTGCATAATCACCTCATTATTTTGATCTTTTGATGCAAATCTCTAGATAATCATGGACATTACACTAAGAAAAAGCTCAGGAAGCCCAATTTTAGCCCTAAATTACTCGCACTTCATCTCTGTCCTACATAAATCTGAAATATCATGAGTCTGCCTACCTTCTAACGAGTAGAAAACTGCACTCTGAACTTTTTATGACTGGCAAATTATTGTTTATGCAGTCCATGAAGTCAGAGCTTAGGGGGTTCATGACTGGAAAATTTTGGTTTTAAATATGTGCTATTTTCTTGATTGATTTAGTCTCAACTCTTTGCAGCCCACATCACCATGTGTTATTTTGTCAATGTAGAGTTTTGCAAATTAGCGTTTCCTTTCTTCTTTACCCTCTGGGGTGAAAATACTGTTCAACATAGGAACTTAGCTTTATATCAAATGGCATTCGCCTTATATTGAAAACATTCAATTGCACCTGTTAACATGCTAAAATTTTATTTTAAATGAGGAAAATCTTTAAATATCAAATATTCATTTATTTGATGCTCAAAACGTACCAGAGACTATGTTCACTACTGGGAATACAAGGACAGAAAAATGTAGACACTGACCGTATGTATACGTCAGCTTAAAATATGGTAAGCGGTAGATATTAAAGACTTAATGGTGATATATGACATAGAATCTAAATAACTGCATAAACTAAGTGTTGAACATGATCCTTTGAAAACATATGATAGAGCAAATTAACCCAGTCAGAAGACAACCATTTTTTTCACAGAATATCTGTTGTAGATGTTTCCAATACAGTCATGTACTTGTGACATAGAAGAATGGTCCCCCAAAGATGTTTATGTTTTAATGTTATTATAAATTGTATTATTTTTAAAATTTTGTTTCCAGTGATTAAGTGCTAGTATGTGAAACTACAATTATTTTTGAATATTTTCCTTGGTCCCATGACACTGGTTAATTTTCTTCTTAGTTATCACAATTTTGTTATAGTTTCAGAATTTCTACTTAAAATTATCCCTCCCAGTCTTTATGGTTTGGGGTTTGTTTTCTCTTACTATGTTCAGCAGCCATGATATCTAGTGTAAAGTTGAGAAGACATAGTGAGATAAGACATCCTACTCTTAGGCGGAAATATCCAATATTTCACCATTAAGTATGACCTTATTTATAGATTTAAAAAATATATCCCTTGGACTGAGAAAGTGCCTTTCTATTTCAATATTTCTGATCTACATATTTTTATCATAAATATGCATTAAATTTTGTCAATACTCTCCTGCATTAACTGAGTTGATCAGATGTATCTTCTCCATTATCGTATTAACGTGGTAATTTATATCGATTTTTTAAAATGCTAAACCAATGTTGCTGCATTTCCATAAAATGACTGAATTGTCGAAAACAATTCACATACATCATAGATCATCTCCAACACCAACTTCAGGGTGTATGCAAAGAAACAGAATAATAGAGGCACCAGGTTCTGTCTGGAGAGGCCAAAACCCATCAGAAGCAGGTCTTTAGGGTCCCTTTCTCCCACATTGGGATAAAAACATGGGCACTGAGACATGTGTCCATAAAACTACTGCTAGATAAAGGTGTTTTTTAGTATTTTTACCCCATCTGCTTGCTGATGCATTCTCCAGCTGGCCACATCCTATCGAACCTTAGATTCCGGGTTTATTTACAATAAGAGAGCCAGATAGACGAGTCCTTTCTTGCCAAAATGCAATTACTTAGAAGAACTCTCGAGTATCTTTCAATTTGTAAATGCTATTAGCTTATTTACAAGGAGGGAGGGTCTAACTCAGTTATTGCCTGTGCATCCTCCAAGCAGGAGGAATAAACCATGGTCCAGCTGTTAGCTTTCCTTCCTAGTCTACCCTCTGATCTTGACCACCATCTCCGTGCCAAATAATTTCACGTACCTCTTCATAATTCCTCTTAACACAAATGTTCTGAAAATATTTCCTGCAAGGTTTTATATAAACAAGCCTGTCAGTACTCCAATGGCCCATCCATCAGGTTTGAATCATGTAATGAAAAACGGGAATTATTCCTGGTAAATCACTTTAGTGATGAATATATCCCATCACAGGTCTTTTCATATTTTTATCAGTTTGATCATTCCCTTTTTCTGTCATCAATAAGTATTTGGACATGAGGTCAAAAATAAATATATATTAAGACATTTGTCCATAGTTTTCTTCTAAAAATTTAGTCTTCTCTACTACATTGAGATATCTGTGTTTAAGATTATCTGAACTGATGAAAAATTATAAGCTTTTGTGAACTAAAAATTAAGTGTTAGGTGGAGGCTGAATGTTCGAGATAGCTGACATTATGTTTGTTCTAATTACATGTCTAAGTTTGGTATCTTTAGGCTTTTCTAACTCATTAAAAATAGCTGCTACTAATCAAGTATTTTACAAATGTACTGTTTTGCATTAGAACATACTTTTCTTACTGTCATACATACACACATCCACACACACACACACACACACACACAGAGTGAAGTGATAATAGCTGCCCTTATATGAAAACAGGGATTTGCATATGTCCAAACTCATCAAACTGTATGTGCAGTAATTTGTATATTAATTATACCTCAATAAGGTTGTTAAAAAGAAATTAAGGTATTGAGGCTTGGAAAAGTAACTTCTTAAATTATAAATACTTAATAAGCAGTGTGACCAGGTGTGTCAGATTCTAATGCATGTACTTTGTGTAGGAAATACCACAATTACCTATGAATTTTTAATAAAAATAATGTGATATTGTCTACTCGAGTACATTAAAGAAATTTAATTCTTTATTTCTGCCCCAAAGATTCACAATTCTTTTTGTTTCATTGTTTTTTAATATGTTTTTACTGATTTCAGAGAGAGGAAGGGAGAGGGAGGGAGGGAGGAACATCAATGATGGGAGAGAACCATCCACTGGCTGCCTCCTGCACGCCCCCTGCTGGCGACTGAGCCTGAAATCCAGGCCTGTGCCCTGACCCGGAATCGAACTGTTACCTCCTGGTTCATGGGTAGATGCTCAGCCGCTGAGCCACACCGGGCTAGATTCACGATTCTTAATCAAGACACGTAAACAGCAGTGTTTCATTAGGTACCACAAAGAAGAATCACATTTGTTGAAAAGTTCTAGGAATTAAAAAGAAAAATCTTTACCAAGGAATCATTTAAACAAGGGATGTTGCCTGGGATTTATTTAGTGCTCTTGAGGGATATTTTTAATTATTCAAAACTTGCTGCACATTTGTTCTTGGAGTTTGAAATCAAGCCGATTTTCATTTATTTTCTCTCAGCCAATGTTTCCACTTTTGCCCACACACATCAGGTAGTTGCTTTGGCTAGGATTAAACAAACACAGGTGCTGAAGTGATCAGCTTCCTCATATTTTGTTCTACCTGCTCTTGCTATGGGAAGTCATTAAGTTTCTGCAAACGACACATTTTCCCAATTCATTGCACCTACGGAAACTGCCAGGCGAAACGCGCGGCCGGCATATGAGCCATTCGTTGCACAATCCCCATATGTATTTTGCAAGCAGGTGTTTCATTTGCAGTTTGCCAAAAACAAACTGTTTTTCAGGTGCATAGAGAGTATCATCTTTGTACAGAAAAGGAACAGTAATCATGACTCCTCGCAGAGTCTTCCTCACAGGAGAGCAAGACAGGGCCGCTGAATAAAGGACTGAACTGAGCACATGCCCCTGACAGCCTGAGGTGAACCATCCTGTCCGGCTCCATGCTATTTACTCAACCCAGGCTGGGTGGCAATAAAATGTCAGCACAGAGCCATGAAGACGGGGGTTAACGTTGTAGTTAAAATACCTTTTATGTAAAACAGTGCTTGGCCATAGCCTAATGAATTAAGTGCTGTTATATCCACTTGCAAATGCAACACTGTGGCTCAAGTTTTATGCAACTTTCTCAAAGTCACACTGTTAATAAGGGCTGTACCGGAGTTCACACCCACGTCAGCGTGACTACAGAGCCAGTTCCATGGACCTGGATTCTGCTTCGGTTTCTCTTCTCTTGTCTTACTCTTGGAGGGTGCACTCCCAGGAACTGGAACACACACTTCCTGTGAATTCTTAGCAGTAAATAGGACTGTAGCATTCTATGCAGAGACTGGCAAAAAAATGGCCAGTAGTCTTTCCACTTTTCCAGTATTTTGGATTATAGCCTGAAGCACCACTGAAGTACCTGAGTTCTCTGTTCTTTTCAATTTTCCTTACCTGTGACCATGTGCCCTGCCTAGGCTTCATTCACAGTTCTGATGTTAGCCTAGAGCCTAATGGCAACTTGCATTTTGCTTTATTGCTCTAAACTTATACACATTTCTGTTAATAATCATTATGTGTTCTTTACATACCATCTCAAATACAAGATGTACTTTCTCATTCAAATGGAAAGTAGCACTGTGCTAGCCCATAGGAAGGAAGCCATAGAGTGCCAGAGAGTGGAGTTCTTTAGCCCAAGGATGCTGGTTACATGGATTTAATTTCTAACCCAACCCTACCACTTACCAGCTGTGACCATAACCAAAATAATTAGCATTTCAGTTTCATTCTTTATTTATTAAAGATAAATTCCTACCTCACTGGGTTCTGTTGAACATTAATGAGATAATATATCTAAATAACTCATGAGAGTGTATCTTACTGTCTAGTACATAATGATGCTAATAAATACTTGTCGTTTTTATTGGAATTAGAATATATACATCTAGATTTATGGCCTTCCTGAGCACTATTAGAGGAGACATGTGGAAAATGGATAAAACTTAAACATTAAAGCTTGCTCAATTCACTACTGTATAACTCTTAACAAATTTTCTTGTATTGGTTAACATGGGTATGTTTTTTCAACTTTGTCTAGTCCCTTCCCTTCATCCAAAATAAGCCAGGCTTTCTATTAATGGATTTGTTTAAACGTCTTGAAATTCTGGTATCTTTCCCTCTATTATATTTTCTATAACACCAGGAACAATTTTCTGTTTGCTTTTCTGCACTACGCAAACTACTAGTACCTGTTGCTGAATAAAGTTAAGACTAAATCCTGCCATATTCACATTTGAAGTTACTTTCTAATTTTGGATCTTTCACTGTTTGCTGATCTAACTTATAATGAATGTATCATATTTAAAGATAACACTGCACTGCTTTTTAATCTCTCCTCAATTTCAAATAAGTAAAAGGTATATATTGGAAAGAAAACAAATTTAAAAATCCCAAATTTGAAATGCAGTTCTACTGGGGAATCCAACAACATAAAGTGCACGGGAATAGTTAACCACAAGGCAAAGTGAATGAACAACAGATATTTTTCTGCCGAATGCAAGAGATACAGTGATTTATTTCTATTACATCTTTCATCTTTGTCCAGGTTATTGACCTCTTAAGAAATAGTGTAATTAGAAATTGAATTTCTAAGGAGATAGTATCTCAGAATGAAATTGATTTTTGTTCTTAGACAAAGAGCCTCTCCCTTCTCCCTCTACCTGTATAAAATGTTACCCTTATCAGATGATTACTAGACCTAATGTGATCGCCTTGTTGGCATTTACATTTCCAAGCACTACACTGTACACCTGAAACTAATATTGCACATAAACTATATTAAATTCATTGAGTTCAAAAATAGCTGAAGATGGGCAATTGTCTATGGTCACCAGAGATAAGATTCTCTCCTTGAGCAAACTCTAGCCAGGCTCTGAGCTTTTTCAACTATGCCCAGTCCTTGGGTACATACATCTTTAAGAGCCCCATTCTAGCATGAGTCCTGCTAAGTATGGACAGAAAATACCCTACTCTCAATATCTGATTACCCTCGACATCTGAGCAAATTTTTCATTCCCTACACGCCCAGGAGATGTCAGATCGCTTTGGCGAGCATTCAATAGCTATCCTGTTAGGGCAGGTTAGCCAGAATCTCCCCTTATCACTGAGGTTTGCTTTTAGTAATTCTTCATCCACCGATCACACCCCCTCAACACACACACAACCCTGTTCCTTGGCTATAAATTCCTACCCTTCCTTGTTGGGGAAAGAAATGAGTTAAGCCTAATCTTCGCATCCTTCTGCAGAACCTGACTCCCTACTGCAATCGTCTCCATGAATAAGGTCAATCTCATTGTTTTAACAAATGTCATGATTAATATTTTCTTTAACATCTCTAAAGTCAGAAAAATACTGGTGCCTCTTTGGGAAATAGGGTATGTAGAGAAAGGGCTGTAACTGATTAGGGCTACAAGGAGATGTAAGACCGACCCCAAGGGATTTATGGCTTAGAACAGCCAGAAGACCAGCTCCATTCAACACGGCCACTAATCTCGCCTGTGGTAACCCCTAGCCTCATTACATGCTCTTTGTACAATTTTAACATACTAGAGGGCACACCCCACGTCCCTGTGAAAGGAAACCGAAGCCCATATAAGGACACAACGTGGCAGACAGGGTTCTTCCAAGAAGTTTCTACCTTTTTCCTGGAAAAATCCTGAATATCCCATCCCCTTATTGAATGCCCTACTCCTCGATTAAATGAGCCTCAGTAAAAGAAGTAAATCCCCCAGGGAGGGGCTGCTCTGCCTGTGGAACAGCCTTCTCTCTATCCCACTGCCTCACTAATAAACTCATTTTAAACTCTGTGCTGGCTCGCCTTTGAATTCTTTCCTGCACAAAGCCAAGAACCCACAGTGGGTGGTAGACCTTCGGTCCCAGGCCCCTAGAATGCCTGCACTGGTTGTGGGCCAGACATATCTCAGGCCTAATTTAATGTCAGGCTTATCTATTCAGAACTGGCCGTGAACCTGGCAGAGGCTGGGCATGCTCATTATAGACTCAGCACCTGCAGGAGGGTGGGACCTTGGAGGGAGAGCAGGGATTTACTGTGCCATTTATCAGCAGGTATTTTCATGTCTGTTTCTAATGAAAAGATGTTTGAGTATGGCTAGCTCTGTCTGAACTTATTTATGAATCACTTGTACGGCTTAAATACAACTGTGATTGGTCAAAAAAAGAAAATTAATATCTTATCCTTGTTTTCTGATCATAATAAAGTGGTGTGTGTGTTTCAAAAACAGTTGAGATGTTTCTGAAATCGTTTTGATACCTCTCATTTTATGGAGTTTTTATTTTATGGTGTTTAATATACATTTAAAGCCATATGTCTCTTCTGATTTGAAAGTCAGATGGGATGAGCTGAATTTAAACAGGTTTTGGCATTTGGATAGTTGTCTGCATTTAAACTAATGTGTTACTCACACTTGTGAATCACATCTAAAGAGATGTGCATAGAAGAGCAATGTTAATTTTAGAGAGTGGGCATATTACTGTTAATATTAGAATCACACCTGAGTATATTTGGGAAATTTACCTGATGATATGCAGTGCAAATTATAAAAATAGTTCAAACTTTCATATCAAAGAATGAATAGACTGACGGAAGAAAGGGCTCAGAGCCAAATACAAAAATACTTGGAAAATCTGTCTCACAAATGTGTTATATTCATAAAGCACAATTATTTAACTATTACAAACATATTTCAATCAAGTAGGTTCTCAGGTTCAAACACAGGTCTCACGTGTGGCTCCTCTAATGTATCAAAGGCACCCAAGTAAGCTCCCGTATTATAGAAATAAAATCATCATTTATCTTCGATCTAATGCTTACTGCTCTTAATTCTGTTATTTTCTTGTCTCCTGAGAGGTTCACCTTACATTGTAAAGGCCCAGTAATTTTATCTTATGAAAATTTTAGTTGTATTTTAACAGAAGGACTTCAACGCCATTGAATCCTCCATCCTAATAAGAACAGAACTCCTGGCTTTAGGTCTCCGGTCCTCATCTCTTATGGTTCTCATTCTGTCACTAGAGCAGGAACCTTAAGAAATCCTGGGTTGAGATTTCCTAGCTTAATTAAGTTCAAGGATTGAATTTCCAACAAGATATTGTTGACTTCTTTTCACACTGTTACAAATGAAAATAGTGAGTTAAGTAGTATATTTACTATAGTAATAAACTGCCCTACATAAATAATTTAAATACCATCAAATACTTTTTTTAAATCATAATTGAAATATTTACAACTTATTAAACACGAGTAGCTATCGGGACTAAAAAATGCTCTCTTTTTTGAAAGCCATGACAGGAGCTAATGCACCTCAAAAATTTCATTTAGATCCTTTCATTTTTTTCAGGTAATAGATTAGAAATACTCATGATTTTATTAAAATGCTGCTCCTACTCTCTGTGAATGTTGTGTATTATTATATACCATTAAATTAGGCATTAAAATTTCTCAGAGTTCTGCTGTTGTTGTCATTACAAAGGAACTATTCACCTGTATCTTATGTTTAGATTACTGTCATCTATTCCTGATTCTAACACACTCTCTTTGCCAGTTTTCTTACCATTCAATCAGAGGTTGAGTTTGGGAATACATTAGCTCCATTACATAGAGTTAAGAATTACTTTTCCAGAGGAATATTTTCATATTTGTTTATTTAACTTATTTAAATGTTTTTATTTATTTAAAAAGATTATTTTTTAAATATAAGAATACATTTTGACTTTAGATCTATTGAGATCTTCAAGCATTGTACCCAAATTTTCTCTTTAAAATCTGGATACAAGTTCCCTTTTAATACAACTTCATAAATTCCTTTTAGCTGGTGTATTCCTGAAAAACTTCTTTAAAAGTATTGTGCTTTCAATAGTTTATTTTTTCACACATTTACTTCTTAAGGCCTAACCTCCTCCTTATATCTTATAAATCCAAGATTAACTTGGGATATCGCCCCACTAACTTCAACAACACTATGTAGTATTTAAAACTTATTAACATATATGGGCCATCTGTTCCCAATTTAAATATCACACATTGAGATTTCTAAATCAGTACCTCTTAACATATTCTTCTTTTTATACATTTTTTTTTCTAGAATTTTCTTCATGTACTTACAATTGCCTAAACACAGTACAGCAAATTTATTTTTCAGACCTGGATATAAGACAAGTGAACGTAGTGGTGTAAAGAGTGGAGATGGAGTTGGGCAGAATCCAAAGTTGAGTCTTGTTTCTGTCACTTTCTTTTTTGTGACTATATATGTATATATATTCAAATTCTGATATATCTAATACATCAAATTCTGACCATATCTGATATATTCAAAATCTCTGAATATCAGGTGAAGTGTCCACTGCCCAATATATCTGCGTGGAAGACAGCCCTTCCTCACTCACCACATTTACCAGACTTCCTTTCACACAATGAAAGAGATCACATAAATAAGCAGTTTAATATGAACAAAATCCAGTTTCCTGTAATTATAAATTTTAAAATAACAACATATTTGTCTTATTTTAGATAACATACACCCCCCACCACCAAAAAAATGACATTTCATATTCATTGGGTCATTTTCTTTATAATGTCAAAGCAACTGAGTTTTGGAAATCCCTAGATGACTAAAAGTTCTAGGTTCTCTCCTTTCATTCATTTGATGCTATATAGAAACAAACTGAGAAATGATCAAGAGATAAATACAGGGTGGGGCAAAAGTGGGTTTTGAAAGGTTGATAGTATTGAATTTGTATAAGTCATTTCTGAGGGTTCATCCTACATGTCTAGCACACCACTGACAAGAGCGAGCCTCTCACAAGATATAGAAATGTCACTTCTGGTTCATGGAGCTAAAGTCTCAAATTTAAAATCAAATTAACTTTCGACATTTCAAAGGCAGAGTGACACTCGTCCTCTCCCTCTATGGAAGCTCCATCAGGAGTAATTGGGGAAAAGCATGGTGATGCCAACGTCAAGGCCCCTGAGCAATCAGGACTCAGGAGGCTACCTAGTGGGAAGGGCCTGTTGGGTCATAACTCTAATAACTTACACATATTCAGTTTTAATTAGTCCTTGGCAGACTGGGTGACCTCTTTAAAGCAGTTAAGGGAAATTTCTATGCTGTCAGGCCCCTGAATACTCAACATGTCCCTTTTCCTGGAAAAACACAACTTATCCCAGGATGTGCAGGGAAAAGCCCAAATCATCTCTGGCCTTGGTATCTGCAGGTTTTAGCCAACTTGCCCAAGTTCACTCACTTCAAAGCAAATCATCTATATATTTATTACCTCAATTTATATTTAGTCAGTTTAGTCATCTTCTTGTTAGACTTTAATAATAATAATAATAATAAATTATTATTCCTATATTTTATCATATCACATTGATATCTTTACCACATAAACTTTGAAGGTTGATAGTACTGAATTTATATAAGCGATAACTGTGTTTTGATAAGTGTAGAATTCTCTACGATTTTTTTGGTCATAAGTTTAAAGCAGCAATACCATTTTCAGGCATTTTTAAGAACCAGTGATTGTCATGACCGCCATTGCCAAGTTCACATTGAATTCTGTACAGGGTGGGTCAAAAGTAGGTTTACATTTGTGAGTATGCAAAATGGAGTTTACTCTTGTATTACTATTTACTGATTGCATTATTTTCCATACAAACAACTGTAAACCTACTTTTGCCCCACTCTATTTATTTGACCATTCCTTAAAACAAAAGTTGATGTGTAGAAAAAATCAACAAAACAAATATAACACAAACAACAGAGAAAAAACATAGAAAAATGTCTTTCCACAAACGTCTCTTTTTGTTCAACTTTCTGTTACAAACTTTTCGATTCTCTCATCCAATCTCTACACCAAAAGGGACATTCCTGAAGTTACTCTCAATTTCATAGGACAAATTTTAAAACTAAAACCTCCCCAAATTAAAAAAAAATAAGTGTGTGCTCCTAGAATAGCCGTCTACTTTCTGAGTAGATGTTTTAATTAGGTGGCTCCAAGTCTCTTTGGCTTTATATCTGTGCACAGCTTGGGTCTTCGACAGGACTGCCTGCTGACTGTTTCTTTATAGCACATTCTACTCAATATAATTTCTCTGTGCAGACATGAAGTGCCAAATGGAGAACACCTTGTAAGGAAATAGGTATTTCTGTGAATATCTGAGAAACAGCAAAGCAAGAAAGAACACAAGTGTTCAGCAAGACACTAAGGTCGAGCGGGTCATTGCTAATAGTGAGTGTTCACATAACATTATCTAGTCTGTGGTGCTTCTTACTCTATTTGCTATGTAATGACATTAATGTCACACCTCTCTGCCTGTCTCTTATAATAACGCCGCTGTCTCTGAGTTGAAAAATTAACACTGTCACTGTAATATAGAAGCCTCCACGTATCAGTGTTCATTTACCGTGAATGACTGTGGGTTGTAGGCATACTTATACTGACAATATAAGCAAATGACCATTGGGTAAAACCAAATATATATATAAAACTGTTCATGAACTTTTTTTTTACCAAATGTGTTTGAAAGAGATTTTTGTTTGGTTTATTTTAATACATAGATAAGTCTATAAATAATGAAGGATACACAGAAGAACTGATGGTTTGTGTTGCGACCACTCGAAGTATATTTGTCATCAAGAGATATTAAGGTCTTTGAGCCAATGTTTAGAAATTTCCAGATCTCTAGTGACGAGATGGATAAAATGTTGTAACATTTACTGAGGAGACTATCACCTCACGTAAGATTTCAATATTTTACCCTTCAATGAAATGTGAAGTATTTTGATAAACACTCTGCTATTATTGTCCATTGTCAGGGTAAGCTCTATACTTAGGTTCTCCATGTGTCCATGTGAATTTATGTCCTGGTGTGCTTATGTTCTGTTCCCATCCCAGCCTTCAGACATAAGCCATGATTCTTTATATAATAACAGTTAAAAACTGGCCTCAAGCTACCATAAAATAGAAGTTGCAGAACTCAGTGCCCTTTATCGGTAGGAAAAGTTAAAAGGCTTCGAGAATAAATCCGAATGCCAGTATTAAAAGGATGTCATTTTGTTAAAGGTTTCACCCTGGTGTGTTTAGTCTAGAATGAAGGTAGTTCTGATTTCCTCTTTAAATATAATGTTTCCAATTATCAGTAACTGAAACTAATTTTGGTACACAGCTCTCCTTAAACAAGACAAATGCCACATGAAAAATGGCACAAGCTTTTCGTGATTGCTTTGTCAGGACACTCCCCAGGGATACTTTATTCCTTCCCCAAGCTCTCTCTGCCTTCAGAGGGCTCAGGAAGGCAGAGCTTGTTTCCGGCGAGACTCCAGGCTTGCACATTCAAAAGCAGGATTTGTAATTCAATACGGACAGCACACTATGGCAGTGTGTTAAAGAGCCAACCATTTTTCATTGAAGACACACATGCACATTTGAGAAGGGGCATTTAAAGACGTGAAGAGCCGTGTTCATGGGCCGTGATCGTCTGGGACTGTATTCTGCTAACTGTTCCCAGAACTCACTGGGTATGAAATGTAGAATATTCACTTAGTGAGTATTGGGAAATTTCTCACAGCATGAGTGGAAAAGTGTATTTGAGACTGTTGGGGGGGTGGGTGGACGGACTGAGCAAAAAAGAAAAAAAAGAGAGAACTCATGGACACGGACAAGGGTGTGGTGACTGACTGCTGGAGGGTCAGGAGGGGGTGGAAAAAGGGACAGGGGCTAAATGGTGATGGGGAAAAATTTAAAAAATCATCCTTCGCGTCTAAGAACGATGGCTAAACTTACTGCTTTCCGGATTAAATCTCAGCCTGTAAAGGTAGCTAGTGTTGACTCGAGCACAGTCAGGCTCTGCTACCTACTTCTTCTGTAAGCCATGGTGACCTGATTGTGATGATAACCTAAGAAAGGCTACATGGAAAGTAGAGTAGATTCTATCAATCACAAATGGTTTGATACATTTATTGAATCCATCTGAATTTAACAGATATTTCTGAGAATAAGAATCTACATGCATATACAGATGGCCCAAGCCCACGTGGGTGCAGACACAGGCGCACTCGCGTCCACAGAGTCCTGAAGAAAGAACGCACCAAGCAGTAGCCTATTTGCTCAGTTTCTCCAGTCTGTTTTTTTGCCAAGTCCCTGCTGCATCTAATATTTTAAAATCCTATTGTGTCTGCTTATCACAAGCCATACACAGTAGGCCGTACATGGCTACCATCTTCTCCCTGAACTAAGGTCACCCCCAAACCACAAGGGTACAGATTCGAAGTTTCTTGAGACCATGTTTTAGGTGATTAATATAATTAGTTTGAGTAATTATGGGATTGATACATTCACAGATTGGTCTAATTAGCCTTTGAACAGACTGATGACTTAATTGAAGAGCTAATAAATTATCTGGCTGATCTCCATGTACCTTTTACACTTAGTTTGATTAATACCCAAGCTTTTGGCAAAGTAATTGGGCAAAGGGCTAAAACTCAGCCTATCAATTCTCAATAACCACACTGCCTTCATGAGTATTTTTCCTCCCTGAATACTTGATTCTTTTTGTTTTAATATATGTTTTGTGATGCTTATGAAAATGATCAGAATTTTTTACTTATCTGCACATAGATCAGTACTATTAAAGGCTTCTGTGAGATGATCTCTTGTCAGTGAGTAATTCTAGGAAATCTAGAAATACTGTACAAAATGCATGAAATTAAACAATACATTTAGTTCTCTGTCATTTGACAATTTCTGGTAGAATTTCCTAATAAACTTCCTTTGCTTTTGACAAATTATGTTGAATTCCCCCAAATCTTCCCTTTGACCTAATTTAGGTAGCATAATACATAAAAGTCAGTTTCAAAGTTATCTGCATAAATTTGTAAAGAAATCGAAATAATAATGCTAATAATAATAATGGTGGTAATAATACTATGTGTGTAAAACTTCTGGTATTATTTCTACCCCACAGAGTATACCTACCTATGCTCTATCTGTATTCGTTTAATTACTTTGAACGTTTTAGCTAGAATATGTATGGCAATTTTGATACTAAGTTAAGGCCACTTACTCTGATGGGTGCATAAATGCATCCACTTGGCTCAGGCACCAAGTGAAAGCTATTAAAGTGTAGAGCTCCATGATAACACAGGCACTGGGGTGTGACCAGAGCTCTCTCCTCATGTTGTAATAGAGTTTTATTCACTCCCATATTACTTTAAACCTAACTAAATCTGTGCCTATTAGCAAGATACACTCTCATAACAACTTGTAAACACTCTGAATGAGGCATTGAACTGCATGGGTTATGGGTGAATTATAATTCATATACAGCTTTATCAGAAAAAATTTTTAAGCTGATGCTATAGTGCTGTCTTTTCAATAAAGAAGCAATTGTTAGTCAACCCATGGAATGTTTATTAGAATTCCTGTTAGTAACTAACAACCCTTTTCATAGATACATCACCACCGAAAGCCTTAAAGTTGCCTATCACACATCATGCATTTGCCATGTCCATATAGAAACCTACTAATTAGATTGACAGATGGATAGGTAGGTAGGTAGGTAGGTAGAGAGGTGGGTAAACAGATACCATAAACCACTCATCCTTTTCATTAAGCACAAAGATTTAGAGTTTATGTCTATTTTCCAATAGTCTTGCCAACAACATTTATCAGCATTCTTGAAATAATTATTTTTAGTCAGTTTCCCACTTCTCTTTCCCCAATTTTTGTGCAACTTCCCTTATTTAAGAATAACAATGTTTGCCTATTCATCAATACACATTTGGATGAATTTTATCACAATATCAGTTTCACATCAATTCTCTCCATCTTTTTTTTCACTCTTATGCTGAGAACTGTACATTGGGCTCTTTATTTCAATCCCGTTTTACCTGTAGATGCTAAATTCCCCCCTCACTTAGGTGTCTAAATCCAGCTACTGCTTTATTAGCTTATCCCAAATCAAACCACCTAATACACCTCCGAATCCCTTTCGTGAGCACATATGTATTGTCTCTCATGTAAACTGTGTATCTACTATGAAATTACGTAAAGCACTCTAAACCTCCGAAAGAGAGTAAGGAACAGGGAAAAGAGCAGGAGATCTGAGGATAAGACATTTCATTTTCATAGAAAGAAATATGAGACACAGAGAGGAATCCTTCACACTCAGAAAACACATAATGTGCTAATAATTATCACTTGCCCTGCCTGTCATCTGTGAGTATTCATGCTGCTGTTTTTTTATTTTTACCCCTCCATGCTTTTTGTCCTTATGATCTCATCCATTAGAAGATACATTATGTTTACTACAGTCATGTTTGAGGGGAAGTGGAACAAAATTCAAGTATTTAATGTGCTACCTTTAAGTAAAAGTCCTACTTATATTTTGGTATGTACAAAAATTTGTGACTAAATCTTTATTTGGGAGCATTTTTATACCTAAAAAATAACCAGTTTATGGGATGTTTTTAAATCTTTTCTTTTTTAAATCCCACAGACTCACCAAAATAAAACAAGTTATTACTTACTGCTCAATGAGTTGGCTCTACATTACTCTCCGACCAAATTTACCTAACAGCGTGGAAAGTTGTTATTCAGGAGACTTCGTGGCTGACATTAGTTTATGATGGGGAGGCAGCGGAATATGTAATTTGTTTCTCATAGGCGGAGCATTGCTGTAGGTAATGAAAATCATGTTAATAGCAAAGTCAGCATAACTGACAGTGTAGTCAAAGAGTAGAGGAATTTATGTACCACCCAGCTATCATTGTGATAAAATGGATTTGCCTCCCAGAGACATTTAAATGTCTTGGTAAAATAGTACATGGAAGCAGGCACTGTATACTCTAGTTTTCATCAAATTATGTTTCCTTAAAGCTGAGGTATCGTTGGACTACTAATTACAGGGTGCAGTGTTATATAAGAAATAACCCGGTTAAAAAATTTATAACAAAGTTACTTAAGTTTGGATATAAGTTTTAATAGCTAAAGTAGGAATTTTCCAGTTTCTTTACAATGTTCGATTGAAAAGAATTGGCCTTTTTCATGTGACAGATATTCTGTATGTATATTATGTACTGCATTATTACAATAAATTAAGCTAGATAAAGTAAAATGTTAAGAAAACCATAAGGAAAACACATTTATAGTATCTATGAAAAAAACCTACATATCCCCACGTAAGAACTACAAGTTTCCATTTATCTTGGCCACAGAATAAAGAAGGGAGGTGTGTGTGGAGTGTGCATGTGCGTATGTGTGTGGAGTTAGAATATGCATTGCAATGTTCTCAGCATCTATTTTTCCTAATCTTGCCAAGGCCGTTAGACCTTCGCCCATCCTTCAACCTCCAGGATCCCTTCCCTTCCGAGCTTCCTCATATATCACACCCTTCCATTACTTTATGTAGGACATGTTTGCTTATGTTTCCAGATAAAAAACATTCTTATTTTCTACAGAATGTTTTCATTAATTTCTCTAGTTTCAGTCACCTTTCTTTAGGTCTCCATAACATTACACTTAAGTTTTATATATGGAATCTCTCCTTCCATTTACCTCCGCTGGGGCCCCTCCTCTTACGTCTTGAGTGGTTTTTGTCTAGACAGTTGTGGGATCGAACACAGTTGCCCCCTGTTATGTTTACTATATGTTTTCCTATTTGCTTTTCTATTTTAAAGTCTGTGAATAAAAAATTATGATTAAAATAATGACTAAGTTACCTCTATTTAACCTAAATAGGAAATATTTAGGTCTGCGAGTTCTCTTTAATTTTTTCTTAATCTTCCATTATTTAAAAAAATGATTTTATGATTGTCATAAAACATCTCTCAAAAGAGAATAAAAATACTAACTTTCATATTTTAGCATCATCTGATGTAGACAGGTACTGAGACGGTTTTAATGTTGCAAATGTTTTCTATCTAACCCTGGAAGGTTGATATACAGTGACATAGCTATATTGTACTGACTGTTAGAAATATGTAACTACTACATATGTTACAACCTGAATTTATATGTTTTAGGTAGTTCCAGAAGTTCTTTTTTTAATAATAGAAAATTTATCTAATATTTATTGCAGAGTTACTTTCTACATATTGCATTGACCTAGTCTTATTTCCTTAGATCCTACAATATTTGATGGTGATTAAATAGTATATAAACTTATTTTTTTCTCAGGTATTAAAACCTAATGAAGATATAAATCACATTAAAGTTTTTTTTAATTAAAAGGGAAGGTTAAAAGCACATCTGGTAAGAAATGGTAGCCAAAAGGAAGAAAGCAGAGAAATTTTCTTGTAAATAAAAATACCACCTGCTGATCATTTCTGCCTCTTTTTCTAGTAGTAGTTTCGGAGCACATTAAGGAATTTGACACAACAATCTATTATATATATGCAAGTCAGCATATCTTCAAATGTGTTTGTCAAATACACTCATTAAAATTTTTATTTATATAAATTTCTTAGTACATAGTCTAGTTAATGCAATCTAAGCAATAATATATAAATACCTTAAATCTGTTTGAAAAATTTAAATCTACACATTATTAGGGTACCTAAGTAGATATGTGACTTTTATGGTCATTATTCAAACGTTTTCTAATATCACAGGTGGGTGTAGGCACTGGGTGAACTGAGAGCTCACAGAACATTTCCTCAAAGCCTTTGAGGCTGCTAATGGGAGGCATTAGCCATTTTTATTCCTAAGGGTAAACAACTGGTCTGGTTTCATATGGAGTTTATGTCCATAACAACTACCTCTGGACTGGTGGATCACGAAAGGTAAAAACAGAACATATGGTGACTTTTGCATTTTTTTCTCCAGAGAGCTCATTCTAAAGTTTTTCAGAATTCGTCTTACATTGGACAGAATTACTCATGCAGTTTTCATAAAGAAGAGGTAAGATTCTCTTTATTTTAGAGATTAGTGAACAGTTTCAGCACTAGGCACTGCCTGAGGGTTAGATTCTATGAAGACAGACCTCAGGGTTACTCGAGATAGTTCAAAGTTATACAGCACATCGACTCTAGTTAGAGGACTGGAAAGAATCATCCAACTTTGAGAATAAAGAAATTTCATGAACTAATTTTTTTTCCTGCAAGTTAGGTGTAAGGATCAGAAGAAAAAAACGTCTTGATGATTTTTCTCTTTGAAGAACCTAATATCCAGTAAAGGAGAAAGACAGGCACAGTCACTGATGTCTACAGCATGAGATGAATTCTAGTTAAGATGCATGATCCATTCATATAACTTATGATGTCACTTAAAATGTTGTCTTATGATTATCTAATGAAATGAGGAAGGTTATCTTCCCACGTATACGCCAAAAAGTGATTTTCAAACTTTTGAGCTTTTTGCCAATAGGCCTGGAGAGAAATGGTGTATCTGAGTAGCAGTAATTTGTATTTTTCTCATTATAACTGAGTTTGATTTCTCTTTTCTTACATTTAAAAGCCATTTACCTCTCGGTGAACTGTTGATCTACTGTCGCCATCTTTCTCATCTCCCCACTTTGATTTCTAGGAGTTTTTAAGTGTAAGAAAGAGAGATTTTATTGTCTGCTATGTTTTGCATTTTTTCTCCAGGTTGTCATTGCTCTTAGAGTTTGTTTTGTTCAGGCAGAAGTGTTTGCATTTATAAAGCTGGCTGTATCACTTTTACATTTTAAATCACATTTAGATCCTTTTTGAATTGACAGCTTCTATCCAAGGTAATGGGTAAACTCACCCATATTTCCTTCTAGTGTTTATATGATTTTACATTAAGTCTCTGGTCACCTTGGAGTGTTTTTCTGGTTTAGGTTGTGAGATATGGATGCCCCTCCCTCCCTTCCCCCCTCCCTCTCCTCCCTTCCCCCCTCCCTCTCCTCCCTTCCCCCCTCCCTCTCCTCCCTTCCTTCCTTCCTGGTGACTTGTGAAATCTCCTGCAATGTGCTCACTTCAAACTGTTTCATGCGATTCTCTAAATCATGCTCTAAGCTAACCCAATACAGGATTTCAACTCCATCAGACAACAGGTGTGATATAGAAATTAAGACACCGATGTTGTAATAGCAAGGATATGGTGGCAAAATAGCGCATTTCCCTTGATCTGTAAACGAGTTAATCTTGAATGGATGTTCCGGTGATTCCCGATTGTCACTCCCTTTCCCAAGAATAAGGCATTCATTTGGATGACCTGGTGGATCCCTGCTGGGCTGAAAACTTCAATTAACTGACTCCCACTCTATTTCCTACGAGAACCAGCTTAACTTCAATTTTTCTTCATAATCCGCATCTCTGAGAGGGGGAACATATTGGCTGGGATAACTCTGTATCCCATTAGGAGCAATTATATATTTTCTCATGTGACTGCTATTGCACGCAAGTCTATTGGTGCGTATTGACCTGTGCCTTGTAATTCCTTTAATTGCATTCGTTTCCCGCAGGGATGGCAGCCAGACTTCTCTTGGCGTCCGCACGCTTGTGGATGGGCAGACAGTAGAGAACTGGGGTTTGTAAGGCTTCCAGCTTCCACACCTTATTTCTGTGGTGTTTTCTGTCACTACCCATTATGCACCAGGGATGAATTTCCTGCACTTACCACGTGCACCGAGCCAACTTTCGCATTCCATGGCTTCCAAGCGTTTGCACATTTGAACCCTTTCTTAAGTAGCCCGGATTCGGAAGTGCAGATTAGAAATTCTGAAGCTAAAAAGTTGCCAAAGGGCCTTATTTTGGAAACACTGTGTGTACTGTGTTTGTGAAAATTTACATACTATTGATAGGCTCCATTTATCTTGGCATCTGTTACCCAATTTCTTAAGGATAAATGAACGCGTTTTGACTTTCACTGGCTGTTTCCTGCAATAAACAATGAGAGCCTGCATTGTGGTCTAGATGTTACAGAGCGACATGACATTTTCATTTTTAATCTGGGTAGGATGGGGCTATAATTTGTGCATCTAAATTTCATAAGGAGGTAGTAAGTTTGAGGAATGTTCTTATTCTCAAAAAATATAAGAGGAACCAAGATGGGAAAAGATGGGACAGTTACCAATTTGTGACCTGATTTTTCATTTATTTCCTTTTAAACTTAGGTTATGATGCTCTTCTTGGCACATCTTATATTAAATCCACTGTATGATTATGTCTGGCATTTGTGAACTTACAATCGTGAAGATTTCTAAATGTACTGTAGGACATGCACTGCTTTTGACGAAGCCTTTGGGTGACTGGAAATCTGTGGTGCACTCCAGTGACTGCCCCAAAAATGCGCTCAGCCAGTAAGTTAATAAACCCATGAAACTATAGTTCCTCAGAGCATCAACAGCAACAGCTCTTCAACCTGCTGAAAATAACTTTCTTGGTAGACGTACTAATTACTTATTTTATGCTAAACATCTATTTTCACATATTTATATAAATATTAAATGTACAAGTACACTCACATATACAATACAGATATTTTAAAGAACACTATATAATACAAGCACACACTCATGTGCCCATAAACCCATTTAACAGATGCAACAATATCTCTGAAGACCATTTGGGTCCTTCAGTGGCTGCATGTTCCTGGTAGGAATGATGTACTTTCCCACATACTTTATGCATCATTCTACTACTTCTACACTTTTAGCAGTATGTGTTCCTGAATAATAAATTTAGAATGTACAGTGTGGATTTATTGTGGCCATTATTTCTTAATGTTTTGCCTTTGAGAGGCAAACATGATGTTTCGTATTACCATAATTCCTGTTTGATTACTCTGCAATATCTATAATTTATTCATTTTTTTGTGATGGATATTTGGCTTTTACTGATTTACTTTAACTGTGTTCCCAATACTATTTGAAGCATTTTACATGCATTTACTCTTTTTATCTTCACAACCACCCTATTAGGAGGAAAACTGAGACACAGGTACCCCTGGTATATTCACAGCTAGTAAGTGGCAGAGGTGGGAGCAACTCCCAGACATTTGGGGCCAGAACCTGAGTCCTGAACATTCTCCTTAACGAAAACCACATCAAGCTGGTTGATGGCATCAGTGAGAGTCTTTCTTTGTGTAAGGCCAGTTAGCAAGCACATCCGGACTATGATTCATCCCGCCTGAAAACTCTCCCACTTGTTAATTCAGTGAAGTTGAGTGCAGACTGTTTTGATCGTCCCACATCTACTGAATAATTTTAGAATTAAGAGAATTATCCAGCTAATTAGAATTTAAAAAGCTTCTTTTTCTAATGACCTAGTTAGACAAAGCAAAGTTGCTGAGCTGAATTATTCTAATAATCACTTTACCGGTGAACTTTGTTCTGCCTATGAAGATCAACTGCAGAAAGCTCATTCGTGATGTAAAATGCAGATGTATTGGTAAATCAAAGACCCAGTAAAAAGACTATTTACTTAGTCCATCGCATACTATTTTTATTATTGAGCAATATGAATTTTAACTAGGAGTTAATAATTTTCTCAAATAGCAATGTAACTTTTTTTAAGGAATAAAACAGTCATTCAATGTAAAATATATATTGTTGTCCCTCCCTCTGTGATAATTTCGTTTATTGACTTTTAGACAGGTTTCTTCCAAGTTATAGAGTGACATGATCCACGCTTCACGATAGCTTTACATTGCATAAGCTGGTATATTTGCTCTAATTTTCATAAGTTACTTCCAGATAACGGTGAATGCTTCTTTCATGATACCATGAGAAACTGAAATGACTTGAAATATTTTATATGTATATACGTATAAAGTTTTTTATTGAATTTATTGGGGTGACATAGGTTCACTAAACCATAGGGGTTTCAAGTGTATGACTCAATAAAACATTATCTGCTCACGGGGCCATGCGCCCGTCTTCCCAGGGTCCGAGCGTCACCACGCAGGTGTCACCCACGGGCCCCTTCTTGCTCTCCCAGGACCCCCCGGCTTCAGCTTGGTCGGAGGAGCACTGCTAACGGCGGGAGGGAGCCGCTTTCTCTGTGCCAGTCACTGCGCTTATTAAGGAACAATCCCTCGCTCCACCGTGCACGTGTGCAGTTTCCACAGCAACAGAAGTCAAATTCCAGGCCTTTGATGACTGAAAATTGTCCGAGGCAATGATTTTTTCTCACGCAATTAACAACTATTAATTGATGTTCTACACACCTGATGCTTTACACTGCTGTATTACCCAGGAGTGAAATGTGCTACTCCTGGCTGCCGTCCCAATAAGTATACTGAATTTCCACGAGCATTTTTAAATTATAGATGCGTAAGAATTGTTCTTACACAACAGGTATTGTTATAATAAAGTTTAAAATTTTTTTTTACTTTTATGTGCTTGTTCCTTTTGGATGAATAATGAAGAAGTTCAATGGATTTGTTTACATGGGCTGTATTGAAAATGTTTTAGATTTACTTCACAAAAACCCCTTTTATCAACTGAAATAAGCTATGTAACCTTCCTCTTTATCAACTTACATTAATTTGTATTACTACTGGTTCATTTAGAAAAAGCACAGTCTCGTTGGCAGTTAAGTAGGCCTTCCTTCATCACTGAAGGATGGATGCTATCCAGCTTCATTACTTTAGCACATCTAGAACGACGAACCCAGCTTATCAATTAATATATTTTAATTAATGAATTAATACATTTTAATTAACATGTTTTTATGCACTGTGAAATCAATTATTGATAAAACAGTACTCATTGGTTAAAGGTAGAATGTAGAGTAACAAACAGGTAACTGATAAAAATAATGTTTGCATGCGGGTATGTCATATTTCTTTTGCATATATATACACGTATATTTATATATATTTGTAGCATCATGTAGCAAAGTCGGTGTATATTACACAAGTATATCCAAGAGCCAATCTATTCTAGAGTATCTTCAATAGACTATACACACACCCTTATTTTGCAGGAGGAGGAGAGTATCTTCATGAGTTCACCATTGTCAGTGAGCTCTTATGCATAGGGAGTGCTTGCTTGATTTTGCGTGTGGTATAAACATGGGCCCACTTTTATACTTCTGCATGTAGACATCCAGTTTTCTCAACACCTTTTGTTAAAGAGACTGCCCTTTTCCTATTGAGTGTTCTTTAGACCTTTGTCAAAGTTCAGCTGACCATATATGTAAGTGTAAGAGTGTGTGAATGTTGTGTTATAAAAAAATGTAAATTTTTAAGACTCATTTCTGAGAATAATTATGTATTTTCAACTGAGAATTATCTACCTGGCCAAGAGATCAATCATGTCCCTACAAACGGATAAAGTAACCCTGCAATTAATCTTCAAACTGCCTAGCCATTGGTAGAAAATTATTTTTCTAGCACATTCTGCGAATGATGGGAATTATTCCAAGCAAGTACTCCATAGAAGATTTGCACATTTAATTTATTGGAAAGGTTAATTGCATTGCTCTGCTAGCATGGCCTGCTTGAGTGGTGGATCCAGGGAGCATAATGATTTTTAAGTACACAGTGAGAGAGCAGATTCCCCCCAAGGGTTACTCCTAAGGCTTCTGTGCTCACTCAAGCAGTGAGAGATGTTACACAGCTCTGGGGTGATTGTCCTCAGAATTCCTAAAGTTTAATCCCTGAAGATCATGAGACAAAGACTCAATTATAAGTGGATTTCTGATGCTAGCATCTAAACAAAAAAAGGAACATTATTGGCTTTCTTCTTCTCAAAAATAATTAATAAACTACCTGTAACCTAAACATATCGTGACCATGCCGTGGATCGCCGCTATCTCATCTCATTCTTCCCGTCAAATTATGAAGATTCTACTCTATCTGAGATATTTTAAATTCTAGTCACACTGTCTCTCCTTGGAGAGGAGTAATTCTTTGGCAAAAATGTGGAATATTGGAGTGAATGTAATTTGGGATACTGGGTATTATATAGCTGTTACTAAGATTTAAGCATTCCATTGCCGCCTGATATACGTGCCTTCACTTAAAAGCAAGTATTGAGATTTCTTGCAGCTAATTTTTTTTTCATGCCTACCCATTTCCCAAATCAATTCTGACAAGTGAAACAGTATTGAAAATCTCTGGCTTTGAAACTCTGAAGTTATATAAATCCAATGTGTATGCTGAGAGGTAGGAATAAAAATAAAGTTAATTAGCTTCTTTTCTGGACTGTGAGTCTTTTTTATTGTAATGATTTCTTATTTTGTCCACAAATATTAAGGGTGTAAATGAACTGATCGATCATGTTTTTTATAGTCATATATTGAATGAAGAGTAACATCGAAAAGTCAGAGATCTCATTACTATTAAGGTTTCTTTTTGGGGTATTATCATCACTCACGAACACCTTCAGAAAATAAGTAAGTGCACTTATTCTTAGGATATGAGACTTTTGCTTGCTAAGTAACCCCACATTAGTTCCTTCTTTTTGTAACATATATACATAAATAATCACTATTTGATCTCAGAAAATCAGTATCTTTTTAGTGGCACTCTAATAGTCATATCAAGCAAAAATGAAATATTCAAAATATATAGTCAGTCTTCTTAATTTTTAGCCATCTGGTGGGTGTTTTGTGTTATCATGTTGAGATCCTAATTTTCACTTCTCAAATGTCACTGAGCATTCTCTCATTTGTTTATTTGCCATGCATCTCTCTCTTCTTCGGTGAAGTATCTGTTCTAATCATCACCCTTTTTTAGTACTAGGTTGTTTGTACTCTCACTAATAAGCTCTAAGGGTTCTTTATGCAGATGTGCCTTGACTTATGACTGGATTACATCACTCTAAACCCATCCTAAATTGAAAATATCGTAAGTCAAAAATGCATTTTTTCACACTTCTCTGTTCTCATTTTTCTAAAAAAATATTTGTTGGAATAATGTTCTTTTCAAAATTGATAAAGATTTATATTATTAGAAAGTACACAATCAGAACAGATATAGAAACATAGAGATGGTAACAATAGCGTGATGCAGTGTAGCCCACCCATACATAATGTGTGCCATGGTCCAGACACAGATGGAAACCGTAATTCACCTCATCTTTACAAACCCCAAATGGCATATTAGTATTGTGTTTAAATTTCGTAGGTGGGGAAACCTATCCACAAAGAGATCACGAAGTTTGTGTAAATCCCCACAGTAGCAAGTGATGGGACCAGGAATTGAATCCAACTAATGAGATCCCAGGGTCCATGTGTCCAAAGGCCCAGCTGGTGGCACCATCTCTAATGTGGAACCCTGATAAAGCCTGACTGAAGAGCCCTCTAATCAAAATTATTTCAGTCACTTGAAATATCAAAATTCTTTAGAGACATAATATGATAATTATTTGTTGTACAGTGACTCATATAATATCCTGTGCATTTTTTAATTGTAAGAAAAATACCCAAGGCAGTTCCTTGGTCCTTGGTGCAGACAGTGACTCACTCCCCAACCCTGTGTGTTTCCCTCTTCTTTAAGAAAAGGTATGCAGCATGGCAACCTTCTCTTTTAACCATGAATTTTCCCACTTTTCACCTATCCCTTGGCTGGATATGATGATGAGACAACCTTCTGGTCGCTGAGCTGTGAGACTTAGTGCTTCCTACAGCAGCAGTTAGTGCTTAATATAAACACTGTCTTTAAAATAATTGACTATTTGCTGCCCTGGTCCCCCACATTTTTCCTCGTGGCTGGAGGATAACAGAAGTGAAGGGCCACCCTGGGCGTACAGATAAAAGCCAGATGTTGCGAGTGTCCAAGCCCCAAAGTTGCTGTCTTTGAAATCATGAGTACATAGAAAGCAAGTCTCATTTACCCCATCTTTCCTATCGCTTACAATAAACATGGTGAAGAAAATGCCTGTGCAATTCACTGCAGCCAGCAGTGTTTTACTGGAATTTGATGTATTAATAAAAGCCGGGCTTTATACTCAGATACATTAGAAGCGAGAGGAGCTCAATGCTGCAGTTGAAGGGTTTTCACTAAAAACAGGTAATTTAAAAATATATATATATCTTTATTGATTTCAGAGAGAGGAAAGGAGAGGGAGAGAGTGAGATAGAAACATCAATGATGAGAGAGTCCTGCACGCCCCAGACTGGGGATCGAGCCTGCAACCTGGGCATGTGCCCTGACTGGGAATCGAACCCCAATCCACGTCTCTGGCTCTATTTTGTTCGTCAGTTTATTCTGTTCCTTAGATGTCCAATTTAAACTGACATATGTTTTATTGCAAATCTTTGAAATGCATTATACTTCTAATTTCTTCTACAACATACCTGGACAACAGTGCTTGGTGACCGCTATTCTGAGCTGCTTCCTAACAACCGTGATACCCTGTTATTATTTGATGTGATGTGAGAAGAAACTATACAAGAGACTCAGTGAAGGGAACCTCAGGCTGTTCACTTCATGACTGGATATAACAATGAGCCTGAATGGTACTCCTTTGAATAAACTGTTTTGCAAATAATACAGTCAGTCAAAAATTCTTATCATATACCACACTGACACAAAAAAATCATAGCAATAAAATATAATTTAAAAAATGTAATTTCTCTAATAAAGCATCTCCATGTTTCCTATGGCAAAATACTATAATTATAACCCTTATCTGCCGTATTAATATTACATGTGAGGTACCCTCAGGAAGCAATTTACATAATCTGAAAATCACCCTATCTCAATATGCCAATGTTCCCTCTTGGCTCTTACAATTACAATACTGGGAATCTAGCCCAAGAAAATAATCCTACATATAAAAAGAGCTTCATGCATTCCAACATTTCCCCCTTTTGCTTCTATTAATAAAAGTGGAATTTTTTATCCTTTAATATTCAAAAGTAAGTTGTTGGGGGTTTTTTTGGTTAAGAAAGATACAGGATGACCACTTTAAACTATGGAATCATTATCTTTAAGTTAATATATTGGGTTAATAAGAGGTTCTCATTCTATATTGAATGAATATAGAAAGTATGACAAGTTGTATAAAGCAAAAGCTCAAGTGGAAGGTGGGAGAAAGTATAATTTTAAAATCATGTCACATGGCTGAACTGTGTGTTAGAAAGAGGAGATAAAAGATGAAGGGATTAGCCAATAAACATGTATGTATAATCCATAGACACAGACAACAGTGAGGTGATGGCCAGAGGGAAGGGGGGGCTGGGTAGAGGTAGGCAAAGGGTGGGAAATGGGGACATCTGCAATAGTGTCAACAATAAAAATTAAGTAAAAAAAGAAAAGAAAACTGAGTATTTGCTCTTAATTTTTGAGATAACCATTTTACTGGCATCTACGCGTCATAAGATATAAAAACTGAATATTACAGTAAATGTGGCTCCTGCTGTCAGGGATCTTACAGTAATCAGGAGAGTAGACGCCATTCCGACCTCCCCACAATTAATGTCATTTTGATAAACAATCTGAGTTGATAGGTGCTGTGAGATTACAAATTGATTGCATTTTATGAATCCACAAATGCCAGAGAAGTTTTCAGAAAGTTTTAAAGCATATTAAATTAAAATAATATGTGATAAAATATGATTAAATAAAGAAGACAATGGACCCACTGAGCGTGAAAGAACATCCAAGAGGGTTCCAGACAATACATATATAAAACTCAGTGGGATGCAGTCTCAGTCATTTGGTCAAGTTTGGGCCAGTGATTATTCCTGGAATTTGGAATACTTGAGTCACTAAATAAACTGATCAAAAATGGTATCAAAGGCATATGAAATCACGAAGATGAGCAGTGGTTGATGTAAGAAACTGATAAATTATTGCGCAGCTTGAATCATGCTAAATTAACATCAAAGAGAGCCAGCCAGTGATAAATGCGCTGGAGATAAACAACAAGAGAAACTGAGTAAAATGTCAAGGCCAAGGTTAAGCATAGATAAACACAAATGTATTAAAATAACAAGTGCCTATCGCGGAGATCCAAAAAAACCAAGCAAGGGTGCCCAACTGAATCTAGAATAAATAGTATCAGTAGAACACAAACAACGAAATTGAAAATATTCAAATAAATGAATCCTAGGTTTAGAAGCCTATTTATTTTTCTTGGCTCTGGTGAATTTATCTCCACCAGAGGACTCAGCTTAGAATCTGCAGTGGGATTAATCTCTCAGGTGATGTTACAGAGAATCTGGACAGTAGACTGCGACCATGAATGATGGCAGGAAAAAAAACAAGCACAAAGCCGTTAATTCTAACAACAAAGAAGGGACAGAGAAAGAACAGGATGAAATTAGTTTCAGCCACTGAAATTGGTTGGTTTAACTGTCATGTTAAAAGGACGTTAAAGGCAGTCATTCCTATCCAGCCTTCGGTAAAATGCTGCAAAGGTCAAGTGAAATAAGATGGGAGGCATGCCTATGGAAACCTTTATTTTAAATTGGGGACTTATTTCTACGCTGGCTGAAAGAGACCTCAACTATAAGACATTCTTACTATTAATAAGACATCCTTATTAATAATTGATTGAACTGAGAGCTTCTTGTATTATTCAGAAACTCAACTCCCAGTTCAGTGGAGGGGCAAATTCTCAAGAGCGTATTGGGGGTTTTGCTGGGAACTTACTGGATTCATAGCCATTTAACAAACCCCGTAAGTCAGCTGGAGGCAGAGTCCACGTACTAATTTCTGAGCAAGTACCTTAGAGGGCAGTTAAGATGAAGACTATGTATCAGAGGCCCTGATTTATGCAGTGTCTGATGCATACAGTATCACAGTGTATGACAGTGACTAGTACACTCACAATGGTGACCATCAAGTCAAGAAAGTACTCAAGTGAACAGCTAAATATTTTGACATCAAAGTTGATTTTCCTCAATTTATCCATTGATATATAAATCTTAACAACCAGAAGTTTGAGACAAGATTATGGTATAAATGCAAAAGCATATTTACCATATAAACAAATATACTGATACTCAATTTTAGAGTAATTCAAAATTTCTAGTTTTAATAGTACCATTCTGAGCAGAGAATCGTGGCAAAGAATTAATTTCATTCCTAAAAACTCAGTCAAAGCTCTACCTTGTATTGCCGACCCTTCTATGTGTACTGAAGAGTTTCAAATGAGTGTTCTTTTAGTACTGGGAACATTGGCGCTGTGGTTATGTGGGGCAATGAGCTACAAAAGTCTTACATTTTTTACCTTTAAAAACAAGAATCACTGTGCACCAGAATTCTCACATTTGTCTCCTTGGACACTCGAATGGACTTTTAGGTTAAAAGGCCATAATGAAAACAAATTACATTAAAGAAAAATAAATAATTATTATGTTGACACTCTGCTAGACTTTTCGGTCAAATGCATTTTAGCATTTAGAATTTACATCTTTTGAGTCTATGCATGATTTGTTTGGTTAATTGATTCTGTACATTCTTTCTGATTTATGTTTATTTATCTACTCATGTAATGCAAATGATGGACAGTTCATGGAAAGAACATTTAGACTTTGCCTAGCTGCCTTGAATAAAAATAAGTTTCGGAAAGAAGATTAAACCTTTGAGACAGAAAATATATTTCTCATCACGAAACTTAGTCCTTAGCATATTTTAGAGGTTAAAAAGTTAGCCTTAATGATGCTATTCGAGTTACAAATATTACTTTTCATCCCTGGTTAATAATATTGATGGTCATTAATAAGGAATGTTAAGCAATATACTATTACCTACAATATGCATATACCATATGCCCCACATACATATCCATACAGACTCATAATCACATTGCAGTGTTCATGATATATCAGTACATTATATTACATTTATGCACATTATAAAACTTTACACATAATTCAATAGTATATGGATGATGTATTACTTAGTTATGTTAATACGTTATAAAATAAATATTTGCCAATTCCCTACATTTTAATACCTTATGAACTGTACTATCATTATGGTTTTTAAAAAATTCTAAAATTCAATGAGATATGAATTATTTTTAGTTC
Source organism: Miniopterus schreibersii (assembly GCF_964146895.1). Taxonomy (NCBI): domain Eukaryota; kingdom Metazoa; phylum Chordata; class Mammalia; order Chiroptera; family Miniopteridae; genus Miniopterus; species Miniopterus schreibersii. Next base: position 2,177,797 of record NC_138123.1, read on the forward strand.
TATTTTATATTTGCACGGCTAAATTATAAAATTTAAAAACCCCGTGTCATTTTCGATATGATACATTATTTATATATTTATAAATCATCATGATTAAATAGCTCATACCTTATAATTTCAAAGTACAAATGTGCGTGTTTAGAATCACCATTGCCTGATACTTAAGTGTCCACTCTTATTTCATTTCTTATGACGTCATATCCTGCCTTTACATCTTTAAGCAGAAATAGACCTTGTGGGTAAGACGGTAACTTCAATGGGCCTGCATCTTTAACATATGGCACTAGAACCTAGGATGTTGTATTATAAAACCTCCGGTCCTTCCACTCCCACTTCTAACACACCTGCACACAGGTAAGGGTAAAGGAAAGGCTGAGATTTGGTGAGTAACAAAGGACCAAGGAAGAAGCCACACGATTACCCCATGGCCTGTTCCATTCAACTCACCATTCCGTACAAACTAAGACTCTGCAGACAGCTGCTATGAGCCCCATTAAAATGTGACGGACAAAGAAACATATGTCAAGGATATGCTCTAATTTTAGGCCAAACTGAAGACATTTTTAGTAGTGAATTTTTCACTTTTCCACTGCTTCCTAATCCAAAACATTAACAACTTTTAGCAGACACAATCTCATAAATCCCAAGTCCACAGGTGTGCAAACAAGACACACACACACTGTAGTCGTTAAAAAAAAAAAGCCAGTGACTTTAAAGTGTTATCATATAAAAGCTACATTTGTCATTGAGGATAGAAACAGGGTAGGATGGTATGAGTCACATACCTCCATCTGTCGTTTTCCAGCCTTCTTCGAGTGGAGACATGTTCTCTCGCTTGGAGGCAGGACCTACAGCGCAATCGTTTCCTGCGGCCTGTTGTGGAAATTCAACTCTCCAAGAAGCAGGCTCTTGCAAAGCTGTGGTGGAATATCAGCCTTCCCACATTTATTTTTCTCAGGGTTTCAGCCATTGATGATAATCTACAAAAAGCACAAATTTTTTTTTAAGTTTTAAATTGAAGATAAGGAGAATCAAAGAACACTAGAATCTGGTGACCTCAGAGACTCATGCCTCCCTCTCCTGAAATCTTACTGAAATGAAAATTGAGCCCCACAGAGTCTGAATATCTTGCCCGAGGTAAAATATATAGGCATTGGCAAGGTCAGGGAGTGTCACCTGGATTTTGTTGTCCCTGAGCAATAGTTTTTAAATACGTCTTCAGTTTTCAGAAAGTGACATATACAGGGTGTCCCCCCCCAAAAATGTGTACACACTATGTCTGTAGATTCTATTACATTTTGGAAATGAAATGCATTTTAATAAACACTGCCTTTGTAATTATTCAAAGTGTGTGTACATTTTGGGGGGACACCCTGTATACACGCACACATACTTACATAAATACTATATGCACTTAATATACATTTACTTATTTATGAATAATATCATTGCGTTATTGAGGGCTTCCTTTTCTTGCCCCTGCTATGACTCATGGAGATAACAAGAGGCAGCCTTAATGTCTGTAAGGACACAGGAAATCTGCTATTGTAGTCATATGAATTTATATATTCTGTAAAAGTGTTTGGAATCTAAATTTCCAACTGCTTCATTAAATGGATAGTCTGGATTATAACCACTAAGAAAGAAACCCAGGATTTCATGATTGTCTCTGGTCTTCAACTTCCATGCATTCTTATCCTAAAGAGATGGTGGGGACTCTAATTCTAAACACAGGCTACTCCTGTTACATAGTAAATGGATTCAAGCCAATTCACCAACGAATAACCTTGAAATCACCCAAAAAAATAAACCTTTGTCCCAAGCTTCCTGAGATAAGCCCTGAATCATGGATTTTTTAGAATTTTTGCAAGAAAGGCGGATGGTATGAAATATTTCCCTCAGCCCCCGATTACTTCATGCAGACCTCCATTAAACAAGGACAGTATGTCCTCGATCTCCACTTCCCCAGTTCACTGGGAACAGCTAAGGTGACACAACTTTCTACCGAACTGACGAAGTCACCGACACACCTGGGGACCATGTGAGACTAGCGAGCAGGGAGCCATGAAATCATATTTAATGGTTAACTTGAGCCTGATCTCTAAGCTGCGAGCCCCAAGGCAGAAATCAGACGTAATTGAAATCAATGCCATTGATTCACGGCACATAGGATGTTCCTGTCAGCACACTTTTGCCTAAGTCTCTATAAATTGTGTGGAAACACCAGGAGGCTGGGATAAAACCCCTTTAGTCCAAATTGCACCCCCACAGCATAGGAGTAAACCGACTTCCCTTTCCTAGGAACAGAATGAGCACTTTTCAAATTTATTTCATGCTCCTATTCCTGTAACTTACAAGTATTTAGATTACATATTTACATAATTATTTCATGTTTTTCATTGGAATCTTCAATGAAATATTTCTTTTTACATTATGGGTATGCATAGTTACTTCTTCTAAGTGAAGTATGAAAGATGGGGACATTTTTGTTGAAAATAAAAATTATAAATAACTAGGAAATACTTCTGCATTTATTTGAGTTTCATTGAAATGTATGCACCAACTTAAATAATGAGAAAAATTTATTATTTCACCCAAAATGCATATAATTCTTTAATGCTCCCATGACATTTCCAGAAAGAGCACTGGTTGCTCTTAAGCTGTTTCTTGTAAATTAATAAAATTACTCATGAAGTCCTATATATTCAAGTTTCCCAACTTCACTTCTTATCAAAATGTTCCCAACAGTTTCCCAAGTATTTATCTTGATTAAATACTGGTCATATTCTTCATAAATCTTATGAGAAATGGTTAAAGTCATTAAATAAAAAAATGATTTCTGATATTGTCTTATTTAAAACGTAGGTTCTCAGAAGACAAGTATAATATTCCCTGCAGTTGCTAATATGCAGTCAGCACTCTTCAATATTTATAAACCGAAGCTCATAGCTACTTTGCATAATATAAAAGAAAATGCAACTTAGGGCACACACAATTTCCTTATCCGCTCATAGTTTTAGAATCTATAATTAATTATTCATGATTTAAAACATTACCTTCTTTAATTCAGATTGTGTCTATAAATAGTTTTGAATGGTGGAAACCTAAAGACTGGTATTTAGTTGTAGGTATTAAAAGAAACCTATACCAAGTTGTGTTTGATTTCAATGTACCAGGAAAGAGAAATACTCATTCCCTGTCAACATTTTGTTATCATTGCTGCTTTATCACTTCTAACTAAGGCTTTGACTCTGACTGAAATGAGAAGACTGAGATGAGTGGTACCTTTAGCCAGAGTCTTAAACTCAGGCTCCTGCCTGTGAAATAATATGTGAATGAGGGTGCACGTAGGAAACAGAAATCACATTAATCATTTTTGAAAGATCAACAATAAGAACAAAACACGAGATTCACTTCCAGGATAGGCAAAAATAAATGTCTGCTGAAATTTAAAATCCACTTTCAAAACGATGAATATCTCTGATGTAGAACAATTCTTGAAAAGGCAGAACAGTGCGATCTCGGGGGCCACATCTGTGAGAAAATTCTGAGAGCTCTGAAAAGCGATCCTTTCGTTGGAATGAAAAGGACAAGACGTGTGAGGAGATGGGACAGACTCATTCTGAAAACTGGTTTCACATGAAAAAGATTTTGTGTGAGGTTCATCTACAATAAACGGAAGAGGAGAGGCTATCTATGACCCAAACTTTTAAACCAGAGTCATGAAAAAAAAAAAAAAAAGACAGTCGGTTCAGGACACAGGACGCGGTCACCTTTTCCAAACGTGAACTTCCCGAGGGCTACGGCTGGAGTCCGCGCGCCAAAGCCCGGCGGAGACGGGACGCCCAGGGACAGAAGGGACGGGGCCGACGGCCGGAGAAAACCCAGCACAGTTGCGGGGACGCGAGCCGGGCCTCCCGCCGAACCTCGCACCTCCTGTGCTCCCGCGCTAAGGCCCAGGGCTCACACAGGCCGCAGGCGGCCTCGCGGGGCAGCGCCGCCAGGCCCCGCCCCTCCGGGCGCCCCGCCCGCCCGGGCTCCCCCGGGGCCCGAGGGAGCTCCCCCAACGTCCCGAGCCCCGCGGGCGCGCGAGGCCCGGGTCCCCAGGCTCCGTGGAGCCGGAGCCCACCGGGCGCCGCCAACCTGGTTCCCAGTGGGGACAGAGGCCCACGACAATGGCGGCATTACCTCCGGAACCCCGGCGGGCGCCAGCGCCCCGGAACACGGGCTGGGCCCAAGGCTGCTGCCTCCACTGGGGCCGCTCAGTTCCCAGAACCTCCAGGGACCAGCCCCCGGCAGCCTTCCCGGGGCCGGACTTCCAGGGGTTGCAGGTACCCCGGTGGCCGCGCGGTCACCCGGCTGCTCCGGGCAGCAAGGACTCACCCTGCGCTCCGCGGACACCGCCACCCGGACGCCTGCTCGCCGGCTCTGAGGGCCGCACGCCGGCGGGAAGCTGTGCGCAGGCGCCGCTCCACTTCCCGTAAGCCCTTGCGACAGCTCACAGCAGCTCTCTATTTCCAGGGTTCCCGTGAGCCCCTGCGAGATCGCACCAGCTCTCTATTTCCAGGGTTCCCGTGAGCCCCTTCGAGATCACAGCAGCTCTCTATTTCCAGAGACTTCCCATGAGCCCCTGCGAGATCACAGCCGCTCTCTATTTCCAGAGACTTCCCATGAGCCCTTGCGAGAGCTCTCACCTGCTATTTCCAGAGACTTCCCAAGAGCCCCTGCGAGAGAGCTCTCACCTGCTAGTTCCAGACTTCCCGTGAGGCCCCGCGCGCTCCCACCTGCTCCCTGTTTCCCGAAGCTTCCCGCGCTCCCACCTGCTCTCCTTCTAGAAAGTTCCTGGAGCGCGGGACAGGAGGCGGGGACCTAGGAGGAACTCGGGGGCGAAGGGCGCGCTCGGCCCCCCCGGGTTGGTGCTGCTCAGCCCCGACGACAGCCAGGGATAGAAACAGGACACAAAGGACAAGCCTGACCCCTGCAGTGTCCAGCGCAGCGTGCAGGTGGCTGGAGCGAGCACCCGAGATGCGCTTCGAGCCTACGAAACGCACTGGCGACCCCAACGTCTGCACCGACAGGCGGCGAGGCAGGTCAGGGCTCGTTCTGGGTGGGCGCCGCCTGCGACGGGGAGAGCCTGGAAGGGGAACCCCGCGTCCCCGGGCGCCCCGCAGGGGCAGTGGGGCGCGGGCCCAGGGCGCCTCGCGCTTCCCCCACCCCAGGAGCCCGCCTCCTGGCTCCCTGTGTTCCCCGCTCTTTGCCCAGGTTGGCTCGGCCACGTGGCAGGTTCCTGCGGATGAAGAGCCCGGTCGCAGCCCAGAAAGGCCACCCTGTTGCTAATGGAAGGCTGTCCGGGCGCATCGCCCAGGCAGCGCAAGACTTGCGTTCGCGTCAGGCTCATCCCCCCTTCGCTTCGAGCGTCGGCCGCATCCTCCTGCTGTTGCTGAGAACTGGGCCTGTAATGCCACTCGCACCCCGAACCCGCTTCTAAACCGAGGGCGGCTTTGCGGTCACGTGCATTTGTGACTTGATTTTCCTACCCAAGGGGCAGCTGTGTTTCGGTGTCGCCGCGTATATTCCGTGGATACGGAATAATGACGGTTATTTTCAAGCGCATTAGCGCCACCGCTTCGGCTGCGAGAGTTGACTGTCAATAAGTTGATTTATTTCTCTTGCGCGGCCGGGCTGGAGCTGGAATGCGTGCACACCAAAATCAGGCAGCCAAGAAAGGCGGGAGAGAGTCATAATGACGCCTTTGGATACAAAGAAAAATATGAAAACGGAGGCTCTCCAGAGATAGGCTTTAATAGCTGGCTTTATAATGAAGGAAATTTTTCTCCCGGTTTTCAATTTTATTCACATGTCCCTTTTTTATATCATAGGAAATTAATGTAACACAAGTAATGAAAGGCGCTCATAATTGTAATTGTTCAAAGGCATGTCAGAAATTTTATATTCATACCCAAATACCTATAATATTATTACAGTTATAATTAGAAACATTAGTTATCAAAAATACACATATAAGGTATAACTGGTAAGTGCATTTTAATTTTAAAATTTTAGAATATAAGACATGTACTTCAATTCAGCACATATCCCAGTTTGTTGACCACCGGTTTCAATGTATCTTTGAAAATTTAAGGAGTGATGTCAGCAAGATGGTGGAATAGGAAACCGCAGACCCTCCTTTTGCCCACAAACACACCATTTAAATTTGTTTTATAAAACAGGTCGAATTATTAGTCCATTTGCTTCACAGGTAAGGGAGGAAAGGAAGTCAAGATACGTAATCTTAATTATGGAGTCATTTTAAAAATCCGTGTAGTACCTGGTTATGTTAAACTCAGCACAAGTGTATAAAAATGAATATGAGGTTTGTACTAAGAATTCACTTCAAATAAATAATAGTTCTGGTGGGCAGTTTAAATGTTTTTCCCATGAGTGTAAATAATGGGAGAATGAATCGGAGCTGGAGGAAACTCCTCTCTGCTTTGTTTTCTTCGGTCTGCAGAGTTTGGATCTTGACGTTTCCTGGTGTCGGACGTGGCACCTGAAGAGGCATCCATGGTGGTTTGGACTTTGGGGCTGGTACCTGCCCAGCATGTTTTAGGCTCACTGTCTCCATAGCAGGCTGGGAGTTGTCAAAGGTAAGCTCCCTCGAGTTCCGGGCTTGGCTCCCTTGGGTTGATTCCCTCCACGTTTAACGACAGGTTTTCTTGTGTCTGGTGCATCCTGCTGTCGGGAGGTCTGGCTTATCCAGAGAGGCTGCAGTTCCCTCTGGAATGCTTGTTCATGTCTCGTTTTGTGTAGATGGCACAAACCAACGAAAGACAGTTTGGAAAACAGTGGCCATTTGGGGGATCTTCTGAGCTTGGTAAATTATTTTTCTGCACAGTATATTGGGATCAAAAGGATGCACAATTAAACAGCTACTCTGGGAACTACGAGTGTTTCACACCTAAGACCTTTTGGCAAGGCCACAGGGCCATCTCTTTGGTCGCTGTGACGTCCACAGTTTCATTCCCTCAGGTACTGTTGGTTTCTGTTAATGTGCACATGTGGTAAAGGCCTAACATCTGTTGTTAATGAGAATCTCAGAAGCCAAACCCACAAAGCTGGCAGGCACAGGTCAAGCACTTAAAAGCTGTTATAACTCGCACCACCTAACTCTAAGTCTCTTAAACTAGAGTAGTAAGCTGGTCCTGGAATGGGTTAGATTGACACTGAGTCGCCCTCTTGCCAGCCTCAAGGAAACTTCCACGAAATGAGGTACACTGTAAAAACCACGCAATCCCCCACCCAATGGCACATCCCTCCTGGGTATTAACTTGGCTCCGAGAGACCTAGGGCTTAGCGAAAGAAATGAGATCCTCAGGTTTCAAAGACAGCACACCACTTTCCAATACAACCATTTATTTTATATCTAAGAGCTTCGGTCCCAAAAGCTATAAATATCCACCCAAAACCAGTGGCAAAATCTTACAAAGAAAACCTAGAATCACAACCGCCATTACGGGAAATGTTCCAATTAGACAAGATAGTTCATTTTTAGGAAGGGCACTTGAAAGCAAGGGCTCCCAAATCAAACAACAGAATGGGATGCCTCTTTTAACTGTCGTGTAGAAGGCTTCGAAATCTGATAATAGCCTTATTTGAAGATTCATTGCCAAAGACTCATGGATAAGAGACAATGAGGTACCTAGAACCAAAGACTGTAAGACAGGTGAGTCCTGACAGTCGCCTCTCCCCTCCTTTCCCCAAGTACTCACTGCTTATTAATCCTGTCTAAACTGACTCTCCACTCTGAAGAGACTACAGGACCTAATCTATTGATTAGATTTTTTTTTTCAGACGTGTCAAACTAAGATTGAAACCAGACACTAGTGGGATGACTATGTAAGTCTTAAAGTTAGTAAAGATTTATAAAAGACTAAGAACATCAGAGGCATTGAACGGTTTCTCTACTGTGATTCCCATGCCAGGATGAAAAATAGATACGATGTAATTAATCTCCTGAAATGCTGGTATCAATGTGTTCCTTTTAACTGCCGTCTTCATGGTACACATCTCCTAATTTGGTAGTTTATAATTAAAGTGGAGTTAAAACTTTTAAATTTATAGATAGTTACTGACTGTCTACTGTAACTTCGGACACTAATCTTGTTCTGTGAGCGAAGGTAAGTCGGATAAAGCTGTCTTGGGTTTGGTTTCCTCCTATTTTAAACTACGGTTGTAGATTTTGAAACCTCACTTGGTTAATGTATTTTACTTATAAAAATAACACAAATACCAATTATTTGGGGATAATGCCAATTATTAGGGGAAAAGTTCCTTTTAATAAATGATAAAAATTTGAAATATTTCTAATCAAGCAGGTTTGTGTCTTGTACTTCATTTCTTTTGAAGTACAAGTAGAAGCCCATTTGTCCAGATTTCTGCTAGAAAATCAATGATAGGTTTTTAAAAATGTAATGTCCGGAGATAACAATAAACTAGGAGGCAAGCAAAAGTAGGAACCAGATAAAAGGAGCAAGCAACCTGTGAACTCAGAGAAATGAGTGAACCAATAACAGAATCTACTAAAAATACACTATACCTAGCAAAGGGGTCTGCACACCCATTATTAATAATAATAATATCACATTTGGTTGAGTTACGGAAGCAAGAGTTGATTGGACAAGCCTGGGACACTGACTGTGGCCACAACGCTGACCGTAATGATCATTCTGATGCTGCCTTTTGGATCGTGCAAAGGGGAAGGAAAACAAATCCCAAGCATTTGAATAGCCTCCTGTCATGAGCATGGGATGAGATCATGTGCAAACAAAATAGATGACCAAATTTTGAAACCAGAGCTGTGTTATATAAATAGAGATGGGGTTGTAATGAGATATGGACTTCAAGTCTGCAAACCAATATAGAAGCAGAAGGTATGAATTCACTACCTGCTAAGCAAGTACTAAATTACGGATTTATATTCATGAATCCGTTACATTGGATTGTTCAGCGGAGCCCAAATAAATGTTATTATATTTGCTGCAATGTGTAGTGACCAAAACGATGCTGTAAAGAGCTAACAGGAAACTTACTTGTTTTTACTTCAAAATGGTTTTGAGTAGATATCACGAAAATGGTGAAATCAGAGAAAATAAGGACCGCGACCCCCATTTTATTTACAGAAAGGAAATGGACAAGGCGATGTTTCTGATTCTGAAAACAAAACTGAAACAACCATGAACGTTCTGCCAAACTACTTTCAGTGCAAACTACAATCAATAAAATAAATAAATAGAAATGGGACCAGTCAACTATCTATATTTCCAATAGGCTGCTTCCCTTTTTCTGTTTTTTTTATATAAAACTAACCTTAGATTTGTCTCCTGAATAGAACAATCTCAAAATAGTGAGAAGGGGTGAAATTTAAAAGGCCAACCGCGGGGAAACCCAAGAAGGGGCAGAAGAAAGTTGAAAGGAGTGAGTGTAGAAACTATGTCCCGGAGGTGAGGAGACCGAGAGGGCTGTGACCTGTGGCCTAAGTCGGGAAGGGTGTGCAGAGCTCGTCCCCGGCCACGTCTGAGAGCAAGACTCGGCCCAAACAGGGCAGCCCCGCAAACTGGCCGGGTCCAGGCGCGCCCCGGGCATGAGCAGCGCCGCGGTAGGCGGTGGGATGTGTAGTGAGCCCGAGGGACGCAGCAACGGAGCACTGTCCCTGGTCCTAAAACTACATATAATGACTGACTGCAGGGAACTGCAAGGGGTCGCCAGAGGCCCGCAGCACTGAGGATGGGTGAAGTCAGTCAGCTGAGGCCTTACCTGCTCCAGTAAGACGGGTCCTAGGCCAGTCTGCACTGAGCTCGTTAGTCCTTAAAGAGATTTGTATGTGTTTTTCATTCAGCTTGTCGGGGTGGGATTAGTTGGATGTTCACACAGGGGCCGTGACCTGGCCTGTGGACGCTGACCGAGAGCCACAGGGCTACCACTGATTATGTTTTCTTGTCTGCTTTCTATAACCTTATTGCGCCCAAAGAGAAAGGCTTTAGATTCCCTGTGGCACAGAAAGATCTAGAAGGATTCTTCCATTCACTCCTCAAAGAAGTTGACTTCTGGCCCAATTCTCTACTTCTCATGGATAAGAAAGACCGAGGGGAAAATATGAACAGAGAGAGTCTCTCTGTCCGCCTGTTGTCCCCAAGGCCCATGGATTATAATGGAATGAGCATTCATTTCTTTAAAAAAATTCATTCATCCTTTTATTCAACCATTTGTTCATTTTTTTAATTCATTCACCAGTATTATTGAGTTTTCAATATTTTGTTTTCAGTCTGCCATTAAGAAGAGTAGGACATTTCAAAAATTAAATTTTCTTGCCTTCAATTTCTTTCTCTGAAAAAACAGAGATATTACTTTCCCTATAATTTTAAAAAATCAAATATCCAGCATAGGCCCCGATACATAGTAGAAATGGTAGCTATTAGTATTGTTAGCTACTAAAAAAAAAAATTTAAATTAAACAAATATGTGGGTAATATGTTAGAAAATGGCAGTTTCGTATCTATGCTCCCAGAATTATTTTGTTGTGGGAAAGCTGCTGCTTCCTTCTGTGAGAAGATATGAGGAAATTGTTTCTGAAATGAGGTTTCTGCTGGGAAAGAAATCGGTGCGTGGTTCGCAGTTTATCTCAAAAGAAGTTGACATGTTGTTGGGCCTGAATGCAGTGAGGTATGACCATGTTGCCTCATTTCCCCGGGCATCAAAGGGGCTAGCGGAACATTTTTTTTTTTCTTTCAAATCATTAACCAGGCAGTCTTGCAAATGCAGAGTTACAAGGAAAGTAGAGTTTGACACACTGTTGGGTAGCTTCACTTCTCATGGCAAAAGGCTCTATTTGTCCCTTGAAATAGCACTCACACATCGATGGATTTGAAACAGAGAGGCAGGAATATTTTTACTATAAGAAAAAGGGGCTCAAGCAGAAACTGTGATGAATTTCAGGGAAGCTGTGATTTTAGGAAAGGCTGACCTTTTATAGTAACCCTTACTCATCTCTCATCTTTGAGGAGCCCCAGTGAAACATTGTAGACTACAGACTAGTTAAGGAGACAAAATGCTCTCCTTAGACTGTGAAATGCCTATTAAACTTACTGCCTCCATTACACTGTTAATTTACAAAAGCGTGTGAGCGAAAAAGTCACAATATCGGGCTATTCCCTGAATTGCTCGTCTGCATGAGTTAGGGACTAGATCTGGATTTAGAAGATATTCTACTAGCTAGTTGCATGGCTGATGGACGTTCTCCCTGACGAGACAACTTGAAAGTATCCAACGTGTTTTAAGGATATTTTTAAAGTTTAGTAGCATTTTCTTTTGTGGCTGTTTATGTTTTGAGATTTCTCCCAAATCATAGCAACGTCCCCTCTGGGATCTGCTCCCAACTGAGTAGAGTCTGTTCATCCCCAGACCACAGGTCTTTTCAGACCGTATGCATTCAAAGGCAGTGTCCCTGAGGACTTATAAGAAATCCAATTATGCAGGTGGACGTCACCTTGATAACTTAATGGGTGATTAAGTCATAGTCTCTTTACAGATTTTACTGACTCCAATTATTATTACTTTGGAGAAGGAATATTAATTAGCTTTATTCATGTTTCTGCTTTTATCCTTAATTTTCTGTTTGGCTTTAATTTTGTTTCTGACCAAACAACATTCTTAAGGCTCTAATATACTAATCTCTGGATCTTAAAAATGTCATAAAATCAATAACTAATTTCTCCTGCTATGGTGACAATCAAACTAAATATCTCAGAAAAAAAATACACTGTGATTAAATAATGTAAATACTGTATTGCCAGGTCTTTACAATGTAGCAAATGAAAAACATTATCTATCCAGTACTTTTAGTTGCTTTAAGAAATATTTCCCCAAATCAAAAAGAAGAACATGCCAAAAATAAGACCTGTCTCTTGGGCCTGTCAAATGGATTGAATATTAGTACACAACAGAATATTTAGTCAGGATGAATATTCAGCATCAGTGGCCTCAACTCACGTTGGAAACGAAAGTGTCCGTCCCGTCCATCATGGCCAGGGGCTCGGCCGCCCTGGAACCTGGAGGCCACGATCAGTTGGCAGGAGCACGACCCTGTCAGCAAAATGCATGTTTAGTGGCTTTTCTATCACAATTCAAGTCAAACTTGTCTTTTTTTAAATCTCAGGTTTTACATTTTCATGAATTTGAGTGATTTGTACAAAGTCAGAAATACGTTGCCTGCGTAGGAAGACCTTTCCTTTTCTTTGTTACACGCGTACTTAAGACGACATTAAAGCTTACTTTCGGTTCTTTCCGACTCTGTCCGTCTGCAATTCTGTGTAGCAACAAAACCCAGAACTGCCAGCTGTCTTGGACTCTTCTTTAGAAAGAACGTTTCTCTCGGACAGACGCGTGTTTTCGTTTCCTTCCACTCTGACACCGCGTTTCACGGGCAGTGCTGGAGCTTGGGCTTGCTCCCGTGTTGAATTTTGCATTCCCTATCTAAACACGTAGTGGAAGAGCTGCTCCCCACGTAAATAAGTGCTCTTCCGGCACAGTCTCCATGGCTGCGTAACATTCCATCGGTTATTTAACCCGGCCTCTATTAGTTGGTTATCCTTAGGTTTTCATCTTGCTTATTTCACATATAGGGATGTGATAAAATTATACTTAATTCTATAAGATTATAGTTCTAGAAGTAGAGGTACCATGACAATTAATATATTTTCGGGCTTTTAAAACGTATTGTTTTATGCTAAGCAAAATAAGCCAGTCAGGGAAAGAGAAGTATCACATATCTCTCTTATATGTGAAATCTAATGAACAAAATAAAATGACAAACAAAAAAGATCTGCGGACATGGAAGCATGCAACAGACGATGCATTTCAGAGGGACGGGGCGAGGAGGGCTGGGAAGAGATTAACCAATGAGCTTATATACGTAGATGCATCGCCCACGGACAGGCAATAGTGCAGGGGGAGATCTAGGGAGGGGGTCGATCGGGAGGAAAAAAGGAACTTATATAATACTTTCAACAATAAAGATAAATTTTAAAATAAAGTGAAATAAAATGTATTAATTTCCAGATAGATCCTGCCAATATATACTTCCATCAGCAGATTACAATGAGACTGTTTTTAAGGTTCATTTGCAACTTTAGCATCCCATTATTACAAAATACATGCTTGTGAAACCGAACGACAATAACCTCTTCTAAAATAATAGGATGAATAGTGATGCTTAAGAAGAAGAAAAAAAGAGCTGATAAATAAGCACTAAAGGACACGTTACCTACCAGGTGTCTGCGGGTGAAAAAATGCGAGACGATTGATTGTTTAGGGCTGACCCACGAAGCTGGGGTGAGCTTCCCCGCGGTCACTCAGGGCTGTGTAGCCAGCGACGAGCGGCCTAACTTTTCTGTGCCTCCAGCTCTCATTTGTAATACCGATGATTCCAATCAATGTCATTAAATAATTGTCAGGGTTGAATGAGAAAAGTGAGTGGCCCAGAGTAAGGCCTAAATAGACGGCAGCTCCACCCCCCACCGCCACTGTGAATTATTCCAGGGCAACACAGAAAGCAATCTATAAAATTTATCAACTTCTTTTGTGCGGAAGAGAATCAGCCCCAATTGATTTTTAGACGTTTCACGCGCCTGCCGTAGAGTGACAACCTTGCTCTCTTTTCTCCCACAGCAGCTCAGTAGCCATCTTCAAAATCATTTCTAAAGTCGATGCATTTGAAACAGATGAATAGACTTTGATTCAGTGAACAACCACTAGGTCTGAGTAATTATCCTGTGAGGGAGAATTGCATGTCGTTCAGACACCATTTAAAAATCAAAGTTGAGTATTGATTTCGGGGATCCTATTTTTTAACGCGCTTGTTCCTCCCTGCTAGCGTCTATTCACGTGTTTCTCCCAAGTGTAACTTTATTACGAGAGAAACTTGCTAGCGTTTCCACGAGAAGTGAAAATAATGGAGACGGCAAGCTTTGTGATCTGGTACACGTGAGCCATTATAATATGATTTGGCTATTTTGGGAGGTTGTGAGATTTCTTTTTCATACTGTTGACAACAATAGTCATCCTCTTATTAAAAAGCAGCGTATTGAGGTTCTATTGTGTGGTTACACCGAGAGTAGAGCTGTGAAGGATAATGCGGTTTTCCTCATATACATGCGTCTCCGTGATCCTGAGAAGCACAGACAATAGAAAACAAAAACGCAAAACTATAAAGATAATTTCGAATTTTGATAAATGCCACACATGGAATAGAAAGCTGGATATGATGGGGAATAATTCATGGGTTGGTCGGGAGTCTGTTCTCTAGGGCAGTGACATTTTAGGTTGGACCTGAAAGTAAAGAAGCAGCCAGCTCATTAAAAAGCCCGGGGAATTGCTAAAGGTCATGAAGTCGGAATGAATTTGGTTTGATCTAGAAAGACAAATAAGATTAGTATGATTGACTAACAGTGAGCAAGAGGGGTTGGGAGAGTGGGAAATTTGGAGCATAACAGGGTTGAAGTCATACAGGAGTCTGTTGGCAACTTGAAGACTTGCTATATATAAAACTACCGCAGTCAAGAGCGTGTGGCATTCACCAGTGTGACCCCAATGAACTCAATAATAAAAAAAAGAAACCATTAAAAAAAAGAACACATGCAGGGATCAATGGAGCAGAGTAAAAAAGTCCGGAGATTAGAAATCTAAGGGGAATCCCCTCTCCAAGTATCCATCAGAACAAATAATATATTGATGTGCAGCTGATCATTTTATTGTGTATTTCTAAAGCACTGATGAGCCCACAAGCAAAAAAATAATAATAGATGGCCAGAGAGACAAAAATGTATATAGACTATGTCACTGCACAATTATAATTCATTGACCTTTTTCAACTTTTGACTCCCCGATGGTAAGGATAACTTGTTGATCCAAACACCCGAGTTTACCTCCCGCCATAAGAACTTGGAGTTGGAGCGTTATAGTGACTCAGAAGGCGAATGTCACCAGTATTCCTTCCTGGGCTCCAGGATCTCGTAACGATGGTTTTAGTCAAGTATTTTAATGTGGGGACGTCACTGGGTAAAGTTTGCGACTTTCGGACTGATGGGCACCGTGACGTGAGTCTTGTTTATGTAAACTGTTTTTGATAAACACCGTCAACCCGTTGCCCTGACAAGGTGGTTATTGTGACAGTCAGGTAAATGGACCTTCAGGAAGTTTCTAAAGTGAGAAACAAGGTTACTTACCGGTTTATAGTCTTAATTCTTCTGGGCAAGGATTTCTTGGAAAAAATCCTAGGGTCGTGTTCCCTAAAGGCAGCTTCAATTCTCACCGTCATCAAAATTACAGAGAGAAGGCTCCTCGGTGAATTAACATCACCCAGTATTTCTATACACGTCCGAAATGGTAGCTAAATAATGTACAGCAACGACTTAATTCTAGAAATCTCGGCGCTCTTTTTATGTCTCAGTGCTTCCCAGTGGATTATGCTTTATCGATAACAACCTGAATCTGCAAACTAACAGAATGGATTTCCTTTCTCACAGGAGTAGCCTCTGCGTCTCCCGCTCTGTCTTCCCGTCTATGACATTAAGAATATTTACAAAATATGCCGTTACGTACACGTTTGTCAGCTGTTGACTGTAAAACACCACCTACTATACAACAGTGTCTTTTTAAGTTAAATTTATTGGGGTAACGTTAATAATATGTAAGTTTCAAGCATACGGTTCTATAATACGTCACCCGTCCCTCGCACTGTGTGCCCACCGCCCCAACTCTGGTCTCCTCCTGTCACCGTAGACTTGCCCCCTTGGCCCCGTTCATCGCCCCCAGCCCCGGCCCCCCCGGTGGCCACCACGCTGCCGGTTCCTGCGAGTGGGTGTTTGCCGCTTTCTGTTTTACGTCCCACACACGGGGGGGAGCATGTGGTGCTTGTCCCTTTCCCAGACAATACAACCCTAAATCCCTTGAAACGTCTGTGATTCTTCCTCTCTTCTTCTGGGCAGATATTATTTTCCCTTGAATAGAGAGTTCAGATGTTTAAGAGATTCCTCCGTTCACATTTGCAAGTAAATGGTGGACATGCATATAAATGAGACAGTTTCTCCGAAATGGCTCAGTGTCAGAAGCAGATGCAAAGTGTGTGCCCGCGACGCAGAATCAGCACTCCCCACGTGGCCGTAAAGTTGGCGGTGAGGTGATAGCGCTGTTAATTTTTCAGGGGTATTGGAAATATGTGCTTGTTGTTGTGACAATTTTTTTTTTTTTTTTAAAAAGATGATGTAAAGGCCCTTAAATGTTTACTTTTGATAGTTGCTTTATTACTCTCAAGGTGTGCATACAGAAGGAGCATTTTTGCAGAACTGTTTTTCAGACAGTTCTTTTCTTCCCTCGTATATTTATGGCCTGTTCGGTGCTTCCGAGGAGATTAAAGTCAGAGCCCACAAGCGCTAACTTGTATATCACCCGCACGCTGTCTCTCTGGTTTTACGACTCTTAGCCAGAGTTTTTTTAAAGATTAACCTGAAGCTGGGTCTCCCAATAGGAATCTTACCGTTTAAATCGAGTGCGTCTCGTTGGTTTGGTGTCGATTTGTTTTTGGAGGGAGGGGGATTGTGAGTGTTTCGTACAAAGGGGTCTGCTATCTGGCGAAAACAGCTCGAAAGCTATTGATTTACAGGAAACCAGATACCTGACCAAGGCAAACTATCCGATGCAGCTGAAGGAAAAAAAAAAAGAAACATGAAATACAGTGGCCCCCGCTTGGACTCTGGGTTTTGTGGTGTCAGCATCAGAGCGAGAAGCGTTTGCAGTTCCTCCCTTCTCTGCCTTATGATCTGATGTTTTGTGAAGGTCTTGCCCTGCCCACGTGCCCTGCAGGTTGTGCTTCAACATCCTGGTCTTGGGAAACCCTCCGTAGAGGAGCCAGCGGGTCCATGTCGAACCCCCACTCCAGGGAAACTGGGAACTGATGAATGTGCACTGTTTTAAGGCACTAGGTTTGTGGCCACAGTGAGAGGCAGGACTAGGAAACTAATACTCCGGGCATCCTGTGTAGAGCGAGGAGAGTACATTCTCAGGGACAGGACGTTTTTGGAATACACCTATTTTCAGGAAATTACTCAGCCACCTTCTTACCACGATGGGTGGGACCCTAGGCCATTCCTTTGATGGAGACATTAAGAATTAACTAATCCTAGGAATACGGGGCGTGGGGGGCTCTGCTTTTATAGCAGAGTAGATGGTGGGGAAGCCGCAATGGAATTATTCCCTGGTTCCAGTGGGAAGAGCTGGATTTTTTTAAGTCGTAATGGAAACTTCATTGTCAGGGTTAAGAGGGGCATCTCTGTCCTTTTAAAAAGAAAAAAAAAATCTATTTCCGTTGGTGATACAACCATTCGCTCAATCCCATGAAGGAAAATCACAATTGACGGCTGCTTTCCTAACGACCACACTCAATTTATTCCCATTTTCCAAATGTGCTCCGTCCCCCCCTTCCTAACATCTTCGCCTTATGCGACGTGAGTTCTGCTTGCCAATGAGCTGAGCAGAGTGTGTTCCCCCAGACTCCCCTCAGGAGGCAGTTCCGCCCACAGGAGAAATTTCAGGGAGACTTGGAAAGCAGACCCGGAGCAACGGAGGACATCACTTCCACACTCCACGGTTGGTGCGGGGCCAGCGCTTTCCCGGGCACCTCCCTGCAGACCCGCCAGCTCCCCGGGGCGCTGGCTTCTCTCTCCCGCGGACAGGAGTTTGGGCAACGCGTGGAGCTGTTCATCTCGCCTGAAAGGAGAGCGGGCCGGAGGGCGGCCTGCGGTTTGGCAGGGAATCGGAGGGGCTTGGGAACAAAGTGTGGAGGAGACGTATGTGCACGGCCAGCCAGAAAGGCAGGGGATGTAAAAATATTTGCATTAAATGTAAATGCCATGGAAGAATTAATTGAACAAGATGAGCCATCCAGCGGCGGGCAGTCAGACTTTCTCCAGCTCCCCCATCTTGCCCAACGGCTCAAACGGAACAGGCCCGTCGCCGCAGGGATGGCTGTTAGCTACGCACGAAGCACACCAAGGCCTACCCCAAACCAGATGCGGAAAACATCACGAAGGAAGGGAACACGCTGTGGCAAATGCGAAGAAACACTTCAGTTAACCTGGATTTGGGTTAGGGCTTCCTGCTCCTTCGGGAACCCAAGCAGAAGACGTCCGTGGGGGTCAAGTGAATCTAACACGTGGAGATGCAGGTGAGTCCGAGTTCCTGGGTCGCGGCCTCTTTGGGAAAATTCACGGTCCCTCGAAAACCTGCACTTTGGTTTCTTCTCCGCAAGCTAGAGAGATGACTGAACGGATCGCGGCCTTCTCCTGGGATGTCGACAAGGCTCGGTTTGAAAGGGGGGGCACCGGAGAGGAGGCAGATGTGCCGGGAAAGCGCTGCCTCTGATCCTTAAGCACTGGCTCACTCGTTAACGACTCGGCGAGTTCAACAGCCAGCCTCTGAGGGGCTAGGGAACGTCTTAAGTGCTGATGGTAAATGGACGAGCAAATTAAGAATAAATGGACCTCGGGGAGTATGCCAACGGAGGGGGTAAATATCAAGCAAATAATGGCACAGATGCTCTTAAATAGGTGACCGTTTATAGACACTTGCAAAGTTGGGCATGCATGACAATATGGGGGTGAAATTTTCCCAGCACGGATACAGTCCGTCCTAAACTACTATGAAACAGCAACTTTAAGATCAGGCGTAATTAGTCCTGAGGTCACGGGCAGGCTTCAGGTGATCAAAGTCTCTGAAACTGCAGGGCTCTGGGAGCTAGGAGTGCGCAGTCCCCCCGGCGACCAGGCGGCTCGCTGGCAGCCATCGCCAAACAGTTCTTTGACCCCAAAAGTTGATGACCAGCCCTTTAGACGAAGGCGAATGCTCCCCCCAGGCATCCTGCGGTGTCTCAGCAGCCAGATGTTTGGAAGCGGGATGACACACGTACGCATGATTGACTCTGTGCGGGTTCCTCACCGATGTTTTGACAGCAAGGACTCTGTGTAAAAAAATGCAAATCAGCTCATTAGTTTGGAGATAAAGCAATTAATGCCGGGATGCGACCAGGCATTGAGATGCAAAGGATGAGAGGAGAGTTGAAATCCTCCAACTCGGAGCTGATGTGTTTGGCTTGAGATTTCGTAAGGAACATAAGCCGAGAGAATAAAAACTTCCGTGGGATTTAATTAAAGACCCACTTTTTCCAAGCGTTATGCTCAATGTCGAAATAAGCACATACGTAGATATTGACAAGTTAATACACGGACCCTACCTGTAGGCCTGAGAGCTGTGCAATGATGTTTGGAACTTGTAAGAGGGCAGAGCAGGAAACAAGGAGGGTCCACTTGGTCCGGTCTCTTGCACCATCCCCAAGGGGGAAGGAAGGTCTCCGTTCGTTTACTGGTCCACAGATATTCACTGTTTGCTACTTGCCTGCTATGTGGATGGCTCTGGGCTAGAAAAGACAGAAAAAGCAGAGAGAGGCATCATCCGGACACCGTAGGGTGTGTCTACCACCCGAAGTCAAACCTTCGCCCGTCACCCTATATTCGACCCCCTTCACCCCTCACTGCTCCCCCACCCCCTCCCTCTGGTGGCCGCGGTACCTTGTCTGTGTCTGTGGGGTTTTGTTTGTTTGTCTTGTCTGTCATTTCTTTGCTTTCAGTTTTATATCCCACAGGCAAGTGAAATCATGTGGGTTCTTGACTTTTTCTGTACTTTTATTGCTGATGGATTTATGGTCTTGAGTCATAATGCAAAAAACAAAACAAAAAACGCACAGGGAACAATCGCCGACTTAGACGACGGGTTACCGGGGGAGAACTGTGTGCTCCCCCACCCCTCCCTCCCGGCCCTGCCTCTCAGGATGCTCGGAGCCCCTTTCCAGACTCTGCACAGAGCCATCAGTGAAGCCTTGTGGTTAAGCGTATAAGTAAACTACACAAGTTACACAAAACGCAGAGAAAAGTCGAGTGATTACATTTTCTACGTTTCGCTGAGAAGGCCACTGGATCTCATCTTACGGGCAATTTGCGAGCACAACCAGCAATTACAGGACAAGAGAGCACTTAGCAGACGCGCCCGGTTCTGCCGTGGAGTCCTCGTGTTTTATGTACAGAGAACCAGTCCTTTTGGCCAGTTTCCGCAAAAAATTCATTTCGTAATAGTTCCCCACATACACAGATCAAAATATCATATATTATCACGTCTTGTGCATTGTAAACTTACACAATGTACTATTTCACTTACACCTCAATCAAGAATAAAACAAAAAAGCTTTTTTTTTTTTTTTTGTCCACAAGAAAAATCTAACAAAATAAGAACAGCAAATGATTTCTGCCACACTGAAATGGGGGGGGGGCCCCCGCAGGCAGGAAATTAGAGAAATTTAAAGTAGAATTTACTGGAGTCAACCTAAAATGCAAAAGCCACATTAGGTTCAGGCACGTCCAACGACCTTCTCCTGCTTCATAACTTCCCCCGAAGCTCAAGGGCCGTGCCTCCCACACCAGCCCACCTGCGTTTTATGACAAAACAGAGGCAGATCCGTGGGACAAAGGCTCGCCCGAGGCAGAGCTGCAGGACCGTCAGCGTGGTGTTTCCGGAGCCCCTTCCCTTCCCTCCTGCCACCTCCGTTCTACTCGACACACGCCTGCTCCCTACGGACAAAACATCTCCTCCTGTTATAACTTCAATCACTGACGCGCAGCCAGAGTCATATTTTGCTTCTGGAATATCTTTGTTAGAAAAAAGCCTACTCTTTTAGATGAATAAAAACGTATAATGCAAAAAAGCCTATCAACATGAACCTAGAATTAGCCTTCAGGAGTTAGAGCTAAAAAACAGAAAAAAACAAAAACCTTCCATTGAAGATTTTTTTCCTGATTTTCCAGACATTCTGACAAACACAGGTCGGACATTTTATTGTTTAAATGCAAATGCTTGTTCTGTATTGTGCGTGAAAGGTCAGAGCAATCTTCTATCTGCTCCTGCAAAATATTTTGCTTCCAATAAATCCTTTGATTACTATTGCACTCAAGCAAATTTATTTCCTAAATTTTATTTTTTGAAACTTTGCCCTTTCATGTTTAACCGGCTCTAAGAAATTGCATTCTGTGGCTTCTCCCGAAATAGCAAAATGTCAGGGGGAGGGAGGTGGCTGTCCGTGTGATTATAAAACCTGAAGTCCTGATGCACCTCAGATAAGCCCCCAGGCTCACCCGTCCTTACCGGTTTTGAAGTTAAACATCCGATGTTTCATCAGATCCGTGCACAAAGCCCACTGCATCATGTTTTGCTGTATTTAGGGGTCTATTATATATTAGATATGTTCTTGCATTTTAAAGAAGTAGCCAATAACTTGATTTTGAGTCAGCAAACTTGATATGGTGAATTTTTAAATAAAATGTGGTAAACTTTAATACATATTTGTGATAAGTTTACTATTAAAATTTTTCTAAGTAAATGGCCGTCGTGGTCTGTTCCTATGTGAGGCCTTGCATGTTCGGAGTAAAAGTGAATCAGTTATTCAAGGAAATGAGTAGTATCATCGAAAGGCGGAGGGAGAACGTATGGTCAGTGACACACTCTGAATTCCTAATATAGATGCGTCGGTCTCCCGACTTAACAAACAAGGAAGTTGAGGCTGACGCAGGGCACCTCCAAAGGGCAAAGTCTTAACCTGTGTTAAAGTTTATATGCAATAAGGCTGCTCATCATGAAAACGGTGATAATGTTAGTGTTGGGCCAGTGAACCAAGAACCAACTACCCAACTGTGAGATATATGAAAACAGAACAAAAAAAGCCAAGGAGTGTCAGCGAGTGAGAAGAGAACTTGACATATTTAAGTGATGAGTTTGCTGCAGGAAAGTAGTGGAACAGAGTCTGGGGCGATTTCCATGGGGCCTGTGCGTGATCGGCCAGCGGCCCAGCCCTCACCCTCCTGACCCTGCAGGCAGCGGGTGGGCGCCGGGTGTCCTGTTGCCTCGGATAAAACACTTGAAACGAATTTTAACAGCTATGTTTCTGTTGTTAGTCCCTGTAAATTAATCGTAAACTCCTTGGACACCTGTCAGAACAAATTGCATCACCTAACTTAAACATACATAATTTGATGTATAAATATAATACTTTTCCCATTAAGTTGCCTTACAAATGAAGAACAGAAATCTAGTTTATGACGTGTAAACGGGTTTCTCTTCCTTCGTCAAATCCAACGGAAGCGATTGAAAAAATATAAAATGAGAATATTACATAGTATATGATGCAAATCAGAAAACGTGCTAGTAACGGGGCGAAACAGTCAGAAATGAATCTCAGATAGGTGGAGTCAGATGACTATCTACAAGGACATCTTTCAAAGAAACGGGTGAAATCAGGACAACAGAAAAATACCAAGTGAAAAGCAAATTAAAAATCTGTAGGTGATATAAAGACTATTTAATTCCAATAAAATACAAATGTGAACAGGACACATGCTAAAAGATAACTGAATCTAAACATTATGCACCAGAAATTTTTAAAAAAGAGAGATTCGGAGGTGATTAAACATACGCGATTTTGTTCAAGTAAAAAGTAAAGACTACGTGGGGTAAATAAACTTCCAATAAATCTCTCAAAGGCAATGAAGAAAGGGTTAGGTTTTTAATTTCTTGGTCCTTTTATTTTTTAATCAATATTCACTCAACAAAGAAAGCACAGAGAAGCACTTTCTTTCCATCGTAATTGGAAGATACAAAAATTTTCTGCTCACAAGAATATCAGAAAAAAAATAATAAGAGGTGAAATCAAGTTCAGATTAAGAAATGAATTGAATTGGACACAATGACATACCCAGGCTTTTCCAACCAATAACTATTTTAAAGCAGACAAATCAGTATCGTCAGCTCTGAAACGGATGCATTTAAATATGAAGATGTAAAGTTTCTACGGCTCGCGTGATTCCATTTGCAGAGAATCACACCCGCGTGGTGTTTGCGGGTGAAACTGGATACACCTGAAAGAGCGTGGTGTTTGCGGGTGAAACTGGATACATCTGAAAGAGAAGTGTCTGCTCTCGGGCGACACTGTATCGGAAGTTCCGTGTGTCCCCTTGTAACCTCTCACCGTGGCTGGAGAAACAGAGGGCTCTCCAGTCCCCGAGGGGGCGAAGCCCGCCCAGCGCTGCACATCTAGGGCACGTCTGAGCTGGTGTCGAGCGTGAACTTGTATTTCTCTAGCGCACTTTTCCACACTAGGGAAAGGAACAGAGGAGAGAGGCAGGGAAATTAAGTAGTTATAAAAATATTTCAAGTGCATATACATTACAGATTTAGTGGTTTACAATTTTTTTCCCCCTTTTTACATCATAGGTTCCCTTTTCAGTACATGGGGAGGCTCCTGCATGTCCAAATAGCATTGAAATAGTTTCGCGTGGCGTGTGTTTTGGTTCCTGAGCTGTGGAGGCCTCAGGGTGGTGTTGGCGACATTCATCTTGGCTCAGGGTCCGGCTGTACCTCGTTAATCGTGCTGGAGACCGGGTGGCTTTACGCTTTGGTGCCCTCGCCGGCTGCCCCCAGCGCTGTCCCGGGCCTCGCTGGCTGTGCTGAGCGTCTCGAGGGACGACGGGCTGTGAGTGGCCGGGCGGGAGGCTCTGCGCAGCTCTCGTTTTGCGAGATGTCGCCAAACTGACACGAAAACAGCTCTGGCAGCCTCGCCCCGCCACCGGCACGGGGCCACTGCCTTTGCTCCGCATGCTCAGCGTCAGTTGGCCTTTTCAGACCCCGACTTTCTCAAACCCGCGGCCGCGTGGATTTGTTGACACGGATCGATCTGCGCCCGCGGCCGTTTCAGCGACACCCTCCACGGGCCGAGAAGGCATCCTCCTCGGCGCTCTTCCCCCGAGAAGCCAAGATGAGGCGTTTCAAAGCCACGAGGAGGAAGAGGCAAAGGTTAAAAGGGGCCAAGTGCGGACATAAAGCTTGACTGGAGGCGTCCTCTCGAGGAAGCCTATTTAATAATCTTAAAAGGAATGAAAAGCAGCCCGCCGTCCGGCAGGATTAGCCGGCGTCCGGGCGGCGCGAGGCCCCGCTAGCGGATAGCACAGATTTCCATCACCTGGCGTGGCGCGCTCACGTTGGTCCCGTCTGGAGTAAGGTTCTTCCTCCTCCTGTCTGTCCCCTTTATCAGCTCGTAAATTGCATTCTCTATGTGACGATCACCCTTGGAATCTTACGACACTGTGTTAACGGAGTATAAGAAATAAAATAAATTAGTACCTAACCCGCAACCTCACAAAAAGCAGGGCCCAGTAATGCTATAATTCTTTTCCCCTCTCTCAGCTTATATGCCAATAAAATGGCTGGGTTTTCTCCAACCTTTATTTAAATAAATCATATTTTTCCACAGGAGGGACTGTGGTCTGTGAAGTTTAATTTTACTGATGTGCTCTCTCGTTTTCAAATCAGAGAATAAAGGCCGGCCGATCTCTTCCTTCCGCGAGCAAAAACATTAAGTTAAAATATGTAACGTATTTTAACATGAGCCCTTTGAATTCATAAATTAACAAATTAGTACATTCATTTTAACTCGACATTTGAAAAGAGTCAACATAAATAAAAGTGCCATAAGTGAATTATTCACGACCATGACACTAAAAGGAGGCTCACAAAGATGTTTGGAAATGCTTCTCAAAACCACCACTAAAATCTTAAAATAGTTCTTCAGAATAATGTTTAAGAAAGATCCACACTCCACTCTAGCCTTTCCCAGTTTCTACCTCTTTTTTTTTTTTTTTTAACTCTATTATAACAATTGTTGAAAAAAATCGAGCTTTATGGGGAGCAACAGGCTTTTAGTTCTAACCTCTGACAACTGCAGGGGGACATCAATCATATTTTTAATTCTCATGTCACAGAAGACCTATGTGCAGAGAGAGAGACTCTCCCTCCGTGCTTCCAAGACATTTCTCAACCCACTTTTTATTCTTGGCTTTCTGTGACTTCTTAAATCTGAACAAAGCTACAATCCGCCAAATATAAGACCCAGAGGCTAGACTCGGCTCTTCGCCGGATGCTTGCAGAAGAGAAAAGGGTCCGCGGGGAGGAAGGAGCGCAGACACTGGACCTGGCAGCGCAGCTGTGAGGCACAGGCCCGCGTGCTGCGCCCGGGAGTGTGTAGGGACACTGCCACCCGAGCGCCACCGACAGAGGAGGTCATGAAGAACTGACGGTGCCTTACAGGTCTGGCCGTTCACAGAGCCCTTGACCTGAGGGCTGAACGTGTGTCGGAAAGCACAGGCCGGCGCTGAGACTTGTGCCATGAGTCCTTACAGCGTATGTATCAGTCTGCATCCTCCGCCTAGTATTTCATTTATTGGCATAACCACGACCCACTCAGTAAAATGAGACATTTCCCTGAAGGAAACAAATAGTCATTCAATAGTGAAAGAGCAGAAAATGGTAAGTGTGAAGGAAAAAAGAGAGATACAATGACTGCGTAATAAGCAGGATAAAGGCAAAGTGAATTTGGACAGCAAGGGCCTGAGCAACTGGGAAACTCGGAGATACTCGCTGTCAGAGACAGTATCCTGGAATCTTGTTACATTCTTACTGCGCACAGAATTCTGGAAAAAAAGGGAGGAGGTAACTTAGATACTTATGTACTGTAGTCTCAAACTACAGGTAAGTAAGATCATTAGTAATGCCTTTTACATGATGTAAACAAAACTAAACAAAAGTAAAATATAACAGGCAGGGAAAGCTCATTGGGAAACAGAGTCTTTCAAAAGGCTTTGGCAGTACTTAAAGGAAGCAAATCAATTTACAGCAAATAACGTAAGGAGTATTATCAAAGGGGAAATAACCGCCTCATATTTATGCATGTGGCATAATGAACTAGAAAACACGATGAGGCAAATACATTAGATTATCATAATTTTATTTCACTATTCAAATTTATAAGTTGGAAATTGATTTTGTTGCAATTACTGCGCTCTCCCTGGATTTGACACATTGTATTTTGAATCTATGCTTGTGCTCAGATTTTATATTTTCATTCTTTTCCGTGGATATTTGCCACTTTATATAGTCGAGATTAGATGCTGCCTTTAATTTTTGCTGGTATTGAAAAATTACTCATAATTACGTTTGTTAGTAGACCCTCAGACCACTGACCAAACAGAGTCATCATCTTTTGATAATTTGAACTAAAAGACGCAGAACCTACAAGTAGATGCACTTGAATTAAAAGGCCCTTCGCACTTAGGTTTAGAGCCCCGTGTGGTAACATGAGAGGATTAGCAAATCGACTCTTCATGCTGCCCAAAGCTCAGGGAAACGCTGTTATTTTATACCTTAAAGAGGAATTTTACAAAAGCATTAAAATACCAGTTTTATTTGCTTTTTTTTAAAATTGCGATGTATTTGACATACAACATTATATTAGTTTCAGTCACATACATAATGCTTTGATATCTGCACACATTGAAATGATCAAAACGAGCCTAGTTAGCATCCGTCCTATGGAGAATTTTCTAAATCTGTATTTCACGCGCTTGACCAGTAAAACGTGCGGGCCGGAGGTGCGGGCTCGCAGTGCTTTTCCACGCCCGCGTGCAGCACTGCTTTTGAAAACTCCAAACATTTGGTTCCTGCGATAACGTTTTTTGGCAGATTCATTCCGTTTCACAGGCTGGGTCCCAGCTTCTTTAAAAGGAGCCCCTTAGTCATCAGAATGGTCAGGGCAGCTTTCAGCAAAATAAACGACTTCCCTAGATCGTTTTTACACCGTTCAATGTTGATTCAATGTAACTACCCCACAGATGTAACGAATGCACAAACATCAGCATAAACACAACATTAAGAATAGTGTTTCAGGACTTTGCTTCTAGAAGAACTTTTTAAAAATAGATGCAGTAGCTCTTGAATTGTGATTAAGTCCAAGAGGAACTGGGGGGAGAAAACCCAGTGTCTGACTGGCTTGCTGTTTGCACAGCGTTTCACATCCGGTTTCTTCCTGAAATGTTTTTCCTCTTGTTTGCTCCCGCAGTCCACTTGTCATTTTCTGGAATTGTTTGATAAATATGCATTGGGCAACTCATTACACATTTCTTATTTTTTCCTGTAATTTATTAATAATGTATTATGTTTGCTATTAGGATGTTTTGTAATTAATTAGTATTTTTATGTTATTAAAAATCGTATTAAAGCAAAGTTACAGGGTGCCAGAATTTGAGAAAAAAGGTACCATTTTTGTTTTATTATAAAGAACAGTAACTAATGAACTGTTTTTATGAGAAGTTATTCAACTAAAAACACATTTAGAATAGCACTAAAAACACATTTAGAATAGCACTATTGGCCTAACCCTAGATTCCAATTTTTGTGCTAGAATAACTACTAAAAAAACAAAATTCAGCCAATATCCAAATAGTTCACCCTGTTGGTTTTCGCTGGGGTCTTCTCTGACCACACAATCTAAGCCGCTCTCTGTCCCCAACAGTGTTTCACCCTTTGAAGCAATACAACTGCCATCCTCTCACTCATGATATATCTTACTGTACCTGGTTTTTATTTCCTATCTTTTGCACCAGAGAATAGGCTCCATGTGGCAGGAACGTTTC
This sequence comes from Miniopterus schreibersii, assembly GCF_964146895.1. NCBI lineage: Eukaryota > Metazoa > Chordata > Mammalia > Chiroptera > Miniopteridae > Miniopterus > Miniopterus schreibersii. Next base: position 2,205,465 of record NC_138123.1, read on the forward strand.
TTTTCTTTTCTTTTCTTTTTATCTGATGTAATTTTATTTTTTTTAATTTTAAAAAATTCATTCAGTATCTTGATAAGCTACGGAATGAATTATCTTGAAAAGAAATTTTATTTAAAATCTTTTGCAAAGAAATGGGGTGGGGTCATCACATGAAAAATTCAAAGGGAAAACACAGGGCCGTGAACACTAAAAGTAGATAAATGGAATTTGAAGACAAAAGCCAATGTTTATCCCAAGCATCTTAAACAAATGTCATATTTTTTGCCAGGCCGGCGTGGCTCAGCTGTTGATATATCAGAGTCCTGATATATTTTTAATGTTTGTGGTGTGGTTTTTTTTTTCGACCCATAAACCAAGAGGTCACAGGTTTGATTCCCGGTCAGGGCTCATCGATCCCCAGCTCGATCCCCAGCAGGGGTGTGCAGGAGGCAGCCGACCCATGACTCTCTCATCACTGATGTTTCTCTCTCTCCCTCCCTCTCTCTGAAATCAATAACATTTAATTAAATAAATATTACTTATGATATGATTTTATTCTTATCAGCGGGACAAATGTACCTCTACTAATTAAAGAAGATTCTGATTCATTAAGTAACATTGAAAACATTTTTAAGTCACAAGAACTTGGGTGAAATCAAAGTTCGAACACCTCTCTGTCATCGCGGGTCGTTTCGCCCGGCAAGGGGACGGAGGGATCTTGCTGGGTTGGCTCAGTTTCATTTTCCTGCAGTATTTTCCAAACTGGTGTCTTCGAGCAAAACCCATTCACCCAAAGAGCGAACGTTCTTACTCTGTAGAATATGAAAACGCATAATGAATTACCAGTGACACAGCAATGCCCGAGCAGCAGCGACCCTCGGCCGGATTACAATAAATTAAAGTTAACTCGTTTTAAGCGATATCACAATTGCTGTTATTATTCCTAGGAGGTGTGTGAAGTGTGCAAACAGATCAAATTTTAAAGGGCTCTTGGTTCAGCAGCTAATACCCAAAGTTACTGGAACACCTTTGCAACTGTTTATATCTATCCGGTTTCTTAGCCGCCCTTATGTTAGAGTGCATTCCCACATTTATAAACTGTTCCCGAAAGGGTTTGCTGTGGAGGGTGCTGGCTCCGAGTCCTGATACATTGTTACTGTTTGTGGGGTGTGTTTTCTTCCTCTCGTCTGGAGATGCCCTAATTTAGCACAGCCAAGGAGGGGCTCGCCCTCAGGTCCTGCTTTAACTGTATCCACTCTCTGAGTGGTAGCTCCGCGTCCTAAAGTACATCGCGTCTCTTTAGTTCCAGCCCATGTGGAATTCATCATCATTTTCTATCCCTCGCGTTGCGCGGTTCCTCTCCAGGCCTGTGACATTCTCGCCAGCAGGACCCCTGTTTTCCCTGGTTATTTTCTTCTCATAACCCTTCCACCGCATTTAACAGCAGCAAATAAACAAGGCGCACAGGAATAAACCCGTAACATGCCCGAAAACATCAACTTCTAAGGCAAAGAACGCGCCCACAACCCAAGCCTTTCGGTCCCATTTTGTTGCTGTTTCTAAAACTCCTTTCTTCCAGCTTCAAATCCAGGGCCACTCAAGCCATCACCCACCTACCCCGTCCTATAAAACCCACCATCCTCGGTCACCTTCCCCACGCTCCGCTCCCGCAGCCAAAGCTCAGACGCCCAACAGGTGAAACGCATCGCGGATGCGGTCAGCGCTCGCTGGCAATAAAGGAATCGTGAGAGCAGAGTGCATTGGAAATAAAACCTGCGCCGTACTCTGGAGCAAATGCCATTGCAACTGGATTTTAAGTTTGTCGTGAGTGTTAATACGCGTTTTTATAATGTTGACGAGACAGGCAGGGGCTCCGTTCTCAATTCATTTCTACGTGATGTTTAAAGACTTTCCATGAGAAGGCCGACTTCCTGAGATGGGATGATTGCATGTTAATTAGTTTTCTTTCCAATTTAGAAACTATTTTTGCTGAAACATATCAAGGAGAAATGATGGTGATCAGTAGAATTAAATATTTATGAAACATCTTAATCCATGATGATTTTAGAATACTTTTCTCTTTGTTACTTGAATTCTAATAGTACTGAAAATAGGCTGCCGTCTGTTACAGATAAATTGAGATATTGTGAGAAGTACTGTGTAAGTGGACAGAAGTGGCGGGTACACAGCACTGTTGATAAACTACATGCATGCAATTGTTTACTTTAAAATCAACCGTACTTCAGTACAAATAAATAATCATGCCACTAGAAAAAATATAAAATTATAAGGAAATAAAATAGTGACTATTATGGCATGTGAATTTGCCTCAATAAATTATTAACATTTAGTCATTACCCTTATATTTATATTTTATAACTACCCCAGTGGATTATTGATAAAATACACCTTTATTTAGTGAATTCGTGATTTTAAAACACCTACTATGCTCCACAGGCAATATCCTGGGTAACAAGGATGCCAGATGCAGGGTAAGTAGCGAGAGTCCTCATACCAGTAAGCTCAAAGCGTGTACCCCTAAGTCTCTGGAGGCATCCTAAGGTGACGAAGAATTAAAGAACAGCAAGTTTAGCTTCATTTAATGAGGTTCTGGTTCTGAGAGTTCTGTGCAAAGCTCAGGAAGCCTGAGGAAGACGGAAGAGCGAGGGCAGGGCCTGGCCGGGCGCTCGGGCGCTTGGAGCATCATCGCGACGTGCCAGGGCCGCCGGTCAGTCCCGCCACGGCGCAGACGGGAACCAACCGGCGATGCTGAACTAGGTGGAGCCCACAGAACAATGTTCTCTCTCTCCTTTCCTCTCTCCAAGCCATCAATCAATAGAAAGAGCTATGCCACCCTGAGATCCATGAAAACGATCTAGTTTTCCTAAAGCTGTGTCTCTTTACACGTAGTAAAGCTTCTGCCGGGTAGCACGTGGGATTTCTCTCTGAAAATCACTATGGAAACAGCCACAGTGGATTCCAGTCCCCACGACCCTGTTATAACCGTTTTGTGTGTCGAGTTGTTTCCTTCTTGCAAGTCTTTCGATGTAGCAGTGTCAGAAAGTGCTCGGAGATCCCTCTAAATCTATTAAAGAAAATAATTTAAGTTAGATTATAGAAAAAAGAAGGCCTTTGAACTCTGGGACTGATTAAACTCTAGCCAGTTGTTGTGGGTTTTTTTTCCATTTTGAGTCTGAAGGTCATGGGTTACTTTTCCTTGAACTTAAATTATTTTCTTTAACAGAGTTAGAGGGATTTGTGAGCCCTTTCTGATCACGTGCTTACATTCTGAGTGATTCTCACCCGTTTTTTAGGACAGTCTCCCCTTTTTAGTGTTAGTGCTTGTTTTTCTTTTAAACAAAGCAAAGCAAATTAGGCATATACGCTTAGAAAAATGCAACGCGAGCAGGTTCTTCAGTAAATTGTACCAGAAAACTGTTCAGTTCGAGGTAAGATCTGAACACCGTGCGAACAGAGCTGTGCGCAATTCTGCTGCGTTAGGCTCTTTCCGAGAGGAGCTGCGAACAATAAACTTTGAAAATCTCGGCAAAATTGTAATCAGAGCGGAGCCACCTTGAGTTTGGCGACGAAACAAGGCAGAGTCTTCCTGGGGAACTTACTCTTAAATGTGCTGCATTTAGTGGCAGAAATACTTTTATCTGTAAATAAAAGGTGGTAAAACACTAGTCTCCTGATTCTCCCCCTCACCTCGGGAACCAGCCTGAGCTCCTGCGAAATTGGCTATTCACATACCTTTGTCCAGTTGCTGCCCCTTAAACCTGGAGAGACAAAATTAGAAATTATATGTATTTTTAATTTTTATTCAGACGTATAAGACCTTTAGAAACTTAACAATGTAGAAAGCTAGAATCATGATTTTATACATAGTATAAAATACTAGTTGATGGAAGGACAGTTCTTAGATTGTGTTTCACTTCGAGTTCTCACTGTTTCGGGCCTTTGCTTTCATCGTGACCGTAGGTCCGCAGGAAGCTGCTCTAAGGCAGTGTCCCCTGATTTGATTACCCCAGACGTGACCCTGCTGTGCACAGGTGTCGGGAAAGGGTTGCATGTATTTGTCATCTCTGGTTTAGGGGCAGTGGGTGTCTTTGCAACATCCGAACCCCTGCCCTGAAAAATGCCTCCGAGGTGTGGCCCGGGGCGGTGCTGTGCCCACAGCTACTCTGCTCAAATTCGTCCTAAGAAACAGCACCCAGCTTTGAGAAACTGAGTTTTTCCCTCTTCTTTCCATTCTCGTGGCTTCTGCATCCTTCTAAGACTTCGTCCTCGGAAGCGTGCAATTGTGCAGTATTTTGCTCAGCATTGGGGAAGTTTCAAAGAAGGGAAAAGGCAACTTCACAGGCTCGAGGTCAAACTTTTAGTTGGGATAGAATATGGATTTTTTTTTAAAGTAAGCTCTTGCTGGAGAGGTCCCTGCAAGGAATGTTACAAATGTGGACTTTAAAATGAACGATGGGAGGAATCATCACTGAGGAATTTTAAGCAAAAGAATGCACTAACATATATCCATTTTTAGAAAGATTCCTCCAGAGAGCCTGGAAATCAGATTATTAAATTATGTAGACACTGGACTACATTAAATATTGTATCCATCAGATTATATTAACATTGTAACACTAACTCAGAGGAATTTACTTTCAGTGATGTTTCCTTTGTAATTTTAATCAAATCTAATCATGCTTAGGTTATTTTTCTAAGTCACAGTTTTCCTTGCTTTTCATTCTCTGTCTTCCAATTATTTGAAAGAAATGCATCTGTTTATTAAAGCCAAGCTCACACGAGTGACGACAGCATTTTCCAGGTAAGGATCAGGAGAGGTGGCTGTGGGGTCTCGGAGGAGCCAGTTCAAGCTCAAGTCACCAGATTCTCAGGCCGTGGAGCCCCAAAGAATCAGGGCAAAATCTTATGGCAAGATTTTTAGTCTTGACAACTTTTTCAGAGGCTCCTGGAATGTATATATATATTTATTTCAACAAAGACCAAACAGCTCTTGACTTTACAATACCCAGAGAAAGAAGAGTGAGTCTATCCAGGGACACACTTTCCCTTTCAATCTAATAGACTGAACAACAGCATTGGGCAGACCTCTCTCACTATAGGATGTGAACGGAGCCAGGCCCTCTCCTGAAATGTGTGTGTTGCAGGTAGAAACACAAATAAGCATGTATGTATATTTGTTCGGAGGTAATACATTTTCCTCTGTAGAAGTTCTTTGTGTAGAGGCTGAAAAAAGGAGGGCAGAGGAATAGTCTGTGATGTTTTTTGGAGAAATGAGGACTGTTGAAGACAGAGGCCAACTTCAGTCGCCTCTCAGCGACCCCCTTACTCAGATCCCTGCGCAAGGCTGTCTCCCCCTCTCTTTCTTGGACCGTAACTTTGCCAACTCCTGTAACTGCGTTTGTCCGCGTGGTGTTTTGTAAAAGGTCAAATTATAGACTTTAAAGTTTATGTTATCAGCAAAAAACGCAGAAGGTTTTTGAATTATTTGACCTTCCCAAACTCAGTTATTTTGTCAAAATATTTATAGAATTGGTTTAGAAATAACTAAATGCCTTTCCACTAAAGTAGGAAAAAAATTATCTTAAGAATGTTGAAGACTCGTGAGTAAAAGCTGCTAGAGACACGAGACTTGGAGACCAAATCTCAAGGACGGTTAGTCTGTCCCTGGGCTTGCCCGGGGCGCTGTCTAGCCAGGGACTGAGAGTTTATGGCCATCGGCAACAGAAAGTCCCCTTTCTCTCTCCCCTTCATGTTTCTTAAACACGAAACCCTAGTGAGTGAACTTCAGAAACCTGGGCAGCCTGTGAAAAGGTCAGCAAGTTCATGCTGCGCATTTTCAAGGCGGAAAAACAAACAAACAAAAAAAAACGCCAAATACTTTATGCTATTAAAAATCTACCGCTTTCTAACCTTCCACGTTCGGTGTAATCTGATGAAACCACGTGCAATTTGATTTAATTGTCGCAGATTATAACTGGATTTTTCGTGTGCTTTCATTATATTATAAAGAACTTGTTCCATGGTCCAGGCAGGTGGGGAGAAACTGAGGCAGGGAGGGCTATGCTCCCAAGCAAAATAAAAAATTTCCTGCCAGGAGGAAATTAGATCAGCTCATAATCTCCAGAAACAGGGAGGCACTGCTCAGTGCCCGGAGGGTAACAGGCCGGCTAACGGCCTCCACTAGACAGCGCTAGCCTTCGATGGGCTTTCGTACGTGATAGTTTTCACCTGGTCGTTATTTCAAGAGCTAATGCTGCGGTGGGTTTGGAAGGACTGTCTACCTGAAATATTCACACAGAAAATGGAACACGGGTAATGTCAGAACCGGCTCAGCGACTGAGGACTCGTGAGTAGACACCGCTGCCTTTTTGTGTTTATTTGTGACTTCGTAGCAGTTCTTTCGCAGCCTGGGCCTGCCCCGTGGTGAGGTGAGAATCGGGCTGTGTGATTAATTGTTCTGTTTGGGCTGTTGCAGACCTTCTCTGAGTCAGAGAAATGGATGATCTGACCTCGGGAAATTCCTTCAGGTCCTACTGTCCCAGGAAACCAAATATATTGCAAACATGTTGCAGCTGAATCTATAGCAAAAAATTAGCGTCGGAAATAGACACATTGTTTCCATGTTGTTTACACAAGGAAAAGCTAGATTATTAGCTAATCTAATTTCCTCTCGGCAGACAATCTTTTATGTTGCTTGTTTTAGATTCATGCCTGCTCTAGTGCAGAATTTTTTCCGAGGGAAAAAATTCATACACCATCACACCGCTGCGTGCCACCTCCCATTTCCCCCGAGGCCAGGGCGCTGCTGCACGAGAGCCCGAGGCCGGTCCCGGGCCCCCTGCAGGTGCGACGGCTGAAGGGGCACCTAGGGACTGAAATGCGTCACCCGGCGCGCGAGATGTCACCGAGGCCGTGCTGCTAAACGCAGCCTGGTATTTTAGCACACCACATGCTACGTGCGAGTGAAGTAAACGTGTGCCTCAAGAGAGAAGGGCACTTGTTTCTTGTTTTGTCCTAGTAAAGGGACTGTACAGTTATTTTTAATAACATTTGTCTGCTTGTGGAGAATGGGACTGAACCTCGAACTGTCCACGACACCTATGTGTAACGTTGCTCTTCCCATCCTGTCCAGTCTAAATCCCTTCTCCTGAGTTCTCTGCTTCCTGCTTTTAGTCACCTTTATGGTGGTATTTTCCTGCAAAGATGAAAAGGAATAGAAGGAATAGTGTTGCCTTTTAACCTGGGAACAATAGAAAATTAAACAATGTAGCATCTCTCTCCCATTTCTCTCTCTCTCTCTCTGTCTCTCTCTGTCTCTCTCTCTCTGTCTCATTTCTCTCTCTTTCACTGAATAAGCTCAAATGTTAAAGGAATTTCTCCCCTACATTCTCCAGAGTTCTCACCCCACCCCACAAAAAGAAAAGATCTGCACACCCAAACCTCAAAAACAGTGAATAGTTTACCTTACTGGAGAAAGTACTTTGCGTGTGCGATTATTTTTAGGCCCGTCCGGTGTGGCGGGTGTCATGGGGGCGTCGACAGAACTGCGGGTTCCTGAGAGGAGAGCGCAGGGCGGCCACTGTGAGGCTTGAGCCAGGGGCCACCGGCAGCCGGAGGCGGCGGGGATGGGGACCTGCCTCCAGAGGGGGGGCCTTGCTGACCTTGGCCGATCGCGACCTCTGCCGTGAGTCGGGAGCTGGAGGGGGATGTGTCTGCCTTGCTTCAGGCCCCCAAGCCTGCGGGGACTTATCTTGCTGGTCGGTAAGGTTCAGGAAACACTGCAACGCAGACTCCCGGTGCCCACGGCCAGTCACATCCAGGCAGGCCCCGCCCCGGGCCCCCTTCGACGGCGGGGGTGGAAGGTGACAGCCTCACCAAGAGTAGATCCCGTCCTCAGTGGAGACCTGAGCAAACACGTCTGAACGTCATCAGGGAGTTTGGGGGGGAAATTCCCTGAGGCTCCGATTTGGCTCTAGATGGGAAACGGGTAGGAAAGGAAAGGCCAAGGGGTTCCCGAACAGCCAGGTGTTTGGGGATGGGAACGAAATGCAGCAGGTTCATGCTCCCAGAAGGGCAGAGGCGGGCCCTGAAGAAAAGCCCACGGAGCGAATTGACTGGAGGGGCAGTGACGCTAATTATGGGAAAGAAGGGGTCGGGCTGGAGGCCCGGGTGGGCCAAGCGGAGGCCAGGGGAGGCTTGGGGCAAAATAGAACATTTCTCTAAAACCGGACACGCAGGAACCGCTCGTAGAGAAAGTGCCCACAGCCCTCCCGGGCAGACAAAAATAAACCTGCGCCTAGTGGCCACAGGCAGCCGTCGCTTCAAGGATGAACTCAAAGGAAGATCACAGCAAAATAACATACATGGAGATTCCCGGGGGAAGAAAGAAGAAAATAAACTAAATAAGGGCCTCGGGAAAATAAGACGACTAAAAATATTTGGAAAATGTAACCTAATGCTTTGATTGAAAATTTAAAATAGACAATTTATTTAGAATGAAAAAAAAAAGAAAAAAACAAGTTCAAAAATAATATAGCTAGAAAAGAGCAGGATCTGAAGTAAGACATAAGGAATTCAGGGAAAATATATATATATATAATATATCAAGACAAAGACAAAAAAGTAGCAGATACTTTACTGGAAACTGTAATACTATTCATCTCACCCTACCTCCGCCAAGAAAAATACTTGAAAAAAATATTTAAAAAAATAAAACAGGTTACGGTGAGTTGACTGCATATAAAGAAATTTAGGTTGTAAACATAAATGTAATAACTTAAAAGCCGCGTTTAGTAACATATGCTCCACGGCACATAGGAGACTCATGAAAACTCCGTGCTTAGTTAAAAGCTAATTCAAAAACGCGAGGCTTCTCTGTGTTTTCCGCGGGGGAATTATGCAAATGTGCCCAGGTTTTAATTTGTATACAAAAGTGAAGGTTATTAAAAGCTTGTTGGTTATTAGAGTTACTAACGTTAGTTGGCAGGCGCTAATGCTCACTCACGGCCCGCACTTGGTGCCCGAGAGAGTGGACCGTGAACAAGGGGATTGTCTAAGGGGGCAAATAACTTCCAGCGGCGCCTACCTAAGAAGTACATCGCCTTCCCCACAGTGGGGTGAGGAGCAGCTTGTTATTGGTATTTTCTCAGTGCTGCCTGGAGTTTGTGGAGACTCTTAAATATTAATATTTAACATGCTTACAGGATTGCTCTTAGTTATTACACCGGCTGGTTGTTGGGTTGTGAAAAGTTGCTGACTGTTCTGCGTCAGCTCTTCAACATGGTCTTGGGTTGGTCACTATTGGGAGAGGAGTTTTCAGCGCTGGCTGGGGGCCCAGTTGGCCGGGGCACCGTCCTACACACCGGGAAGGTGGGGGACACGTACCTCGGTTTGCAGGTTCAGTCCCCGTCGGGCGCTTACAGGAGGCATGTTTTTTCTCTCTCTCTCTAAAAATCAGTAAAACAAATCCTCAAGAGAGTATTTTTTTTTTAAAAAAAAGAATTTTCAAACATGTATTAAATTGATGTCACTAGCCAATGAATGGAAGAATTAGCAGGTAGGCACTGTTATTCTGAAATATAGTCTGTTCGTTGCCTTCTAACTCATCTGTCAGAGTATCCGGTTTAAGCATCACGGTGATATTCTGGTGAATGAACTTCCCGTGGTAGAAAGAATCGGCGTGTACAGAACATCTGCGAAGCCAAGGGCAGGGGCAGGGGCAGGCGCAGAGGGAGAGGAGACGGGGCGCAGGCCCCCCCTTGATGTGGGGAGCGGCTCAGGAGCCTGGGAGGGCCCCCGTGCGCCCGTCCCCCTGCGGGCAAGCAGGGCCCGTGGGGAGCCCAGCTGACGTTTGCCCTTTCGGGCTGATAGGAGTCGCTCGCAGTAGCCAACGGCTTGGAGATATAAGGAGAAGCAGGGAGGGTGCAGAATATTTTAACCATTTCCGCAGGATGAAAGTCACCTCTGGTGAGAACTTGGCCCCCGCATCCACCTTCACCTCGAAAAGTGAAGGGGTGCGAAGCTAAATGGATCGTGTGCGGGGGAAGCAGCCAAGTGTGAGGCTGTGCAGAAGAGGCGCTTGCAGGGGGAAGAAAAGTCCCGCGTGACGAGCCGCGTTATAAACGGCGCTTCTCCGTTCATAGCATGAGAACAATCTATTGCTGAGACTCCTTCCAGCAGCTCATGAAAAGCAGTGTTGGCCTCCCCTTTCGTTTAACTTACTTTTGTTGCAGTTAAAAATAAAAGTGGGGGTGGAGGGGGCAAGTGGGGGCAAAAGCGGGGACATCTGTAATACTTTCAACAATAAAGATATATTTTTTAAAAAAGAAATACGCTGCAGTGTCGGCCAGCATCGTGTTCCAGTTTAACGGTATTAAATAGAATCATAGTAGAGCAGGAGCCCTGACCAGCCCAGTTCTGCTGTGATGGCACCGCAGCCGGTTCCTTGATCTCAGTGTTGGGAAGCATCTGGGCTGCGCCCAGGGCCCGGCGGCTCGAGGTGGCGATGCCAGGGATGAAAATGCCCGGGCGTGCTTTCCGGACGGGATGTGCGCTCCTTTTTCTAGGGCCTACAGCTGGGAGTGGAATTGCTGAGCCCTTGGCAGCTGCCAGCCGGTCCTGCGAAACGCTGTTGGGGACCCCAGCGGGTACGAGGGCTCTCGTGGCCCACAGCCCGCCCGCGCCCGCGCACCAGCCTGAGCGCGGCACAGTCCCGCGCTGGGCACCCTCGCTGGCTCCGTCTTGGAGCACCAATGGGCGTTTATCGCGCGTGGAAAGCCACGGGTGGGATCTGAGCGGCCAAAGCGACGGAGGGGGAGGGCTGTGCTCACGGGCGCGCGGCCTTCCTCTGACCTGCTGTTGCTGCAGTTGGAAAGGGAAAGTCGAGTTTTTCAGATGCCCCTAAGGCCGGAGTCCTGATGCAGATGAAGTGTCATATTCATGAGCTGGAAGCGGACAGAGCCGTATTTCTGGAGCATGATGGGCGGACAAGATGGCCTTGACAGGAATGAGGGGGCGCCAAAGCGGACTCAGTCTCCACTGAGTCGGGAGAGGGGAAAGGAGCGGGGAGGGCAGAGGGGGAGAGACGTGGGCGTGAAGCCCCAGCAACTGGTCGCCTCCCCGGGCGGGGAACCTGCGACCCAGGTGCGTGCCCCGGACGGGAATCGAACCCGAGACCCTTCAGTGCTCTGACTACCGGGCCGCATCGTCGAGTAGCCGTATCCTGGCTTCTTGATCCTGGCGGCAGTGCTGTGAGAGTAAAGCCAAAACTCCATCACGGCCACGGGACCCCAACTCCTCTGTTTCACCCCCAAGTTGTGTGAGCGTCCACTTGGTGCTTCTGTCTTGCTCAGAATCTTGTCTGGTAGGTTGACTTCGTTTGTTATCGCTGCTCTCTTATCATATAAAAGTCACACACACAAAGGTATGTTCAGAACTTATTTTGAAATTGTATGTAATGTGTCCTACATCTAATGGTTGAGCTTACTGAGAGTAATCTCACCTTTCCTCAGCTGCCAGGAAAGATTAGTTTACGCCGTAATTAAAAAAACAACCACGACATCTGCCAGGGGCAGCGTTTGCTGTGCTGTTTCAACCAACAGTGACACTGGGCGGACCACGGGAGGCCATGGCTCTCGGGACAGCGGGCACCAGGCAGTGAAGGAAAGCGAGGGCGAAATGGGAAGAAAGTTAATCCCGTTATTTCCCTGGTTTATGGCCTGAAGACTGTTCCAGAAGTGGGATATCACATCTAACTAAGCCTTTCTCTTAATCCCTATAAATTATAATTTTACTGATAATTTAAAAATTAGCAACATTTATACCCTTTACGCTACAGTGAGGCAAAATTTCTAACAAAATTGGTAGCTGTGAGTGAAAATTATCATAGCAATGTGATTGATTCCATTCTTGTCTAGCTTGAATTATTGAGTAGGAATTTGTTTTTAAATAAGAATGATTCTAAATAAGGTTTATTCAAAGATCGAAAACATCCCCGTAAATGTAAGCATGTGGATCTCATTTCAGGATTATAACCATCATAGCATACACTTTATGTAAAAAATGCATTTATTGTTTGCACAAAGGCTGTGATAAAATAAATATGTTGAAGGGGGCGAGCCATGAATCTGCTTTTCTCACTTTTGATAATCCCACATGTTGTTCAAAGGTTTATTCTGGAAGTTGGAGCTATTCAAGTGGATAATTGAGTTTAGGGGAACTCAAATGATAGATGGAATCGGTGTTAATTAAAGTGCTTGCCTGGGGCCCTTCAAGTGCTCTCCAAAAGAAAATAGCATCCCCCCAAAGCAGCCATTGCCGTTTTTTTTCTAATATCCTGTTCTAAAATGTAGAAAATAAACTATTATTTCTTTTCCTTTCTAAAAATGGCCCACGACCTAGAGACAGGATGTATATCAAGCCCTCTATTTCGTTCCCAAGCACACCGTCAGGTGACCGGTCCTGTAATGTTACCTAACTGGCCTTCACTGGAAGACTTCTACGTGTTTTCCAAACTGGTTTCTTGGGATCTTCACAGAATATAAAACCAAACCAAAAAAAAAAAAAAAAAAATTAATGGCCTTCAATGCAGTAATATACAAACTTAAAGCACATTTTCTATAAAGGAAAAATCAAGATACATTATCAGTTGGCTCCGTCTAAATCCCACAGGGCATCGCGGATTGTTTTCTTCAAACTCTGTGCGTAAATAAATGGAAGCTGAGAAGGGGAAGCTCAGGGTAGCCTCGCTGAGACCTGGAGAAGCAGGAGCTGGGCCTAGGTCACCCCGAAGGTCGGTGGCCTTCCCGGCTCAGCTTCAGAAGCAGACCAGCTTTGCAGACGGCGGGGGCGAAAGGCGCGGGGAAGTGCGGGAGCGTGAGAAACAGCAGGAGAACCAGCGCATTGGGACAGGACGGGACACTCCCACCAAGAGGGGTTTGAAGACAGGTTTTTTAAACTACTTTACTTAGTTTATCGTTTTATCGAGGTCACACTCGGGCCAATGCGTTGAATATGCTTATCAAATTTGGTTTTAATCAGCTTGTAGGATCAAAGGTTATTCGAAGAGATCATACGATTAACCAGCCTGGGCTTTGGGGGAAGGAAGCTCGAGGAGAGGGTTTTAATCCCGGGCTGGATGAAAGGAAGGCCATCAAAGTACATTTACATCTGAACATTAAAGAGCCCTTCTTTGAAGTGCTTCTGATGAGAGTCAACTTAGTTAAAGATTCTTCCAAAACGCTCCCCTCGCTTTACACCCAGGCGGGCAGGGAGGTGGGGACCCACCAGCGTGGAGCCCCTGAAACGACAGAGCTGTGTGCTCCTGTCTAGTGCAGCCTTTTATTGATTTTTTAGGCCCTATCGGTTCTAAGACAACAATGATATTTTATCTACCCCTTGATATTTATGGAATTGTATGCTTTTCGAACTAAGCAAATGCAGCAGAAATGAGTATACCGACCAGGGCACAAATTCTATTTTAACTGATTTGAGTGGGAGATTTGAATTCATTGATCGGGTCATAAAATAACCACTCAGCTAATTGGGTCCAAAAGAGTGTTCAGCCGGATTTTACTTGTTTATATCCATGAAGTTATTTTCCATATAAAATATTCATGAGATTAAAAAGAATGAACCCAAATTAAAGTGCAACATCATTTCCTTTTTCCATTTCAATCTGACGCTTTTCTCACTAATAGTTCTTTTGACTCCAGGTAACAAACCAGCATTATTTTACATGATTTAGCATATCAATGAGTTCCTAAGGTAGTTTTGCATAGTCTTTGAAATACAAATACTAAGCTTTAACATTTTAACATTAAAAAATGCAACTCGATGCTTTTATTAGACATAGAGGGTAACTTTTCTTTAATAGTTACCTGGATTAAGAATATAATCATTTATGTCACTAGCACACATTTACTGTTAAAATAGTTATACACTTACATGCAACTATTTTGTTACTGGACGTTTATTTTGTATCCGCCCTTTTGAGTGTTTTAGTAACAGAGAAACAAAAGGTGAATCACGTAAGGGTCAAGTCAAATGGCGGGATGGAGGTGCCTCCACCTTTAAATAAATGCATCGTTAAAAAGCCACGCGGCCACCTCTTCATGACGTCATAACACCTAAGTGCAGGCGAAAACCTATAGACCGTGATATGTTTAGCTGCGTTTTTCTTTGAAGTTCCCTCATTGGGTTTCCCAGGTCACCGAGGGTTAGAAGGGGTGGAATCGGAAGAGCCCCCCTTCTGTCACAGTGAGGGCCCCATGGGTTGCCCTTGGGCTCCACCCTTGAATTTGCAGCTGGGGGCGGTAGGTAGCCAGTGGTCACTGTCCTGGCCTTTGCCGTACTTATTTCGTATTTCCTCCGTTTGTATTTATTTTTATTTTTGCATGAATGTGCTGCAGATATTTAAGACCGCCTTTTGGAGGGAGAAAGCAAAAGAGCAGAGGTAACTATTCAAGGACTATTTGAAGTCGTAAATAAAACTGTTACTCATGCAGGACCTCTCCCCATTTTATACCTGTGGCACTATTGGGGGCTGGTCTGTGTATCTGTGTGTCTTCTCCGAGTAGATGCATGAGCTATATTATGCCACCTCGAGCACTCCCAGATGATGACACTTGAAAACATTGGGTGTCACACCCTTATTAGCTGGTGTTTTGCGTGTTCTTGAAACATCGCGCATTGGATTTCCACTTAGGAAATCACGTTATCTCACTTGGATTCACTCAAGCATGATTTTTCTCTATTTCCTTCTTCAACAGAGACGGTCCCGTGGCATCGCGTTATTAAGTCATCGTTCAGAATGAAGATTCATAGACAAAAGGGTCAAAGGTCAGGAAAGTCTTGTTTCCAAACAGAAACGTCACTATTTTCCATCCAATTCAAAACTGATTCAGAAGAATATTGAAATGCCTTCATGTTGGCATAAAGACATCTTGGCGTCCTGGTGATTAATCTCGTAGACTCCTCCCTACTTCCGACGGTCTTTCCGATGCCTTTTCCGTGACCCTCTCTGCCTCGTTCCCTGAGGGTAGGTGACCCTTGGACGGTTCTCCTCGGCCACCGGCCCCTCCGTTTCCGTGCTCACTCCAGCGGGAAACCTGCTCGCACACGTCAGAGTTTGCCCCGCATGCAAACCTAAGTTTTTAGCTCAGCCAAGGTGGGGGGAGGGACACACACACAAAACCTGCTTGCACATAGTAGGCCCATGTAAAACCCTAATTATTATTTTTTTCCCATTTTAATTTTTAATTATAGGTGATATAAATTATGATGCTAGTTTCTGGCGTGCGATATAGTGATTCAGCCTTTATAAGCCTCAACAAGTGCAGTAACCATCTGTCACTGTGCAGTTATTCCGATGTCATTCGGCAGAGCCCCTGTGCTGTCCATCGCCTCCCCATGACTTGCTTGATAACCGGACGTCTGTATTGCTTCATCCCGTCCCTCGTTTCTGTCCAGGCCTCTGCCCCTGCCCCTCGGCGACCCCCAGGTTCTCAATTATTTCCATCTGCCCCCAGGGTCTGCCCCTCCCATGCCCCTCCTTTCTCCTGGGTTTCCACTAAGCTGCCACCTCATCTTCAGACCATAAATCCCAAGGTCATTAAGCGTCTCCTTTTCTTTTAAATCAATGGTTCTCGACCTTTATCATCTCTCTAAGGAGCATTTAAAATAGGTGAGAGCACATTTAATTGTCACAGAGACAGAAATATTACTGGCTTTTAGTAGACCGAAGCCAGATATCCTTAAACCCTGTAATACACTTGATGATAATAAACAGAGAATTATTCCTCCAAAAATGTCAATATTTCCTATTTTCAAAGTCATGTGCTATTCACAGCATGTCAATCTACAATCCTCCCGCTTTTACTGCTGCAATATTTCTTCAGTTTATTTCTTATTTTTTATCGCTCATTCCACTCACCGTTTCAATACCTCATGAGGATCTTGGCTCCTCTACTGCAGTGTTTTCTGAGATGCGGCGTGAATGACAATTGTCGAGTGCCCTGAATGTGCCCGACATTGTTCTGGGCATTAGGATAAAGCCATGACCAAGTCAGACGAAGCGCACCGTGTGCAGTAGCCTCATTCTGGTGAGAGGGGACACATCAGGATTTCCAGGGAAGCGTTTCTGTTCCAGCATCTCACGGCCTCGCCGAGGCGCCGCCCGCAGGCCCCCGGGGCCTCGTGTTTGCAGGCGTGTGTTGTGCGCGTTCAGTGCGGTCTCTGTCCTCGGGGACGAGCCCCTTCCTTCCTCCCGCCTGCGCCGTCCCCAGAGGTGAGGCTGTCCCCGCACAACCGGCCACAGGACCTCAGGACTCACCCCCACGCCGCCAAGTTAGCTTCTTTATTTAAAAGAATTTTTAAAAATCGTAATGGATATTCCCATGCCTCTTGAAAACTAAAAGCTATTTAAGAAGTTTCTTTGTCCACCCAGATTTTGAAATTACTATTCATTTGAATCTTATGGGTTTTAGAAAATATGGCCTCCTATGTCCAGGGTAAGAAGCCCATATTATATTATGAGTACGCCGTTGGATTCGGCTGGGTGACAGTTCTTTATAATTTCATGTGAATGTTTATCGTTGACATTTCCGCATATTCTTCTTCTCTTGTGCTTTTTAATCCGTTGAATAGTCATGATCATCAAATGAGTGGAGCGACTTTTATCCTGTGACTTTTCTCACTTACCTCTTAAAATACAATCTATTTTCAGATCCTTGGGACTTTGCCATTTGGATCTAAAATATTTTTGTGCAGGGAGTTATTTACATGTATTTCCAATTTAATTACTTGCCTGTCATTCCTGTTATCTTGAGTAATTCAGCAACATTACGTGGTAACATACCCTTGGAGGAAGGGTTGAGGTTGATGTTCTAACTTGTGACCAGGTGGTTGAGTTAAGGTTTAAGTTAGTAGCTCCAGTGGGTAGAATCTCCCAGAATCACAATGAAGTGTTAAGGGCCCCAATTTGCTACCCCTGCCCCCACAGAAGCTAATCTGTTATTGACGAGTCCCCACAGACTTCCTTTCTGGTGGCCTTTACCCCGACTGTGTCGGCCAAACACGAGAGGTTAGAAAATCAGCTGGGCGGCGAACAGACGCCTCTGACTGCGTGTTCTGCACCCCAGGGGGTCGTGTCTGCTCATTTGGTGCAAATTTGGTGATGTTCCTGGAAATCGTCCGTTTCCCTCTTGGTTCAGAGCTCTGCTCCTTCCCAGAGGGATGGGACCCAACTCAATCTCTGTTGGTCTATCCCAGTTTTTACTCTGCGTGTGCATGTGTGTGTGCGTGTGTGTGTGTGCGTGTGTATGTGCATGCGTGTGTGCATGTGTGCGTGTGAGTGCGCACATGCACACATACCATCTTCCTTCTACTCACATCTACCTATATGACTGGGGGTTGGGGACAGAGCACACCAGCATTACTGGTAGATTTTGCTTAAGAGATCACTATTTTGCTGCAAAAGTGAGAGAATTTGGGTCCCCAGGTTAACAAATGGACTCATTTTTAGTACGTGATTTTTCTTTTAAAATTCTCTGTAGTTTATCTCTGTTTCTTTGAGAACTTCAGTTGAAAAACAGTCTGGAAATCTGACAGGAATCAACTTCCATATAATTTTTTTCACTCTCTAACTGGCAAGATCACAAATGCAGCGAAAAGCCGACTGTCACACGGAGTGTTTTCGGCTTCAGCTGGTCTCTGAACTCCTGCAGACACGGCGTCGCACGCGGGCACACGTAAAGTCACATTCTCAAAGGCTAAAGTCACCGAGTGGGAGGGCGCTGCGTTCAGTTATTCCCAAGGCTCTGTCCATATGCTCGAAATCAATTCATCTAAATGACAAGCACCACCTGGCAACTTAATCTTTTTTCACATTTATGGGGGGAGCTAACAAAGTAAACTAAATGTATTTTATCACTGCTGTTTTCACTCTTTATTGTAAAACCATCCAAAACAACTCACGTTTTAGATACAAGGTAAATCCCGTTTTTCAATATGTGAATGCCTATTAAGACATTCCGTTCGCAGGCTCACTTAGCCTTTTAAAGAATTAAGATAGGTACATAGAGAACGTAGTAGCGATATGTTATTCAATGACCCAGCTCATTTCATTTCATTTTACTCTCTGGGCGCAATTAAGTCTACGCAGCGCAGTTCATATGCTTTATGGGCCCTGAACTGGAGGGGGAGGAGAGCCAGGGCCTTGGGGCCGCCGTCGGGCGGGAGGAGATACTGGCCAGGCCGCCCCTCGGGGGCTCCCCCCGCCCAGAGGAACCGAATCACTTTAGAGGGGGCACTAATGCAGGATGGGCCGCGGGCCCTCAGCTGCGTTGCACTGGACAGAAAATGGCTCTTTGGCCTTGGGGCATCTTTTTAAGTGTAAGAACAAAGGTGTATTTAACACCTTCTTGCTTTCATGCGATGAACCCTGAATTGCCACCCCTGGTATCAGAACGAAGGGGATTGTATCTTAGCGTCAGTGCGAGTCTCACAGATAACGTCACAGAAAATAGAAACTATAATCGCATGTAAGCTCATTCCCTGGGATTGGATGCTTTTTGGTGTGAAGGTAAAATATCGCTGGGAAGACACCGAGGAATTTCCACAGCACTGAATCACAAAGGCAGAAAAATACCGAAATTCCCACACAGTCCCTAAAATGCATGTCAGTTAAGCTCTCACTTCCTAAGTCCGTGAGGAAAACACAGGCTCTTTCTGTGAACCACAAATGTCACTAATGCCGCTGATGTGTCTGTTATTTCCCATATCTCATGCGTATGAAAAATGAAAGTTTTTCTACATCTTCTGATTAACCATAAAGTAAGATGAATCGCCTACATTATATGTTTTCCTAGTGCTCCGTAATTCTGTTGGCTTTACTGGATTTCCTGCTGCCTCAGCTTTCTGGTTTGGGTTGTGTGTGTTTTTCAACTAAATGGAATGTTATATAATCTTTTATTTTTCTCAATTTAAGTTAAATAATCTACTCATGGCAGGAATTATAAACATATATATATATATATCAGAAATTCTAGTAAAAGACAATGAGTTGATAGAAAATGTCTTATGGTTATAATCATTTAGGTTTAGGATGATTTCAGGTTATATATGAAAAATTCCACGAGGCGTAAGACTAATTTAACCTTATATCTAACCAGTGAGGTTTTTTTCCTGAATCAGTAAAGTTATCATTTGTCATAAAATCAAAGTATTCCAAAACAGAACTTTTAATCACAAAATAATAAAGGGAGTTCATCTGAATAGATTCCCCTTGACTGTTTACCCCATTCCTGTGTCTGTGTGGAGGTGAAACTGGGGCGAGTGGGTGATGGATTGTTGCTCTGGATTCATAAAGAAGGAATAATTTCTTTTCTTTTTAAAAAATTGAATCTCTGACAAGCGTAACTGGCCATTAAAGTCCTTGAGATATGCCCTTCCCTTGGCAGAGAGATTTGGTAAAATAAGCATTTAGTTGCTAGTTTAAGAAATCCAAGATTTCGAGGGGATGGGCAGGTATCAGGGGAGTGAAAAAAGTTGCAGCCTGAAAGTTTTCTGTGTCTCCGTGAGATATAAGTAGCACCCGGGCTCTGTTGGACCCTGGAAGTCAGGGATTATGCCCACGCTTTATAATTCATCTCCCCGATTTCCCATCACTGCTACTTAGAATTCTAAGGTTCAAAGGGATCTGAAGTCGCTCATCTCTCATCCCGGCAATGGTGACCTCAGGCTTTGCTCTGGCAGGCTACCTTGATTCCCATTACGTAATAAATACCTTACACGTCCTTTGAGTTAAATAAAATATTGACTATCAATGAATGAATGTCCTAATCTACGGGAAAGAGGAAATCTACGAAAGCCCCAAATCCCCACATGTTCCTGCGAAGATTTCCCACTTAAGATTTCTCATGTCATTTCACTACAAGTTTTATAAGTATTTCAGAGAGAGAGAAAACTTGATATTCTGTCTAGACCTATTGATCTCATTAAACGTATCTGATCAGAACTTAGACCCACTAAATGTTTTCCTTTGATGGAATGAATGGACTTTTTATGCCTCAGGGAAGTGTTTAAAAGGATTTTCCCCCTTAAAGTCTAAACCGGGACTTTCAAACTGGATTGAAATCATCAGTATCTATGTTGTTATAATTTTGTGAAAATTGTTTTTCCTGTGGCTGTGGCTCGAATGCCCCTCAGTGGAGCTGGATTCGTACCCGGCCTGTTGTGTTACACCCTTGGAGAGTGCGGTGTGATGTGGGGTCCTGCGTGAGCAGCGGCAAAGTCTGTCTTATGAGGAAGACCAGAGCCCAGACGCAGCGGGATGGTTCCAAGTCACAAAGCCTGGGCTCCCGCACCTCGGGAGTGTCCGGGACAAGGGAAGTCGTAGCTTGTGTCAACGGAGTGCCCCAGGACTGGAGGACCCGTGCCAGGGTGGCCTGGATGTGCACCCCGACGCCCAGCATGGTCTAGAGCGCTGAGAACTGGGCGCCCAGTGACTTCACACTCGGCTTGGCACTTGCTCTGGGAGACAGGCAGCTGCCCCCCGTTCCCGGCCTCGCCGTGAGGGTGTGGCCCGCTCTGTCCCGCTCCGGGGACAGCCGTCAGCCCCATTTCCGAGGCGGCTACGAGCTGCTGCGCCTCCGACGGCCTGTTCTCCCCCCGCCCGCACAGGACTTCGGGGACCGCGTATTCCACCGGGTGCGGCCCCAGCCCGACTCTCATTGGGACCCACGGGGCCAGAAAACAAAACCGCCGTGGATCACATCGCCCCGACTTCAGGGGGTGCTTGGAGCCACATCCAGCATTTGTTATCCTGACAAATGTCTTTGTTTGTATGGAACACGCCGGCCGGAACAGTCATCATCTCTGCTGTGAACACGATGACACGAAGCCATAAAACTGTAGCTTTTTCTGGCGAGAGCGATATAGCACCCTGCTGTCGGGGAGCAGAAGTGCTCCCCGAATCTCGATTTCTAAACAATGTTGTTAAAGAAACGAGGGCTCCTGGGTAAGAGGGCTGATTTCAGAGCTGGGATAAGAAAATTACAAGAGGAACCGGACACACTGGGTTGGAGAAAGCGAGAGAGGGCTCCATGGGGACATGGCAAAAGCGTGGGAAAGCCCACCAGGAACGGCTTTCACTGGTCAACCGGGGACCCTTTGAAAATGAGTAATAATAGTCATAGATTGTAACTCTTTGAACAAAAACAAAATGCACCCACTGCAGGAGGAGGTCGCTGAGAAGATGGGGCGGCTGGTAGACCAGCGAGCTGGACCGGGCACCCGTGGCTCCTTCCCTATGCCCTGTCCTGGGAATGTCTGTCGCACCTGCTGTTCCCATCCCAGGGGCCTTGGGGTCCTCAGTGTTGCTGGACAGTGTCTGTTTCAGCTCCTAGGGACTGCCTGTCATTTTCTGCCACTCACGCTGTCCCCAACACAGTATTTCCCCCACGGGGGCCGCAGGAGAACCTCTCTCGCTTCAGATTGAACAGCTCTGGCTTCTTTATGGGCTTCACAGACGACTTACTGCTGTAGGTTCATTATTACTTAGCGTAAAGATTTTAGAGCGAGTGATTTTATAATCACTATGGTTGAAGACACCAGGGGCTCAAAATGCCATCACTCGAGCTGAAAGCTCATGACGCCAGGCCCAGGTCGAGTATCTGATCTAATTGCGCTTTCACCCGGTCCCAGGAACATAATCCTAACCAACCAGTCTGGGATTTTCCGGGCAAGCTCCAGTAAGGTCATCTGTCACGGGGCCCTCTCCACGCCCCATAGAAAGGAGAGGCAATCTACATGATAAAAATAAAAAAAAAATGAATAAAATAAAATAAATAAACAACCACCTTCCTGTTCTTTTCCCCCTGAAGAAAAGATGTTGTTCTGGCCGAAAAATAATCCTTCCTTTCCTTGTGTTAGTAGCTCCCTCGCGTGACCCTTCTTCCTGGAAACACCTTCCATTCTGCACAACCCCTCCGAGCTCCCTCCCGTTGCCGGGTGAGATGCTGCCGGACTCATGAATCACTTAAAAAAGCCAACTGGATCTTCAAGAATTGAGTTGGTTGACTTTTGTTTTTTAACACTATTAAATTTTAACGTGCGTCATAAAATTTTGAGCCAGGAGACACCTTGAAATAATTAATACGAAACTCTCAATCGAGGCCTTCTCAGGAATCCAGTGATCTCAGCATTCCTCCTGTTAACTATCCAAACCGGGCTTCGGGATGGGATGGGATGGGATGGGATGGGATGGGATGGGATGGGATGGGATGGGATGGGATGGGATGGGGTGCAGATGGGGCCCAGCGAGGACACAGTCCAGAGACTGTAATCAAGACTTTAATCCCAATCAGCTGACTCCCCAAAAGAATGTGTCTTCGCCCAACTACATGAAAGGAACTTGAGAAAAATGAAGTGGATGGTTAACTACACCTGCAAAAAATTAGGCAGACAAACAAAAATAAACTTGTCCAAAGGAACTCTAACAGCTCAGATGAATTACGGAGCCCCAGGACTGGCTGGTGATCATTAATGGATACTGTATTGAGAAGATCAGCATGTAATTCCAGAAATATTCAGGTGAACCAATGCATGGCCAACGAGTTTGAAGGACGTGTCGAGGTGCCTGAGGGCTGCTTTGGAGACCTGCCTCTGCGGTGGCAGGTGGGACGGGCTGGGGTGGGGGTCCCTAGCTTCACGCCTCGATGGAGGCCTTCCTTTACGCAGGCTGTTGTGCCACAGTTTTCCATTTCAGTCCAGTATTTTCTTGCGGCTGCTCTCCTGCCTGTGAGACTCGGAGTTTAGTGTTATTGATTATTTCCAGTTACCGTTATTCCACTTCACACCCTCACAGAGAGAGAAGCTAGTGTTTTCTCCTTAGTGGGACCCAGTGGACAGTTCTGTGCCTTTGTCGTGAAGGAGAATTCTTACAATGCAGATGTCTCCTGAATGCCAAGAAGGCAGGAATGCATTCATGGGTTTTATGTCGCTCCTTGTAATTGCTCTTGTTTTATGAGAATACCTTGACTCTGCCGCTGAATTCCCCATCGCGGTGAATTTCGTAATGAATGGGCCTCAGTACCCCATCTCTAGGAGCAGTTAGGAATAGACGGGGATGCCATTACCCTCAGCACCCAAATTCCGAGAGCCCGAGTGCGCCTGCCACTGAGTGTGTTTCCAGGGTTCCTCTCCCCGGGCCCCACGTTTTAGGTTTAGTGTTTATCCCGGAATTGGACAGTCTGTTCTCAATTATTTGTATTATTTTGTACCATGTGAAAAAAAAAAAAGTAAGTTACTCTGACCACGATATACAGGTGTTGGGGGATTGTTCCGTAGCTTCGATTTGTAATATATCGTGAAACACTGAGTTGCCTGGGAAGAAAATTGCCTCGGGCTTCAAGTTGCTTTTGTGTAAAAAATAAGTGGGGGAGTAAAGCTGAGCCTGGATGGAGAATTCGTTTCCCTTCCCGCCTGCCGGGGGTCAGAGAATGGCTCTACTTCTCTGGCGGAAGAGGAGGGTAGCATCGCCCCCTCTTCCGGACGCGCACCCCGAGCTCCCCGTGGAAGTGCCCCTCAGAGCGGGCACAGGAGCTTCCAACACCCGCTCTGGGCACCGGTCGGGCGTAACGCCAGCGCGCTGTGCCCGTTCCACCACTCTCGGCGTTGGGCGTCGTGTCCGGGCCCTTTCAGGGGGGTCCTGCGCCCTGGTGTTTGTCCCCTGCATTCTAAATAGATGGGGAGCCGTTTACCAAACGACTTCCAGGAGGAAGGCCAGTTGAAAGTGGGCTAAAGTGAGCGCGAGTGCCCAGAAAGCTAGGAAAAGTGAGACGTTCGGAGCGTGAGAACCAGTGGAGCAGGAGGCAGGAAAGGGAAGCCGCGCGGGCCGGTCACACCAGGCAGCTGGAAACCTGCTTCGCCCTCGGGTCCTGGCTCTCTGAAGGCTTCGTGCAGCGCAGGCCACCTCAGGGAGGCGAGAGACACTAAACTCAAGTGTGTGCATCACATGCGTGTGCGGGTGCGTGTGCGTGTTCCTTGGATAGACGGAATCCAAGCCCTATGAGCGTGCATTACGGGCTGTTAAACAAGTGTTACCTACTCAGAAACATTTTATATTTAAGTACAGAGAGAGCTGATTAAGTTATGTTTATTCTCAGTTTCCGTTTCTTAAAAACATCTCAGAAAATAACGGATTTGAGAATTTCTGTGCCCTGCATTCTTAATGAGAATCCACCACCCTTGTCATAAAATCAAAATCGATTTAAATGAAATGTGTTCAGATTACTTCTGCCCCTGTTCATTAACAGTTACAACCAACAGAGGGATAAAGCAGGTTACGTTCCAGGGTAGTCCTCGGCCCTGAAATTATTAGGGTGTGGTGATAGTTCTTTGGTTTCTTTGATCTGCCCTGCATTTTCCTCCAAGAGGAAATTATGTGAAGGTCACCCGTTTGTGGAGAAAACATCGGATTTGACTGCTGTGCGGTAATAAATCCAACGGAGTGGCCACGAGGTAATTAAAGAATTTGTCCCCTTGGCTGTTACGAAATCGCCTGTTCACAGGATGGTATAAAATGGTCTTAACTTATTTGTGTGGTTGATGAAATGTGTTTCTGATTCATGGCGGGGGCAGGGAGGGAAAGGCAGTGGAAGAATAAATAAAATGACAGAAAGAATGAACCACCCCGCTGGTTCTCGAAGGCACCAAGGGAGAGAAGCCGGCGTGAGGGGCGGACACTAAGGCTCCGCTCGGGGACAGTCGTCAGCGGGCAGGACGACCGCGCGGAGAACACGTCAGCGGTCGCCACACGTGGGGGCAGGAAAGGCGACGAGCGACAGAGAACACGCGGGAACGTCACGGTTTTAAAGGCCACAGACGTCCTCACGGCCGTGACTCGGATGTTGTCAGAATTCAGAGCACGAGACACAAGCGATGAATTTTTCTGTCTATGAATTTTAACTCAGTAAACCTGACTTAAAAAAAATAATATATTCAGGGCAGCTATAAATATTAGAAGAATGTAAGAAATGCTCTGCAAGTGTGGGTGGGTTTTAGTTCTTTATTAAATTTAAATCCACCTGTGCTTTCTCAGACTTTGTCTGCAAGGTGGCCAGAATCTGAGGACTCACGATGTTTTATACGAAACTCGAAAAGGTTTGAAATGTAGCCCATGTAGCCGCTATTCCCCTGATAACGTAACTTTATCTTTTTATTCTTAGCAGCAATAAAAAGTAATTTAGAGCATTAACACAAGGGCCTGGCTCTTGAAAATCTCCTAGTGACCGAATTAATGAGAACCATATGTCTTGCACTTAAAAATCACAACTCTACCAATGGAGGGAAAGGGAAGGGAAATGAACGCAGAAATCCAGTGTCCTATTTTCTCCGGCAGATGCGTCGCTTGTGGTTTGCAGTTCGGCACATGCAGCTGTTGGCTGTTGGCTGCAGCCTGGCCGGCGGCCGGTGCGGCTCAGCGGCTGGAGCGTTGCCTGCACCCCCCGGGTCCCGGGTCAGGGGCACGCACCTGGGTTGCGGGTTCAATCCGCTGCTCCGCTGGGGCGCGTGCAGGAGGCAACCACCGGACGCGTCTCCCTCATGTCGATGTTTCTTTTTCTCTCCCTCCCTCCCTCCCTCCCTCCCTCCCTCCCTCCCTCCCTCCCTCCCTCCCTCCCTCCCTCCCTCCCTCCCTCCCTCCCTCCCTCCCTCCCTCCCTCTCTCTCTAAAAATCAATTTAAAAAAATATCCTCAGGTGGGGATTAACAAAAACAACCCCCCCACATAGTTCTTACTTTCCTCCGTATTTTATCGAGTTATCACTGACGTTATTACTCCAAGACGACGTCTCCAGAATGCGGACAGACAGACCGACATCTATCGATCGTTCCCGGATGGTGACTGAGAATGGACACGCGATTCGGCGGTTCCGCGCGCCTGCCCACGCTCGGCAATGTGCGGATTTTAACACGGTCGTTAGGTTTAATCACTTATATTTTATTCACCCTACAAAATTTATGGGAACCCACAAAAAATGCCAGCGGGTGATGTTAATGAAATAAAATGTTCAGTGCGGGGGTGAGCCAGGGACGGGCCAACCTGCGCTGCGCTGCGAGGGAATGAGTGACACGTTTATTCAGAAAACGCTCGCGGCGAATTTACACCTTTTCCCACCATCTGCAGAGTCAGCAGTTGCTACAGGACAGCCTGTAATTTATAAAAAGCGTCGCGTCATGACAGCGAATCAAAATGAAAAGTGTTCATTTTCAGGTAGCGGAGTGCAGCGCTAACACCGACACGTCGTTTGAAGTTAAGTAATTCTTGCACCCAGGGGACCTGGGTCCTACTGTTAAGCAAAGTGCAGTCCCCCAGATGTCCACGTACTCCCCACGCTTGGCCCAAGAGCCACCTGCTTCTGACCTTATGACCCTTGAATTATATTATAATAAAACATTATTGTATGTCAGTGTTTACATTTTACTTTTTACTTTTTCCCATTGTGAGCGGTAGTGGCAGTGGGACCGAACAGAAATCTAAACAAGATGTTCTACACACTTAATATCAAAAAACAAACACAATTGTCTATTATAAGCCTGTACAAACACATTGCACACAAAAATAGTACTTATGGTAAATGATATAATCCTTCAGTTGGTAACTAAGTTTGTGCTTGTGTGCGCAGATATATTATTTTGGTAATAGTTTGTAGACTTCTATATAATTAGAAAAACTCTTATGTCAGAGATATTAATGTTGGAATACACTCAGGAGACATTAAACATTATGCTAATTAAAGTGTCAGCTAAGAGATGGTCATTTATGACCAACTGTCACCGTGTTTCTTCTCAGCACCGTGTGCAGAGGTTGCCATTGTGATATTTACTGTTTGTTGATGTGCATTTTATATTCTAAGGCTGCGAACTGGAATGGCCTTCTCTAGGAAGTTTAATTTCAATTATCTGAGCGGCTGATCTACCAGAAAGTATCTCCAGTCAACTCTGACCTTCAAAATATGTTTGAAATTTTCTAGAAGGGTAGTTACATTGCTGAATGGTCAAATTGTTATTTGGGAACCAAACCCCTTGCCTCTAAAATAAACGGGCACAGGCCCAGCCGGCGTGATCCTAGGATCCAGGAGATCTCGGTTTGATCCTGGGTCGGGGCACAGGCCTGGGTTTCGGGCTTGACCCCAGTCGGGGGCGTGCGGGAGGCAGCCGATCCATGACTCTCATCATCCATGTTTCTCTCGCTCTCTCTCCCTCTCCCTCTAGTGATTATGGTTTCGGCATAATAGATGCAAAAAACTAATTTATTTTGTTTACTTATCTTTACTTTGATTCAATATATTTTGTGGGGATTAAATAAAATGAAGAGCTAAAAATCACATTTCTAATTAAAGCAACGTTTTCTAGAATGCAAACAGAGAGACTGGCATATATAGTCCTTATAGTGTGACTAAGAATATATTTGTAATTCCAGGGATTCAGTGAGTATTTGAAATTTACCAAATGTCTATCCATGCTGGGCAATGCGCCAGGCACTGATCTGAACTTGGTCTTAATTTTTAATCACTTATATCTTATTTGACCTACAAAATTTACAGTAAGGCACCAAAATGCCAGCACATGATGTTAATGAAATGAAATGTTCAGGAGAGTAATGAGTTAGTAATGGGGCAGACCTGCGATGTACTGCAAGGGAGTAATGACACATTTATTCAGCCTGGCGACAGGGCTTACGGCAGATTTACACATTTCCTTAACACCTGCAAATTCAGCAGTTACTACATGACATCCTCTAATTTACAAAAAAGAAAAAAGTCTAGTCATAACAACGAGGTAAAGCGGAAAGTGCTCATTTTCAGGTGACGGAGAGCGTTGTTAATACTAACCTGCCACTCGAAGTCAGGGAAGTGCTCCGTCCAGGGAATCCTGATCTTAACTGAGGAACTTTCCTAGTCTCTATGCAAAAACAATTTTAAGAGAAGTAAATGTTCTGCTTTGCAATAAATCCTGCTTTAATTATTTAGAAAATAATATAGATAAAATAATATTTTAAAATAATAAAATAATATTTTCTCTTTAGAAAATAATATATGTTGTGAAACGCACAGTGTACCTTTTAGTGCAAAACTATTACTGCAGAGCATGGGGCGAGCAGTGTCCTAGAAGGGACTTCACATCTACGTCACCAAAATGACAAAATTCGTTTCAAAATAACCCTTCTCTTTTTAAAATTTAGCTTCAGGTGTTGAGGAAGGTTACGAGGGAACTGATAGATCATTAAAAGCTTAACTGTTTTAACATTAGGAGCATTTAAAAATATCTATGGACTCCCCTCTCTATACTGATGGCCCCAAACATACAGACATTTCCTTACTAAGCTGCTTCTCCTCTCTCTTGTATTGAATTTATACCTGGTACCCGTTAGAAATATCTCCCACCTCTCCCTAAACCCAGGCTCCAAGATTATGCGAATTCCACGATTCCATCTTTACTAACCCAAAGATTGTTCTCGTCGGTGTCAGATACAGTCTCTCTCCCGCAGCCCCCCGGTCCCTGCCTTTTTCCGCGCACAACTTCCTTCAGCCTCGTGAGCTCCTTTCTGTGGTGGTTTATTATTTTATTATTAATCATCATAAACTATATGCAATATTCTTCTAGGGTCTTATTAAAATTAAATTGCTTAAATCACGGCGACAATTTTGGTTACAACAGTGCAAAAATTACTTGCTCATTACTTTTTATAAAGAAAGAAATCTTCCCATAGCCTTCCATAAATATCCACTTTCAACCCCCTAAACGCCAGAACTTTAATATTCCTGGCAAGAGTTTAATTAAAAATCATGTCCCTTAAGTGAAAACTAATGAGTGAAAATTGCAATTTTCTTCTAAGGAGGAGTCTGGAAATCTCAGACCAAAGGGCCAGGGCCCCCCTCTCTAGACTGACACCCCCCGGCCCGGCCCTGGTGGTGTCTCGGGCATCGTAGGACTTTTCTGTTCTGTCCACGCGGCCGGCTCCTGTTCCAGTTGCAGCAGCTCCAGGCCACAGCGTGCACTTCGCTCGGCGGGGACAGGTCAGCTGGGCTGTCCCCGGTCCCGGCTGGGCCTAGGCCGCGCATCTGCAGCCTGCTGTCCGTGGTTACGGGACTGAACCCAGGGCACGTTTCCTCGTGTGTCTGGGGAGCTGGCAAGCTCCAGGCTGGCACGCCCACGTCTCCTCTGCCTCCTACATTTTTGTTTGCGGAGTGTTTTCACTTCCCAAGTTGTCTCGTAGGTGTCGTATTTTGTGATATCGTTACGCGGCGTTTAAAATGCAAGTCTTTTGTTACCGAGATGGGCAGCGGGAATTTCTGTTTCATCTGGCAGCCTTGTCTCCACTTTTATTTTTTGTTTCTGGCCTCCAGGGATTATTTTTCTCGTGTGCCTGCAAACTCCTTTATGCATTGAAAATGACGCTTGTTATATTTTGCGCAGTGTTACTTGGTGTTTTGGAATGGAAGAGTTTTAAGGCTTTGTAGCTCCACAAATTGCTAAAATTACAGGAGTCCACTCCTTTCACCCCACTCCTCTCTGTTCTCCACCCCACGATCCTAACGGGGAATCCTCGCGGGCAGCTCCGCGTCTAATTCATGGATCTTCTCACTGAAATGTTCAGCTTATTTGTCACAACTGATGACCCTTCTCGAAATATTTTTTTGTTTACAGCAACGTGTGGCCCGATTCTCTTCCTGGCTCTCTGCTCGCTCCTGAACGTGATCCCTCTTCTCGACTAGGACCTAAGTTTTGCAGTTGGATAGATCTTATTTCTAAACCTTCTTTTTTTGGGTCTGTAAAGTTATATTTCTATAAGAACTTACACATTTCACTGGATTTTATCATCAACTTAAATCTATGACATAAAAATCATCAAGTGATAAATTTGTACCACCAACTGCCATCTGGAAAGTCCCGTTAGTATATTCCATGGGGATTGAAGTTTATTTTGTTTAAGGTGGAATTGGTTATCACGCCAAACCATTAACTTTCCTAGTTGCTCCCATCTCAGTAAGTTTGCCAATTACACGTCAACAGTGCTGGGCAAGATAAATAAAAATGAAAAGAAAAAAAATAAAAGGAAGGAGAGTGCATTCGCCGAACGTGTTAATTAATATCTGAATACGTCTTGAATGCAAACTCTAAAAATAATTAGAGCTGTGACTAATCTTAATTCCCTGAAGGTATGGAGCAGATAGCCTTTAATTTTAGCAACTATAGTAATAATTCTGGCCTGTGGAGCTTTCCTTTTTTCGCCCCTGCCTTAGGTTCTTAAAAATCTTCTTTGAGTCAAGATATGAGGTTTTGAAAATGGGGGGGGGGGGGGGCACTTGCTTAAAATACCATCTTTTTGTGTCAAGTCTTCAGTAGAGTTTTGCTCCCTTTAATCGTTTGACACATGTAGGTAGGAAAGTATGATTTAAATGAAATGCTAGAGTCTGACTTTACTGGGCCACAAGCGTCCCAGCCTTGAGACTCCCTAAACAGATGCTCGTTTGTCATAATATCTGAGAACGTTTTCCCTGAATGAGCACCAGGAACCTCGGTCTTGTCAAAGAAGAGACATGCAAGTTCCCCTCTGGGGGAAGGGTTCTCTCTCCTTGGAGGCACGACCTGAAAATTAATTTCTTATAACAGGATAGCATGGTCTCTCCTCCTTAATTCCCTAACCAGAACCCTCCCTCAGGCCGCAGGATCGGGGTGCGATGCGGGACTGAACGCAGCAGGTTAAATGGATAAACTACAACTAACTATACAATAACCAACATCATTATAAAGTTTAAAATTTATGTTTGCTATTCTTAGAGATTTAAATCCAATACTCCCCTTTACTGAAAATCATAAGTAACTAGAAATGAAAGAAAAGGGGGCTAGTTGCTGCCTATCTGTCACCGTATCACAGATGTGTATTGTCTTGGTCCCCAAGCTGATGTCCTGCTACTTCTGCTGTGCTTGAGAGAGGGAGGGGGTGAGATCTTATTTTTTTAACACTTTTCAAATAAATCTGGAAACCACGGAATACTCGGTGCCTCGTAGGGACTCAGAATGATATTCTCCATGTTCCAGCCTGAAAAGCTGTGCAGCAAAGGGACATGTTTACGCAGCACTCGGAGCTGTTAAAGGCTCGCCAGGTGCTTGCAACCAGCCGCGGGCGGGAGCCACTCGGGAGCTTCGTGTGCGAGGAACTGTCCTCCTGTCCCCCCGTTCCTGCAGCCAGCTTAAGGGGTTCACTGTGCTCTCTGCTGAAACCCCAAAGACATGAAATCTGATGTGGGAAATTAACTCTATCCCTGTTTTACGGGCACTTTGCACGCTTTTTCAGAAACATTTGTTGTTGATCTGTGTGTTTTCACACTAGCTCACGTCCTCATCTGTGGGCCCGCGAGCGGGCTCTGTTTTCGCATCGGGGACCTACGTGTAGCCCAGTCATTTTTTGCGCTTTGGAGTCAGAGCCACAAGAGACAAAACACACCCAAAACCAACCAAACAAAACCCGAAACAACGGTTCCTTGACCAGACTTCCAACGTCTACCTTCGGACTTTGTGTACGTGTAAGATCCTCCTCGGACATTTAGGAGCGAGAGTCAAGTGGATAAAACTGGACATGATCCCATGTCTGCGCATAAAGAGCCTTAAACGGAACCAAGCTAGTGTCTTCCTCTCTGTCCCTGTGAAGCGCAGCGTGGGGACAGTGGTCTCCGAGAGTGAGCGAGACATTAAACCGGTGCCAGTGCCGAGCAGCTGAAGCCCGGCTCAGCGCCTCGGGCTGTGCCCGCGGGGAAGCATCTGGTGGGCACCAGCCCGTGCTCCCCTCCCGAGAGCCGGGTCCTTCCCGCCGGGAGGGAGAACCCGCTTACGGCCAATGGCTCGCTTCCCATTCATTGCTCCGCAACTCTTTCAAACGAATAAAAAGGAGGTTGTTTTACAGGGAAAAAAGTGGGTAGAGAGGGTGAGTGTACAGGGCACAAAATACTGAGATCTGAGATCGTCACTCTACCGGAATCGCACGGGTTTTTCATGGAAAAATGCACAGACTGGTGCAGAAATTCTAAGCACGCAGGTTAATCTTGATAAATTACGATAAATAGAATAATCTCATTTTAACCAAGAGAGTGATTTTGTTGGTGGGCAGCCAGGGCAGATGCTGGACAAACGTTTTCCGACTTGGGTGACTCAGTGGGTGGCACAGAGACCGACCTCGGAGGGACTCGGCAGGAGGCGGCTTGGAGCGGCGGCGAGGTTTTGGTTTTGGGGATGTCTTTGAAGTGACTTTTGTGAAAAACCTCCTGCAAAAAGATTTTCCATTGATCTGTTAGTTTGAGATTTCAGAGCCCCTGTGTATTAGAGATGGGGGGCGGGGGGCATTTTCTGCATCGAAACGTCAAGGAAGAGCAGAGGCCCACTCGCGGCGTCCCCGCGTCCCCAGTGGGGCAGCAGAGCCTCCCGGGCGGGGTGGGCGGTAGCTGCTGTCCTGGTTCCCCGCCCCAAGGAAGCCATCGGAGGGTCCCCGTCACGGGGAGGGGAGGGGAGGGCCAGCCGACGTGAGCCCGACGGGAGGCGGCGGGGAGCGGGCTGGGGGCCGAGGTCCACGGCGAGCAGCCTTCTGGAAGGTCTCCGGCAGAAGCTTCCTCTGCGAGCTCCAGCTCCCGTCGGGAGAAAGCATGTGGTCAAAGCGCTCACGGGCATGTGCCCGCAGGAGATCATTTCGGTAGGTTGACTTAATAATAAAAATATACAGAAAACAGGATTTTGAAGTATTTTTTAAGCATCCACTTGAAAAATCTTGTATTTTTAGCTGTATAATACAAGGGTGGGCGAACGTAGGTTTACCGTTGCCATAGAAATAAATACAATAATTAATAATAATACACTAATAAACTGTTTTGCATACGCACAACTGTAAACCTACCGACGTTTGCCCAGCCCTGTATGTGCGCCTTCATTTTCCCCTCCCAAGTTATTTTTTTCCCTTTAACATCACCTTACGCCCAGTGGAAACTTAGGAACTCTGATGGGAATGGTTAAAATACAGACTAATACGATTATACTTCTGTTTCACTATAGTTACATTTAAAATGCACAGGTATGTTGCTTTAACGTCCTTCAGTTTTCATACTAGTGTATTTACAGAACGCAGTCTGTCCTATTTCGATTATAAATTAAAATGTGCATTTCCCTGGTCATAGCTGGCTCGGTGTGCCTTCTCTGCAAGACCTGCGGCACAGAAGACTTCACTTATCAAGCATTTTAAAATCCCGTGTTCTGTTTTTCTACTTAGAGAATAAATAAATCCATAAGCAAATGTTTAATTGGCTTCTTTGACATGTCGGCCTCCGTGGCTGCGTGTGAGTAAGGCTCGGCCGGTGCCGGTGCCGACAGCTTGAGAGGACTCTCATCGTCAAGGCATCTACTCGCTTTAAGATGAGGATCGGGGACTGTTTACTCTCTTGGTTTTTCTCCTTAAATTATACTTAATTGGACTCAATTCAATATTTATTGTCAGGCTCGGTTCTAGTGGTAGCTAAAATAAATGTGTGGCTCACCCTCCTGGCGCATATAAAAAAGTAATTGCACAGTAAAAAAATGAATAAAAGAGTATTTACATGATCCAGTCTGCATAAAAATGGGAAGGCTCTCGTGGTAAATGTTATAAATTTTAAATCATCTTTTCATAAAATGATGGGAAAAGTCTTACGAGTCGAAATAAATATGCGTAACAGTCGGCCAATTGCTACTCCATAAACCTCCTGGAAAAGTGCAAAAGTCTACGTGATGTCACTGTTTGGGGAAATGACGCACACGTCACTAGGGGCAGGCGTGCCTGTGTCCTGAGGGTGACTTAGACTTGGATAAATCACTTTCTTCTGTCTCATCCAAGTTTTGACATGGGTCCAAGGCATTAAACACATAGTTTTAATTATTGCCCACTTATGAAATACGTAACAGAGATAAATCGACGTTTTACTTGATAAAGTCTCTAAAATCATAAATTTCATTAAAATAAATCTGAGATATATAGATACATATATATATAAACCCTATCACTGCTTTTTGAAATATCCACCCTCCCTCTGCCTCTGCCCTCCCACCTTTTATACTCTGAGTTTCCCTCCCTGCCTCCCTCTGGATCCCCTTCCCCTGACTGTCCCAGGTAATGCAGTCGGGAGAGTTGGTTCGATCCGTCTCTTCCTTTACGTACATTTATGTTTTATATTGTTGATTTTATCATCTATGTTTACATCTGCATCTACAGATTGATCTAAATCTGATTAAAGCTGCATGGGGGGTTGGCTTAGAGCAGGGTTATGGGGCCAGGCAAACAAGGCCCAAATAACATCTCCACCACTAATTACCGGTCTGCCTCTGGGCAGGTGACAAAATTTCTCTGCACCTGTTTCTCATCTTTAAAACAGAGAATACAGAGAATACAGAAGCAGCTCTTCCACAAAGTGACTACGAACATTAAGTGTGAGAAAACGTATATACGTATAAATGTGTCCCGTATGCCTGTACGTTTTGCGCGTTAACACCTTAGAAAGGTGTCTAGCGAAGGTTATCACTTACGTAAGCATCGGCGACTCCTATGATTGTATCTTTCTAGCCACCCGAATGTGTTGCACCCACCTGTATTATGTGCATCACTCACTCGGATCTCCTTCGGGTGGAAAGCCAGCAAGGGGAGCGTGAGACATGCCCAAGATGCATCTCCGCTTCTCTGAATGGAGTTTGCGTCAGGCCCCTGACCGTCGCTGGAGGAAGCAGCATTAAAACTTAGCTTTTTTGGTGGCTTCGCACTCAAGGGCCCACGGGCAACGGGCACGAGCTACCGAAAGCATATCGGCGCAAACGTGAACCCAGAGTGTGTGCTTTCGCAGATATGACCCGACGTTTGCCCCTGAGCCGCTCCCACTTCCCGCGCTCGCTTTCTAAAAATGTATCGCCATTTTCTGAGAGCTTTTTTTTTAACGCCTTGGACCTGGAAAGATTTTCCATTTAACACAAGTGATTAATGGCCTCCGATAAAGCGCGCCTGTGAAAAATGGAAAGATGCAGGGAGAGGAGGAGCGTTAGGCTGCAAGGGCCGATGTGTTAATCACGGGCAAGCTTCATGCGCGCCCGCTCGGCACGCACGTGTGTGTGAACCAGGCACAAAGGAATAAATATGAGGCGGGGGAGCGCCCGGCTCCGAGGCAGGGCTTTCGTCTGGCGATGGTGCGTATGTGGCATTTACCCCCCTGTGCCTAAATCCAGCTGCGCCACCCCATCCTGCACCTCCTGGTGTCAGTTTTTGTATGAAACCATCCAGTTCTCGGTGGAACCGTGCCAACTGCCAGGCTCCTGGGGTCTTTCCCGTCACTGTACTGAGGATGCCCTGGCCTGGCTCGCTGCCCAGCCCCCGGGCCTGCCAGGCCCCCAGGGCCCTGCACTGAAGCCCGGTGGAGCCCAGAGCAGGCTCAGTGGTGCCCCAGGAAACGGGCATCAGCGTGCACAAGGTGAAGTGACATTTACGGCCACAAGGGGGACCCGAGAGCGAGACGACAACCGGGCTCAGTTTAAAGCAGGGTGAGTCCGTGGGCCCTGAAATTCCTCAGCTGTGTGGCAGCCAGACCGCCGATTCCGGGGTGTCTCATGACGTAAAGGAGAGCACTGCAGAGTTTCATCCGCCCTGGATCTCCCTTCTCACGGCCGCCTGTTGGCCCAGCAGTAAAATAACAGCTCGGGAAACTCAGGCGAGTCCCAGGGATCCTTCTCGCCAGCTTTGGGATCGGGACTCACCTCGGGGCTCTGCTTTAATTCAGACAATCCTCCGACATGAGGTGGTTATGCGGCCTAGTCTCGCCTCTAAGGAGTTTATCTGAGAAAGATAAGACTCGTGTCGTAGCCTAATGCGCTGACATTACTGCATGCCAGTCTCGTTTTTCATTCCTCTGCTCTGTGACGTTTAGGTCACTTATTTAACTATTTTCCACAACAGCTTGGTGGGGGAATCAATTTTTGAAAGCAAGTCTTCTCAGAGAAGCTGTAATTTGCTGAAATTACCTGCCTGTTAATTGTAATTATTATGCCTGCTTTTAAGAATACGTATTTCCCAGACGAAATTGGAAATTTTAATAGAAACACTGAAGATCAGAATGGAAATAGTATTGGTGGGTCGTGATGCGTGACTTTTAAGTGTGAGCCGTGGCGTGCTGCCCATCAGGAAAACAGATTCTCACTCGCTCCGAGTTATTTTTCCTGCTTGCGGAGGCCTGCCCAGTGCCATCCTTCCCTCCCTTTCACCCACCGGCCCGTATTGAAGCTGACATTTGGAAACTGGCTCACACGGACCATTTTTTAAAACTGCAATTTTTAATCTTGACACAATCAGGAAGAGATTTTCTCTGGTGCTTTTCCCTCTGGGTTGTACAGAACATTACTCATTTTGGGGAGACGGCCCTCGGAGTGTCATTTGGAAACCGAAGGGAAACAAGTGTTCAGAGGAATCCAAACTAGTTTCCACCTCTGTGCCTGAGTCTGTCTCTACCCATCCACGTGCCCGTGTATGTGCTGCCCCGCTTTCCTGGCAAGCGACTTCAATTTCAGCTTTTTCTTTCTTTGGTAGACCTGATTTTAATAATATAAAACATGCCTCTGTCACACAAATTTTTAATATTCCTATTAAAAGTAATAGTGTTCATATTTAAATTGCCTTATTAGCTATTTGGGACGACAGTTACTGTGGATTCTATTTTTTTTTTTTTTTATGTGTGTAACTCCAGGCTTCCTCTATAGAATTTACTTTTTGTTATGAATAATAAAATAATTTGCAACAAATACATGTAAGAACATATTCCTGAACAACAAATTCCTCTACTTTTACTTGTTTCTGTGTGTTCCAATGAACCAGTTGCACTTTCCTTTCCTAGTATGTTTCTTAGGGACATGCGGAGTTATAAACACATTTCCAAATATTTGATATAGGTGGTTTCAAACTACACTGAAACATATAAAGTAAATTGTGTTGGGATATTAGGTAAGTTTGGCTTGGGGCTCTCATTTATTACTGTCGGTGGATATTAAAATTCTTTACCCAGAACTACCCATGCTGCTTATAGATGGAGCTTCACAAAAAAGCATCTAGCTCACAAACGATCACAGACGGTTTTAGCCAAGTTGTGCAAATATGCTACATGCACAGAGATGTAAATCTACCAGGTCTCTTTCTTTCAACTCTCTATTAGTACTGTTGCTGGGATCATAACAAACAGAAATAATCATCTTCCATAAGCAATGATGGCTACAGAGTATAATTATAATGATCACTAGGTCCAAACGACGCAGGCACTGAGTAAGACCGATATTCCAATAGTAGAAAATTATCATTATCTTTGCCCAAAATACAAAAGTTCAGATTTTTGCGTATATTTCCCAAATTTTGTACAATATTAAACGGTGACTAGTTTCATGCCATGAATTTCTCCTTCCTTGAAATTTCATCTGCTGTCTGTGCCTGAAAATGACTCCTCTCTGTGTGTGCTCTTTTCAAGTAGAAAATATGTAATATTCTGGACTAAACTTAGGCAAGAATAGAACATTTTTTAGGTTGAATGCACAGCAAAACATTTTTCAGAAGTATGCAAAATCACTGACACTACGCAATACTGAATAATCTTCTTAGCTTCAGGCACCGGGGTTGGGGTGACCGATAATTGTGTGTTGGCCTCATTATGATCTACCTTTGACCCATATGCTTGGATTAGGACTCGAACTTGCTCAGATTTGCCCCCTCGTGAGGAAAGAGGAACACGCTAAAATCAGTCGCCACAGCCTTTCACGACACCAGTACCCAACCCAAGTGGCCTGAGCGTTGACCAGGATAGAATGAGACCTTTTCTCTGAAGGTGGGGAGGCTGTTTGAATGTCTCTTACATAACTTGTTTATCACAGTTACAGGATTCTTTTTAAATATGCTGCTGATTTTTAGAGAGGGAAGGAGAGAGAGAGAGAAACACCCATGAGACACAGATGGGATGCCTCCTGCACACCCCCTACTGGGGATCGAGCCCGAAAAGTGGGCATGTGCCCTGACCGGGAATGGAACCGACCCCCTCTTAGTGCACAGGGCGACGCTCAACCACTGAGCCACGCTGGCCAGGGCACAGTTATTCAGGTTTTATTTTCACCTGTACCTATATGAGACGGTGTGAGTTGTTGCCCTGTGGAAAATTATGTAAAGAACATGGAGTGAACCCAACCCCGGGAGACAGAGCTTTGGTTCTGTCAGATGACATGAATCCCTTTGTAATCACAGCCATTCTACTTAAAACATAAATGTCAGAGCCAACGGCACGAGCAGAGCGGCGGTTCACAGCCCCATAACCAGGAACGAACCTGAATTCAGATCTCGGTCAGCCAGCCACCTGCCAGGTGTGCGGGCCTGGAAAATGCCTCTAGCTTTTAGTGATGATGATGACCCCCTGGTGACACATCCCCTGGATGCAGTAGGGACTCGGTAAGGTCCTCTTGCTTCGCCTTCACCCTTTTCATTAAATCAGGTTACGTACCACTTGCCTTAAAGTAGCCTGGCGTTACATTTTTCCCCTATGCATTTGTACTTGTTTGTCCCCAGTATAAAACATGCTCACTGGTCCTGCCTATGGGTGTCTGACAGTTTGTCATTTCTTCTCGGAATTGCTTCTTCCACCTCCGTGATTTTACCAAATAAATGTTCTCTTGCAGTTTGGGTCTCGGCTCTGCATTCTTTCCCAGCCAGAACCCAAGTCCCGAGGCTGCTGACCCCAGGTCTGGCCTGACCCCACCAGACTATCCTGGTGCCGTTCCTCCCGCCTACAACAGTTCAGCACAAAAATATATAATCAATACCTACATGAAGTCCAGCAGTATCCATTTGGTTATGGTGGGTGAACCCCTCCCAGGTAACAAGGAATGGCAATGATAGAACAGGATGCTCTCCTGGAATCTAACAGTTGATCGTTCAAAACACGGGGGGAATATTTAACCAGAAATTATTGCACTGAAAGAATAGCATTTGTCGCTCTTTGTATTTAACCTAAAAATAGACTTTTCTAGGTGTCCTGTTGACGGTGATATTTAAGAAGGAACTAAAAGTATCATTTTCTAACCATGGTAAATGGACCTTTATTCTCACTCTGTGCTTCAGGATGAGAATGACATTTTGTGACATTCTAAGGTCAGACACATCGGTCCCTGATGTTATTTTAAGCCATCTATAAGGATGCCTTCTTTACGACGAGTTCACTTTTGCCCTGATCAGAATATCCGATGTGTTTCTAAAAGCAGCGTCATCGGCCAGCGCCAGGTGCAAGCCATTCACCTTGCGAAGCAGGGTGTGGTGATGGTCAACACGACGCATTGAGCTCACACCCCTCCCAGAGCTGTGCCAGGAAAACGAAGGGCATTAATCCATTACAGCCGCCGCCGACGTCGTGACAAAAGGAGGGCAATTAATTCTCTCACGGACGACACATTGTACCGAAAAGCCTTCCACGTTCTCAAGTCCAACACAGAAGCTACTTCTTTCATCTGAACTTCACCCTTCCCCAGCTCAGTTCGCCTCTGTAGGCCTAGCACAGTTTTACCTAAATATCAATGTTTCCCTCATTTATTTTAAATAATTTTTTTTTTTTATTGATTTCAGAGAGAGGAAGGGAGAGAGAGAGAGAGAGAAACATCAATGATGAGAGAGTCATGGATCGGCTGCCTCCCGCACGCCCCCTGCTGGGGATCGAGCCCGCAACCCGGGCCTGGGCCCTGACCGGGAATCGAACCGTGATCTTCCGGATCCTGGGTCCAAGCTCAACCGCTGAGCCACGCCGGCCGAGCTAGTCATGTCTTAATGATATAACAGGCAATACATCTAAGTTTTAGCTTGCATCTTTGAAAAACAAAAGCAAGAGCAATATGGGACGTTCCAACCAAAACTTCCATAAATTATAAACGTGACCTAGAATAAACGCTAACACATCCTTCACGCTGTCGCCAAACGGCTGCCACACTAACGAGGAAGGGGACAGTGACGTGCACACCTGCATTCCTTCCCCGATCATGACTCATTAGAGGTTTCATGTGTTGACACCAAAAGCTACCTCGATCTGCTGTGATAGATGCGGTTAAAATACTGACACACAGCAGTCTATACATAGAAAGAGCGCGCTGTGCAGGGTTTTACTTACATGGGGTAAGATGTTCTGATATTTGCTTACGGATGGGCTACGTCATTGATATTTTAATAGTAGAAGAGACTAATCAGGTGTTACAGGTATTAGGTTAATTGGGTTTCCATTTGCTAATGAGGCATTATTATGTCCCGTTCATCAGAAATGGAAAAACAGTTCATCTATTTTGTAATTTAAAAAAAAAGTGTTACCATCCCTTTATTTCAAGACCATAAACAAGCCATGGCTGTTGTTCATCGAAAACAATTTCATGAAACGATGGCCGTGGCTTTGTTGACCCCAGGTGCGCGTCGTTGAACAAAATATTCACTAAGCTTTGCCTTAATGTCACCAAGGGCTCTTCATCTCAGCTATGCTCCTGTTCTCTGGGGTACATCTTCCAAATAATAGTTATTTGTGGGGCGTAAAAGGAGATCCCCCGGAAACATTATCCAACATAGGATTAAATGCTTATGTGACCGGGTTACTCAGCCTTTCTCCGGTTCCTCCTGGGACTAAACCCACAGTGTGTCTGCCCTGTTATGACAGTATTTTAACAGGGGACTGACCCTGGGTGGAAAACATCTTCACCTCGGTGATTCAAAACATTTATCAAAGAGTTTGGGAGACAGTTTTGTTAATCCCAAGGTTGACCGGCAAGAGTGGGAAATATTGATGGTGATGAATAGCTAATTGGATATTTTAGCTCTTTGTACGTCTCTGCCCAGAATTTAGCATGTTGGTCACATTAGGGAAGCTACCCTAGTTAGCTGGATATCGACAAAAACATTGTTAGTATGTAGTGAGGAGAAGCATCCTGGGGAATATTTGTACGCGTGTGTGTTATATTTTCATTTTGCACAGAAAAACATTAATCTATTATGCAACAGTGACCTGCAAGTAGATAAGTCTCCATCCTGGGGATTTTTACCAAGATTTAAAGACTACTCTGGTGCCAAAACCTTCCCTAAGATTTTTAAACGAATATAACAGACCTTAGAAGCTTTGAGATTACACGTAAACTAAGACCTGTATTCTTTCGGTAAAACTCTGTGGTTAGCTATATTTTTGGTATTGTCAAATTTAACTTGCAATTCAAATGAGTTTGGAAATTAATAACCTACATACGTATTTTTAAACCAATTTAAAATTAAAGGCTGCCAAGATTATTTTTACTCGACACTACAGCATGTATCACGTAGTCTCTGGCAGTTCCCAGAATCCTAACCTTTGACTTTGAGAGCTTTTTACCTGCCTGACATCTTGTTTTAAGATTTTATGACATTTTTAAAAGCTGTTATCACGATAACCTTCTGAGCTGTTTAAAAGCACCAGTGATAACGCATTTTAAAAATCTGTTTTTCAAGGCCAATTTAGGAAAGAGGAATATTTATGAAAATAAACTTGGAAACACAGAATCACCCGCGATCACAGTATTTTTTTTTTGGTCTTGGCATTTCATACAAACTTTTTCCTAGTGACTTCAAAGTGTTACTGTAGCTTCAAGAGACTGATTCAGCCACCGTCTACGTCCTGTGTGGTCATTGGTGGCTCATTATTACAGAAGTTTCATCAACAAACAAGTCAAATAGTTAATTAGAAAAATTACTATAAAATACAGATAAACATCCAGAGGCCCACATAGCCCAATGTGCTTATTTTTTTCTCTCCTAAACATAAAATAAAACTATATTGCTTGGCTTTAAATGTTGTTCATTGTTATCAGTAGCTAATATTGTGAAATATTCTAAGCAAAATTCTATCACTTTTTTCATATAATTCTCACAAAAATATATGTGTACCTTTCTCCTTTGTACCAACAGAAAAAATGGGCCCTTTGATTTTTGTCAACAAACCAGTTATGTAGCTATAATGATGCTACATACACGTGTCATAGATATAGACAGCAATAAATTTGTCCAGAATTGTTATTTTTTTTTTACTCTCCATGAAAATCCAATTTCCATTTTAATGAATATTTCTGGGAATACCATATACATACATCTTTTAATATTAATATCTGTGCAAGCCCTACTCTGTTGGTAAGATAAGTGTTTTTGTTTGTGTTCTATCCGTTAGGTCCATATTTTATAGGTTGTCCTTTGTATTAGAAAGATGACACTATTAACCAGCCATCACCTGGGCCATCACATTTACTTGTTTTGTCAGCGACAGTGAAAGCTCTGCCCTGAGCAATCTTAATTCACACATCCAATTTCTTTCGTGACAAACAGCACACGGTTGAGATATGAGTGCGCGCAAGTCTATGACTAGAGAAAACCACCGTGCGACTTGCAGGTCAGAACTGGACGCAACTTCAAGGCCAGTGAAACACCTTGTAGCGACTTCATTCCTTAGGACTTTACCCGATAACAGAAATGATGAGTCACAAGAATTAATTATATTCCAGCTCTATGCGCATAAGCGAGTAAACAAATAGCAGCCTCTCATCACTGAATAATTATTTCGAGTTTTTAAATTTAATTTTATAGAATTCACAGAGTACACGTAAGTCTCTTAGACCAGTATTATTAGCTCTTGGAGTCCCTGCTGCTCTAGAGGGCGAGAATGGTAGAATAGGGCTAATAATATAGATTAAATTACAGAGAGACGCTCTGCATGTCCTCTGCACAGGACTGTTTCCTCGGCTCACTGACCCACTCGCCTGGACGGGCGCTGGAAGACACGTCCCTCGGCAAAGGGGAGACTTTCACTTTGGCAAAGGGGAGATTTTCACTTTCGGGGGCTCTCTAATCCACTGTTCTCTAACCTCACCTTCTGGAGGGTCCTCCCTGTCCAGTAACCTCCTTGACCATGTCTGGCATGCGTGACACAGAGGAGGCTGCATTTTAAAACTGGGTGTGTAAATCCTAGAAAACACGTGTAGTGGTGTTTACAGAATTACGTGTGTAAAGCACATTAGGACTCTAACGTATTGGCTCCGTTTTTTAATTGCTTGCGTGTACCTTGGTGGTTTTCCATTAGAGCCGTATTGCCATCCAAGCAGCTAATTAACTTCTATTATTAGGTGCCTTCTCCACAAAAATACACTCTGCTTTATATTTAATTACTTTTTCCAGATCCCAGAGCCACGAGGCTTATAAGATTATAAGGGCAAATGACTATCTCTGAAGTAGAAAGCGTACCATGTCATTTACACGGAGCAAATGCACACTTATCATCAAGGCCTTATCTTAATTATTACAGATAAATAAAAATAAAAGCACCCCAATGAAAAGATCACTTTAGTGTTGGATGTGT
The DNA here is from genome assembly GCF_964146895.1 of Miniopterus schreibersii. Taxonomy (NCBI): domain Eukaryota; kingdom Metazoa; phylum Chordata; class Mammalia; order Chiroptera; family Miniopteridae; genus Miniopterus; species Miniopterus schreibersii. The sequence continues at coordinate 2,248,939 of NC_138123.1, forward strand.
TTCTTACAAAAAATTGTCAAGAGAGAAAACAGCTCCTTAGACTATGTCTGAAAACATTTACATCCTGTAAATTCATCGTGAACCCTAAGAGTATATTCAGCGTAAAATATTTGATTTCATGCAAAGTGGTAATGCTTATTTATTCCATTTTTATCAAATAATGATTATTAATGTAAAATAACAGCCCAGTCACTTGAAAGCATGGAAAGCCAGTGTATGTATGTGTTTGTATGCAACAGGCTATTCTTATACTAATTTTTAGTCAGTGGGGAATAATTTAGTAGCCTACCGCAGCCCTCTATTCAAGAGAATGTTTAATACATAAAACTGTTCATATAATGGTACAGCAGGCGTTAGGATTTTTCCAGAGAAGGGATCAGTATCCTGGTTCACAGTGTGAGAGTTACATGACTTAATTCTACTACTACTACTCTATCAGGACACTTATGGAAGAAAGCTCCACGGGTAGGCGGTTTCTGTTCTTTCTTAAATGAATAACCTCAGCGCCCCGGTGCCAGCCTGCGGCGATGCCCTTGGCTCATTGCCCCGGGGAGAGAGCCTGGCAGCGGCCACAGCACTGCCCCGGGCGAGCTCTGCCCGCATCCCGCCCCCTCCACTGGCACCGGGTGGGTCTCTCTTCTCGCTCGTTTGTGTCCTGATGCCATCCTTCCACCTACCCAGAGACGGCGGCTGTCCAGTCAACTGCCCTCCTTCCGAGGCTGCGGTAAATCCGGGCCAGACGCCACCCGACGTAGCCGGGAAGGGGCCGGGCCCCCCAGTGACTCACGGACGTAGAATCATCAGAGCGCTTAGCACCGGTCAGATTCCTGGCACTTCGTGACCGACTGGAAAGGCCGGCGCTTTGTGTCATTCTCCCAGCCCTGCCGTCCGTTTTTCATGTTGAGGATGCCATCTTTGCTCGGAAGAACCGATGACCGCCAATCTGGGATGGCTCCGGCTTGGGCGCGTCCTGGACATTTTCTTAAAAATGAATGAACTGAACCTGTCGCTTCGAGGAAATCGGTGACATCTCTTTCCCACGATAGAATTTAAGCCTCAAACACGGAATTAGGATTGTTAGCAACGTGCATCCACCACGGTGATGTGCACAGATTTCCAAAGCTTCAAGACTTTCCGGAGGATCAGCCGGGCCGTTCCTGTTGTGTCATGAGATGTGTCTGTATTTAGAACATCGAAAAGCCTTAGTTAACGTGCCTGCGGAATGTGATTATTGATAGGCCGGGGTTCAGTCAAACGCTCGGCTGTTTTCTATCTGCACCTCTATTGGCTGTTCCTCTGAATCACCTGCTTCGAATTCACGGGTCCCGTGTCCCGCACCTGGGGCCGCACCCAGCTCTAAAGAGTGACTCAGCGAGTTTCCCAAAGAATTTCCGCACACATCTAAGTCTGAGTTCACTGGGTTAGCCCCCGGGAAGCGAGTTAAGGAAATGGGATTGGCTAAGGGATTTAAGAGGTGACAGGGCACAGACCAACCTGAATTATTTGTCCTTAAACAGGCAGCTCAGAATAGACGAGTTTAACAGTTTGACCAGTACCAAGATAATATTTCCTGAAAAAATATATCAAATAATAGTTTCAAACAGAAATAACATACAAAGTCTTATACGTAGTACTTTATTATAAAAATGTTTAATGAAGGAATGTTCGATGATAAACTGGCCATTTATAAAAAGGCAGAAATATAATAAACAAAGAACATGTTTTGGGGAAGCTTGACAGTTAGAGAAAGATAAATCTGGAAACACAGAGAAATAATTGATCCTGGTATAAATTAGTAACAAGGTGTACAATTTGTTCTGAGAATTAGGTACTACTTGTTAACACTCCTAACATACATTTTACATACCATCTGTAGAAACTTCAGCTAGATCATTTGCACGATGACATATAAAATATGAGTTTTAATTTATAAAAAGGAACCGGTGAACATTTTGAACAGCACCGTTCCCGGTACCTCCTTTGTTGTTTATGCGTGAAAAGCCTGGCGCAGTAACTGTGCTTAATGAACAGCCATTCATCACCCGGTGGCAGACGCCAGCAGTGAGGGCAGGGTGCGTGGGGGGGATTTCAAAACGACTCTAAGAACTGCCCTGAAACGGCAAGGTCTGTGAAGTGATGGAAATGTTCATAAAGTCACCGGATGCGGGAAAGTAAAAATGCAACTTCAGAATGTGGCCGCGTCGCAGAGGAAACAAACGCGCGTCTCCGCTTATCCTCAGGGCCTCTCAGGCTCTTGTTCCAATGAGCTCCGTGTCCTTGGGGCAGAATCTATAAGGGCCTTGAGTCAGCATCTCTGTGACCGAAGGAAATCCTTCGTCCTGGGCTATTACCTGCTTCAGGGCCGAGATTATGTCCTGTTCTTGAGTATGTGTATGTGTGTGTGGCAGGTTTCTCAGCATTTAATAGGTGTTGAATAAACATCTTTAGCACATGTGTGAGAGACCAAAAAAAAAAAGGCAGAATGTCTATCCCTGAACATCTTACTTCTCAAATTATTTTTAAAAGAATATAATTCATTGCAGTGCTGTGTCCTGTTTGCGGTTTAATGTTTAGTTGTTGCTGCTTCCCCGCCGTGGAGTGTTGCAAATGAAAAGGAGTCACATGCTAATAATTTTATAAATGCGAGAGGACTATTTTCCTCCAGAAATTATAGCTTATGAAGCATTGAGGGTTTTACCTCCACCAGCTCATTAAAGTCAACAGATTAACAGTATAGACTCCCTATTAAAGAAGCCAGTGGATTACGGAGGATTAACCGAAAGAAGCCTCAACCTCTGCATATAACTCCAAAGAGGCAAAGATCAGAATGCCCGGGATTAAAAACAGAGCCTAGCAGGAGCCCGTTGCCCTAATAATCTCCTGAGGAGACGATTTTCTTGAAACCAGTGCATCGCACCACATTCACTGGGAATCATGCTTCCCTTACATTTTAATATTTTTGTGTTTACAAAAATACCTTTAAAAATAAAAGATTTATGTTGCGTTTTTCATATAACCAAGGAAAATAATTGTAAACCATATAGTGTCGGGGGCACGTGTTACGTCAGACACCGGGGGCTCTACCTCAAAAATTAAATGTGTGTTGAGAGTCAGTGTAGAGATGTTAAGAAAACATCAGCCGCAGAGAGCAAGCCCGGGTGTGCTGGCCAGAGGGCAGGTGGCACCCGAGAGACCAGCAGTGACGTGCAAAGGCTGGGCAGACCCAGCAATACCGATGGACCCTGTTAAACAGGACTTTCGACCAGAGGTTGAGCAAACACAAGGAGCGGGGCGACTTGAGACGAACCCAACACTCAGCAGGTACCCGGTGAGTATTGTTAGCCCCTCTTTGCAGGGAGTCCGGTGTTGTAACTGGGCTGGCCAAGGGACTGTGCTGTTTCTGAGATGTGTCACTTCTGACTGCAGGCAGCCAGGAGCTGTGAGAGTCTTTCCCGCCACACTGTGAGCCCGGTGTGCGGCGGGTGACACAGTCTTGGGGAGGAGCCTGGATTTCCAAGCGATCAAGCCCATGATGGCCCTACCAACCCCTAAGGAAGAAACTCTTAATGAGAATCTCTCTTATGAACATAGATGGGAGAGCCTCAAGAAATACCATCCAATATTGTATATGCACCGCCATCGAGTGGGGTTAATTCTTGTTATATATTGTTGGTTTGGCTCAAAAATTGCTCAGTGTAATTCTCCACTTGACAGGAAAAAGAAATAATGCAGAAAATATATTTGACGAAATACGACATGCAAATCATGATTTGCAAAGCCTTGTGTGTAATTTGCTATACTCCCGGCTGAGAGGGAGCCACTCCCAATTTACATTGAAAGGTCAGGGAGTCAGACTCGGGGTTTCAGATGCTTGGATGCCAGCCCTTGAGGGCTCAGGCCTTCAAAAAGGCCGACTTCGGTTTTATGATGGGAGGTTCCTCACTCGATGGGAAGCAATGCTCAGTGAAGGAGATGTTTCTTTAAGTCAGAATATCAGCTGCAATCATGTGCTGTGCAAGCTAGAAAAAGGCAGGAATTAGACACAGGCCAAACTTGCTCCGACTCACGACTCACAGGAGCTTCCAAATCTTCCACTAACCGGGCTTTTCAATCCGAGGGGTGCAGTAGTCAGGCGGGAGGGCTGGGCCCTGAAGGAAAGTGTGCGACAGGGAGGAGAGGCGGCAGGGGAGCTGGAGTCATCCATCACTGTAACCGGTCCCCGTGGACTCAGCGGAGATAGAGGAGCCTGTTCACACGAGAATTCCCAGTTTCCGAAAAGCCCTGTCTTTCCTCTTCGGCTGCGATGTGAGGTTGGAGCTCGGAGCGTCTGCAGATAACAGTGACGGAGTTGGGGCGTTTATGAAAAACGGCTTCTGTGATCACAACCGAATTCCACAACCAAACAATGAGTAATACGAGGGGATATTTTCTTAGAACGTCAACAAATATTGAACCGACCACTGATCCATCAGATTGCAGCAGCCGGGCCAAGATCTGACGTCAGATCAGCCCAGGTTGGCGGGTTGATGACACGCACGCTGTTTATGTAGCAGGTTCTAGCTTTGCCTTGTTAGTCCGTGAATGTAAGCCTATTGGTTTTATATTTTAAAGGCTCCTTCCCGTTTCCCACTGAACGGGCTTCTCCGGGTTAGTTCGGCCTCAGAGGTCGCGAGGTCAGGTTGTAAAATTCCCTCCTGCTCACATTTGCAGTTGGTGAGTCAGCACAGACGGCTCCTCGTTCGTGAGCTTTTCATTTCTGAGTGACCCGTCTGGGTGGGTCACAGATGTCGCCGAGTTTTTACTGAAACTGTGTAATTTAAAAGTCTTGGGAAATGGCTAAGCTAGAGGACAGCACACGTGCAAAGGTGAAAACTCGAGCAGCTCACAAAAGGAAACACTAGGCGAGGCAGACTCCTTGGATGGCTTCCCACACACTTTCTGCAACAGGGCGTCACACACGGTAAATAAGGAAACAATATAACGTTTAGGGTGGTCTTGCTGGCAAAGAAAAGTGCTGTCTACGTCTTTTATACCCTACAGTTTTGTTCCCACATCTGTTATGACTCGCTGGCAGACATTTTCTTTTTTTTAACTTTTTTTGTTTTAGAATATATTTTTTAACTGATTTCAGAAAGAGAGGAAGAGAGAGTGAAGGGAGAGGAAGAGAGAGTGAAGGGGGAGAGAGAGACGTCGATGCGTGAGAGAAACATGTTTCGGTCGCCTCCCCTGACCCGCAGCCCAGGCCTGTGCCCAGACTGGGAATCAAATCGGCGACCCTTTGGTGCCGGGCACGACGCTCAACCAACTGAGCCTCGCCGGCCGGGGCCAGATTGACATTTTAAATCAAAAGGCTCAGTTTGGCTTTTCACCTCCATTTTGGAAAAGACAAGAGATGGGTGTTGGCAAAAACGTGGAGAAAAAGAGAAACTTTGTACACTGTTGGTGGAGATGCAAGTGGACGCAGCCGCTGCGAGAGACAGGATAGAGGTTCCTCCAAAAGCTAAATGCTAAAGACGGGGCTACCGTGCGACCCAGCAACCCCTCTCCTGGGGTGCACCCCGAGGAAGTGCAGTCGGGACTTCGAAGGGGCGTCTGTCCCCATGTGCCTTGCGGCACTACCCACAGCAGCTCAGGTACAGAAGCCACCCGGGCGTCTGCCCGCGGACCCACGCGGACACACACGGGGTGCGTGGCCTGCATCTCCCCTCCCCCTGCAGCAGCGGGGGGCCAGGCCCGGGCGGAGGCACAGAGGCATCTTTAACACACTCTACGTCCTACTGCAAGTTCTGGATTTGCAGACGGGATCAAGAGGCGTCGGTGAGTTTTAAGCAGCCCTCATATTAGGAAGAGAAAGGGGAAAAGGGACCTGAGATGAGACACAAAAGAGTCCCTGTAGATTAGATTAAAGGACGGGACGTGGCGTGAAAAGGGGGGCGTGTGACCGAAAGATGCCCAGAAAGAGGAGACGCAAGGAGGTCGCGACACACCTGATGGCTGAGTTGTAGACAAAGAAAACACTGCTGTCAGTGGAAGCACAAGGCCCGTGATCCCCACGGGAAAGGGCTCCCTGCTAATTGTGAAAGACCCGATTTAACACAGTCCCGAAGGAACATGACAGTGTCATCTGACTTCCTGCCTGATGTCACAGGATCTGCTCCCGGCCCCGCATAACGCGGCAAACTCAGGGTTTCTCAGGACGGGCTGTGATGTTTTCAGTTTTTAATGATCAAAATGAACAGCAACACTATATAATATATTTTGCGGTTTTTACAAAGACTTTTGAAAAATGAACAGAAGGGCAATCCATTGAAAAGTCCTTAAAATAGAACCTGTGGACATATATTAATTATGCAAAAGTTAATTCTTGCCATCATTAACATACATATACTTTACATTTTCTAAATCTTATTTATGCAACCCTGAACCTGTAGGGAAGGTAATCTGACTCACTGCCCTTTATAGAGAAAATGCATTATCTGAATTTCCACAGAACGTATTTTTTTTAAAAAAACAACATTTATTGTGTTGGAATAAATCTTTAGGATATAATTTAACTTAATTGTTCGGCTGTCACTCATCAGCTACTAATGCTGAGCTCATATAGTTTATCGTGTCAGCAGAAATTAAATTATACCCTTGTGTTCAGTTGGGAATCATTTTTTAAAAAATAATCTGACATTAGAAAGTAAAAATCTCTTTCTAATACAGGATAATTGTAGTTCATTATGAAAATGGAATCAACGGCTGACATTCTCATTTTAGAAAAAAAAAAAAATAGTATGTGAGAGCTCGGATGATTTAATAAAATAATGAGGTTGAAAGGGGGAAAGCACCATAATCTTGTATTGATTTTTAAAAAAATAAGCTCTATGTAAATGATTATTCACTATACATGCAACCAATTTGGGAATTTCTTTTTAACTCTCACCCGAGGGTATGTTTATTGGTTTTGAGAGAGAGAGACATGAATGTAAAGAGCATCCATCAGTTGCCCCCCCCAAGCACCCCAAAAACCCGCAGCCTAGGTGTGCGCCCTGACTGGGAATGGAACCCACGACCTTTGGGTGTACGGGGCGGCGTTCCAGCCCACGGAGCCATCCGGTCAGGGCCCAATTTGGGAAATTTTTAGGTTCAGGGCGGCTGAGCCTCAATGGGGGAGGAAATTACATCCGGAAGGATGGATAGACTTGGCTGTGGTCAGGACTGACTCCCAAGCTCAGTGTTTTAAAACCACAGCCAAGTCCCTTCCAGAAAGTCGCGAAGGAAGGAGAGAGAGATTATGACCCACCCCGCAGGGGCTGTTCTAGAACATCCTGCCCGAAGTGACCGGTGGGCTTCCGCCTGCACTCCCCTGGGTAAGGAAACCACTTGGGCAGACCTCACGTCTGGGGAGCTGGGGGGCAGGGCCCCACCTCATTCCTGGGGAGAGAAAAAGGAAATGTTTGTGCGGAGCACGAATGCCCACCACTCCCTGTCCCTTTAGGCTCATCCAATACCCTTTAGGCCGCGCTCCTACGCCCATTAAAAATACCCCGTGGGCTCGCAGCAGAAGACAGACAGACAGACATTCCTCACAGTCATGGGCCAAGGTCAGCGCCAAGGACTCCTGCGCCTTAGCGGAAATGCAAACACTATAGAAGCCTCCATTCGAGGGGGGGGGAGATGGGGGTTGGGGGGGGAGATGGGGGGATGGGGGGATGGGGGGGAGACGGGCCACGGCAGGAAGGCCGCGCAGCCCCGCCCTGGAGACGCCGAGTGGGCCTGCCACCTTGGGAGTGGCAAATACCTCTTGGCTCCAGTTTTGTCCCCTAGGAGGTGGGGCGCGGTCCGTTTATCCGTGTATTTTTGTTTCACGGCCCGCGTGGGTCATCTTTCTTCATTTCCATTTTGCCTCGCTGGGGAACTGGCTCAGCAGCGGAGCGACTTTCTGAGTTTACTTTCTGCTCCTGCGTAATTGGCGACTCCAGGGCCATTTTTAGTCTCAGAAAGTCACAGTTTCTTTGAATCTGTAAGGGTGACTTGTCCTAAAGGAAACGCTATGTGGAAACCTTACAGGGAGGAAGGAGGGAGGGAGAGGAGGGGAAGGGGCTTTTATTTAAGAGCCAGAGACTGCTTTGTTTCCGAAAGTTTGTTGATTGTTAAAAGCATGTTTCTGCAAACATTTACTTTCTGAGTTATAGTTTATTTTCGACAGTCTTACCTTTGTGTGGATTTGTTTTAATCTTCTCTCTATATTTCAAATACCTAGTTTGTTGTTTACTGGAAAATGATAAAAACACCTCTTAAATTGATTTTCGGTGCTAGTAATTTATTTTGCTTAATCATCCCTGCAACTTAATTGAAAACTCTGTAAAAAAATAAAATAAAAATAAAAGAATCAGTGATGAAGAATATTTTAATTTGTAGTCTTGGGATAAACATCAATTGATTCCAAAGAAAAAAATCCTGGAAATAACTTGTGAATTAAAAGCAAAATGCAAATAATGCTTCTTCGTATGCAGATGGCTTCTTGTTTTTATATCCTTAGGAGTGTTTGTAACATAAAGATGAATATTAGCCCGGCCAGGGTGCCTCCCTGGTTGAGAGTTGACCCATGAACCTGGAGGTCAAGGTTCGATTCCCGGTCAGGGCACAGGCTCGGGTTGCGGGTTCGATCCCCAGCAGGAGGCCTGCAGGAGGCAGCCGATCAATGACTCTCTCTCATCATTGATGTTTCTCTCTCTCTCCCTCTCCCTTCCTCTCTCTGAAATCAATAAAAACATGTTAAAAAAAAAAAAAAGGAAAAAAAGATGAATATTAAAAACAAAACAAATACCAAGTAACATTTTCTGATATTTGTTCTTTGATATATCCCTTTTTCTGAAGTTTGATATATTTCCCTTTGATGTAAGAATTATATGGGTTTAACTTCTGTGAGTATACTGGCACCTTGGCTCATATTTGTACACTTGTAAATTAAGTATATTATCTAAATAAGTAAAAAAAAACACAAAACACCACCTTGTACAGCACTTTTATTTATTCCTATGAATGACACCATAATAGTCAAACCACAAAAAGTCAATATTTCTGTATAGTTTCTATTTTCTAACATAGTCTAAGTATATTGTCATATATTCAGTACTCCCAGACTAGCTATCTAAAATATCTTAGAAACGTTCTTCAACAAACTTTAATTGGATGCCCCTTAATTCATTTTTGCTTTGTTTTTATTTTATTGTTGAAAGTATTGCAGATGTCCCCCATTTTCTCCCCTCTACCCGTTAATCCATTTTTTAAATAATGGATGACACGAACATGTACCTACCTTCACGTTTCACCATGTGATTGAGGCCCTAATTAAAATCTTTCATAGAAATATCATTAAAAGCCAGACATCGTCTCGAAATGTTTAAATTCTGCATGCAAAGATAATTCCAAATATCTATAAAAAGGGGCTATTTGCAACTTGGCAAAGAGCAATGAAAAAGAGCTGCAGGAAGCATTCATTTTCTGACTGCCATTGTGAGTTTGTGCGCTTTCCAAAACTGGTCCGAGTTGCCAGGGCTGTCAGGCAAGTTTGCTGGAGTTTGGAGAGGAAACCTGCCGTGTTCTCCATCCCTGGCACCAACATGAGAAACTTTTAAAGGATATGTTTTGATCTACTGTTACATATTTCAAGTTCCAGCAAGGCGGTCTGAAGGAAAAGCTAACTTGAGGTGAAAGCAACTGATGTTTTATGTTTATTTGAATTTAAGTATATTTCCTAAAATTTTCTCTTTTTGCAAGCATATTTGAAAGTTAATATCATTTATTAACATTAATGCTTTGCCTTCAAGTCATATACTTTATCACTTTCCAGTGTTTAAATATTGCACTTTGAAAAAGCAGGTTGTGGGTGATGGGAAAAATTAAATTAAATTAAAGCAATAAAAAATAAAGAAGCAGGCTGCATTGTATGTATGGCATATAAAGCAGCTCTCATGCTCAACTGACTAATGAACTCTTTTTTTCCTAAGTAAATTCAGAAAATTCAAAGACCGACTAATAAAATAATATTCAATAAAATTAATCACATAAAATATTTTATTAAAAGCATAGATAATAATTATACAGTTTAGAACTAGGGAAATAATTAACCACTCAATCATTTTGCCTGCTTGGGCTGAGCTACAGAGGAAAATATGAAGACAGAAGTCTCTGACTCGGGAGTGTTAAAAATTGTGTAACATTCTTTCACTAAAGATAAAATGAATTGCATAAGGGAACTCCGGAGAAGGTCAGAACCATACATTCTGAGGAACTAAAACTAATTTTAACTTAGGGTGATATTATCACCAGCTGGATATTCAAATCTGTATTTCACATAGACATTTGGATTTTCATTTCTACTTAAGCTTTGATATCAGTCCATTACCTTAAGTTAGAAGGGTCAAGTCCATTAGCTTGGCCAACTCGCATAGAACCATTCACATGAAGATCACCAAGAGAGAATCTGTCACTATCTTAACATTTTTTGATGCATAAAATGAGTAAGAAAGTCCACTAAGGAATAGTCTAGGCCTTTCTGCTTTAGCAGTAAGAATGAATTTTTGTAATTTGTGTTTTATTTCTTAAAATAGATAGCTAAAGGCAATAAAAACTTAGTAAGGATCTATCTTCTAGCTATCTAGCTATCTAGCCATCCCCTTCCTTCCACCCACCCATCCACCCATCCACCCATCCATCCACCCATCCACCCATCCACCCATCCATCCTTCCATCCTTCCATCCTTCCATCCTTCCATCCTTCCATCCATCCATCCATCCATCCATCCATCCATCCATCCATCCATCCATCCATCCATCCAGTAGTCCCTTGGCTTTCTCGGGGCATTGATTCCAGGAACCCCATGGACACCAACTCTTTGGATGCCCAAGTCCCTAATATAAAATGGTGTAATATTTGCACGTAGCCTATGCAATCCTCCCGTGAACTTTAAATCATCTCCAGCTTACTTATAATCCCTAGTACAATGTAAATACTATATAAATAGTTGCTACACTGTCCTGTTTAAGGAATCATGACAAGAAAGAAGTCTGTGCATGTTCAGTACAGACGCAACCATCACAGGCCTAACTACATAGTACACGTTGGAAACAACAGAACGGTTTTTTTCCTAATATTTTCCATCTGCAGTTGTTTGAATTCACGGATGCAGGACCCATGGATGCAGAGGGCTGCCTCCCTACCTGCCTACCCACCGCCTGGCCTTACGTTCCCTACCTCCTGTGAGTATTGCTGGCAGAAAGCTTTCAGCTGTCAACACCTTCCAGGAGCTGCCTCTGTCGAGAAAAGCATCCTCGCTCGAGAGCATGCCCCTTCTGGGGGTGGCCTGCACCCGGTGACTGATCTATGTGGGTAGAAATCCCTTGCCTCTTTTCCCAACTTGGGACATTTCAGAGGTCCTCACAGAATCCTCCGTTGGAAATTTTGTCTCAGAGGTGAGGAATCCCAGCCCGCAACAAAGGCCAGGCTTCTCAGTGTGGACCCGAACCTAGAACATAACAATCCTAGTGCGTACGAGCAAGTTCTCGACGACTGTTTGCAAGGGACCAATGAAAAGTCCCGTCTATGCAGCTGAAAACTAATACACTAGCTCGTGATTTCTGTTAGTTTTCTCCGCAGTAATGTTGGGTATGCATTTAAAAGTCAGCTGAACACTTGCAGAGACCAAACCACGCTGCCAGGCAACACTGCAGAGCGCCCTGGATCTCCTCCCGAGTAGCGGGAGAGGGGAGGTGCCTTCGTGTTTTGATTCATTTCCTTCTAAAGTGAATGCATGGATTTGTTTATTTAGCCCACACCATCCCAATCGGATTGTTCCTTTTAGAAAGAACTTGAAAATGGCATAGTGACATTCAAGGGTGCTTCAGAGGAAATGTCAAATTCATATCCTAGCAATTTTTTTATTACAAGTTTTGTTCTGAGCACTCCAAGTGCTGTTTGGCTGAGTCATTAAAGTGGCGTCAAGCTCTTCATTATTCTGAGAAGAAACTCTTCACTCCAGCCACGTACGGGCTTCACCGTCTAAAACACACACTCTTACAAACTTGGGCCTAGTTCAGTGAGAATTTAATGCCGCCTCTGGCTGGAGACTCCCAGTGTTACACTGCAGGTGCCGTAGGAACTGTCACTTTGAAGGGCTTAAACGGGTGTTACGTATAGGTCGTCAGTTTGTTGGTTAAATTCTCCCTCAAGGGTAACTACAACCTTCCCATGCTCGGGATGCTCAGTGCAGACCTTAGCAGAACCTTGAAGAGCCCAGAGACCCAAAGAGGCCCCCCGAGCACCACGCAGGGAGATTCATCGCAGAGCCCTGAGGAAAGGTCCCTGGAAAAGCCTGAGGGTGGTGCTGAAGCTAAACCCCGATGCAAAAACCATGCGCCTGAGCCCCAAGCCCCGCCAGGCCCGGAGCCAGGGGCGCCGGGCGGAGAAAGCAGCAGCGGCGGTGGCCCCGGAGGCCAAGTCAGCCGAGAGGGGGCCCAGGCAGGAAGCTGGGGTGCGGCGGGAAGGAAGGAGGTGCCTTTGTGGGGCAAAGACTGCAGCCGCCGGGAAACCAGGAGCAGGGGAAAGGCACCCCCCAGACACGCGACGGGCCTGCGGCCTGCACCGAATCTGTTCATCCCGTAAGGCCAAGTCACTCTGGACGGCCAATTCTGAATAAAGAAGCGATCGAAGGCAGTGAGAAAAACAACAGTAGTAGTAATAATAATAATAATAGTAAATCTTGGTTGGGCCTTACTGTTTCCCACACCCACCAGACACTAGGGAGTAAAGACGAATGGGGCACAGCGCTCGCCCGCGACAGTCCCATCCATCAGCAGGTGACACTAACCACCCTGCTGAGCTTGAGCCCGCCTTTCTGCCGCCTCTAGAGTCGGGTCGATTCGATGACCAACAGGCTGTGAGAAGGTGGGAGACAAAGGCCGGCGACAGGAAAGCGCAGCCGAAGGAGCCAACCGGCACCTCTGGCTCCACGGGCCCCACGTGGACACAGGCGTGTCCCCGAGCTCAGCAAGGGCTCTCGAGTCCCCACCAGCGGGTTGCGCTAGGAAACTCAAACCAGAGAGGACTGTTTATGAGCCTGTTTTGTTTTGTCTGGTCACGGACTTTGCCATACACTCCTGCCGCGATCTAAGGGGCCCAGTTCGCGCACACAAGCCAGTTATTTTCTAATTACAGTGCGATCGCTGCTAATTCAGGGGGACTTCCACGCAGGACGTCTAACAGGGCGGCGCTCCTGTCAAAAGACTGGCTGCTGGCGCGGATTAAAAGCTCTCCGAGAAATCCTCTGCTCATTTCCATTAGAGCGGGGGGATTTGATTTTCTCTCCAGCAGAAATTGCTCTTTCGGGCCGGTCTGTGTTTCGAAAGGGCACCCTAAAATATCGTGGATTTTATGCCATTGAGCTGTTATGAAACACTTATCCAGCTTAGTTTTATAGCTTACTGTCTGATCCTCTCAAATATTATTTTCCATTTCAAATTATCACAGAAGTTCTTTTAGTAAAATTTTATCATCATAGGGTGGTCTATAAACTAGGATGTTTTATGCAGTTAAATTACGCATCTGTTTCTCTCTCTCTCTTTTTTTTTTTCGTTTTAAAAATATTCCTGGAAAGACAAATACTGTATGATCTTACTTATATGTGGGATCTAAACCAACAAAGCAAGTGAATGAACAAGAACAATACAGAAACAGACACAAGTATATTTTCAGCAGCTAAACCAGAAAATAAGAAAGTCCCATAGCCTTTAATATTTACTTGGAATTCTGAAAGGTCACTGTCTGGCTGGAGACCCCTTAATAAACGCCAGATTTTCTCCTTGGACACGTTCTGTTTAGACATCGGAAGAAGGAACAGATCAGCCTCGCTTTGGCTAAAACAATGGAAACTGTGCTTGAATGATAAAATATATATACATAGAACCATGGGGATAACTTTTTCCCACAAATGGAAATCCACATGGGATTCATCCTTTAAACAGATGTGGGCTCTTTCTCAGGATGTCAGAAAGTGACCTCATATCTCAAGGGCAAAATTATCTGCCTTAGGAAGGCAAGTCCACAGTGAGCAGAAGTGATAACAGAGTAACAATAGGAAAGTGAGGCCTCAGTGAAAGGTTTACATTGAGAAAGAGCAAGAAAGTCTGAAATCAGAAGCAAGACTAAACATTCAATTAATTACTAATGTATTTTCTTTCAAATGTCTTCCCTTGGTTCCATTTTAAATGTCTTGAAATGTCTTTTCTTGGCCCAGTTTTTACCCATAACCCCTCACCATTTTATTAACCACTTATTACACTTACTTGCATTTTATATTAACCCTTATGTGTATATATATATATATATTTGCCAATCTATTAATAGTTCTTACTTCCTCAGTTGTGCCATATGTCACTAAGAAAGATAGCACAATTATCAGAAGAGTCAGATTGTAGCTCTAATTCTGCAGCTTGTAAATTCTGTATTTTCAGCAAGTGAAAATTCTCAGCTTCTCACTTGTAAAGATGTGTGTCTAGATGGTTTACTCGATTGACATGACTCTAAGATTCTAAGTTTCTTGTTATTTTTATATACACCAAACTTCTGCAAAATGAAGGGATGGCACTTCAGATGTGGACGGGGGACACTGTAAGCCCCCTGACTCAGGCCCTCGGTGGCTACAGCAATGGTGGGGCTGAAGGACAACGCACGTCCCTGACTCATTTGTTCGTCCATCAAACACTCCACACCTTCTGTGCTAAACACTGTGCTCAGGACCAGGGAAGTCAGAATGAATCTGCCTCTCGGGAATGTACGGCCATGGGGAAGAAACGGGAAAATAAACATGGAATCACCGTAGTAGTGTTATTAAAGACACGGGTAGAGCTACGGAACAGGGAATTGTTGAAAAGCAAAAGGAAGCCTGAAGAAGTCAGGCAAAGTTCTGGAAACGTGGATGCCTGAACTGAATCATAAAATATCTGTAAGAAGTAGATGGATTAAAGAAGTAAAATCCACATTCTGCCATGTGGAACCTCATTCTGCTGTGTTTATAGACTCGCGTGAGGGGGGAAAAGACTTTCGCCCGTGTCAATTCATTCGAAACCAAGACCACCACCCTGCAGAAAAGATTCATCAGCTGTAAGTCGTTGTTTTCATAAACAACGCGTGGAGACAGGACTCGGGAAAGATAAGCATCGAGGAGAGATCTCCAAAGGGAATGTGAAAGTCTAAAAATAGCCGGGTAAATGCTTTGAGAAACTTGTCATGCTGTTCTTTGGGCTGAAACAGATTAAAGAACACCAGGCGAGCCATACATCTTGGAGAGAGGGACTCTGAACCAGGGGCCTTTTACCCAGTCAATCAATCAAACCCTGGGCGAGGGAAACGGAGAGAAGACCCAGAGGCGAGCACGTGGGGCTGGAGTCTGCAGGGCCGATCAAGGTCAAAGGAGGTCAGGGCCTTCCGATGAGAACCATCAGCTGAGACCTATTTAGTTAAACTTAAAGAGCTCGGGGATGGGAACGGGCCAGAGGCAGAGAGCGATACAAACCACAAGGCTTTCCCCCGGTCCTGGGCGGGGCCCTTTCCTCCTGCAGTTGCTGTTCTCTGCTTGGACGAATGTGGGCGATCAGGGTTTGCAGGTAGGACGGTCGGAGCCCCGGAATGTGAATGGAGCCGCTGCAGCTGACGGGGTCGTGCGGAAAACCCCACAGCTGCATTCTACTTGGATTACGGGTTCAAGAACTGCGGGCGACCTTGGTCACTGAGGCACGTGGCAGCTGAAGATTCGTTCCACTTACTTAGTCGTGTGAATCTCAGTACCAATGACACCTACAACCAAGATGACTCTACCCAGCAAGGCTATCGTTTGGGAACGAAGGTCAGATGAAGAGCTTGTCAGACAAGGAAAAGCTAAAGGAGTTTGTCACCACCAGGCAGCACTACAGGAAGTGTGGAAGGGTCCTGTTTAAGAAGAAGCGAATGGACAAAAGAACCTGACCAACTAAACAGACCCAGAGACCCTGAAGGGAAGAGGGAAGGGGGTGGAGGGAGGGAAGAGATTAACCAAAGGAGTTATGTGCATAAGCCATGGACACGGTCAATAACGGGGTGAGGGCCTGGGGAGGGGAGGGGAGCGGGGGGAAAACATGGGACACCTGTAATACTTTCAACAATAAAGACAAATAAAATTTAAAATAGCGGACAAAAGAGCAGGCGTGTTGAAATCGAGGTCTTAGCAGGACACCAGGGAGGGAAAAGTCCATTTGAAAGTATGAAAGGCGATCACTAAGGAGACGGAGGGACAAGACGTGGACCAGCGATAGTAACGGTCATGAGAGGGGATGAGATTTTTTTAAGGAAGTTAAAAGAAATATAAAACATTGCCCAATAAATCACTCAATTGTAGAAAGTCTACACTGTGCTAATTTTGATTTTTATTGTTTTTATTAATGATATGGTTGATGACACTCTAAGTTACAGTGACCAAAAATAAAATAAAAATAGAGATGCGGCGGGAAGTGGAGGAGGGACTGGGCACCCAGCAGCGTGCGTTATTCCGGTTCCCGCAGCCGGCAGGCAGAGCAGGCGGCGGGGCCTGGCTTCAGCCTCTGCCCGGGGCCGGCTGTCTCTTCTGGCCTCTCGGAAACTGAAAAGGTCGACGACGGGCAGAACCTGGGCAAATGCTCACATTTAGGGGGTAGACGCAGAGAAACAGTCCTTAAACAGACTCTGAGCAATGATATAGCCTACGTAGGCAGGCTGGGAGGGAGGTCACCGTATGACAGCGAAGATGTGATTTTCAAGGAAAGATGGTCACCAAATGCCACAGAGAGGCGAACAGCAGGAGGACCGAAGACGACTGTGGGGTCCCCTCTTGTTTTTAATTTTTAGCATCTGCAGTTTAACTGAAAGCTGACATACAATCAGGTGCCTTGGACCTAGAAAAGGTTATCTGCTAATATAGAAATTATTCCTCTGTGTTCTCCAAGCTGAAATAATTAATACTCATGCGTCTCTTTTGCTGGTTGACATTTTGACTCTCAACCTCCAGGGCATCACCATCCTTCAAATAGCTATTATCGTGATAACCGTCTGTTGTTTAGAGTTCTTTCGATGGCCTAACGCTCAATGTTGATAAACAAGAACTGGAATCCTTTTTTTTTTTCCAGGCTACCAGGATAATTGTATTCTAAAGTTTGGCACTTACGCTGTCCAGAAAGCAAGGAATAAAGGATGCGCACGCTCTCTGAGGTCCTTTCTTTTCTAACCTTGAGAAGTGCAGTTTGAAGTGTGCCTAAGACATAAAAAGTCAAATCCCGTGCTCCTCTCGGGACCTCGGGACAGTCTGCACTATCGGGCAGCGTATGTCAGACTTTTATTTTTGGAAAAAATATTTCCTTAAACGGATCGTTTAAAGGCACCAGAACTTACAGGC
Organism: Miniopterus schreibersii; assembly: GCF_964146895.1. Classification (NCBI taxonomy): domain Eukaryota; kingdom Metazoa; phylum Chordata; class Mammalia; order Chiroptera; family Miniopteridae; genus Miniopterus; species Miniopterus schreibersii. Next base: position 2,266,386 of record NC_138123.1, read on the forward strand.
TCAAGACAGTCAGGAAAAAGGTTACGATGGAAGGAAAAGAAAGAGAGTTGGGTTGGTTTCCATCTATCTGTTCCCACTTACAAAAGAGTTGGGCAGAAGGTCACGTCAGGCGTGAGAAGCAGCTATAAAAAGAAATGCTCTTCGGACCAGAGGTCACCCTCCTCCCTGCCTGAGTGGCTGACCTTCCCTGCCCATCGCCCGCCAGGGAAACATGCTGTGAACCGGCGGGGGGGCTCACCCCACCCCGCGGCCGGGAAGCGGGGATGTGCTGCCTCAGAGGGGAGGCGCGGGGACCGTCCCAGTTACCCACATCCGCCCCCCGCGGAGCACAGGGAATCTCGCAGGGCCCTCCAGCTGGAGTCAGTCTGTATAGTTTCCCGGGATTTTGGTTCTTTTCGCCTCATTTACATTCATCCCTCAGCACCTGATGTGGGCCATCCGTCCACAGTGTCAAGGCGGGACCAGGTCGGCCTGTCCGTGTCCGCCTGCCTGCCCTCCGCCCCCGTCCTCAGGCTCACCCGCTCGCCTCTCTGCGGCCTGCACGGTCACCCTGCCTCCTGTCCCCCTACTCTCGAAACCCCTCTGGGCTGTCACCGACAGTAACGCACGACACCTGTATGGACGGTCATCGTCCGTAAGCGCACTTTATGGCTCTTTCCTCTCCTCTGGTTAAAAATATATATATAAGGGGATAAAAGAAGGAGGGGGGAGGACCAGCAATCCTCCAGGCGTTACCTCCTCTCTACTTGCTCTACTCGGTCATCTTCTGACTGTTGAAGTCACAGAGCAGCTGCAAAGCCCAGCGCTCTGACGTGACTCTTCAGTCTCCAGCCCTTCACACACAGACCTCACACTCCGTCTTTCTCCAGCACCCCTTCTAGACGGACGCGTGCTTTCCCCCATCTGGATCTGGTCACTCTGGGAGCTGCCCCGCTTTCCATACTGAATTCCCATTTCTTCGAAACACAGCACAAACCTCACCTCCTCCAGGAAGGCGGCTGCAACCTCGTGGGCAGTCTAGCACCCCCTGCTGGCTGATGTGACTTTATTTTTAATTCTCCTGCCACACGACACTGGAAACTCTCTGAGAGGAGGGCCACAGCCTTGCCCGTTTTGATCTTTTCCACAGGCTTTAGCATTGTGCTCTTTGAACACAGAGGGCCCTTAATAGATGCTGGTTGCTTGACAATGAGATCTTAAGTCTCCCTAAAACTTTATGAGAAACTATAAATAAACTGCTATGATTAGTGTCTCCACACAGGAAAGTGCAGGAATAAATTAGCTTTTTTTTCTTTTGAAGGAAGTGTATTATATCTAATTTTAGGCTTTCATTGTGAGATCTATATTCAGTGTTTTCTCCGGGACTATTTTATTGCAGCCGCTCTTCCTGCTACACAGTAGATTTATTCCAAACAGCGTCAGTGAAAATTGATTTCTCTTTTTGGCAAATTGAATATAGTTTTAAATATACTAGAATAATCTCTTAGCTCTAAATTGAAGATGTATCATTCGTTTTAATATCCTCAAGTATATGCTTGGTATGTTGGATCTTTTGTTTTGTTTGACTTTTGGTCAGAGCTCCCACAAACTTTTTCTTTATAACACATATGTGACAAGCATTCCTTCAGTGCTACTCTGAAGATTCCCTTGCCATCTCTTCCAGAAAGCAGACTTTTTTATTCTTGTTTCTTGTCTTCTCTTAACCCTCAGCAGTTTCGTCCAATTTGGGAAGAATCGAGCTACAGTGATGATTAAGATGGAAAGCTGTCTATGAAACATGTCAGATCGCTGAATGGATTCCCGTCAAGCGGGTCCACTTTCACATAAGAAATCGATTTAAAGGTACGTGAGCTTTCTCAATTGTGTCATTTACTGACATTTAAAATCACGCAATTCAATAAATTGATTTTAAAAGAACCACAGTCACAGTTCTCTAAAGTGTATTGTATGGCGATGTTTGCACAAAATAAGACAAAATGAAAAATTTGTAATTTTATAGAAAGGTATCCAGACACATTCCGAATGACTAGAGTAGAGTTTGGCAAATGTTAGGTTCTTGTTGAGGTATTTTAGCCTAAATGAGTGAATGAGTGAATGATTCTGAAAAGGAAAGTCCTATGGTTATATTGAAACGTGCATATTTGAATATTTGATCAGAAATCGCAATAATCCTTACAACTTGAGGATATCTTTCATTTCTACACATTAATTGAATTTATACATCAGTTCAGTTATTACAGAAGTAACTTTTATACTAAAAAATGGCATAAAGTTCCTGATTTGTCTCGAGATTTGCAAAACTTTCTTTTATAAATTATGAGAATGGAAAGAGGCCAGAACCAGGCGTTATGTACAGACGACTCCAGGACTGGAGTTATTCAGAGACCCAGGAAGTGGAAAGCAGCCTCACCGCGTGGGGCTGGATTCCAAGAGCGGAATTTGAAACCCTGGAAAAAGACCTGGGTGGGGCCGGGGGTGGGGATAAAAATCCCATGCGGGAAACAGGATACAACTAATAGTGCAATTTTCTAAAACTTGCTATGGATTTGCTGCATGGCAGTTATCCGATTCCCGTGTAAGGAAAATGAGATTCAGGGGAGCTCAGAAATGAGAGTAAGGGCAGGAAGACAGTCATAGCACGTGGGAAGAATAGGTTTGAGATTCAATTTGTGAATCCCATGATCAGCCTGTGGGCCCCGGACAACGTGAACATTTCGAGGCAGAGGAGCCCTTGCTGTCGCTCAGCCTGGTCTCCGCCCATCCCAGCATCTCGTAGAGTGTTTATTTCAGACCCTGCAGTTCCCATAACCTATACCCTAACGTTCACTTACTGGAACAAAATAAGTCAAGGTGTTTTAGGCTTTCACTGAGGTCCATTTCTTTCCCCCCCCCCAAAAAAAAAGGCAACATTATAGTGGATGTTGCAAGTCTCCGCCCGCACACTCCTTGCTGCTGGTCAACACGCCGTGAGGAACCTGCAGGGGTCAGTAATTACACCCACTCGTACTCAGAGCAATGAAAATGTCAGCATGTTAAGCATCCTTCTAACACCACAGCCCTCCCTATACTCAGGAGCACGCACGGCGGTTAATTTAATATTTGGCATAATGGAAGACTCCGGCAAACCTAACAACTCCCTGACGGCGTCTTGTCACAGCTGCTTGACGGGGGAAGAGAGCGGATCACATTTTTATTCCTGTGTAAGCTCCAGAGGAACAGGCCTGCTTATTTTTACAGCAAAACCCCGCTTTAACAGGAGCACGTAAAACAGATTGCCTGCCGTCTTTAATATTTATTATGTCATAAGTGACTGATACACCCAGAAAGGAATAAAATTTTAAAGACAGAAAGAGATACAGCGTTGTCGGATTCCTTCTGAGACTCGGGTTAAGGAAGAGATCGGTGACAGCTGCTTTGGAGAGAGAAACATCATTTAGGCGGGTTTCAAATAATGAAAAATAACGCGATCGTAGATAAGAGGAAAGGAGCCTACCATTTAACTTATTTGCTTTCAGACTGTAGATTCAAACCGCTGCGGAGACGACGTTCTGACTTGTCTCTGCATCACGCCCACCTGAATAGACAGATCCAAGGCCGAGTCATCAGGAAGATGCAAAACCTACTTGCTGGCGATAAAACACGAAAACGCAAAGGGGGACCTCTGGGGAGAGCGGCCGCGAGAGGGGCGCTGTTCTTTGATCCCCTGTCCTTCCCTGAAGGTCTTCAGGGGCGCCTGTCATCTCGTCTCACCATCACTTCTCTCACATTTCGGAGCTGGTCTTTCCCTGGAAATCACTTTCGCCACCTCTCTTCCATGGAAAACCTTCCCTCAACTAAAAAAACAGACAGACAGGAATCTGACCTGATAAAAAACTGACACACTTATATTTTGAGCCCTTTTTTATTCGATAAACGAATTCATTGCTGGCTATGAAAGGCACTTGGTTATTACTATTTTTTAATTCCATGAAACTGAAAAGAAAACTGGAGGGAAAGGGCCAAAGAACGCTGGCTTTAAAAGCCGGTGGACGAGCCCCGGCCGGGTGGCTCCGTTGGTTGGAGCACCGTCCTGCGCGTGCAGAAGTGGCGGGTTCAGTTCCAGGTCAGGGCACGCACCCCAGGTTGTGAGTTCAACCCCCCCGCAGGGGTGCAGCCGGTTAATGTTTCTTTCTCACATGGACGATTCTCTCTCTCTCTCTCCCTTCCTCTCTCTGAAATCAATAAAAACATTAAAAAGACAAGCCGTCGAGCTGGACGCTTCCATGTCGGGTGCTACACGCGACGTGAGAGCCTGCGGAGCGGGAGGGGACCAGTGCCGTGGGAAATTTCACTACAGAGACGACGGGGGAGGGAGGGAAGAGCTGGATTGGTTCACGTTGAGAATGTGCCGAGCGCACCGTGGCTGTTCCCCGACGGAGGCAACACAGGTGCCGCCTCTTACGCGGTTTAGCGCCTTTCGCCCCGACAGAGACAAGCGGCACCGGTGAGAAGCAGCTGCGGGGGAGCTGGTTGAGGTCATGCTGGCCCTTGAGCTACGAGGGGCCAACCCCGTTCAAATCAAAGGGAACCAGTAACCCCTGAAATAATGGGAAGGCACGAAAGTGCTTGAGGGCTGGGGGTGCTTCCAGACGCCCCGAAAGAGCAGGCCGTTCCCCTGTTGCTCCCTAGGAGGCTCCTTAACTCTAAATAGTCTCCTGCTCTTTGACAAGATATAAAGGGAACATTACCGAGTCTTTCAGAGAGTATGCTTTGCCACAATCTATATTTTACATTTGATATAAACATTTTACAGCTGTGTTGTACACTGCAATTTTTATTCATTTTTCCCCCATGAAAGGAAATAAAAATGATAGACTGAGACACCCCGGTATCCAAGATTCTAAAGCATTAATACTTCCATTGAAAGCGATAGAATATACGAACGGCAGGCTACAGGCAATGAAAACACCGTCTGTATTTTTTAGTGTCAGTGGTCTGAACAGCAGTCAGTTTTCCTAGGAAAATAACAAATTCTGGGATTAGGGCTTCACCTAAAGTCCAATCTATAGCTACTCCATCGAGTGGGAGAAGTAGGAACCGAACACAGGGAGCCTTCTAGATGTTGATGGAAACATTTAAAATATAAATATCACGTTGCGTGCAGCCGTATGCAAATAGTCTTACTCACTGGCACTGAATATAAATATAAAAACATGAATTAGAGTTTTATGATACTCAGGCACAGTGTCAGCCTTAGTCATGACACTGCCAAGCAGCTTTTAGCTGTAACATTTTATTTCTCTGATGTCCTCGTGCAAATAACAGAACTTGTATTTATATAATCAGAAATTTGTGGGATAGTAATATTTTGACATCTAGGAAATTCTCTTAATGAGGCTTTGCTCTCTAAAATGTGCTTTTAATTTCTGAAGTAAACTAATAACATTAAGCCGTATTTCCTTTACTTCTACAATTGCAAACACAGCTCTTAACTCATTGAAACTTGCTTCTTTCACTTAGAAAAATGTTCCATGAGTCGTGACTACATAAGCAAGTTTATCCATTAGTTACCCCAAGTCAGTGATCTGGATCATTTTAAGGGATGTCATTTTCATCTCTTAACACACAGGGTAGGTGTTCCACGTAATGTATATATTTACAAAATATATAACAAAATAATAGGTTATTACTAACCAGAGGCCATTCTCTGTTGCAGTCCTAAGGAAATTTCTGCCAGGCCACCGGGGATCCTCAAGCCAAGGTCACCCACGGGGGACCGTGTGTCTCTCGGGAATCAGTCTGCATTAGAAACACCGTCAGGCCCGTCACTGGCTAGAAGCAGCCTAGACACTGTGGTCTCACAGTGAAAATGACGGTGGCCCCAGGAACACAATATACCGGCAACAGCTTTGACTGTCAATTTTCCCCCCAGAGCAGAACTGAGTGGTGTGTTTTCTTGGACACGGCAGGGGATTCCTTATACCCCAGAGATCTGCTTCTTCATATGGACTTAGGAAGCAGCTACTTCAGGGGAGACGGACTTGCCCGGGGGCCCCAAGCACCCCTGCAGGTCCTGGTCGAGCTTGGGGAATTGCAGTGCTTAACCGTTCTCTGACCTTGACAAGATTCTGCGTCTAGACATGCAGGCAACTCAGGAGGTGAAGGTGACATCATCCTGGGTGTGTGTTAACATGCTCACTCCCCAGGCAGGGAACTGACTGGTTTGCCACTTTCTGGAAAAGACGTGGGGTCCTTGCCCTGGGTTCCTTCACTGCAGGACAATGCACCCCATGGGGGGCCTCCCTCCGAGCCTCTTGTGGCTTTCTGTGGAACTGGGGGAAGGAGGTCTGATGCCACCATGCTATGCTCCCACTTTGGGTCTCTCTCCAATCCCTCAGTGCCATTTAATGACTTGTGGCAGGTTTAGTCCTGCCTTTCTCCTGTCTTCTCTGATAGACATAGACACTGGGGAGGTTGTTGAGATAGACAGTGATTTTTTTTTTTTTTTAGAAGAGAAAAGGTCAGGGCCCTGTGATATGAGGAAACTCCCGAGGAATTCTCAGTGATGTCTCCTGTCCAAGGGTTGGATGGTAGTGGGGTTGGGGGGACAGTGGATTCCCTAAGAGTTGCACGTTAATACGTAGAGTTGAGTCAACGGATGGAATCTGAACGGTGAGGGGTAGGACTGAGATAAGCAGCCCAGATGGCGCCATGATTTCTCTTCGTTCTTCTACAAGACGGGGCTGGGAGAATACCCTGGGTCACCACCGAGAAGAGAAATACATGACTACTTGTGTCAAAAGGGGCATTTCTTTGAGGTGTTTGGGTTCAATTGAGTCACTGAAGGACCAGATTCCTCCATGGAGATTTGTCTCCCTCTACTGGAAACACTGAGAAGCTGAGTGGTTGTCTGACAGATTAGCCTCTTGGCACCTCCTTTCCCTGGTACCAAGGTACCTACCTCCCCAAAGGGCCATCGGCGCCAGCCAGGGGAGGGGCCCGGGGGCAAGTGTGGTGGGTGGCATGGAGGTCTGCGCCACCCTGTGCCCCTCTCTGGTCCTGATCAAGCTTGAGGTTGTGACAGACGGTAGACAGGCCTGTCCAGAGTCAATGACTTGATGGGTCCGACGGACCCCAAGTCACAAGGGACATCAGGTGCTCATACAAGATGTTACACTGTACAGTTTAATGCTTGATCAATACTGCTACGAGTAAACTAGGTAATTCGTTGGGTTTTTAAAAAATTTCTTCTTTATTCTGCTTTTCCTTTTTCCTGGTGGAACCCTGGGGACGGGCTTTTGAAGGGCCTGTGGTGGTGAATTACTGCGTCTGCTTCCTCTGACGCTGCTCCACGATGCCCTCGCACCCGCCGAAATAGCGGCGATAACGGACTCGCCTCCCAGGCGCACGTTTCGGGTCATGTGCAAGGTCTCCAGGGATTGATAAGCCTTTGAGGCCACACAACGGACGGGTCTCCGTAGGCCGAGGGAAACACATCAGCCCTGGTAACTGTTCTTTGTGGGACCCTGGCCCTGCCCCGGGACACTCGTGAAAGTGGCCTTCTCCGCGTTACGGCCCCTGTGCTCTCCGGCCCTTCCAGGGCCAACTCTACATGTGTTTAAGAGTTAAGGTGCGACGCTCTGACTTTGGGGGTTTTTTATATAACTTTTTAGGAATGCGTCCCTAAGTTCCGTCGCTGTAGCTTCATGACGACATTCGGGGGGCTGCGCCAATGCCTTTACCTATCAAATGTGCAGTTTACACATGAAACGAGGGCTTAACTCTGCTCTTTGCAAGGAGAAAATTGAGAACGTCAATCCAGTATCACATTAAGTCTCTCCATGTGCAAATCAAGTGTCAAACTAAAAGGGTCTTGGCAGATAATTTAGTTTATTTCTCTGCCTATGAGCAACTTCCTACCCACGCTGCCATTTGCGTGCAGAAGCCAAGGACCTGGAGGTTATTTACTTCTCCAAGAACGTGTTCTCATAGCCGCCGAGCCTTCTTTCTCGGTCTTCCTCTGTGCTTAAACTTTATCCAGCAACCTGAGGAACTTCCCCAGCTATTTGGAAATGAAAAAAAAAAAAAAAAAAATCACCGTCCCCGTCCCCTGCTTTGAAACCCCCATGTACCCGAAGAGCAGGAGAAAGAATCCGTCAGCATTTCTTATCCCACTCAAATGATATCTACTCTTAAATTTTATTGTGTACTTTTAAATTGTTGTGTTTATTTTTTTCCAAAGTACAATCTGAAGAAAAGTATGGTTTCGTGGCGACGTGTCAGTTGAACAGACTAAAACTGACGGCTTTATGGGGACACGTCTGGGTATCTCCGGTTGGATCGGGTGGGATTAGAAGGCGCGTCGTCAATGCCATGAGCAGACCTTCTCGCTCTAAAGCACAAGGACATATCTTTAAGGGTGAACGTTCCTTTTGCTCTTCACTCTAAGACCAGAACCATCTCTCTCAATTGGGCCTGTGACCTCCCTGCCCTGGAGGTAGCTATTATAATTTTATTAATATAAATAATTTTTTTCTCACTAATAAACCACTGCTGGACACATCGCATTGCTCCCTTAACTCAACTTGCCTCGTTAATATTTATTAGTAAATATTCGTCTCTGACATTCTCATCGTTGCTGTCTCTGAACCATTTTCTCCAAGCTTCTGGAGCTGTTGCTGCTGGGATTTTGCTTCCTAGCTCTGCTTTGAGCTGCGCACTAGTAATTGCAAAAGAACTGGACATGAGCCTTACATTTTCTATGCCTGTTATTACTGCAGTCGGAAGAGGTGCCATGATATACCACAGTGTCAAAATATGTAACTTTCTCCCGTTGTTCATCTGTCATGGCTAAATCTTAATGATCCACATAACTAAAAGTAACTTCCCATATATTTAGACTCTGTATTCTCATTTGTAGTGCAATTTAAGAAACTTCTTAGGAAAAAAATAGAACGATGCCTTCTAAACGCAGCTCTTGGAGGGGCCATTCTGTTTCCCGACTGTCTCAGCTCCTCCCCCGTCGGCAGCCGCCAAGGGCAGAGGGAGACGCAGCGCCTGTCATCTTCTCTCCACCCACTGCAATAAACACGCTTCATTCATTTGCACCTCGGTCTCTCCTGAGTCTCCAGGAAGGTGCAGTGAGAAAGACAGGACACAGCCTACTGCTCGTAGAGGCATCTGATTTATTCTTGCAGGAGTAGAATGGCATTTTCCAAAATCCAAGGGATTAATTAAAAATGATAGGCTATTTTGAAATAGTAATAAAATTATCTTATTTGAATATCAGGGCATAAAATAAGCTAGCAAAATAACATCATTCATAACCAACAAACGTTGGTTGTCATTGTATAGAGTTTTTATGTCATCATTAGATCAAAAGTTGAGAGACTATTAGGAAGATTATATTTAATATATGTAAACAGAAGATTTTTAAATAAAAGGTGAATATTACAGAACTTCAGCTAAAAAAAGAGACACATTCTTCAAGCCAGAACTTAACTAAGGACAACCTGAAGGAAAAATTAGACTCTTTATTGATTATGGGCCTTGAAAAGCAGTGAAAATTATGTCTGTTAGGGGATGGGTGAAAAAAAGTCTAGCAACTAAATGTTCTGAACACCGAGCAATGTGATTTATGAAACTTATTAAGTATTCACGAGACATCATGAAACAGATATTATCATCACTTTATGCATAAAGGAAATGAGTTTAAACATGTTTCCCAAAGGCACACATCTAATAAGCAGAGACCTCTACGGTTGAAGTTGTGTAGATCTCACCATGGAACCCGTCTAATGTTCACTCTGTGACCAATGTAAAATCCAGGGAAAACACAGGCAATGATTTACGTTTTATCAAACGTACAAGTGCTGAATATAGGCTTAATGATGCAAGGGATGATTTTATATTTTTATTCAATGAGTATTAATTGAGCACACATGATGACAAGATGCATTTTAGAAGCGGGGGAGATATATGACAAAAATCTTAATGCCGGAGAGGTCGAGTGAGATGAAACCAGCCCAGGCTGGAGACAGGAGCTGTGAGAGGGGGCAGGAGCTCGTCAAGCTGGGGTCAAAAGACACCTATTGGCTGACTTAAATTTTAAAGCTGATGTCTTAGCATGAATTAAACAAACAACAAAACTTTCCATTTGCACCAATTCTGATAGTTGACAGATGTCCTCAGGTATTTGCATTATTTAGGGGAGGAAAGGGCAGCCCGATTCATTTTGGTGATCAGAATCGAGGGCAACATGGAAAATTTGAGGAGCCACCCAAGAAAAGTGCCCAAGAACCAACCCGGTGAGATGGTAATAAGGGAGCCTGGCTTGTGGCTGAATAAGTTACTGGTCCTCCAGCCTCTCTCTCCAGGGTAATCCCACATATTGTCACGCTGCATGTCCTCTTGATGGTCAGGATGTCCATCCCTACCGTTGGATCCGGGCCTTTGCCGTGTGACTTGCTTTGGCCAATGACATATTAATAGATGTGGAAGCTTGAAAAAAGGTGAGCTTGGGGTTCATCACTGGGGTTCGATGAGCACTGCTGACTTCCCACAAGACCACCACCCAAGTCATCAGAGCCTCAGTGTGGGTTCCACAGAGCACCCTGCACGCTCTGGGTAAATACGTACCAAGGAGAGTCAGAGACCTACAGGCCAGGTTCCAACCCAGAACCCGGCTTATTCCAGTCCATTTGTAACTGCCGCACAGAACATTGAACATGAGATTCAATTACTATTGTCTGAAATCATTAAGCTTTGGGGGGATTATACTTTGCAGTAGCAAACGAATACTGTTGTTAATGATGCCTATAACTGCTATCATTTAGCATATTTTTAGGAGCCCACACAGTTGGCGTGCAGATAAAATAGGGCTTTCCAGTGCCTATTCGCTGTTTGGATGTGCAATGGAGGGAGACATTATTAAATATCCCAGGAGGGTTAATAATACCGAAAGAATTAACTCCTGAGCAGATTAGCCTGCGATGATCATTCGGTGTGCAATGCGTATGGGGTGAGCGCCTGGCATACACCGGGGACTGTGCTAGTGGCGGTGAAGAGGTGTGAGACCAGCCCACACAGGACTTGGGATCCCAACTGAAATGTCATTAATTTTCCAAGGGTTACCTCGCATACATCTTTCTGAAATAATTTACTAGAGCTGTCCAATACATTCGCAGAGCTCCCATACTGGTTATAATTAATATTTCAGAGTGTAAATCGGCGGCACAACCCAAATCCTGAATTCGGGGGTAGGGAACTTGGTCAAGTAGCTAGTTTTTGCAAAATATTGTAGCATTTTTTTCTTCTTTACATTTTTTTTTTTTTTGGACTGGACCCTGCCAGTCCTCAGGCGAATTTTGTAATGCTCTCATTTTCTGCAAAGCAATACCCCCTGGATTAGTGTTGGGGATACATCCGCCTCTCTTCCTGTCTCCACCTTTGAGCTCTTGCCTAGAAACATGGATTCAATTGTGAGTTTTTCAAACTAATCCCCATATCTGCACTTTCCTTCTCTGTTCAGTGGTTACGTTTTTCTGCCTGCTTCTCCGTTAGCTCCTCTCCTCCTCCTACGACGGTGCCTCTTAAGTTTTCTTACACTGAATAGATCACTCGATAGATGATAGATAGATGATAGATAGATAGATAGATGATAGATAGAAGCTCTATCTAATGATCGATCAATCTACTTATATCTGTAAAGAGAGAGAAAGAGACCACAAATGGTTTAAGTGGCAAATTAATGCCATCATAGCATTATTTATATGTATCCCCTAAAGTGTGATAATTAGGAGAGTCACACATATTGGTTGGCTTGCTTGGGACAGTACTAGACCATAGCAAAGCTGCGATATACCAGTTGTTTTCATGGGCTTAAAATTAATTAATTGGTATTGACTTCATCGGTCTACATTCATCAGTTATTAAACTCGAAACATCATTTCCAAGAAAACTTCATGCTCATTAGCACTGAACAGTTTTTATTTAAAATGCCATTGCCTGTAGAGTCAGTATTTAGGAAAAACATCGTAATGCATGGCCTTTATTCCCTGGTAATTTAATTAAGCAAACAGGTTCCAATTATGATGCCATTAATACGGCGCTTAATTGCTCACATGCATCATAAGAACGGTGTACGAAGTGAGAGGTGAATTCCCCATTTTAAAAGCTATTGCCTCACATCGTATGTTACACATATGTCATATATGTGAAATACATAAAATATAGTTTGTTCTTATAAGCAATATACATTTTCGCCTTCCTGACAGCTAGAAAGGTACATTAGAACAAAGCAGAAATATCTTGCCAAGGGACAAACAATTCCACAGTGCAAGCACCTGCCCATTTCTCACCTCCTGAATTTAATTTCGTGAACTCTCGGCATCATATTTTCTCAATGTGACTTTAGGTGCTTACGAGGACCCGATAAAAATGTTTATAATATATTGTAAGTAATCGAGTCTGGGCCTCCAACCTGATTACACTGTCTGCAGATTTTTAAAGTCAGTTTGAAAGACACCCAAATCTAATAAAATCTAATCCGAGCGAGGAATTATTGAGTTTCCCAGACCCATTAAGAAACCTAATGGCCGTGTGCTGTGAACGAAGGCGAACGGGGTAACCCGATTGTGCTTCTTAAGGAGCTGGGTCCGGGCTCTCCCCGAAGGCCGCCCTGGGCCACTAGCTCCCTCCGCCCGGCCCCCGAGGTCGGCCAGCCTGTGGCCACCTCAAGTCCCTGGGTTGCCTTTGTCCACGAGGCTCCACGCCTGAGCTCCTGCGACACCGTCTTTCCCCGACAGGCTGGCTTTGCTCAGCACAGTACTCTCCGGGTCCCTTTACTTTGTTTTGTTTTCAGATTTCTTACTGTGTTTTTCCACTAATCTGTCGTCTCCAACAGCAGAGTAACTCTGACACGTCAGTAAAGAAAACCTGTCTGCAGTTGGGAGGGTGTCACAGGTAATAACCCGCAGTGACGATGCCCCCGACGTCACCGCAGAGCAGCAAGAGATGCTCTAAAAGACAAAGTCACCTCTCACTGTGCCTGACGCTCCTGTTGGCAGGACGGCACCACGCAGGCTCGCCCCCGGCCCGGTCAGTGAATCGCTGGGAAACGCGCTCCTGGCAGCGGCCCCGCGATGGGCCCGGGGGACACGCGCCCCGGCGCCGGTAGTTTCCCGCCTGGCGCGTCACGCCCCGTGTTGAAGTCACCACGAGCGCTAACACTCTTTTACTCTCCTTAGCGGTTAATAAAAAAAAACACTGAGCTTTTCGAAAGCGACGCAGCTCCTCTTTTCTAATAGATGTTCTGCATTCGGGAAAAATAGTCTGTCCATTAGCACCTCCCACGCCCGCATGTGGGCCCGCTGTCGTCTCAGCAGGTGTCGATGGTGGCATTTCAAAGCTCTGGTTCCAAAGGCTGAGGGCGATGTTATGAGAAAGTAATCAGAACAAACACCCCTCTCTCTTTTTAGTTTGGGGGGGGGGATATATATATATACACATAATGAAAGTATATTTAATAAAAGAAGAACATAATTAAAATCATAACATTTCCTATCAAAATTCACACGTATGTGCCCTTGGTCATTTTTTTTTTTCAGTTTGGGGTTTGAGGTTTCCTTCCCTACCTCCCCTTTCCTGACGGCCTGTCGAAGACGCGACCTCAGACGTGGCTGTGTCGGCCGGGCCGTCTCCAAGGGACTCGCTTCGCTTCCCGAGCGTCCGTAGGATGGCCCTGCTCTGCTTGTCCCCCCCGGTCCTCCCCGCCGCCGTGAGCCCCGCGCTGTGCCGGCCACACCGGCCGGGCCGTGAGACCACCCGGGCGAAGGGAAGGGCCCGGCCGCGCTCCGGCTCTCCCGCCCCTCGGGCACTGCAGCGCGCAGAACAGACGCGGGATAAACGTCGGAGGGGCCTGAGCTGCTGACAGCTTGCGACGATATTTATGTTTTATAGTCCACATAGGCAGATAAACCAACCGACACCAAGTCGTTCGGGTTTTTTTTTGTTTTTCTAGTAGAGGAAATAGATTAATAGCAAACGGTATCTTCTCTCCTGCCAAGGATCCTTTGGCCAGGCTTAAGGATGCACCGCAAGAGGCCTGAAACAGAGGGAAACAAACCGTCTCACAGAAGAATTTATTTGTGGCTTGTGACTGCGATGTCCTTGCCAGGAGAGTTGCTTGCTGCTTAGTGATGTCTCCAAAGACCGGCATTGTCGATTACGGTCAGTACATCGTTTATGGCATTTTTTCTACATAATATCTTGATGAAAAGCTACATTTTTTTTTAACCTAAAGCTGTATCCGTGCGTTTGAAAGCATTTACTGAAGGTCCACTTGCCCCCAGTGCTGTTCTCCGAACCCAGGGGAGTGCGGGGACCCTACCGCCTGGGACCTCACGGTCTTGACAACACAGAGAAGGAGACCAGAGAGTCTACGTACGGCCGAGGGATGGAAAGAGACTCTTTCATGATGAGTCTGACACTCAGAAATGACTTCGGTCACCTTAATCCACGACGAGGCGTCCTGCATGGTATTATTCCTACAACGCAAATCGCGGTCTCTGTGAGTATTGACCTCGCCATCGCCACCCCTTGCTGTGACTGCATATTCCATGTCCACAGTGGTTTAGTTTTCTGCAAAACTTAAGTATATTGGTAAAGACATTTACATTTGCTTCAAGCTAGGAAAGAAGAGAGTTTTCATTTGGAAGGCGTTCAATTAAGCAAAACGCGTAGAGAACGCAGAGAGAGCCTAAGAAAAACAATCATTTTTATTGTAGGTCCATTTAACCTAAACCTTTACAATCAATTTTTGAACTATTTTTAAATGCCTAAAATGCATCCCATACAATGACTGGGAAATTTTAAAGTAGGCTCTATTCTTTGGGAAATAAATGCTTTCGGATATTAACGCCTGATGGCTCCCTTCATTAGGAAATGGAAATGCGGTAAAAGCATTCTTTTGTGCGTGAGTCATATGGAAAGCAGTCGGCCTGAATAACAGTCAGTATGTTGATAGCATTTCCCTGAATTCATTCCCTCGCACGCGTCTGCGCAGGACCAGGCGAGGGTCCGGTTTCCACAATTCATAGCCGGAGGGCCCTGGAAGTCCCTTACCTCCTGGAAATGGCATAATTACAGGTGACATAAATGCTCTCGATAAAGTAAGTATGGTTATGTGGTCGCGCGTAATGGGGAGGCCTAATTCGATGGGATGGCCGTTTAGTGCTACGCCAGGACCGGAGGCTGAGAAAGAGCCAGCCGGGCAGAGAACCGGGGAGGCTGGAGAGGCCCCCTCTGCTCCCCCCGCTGCAGTTGGCGACCTCAGAGCCAGAAACGTTCGTGTGAAAACGCATTTGTGTTTTTATTAGAAAGGAGAAATCACATTTCATTATATTCCTAGCTCTGCTTGGTATGAACACGGTTGTGGTTTTTTTTCCCCCCCTCTAAATGAATCGCATGCTTAATAAGGTGAAAAATATGCATTTTTAAAATGAAGAGTCATTTGCATTAAAATAAAATGAGGCTTGTAAAGTTCAATTGCCAATAATCTCAGGAAGCTGTTCTGAGAAGCACTTCCACCGGGTTTGGTTTCGACGTGTCACAGCGTGAGGCCCACGAGGAGCGTTCTCCATGGGGGTGGGGGGGTGGACCTTTTAAAAACGCATCCAGGGACGGGCTGCCTTAGACGTAGGGACAGGCGAGGCCGAGAGACAACAGCCGTCGGAAGCAGGCTGCCCCTTAACTAGGCGTTTTCCCCGGGAGCCTGCCTTGTCCTTCATTGTTTCTCGTTTACACTGGTTTTCAGGCTCCATAAAAAAGAAAAAGCAGTTTTTTGGTGTGTTTTTTTTTTTAAATGAGGAGCCCCACAGGCGGGTGTCCCTGGTTATATCACCGTCTAACCGGTTACATCTCCCTGTAGCAGACGGGTGGCCTCTGAGGGTTATTTAAGTCCTGACGAGTATTCCGGGAACCGGGCACCCGCGGCTGCGAGCCTGCAGCCACTTAATTCCGTTTCCTTTGGTGCGCGCGTGGGGGGCGTCTATATGGAGGAGAGTTTTGTAAGGGTGTGTTTCCCAGTCTGATCGGTTTTCACGAAATCTCTGTCCTGCGGCGCAGAACCGCTTGCACGGATTAATAAAAGGTGCTCGTGTGATTTCCACATGTTGGGATTATACTGGGCCAAAGCTACGCCGTCTCCCTGGATCCCGTCGCCCACGCCACGGTGAGATGTTCCCAGAACCATTCTCCTGTGTGTGATGTTTGCGGCCGTGAGGAAGAAAGAGGGGTTTCTGGAAGGCCACAGAGGTGAACCCGGGTGTGGCTGTCTTGCAAGGGGGCTTCTGGGCCCCGACGCGTTTGGGCGAACAAGGCCTGTGATTAAGACGTCCGTGGAACGTCCAGTGGTCTTTACGCAGCGGGGGGGGGGGGGGGGGGGATGCATCGAGACCCCGCCCTCCGGCTATGAAATTCGGAGGCTTAATAGGTTTTTTTCACGGGCGGTAAGAGGGACGATGCCGCGTGAACCAAGCACACGCCTGCCCAACGCGGGCGCCGTGGCCTGCGCACGTCAGGACACGAAGGGGAAAAGTCAGGAAGATGAATGGAAACAATTAGATGGGCTCCAGAATTTGGAAGAAAAATGTTTCCACTTAGTTCCCTTGTAAGCTTCTTATTTCCTGCGCCTTCGCTTTTCAGTAAAAAGTGAGTGGATGTGGTCCCCCCGCATCTGTCCATCGCTGGGGGTGACGGCGCCCGGCGGCCGGTCGTGTGGATTGAACAGCCTGTTTGGGGCTGGAAAACGCCGTGTGCGCTCTCGCCCTGGAAACGCACCTTCTCTATCAAGCCGCAGGGACTAGATTAGATGCCCCAGGCGGGCGCAGGCTCTGAGACAGAGGCCTGGGTGAGGGTGGCTCCTAGGCCGCGTCCTTGGACCAATCCCTGTAGAAAAGAGGGTTTTGAAAATATTTAAAAATTTGGATCCCTATTTAGTAAACGTTTAGTAATCCCCCTCTTATAAATAAGAATCATCTCAGCAGTCGGGCCTGTTTTCTTCGCCACGTGGCAGTGGAAACAGAATTCTGACGCATTTATTTTTTTAGTGGACCCAAGTTTCCGTGGCCCCGTGGATGCCGGCTCTCTAATGCCACCCGCGGGCTCAGGCTCACTGTTACCCTGTCCCACCCGGACTCCCGTGGCCCCACCGGTCTTGTTTGGGATTCTGTGGCTCTGCCCCAGGCTGGCGGACACGTTGCATCTTCCAACCCCTGCGGACGTCCAGACCTGCCCTGTCCCTATGCCTTGCCCTCACTTGTTCCCCCTGGAAACTCTCAGGTCCTTCCCATAACCGGGTGCTGGCCCTGGCCCTTGACACCGCAGACCCCGGCCCTCCCCCTTTCTCAGCCCTCTGCCCGCCCTTGAACCAAGATGAATGATCGCGCGGGGTGACCGGTAAGGACGCCTCCTCTAAGGCAAACATCGTCATGATTTCGCCCAGTGGGGAAATCACTGAATCTCGGTACATGTGGGTGCAAGACCTTGGTAACTGTGGGTCTCTCAGCCTCATGCATGATTATTACCTTGTTATACTCCAATAACAACTTTCCCTGGCTGACAAATGTCAGTGTGATGGGGTGTTTGTCTACACGACACCTGTCTCAATGAACATCCCGCATAGTGGCTGTTGCTCCCATTTGAAAAGTGGGGGGGCCGAGGCTAAGAATGCCAGCATCTTACCGAAGATCACCCATCTATAAATGTCAGAGTGAGAATTAAAGCCAAGGTATAGCATTTACTTCAAAATCCGTGGGGGGTTTTCCACTGAATAAAGTGAATTTTTATTAATTTTTTCACTTAAGATTGTGATAGGTGTTGGATTTATTTTTATATCAAGCATTTATAAAATCTTAACTCTAAGTAGGAATCAACCATGAGTTTTTTGTTTTATAGCCACAGAAAGCGAACTGAAATTATAGCTACGTTTACTTAACCAGCTAATTTTAACTGACCTTGTTGATTCAATGGAAAAAAAATAAATAGTAAACAATCAAGTCTGAGAATGTGTGCTGTTCTTCAGGTTGATTAATCCAATCCAAAGTCAGAGTCCCCTCTCATTAAAAAAGAGCTTTAGTTAAAGAGAATGAGATTTGATCAGCATTAAATAATTGGAAAATGTTTTCAAATATGACATTATACCAGAATCTCTTGAAATCTGTCCCATGTATATGAAAAGGTTTTTCTCTTGCAGTTATTAACTCATTCTGATGACCTGTGTATGAGTTGTGTCTTACTCTGAAGTGTGCAGACATGTTTTCATTATAAGTGTATCCTGAATAAATTTGTAAATTAATGCTTCAAATGTATTTGGTGGTGTGTTTTTTTATATTAACTATTTACATTAATTTTACAGTATATTCCTAATGAGAAATTTAAAAAAATCCTTTGACCTTTAAGACTGCTGAGTGTGGCAAAACGAATGCCACTGTATTTTAAATAATGTTCGGAGGAATGGAACAAAGTTATATTTGTCACAGTTGAAAATACTCCAATGTAATCGCTTCTGATTTATGGACCCGAAGTTCCCTGGCACTTTTGTAAATCAAAGCAATGCTCAGAGTGTCCAAGTTTGCTCTTGGAATTCCTGATCTAGATAGAGATTTGTAATGCCACCCTTTGTCGGCTTTTATTCTGATCTATTAGCGCAGAAGATATTCTGATTGAGTACATGCCTTTCTGTAAGAGTCCACTCAAGCAAGTGGACGACTTTATGATCTGTGCCCCAAGGGCAAACACCAGCATGAAAGGGAGCAAAGAAGATAATGGGGAATTCTGTCCTAATACTCTGACAACAGAATTTCGGCCATAAAATGCCTGCTTTGAAATTACATCCAGAAGTGCCCACAATTTCATAATAAATCTCCCGTATGCTTGTAAGAAAAATTATTTTTAGAACGGTAGGCGAGGCCCTGGCCGGGGAGCTCAGCAGCTGGAGTGTCGTCCCCACAGGCCGCAGGAAGCTGATACGCCCTTAGTGCTCGACCAGAAACCCAATTTGAATTTGAAAATTAAGCAGCGCGAGAGGGCGCTGGGATGACGGCAGCCCGCTGCGCGTTGGCAGTCAACGAACTTAAATAATAATCTTCCCACTTGCTTGGTAGCCAATCCCCACCCACAATAATAAATTCACGCTACCTGGGTAGCTGGACCTAAAACCTTGAAAGCAAAAGTTAATTTTACTGGGACATTTTATAATGGGGAGGAAGCAGATCAGTCCTACCCTAGCTGCAAACAGAGCTCTCGATGTAGATTTTTTTAAAATTAGCCTAACTTGGGAAAACCCTGACAAAAACACTCTTAATTAGTTCCACAGATTTTCATGATCACTGACTCTATACCAAGTATTTTTCTAGAGAAGACATCAATGAACAAAACGCCTAATTACAAGATACCTATGATCCGTGCCATCTGGTGGGCCAAAATGCTGGTTATGGAAACAACCTCTTAAATAGCCTATTTAAACTCCCTGAAGGAAGGACTGCTTTCTTTCTGGGACTTTCCCAAGGGATCTGCACTACTCTGGTCCGTGCTATTGTTTTTTTAAAAGCTGATTTAACCAGACATTGAATCACTCTAGACTGAGCCGTGTTACTTCTGATCAAAACGACTAAGTCGTGGATTCTCTCAGTCAAACAGGGCAGGCCACTGAGCTGCTCCAGGTAGAGCGAGATGAAGGCTGAGCTCCCGGGTGTCGGGTCTGGGGGGTCGCGAGCCCCCCTGCATAGCTCCCTGCCCTGCCTGCCCTTCCTTTCCTCCCGCCTCATGCCGCCTCTGGAGTAGCTCCCAGCTTCCCTCTGCCCCCAAGAGGCCAGAAGAGCGCAGCTTGAAACCAACATGGACAGGAGGGATTCTTCTGTCTTTTTTACGGCCATTTTCTTCAAAATTCTGGGACAAATTAAGTGCTTAGGTGGAGTTAAGGGTTGGTTTAAAATTAACTGCTGATATAGATCTCTACCTATACATCTGTTGAGTACACACGGCTATTTAACAGTTCTTTGGGGCGTTCCTCAAGCTCTGCTTCGCCGCCGTGTAGAATCTCAGGCGTTGGATATCGCCTGTGATAAGGCTGTGGCATGACCCCTTCAACTGTCCCCCCCCCCAATGACAGCCCTGATGGGTGGTCACTGAGCTTCTGCTTGAGCACCTCCCGTCACTGGAGTCCTTACTTTCTGAAACGGTTTCCTCTTGAGTCACTCTGATTACTCCCGATTCCTTTCTCATACTGATCCCAAACGCGCAACAGGTAACGGATAATACGATTCTCCTGATTCTCTGAATTTCTTCCCCACCTGACCTGATTAACCTTTCCTCTTAATACACTTATACCCCTCCGGGTGCATTCGCCATCGCCACGGTAATTTCTAAGTTCTCGGTGGGGGCTGTAGAGAGAGCGCTGAACCCAGCCAACGTCCACGAGGAGACAATGTGCTGGGAGACAAGTGTGGATTTTTCTCGCTGTGTTACAGCCATGCATTTATGTCTCTTTTTTTAAAATCCTCACCCGAGGATATGTTTATGGATTTTTGGAGGGAAGGGAGGGAGAGAGACATCGATGGGAGAGAGAAACATCAATCGGCTGCCTCTCTACACGCCCCAACTGGGAATGAAACCCCAAACCTCTCTGGCGTACTGGACACTGGAACAAAGCAGCACCCCACGGAGCCACCCCCAGGCTATGTGTCTGTTTTTAAGATGTTATCGCCCGCAGTAGATTAGCATTAGCAGTGATCAGAGGTCCCCACCCCCAACTGTGAGTACAGTTTATAGATTATCTTTCTACCGTTGGAGGGTCTTCAAGCTACGTTTGTAAACATTAAGCACTGGGTATGGTCCTGGAAAGATAACCTTCAAAGTCCCTTCCCAAACCAAGCAGCTCTCACTTTTCAGTTCTATGTTCAACTAGGGTTACATGTTATTAATCTTTCTAGTGTCTGATGTACATATTCTATGCTCCAGAGGCTCCTGTAAATTATTCTGAAGGGTCGGTCTCGGGTCCAACTTCTCCTAGCTTTGGTTCAAGTTCGGTTGTTTTTAGCTCTAAATGGTTCACATTTTATTTTATGACCATGACGATTTTTTTCCTTTCCTTGTTGATGTTTACGCTTCTCAAATATTTGTAACAGGTGAGCAGTTTTAGACGTCTTTGCCCGAGCCGTACATATTTAAGGATGCCATCTAATTTATAAATCACCCCCCTAGTCCCTGCTGCTGTGCCTCTGAAATGCCTCCAGGTCTTTCCCAAGCTTCCTGGTTTTGAGGTGTCCAGGTAAATGTAGTTTGGCTCATTTACATACTCAGTGTATTTGCATATCATTTACATACCTGGTGCAATTTGCATATCGCTTCCTGGCCCGTGGTTGTTTGCAGAAAGGGTTATGCGGCTTCCACTCAGTATCCTCAGAGGGACTCACGGTTCTCAGACAGCTGTTGCCAAGCAAACCTTTTACTTACATTGAATCCCTGGTTAGTGTTTTAAAACCACAGTAACACGGAATAGAAGAAATTTAAGGATTCACTTACGGCCACCAGCTAATTCATGCGTAATCAAACCATTATGAAGACGCGTTTCATACTGTTTTCCCGGCTCTCTGCAGCGAGCTTTATGTGAAACCCAACTAGATTTCCGCAAATATTTGCTGTGCTCGTCTGACCAGATAAAGAACGTAAATTAAGCTCAAGCGTCTTTTTTCTTTTTTCCCCCCCAACAGCGTGACCTCTGCTCAGGAACCCGCCTTCAAACAACAGACTTAAAATTTAAAACCTGTTTGCCAAACTCCGAAAGTCCCCGAAGCTCAGATTAATTATCAAGCACTCCTGCAAGCTCAGCAGCCACCGTGCCCTGAGCGGTTTTGCGCGGAATCGGCATGTTTTCGACCTCTGTGAACTCGGCAGACTTCTTAGTCAACCGCATTCTGGCGACTCCGTGGAAAGTTCATTTTGCGATAATCACATGTTGGTCTGGGTCTATAATCAGCAAACTGTAGGAAAGTGTTGGGAAAGATCCAGCTGCATAACTCATTTATACGAGTTTCTTTAAAGAGAATGTATTTCCTGATTAGACTTGCTCATTCGATCAATCTTATAATAATTAACATCTACCGATTCTCAAAACAATAAGCACGCATGGCTCCCTAAGGGTTCAGAAGGGTACCCATCACGGAGGCTACGGTGGTGGGTAAGACTCGGTTCCAATATTCATGAAGCTCGTAATGTGTACAGCACAAGGGAAGAGAGGTTTTCACAAGCTGCTAAGTGAGCACTTGGGGGGGGGGGCACAACCTTTCCTAAGAGCAGGACAGGTCACGGGGCGCACTCCACAGACAAGCCAAGATGGGAGCGGATACTGGGGACTCCTGTAGGGCTCGAAGGTGAGAGAAGGGAGCATGGCAAAGGAAGGGGGGGAAGAGGGATGACCGATGGCACCTGCGCAGTGGCCTCAGCGGGGCTGGAGCCGTCCTCAGTCTATCTCGGCGTCTCAGAGCAGGCTCCTGGGCAAGTGCGAACCCCGGTACCTTCTCTCCAAAGTCTCTAATGAAGTCGCCTGCTGGTGAGACGACAGTGCCTGGTAGGCACTGGGCGCTGTCTAAATATTGATTGCGACGCCTGTCACAGCCCCCGAAGTACTTCCACTTAATTCAGTTTAAAGAAATGAGGCGCTAGATCATGACAACCAAGACGGTGCATTTGATTTTTAAAACACAATTCGGCATATTTATGTGTAATATTAACATTGAGAGCTTAAGAAAATTATAGCCCAATTAGTGGCGTTGAAGTGTAGAGCCGTTGCAATTATATCCGTGGTGTGCGTGCATCTGAGCATCTGTAATTTTCGTAGTGGGATATTTTTCAGTGATGTCTGCAAGACGACAGAATAGGAGTTTTCCCTTTTTACTGCAGCCCCCCCCCCCCACACACACAGATTACATCGACTTTGACAACCACTCGTGGACAAGAGTCCTTCTGTGGGAGCCCAGGAGTCCAATGTGGGGGGAAAAAAGACACAGTGAAGAGGGTAAGCGGCAGGATCTCATTTTATCTGCATCACCTGTCCCCCGAGGGAGCGCAGCTCAATGCCAAGAGGGACCCCCCCACCCCCCGACTCCTGATTTCTCCTACGGACGGACGGGACAGCGCAGTGAGCGAGCACCTGTCCTCCCCAGGGCAGGTGCAGCTCATTTAAGCAGAATGAATGCTACTCCTCCCCAGGCTCTCCCAGGTCACTGAAGCCTCACTTTACCAGGCCAGCATTCCCCTGCTATCCAAGCCGGATAAGCTACTCCAAGAAGGGAAAATTACAGCTTAACAGGGTAAAGGGAGCTCATCTTCCTGGGAGAAGTTCAGAATTAGTAGCATGACTCACTAAAACTGGGGCCAAGTAAGGCGTTTTCCTTTCCCCTCGGGCACTTGAGGAGTGTCACAGCCGAGCCTCCGGGAGGGAGGCCCATATGGAGAACAGGCGGCCTGCACCTCCCGGCCTCCACCCCGGGGCCCCCGACGTGGCTCCGCCCGGTGTCCGCCTCCTGACCAGGAGCTCCAAGCGTCGTCCACCGGCCGCCTCCTGACCCCGAGGCAGCAACGGGTACGGGAAAGGAGGCGGCCGCCCCTTCGACCACAGTCAGTTCATAATTCATCTGCTCAAGTGATTGAGAGCCGGGGGTACACACGTCTCTCTCAGATTCTGTTAGGCTCCCGGACAGCCCCGTGAAAATGTCGTTCTAATAAACTCTACCCTGACCGGCTTCAAAACACACACACACACACGAATGAGCTTCATTATCAGCGAACTGCAGGCTCTGCCCGCGTCCCTGGAGCAGGTGACAGTTTGATTTTCTAAGTGGCTTACTGATACTCTGCATTGATGTAGCACCATTCAAACCAGCCCTCCAAGTGCTCTACAGAGCGCTAATTAATGACGGCTCCCTAACACCCCACGGAGGCCGGGCTGTTTTGCAGCGACCCTTTTAGAGATGAAATTTCCGGGGGTTAAGGGGGTGGATAAAAGTCACACACTTCAAAGGCAGTCGCGGAGCTGTGAAAAGTGTTCGCAATTTGCATCTATCCGTTTCCGGCGCTATCACCCGGGACGCGTTTCCCTCTGCGTGTTAATAGCCCAAATCGTCGGCAGGTTGTGCCTTGATTTTTGTGTGTGTGTGTTTTTTTTTGAGTTTTTTAAAGCAAAAGTAGTGTAAGGACGGTAAAAATGCAATTAGCATGGCTGACCGTGCAGGGAAAGCTAAATGACGCAGTTTTGACAGTTAGGACCCAAATCTTCTGTTTTGTTCCACAAGATACTCGGAGGTGAGTCTACTCATCCCCAGAGAAGACTAACTCTAATGTGTCATCGCATTAATTACAGCCTGGTGGCAGGCAGCACTTATTGAAGACCACAAACCAATATTCACATGATGTTTCTGCAAAGGAATCTTCGGATCCTGGCGTGGAAAAGTTTGAGACGAGATGAGAGGCCGCAGAAACGTTTCTGATTCTTATGCAATTGGTGCCGGAGGGGGAAATGCACGCGAGCCTCTCCAAATGGTGGTGAAATATGAACACAATTTCTTTACCCCCCAGTAAATTTCCATAGTCATTTCTCTCAATTCCCTTCCCGTCATGGAAATCCTTTGATTTGCGGGCGTGTGTTGGGCAGAGCCAAGAATAGAGGCTCCCAGAAACTGTGTGGATTTTAACAAACTTCAAAGCTCGGAACATATGGCCGCTGTTGATTGAATTTATCTAGCACAACAAGAAACTCAGATTTCCTTCAGCAAGGAACACGCGGCAGCCTCACTCTACGGGAAGCCATTAGCTAGGACTCGAAAGCCTGACGGAGCCCGGGAGATGCAAATAACAACAATATAATTAAACTGTCAGATGTGATAGAGAAATTTATGTGAAGATGCATGTAGGCCCCAGTCTTCTTTATGTCTTCCCCCACCCCTGTTTTTAAGGCAACATCAAAACAGTGACTTCTGAAAATATTTATAGCCTGTCAAGAGGAGAGACGAGAAGCTATGTGGCTGTGCCCCGAGGGGAGGGCCGGTTTCCAAGCGCCACGGATGGAAATGCCGTCGCATCTTTCTGTTTGGTGGGACGCGGCTGCTACGCTGATACGTTTATTGGTGTTAAAAACATAATTATCTAAAAGCCACCGGCGTTAAAAACACCGGCGCATTTTCGTAATATAATTATGGGTACGGGATTATCTTTAATAGAGGAGGCATGAGTCTTAATACAAGGGTTGCTTTTTTACGTGGAGAAAAAAAAAACACACAACACAGCACAATAACAGCAAAATGATTTAGGAGGAGGTGTGATGTGGTTATTGGGAGGCAGTGCCAAAAGAAAAGAGATCCTTGCAGGGGCGTATTGCTGTTCTGCCAAGATGCACAAAAATTAGAACGTGTCCGCGTTTTCATGGTCGCAGGTACGCACACGGACACGAAATGCTTCCTCTCCTGGTTTTCACTTGGATGCACTGAGACTATCTTCCATGCGAAGCG
The DNA here is from genome assembly GCF_964146895.1 of Miniopterus schreibersii. Classification (NCBI taxonomy): domain Eukaryota; kingdom Metazoa; phylum Chordata; class Mammalia; order Chiroptera; family Miniopteridae; genus Miniopterus; species Miniopterus schreibersii. Next base: position 2,291,927 of record NC_138123.1, read on the forward strand.
GTTAGATATCTTTGTAAGCAAACAAAACCGCAATAAACAGTGACCAAGGTACATCATTCGAAACTGAGTTAATATAACAGGGAATGTGAATATTATGAAAAGAGGGACTTCTACCTAATGAGTGGGCATTAGGGACTGGTCGTCCGTCCAAGGAGAGAGAGAGGACTCGGGTGACGGGGGCGGCTTGAATGACAATAAATGCAGAGAGGGAAGAGGCCTGTGCATAACTGTGACTATGGTGTTTATTTTAAAAGAGAAAGCTATTTTGTGGACCCAAGAGAAGTGTTTATTTCAGCAAACTGAACTGCTTTCTGGTATGAAAGTTTGTATTACTAGGTTTATGTAAAAAAACCAAACAGTACTCTCAGTGTAGGAGAGAGCCGGCAATTGTGGGGGTCCCCTCACGGTTATATGACCCCTCGTGTTACAGGCCTTCGGTGCCAAAAACGGAAACGTGCCGACTGTTTCCCACCGAGTGACCCCAGTCGCACTGTCCGGGTCACTCCTGTCACTGCTCACAGGAGGAAAAAGCTGTTCCTTCAGTGGGACCTGGGGCCCATCTGCTCAAATGCAGAGCGTGCTCTGCTCTGGGGCACGTCCGCCAGGCTGCCCACGAACTGAACATGGACATGGGGACACAGAGGATATTCAACTGGTGTCCTTGAAGGTAACGCGGGAGACTAGAGAGAGTGATCCCTAAGGCTGGCCATCCAGAAACGCGCCCCTAAGTAAAAGCATACACCCGGAGAGCTCCCTCCTTTTCATCTAGGTGGTCAGTCCGGTGGTGCTGAGCTTGGACGTCCCCCTCCGGGAGCTCCAGGGAAGCAGGGAACGGAGCCTGAGAAGGACCCACAGCTGATTTTGAGGGACGCGACTGCTCCTTATGTCTGAAGGGTGTTCACGGGAAACAGGGACCATAATTACCAGTAAACATAATTAGAAATAATGGTGTGCAATTAAGAAAAATGCAGTCACAACACTGCAAGTTCCCCGCGCTGGTGGCGTCTATGGAACTGTGACACCGCTTTCCAAAGCAGCTGGGGGGGGGGGGGTCCCGTTCCCCGAAGCGCAATGCCCTGGACGCCGGAATCGGCTTCCGTCACTGACCCCATGTGTCGCTCTGAACCAGGGGCTTGGACAGAAGCAGCAAGTACCGGGGTTTCTGTTCTCAACTCCTGGGGATCCGGGTGTGCACGGCCTCCCGGTCGGCGCCTGCCTCTGGGCGTGGGGCTCTGCGGTCCCTGCTGAAGGCGGGGGGGGGGGGGGGGGGGGGGGACACGGGACACTGACGGCGGCCACAGCCCTGAGGGCAGTTAGAGCCTTTAGACTCCCTTCTGCCGCCTCACAGGCCCGGGGAGCCCCTTTCAGAAACAGATGGGGGCTAAGGAGCCATCTTTTCCCAGGCGAGAGGCGGGCAAACATGGGCGACTGCTCGGGCTTCGAGATTCCGGAGTGGTGCCCACGGCGAGGCAGGGGAAAGAGCAGGATCGAGGCTTGTTGGGGAGGCCTCGGGGGGCCAAGTGGGAAACTGAGCCAAAGGATAGGAACCTTTTCACGAGGATGTCAGACGACCGGTTTGGATACTTCGCCAGGTCATCCAAGAGCTGGCTCAGTGGGATGCGTTAGCTCAACAGAAAAACCGCCTCGGCTAAGTCCAGCTCCGGGCTCCGTGACTCCCCCTGTGGAACGGGGCTATTTCCTACTGTGACCTTGTAGGGTGAGTGCTTCCTGTGTCTCCCACCCCGTCTGTTTCTGTGAGTCTAGACACAGTCACAGGTGTGGGACCTCTCGCTACAGGATTGTTGGCCGTGAAGCTTCTAGACCACCTGTGCCCAACCTACGCTGCAAGATGCGGAGGGCGGAGGGCGCCCGTGTCTTCCACTCCTTCCTGCTTTCCTGAGTTTTGCCCCGGTAGACCCGACATCTACACCACAGGCCGTTCATGGTGTTAGATCCACGGACACTTCGCAGGACAGGTTGGGCGGGGAGATACCTCATTAAGGAAGGAGTGTAGGCTCGTGGGTAATTCAAGAGCGTTGAATCCTACAGAAAACAAGAGGGACTCGGGAAATGGACGTCATTAACTCAGCGTAACACTCACCGTTTCACCTGGCCCGTGTTATAAGCGACATTCGTGCCAATACAGTAGCATTTTCCAAGGAAAAATGATGCCTGAAGTTTCAACTCGGCGATTTCTCTTTTCCTCCGGTCCCTGTGCCCTGTTGGCGCCTGCTAATTTCTGCCTCTAGTTCAGCTGTCAGCCAAAGCGGGCATTAAGAAGTAGGGCTGAAAATCAGCTCCTCTGATCAAAATGTTATTAAAGTCATTTAAAATATTACACACAGAGGCATAAATTACTGTTATCTGTTTCTAATTAGAAGTTAATTATCTGCCACAAATTAGAAACGAATGACACGCTCTTAAATGAGGGTAGAAATATAGAGTCACACTAGATAAGAAATACGAACAGGCCAGGAAAAAAAAAAAGGACTTAAATGAAAAAAAAGAGAGAATCGAGATGATCTCAGGTACATTAAAGAAAGCACGTTTGAGACAGAAGTAATCTTCACTTCAAAAAATCGCGAAAACGGAAAGTGGGGAGAGAAATTAAACCACTCCCATACGGCAGGACGCCTGTATTAAAGGCGAGTATTCAAAATAAGTATGTATTAGAAGCGAGTATTCAAAATAAGTATGTCGTAAAGCTGAAGACGTGAAACGCCGCGACACTGGCGCCTTGGCTTTAAGCGGGATGCTGACCGGACTGGAGCCCGAGGCACAGGAGTGAACACGGCGTGTCTCCCACGCGGGCTGTCGGGATGATAAACCCGCAGACGCTGCGGGTCAGCTTGCGCGCGGACAGCTGGTTCCTCCTCATCAGCCTGCGTGTCCCGTGACTGTCCCTGTGACTGTCCCTGTCTGGCCGCCCGGCCGTGGGAGCAGCAGGCTGTGGCGCTTCGGGACTTAGCCTGACTCCAGTCGGTCGCAGTGGCCTGTCCACAGCTGGCCAGCTGTCGCGGACACGGAGACACCGTTTGTCCCCGCGGGTTCCTTCCACAGGGGAGAAACATTACGCTATGCCATTCTGCTCTAGGAATACTCTAAAGATTTTTTTTTTAAATTTATCATTTTCTTTCCCCCTGTGACCCCCCTCTCCCCCCCCCCGCAGCCCAGGCCTTCCCCACGCCAGTGCCTGTGTCCACGGGTCACGCACACGCGCATGCAAGTTCTTTGGTTCATCTCCACCCTCCCGCCTCCCCTCTGAGATCCCCCCGTCTGCTCCGTGCTTGTGTGTCTCTGGATCTGTTTTGTTCACCGGTTTATTCTGTTCGTTAGATTCCGCAGGTGGGTGAGACCAGGTGGTGCCCGTCTTTCGCCCGCTGGCGCATTTTGCTCAGGATCATTCTTTCCAGGCCCCTCCCTGGCGCCCCAAAGGGTCAGGGCCCCTCCTTTTCGCAGCTGCGCGGTGTTTTAACGGCACGGACCACGCCTGTGCAGCGGGGAGCCCGAGGGGCGGGGTGCCGGGGACCCTTTCCCAGCTGGCCCCGGGGCCCTGGCAGGGGGCAGAGGTCCTTGAGCTTTTGAGAGCTGGGCTGAGGTCACTGACCGTAAGACTCCAGGCCCTGCCTGCGGGGTTAAGTCCTGTTTCGTGCGGTCGTTATCAGGACATATTTGGAAATACAAAAATCACGTCAAAGGAGCTGAAGTGATCGGTTCCAACGTTTGTGACAAAGGCCGAGGTTGTGGCAGAGGCCGAGTCTTTGTCAGGGCCCCCCACGCTCGGGACTCCTAGGCGGTCCCACCGCGCAGGCCCGGGGACAGAGCGAGACTCCACCACCAGCCGCCCGGGTTTCCAAGCGCAGCAAACAAAAGAGCAGGAGATTTAAAAACATTCTGATGACTTGGCCAAACGTAATTCTGTATTTTGTCTAAGGATGTTTTCCCTTTTCTGGATATTTAAACGTCTCTTTCTGAACTCTACTAATAAAACGCGGACGATGGGTTTCCTTTTCTACGGGTTTCCTCTGTCTCCTATCCCCGGAGGCACACGCTGTATTATTAGTCAAAAGTCTTTTGATTAAGGCAAGAAGCAGTTTTCACAGAAGAACTCCACAAAGGCTGTCAGCGAAAAACAATGTGCATTTCCCAAATCTTAAGAACAGGCTTCCAGTAGCTTTCCAGTGAGCACAGAGTGGGTCTAGTTTTTAAAGCTTAAATGCTCGGCTCTGCATTTGTTCCAGTTTCGTTGAAAATTAAAGAGGGGAGACCCCTTGTGCCTCACACTGAGGGAAAGGGCGACTGTCCCACCGTTTATATAGAAAGATTACTGAGGTTAGTAAACAATAGAAAAGCCATCACTTCTCCCTGCTCCTTGATTAACATTTCATTAAAATTGAGCTGATTCAACGAGTAATCTTATTTATAATGTTGAATAATTTAAATTGACTTATACCATTAAAAACTGCATGACACATCTAAAAATTTTCTTTTGAAGGACTTCAAATGCCAAACGGGTCTAATTTATCACCCTTACGTGTCTTTTCAGTTAATAAACCAACCCTCGGACATTAAATTCCGAGTGTTGCAATTCTGTGGACAACGCCAGACACTGTTTTTCCTCCTTCGACATCAAACAAGAAACAGAAAAGCCGTCTCCGAGCTCCAGGTGACGTCCCGAGCTCCCCTCTCGCCCGCGGTGTGCGGCCTGCTCCCACTCAGCCTCCCCCCTCTCGCGCGGCGATATCCGAGTTACGCGTTCGATATTCGTTTTCATCTTTAGATTTAAGACTTTATCTTTGCAAGACTGGAAGGTTCCTAACGCAACCAGCGGGCAAGTTCTACCATCCCGGCTGGATGGCGGGTGGGCTTAAAGATCGGAGCTGCTCGGACATAGATTTTTGTATCAGGACACAGGGCGTGGAGACCATGAGTCAGGACGGTCCCACCTACCCAGAGATGTGTACTCATTTTTTTTTTTAACACCTCCTGTGTACACAGTGAATCCTAATCCATTTCCTTCCACTCAGATGGGTTTTGCAGTGTTTCCTGTCTCCTGTTTTTTAACTTTATTTTTTATTGTTGACGCTCTGACAGATGTCCTCGGTTACCCCCCTTGCCCACCTCCACCCTGCCTGTGTCCGCGGGCTGCGCACGTATGTTCTTCAGCTGATCCCGTCACCCCCCTTGGTCCAGTCGCCCCACCCCTTCCCCTCTGACAGCTGTCAGTCTGCTCCGTGCGTCTGTGTCTCTGGTTCCAGTTTGTTCCTCAGTTTATTTTATCCTGGTTCCTGTTTAAAGTTGCCAGACTCGATTGGATCCCATCGATCTCTTTACACGCCCCTGAAATTTAATAGCATCATATCGGTGACATATTACATTTTAATGCCATTCCATTTCAATCTTGCATTTCCATTCCGCATCCTCGTAGCTGCATGACCTTGGGCAATTATTTCATTTCTCTCAGCCTCATTTTCATCGTATGTAAAATGAAGATGGTAACAGAACAGGCTCGGGAAACTGCTGTGAGCATTAAATGAGACAATAGAGCTCAGAGGCTGACAGATAATAATTTCAGCTAAAATGGCTATTACAAAAACGCCGCCACTGACTTTGATGTTAATGCAAGGACTCTGAGTTTCCTTTCCTAATGAAGGGACGAGCTTCGTGGCCGTGGGTTTGCACACAGAGTCAGGTGTTCCTGAGGTCAACAACACATCTGTAATAAGTTTCATCCAGCATCTGGGATTTTTAGTTATAACGAATATGAGCACCTTGCTAGGTCAGACTGACAGACAGTTGAAGATCTCGTTATTACAACTGTGTCATAGACATGGTCCTCTCTCGTGCATAGTATGCGGATAATGCACCTAAAATCACTTTGTTTGCCAGCCGGTGTGGCTCAGCGGTTGAGCACCACCCTAGGATCCAGGAGATTGTGGTTCGACTCCCAGTCAGGGCACAGGCCCGGGTTTCAGGCTTGATCCCCAGCAGGGAGTGTGTGGGAGGCAGCCGCTCAATGACTCTCATCATTGATGTTTCTCTCTCCCCCCCCCTTCCTCTCTCTGAAATCAATTTAAAAAAAAGAATATAAAAAATAAAATTACCTTGTTCTTTATAAACACTGGCAGTGTTTTAAGTTTCATTCCACTTTTTAAAATAAAAAAATTGTATCTACCATTAGGGAGCCTAATTTAATTATTAGATGGTGAAATATGTTGCTAAAATAACTCATTGTTAAAATAAATTTTTAGCAAGAAACCCAAATCAGAAGTAATATATAAAATTAGCTCCAGATTCTAAGGTGACATTTTTCGGCGGGAGTTGTGGGGAGGAGTCTCGGGGCCAAGTATTAGCTCATGTTTGTTTTCTACTTAGAAGTACGGAGAAGATAGTCAGGGTTTAATAACGCAGCGGCTGTGGGAGCAATTGTTGGGTGAATGACATTTGGGATGGCTGTGCTCGCTCTTCCCCCTGGTCCATACCCACCCCCTCCTGCCATTTGAAACAGTGGTTAAATCATTCAGAGCAAATACAACAGCCTTGTTTGGCCTTTACAATGTCAAGTGATTTTATACGTCAAGAGACTAATGAGATTAACAGTTTCCTACAATTTATTCTTCGTACGGCGCATTCGGTACTTGAATCGGCTTCATTAATTATGCATCCAACACTCAAGAAAAAGATAAGATATCCGGGAAAAGGCTTGATATTTGCTCTAAAAACTCTCACTCACTCAGTGTTGAGTCCAACTGAAGCCTGTCCCGAGGCCTAGTAAGACCGGGTGGGGTAGGCGCACTGACGCTAACGGGATCCTGTTTATAACAACGGCATAAACTACCTTCTCCAGTCTGCTCACTTTAATTGACACTGAGACTCTGTGGCTGTGTGCCCATTGCTCCTATTTCATCCCCATATGCGTGGATATGTTCCAGTATTTCTCCTTGCCCTACAAGGAAAGCCAATGCAGTCGTGTGTGTGTGTGTGTTGGATGTGGTATAATTTACACACACCCCTTCAAACGTCAGTATCTGAAGGTTTGGGACATTTCTGTATAATATTAAGTCCATTATTGGCTGATTATCAGTAGTGCTGATATTCTATGAGAAAGCCTTGAGTTACATTAACTTGACATCAACCTGGTGTAGGAAATACCTCTCTTTCTCGGGTTCGAGTGACTTTGCATACAAGATATCATCAGAAATTTAGGTAAGCTCATTACTTTTAAATATGTTAATAAAGAACATTTGTTGTTATTTAAATTTCAAAAAAAGACAGAGGTACAAAAGCTATAGAGGGCAATTTTATGTTTACTTTTCATAGGAAGGGGCGATATTGGCGTTCCCTCCATTTTTAGGCAACTGTCAAGTTTTGATTCTTTAAAAATAACTTAGTAAGAAGTATCTGACAGATGTTATACTTGTAAGATCGGTAGCAAGCGTGTATTTTCCCTCTTTGCTTTGTTTCTTTTTTTGTTTTGCCATTAGAGAACGTGAGCGCCCGCCACGCGTTTCAAGGGCCCAATTTTGCCCAAATAAATGTATTAAATCAGCTGGGAGAGAGCCCAGTGGAAGCGAGCACTTGGTCGCCTCTGTGGGGATCAGCCCCCCCACTGAGCCTTTATGGGGGAACAGCTGTTTAAGGAAGAATGGAAAATAGAACAGACACAAAGTCAAAAGACAAATGTGCAGACTCCTGCCTTTAATCGTGTTCGAGGGTTTAGCAAGCCATTCACTTTAGTGCTGTGGGACTGCTGAAAGGAAGCTTTAAAAAGAAAAAGCTGTGGCTCTCCAGGGACTAAGATGCTGAAGGGTCCAGAAAGTTTGTTACTGGAGAGGACCCTCGAGCATGGAAGGTCACGGCCAAGGGGAGAGAGACACGGAAACGGCCATGGGCTCCGCCCGGCGAGCTGGCGGCTACGGCAGGGAATGAGGAGACGCTGGTAAGTCGCTGGCGTTTTAAATATTAGGAAAGACGCTGCACGTCTTCACAGCCCACCTCAAGTTTTCTATTATATTTAATAAGGTCAGTTGCCTTCGTGCAAATAAATGATCACTGTTACTCAGTTTTGGTCCTGGGGTTGTCATCAAATTTTACACTTATTATCTGGCGTTCTCTTAGTATCCGTAGCTTTTATTAAATTACATTTATTGGGGTGACAGTGGTTAATATGATATCGGTTTCAGGTGTGGGTTTCTATGTTACAAGATCTGTATGTTGCTCTGTGTGTCCACCGTGAACAGTCCTATCTTCTCCCGTCACCATATATGAGACCCCTTTGCAGCTTTTTAAAAAATGGAAAAAAGAGACCTGGTTTTCCTTAACTTTAAATCTGCCGTTCACACAATGAAGGGAGAAATTACATCAAGGTTTGATTAATTAGCCATGAAGATGGCTGGTCTCAAATCTTCGTGTGTGAGTTTTCTTGGAGCCAAGTCAAGTCGCAGGAAATGAAGGCTCTGGACGCGGGGATGAGCCTGGGATGGAGGCCACCAACGGAAAAGCTTCGGACCGCAGTCCGTAAGGGGGGGGGCGAGCCGCAGGTGAAAGTGGAAACTTGTGTCCCCCCGCCAGGATGAACGAGAAGCCACGGGACAGACGTGGAAACAGCTGACCTCACGCCTGCTACGTGGCAGGTGTTTTACCTGCAGGTGAATGCCAACGACTATTTAGCTTCTGTTTTCTTGAACTACTTGCATGGATCATATGAAAATATTTGGTTTCACACGTGTCAGGTTTATATTCTTCTATTTGAAGGCAATTCTTTCTTGGGGGGGGGCCTATGTATTATTCCTAAACTGGGTCAAGAATGGCAACTTCCAATAAGTTGAAATATGTTCCCCTTTTGATGCCAAGCAACAGCTGACATGCACTTTTATAAATAGGCGGTATTTTAAATATGAAAATTCGTGGCTTTGTAGTAGATGAAATTGGAATCTTAATGTTTTAGAAGCAGCTTCTTTTTCCATTTATATTAGAACAGTAGGCAAGAAATTGTTATTAAATTCCTCCAGTGTATCTGATATTTAGCACATGTGAACATTCATAACTTGTTCCTTTAACTATTCTGTAGTCTTTTATGCATATAGATTAAGCTCTTAACTACATAAAAAGATAACTATTTTAATAACAATAATGTATGAGTTGATACTTTTCTTGACTATGCAGCAGAATTTTTTTAAAAAGGAAGTGATTTAAAACCTTTAATAAAAAATTATATCTGGATTTAATATTCCTTTGCTTGTGTTCTGGTAATTACATTCATTAGAGTTTTAATTTCAAGCAGTATTGCCTAGATAAAATTAAGTAACCATTTTCTGTAGTATCGGTTTATATACTGAATATCCTTGGCTTTTACCCTTTATTTTTTGCAATCTCCATTCAATTATAATTATTTTTTTATTTCAGGCTTATCTGTATTGTAATAAAGCTGCGTGTACTTCAAAATCACAGAAAGCTGCTAGAGAGGGCGAAATATTTATTATGCATATGAAAATAAAGTTTGTATATTCATCAAAACTAACTGAATTTCAATTAGCTAAGAACTATGTCTTATTCATAACATTTAAATGAATATCCCTTGGGATACATAGGCCTTGAACAAGTAGCTCATTTAAATAAAGGTTTATATATCATTTGCCAGCTCCCGGACGGAGGGGAAGACTTCCCGGAGTGTGGGGTTCGAGTAGCCCGAAGAAGGGACCCCTGTGAATTCCACTTGCCTGCTTAAGATTTGTTTCAGGCTTTACAGTTATTTTCTCAGTGTCCTAAATATCATATTTTACTAGGAATGGGGACAAATTAAAATGCCCACTAAGAAGGTCATAGCCAAGTATTGTTAGAAATTATAAGTATGGCTGGCACAGGTTTATCAAAACCTAGATTTGGATGTAGGGGGGCAAGTGATGTTACAAAATCATTGGTTGCATTATGGGGGGAGGGGGGAGGTGAGCTCAGTACAACCAGATGACAGAGATAAGGCAGTTCATGGGAGGAAAATTATAACAGATTTCATTTAAATACATAGCCTTGGGCGTGATGGGGCACTGAGGGGCTAAACCGTGGTTAGAGTTGGGTAGAAATGCTGAAATTTAAGAGAAAAACGAGACGGGGGTAACGCTGTTTCCTTAGAAACATGAGTAAACACGAACTGCCCGTTTGTTAAGGGCTATTTATGTATTTACTGTGGAGGTGCCTTCACGAGAATAATCGCCCGCTTCCCAACCACGGTCCCCTTTCTTGTTAATGAACAGGAGGCAAAACAGGTCCTGCTGATGGCTCAGGGCGGAGGTAAGGAGACTCCCTCTGATCCTGAGCCTGCATCCCTCACCTGGTGGAGACGTCCTGAGGCAGTGAAGGGGCAGCTTTAAATTTTAGGCAGGTCTGCCTTTCAAATAGATTAATCATAATGAACAAAAGAGAGAGAACAATGGAGACAAATTTAAAAAGTGACCTGGTAGCGAGTGAACAGATGTATCCTGCGAATCATGACCCCATGGTATTTTTAAAAAAGAAATTATTCAGGATTCACCTAAACTCAGTCAACATTCGTTGACCAAGCATCTGTCTGTCTTCACAGCCCTGTACCTGCCTATAGACCTCAATTTTTATCTATGTCTATATCAACCAACACGTATTGTTTATTGCACTTCCTTCTAAACCACGTGCTTACTTGTTTTTTCCCCTCAGCTGATTCTGTTTTCCCCCCAAATAAACGCTTTTTCAGCTGACGTGCTGAGACAGTTCAGAGGAGGGAGGTGCGCCACTTTTACAGCTGTAACAGACTAGAAGAAACAGCTCGATTTAGCACATTGATTTTTACTTAGATGGGCCCCTTTTTACATGTTCTTTAATTTAAGACCAGCTTTGTAAAGGATTTACATTGGATTTGGGTTCCTCACCACGTGTCATCTCACAGAGGTACATATTTGTAAATTTACCTGGTTGCTTCCTAGTCTGCTTGTAATTTAATTTCTTTTCATTACGAAGCCTACTATATCTTATCCTAAAATTGGAGTTTACTATGACCCAGAAGGATAATATTCTGTTTATCTTGTGCATCATGCTCTCAACTAGTCACAAAAATCAATCGTATTGGTTGTTGTAGCAATTGTATTAGCATATTATTCAATGTTCTTGCTTAAATAGTTTTTATTGTTACCCCTACACATTGATTACGCACGTATCAAGTACTGTCCTTCTACTCTTAGTATTAAAATTCATTAAAATGTATCAGTTTGGGGAATAGGTTTTACGACATAAATTAAAAGGAAGCCTATTCTAAACAATACCCCTGTATCCCCACTTACTACGGAAAATCAATTCACAAAAGAATGGGTGAGTTCCTTAAGGGTAAACCGATTAACCACGAAGCGGACCACACCCCTTAAAACTTCTCAGAATTACAAAGATGCCAGGTATTTGGAAAATGATGCTTTTTACTGAGAGGGGGCGTCTCGGGGCTGGCAGGCTGGGGCATGGAGAGGTTTTTGATGCTATCTTGGCAACATCGGCTCTGAGGCATCTGTTTGACATCCACATGGGGACCCCGAGTGGGCTCTTATGTCGTCAGTGAGAGTCTTGGGGTCAGCGGAGAGGTGGGGGTGTTAAAATCCACGAGACAGAACGAGGTCCTGGAGGAGGGAGCACGTCGAGAAGGGCTCTGGGCGAAGTTCGGCAGCGTTTCGGTGAATAATGAAATCGGGGCAATCACAGCTATTTTCCATACAAATAAGAAAAATTCCCGTTTCCAGGAAAAGAAGAAATGAAGAAGCCCCGGGCGCTGGGTGCCCCTCGCTGGCCTCCGGGGCCATCTCCTTTCCATTTCTGTGGCGTCCGGGGCTCTCCTCCTCGGGGGCAGTTGTGTCGTGTCTAACGAGTGTGATTTCCGTGTCTTTAACGTCCCACTTCTGTAATCAGTCTCCTGTGACTTTTTCAATTTCAATTGAGGTCACTGTGGTCTGGCTCCCATCCAGTTGGCTACAAAAGCCTCCTGCATCCTTTCAATGCAAGTCTAACACGTCGAATATACCAGCTCTTTGGCTTTTAAGGGAAAAAGAGTGTATGTGTTGAACCGACCTGGGCTATTCTTTCTCATTTGCAAAAATTTGATGACAAATTCCAAATCATGAATGATCCGATTTGGTCTTGGCTTATTTTCACATGTTTTACTTCCCAACGTTAATGAGGTCTTAGACCCATAATAGAAACTATTTCAGGGTCTGTAAAGAAAAATCGCATTTCGTTATTTAAAAATAAATAATTTTACTCCCTTTTATGTGTTGCTGTGGACATGACTCAGTCCTTCCAATGGATACCAGTCCTCATTCAGCTCCAATTGCCCTGGCAAGGCTGGTATAGTCTCAGAACTAACAATCAGAAGCATCTCGTTAGTTTTCCAAAGAGCCCAGGTGGAAGATGTTTAATATGTTGGAATGCTTTTCCCAAAATAGTGGTCATAAAGGCAATTAAACCTGCCTAAGTTAAGCAATCCTTTCTCTCTGCAAGTTTCTTATGTCAAGTAGAAATTTCTTAAGTCAATTCATAAAGGATTAGATACCTGTTGAATTACCTTTCTCAGGAGCTAGAGGAAAGTCGGGTGACTGTCTTTTTATTTATGAATCAAAACCTGTAAACAGGGTTTTATTCATTTTTATTGTCCGGGGAAATTTTCTGACTTGCAGAGATTTTTATAGACAGTTACGAAAAGTAGTGCTAAGAGAAACCGTAAGCATGAAACAGCGTCGCACATACTTGAAGATTCAAGGTGAAGTCTGACGGCACCATTCGAGGTCTGTGGGATCCCAAGTGAGCTGCTCGACCGCTCCAGACCCTCCTTTGCTCTTATCTATAAAATGTAAATAACAATACCTCCTACGCAGGGTTGTTGTAAGACTCGAGTTAGATCACATGTTAGGCAGTTAGGTAGAGGGCTTTGGGGTTCCTGGGCTAAGGCTGGATTGCTCCATTCAAACCAAAAAGGGCCATGTTTCTGTGTTTCACTCAGGTTCCCAGAGGCCTTACCTACGGAGTGCACAGGGCTGGAAGGGCCTGGGAGGTGGGAGACTGTTTATCACAAGGGCCTCTGGGGAGTCAACGAACGGAACTTGATTCCAAAGCCCAAAGCACATCCTTTACTGCTTCAGAATAAATTTAAAGCCGAAAGTGTGTTTTGATATGTATGAGTCAAAAAATATTTTTGAAACCAACCGTCTCCAAGATGCAGGCTTATCTTTCCCTCGTTTTACAGGAATAGAGTTGTAACTACTGTTGCTTAAAATAGGGGGCTGTTGGCTGAGGTCAGGGTATTTAACTCGGCTATAATTCCTCTCTAGAGCCTTTTCGGTTTCTGTTGTTGGCACGGTTGCCGATGTCCCCCCTCCCCCGCTTTGCCCACCTGCCCCCACCTGTGCCCCCTCCCTGGGCCCTCCCCACACTGCTCTGTCCCTGGGCTACGCACGCAGGCTCTTTACCGATCCCCCTCTGCCGTCCAAACAATGGCAAGAAGGAAGGTCAGTGTCCGATCAGGGCCCCTCCGAGAGACTAATGTTACGCCAAGTATTTCTCATATTCCATCTCATTTAATTTTCACAACAATGATGTTAGAGTAATACTTATTCTCGGCGTGAGGAAAGCAAGCGGAGGGTGAGAGGTGACAGGAGGCCCTCCTCGTGACCTGCAGACCGTGGGCTGCGAAGCAGGGGGCTGGTCTGTTTCCCTTGAAAGCCCTGTCCCTCCCTCCTCTCCCCTCTCAGTGGCGGCTTCTACACGGATGCAGTAACATGCTTTCTCCATTTCCTGCCCAAATATAAAACGCTTAAAAGATGATTTCTTAGATGTCCTTATTGGAACCATTTATGCATTTATATTTCACCAAATAAGTAGAGACCTAAAATTCAGCATGTTCTCAACCACTAAGCACTAAGATTCCAAACATACTTGTGTGGGAGTCGTTGGAAACTTGGAACAACTCCTCCCGGGGGAAAAGACTGCAACTCACAATTCGGATTTCTGGTCAGTCCCGAGAGCCGAGAGCGTAGCTGGGCGGACACAGTCCGGGAGCCGTACAACCAAACGCCACGCAGGTGGCTGTCCAGGTGGGAGACAGTTTCCCATATACCAACCGCAAAAGCCTGGGACTTGTCTTTTCCCCTCAGCCTAGCTCGGGGGCCCACCTCCGTCCCACCCCCGAGATTTGGTTGCAGACTCCAGCGCAAACATGACCATGAGCGGAGAGGGTCACAGGGTATCAGGGGAGCGGGTGCGGACAGAGAATTTCCTGCTGACACTTACACTCCGAGGCCTGATGGGTGTTTCTAAAATGTTCTAGTCAAAGACAATGATTGTAAAAATGTGAATATATCCCAGAGGGTAAGCGTCAAAGATTTCAAATAAAAATATTTGCTCCCACCGCAGTGGCCCCAGCCCTCCTTCGGGAAGGGCCAGGCTCGCTGTCAGTGATACGTTCACAGGGAGGGGACTGCGGGGGGCCATTTACCTATGTTGGGAGCATCTGTCTATTTTATTAGTACCTGGGGGCTGGGTCAAGTAAAGCAATTTTATCAGAGGTAACAGAATTTAGTTATTTTCTACCCAAGGAACGTATCGAGGCAATAGGTATATAAAATAGATGAGAAGCTACTCAAAATGGAAAAAAAAAAAAATTACCCTGAAGATGAGAGAAAACAGCCTTCTTGGTTGCCAAGTAGTTTTAAGTGCTATGGAATGAAGGACATCGGAGGCATTTGCTTTACGTGGAACAGCTGCCGGCGGAGATGGAGCTCGGTGGTCCTTGTGGCGGGGGAGGGAGAGTCAAAATGACCCTAATAACCGAAAGGAAGGGGCTGCGTAGCCCCACCTGCCACGGCGGAAACAGTCTGCAAAATCGGATCACTCACACGCCCGCCAATCTCTTTTTACGGAAATTACGTTTAGGAGTTTGGTGACACACGGAAAGCACCGTCCGAGCCTGGACCTCTCTTCAAGATTTAATGTAAAGTTAAATTAGCCTATCGGAGATTCTTCATCTGTTCAAATTGGTTCACTTAAGACGCTGTAAAAGGCTTTATTACAGAACATTTCTGTGAGGTTTAAGTTGTTGGACGGACTGTGTAACTCATTACCCTGCCTGCGGCCACACTTTCAAATAACAGCTAGGAAAGGCCAGAGCCCACTGTCACGATTTAACACACATCACTGGGGGGAATGGCATCTGGCGACACCCCTGAAAGTGCTGCTGAATTATTACACTTCATCAGGGAAGCCAGGATTCTGAAACTATTTTTATAACGTTCGGGTGGCTTTTATATAATTTCTTATTTTGCATTTATATTAAAAGGGTATTGTTTCTCACCTCCCCCCCCCCCCTTATTCTGATCAATCCTATGACTTATTTGAAATTGTAACCTTGGGGTTAAAAACTCAGGTTTTTAAGTGGTAAGTATCCGTGTCCTACTAAGCAGGTGCCAGCGCTCCCTTCTTTTTATCGCTGAATAACATTCCCCTGGAGGGTGCATCGCATGCTGTTTACTTATCACTCGGTGGACACTGGGCCGCTTCCGCTTTTGCGAGCACGAGTAACACGCCTGTCAACAGTTGTGCGCACGATTCGGTCGCACGTCCGTGTGCACGTCTCTGGGGCCCAGGACTACGCGGCGGGTTTCCGGGCGGCATGGTCACCCCACATTTCACATCCTGAGCAACTGCCAGAGAGTCTTCCAATGTGGCCGCTTGAAAAGAAGGCGCTTCTGATAGTTTAGAAGTAACGCTGCGTCTGCAAGATAAGTCGGCGGAGCTCAGTGGAAATTAATCGGGGGAAGGGGAACAAAGCGGATCTGGTCCCAGCTCGGCCTCTAATTAGTGGTTTGACCTTAAGCGACTCATTTGCATTCTCTTAGACCCCGGTTCCTTCATTTGTGAAAGTGTTCCTTCCGGCGAGCACAGCTCTCGGATGTAATTACAGCTTCTTTACTTTTGTTTTTCAGTGTCCTTTCCTTTACATTTGCTGCGAGGCCTAGTTTTTGTGGTTGTTTTTTCTTCCATGGGCCTTGGATTAAAAACTTCTCGGTCATTAGGCACCACAGAGACTTCTGGTCACGCGTAGTCACAAAACACGATCTGGACCCGGCAACCAACTGCCGTTCTTACGTAATAACCCGAACCCTGAGTCTGATGTCAACGGGAGGCTGTTGTTGCTGGTTCCTCAAGGGCTGGAGGTCAAGGGGAGGGAGGGGGAGGGAGGGGAAGGGAGAGGGAACAAAGCTCGACCCGTCGTGGCCTGAATGAAGCTCTGGCTCGGACAGAGCCTCGGAGGTTTAAAACTAACAGTTTTCCCTGGCGACTCGTGGTCAGTTAGATTAGTAGTCCTGGATGGGTCTGGGCAACCTGAGCAAGAGAACTGCTTGTAACTGGAGGTGTGATTTACTCTTGATTCAATAAGCTGTTTGTTTGTTTATAAAACACTAAATAAACACAACTCTCCCCATCTGCCCACCGTGGAAAAAATAGGCGGCACCGAGGCCCTGGGGCTTCCCTTTCAGAACTGGAAGGTGAGGAAATGCACCGGGCGGAGTCTAGAATCTAGAATCGCCTGGGCATTTACCGCACGGTTCCTTGTGCAACGCAGGAGGGTTGATTTAGCTGAAAGGGCCCTATTGCTTTGGGGTATTATTTTTTAACTTCATTTCACCACTTATATCCGTTTTTAAAATAAAATAAAATAAAAATAGGTTCTTTTAATAATCTTTTGGAATAATAAAGTTAGTGTGACCCCCCCCACCCCACCCCAAGTCCCATTTTGGAACCGGAACATGGCCTTTCTCCGATTCTCGGGGCCAGTCTCCCCGGGACGACCTACGCCGGCCGGCGGGCCAACAAGTCAGCGTGGGACACTTGTTCTCAGCACTGGAGCGCGCAGCCCTCCGGAGAGGAGGCGACGCAGAATGACTCCCAGATGCCCGCGACCTGGGAGAAGTGACTTTGCGGCAGATGCTGCTTCTAAATCTGGAAGAGGCTTGTTTAGACCCAGCGGCACACTCAGATTTCCCACATCCAGTGACAGCCGCCGTCCCTGCCGGGAGCGCACCGAGCGCTGACCGCCCCCCACGGCTGGGCTTCTGACTCAGCCAAGCCCCCGCGCCCCCACGGCCCCGGAACCAAGGTCGCGGCGCCCTCTGCGAAGGCCGCGTGCAGGCTTGGCGTCCCCCGGCCTGGCGGGCCGCCCTCCGGGAACCGCTCCCTGCTCAGGGCTGCCAAGCCCCCCGTGCCACCCCCACCAGGCGCTGCAGCCGGCGATGCTCCCGAAGGCAGGCAGGCAGCCTGCTCCCTGCCAGCCCTGCCCCCGGCTGTGGCGCTGACGGCTCAGCTCGGCAGGGGCTGTTTCTCCCGGCGCAGGAGGGAAACAGCGGCTCCCCTCCGGCGCTAGACTTGGGGGTGGGTGCCCCCCACCACGCCCCGCTGTTCACCGTGTCGGAGGCAGGCCCAGCGAGACGTCCAACCTCAACAGGGAGCCCTTTCCCGAAGCCGCCCCTCCAACTGGCACTGAGCGTGCCCACGTTTCTCCTGCCACGGGGCGGGGGGGGGGGTCCCTGCGATGGCCCTGGGGTCTAACTCAGCTGCCTTCTCACTCTGGCACCTACGAGACAATTCCTAGGAACCGTAACGGGGGAGAGATCGGGGTCTCCTTTTCCTCGGGGGGCGCACGGGCCTGTATGAAAATCGGCTCTTCCCAAGTTCCACGTCCAAGAAAAATAGAAGGAACGTGGGCCGCGTGAAGGAAATAAAAAGTGGCGAAGAATTATTCCTAGTAGGTCAGCTGTCGGTGTCAAAATCGGTTTAGGATTTCACGACACCTGGAGAGGGGTCAGAGCCCGCCTGGGTATGTGGTGCTCTGTGCGGGCTTGAGGTTTTCTACCCGGGTCTCAAGTTCAAGGGAAAGAGATGCTTCGAAAGGTGGGAAAGGCGTTGTGAGGACTCCCTGCCATAAAACCGAGAGAGGACCCCTGTGTGCCTGAGCTGCCAGTCAGCTTTTACTAAAACGTTCCGGCAGGGCTGTCAGACGTGTCATCGGTAACAGTTCCGCGTCTTAGAGGGGACGGGGGTATTAAGAACTCTATTCTCAACGCTTGTCAGTCAGTGGTGTCATCCACCGCTCGCAACGAGGGGGAGCCCGGGTCTGAACGGTAACCCCGAGGCCTAAGGGAAGGGGAAGGGGGACGCGCCTTTTTTGAAGATCTGTTACATGTTTTGGTGTTTTCACATTTCAAATTCCCCACAACCTTACGGGACCAAGTTAATGGCCTTCCGGGGTCATAAGGGAGAACGGAGGCGTGAGCCTGGCCTGCCGCCTCTCCTGGGAAAGCCGGAGCTGGGTAACTGAGCACGCGGAGGGGTGCCCGAGACCCCTCGCTGGCAGCATCCTGACGCCGGGCACTGCTGAACGCGGCAGGCGGTTGGGCTGCGGTGGGCAGGGCCGCCACCGCCACCAACTCTATTAATTTATCCCCAACAGAAAATGATTATTAAAACCGTGATGTGTTTATTGTAAAGCCCCTGGGTGCGGGCACAAGAACATAAACAGCATTTACATATCTATTATCTAGTAACTGGCACTGCCTTTTGCCAGGCATTTGACACAATTAAGCAAATGCTTGACTGAACAGATGGGTCCTAGGAGGCTCCCTGAGGGCGCGTCTTCATTAGCTGTGCCAAGGGGGGCCGATGCTCCCCTCTGGCGTCCGCCTGCGACTTCCCATTGCCTTGCCTGGTTGCGAGCGGGTTCCTGTTGGTCCCGGGGGACTCGGCGTAAACGAATTGAGCTATTTCCCGTTCCTTCCACTTTTATCTCCCGTCTGAAATGGATCCCCAACAATAGTGGGTGACATCCCGTGATTGTTTCTCACGCTCATTTACTGGGAAGCGGCCTACTGGGGTTTTTAACTTGGTTCACCGGCGGCGGGAGGGTGGGCCCACATTTATGCCCTGGGACTGCTGTTCGTGTGCAACTAGATCCCATCAGCAAGCACCTGCCTGCCTCATACATCGAGTGTTCTCGACGGAGCGGACTCTCCAGCAGGAAAGTGCTCGCGTCCCGGAATCTTCCTCCCCCATCTTCCTTATAAAAGCAACCGCATGTCCAGGTTTGAGTCCCAATTTTCTCATTTGCAGTGTGGTCCTTGGCATGACAATAACCTGCTCACAGACGTGCTCTGAGAAACTGGTTGGAAGATGTAAGGAAAGCACCTCGCACGCGGTCCTGTGCCCCGGAAACGGTAGGTATCGTTGCGCATATTTTAATAATTGCGATTACTATTTACCTTCATATCACATTCATCCCACCGAACCATCAGGCTTAGGAAAAAGAGGAACTCGGGAGAATGCTACGGGAAAAGCTCGTTCGGCACGAGGTGGCCCAAGTACTAAACCAGAAAGTTTTCTTTTTCAACAAGGTTCCAAGGGACTGTCCCCGCCATGTCCCTCGTTTCTGGTACCCGGGGTCTGCTCTGTATTCCTGTGTCATTTCTCTCCTCTTTGCCACTTTCCTTTCCCCGTTGCTCGGTGACAGCCGCCTGCACAGAATTTTAAATCCCACTTCAAGGGGCCGGGTATTTGCCTGCCACCCAGGATCCCTGCGTCAATCTGCTGCCAGATTCTCTGTCTCCTGGTTCAAACTGTTTGTCTGAACGGGCCTGTTATCCTGAATTTATCTCTTTGATGCCGACTACTTATTTCGTCTGCCAGATGCACCATTTTTGCCTGACTGCACTGAGTTCTGTTCATCGCTTTCAGGGGCAAGTTCAATGCCAGCCAGTCTACTTTTGTTGTTTTTTTTTTCAGTCTACTTTTGTGCACACGCATATGCATGTATGTGGGTGTGAAAACACGCACGCACACATAATCTGCCTGCTTTCCCGAGCCTGACCACCAAAACTTAGGAATTTTTTTGCACAATACTAGATGTCAGCACTTACTAAATGTGGGGGTAATTTCTTTCCTTTTTTTCTTTTTAAAAATACGTTTTTATTGATTTCAGAGAGGGGAAGGGAGGGTGAGAGAGAGAGAGAAAAACATCAATGATGAGAGTCATTGATCGGCTGCCTCCTGCACGCCCCCAACTGGGGATCCAGCCCCCAACCCGGGCCTGTGCCCTGACCGGGAATTGAACCGCGACCTCCTGGTTCATGGGTCAACGCTCCACCACTGAGCAACACCAGCCAGGCCCTTTATTTATTTAATTTTTTTTACAAGACTATCAAAAGTATCTCTCAATCCAAAAAGAAAAGACACTACTGATATGAAACAACTGTTAGCACCTCGAGTCCTGATTGCCACTATTAACTGGCTATACCGGGCACACTTTTACAGTCTGAAAACTTATCTTCAGCCATTAGCAACTTTCCGTTTGTCAGTGCCGGGCCCTGTGGAAAGGAGGCACAATCGCCACCCTGTCACCTGCGCTCAGAGGCGCCGTCAGAGCCGATTAGAGAAAGCGGAGGCTGGGCCGGCCCCGGGAACCGGCACTCATCCGTTCAGCGCGAATTCACGTTATTTACGTTTGTCCTACAACAATTATTTCGGCCACGGAATCACCAGTTACCAAACCCAACCTTATTTATAAGTTCTCACACACGGTGATTTCCTCCATAAAACGTCATTGTCGATTACGATTCTAGGTGGGCTCCGGCCACCTCATGGGGGCCACTGGGAAAGGGGGCCCGAGACAGCAGCGGGCGACGTCGGCGCCCAGTCCCACCCCAGCCCAGCTGGCGGGCATCGGGACGCAGAGCGCGCCTATTTGTGTGAGAACATCTTCCCCTTATTAAGATTTATGCGATGAGTTTGCCGAGCCCACCAAATTCCAAGCGGAAATGAGAATCCGAAAGGAAGATAACCGAAGAAAGTTAAAAATAAGGGATTATAAGAATTTAAATGAAAATTTAATTATCACATTATTGTCGCCAGCTCCTTCTACATTATTGTTAACCGTGAACTCATTTGCGATGATTAACGTCTCATTCCGTTTCTGAACGGCGACACCACATGCAGAACTGTCTTTGGAATTCAACAGTGATTACAGGGATTATTATTTTCAAAGCTCCAAAATTGTTGGTTTTTTTAATTGTCACAGAAGGGTATTTATTTTAGTCCCTAAAATAACAACAAAAACTTCCTATTTATGCATCCCTGACAAATATAACCCATCTTATTGCCTTTTTTTTTTTTTTAATAATAGAATTGTCAGAATTTGGTGAATAAATAGGCTCATCATTTCCATCCAATGGGCCAACGATAGAACCAGAACCTTCTAGAATTCTGCATTTATGAGAACTTTTCCCAAATAATTCATGAAACACTATTGACACGTGATCATGCATGTGCACACACACTCACATGCACATTCACACACACAGGTACACACATACACTCACACTCACACACAACAGACACAACAGTGCTCCACACAGGTGGAACTCAGTCATTTTTAGCTATTTTCGTTATGAACGACATTGAAAGTAGGGTGCCACTGATCCTCATTACATATGAAAGACTAACGAGGTCGGATACTTTAGTTAATCAAACAATTGCACGCAGCTTCTGAACGATAGGGTGGAAATTCTAAATCTAAACGTTGCCCTCGATGGCTGGAAGCTGCCTCCCACTACAAGAGCAGCGTCCGTTTTTACCACCTGAAAGGGAGAAATATCTACAGTGTCTCTACCTAGGGATGGAAAGCCACTTCAGATTTAACTCCTCAGGTTTGATATGGTGGGTTCTTGGTGTCCAGTGAGTTCAAACATGCATAGAGCCCCCAAAATAAGTTTACCATATGCCCTTGATGAACTGCGATATGTCCATTGTGTGGATATATACACACACGTGTACACACACACACATATAATGTCGGGCCTCTAAATTTGCTTAACCACTTACTGTTGTTCTTTACATCTAAAAATATTTGTCTGCATCATTTTTTTAAGACGTCATTTTTTAAAGTCGTTTTAGGTTCGCAGCAAACTTGAAAAGGAGGTACAGAGATTTCCACCACACCCCTTCCCCACACATGCAAAGATCATGGTTTACCTTAAGTTTCACTCTTGGTGTTGTACAGTCTAGGGGGTTTGGAAAAAATACATTGACATGTATATTATCGTACAGAGTATTTTCACTGAAATCTAAAATCCCTCTGTGCTCTGCCTCCATATCACATCGACACTGGAATGCGGAGCGTAGTTAGTTACTGACATATATTATTAATAACACTGTAGACCGATAACTTCGAAAACGATGTTTCTCTACCCTGTAATCTTTTACTTTTAGTCAAAGTAAAATGGATTCCCTTTCAGAATACATTGTGCGTCTCATTTCTGATATAGTGAATATAAATGATATTCTTCTCCAAAAGGTGCTGCTGGTCACGTGGAGACCATTTTCTGTTTTAATCCGCATCGGGGCGCGAGGTGCATGAACGCTCCCGCTGGCCACCGTCTTCCAACGGCGCAGACGGGAAGGACCCATCCATCTTCCTGTCCCCACAGTTCATTATAAAGCTCTTCTCGTTGGCTCACTAGCTAGAGGTTCCACCAGGCCCCATGCGTTCCTTTTTAAATTGCAGCTTGAATCCTTTGTACTAAATCATTTTGATAGCCTACTTCTTTCCTCTCTGGAGACAAAAGAACACGACTCTTGACTCGGTTTGAAGTCAAGAATCCTTGCAACGAGCGGATGAGTTCTCTGGACTGTGACCTGCCCGTGTGCTCCTGTCTCCCATCCGGGGTGGGCTGAGCTTGGGCATTTCCCTCCCCCCAGGTCACTGAGGCCCTGCTGAAGCCCCAACAGGTACAGCTCTGGTTAACTGGCCTCACCTGTGCGCAGGCTCAAGGGCTTCTCAAAACGGGCCCTTTCCCTCCCCTGCTGCTGGGAGCTGGAGACGACGTCTCTTCACTATTTCCCCTGAGGACCTGGTCCAGCTCCGGGAAGTGAAACTCGCAGCAGCGTGGAGGGGACCCACCTGTGACTGGGTCCCCTTGGACGTTTCCACGCTGGGTCTGGTCTGCACTGAGCCTGGTGGAGTGTAAGCTGTCGCTCAGGGTGTCCTACTCCGGACGGTTCTTTCCTACCCCCGATGGTCCTGGCGGAGGTTTCAGCTCCTGAGCCTCAGCTCCTGAGCCTCCGCTCCGGTGAGCTGTAATTCTCTGTATCTGCCTGTCTGTCTCTCCAGTTTGGGGCACAGTCATTTGGTCTATGACCTTAACTTTTGTAAGTTGTTGCTTTTCGGTCTGTTCAGTTTTACCCGTTGTTAGGACACAGTGGCAACTTCTGAGCTTCTAATGTGCAGAACTAAAATACAGTGGACAATTTTAACAATTTTTTATTTTAGATATCTAAGATATTTACTGGATTGATTTTGTTTTTTTTAAAAGATACTTAATACGTCAAAAAATAAATATGTGGCTTAGTGTTCTTATGAAGAACTGAAGATTCCTCTATTAGAAACAAAAATTTTGTGTTTTTATGTTTTTCAACCTATATGAAATATATGATTTACTTAAAATATTTAAAGCGATATTTGATTTGACCAGCCTTTTAAGATTTTTGTCATTATATAATTTTTCATGGGCCCATTCTGAGCCACGGAATTGTCATCAGTGCTGATGTTAACATAATATGAAGACCAAACTGACTGTGTTCGAGGAGCTTCCAGGTTTTTATTTAGATAACTTTTTATTTGTAAGATTTCCATTTTGTCCTGTTCAGAATGTCTAGCTTTCTACTTTTTCATTTATTTCAAATATGTTTCCCTTTTTGGATTAAAACATCGAATATGTTTCTTTACCTCCCACAGCGTAGTTATTCCAGATGCTCTCACAGTGAGTCAGCTCGGAATCAAAGGCTCTCGGCCTTGCTTTGAGAAAGGCTCCTATTTCCCCTGTTTCGGCGCGAATGCCGGTGGCTTATTTCTGGAGCCAGCCCACGCTGTGCCCAGGCCGCCAGGTGAGTTCCTCCTCTGGCTGGCTGGTTTGTGCCACCCTCCGCCGTCTCGAGGCCTTGGCCGTGCTGGCTTGGGCCCGTCTCGTCCAGGCCTGTGAGGTCCGGCGCGAGGCTGGGGTCTGCAGGGGGGTCCGGGTCAGCTGAGTCTCAAAGCCTTTGCTTCCCTGATTTGGGTGTGTGCGGAGCATGCGTGGCTCACACCCTGGGATGCGAGTTTTATGGGTTTCGACACGGGATGCCGCCTCCTCCGGGATTCCTTCCAGGTTCTCGGGCCTCCCTGGCTTTTTTCCATCGTTCCCCGGCCAAACACACCCAGGCTTTGTGTCAAAGCGTGACCTGCACAGACTGTCGCCGTGCAACTGGCACCTACCCTGGTGCAAAGGCTCGAGGAGAGAGGCACAAATAAACCAGGAAGCTCACCTGCGAGTGGGCTGCTTCTCCACGTGCTAACTCGTCTGCATCACCATCTGCCTGTGTTTACTTTCTAGGGTCCCCAAGTTATGTTTTGTTTTCTTGTGTAATGCATCCAGATTTTATAGCTGTGACCGCGACCGGGGTGGGTACTAGGGGCTGGGATCCCCACGGGCAGAGTGGGCACCCCCATAAGGCAGACATTTTTAGGGCCTATTTCCCCTCCACCCTGAGATGGTGAAGGGGGAGTCCCCCCGGTGCTGTACGAGCGGAGTGTCTGCAGCATTCCTTCAGGGCACCTACGGAGCCCGCAGGCAGCCCAGGCCTCTGAACCCGGGTGGGACTCGTGACTAAATCAGACAGTGTGGCTGTTAGGGGCACAGCCGGGTCAGCGCGCCCCGTGGCCGCCCAGCTGCCTGGCAGAACGTACGACTGGGAAACCGACGTTCATGTTTGCCATTTAGAATTTTACTCATATCTGTTATTTTTTAATTTGAGCAGCTGCTGTCTCTTCTGAAAACTGGACAGACACATCTGTCCTAGGGAGCAGCTAGAGTTAACATAAAAAAAAGGCTTCTGTAAAAGTAAACGTTTAAAAACAGATAAAACCCGTTGCTGCTACAGCTCTATCAGGGACTCACATGCAACGTATTCTCTAACCAGAAAATCAATTCATTCAAATTATGCACTTTTATGGTTAGTCACTTACTGCCAGGAGGGGGTAAAAGGTAATAGAATTGTCTGTTAGTTGACTGCTTAATCGTTAAGTGGTAATGGCTATATAAAATCCAAATTAGATTTCCAAGGAAATATTTTTTGACTTGCTAGCTGATGGCAATAGGTCTGGCACCCTCTGTATGGGCCCTGTTGTTAAACATTTTGAGCCAGCAAAATATTTTAAAACACACAGCAGTACTATTTAGCTGAATTATTCATGCACATTCCCAGGGTGAAGACCGGGAGGGAATCGTGGCATCGATAAATACAGAACAGGATTCTATTTTAGTCTTTCTCGGAAGGTCATCCTGAAGGTCGGCCGCAACTTCCCGGTTCATTCTGCCCTCGTTTCTGTTACGCCCCTTCTGTGGGGACGCGTGTGGTTGACTTTAGTTCAATGTTACAGCGCCCACATTCGCTGCTCCGTGTTACTCTGAGGACTTTTATCTTCGTTTCTGGTATAGTTTCTTGAAGCCTGGGGTCCTAAATTGAATATATTCTGCATAAAAATGTTATATATTCCCTGACGACGAACAGATACAGCTCTGCTGAAGACCAGACCCTCATCACACAGCATCCTCCCTGTGCCTGCTCACCCACGTTCCTGGGGAACTTAGACTGGGCGCCTCACAGAGGAACAGGTAAAGCTACTTTTAATGCTTCCAAAGCCGGGACATCAGCACCTCCATTAGGGAGCTAGCGAAGGAAAAGCGGAGTGAGCCCAAATGAGCGCCGGGGAGGAAGTAATAAAAGGCAGAAATCAATGAAACTCAAAAGCGGGTACACGACAGAGAAACTTCACAAAGGCAGGGGCGGATTCTTTCAAAAGATGAACAAAATGTACAACTCCCTAAAATAGCCAGGCCAACCAGTGAAAACACAAATCAATATGTCATAAATAAGAAGCGGCTTTGTCTCGGCGGAGAAGACGAGCGCAGTGTCATTATGAAAATGGTTCTGACCCCAAGGGCTGGACACGGAGAGAATGGAGGCTGTGGAACGGTGAGCCATCAACGCCGCTGCTCTTCCCACCGGAAAGAACCCCTTTATCGCGTCTCCCTGAACGTCTCGGCATCTCCCCATCTCGCCCGTGTGCCGGCACGGGTTTCTTCTGTTTAAAATTTGGGGAAGGGGGGGGGGGGCTATTCTTGGATATTATAATTACTTAATTTTCATGGCACTATTTTTTCAAATCTTGTCCTTCCCTATATCCTCTGTTAATTCCTTTTCAAAATCTAATTATGCACTGGTCAGACCTCAATATCTTAATCTAGATCCCACATTTTCTTCATATCTACTGGTCGCTCTTTAGCTATGAACATCTTACTGTTTAAACTAGAGACTAAAATTCTAATTTCAGGTATTGCCATACTGTTTCCTGTGCCTGGGAGCTTTCTTTTTGTTTCTGTTTTTGCTCCATCCCGTCACCCTTCTCATGCAGGTCCCCTGCCGCCCGTCTGTTCTCTGTCTCTGAGTCCCTGTCGTGAGCTCACAATTACAAGGTGACAATTGTCCTCTTTACTCTAACGGACGTGGGGTTCATTTTCTTTTGACACGATTCTTAGCTCCGTCAAGGATATCCAACCAGCCACGAAAAGCATCAAGGAGCAGCTAAGCTCACCCCTTTTTTGTTCCCCAAAACTATTTTTCATACATTATTTTACTATCTTTTCTGATGTCTTTTACTGAATTGAGAGATTGCTACTTGTCAGTAACAGACTCTGTTCAGGGGTCACTTGGTTTCCCATAGACTATCCTGATGATCTGTTGAGGTACTTTCTCAACACATATGTAAGGTATTTTGTGATTCTTGTGTGTCTTCATATGCACTGACTCCGCTATAAACTAATTTTAACTTTTAGGATTAGCTGTTCAGTGTATCTCACAGCACTCGATAGCCATGCATATAAAACATCTCATGATTATGCTGTTTGAAATCTAGCTTCAGAGGTTGCAATTTCAATAATTAGAAAATTGGCGAAATATTTTTCTTGCGTGTCATTTAAATTTTTTTTTTTTTTTTTGCCTCCAAACTACCAAAACACATCTCTGCAAAGTACTGTAATTGATGCCCCTGACACATCCCAGGTATCGCTTCTGGTTCTATTAACACAGAGACTTCGGTTAGTCACCCTACTGGGATATCCGTATGTGCAGATCCTGAGCAGAGCGGTGTTCAGTTTGATGGAATGAGACAAGTGCTTTCGGCATGTTGTCTATTGGATCTGATGTGCAATAAATCACTGAAAGCTTAGCCCATGTGCCACCCTGCACAAAAAGCAAATTTGGAGTCTCAGATGGCATAATAAGTTGATTTTGTTTCTGAATCCCAATGTATGAAAATAATTGTTTTAATCAGCCTTAACCACAAATTTCCAGATCTTAATCTTGTGACATTGAACATGTTTATGAAGGAAACTGTGTTAGAAAGAGAAAGATTGGGCGAAAACTTGGGTGTGAACAGACAAGGGCATTATTTAATATTGTTAAGAAATTTTATATAAGCAGTTTTGTTTATTGTACATGTGATCCTCAGCAGGTTTTTGTTTTTAATTAAATAGCAATCTAGTTTCTTTCCTGACACATCTATAAGACCTGAAGAATTACTGAAAGTTCATTAAAATGTTCAAACGAACTGACAAAATGTATAATTAATTTTTTACATATAATTTTTAAATACGCAGAAGCAATGATACAAAACATGCAAAGAAAATAGTATCTCTTTGCCGGATGAACAGTAAAGAGAGGGAGTAAATTAGCCTGCTTCTAGCATCACTAAACGCTGACTTTTCTTCCTACAGCTCATGGCTTTCAGACATTCTAAACTTGTCCTCTGCTTAAGACAATTATTACTGTTTTAATGGAGCCTCATAAAAAAAATGTATTTAGAAAATAAACCCTGCAGTAAAGAGAGCGAGCTATTAAAATATGTTAAAAATAACAAATTCTGATCGTAAGTTGACAGTACACATTGAGAAAGCATATCAATTCACTGTCTTAAAAGACACTTTTATGGAAATCTCTAACAAAAGCAAAATGAGCTTCATAAGTGATAGTTATTTTGGTTTTTCAATGATCTGGGGTAAAAAGACAACAAAGAAATTAAATGGGAGAAAAGAGAAATAAAATGACGGTCTCTGGGATAACGTGAGCCCATTTCTGATGTGAACAGCAAGACGCTCTTACTCAGAAGCGCGTTAGCCTATCTGCTTGTTTTCCTTTCTAAACCGAGACATACTAACTCACTTTTGCACAAGGAAGACATGTTTTGTTGGCAGTTATAACACTCCTCTGTCTTTACGCTGATGTCACTAATTTTAGAACAGAATATGATTATTTTTCCAGGGCACCGTATTTTATCAACACATAATAAAACGCGCAAAAACATATGTATATCAATATTCCCGTCTTTCCTACATATTTTTACTTAGTGATAACAGTAGATTTCTCAACAATGGAATCAACGCAGCAAACAATGGGAACCAACCATGGCACGAGATTCCCCTTTGCAGCACCATTGCTACGAGGCTTTTTGCTCGAAAGACAAAATAACCTGGTATAATTTATCTTCCTGGAACGGCGTTTATGGTGCTGTGATTTATAAGAAGACTATATCTGGTCTTAGGGCCCATTTCTGGCAGAGCTCCTAAAACCCTGGTTACTTCCTGAGTGATGAGAGAAGCAGAGGTATCATTCGTTATATGAATGGGGTGGCTTGTGGACCCCACGTTAGGATGGGGGCCAGTCGCCCGGAGGATTGGAACTTGCGGCCCCACCGCCTGATTCCTGGGGAAGGTTGAATCAGTCACCAAGGGCCAGTGAGTTAATCTATGATGACAATTTGACAACGCCTCCATAAAATCCCAGAGGGACAGGGTTCTGAGGGCCTCCTGGTTGGTGGGCAGGTGGTGACGTGCAGAGGGGAGGGGAGGGGAGGGGAGGGCGGTCGGGGGGAGCCTCTGCCCCACAGCCTGTGGGTGGGAAACACAGGTAACAACCTGGCCTGCAGCTCGCCGGCGTCTGAACCGGGGCGGGACAGGGGCCGTCCACAGGACTGAGCCCTCAGCCTGTGGAATCTCATCCTATCCCAAGGCAGACAGTGTCAGGGCCGAGGTGACTTGCCGGGCACCCTGCCGGACTCCCGAGAACTGTTTATTGGTGTGGGGGGAACCCCCGCCCCCGGTGTTGGAAATTGGGTCCAGGAACCTAACTTAGCGTCTTATTTACAAAGTGACTAAATGACAAAATAATGCTTTGTGGACAATTTTAAAGACTGTGTAAAAGTGTTACGATTTGGTAAAAACCTTGACTGCCTTCTCCTAAGTCTCTACTTTAATTCAAAAGACATCCATCTTTTATTCTGCTTCTGAATCTGGCACTCGTGGTACCATCACGAAAGGAAATATCAAGCTTGTCTTTCTCTTTTTATTATAATTTTCAGACCGATTCTTCTGTGCCCCCTGAAAGGTGAAAACTGCTCTCCCGCCCCCACTTTGTTCCCTTTCGACGCGAAGCTCATGCTGGTTGCCTTTACGACTTTAACTGCTATACCCAAGGCTGCCCGTCTTGATGCCTCCGTGTTTGAAGTATTTTAACTCCTCATTCCGATCAGGAAGCCTCTCTGAGAGCTTCCTCCCGCTCGTTCCCTCCGACATCCTCGTCTCTCCTCTGCACCCTAACCTTCAAACCTGGAGTTTAACTTTTTAATGACCTTCTGCGCTATAGCCTATGCTCCTGTGATATCTGTAAGTTGATCCCAAAAATGTAAAACAAAATAATAGCATTCATAATGTAAAATATCGCTCACTGTATGGCCGGCCGGCGTGGCTCAGTGGTTGAGCATCGACCTGGGATCCAGGAGACTGCAGTTCGATTCCCGGTCAGGGCCCAGGCCCTGGCTGCTGGCTCCATCCCCAGCAGGGGGCGAGCAGGAGGCAGCCAGCCGATCAATGACTCAGCATTGATGTCTCTCTCTCTCTCTCTCCCTCCCTCTCCATTCCTCTCTTTGAAATCAATAAAGATATATTTTAAATATATATATGTTTCTCACTGTAGATACAGGTAAAATCCTTTGGTACACAGAGCAGATGTATTTTATTATCACTGAGCGTGTGTATGTTTCTATGGAACAAAGAATTCTCACGCAAGGTGAATGGGTCTTTGGGCCCCGGCCACTTTTCTGCGTCGGTACAGGAGTCAATCACTACGTTGAACTGGACACCAGACCCTGTGACTTCCATCTATGTAATGCCCTATTAAATACAACAGGAACTAAATAATATAAAAGCCAGACAAATACTTGTAAGCCCAAATTAAACACTATGGAAGGAAGTGTCACGATGATTTGAGAGACCAGGCAGGACTATCAAGAATGACCTTTACGTTGACGGACTGGGAGTTACCAGGACAATAGTCCCCGTCCTGTCGGTGGGAGAGGCTGGGCCAAGCTTAGCTTCCCATGGGAGCAGAGACTTCTCCCCGTTCCCTAAGGCGCAACTCCAATTCCTCCCATGTTTTCACATCCTGGGCAACTGGCTTTCTTGGACGATCACCGTTACCACCCAAATCCAGTGGGCAAGCGATGCATATTTCCACTCTTAAAAGCTGTCCTCGTGCTACAGAGCAAAACTATGGAAAATCAGGCAGTTGTTACTTATGTTCATCTAGGAGGTGAGAAAAGAGGATTTCGGAAGCTCTATATGACCTGCCCCGATCTCTCAGCCAGTAAACTGGGACTTGTGGTTAGATTTCTCCGCTAACAACCTCTTGCACTGAACCCAAGTCCTGCTGCTTCTGAGTAAGACCTAGTTATTTATGTATGACTCTACCTCCCTGTGTGTCTTGTGAGAGGGACTGACGTCTTAAACAACTTTATACAGCCTTGGTGCCCATGGCCTGCTTAGGGGAGGTGCTGCCTGAGTGCTGCTTCCTCCCACCTATTAATCACTTAAACGAATGGCCTTCTCATGCTTTGCTGTTCAAAGGCTAAAGGGACTTAATAGGACCATTAATCAGAACAGAACTGTCAGGCCACTCACAAGAGCCCAGGTCTGGCCAATAGACACGGGATGCGCTGTCTGATTTGAACTGACAGATTCTGTACGTCTTACCGGAGTCTGAGTATTTGGAATGAGAGAAACACTGGATGGCCATTTTTAAGTCATTTTTACAAATTTCAGGGATGAAACTTAAGAATCGTTCTTTCAAAAATAGTAAGGCATTGCCTGGGGTGGACAGGAGCAGCATCACGGTGGGACGGGCCCTGTTTAACCAGCCATGGACGCCGGCCACCCAAGCACAGGGGCTACCCCCACTTGTACGGTGCCGACCCCTGCACAGATTGGACCGCCCCATCTTTCCCACAGGCCTGCATTTGCTGTCGTGGTAGAGCTTTGGGTGATTTCTTGAAACGCTTGAATAAAAATTGCTCAGGGATTCAGTCCTTGGACACTCAGCAACCAGAACATCTGCTGTGACTCTTACACATCTTTCAAGACAGAAGGTTCGTGTTTAGGAACAGGAAGGTTGAGTTGGATGCTTTCCATCAGCAATGTCCTCGGGAAGTAACAAGCCAGAATATTTACCGAAAGGCAGCGCATCATTTTTGGTACAACTTCAATTTAAAGAGACGTTTGACAAGCATTAGCCGCCACTGTTTTCGGGGTTCACACATCTTTTTTTTTTTAATCAGTGGAGCACCTCGGTAAATTACTGCAATTCAGTGCAAATGCACAGTCTCCATCTCTAATATCAAGATTCTCACATATTTTCCTGGTTCTGATTTAGACTAAAGTAAGTATGTGGTTAACAGGAGTCATTTTGGAAATAATTCAAAGTTCAAAATGTAAAGCGATGCTTATATATTACATTAACTTGAAGGTATATTTTATTTCTCCCTGATTTGTGAGGACTGAATACCGGTTGAAGAAGAAATTACTGCCCCCAAACCCCCCCCAAAATGCTACGAGGCAGACAATCTAAAATTGATTTTCGAAGACGGATGAATGAGAAGAAGAGAATAATAATGTGAAGTGTCGTTAAACAGCTCCTGTCCCGGAAATCTGAAAATACACGTTTTTGCTACGTTCCCTGGGAGAAGCTGCCGAACTGAACGTTTCTCACAGCTAGTCTGCGGCTTGTGTTTCTAGTCGTCTCATAGCCCACGGCGGGCCCCCGAGGCGGTCTCTGGGGGGACAGTGAGCCCAAGCAGGCCCGACAGGTGCAGTGTCGCACGAGGTGAGCTAGGCGTGCTCTCCCCGTCCACGCGGCATGTCCACCTCCTGCAAAGGCGAGCGCTTGGGCTGTAACGCCGCGTCATTCCCACAGAAAAGGGCTGGTCTCAGAAGGAAATTCGCCGTAACTCTCAGGCATCCAGGAGACTCGGGAATGATTTTCCACGCAGGATGGATTCCCGCGTGGGGTGAGAGCAGGACGGTGCTGGGGAAACACTGGGTGGGGAGAACGGGGGCGGGGGGATCTGAGCAGCTGGCGGTTCAGCCGCGCCACCGGGGACATCTCAACCACAGGCATTTCAGAGGCCTGTGTATACTTTAAGGGTGGAGTGGTATTTTTAAACCTGCAGAAATGCTGGCTTATATGTCAAGTTAATTAATCTGAGTGTGAGAATTCTTTAAAAACAAAGTAATGAACAAAAAATAAGGAACCTCGGTGTCCAGGTGAACGATGTGGCTCGGCAATGGAAAGGTAACCTTAACTGACTGTTTTTATGCACAATCACTGAACAGACAACATTTCTGTCACCTACACAAACAGTGTAAAATGACCCCTGTTCATGTCTTTACGGATGTTTCATTGGGACCATTGTTTGGGGATTTGGACAGTGTTTCTGGACATGGTGTGCAAGGCGAGTGCCTGAGCAGTCGTGGGTTAGGTGACAAAATAAACGACTTTGAGAGTAATGGGATTCACAGCTCACAGTGGAGTCATTGTCACCAGAGCTGGACAGGACACAAGCGGGGATTTTTACTTGGCAGCACAGGACTGGATCCCTCAGAGGAGAGAAACCCACAGAGGGGGGCCCGTGACTACGGGTTCTCCGGGGCCCACGGAAAAGTGCAGAGGCCCGGAGCCTGAGCAGAGCGCGGGCAGGGGCAGGTTGGGTCATTTGTTTCTCTCGTATTAGCAACAGAGGCTTGGAGAACTCTGTGCGGCATCTATGAAATCCTGCATAACAAGTGTTTTTGCAAATTTACAAATATACAATGATTTGCATACGAGGCAAGCCTGAGAGCTAAAAATTATATAAAGAGATGCTCAAATTCATTTATCATGAGAGGGATGCAAAATAAAATAACTTTATACTTATTAGATTGGTAAAGGTTAGCAGCGTGGATTATGTATAAAGGAACCTGCTTGCACTCTTGATGAGAGTGTCGTTTGGAGCCGACATTCCTGCAAAGCAGTCGGGCAGTGTTTGGTCAAGTTAAGAATATGCATGATTTATTCTACTCCTCACTATGTAACTCAAATAAATCCTAACACTGTTCCATAAAAGGGCCCATTAAAGGCACTGTTTGTGCGGCGCTGCTTGTCGCATTGGAAAGTGGGGGTCGGTCTGTTTCTCCCAACGGAGAGAGTGTCGGTTACACACAGGCCTGTGGTCAGAGGAAGCCCGTTCGATGTGCTCAGACAACATTAATGAGGCACAGGAATGTGTGTGAGTTAAAACAAGACAGACAGGCAGCGCCAACAGTAGGTTTACAGTTGTTCGTATGGAAAATAATGCGATAATAAATACTAATAATACAAGAATAAACTGTGTTTCGCGTGCTCAGAACTGTAAACCTATTTTTGCCCCACCCTCTATAGAGTTTAAAATATGCATAAATGTAACATGTCCCCA
This sequence comes from Miniopterus schreibersii, assembly GCF_964146895.1. Classification (NCBI taxonomy): domain Eukaryota; kingdom Metazoa; phylum Chordata; class Mammalia; order Chiroptera; family Miniopteridae; genus Miniopterus; species Miniopterus schreibersii. Next base: position 2,325,900 of record NC_138123.1, read on the forward strand.
AAAGAGCACACAGTACATAGAAAGTAATAAATTAGAATTATTAGCATTATTGCCTTTAGGGACAGGAGGAGGTGGGAAAAGTGAATGGAAATAACCCAGAATGAATAAACACATACGGATCGTAATAAAGAAATTACAGATTATTTGTTCTAACTTTCCTTGAATTCTGAAGTACAATGTGCTCAAACCTCAGTACAAAAGAGTTTAAAAATTGCACAAAAACAACAACAAAACATGTCGTAGGTGCTCATCTTTCCATTGCCCCATTTCCTCCTGGCCTCAGGGTGAGAAGTCTGCCGTCATTCAGTTGGCACCTTTCTATGGGCAATGTGCTCTTTCTGGATTTTTTTTTTAGGATTGTTTCTTTGTCTTAATCTGTTAAAAGTATAAATGTGTCTTGCTGTGAGTTTCTTGGGTTGATCGTGTTTGTAGTTTGCTTATTTGGTGGGACTGCAGCTTTGTGTCTTTTACCAAATTTGGGATATTTCTGTTATTCTTTCAGTCCCACTCTTTCCTTTTTTAAAACGCTGTGGCATTCCGATGGACAGATGTTGGATCTTTTGTTCCTGTCCCACTGGACCCTGACACTCTGTCCACTTTCTGCTCTTTCAGTCTGTTTTCTCTCTGTGCTTCAGATAGAGTGAACTCTATTTCTCTGTCCTCGGTTCAATTATTTTTACCCTGTGTTATCGCCACTCTAATAAAAATCCCATGAGATTTTTATTTTTGTTTCATATTTTTCATGCCTATGTTTTCCACTTGTTGTTGTTTTTTTGTAACTTCTATTTCTTTGCCGAGTGTTCTATTTATTTTTCCACTTGATTCAACAGAATGTGCAACTTAATGTCCTAGCGGTTCTATGAGAACTGCTTTAAAACTGTGGCCCAATAATCCCAGCATCTGATTTAATTGGTGCTGGTGGTAGCTGATTTCTTTCTCTCACTCGGGTTGTGGTAATATTGATTTTTGGCTGGACGGGTGATTGTTTATTGTATCCTGGACTTCTCTGTCTGTTTTGTTGGGAGACTCTGGGTACTATTTAAATCCTTTATTTTAGTTGGCAGTCACACCGTTCAGAGGCCACATGAGGGAATTGGCCTACTTTGTGTGATAGGTTTCCACGAGAGCTTAATCTTTTTTAATCTTTCTAAGTGTTTTCAATCTTTTTAAAATTTATTTTTTATCTTTTCAATTACAGTTTACATTCAATATTATTCTATACTCGTTTCAGGTCTATAGCAAAGTGGTTAGAAAATCATGTACTGCACAGAGGGGTCTCCCCAGTATTTCCAGTACCACTTGGCCCCACACAGAGTTATTAGTGTCGCTGACTACGTTTCCTGTGCTGGACTCTCCATCTTGGTGACTGCTCTGTGACTGCCTATTTGTACCGTTTAATCCCCTCACCTTTGTGACGCAGCCCCCAGCTCTGCCCAGCATTTAAAAACATACGTTTGCCCAACATCTTCACAAATGAATTCTGTGTTTAGTGTCTATGCTGCTCATCAATCTTTAACAATTGATTACACCCCATTTTACAAGTGAGAAAAAGATAGATCCAGAAATGTAACTTCCTCGATGCTACTTAGCGAGTAAACAGAAGAGCAAGGTTTTGAAAGTGTGATTGGGCCCTGGCTGGGTGGCTCAGTTGGTTGGAATGGCGTCCTGTGCACCAAAAGGTTGCGGGTTTGGTCCCCAGTCAGGGCACATGCCTGGGCTGTGGGTTCAATCCCCAGACAGGGCTCATACCGGAGGTAGCCAATTGCTGTCTCTCTCTCTCCCTTTCTCTAAAATCAACAGAAACATATCCTTAGGTGACATCACATTGTTAGGGGGGTTTTTAGTGTTTCTGGTATTTCTGCTCACGCCGGGGGCCCGCTTCTGGCCAAGGCAGGGCCAGGTAGCTACTGGAGGGCTGCGCACAGACCTTCCCGGGAGCGTGTCAGTGCAGCCGCCCTGGCCATGCGCACACATCGGGCATGTTATAAAAGTGAGGAGTTGCCCGCTCCCCTGGGGGATTACGCTTCCAGAGGCCGCTGCTGCGCCCCCCCCCTTCTTAGAGCCGTGCTTACCACGCTCACTCTTAATCTTTCAGAGCTTCCCGAATTCTTAACCGCAGGCGCCCGTGGGCAGGTGCTCAGGGAGTGATGTCGCTCAGGTGACACGTTTATTAGGCCCCGTGAGCAGTGTTCACGGCAATCGCACCCCTCGCGCTAACGGAACGTTCCTGTTTGATGTTCAAACAATTTCATTATCAAGATGAATAATAGGATTGACTTTGACAACTTTCTTAATTGCTGATTTTCGAAGGAAGCCAACACTAATTAGTATTTCATTTTTAAAAAATGAGTTCGCTGCAATCAGGCAAACATGCCTCAATTAAATCGGAGCCCTAATATTGCCCGAGTTGTCATTTTAATTACTGCATAATATATGTAGAAAAATAACTACTCATGTTAATATTAAAATATGACTTTATAAACAGACTAATCCATAGGTGAATTTCTGGTAGCTACTGACATTTCTGTGCTAAAGCACGTGACAGAGGCATAAAAACTACGTTTAACACCTCTGTTCTATTTCAGAAGGACCAGTTTCTAAAGATGAACCTTTTCTAATTATTTTACAAACAAAAATGTTCTGCCCTTCTACGGGAATGGGACCATTACAGTAACAAAAACAATAACTTAATTTAATGTTCATTTCTTAGCCTGCTGGAGAAAATTAAATGGAATCAATCCATGATTTGATCAGGAGTAGGATGTGGACAGGGCGTCTTAGGATAAAAGAGATGAATGTTTAAAGAATATTAGCAATTAAAATAAACAAAACGCCCATATTAAAGCCAACCGAGTTAAAAGTCTATTTCCTTCCTTTCTTTATTGGCTTCCCTCAGGAAAAGAAATAAGACCATAAAGTCCGTAATCGCACGAACATTTCCTTTTAATTTCATGAGGGCCGTTGGATCCTTAGCAACCAGGTTACCTTCCCGTAGCGCGGAGTGTACGGTGGCCGCAAATGTGATTGTTTTTCTTCCTCTCTGAATAGATATAAACTGCCCCGGATTATTAATTTAGGTGACCGTTCTCATAAAGCAATTTCCTTTCAACGTTTTTTTTTAACGGAAGAATTCCCTAGTCATAGAATTCTCGTCTCTGGCATAGTTGAGACAAAGAATGACCGAGGCCTCGGGGAAAGTGATTAACTTTCAGAGGGAAGGCCGGTCCCCGCGCTCCTCGGGAGACAACGTGCGATGGCGGGAGGGAAATAAGAGTCCTGTGAACTTCACGTTGGGGGAAACGTGGAAAGTCACTGAAAGGGGCGTGTCTCGACAATGCCTGGCGGCCCAAACACAAACCACCAGAGCCCCTCCACGGGGAACCAGTGGCGCTGTTACAAGGCGGCATCTGCGCTTGAGGGTGACATTTTAAGACCCACCTACTCCATCCTTCATTTTTGTAATTTTTCAGTTCTAGAAACTCTGTTTGACATCTTTTATGGATTCCAAATCTCTGGGTAAAGGCTCTAAATTTTCATCTACTTCTTCCATCTTTCATTTCCTTGAACTTATTAATTATAGCACTTTGGAAGTCCTCCAATATACGGGTCGCCTTGCAGGTGAACTTCCGTGGCTGGTTTTTGGGGTTACCTCTGCGTGGTTTCCCTTCCTTTGCTTGGGAAAGTGCTTATTAAAAGCCAGACATCGTATCCAAAAATCTCTAAAGGCTCTGGATGGTGTAAGTGCCTCTAGAGAATGAAAATGCTGCTCATTTTTAATATAGAGGTAGCGGTTATTTTTTATGTTAACTTTGTCAGAGATTACGTTCCTCTGTTTTCCCAAACTTCAAACAGTGAGAACAGGTAAGTATCCTGAGCAGGTGTAAACTTAAACAGCGGGGGGGGGGGGGGCATGTTTTATTTCGATATATGTGTGAGCGCTACGGAAATTAAGTGGCACAATCATTTTAAGTTTTAAGCTATTCTTTTATAATGCAATGACATAAATATATTTAGTGATGGCAAAATATTTCATTTTAATCTGTCAGAAATAGCCTTAAATATTATATACCATCTTAGAATAATTACTTCATTGCAAGGTGTTGTGCTTTTTTTAAAAAGAAGGTTCTTATTATTAACTAGAGTATGCATGGCCTTCTAAACACCAGTTGTTATCATTGTTTTCTCCTGGGGGAAGGGACTCTGAGCCCCTGGTATTTTCAGCTAATAGATTTTTTGGCTACGAACAGTTGAATTACTTACAAGATTGCTTTTTTGCTAATATATGCGTTTGAACCCTATGATGCCATTTTCAGAAGACAGTCGTTTGGTAAAGGAATGGATCTGAAATCATCTCGGTTATCTTGTGAATTCTTGGTTCTCAATCATCCTAAGTGCCTGCCTAAGGAGCTTCCAAAATAAATACCGTTTGTTGGCTGGTGTCCGCTGGTTTGTGGTTATTGTAACGCCAGCAGGCAGTTAAATACTGTATATTCATCTTTGCCCATATACATCGCGTACATTCATTGTGACTCTCACAGTGCCAGTGATTCAGACATCGACCGACGTGTCTCCAAATATTTAGTTTATATAAAAGGTAGTGGCAGAAAAGTGACGTTGATTAATTTAAATCTGTCTTTATTTGAGAGAAAGTTAAACTGCATTCTGCATAAAAGCGACTTGAGAAGTTTTCCACATTGGATGGAAGAACGTACAGTTAAATGATAGGATTGAGCTTGTTTTAAACTATTGGGTTTATAAATACTGTTACCGGGGTGATGGTTCCAATCTGATGAAAACATGCTTTGACTGAGTCGGGTTCGGTAATTAAAAAGCTCAGTTAACAGCAATGTGCACGGAGGCGGCGAAACAGGAGCAACCTCCGCTTATTAGGAGGTCTCGAGTCCTTTTGTTTTTTGGATGACACGGTAGCTTTAATGGACTCACAAAATGCACAGTAGTTGGAGAGCCAAATTAGGTTATAATAAATAAATGAGGGTCATTTTCTGCCTGGGGCTTTTAGGAGAAAGGTAGCTGCAACGGGTAGTTTTGGAAGACGTGGTTACATGGTTTTCGGCGTTAGTGAAAGCCGGGCAGTGGAGTGACTAAGAGTCTCACACTGCGGGGGACACTCCTAGCTCGCAGGCCAGCTCTCCCACCCCAGGCTGCGCCACCCTGAAAAGGTTACCCTGTCTCGGTTGGTTTCCCCGTGTTTGCAATGGAAGAAACATTAGGGCTAGTGTTGGGGTTCAGGGGCTGTCCATGAGGTGCTTCGGGCGGCCCTCTGTAAGCTTTAGCTGCTGCCATCATTAACATCAAATACCAAAATAGTGTCTGAGGCAGATATATATTCACGTTTACCTGTTATCTGGGAGCAGTAACAAGCTTCAATTTATTATTCTTATCGCTAAACATCCATTTGGAAAAGGGGCTGAAATCGAGCATTGGTCATGGCCCCCGGTATCACGGCGCTTGGCCTCCCAGGCCGTAGATAAGGGATATCCTCTCGAGGGGATGTTGCAAGGAAAGTTCAGCGATAGCCACACGCCGCCCAAGTTTAATGCCGCTGTTTCTTTATATAAAAGTCGCCCCTGTGCCGCCTTCCACCTGACCACCGAGGCTGCCTGTGAGCCTCTGCCCCCCTCTCTGATTCGGACGCTGTGCCCTGCGCAGCGAACACTCCGTGGCGAGGCCCATACCTTCCCTCAGAGAGTTTTTCTGGCTACTTTTGGGGGAAAGACGCACAGTCGATGAAAACCCAATATGATGGAAGCCGATGGGGGGGCTGGCTCTCCCGGGCGAGGGGGGTACACTTGTCGAAACTCACGGACCTCCGCCAGGAGACCCGAGGCCTCCCACCGCGCAGAACGTGGGCCTCGGCCGCGCCCGCTGCGGCCCCCGCGGTCGCCCTCGGGCCTCGGAGGCCCGCCCTTCTCTGCTGATTTTCAGTAAAAGGCATCCGGCCCGGGGCACTCAAGCTTTTTCTTTCCCGTTACTGCGACGCTCTTCAACCCTTGTCACGTAATATTCAGCTCCGCGGCCTATTTGATTCTCGAGTAAGCCTTTTAAATGTACTTATCACTTGAAAACAGTCCGCGTTTCCCCCTTTATTTTTCATGCGGTTACCATGGCGACAGGCAGGGTCCTGCCACTTTGCCTCGGAAGAGAAGCCCTGTCGTTTCAGACAGAAACGGCAGGGCACGCGGTTCCCAGCGTCCCCGTACCTGTTTTCTTTACTGTGACGCCGGCGTAATGTGATGATCGCTCCAAAATGCTGCCGAGCGCCGGCCAGCTGGCCCCGGGCTTTGAGGCAGCGGTGAGCACGCCCGGGACAGAGGAGGTCTCTGCTGCGTGATGGGCTGTGACTGCCGACCTTAGCTTCAGCCCCCCTGTCCCGGGGCAGGGTTTTCATCAGCTTATTTCAGCAAATTCGAACTAAATCTTGAGACCCCTTTTCTGGGAAACCCCGGTGAAGGAGAGGCCCGCTCTTGGTTGTCCAGTATCTTATTTCCCCCCTTAGAGCAATGAAATTTGGTTTTATTTAGGAGGCAATCCCCCGGCTTTTACAGCAGGGAATGATCACTAATGAGCTGTGAAAAAAAAGTGAGTCCACAGGGCCGCCTCTTTGCTCTTCCCCTTTCCTCTCACAGTCTCTACGTGACGCCTGTTGCTGCAGAGGCCACGCCGGGCCACGGAGGGCTCTGAGTGCAGGCGCCTTGAGCTAAGGCTGCTGGGGAGAAAGACTAGGTAGATGTTCTGTCGGGTGCCGGTCTCAAAATACCGGGCAACGGCCACGGAGGTGCTTGGTCATCGCTATCATTTGCCCCTGTGGGTTGCCTCCCTTTGGCTGGCAGCCCAGGGCTTGGCTCTTGGCCCAGACTTAAAAGCGTTCGGCTGATAGGCGTCACGCTCACGCGGGAGTCAGTTATGCTAACTCCGCGCTCCACAGTCCACCCCCCGGTTCCCGAGGCGTTTACAGTGAGGGAATCACTCCAAAGCAATCACAATAATCACGTTTTTCATTATGGTAAAAAGAAAACCTATATATCACACTCTTTTCAAAGCACAAGGGGTGCCACTACCCTGTAGTCCGTTCTTTTCAATGAAAGGTTTCATCGTATTTAAACATTATATAGTTAAGTTCAATAGGGTATCCAGAAATTGCAGCAGAATCACACGGTTCATAAGCATCCTTAATGGCTAATGTTGCAGATGAGACAGGGTTTGTTCCCCAAAAGAATGATTATAATAAGACTGAATAATGCTTAGGGCTGGATATGGAATTCCAGGAGGTATTAGACACCAGTTATCTCCAGCAAGCGGTAGCACTTATATTCCTTTCCAAGTTTTCCATGTTTTTTCCAGGTGCCCACGGGAAAATAAAGCCACCGTGTACATGCGGTCGAGTGGCAGCCTGCTCACGGGTGGTATTCGTGGCATATTTGCGCCCCACGCTATAGTTCTCAGCAGGAGCATTATTTAATCTGAGCGCAACATCAGAGGAATCAGTGTCTCCTGAGTCGTCCTCACCATATGGGTACAGGACACATGGTCATGATTATATGTACAGATACAGGTTTGTCTCTTGATGTCAGATCTTTGTTCTGTTTTGATGCTTTTGGAGACCTTAGTGCGTGTACCCAAAGACACATCTGAAATGTCCTGTAATACTAAATGTGGAACCCAAGGCCCATTTCTTAAGGGGTTGTTAAGGCCGTGAAAAACACTCCTCTCGCCCTATTTCTGAATGAGCCAGGTCGGTGCTTCCTGATACAAAACTCACTACTGCTAATGACAGTGTCGCCCCTACCACATAAACTCTTGGCGCCGGAAGGTCATCTGTCCCTCTGCAGGGCGAGGGTTGTCCTAGCTCGTTTAGCCGTGACTCTCCTTCCCCCCTGTCGTCCAGTAAGCGTTTCCCTCTCCACTGGCTATTATTTCCCGTGGGGAAGGAAATCCTTTATGGTCTTTTGGGGTCACCTTAGAAGGCCTATAGGGCGAGATGCCTTGTCTTTATTTATATTTGTGTGGGTGGGATTTTGTTCTGAATATCTGGGTGGTGCTTCTCTCCCCGGCCCTTCTCTTTAAGTGGAATGTAGCCCCATCTAATGTCTCTTGCCAGCTCTTGGCTGAGTCAATTAACTTTAATTCCTTTCTTCAGCAATCCATTGACTCTTTCGATACTGCCTGCTGCGGCGGGGCTGTCGGGTAGATGAAAATTCCACTGTATGTCTAATCGTCCTGCCAAGATTCCTCACGCCAGCCACAGTGAGATGGGAGCCCCAGTCACACTCTGTTATTCTGGAGTCCCATCGCGGCTGTGCCATGCTGACGCTCTCACGGCTCTTTTGGCATCTGGATTCTTGCAACCCAGAGCCACGCCTGCTCCTGGGGCAGATCTACCATCGTGCCTGCGTATTTCTGTCGAAATCCTGAATCCATTGGTCCTGTGAAGTCAGTCTGGGCCACAAAACTAAATGCATCCGGCCAATAGGGGTCCGGCGGCGTCTTATGTCTCAGTTGTTCCCTAAAAATGTTGCACATCTCACATCCCTGTAGGCTCTTCCTATCCTGGGCCAAAATATTTGGAGATTGCTTCTCGCGGACCATGTGTACAGAGCATATGTTCCTGGGTGACCTAATTCTGTGTGTACTAGTCTTATGTCATCTCCGCTAGGCTCTCCTTAGACTATCCTCTTAACTACAGGAGACACAGCACATGATCCTGTAATTCTGCGGCTATTTGAGTGTGTCTTTTGGGCCTGTTCCTCTCAGGTGTATTTGCCTTAACTTTCTCTCTCCTGGTTTTATCTCGGCTCTTGTTCATTTGTCTGCTATGGACTGAATATAGTTTCGGCCTCAGAGTCTTTCTGATGAGCCCATATGTGAGTCACACATATTTGGATGTTACCCTTTGCCTTTGCCAGCTCCTGCCAATATTCATGTGACTGTACATTTTTGCCATTTACTTGAAAATTCGTCTTTTCCCGTTTCTGTGACCAGATTGCTATTCCGTTTGCCACCACCCGCGAGTCAGTGAAAAGATGAATTTTCTTCTGACTTTCGGCCAATGAGCGCCTCCACGCCAGCGCCGTGGCTGTGGGTTCTGCGCGGAGCATGTTTAGGCCCACCCTCCCCCCCCCCCGGATCGGATGGGCCGGCTGTCCCTGGGCCTGAGAGCTACCGCCGTCCACGCGGTCTGTCCACTTACAGTGTGCGAGGCCCCGTCTGTACACCAGGCACTGGGCAGAGCATCAGGCCAGGAGGGGCCCCACTTCCCGCTGGGGGTACGGACGTGCCCCTCCCTCGGAAACATTTCCGGCAAGCCTGTCCGTCATCTCTGCTTGGCGTCTTTCCTCCGTGAGGAAGCCGGGCTGTCCCTGGACTGTGGCATCTCCACTGTATGCACCACGTCCACGTGAGGACCTTCTGGCTCAGGCACGGTCCTGTCGCCACTTCTTCAGGACTAAGCTGCGGCCAGGCCAGGGCCGGAGTAGCCGATCGTGTCGCAGTTGCCGAATTGCCTGATAATGGTTGTGTCAATTTCAAGGCTTCAAATAACAGCCAAACCACGTTTTCTAAATTTGTGCATTCGGTGGGGGGCGCACGGAAGGCGTCTGGTCCAGAACCCCACTAGTTTAAATAATTTATCTTGAGGACTTTTTGTCAGTAGAGCCCAGGATCCAAAGTCATTAGAACAGGCTAACTCTATTCTTAACTGATCCCTAGGCCCTGGGTAATTTAGTTTTAGAAAATGACATATATTCCTTCAAGAGATTCAGTGCCCGTTCTAGTTTTTTCTGCCCATTCAAAATCGGAGCCTTTTCCTGTTACATCGTATGTAGGTCTAAGAATCACACCTAAGTGTGGGATATGTTGTCTCCAGGATCCGAAGATGCCTACAAGATGCTGTGCTTGTTACTAGGAGTTTTTAAGGCATTCACTTTGTCCATTGCTGTTTGTGGCACCTGTCTTCCGAGGACCAATTTATTCCTAAAACTTTTGCTGCAGGATCTGGACCGTGAGCGTCGTCCTAACTAATGGTCCATCCTTTACTTCTTAATGGTCCTATTAATTTACTTTTTCTGTCTGTAATAACTGTATGTCATCACGAGTCATGGTAATATCATGCACGCAGCAGGTCATTAGTGACTGGAGCTGCGATGCGTCTGTGATGCTCACAACGTGTGTGCAGTTCCTGGGGTTTGCGGGTAACTGCACGGTCATCTCTCAAGTTGAAATTGTGGTCCTTCCCAGGAGAAGGCTCTGTGCTGTCTAGATACGGGCATAGCAAAGAACATATCAGACATATCAGTGGTTACAAAATACTTTTAATTTCTCTCAGTTGCTCTGTTAAGAACCTCTACCGCATCAGGCAATACTCCGTTTTAGGTGAAAACTGACTAAGGTTTCCATAACCTGCCATCAGTCTGTATTGGCCATTTGGGTCCAGTACTGGCCATACAGGGCTATTCCGTAAATGAGACCTGCCTTTTTCTCTAAGGCCTTCTTGTGATAGTTCCTAGACTTTGTTTCTAATTTCTCCATGTCGTCCTCTAGGGGGTATCGCCTTGGAAAGGTGGCTTAAGCTTTTTCACGGAATAAAGACTCCTAGGACTCTGCAAGGCTACCTGTTCCTAGCATATTCTCTACACGGGCAATGCACGCCCCTGTAATTCCACGGGCCCCGGGTTGTAAGTATGCACAAGGAATTTTACGGGCCAGCCACGGGTTACTTTTCCTCCTGGTCCTTCTACCTGCACTGGGATGTCATATTATTTTTATGTATTTAGAAATCTTGTTTTAAGAGACTTATCTGTGATCCTGTATCAATTAAAAATTCTGTAATTTTTCTCATTACCTATTTGTATTTTTAGCTTGATAAATGGTCTAGTTTCATGTCTTAATTTCTCCTCTGCCTGAGGCTCCACCCTCGGGATTGCCCGTTTTGGGGGGGGTGTACTGAAAAATTTCTTTAGTGAATTGTCTAATCCTGTCTTGTTCAGTGTTTCTTTTGATAACTCCGCATTGTTCCTCCTGCTTGATTGTTTCTAGATGGCCTACAGCATGCGTCCTGGTTGTATGGTTTGAAATTCCGTGTGTGTGATGGTTTGGCTAAATATCCTTTGCTTAAAAGGTTTGTCTGTGGTCCCGTGGCGTCGTTTGTTCAGCATGAAATGCGGATTCTGGTTGTCCGTTGAAATCATTTGCTAGTTTGGAGGCATTTCACATGCCCTCGACTGTCCGTGCCTGTGAAATGGGATGATACCACATAGGGCATTTTCACTCCCCTGGGGCCCCTCTTGCGATGGCTTTTCCAGTTTCCTTGCTGTCTTCGTGGCCTGCTCACCTGGGCTCCACCCCGGGGCCACCACATGCTGTTGTGTCCGTGCTCTGGCTCCCAGTCCCACAGCGAGTCGGCCTGGGCGGGACGTCGGGCAGCTGCCTCCATCATGTTTCAGAAGTCAGCCTCATCTCCGTTCCTGTCGGCAGAACTGTACTTGCTCCCCTGCCCCAGATCCTAGCAAGTCAATCAGCATCTGCCAGGTTTCCATGTTGAAAACCGACTCTTACTGTCTGTAACTCTTGTCTTGTGTATCTTCTCTGGCCATTTCCACGGTTATAACGAGCAGTTTTCCCAGTTACTACTGGTCGGGGAAAATATCCGCCATCCAGCGGGTTAGCATAGCGCCCCGGATCCTCGGGGTGTGGGTTTGGGGAATTATATCTTCGTCCGTTCCTCCGAAGTTGACGCTGTCCAGCTGACTGACCTCCCCGAACACTTCCCCGGGCCGGGCTCCTCCTCTGCGTCTGTCTGCACCCACCTGAGGGGGGTTTCTCCCAGGAACGCCGGCACCTCCTGTTCAGCCGCCCTGCTCACCGGGGCTCGGCCTTTGCAGGTGTGGTGGGGTCCCTCGAACATATTTGTGGAACTTAGACAGGTGATGTAGAAATAGATTTGACTAGGACAGCTTATTCAAGATGTTTGTGCAGGTAACAAAAAAGGACAGCTACCTGACAAGGGCCAAGGGGTTAAATAGGTCGGAGGAGACCTGCGCGTTTCACAGGATAAAGGCCGAGGGTCCATCAATAAAGAGAATCTTGGAAGAAACCAAGGGGTGGACCAGTGGGTGGAAAGGAGGGAATTGGGGGCTGGTTTCTAAACAGGGCTTTCCCCCCCCTTGAGTCCTGAGGGCGGGAGAAAGAAAGCGGACTCCCACTCTACCTGGGCTGCAAAGGAAGCAGCAGTGATACCTTATATTAGCAGGGCCGTGAAATCCTAGCTTTTTGGTAAAAGCCCACTAATTCCCTGATATTATGGTCCCTTTGAAGGTTAAAGGGTCTGCAGAAAAATGAAAGTCATTCCCTTTCCCCCAGGTCCATGCAAATTGCTCAGTGGCTGTGGCCCATTCAAAGGCGTTTCTTTAGAATCGCAGAGGCCCTGAAAAGCTCGGAGAACAAGCTAAGCTCAGGGCCGCAGCGGCCTCTCTGCTTTTATATGCAGGTTGGGTTTCTGAATTTTGAATGATGGTGGTAAAAATCAGTAGAAACCCCAGGGGTCGGGCATTGCTACGGTTACTTCTTATGTGTTTGTGACAGTAATTAAACTCCCACTGCATAGGGGACTCCCTCGGGACTCCTATGGAAAGGGTGCAGATCTGACCTCTGAGGATTGCGGACTGTGAGGAGCTGTCAACTGTTCACAAAGGACATCCGGGTCCCTACTGCAAGGTTAAGTGACATTTAATTTGCATTTGCACTTCGCGGCTCCTTTGAAGGCTGGCGAGCCCTCGGAAATGCTTCTGGGATCTTTCAGCAATAGAAGCCCTCGCTGGGCCCCTCCCCGACTCCACCCTTCATCCTTAGAGGTGGTGGTAAAATGCACGTTTTAGCTCAATATTTTCCGCCTCAACATTCTAGCAACGGGCACCCGACTGTTTTTCCTTCTTCTTGTCCATCAAAGCCTACGCTCGTTCCTTCCCTTCCCCCCGCCCCTCAGTCCAACACACCCCAAATGCAGAGACCGTGGCCCTGAGGAGCGCGACGCAAGAGTCCTCGACGAAATACGAGGGGCTTGAACGCAACAGCACATTGAAAGGACCACGCTCTCAAGGCCACACTGAACCGTCTCCCAGGAACGCGAACAGAGGAAATGGGGGAAAGACCCCGTGCAGAGTCAATCAACCCAGACCGTCATAGGAGCATCGCCCAGGACAAACCGTAGGGTCTCTCCAGCATCCAGTAGTGGGGGGCAGGAAGGGGGGCTGTTGTAGAAGAGAGGCTCATGGGAAACTCCTTCACCTTGGGTAGGTAAGGAGGCCGTGGACCACCCAAAGGACCTGTGTGCCAGGAGCCACAGCGAAGTGTCTACAGACGATACGATGTCCAGGGCTGGTTTCAATACACCAGTGTTGGGGAGTTGCAGGTGGACTTGCGAATTAGATTCGTTAAACGCTGACCGCTTCTGACGCTGGGGGACGAGAAATTGGACATTACCATCTACTCTCCGTGTGTTTCTGAAATTTTCCATAATAAAAAATTAAAAAACAATATCGAAATATAGTTTCTTTTCACCTTCCTTGGAAATAGTCTTACATTTGTTAACTATAACAATACAGGTGATCTGAGCCCCGGGTTATATCGTTTTGCAGATTGGGGTTAACAGTTTTTAATCAGATTCTTACACTTGTCAGGTTACTACACACTATTACGTCTTTCGTCTTCTCTATACTACAAAATAGATTTTGTTTTAAAGAAAGCAATCTTGCTTCTGAAATGTCTAATCTTTTAACTTCTCTACAAAGCTCCTGCCTCCAGCCTTTTCTACAGTGTAAAATAGGTATTCTCCGGTTTCTTCAGTCTATTAATAGAAAATTAAGTCCCAAGCCCTTTGCTTTGTAGATTCCTAGTATTTCTTGGAGAGTCGCCCATAATTTTGCCCATGAAAAACCTGCCACTGTTTGTCTGCCTTCATCTCTGAACATTGACTGGCTCAGGCCACTCATCAAAGCTTTTCTTTGCTGCAGGTGGGGAATGGGTCCCCTCCATCTATGCCTCCTTGCTTGCTTCCCAAGGTGTGTGGCAGACTTTTAATTACTCATAGTTCTTCCTGAGATCGAGCTATAAAAGTTTATAGGACTTAATGGAACCCTTAGGAAGAACAGCTCTGAATTAATTACGTGACACAGAGCCACTTACACCTGCTACCGGGTGGGGATGTTTTACAGCCTTCTGGTCCAGGCCCATTCTCGGGAGCTCAGAGAATTCAGCCCACTCTCCCTTCCGACCCCTGTGCGTTTACCGGGTCCCTCTTTCCCTCTCCATAAGAGGCCAACAGAGCAGACCTGGCTCTTCCAGAGCTCAGACTGCCATTGTTTCCAAAGACGCTGGAAGTAAGTTACCTCTATCCACCATTTCAAGACCAAAAAATCAGTCCCTGTTGCCCGAAACACAGCTGGACATGGGCAGGTAAAGGAATCATCGTTGACAGCAGACCCTTCCCCTAGCATGTTCTTTTTAAGTGGTGTATTTTACGGTAATTCATGGACATGATGGTCTTTAAGACCATGAGAGTAAAAATTCTAACAGAAGACCTTTGAAAACAAGACTATGAAATCCTTAGAAAATTCAGCCAAAGGTGGCGCCTACTCTTGCTTCCCTGGTACCAGCCACCCACGCAGGCTCCTGTCTACCTGGTGAGTCTTTTTCTCCCCTTGTATTTTGGGTATTAAAGGGTTGTACAAGGTCGTCAACTCAGTCTTTCTTTCTCGGTGTTTTTTTTAAACGAATTTAAGGGGGAATGAGCAGTCACAGCATTTACCATTTTGGAAGATACGCCCAAGTTCACATTGCTAAAAAGTGTGGCACTCGGTTGAGGCTCCCCCCCCCCAACCTCCCTCCCACGCCACCTCCTAAGATCCCTCAGTCTCTCTCCTCCTCCCAAGCGTATGGTGACTCCATGGTGCTGGTTTAGAGATTCAACAGTTAGTTCAGGAGGGCAAGTCGGTACAGGGGTCCCCCTGGGCTCCCCACACTGAAAAAGCCATGTAAGATATCTGAAGGTATCTGAGGCGGGCCTTCCCTACCCCTAATACCACTGGAGCTTAACGGACGCGATCGTAGTGTGTTAACATAACTGATGCAGAGAAAACGGCATTTAGAAAGGCCACGCGGAGGCACAATGAGGTGGGTCTGACCTGGGCAGAGCTGGGGGGGTGGGAGAGGAGAGCAGTGGACACCTTCAGCTGCGGCTCAGAGGTGACATCGGGGGCCGGCTGAGTTCTACGGGGACCGGGAGAGGGAAGGAGGCGGAGGCGTGCCTGGGCTCTATCGCAGTCCACTCCTCCGGGCCTGGTTTCTAACAACTTGGGAGCTTTGAAAATCTCCATATGGCTTCAAAACTCTGCCTGGATCTGCTCTTTGAAGAATCAGAACCATCGCAGGTCTGCTCCCAAGACTCCCAGCTTCACAGCTCCATGGCAATTTCATTGGCTTGTGCTCCGCTGAGTAACAGGTAGCTTCCATTGCGAGGGCATGGCAGTTATGAATACCATATTTTCCAATACTGTTGTTGATCGTGTCTCAGACATCCAGCAGTGGAACGGGTTAAAAGAGTACATTTGTTTTCAATTTTGGTGGATGTTATTAAACTGACAAGAATTTGAACTAATGTTTGAAATCACACCAGGATTTTATGAGAGAGACGCTACTGTGAGCATAATAAAATATCTTTACATCAATATACTGTTCTTTTTAAAAGTGTTTTAAATAATCACATCTGAACTTTACCATTGCCTTTTTTTTTTTTTTTTGCCTATTAATATATTTAATCATGAGTAGAAAAACCCTTTGAATGCTATTAATTGGTATATTGACTTTGCCTAGTACAGCTGGAATCTATTATCTGTGATTTAGGCCATACTTTTGATTTTATAGTCAAAGTGGTTTGGAATGTAGCTGACATTATTTGTAATCCGTTATTGGATTAGGAAATCAATATTGTGCTGGTTTTATATCTATGACGGTTTTCTTATTTTCATTAAATTCTGTGGTTGTAGATGGAGAAGTGGTGTAGTCTATCTTGATTAATGAATAACATTTTTCTCTGATTAGTAGTTTTTTGAAGTGGGTAAGTTGTTAGGTGAATTAGTCATCAAAATTTTACATGCAAATTATTTGGCTACATTTCTTTTAGTGCCATTTTTTAGTAATTGGTATTTTCCTAAAAACCATTCTTAGCATGCACGTTTTCAAGTATGTTTTTATACATGGGGTATCATAATTTTATTATCTCCATGCCAGTCATCACTTAACCAACTTTATGTTTAATTTTATACAATTTCTCTTTAGTTTCTTGAGTTAATTAGCTTTTCATGAGTCTGTATTATTATTTCCTTTTCCTATAATTTAATCTTTGCTACATTTTTTCAGATTTCATGGTATTTTTACAAATAATGTTTGCATAAGCTTTACAATTCCCTTTCCTATGATTTCTTTACATCATTATTGTATTACAAAAAAATTCAGTTGGATGCTAAATTTATTTCTATTCTGGTTTTGAAATATCTACGATATGCGGGGGTATTTTGGCATTCTTTGAGTTTAAAGAAGTAATGTCCCGACTAACCGGATACCATTCTCTTCCGAGGAAGATATTTACGTAGTTCCCTATGTAGGTGAGTCAGCAGGTACCTGCTGTGATCGAATCTCCATTGATGGGACAGATGTGCCGAATCAATGGTGGATTAAGAATTCTCATGATATTTCTACTTGTAAGAAATCGCTGTAGAGAAAATGGAGTCATTTCTCACAGGCGCATGTGAAAAGGGATCCCAGTTAGTCAGAACCTGTGCTAAATGTAATTTCACCGAAATAGATTTTACACAATTAAAGCTGGGAGTCGTATCAAATCATTGTGGACACACGTGCTGCTCTACTCACGTCACTTTGAAATGTCTTCGGAAGAGAACAGAGAAATACTGTCCCGTTGTCCCCTAGTTGTTATAATCACATTACAAAACCAAGATTCATCCGTGACCCTCATTAGTTTTAGGAGAAAATGGAGTTGTGTCACTTAATGAAAATCTACCCCACAATGTGCTGTGAAATTTAGTGTAATTCGCAATTTGCAGGCACATAAAACACCATCGTTATCTAATGGCATGCGGCTGCTCATACTCTGCAGTGCCCGGAAACATTGTTCTATTACAGGGGGAAAGAGAGGTCGACCTGGACAAGTCACCTCTGTCCTACCAAATTGGGCTTTCGGATGCCTACCTTGGCCGGGGAACCTAAGAACCCCCGAGTTCAAGGTCATTCAGAGTCGAGAATCCAGAGCGGCTGGAAACTGAATCAAAGCTAAACAGGCCGAGGGAAGCACGGCGGATGCTGTCCCGAGGTACTGATTCCAACAGAAAATGCTGTTTGAAGTCCAAAGTCCACTTTTATGAGGGGCACCGATGGGAAGGTGTTTGGGGAACACTGCTGGTGAGAAGTGCAAAAGGACATGACCTCTCTCGGGCTACCCGGCTCGCCCCGGGCGTCCCCCAGGCTCCGGGTCCGAGGCGGCCCTGGGCGCCTGGTAAGGGGGGGTGCGTTCCCACAAATGCCTTTCCTCCCGCTTCCTTGCAGCCAAGTCGCAGGGAAGGCGAGCCTTCCTGTAAGGGGCTGGGCGGCCTTCACCTCCTGGGGAGACCCCTCCAAATAAATGCTAAACACAAAATACAATTTCCAACCTTCATCCTTGACATAGGTATTTTTTTTTCTCTTGCTATACGTTTAGGCTCAAAGACTATGGCGTATAATAAATATCTAAGCATCCTTTTAAATATAAGTTTTCCGTCTAAAAACCAATAATTTGCTCCAGTTCTATGAATAATCCACATTCTACGTTCCACCAAATAATCCCTTTATTTTCCTAAATGAGGGGATACAAATTCAATTTAATGCTCTGTTCGCTTTGGACTCACTCTATTAGATTCCATATTATGTTTCCACAGAAGTGGTGCTGAGGCCCATGCCTTCATTAATTTACCAAACACTCCTCGCGATCCCTGCCACGGAGCAGTCTGCGCAGTATTGAGGGGACAGCAGCCGCCCGGTTTCATCGGCGGCGAGCACGCAGAATGAGCTGCGCATCCCTTTAGCCGGGTGAAGAAAAACCTACCTCATTTGACTGCAAATAACGCAGCTTTCGACGCCGTCCAAGGGAGGCGCTCAGCAGAGGCCCACACGCCGAGGGACAGCGAGTCTCTCCACCGCATTACTTGAGACAAAGTGCATTTGAATGGAGGTGCTCTGTCAGCCTCTGTCATCATCCGAAGTCACGGGAGATTATCCTGTTGGAAACGATGGTACCATTTCTCACCGCTGTGTCTTTCGCGCTCCGGAGTCGGAGTCTGAAACCCATCCGTTTGAGCCGGGGCGATGGCAGAGGACCATCAGCCGTGTCAGCTGACAGCGCTAATATTTTCTTCCCCACATCGAACGACGCCCCAGAGAAAAAAGTCATCTGCGCTTCTGCTTCCACCACATAAGCACGGTTTTCTTACGAGCAACTGCATTTTTTCCCCAGGAAAAAGAAAAATGCTACCTGGGGGTTAAAATATAATTCTGCGTGACTGCCCTAGTTCCTGAAAGCCGCGAATGTACGAGATGATCCCATATCAAGTGCCGGTGAAGCTGCGGCAGCTGGAGCTCCCCGCTTTGCCGGTGGCCGTGTAACAGCGGAGCCACCTTGGAAAACAGCCGGGTGGGCCCTACCCACTCGTCCTCCGGCCCAGACATTCCAATTCCTAGGTCTTTACCCGAAAGAAAGCTTGTCTCCACGCAGATTTATACACAAAGGTTCATAAGAAGCCTTATCGATCAGTCATCAAAATCTGGAAGCAACAAGTGAGCCTGTGGGACAGCCAAACGGCGGATTCTCTCTTAGCAACTAAGGGGAGCAAAGTACCGGTGCACACACGTCGCTGAGTCTCTGAGACAGGGTGCCCCGCGGAAGAAGCCGGGCACCGGGAGGGAGGACCGCACGGCTCCGACTCCGTGGGCGCTGAGAAAGGCAGGATAACAACTGCGGCACAACACAGATGGGCGGTGCTCACGGCCCAGGCCTGGGGGTGGGGACTGACCGGGAAGGGACAGGTAAACCATTTCGAGGGACCGAGACGCTCCACATCTCGGCTGAGTAACGATCACATGGGGCGCACCTCTGTCCAAACGCATCAAGATCCATACTAAAAAGGAACGAGGTTTATTTGATGTACATTACACGTGAAACAGGCAGCATTTAAAAAACTAATCTATCTCAACGAGAAAGCAGCTTCACCTAATTTTAAATCAAATTAACACTTGGAAGAGCTATATTAGGGACAAGGCTGGCTCTCTTTTTCAGAACTTGATCCTTGCCCTGCACTGAGAGATTTTCTTTGATCCTATGCGCCTTCCTATAAAGAAGTTCTGTCTAGAAATCAGTTTAAGACCTTGCTCTTTGAAATGACGGAAAACCCTCCAGAGACAAGTTGAAAAGTGATATACGTATCCCAACTGGTAAATATGAAATGTATTCCATGATCTTAGAATAATTTTGTCGTCATGTATAAAATTTATTAGATAAATTATTGAGTTTTTGATACATCTATGGGGACTGCCACAGAACTCCAGCCCAATGACTGGAGCAGGAGCGATGGTTTAGAATTCTGAATCTTTACGGAAACACGATTCTGAATACAGGAAGGAGCCTCGTTTTACGTCCCATCAAAGGGCTCCTTTCAGCTCATCGCTAAAGCCTTACTCTATAATGTAGCAGGCTCTTATTATTTAAACACAGCAATAATGCATGAGCCCTTCTCATACCGTGTCTGGTGATGTATAGCACAGACACGGTGAAATATTCATGGAATATACTGAGCCGCGGCATCCGTCTTCCCTTGCTCTGTAACAACCCCCAAAACGGAGAGGCTGACAGTCCCCGCCGACATATTGGTTCAGCAACTTGGGCCTGGCAGGTGCTCTGCTGGTCACACCTGGCATCGCTCGGATGGTTGCCGTCACCTGGAAATGTTCTTGACATTATAGACTTTACTCAATACCTTAGTCTCTGGGCGGAATATGTAATATTATGAAGATATACGTTCTCCCTAAATTAGTAACGTCTTGGGGGTGGGATGGAGGCTGTGTGAGGGGCGGGTTATTAAAATGGTCCATAAACATTGACTGTAACAAGACCCATCCAATGAGAAAATATCTTGGCTTCTTCGGATAAAAATCTGTGACCATTAAGCACCTTTGTTTAGCAGGATCCTCAACCTTTCCAAAATTCTATAGCCGGAAACCAACATTTTCTTCACCAGAGTATCCCCAAGGGCAGCAAATTGCTTGATCTCACGCACACACGATCCGAGCAACAAACGAGAGGACGACCTTGTAAGATGCCCCAGCGTCCCATCCAGATACACGAGGGAGACCCGGAGTCACGTTCAGTCCTGATGCGGAGTTTAGAAGGCGGGCCGTGCCCATGTGTCCGTATTAAGAGAAAAAGCCCCACTCTGGCAAGTTGCGAGAACCGGCACCAGGTCCAGAAGGAGCGGCGACTGCCTGGTCAGTGCGGACGGCTCTCTGCCGAGAGGACTCCCCGGTGACCTTCGGGCAAAGACCCGGGCGGCAACATGGTGGCAAAGAGGCCCTGTTTCGTGGTGTGGTCACTCACCCAGCACGCCACCCGGCCTTGGGCCTCGTCGGCAGATAAGGGTGGTCCCACCCCCCAAAGTCCTCGTGACCATCACGCGAGATTGCACACTGAGCTAGCGCCATCAACCACAAAGCGTCACACTGGCTCTAAGCTACGAAACCATGTCCGGTTATTATCACTTGGGCAGAGTAGGGTGTCGGCCAAAACGGTGGGGACCGTTTCTCGAGAGGCTCGCTGTTCCCGGCACAGGCCAGCTGACCTCGCGGGCTGGAATCTCGCCCGGGTCCAGGCGCCTGCAGTGTGTAAACGGGCCCGGCTGGCCCTCCTGGACTCGGGCCCCAGTGACAACAGCCAGGGACGGGGGCCTGGGAGCCAGCCTCACGCCCTTGCCGCGTCCTTCCTCTGCAGCCCGGCGTCCTCTGGGACGCCTCTGTTTTCCCTCAACAACGTCGCTGCTTCTTTCTTTACACATCGGCCGCCAGCTGTCATTAACCCAGCAGCAGGGGCCGTCGGAGAGGAGTTAACTACCAGCCTGGGAAACCTCTGCAGCCAGGCACCTCACATCCCGTCCTGTCCCCTCGGTCCTCTGGGTCACTTAAGACAATTCCTCACCCAGTCGTGGCCACTAAGATACGTCCCGTGTGCCTGGCTCGCCTGCATGCCAGCAATTAACGTGCACAACCCATCCATGTGGGATTCGAGACCCCGTGAAAGACGAACGCGGTTTCTTTACCGAGCAAGGTTAGAATCGGTCATTCGCCCTCTTAATCAGGGCGAGCGCGTGTGAGAAGCGGAGGCCACTCAGGGCTGCGGGGGGTTGATGAAATGCGCCTCCTCCCGCCCGAGTGTGCGTCTCTCGGTTCATCAGGAAGCTCTCGGGACGCCCCAGGTACACTCGCCGCCTGCCCGCAACGCACCCCCGCGTGTCCGTCCCGAGAGCCTGCCACAGGGGAGCCGGCGGAGGGTGAATTTAAGTGCCCAAGTCCCGGGACCCAGAGGCACCCAGGGAAGGATCAGATGATTTTAGGGAGGAGCACAACAAACTCAGCATTGTCAGTGTTCAAGTCTTGGGCGCCTGGGGCATCGGTCCCCAGCCACCTAGAGCCCTCTGGTTCTTAGAAGGTTCCTCGCCCAGCGTTCTAGCCAGTTCTGATGTCACGGGTATAACAATTATTATGGCCATTTTAATTGTTCATCCTTTATTTATAAATAAAAAACTCACCTTATAATAACTGAATTTTTGGCATTCTGTAATATTTGTATTTTTGTAAAAAAAATGAAATAAAATACCAGGTGGCCATTAAACAAATATCCTTTCTGAGAAGAAAATATCTGGTAAATGTTTTTACCACTTGAAATAAACAAAATGGCCCCTTCTGCTCCATTTAAACACCAGATAGAAGCCTCTGGAAATAAAACCAGAAAGGAGGAATGATGTGAAGTGTTAGATTGAGTGCACGCCCGAGGAAGCATCCAGGAGGATGGTTCCTGTTTTAATGAGATTCTGGGAAACGTACAGTGAAATTCAGAAAGCACAGAGCTTTTTAAATGCTTTTTTTCGGACGTAAAAACTGCAGGTGTGGCTCGGAGCTCTCCCCGCGCCTCGCCCGCCTTCCTTCTCAGGCGGGTCTAAGGCGAGGGGGTCGGACGCCAGCTTCCCCCGCGGCCCTTGGGCGGTGGCGCCTCTAAAGATGTGGCCGTTTGCACAGCTGCGGAAATTCGGGGACCCAGAGGAGAGTCGGGGCAGCCAAGGAGCCACAGGAGACGCGAAATCCCGTCCCTTCTGGGAACGCTGAGGGTGGTGTTGGGGGTTCAGATATGACTACGGTTGAGATCCTGACCGCGACTGCAGGTTGCAGTTACCAGCCATCTGCATTCCCCCCCCACATGCCTTTAAGACACACATTTCAGTCCGTTTGTTTTTATGCAGCAAAGGGAACATTCATGAGTCGACTCCAACAGGCCATTTACAAGTCTCCAGGAGGGTTCTCGCCCCAGAGAAAACCTGGAGCTGTAGGGTCACGGAGACCGAGGAGCCAAATAACCATGCTCCTCTACCCAGGAACGTCGTCCACCAGCGTGGCTGCGAGTTTCAGGATATCCTATCTTAGAACAAAGGGGTTTCTCGTGTCCATCTGGTTCATCTTCTGAATTAATAAAAGACTGAATAATTACAAGAATTAATCTGACTGCTCTGGATTGGGACTAATCAGCAAAGAAACACTTCAGTGTTAAAAAGGTTCCTGTCACCGTTGTGATTTGTATTTTTCCTGCATTAATTAAAAGTTGGTCTTCACCCAAGTACCAGAGAGAAGCAAACACTTTAGAAAATTAATAAGGTCATCACTTAAGGAGTTGCTGGGATAAAACCTCCTTGAGATGTTATTTTCGAAGTTTTTTTCCTAATTTTTTTTTAAATGGAAATAAATTTGACGGCACAACTTTTCAAATTTCAAGAAAGCAAACACTATGGAAACATTTTCTAATATATGTGGGTCTTTCACCCCAAAGTGGCATTGTTTTAAATGGGGCCTAAGTGACAATTTCATGTTAGAAAACAGTATTCTAGGCAAGGAATAAAATCCAGACTTGGGAAAACAGGAGAAACAGCCCAGCTTCTTCCCCACCCCGCCTTCCTCTCTCTCTAAAGCCAATAAAATTTTTTTAAAAAAGATCCTTGAGAGAGAGGACTGATCACAATGTGCAGACATTGTTTGAATCCTGCTGCAAACAAATGAAATGTAAAAAATGTGTAAGACAAACAAGGAAATGTGAACTCCGACTGGACACGAAATGGAATTAAGGAATTATTAAGATGTGATATGAAGGAGGTGTGACAAATGGTTTGGTGGATATTTTATCTCTTTTATTTAGAGCTAAATGCTGCGCTGTCTATGAATGAAATGATGTGATTTCTGGGACTTGCATGAAAATCATCTGGGGACAGTAAGGGGGGATGGGGACTGATAACGCAAGATCGTTCACGAGTCAGAAACGCTTGGAGAAGGTGCTGATGGAAACACGGGATTCACAGTACCGTCTCCTGCACTTTTTTAAACGTTTGAAATGCCCTGTAAGAAAAAATATTTCAAAGATATATTCTCGTGCCAGTTCTGTGACTGTCACGAGAAAGTCACTTCACAAAAGCAAGCCTCTTTTGTTTCCTTATTTGCAAGACAATAGATGGAGCCGTTTAATTCACACCCATTCAGTAAAAACTGACTCATTTTGGCTCCAAATAATGTGATTTTTCCGTTTCTCAAAGCTCACCACAAGCACCATTAAAAAACAGGCCCTTCCACCACTCACCCTACGGCGTCGTTTTAAGAAACCCTGAATAACTGTCCACGACGTGTGCTCACCCCGCGCCCAGGATTGAGCAGCACCCACGCGCTGAACAACACCGGGAACCCTGACCTCGCCGTCTAACAGGCTGAAGCAGCAGCTCAACCGGTGCGGCAGGTGAAGCTCCTCAACTCAAAGCATTGACTTAAAGGGGATGGCGTTCCTCCAGTAGGAAAGCAACAAGGTCTTAGGCACCCGCCCCTTCCCAAAGAAAACCCTAAAAAGAGGGCAATTCCTGTCCGTGCCGGGGATGGAAGAAGGGGCTCCCTTCCACGAAGCCTGAAGGATGCACCCTTGGGGCGAGATGCAGAGGGGATGCATCTTGGGTCTCAGCCCCTCCACCCTGCCCTTCTCCCCTTGGACAAATGAAAACATGTCACCAAGGAAACCCCCGGTCGAGGAAATTGGAGTAACAGGCTACGGGGAGATGCCACTGAGCTGCGGCTCCGTGGACTGAACAAAGGACCGCAAGCGAGCAGGGCCCTGACCTTTAAGATGCCCGTTTCATCAAGATTCACAGCGTCACCTTCTAACTCTGGGTGGTTGCTGACAAAACGGGGTACACACAGAGCTCCCTCATCTCTCCTTGTTCCTCCCCTGACCTGTTCCGCGTGAAATATGAGGACTTTTAAACGTCTGGGGATGTAGCTTATCTCCAGTGGCTGCCCACCCTCAGGGATGGCCACCGGTGTCTCTTGGACCTTGTTGAAATGCAAGACGTTCTGTTAGGAAACCAAAGGGACGTGACATCATCTCCACCGAGCTTGTTTGCCGTTTCTATTTTAGGAAACGTTTCTCCGCAATGTCACGGCTTGTGGGTGGAGATAGACAGACATAAGTAGATGCCTTATTGAAAGCAGTGTGTGACAAACACATTTCGAGCACTTGAGAGAGACATTAAAATGCAGACACGGCCGACTCGAATTCACAGGTGCACCTTCTAGTGACTATTGAGTCTTCCAGTAACTCTTCCCGTCTGCAATCTTTGAAGAATTATTTCCTATCTCCGGGTGCATGGAAGGCTCCTGAATTTATGGACGTATTAGTCTGTATCACGCTCTACACTCTGATATAGTCCAAAATCGTGATGGTTTCTTTAAGTTTCCTTCCGCAGAGCAACAACTTCTATTTCGTTACCGTGCGCAATGCAGAGAAGCCCGGGGGCGTTAGATACGGGGCCGGCTTATTTTAATTTTAAACAGTCCTCACACTTGTCCCTGATCTGGTTCTGTTCGGATCAGTTTTCCTTGACCCCTGGGCTCTGCCAGATGTTCCTATTTTTCTTTGTTTTTATGAACCTCTGCCCTGTACGCATCCCCATCAGCACCTCGCGCCCAGGCTCCTCATGATTTACCGTCTTGCTGTTTTATTAGTCACAACGAGTTCAGACGTTCTGAGCAGAACCACTTCCTGATGAAAGGGCTGGACTCAGAGGGTGGAATCAGGTTTCTTGGGAGCCCACAGCCAGGATGGTTTACGGACCCGTAACCCCGGCTCCTCCCGGACGGGCGGGCGGCTCCCTCCTTGTCATCAGTGGTTCCCACAGGTTAGGGCGCAGGCCGGACAAGTGCCCGGGTGAGGCTGCAGTGCTGCCCTAGACCAGCCTGTGATTACGGCCCCTTTCTATCCAGTCCACCCAACCTACTAATACTTATTTCTCTTTTCCCCTGCATCTGGAACAACTCGACAAATTCTGGTGAAAAAGTGGTCACACCCCCACCAAAAATAGTAAATAATGATAATAATGGTGTATGAGATTTTATTTATTTTCAATAGATATTTATAGCTATGGACGTGGTCCATAAAGGTAATGAAAATAAAATAAAATAAAATAAATAAAATAAAATGAAAAAGCTTTACCTACATTTCCTGTTACGTTTACAACTTTCCTATTAAATGGATTCCATTTATCAGGAAAGCAAACTGGAGCTCAGAGAGGTTCAGGGAGTTGCCCAAGGCAGATCAGCCAAGGAGGGAAACTAGGATCTAACCTCAGGATCCATGCAGGTCTCGTCCCCTTAGTCTTTTCCTGCTCAAAGTATGGTCCTAAGACCAGCAGCATTGGCCTCACCTGGTTAGAAACAGAGGTCGGGTCCCATCTGCACTTAATCAGAATCGGCATGTTAACAAAAGCCGCAGAGAACCGCCTGGTTCCCAGGCAGGCGTGTGACACTTGAGAGACACTACGCCACACGACCCTGCCTCCCTGAGAACAAATAACTGCAATGAACCTCCTTCCCCCACCAAAACGAGGGAGCTTCCCCTTTTCCGCCCAAATCGGAAGCTTCCCTGGGCTGGCCATGAGCTTCAGTGAGCATGTGTGTGGAGTTTAATCTCTCCCAAGTCCAAGCAGTGTGTGGGCTCCACCCCACCCGTCACGGTCTGATGTGAGGCATATCTAGCTATTCGCAGATTAGAGATGGATCCTAATGTCTCCCGATAGGTTTAACTGCAAAAACAAGTCAGAGACTGAGGTTATGTTCTAGCGGAAGGTTACATGAGTTGGGCTTTTGCTTTTTTAGCAGAGGTATTTCACCCTCCAGGGCCCTCCCGAGGGGACTAACCTAAAGTTGCAGCCCAGTAACATCTGTTCGCTCGTATTAATTGAACAATAGGTACTACACGCAACCATAGCTTGTTGTTGAGCACTTTACAAATTAAGTAAATATGGATTCATCCCTATTTTCATTTGACATCCTTCACCGAAGAGCAGCTCAGAGAACTTGTCACGTAAACAAATATTATTTGTACTTTTTGAGCTAGAAGAAATACTCGGGCTAAGCAAAACGGTATCGATACTTTGCCAGAAGACTTCAAACAGGCGCGGAGATCGGCAGAGTAAATTAAATTTTCTGTTGCTGTCTCAGACTCATGACCCTCTCCCTCAGCCCTTCATCTAAAACTGCCACGGAAGTTCGGTAACTGGGTCAGGGCACCTTGCTTGGGGGAAGACAGACACATTAAAGAGCATTCAATTATGTCTCAGGCGCAAGGAGCAAGTGGAGCCAATGCAATATCCTGTCGTGAGATCCGAGCATCATTTTCCGCCGCGTCCCAGCTTTCCTCCCCGGTTGTCAACACGTGGCTCTCCTCCGGGACACCCAGGGATGCGCTGACCAGCTCACTGGAACTTAACTTTTATTCTCTATTGGTTTTGTCCCAAATCTATCATCTGTCTTGTCTATGAAACTGGTGCTCCCATGAGATCAGTCTGAAGTTTCCACAGTTGTAATACCTTTGCTGTCGCTCAACATCGCAGCTTGATTTTCCAAACGCCAAACCCCTGCGGGGCATCCGCCAAGTTTACCGTATTGCGTGAGGTCATGAGGGGCTCAGCAGGCAGGGGCTGAACCGCCTGCTGAGGGCCCTGACCTTGCTCGAGGTCAGCAGGAGAAGGGGAACACGGTGCCCGGGGAGCCGAGCTCCATCGTTCAGGGCTCATCTGCAGAGTCGTCAGCTCCTGGCTGGCACGTTCGGCAGCTTCTCGTGTCAAATATCCCCAAGCCTCAGTCTCACCACACACACACCCCCCACTCCCCCCTCCCCCAGGCACGCGGCGAGCCACGGAGTCGACGGGAGGGAATGCAAAGCGCTGCGACGTCTACTTGACACTGTCAGTGCTCCCCCAGTCTGAGAGCACACGGACTACCTACAGACCCTTTCATGGGGGCTCTAAAAAGGTTACCCAGATTACTTTGTCTCTACGGCCACTAGTGCTCAGTGTCTTTCACTACCCCCTGATGCTATTTCCTGTTAAGTTATTTCACTTTTCTCCCATTCCGCCGAGCAGCCGCCATCCCCGCACGAGCCCACGGTAATATATGCTCAGAGGGCAACTCGAAAACACACGTGGGGTCGGGGGGAGGCTTCCTGGGGCGGCTTGAAAGGCCTGGGATGAAGGGGATGGTTCCCGCAGCGAGAGGACCGGCGGGGACCGCAGGGACGGCCGGTGGGACCAGAGGAGCCGCCCGAGCTCCGGCCCCGGCGTCTCAGGGAACAGGATCCTCGGGCGTCGGCGCTGAGAGTGCTGAGGGCGCCTGGAGGGGAGACTGCGGCCTCTCCTTAGTGGAGTCAGAGAAGCTGCTCACCCACTGAACGGGAAGCTTGTAGTGGAGTTACTGGGAGAGGGAGCTTCACGCTCGAAAGGCCCGGAAGCTGCCGAGCTTCGGTTCTGCCGGGGGCTCAGGGACGGCGCCTCCGTCAGTTCACATTTGATTGACACGCGAAGGGCTCCCAAGGAGCCTCGCGACAGCCACCGCTGAGATTCAGGGTGTCTCAGGAGCTCCTCTACTAAATTCGACACACGCAGGAAACTGCAAAAACGCATGAAGTCCTCCAGAAAACGCCACAGCCCAGCTCAGCTTATCGGAGCGCGGTTAGGAGCCCCTACGAGAGGAAACGAAAACGGGGCTTGTGGGGTCGAGCAACAGCCTGCCTGGTCCCGACTTGCACACACTATACCCCTTTCCATTGGCACTGCCCCCCCCCCCCCCATTTCATTGGAAGTTTTTGGTGTTGGAAAGTCTCAGGTCCACCTCCCATTAGAGCATATTATTTGACTTGACCAGGGAAAACCTCAGTTTTTGCATAAAAATGAATTTTAAATTAATGACAGAGGTAAAAAGGCAACGTACTGAAGAGCTTAAATAAGGTGGGGTTTTGTTTTCTTTAAAACGCTTGTGGAAAACTCTTTTTAAAAACAACAAAGGTTTGACATTTCTCTAGGTTGTCTCTCCTTTACCGTTTTAACGAGGGTGACACCACAAATCACAGGAACTGGGGGCGGGGGGGGAGTAATGGGTGCTCTACCCACACTCTGCGCCTCGGAAACAATTTTCAGTAATTTAAAAGGAAGGAAGCGGAACTAGTCTCCATCTACAGGATCCGACGTGAGTCGCCGCTGACTGCCTGCCTTTTACCCAGCGCCTGGCAGCAGACAAGCAGCAAGCCGCGGTTTCGTGAACGAACAATAAAAAAGGGCATATGACAGACTCGGCAGACACTCGGGCACAGTCACCGGAACCCTCGGAGGGCCCGCGCCCGGTAAGCGTCGCGCTCTGGCAGAAGCTCCGGGGCGCGGAGGGAAAGCGTGACCTAAGCGGGTGCAGCCAGCGATTAGGAACCAAACAAGAACAGCAACGCCGGTGTGGCCACCGGGGGAACAACTGCCCCGAAGTCTAGGAATATGGTACCTTACGTGGCAAAAAAAACCAATAAATGTCCCAAGTTCATTTGCTAAACTGATTCCGAGGGGGAGGGTTGGCCTGAATTATCCGGGTGGGCCCTGTGTGACGACCAGGACTGGGGCAGGAGCTCGGGAGGAGGGTCGGAACCAGGGGAGGAGGGGTGGGCGTGAAGCAGAGGTCCGAGCGATGCACTTGCTGACACTGGAGGCGAAGGAAGGGCACCCGCAGGCGACGGGTCAAAGCAGCAGCCTGGGGACTGTGGGAAAGGCCAGGAAGGCCCCGCGCCCCGAGCGCTCCAGGGCCATGCCCTCCTGCCCACGCCTTGCTCTTGGCCCCGGGAAGTCCATTCCCAGCTTCCGACTCCCACGGCTACCGGGCCGTAGGGTCCTGTTGCTTGAACCCCCGGGGCCGGGGTGGCTGGCAGCCGGCACCCTGCGCTCAAGGTGCCGCCTTGACTTCCGAGTCCGCTTTCAGCGGAAAGGAGTCGCTCTCGCTTGGAAACAAGGAGCCTGCGCGCAGAAGACCACCGCCAAACGTGGGCTCTTCTCCTCTGTCCTTCCTAAAGCCTGCTACTGAACCCAAGCAGGCGGGTGACACGGGTCACCTGCGCCCACGGGCGGGGGGGATCGGTCCTCCTGAGCCCCGGGTCCAAGGGGATTGGGCCGCCTCGCCCTCCGAAAGCGTCCTGCCTTTGCTGTTCCAAACGTACCAAGCAAAGAAGGCCGCGGGTTTTCAATTTGGGGAAGACTAATTTTTTTTTCGTCTGTCGGCTCCTCATCGGCACGAGAATTCGTCATTTAAAATAACTCTGACCCTTCGGAGGAAGGGGGGAGCCAGCAGCGCCGCGTTTCACACAAATAAGCGCATTTTCTTTACGATCCTTCTAAACGAACCTGCCTCCTCGGCCGCGCCAGGGCGGGGAGTGTCCCGCGTACTAATAGCCTCTCGCTGTTATTAACTGTGTTTCCTTTTCGGTCCAAAGCACCTGGTCGCCGGTGAAGAAAACTCTCTCCAGAGGAATGGCTGCTAAATGGTGTTTGTTTCTGGAAACACAGACCGTGTCATTAATCGGGTTTTATCCCGGGGAGGATGGCCGTTTATGCGCATTACGGTGATTTTGTGGGATCTTATTAAGGAACGGTGGCACACTGAAGCGACTGCATTAACGCCGGCTTGTGATAGAAAGGGAGCGTTTCTGCCGCTCTAATTAGTTCCTCTCATTTCGCGAGCGCGCGAAGCCAGAGAAGGTGCGTCGTGCTTGCGCCGCAAGCCGGTGGGAAGGGGGGGCCTCCGTGGGCTCGCACTCGGGCGCGCTCGGCTCCCGCGCTCGAGCCTTCCAGAAGCAGGGCCGGCCACTGACAGAGAAGAGCTGGTCACAGCTCAAGAGGTTTCCCAACGAGCTACGTGCAAAAAATAAACAAACAGAGCCTCCCAACACACATTGTGAATCGGATGAATTGCCCCCTTGCGAAATTATTTACCTACGCAGTTGGCCACTTGCCTTTGCTTGGGACCAAATACAGGTGCGGTTAGTTGCCCTCGAGCGGTGACGTACCTGTGGGCGTGGATTCACCCGTGTCCAGACTGTAGGTGCTGTGGCAAATGCGCTCTCAGCAGCTCGTGTCTCGCTTCAGACGCAGCTGCACGTATTCTAATAACTGCGCCGTCTTTAATAAACGCAGTGGGCATGTCTCCTCCCCAGCGACTGCTCCGCCCCGTAACCTCCACCCTCCCTCCCTCCTCCAGGAAGCCTTTCAGAAGCCCAGGTCTTCTCTCCGCTGGTTTTCGCCTCTCCCTCTGCTTTGAGCTTTTGCCCCCGATTTCTCCGACCCGCCATATCAGCAGCTGATAGTTTTTCTTCTCACCAGCATCCGGCTCCCGGTCCGACCTGCCACCCACCCAGCCGGGGTCCCCGAGAAGGCCCGCAAAGGTGGGACTGCTCGGAGCTGTGAACGCTTAGGGGGCAGGGTGTCTGCGCTGTTCCCAGGCCTCCGGCGCCCGGGCCCGGGGGCAGAGCCGTAGCCCTCAGAGACGCCGCCGTTAAAATTAACCGAACTGTTAGGATGGGAAGGCGGCCCGGCGTCCGGAGAGAAGGGCCATCCGCTGTCAAAACAACGGCGGCTCGGATGGGAGCGGATGACGTTCTCTACAACCAGACTCCGTGCCCGCCGAGGCGTGGCGCAGCCTCCTGCCACTGAGCTTCCTTGCAAGCGAAATGCGTCGTGTCTGGATGACTTTAATACCCAATCTGCTTCCTCAGACGGAGGCTGTCGGTGGGCGACACTCGGGTGCAGTGTCTGAGAGTCTGCCCCGGCGCCTGCCTGTGAGGCTGCAGAGCCGGGAAATCTGAGGCCATAGTCAAGCCGAGTCAAGGCTCAAGGACGGCCTGAGCCGAGGACCGTGGGAAGCAGAGGGTACCTGTCACTGCTACGCCTCTGTCCGTGAGCGGCCTGCTTACGGCGATCCGTCCACCGCAGTCACTGGGAGTCGTGTGTGTGGCTGACCCCACGCCGGACACCAAAGTTACGCTGCGGCCGAGACGGAAACCATCCCCCCGTGAAGCTGTACGTGACTAACCTGAATGATCCAGGGGACAAGTTTTAAAAAGATAGAAAGGGAAGGAAGGACGGTGGCATTTTCTCTTTGCCTGTTTATAAAAGAGCTTAATTTCCATGTGACTTTGGATGGATAGGCCCACCTACCTCTATGGGGGAAAAAATAAAAATAAAGTATTTCGTATAACAAATACTTTATATTCTCCTGCCAGGAGAATATTCTTACAATCTTTTTTTAGCTGGTGTACGGTGTCTCAGAGTTCTTGGAATAACCCGTGTGTTTTATGTGTGCATTCTTTCAGGAGAGGAAATAATATATATTTCAAGAAAGGAAAAGAAATATCCAGCGCCTGAGGCAGAACGTAAGGGGCGAGCGCTCCAACAAAGCCTCACTCGCCGTAAATCTGTCCTCTCAGACCCCGGGCGGGCGTGTTCACGGCGACCTCTTTCTGTTTGGAGAGAGACTGGCGCTGATGGAAGGTTACGGGAGAATAAGAAAATAAAATGGGGCACAGCAGGGCGAGGCGGGCGCCCCTCACCAGCCAGGGCGCCGAGGTTTATTATTTTTATCCCAGTATGCTTATAAAAAGCAACCTGCAGTGAATCACCTTCACGTTTCCCTGAGAAGGAGAAGAGAAGTGTCCCCTCCTTTACACGTTTCCCGACGGCTGGGGGCTCTGCGTCAACACCCACCGAAGGCCTGGGGGCGCGTCTCCCGGTCTCCACCCGGCAGCGCGTTTCCCTCTAGTAGGTGAATAAAACACCTACTACCGGCCACACAGTTCGTGTTTCTTTCCACGTGTGGGTTTCGGGAAGACTGAGGAAAGAGCCTGAGCGACCCAAACGTGTATCTGACCCTTTGGGTAACTATGACCTAAGGCCGAAGCATCCTATAATG
Organism: Miniopterus schreibersii; assembly: GCF_964146895.1. NCBI lineage: Eukaryota > Metazoa > Chordata > Mammalia > Chiroptera > Miniopteridae > Miniopterus > Miniopterus schreibersii. The sequence goes on from NC_138123.1 coordinate 2,358,570, forward strand.
AATTGTGGGGACTCACCTTTGAACAGCCAACAACAGACAACAAACAGTAGGGTACAACTGTAATTTCTTGGTTTTAGGGTGCCATGTTTCTAGAATCCTATTAACTCTGCATTGTATCACTTACTGTAAAATAGGCTATAATATAACAAGAAATAACATGCATTTTACAAACTTAATCAGTGCAGTGGTGGTCATCAATTATATCTAATGCGTGGGAAATACACTTTAGAGTAACCACTTACATGTATAAATGTTGTGTTTATAAACCTATCATTTATCTTTTATAAATGGTTCCGTTCACGTAATATACAAAAAGAAAGCCAAAATAATAAACTCCTGGTAAGCTAGGTAGGACCACTTCCAACCCACCGGTAAAATAAGCACTTGTTTTTGAGAACCCTCAAATTACATCTTCAAGTCGGGTAACAATCAGAGCGGATATTTTCAAAATTCGTAAACGACTGTTTGTCCTGCGCCAACCAGCCCCTGACACACAGATATGCACAAAGCACCCCCCCCACTGCCTCCCGCTTACAAGCTAAGGACAGAGAGGCCCTCAACGGCCACCGGAGGCAGGCCTGGCCCAGGTGAATCTCATCCAGCCCCAGCTGCTCTGCATTAGATTCTGGGGAGAGCCCAGGAGGGCGGCGGTTCTCCTAACTCCTCCCACGTCACCCTCTTTCCCATCGCACCTCCACATTTTGATAACTGCCACCTTCGTCCAGGTGGGTGAACGGGAGGATGAAGGGAGGTGTGCACAGAGTCAATGGTGGGTTCACTTTAGTGCGGTCCAGGGTCAATCAAAGGAGGGTGTCTCTGGTGAATTCTAGAGGTTCAGCACCTGCTCCCCCCCAAGCTAGTTGAAGGTTTCTGCACGGTGGTCACTACTTTGGGGGAGACCAAGCTACCCCCAGGCACAGGAAAGATTAACTTTCCAACACATGAATAATACATACTTAGGTCAGAGTAACTGAGGTTTGAGAAGAACCAGCGTAACCCCCGTCTTGCTGAGTTATTTCTCTAACGAAATGAGATATGGCATGTAAAATACTCAGCGAAGTTTTAACGACAGCACTGAGATTACTTCTAAACACGGTGTTTTTTTGTCAGAGGTGACTTTCTCGTGGCTCTGTTTGGAGAGAAGAGACGTAAAGCACTGGCTTGAGGTGACTCACTCTGTTTATCATCAGGTGTCCCTGAGGGACCGGAAAGAAAGCAGATGATCTGATCTCATCACTCTGTCAAGAGGATATCTGAGCCTCGGAGCAAACACGGGAACGGCATGTGCTAAGAAAGGGGATCTTATCTGAGACAGGATGTCCAAGGTTAGGAAATGCTTGTAGAAAATAAACCCGGCATCCGTGAATCCATGAGAAATGAGTCCCGGGAGTAAGTCACATACCCTAGGATCCTCTATCTTTGCTTTCTGTCAGAACCACTGTCCCGTTCTCCATCACCCATCCCTGGGCCTTTGAAAAATATGCAACACGCGTGAACTGTGACTGCTTCCTAAGACACGTGAAACCCCAAACCTGTGAAACTATAGAAAACATTTCTTTGTCTCCATCTTCCAACTAAAACAAAAAGACAAAAAATTCTACCCCTGCTTTCTAATTTCACAAGGATGCCTGAGAGCCTGCTAATGACAGATTATTCTAATTCTAAAATGCCAATGAGCAACCGCACATTTCAACAGAAAATGGAGCGTGAGCAGCGGAACACAGTCGCAACTACCAGAACAAGCACACCCCTTTATACGAAGTTTTCTTACATGTGTTATTTCCCTTAAGTCTCCAATAGGCCATAAGGTAGGCATATAATTATATTCATTCTGCAGGTGAGTAAAGGAGGCTCAGTGGGCACAGCTAGCTACTCCCACATCCTAAAGAATAGGAGGAGGAACTTGAAATAATAATATTAACTGGATAGTACAAGATCCAAGCAGAGGGTCTTGAATGGTCAGGAACTGTGAAGGGTCTGAGGTTTTATTCTACTTCTAATCCCTGGTTCCATGGCTGCCGATAAGATACGAGACTCCTGGGTCCGAGACAAAGGACAGCTTATCGCTCTAGTAGCAGGGGCCCGAATGCCAGCGTTTTCCCTGATTCCCCAAGTTCCGATTCCCACAGGGCGATACAAAGGGGCTCAGGCTGTATTCAGAACACCGAGCTGAGCGAACCGTCCACAAAGGGCGGTGAGGACGCCTTCCCTGCCGCCTCGGCCCTATCTCCATTCCGCCGAGAGCGATCACGCCTGCCTTTTGCTCCAGGGGAGACGCTATCTCCGCCTTCCAAGGCTGCTGACCACACATCATGAAAAGATAGTGCAGAACAAGGCAGTCTCCCGGCGTGAAGAAAGGGGAAGGAGCCGGGGAGAACTGTTTCCCAGTGATATAGGGTTACCTGTTTCCCAGCCCCCTTTTATGTGCCGGCAGTAATTAAAGGTAATGTTGAGCAAACACGGGTGGCCGCAGAAAATGTCAGGGATCTTCAACCATCAGGCCTCCGTAGGCAACTGACCAGCGGGCAGCCCTTGCCTGCCCTGGGATTTATGACGTGTTTAAAACGTGATTAATAATTTTATAATAGGCTGAAGAGTGATCTGAGCATTCTATCCTCATAATAACGATCTTGGTAATTGATTATGAGATACAGATAATACAAGCTAAATTAAAATACCGGCTTTTAGATGCCATGACATTTGCATTTTATTCATTCCCCCATTTGATCATTTTTATTTTTTTTAAACCAGAGAACTAAAAATAGTTTTAAATGAGAATTTTCCAGCTAAAGACAACTGTGATTCCTTGTTATAAGCGTGTCTGTTTGGAAAGCGTCACGTTGAGAGCCTACCTTAACTGGCTGCGTTACATCTGTCAGGAGGAATTCTCATTGAGTTGTAATGAAACCACCCTGGCTTACCACGATTAATCTCCATATGTGATACGTTCCTTTTACTTTCTACAAGCAAGTCACAAAAGCAGCCCTAATTGAGTAAGATTCTAAATGCAATGCTGATATGTTATCCATTAGCAGACTGGCGGCCTATTTATAACTCTGTTCAAGCAGCCAGCATTCCCCCAACTCTCTGTGTCAAATGACAAGATTAGTGGGTGACGCTTCACAGCTGATGGCACATTAAATGCCAATGATTAGAAGAAAAAGAAAAGAACTCGTCCAGTTGGACTATTTCACAGAACCTGCCCCATGAGCACACTGTGGCTCTTCTGTTAGTTTAAATCCTTATAGATATGCTTTTCAAATAATTCCAGAATTTTAAAGTTCTGCTCATTACCTCTGACGTTCTAAATTGGGAACAGAACCTTAGAGCTTTCAGAGGAGGGGACCAGGAAAGCGTGACGATGGAGTCTCTGGTCTCGGAGCCTCAGGTGTCTCCATCCACCTTCATGGTGCCCAGAGTTTCACTACAGGTTCATTTCACTGAGTTACGATATTGGGCATCTAAAGGGCTCGCTGAAAGACACCCTCTCTCTGGATGCTTAGTCACCAGATGGTCTGTGAAACAAGGAGGCGCGTAAATTCTGAAGAGGGGTCGATTCTGAGTGGAAGGCGAGAGAGAGCAGATAGACAGCAGATGCCTTTTTCCTCCCATCCACGGGCTATGTGGACAAATCGGCAGGAATGCACGCTCAGGACCTCAGCACTTGGAGACCATGCTGAAGCTAGGGGTCCTTCAGGGAAATGAAGAAAGGCCCCCTGCGCTCCCCACAGTGTCAGGAGGTGTGAGTAGACGTGGAAACGCAGTGAAGGGAAACCAGGCGACACAAGCAGGTCAACAGACGATGCCATAAACTCTCTCCTGGAAACAACCACGGCTGCATGACTGAAGAAATCGGGAAACTGACCGAGCCGTCACAGCAGCAGCCTCGTGGACCAGAGAGAGTATCTGGTGGGGCTTCCAACAGAGTGGAAACCATGAGGTGAAACTCATAAAACGGCAGGAGCTCCAGGGCCAGTGGCACATAAAGCCAACGCCCTTGGAGGGGGAGGCAGCCTGGGCGTTGTCTGCACGCGGTCTCCTCTCCTCGCTGCATGTTTTCGGCTGCAGCGCCTCACCCCCTATCTTAGACTCAGAACAGTGTCAACTGTTGTTCAGCGTTATCTCTGCGCCGGGCCCTCCTCTAAGCACTTTAAATGTATTACCTTGTTTATGCCTCACAACAATCCTCTGAAGTAAACGGGATCATCTTGGTGACGATCATTCTCCCCGTCACAGGTGAAGAACTGAGACACAGGGACATTTAGTGAGTTTCCCCGAATCATACAACTAGTTAGCTCGATAGCTGGAATTCACACCCAACCAGTGTGGCTGTGAAGTCCATGGCTGAATCAGAAAACACTCCCCGTTTAGGAGATGTTTAGAAATAAGATCTTAATCGCAGGGCAGTGGCTCATGAAGCTGATCACGGAGGAACACGTACTACATGTGCACAGTCTGACTTGCCACAGATGTAGGCATGAAAACACACGTTCACATCTATACCTGCACGGGAATTTATCTCACCCGTATCTTCCCAAATATAAAGACACAGTTGTTGTTGTTTTAATAGCAGCAGATGGAATTCACGTGTGCCCACAAATTCAGGCTTTTCAGGGACTTCATAATTCGCAAAAGCTTTAAAAAAATTCTTCTGCCAGCATGCAAATATCAAGTATTTTTCTTTACAAACTTGCGAATACACCAAGGGCGGCTTGCTGTTCCCAAGACGCACACATTCGTACATCCGTGCATCCTGCACCTGGCATGCTGGAATAATGTCAACTGTGTTTACTTCAATAATTACCTTCAAACAAACACGTGTAGCGATTTCATCTGAATGTCAGCTCCCACGTGGCCCTTTCCGTGTCTAACATTGAGGCCTTGAGGAAATAAATTAGTGGATCAAAACCTGGGGAAACTCTCCTCCAGCCCTGGAAACAGAAAGGATTTCGAACATTTCCCCAGAGGTGTCTCAGTCTTTGCAAATAACACTCATAATAAACAGACAGTTAAACCATACGAGGAAACAGTGGTTAGAAATGACTTCGTGTCCCATACCCCATAAGCCAGCGGGAAGTTATTACTAAGGTGGAAATAAAGTCATTTTTATATAGACCAAAGACCCAGATTTTTCTGTATCTGTGTCTTTCCAAAATACAGATGCCGGGGCTGTCTCCCAGAGATTATGATTCTTGGGCATCCTGGGCATGTGTCACGTTGAGAATTACTGTCCTTAAAGAATGGCTGTGTGGACATTTGACCTTGTGGCTATGGAGTCCTTAGCTATTGGTACTTGGAGTCAGGGGTAATGTAGAAACCTGGGTGAATGGTACTTAAGAACCATGATCTAACGGGTAATTAAAATCTTGAGGTTCTTACTCAGTTAATTTCCTTTAATAGTTTGTATGATATAGGTTCCTTGACTTTATTACAAACATAAGCACCTATGGATAATACAGCCTCCTCTGACCTGGCCAAGCAAGATGACTAACAGCATGGGTTCTGTTCTTCTGATGGACATCACCTCCATCCACAGTCTAAGGGTGATGGACTTCACCTCCATCCACAGCCTAATGTCCAAAGTGAGTCCAGTGGCCCCACCTAACTGCTGGGACGTGGGAGAAACTCGGTGAGAATCACCCCACTGATTAGTTAGCCAGAGGAGGGGGCTCCAAGTGGCTTTCGTGCCCATCATTTGAAAGCTGGTGATGAGCTGATTTTACTTAGATCGATCAGTACTATAGCTCATCTCTAGCTCTCTATGTTCCATAATTCCAAACACAGAAACAGACATATTTGGCAAAAATATATAATATACATTTGGCTCATTGAGAAATAGCCTGTGATTAGAATATTAAGATATGAAGACCAAGTCACTGTGTGAGCTAAAAGTTTCTATGTGGCACCTCCAGCCCCAGCTAACCTCCCATCCGATAACAGTGGCAGAGCCTGGCTACGTTGCTATAAATCTCTCGATGTCATTACCCAGCGACTTAAAGTACATGCTCTCCTGTGATTCATTTGTCTGCCAGGATGCTTCCATTCACTGATCTAATTACTTTATTGCCAATCTCTGCTTTAATTCATTCCAAGTCCTGTAGTTATTCATTTGTTGCTTTGCTTACTTGTTTGGACTTCTTTCATGGCAGGAAAAGTCCTTTAAAAGTAATATTTTTAATCCTATAAAAATGAAAATCCATGTTTAATGAATCCCTGTCATATATTACTTGGTTCTAAATAGTTAAGATCAGTGAAAATATTCTCAAAGTAAAGGGCTGGGAGATTAGTAAATGTCAGTGTTTTAAAACCAGCTAAGATTTTACTATAAACAGAAGTAAACGGTTATAGGAAACAATATACCCATGGGATGGGTCTCCCTGTATGGTTATTTAGATTCGCTGTTGAGACTGTAGGTATCAAACAATTCCTTGATTTATTGGTAAACATGAAATGCCAACATGCAAATTTAAAGCGGATTAGATCATTATTAACTGAAGCATTTAGCTAACTTTAATGTAAAAGTACCTGTGGCTACTGGACAATACATTTTAAATAACCTGGTGCCACCCTTTATAAAAAAAATCCATGGGCTGATTAGTTTCCGTACAAGACAGGTTCGTGATGAGGGAATGAAATTTTTCTTCAGTGCACAAAAGCATAGAACACGGGAAGAAAGAGACTGTTTCCTAAGCACCAATGTACTGGTGTAAATGTCCAACATACTGTCTATTCAGTCTCCTGAGAGCTAGAATATAATTTTATTTTTAAACATCTCGAATGTGCGCTTTCCCTCAAGTGCCTTAACACAAAATAGAAACAGGCTGATAGGTACAAGAGTACAAACTGACGGTTGCCCGAGGGGAGGGTGTTGGAGGAGGGGAGGGGACAGATTTTATTTTAAAAGTATTCGCTTATTATACAAAGGCCGTTAAGTAATTACGTGAGGCAAAACCAGCACTTATTACCCGGCATGGAACATAAGGCACCTGTTTTGCCAAACGACCTCGGAAAAGGTCTCATTCCTTGAAGTACAAGTGTGTTCAGGGAACAGTCAGCAAGCTGCCGGGAATCTACACTGTGCTCTTAAAAGGTCATTTATGTTTTGAGGAAACATTTTGGAAAAAACCAAAACCTCACTGATAAACAACAAAATGGACAGCGTTCCCAATTCCCGAGGGCAAACCAGACCCAAAGGTCTTGTAATTTCCCCCAGTTACGGTGCAGAGCATAACGTGGGGTGAAAGTATGACTGCATTAGAAAGTTTCTGAATTCGCCGGCAATGCAAAGCAATGAAACGGCTACCCCCGGCCGCCTGGCCGAGCCAGAGGGCTCCGGTTTGGCAAACTGGAATCTGAGGCCGTCTGTCGTTAAGGCAGTGATACCGGGGATGATGCGGTTCCCATTGTTTTACCCGGGATCACGGACGAAGCCACGGGATTTACTGACCCTGGGACCTGTTTCCTCTACGATACAGAGGAGGGCAGAGCCTGTGGCAGCCACAGTGACTTGGCACAACCTGAAATGCACGGCCGTTTACTTACTGTAAAATAGGACTGAAGAAAGGGAAATACAAGAGTCTCAGGGGGCACAGTTCCTCGCACACCACAAACGCGATGTGCAAAACTGTGTGTGTGTTCCCTATAAGTGAACTTAATTCCTTCCTCAGCCTTCATTACGCCCGAGAGGGGGAAACGTCCCCTAGTCATGTGCGGGTGAACCTGGCCGTTTTATTACTGAAGGTTTTAACGCAGCCAAGCTTTGGGTCAGACAAAAATTCTTTTCAGTCCTAGTCACTCACTCATTCATTCAACAAACATGTCAGATGCCCACTGAGCACCAGAAAACACGCGTGGCTCCAGGGACACAAGGATAGCACCAGGTCTTCTTCGTGGGCCTTAGGGTAATCAGATAACCACACACAGAGAGATGCAATTGAACGCTGTGAGCGATGCTGCGAACCAAAAGCAGAGGGTCCTGGTCCCACGTCGGGTCTAGAGCAGCGTTATGGGACCTGGGGCATGCGACTGGTCAGCCTGGCCAAGGGGTTAAAGGAGGGTACCCTGGGCAGGGGGACCCGCTGTAGGACAAGGGTGGCTACAGTGTACAGGGCTGTGGGAAAGTGGGGACAAGAAGGGGTCGTGAGTCACCACACAGGGCCCGAGGGAAGGGGAAGCTGCCGGAAGTCTTGCCTCCAGGAGAGTCACACGATCCGGTTTCCAAATAGGTTTCTAAAAGCCCTCTGGCCGCAACGTGGAGAGACCGTGAACAGAGAATGTGCTCCTTGCCGGCTCTGTTCCCTCTTCTCCAAAATCAAGGTTATAATGTGGAGCATTCTCTGTGAGAATTAAATAAAATAATGCATGTAGAGGACTTGGCGCAGTGCCCGACCCGGAGCAACTAGTCAGTAAATGTCCTCGTGGTGGTTAGAATGAAGGACACGGCGTTTTGTAAGATGAGACGCTATCACGGTGCGTTGAGGAGGAAGGTAATCAGCTGCGTGGCCGAATGTGCGTGTTTACAATCGCGGTTTTTTGATTTATTGGCCGTGAGTTTCAAGTCCCATCTGAAACTCCCTTTCCTCAGACAGAATACGGCTGGGAAAACACTCACGCAGGCGACAGTGCCTGGCACGGGCCCGATTCGGTCGCTCTGAGCAAAGGTTTTCTTTCCCCTCCCTCCCCAGAAAACCAACCCGTCGGGAGCTCCCGGGTACATCCACGGAGTGGCGGCGGGTACGGGCCACGCTGAACGGCCGTTTGACCCTCTGGGTCGAGAGATGATTGGCCTGCAAGCCCTCGTTCCGGTTAGAAAGCGGGGCTCATTATTAAGGGGAAAATGGGGAACTGAAGTGAGTCATCTTCTTTTTAGCAGAAAAACGGGCATCCAGCTTACACGGAAAGGGAGGAGGGGCCGCAAAACGTGTGAGATTTCCCCCCAGGCACCGCACTTCTGGAGACACAAACAAAGGCAGCCCTTGCAGCGGGTTTTCACACAGCTGCTTAGACTTACGTTTCCCTAGAAAAACCGTTTCGAGGATAATGTACCGATGTTTTCCAAGTGTCCACTACTCTCACTTGGCTAGTTCCCGGGCCAGCGTGGGCCTCTTCCAGGAAACGGGCTGAACTCTCCGAATCTCCAGCAGAAGGCTTTTCTGAGGAAGACGCCGTAACTGACAAATGGGAATAAATGCAGCTGTTCCCGCGGCCTTTCTGGGCGGCTTTTTCCTCTAAAGTATAAATTACTGTGGCAGAGGCCCGGCCGGCTCTCCACATCGGTTTGTTAAAATTTGGGTGAGTTGCTTGGTGCTGACAATATTGCAAACCAGACAGAGGTGACGTGGCTTTCCCGGGCCCGGGGGCCAACACTGAGCATAATTCAGAAGGAAAAGGCCACTCACCCAACCGCTCAGGCATTTGGCCCCCGGATCTCAGGGGCTGCTTGAATTTCACGCTCACTGAAGGAATGTGGGTCGCTGCCAGCACTCACAGCGACGGAACTGGGGCAAGAGACATCCGAGATCATCTAATCCAGACGCTCGTAATTAAAATACATCAAGACAATAGCCCTCCACCAAAACAGCCAACCAAGCCCAAGTGAGATGAATAACAGAATGTTTTCCTGCCAACCATATACCACACCCTCTAATCTTTACAACAAACCCCAATGTCAAGCTTTCCCACGACCGTCTCCTTGAGTCCGACACCTTTGTTAAAAGATACTTTGCATTTTCTGAAGTTGAAATGCATCTTACAACTGTTAAGTACATTTACCACAGGGTCCGTTACTCTGTTATGCAATACTCAGCGGTGCATCTAGAAAGTGCTCAAGTCCAAGAGTCAAGGAAATACAGGTGATTTCTTTTGGACGGCCTGAACTTACCCAAGTTCACGCACTCCCATGTGACAGGAATGAGGCCAGAAGGTGCGTCCCGTCAACAATCAAGTCCAGAGCTGCCCCCCTTCCCTCAACCAGCCTGGAAGTTTGAGTCAGTCACAGGCCCATGTCACCATACAGGACATGCACCTGTCGCCTGCCTACCCCGGCCTGTCCTCCACCTAAGAACGTTTCTTCGAAGAACCGCCCTCCCCCGCTTTGTGCAGAGGCCACGTCGTTTGGATGACACAGCCCAGTAATACAGTTCCATTCACCTGACCGATCTTCTCTGAAGCATATGGACAAGTACCTAAAAAGCAGACCCATAGCCAAGGTGCCATCGCTTCAGGAACAATTAATTCTATTAGCCTCTCAGTTACCAGAGTCCATCAGGCACGAGGCACATCCAACATTAAAACCACCATCGTGGGACTGAAATGTTTTCCATTTCGAGCCCATCGGATTTGGCTGCATTTGTACAGAGATGACGGCTGAGCCCCTGTCGTTAAGGACCCCCCTGGGTGAGGCTGGGCAGCCCAGAGCGAGCCATGGCACGGAATGAAGCCCACCAGAAGGAGAGCATGCGAAACAACACGCCGGCCCTGACCGTGTTTTCAGGGCTACCTGCGGAGAGAAAGCGCTGCCTTCCCCCCTCCTCTGTTCTCGGGTCCCGGGGGATTTGTGCGCGGCCTTTCGAGACTCATAAGCCTGTTTCCAAGTGAGAAAGTGTTTCCGTTCTTCGGAACGGAGCGCCCCCCGCCCCCAGGTGTCTTCCTTGGAGAAGGGTCCACTTCCGATTGGAAACCGAGGTGCCTTGACTTGCTTGGGGCGGGGGGGAGGAATGAGCCCCAGAAGGAAGCCGGTACCAGAGCAGAGCAGGGCTCGGTCTCGGGAGCCCAGGATTAACAAGAACCGAGGCTCGCCTGGAGGAAATCGGGCAATTAGTCTAATGAAAAACCAAGAAGGGGTTCAGTCTGGCCCCGTTTTCCTGTCCCTCTTGCCCAGTGTCCTTAAGGATCTGTACTGGTGGAGAAACGGTTTACCATCTTTCCGCCGAGGGAACAAGGGGCAGGTCTTTCTTACCCGGCCCCATATCCACCCACTTATCTCCGCACCCACTAACTTCCTCCCAAATTAGGGTTACAGCCGGGGGAAAGCTTGGGCTGTCTCTCGTCTCTCACACATTCAGTGGCCTCTGCCCAGGGACTCTATTCCTCATCAGCTGACAAATTCTACTCGTCCTTGGGGTTTGGGCTTCATGGTCATGTCCCTCACGACCCACAATACCCACACCCGGCTGAGGTCTTGGGAGCCTGACGTCCCAAGGACAGGGCACTATCTAACTTGCTTGTCGCATGCAAAAGCCCCCTTAATAAATATTTACAGGATTAAAATGAGGTGGGTCCACAGGATATTATCCTCCAAGAAATGATTAAAATGAGTGTCTTCCATGCCACTTAAACCCAGGGCTGATAAAATCCCAAAAGAGAGCCCCGACGTGCAGTCCTTTGGGAATGGTGACACGCCTTGACCTGCCTCTTGGCCGTTGGAAGAGCTCACCCTAGAAATGTGGGGTCCAAATAAGCTGGGTGTAATTTAACATTTGCTTATGAAAGACACAAGAAAGAAATGGGGAAAAACGATGCACCTCTTTTTCTATGAATGTGTGATTTTTTATTCCATATAATTTCTTAAACTCTGGTTCCAATGGCGCGGGAGGGGGGGCAGGCCTGTTTGTACAGGTCTTTCCTTTCCGGTGCACAATATTCAAAATGCTGAAATCATTTGTAGTCAGAGGCGTGGCCAGTGGTTTTGCCGGCTTTTCCTCTGGATGCTTTCTACATCCAAGACCATCGAGAAACAATAAAAAAAAATCTGATGACAGGGCAGGAAGTAACCTTTCATGACAACATCGAGGCCTCAAATGATTTGTTTCCCGAAATGGAGGTCCGAAGTGACAACTCTGTTTTTGACCTTGTGCTCATTCTGGGCTTTATGTCTGCACTGGTAATGAGCTGCCCGGCTCTGGTCCCGGTCTCCTCTGCCCGGCGGCTTGTCAGCTTGTCATTAACCTCTCCTGTTCCTTTTCTGTTGTTTCGGTCTGTGATTTGCTCACGCCTGTCCTTTTAAACCACTCGGTTGTTATCTGACAGATAGCATTTTTCTAGGTATGTTCTCTCCACAATTCTACTTCCCGCTAACCAGAGAAAATGCCACCTGAAACGTGCGAGCCTGGCTTTCTCCTCGGGTATGGAAGAAAAAAGACTATTTATAGCCACATCCACTAAATAAATCCTGAGGGGGGGGGGGGGTCTTTAAAAAGTATGAAAATGGCCTGTAAATTACCAATTAAGTTTTCCAAACTGGTAAATACAGAGACCATTTAATTTCTCAATGCAGTGAAATTACTCTCCGTTTGTCCACAATGATAGGGAACGAACGGGACACTCCTGTTTTGACAGTCTGCTTAACGGATAATCACTGTATACGCTAAACGACTTTTAAAATGTTATGTAATGGGACTATTTTTAAAAACATAAATAATTCCCAAATGAGACTGAACGTAAGCTAACCTACCCCTGGGATCCTAGAAGTCACCCAAGTACCCCGATTCTCTCGGGCCATTATTGTGAACATAGAGAGTTCTTGAGCCAAAATGCAAGGTGAATTTTTAAACTGGGGCATCCTGCTTTCTGAGCTCTGAAGAAATGGAAGAGGGCTGCAAATGTAATCTAGACTTTTCCACCTTCCACCTAGATTATACCACAGCAGCTTCCCAACCCACTTACGCAGCTTCGGTCTCTTCCTTGTCTGACTTGTCTTCTCTAAATACCGTAATCATGTTACTCCCCGAGTCAGAAACTCCCAATGGCCCCTCGTTTCTATTATGTCAGGTCCTATGCACTCTGTCTCCTTTTCAAGACCTTCCAAGACTGAGTCCCCTACTCCCCAACCTTCTTTCCCTGTCCCCCTCAAATGATACTTCAGTGTGTTACCATATCGTAGTTACTTACGTGCTTTCTAATATTACTCACTGTGATTTCTTGTAAATGAAATACATCCCAAACCAGCTCCCTCCTGACTATATTATCAATTCCTAAAAACAAGGACACATCACACATTTATGCTCTCCATGGCACCAAATGCATTAGTGCACTCGAAGACACCCACCATTTTAACCTTTGCAGGTCCATTAAATATTTGAAATATGCAAAGTGTTCAGCACCATCCTGTGCACAATAAGGGCTCAATAAGTGTTTATTATTATTATTATTTGTGTTATTTAACCCTCCCAATAAACCTGTAAGCAGATACATGTCGCTCTGAGAGAGAACGCAATTGCACACGCTGACCCACTAGAAAGGGGCCCCGAGCTACTGAACTAGGAGGCTTTTTCTCGCAAGGAACCGGAACACAACTCAAATTGATTTAAATAAAAAAGGGATTTCATTACTTCAAATAACAGAGGGACCTGAGGTGCAGTGACTCCCGGGCTGGTTAACCCGGTGGCTCAATAATGTCATCAAGGGCCAGGCCCTCGTCATCGCCCCACTCGGCCTTTCTCAGTGGGTTAACTGGCTCCTCAGGCTGTGACCACCCATGAATCAAATACACCCACAGCAATTCTGGCCCAAACAGCCAGACAAGGTAACATTCAAAAGAAGGATGGGCACTTCTCACCAGTGAAAAAGCCTTGCCCAGAAACTCGGGCAGGCTTCCCACCTGTTTCATGGGCCAATGCTTAAATCAGCAATTTTTAACCAGTGTGTCACTGTAATGGGGAATGAGTACCCTATACTTATATAAAGCTACCCATATTGATCTTGGTGGGTGACAAACCCAGCTTGTTACTCTGACCTGATATTGTCTTCTCAAAACAATTCTAGTATACTAGAATCAGCAGTTTCAGTTCCTGTGTGAACCTAAGGAGCAGCCTGACCTTCAAGGCCCTGGCTCATGCCGACTGCCCAGACAAAGGAATTCACTGACAAAACACCAGATGGCCAACTCAGGGACACTGACCATGAAAGTCTGTATCGGGACCAGCAAGGACACTGCCTGCACATCCACAGCCCCTCCCCCAGTCTCTGTCTTCTGCTCTCCTTCTCCCTCCTTATAAAAACCTCTGCCTGCACTGAGATGTTAAGATGTGCTTTGGGGACAAGAGTCCCCCATCTCCTTTGTTTGCTGGCCCTTGAATAAACCTCTTTCCTTCTTATCAGCACTTGTCTCATGAGTTTGGCTGTCATTATGGCAGCCAGCCTAACCTGAGTTTGATTACACTGCAAGAATTTTTAAAGCATGCAGCACCTATTTAGTGAGGGGCACTGACCTCTTTTCCCTTAGACTGTGAAATTAAAGAATGACAGCAGCCAACACAACAACAGCCGTCCAGTATGAATGCTCTGTCTTGAATCATAAATATATAAGTTATATCACACAGTTGCAACTTACTGGTCACGTCACACAATAAGGTTGCATTTCATTGGTTATTTCTTGGTATCAGGAATCCTTATATACAAGTATAGGCACCTGATTTTTTAAAAAGTCACTTTGGAGCCAAAAGGGTAGGTAATTACTATTATTTTCTTAAGTCAATTAAAATTATACCTTTTTTTGTCATATGAGCAAAAAACATATTCTTTGGTTTTGCCACAGAATTTTAGTAGTTAGTTTATATGTGCCATGAGATGAAAAAGGTTGAAAATCAGTGCTTTAAATCATTGCTAACGAGGAAAACAGAGCTATGGTGATTGGCTTGAGCCCCAAAGTGCCCTACTCTCAGGAAGCAGACTTCCTCTGAGGGTATAGAGAGGGGAACAACATGAACAAAATCCAGGCTCTGTCTGGAAGGAGATGGAGAAAGACGAGTGAGTGGATACTGGGGAGAAGACCAGCAGGGCTTGCTGTTGCTATGTTGTCTCAAAATAGCAAATATTAAGCTAATATTAATTGAAAATATAAATATCTGTGTTTGTGATAAAGAGAGAGGGAGGGAGGGAGGAAAGAATGAAGGAAGTAGGCGGAGAGACCAGGATGAGAAAACCCAACTGAAGGTCGCCCAGAGTCACCTTCACCGTTGAGCGCACCAAGCCCACAGGCTGCGGAAGTTGTCCCTGAAAGTCCCCGGGCTCTGCAGGAGGGGCCGTGGAGACCAGACCGGCTTGTGGGGATAAATGATTGGAATCCCGACAGGGAGCTGATGGTAACCGCGTTCAAGAGCAGACCATCAAGGGCTAACAAGGCTGTCGGGTCTCTGAGCTAATGGAGGCGCAGGCACCTCACAGCAATTCAGCAGGAGGCCGCTGGCAAAACAATGCTTTTTACCAGCAAAGGGACAAAAGGGAATGAAATTCCACCAAATCTTTCTTAAAAGACAAAGGGAAAGTCACTTTCTGCAACTAGCGAAAAAGATTATTTCCTCAAAGGGTGGCCGAGAGGGGGTGGGCATTACTTAGATTCATTTAATTCATTTCATTAATTTCTTGCAGCTGTGCTAGAACTCCAAGTGCTAAGGTTAATGTAAACACTCACGCTCACTGAATACAGAACAATTTTAAGAACGAGTTTGCAGACTTGTGCAGGCCTGCGATTTAGGGCTTATACGAAGACAGCCACGCACACGAGAACAGTCTAGGCCTTTTCTGTAGGGGGAGGCGCCTGCACGCTTTGGGGCAAATGTGGGGACCCAGGAATCTTTCCCAAGATTACTGGGGCTACTCAGGGTCCTTTCTGGTTCCATATACATTTTTGGAATATTTGCTCTACGGCCACACCACCCTGAACGCACAATCCTGTCTGCTCTGCTGCACCCTTTTAAAGAGGGGTGTTACCTACGCATCCATCGAGGGTCAGCCCTTTTAAAGAACTTGTTTTCCACCTGCAGAGTAAGATTCTGTCCGAGGCACAGCAGATTCTGGCCAGCCGAGGAAGAGCCCCGGTGCCACCAGGTGTCAGGGGTCGTCATGCCTTTTGGTCAGAAGAACCCACAGTGCTCACCTGATCAATGGCTTCAGACCCACAGTGCGATCCAGGCCATGGAGGGTGCACAGGACTCCGAGGCTCTAGAGGAGGCCTGTCTCCCCTCCCATCCTCCAAGGAGGCTCCCGATGCTGGCGTCCCCAGGACTCCCACAAATATTCAGAATTTCCTCTCCTCCCCCACTGCCACCAGTCACCTCTTCGAACAAATCGGGTGAGGCCTCCAGAGACCCCAAGAATATGCCCGTAGATGCCCCAGAAGAAAATGCCTCTTCATTGGAGAATTTCCTGCTGCTCACATATCAAACGAGAGAGCCAATAACCAAGGCAGATATGTTGAAGACTGTCAACAAAGAGTGCGGCACCGCTTCGCTGAGAGTCCCTGCGTGCACGGAGGTTACCTTTGGCCTTGACCGGAAGGGAGTGGACGACACCCGCCACTGCTATGCTGTCATCAGAATGGAGCTCACCTGTGATGAGACGCTGGTGGTGCAAGGGGTGTGCCCAAGACCAGCATCCCGATACTGACTAGGAGCACCGTCCTCTTGAAGGGGGACCGTGCCACCCAGGAGGGCGCCCGGGAAGTTCCCGGGGTGATGGGGCGCCTTCTGGGAGGAAGCACTGCATCTTTGCAGAGCCCAGGAAGCTCAACACCAAGCATCTCGTGCAGGACGAATACCCGAGGTACCGGCAGGTGCCTAACAGTGACCCTGCACAATCTGAATTCCTGCGGGGCCCGAGAGCTCACGTCGAAACCAGCAAGATGCAAGTCCTAGAGTTTCTGGCCAAGATTCATGAGATGGACCCAAGTTCCTTGCCATCTGGGTACTAAGAGGCGCTGCAAGAAGAGGGAGCCTGAGCAGGAAAGTCAGCCAGGGCAGCCTCGGCTTCCGCGGCCTCACCCGGGGGAGCGGGGGCAGTCTCCTCGGCGGTTAGAAGGGGTCGTTCGTGCTCATAGCACTTAGGTCTGAGATGCGGCTGAAAGGAACACAGTGTGCGGGCCTATGTTTATGCATAACTTGAAAACGTATTCTTTTATTATTTTGACAGATGTACTATTCCAGCACTGGTTTGCGGGACTAGATTTAATGAGCTTCAAATCTCCAAGTTTATGAATGATATTGGCCGCACATTTAATGCTGTAAGGGGGGATTCGTAGTAAGACTTTTGTCACTTGGGAAAACAAATGTGAAACCATCCACCCTACGTTGTGTCATCTGGAGAAAGACAACATGGCGTTACTGTAGCCATGTCCCCAGAAATGTGAAAGAAATGAGCTTCGAGAAAGCCGGGACCAAGAGAGAAAAACAGAGAGGAAAATCTAAATGCTACTAAAGCTGTGGCTCTCTCACCCTTTTTAATATTGCTGTGTAAATTTAAGTGATACCCACAGGTACTTGCCAAGCTCTTTCAAGAATGTACAAGAAATAAACCTTAATAAATTTAAAAAAAGAAAAAAGCTAGCTAATGCCTTTCCTTACTTGCCGAGCCTCCTTCCGTCGGATCTAGAGGAAGGAGTCTGTGTCTCTGGACGACACACAGGGTCTCAAGGAGACGTAGGGACCCAGAGGGACCATGGAGATCCTTCCTGACGTGACCTGAATTCAGGCGTTGAGGACACTCAGTGACGCCCTAGATGTGCCCCCATAATCACAGCCTTTGCCGCACTGGGGACAGCCCAGGAGCCATGCCAGCCGAGTTTCTGAATGTCAGCCGGGCACCCCACGGGCCCTTAGGCCGGATGCGTGACCACAGGCCAGCAGCGTCCCGGGGTCACTCCAGGAGGCGAGTGCGCTTACGGGCTATGGAGACGGGCCGCACTGAGCAGGTGAGCTGCTCCACTCGGAGCTTTCACATCCGACGCAAAGTTTTTCAATTAACTGCGGGCACTGCCCGCAGAAATTTTAATTCACGCCTTAATCTCCTGTCTCTAACCAGTTCATTAACGAGCGTCTTCGTTAAATCCTTTAGCAAAATGTGTCTTGGTGAGCTTTGACTGCCATAACAAACCCCCACAGGCTGGGGGGCGTAAACAACAGGAATTTATATATTTCCCACAGTTCTGGAGGCGGGGAGTCTGAGATCACCGCAGGGTGCTGCCGTCCTCCTGCTGTGTCTTCACAGGGCTGAGGGAGGAAGATCTCTCCCTCCCTCCCTCCCTCTTCTTGTAAGGCCACTAATCCCCCTCCATGGGGCCTCACCCTCATGACCTAATCTAACCCTAATTATCTCCCAACAGTCCCATCTCCAAATTCCATCCTTTGGCGGTTGAGGATTCAACATATGGATTGTGAGGGCACGTAAACATTCAGTCCATAACAAATGTACATGTCAAGTGTAGCCTAAAAAACATTAAATTCAGACTACATTGTTAAATGCCCACACCCTGCTTTTGTGCCCAGATAGCTGCATACAAATGTTACTAAACACTCCCAGAATTGTAGGGGGGGGGAATCAAATCACATTTAATTGATTTTTTAATTTTTTATTGTGCGATGAATGCCTGGATAGGACATGTTTCTTACTACAAGTTTAAGAAGGTGACTAGGATTTTTTTTCCCTATGTGCAGTTTCCTACTTCTGCTGCATTTATCTTAATGCGGATCACACTCTCATAGCTTTCGGTTGAAGTAAAATACACATAGAGACAATTACACACATCGTAAGTACAGAGATTCGTGGATTTTCACAAACCAAACCCAACTCAGTGACCAGAACACTGATCGACAACCCCCGCACCCACCCCCAGTTCCAGACTCCTCCTCCTCAGTCACACTTCCTCTCGAGTAACTACTACCCCACGTCCAACACCATTAATTAATTTAATTAAAACAAATTTATAATATTTGTTTTTTTGTACCTGGCTTTTCCCCTTAATAGGACATTTCTGAGATGCATCATTGCACTGCTATCTCCCCTTTGCATTCTTGATTCCATCCGTATTCCCCACCAAATTCCCATATAAGATTTCTTGGACCATCAGGCATTCTGGCACATACCATGTCCTCGAGGTCACAACATCCCTACTGATGGACCCCAGAGACTCTCATTAAATTCCTGGCACTTTTCCAGCATCAAAGCACTTTATGCAAAAACTAGCACAGACTTGGAATTCAGTGTATTAAATGAGTACAGCTATACTCCACGGGTCTGTGAAAATATTTACAGCCAGAGAAGCTATGTGCTGGGTCTATTTACTTTCAATTGTTTATTCAGTTTTATTCCCCCAT
This sequence comes from Miniopterus schreibersii, assembly GCF_964146895.1. Lineage (NCBI taxonomy): Eukaryota > Metazoa > Chordata > Mammalia > Chiroptera > Miniopteridae > Miniopterus > Miniopterus schreibersii. Next base: position 2,377,655 of record NC_138123.1, read on the forward strand.
AAAATGGGTGTTATGATATACGTACCGTGACTACTCCCAGGACTGGTAGGCGGCACGGTTAATTAACATTTGCCGAAAGCTTTACAATTCTTAGCTAAAGGTATTTTATGGTTCCAAAGCCCCTTATTTTATCCTGTAATCACAGAGTGGTCTAGTGGGTCTGTCTGCACTGAGACCTGGAAGGACAGAATGGAGAAGCATAAAAGACGTCGTGAATGCTGCAGACCTCAGGAGCTCTCAGTCTTCCGATTTTAGAGAGAGACATTCATTTTTATTCATGTTTTGGAAGTGTGTTTAAAGCAGGAATGACTTCTGAGTTATGGGACAATTGCCTTGAATTACAGCTCAGATGCAAGCCCACAAGTCAACTGTTTCCTCTCATGAAGATTTTTGAAACCATACTGAATAAAGGAGCAGCTCCTCACTGGGCTCACTGAATGGTTAACTACATTTTAAATATGCAAGTCAGTGCAGCTCTGTTTACCAAAATAACAACTGCCACCTCTAACTGTTCACAGAGGGGAGCGGTTCTCCTCTCCCCCAGTTACTAGTGGGGTGGGTTTCTTGCGATATCCTGAGAAAAAGAATTTTCTGAGATGGGAGGATGTGATACTGTAGAAAGCTTTATGTCTGTGGAATCAAACCCCCGAGTTTCCAAGGTTTCATTACCCTTTGTCCAGCCATAGAAGAAGTGTAGCTGGGGCTTCACTAGAGCTAAAATCAGAGCCAGTGCCCAGAGTTTCCTTTCCATGTCTGCACAGTCCAACAGAGCATCGGGCTAGCTTTTATGTTTCCCCACTGCAGTGCAGCAGTCAGTCCATTGCATGTGGGGTTCCACAGGTCCACATGGCTACGGAGGAAACATGGGCGAATGCGCGGAAGCCAAGAATGAGCCCAGGGCACAAGAGTAACAAGAGCAATGAGAGCAAACTCCTTTGTTTAGATCATGTATTCCCAAATTTTCGCACTCGTGCAGTGGCGGTGCTCATTCTGGCCAACGATCTTTGTTCCCAGGTGTGACTGACAGACAATTATCTTCCCTATGTCATCCCAGCTTCACTGCACATTTATCTTCCCTTTGTTGGACCCCTTCCCCCAGTGTTCTGCAGGGAATAGGCCGGTGGTTCCCTGGGGAGTGCAAAGTTGCAGCTTCCTGATGAAGCTGCCCACATGACATGCCTACATGCTCCTTTCCTATTTTACGAACTAGCTAATTACAATGGTGTCGTAACTAGGTGAATCAGATGTTCTTCTCTATCACTATAAAATCTGTAAATTACCTGGTAGAGTGTAAGTGCATATGCACACATCCTAACCTATATCTGGTTATATTTTAGGTTCACACATGTATACTTACAATTGCCTTTACTGAAGTCAGGCCAAGATATAAACAGTATAACAGAGCATTTATAACAAAGATACTTATATAAAAATAGAGCAAGATCATTTTTATGAAATAAAAATACGAAGAGAATTTTCCCACAGTTTAAATAAATTTTAGCATAGCTTCTCATTTTGTTAATAAATCTAGAGAGAGAGATACTGCAAACATAAATACCTAGTTAATATATAGATATATGAACAAACTCATGGCATCTAATTCTGTGGTGGCTTCCTGATCAAACATAAAATTTTGGAGATGCATATTTTCATATTTTTTAATGAAAGCCAGATAAACTGAAGCAGAATGAATTTTTAAAATATGCTTATGTAAGAGAAAAAAATTCAGTTAAAACAGAAACAGTGCATGTCTTATACAGTACACCAATGATCCCATGAATCAGATGCAATTCTTTTAGTTGTATGTTTCTAGGAAACAGTGACTTAAAAATATTTTAATAACCACAGCCTATAAATTTAGCATTCGGTTATTGCTAGGGACACATTATTTGAACATGTGACATCCAATTTAAAGGCTTAATTGTGCTTTAAAAATGCCACTAACAGAGAATGCTCTTTGATCCAGCCTCCAACTGCTCCAAACCCCACCCCCAATGCAGGCTTCATCTCCTTCAGGCATTCAGCCTAGTCCATCTTACGACGGGACCTTACTAGGGATAGACATGAAATGCTGAAATGGAGCACCTAAACTGTCTGCCTTCCTCCACTCCAGTCCATCTCCTAGTTACAGCCACACCTCGTTAGATCCCATCAAGCCTCCTGATTTGTCAGGGGAAAAAGATAAAAGCAAGGATGCCCTGGGCCCTCTCCCAACAGCCTTTATCTTAACGACACACTCAGCAGCTATTCTGAACCAAATTCCATTCTCTCTCAATGGACTCTTGCCAAATCTCTATTTCTTCAAGATGCAATTGATAGAGTGTTTCCAGCTTTTACAACCATTTGAGTCTTCAGAAAGCTTTACAGAGCTACTTCCAGCCTTCGATGACCGAGGCTGTGGAGAGGGTCCTCTAATCCAGCCCCCATCAGTGTCTATTGTTTGGTTCCACGGGACAGGGATAGGTGCCGGATGGAAAAATCTTTCTTTACTGAAGGAATTCGCAGAGTTTTTAACGTGTTAACGTGCTGTGTGATTGTAAAGGGGAACAGATAAGTAGAATGAAGGTAGGAACAGATAAGTAGACTGACTGTAGGAACGAACGAAGCTCTCATTTCAGAGGGAATCTCAGAGGAACAGTGATCCGTGACACATCCTTGGGAAACAGTGTTTTAAGCAATTGTTCTAAAACCAAACATACTAAAGTGTCTGCCTCCCTGCTGTTCTATTTCTCTTTCACACTCAGCTGGAACATTTAACCACAAGGCAGATGTAACTCTGCACTTAGCTCCAGATACTAAGGAGTCTAATATGACTCAGCTTCAATTCGTGTCCTGGTCCGTGGGCCGCTGCCAAACTGGTGAGCCGAAGTCCAGCTTCGGGAAGGGTTTCCTACCACGCTCCCTCATACCCGGCTCCAAGGATCGCTTTCTACAAAACTGGAAACCCTTTCCCCTCAACTCTATGCCCTGGCCAAGAGACAAACTGAATCCTAGCTCTGGGTCCCACCTATCACAATGGCTGTTATAAAAATAAAAAATAAAAAAGACAAGAGAGAGCAAGTGTTGGCAAAGAAAGGGAGAAAAGGAAACCCTCATATGCTGTTAGTGGAAATGTAAGTTGGTACAGCCACTATGGAAAACAGCATGGCTGTTCCTCAAAAAATTAAAAATAGAACTACCATATGATCCAACAATTCTACTTCTGGGTATCTATACGAAGAAAACAAAAATGCTAATTAGTAAAAAATATATGCACCCCTATGTTCATTGCAGCATTTACAATAGCCAAAATATGGAAGCAACCCAAGTGTCCATCAATGGATGACTGAATGAAGATGTGCTACATATATACAATGGAATATTACTCAGCCATAAAAAAGATCTTGCCATTTTCCACAACATGGATGGGCCTGACAGTGTGATGTTAAGTCAGTCAGACAGAGAAAGACATATCACTTATACGTGCTCTCCAATTATGTGTCCTGGGTCTCCTGTTGTCCATAATGTTCTCTTACGGGTGGAAGTCTATATAATAAGTATTAATATTAATCTCAATCGGGGGCCCACAGGTTTTTCTTCTGAAAGGAGCCAGATGGTAAATATTTTAGGCTTGGGGGTGGCAGGGTCTCTAGGATAACACTCAAGGCTGCTTCTATGGGGAGAAAGCAGGGTAGACAACATGCACAAGATGGGGCCTCAGTAGATGTGAGCTGGGGGGCTGTCATTTGCCAAACCCTGATCTTAGCTGTTTATTTAAAAATTGACCAATGTGGTTGCTGCGGAGTATGTGTGTGTGTGTGGGGGGGGTGTAAATGTAGAGACAGGCAACGCACAGAGGATTTGGGGGGATTCTCTCATTCATTACAGTAAGTTCTGCATGACTAATCACCCGGAAGTTTCTGCACGAACCCTCCTAGCTACCTCATGGAGTCATCTGTAATAAATGAGATCCCCGAGTGTCACCTCCCACCAATACTCAGCACGAACAGGGTAATGTTAGTCACGCCGGACAGATGTGATCTTGGTTAACTTTTTCATTTTTTTAATTAATGACTATGGGTTGCAGAGCGGATGTCGTGGGTGTCAGGTTTCAGCGACACGTTCAATAGAGTGCCTCCCGACCCCCAGCTTTCAAAATTCACTCAAATTGACTTTGATGAGATGACAGTGGCAGGACTGCTAACAGTCGAGAGCAATGCAATCTACGGGGCGTGAAGGATACACAACAGGCTGCCCCGCGACGAGGCAGGCATCTCGCCCGGCCCCGGGCACCGGTGTGCAGCCTGCGCTGAACGTTTTCTTAATGGCCTGGTGAAGGGAGTACGCGGAGCTTTCCCACTCATCACCCTCGCACCCGAGGGCCTGGGACCGGTGGTGCCAACCAACCGAGAGGGAAGCCACAGGGTGAGACGGCGTTAAGACAGCTGTGCGGACGCTGGGACGTAACACACGTCTATCTCTTCTGAGATTGTGCTATTCACAGAGATGGGCATAAAAATAGGGGAAAGGAATCTAGGTGGCGTTCATTAAAAGACAATTCCCATTTCAAGACGGAAGTAATTGCCCCCGCAATGGGAAACTGCTGAGAAAGGGCCGTCTCGGGGCAACACGTGGGTCACAGACTTGGGAGACGCGGGGAAGGCTAAGGCACAAAAGACCCACGGTTCCCTGGCATCAGGGACAAAGTAATTTGTACAGTTTATCTAACAGCCGAGTAAAATGTTATCATTGTACTTTCAAATTACGGCAAAGTGCTCGCTTGGTCTAACTCTCACGTGGCGGGTGTGCTGCGTGAGACTGTCAGCCCTTCCTCTTGTCTCTTGGGGGTTTTATCGTCATTCATTTTTGTCAGCTGTAGAGAAACCCACGGGATGGTCCCTGTCGCTTGCTAAGCCTAATCGGTCCAAGGCAAATTGCAGGGCGAGAAACGTGGGCATTGCTGGGTGTAAACTAAAATCACGTCTATAAATTCACTGCTCGGATTATCTGACAACTACTGCTGTGTTAATTTTGCGGCTGAATACATTAAACGGCTGCGGGTTCCCTTTCTTGATAACATGATCATTACTTTAGGTGTTGTTCGGGTATTGCCGCTACACACAGAGGGACTCGTCTACTAGTTAAAGCCCATTTAAAAGCCAAAGATAAATGGTGTTATTTCGCCACACAGTGAAATTACGGCCCCTGTCATAAAAACAGGTGGCATCCATCGGGCTGAAAACTAGGAGGGACCTCCGTGGTTTCCAATGTCAATGCCACCCTTCCACCAAAGTGATGAAGGGGCATCCAATGGAGCGGCCCATGGAGGTTGCTCTCACTCCTTTACTCTCCAGCAGGCTCTGTTGGGAATCCATAGAAGCGCGATAAGCAGACAATCTTGAAAAGACTCTTGTGGGACTGAAAAAATGCCCCTTCCCTTGAAAGCAGGACCTTGTCATTTAGAAGATACACATATTCCTGTCCAATTTCCAAGCCTTAAGGTGAGCGCCCCTGTGGAGTATCACCTTGAGAAGCGCCCAGACTGTGGGGGAGAGGTAGGGTCTGGACACACAGCCAATATTCTTTCATCTGAGACGGGCACATGGTCTCACTTATGCCTGGAATCTAAAGAACAAAATAGACCGATGCTGTCTCCCCTAGAACGGGGCCCCTGTATTTACATTGTGTTTTTCTTTATGGATTATTTTAAAGAGCTGATTATATGGTTTTTCAGTTAATTAGGTCACTTTGAAACACCAGAGTCTAAAGGGCTTTGAAAGCCATAAAGGAAAGAAAACATTTGCTATGTGCGATGACAACCGAGTACATCATTTAACGGTTTGGTTTGTTGGAAAGGACGCCAAGAGTCATCATCATTGGACAGGTTGCTAAATATAGAGAGAAAGAAATGTAACACATTAATCCATTAACGTGCTCTGAGAAGAAATCACTATTTCAATTATGCCAATCAGAGAGCATCACGTTTAGCTAAAATTTATAGTCAACAGATTTGGGGGGGGGCTGCTTGCCTGAACCAGGGCCCCCACAAATAGGCATCTGAAAGTGGGAGTCGTGTGTCTGAATTTTCATTACAGGAGCCTGTTCTTGTGGCCACAAAACACATCGGCCCAGGTGAGGGCGTCTGACTCGGGGAAGACACAAGCTGGGCTGAGCTGGTGAGCTCTCGGGCAAGAGCTGGAACACATTTGAGATGCACAGGGGGGCACGCTCGGGGCAGGCACAGGGCCGTTGCCTGGGGCCGGCGTCTGGGGTCACGTGGCTTCTGAGGAGCAGGCAGAGAAAGTCCGTCAACGGAAAACAGCAGGGCCGGTACCGCCGGAACAGCAGACGGGCAAACACATCATTTGCGGGAAAGAGCGAGGGAGGTGGACCGACTGATAAAAGACGGATGCCTTTTCTATAAGAAAAACATAAGCCTAAATGAACGGGGCTGGGCTGGGTCACTGTAGATAGAAAGCAAAATGTTGTCGTCCTGCTCCCGCTAAACAGACTTAGGAAGCGAGGGGGGAGAACACTCAGTACAAGGACCGTAGGATGGGGATTGTCCCTCCCCCGCACAGTCTCCCCGAGGCCCTGGCAAGGCTACTGCACGAGCCGGGGCCACCACCAAGGGGCTTTCAAATGACACTCGGCCAAAGACGTTACCGTTTCAGGGGCTCTGCGGTTATTCAGGCTGATTTCCCTGACAAAGACGTCCCATAGGGGTGGGGGTGTGGGGGTGAAACCGGTTTGCTCGCGCAGACCCTGGCCCTGGCCCTGGCCCTGGCGCTCTCACCCTGGCTGTGCTTTAGCATCTTTGCGTGTGGCCGCACCTCACGGCCGCCTGGCCCCCTTCTTTCACTGTTGCCTGTGGACCAGCCCAAGTCCTGCGGGGTGCGGGGTGCAGGCTGGGCGGGAAGTATGGGGGGGGGTGATGGACGGGTGATGGCCCTGGTTGCTCTCATCCACCCCCGACCGTGAGAAAGTCAACGGGCTCTGGGCATCCACTGACCAAAATGAGAACAGGAATTGCTACCGTCACCTCTTTACTCGTGAGTTTGATCAAGATTTAAAAAAAAAAAAAAAAAAAAAGTCATTTATAAACATGAAAACACTTCATATGCTTTTGCCCAGGGCACGTTCCCAGCCCACGGTGACACGCGAGGCCGGCAAACAAGGCGACGAAGGCCGGGCGGAGAGCGAGCGCCTGCGGCGGGGGCACGGCGCTCCCTGGGCACCGAGGGGAACTTCTTCAAAGGCAGGAGTCAATTGAGATGTTGAGACTGAATAGCAACTCTTAACGCGGGATCGATGCGGAGTGCGCTCAGCGCCGCGGTTTAATGCCGGGATCTATACTAAAGCGGATTTAAGATGGTCCGAGACCACGAGTCCTATCCACCGACCGCAGGGGGGAATATTCGATAGGCTCCGGTTTTTCTGAAAAAAGCTTATTCCTTACAAATCCTTTAATAAATATTCAGGAGATGGAGCTCACCGACAATCCCCACCCAGACGGGAAGCTAATTAGCTGCTGATACCTAAGCTTAGCACTTAGCTCTCCGGCACCAAAAAGGATTCTTTTAAAGGTATGTATTTTGAATGTAAAAGATAAACCAGGGAGGGGAAAAAAGTATGAATTAAGACCTCAAAATTGTCCTCTCCAAGGGCTCTCTTCTTTGTATCAAAATCAAAGGAGATAAACAGGAAAATCAAACTATCTGGAGGGACGGAAGGGGCCCCTGAGGAGTCCAGCGTTTCTTGTTTTTTTCTTTAATGCCGTCAGCATTTTGAGCTGCTAATTTTCCCTCCGTAGATTTTAAATAAGCTCATCAAAAACGTAGGAGTATAGAAAGTTTAATAAGTTAGAGAAAAGAAGCCTTTCTCCCACTCACTCAGCTTTATTTCCCTACTGTGGACGATTCCAAACGCAAAATCTGGTCTCTCCGGGCACCAGGCTATGGTTGCAGATTTGCACTGCTGTTTGCGCTTAATCCCCCAAAACAAACACAAGAAATTGCTGTAGAACCCCAAGAACGTATTGCAGTGGGAAAAAAAACAAAACAGCTTTCCGTGTGGGCTATAGTTTGTTTCGTAACCACCCTACATCTAAAACAACAGACGGCTTTGTTCACGGGCTGCCCCTGTGGCCTGCACGCCTCTCTCAGGAGCCGTGAACTACCACCAAGAGAAGACAAGCTTTGTCTCAACGTCCGTGTGCCTTCCTCTCATGTCAGGAGGAAATCTGGAGAAGGCTGCGCGTTTAAGGAAACTGAGGCACCGGTACTCTTCCGACTGGCTTGATATCGGGGAGGGGTTGTCAGTCCTACCAAGGCCACCCAGTGCTTTTGTCTTCATTCCCAGGAAACCCATCGGTTTTTGCTGTTACACTTCTATATGCCCAGGATGAACCCTGGGTGTCTCCCGTTCTCAGCTCTCGTCAGTGCATCCAGATAAAAGCTTAAAGGTCAGAAACAAAACATCAGGACTGTCTCAGAATAACCCGTTAACTGATTCCCTCCCTCATTACCAGTCACTCAGTGTCATTAAAACAATAAGCTAAAAATGTGCTTCAGTCCTCTTAAAAATGAACAGAAATTCACACACACACACACTCCTGTCCTTGCAACTCAACATCAAAGTCTGCATCATTTTTATCTCAGGGGAGTTATGTTTCAATGGGACAATTCTCCCACCGAGCTCTTGGCTGCAGAATGGGCCTGGAACCCTACAAATAACCTGGCAGCAACTGGAACCTTCTCTTATCAGCTAGGTTTTTTCCGGAACTCAGTGATGATAATCGGTTTATAAAGAAGTTTACTTTTGCCAAATATTTTATCCTGTTTCTGTTCTGCAGATAATTGAGAGCCGAATCCCTTACCGGCAAATTTATGTACCACGGTAAAATGTAAAGGAAAGCGAAGCATGCCTCCTGCTGTCCTTAAGCCCATCCTCCATACCGCTTTTGTTTCATTTATAAGAGTTTTGGGTCCTGTGTGATTTACGGCAACATCTATCAAAATAAATTTGAGGATTTTTACAGTGCGCCTGGTAGGAGGTAAAGATTTTTATTCTCCTGCCTCAAACTGGCATCAAGAATTAATGACGCACAATTTGCTGGATGGTTTACGTCCTTGCTAGTTTTTAGTCTTCACTTAACACGTGGCAGCTCTTAGCACAAGCTGGTCTTCCCGAGTGCTGTGGGGACCGCACACCTGCGCATGGGTGGAGGCGCACGGGTGGAGGCGCACGGGTGGAGGCGTGTGGGAGGCGGCGTGTGGGAGGAGGCGCGTGGGAGGAGGCGCGTGGGAGGAGGCGTGTGGGAGGCGCGTGGGAGGAGGCGCGTGGGAGGAGGCACGTGGGAGGAGGCACGTGGGAGGTGCGTGGGTGGAGGCACGTGGGAGGAGGCACGTGGGAGGAGGCACGTGGGAGGCGCGTGGGAGGAGGCGCGTGGGAGGAGGCGCGTGGGAGGAGGCGCGTGGGAGGAGGCGCGTGGGAGGAGGCGCGTGGGAGGAGGCGTGTGGGAGGCACGTGGGAGGAGGCGCGTGGGAGGAGGCGTGTGGGAGGCACGTGGGAGGAGGCGCGTGGGTGGAGGCGTGTGGGTGGAGGCGTGTGGGAGGTGGTGTGTGGGTGGAGGCGCACAGGTGGAGGCTCAGCGCCTCTAGGAGGAGGTGGGTCCATGTGCACATTTATCTAGGAGGAGAAAAGGGCAGGAGACGGGACCAGACGAGAGACAGGAGGAATGGAGAGACTTTAGAATGGGTGTCAGACTCTGATGACAACCTCGGGGAAACTCGTGGTTCTTATTATGATCATAATTCATGGAATTTTAAATGATTTACGTTACTCTCGTCTCCCTGTTTGGCTTCATTCTACTGGAGACCTACTTTGTCACATATTCCAAATCTCACTTCTTTAGACTCGAATGTTGGCACAGCTGTAAAGAGAGATGAATGCTAAAACATAAAAGTTGCTGTGTTTTTTAGCAAACATCCATCCAAATGGGTGTTTACTCCTCCAGACTGGTCACCCGGGGGAGATGTCAGGTTTACTGCAACACTGTGGGCAGTACTCAAAATTCTCCAAAATTTGGCACTGCCTTCAAAGTACGAGGCGCGGTCTATTTAATATCCTCGGTGGGAGCGTGTTTCATCGGGCGTTAGCCTGCGAGTAAATCTGCAGGTCCCATTGGATGAGACTCAATGGGATCTTTGTAAGAAATGACACAGCTTGCTATTTTCGGAGCATACGCTGTGTGAAGGGCCAGCTATACTAAAAAAATGGATGGATAATAGAGAGTCCTTGTGCAAGAAGAGCTTGTCGCCTGGAGGGAGAGGGAGGCATGCCAACAGGTCGTTTCAACATCCTGCGCACGGTGCTGAGCTCGCCTGGGACACTTGGAGCGACTCAGCTCAGTGGGAAGCCTGCAGCCTCCAGGTGAGAGTCTCCTGGGGATGAAGGTGCTTCAGCGGAGACTTGAGGGATGAACAGGAGTTAGAGAAGGGGCAGGAAGGACACTCCAAGCCGAGAAAACTGAGTGATGGAAGCAGCTTGCTGGGTGGCGAAACCGTTTTAGAAGCACCGCAGCGTGAGGCGCAGAGGCCGGCAAGGAAAGCAGGGTCAGAAAGACCAGAGGGATAAGCAGGGGCCGGGTCCTGCGGAGGTGTTTCTAAGGGTGAGCTCAGGACTGCACTTCGAATGGCTGGCTCTGAGGTCATCATCACCCCGTTTCTGGATTCTGGGAAGAAAGGCGTTGACTAACAATGGGAACAATAGTAGGGAGACCAAAGAGGTCGAGTACATCAAAAACGTTTGGGACACAAATTCAGCAGGATATTGGCAGTGAGGAGGGAAGAGAGGACTGTCAAGTTTACGTCGAGGGGACTGGCTGGAGCCCATCACACGCGCCGGGTGGTGGACTGAGTCCTGTGAGGCACACAAAGCAAGAAAAGCCACCACCCCCGAGAGGCCAGCCATCCGGGAGCACAGGGTCCTTCCGCGGGGCACCTACTCAGACATGGAAATAAAGGGCACTGTGCCCTCAGAATGCAGCTCAGCAAACGTAGTGGGGGCCTAAAAAATACCCGACAATATCGAAGAGCCACCCTCGGAATTGGGACAGAAGCTAACGCAGAACCAAGTTGGGGTCAGACGAGAATGTGAACGCGACCAGAATTAAGACACCTCCCGGGGTCACATTTGCCAAAAGGTGTCGCCAGTTCCCTGGTGGAGTAACGCTGGACAGTGGTACCGGAGACGTGTCTGTCGACACAGGTGCACGAGCTACAACGAGACACGTAATTATGCCGACGTGACGCCCAGGCTCACCGGAGGCCTACCTTTTTATATTCTTACAAAACTCTCTCCAGCCGGGAGGAGTTATAAAAATGCCCCAACCCCTTTGCTTCCCTTTTCTTATCTTAAAAATGCCGTGTGGCACTAAGGTGAAGAGGAAACACTTATTTCCCTGAGACTGCAAACTGCTGGTCTACCCCAGTCTGCACCTCCCTTCTGGACAGAACGGATTCACTGAACAGAGGCCTTTAATTGGAAACACTCTAACCTATCAAGTCTTCTGAAGTCGCACTCGTTGAAATTGGGTCCTCTGTCAATAACAAGAAAAATCATTAACAACATTCACATTTATTTTTTATAGCCGCAGATCCACCATTTAGAGATTTAAAGAGCCTATCTTTGAATTTTGGTAAAATCACACACACACACACACACACACACACACACAGAGGCAACCCCTAAATCGAAAGGCACGAGGAGGCTCTGAAGCCTGCAGGAGGCTGGCACGGGACCAAAGGGAAGACAGCGGGGCTTGTACATCAAAGCCTCGGCCCTATCGCTTGTTTAAATCAGGAAATTGGAACTGAGGACTTCTGAAACGCTGTGAAGAGAGTCTTTGGCTGAAGCTAAAAAGAGCAGGGGAAATAATCTGGACCCTAAGGGAAGGTAATAAGGATTCAGGAGTTTCCAAAACGAAAAAAAAAAAAATTACAAACAGAGCGTCCTCAGAGAAAACCGACTTCGTTCAAACCCTGTAAAATGCAGGGATGGCTTCATTCTGTGCTATCGGGATAGGAGGCGGCGACCCAGAAGTACCAGGTCACCTTCGCGGACCCGGAGACCACCTTGTGTGAAATCTCCACGCCCATGTCCCCCTCACACGAAATCAAAGCCCCGTTCCTGCTACTGCTGTCACTTACGCAAGTGCTTCGACTCCTCACGGAAAAGTCAGGTATCAAAAGTAATGACTAGACCACTCCTCCCTGGGATGCGACCTCAGAGGACCCGTGAGCGTTACAGGATCAAAATCCCAAAAAGACATTTACAAGCTCTTATGTCGCATCGGTGGGACTCATTCCGCGGAGGACAGAAAGGAAAAGAGTAAAGACGGGAGAATCCTAGGAAAACCCACTCGAGGAGGTGGGCAGGCTGCCGGCCAGTAGCCAACGGAGAAGGGGGAGAACTCGTCTTAGTGTCCGGTCCATGTCTATCAAAGAGCAGAAAGCGTGCCCTGGGGGGGGACCGATGAGCTCCAACCTCCCCTCCGGCTGCCATCACGCAGACGCACAGAGAGGGCAAACGACTATTAAAAATCACACAGCAGCTCATGGTCTCGGTTGGTCCAACTTTCCAAGTGTCCCAATTTCATCTCAACTACTTATTTGTGGCTCGTTGCCAGGCACTAGGGGGAATAGAAAGGCTGGGTGGGGATCGATGAGGAGACGGTGATTGTTTCACGGCTGTACACAGGCGAGAATCCCCCGGGACGAGCAGGCTGACAGGCGGCACAGGGGAGAAGGGCTGTACCCAAAAGAGAAGCCAGGGGCGTCCCCCGGTAGTAAGACTGGCCTTGGAGACCAGAGGGGCGTTTTTACAGCCGGGAATAGTAGGCAGGGAGAGGGGGAGACGACCCACACCCCAGGCGGACGGAGGACCGTGAGCGAAGCCGGGCAGAGAAACAGGATTGTCCGCAGCACGGAGTCGGGGGGCTCGGGACAGAGGAACAGCAGTGTCCCGTGAGAAGGGCTGAAGCCAAAGGGTGGCAAACGGGGGCGGAGGCACTGAGCGGAACCACGAGACCTGAAGCCGGGGACCCGCGGCCATGTGCGAGGCAGGCCGGGCGGGAAAAGAGGGAAACAGAGATGAGACGGCTGCCCCAGGAGCAGCGATGATGCGGGGGGATCGAGTCCCCGCCTGAGGGGGAGCCCGGGAAGGAAGGATTCAGTAAAACTCCTTCAGAGGCTCGGGGAGAGAGTTCTCTCCACGCGCCGAGTGATCTATAAGGAAGAAGAAGAAAGCGCACCGGTAGCTGGAACCTCCCAAGATGACCCAGCGACACGGGGCCCTGGGCGCCGAATGGGAATCGCGGCCAGCAGCCGCCGCACCGCAAGCTTTCGGCGAGACAGGCGCCCTTCTGGACACGCACCCGCTCCCACCTCGCGCCTGGGTCTGTGCGCCTGATCCTCGGGCACCGGGGAAGGGGCTCTGAGCCAGGGCTTTCATTCCACCCAAACCCATGGCTGTACCTTGGAGAAACCAACAGGCCAGCAAGTCCGGGATGACCCCACACAGGACGGATGCTGCCCAAATACACATCCTCAGTCCTGAGCCGGTAAATGGCAGGGCAGGAGCGAGCGGGGAGGCAGGGAGGACGGAGCCCCAGCCGGGACGGGGCCTCGGCTGGACGCCTGGGACCCCGGCGGGGGCCTACGGGCTCTCGCGGAGGGGATCTGGACAGAGGGTCCGCACAGCACCCAAGGGCTGGGCTGTCAGGGCCCGACTTGTTTGTGTGCTAGGTTTGTGTCGACGTGTAGCCTCACTGACCGGTGAGAAAGTACAGGCTGCTTAACCAAAGGCCGAAGAAGGTGCTAGGGATTATTTTAAGAACCTGAAGGAAGAGAGAAACGGCAGACATGTCCTTGGAATATGGATGCATAAGAAGTGGGTTTTCTATTTGTGAGACGACGGATGTGATGATCGCTGGAAAAATAAGCCATGCCGCTCACAGGCAGCGGCTTCAGGCAAAAATGGACAGAAAACGAAAAGCGAGAGGAGAGTCAGAGATATATCGGGGGGGCAACAAAGAGGCTGACCTGCGTCAGAAAGCGTCCAACGCAAGGCAAACGTATCGCACGTGTCGTCACGGGGGTGGTTTTCTGTTAACAAAGATGCAACGTATACAAGCGACATATTCTCAGTGACCGTACATCAGATACCACGGCATTAAAATACACGAAGCAAATGCTTTTAAAAGGCAGAGCGACGTCGGACACGCCGTCCTCAGCGAAGGCGAGGGCTCGGGGAAAATCAGGGTGCCGAGGATTACAAACTAACGGGGGCCGTTTAATAGGTGCCCAACTTAGATACGTGTTTACTTGCTTTTATAACACATGTGGTCCCAGAGACCCAGGTGCCCAGTACACGTCCTTCTGATCCAAACAGTATATTCATTCTCTGAAACCATCTGCAAGGACACTGACGGTGGAACCAGAGCGGGTCCCCGAACACGGCCCCGTCTTCACGGCCTGCGGTCCACTCGGCACGGCCGGTAGGCTGCCGGTGGCCGGCAGTCAGATCACGCTTGTCACAAAGAAGAAAAATGGTTCCTTTTATAAGAGGGCGGAAAATAAATAAAAAGGCATCAGCATCCAGCTATTCCTTCCGGAGAAATCAGACTTCTCTTCTCGCTCACCAGAAAGTCAATAACTGCCGACTCCAACAGGAGGCCGAGAAACACCAAGGCGGGGGGGGGGGGGGGGGGGGGGTACCTGCAATGCAGACCTGCAGAAAGCAAAGGACTGGACTCTCTGACCTCAAAAATGGATTGTCCCCAGGAGAAAATTTTTTTGCTGATTGTAGTGCCAAGGTTGAGGTGAGAGGTTGCTAAGCCTACGTCTGTGTGACCCGGACGAACCGATGTAAACTCAGGCTGCGCGTGTCACCAGCAGCCGGTCCTGACGCCGGGTGACGCTGGCGGACCTTAGGCCGGGAGGAGGAGTTACGGTCGGGATCCGGGGAAATGAAATATGGTCACTGTCCCTGGCGGTCGAACAGAATGAGAAAAGCTATGACTAAACCATTTCTGTGAGATTATGGGAAGAGTCGTCCCTCTGTGGTCTGCGCGTTTTTTATTGAACGGGCCGTTTATATCACTATAAGCAACAGGAAACTTGAATGTAGGCTGAGGTTTCTCGGCGAGTCAGTCCAACAGCGAGCCAACTGGACAAGAGAGGCCGAGACGCGGAAGGATGTGTCGGAGCCTACGGGGCACATCATGCTGAGGACGCATCCGAGGAAACGGTCACCTCCCTTTCATGCAGATATCAAATTCAACATAATTCTTTAACAAAATCATATTCTTATAAGACACACTCTTATTTAAAGCAATATTGTGCTAAAAGCCTTTTATAAAAAATGAAGACCCTTCATGATAGAAAGTGGCAAACGCTCTCTCTCTGAATTTCTGCCCCCAAATCTCAATCAGCTTCCTGAGTGTCTCCCTCTGAATTCATTTGAATCACGGGGGTCTATCCGACAGTTCCAAAGGTCAAAACTCTACTCTAAAGAAATCATTTAACCCAGGAACATGGTTCTGGGGCAACGCTAAAGCGTCAAAGGTGGAAACGTCAGGGGAAAGGAAAATCCATAAAAGACTGTTCATGAAGAGACAGGCTTTTTAAGACAGGATGGGAAAACCTGAGAAAGGACACTTGCGGAAGGCAAACAGGAAGGTGATCTACCTGAGCAGGCCTCCACGAGGCCAAATGTTATGTCAAGGACGTGTCACAGGAAAGAACAGGTCACGGAGCAGAGTGGCTTCCAGGGTGAGCGCGTCAGCCCAGAGGGGACTTACACAGGGAGAGAAGCAGCAGGAGTCTTAAAATGTGTTTTTTTTCCATCACGAAATGAATGGGCACTGTTTTAGCTCATTAATTGAATCAATAAATGGCTGTGAAGCTTCTACTGCAGGGCAGGACCGGCTTCAGAGCGGGGGTCGGCCAACAGGGCCACCGCCTGCCTTTGCGTGTGACACCTCCCGGAGGCGCCGCGGCTCCGAGGTGTTCTCTGCGCCTCCCCGGCCCCGTCAGAGCTGAGCAGCTGCAGCGGAGACCAGGTCACCCGACAAGCCTGCGAGGTTTCTTACCCGGCCCTTTGCATGAGGGAGTTTGCTGACCTGAGCTCTTGCAGGCAGACATACAGGGCGGGGCAAAGGCGGGTTTACAGTTGTTTGTGTGGGAAATAATTCAATAATCAATAACAATACAAGAAGAAACTCCGTGTTTCTCGTACCCTCAACGGTAAACCTACTTTTGCCCCACCCTGTGGAAAGGCTAAAAGTACTATCAGGGACTTAAAACCCTACTTTTGAAATAGGGTGAGACGGAGCACAGCTAAGACTCCCAGGAGTCTTTTATTCCACAGGCTGCCACTCAGCCGCCGGCTCCTCATTTCGCGGCGCCTCCAGGCTTCTAAATGCGGCTCCGGACGCAGCGAGGAGCTCGATACTCCCTCCGAGCAACCACTCGGCTTGCTGCAGCCACTGCGAGTTATAAATGAGGTCCACCTTCGCTCAGAGGAAATTCAATCATCAACGCGAAGAGGTTTTCTCTGAATGTCCGCTTTGTGCTGGGGGCTCCCAGGTCCGCTAACCCGATAGTCTTTTCCAGGCGAGGGATGTTTGGGGGGTGGCGAAAGCCAGGGAAACTGTAAATATGGGTGCAGCGTACAACTAAGCAATAAAACAAAATCATCACCATCCCAGCAGAATCCCCCGTGAATAAATATATAAAAATCATTTTTTTAAAAAAATCTGTAACAGTGAAAACGTTGGTTACCAGGACGAAGCTTCGAAAAGATCGGGCCAAGTGCGTAAAAGACAGAGACAGCGCAAATAGTAGAGTGACTGTGTGTCTTGGAAAATAAAACATAATATTTGTGGAGCTGTGTGTGCTTTTTTTATAGCTATGTTGCTCTTCCTTACCAGGTGCTCATGAAATCAACAGACACAAAGCTCAGCAACTGGAGGGCTCTACTTATCTGCCGACCTCCGGACCCTGACTCTCCGATAAAGACGGGAGAAGGGCTCATCTCGATGAAGAGCCTTGGATGCTACCAAGTGTCTTGTGGGAGAGAAATCCAATGTTGTGATCTTGTTTCCCAGCGGTACCGGCACTGCTGGTCCAGCTCCTACGTGCCCGCAGGCGATGGGCAAGGAAGCGGAAGGTCCCAGTTCAGGACGACCATGGGGAGTTTACCTGTTCCACTCGGGGCCCTCACACCGCGTGAAGGCTTAGATCCCTGGCTTTTCACTCCAGCTGTTTTGCAGGGAAACAAGCGACGTTGGTTATCAGCAGCGACTCCAGGCCCTGTGTGTCTGAAACACGCTTTAAAAATGCATGGCTTCCTAATGATTTCACCACCAAGACAGGCATTGATGAATTTCACGTCAGGTCTGGAATGGCCGGCCCACGAGTCGGTATTGAACGCCGCGCCCGAGAACAGCTGGATTCATTAGGAGTCCAGGAGAGCCTCTCATTAGACAAAGAGTAATGGCTTTGGTGGCAATTTTCAAGGCAGGTTGGAAATATCACTTCCCAGAGCAAACTTTTCCAACCAGAATGGTACCTGGTTTGCTGTGTTATTAATTAGGCTCAAAATGAGCTCTCCGATGCAGCGGTTCATAATCGCAGAAATCGCCGATGGCTAAGAGCAAACACCAGCTGTAGAGAATCTTAACCACTTATAGAAACACACTTCTCAGCGTTAGACATAACAGGCCGTCAACCGGGGTATGCATGGGCAGTAAGTATATTAGGAGACAGATCAGCACTTTCATGATTAAGGAAAAGTTAAAGGAAAGAGCTTCGTGCCTATTGGTTTCCACTGGAAGGCCCTATTAAAAACAAGACGGAAGCCCAGTCACTGTGACTCAGCAGTTAAGCACTGACCTAGGATCCAGGAGGTTGAGGTTCGATTCCCGGTCAGGGCACAGGCCCGGGTTGCGGCCTCCTTGATCCCCAGCAGGGGGCGAGCAGGAGGCCGCCCATCAGTGACTCTCATCATTGATGTTTCTCTCTCTCTCCCCCTCTCCCTTCCTCTCTCTGAAATCAATAGAAACATATTTTAAAAAACAAAACAAGGCTGCGACTGGTTCGAGGATTCCAACACTTGTCAGAGCAAGCTACTAATTTCCTACTTTTTCTGAGCCTACGTGGTGGCTCAGGTGGAAGGGTCCACAATCGGAGGCATCGCTAATGCCTGCTTTCTTTTTAACGGTTCACAGCGACAGCAAAGAAAACTGCTCTAGTCTCAGGTCATATTCTCGGCCTCCACATGACAATCATTTTGAGCCCAGTTACTTTTCTACAATATGGTTTCCTGAGATGAAAAAGACAAATTTCCCTGCATTTTTAGATATTGTATATCCGTGTAGCTACATTTCAGAATAAAAATAATTGCACCATACAAAATCGACCACCGTATACTATTTATTTATGTACCATTAAGGAGGACTGTTGGGCTAAACATGCATTTTATTCGCATTAGTCATTCTGCCCTGGGACCTGGGAGCTTAGCAAGCGTCTCTTTCCTTCCTTCCAACTCTCGCCCTGTCCTAGGGGATGGTGAGACACGGGAAGCACAAATGAACAGCACAGGAATACAAATGCATATTCTTTCCAGCCCAAAGGAAGGGCTGGCAACCGAGGAGACTGTAAATAATTTCCTCCCTTCCATATTCCACGGAGTTTCAATTTCAACTTGCTAAGAGTGAACCCGGTAATATATTTTGTAATTTAGGTCGCAGTATCTTCAGGCACAGATTAGATCCAAAAAGTGAGGGGAGATATCATTAACATTGGCTTTTAATCTTCCTTCCTCTTCGCACTTCGCCTCATCGCAGATAAGGAATGCAAAGTGCATCTCGCGGCACCCGCGGGAGACCTTGGGGAAGCCACGCTAATGTCAAGTTCTGGCGCACCCATAAAACAGTGGAGAGGAAGAGCGAATGGGGGGGACGGGAGTAAGGGGTGTCGGGGAGAGACGCCCGAAAGCCCAACCAAGGCTTTCATCTGTTTTCATAATTAACACAGCGGTGCTATACTTTGATTTTTACTCTAATGATGTCATTGAGCTATGCCTTGAATATTAAAAATGAGCAACCTACAAAAATCACCCATCGCTTATAAATCATTCCTACTTGGGGTTTCATTTCTTGACTCATTTCTTAAAAGTACAACACTATGCATCCATTAATGAGAACCTAAGGATGGAAGGGCAGGAAAGGAAAAAAAAAGACAGGGAGAGAGAAAAGTGAAATCTTTTTACGCCCTGACCCAGCAGCATCCACATACTCACATTCCCTGCGGTGACGAGAAACGTTTCTGGTGGGAGGGCTCTACTCCAGACCAACTAACCCAGACACGCCGCGGATGGACCCGGGCAACAGTGCTCTTTCCTTCTTGGGGTGGTTGAGATGCGCAGCCAGGGCTGAGGGACAGTGCTGTCAACCAACCTTGTCCTACCAGCGTCTCCCTTGGGCGCGGATGTGAAGTCCGGCCTCACAGAGTCGCTGTGAAGGTGAAATGAGTTTATAACACAGGCAAAGTGCCGACCACACCTCCCGGGACGGGCTAAGTGCTCAGAAAAGGCCAAATCAGCGTCACCACTGCCCGGTCATGGGGCTGGAACTGAATGAATGGACGGACAGATGGACCAGAGAATGAATGTTTCTTGCCCTGGCGGGTGGCCCAGTTGGTTGGAGCATCGTTCCATACACCATAAGGTTGAGGGTTCGATTCCCAGTCAAGGCACACACCTAGGTTACGGGTTCAATTCACAGTCGGTCGGGGCTCATCGGGAGGCAGCTGATTGATGTTTCTGTCTCACACTGATGTTTCTCTTTCTCTCCCTCCCTCCCTCTCTCTAAAAATCAATTTAAAACCATATCCTTGGGTGAGAATTTTAAAAAGAAAGAAAAAGAATGAATGATATTTCTTAGCAAAGGCTTTTTAGTCTTCCAGGGTCTCCTGCAGGGTCACACTCACTAAAGGACACTGAGGATAATCCTGGCCGGGCGAGCACAGCCAGGAACCGGGGATGCCAAACGGAAAGTGCCAAAGATAAATCGCCTGCATTCCTCCGTTTCGCACGAGCCAGCCCTGCAGGTGCCTGGATGGCTGCCCAGACATTCCTGCAGAACAGCCCGAGGGGCATGATTCCAGCGCCCGAGCAATGCAGAGCCCAGAGGCCTGGGGAGACCAGGAAAGGGCTTTACCAGAATTGCAGTCTCCGTTCCCAACGCTGCTCCTCCCTTGCCGCTCAACAGACACCCCAGTTACACAAGTGTGGGAGAAAGATACTGAAAAATGGACAAAAACGACCATTTCTTCTACTCACTGTCCAGCAGATAACTGCAGAGCCAGCTCCTGGGCCTCATTTGCATGTTTATGGCCGTGAGAAAAAAACTAATCGCTGTCAAATTACCGTCAGCTGCTCAAAATATTTAAGTAATTCAGTGATGAGTGTTTATATAAACTCCGTGCCACACCCCTGGGATCTTCCTTTCCGCTCCTCCCCCCCATTGTCACGTCCTAACACTATCCTCTGCCCCAACCCGCTCCCCCAGATCCTGACCGGCCGGCGCTGGGGTTCCCCTCGCCCGCATCCCTGAGACGCCGGGATCCAGCCTCCCTGGCTGCCTTTACTTTTCTCCGTATTTCAGCATCACCATCACCATCCCACTTCTTCGGCATCAAGAGAGCCTGGGAGCTGACCACCAGCGGGGGTTTCTTCCCCGAGGGGTCTGGAAGCTGGGGAAGAGGGACTTAGAGAAACGCTGGTATCGGTGCCGGAGCCCAAGTCCCCAGACACTGCTAAGGGTTTCTAAAGTCTCGGGACCTCCCTGCAAGTTGACCAGCTCAATCGTCCGATGCGTTTGGAAGAATGTAAATCAAGCTTAACGCTGACTGTCATCAGATGAGCGAGGTTTCTCTTTTTCTTTTTTGGCTTA
Source organism: Miniopterus schreibersii (assembly GCF_964146895.1). Lineage (NCBI taxonomy): Eukaryota > Metazoa > Chordata > Mammalia > Chiroptera > Miniopteridae > Miniopterus > Miniopterus schreibersii. Next base: position 2,398,656 of record NC_138123.1, read on the forward strand.
ATATTTATTTGAGATTTTTCTTCTATTAACAACAGCTTTTTTCTTTAGAACTCTTCAAACAGCACCTCCAACAGTCTTAGGTGTCGCATGACAGGGACATTTATATAAAGCACATTCTCTGCCTTGTCTTCCCAGAACTCCTCTATAATTTGCCATATTTTTATTTAATCAACAGCCTCTCTTCGTCAAAATAATTAACTTATTGAAGCTCCAGCTTCTGTACTTTTTTCAAGTGATCCCCCCCCCCCATTTTGGAAATGAAGCACATGGGGAGGTGTGACTCTCCCCCTTCTCTCCTCCCCCAGAGTTTATTTTCGGTGCCGTGCTTCGTCTTCAGGAACAGACCGTCTATTTCTGCTCACGAGCCAACTTCTGACTGCTCGGCAGTCCCCTTGGGCTGAGCAGAGACCAGCCCTCCCTCCTGCAAACTTAGTTCTACCTACCTGCCACCTCCCTGGCTTTACGGATGGAAGACAAGGGGAGACGGCAGAAGAGGGGGGGATCCGAAAACGCGGGTGGACCTTGAGAGCATCACGCTAAGCGAAACAAGCCGGACAGAAAAAGTCCAGAACCCTATGATTTCACTTGTATGTGGGATATAAAGCGGAAAGCAACAAACGCACAAGACAAAACAGACAAAAACCCACAGACACAGATAACAGCACGGTGGGGACCAGAGGGAAGGGGGTGGGGGTAGTGACGGGTTAAGGGGGCCAAACACTGGGTGACGGGCGATGATTTCACTTTGGGTGGTGGGCACACGGTGCAATATACAGGTCATGCACCACAGAAATGGACACTTGAAACCTACATGATCTTAGGAACCAATGTCACCCCAATAAAATTAATTTTTTAAAAGTCGTCACTGAGACTCGTTCCTTTGCTCCCGACGTCGGCCCGCGAGGCAGTTCACAAAATCTGCAGCGTGCTCCCCAAGGTTTAGAAACCGACCCAGAAGAATCTCCGGCTCGGGGTGCGGGGATCAGAACAGGTTACAGCCTTTGGATCCCCAACCATCTGCTTTTCATTTCCTAAGTTGAGGTCGGGTTCCATGCGGGGCGCAGTGTCTCGTCTCATCCCAGCCAGCCCTGCCGACTTCAAAGCCAGGCTCGCGGGAAGTCGTCACAGCTGCACTTGCTGCATTAAGGCAAGAGGACCCTTCTGTGCAGAGGGAACCCGACGCGTCGCTCGCTGCAGGGCTGTGTTCCCAGCACTGTTCTCGCTTCCCTTCTTTCTCGGTGCTGCAGGAATACTCACAATTCCAGTAACTGGTTCACTTTACAATCACACAATACAGCAAGGCCCCGGGTAAAGTCCCGGGTCTGGGTAAGGGCCGAGACTTGGGTAACCTGGCACCTGGAACTGGGCAATACCTCTACCCAAAGGAGCTGAGTGTTTTATTTTCTGTCGTGTTTTGGTCCACACTGCTTGACACGGAGTAGAACGCAGAGCGTCGCATGGAGGCGAGATTTACCCAAGTCCAGGATCAGGTTTCCGGGGTTTGGGAGCTGGGACAGAGGAGCCCCAAGGAAGAGAAGACCTCAAGAAACAAATAAGGACTCTGGAATCACAAACCAAGGTGGGCAGTGTGGCCAGAGGCAGAGGAGAAAGGTATCTCCAGCTGGAGCTGGAGCTTGTCCCGACTCAGCTCCACCCACGGGAGGCGTGCACCCAGGTCGGGAAAGATCTGAAGCATCGAGAGCTGCGCCACCAAATGCAGACACTTCGGGGAGGCCAGCCACCCTGCAGAGGGACCCCATGGCACAGAGGAAATCGCTGTTTACCTGACTTCAAAGAAACTGCTGAGTGTTGCTGGCACCATTTGAGTTCAGAGCAAAAACCATGGGGGAAAAACAGCAGGACATTATTATTTATTTTTGATGGTGGAGAGAGAAGCGGTTATGGAGAGCTTGGAGAAGCCGGTGGGGTCGGGGAAGACACAGTATGACCTACATACTAATTCATGAGGTTCACGTGAGGCCTGTCGCGTGCGAGGAACTTGGGGAAACACTGACGCGTCTGGCTGCACAGACGGCCAGGCCATGGGGAGCGTTTGTGGGCCTGATGGGAGGCCTGAACATCACAGAGGGATCCTAGACTTTGAACTGGGTTTTCTCCTTTGGGGAAGGGGTGAGCGTGTTGTGTTTGGAGAGAGATGCAGAGAGATACTTGGTGGACCAGGTTCACACGAGCCAAGGACTCCATTTCCCCCTAGGACGGGCCGTGTGGCTGAGCCCTGGGCCGTGGGACGCGGGACATGGGCAGGGTGACGCACGCAGCTTCTGCACCTGGCCCCCAAAAACCAAGTGCAAGTCTCCCCTCCTGCCGTCTGAAAGTCATACATTACAGCCGCAGTGACTCTGTCAGCTGAATCCCTGAACACTCCATAAAAGAGAATTACCTCCCTATTTCTGCTGCCACCAAGACAATTTACGTGGGCAAAAAGCAAATTTCGCCTGCGTTAAGACACTGAGATGCTAGGGTTCATCTATTCTAGCGGCTGATACAACAACGCATTCCATATCTCTTGAGTTTTTTTAAACTACCCATTTAATCCCAAAAGTGAACAGGAGGTTACAGTCTAGTCTATTTCAGTAAATATATCACATTAAATTATAAATGACTATATTATCCAGCATTACAGCGGGCTAGACACCTTCCAACTAAATACCTTTAATGTGTTTTTAACCCCAAATGCAAGATATCTCATGATGCTGATATGTTTTTTTCTGATTTTTAACATTTCCATTTACTCAAAAATATTTGATGACTGCTGAGATACTTGGGGAGGTGTTAAGCCTTGGAAGTTAGCAAAATCTGAGAAATGTCTGTTGAGTTTTTGTTTGGTTTTTGTCTTTTTAATTGATAAAGGGAAACAGGGACTGTCTACAAAACAAAAATTAAAGGACTCTAATTAGTATTTTAAAGCTCAGTGTTTACCAGTGTTACCCTGGATTTTTAAACTGCATCAAGAAAGTCTGACCCAAAGCTAAAAGTAACACATAACTTTCATAATTAGATCATTTCCACTGCAATTTTCTGCCTCTCCACACAGCAGAAATCATGCGAAGTCTCAAAGGGTCAGCGAGGCACTGTATTTTTAAAGAGATGTGGTGTGCATTTTTACCTCTGATAATTAGCAAGATGTGGAAAACTCGAACACCCATGGGTAAAAGCGCTACTGGGCATTCGTGTCCCCAGATTTCTCGTGTTTCAGTGATAATTAGAATGCAAAAGCAGATCAACGTTTTCATCTTAACCTCAGAGCAGAAAAAGGGAAAATCGTGTCAAGCCCATGGATTTTTCCGTGGCATGATAAAAGGTGATCATTGATGCTTTACAGAAACGACCTTCAAGTAACCTTCACTTTGAAAACTCTTTAAAAAAAATAAAATAAAACCAAGAACGGACTTTTGAGGGATTTATTTTTGTTGTGCATACTTTATAAATTCATTGGCACAACTTTAATCTCTTGGATTGAAGATTCCAAATCCCCAATAATTAAAAAGAGCATTTGCAACGAGATAGCATTTCCTCTCTCTGCCAGACTGCCCAAGGAGCGGCCCGGCCCGGCTACAGCAATCATGGAAAACGACGCAGCTCAGTCCCAGAATGGTCATAAAAATGCCAGCATGTGCCTGTTCCTCGGCAGTAAATAAAACCCCAATTATTCACACCGTCTAAAGTGCGTCTCCCACAAGAAGCCCCCCCCCCCCAGCAGCTTCAGCAGGGGCTTGGGGAGCGAGGCTGCAGGTGAAACGGGGAGGGGGGCAGCTTCCCACAATGCTCCCCGAAGGGCCCGCTCCCCAAACCCCGCACGTGTCTACAGAATACAGCTGATCGGACAATCGGGACCATTCTCTCCGCCAGGATGTCTGGTTTACTGTGGAGTAAACTGACGGGGCTTCTGTAGAAGCGTCTGAGGGAAGAAAAACCACCGATTCCCAGGGGAGATGGGAGGCTGTGACGTCAGTAGAGGGCCCCCGGCGACAGCTCCCACCTTTTCCCATTATTAAGTATATTTTTGTTAAATCCTTATAAATCTCACCTTTAAAATTATTTCATTATAAACCCGTTTGTTAAGTAAACATCCACTTACTTATATTTTAACAACTTAACAAGTTTAACCACCAGGGAGCTCTGATGAAGCACCTGGACGCCTGGACACGGGTTAGCATAATTCCTCTCTGTTCCTCTGTCCCTGAGGATTATCCCTTTAGTGCTGAGCAGGACACTGGCCGGCGACAATGCAAACCTGCCGAGAGCCTCACTCAAATCCAGTGGTGAGAATGGGCGCAGGACCTGCCTGGTGGCGGCCTCCACGCATAAGAACGGTCCTGGTCGTTTCCTGCGTTCGAACCACAGACGACGACCGAAACGTCGCACAGGTGTAATAACCGCGAAAGGAGCTATGGGGAGCGGAGGGGCCGGACCTGGACGCTAAAGTGAATTCCCGAAATAAGACGCGCAGTACCACACCCCTGGTCCTGACAGAGGCAGATGTCGCTTGGTTTTGGTTTAGTCACGTTACTTTTAGGAGATGGTCCCCGTTTCTATCTCAGTATGTTTGCCGTCAGTAACTCAACTGTTTAGATCCAACTTTCCGGAAAGTTCTTCCGAATGTTCTTTCAACCCCCGGGGGGGAGGTTTCTCACAATCGCCGGAGGCATCGCGGCTCCTGTAAGAGCCCGTGAGAGGCCCTAACACGTGCCCATTGGGTCTCGCCGTGTTGTTTCAAAGCTTTGTTCGTCTTTACTATCAGTTATTCTCGCCTATAAAGTAAAAGTCTTCTTACAGATGAAAAAAAAAAGAACTGTACACCTGATATTTATATGTCACCCCATTAAATTTAATTCTGACAAAGTAAAAAATAAAGATCTGGTGCAACCCAGGGGTGAGTTCGCATCAACCTGTCGCTGGGCTTTACTGCCCCTCCCAGAACCTTGCTCTGTGTTCCAGAAGGACCCACAAATACAACCCCAGGCCTTATGTTTTATCGCGTGTTTTGTTTACTATTTACTCGCCATATAAAACAAGCGGCCGTTTCTGAGACGTTCGCCATCAGCAACGGGTACTGACTTGCTGGGCAGCTGCTCCCCAGGCGAAGGCCTCTGAGCTCCGTTTCCCCGGAACAGGCCGTCGCTCGCCGTGTCGGCCCCCACGCGCTGGTGGAAGCCAACCACCGTGTGCCCGTGGGTAACACGCGGCCAGCGGACGCCGGCGAGCCACCTCAGGAAGTTCAGATGCTTGGTTCACAGCCTAGAGTGTCACCCTAAGTTCAAACTGACTACATACTAAAAAAATAAAGTCTTCACTTGAGCGTCTCGCCGTTTTCAACTACGGGCCTACTTCTTGGTTAAACGCGCCCGTCCCACCTGCCACAGGAAGCTTGCTTTCTAACGTGCGTGACACCCTGTACCCCTCCGGTCATTCCCTCGTGTCCCTGACTCTTCGTGGATGACTCCCCTCCGCCCCACAGGCTGACCCAGGGGATGTACGGCTCAGCCCTGGGCCCCGGGCCTGGGCCTCTCTCCTCCGCCCGCTTCATTTTCCAGGCCTGCGGCTGAGCTGCGGTGTTTCCAACCACTGACTCTCCTCGCCTCTTCATCTCCCTTGTCTGGACCCTAAAAGAGATGTTCCTGCACCCCATCCTTACACTGAGCTCCTGAGGGATAGAGTTCTGTCAGCCTGACAAGCAGGAAATTAAAAACGTTCTACAGAGAAGGGACAACTAAAGGTACCAACAATCTAAACTTTATTAACCTTAAAGTGCGATTCAATTTTATGAGAAAACTAAAAATAAGATAACGTTGGGGGGAGAAAAATCACATATTGTAGAAATTATATCATTGACACATGAGAGAGAGCTTCATCTAAGAAATTAAGATAAATAAATATACATCAAGAATAATTATCCTGCATAGGTTAGTTTGAATATTTTGATTGTGAATATAAAAACTTTATTATTTTCATATACGCAAATACGTTTTAGAACCTTACTCTTGAAAATGGTTTTTGAAAAGAACTATCATAGCTCCACCAATACAGTAATTTTTAATTAAATTGTTTAAATTCTATTATTTTAATTATTTTAGGGCCCATCTCACTCTAAAAGATCTGTTTGGTTACTAATTTATAGTCAGCCAATATCTGTTTCCTTTCAGGGCTCACTTTTTTTTTTTTCCCCCCCAGATGCAGGGAAAGGATTTTCCCAAAGCCAAATAATGTAGAGAAGGGACTGAACCCCAATCACCAGGACCTTCAGACCCGAACAATTTTTGCTCTGCCAGAGTGTACATACAAGGACCTCTAAAGAGCTCTCCATCCGGAGCCATCTATCATTACCGTAGGCAAACTGGACTTGATTCCAGGAACTCTCTGAATATTTCCATCTGATTATCAGTGTCGGAATTATCGCAGGAAGTCACTATTTTACTATTTCAGCTATCCCGTTCTGAGGATTTTAAGGAATAAATTAAATAAACACCGTTTATTTCCCCCAAGCTTCCAAAATCTATCACACGTTGCTTCTTGGCCTGGGCACTCGGTATTTTAAGGGACATGTCTGAATAATACCATCCACTAAATCACATCCTGCCGAGGGTTCTAAACGGATAATTAGAAATGTATTTATCTCGACAGGACCAGACTCAGTGGGCCCTACAGAGGAACTAATATAAATCCTTTCTAACCGGAGAAATCGCTACCGGGCTTGTGTCTCGCATTCAGGGAATGAACACTGGAGGAGCCTCATCGAAGGGCACTTGCTAAACTCTAGGCCGCAGCCCCGTCCGCGAGAAACATCGGAATGGGAAGGAAGACACCCGCCGTCACTCTGGGGGGGACATTTAAAGTCGGCCACACTGATACAGCGAAATCCAGTCCCGCCGAGTAAACTGGAATAAAAGAAAGAATGCAGGAACCCACAGACAGGTGACTCCGGAAACGGAAAGAGGCATAAAGTAAAGTTTAAAGAGGAGGCACCCGTGTAGCTCTTTACGGAGAAGCTACATCTCTGCACGCGTGAGGTGTTCCTCCTGTATTGTGGTTTTCTTTCATTGTGAAATGAATTAAAAAGCTTAGCTGACCCAATCATTTCATTCTCTCTCGCTGTCCTGTCAGCTAAGGACTCAGACAGAGGTGGGAGGCAGATGCAGGGTGGAGGGGATCAATGGGGGGGGGGGGGAGACATCTGTCATAATTTCAACAATAAAGATAAAAAAAAAAAAGAAAAAAGAATTCGGGCAGAGCTCACATCCTTAATCGTCTGTTCCACGTGGAAACAACAGGAGGGCTCGGCCAGGTGATGGGTCGGTAGAGAGGGTCTAGGACGTCCCCACTCACATGTGTGGCACCTTGACGGGAATGGTTAGAAGACTGGGCTCGGTCTGGCTGTTAGGCTAAGTACCTACGTGTGTCCTCTCCAGGGAGGACCGTCTCAGGGACCTTCCTTGGAAGAAGGACTTCTCGGGTTGTGGCCCAGGGCTCCCACAGAGGGTTCCCAGAGGCCCAAGCAAAACCCGTTCAGGTTTGTTCCATGGTCTCCCCTTGGAAGTCCCTGTCTGCCACATTCTCCTCAAGCAAGTCACCAAATCCAGCTCAAATTCAAGGGGAGAGGAATTAGACTCCTAGAGTCAAGACAAAGAAGCTGGAGCCGTCTTTAGCATCCCATACTTGCATTGTTCCCCTAAAGGATCGGAGACAACTTACATTTTTAAAAAACTGTGATGCAAATGTTTAAAGACATTTTTAAAAGTCAGGCACTTAGAAAAATCTACGTTCGGCCCCTGCTGACCTTTTTGACTTTTCACTTTCCCATCACCGATTAGGACACCCCCCGGGCCCAGGGACACACCCAGGGTGAGAACAAGCTTTCCGATCTAATCTTCGATTCAGAGAAAGCGTATCCAACGCTGTACGTCTGGCCACCGCGTCTGCGGTGGGGGTTTTGAAAGTGCCCTCTTACCAGGGTGAGGAAGGTCCCTTCTACTCCTGCTTTGCTCTACTTTTTACTCAGTGGGCGTTGAACTATGACCAAAGCTATTCCTGCACGTGCTGGGAGTAGATGAGGTTTCCTCAGTTACCCCTTGAACACGACGCATGACCTTGATTTCCAGGGAAATCCCCTTGCAATTCACAAAAATACAAGCGCATTCAACGGCATCGGCTCCGTGGTCCCAGTTTAGGTGACCAAGCTGGATGGCAGTCAAGCGGCACAGCACGTATTTCTTTGGCGCTTGTCCCTTTTATTAAAAATGGGAATGTTCTGCCTCAGGTATTGACGGGCTTTACCTTCCTCCTATTTCTCAAGCATTTTAATGGCTTGTCTTACAGAGATGCACTTTAAAAAAAAAAAAAAAACGTATCCTCTGTGACTCAACCGCAATGACTTCTTTATTAAGCCGTTACCAAAAAAGAAGAAAGAAATGTTAAAAATGCAGCTTTTGGCCCTGCGGTGTGCTAAATAAGGAGCCAAGGCGGGCTCTCCTTAGTGGAGGTGACTCGAGGTGCGGTGAGAAAAGCCGCCATCCAGCTGTCTTACTGGCCACCCATCCCCCTGCCCCGGCCTCATCGCTTCTTCAGTGGTTTCCAGGGTCCTTTTTCTGAGGGATTTAGACATAGAGTGTTCTAAACAAATTAGCTAGACACCCACACACCTAAAAAAATAAAGAGAGAGAGCGAGCTCGACTAAAAAGCTTCCACGAGAAATACAACAGCAGGTGCTACTCGAGCCCCTGTTCCAGGCTTTTTGCATTTACAAGATAAAAGGAAGGAAATTACCGGAAGCTTCAAGAACTATCCACCAGATAATTATGATACGAGCGTATAAACAGGTCAGCTTCATTTACTCGGGTGCGGCAGGGCTGCCAAATCCTCCCCTCCCAGGAAACCCGTTATGAATAGCAGATAATGAATGGTTTAGAGGAATGTCTCTAACCAGCCCAGCGTATGTCGTGGGCATTTAGGTTCTCTCTGTCTTCCTAGGTAAGAAGCTGGCTGAGAAATCCTGACTTTCAGGACTCCCACGCGTACGCCGAATGCGCAGATTCTGAGGGACTCTTGCCAAAGAAACAAAGGTGATCAGTAGGCGGGAGGTTGCAAAGAGTTCAGTGCGTTTTTGACACGCTTTCGACTTTGTCCCCGTGACACTGTAGCACCCTGAGGTGTCCCAGTCCCAGGTCCCGTCTGGATTCCAACTCCCGTGAGTCAGCTCTGACATCACTGAAATCTCAAGAGTAACAGCAAACGGTTGTTGCAAAAAATGATGGCAAACGATGAAACACGGAAAGCGCCTACCTAGCGCCGGATTCCACATGCAAAGGCCCGTCTCTTACCCGCCCCGTGACCTGCGCAGAGGAGCGCAGTCGCAGGCATCGCTGTTCCCTGAACGCTCGCCCTCGCTGCCCTTGGCAGAAGGAAAGCGTCGTCGATCGCCCAACATCTCGCTTGTCTGAGCCCAAGGCACCACTGCCTGAATCTTTCCACCTAAAATTCTGTTCTGGCTTAAACTTGATGTACAAGTCAGGGTTCTACTGCTATTCCCAGGAGCGGCTGGCCATGGGCAGTCACACTGACCTTCGACAAATGTCCTTGGACAGCTGCTTCGGGGGAGAGTGGTCCACGGGCTGTGCCCGAGTCCTGCCTTATACCCGCCCCATCGCCAAACACCTGGGCTAAGTCGGAGCGACTCCGCGGCACACTGGCCGTTTTCACTGAGTCGAGACAGCGAGTCCTGACAGGCAAAAAAAAAAAATAGACACAAAAACCTGGCCTCCATTTGGAGGAAGATTTTTTTTTTTTTAAATTAAAGGCTTTTTTATGATGCTATAACCTAGGTAGCACTGGGTTCTGGTATCTAAGGTTTTAACCTATATATACCTCTCCAAAGACCTCTAGGTGCCTGGAGAGTTAATCCTCAGATCAATATTCTTTCATGGGAAAAACACCGTGAGGATCGAGAAAGACACAGTCTGCTGGGATTGTCAGATCCAGAAAAGAAAATTAAAACATCCCAAAGAAAAAATATCTGTGAGCTTTATCTACCAGCAAACCCACTATGATGCTCAATTTAGCCAAAGAGTTCTAAGTAAATTACTTTAAAACAGATGTAGGGCACCTATCTACCTCTGCGGTCCCCAAAGAAGGGCTCGTGTTCAAAAGATTTATTTTCTACTTTTAATTTGTTGCCATTTTGATGTCAGCCTCCAGACAGCATGAAAGGGATCCGCTCACAGAAAACAGTGCGACAGAAATCACGGCGTCTGGGACAGAAAATGCCGCTTTCTTTGCTTCCGGAACTCCCAGGTCCCGCTGTCGCATGTGGAACGGTGGGCAGGAGATGAAAGGCGGTTACAGACTCCCACTCCCCGTAAAAGCCTCCCGGTTCTCACAGCTCCGATCCGCCGGCCACCGGTCGTTAAGGGGGTGCTCGGGGGACCTGGACACGTCCTGCAGTCTGACAGCTGCCAGTATTTGTATCTGAAGTCACCACTCACCGGGGACCGAGACGGATCGAGACGATAGGAAAGCTTTCCGAATCGCAGGCAACGGGTAGGATAAAAGGTTCCCATATTAAAGGCGCTGAGAGCCCCCAAATGCATGGAAGTCCCTGTGCATTTTTATAGACTTGGACAATATGAGACTAATATGGGCCCAACCCTAGGTGTCCCCCAGATCTGCCTCTTGCTCCAACAGTGTTTGGACGGAACAGAGCGAGGGACCCCCTTCTCCCAGCCTCCGATCACCCTCCAGCCTCTTTTCCAGTCACCGCCTTCGGAACCACCTCAGCCGTCCTCGGCCTCCGAGACCAGCCAACACCGTTGTGGGTGGGTGTGTGCCTTAACTCCTCACTGAGCTCCCAGATTCATCAGAATTATTACCCTCACGTGGGGGCTGCCGTCACCTGCCCGGCCAACCTGCAACTGGGGGCCTCCCACACCTACCTCTCCCTGGGCTTGTTTCCACGGCAAGGATGTGGCCCTGGAGGGCGCGGCCACTGCTCCCCAGAGCCGGTGGCCGAGACGCGTGAGGGCTCCGAGCATCTCTTAAAGATGCAAAACCAGCACCGTGGCTGCACAGTCCTCCAGGACACGCTGAAGCCGTCCCAGGATGAGTGTGTGACACTCGGGACGCCGTGGAAGCCCCCATGGCCTTGGAGAGGAACCTGAACCAGGCCCGTGTGCATCTGCAGGCCCTGGGTTCTACCCCCAAAGACCCCACCTCTGGGACTCCCTGGAGAACCGCTACCTGGATGAGCAGGTGAAACTCACCTGGTCACCTCCGCAGGCTGGGCTGGGCGAGTCCCTCTTCGAAAGGCTCACTCTCAAGCAAGACTAGGAGCCTCCGGAGCCCAGAGGCCTTTGAGGGCCCCCCGCCCTGTGTCCCCCCGATGTCTGGATTTTGCCTGAGCCTCTCCCCAAACCACTAGCCATTCTTTTAACCACCTGGGGCCCTCCCTTTCCCATGCATTGGACCAAATGGAAACAATAAAGCTTTTCGCAGCAAATAATAATATTAGTTACACAGGGTGTTGGGCAAAAGTGAGTTTATAATAGTGAGTGTGGGAAACACAGTTTATTCCTGTATGATTATTTGTTAATTATTGTATTATTTATTCCCACCCCAGCTGTCTCCCCTAAGTCCTACCCCCTGGCTCAGAGACGACCCCACTGCCCGTCACCTTTCTCTGGAGCCCCATTCTCTCCACACTGTGTCTACGTTCAAGACCTTTCCTTCCCCAAACTGCTCAATCCTACCACCCCAAGTTCTTAACCCTGTCGCTTTATATCCCAGTGTCCTTCTGTCTTCCACCCTAAGAATTCTGAATTTGCTCCCTCTCAGCCTATACTATAAAAGCAACACAGAAATAAGGTAAGATAAATTTGGAGGTGAGAAGAGATGGCTCAGCCTAGATCCCAGCTCTGGAATTCAGGATTTGTCAGCAGTAAACAAGAACCCCCAAAAGGCCCCCCCAGGATCCAATATCTCAGGCAGCTTTCAGAGTCCTATCAGAAGCAGATCTCCCCTGAATACCGGACGTGTCTGCTGTAGATCACATCAGTTATACATAAAAAGACCCAGCCCCTCAGAACGCTCAGGCTGTATTTACGCAGAGAGAAAAAAACAAAACAAAAAAAAACCACAAAGAATCTCCCCAACTCACTGACCGTATTGGCATGCACCCACAAACAGGGTGTTTACTTTCCTGTTCGCTACAGCACGGACAAGTTCTGGGGAAACTATAGAAATTATGGCTTGTTTACTGCTGCTTGACGCAGGGAGAGGCCTGCCGTGTCCTCTTGGAGAGGAAGCCCCCTGACACCCTGTGGGAACTGGCTCCTGTCTCAAAACCGTTCTCCTGAGATGCACAGTCCCCACGAGCCTCCCCCCTCCCGTGTCCTGTTAGAGCTCTGGCGGGGAATCTGCACACAGCTCCTGACTCAGGACAGGCTTGGGGTGCCCGAATTTGCACCACTGTGTCAGGAAATCTTTCCTGCAAAGGCATTTTCATTAAGGCAGCGCCAGGAACGTTTTCCTGTGGTGCGGACTCGGCTCCTTCCGTCCGTCAGAAGGCAGGTCGCTTGGCTGCCCCACGAGCCCCCCCCCCCAGTCAGCCAGGGAGGCGGCAGAAATGACTCAGCGCTCAGCCCTGAGGAAAACCGCGCGGAAATGTGTCTTGGAGGCGAGCGCCAGGACCCTGAGAGCCACGCCTGGGCCTTGCACAGCCCATGAAGACCAGCGAGGCTGCGAGCCACGCGCTTGAAATGTGTTACGCGTCAGGCGCACAGCGATTTGCTTTCCAAACAGTGAGTCACAGAGGCTTCGTCATAAACAAGGCAGACTTTAAAATAAACAAATTCGCAGAAGCATCTTAATTGTACCACTCAGAGTAAGCATCGAGCGCTGCATCCCACGGCTCTCCAGCAAACAGTGCTGCCAATTTAGCAGGGAAATTCAGCTTTGCAGTGTTGCTATGTAACTACCGTTCCTTAGGTTCTACATAGGAAAAGACACACACAAAAACAACACGTATAGACCCTACCAGGCCTGTCAGTCTGCGATCAAGGCCTCCTGCCTTTACCTGGGAACAGCACGCCCTGAACTGCGGAAACGCCCAGAAGATTCCTGACTGTATCGGTGGTCTCTGTGGTTTCAGCCATGGAAGCTATTGTGACCTGTGTCACAAGCCAGTCCAGCCGTCCTGCCTGATGAGATTCTGGGCACTATGACACAGCTCAGCGCAGGACATGAACGGTGTGTGAGCAATTAAAATAAACCCACGTAAAGGAAGCACTTAACCGACACCTTGGGGTTTTAAGCGACTTTCACAAGCACTGATCTACATCCTAGGATGACATCCCTGAAATTTGCCATCTCCCCCCCCCCGAAAATAATCATGTATGCCAATCAAGAAGAAAGGAAGAGTTCATGGACAGATATGGCTAAAGAACAGATGTGCGAGCCACAATTCCTATGCTCATAATACTTCGAGAGTTATTTTACTGGTGTCGGGTATATATGCAAAGGATGTGAGAGAAGATTAATTTACCTGGCCGTGCCTATAGTCCATTAACATTTTACAAAGTAAACTGGAATAAAGGCCATTTAGGTTATCCGTCTGGATACAGTGAATATAATCACGCCCCTCAGGGGTGGCCGACCCAACAGACCTGCACCCTGGAATCCTGCTGATCCAGCCCAAGGGGCTGAGGTGTCATTAAAGGGCTGCCCAAGGGGGGAAAGTTCTAGGAATCCGTACAACTCCGGGACATCAAAAAATAACATGACAAATCCTAAATGGTTGAAACCAATCTCCTCCATGTACCAAGTCAAAGAGCAGAAGTTTCATCAGCCACAGAGCAGCAGGATGTGGAGAAGCTTTACAGAAAAAAGCAAATCTTACCTTCCAGCATCCGCAGGAAAATGCAGAACTTACCTGCTAGTATCCGCAGGAAAATGGAAAGCTTAGCTGTAGGACTCCGCAGGAAAATACAAAACTTACCGTCTCACACCTAGAAATGCAAATCTGAATGTCCCGCCCACAAGAATTAAGTCTGATAAAGCATTATCTATAGAATACAATCGGCTATTGATTAGAAATTATCACTGCCCAGACATTTCTCCTCCGGTGCCTTCAGCTGTCAGCGATATTATTTCCCTTATATTGTTATTTGCTTTTGTACCTATTTTAGGACAAGCACTAGGCTTGACCTATCATTTTTCTGCTCATGGAAAGATGTCTAGGACAATACCTTTCCGGCGTTTATCATTTAACCAGTATTTTTCCAGGGGCCCTGCTATTTAGTACGCTAAGAGGAAAAACCTGGCGCTCTTAGCAGGTTCTCCTCATTAGGCCCGGCGGCTAAGAAAAACAACGTGGGGAAACGGGCAAGGTTGCTAAATGTATCCCATTTCTAAGAATTTACCATTCAAGATTCTCCCCAGAAAAATAAAATTTCTTTCTCTTCCATTTGCACATTTGTTGCTTGAAACTTTTGGGCTGCTTACAATACAAATACTAAAATTGCACTTTCCAGAAAAAAGAACTCATTCTTTCTTTTTGGTAAGTCGCTCTGCATCCCTGGCATCAAACGCAGATTTATAGTCGTCTGCCCTAAGGCGACTCCATTAGGACAACACAACTTTGGAAACACATTTTCTTTTTCATTTCTCCATCAAGTCTTTTTACAACACGGACCCAGCACCACAAGACTCGGTGTAATTCTTTGTACCCCTGCGTGTTTGGCAGATGCCTCTTTATACTTTCCGCAAACTCATTATTACCATTTTCTCACTCGAATCTACCAGTCGAGACCTAGCTTTACTCAGGCGACAAAGTTTAGATCAACGAGGCCGTGTCTCGTTCTAAGTCACTCCTGGTGGTTGAACAAGAACCTATCACAAATTCTCTTTTCTCAATAATCAGAAAGCGGTATTAACCATCAACTCAGAAAGCTGTGAGTCTGTAATCCTAACACGAGTGGGACTTTTCATACCAGTCGACATATAAGACACACTCCCGCCAGCTATGTCGTTAGATATTAACAGGGACTCAAGTGACCCCGCTGATCTCGAGCCTCAGAGAGGATTCTGACCCTCCCGGGATCTGCTCCTACATCAGCCTGAAGCCCTACGATGGGAGTTAGTCCTTCAGTTCAAGGCCTTGGATAATGGGGGGAAAGAGAGAACCCCATCCCCGCTCCGGGGACCAGTTGAGGAAAGAAGAAACTAGAAGAAAAATTGAGGCCTCACCCAATGCTTCATACCTCCCTCCCCTCCCCCAGGTCACCCGACTGCCCCTCACTCACATCCACGGACAGCAATCCCGAAGGCCCAAAGCACACGCGCGAGCGGTAACATTCGGTAAAATCACCGGTGCAGCACTTACCCTCAGGTTCCCGGGCTGCGGGCGCGTGGTGCGTGACATGTGGCGCGTGGCACGTGGCACACGGCACGTGGCGCGTGGAGGGGGAGGGTGGTCTTGGTGCACTTACCTTTGGATGTTTTTGAAGATTCGCAATGAAGTGGTGGCTTTTCCCTGGGGAAAAAAAATAAAAATCACATCATTAAGGCAGCACATTAAAAATGTAAGTACTGCCCTGGCCAGTGGCTCGGTTGAAGCATCACCCTGAACACCAAAGGGTTGCAGGTTCGATTTCCAATCAGGGCACATACCTGGGTCATGGGTTTGATCCCCAGTTGGGACGTGTATGGGAGGTAACTGATCAATGTTTCTCTCTCTCTTTCTCTCTCTCTCCCTCTTCCTCTTTCTCTAAAATAAATAAAAACATATCCTTGGGTGAGAATTTAAAAAAATATCTAACATCAATGATAAGAGAGAATCATTGATCGGCTGCCTTCTGCAGTCCCCCACTGGGAGCTGAACCGCAACCTCCTGGATCATAGGTCAATCCACAGCTGAGCCACGCCGGCTCATTTTAAATTTCTTTCCAGTAAAATATCACATGGAGTAATAATTTAGATGGCCTGATAGACATGTGTCTAGTCTTTAAAACAATACATTTTTTGCACGTCCTAAAACAATTTTTGTTTTCCCTTTACCGGATACAGCCACTTCCAGCCCCGTGTACTGTTCCGCACCAGTAAGTTAACAGCTGAAGAATGCCGTCGGATTATCAACAGTGTTCTTTTCCCTTCTCCCCGCCACAGGAGGAATGATAAAATCTGAAATTTACTTACTGGGTTCCAAGAACTCTAATGTACCTTTTCTGTAAGTAGGCCCAGCAGAGACCAGGCGGCCCGCAGCGCCTTCCATAGTCACTATCTGCCCTTCCCTGGTCACAGAAAGCTCTGCCGACCTGGGTCCCAAACTAAAGCTGAACACTGTTTAAGATCGTCCCAGCTTCCGCGCTTCAGTTAAGTGTTGTCTTATCCTGTTATTACACAGTCAAAGTCTGAGCTCGGATTTAAATTCCGCAGCTCAAAAAGATACTCCTTACTAAGAACCAGCAAGCTCCTCTGAGCACTCGTAACTTTACACGTTGCTAAAAAAAACCCAAATGCATTTACACACAGCCCCTCCTTTCTGCACGGCACACCTACCTGCGGGGTCGTCCTGTGAGCGGGTCTCGGTCGGCTTCTAGAAGGCATATGAGCGCCTCGGAGCCATCCCAGCTGCTCCCAATTACCTGACTGAGCAAAGGATCAGGCGATCAGACATTGTGAGGTCTATTTTTCATCCACGCAGCTACTAAATAAAGCTGTAAAATTCAGTCACTAATCTCTCTTGGAGAGTTTATTCCACATAAGGAGCAGGTCTCATGGGCCAACAAGGCCTCAGGAGGCAAGTGGCCGGGACCAAAACCAAGACAGAAACCCCTCGGACTGGGGTGGCCCGTCGGGAAAGAAAAGGAGGAATCTGTCCACCATCTCTCCATTTGTGCCCCTCATCTGCGCAGCCGAAAAGCCCCTAGAGCCGCCTCCCCTCCATCTTTCTGTGTCCCCCCGCTCTTTTTCCTTTGCTCGCCTCCTGGAAGAACAGAATTAGACGTCAAACGGGAAGAGACAGAAAGCGACACAGAAAGAGTTCACCAAGTTCCTTCCCCGCTCGAACCCCGGCCCACCCGTCCCAAAGGCTGACACCGCTGCGCGTCTCGCTCGGAGATAAATTACAGGCACAACATGAAACCACATCCGCAAAGAGCAGCAGGGCGGCCTGGAGAGAGACTTCGCCACATGCCGTGTGCGTGTCACAAGCAAGGAGCCCACAGGCCGACGCAGAGAAGCAATTAGGTCCAAACCAGAGGGAAACCATACTGTTTTCAAACGGGAGCGCTAATAAATATGGAAATCCTGACCTATAGCTCAGGGGTGCTGTCGGAGGACGGCGCGGCTCGGGCCAGGGCGGGGGGAGCCCGGGCGGCAGATTCCAGAAGCTCTGTGGAAAGCGGGGCAGGATTTTCGGGGAAAACGGCCTTTTCCTCCCGCAACAAGTCCGTCTCTGGGGACCTTCGATGAGGCCCTTTCCACCAGGCCAAGGGCGCCGACGCTGGATACTCACACCGCGGGAAACGTAAGTGGAAAAGAGACTCTTCGGCCCCAAAGGACACAGATAAATAAAAGAATAAAGCTTTGAAGCGTAAAAACCCGAGGCTCCTTCGAGTCCCTGTCTCATTACACGTATCCCTCTTCGAGACGGTGGCCCTAATTAAAAGCGGCGATTAAAAGAGAATCGGAAGGAAACTGGGAGGAGGCAGGGGACTGGGGGTGGGGGCAGGCGGGACACAGAAGCAAGGAGGGGCCCGAGGCTCTAGAACAGCAGAAGGGGAAAAGCCCCTGGAAAACACAGCAGGTTTGGGAAACAGAAATTTAGCAGGAACAATGAGTGTGGAGCGAGGGGGGACCATGCGGATGAGACGCGTAGGGGAGGTGGGAAAGGGCAAGAACCGCGACAGAGGGAGGGGGTCACACCCAAAGGAAAAGGGGACTGAGAAGATGCTCCGGAGAACTCATCGAGGGAGGAGGTGCACCTGAGTGGAATATGACGGTCTGACCACCACGCTGAGCAACTGAACCTAACACAGACCAACACTGAGCATAAACGGTAACTGAAAAGCAAAAAATATATATATATATATTTATTCAGTATTTGTGCCGTTGCTTCTTACTCTAAACACTGACTGAATCACCCACTCTGTTCCCCGCTAGGGGTCAGCACACTGTGGCCCGCAGGCCAAGCGCAGGCCGTAAATAAGATTTTCGCAAGTGAAGTTTTATTGGAGCACAGCCTTGCTCAGTCATTGCTGCGTCTCCACGGCTGTGTTCACACTACCGCCGTGGGACAGAGCAGTTGAAACAGAGATCGCGCGGCCCACAAAGCCTAAAATATTTACTATCTGGCCTTTTACAGAGAAAAAAAAATCGCCAATTCCTGCTCGATGGCATCACTTTCCACCTCTGAAGCAAGCCTATCGATTCCGCAGAATCCTAACGGCCATCGCGTCGGTTACTCTAATCCCACAGGTTCATGCGAAGGGACCGCCTCCACCAAGCCTCGCCTTAGAGGCTCCACCTTTTATGTTCCAAGAAAGGTCTCTGGTGGGCTTCTCGGATTCTGCCCCACACAGTGAAATATTTACTTCCCATCACAATAGAACCAACAGTCACCTGCAAAGAACACTTAGTCCAGCCGCCCCCTCAACAGCCAGCCACTGGTGGGCACCCTGGACTCCACACCAAAAGGTCACTCTGTCCACCTCCCAGACTCTCTTCCTGACCATCTGGACTATGTCTTTATTTCACCACCATTTTAAAGTTATCAAAACTCTTGGACCCTCTCTCCTAGGGCCCTATTCCAATAGCATTTGCTGGGATTTTTTCTTAGGAAAACCATGGAAAGAGAATTGAAATTAAACAACCTGGATGTGACCCATCTAATGGGTGTGTGTGCCATCAAAGTTCTCACTTTGTAACAGGAGGGGACTGTACCAACTGCTCTCGGCGACGCCTTGCAAATTTGACGGTGGGTGATTTCCTGTTCCTTACCTTTACATCAAGGCTTTAAACATCAATTTCGGGTGCTTACTTGGACTGTAATATTTATTTATTGGGGGAATGTAAGTGGATTTTTAAAGTTCTACAACAGCCACAAAAAATACCGTACCTGGCTTTCGTAGGCATATATATATACACAATATATATACATACACACATATATATGTATATATAAAAAATAGGCAACTATAAATTGACACCCATTGGAGGAAATGGCATCTTTTCTCCCTTCTAAATCCATGAATCCCTGGCAAGTTACATCCCATTACCATTTCAATTCTATACGACTCTGTCACTGAAATGGAGCTAGTGAAATCTGATGATGGCTTGGCCATCGGCTCGCCTGCGAATGACTGAGGTGTCCCCCCGGGTGAGTCCGCGACCCGAGCCAACTGCCTCGCTACCATCATAAATGACTCTCAGGCAGCGCCGGGCGGAGAGAGGAGGGGGGACCCGTGCGGCCCTCTCGGTAGCACAGATCTGGAAATGCCCCAAACCGTCCTCCACCTTTGTTATTTTGCATTTATATAGCACCTTGAATGCAGCTCAAGACCCGTACAAATCGGAGGCACCGGAGGATGCCCAAGAGAGCCCTGAAGGGACAGGACTCGGAGCGGGACACGGGAGGAAAACACGCCTACGGTCTCGCAAACACGCTCAACTGCTTTCCTCTCCTCTGTCTAAGTCCACAGGCACATACTCTGCAATAAACCCAGTGATTTCGAGCAAAGGCATCAGAAGGTCGTCACGTCAGACACACAGCAAGGATGGGCTCTTAAAGCCGTGATGAATTGTCACCACCCCAGGGGCCACGGCTTCCTGCAGGTGTCCTTGAGCAAACCGAACAGCCGCTGTAGAAGTAGCGGCTTCAATCTATAAACGGCTTCTTAGGTACTAGGCACCATCCCTAGTATTTTGCACACGGTATTTTATTGAAGCCCAAAGTCCCCAGTTGTGGCGATCTGGGAGCTTGGGGGGTTGGAGGTGAAGGCTCTGGTCGCAGTGACACCGACAAGAGAGACACGGGGCCCGGAGCAGACCTCAGGTCCACCTTCTTGGCTCAGGAGAGCGATGATTTTCTTCTGCTTTTAGGGGGCTCGCTTGTCTTTCCCACTCCCCGACCCAGTGTCGCACCTTCTCCAGCGACTCAGCAGCTTCTTCCCAAACATCAAGACCGATGGATGGATCAGTGTGCCTCTGCCTCCCCTCGAGGCCTCTCCTTACTAATGCCGCTCCACCAGGACCAGTGGGGAAGAGCCGGGAGCTGGGGCTGGAGGCTGGGCTTTCTTCGGAATCAGAAAGAAATAGACAAACCCACAATCCACATTCAGAAAGCTTAAAAAAAAAATGTAAAAACAATGCTATCTGATTTTTCATGGCTTGAAGACTCTCAGAACATTGATTTCAAGCAGGATACATAAATATAATTTTTGCAAACTGCCGTATGGACCTTTTGAGCCAGACACACCTAGTAATGAGAGAAATGAGGGAGGGGGAAAGCACACGCCACATTGTTAGAGCCTGTTTCTAATGGAAAGCCCAGTTTTGACAAGGCGGCTGCCTGCTCTACATCACTGAGCTGAAGGAGGCCGAGAGGAGGACGGGGGTGGAGGAGAGACACTGCTCATAAAATATTTAAGAGCGTCAGGAAGAGCCGAGTCAGGCTTTTAGTTTACCCAGAAATGGCATCTTCTTCAAGTCTCAGCCAGCCAAGATTTACTGTGTTAATAAAATCACCTTCGGATCGTAAAGGTACAGAAAGAGGCAGAAAACGCAGGCAGACGGCCTATTTTTAAAACCTGGAACCAAAGGACAGGACGTTCCAGAAGGAAGGCAACGTGGCGCCTCCTGCTCTGGGCGGCCGCGGTAGGGACGCTGACATCACCCGGTGATGGGCGCTGAATACCGATGCTCTAAAATCACCTAGGAGCCCTATTCTAACGGGGCGGGGACGCCCGCGGGATGTTACCGGAGATACAGCATCATCCTTGGAGCAAACAAACAAGCAGAGGTGCCAGCGTAGTTGAGAGTCTGAACCGCGCGCCTCCAGGGCCATTGTTGCTATTGGAGATGGAAGACGGATGGCTCCCGGCGCAGTTTCCCATTTTTCAAACGTGCGCTTTGCCCGAGCACACGCGAGTAACGAGGGTCCCGGAGAGCCACGTGACGGCCGATCCGTCGGCATTTTTCTCTGCACCTGACTTGCACTCCTCTGCACGTGGCCGCTGCGGAAATGATGGAAGCGGAGTTGAAAATACTTTTATTCCCCAGGTGACTTTCATTGGTGACTGATAAGCAAAGGCAATTTCCCCCGTTGCACTAACCAGGCAAAGACACCCCGGGACATGAGCGAGCTTGATAAATGCAGGGGAGAGGGACCCCACTGGGGGCGCCAGCCGACTCCAGGAGGGAGAGAGGGGCAGCTGGACAAGCGGAGTCTGTCTCCCCCCTACCCATCCTGAGAAAGTTACTGGGCACCCTCTCTGAACATTAAAAGTGTATTTCATTAATTCTGGGGCCTATTTCCTCTATGGCGGGATGAGATTAAGGGAAAATTCTGTGCAGTGGCCTTGCACTAATGTAAAGTGCTGCGAGAGGCCCGAATGGTCACCTCGGGGCCTCTCAGCTGTCGCCTCCGTCGGCCTTCAGCCCACACACCAAACCAGTCGGTGTTTCACAACGGGCCATTGTTTTCTTTCGGGTGCCTCCTATTTTTCACCCACTGCGGAGGGGACTGCGGAGGGAAATTCTTAGGAGTTTTGCAAGAAAATGTGAGCTGTCAGCCTCACCCATCTGCAAAAGATCCTTCCTCAATCTCAAACTATTCTGCTCTTTTTCCGGGTTGTTTTAAATGGAGAAATAACGAGAAGGGAAAATGTTTTAAAAACACAACCTCGGGTTTCTTTCACGCTGTATTTTGTTTCTCTCTTTCTTTTTTCTGGCAAGGAAAACTTAATTATGTAAAGTGGTGACCGTTCCCCCCAGATCTCTCCTGGATCCTCAGCACAGATAAGCAATCTGGGGGCCGTTACACATTCAGGGAGGACACTGCTCACCACTAGCCCGGGAACCGCCCACGGAGAGAGGGGTCTTGGCCTTATTGGATGCACCTGCCAGTGACAGGGGTTTGCAAACACTCCCAAGGGCAGAAGCTGGAGGGAAAAAATAACTCTCAAGGGCAACCATGCAAGACTGACGCTCTTTCCTAAACCACGATACTAGCGGTGTGGTAATATCCTTAGAAAATAAGGGAGAGGCTATTCTTATCATTTCAGAAGAAAAGGCGTAGGAAGCAGGATCTTAGACGAGATGAAATCTCTACACATTAAACCACGTCGCTGAAAAATATCTGAGTATATACACCGCAGCACTCTTTAGAAATAATAACGCATCCTAAGAGTATGTCTGACTCAGGCTGGAAAAAAACACTTCCCCGCTTTTGATCCAGCTCGTGGCAAACATGGTCTCAGGTTGGTCCCTACAGGCACAACGTTACCTGACTTCTTCACACTATGCTTGAGAACTCAGCTCTCCCAACTTCCAAGTCAGGAATGTCTTTGGACCACCTAACATTTTTAGACTTTGAGGCACCTTCTTGCAAATAATCACTCCCCTCTCTTATGAACTCACTACCGAGGTTAGTGCGCTGACCTTGGCTCCGCTGTCCATATTTTGAGCTTTCTTACAGCTTTATTGACCGGATCTCTACAATAATAGGGGACTCATTTGTCCCGGAGATGCTACAGGGAGAGGAAATAACCCCCAGGCTCTCCTTTTTCACGTCGGAATGTGCAGAGCCCAGGCTGCGCTGAGGAATAGGAGGGCCCCCAGGCCTGACGGGACGCTCACCCAGAGCTGTGGATTCGGAGACAGCACATCGACCAGGCGTCTGACGCCGGGGTCTGTGCCGTCCAGCCCAAGGGGAAAGTGTGGCTACAAGTAAAAGGTGTCAGCGAGGTCACCAGCTGTGATCGCGGGTTTCCAAAAGGGATTGTGACGGGGAGTGACGCATCTCCTTAGCATCAGTTCCCGGGAACGAGTGGCCAAGCATTCACCTCGGTAAGATTCAGGAGAGCATCGCACACATTTCCGTTAAGAGTCACATGCAGTTTTAATATCTAGGTTTGCCTGGGTTTCTTTTTTTAAAACATATTTGCTTACTTGTTATATTATGTGCTGCCAACAGAAGAAAAGTTAAAGAAATGGGCACTTTCAGGAAGTCCTTTCCTAAAATAAGGCTTTATTCCAGCCGTCACCTAGGTTTCCAACTCTACGAGAAAGGGTCCGAATGGATAAAATTAAACAGTTCATGCCCGGCCAGCGTGGCTCAGTGGTTGAGCGTCGACCCGTGAACCAGGTGGTCACAGTTCGATCCCCGGTCAGGGCACATGCCCGGGTTGCGGGCTCGATCCCCAGGAGGGGCCGTGCAGGAGGCAGCCCGTCAATGATTCTCTCATCACTGATGTTTCTCTCTCCCTCTCCCTCCCTCTCCCTCTGAAACCCATAAAAATATATTTCTAAAAAATTAAACAGATCGTGTATGAGAACAGCAGCAGCAGGGCCCACGGACTTGGGATAGATGCCTGGGTTTAAATCGTCCTGTTGGCACTTAATGCTGTGTCTGTGGTAGAGTTATGTAACTTATCTGTGCCTCTGTTTCTCTAACTACAGGACGGTGATAATTAATAGTACCTAATTATTAGTAGGATTAAATAAGTTTGTTTTTAAAGTGCTTAGAACAGCGACTGGCACCTAATAAGTGACATGAAAGGTTTGTTTAAAATAATAATAATAACTTACACCTGGGGACAGGTGGGTCAACCTGGGGACACATTAGATTTCATTACCATTTAAATGCTTCCAGGCAGACGGTGCCCCAGAGTAAGGTGACCCAGACTGCCGCCAGGTGAAAAGATAAAATAGGCCGTTTGGTTTGTCAAAACCCTCCCCCACCAAAAAAAGTGTCTGAATATTATTAGAAAAGTCTTTACGTCCTACTCACCCCCTCAAGTAAACCTGTGAAAACCTTAAAAAAAAAAATTCGTTTTCCTATGTCTAAGAACAGAAAACACGAGCACAATCCACCTCCTTCATTAGCTGAGATCCACCCTCAGGTGAGCCAGCCTGAGCCACTCCCCCAGCCACCGATGCTTGTGTATTGGGGAGTGTGGACCAATTAATTAACTGGAGCAAACACGAAGAAAATGGTCAGTCTCCCTGGGGTGAGAAACCACACAGCCTCTCCAGAGGGATTACTCCCGGGATGAACCGTGATCCCCACTGATCCCCCCCCTCCCCTTCTCGGTCCGGGTGGCCCATCGAAAGCTGACCGCACGCAGTTTTTATATGATGCTCAATGTTCCTGAAGGATGTGAGAGACGCACAGAGCTAAATATGGTCCCGTTAAAATAGCAGCCAGGACGATACACCGCAGGAAGGAAGGCGATAAATGAAAAAAAAAAAAATATGATGAGGAATGAAAAAGATTTAAAGATGAACTGAAACAAAAACCACTTACCCGACTGGAAAGTGAAAAAATAGCTGCAGTCAGGAAGAGCTATGTAATTTGCGGGGCCCAGTGCAAAAAGCAGGGGCGGAGGTCCGTGTTCAAAGCTCATTGAAAATTTCAAGACGGCAACAGCAGGGCCCTGAGCCCGGCCGGAGGCCTGCGACGGGTGGGGCCAGGCGGCCAGGCCTGGTCAGGAAGCTCACGGGTAAAATGAGAATGAACGAGCGCCTGCGTTCAGGTGAAGGGGTGGGGGTGTTTGACGTAATGAAAAGGGGGCCACTGGATGACCTAAGAAAAGGTGGAGCACTGAACAGATAAGGGAGACCAGTGAGAAGACGCGCCTGGCCCTGGCCGGTGTGGCTCAGCTGGCTGGGCACCGCCCGGTGCACCGAGGGGCCGCCGGTGGGATTCTCGGTCGGGGCACATGCCCGGGTTGTGGGCTAGATCCCCGGGAGGGGGCGTGCAGGACGCAGCCAACAGATGTTTCGCTCTCACATCAATGCTGTTCTCTCTCCCTTCCTCTCTCTCTAAAAATCAGTAAAAAATATTTTTTTAAAAAAGAAGACAAGCCTGAGTCAGCGCCACCTGCCCATGGCACCATCGAGATCTGGACCCACAGTAGCAATTCCATACTGGGGCCTCCTTATCAAGCGACCAACAGGTGGGTACTGCGCCCTGTCGCTCCGAGGAAATGACGACTCCGGCTACCCAGGAGCCTCGTCAGAAGCTGGGGAGGAGGGATTGAGAAGAGGGGGGGTGACCAAGCCTCCGGGAAAAGTTCTTTCAAAGTCGCCTGGGCAGGAAAACATCTGAATGCGGGGTCGATGTGTTTTTCAGAATAAAGAGGGCGCCTGACCGTGGAAACCACCCTCTCACAGCTGGTTTTTCCAAAGATGAGAGCGATAAGGCTCTTCGGCACGAACAGACGAAAGGATTCATCGTGCAACACGACTTGACAGGGAAATCGGGAGCCAGCTAGCCGGCTGTTACAGAACGGGGACCTCGAATGGCCTGCCGGCCACTCCACGCCGCCGGGAAGAACAAAGGACAAGCTCGCAGAGCACAGTTGGCTCGCGCGTGTTTGTGCTGCGAACGGGAACCCAAATAACCGCCCGCTGGCTGAAGCAGGGGCCTTGATGCTGAGAAAAACCCCAGCGTACGCGTGTGCGTCCAACGAGCTGGACCGCTGCAAGTCCATTGCCGTGAAAAATTATACCTGCAGCCCAATAAAGCTGCAATCGCTCAAAAAATGTTTGGAGTCGTCTTTTTACCCAGATTATTTTTAACCCCCAAGAGTTCCTGAGTCGTTCTTTTTTTAATCAAAATCCGGAGGGTAAGCTGTCAGCTGTGAAGGTAAGGCAGAGCGAGAGCTCACGAATGGGCAGGAGTGATGGCACGGCTATGGAGTGAGCCGCGAGACTGACCCGCTCGGGTGCTCATCACATATAAATCTATAGGCAAAACTTGAGAACCGCAAGCCGTCTTAAAGACGATGTACTCCAGCCCTGGCCAGTGCGGCTCGGTGGATAGAGCATCGGTTTGCGCACTGAAGGGTCTTGGGTTTGATTCCAGGTCAAGGGCACATACCTGGGTGGCAGGTTCGATCATCGGCCCAGGCCCTGGGCCTGTCGGAGGCAACCAATCAATGAGTCTCCCTAACATCAATGTTTTTCTCTCTCTCTTTCCAACCCCCCTTCCCTCCCTCCCTCCCTCCCTTCCACTCCCTCTAAATCAGTGGAAAAAAATATCCTCGGGTGAAGATTAACAAGACAAAGGTGATGCATTCCATCCTGTAGTTTCCTATTAAACGGATGGAGAAACTGAGGCCCCAATACACCTGCCTGAGGTTCCACACTCGGCTCAGGGGGAGGTCTGACTACACCGTAGCTCCCGTTTCTTCCCACCCGGTGGTCTTTCCACACCACTGGGAACCACTCGCCAAACCTGTGCGACCTTCCAGAATGTCGCTGAGGGCCACAGGGGTCGGCTGCAAACAGCCCGGGTCCTTCCCGTTGCTGAAGGGCAGGCTGGGCGGCCTTGGCTGTCATGGCAATGGCTCTCACGCTCACAGCCCGGCGGCGACATGTGGGAGAGGCGCCGACCCAGACAGAGTCAGCCCGTCAGAGCAGCGTTCTGAACATGGCAGGCCTCACCTGGCGCGCCCGTTCTGGGTTCCAGAACCCCGGAGGCGACTGTGATGTAAGTTCAGTTCAGGTCTCTCTGCTTAACCAATCCGGGAGATGTTCTTCTTCGAACTGGGGGTGCAGAAAAAAACAAGAGCGGTTGAGAAAAACTGAACCCAACACTATCAAATCGAAATTTAAAAGGTTACTGTATGTGCATTAGCGCAATCACACACAAAAAACCCTAGAAATAAACAGTGAAATTCTCATATTAAATCCCCTCGCTAAGAATCAATGCCAGTCCCTAGCCTCTTACTCCTGTTCACCCTCCCCCCCGTTGCCCACTTTTCCCTGACCCCTGCTGTCCTTTCCCCATATGCGGTGCGTGTCGTGGCCTTTCCTGCACGCGAGCACCGGCACGGCTCGCGTCCGCCATCACTCAGAATTCACGTGCAGAACCACAGAGCTCTGCTGTTCCCTACGGAGATATTTCGCCTTCCAAGGTGCGATCTGGGGGGCGGAAAAAATGCCTATAACCAGCTCCTAGAAATGTGTCTGGAAGGCACTGCTCCTGACTCCCACCTTGCTTCCACCCCTCGCTCGAGCTTCTGCAGCCACACGGATGACTCGTCCAAAACCCGGGCTTGCCAGCTCTTGGATTTTCCTTTCACACATTCCCTTCTACCTGAGCCACCCAGTCCTGTTGTGACGACCGAGCAGAAACGGTTTGTTGGTATAAAAACCTGCCAAGCACCGCCCTGGGTTATGTACGGTGAGAATTCTACTACAAAGCCAGCTCAGCGCTTCCACCCAGGAGTGTTCAGTCAGCTCGAATGGGATCTAAAGAGAGAAAGAGCTGAATTCACAAGAGGACCGGGGAGGAGAAATCCGTAGGCACATCTGTTCTCAAAACACTTGCACCTCGGTGCCCGCGGGGCTTAGGGTGAGGCTGCGGTGGGGCCTTCGTGGTCGTCGATGATTTAGATGGTTTTTTACGATTTAGTGGTAAATTTCATTCATGCTCCTAACAAGCTAGTTGTTTCGAAATATTTTTACCGGCGTAACGGGAACCGTATCTTGCTCACTGCAGAACAAGGAAGGATAGCTCGTGGGCTCCAGACGCCTTCTCGGTCTTTACATCATCGTCTCCCCCACTGTCAAAGCGCGTCTGAGGTGGGTATTTTTAACACTCCAATATCACAGAGCGCTGCTTAAAGCCCCGGCCTACGCCTTGCTCCACAGACATCCCGTTTTTTATGAAATGAAACTGAATCTAGGAATTTGCCTGAGGCAGCAAGATAGGGGAGCTGGCTGGCCTTGGTCTGTGAATAGAAATAGAAAGGATCTATAGGCACAACCCAGGGACCCGGACAACAGTGTGGTGAAGGCCGGGGGCAGGGGCGGGGGGAGGGGGTCAGTGGGGGGCAAGAGAACCTCGGCCCCGCTCAGGAGCCTTTAACGACATCAACGAGCGCAGAGGAGCCTCCATCTAAGGCGGGGGAACGTCACCTGTGCTGGATGGTTTGTGGAAGGCAGCCATCGGTGGGAAAAGTAACATTCTAAAGATGCTGCCAAAATAAAATTATGACTCAACAGCCTTGACCTGGAGCATTTGAAAGCAATCAGCGGCAATAAAGTTAATTAGGTGGTTAATGGCGAAAGATGAATAGCTATTTATATTTAATGCCAAATAAAGTGGATTCGTTGGCATCTAAGAAGTAGTATATATTATATACTGCTCAAAGAACTATCCAGACGGTTCCAAGTTCACGGTCTGATTCAACAGGCATAAAAACCAGACATCTCCCTGGCGTGCCTGTAGGTGTACCGGCGGCTCTCGTGAATTGCCTTTAGAGACCCGGCTGCTGTCTTGAAGGGCGTTCCTTTCTTACTGTAGTTATTACATCCTGCCTCCTATCACCAGTTACCCAGGGGTGGGTACGAGGGGGTTTACAGTTGTGGGTGTGTGAAACACAGAGTTTATTCTTATATTATTATTTATTAATTACTGTATTATCTATAATGATGACTATTAACCTACTTTTATATTTTATATTAATATTTTTTATTTTATATTAATATTTTACCCCTACCCTTTCCCCCTTCGGGGGCTTCATGACATCAGCAGCACCTATTAAAATACCTTCCCCAGAGCAGTGACAGAGCCGAGAGTCCAACTGAGTTGAGTAGGTCCTTTCCACAGTCAACCGAACAGCACCTCGATGCTGAGTGCAATGCGACAAAATTTCACCATGTGCCCCTGAGCCACCTTCCCCCTGATCTCCTGGTCTCCGTGATGAGCTCTCCCTGTGGAACCATCATCTCTGGATGGCAAGGACGGAGCTCCGGTTTTTTCTGGGCGTATCTATGCAACCAATTTAATTTCTGTTATTAAAACCCTACTACTCTCTGGCCTTCTGGCCTCCCAATGGCCTCGGTAACCTGCGCATTTGTAATTTTGATTAGGCTTGAACCCAGGTGGCCTGGATATGACATACAATTAAACTTTATTAATTTGGATAAACTATTTCTGATTCTGCCTTATTCGGGTGGACAATTAAGCTTGCTCTTTGGCGCTTTAGGAGGAAAGATTTTATAAATAACTCCAACTCTGACCTACATCACCTAATTTGTATTTTTTACAAATTGGTTTAAGGGACAGACAGCTCTCCAAATCGCCAGTCTCCTCGCGCAAACGGGGAGCTCATTAGAACCATCTGGGCAGATTTTTTAAAACACAGATTTCCTGCCTCCTGTCCAAAACCTACTGAATTGGAATAAAAATCTCGACTTGATCCGCGTACAATGTTCCCTGGTACATCTTGTAATTAACCAAGATTGGGAAACACTGGACTAATTTTTTATTTTTATTTTAAGCTCCTTTATTAGTCAAGGTAGCCTAAGTTAAGCTGTGGTAACAGATTACCCCCAAATCTCAGTGACTTACCAAAAAATAGTCTATTTCTTCTTCGCTCTGCATGTTCACTGGAGTCCAGCTGAGGCTCTTCTCCTTTGTCAGCATATCGGTGGAGCAGCCTCACTGGAACTTGGCTGCCCTATGGCCGAGGTCTTTCCCTGCCCCGTAGAGCGCTATGGGAACCACGAGCCGGGTCACAGAGCCTGCGCTGGGAAGTGACATATGTCAGTGGCCACCCCCAAGTTCCACAGCATAGGAGCTGTACAACCTTTGCCACAGGGAGAGGAAACCAATAATATTGACCAATAACATAATCTACCCCGGGCCCTTCAACTCTAGAAACTGTAGAATAAAACCACAAAACGGGATTTGGGTTTGGGGAAACCCTAATGTCAACAAGAGAGGCTCCCACAGCCTTAGTGATGGCGTTAGTGCCGTATCGTCTCCCCACAGGGACACAGAAATCTAAGAAGACGTTCAAGGATGGGTTTGAGTTGTACCTTGCTCTTCCTTACCTCCAAACTCCTCATTGGGACCTCGATGTTCTTGTCTCTGTGAATCGTGAGCAAACCTGTAGCAGAGATGGGCACCCCGCCCATCTCGCCCCTTCCTACGTTGACCGGTCAGCAGGCTCTGGAGGAGGGAAAGATGGCATAGCCTCACTAATTGTTTCTTTTTCACTAAAAAATAACTTTTGCAGCTTCCCCAGCTTAAATTTTTTTTAATAGAGGAAGGGAGAGGGAGAGAGAGATGGAAACATCAATGATGAGAGTGTCATGGATCGGCTGCCTCCTGCACACCCCTCTTGGGGATCGAGCCCACAGCCCTGGCATGTGCCCTGACCGGGAATCGAACCACCACCTCAACCGCTGAGCCATGCCAGCCTGGCCCCAGCTTAAATTTCTTATCTCCAATTTGAACATCAGCGCCACTAACCAAATGTTGACCAGACCTGGTGTAGAGATGCTGAGTGTAGCTCTAACTGATTTAAGCGAGAGTGAACTCCGGGTCTCCTGGGGCTGACCCTTCCTGGGCAGGCGTTCTGTCTGCGGCCCCGGCCTGGCCCCAGCCTTTCTCCTTCCTGTCTCCCATTCTTTGACCCTTAGTCAGCTTAGCACAAAAATTAGACCAAACGGCCAACCCCCAGGGAAAACCAGATGAACGTACCCTGCCCTCTCCCACGGAGAAACGCATCTCTGACTCCCAGGTCAGAACTCAGCAGCAGGGGGCAAAGAAGAACATTTTCTCTTTTCCACGGGAAATGAGACCTTAAAACTGTGGAGCCCCTGAGTGCTTTCCTAAGATGACAGGTTTACAACCCAGACATCCTTTAGCCAAAAGCAACTTCTTAAAAGGCTCAGGAAATCTGACGGCGTGAGAGATGAATTTATCTCAGCTCTCACCGATGACATTTAGATTATGCAAACTTCCCTGAGAGAGGCTCTCCCGTGAGCACCGAAGTGCTGTGGATCAGAAATCACCAGGGGCCTGTGCCCGGAGTCAGAGCTCCCCCACTGCGTAACCTTGGCCAAGCTCTGCAACCTTCCACAAAGCAGCAGCGTCTTCATTTGCTCCATGGGGATGATGGCTGTGTAAGTTAAACATTTAAATAAGAATATATAGATTTGGTGCCTGGCTAGATTTGCCTTCAGCAGAAAAGCAGAGAAACACTCTGATGTATAAATTATAAAGGTCAAACAGAAGGCTGAGAAAGGACTTGAGAAATTAAAGGATCAGAAGTGCTTAATTTAGTCATTGCCACACCTTTAAAACGTGGCCCCCAGATTCTTTGAGATGCCTCCCACTGCAAGGTGGGGGTCTGTGTCCCGCAGCACCACCTTGATCAGGAGTGGGCTCATAACTGCTTTAGGGCAGAAGCGACACTCTGTGACTTCTGAGGTCACAAAAGGCCATACAGCTCCTGCCCGGCTACCTTCAAGTGCCCGGCTGGGACCACACCCCTTGGAGATGCTCCCCTTGGGAACCCAGCAGCCTCAGAGCAGCCCGGGCTCCAGGCCCTCCCAGCTCACACAGGAGAGTGAAAGGAGCCCCCACAGATTCAGCCCAAGTGTTGTTTCTGAGTATTTCCAGCTGAGACCTCGTGGAGCAAAGAAAAGCCACCCCACTGTGCCTTGTCCAAACTCCTGCTCTTAGAATCTATGAGCATAATGAGAGGGTGGTTGTCTCTGTCACTAAGCCTGGGTGATTATGACACAATAATACATAACACGAGCAGCAACACCAACAAAATAACAGAAATAGTCCAAAGGCAGCAGGGGCCTGGTCTCAATCATAGTCGATACTTAGAAGTTACGGGCAGATACCACAAAATCATCAAGATTCAATAGCTCAGGTCTTATAAAATGGTCCCACCCCAGTTCTGGAAGGTTTTCCTCTCATGCTCTATAAATCATCGCCTGGGTTTCACTGGGGACTCTGCTCCAAACCTCACCATCGTCATAATTCCCTTTTTAGGTAGATAAGTTTCAGTGGTGTAGGTTACAGGATTAACATTTACGCAGTGAAGCAAAGATTTCAGTGTCTACACTGCTGGTGCCGATTTGAGAGTTTTAAGAATTACCTCGGACGCCTTTTGAAAGTCTGATTCGAGGGCCGATCTGCAGAAATTCTGATTCAGGAGACGAGCGTCTTCGATGGGAGATTCTCACACTGTTGGGATAGGAGTCGTTAGGAAACGACTCCTGGGGGGAATGATGGGGCCCACAAAAGAGGTGTGTTTCTGCCCCCGATAACCTCATGTGAATCAACAGAAACGGTACTTGTGCAAAACAATATGGAGGCAGCAGTTTGCCTTCAAGTTGTGTTTTGTGTCCTAATTCTCGAAAGCCAACACTTTTCTGCTTTAATTTGAGCTGCCAGCTGGGAGAAAGGGCAGACCCAAGACTGTGAGGCTTCTCCACCTGGCAGGAGAGCTGAAGCAATCTACTTAGTGACGGATCTAATTAACACAGTTCGCTTCCAACTTATATGAGCCATACATCCAGTAGATTAAGTGAAGCAGTTACTGTCTCAAAGTTTAGTGTTACTTTCCACAAAGATTAAAGGACACTTCTGTGTTTCACACCGAAGGACTAGCCCAAGAAGAGCTTTGGACTGAACGTCCAAATGAGCCACATCTGTAATGGCCGGAACACAAGAGGCGTGTATAACTCACTCACACAGAAGCTCGAGGAAGGTAGGACCCCTTGCATGTGATGATTCGGTGTCCATGACCATTCCACCTGCCAGTTCTGATGTCCTCCGGTTCACCACTGTCATCCCCAGACCTGTGGAAGGAAAAAGAAATATCACAGAGGAAGCACACCTGTTTTCCTGTTGCGAAGAAATAAAAGCTTTGGCCCCAAAATAGTGCTCATCATGTCTGCTAACATGACACTGGTGAGTATTAGTCCTGTGGCCATGACCATTATCACAAAGAGCTGGAAGGTGAGGTTTATCATCTATCAGCTTTTTCCCAGCTTCAGGCCCAAGCCGCACAAGAGAAGGATGGATTTTGGTGGCCACCTGGCCACCACCGCCACACACTAGGGCATATCACTGTATTTCCAATCACCTGAGATAAAGAGCAGACTCTGAAATCTTCCAGAGAAGGAAAAGGAAGTCACTTACAAAGGGCCCGTCATCTGGATGCCATCGGAATTCCCAAGAGGACACAGAAAGACAATGGGGAGAAGCCTATATGATTCCGAGGGAAAGCGGTGGTCAACCCAGGATTCCGTACCTAGCCAAACTGTCCTGTGTAGAGATACATTTTGCAGACTTGCCCAATCTCAAAAGATTTACCTCCCAGATGCTTTCTCGGGAAGTTACTGGAAGTGTGTTCTACAAGTAAGGGAAGAATCCAGAAAACAGAGGATCCAAAATATGGGAGTGAAATGGACTGAATTCCAATAGTGGTGTTGAAAAGACACTTGAGTCTGACAGCTGAGCAGCAAATCTAGAGAGCAAATTCTGAGTGGGGCGAGAAGATGAAGGTTTCCAAATAAAAAAACAAAAAATAAATAAAAGTCAATTTAAAAAAAAGAGAAGATGAAGATTTCTGGGAAGGAAACACCCCACGCACACACACACACCCCCCGCGTGCACACACACAGGCATGTGAGCACACACATAAACTAACGGATTCTTTGGTGTGTCTGACTCCACTGAAAGAAGTTGCAGTGCTTTGTCAGAGAGCATGAGCTTATGAGCTCTGGTCTCACTGCTGGCATCAAAGATTTACCTGTTGCACAGAAATAAAGTTAAAAACACAAAGTCGGGAGATAGCCAAGAGCGTGCATGGAGAGGCTGTGAGACATGCTGGACGTCCTTGTAGTGGGGATGAGATGTTCACCACTTTATGGGATAAACCACAAGGAACCACCGTGGATTCTTAAATAGTAAAGTGACCAGATGAGGGGCACGTTTTAGGAAACTGGCTTGGTAGCCGCGGTACAAAATGATCGGGGAGGGAACGGATATGAAGGTAACGTAAGGCAGTGTCTCACCAGGATCCCACAGGTTCCCTCCCTGCAGAATAAGCGAGTCCCCTGCTGGATTTGGACGAGACCCATGCAGGTGTAGGCACTTGTCTGCTAGGAGTCCAATCAAGATGAGGGAGGCTACACAAATGAGCGTATTACCTATTCCGTATTTAACCAAACACGACACTTCTCACCTTCCTTTTTGGCTCCAGGCCCTCCTGTTCTTCCA
Organism: Miniopterus schreibersii; assembly: GCF_964146895.1. Lineage (NCBI taxonomy): Eukaryota > Metazoa > Chordata > Mammalia > Chiroptera > Miniopteridae > Miniopterus > Miniopterus schreibersii. Next base: position 2,432,932 of record NC_138123.1, read on the forward strand.
TTGCTCGCAAGCTTTTGTTCTCAAGGGCCTGTTTCCCAGCCCGCCCACCCTTCTCAGCCCAACTCGTGCCCTGCGAAGAGGGAATATCTTTTCTTTATTTCCGATTCTGTAACTCTCCATGCCTGCTGAAAATTCTAAGTGATAAGAAACTACTTTGTAAGACTTCCTCTGCTAGGGGAAAGGAGAAATGGAAAAGCCTCACGTCCCATCAGGGCCGGCCAATCCTCCCAGACACAGCAGTAGTTATCTACGGCTCTTTGAAGATAATGCTTCGATTTTAGTGATAGAGAGAGAGAGAGACAGAGAGAGAATCGGGGGTCAAGAAGAGAGAATTAAATGAAAACAGGACGGAAGCCATATCTTTACCATGCAGACTTGGAAAAGATTAACAAGTCAAAATCACAGGGACCTTGGAGCTGAAGCTTGCTGGTCTGTCTGTGCGCTCAGGGCGCAGAACCAGGTCAGGGTGTCCTGCTGGGGTTTATCTTTCCTGGAGTGAAATTACCCTGGGTGACACTAAAGGCGTTTCATGAAGGGTAGAGACAGGCAATGGTAGGAGAGGCGCCTCCGGTTCGACCCTTAATTCAGCCAAGCTAATTAAATTAATAGAAGATTATCCGGAGCTGTCCCTGTGAAAGGCACATTCAGATTTCCCTGCCTTCTGGCTGCAGTTACACCGGGAAGTGGAAGCTAAGAAGACTTGGGGGCCACCCATCCTGTGAATCTCCAAAGGAAGGCAGCAGGCCACGGAGTGGGCACGAGTACGCTGGAGTGGGTCAGCGTTTTTCCTAGAGCGTAAAGGTGCACGTCTTTTCTTAACTGAAATGGAAAAGGAGCACTCAGATTCAGTTCAAGGGGGTGTTATGATGAAATCTAAAGTTTTTTCAATGCTGCCTAAAATTTTGGGATGAAAATCCAAAGACAGGAAAGACCAAAAAGCTTGTTTGTGTGCTGACAGGATTGGGAATGGCCCAGGGCACAGGGAGAGGTTGACAGGAAGCCTGGGGGCGGGGGTGGGGGGGGTGGGGACACACGTCCAGAGCACAGGTAAGAGATAGAACTTGAGGAAGGGCCAGACGGGAAACAAGGTGGTGTGGACACAGGTCAAGGCGCAGAATTACTGCAATTGCTTCCTCTCAACCTCAGAGTCTCTGAGCTCCTCCCTCATACTCATTCCTCTTTGCCTCCTGAAGCTCTTTCTAGATTTAAGCCACTGACACATCCTATCTGCTTTAAAGCCCGTAAGAGTTCCCTGTAGATAACCGCTTATTTTCCTAAACACGCAAGCGTTTGCAGAGATTGTACTGCCAATTCAACACAGACAGGTCTTTGTGACAGAGCAGCCCTTTAACTTTGTTTACGCCATAGAATGTGATACGCAAAGCATTTTGTCACGGAAGATAAATTAAATAAAGGTGGCCAAAAAAGGGGGCGAGATCCAGAATCACCGCATCGAGTTTTCCATGCACTGCTCTCCTCAGCATCTTTCTATTATCGGGGTCTCGAAGCGCATCTCTCCCGTCTACCTCCACCTTTCGTATCCGTGCGGCACTCAAGTTGCTTCTTGGATGGAGCGTCCCCGATGCCCGATAATGTGTGATAGCATGTGTCTCTGAAAATGTGTGAATTTATATATTCCTCTACCCTGTCGCTGGCTTCCCATTGCTAAATTAAGAAAGAAATGATAGGAGATGCAGCATAAAGCATGTCACTGGATATGAGAGATCATTTTCAAATACAGCAGCGAATGCTGTTTCGGCACAGAAAAGTGTTTAACTTTTCAAACCCAAATGCGCCGAGTTATTTTAAGCCCTGCTGCCATCACTCAGACGCCGGGCATGGAAGAACCTATAACTTAGATAAAGCTGGAGCGGCCGCAGTGATCACCACAAATCACCGGTTAGAAGGCTGCTAGCGGCGGGGATGCTGGCTGAAAGCCCCCCGCGCTCCCCAAGAAAGACCATGAAGAAGTCGGTGTGGGTGGTGGTAGAGCTAATAGTTCACGGCTGCTCACGCCATCTGTCATCCATCCCACCGGACACGCTCCACACCAGAAGCAGATGAGAAGACGCTCATCTTTCATGTTGACATCACACAATGTCACTCTCATATTTACGGGCACCGGTAAATTTCACTTGATATCAAAATTAATCCCGAAGTTCCTAAGCAAAAGTAGTAGTGAGAGAGTTTCAAATAAAGTTTGAAATATCTCTGAAGGAACTAAAACCATCCAAACCTTAGGGTGGTTTCTAACCTTGGACTCCTTGGATTATCCTCATATCTCAAAAGAGTTGATGACTCCAGGAGGTGTTTTTTTTTTATGTTTTTACTGATTTTTTTAGAGAGAGAAGAAGAGAGAGGGATAGAGAGAGGGAGACATCGATGAGAGAAATGTCATCCATCGGCTGCCTCCTGCATGCCCCCTTTACTGGGGATCGAGCCCACAAACCAAGTGGGAATGTGCCTCGACCCAGGATCGAACCGTGGCCTCCTGGCTCCTAGGTTGATGCTCAACCACTGAGCCACACCGGCCAGGCGAGTATTTTAAGAAGAAACACACTGCCTACGCTTGCTGCTTGAACCATCCAGTCTCTATGGGACAATTCTCGTTTCCTTCCTATTAGAGGCCTTAACTATCAGGACAGGTTCAGGAGCCACCACCACCCCAAAAAAAACCCAACGCGTGGTGTCCACCTCACCGTGGTAAAATGCACTCGCCAGGCAGAATAGAGTTTGAAATCGTCGCTGCTAAAAGCGCTGACTCCCATGTGTGGGAGGCCGTGTTCATCTAAGACATGGCCTTCTGTAGCTGCACCGAAGCTTTCAGAGGACTATGCTCCGGTCACGTCCCCCCGCCCCGGGATTTCAACGGTGGAACCCTGAAATCCCTGCCCTCAGATTGGCTCTTTTAGAAGCGATTCTTCCTGGCTCTTCCAGGGAAAATAGATGTTTAAAATCCGTAGTCATTTCCCCAGGTACAGAAGGAGCAATCCTCCCAGAGCATGGGGAATGCAGTTCACGGGCACGGTCTCCTGTCTACTGCGACCAGCGTTCTCTCTCACATTGTCTCTAGACGGAGGCGGAAATAAATCATTAGAATTAAACCCAATCACCAATCTGTAAACCAAATCATTAGAGGGAGTTTTCCGATGTCTCTCTAAGCTGGATATTTAGATCCCCTTTGTTCAAAGTCACTTATGTTTGAAATGGTTTAAACACGTTTGATTTCACAGTCCCCACTCTGAGACACACGTCATTGCTCTACCAAGCTATAGAGGCTGATATATAAAACTGTGTCGCCTAATTAATTTGGAAGCCATCGGAAGGGTTGTTTTTTGTTTAATTTTTATTTTACTTTTCAATTCAGTTGACATTCAGTATTATTTTATATTAGTTTCAGGTGTATAGCGTAGTGGTCAATTACGCATTTTATGGCGTAATCCTCCCCGAAAATTGCCGTACCCACCTGTCACCTGGCACAGTTATTACAATATTATTGACTATAGTCCCTGAGCTGTACTTTACATCCACAGAGGGTTATTGTTTAAAACAAGAGAATTACACCCTACGAATGGGGCTTTAACTTCATCTAACGCAAGGGGAAGCCACCTCCTTGTAGCAAGTACAGGTGGAGGTGGGCTGGGAGGAGGCCAGGAAGGGGTGACGGAGAGAGAAATGGAGCCACCACCCGTGAGCTGGAAACCGGACAGAATCAGCCAGGTGGGGGTCTGTTTTGGAGAGAATTAGTAGCAGGCGATGATGCCTTCGATCAGTGAGAAAGCCTGGAGAGGAGAGAGAGGCTTACACAGCTCAGGGTGACAGAGAGATTTAAAAGAGAGGAGACGGGGTGCCAAGGAGAGCCAGCGATTTTTAAAGCCGTGGGCGCCGGCGAGCGCAGGAAGCGTGATCAATCTCTCACTTCTCACACCTCATTCGGAGCTTTCTCCGCGCTGCTGGAACCACCATGTTACTTCCCAGTCTCTGAGCCAACCTTAACGATGAGCTATTTTTAAAGCTGCCCCTCAAAGACTGAGATTCCAGTCGATGGCATAATGGGAATAAACGCTGCTAAAAGGACACTCTTATAATGAGTTTGGAAATTACATTATTTCTCCCCTCCAGAGGCAGCCGTACTTGACAGTCCAGATGGCAATGCTGACCCTGATTAACACGAATAAATTGCACATATCACCTGAAGAAAAACAATGAGCGTTAGGCAGCCCAGCTTCACTCAGAAGTTTCTTCTCTGATCAGAGAAAGAAGACTCACCGGAAAAGATCAATCTAACCCTCCCGCGTGGAGATCTGAATCGGCCATGTCATTGCTGCATCATTATAAAAATATAATTTTGTATCAAATACGTGTTGGAGAAAACCAAGTTAAACTTACTACTCGGATTTGAACTGCTTTGCAGAAAGATGTCGCTAGTACAATAGGACGGCTCAGGACGGTCAAAATTAATCCAAGTGAATAAAGGTGGTATGTTTGAGATACTTCATTCGTGAAACCCAACAAGTGAAAGTTCTGTTTAAAGTCATAAAGTCATAAAGTTCTCTTTATTTCAAATTTTTAAAAACACACTTCAGTGGGATAATAATTATGCTGCAAATTATTCCTTACAGAGTCGGAGGTGAGAAACTCTAGAGAAAGAACAAAAGACGACAACATCTACACAATTAGCAACATGAACATCTCAGAGTCAAGCCAGATGCAAAGACAAGTAATTCTAACTATGTAGCCAGTTTCACACACAAATCAGGAAAGTGCCTTTTTCCTGATCCAACCTGCTGTACCTATGAAACACTGCCAATATCTCGGGACAGCCTTTCTGACGCACCCACATGTTTTTTTCTTTAACTCCAAAGGTTGAAAGACAATGCAGTATCCTGCGCACACTCCTTTTCTTAGAGCTTTACTTTTCAGGTGCACTTTGGCCAAACAAGAAAGCGTGCCAGTAATTTGTTTTTATTCTTGAAAGAATAAAGGGTTTTTAGCTAGATGATTTCATAATGGAGTAATAAGTCTAACATTAAACGTATAAAAATAATTGACCACTGTCTTCCATCACTGTCAAGTTACTTAGAGCAGGTAATGTTTTATGTAACGTTGGAAAGAATGATTTCTTGAACACGCCTGAAAGCAAAAAACCAGTAGAAACCTCTGCGTGCAGGGGCGCACACACACACACACACACACAGGCAGACTTGGTCAGAAGTACACATGTCTGGGTGCAAAAAAAAACTTGCTACACCTGACTGATTACAACTAATCTGAACAAATAACAGATAATTGGGATCAATTTCTCTCTAACTAGACCGGCCAATACCCAGAAAGTAAGTAAATTTGACTCATGGTTTAATAGGCTGTGTTTATCCAACTGTCCATAGCGATAAGGTTAAAAAAATATTTATAACACTCAACTACAAAAGTACAGACCAGTTATCATTAGAGTCAGTTCTGGCCCTGGTGAATAATTCTCTATTTTATCTCGACCAAGTCGTATTGAACAAGAGCTGAAATTTAAAACCAATCAACGCCTGATTCCTTTGTTCGGGGACCCACAATAATGTGGGTCACTGAAGTGAGCGGATGTTTTGTCTTAAATTCAAATTCCTCCTCCACTAAACCTTTTTATCAGAAAAGCCAATAAGCCAAACCACAAGACAACCTGAGCTACCCCCCTGCTTTCTGGTTGAGATGCTTAATTAGGGCGCCCTAAATACAGAAGCAGAAGAAAAGGAATCTGCACCATCCAAAGAGTGCCCTTAAGCTAACAGCTAAATTATTGAAAATCAGCTACATTCGTCAGAGTATGAAAACCACACCACTTTAACAGAATAACTATCAAACTTGCAGAAAACCACTGAGCTAGGTCCAGAATAAAGTGAAACCAGAAAAACCACTAAATTTCACTTGGTTTTCGTGGCGGAGTGAGTTTTAACTCCATAAACTTCGGCCTTACTTTCCTCACACATTTCCTCACCTGCATGTGTTACCCCCAAGTCAAACTTTAAGAGTACACACAGCACTGACACACGTTCTGCAGAATTACACCGGCCCACAACATGGTTGTTTTTATTCTTTTAAAATATGTTTTATTGATTCTTTTAGCGAGAGAAGAAGGGAGAGGGAGAGCGAGAGATAAAAACATCAATGATGAGAGAGTCATTGATCGGCTGCCTCCTGCACGTCCCCTACTGGGGGTCGAGCCTGCAACCCGGGCATGTGCCCTGACCGGGAATCGAACCTGTGACCTCTGGGTTCATGGGTCGATGCTCCACCGCTGAGCCACGCTGGCCGGGCACAACATGCTTTTTTAATTCCGCGGTGAAACATTCCTGTCACGTCAGTTCCGAGAAGATGTTCTGTGACGATTTCCCTCTGGCACAGGGCCTCCGACAGTGGCCGTCCCCACTGCCTCGTCTGATGTAACGCGTCCTGACTGGTGTGATCCAGGAGGATCATCTCCGGGGAGCACGCTGCCAACAACGCCCCGTGGGAGGTCACTTTCTTCATGGGTGATGAGTGTGTTGAAAACATAAGCTACAGTTCATGTTCGTCCGCATGACACAGCCTGGAGCCACGGCCTGCAAACCTTCTTTGTCCAATTATTTTATTTTTGCCATTTGGCTAGTGAGTAATTCTATAAAAATATTCTCCCGTCACAGTTATATAACTGTGCAAAATAAGTAGGGCATGGGTGTGGAGTGGAGGGAGAGAGAATTATTTGAAAAATAGTGTATGTTCAAAAATGTTGTAAAATGCTTTCTAACCCCTCAAAGACATTTTATATAATATCTCAGACAGTTGGAGTCAAACCAGCCAAATTGCACGTCTCTGTGACCCAAATTCATCAATAAATACTCAGATCTTCCATTCATCCGCTGTTTTAATTATCTGTTGCTGTGTAACAAATTACCCCACAATGTTAGTGGCTTAAGATGATTTCATTATCTCGCAGCTTAGCCAGGTGCTGCCTCTGTGGGCGTCACTCATGGCCTCAGTCGCCTGGAGGTCCAGCTGGGAAGGATTCACGGCCAAGCTCGTCTACGTGGCTGTTGGCAGGACTCAGGCCTCCGCTCCTCATGAGCTGCTGGCTGGAGGACCCCTCCATCCCGTGCCCGAGGGGCCTCTCCACAGAGGACCTCACGACAGGGCCATCAGCAGGACAGCGGGAGAGACTGCTGGCCACCCAAACCCAGAAGGGATGGGATGTCATTTCTGCCTTTTTCTGTTCAGAAGCAAACCATCAAGTCCAGCTCAGACTCAAGGGGAGCAGCGAGGGGGTCACGAGAACATGAATATCGGGAATTGGGGCCTGTCGGGAGTCGCGTCGGGAGCCGCCCACCACGTGCACTCGCGCCTTTATTATTAACACGAACAGGCCACGCTCTAGAGTCCAGGGCTCGGGGCTTGGGCTGACCGACATTTATTTATTTCTGTGCCATTCTCTGAGGCGCTCTGCACTTCCACGTCCTCGTGTGCCGAGTCGGGACAGTGATCACGCCAGCTGCACAGTGCTGCTGTGAGCATTCACGCACGTCCCGCCCCATCCCGTCCAGCAGCTCTTGGTCTTCTCTGCTCACCAGGCCCAGACCGGTTCCTAGGGGACGGAAGGTTCCCGACACCCCGTATGCCCCCCCAGGTTTTACGCACAGCCCCTGCCAAGCATTCGCTGTCCCCAGTCGCAGTTACTTCCCCATAGGCCAACGCTTGCAGAGCACAAGACTACGCCTCTTCCGTCTTTAGCCCCAGGTCTAGCACGGAGCCTGCTTGAGAAATGAAATCTCGAAAGCAGAGAATAAACTCTTTAAGAGTCGTGGGGGCGTTTTCCCTTCTAAGGGGCTTATTACGTTCCTGTTGGGGAGTTTGCAGCTCTTGGGAAATGTCTTTTCCTTTTTTTTTTTTCCTTGCAAACTATGCCAAAGAAACAACTCAAGAGCTGAAGAACAAACTAAATTGGAACTTAAGGGGTTATAGCTAAAGCTCAGACTCAAGATTTTTCCATAGTCCTTCTACTCAAACTAAAATAAAATAAAAAATAACTTTGGACTCTTGATACCACAGAGTTCAAAGCACAGCATGGTTTGGAAAAGCCGTACTTGACAGAGGGTTTCTAAACAGTCTTTCCACCCCCCCTCCTTGTGTAAATAGGCCGTAAGTGGCTGCCATTCTCCCTTGATGAAAACAAAGGGCGGGCGATTTGTTTTGCAGACAGAAAATTGCTGAGAGATACTGTTCAGCTGCGTGAGGTGAGGGCGCCGAGCCGACAGGCCACACGGCAGGTGGTCAGCAGCGAAAACAAGCGCCAAGGACGGGCCTGGGAGCGGTCAGGGCTCTCGGGGGTGAGTGGGGAGCGGAGATCTGCCCTCTGTCGGGTCACCGCGGTTCAATAAGCACTTCAAGGGCCTGAGTCACCCCCCATGAACAGGCGGAGAACATTGTCACAGCTCCAGCCGTAAAGAGAAGCATTTCGGACCCAAGACGGACCAGGCCGCTTTCTGAAAAGATGGCTTGACTCTTATCTTCTAGGATTTCCAGCTGATTTTGCTGGTTTTATTTCGGATGAGCTTGAGCTTCACCCCACAGTCATGAGGAAGACACGGGGGTATGAGTGGCTCCATTTCACGGGGACTGGGACAGGCTGACCGTCACGCCCGGCGTCGTGTTTTAAATTGGTGCTGGGGCCTGAACTGGAGACAGATGTGACTGGCTTCCCCTTTATTGTCGCTCGCCTTCAAGACATGTAAGGCTGTCGTCTCCCCCTCCGCCCGGGCTCTGGAAGGCATTCCTGTTGCTAGACGCACCCCTGCAGTCCGGCCCCCACCCTCACCACTCGTCAAACTGTCTCAGAAATCACCAATAATTGCTAAGCCCGCAGCCTCCCACCATCCTTCTGTGCTTGGCCCTGTTAACTACAGTTCGCTTTTTCTAAAAACCCAGACCTGCTGGATCTTCAGCAGACAAAGGCTTAGGAAAATGACAGGATCCGGAGACGTTTCAGGCTTTGAATAACCCTGGTAAATTATTTTCCGAGGGCGGTTAGCATCGTCTTCTGTTTTCCAAGCGAGGGCTAGGTGATTTCACCTGTTCGCTCCCATTTGCGTTTCACAGTAACCCTGGGAGGCAGACACTGCCATCTGATTTTACACCTGAGAAGGGTCAGATGCGGAGAAATCAAAAAGCCAAATCCGATGCGGCAAAGCTGATGGGGGGCCCCGCATCCCCATCGTGGTGCTTGTACCTCCGCCTCCTGGACACATCCCCCTCCGGAGCCTGGCAGGGGATGGGGTGCTTGGTAGAAATTTATTTCCCAGAGAACAGAAGTTTTCCAGCAAAATAAAAATTTTAAACAAGGGATTTAAAAAAAAAAATTTTTTTTTTTACAGGTTCCTTTCCCAAAAACGTGTTCTTGTTGCACGACCGTGAATGTAATTTAACTTCTCCTGAATGCCGCAGTCCCACTATGAGCATCTGTTGTTATATTTCGTGCAAAAAAATAAAGTCCTGCGTCCACTGCTTGTGTCTCTGCTCCCTTGTTCAGCACGCGGCTCTTGTCAGGTCCTGCGGACGTTCTCGCTTTTTATCATGATTTCACGCTACATCTATTCTCCATAGTTGGTCTTTCAAAAACCAGTAAGCGGGTAATAAAATAGCCAAAGTATTAAGAACCACTTGGAAAATAGAAGTCAACCCCCTTCTGCGTGAGAACATCGGGGTGTTGTCTGCCTTTGGCTAGGGGCTGCTCCGAGATGGGTTTTGGGGGGGTTGTTAGTTTGGGGAGATGTGTTTTGCCCCGTTTGGCATTCCTTGGGTACTAACGCGTATTCCGTGAAACAGGAATTGCACGTGCAGATATATTTGGAAAATGCTGCACACTATTCCTTAGCCTTAGACGGTCTCAAGACACTGGAGCTGCTTTTTTAACTGTGAAAAACAGCCCAGTGTTGCCCAAACGTACGAGACCGCGGGACCCTGTCCCGTCTCCCAGGAGCCGTGCAGGAGATGGTCTTCCCCCAGTAGGGGGCTGTTTCGAGGCCGACCACTGGCTACGACCGACACGAGAAATTCAAGCCATAAAGAATATTTTTAATGCTTATGTGCTTTCCGAAGGAAAAAAAAAATAAAAACAATGTCTTTCGAGCTCAAGTAGCATTTTCTTGTTATTATAATCAGTGAGTTTTGCCAGATTTTGTCCCTACGTGGTCCATTCCAAGGGCCTCTGCGTGTTGAGTGGTGTACAACTGTCTGCCTCGCTATCAGTGGCCGAACGGGTGACGGGCGGAGCCGTCCGCGCAGACACGGTCGCAGACATTAGGGCTCCTGTCTTACTGCCTCCTGGGAATGGAGTCTTGCACGTATTTTAAAGTCAATAGATGCTAGTTACAGATTTATATTCGATCACCACCGAGCAACGAATACTTAGACCGTTTTTCACAAAGGCAGCGAGGACGACGTTTGAAAACATTTTCTAGCCATCAAACCCGGCCAGCCCCCGGCGTGTCCGTCACCTCAGTACCCGCCACTGTCCTCCTGGCGCCGCGAGGCCTGTTACACGCAGGCCTCCGAGGCCAGAATATCCATCGTCCAAGTCGTCCCACGAGCAACGACAGCGGGTGACTCAGAACAGTGACTTTCCCACAGGCCGGCTTTCTAGGTCGGATCTGAATGGAGTTTTTTCTTGTTTTTTTAAGTGAAATTCAAAACGACACACACTACCATCAACTGTTTGAAACAAAAGAAAAAGAGACCGATACAGGATCGGACTTCAACTGTGCTTCGTCCAATTGATGTGAAAACCTTGCAAAACACAATGCTTTTTGCAAAGGACATGAAACAAAAATAAATATTCTATTTGCACTTCAAACGACACTCGGTCCTTTATCTTAATTTTGCCAGGTGAAGCCAGAGCTGGGCTGTGATTCTTCTTGTTCCGTGCAGCCTCGCGAATGAAAGGCAATTACCTGTTCCATAAACAAGAAGGCCTCGCATTAAAGGGATTACACTTACTGACTTTCTTTACTGAAGGCGTAATTGGAAAATTGGAGGTTTCAGGAAATTCTAAGAATAGTCTCTTCAAAAATCCCTGGGCCTGAAGTTCACCTAAGTGCTCATTAGCCCTCTTTCTAATTTGTTCACCCAAACCTCACGGGTGTTTGCGGCCCAGTCCCCAGACGCCAGGCCTTTCTTTTCCCAGAATCTACAGGGGAAGACGGGGTACAATATGGAGGCAGCTGGAGCCCCAGGGCCTGGGAACACCCCGCGGCGGCCCCGGGTGCAGCCTGGGCCCTCTGCACGGAGACTCAGGTTGGGGTCTTTGTAAGACAGTCCGTGGATTCCTGCCAGGTAGGGAGGCCTGGTGCACACGGTCACCTTCCAGATGGGGCATGAGAAAGATGTAGGTCTTGGAGATGGCATCAAAGGTGGCGGCCTTGGCAAAGTTGCCCGGGGTGATGGGGCAGTGCCCTGTCCGAAGTGGAGTAGAAGCTTCTTGGGCCTGAAGGATGCCAGTGCCCCAGGAGGCAGAGGCACCCACCAGCACAGAGCCACGGTGGCCCGTCACCTTGCAAGGGACAGTGTGGGGCTTTCTTATCTTGTTTCCCCGGTGGCCTTACCGCACAGGGCGAATGGATAGCTTGGCCAAGATGTTGACAACCTCCTTGGAGCACTTAACACCCAGGTCAACGTGTCCGCTGTCACCCCCGACTGTGACAAATGCCTTGATCCTGGTCAGCTGGCCGGCATGCTTTTGCAAGGGCATAATCTTCAAAACCTTGCCTCCAGGAAAAAGTCAGTGATCTCAGATTCCTTGATGGGCCGAGAAAAGAGATGGGTCTCCTCCAAGGACTCGATCTTCATGTCCTTGACCGGGTGGCCCATTTGGGTGACAGGGACCCACTCATGTCCTAGGCGTTGCCTCCACGAGCTCTGTGGCCTCGGCCCCAGGCATTCCAGGGCCTCCAGGGCCTCCGGGATCTGCCCACCATCGGCACCTGATTCTTATTTGTGAGAGACATGAAATCACCCAACTTGCTTGGTCTTTCCTTACATAAAGAACAAATTTGGGGGGCTTTCTTGCTCTGTTTTTGGTCACTTCCTTCCCCCACCCCATTGGCTTGTTCAACTGATCCCGAAACAGGTTTAATTACATATTTATTAAATAGCCTGCATGGTATTTGTGCTTAAAAGTTCACAAAGGGAACAAGAGAAGGTGACCATAAGCATTAAGAATACAAAATTTAAATAGAGGAAACCAGAGTTTGGCCTCATGGGTGGTATTAGCTGCTCCTGAGGCGTGTGAAAAAGAGGGTGGGGGTCCCCCCTCGTTGCTAGAAGCACCTGCAGGCCCTTGGGGTAGGCCTCCCTCCACGCTACGTCGGATGCTGGGTTCCGTCCCATGTTTTTTTAACTCCTGTGTTTTCATTTACCTATTTTCAAGCTGAATCTAAGAAACGGTTGGCCGTAGAAATAAGAGGCAGTCTCCGATTCAACCCCGATTCCCAAGAGATTTTTTTTTTTTTTTTAATTAAGTCAGGATCGGATGAAGGTTAGTTCTTTTTTTGACAGACACAAGAAACAAATTAGCCACTTTTGCAGTAGTTTTAGATCAGATTTAAAACATGAAAAACAACCTTTCCTATTTCCAAGCATTTTGCTTAGTTACATTTCTGGGCAAGATTTCAGGATTTTGTAGCATCTATAAAACTCCCCTGACACCAACTTCATTTTCTTTTAGTTACTTAACTTTTTAAAAAATCTGATGCAGTTCTCACTTGACAGAGTCCATGTATCACTCCAGCCGATTCTGCATTTATTGCTTTTACTTCCCACCCATTTGCTTCCCACCACCTCACTTTGCTCTCTGGTTTTCCACGACCTTTCGAACCTGCTCCCTCTTCCTGTTGGGGTGCCTCCAAGCCGTTCTTACAGACAATCTGTCCTGTGGTCTGATTCTACACCCCCCACCTGGGTCCAAGTCTCATTTACCCCAAGGTCGCTCAAGGGCAGTAGAACCTGCGATTGAGGGACTTCCCGCAGGAAAGATCGGGAAAGAGGTAAACGACTCAGAACTTGAAACCCAACGAAGCTTGATAATATTGCACCGAACAGTGCCATTCGTGCCAAATGATACTTTTCGGGGAGAGAGGCCATCTTTCGGTCACCGGGTTAATCTTTCAAAGAGATTGCAGAATATAAGCTTTATAGAATTATTTACAAATTGTAGTTACGAGACATTGAGCGTCTTCGCCTATGAGGCTTTTGCAAAGCACAACCACAGAGGATTAACCACGGGCTGTGCATCCGTGTCCTGAAACGCAGAGGGCTGCTTCGTGCTCGGGAAAATCTAGCCAGAAGACGCCTGGCTTAGAGATACTCCTAATTAATGTGGAGTCGTCCCAACTGTGACAAAAACACATGAACGAGAGTATCTCAGGGTAAAAGCCTATCACAGCTGAAACCGATGTAAGTGGGAAGGCAAGAAAACAGCCACGGCTTCTCCTGCAAGACGTAAGGTCACAAATGTTTAGGAAGAGGCTGGCTGCAGGGGAAGGTGCGAGCGTTGCTGAAATTCCCAGAGATGCAGTTAATCTGCCTCTCAGTTTTGCAGTCGGTGCGATACACAGAGTGAGGCAAAGTCCATTCCCAGTTGTCCCAGATTGTTCTAGAAAGGGGGACTACCGGAGGAGGCCACCTGATCGCAGGCATGAGGCACAGGGATTTGTATGAATCCTTCGGCAGAAGGAAACCATTCTACTTAACCCCATTCTGTTTCAGGGATGTGGCTTGACATGGCTAGATCTTTGCAAATGAATAATTTATGAAGCTCCAGTAGCCTTTGAAAAGCATAATTTAGACCAAAGTCATTACGGAATAAAGGGAAAAAGAACTCCCTCTGAGTTCTTCTCATTTCAACGTGAATTACCACATAGTTCTGATTTAAACTAATCTAATCTCCATTTTGGTTCACTGCACGGGTCCCAGATAAACCGCCGAGTACGCGGCCAAAGGGCTTCATAGAAGTTGGAGTTCAAAGGAGCTTGGTGTGGACAAGCTAATCCGAGCCAAGACCCGGTGCAAGTCCATCTATGAAATGAGTTGTATCAGACGTCGGTGCGTTTTCTTTCTAGGGCACGTTCTGATTCGAGATCAAAAGGGAAGGCTTAAGTACAGACAAGAATGAAAGCGGCCAAACCACCCAAAAAGCCCCGCAGAAAACAATGGACTCTCATCATTTCTGTTTATTCTGTCAGAGAGAACCCCCTTTATGGCACCGACATTCTCACTTGAAAGCTACACTGGAATCCCATAGATACGACAGTCTTATCATCGGTCTAGAATTTTCCCTAACAGGCCTGTGCCCGAGAAATGAACAGGGCAGAGCTAGACGAAAGCTGGCTTTCTACCCTCTGACAAACAAAGAAAGCCGCGCCAAAAATAGAAGCAACCGGTCGGTCTAGCGCCTCCGCAGTCCCCCTCCTAAGTGCATTTCAGCATCGCCTTTCAACATCTCGCAGGGGTTTAAGCAGTTTTTTTGCATCAGTGCCATCTCTGCCCCTTCAACATACTTCAATCATTACGCTTGGATACTGTATGAAATTAAATTTGCTTACACGTATAGTATCTACCTCGATTAAACACCTAGAGGTACACAGTACACAGCAAGTGGCACCCTCGGAGCCGCCTGTGAGTTGAAGAGCTAGTCTTTCTTCTGGAGGGTGGGGAAGGAAGGACTGGGGAAGGAAGCGAGCCCTCGAAGACCCCGAAGAAGGCAGAAGTGCCCAGGCCTGAGCGAGTAATAAAAATAATGTCCAGGCCATCTACTGGCGGTTTATCGGTCGGCTGCTGTCTTGGGGCTGTTTTTATATTTATGTGATGTGCTCCTCCCACATTAAGGCTGTTGGTGCTGGGTTTCTTTTGACAGATCCCAAATAACTACAGTATTTACTACATTATTATGACTGCTCTACAACTCCTGTCACCCTCCGTGACTTCCTTCGCTCCCTTCTTCTGATGTCTGCGTCACAAACCAACCTCAGAGAACTGGAAATAAGTTCTGGAAAGGAAGGAGAAGGGAGCCTGTCCCACCGCTAGGCTCCCCGCCGGGGCCTTGGCTACAGCCCCCAACTCAGACCTCTGGCAAGCGTGGGGCTCTCCCTCCCCTTTTCCAGTTGAAGGCAAGAACTACAAAGGTGAGGCCCTTATAATGGAGGGAAGAAAGCCTGAGAAGGGCCTCCATCCCACTAGAATTCAGACACCGAAGCCTTTCAGTGAAAGAATCAGGAAATTAAAACCCTGGCCTGGTACAGGCCCCGAGAATGTAATCTCCCCGACCCACCCGGCCTCTCCATTTCCACACCTTCTAATTGTGGAATTTCCTTTCACTCCAATTCTCCCCCGGGCCAAACTCTGATTAAACCAACACGTAGGGTTTCTAGGATTTTGAAACTGAGCTCCCAGGGCAAGAAGCTACTTACACAGTAAACCAGTCAGCCCCCCCATACACATACCCCCCCCCCCCAGTTTTCTCTGCCTGAAATAGATGGGGCAGCACCCGGGCAGGCAATTAACGGACCCAGACTCCCTTGCAGTTTTCTGTTCTGCGCAAAGACGGGGCAGAAATCCTCCTCTGGCAACTGCGGGCTGGGTGTCGGTTTACAGGGAGCTCAGCACATTCCAAGGTAATGCACTTGGCCTTTCAGAGTGGAGGGCGACGTTGAGGTATTATTTACATCTCGAAGATCACCTTACTTTTTAAAACTTATTTGAAACTACCACTTTTTTTTTTTTTTTTTTAAAGAAAAAGCACTGGTTGCCACTTAGGTTAAGATTTATAGAAAGCAGCCCTTTCAAGTTGACACCCTGATGTCTGGGAGGGACCGCAGCTGGCAGGGAGGGCCAGGGACGCGGAGACTCGCACGTCCATAGAAATAACAAAACCACTCACGCTGGCGCCTGCCTTCTTCCCTGGTCACTGGAAACGGACGTTTCCCTGCCTCCCTCGGCCTGTCCCCCAGCCAGCCTGGGGCTCGCGAAGCTATCGGCCTCCTGCTTGCTTTCTTCTCCCTGGGTCAGCTGGGAGATGGAAAGGTGCAAAAAGTCGGCCGATTGAAGAATTTTCTTAGAGGCAGAGCTGTCTGGACCGATGACGGATTGCATGCAAGGAGTGAAGAAAAGAAAGATAACAGGGACCGAGTAACCACTGACCTGAGAGGACCAGACACAGATCTGACTCAGAGCGGAGTTGGTTGGAGAAACCGGAGGTGTGCTGGGGGCGTGTTAAATATGAGATTCTTGTTAGACATTGGTGGGGAGCAGGAAACCCCCCTTGACCGTCCTAGGTTCGTTTGACTAACCTAATAATTAAATCTACATGAGACAGAGTAATAAAATAACCAAATTTCATTACATACGTACATACGGGAACCCAACCTACGTGAGGATAGTCAGAGGCCGCCATCCATGAGAGGGTCAGAGGCAGGAAGGTAAAATGATCATATGGGGGAGCTAAGCAACTCCCCCTGAACCACAATCACGTATCCTGGTAAAGTAATATCTACACCTGAGGAGGCGTATCCATATTTCCACTTTAAAGTTTAAATGTACTTAAAAGTCAACAGGGTACACTCTCAAGATATTTTGCAAATTTCCTCATTTTATTAATCTTCCCAGATAAAACCAGGAAATAATAAAACTTTTCTTGCCGCTAAACACCTGTCCTTAGGCAAACCCCTCTCTCTGAATGTTCTCAGTTTCATTTACCAACATGGTAATGTTCCTTTACTTGCTTCCAGGCTAAGCAGACCCGCCTTAAAACAACACTGAGGCTGGGCTTGTAGACGACACCCCATTAGTCACGTCCCCAGTGGCTGTAGGGACATGAAACACAATACGCACCTGATTGACCACAAAGTAAAGAGAGGTGACAATAATTCTGAAAGACCATTAATCTGCTGCTTCATAATATCAACACACTTAGAAACCAAGATGTCCAAAGTCAACCAACACTGAGTAGATTAGAAAACCGTCAGGTTTCCGTGCCTCCTTTCCTTTTGTTGAAAAGGTGGGACAGCGCGGAGGGGCCTGGAGAGGATGCTGCTGAGCGAAATAAGCCAGGCAGAGAAAGACGAGTGTCCCAGGATCTCACTCACCTGTGGAATCTAATGAACAAAATAAACTGATGAACAAAATAGATCCAGAGACGCAGAAGCATGGAGCAGACTAAGGGATCTCAGAGGGAAGGCGGGGGTGGGGAGAGATTAACCTAAGAACTTATATGTTTATAAGCACAACCCGGGGACACAGGCAATAGTGTGGTGAAGGCCTGGGAGGGCACAGGTGGGGGGCTGGAGGGGGTCAATGGGGGGAAAAAAGGGGACATCTGTAATACTTTCAACAATAACAATAAAGATAACTTTTTTTAAAAGGTGTGAGCCAGGCCCGGAGTGGCTCAGCGGTTGAGCGTCGACCTGGAATCCAGGCGATCGGGGTTCGATTCCTGGTCAGGGCACATGCCCGGGTTGCGGGCTCGATCAATGACTCTCTCATCATTGATGTTTCTATCTCTCTCTCTCTCTCTCCCTTCTCTTTTCCTCTCTCTGAAGTCAATAAAAATATATTTTTTAAAAATAAAATAAAATAAAATAATAAAATGGTGTGAGACCCTGCAGGGGGTATTTGTCTTTTTCTGGCTGACCTTCACGCGGTATCAGGCCCTCTCGGTCCATCCAAGCTGTACACGTGACATTGTTACCTGAGTCCGCCCAGCAGCCGGCACTGCTGCCTGATACCTTTCAGAACGTGTGGTGTGTTCCTCACAGGTCCCTCTCTGCCTGGAGACCAGATGGACCAGGGCAACGGCCCTGTTCGAGGGCACCCTGACATTCCCCTCCCCTCCCTGCCCCTCCCCGCCCCTCCCTGCCCCTCGAGGATCTGTTCCCGGATTAGCTTTGACCGACTGCTTTCTGAGCAGGGAGTCGCAGCCACCAGACCACTGGTTCCCCTGCACCAGGCACACCCAGGTTTACGCTCCGCTGGCCTCCCTAGCAACTGCCCCACCCCGTGCCCGTGAATCCTGTAGCCCACAGGCCTTTGCGTCAGAGTAAAGATTGAGCAGCACTTGGATTATCTTGTGAACTGAACAACAAAAGATGCAATGCGTCAAGGAGTAGAACCAAAAAGCCCAGGTGCCAGCCAAGGCCACCCGGCCCTTGAGTTCGAAGGAATAGACTGGAAGACCCCAGAGCACCCCTTTCTCTTGCCGCGGGGAGGCCGGCGGCCCCACGTCTCTCTGGGGAAAGGCTTGCTTTTCTCCGAGCCACACCTGGCCCCAGCTTCCCCTACTCCCTCCATTCGTCCCACTCGGGGACCTCGCCGCACAGCATGGGGCCTTGTTTTCGCACACTACACCACCCCAGTCTTTACACTCCCCAAAGTGCCACCAACATGACGCGCCAAGGCCTTGCTAAAGGCCGGGAAGGAAAAACAAGGGAAACAGACGATTCAAACCAGGCTGTGAGCCATAGTGACCACACAGCGGGCCTTAGAAAAATAGCAGTGAAGCCCTGGCCGGTGTGGCCCAGTGGTTAGAGCGTCCGCTAGGGCACCAGTGGCTCGCAGGGTGGATTCCCCGTCAAGGGCACGTTGCAGGTCCCATCTGGCCCAGGTCAGGGCGTGTGCCCGAGGCAGCCAGTCAGTGTGTCCCCACATCGATGTTTCTCTCTCTCTCTCTCCCCCTCACCCTTCCACTCTCTCTAAAAATCAGTGGGGAAATGTCCTCACTCCTCGGGTGGGGGTGAAAAAATAAAAATCAATGGAAAAAGAGATCCTTGGGTGACGATTAACAAAACAACAATAAAAATCCCAGTGAAATATAAATAAAACAGCCCATCTTCCTCTGGTTGTCCAAGGCTGGCCCCTTGAAGGCTTCTATTTAGAAGCCTGGAAATGTCTGACCATTTAAACATCGTGTGGTTTAAATACCTTACAATCTTATTTGTCAATTACACCTCAATAAATCGAGGGGGAAAAGATTGGGAACATTTCCAGGATCATTCAAGAAATCCCATGTTGGAAAAACTGCCCGAAACTATAAATATCCTTATTTGTACAATAACACCAGGAGAGGTAATCACTCTGAGGTGAGTAAACGGCAAACGGGAGATAGGTAGAAAGTTCCAGTGTCTGGGACAATGACCGACAGCCTCTGGCCTGTGGTCTGTCCGGCGGGGACACAGTTGCACCCTTTGGGTACTGGTTATAGCCACCTTCCTGCTACAAGGGCAGAGCCGAGTGGATTAGAAAGAGACTGTGATACTCCACGCCAATTATACTTACTACCTGGCCCTTTACTTCTCCCAGGGCCTTTTCCACTCAGCGTTTTCTGTATTACATCCTAGGAAGGCAAGATTACAACGTGCACAAGGTTACACGGCTGCACCCTCAGGTTTAGGTCACAGGCAATGCCAAGCTCACAGCAAGTACAGGCTGAAGGTTTGTTGAATGAATAAGCGGTTATTTTTCGTCTATTCCTTCAAGGCAGAAGCCGTGTCTAATTAATTTCTACAGTGCCCAGAATTTCCTGCACTAAGATAACCGAACACCTATCTGATGTGTGCTCATAATAATGTATTGAAATATATGAAAATTATAATTAAATTAGATTTGGTGGGTATGCAAAATAATCAGTGGATTTAAATTTTATCCCATTATTCTAATAACCTGCGTTTCTCATTTGATTGGAAAGCTAGCTTTCTGTTATAAGGTGAACGCAGAGGCACAGAAATGCTCTTCCTCGAGTCTACTGCAAATCAGAGGCTGGCTTCACGTTGTGTTTTCGTAACGCACACATACGTGAACTTACTCATCGGGTTCCTTAAATATCATTACTCAGGATGAATCAAGCATTTGGTTGTTCTGACTGACTCCTTGTTTGATAGAAAATTGAATTTGTTAAAAAGGCTGTTGAATTACAACTCAATTATTTCCTCGGATATCGTCGTATGAACGTTCTTAATTTTAAATTGCCAGGCATTGTATTAAATGACAACAATAAAATTAATCTGAAATTGCCGAACGCTTCCAGATTTTAAAGTAAAATGCTCCTTTCAAGATAACCTCCCCGGGTATTTAAACTCATGAAGGGAGTGCTTATTTCAAAAGGACAAAGAGCCCTGGCGGGCGTGGCGCAGTTGGTTGAGCGGCTTCCCATGAACCGAGAGGTCAAGGTTCGATTCCCGGTCAGGGCAGAGGCCCGGGTTTTGGGCTCGATGCCCAGTCGGGGGCACGCAGGAGGCAGCCGGTCCATGGCTCTCTCATCATTGATGTTTCTCTCTCTCTCCCTCTCCCTTCCTCTCTCTCAAAAAAAAAAAAAAAAAGGAAGGAGGGAGAAAAAACCACAACTGTCTGAAATGTTGCTCCATTACCTAGAATATCCGTTCGCCTCCTGAGCTGGGGGAACGGCTCAGGATCCTGCTCGATAAAGCCGGGTGTTAGATGTGTTCCCATCTTTTATCTGCTCTTCTGACACTTAGCGCTTGTGAGAAATGTCATAACACAGGAGGCATTTTATCGTCAGTGGAAATTTAAGAGGAACCGCGGGCACGGCACTGAATCCCATTACGTTAGCCTAGGAGATGAATTTTCAAGTAAAGAAAGAAAAAAGGTAGACACAGGAATGAAATGATAGAAAAGCAATAATAGCAATTTTCTAGATGAGCGAAAAAGGCAACACTTAGGCAGCTGACCTTGGGTAACTACTTTGTGTGCTGGGTCTGACGCTTCTCAAAAGTCCCTTTTCATCACTTGAGCCCCTGGTCCCGGGGGCCTCAGGGCTCCCCCCCGTGAAGGGCCAGGCAGCAAATACATTTCCCCGCAGGTCACTGTCCCAACCACTCACCTCTGCCACGGAGACTGCACAGCAGCCACGGGCACCATTGTCAACACATGGGCGTGGCTGTTTCATTAAAACTTTATTTACAAACATTGGCCCAGGCAACAGCCTGGACTCGGCCTACGGGCTACAGCTGGCAGACCCCGGACTTACAGGCGAAAAATAAAGCCCAACAGGACTTATTTTCTCCCGTTTGAACCAAGTTCTGCTCATTTCGGCATCGTGCGACCTCCTAATGACATACAAGGCACAGCCACACATGGGAGAGATGACTTTACCTTCCAGCTCGCAACACCGCGACCGAAACCACAGTGAGATGCCCGGCCATGCCTTTGCAACCCACTGGCCTCGAAGGAGCAGGTCCACGAATCCTCGGCCCCCATCCGGATGACGACCGGCCCCAGCTTTCCAGCCTGCGGGAATGAAGCCCCTGCATCCGTTTTCACCCGAGCCAATCACCTGCCACGCCTGGGACAGGGACCGTACCCAGGGCGCCCGGAGCCCCAGTGACCTCGAGGCCCACACCTGTAAGAGCCAGCGTTGTGCCCGCGGGCCCTGGCCGCGGCCCGGCGGTCTCGAGCTAGGGTACCTGCGGCCGCCTGGCCTTGGTCTCCACGCCGGGCATTCCGAAACGGAACGTCCAGGGAGGTGAAGCCGGGCAGCCTGCCAGGTGCAGCTCGGCCAACTGACACAGCCACCAACTGACAACTGACGACCACCAACTGCCCCACCCACCGCAGCTCTGTCCCGCACACGCCGGGAGGGGCGGGGCCGCAAGGACGCGCCGGGGACACGCTTCGCGCAAATACTGTTTGGGTGGTTGTGTTGGAATATAATTGGTGAAAGTGTTGGTTTTTTGTAAAAGCAGCAGTGATAGGGTTTTGTCTGAGGTTTTCTGGGTGTGTGTGCTTTTTTGTTGTTGGTCTGTGTGTTCCTGTTTTTCCTATTTTGCTATTTCATTCCATTCTTGACCAAAGCTTCTCTTTGAGCTGTTTATTGTGGGAAATTGTCACACCAACTTAAAAGAAGGGGTGGGGAGGTCTGGAAATGACTAAGAAATGAAAATACTGGATATGCAAATAAAAAACACACCTGGCACTTGCCAGAATGGCCGTCATCAAAAAGACAAGAGGCGAGTGCTGGCGAGGGTGTGGAGGAAAGGGGACCCCGTGCGCTGCGGGTGGCAATGTAGACGGGTGCAGCCACCGTGGGAAGCAGCATGGGGAGTCCTCGAAAAATTAAAAACAGAACTACCACACAAATCAGCACGTCCAGCCCTGGGTACCGATCCAAAGAAAACAAAAACACTGACTCCAAAAACACGCCTGCGCCCCCATGCTCACAACAGCAAAGATTCACAATAGCCAAGCTATGGAAGCAACCTGCGCCCACCAACGTAGGAGTGCACAGAGGAATTTTGGAATATTTAAACATACATATATATATATATATATACATATATATCATTCAGGCATAGAAAAGTGAAATCCTGCCATTTGCTACGACGTGAATGAACACTGGGGGCATTATGCTAAGTGAAGTAAGTTCAACAGAGAAAGGCGAGTACTGTATGGTCTCACTTATGTGGAATCTTAAAAAAAAACCACCCGCAAACTTACAGAAAAGAGGTCAGACCGTGGTTAGCAGAGGAGGAGGGGAATTTGGAGGCCGGGGGTGAAAAGGTGCCAGCTTCCGGTTAGAAGACAAATGAGCCCTGGGGAGGTAAAGCACGCGGGACGAGAGCGGACACTGCTGTGCGCGGAGGGGAGAGCTGTTGAGAGCAGAACCTCGGGCTTCTCGGGACAAGGAGAATTTTTTTTTTTTTTTTTCGGTTTTCTTCCTTTTTACTGTATTAATCTGAGAAGACGGATGTTAGCTGGACCCACGGCGGTCAACATTTCTCAACGTATGTAGATCACGCCGTCATGATTAACCTTCCGCAGGGAAGTGTGTCAATTATTTCGCAATCAGCCCGGGGGAAAGTTAAACGGGGGCTGCAGGGACGAATCTGTGCGCTTGGGAAATCTGTTTCCACAAGGGCCCGCTCTTCCGTTCTCTCTCCCACCAAAGATTTCAAGACCTACCTCTGTTTTAACTCCCTTCTTCAGGACAGAGGAAGGCGACTTTTCTTTGGAACGACGTTCCCGGCACTTTCCAGTGGCTTCGCTGATAGGCGTGATTCTTGACGATTGCAGACTGGCTGCTGCTCCATAGTCTTAAGTCTTGATTATGTTTCTTCCCAGAGCAACCAGGGGGATCACCTGGAATACTGCAGGGAGGGCACAGGCCACTCGGCTTGCCGGTTCGTGCCCACAGTCGCTCCCTGCAAGGCCGCGGAGGCCCGGGTGCGTTCGGGAGTTCAGGTTATTTTGTTCTGGATTTGAGAGAATACGGTGCCTACACTATTCCTGAGGTAACACCCAGAGCGGGGCCTAGGAAAACACCGCAGAATGGAACTCGTTAAGGTTTCTGCAGCAAAACATAGAAATATTCACACCAACCGTGATAGATAAAAAACCCGCCCGACCTCAGGCCAGCTCGGGTCAGGGCTTCATACCCAGACGCAGGCCGGTGCCAGACTTAGTGAAACACTCGCACTTTTCGGGGGCTTCTAAGCGCGGAGCCGCAGGGAAGCCACAGCGAACCTTCCTGGCCACGTGCTTTTTCCTCACGGAACCGGAGCCTTTGGACGTGGGTCGAACGCGGTGTGAGAATCATGCAGAGCCGGACTGGGCGTGGCTCCGAGGCTGAGGGTTGACCTGCGACCCAGGAGGTCACAGTTCAGTTCCGGGTCAGGGCACAGACCCCAGTCGGGGGCCTGCAGGGAGCATCGCATCATTGATGTTTCTATCTCTCTCTCTCCCTCTCCCTTCCTCTCTCTGAAATCAATAAAAAAATATGTATTTTTTTAAAAAAACTCAGAGGCTCTCACCTTGGTTCCAATTCTGGATTTTCTACTGAATAGATGACCCTGAACACACACTAAACTGCGTGTGGGTGCCCCAGGCAGCCCACAGGCTGGGCGTGAGGACCACGTCAGCTACGGCTTAGAGTACTCAGAACTGAGCCTGTGTGCAGCGGTCACTCAATAAATGCTGGTTATGATGATCAAAATGTATCTGGAGGTGCCTAGAAAGGGCAGTTCTGCATATAAAGCATAAATATATTAATTATATATTTAATTTACATATAAAAATATATATTTATATTATGTGTTGCTTATTAATATAAGAAATATCTCAGAGCCTACAACCCCCGAGCGGTGACTCTGGCTGCGTTTCCTAGGGTGGTACAAATCCACGTTCCAGCCCTGACGGAAGTCACACGTTACTTCTCTGCGTGTGCCCGGCGCTCGCTCGGCATCTCTCTTCTCCTGAATCTAGAATGGAACGATTCAGAGGGTGGTTCTCCCTAGAACGGCCTTTTGTAGTTCCAAGGTTGATCCTTACTTAGCCTTTCGGACTAAAGCTGACGCTTCCTCCAAGAAGTCTTCATAGATTCCCCACCCCACGAGAAAGAATGAAATCTTCCCCATTTGCGACATGGATGGGCCTAGAGGGTTTTATGCTCAGTGAAGTAAGTCAGAGGAAGACAAATGCCATGTGGTTTTACTTATATGTGGAATCTAAAGAAAATAAGCAGAACAGAAGCAGACTCATAAGACACAGACGGTTTGGTGGCACAGCACAGGGCACACGGTCACCAATACTGCGGGGACCATGCATGGTCCCCGGTGGGTACTGGAAATATCGGGGGGACCGCTCTGTAAAGTAGGATTGTCCGACCACTGTCCCGTGCACCTGAAACTACCGTAAGATACTACTAAACGTCAGCCGGGGCTGAAAAGTGAAACCCAAGTTAGACGTGTTGGAATCAGACGCTCACCTGTACGCATCAGGTAGCCGCCTGCCCATGGCGCTCTCGCAAGAAGGGGACCCAGTGTACCGAACTCGCTCGTTTTCAGGGTGAAACCGTCCATGGCACTGGCGGCGCCCCGCCACAGCCTGGGCCCGCACCCCCTTTCCCAGCTCCGTGGGGACCTGTCCTCCCCGGCCGGCAGGCGCGACAGAACCGGTGACCTGTGTGGAGCCTTAGGAGCGACACCCCCCGCACCCCCCACATTGTCCAAGGATGAATGTGTTTCCGAAACAGCCCTTCTGCTCCTGGAGCACCCCAGGGCCCCCCCTGTGCAGACCCCATCACACACGTCGTGCCCCATGGCACTGCCCGGCCTCGGGTGGACGTGGGGCTTAGACCGCTGCTCGTATCTCATGAACGGCGGAGTGTTTCACCTACGATTAGGGCTGGCGTGTAAAAGGCACTAAAACGGAACCAGCGTTTATCAGGCCGCACGGCCCAAACCTCGCCTCCACGCAGGGCTGCTTTTCTCGAGCGGAAACTGGTGGATACACAAGCACGTGCGGTGCCCACACCACGTACCGGTTCAGCACCATGATCAAACTTGGACGTTAAGTAGCTTTCAGTGAATTTAAAGTGAATGAAAATGTAATTCAATGGCAAAAAAACCCCAAAACCTCAGATCATTTACTCAAATTTGACAATCACCCCATTTTTAAAAAGTATATCTTTATTGATTTCAGAGAGAGCAAAGGAGAGAGAGAGAGAGAAACATCAGTGATGAGAGTCATTGATTGGCTGCCTCCTGCAGGCCCTCAACTGGGGATGGAGCCCGCAACCCGGGCATGTGCCCTGACCGGGAATCAAACCCTGATCGCCTGGATCCCAGGTCAATGCTCAACCGCTGAGCCACGCCCAGCCAGGCAATCACCCCATTTTAAAATTTTGGTAATAAAATCAGTTTATTTCATTAACTTTGCTCATTTAAGTGGCCGACATCTGTAACTCCCAGGATACTGCTAAGAACACTACCTAAAATAATACACAGAAACCCAAACAGATCAAAACCCTCAAAGTACAATTCCCTATCATGCATTTATTGAATAGAATTCTTTACACACCCACTATACAGTTTCAATTTTTCCTTAGTTACCCCAGCTTATGGATATAAATACCATGCTGGGGTCAATGTGCACCCAAAGGCGTCAATGACCGGGCCAGGACATACAGGCCACGGCATTTCAAAATCCGTAATCCAAATCTTGACTCAAATCCAGTCATTTCTCCTCCTTTTTACTTCTAAAGTGAACATACTATTGTTAGAGTAACAAGTTGAACATTTGGTCAAGTAACAGTAAGGCTAATGTAACTTATTTCTCACGTTTCCTTTCATTTTCACCAGCTTTTGTAATTGTTGTATTTGCAATATTATAAAATATACCACTGGTCACAAAGAATTTTATAAGCTAACTGGCTTAACCAGTGAGCCTCAGATCACAGGTGTCTGACGAAGGGGCACTTTATCTCGGGCCACAGACCTATATCCTGCCACCGTGTACCCACAGTTGACACCGATGAAATGCAATTGTCAGAGTAAGAAATACGCCAACTGAAGACCCCTCCCCGCCCTCCAAGAAAGAACGTCATCACTTTCATTTGGTTAGGAGTCACAAAAATTTTTATTTAGGAAAAATATTTCCTTCAATGTTCATCAGATAATGAATTTTATTTAAATAATTTACTTTTACTTCTCTGAGCAGACCAATGAAAAAGTATGCCTTTCCTTCCATAAGCAAGCTCTGATTCTGCATGGCAGATAAGAAATCAACACTCTACTTCTTTCTACCTTAAAAATTACCAAGTCTTCCTCATTATGAATCAGTTATCTCTGTGTGGACCGTTGTCATGCTGCTGTTAAAAAAAAGTCAGCGAAGGATATATGGACACATGGGAAACAAATCATAAACTATAATACTAGTTCATCGTGAAATATATTAAACATTGTTTAAATATTAAACAGCAAGATACTCCTATATTAAATAAATAAAACAAATTTGTCATGTGGAATCATAGGCCGATACCACCAATAACGGGGATGGTCTAGTGCAAAGGGTGATTAAAAAAAAAAAAAAAATAGATGAAAAAACAGAAAACACATTTAATACTGGTATTGTTTTCAGTAACAAATTAGACCAGTGATTCTCAATCCTTTCTGAACCTGAAGCACTTTAGAAAAATACTGATGACCAGGTCTCAGCCCAGACAAACTAAATCAGAATCAGAATTCAGACAGCGGTGTCTGTAAAAGGTCCCCAGAGGACGCCCAGCTGAGGTCAGGGTTGAGCGGAGTGCTCCTCACGGAAACCTCCATGCTCCTCACTGTTGCCTGGCTCAGGAGTGTCCGGTGAAGAACGAACTGGAGCTTTCTTTTACTGGCAGGACGAGACAAGGGGGTCCCCTGCCAACGGTCACTTACGGTAAGTCAAGTGTATTGATGGGCATTTCATGTCCATTAAAATATCTCCTGTGCCTCTTCTTTCCCTGTGATTCTGTATTTTCAAACTCCAAGACCAAGTACAAAGTGCTTTTTTGGATACATCAGTTACATTGAAAATACATCACTGATTCATGTATGGAAATGTCTACTGAATGCCTACTATGTGCAAGGCACTGTGGTAGGTGCTGCTGTAGGACTCGGAGTCGTGAGAGCATGAATAGTGATTGGCTGTGAGTTGGGCTTTTAGGGGTTTTTTTAAGAATTACTGGCTATAAGTTAATTACATGGGCCTAAATAAGGGATTGAGCTGCTGAAAAAAGAAAGTACATACTAAGGGTCTGAATTTAAAATACAAGGCAGAGCACATCTGTACTTTTCCTAACGTCCCTTACAGTATTTCCAGGAGCCTCTGAATACATATAAGGCAAATTCAAGATAGAAAAATAAATCCCGTTTAAAGTAGATGTTCCCCATTTTAACCATACTCTGTATCAAGTAAATTTCATACATAAGTATAAATACTAAAAATCTTTATAGAAAGGTAGCTCGTGTCCACTGGTAGTAGTCTTAACAAGTAATCTTACATTAAAATATTACAGATTCTAGACTGTGACTATTTCACCATGGAGAAAGTTTACACAATACATAATTTACTCTGGAAACAGACTTATATGCCGAGATATTTTAAGGTGAACAAATTTAAGTTTTCTCTTGTTTTCAAGAAGAGAGGACAGAGAAGAAAAAGGGGAGGGGAACCTGTTCAAACCTTATAAATGCCCTAAGATATAATAATTTCAGATGCTGACTACTTCTCCTCTGAAAAAACCCAGTGACTTCCATGAGTACTTCCTCTATTCCCTATTGGTACGACTTTCATGGTTACTTAAAGGGTAAGTAAGTGCTTCTCATTTTTATGACAGCATTAAATTTCAAAACGAGGCTAACAGAGGAGCTAATGTTTACCAAAAAATATGTCAACCTATAGAGATCACTGGGGGGAAATGGAGGGTGCGGGTAATGATACAAGTGATCAGCAAGGATTCTAACAGTAACAACTCTTCTGGGGAATAAAGGTCCAAGTTGCTTTTAAGTAGTAAAAGGTGGGGTTAAGACTCAAGAAAAATGCTCACTCACTGGACTGTGGATGCAACACTCTGTCTAAAGTAGAGAAGTAGTAAAATATTTTACTAAGTTAAAATATAGGTTTTATATCTCATACACTATTGACTACACACATAAAAATACCAGTGTTTTTATCTTGTTTCTGTTCAGACACTTACGTAAGCAAATGTGTTCTTTGGTGCCCACAAGAATTTACTGATATTTAGGGACAATGGAAGATAAGGACTCCAAGGTCAACGTGCCTAGAAATAGAAGACTCAAAATCCCACACCCTGCAAGTTAAGAATCAGAGGTGGACACACGAGCAAAGATAGGAAGGTGAAATCACACTGCAGTAGGACTCACACACTTCCTTCCCCCAACTCACACTCTGGCCCCCCAAATACAAAGGACTATAGCCTACTGGGATCTCAGTCTGTGTTCTGAGCTTTTCCGAGTGGAAAGATGTCACAGATAAAAATATATCCTTCTAAGTTTAAAATCACCAAAGTCAGTGAGAAGGTACATTCATTAAATGGATTCCACATAAGTTATGTCTCCGAAAGCTGGAGGACGGTTCTTGGTTTTCCCTTTCCCTTTTAAGTACAGAGGAGGACTGGAGCTGTATCACACAGGCTGCCACTCTGATTCACTCAAAGAGTCACATCTCTTTGCTTGGTTTTGCAAGTTCCAGAAACTAAAATTTAATACCATTCAGAACACAGTAAGAGGAATTAAAGAGCAATGAAAAATCAGAAACCAGATGGCTTAGAGAACCTTATAACCTCTAACTATACACACATTAATAACCTGTATTTATTTTCTAAAGAAACACATTTTAAGTAATGCTATTTTAACCAATGAAGAAAAAACTTCTATCAAAATATACAATTTCCATTACAGACTAGAAGGCTAATATTAAAAAAATAGTTGTAGGCCAAAAAGTTTGCATGTGTGAATGGCAGGCATCATCCCTCTGACATACAAGCGGATCGAGTGAGGTCGTGGCTCTATCCGTGACCTTCTTTCTTTGTGAGTTTTTGATAAATTCATAAAGCTGGACTCTCGGTCAGTCTTTAGATCAAGGCAGATCCACCTCCTAATCCAGACTTCCAGAAGGGGACCACGTCACTCAGAATCTCAAATGGGATTTATGCTTTACCATGTACCTGGAAAATAGTAGAACACGTTATGATGACAAGAGTTTTAGAACTTTTAGAATATTACATATAAAAATAGGCTGAATTTTTAAAAACTTAAAATGGACAGTGAGCCCGGCCACTGTGTTCTCTGGAGACTTGTGTGACTATTTCGGGGAGCATGAGGGCTTCCGAAGGAACGAGAGGGAACCTTCCGCTCAGTAAAGTCTATGAGAGCATCTGGCTAGAATCCTAAACACTTCTCTAAACAGCAGCCGTTATAATCACAGGTTCCCTCAGTGCCCTCTGGCCCTGAGGAAACCCAAAGCAATCAGTTGGGGACTCAGGCAAAGAAAGACTTCACAGGGCACATCGAAGAAAATAACAGGTTCAGAGGTATTAACTGGATTGTATGCTGGTCTTAAACTTTTCAGTTACAAAACTCGTAATTGTTGAAAGGACCTTAACAAAGCCAGCTCCACGCTCGTGACGAAAATAAATCCAGAAACTAGGCTCCTCACGGGCTACTGCCTGTACTCAGGCCCGGTCAGAAGCCCGCCGGCGCTCGCAGGGAGCACGGGCTCAGAGCCCCGCCCCCCGCTCGGGCAGAGCGCCGGGCTCCCGCTGCCAGCCCGCAGCCAGCCCGCAGGACCCAGGCTGGCCAGGCCTCCTGCCTCAGGGCTGATGCGCTCTCTACCCTTAGAAGCCCTTTCTCCAGCTGTTTCCAAAGTCAGCATAACAAAGACAGTTGTAAATTATCTTCTGCAGAGTTAGACACTGTTCGAAGAAAGGGCATTGGGAGGCACGGTTTGCAACTTTAAGGAACTTAAAATCTAACTGAAGAGGCAGGAAAATTACTACGATAAAGCAGAAGCAAGCACATTTTAGGACCAGAATTACCTGTCCAAGGTTTCCCAGAACCGCAAGAAAACCGGTCTGTCCAAATGACGTTTGTGGTAGCTGAGTTCTAACACAGTCACGTCCCATTTCTGAACGTTTGGATCTAGACGAACTTCATCATATTTGAGATGGAAGGCTTTAACTATATTGGGGGAGATAAAATTTTTTATTCAAAATACAATCAAAATTATTAAAGTATTTTATAAAAAAATAAAAATGCCCAACACAGACATTAGGCAAAACCCCCCCAAAATACCTAAACTAAAAACAATTTTTCTTCCACCAACCAAAGTGATCTTTTAAAAAGGTGCTAAAAAGTGTGGTATCCTCAAAAAACATTCCATTCAACGAACATTTACTGAGGGTTTACACATGCCAGCCAACTGGGACTGAAATGAGTACAATAAGCTGCATGTGGTCCAGTGGAAAATGAGGAAGACTACTAGATACAGCGAGATCCCGTCGGCGCCACAGGACAGAAGAGTTCAGAGAGGGCTGGCACAGGCAGCGAAGTCTAACCTAAGGCCTAAAGGTGGGGTAGGAATTAGGCTAACAGAACAAAGTGACCCAGTTAGTTAGCAGTGAGAGCATGCTCACAAGGAAAACAGTTTACTCTAGAAGCTCAAGAAATTTAATGGAACCACACATGCAAAGGAATTGATGGCGGGAATGAGTAAGAGGCAGGACCACAGAGGAGTGGAGCGATTCTGGCTTGCAGGCCACATGAAGGAGTCTGGGCTTTTGTCTATTGGACACAAGGAATCATGACCAAGTGTTTAGCAGAGAGTAAGGACACAACATAGGAATCAACTGGGGAGAAGGCACGTGCATAGCAAGAAAAACATCTAAGAGATAATCAGGGAGTGAGAACTAATGGGAATTGGTAAGAAATGAGGAAAGGAGGAAAAACAAACAAAAACAGAAGGCCTCTCGAGAGTTACCCAGAAGTAGGTAATTAGATGGTGGACGCTCAGTGGAACTGTCCTTTTACATATGCATGTGACATGGAAGACGTTTAGCTTTTCTTTCAATTTTTCTAACACGTCTGACTTTCTCTCCCCATCATCTAGTATCAGGGTTTTCTAGAGAATGGCTGACTCTCTGAGCTACTTTACGGACTGTTTGCTCCACTGCTTGTTCCACTGCTTGCTGGCTAATGGCTTTTGATGTTAAAAACCAATAAAGGTCTAATTCTTGATGGAAATCCCAAATGAATCATTTGTGCTCACAAAAAAACGCATAAACATTACTTCTAAATTATTTGCTTTTATAAATCAAGGATCTCTCATTGGACACATTACTCATTTTGAATTGAACTCAATTTAATGAATTTAAAACCAATTCACTATAGAGGCTTTATGCTATGGTTTCAGGAAACCCATTTTCAAAATGTTTTTATGGGTAAAAAATACTTTATTAAATTTGAAAAATAGATCAACATCTCAGTACTTCCTATTCTGCTTACACACCTTACTCTTCTAATTTTCTCAACATGACTGCTTTAAATCATTCTTAAAAATACATACTAGTTATATTTTTTAAATGATTTACCTAAAGCCACAAAGACACACAGTAAGTATACAGTCCCTTTAATAATTCCAATGGATTTTGTTTACACAATATTTATTTTCCAACAGAAGAGACAACTTTGTAAATTAAAGATGAAATATCAGGGTCCAAAAAGTTTAAGCCATGATAAAGAAACATAAGGCTTCTCTCTCTTCATATAAAATATTTTACTAGCATGAAGCCATCATGGAAAGAAAACTCACACCAAGTCATTAACACAAAACATCGTTCTTATTCAGAAAAAAGACTTAAAGGTTTTAGGCCTCAGCAAAAAGTGGAGGAAACAAAGTTCTTTTGTCAGAAGCTGGTCATCTGGTGGCACAAGGATGACCAAGCAAAACACTTTGCACGGCTCAGAAGTGCTTTCTCTGCCAACGGCACGCATCTGGTCAACAGTTTTTTGCCGGAACAAAGAAGCAAAAATAATTGAAACGGTGCTCCTGAGTAATACTTAGTCGACAGAATGACACAATGTCAAATGGCAAAAGGACCAACATAATACACAATTAAGTGAAATTTTTTCTAAATAACAAAAATTTGGAGAAATCATCACTTAAAAATCATGATCACAAATGTATGCAGCCACCTCAACCATAAAAAGTAATAGTTTAGAAAAGTGATGTCCAGTTCTAAGCTCAAATTTCTCATAATACTGAAAAGGTTTTATTTGGCAATTTTATACAATGCAATATTTAGTATCTTCTCTAAACCTTTGTACTTTATTACCATGCAATATAAAGAAAACATAATTTTTCACCAAGGGCCACAGAGATGCTCCAATGCTCTCATTTTCTCCCCCATGCTGACAGGTATTACCGTCCCCAATGTGTTGTCGGAAGAAGCGGGGAAGCCGGAAGAAGAGCAGAATCAGCAAGGAGACCAACTAAAAACTAAGAGGGAATATATTCCTAAGTTTCTGGCCCAGGTAAACTACTTAAAAAACAAACTGAGGAAAGGGCAGTTTGGAGCTGAGGGAGCATATAGGACAATCAGCTCCACTCAGAATAGTTTGAGCCTGATGTCCCAACAGGACCTCACGGGAGTCACCTGGTCACTAGTGAGATGCGGAGGCCAGAGCACCATGCTGCAGACATGCTTTTAGAACTGAGGACACAGATTAAGGGAAAGCGATCGGGTCTCGAGAATCTTTACAATTAAAGGAGAGACTCGGGAACATAGATATGTGGCTGAGGCCAGAGGAAAAGTAGCTAGAGTCTGAGAAAGAGTGACCAGTCACAGGAAAGTAACTTTAAAAAAACAAACTTTATTTATTTGATGAGAGACAGAGAGAGAGAAAACAGATTTGTTGCTCCACTTATTGATGTGTTCACTGGTTGATTCTTGTGTGTCCTGACCAGGGACTGAACCTGCAACCTTGGCGTATTGGGATAGCACTGCAACTGACAGAGTTACCCAGCCAGGGCAAAAATAACATTTTATAAAGGAGCAAATGTGGTCGAGAGACTCACATTCGGATAAGGGGGTTGAAAGTATCCAATACTTGGGTCCCTGGTGAGTCTGATGGGAATAGTTTAGTAGGAGGCAAGAGAGTGAGACTACAGTGGACTGAGAACTGAACAGAGGGAAGCGAGTTAGTAGAGACATCTCTTCCGAAAGCCTGGCTGTAAAGACAGAAAGAGAAGAAGCTGGAAGGAAAGGTCAGGCCAAGGGGAAGGGTTTTTTTCATTTTGTTGGTTTTAAGACAGAAGGGGCAAGAGTGCTTTCACTTTAAATGCTAACCGAAAGGAGTCAGTAGAGAAGGTTGAAAAGAAAGAGATTAATTCATGGAAGAAAATCATTACTATAACTGTTTTTTAAAAGTCTCCAAGCTCTTACTTAAAGGTCAGAACCTAACAATCTGAACAAAACGACAATGAAAACAGTTATATTCTTTAATGAAACAGAGCATTTAATGAAACGCAGATATTGTAATCATTTTTACAATACTCGTCAGCAAACATGCGAGCAGGTTAAGCACAGCCTTCCTGTTCACTCGCATTTTACTTTCACCAAAGTTCTCACTCTCTGTACATCTTTCAGCTTCCTATTTATCAACTCTATGCATCACTCAAGTTTCAGAAATAACAGAAAAAGCAACCATAATGTTATTAGACTTCATTACATGAGTAAATCTTTCCACTGTGGGCAGCTTCTAGCCTGGAAGAAGGGTGGAACCACTAACAAAAATGCTAAAAACAGGTGGGATTTCACCGCAGCATAATCTAACTCATAATAAAGTTGCCGTGTTTAATAAACATTTGTTTCATGAGGATGCTCTTTATAAAATAGTCCTACTATGCCACTAACTTAACTGGGTACTTGAATTTAAGTAATCATTGAAATATCCCTACCAGCAAAAAAAAAAAAAAAAAAAAAAAAAGGCCAGGCTAAGTTCATCTACTTTTTATTGACCAATGTATGGTCACCAGAGGCTGTAGCCACATGCAGTCAACATGTAACACATCCACTGACCCCTTCCCCGAGCACACTGTGTGCTGACTATATGCATAAGGCAGGTGAGGATTCTCCCGCCAGGGAACTGCACTGTAGACACGGAGACTTTCAATCAAGATAGAAACTGGCACTGATTTTAGTTCAGACATATGGACGAGCAGCAATACTAATGATTGTAAAGTGGCCTAAAAAGTAATTATTAATGTTGCGGAATATGTGATGTTCAAAAAAAGGCTTTAAAGATATTTCACAGGTGCTTAAAAGTTAGCATTACCTGTGTGAATGGAGAGGAACCATTTGATGTCTCACACGCAAACACACGATGGCTCTTTCTCTCAAATAAAGCAAGAGCATCCCCACATTGGGTCAGTAGTAAAAAAAGAGAATCTTACTTTTAGCAAATATGTCAACGGGTGATCCATCAGGCAGAAGCCACGGCCAACCTTTGAACTGCCATGCAGGACCCTGCACGAAAACAGCCACCACCCGGTCCCTGTAAACAGAAAAGGGGCGGGAAGGGTGCAGAGTGAATGGGCAAATGTGAGCTTCAGTCACTGTGAGTCCCTGAGGAAGGAGTATCGTGATTACTCATGTGATACAGCCCATTAACAGTCTATGAGGCACACAGGCACACGACCACGACTTTTCACTGTAATGCTGCCACTAGATCACTATGCTTCCATGCACCTGTTCTGCACACAAGTCTTCTAAGTATCATTACTTACACACACAATCTTATGTGATCTTTTTAGCCTTTTACCTCTGCCCCTCTAGTGACTACATAAGAGTCCACTCTTACAACACAACAGGGAACAGTAGCCGATCTAATCAAAAAAGTAGGTTTTAAAAGGAACTCATTTAAAATTCAAAGCTAATTTCCAAAGTGAAAACCTAAAATGCAGGCCCTCAAAACATCAGTCTGCCTGAAGTTCTGCTCTAAAAGCTGATCCAGAACCAGTGAGCGAGTGGGAAGAATTTCCACTAAGCTTTCCAAAAGTTAATGTTTCTTCTTATAAGTAGAATTAAGTTTAGCCACCCGAAATACAGAATTGATTAGCTATCACTGGACTGTATGACTGCTGACCAAGTTAGGCATTAACACTGGTTTCAAATATAGGCTCTACTTATAACTCACAGTAAAACTTAATGCTTGTTCATTATACCAGAATTCCTGGCTATGTAGGAAATACAGACATCTCACCAGTCCTGAGGCATGAGTTTCAGGGGCTGGTCTACGACTCTGTAGGGAACCGTGACACTGAGAGCAGTGCCCCCTGGCTGCATCTGGTCTTTTCTCCTCTGTATCAGCGTTTCATTTTCTCGTTGGCAGCCTTGTTTCTTCTTTTCATCTGATGGGACAAATCTTTGAAAACAAAGAGGAAAGGTCAAATGATTCAATGTGATATAAATGAAAAAATAAATCATGCTTTGAAGTTATTTTTTAAACACTGAGTTTTAAACCAAAAACATTTATTTTTAAAGTACACCTGTTCTGTACAGAGTATGATGCCTGATGAGCATGGGTTTTTCCCTTGCACATCGAGCAGAATACAAGCTCACACCAGCGATGTCAGTATGTGTCTCTCTCTCACAGACACACAATTTATATTCACCCAGCCCTTAGCGATAAAGCTGATTTCTTTCCACTACCACACTAACAGCAGACCTGTCCTCATCAACAGTGGGAGCTGGAAGAGAGTGGAAAGTCCTCAATGTGATAAGAGTCTCCTGCACTGTCCCCAACGTGGCTGAGTCACACTGCAGGGCTGCTGGGACAGGAACCGCCCTGGTCCAATGTCAACTCCAGCACCCGTCCCCCTGCTTCTTCCCTAGGCACGTGCTTAAGCAAGGGGAGACCCCTGCATGCCACTGGGGCCCCCTTCCCTGAGCATCTCTCCTCTCAGGAACCTGCCCTGTGAGGCTACATCACAGCCTGAATGACAACTGCCATCCAACCAGTTTATTCTGAATAAAGTTACAGACCCACTAAAAGGTCTCTCAAAATCATGTTGATACATGTAAAATGTGCTTTTAAATTACTTCCACCTGTTACCTTAACTTTGTTATTTGGGATGTTAAAGGTTATGGTGGGTTTTATTTTGTTTTGCTTACTTTACTTACTGTAGGGCTAGACAACTGAAGAATCCTCAGGTTTACATGAATCCAAGTAGAACTCATGCCAACTCGAGCCATGGGTCATGGCCAGCACTGTGACTGTGTGGAGGAGGCTCCAATTATGCATTAATTACACAGCAGAGCCTCCCACTGACTCAAACTGTAGGGGACATGTCAGTTGCAATGAGGTGTTGAACAATGGAGTGTTTCAAATTCAGAAGAACTAGGCAGGGTCGGTCCCAAGAATGCGATCTGCTCAACTGCTGCTTCTCGGCAGTGT
Source organism: Miniopterus schreibersii (assembly GCF_964146895.1). NCBI lineage: Eukaryota > Metazoa > Chordata > Mammalia > Chiroptera > Miniopteridae > Miniopterus > Miniopterus schreibersii. Next base: position 2,469,735 of record NC_138123.1, read on the forward strand.
GGGGAAAGAGAAAGATGCTAAATGCACTCTGTGGTTTTTACACTATTGCTACCTTCTATTAGAAAATAATACCTAAGTATTAGATCTGTAATATATTCAGAGGAAAACCACAAAGGTTCAGAGAATGAAAAATTAAAGACAGAATTGCTTTAATAACATTTCAAAAACTTACTGTGGATTTTCTGTAACCATTCAGACACATTTATAAAAGAATTCAGTTGTCAATCACTAAAAATTATGAGAACTGTAAATACCAAATTCATAAATCATAAAAACCCAAGGGCTAGGAAAGACCATAAAGATCCAAATACAGTAAGTGTAAAAAATCCAACACCAAGTATAGTGACACTTCCTGGGAACTAAAATCAAGTCACAGGTGCAGGTGTGACTGCCATATATTACAACAGGGACTTAAAACTAGAGATAAACACAATAAATTCATGGCTGGAACACACGACACACAAATTCAGTCTACCATTCTCTAATTTTCTCAGCGTGCCCCCCCCTTTTCTTTTTCCTAAACATTTACTCAATACCATTAGGCAAAAACTGTTTTAAATAATGGAGATACAAATAAGAATTCACAACACAGCTGGAAAGATTGGGTGCCAGACTATAAGAAACTGAGCCTGCAAGCCTCTCGTATTTCACAGACTATGAACAATGAACAACCTACTCCTGTGTGCTGATTAGACGGTGAAAAACAGATACATAAATACTCAAATAAAAACATTTTAAAAAGCAATTACTGAAAACCATTTTTACACGCATCTGACAGTCTTATATTATCAATCTATTTCAAGAGGTAGACAAAAATGATTCTGTTTCTGATCCACCCTACTGTAGATTACGTGAGGAACTGTAGGTTACCAGGGGGATTGCCTGAGTAATCCACAACACGGTCAGAACAGCGAACTTCACTACAAAGCCTAATAAAATATAAAAATGCAAAACATAAAAATTCCTTCTGTACCCTTGAAACCTGTAATTTTATTAACCAATGTCGCCCCAATAAATTCAATTTAAAAAACTCCTTCTTTCCATACTGTTCATGGGGGAAAAGTTTGTTGAAAATTTCATTTAAAGGTACTGAAGAAAAAATACTTAATAAATGGATATAATTCTATGAGCCAGCTTACAGAGACTTTTGTACGGCTATTTAAGTCACAGGCACATAACATTCAACTCTGCAGTTGGTAAAACCTAAAATCAGCAAGTACCGCAGCTTATTTTGCATCTCACTTTTAATGAGAAGTTATTTAGAACAGTAGGACCTCCCTTTTTTCTGTAAGAACTGCCATCGCTCCCTCACTGAGAAAGGGAGAGTACCCGCTCACACTCCTCCTATAGATCTTAATTATGTTACTGAGTGAATCTATTTTCCTATTTGCCACTAAAAATATTTAACAAGCATTTTAAATGTCATACCATTCAAATTACAAAATATTATCATTATCCTAACAGTGAATGTAAGGATCCAGATATAAAAGCATATACTTTATTTTGAAAATTGTATCTCAGGCTTTCTGTGAAGCAGAAGTGGAAATTGTTTCCTCCAAGTGAGAAAGAGAGAATGGTGACTACTATTTTGCAACAGCACCTCCAGTCCCATAAAAGAAGGCTGACCAAAGGCCTTACTTCAGGTCCTGCAGAAGGTCCTTCGCGTTCAGCATGGTGATCAGAGAGGTGGTGGCTGCTGGGATGATGATGATTGGGGTTCGGGATCCTGCAAAGATAAAATTTTAAAGGTGGCAAATATGTTATTAAAAGGAATTAAAATAATTACTTTCCCAATCAAGAGCTTATAAATTTAACACTTTGTCAGCAGTGATATTCAAACTACTTAATAATCGACATGACCTATACACTGAGTAACCTGACAGATGCCAGGCACAAGCACTCATGTAAGTGCACAGGCTCAGTATCCGCTGATTCTGCAATCCAGCTTATTCATGCTTACTCTTTAAATAAGTTTAGAGTCATATGCACAATCTCACCTTTCTTCTGATTAGGGGGAGGTCTTGCTTGAGAAACTGTAAGAGAAAAATAAAAAACAAACTTTTGAATGTTATAAAAATCACATTATTTTCAAGCTTGAAAGGCAAGTAAAGCCTAGAAGTTGTGTGTAATTATAGATGACTAGCTTGGCCAAGGCCATTAACCACAGTCTGCACTGGAGCTACTTAAAGTATGAGTGGTCAAGGATGAGGGTTTGTTTTTTAGTTCCCAATCCAGGGTCAGCTGAATAAGGCAGTGCGATGAGCTGCTGCAAGACGGCGGTGATCCTGGATGCTGTGAGCACCGTGCGCTCCACCTCCAGGTGCATCTTGTAGGGGACCAGAGACTAAGTCACAGACTGACGCTGTACGTAATCAATTTAAAGCTATGGAATGGGGCACTCCCACCCACGCCTAGGTTATGCAGTGGGGGACTAAACAGCGTAAGAAACCCATTGACATACACAGAGGGCTAACTCTCAACCTCACATGAGCAGTGAGCAGGTCAACTAGAGCCGTACGCGACTTCCCCATTTCGGAAGATCTAAGCAGTGAGGTTAGGAACTAGAGCTAGAGAACTGGAGTGTGTGTGCGTACGTGTGTGTGCACCAGAAAAAGTGGGAGGGGGAGTGATATGGGCGAGAGCAGTCGTCTGGCTGAAAAAGGATTACGACTAGTCGCAGGCCTGTGCTTCTTAATCCACTGGAAACCGTGCACCCCGTTAGTTACAGCCCCTGCCTTTGCTTGACACATTTAATAAAAAATGATTATAGAACCTTGTTTTTTAAATAACACAGACATCTGAAATTCTAAGCCTCAAAGCTGCATACCAGTCTATTAAAATTATGGCTTTATGCTTTTAGTAGGGGAGAAAAAAATCACATCCGCATGCCCCATCAGGGAGTTCTAACAAGGAATTGGTGAGGGGATACTACATATACACGACTTTTTAAAACATTTTTCTAAAATTTTAAAATCTTTTTCTTAAAAATTTTCTTTAGTTCTTCAGCTATACCCATTGTTAAGTAAACGTTCTTATGATATTACTTCAGAAGTATTTTAAGTAAAATTTCAATTCCTTCAGAGCATTATAAATATAAAAAAAATTTCACTCTTGTGATCATTTAGGAAAAATAGAAAGGTTTATGTCTTCACCTGGTCTTGGCACTGGCTGTGCCGCAGGAGTCTGAGTCTTGCGGGCCGATGCACCCTCCTTTAAAGAATGAGAAATGACATATGGATATATGATGGCGAAGTCTCTTCACATAATAAACACTTTCATTTAATTACTGCAAATAAATTTATCTTTTTTGTCTCTAACTCAGTCACCCCAATGAACATGTTATAATTGATCCTAAGGGTTTAGTTTGTGTTTTTTTTGTTTTTTGTTTTTAAAAAGCACCTTTCCTTATGTTTTATGCTACTGGTCATGAAATGGAAATAGAAATCTTAAGTGGGAAATGAATTTAAAATTGTTACCATACAGTAGTTATTATGAGCATGTAGTATTTCTCAAATACTCAATGATTTGAGTAATTGCTGACAATTTTAACATCTCAGAAATGTCATTATCATTTTTTAAATCAAGTCTATCTTTTTTCCCTTAAACAGTCGCAAAATGAATAATACATAACCTCACATTAGAAAGATGTAAACAACATTACTTTGCATTAAAAACCACAAACACATCACATTAAATGCCTCTAAAATATTCAGGGAAAATAAAATAATCCCATTTATAAGGATGGTATTTGTTGTATTTAAGAGTGATTGAAAATATATTAAGAACTGAATAAAAAATCTCAACTAATTACTAAGCATGTGATATATACAAGACAATGTGCTAAGTGTTGAATTTTACCAATTATTTACTCAGGAGGAGATGACTCCGAAATATTTAAGGCACTTAAAAAGTTGTCTATCTTTAAGTGCATTAGTTTCAATCACATTCACACTAAATTTTTCATCAAAACATTTTCCTTAAAGAAATTTTTAAAAATGTATGATAACATGTATTTCAATCTGTGCATCTCAGACCTGATTACACCAGGAGACTAGTAAAGTGATCAGATACTAGCACCTGCACATAAACCACAGTGAGTTTGACAATCACAATGCCCACAGGTTTCTGAGCTGGTGGTTCCTTTACCATGAGCATCATTCCCACAGGTAACATGGGTGATCAAACAGCCAAGTTCAGAGCAAAGTGAGATACACTCCTCCCTCCCACCCTCCACATACACTGTAGTAATCCCTACAAAACTTTATGAAATGGATGCTGTATCCCCATTATGTTTTAGTTTGTTTAAATTATGAAGGCCTTTTGTCCACACATGAGTATCCACTGGTCCTGCATTTACTATCAGATCTATACCTGATTCATCATGTAATGACCACTCAAAAACTATGAACTATTCTGTATCCAGGAGAAACTGAGAGCTAGAAGGCGTGAACATGAATAAAGGAAACCTCACTTAAAACTGAAGTCAGAAGGCCCTGGGGCGGAGGGCTCACACACGGCCACCCACAGCTATCTGCCACCACCCTGGACTCCCACTTTCCTTCAATGGACTTGCATTGAAAGCACCCTCTCCCAACTTCCCCTTTTCCCTGTAAAGTTCCTCTCCTTGTTCTCTGGATGTGCCTATGGTTTGTCATAGTTTTCATGTCCCAAACTGCAATTCTTCTGCCATTCCAGAATAAACTCATTTCTGCTAGTAAAATAGCTGGCTGTTTTAGTGTTAAGGGTGACAGAGGCACTGCATGCCCCGTCTTTAAATCTGACTCCTTGAGGGCTATTCTAGACAGGCCCCAGAAAATCCTAAAACCAACTGGGACAGCTCTGGCTATTACGCTGTAGAAATGACGTCCCATTTTCCCATAGGGGACAAGTTATAGATTAAAAAGTAGACATATGCAGGTAAAAATTACAAGACAGTTATACATAACTATAAAACTTAACAAAATAGCTGCCAGTTTGCTGAGTCTCACAAAAAACTTGTCACATTTACTGAGAAAGTTTAAGCATAGAATTCAGATGTTAAAGGGAACTAGACTAAAAGGAAACGTTTGACAAGCTTGCCTGTCACAGGATTTTTACAGATTTTCTTGGCTAGAAACATGAAGGTTGCTAGAAAAAGTCACTAAAGGAACCTTTATCTCGAGCCTGCTCTGTTTTCTGTACCAGCGTGAGTAACTTAAACTTAGACAACAGAAGGCAGGTGTGCCCAAAGAGGAAAGTAAATTCTGATCACGCACATGGGCCCCTTTTATTAGTTTTCAGGAGTCTCTCTGCTGTATAAACACTTGCCCCATAGCAAGCACAGTTGATCGACCACCTGCTGGGCATTTAGGGGCTCTGGACAATACTGAAGGTTCCTAACTAGCCAGCAGGTAACCTCTGGAGCTGACTTAATAATCAAGATCCAAAATAATCCCAGTGGGACATCAAAAAAGAGTCCAATCAAAAAACTGGCAAAAAAACCTGTTTTACCCTTCCTGGAGGCGGGCCAGGGAATGTGGCTAAGCCATCTTTGTATCCCTAATGTAGTAAGTTGTGCCTCCTGCAAATGCTGACATGGTAGTTGATAAATGTGTTTGCTGAACAGATGAATGGTACACCTATGAATGTTTCTGGGCATGCTGGCCCACCGTCTCTCCAGCAGTGCCATGCAGCATGGCATGAAGGTTGAGAATGGAGCTTAAGGACTGACATAACCTCGTCTTAACCCCTAGCCAGAGTTTTCCTCATCACTGCTTAACTATTATTTGGGATAATTATTTTATAATTCTAAACACGGTTCCTCATCCTCAAATGGGTATTACAATGAAACTATTATGAGCAAAAAAGCCATTTATATAACATCTCAGGTAGCATCCACTCTGACTTTGGGTTAACATTCAGTAGGTCACTGCTGCTGGCTACACAAAGCCTGTGTAAGGGATTCCTTACACAGATACAAATGATCTACTGAAATCAACTTCTACTTCTGTAAAGTGAGTTATTCTTTTTTTATATATATAAACAACAGAAATGTATTTCTCACAGTTCTAAAGGCTGCAAAGTCCAAGATCAAGGCACCAGAAAGTTTAGCATCTGATAGAGCTCCTTCCTAGTTCATAGATGACCATCTCCTTGTGTCCAAAAATGGCAGAAGAGGCTAGGAAGCTCTTTGGGGTCTTTTTTTTTTAAGTTTCTTTATCTTTACTGTTGAAAATATTACAGATGTTCCCTTTTCATCCCCATTGATCTGCTCCACCCCACATCCATCCCACCCCGAGGCTTTCCCCACAGACACTGGTATGGGGAAAGTAATTCTAAGTAGGCCCTGGAGCATGGCTCTGCTACCCAAATTAACCAAGCAGTGTGAGCATGTAGTGTGGTGGACAGAAGAGCTAAATGCAAAAAAAACCCCACGGGTTTAGCCCTGGCCAGTGTGATTCGGTTGGTTGGGCATCATTCCAAGCACCAAAAGGCTCTGTTTGGGTTCCATCAGGGCACATGTCCAGGTTGTGGGTGTGATCAATGATCAAACCAATCAGTGTTTGTCTCTCACATTGATGTTTCTCTCTCTCCCCCTTCTCCCTTCCTCTCTCTCTAAAAAAAACCCAATAGAAATACATCCTTGGGTGAGGATTTAAAAAATAAAATAAAATCTAACAAAACATGACTCTTTCACATGCCCTATTGTTGTCCTTCCTCCATGTCACTGTACTTTCTGATCCTCAATCACCACCCTTAGAAATAAAATTTAATAAGAGCGGCTTTCAGATTCATTTGAACACTTCTTGTATCTGAATTTTATGTTTCTGAACAAAATATGGGAAAGTAATTGTGTAACTAAATTGCTTGTGGACTTTAGATTCTTCTTTGATACTGAAAAGTAATAAAGTGACTAAAATTAATCTCTAGCACCTCAATTTCCTCATAAACTGACATGTGACAATAAAAAAAGTACAGGGAATGTAAATTTATATTTGAAATAACAGACATCACTGTGGGATGACAGGTGGGATCAAGGGTATATATGACCACAAACATAGCTTAAGCTCCAAAACTAAATTTCTGGGAGTTAATGCCCCTAAAGTCTGAGAAAAACTGACAATTCAAGCTATTAAAAAACAAAAACCACAATGCTCAATACTCTGCAGAAAAAAGAGAAGGTGCCCAGGAGACTTAACATACAAAGAACTATTTGAATATCTAGTGCTTACTAAAAAATCTACTTGAGAGCCAGTCACTACCGCATCCTGAAAGACCAGGACAAGTAAGTATGATTAGAAAAAGCTAACCCCCCACTGAGAAGACCCTACAGAAGTGTGCCGTGTCTACCACGTCATTTTGTTGAATGCTGTCATACAGGTAATTTTAGAGGGGAAAATAAAAAATAAATGCTCACATTAAAAAGTGATTGAAAGTAAAGTCTTGCTTCCTTCAAGAACATTAGAAGCCACATTAAAAAAAAAAAAAAATAGGTGAGCTGTATCCCCCCGTGTCAGTAAAGTAACCCAGGGCAGCTGATTTATATAACCCCCAGAAGATTGAGGAGGGGGGCTGAGTTCCAGATAAAAGGAAATGGCCCATGAGTCTAACCAGGTATTAGTAAAAGCAAGGCAACTTGAGGAAAAAAACTTCCGGGGAAGGAGTGCACTGAAGGGGTTAAATTAGATCCAGTTACACATAAAAGCTTACACTCTTATGCCCTGTAAAACCATGTAAAAAAAACCATCAAAATCAACATCTAACACTGAAAACATTCAGAAAGCCTGTGCTTAAGCATAAAGTTAAAAAAAGGAAAAAGGAAATAAGATAAAAAATAAAACTATAACCACCCATTTCGTAAGCACCCCATTTTCACATTACTCACTCGTCACTACACTGGACTGAACACCTAGCACACAGAAGCAGAAGCCCTGAGCTTCCCCTACCTTAGGTTTTCAGTCCAAATTAATGCAAACAGTCACGTGGGGCTGAGCCAGGCAGTGACGCTGAATCCTGCTCCGTCAGAGAGGACATCTGTCAAGCCCCCACCGAAGCTGCCGCTGCCCGGGCGGCAGCTGAGGAAGCGTGGGTCTCATACCACAGGCTGAGCCCCAGCAAAACGGCTCATAATCCTCCCTGCAGCTGCCAGGCAACCACGAAGGAGCCTCGGCCCGTCCTCCCTGCACGAGGCAAGCGCTCTGCTCTGCTGAGGCAGCTTCCCACTGCAGCTCCGCGTCGCCACTGGAAACATGGATACTGAGCAGGGAAGACAGCCCTGCATTGTCCGGCCCGGCAGACAGCAGCTGTAGAGCTTCGACGCATCAGCGCCGGGAAAGTCAGCCTGCCCCCAACAGAGCAGACGACTACAGCCCTTTTGTTCAGAAACCGAGAAAATGAAAGAAAGGGAAAGCCTCAGAAGACAAGCATCCATATGAAGGAGGAGGGTGCCTGGAAGGCAGGAGACAGGTAGGACCTTGGATTCCGAGAAAAGCAGTTGCAAGAGGCAGACCACTGGGGGATGTGCGCATGGTCGATGGCACCTTTTTGCTGAAGGGATGGAGTCAAAAGTGTGTTCAGTGGGCATAACCCTCCACATAGAAACGGCCTGACGAGGCAGGTATGTCCATGTCTGTGTGATAGTCTCTTAAATGTCTGCTACCTGAACTGTGCAGCCCTGGAGGCACCTGAATGGGCTTCTGAATATACGGTTTTACAATGTGTCATTGTTTGGAAGACAAGCTGCCACTGCTTTATTCCAGGGAATATGCAGCTTGGAGTCATTCTGGATTATAGGCGTACAGGGGAGGAAAGGCAAATAGTAACAGGATGTGCTTTATTAAAGGGTTCTATGAGAAATTAAAACTTAAAAAAAAATCTGTAGCCCTCTGAGAAAACACGGCAACCCTCTGCCAAATTAGGTCAGACGGGTCCTCATCTACTGAACTCCAGGGCTCCCTCAAAAATGGCTATCGGCAGACAATGCAGTGAGGTTACACTAAATAGTATCAGAGACGGGCTAAACATCAAGAGCTTTCTTCAAAGTCCTTTTAAAACAAAATCTTAATAAATAGCAGCTTGTGGTAACAAAGTCTTCCCTCCAAAACCCATCTGCCCAGATGGAGATAATGACCCGAGGGCGTCAGCAATGTGAAGTGTCACCAAGCCGTGAGGACTGAGTGTGTGCTTAGCAGAGCTCCACAGCAGATTTGCATGTCCCAGTGCCCGTGAAAACAACTTTGAAACAAAGAAACACCAATGGTGGCTGCAAATTCCCCATCTAAAACAGTGGGCTTGGATTTTAAGTAACAGACTGATTCTAAATGATCAAATGTAAGGTTGTTCTCGGTGGTCATTTTTAAAGTGAAATTCCAAAACATAGTATGAAAACACTTTGATATAAAAATATCCATAAACAGCACTACAAGGTGAAAAATTAAATATAAATCCAGCCACTGTGCTTCCAGGCTATGCCATGGCCCATTTGCAGGGCAGGAATAAATCTAAAAGCAACCACCACAGTTACAGTAACAGTTCATGATTCAGGAGCTAAAAGGTATTTCTAAAATTTTTAAAGATCCATCAAAGATCTTAATTCTTGCTCACTTTCGCAGCAAAACTCAATAACCTATTATTGCATAATCGTAAAAGGCAAACATTTTAAGACATATGTAAGCACGCCACTCTAAAACTAAGATTAAACAAGTTTTATCGGGCCCTGTTATTATTACATCTCAACATCGACTCTCATTCATACCATGAATTTTTATTCCACTTAAGAATGAAGTCAGATGGTATTAAAAAAATATGGTTGTAAAAATCTCTAGTCTCTCTTAGTGCCTTTCTCTCTCAATGTTTAAGTCATCAATTAAACATTCTTATAAGCTAGATATCTCAACAGTGTAGAATTTTCTACTCAAGCTCTACTCAAATCTAGGACTGTTTCAACAGACTAAAGACATCAACACTTTTAAAAGACAAAAGATAAAAACTGTGTGTGTGTACATTAATAACTTGAAAGTATTATCATAAAAATCACATAGGAGATAAATCAAAGCTATTTCTATGCTGGAAACCTAAAAATGCAAAGCCATTTACTGTGCCAAACCATTTAACCTTCTCGTCTCGTTTCCACTCTGTCAGAAATAAAATACAACAGGCAGTAACTCGAGAATAATTTTACTATGTAATAAAAGGGTGCAATTTTACTTTATTTTTAACAGAAAAATTGTAACTCGAGAAACCTAATAAAGAACATCTAAGGCTAGACACACGACTTTTATCAGTGGGAGGATAACAAAGAGAGGGGTGACTCCAAGCTTGAGCAGCTCGGTATTTACAAACACAAACCCCATGAATTTACATTCAGATGCACCTCCATCACCCACTGCTACAAAACCACAGAGAACCATAAACCATGCACTTATGCTGGGTTACAATGTATAATAATTTGCTGGTTTCTGCAACAATGAAATACTTCAGAGATACCACTTCAGGTGTATTATACTCATAAAAACACAATTTCTCTATCTTCACTCCCTTCTTCAGTCCTTTACTCAAACATTCATTCAAATATCTGGCTTTATATTTATTACTTCTTAAACTATCAAATTCACACTTTAAAAGATCTCAATGATTCTTCAATCAGATTCCAAGCATTATTATAGCAACAGAAAACTGATATGTTTACTCTAACTTTGGAATATTTAAAATAGATTATCTAATAAATTTTAAAGGCCAATTTTGTCTCTTTCAAATTTATACCTATACCCCTTCTATCTGCTAGCTTAATGGAATGGAGAAAAATCCTTACTATTTATCAAATATTTCATTTTAAAATAAAAACTCAGAAAGATTTCTCAGTCTGAACAGACTGGCCAACTACTTACAGTACAAGGAGGGGGAAAGTGAGTTTCTAAATCAGAATACTCAGCTCTGTTATTTTCTGTTAGCTCACTGCAGAAGTATGTTTTACTGGTAAAATGAATAGCCTTGGTCTTCATTATAGTAATGTAAGATTAAAATTCATGTAAATGAACTCTAATAAATAGCAAACTAAATTGTTTTTAAAACCCCAAACTTAAAAAAAAAAACCCCACAATTTATATCTCACAAAATGATTAATTTCCTACCATAACCTCTAAAAGTACTACATAATTTTAGGTAACAGAAATTATCAAAACCTGGCGTCTGCGCTATAATATTACACTTTAGAAATTTGTTCAAATTCCCAGCTACTTTGCTCCCCCTAGTGGTTGTGACTAGGTGTACTTTCATTCATATATGTATGTCTAACACTTTCCATCAATATTTTCAAAGTACTTCACATTATATATGTTAATTTTACTCTGATTATTGAGTTATATAAGGACTTTATTTCCCCCAAAATAAATAAATTTCATGTCAGAGTTAAGCAGATTTGGTATTAACCATAAATCTCTCAATATCACAGGATAACAGAACACACATATATCTATGTCTATATTATCATTTCAAATAAAACAAATGACCCTACATTAAATTTTTAACTGACTAGTTTTATTCTGCTTAAAGAAGTAACTTTCACAATTAAAAACTTGAAAAAAAATTAAAATTACATATTTATTAGTCTCCTCAAGAAGTTTTTTCTCTTACTACAATTCAAGCTACAGCTCCTTTATCTATCCACCCCTACCCCAGGCCCTGATTCAGAAAAACTAAGGACAAGCTGAAACCTTGATCCAAGATAACACAGCTGGTTCTTCATGTGCGGTGTCATGAAGCTCCCACAGTGACAACCATAATCTTGTCAAAAATCTAGAGCTTAAATGTCATGCTAGCAAGAGTCCTAAAAACAGAACAAATTCTCAACATGCAGATTCAGAACACAGCGTAGCCTGAGAATCTCTAAAATGCATTTTGTGAAATTTAACATTTTAAACAGCTAGATGTGACAGTAAGTACCCTGTAGTGCCTATATTTTGTGAAAAGACTGTTCAGAGTAGTTCTTTGTTTGGTTCTAACATGGAGACTAAGTGGGACATGTGATAGTGTCTGCCAAGGCCACAGATAACTAAAGATATAACTAGTTGCTATATTTTTAAAAAAATCAATCTTAAGTCTAAGTAGGGATAATGTCTCCTGAATGCCTCATATTTGAAGTGAGGCTAAAACTAGGAAAGAGTGTTGGCACTGCTCATCATTTATTACTGTCGTAAAATCCTGCACTGAAGTTACTGGACCCTGAAAATTAATTGTGACAGGTGCATCTTCTCATTGACTTTCTCAGCACAGTGGGGGCCGATGGAAACATGCCAGGCAGTGTACTGTGACTAACAGACCTCGGCCATAATCAACCTTGCACTGTCTGTCCCACGACTGTTACACGACCATTTTACACAAAAGGCCGCTGACTGTGCACAACCACCAATAGTATGTCAAATCAGTTTTAATTAATGCCAATACAGTTTCCATCTGCTCTCAGGCCTTCTTTCATGGCCTCTCAGAAATCTAGTAACAATGCTTTCTTCTGCATGCATACAACTTTTAAACCTTTAACCTAGGTCCACAGTTCATCTGGCCAGAGCTACTGAGATACCGAAAGGGAAGATTAGTTACCCATCACCTCTCTTTAAAGTGCTCGCTGGGTTACAAAGGTATATTTTTAAAGAGGTTAAATCCTGCTCTCAGTGATGCTATGTTGCCAAGGGAAAACAAGTCATAATCTTTGTTCCTCCATGATATTTTCACAGCTTCAAAATTCTTATCTGCCCTAATCTTATTAGCACCCAAACTCTATTTTAGGCAGTTCTATAACACTCAGCATTTTGGAAACTTATATGCTTTATCTTTATAGAATGACTGCAAGAGGGACAGCGTGACCGGACTGGAAAATGATGACCAAAAAAGAGGACTGACTCAGTGGAGGCAAACAGTGCGCTCGGCCCCAGGGTCTCCTCCCCACCTCGGTTGTTTCCAACATGCTGCAGTGGAGGAGGCGGCACTGCTGCTGGGCCAAGCGGTCTCTGCTCAGGACCCCCCTCATTGGTGCGCTTTCCCTGCTGTTTCTTTTTGCCATGTTGTTGTTCTTCAATCACCACGACTGGCTGCCAGGCAGAGCTGGATTCAAAGAGAACCCTATGACCTATACTTTCAGAGGATTTCGTTCTGCAAAAAGTGAGACAAACCACAGCTCTCTTCGCAACATTTGGAAAGAAACCATCCCTCAAACTCTGAGGCCTCAAACTGCAACCAACTCCAATAACACAGACCTGTCACCACAAGGAGTGACTGGGTTGGAGAACACACTCAGTGCCAATGGGAGTCTTTACGATGAAAAAGGTACTAGGCACCCAAATTCTTACCACTTCAAGTACCTTATCAATGAACCTGATAAGTGCCAGAAGAAAAGCCCATTTTTAATCCTACTAATAGCTGCAGAACCTGAACAGATAGATGCTAGAAGAGCTATTCGGCAAACGTGGGGCAACGAGAGTTTAGCCCCTGGTATCCAAATCACACGGATTTTTTTGTTGGGCATAAGTATTAAGTTTGATAACTACTTTCAACATGAAATACTAAAAGAAAGCAGAAAATATCATGATATAGTTCAACAGGAATATTTAGATACCTACTATAACTTGACCATTAAAACGCTAATGGGCATGAACTGGGTAGCAACCTACTGTCCACATATTCCGTATGTTATGAAAACTGATAGTGACATGTTTGTGAACACTGAGTATTTAATACACAAGTTACTGAAGCCAGACCTGCCTCCCAGACATAACTACTTTACTGGTTACCTAATGAGAGGCTACGCGCCCAATCGAAACAAAGACAGCAAATGGTACATGCCACCGGACCTCTACCCCAGCGAGCGCTATCCTGTTTTCTGCTCTGGGACTGGCTACGTTTTCTCGGGAGATCTGGCTGAGAAGATATTTAAAGTCTCTTTAAGTATCCGTCGCTTGCACTTGGAGGATGTCTATGTAGGGATCTGTCTTGCCAAGCTGAGGATTGATCCCGTGCCCCCTCCCAATGAGTTTGTGTTCAATCACTGGCGAGTTTCTTATTCGAGCTGTAAATACAGCCACCTAATTACCTCTCATCAGTTCCTGCCCGGTGAACTGATAAAATACTGGAACCACTTACAACAAAATAAGCACAATGCTTGTGGCAACATAGCAAAGGACAAAGCAGGCAGGTATCGCCACCGCAGAGTACACTAGAAAAGACGAATTGTTTTTCACACGTGCAATCTGTAAAATACTGCTCAAAGCATGTAGAGTTAAAACTGATTATTACCATAGGACAAGTTTCAGTCAACACTCATCACATGAAAGAATTCCAAAAATATTTTTTAATTTCTGAAGAGGGTAATTCTTAAAAATACATTATATAACCAAAAGATATCCCGAGGGGATCTATACAGATCCGTAGGGGATTCTGTGTATTAACATGCAATAACAAGCATGCATATGTCAGTGGTTTGAGTCTCAAGTCAGGGGCCAATAAGATGCATTTACCTACGTTTTCCACAAAAATTTTAATTTAAGAAATGCAGACAGTCAAAAGACCCTTCATTTTAGATTCAGTTTTACATCTCGATATATAATTAAATGTAAATAAAACATCTGTCAATTTTAAGGAATCTCTGCAACTGTGCAAAGGACAGATCTTCCGACCTGGCTGCTCTGGGCTGTAAGGACTATACTCCATGCAGTAAGATTCAGTCGAGTTACTCCAGAAACACATTTATAAAGTTCAGATGTTTCATCAATGCAGTTCTCATCTAAGTACTTATTTTCAAAAACACAACTAAGATACTTCTTTTACTAAGGCTCATATATATTGGGGGAAATTATTTTGACATGATGTGATAAAATGTGAAAAATCAATGTGTCTCAGGCTCAAGTTTTTATAAAAACAAAAAGTTAAATGTTTTGAAATAGATTTGTTTCTTGTTGGCGTGAGGGCCATGCTGGCATCTGAATGAGCTGTTCCCCCGGCTCGGTTCCTGCACTCTCGAGCAGCACTTCACCTCACTTCGAGCACATCTATAAAAACGTATCACGTGCCTGTCACTGAGGCAAAAGTGATCACTTCAGGCACAACGAGAACGCACTGCTGGAAACAGATAAAAGGTAGAGAGTGCAGCAGCAGCTCCAGTCAATCCATTTCTAAGATGCACGTCTGCCAAACTGCAACATATGGAGGCTTATTTCCCGACAGCAGGTGTATACACGCCAACACTTAATCACTCCACGGCACCCACTTCTCTCTGAGCGCCAAGTTTACAAGCCTGCAGTTTTTAATTCGGTAGGTGACAAATATTCTGCATCACCAGTTAAAAACCTTTGGGGGAAATAGGGGAAGCTACAAATGTTTGATGAACACTTGATTCAAGGGTGAACAATGTATACGATGCACTTTTATCAAGTTTTTAATAAAAAAGGTCAACAAAAAATCTTTACTGAGTTGTTATGGTACAAATACTTCCACAGCAATTTTGTTTGGTTCCACTATAAATTTTAAAATCAGGAAGTACTAAACCTACTAACTCTAAAATGGTATTTTTATTTCATGCAAGTATGTAAATCTATTATTCTTAATTTTGTCAGGATGTTACTTATCCTAATTCTAGTAACGATCATTTTTATCTTTGATTCTGAAGATACTGCATCAAAACAAATTGTAAAATTTGGTAAAGTTCAAAATCTCAGAAACTGTACTTAGTATCTAATATGTTGGATTCTATTTATACTCAATTTATCTCCCATTTTCAATTCAGTAGTCTAAGTTTTCTGTTCTACACAGAGTAACTCTGAAAGCTAAGCTATCTAACACCAAGCTCTTAGTTAAGTCTGCTTTTCATTTGATTTCACTTCCATGTATTACAAAAAGGCTACTGAAGTACTAAAAGTCACACGTAACAGGACACCACCACCAAAGTAGGTAAGCTTGATGGAAGACAAAAGGAATCCTTCTCTCAGAGTAGAGCAATTCTCTCATTTCTATTCCTCAAGTTAAAAAAGGTATATGCGCATGTACAGGTGTGCGTGTGCAGGTGTGTGTGCACAGGTGTGTGTGTGTGTGTGTGCGTGTTTGTGTGCAGTATGCACAGAAAGAGCCTCCACACCATCTGTCTGGTGTCTTCTATGGTCAAAGTGCAGAATCTTTAAAACACAGTATCTTCCTTCCAGAAAACTTCAAGTTTAAAAACTTGATTATGAAAAACAATTCTTAACAGACAACTAAGTTCTTCATATCACAAGCATCAACTTAAAATCATTTCTATAACCCTGATATTATCTTGAAAACTGATGGTTAATTGATGACACTTAAGTTCTCAAAGAGCACTGGACTAAATAATAAAGGGTCTTAGTACTGCTGAAAATCCTTATTTTAAAATAAGACTTGCCCGGCTGGGCTTGGTCCGCGGTTGAGCATTGACGTAGGATCCAGGAGATTGAGGTTCAATTCCTGGTCAGGGCACATGCCCGAGTTGCGGGTTCAATCCCCAGTAGGGGGAGTGCAGGAGGCAGCCGACCTATGACTCTCTCATCATTAATGTTTTTATCTCTCTCCCTCTCCCTCTCCCTTCCTCTCTGAAATCAATAAAGACATATATATTAAAAAAAAAGCTTACTTTAAAAAAAGAAAATAAATATTCTAATATTAATTTATTTTTGACCTTCCACTGTCAACAATATGCAAGTTGGTTTCTTCAGCAAAAAAATGAATTTTTACATTATATTTTAAAATATTTAAACATTGCACCAAGTACTAATTGTGACTTACTCATACCTAATATTATGTAATTTTTATTATACACAAAAATTTAATTTTAAATGACAACCCATTTGATCAAAAAAAATTACAAAATAATTTTTATGCTCAGTGTTAATACTCTAGAAGATAAAAATACCACACTTTCGATACTTAACTAGTTTATTTTGATCAAAATTGTAAGTAATGAAATTCTAATTCAAGTAAATAATTTGTCACCTCTTACTACACAGCATAATCCTATGTCACGTCACCTGGAATATTACTACTGTCTATTACCAAAACCCCCATGAAAACAGTGACAGCGCAACAGGATCTCTTTCCTGACTGAGCATACACCGTGTGCCTGGTACTGTGTTAAAGCACTTTACATGCATGATCTCACGTGACCAAAAATCACACTGGGAAACAGGAAAGTTTCTTGGTAGTGATAAGACCACTGATTTGGATATGGGCTCATCCACACTGAAAATAAAGCATCGTATAAGCAATTATATACTGACCAATAAAAGTACAAGTACTATGGAAATATTAACTGCAATTGGTCACAGACTTTAATCTCTCAACCATCTTGGACTATACAAGGACGGGCTCGCAAACCACCTGCTAGAACTATATCATGAGTAGGGAAGCAACAGTCAGAGTGGTGATGACCAAACTTCCCCAGAGCCACCCGTTTTCAGGTCCTCCATAGCACAGCACATGTCTAAGCAGAGAGTGCGATGCTCAAGATCAAGAAGTGAGGTGCTAACTTCCTCAACATAAAATCAATGCAGGTGAAACTGCCAGGCACCATTCCCAGGTAACAGATAGTAGACCAGGTTACCACGCTCAATTCTCAAACACTAACATCAGGCTAGCAGAACCAAGGAAACACCCAGAGTGCACTCACTGATAAACATTTACTGAGAGTCTAGGCACTGAGACATGAGCTGCAGACACAACCAGGAGCAAAAACAAGCATTAGGTTGTTGAGATGACACTCCTTCCACAAAGAAAGCCACGGATCCAAGCTTCCAGTAAGCAGTAAGGAAAACTGTAATACCTGGGGCCATCAAGATCAGCACAGCGAATGCCGGGCACCGGCACCTGTGAACGGACAGGAAGCATGGACCTTTGGGAAGACACTTGCCTCTCGGCACCATAATATCCGCACCATAAGCAGTCCCTTTCCAATCGTCTACTTGTCATGCTCTTCCCACCAGGACACCGACTCCTGCTTTTCCTTCACCGTTTTGTTCCTGCTCCAACATCAGGCTTTCCTTCAATTTTACCTCAACAAGCCAGTCTGACTTCTACAAAAACCTCCAGTTTTAAGTTCTCATGGCACAATATACCTCTACACACTTTTAGATGTGACAGTCCCAATTTTATATGTGAGTGGCTGACTGATGTGTCTCTTCTCCAGGAGACTGTAAGTGATCAAAGAAACTTCAAAGCATTCGAGGTCACACTTCTCTAAGTGTTCTAGAAGAGCTGCTAAAACGACTCAGGTCATAAACAGCAAAAATTCAAAATGGGTCTGAAAATACTAAAAGTACTCCCAATTTGACCATTTTAGTCTTTGTTGTGGTTACTTCTGTAAATCGCACACCGTGAATGTGCTTCCACATGCCTCTTTTGCTAGTACACGCAGGACCAAAGTCTCCGACGAGGAAGCAGAGCCCACCATTCTCATACTCTTGCTCAAGACCTGTCCTTGGCTTTGTGAAAAACTGTCCTGTAAAAGAATCACTATAAAAACTACCACAGATTTTCACTATTTGCACAGAAGCTCAGTAACGAAACCAATCGAACGGCATTTCAGACGAGACAAAAGTAAAAACGACAAAAACCACGAAAGACTCTGATGGCTACTCAAAGAAAACAACTTCAGCTCCACAGTAACTCCCTTGGGGTATGGCGGGTAGGCAAGCTCTTTCCCCAAGAAAACATCAGTAACAAATGAATCTTGATGTCTTTTGAAAGAGCGTAAGGGATTTCATTTGAAAAAGCCTAAGATACTACGGCAAGAAACTCTCCAAGTTGACCTTGTGACCCTTGCTGTCTTTAAATCCTCTAACCAGGTAGCATCCCACCTACGTACAGTTAATCACAATAGCTTTACACACAACTCAGTTTTAAGAAAAAAATAATCTCCACACAGATCTATTGCACAACTGGTTATTACAGATGTTTCAACTAGAAAATACTGAAGAGTGAAGATTTCCTCCAACATCTGCTACTCACATAAAGTGGCTTGAACAAGAGCAGCTCTGTGGTTGAAGGAACTTACCGTCACAGACTTCAGGGTCATGCCGTGGTAGGTGCCCATCGTGTCGATTTTGAAGCCTTCCGTTTCTACAAAAGAGAGTTTTGTATTAGATTTTATGTATTTCATGATCAATCACAAACCTAAAGTAATAAACCACAATATATCTTAACATGGTAACAGTATAACATAAAGCACACACTTGTGAAGATAAAACTTTATGAGGGTGCTAATCTCAAAAATAACACCAATGAGCCCAGTGTGCAGAAGCTGGTTAAGACTCTCTCTACAAGTGTGTTCAAAGCTCATACACAGTTAGCTGGAAGTATCAAAAACCAGACTGAACAAAATTCTTTAAAATATAACCCCCAAATTATTTACACCCAACACTCAATTAGTGCACTACTAAAAGCATCTATTTATGGTGAGAAATCCTTAACATGTAGAAAAGTCATGTTCCTGAATTACAATGACAGGCACGATACACTGTAGAAAAGGCTGTCATAGGGATAAGGGTTCCAGGAGAGTCCCAAAGTGCCTTCTGTAAACTGTCACATATTAACCATTCTACACAATGCAAGCCCTACAGCCTCGGTCACAACCACAAGTGAGAGAGACCTGTGGGCACGGTGAGGGTCAGAGCTTGTCTGTGGGCTGTAACCTGCGAAGCCCCGGTTTACATAATTCATCCACAAGAAAAACGCTGCAGTGACTAAAAGGATGGACCGCTGTCTACACCACGTATTTAGTGAATGCCTTTGTCCAGTAAAGGAAGTCAACGCACAAAATTAACTGCATCCAGATGATCTATCCTTTAGTGAAACTTGAGATTTCATATTATGCAGAAAAAAATGACATATGTTAAACTTCCACATGCTACTACCTCATCTTTTCATGAACCAAGTCAAGATAAAGTAGTTTACATGACATCAGTCCCACTTCACTAACCACCTCGCTAACGGGTAACTGATCCCTACAGCGGTAGCCAGCACACTACACGGGCTTTCGTGAAACATAGCCGTGCAAGGCGACTCCAATCCACACTTCCCAGTGCTCAGTGTACACGGTTATAATCGGGGGACATGGTCTGATGTGTAGAGCCTCCCTCTACGATAAACTTCTGAGAAGCAGAAGTAAAAACACTAATAATAGCAAATATGATATATATAAATATAACATACATAATAGCTGATACACACCAGCCATTGATCCTCGGGATTTTATATTTAAGTAGTATGATCCCCACAATAACTCTGAAAGATAGGTACTGTACTTCTACTGCTATTAGTACTGTAATGTTACAAAGGAGGAAACAGACAGAATGCAGTTCAAATAACATCAAAATTCACAGAGTAACTGTGACACAGGCAATCTGGCTCCAGAATCCAGGCAGTTAACCAGGGTAGGCAAATGCGTTCTGTAAAAGCCCAGGTGGTATCTTTGGGCTTTGCAGACCACAAAAACTCTGTCACAACTCAGTAGGGCGATAACAGCACCACGGGAGCCATGAAAAGTACATAAATGAGTATGGCCCTGCCGCAGATTTGGCCTGCCAATCCCTGCTCTAACAAACGTCAAGCTCTCAAGTTGAGTTACAACCACAGGAAAAGAAAGCTAAAAATTAAGTAACTTACCTTCTTTTCCTTTGAACCTTTCCTGGTCATATCTGTTGTAGGCAGCTGGGATGGGCTGCTTGGTACGCAATGTGGGATCCTGTAAAAACATTAACCATGACTTAAATGTTAATATTGTAAGTTGTTACTTAATACTCATCATGAAAACCACAATAAGGGTATTGTTCTCTAAGCTTCTTTCTTGCTGTAGCCAATAAGACAAAAGTGAGAAGACAAAAGTGGGGAGCCGTGTCATGCTTGTTTTCAGATACTGTTCACTATTAGAAAATTACCTTCCCTGTTGGACAGGGGCAAAGGACAAGCAAACTCGCACTAAGGCAACAAGCAAAACGCTCAGACATTGCAGAAGCAAAACGGGTGTGCTCAGTGTTTTCACGCAATTACTTCAACTTCTTTATGAAATAAGATCCCTCCAATTATGAATTTTTCTCTAATACAAAAAATCTTTTAACTCAAAGTTTATTGAGCTGACATTTTAGAGCCTTTTAACTGAACTATTCTCCAAATTGTTAATCTTTAAATTAAAATAATGACAACTATGACAATAAACCCATTATAAATGTACAGGGTAAGACTAGTTAGTAGAGGTGTCTTTTTTAATACTTAGAAAAAGTTGCCAACCTAATGATGGGTAATTTAATTCACAGTGGTCAGTGACTCTCCACTTAATTTAATACTTTACTTAAAACTCACAGTCTGTAATAATCGGAAAAAGCATATTTAAAGAATGTTCCCAAAATTTCTTGGGAAATTCATGACATTCAGGAAAACTAAAATAGTCTTAATTCTGTTACAATAAAATGCTATCCCAAGTATTAGTCCAAATAAAAGATACTTATTCAAGACTGTCACTAGGTATACATACTGGAGGATATGTTGGAGTTTAAATTTAGGCTCTGTCATATATGTAATTTATTTTGGGAGGGTCCTAAGTGGCACCTTAACCAAAGAGGCAGGCAACAGCTAACCAGCTAAAACTAAGGCACAATGAAAGGACCAATTGCCCCGTGATCAGGAGAAACACAACACATTCACCATGAAGTCACGGCTACCAATGGTTTACACAGGAGCCCCCAGTGAACAGTGATGGGGACTTATACTTCTAACAGTGATTGGTGAGTCTCCTAAGCAACGAACAGTAGGCCAGCTACAGTTTACCCAGTGACTCAGAGGGCTTTTCCTAACTGACCCCTCTGAGATCCTGACCCCAGTATGAATTACTGCTGAAGTAACTTTTAATGGTGAGAAGGGTTTTCATATCCTTCGAGTATGTTGAAGCAGCAAAAGGTTTAGAACCCACTCACTGAAAAACTTTAAGATTAGATGTCTTCAAAATCACACTACTGGAGACTAGGGGTCCTTTTCAATAAAATCACTGGAAAAGCAGTGAATCCCTCTTACCACAGGTGCTGCATTTGGGGCTGGCCGCTGTTCAGGGGCACGTCCTTCTTCTCTGGCTTTCACAGACTGAAGAATCGCAAAAATATTCTTGGAAAAGTTCTAAAATATAGATGGATTTTAATTAAGCCCACTTAAAATTTAACATTCAAAGAGAGTAGGTTTACTCAGACTAGGTTTTCTATCAATTCTTCCCTTCTACTTCATGACAAGGGATTAGTGATTGCTACATACATGTCAAATCAACTACTGTATGGAAATTGATCCAAAGACCAATTATTATAAACCTAGTGTTACTCTTTTACTTTCACTTTATTTAAACTGTACAAATGGCTTTTATTTATTCATATTCTGCATCTATTCAAATATGTAACCAGGAAACAAGTTAACATTTAAATAAAACAGATTTGTTGTCAAGAGAGATTTAACTCTGAATCAACTACAACAACAATCCCCTTATCTGAGGGGGACATGTTCCAAGACCCCAGTGGATGTCTGAAACCGCAAATAGTGTAAAACCCTAATCATTTCTTCAACTCTACCAGAAATGTGGCAGCAGCTTCCTCATCGGCCGGCATAGCTTCTCCAGGAATTTTTACATCTTTCACTCCAAACCTACTCCTGGGTCTGTGTAAGCATCCCTCTTGCAATACATGGCTTGAAGTCACTCGTTTCAGGGGATCCCTGGCTGAAGTCTTTGTATAAGCTCAACACTTTCTGGAGCAACCCATTGTTTTAAAAACTATTTTCCAAAATGCACAAAAAGTAATGACAAGAAAGAGTGGCACTATTTTAAATTTTGGCAAATCTCAATGTATGGCTTAACAGAAAATAGTTGCATTTTCATATCTACTTTCATATCTATTAACAAATATCACAGTTAATATTTGTTGTGATATCTTGTTTTGTTTTGGTCTAAGTATATGAAAGAAAATCCAGTCTCACATGGACAACTGGAAGAGGGGGAGCATTACAATGGCTTTTCAAATGACTGTGGACATTCTTTGATATCATGCCAAACACAATAAAAATCTCACCAATGACATATCAGTAGTGAGAGCACAATGGCCGGCTGCTAGCAGGGTTTGGAGCCAATGCCTTGTTCATGCCAAAAAGCCAGCAGTGAGCCAGCCACTCATCCCCACCAGCAGTGCAAAGGTCAACACAGTGACAGATGCAAATGACGTCTTAATCCAATCCTATTATCTATCAAGTTATGAAAATATCCTATTAAGTGGTGAAAATCAATTCTCACCACTGTAAAAATACAGTATTGTGTGAGAGACACAATGTTTAGCAAAACCAATCAAATATCACCAGCTATTTTCCTATGGTAGAATTACAGGTGATTATCTTCCTGTAATAACCTCTTTATCAACTTTTCAGCAATGGACACAGACCAATTTATACACGTTTAAAAATGTGTTTTTAATGGCATTATAAAATCAGCTGCTTTGTGAGGGGTGCCTGCAACAGTAATATAACTAAAAGAGGAGACTTATACTTTTTATGGAATCTTCAACCTTTTACTCTAAAAACTCAGAAACTAAGAAGGTCTGTCTAAAATTTTAGGGTCATTTAGGGCTACATGTACCTACAAGGTTTTTTAGAGTTTAGCAGGAAAAAAACAGTATACAGAGAAAATACCAGTCAAAATAGTTCTTATTTTTAAAAATGGTAATACAAAAGCAAACCTAGCTACCAAACAATTCTTAAACTAACCTATTTTTAAAATTATAAGTGGTAGCGACAACACAAAATTAAATGAGAACTCTAAGTTTTCAAATGATGGTTCAATCCTGCCACCTAGAGCTCAATAAAAATTGTTCCTCTCAGTTATTTGAAAACTTAATGTTTGGTCCAAGAGTAAAGTGGGTTGTTCCACCTCTGTTTATTCCATTACTATAAAATTCAGATTTTTCAACATTTATAATAAGCATTGGTAAAGCAATGTAAATCCCACTATTTAACTATGAGCCCCACATTAGGCAGTAAAAATGAGTATTAAACAGAGTTTTACTGTAAAGACAAAAACAGAAGTTTACTCACATTCTCAGATTTCTCTATAATCTAAGCTCTGGAGAATGGTTCTTAGTCCTGAGCTCAAGTACTTTGTACAACAAGTCAAAGCACAAAAACATTCTCTCCTTCACACACTCTTTTCTAGCAGCGTTATTCCTACTAAAATGGACAGTAAATCTGAGGCCAGAATCCAAAATCTGCAAATGAAACCCATGTAAAAGTTCACTTTTATCAATAATCTATCTCACACACTTCTACAACTTTCTTACCACATCATCACTATTAAAAACTGGGCATCAGTAAGAGAACTACTAACACTTAGGAGAAAACTGGGAGGTGGGGGAGGAAAAGACAGATAAAAATAATTAAGTGAAACAATGCAATCTTTCTGGAGAAACCATTAAGACAGGGACACATCCAGTATCTTTCACAATTTAAAGTACACATCTCCTTTAACCAGCCATTTGCTGCTAGAGTTTAAATCTTTTGCAGTATAGACATAAATGCAGAGGTTTGTGTACAGGGATGTTTTTGATGCACTGCTTGTAATCGGGAACAGGAAGGGGAAAGGGAGAAGAGGAAGGAGGAAGAAAATACCACAATCCGGTAGCAAGAAACAAAACAAAAAAATGACTCATTAACAAGAACAAATAAATACTGCTACATCCACAAACCAGAATATAATGTATAAAATACATGCAATAAATGTTTGCTAAGTTCTCTGCTTTGTGGAGAAAAAATTAATGATATTAACAACCAAAGAGCTTGACTACTCCTGTTCATTGGGTTTAAGCAAAAACCTGATCAACAGGGAAAGTAGGCCCCCCCCTGGATTGACAAAGTAAATCCAAGAGCTGCACTTGGAGTCAAATTTTCTCATCAGCTTCTTTGGTGACCAACAACCAAGCACACGACAGGACACAATGCAAATATGGCCACTTAGAAATCTATGCTCTCCTGACCTTTCAGAGATAAAACCTGAAATCTCCCAGAGCAAATTCTAACCACTTCTGTAACCAATGACAGGTTAAATACTCACACTCACAGTTAACGAATGCGCCAAAGGTTTCGATTACCTTTCCTGTGCTCTGTAATATAGTTGTCCGTGTCCTCCACACTCTCTCTCTGCTGACAATATCTCGAGTCACATCTACCTCAGCGTCCACAAAACTCCTCTGTTTAAGGGCAGTTATATCATCATCTAAGTCAGTCTTGATGGTCGATCTTTTCTTAGCCATAATTTTGGCTTTGATCGCAGCAATTTTTTCCACTGACATAGCTTCAGACAAAGACCTGAAAACAATTTATTTTTCAAATTTTCACAGCAAGGATCTCTTGAGCACATCAAAATATACTGTTACCTTTATAAACTCACAGTAAAAATACTTTAAGTGGCAATAATTAAGATTTTCTTATCTATAAAGTTACATACTCATATTTCATGATCATGTAAGATTTTATAAAGAGCCCATGTAGAAATATTACTCTACAAGCAAATTAGTAATTTCTTAGAAGTGTCAATGCATCAGAAATCTTCACCTTTTTCATGTCTCCCCTTCCCCCAAATAGAAGAACTCATTAACATGGGTAGCTTTAATTTATATTTTTTCTGAGACTTTTATTTGCTTATGTCCCTCTACTTATGGAAATTATACACACACACACACACACACACACACACACACACCCTTGGAAGGGGTGGTAGTGAAAACTTCATTCTGTAAAGAATTCAAAACTTAGGTTTTCCCTGCAATTTACTTCAAGGTTTCAAACCTGTATGTCATAATGTACACCATATCAATTTTACAGGTGATAGGAGGCTTTTCTGGGCCACATAAACATATACTCCTTTTAATGTCTGGAAGATGAAACCATATTTTGAAGTTTCCTTTTCTTTACTTAATTTTCAAGTAATAGGCAAAACAGTAAACAGGCTTTCAGAACTATAAAAAAAGAGAAACCGCGAGTATACATTTAAGATAACAATCTTAACCTTAGTGTCATTTTCACAATGAGAAAAAGTGCTTGGGTACCTTAACAGTTGGTAAAATTATTACTCTAATCACAAGATGACAATCTTGAGATACGTTTAAACAACATCTGGAAAAAGGACAGGAATTCCTACAGGTTTAAATAAGGTAATATTACACAGTATACTGGTTTATTTGTATTAGGATGAAGGTGGTTTATAACAGCTGCTGAATATGCATCTAGTATTTGACTCATTTTATATGATGCTGTGCAACTTTCCCTCACAATCTAAGGCATACCAGCATACCTTGAGCCAAATTCAGATACTTCTCTAAATTACAATGAAATGTGCATTAAACTTCCTTTCCCCATACATTTACACACACCTAAACTGTCCACTTTCCACTAAAGGAAATCTTACCTAATCTGCTCAGTCTGCACAATGCCTTCCTTGTGGCCCTCAAGGCGAGCGGCCAACCTCTCTTTATCAAGGCGCACACACTCTTCATCCTGGAAACAAGCGCAGCTCAGTGACTATTTTAAAGCTTTAATTTTTAGAATGAAATAACACTGCATGTTTATGAAAACCTTCACCACAGTCAAAATTTCACTTTGGATCTGGACTGTTTTCATTTGCTGCCATAGGTCCTGAATCCATCAGATCAGGTCAGAACACCAGAAGTGAAGCTGAAATAATGGTTTTCAAAGCCTGTTCGTCCAAACATGAGGAGATGCCAACAAAGTGTCCCTTGGGCTACTTGTCTGAATTCAACCTTGGTAGCAGCTTTTTACCTAATCTGCGTATTAGAATTTCAGGTAAAACTTAGTCTGAAAATGTTTGGTTATTTAAAAATAAAACTAAGCCTGGCAGAGCGTGGCTCAGCAGTTTAGCATCAACCTGAGATCCAGGCGATCGGGGTTTGATTCCCGGTCAGGGCGCATGCCCAGGTTGCAGGCTTGATCCCCAGTCGGGGGCATGCCGGGGGCAGCTGATCAGTGACTCTATCATCATTGATGTTGCTATCTCTCTCTCTCTTTTCCTCTCTCTGAAATCAATAAAGATATATTTTTAAAAAATAAAAATAAAACTGAGCCTGGCCGGGTGTGGCGCAGCGGTTGAGCATTGACCTAGGATCCAGGAGATTGCGATTTGATTCCCAGTCAGGGCGGATGCCCAGGTTGCAGGCTTGATCCCCAGTTGGGGGCGTGCAGGAAGCAGCTGATCAGTGACAACTCTCTCATCATTGATTTTTTTCTATCTCTCTCTCTCTCTCTATCCCCCTTCCTCTCTCTGAAATCAATATATATATATATGTTGTTTCCTTTAAAAAAAAAAAAAGTAAAATAAAAATAAAATTAAAACTAAGTAACTCTGATCTAGTTTAGGCTCCACATTCAACAAATGTGACCTGAGTCAGTGTCTATGACGAATGGAACAGAAAATCGTATGAAAAGCATCAATATATGTGAGGTCTAAAAAAATGTTACTATGCTCCAATTCACACACTAATACTCATCTATCATGTAAAACTCTTAAAATAGACATACCGCTGACATGAATGCAGGGATAATACTTCAGGAAATGCAATACATTTTTCCAGAAAAAAGCTCCTAGGATACTATGAGCAAAGAATTCTTACTGCTACAAAATCCCAATTTCGGTAACAATATGAATCACCTTTAAAGTAAAATTCCATTACCTCAATTCGTGGTTTCTTTGCTTCTGCTAAAACTTCATCTGCAGCTCGTTTTACTATAAGAAAAAAAGTGAATAAATGTCTAGTTTTGGAACAGGCTCTTGGAAGTTCAATATAAACACTCGACAAGACATACCTTGCGTAGATCGCTGGAGACCTATTTCTAGAGGGGCACTTCGGTCTATACTGGCCGATGTCGCTGAAGATCAAAAAAGATTTACGTGAGGTCAATAGCTAAACATATATACTAGATATTACAAGTGAGAAGCTCAAAATTTGTTACATTACTTTATATACGGTGATTTCCCTAGGTAAGTAAGTTTTAAAGCAGCTTTGTAAATACATTTTATTTTTATTGATCTTCAAGAAGGGAGAGAGGGAAAAAGAGAAACAGATTGGTTGCCTCCAGAACATGCCTGAACTAGGGAATGAACTCACAACCTGAGTATGTGCCCTGACTGGGAATGGAACCCACAGCCCTCTGGTGTATGGGACAACACTCCAACCAACTGAGCCACACCGGCAGGGCTGTAAATGCATTTTCTTACAGAAGATTAATGTGTACTAGAAAATCTATTCGTAGGACAAACTATTTTTAACAATTTAACTTATAAATTATTGAGAAAATCTGACTAAAATCAACTGGTCGCTCCAATGTCATAATACGTGCACATGAAAGTATAGCTAATCATAAATAAATACACATCCATATATACACACATATGAGAGAAAGGGTTTTAAGTTAGCATTCAGTTTGTAATGCAATTTTTATTCATAATTGGTAAAAAATATATATTTTTAAATTAAACCATGTGATTTTTGAATGGCTGAAAATAATGAAAGGATAAACCACGGATGTGCCTGTCCCATTCATCTAGTCCCTACTACCTCAGGTAACTGCATGTAGAGTTCCTTTCTGTGCAGCACCCAGTACTATGCCTTTGAGACAAGCCCTCGGTAAGTGCCTGCTGAATGCTCAGTGAGGACAGCACAGGAGGCCCACACTCCCAATGACGGTCCTTCCATCACACATGAGGCTGTGCAAAGCAACCGGACTGTTAAAGCTGTGGAGCAGAACACGTGACAAGACACCTAATAAGGACTTCAAGATAACAAACCCCACCTCAGGAAAGGTAAGGCAAACAGTTCTATATCAATTGATTCATACTGTGTAAGATAAGATGCAAATTAACAACTCACTTATTCAGGTAAGCACCTACTATTTACCACTGTTCTAGATGCTGGGTAATTATCAACCGCCTGCCCCCTTAGAGTTTTACCCTCTAGTGGTAAAAACAGACAATATATAAGTAAACAAATAAGTGCATAATCTCTAGTCAACATAAAAGATTTGCTAAAAAATAAATCAGGATGGTACTGTACATAGACGAGGGGTGAGGGAAAGTGGTGTTGTTTACTTTAGAGGAGTCGGGTAAGTTCTCCCTCACAGACCATCTGAGACCAGATCGGAATGAAGTGGTAGAAAGTGAGCCATGCGACAAACCAGAAAACAAGTGAATACAGAGAACAGCCATTGCAAAGGCTCTAAGGGTTACAATAGCTAAAGGAGCCAATAAGACCAGTGTGCTGTGAGCAGAGGACGATTGGCAGAAGGTGAGGCTAGAGACTCAGGCAGAGGTGAGGCCATGCAGGTCAGGGTGGATGTGATGGGAAGCCACAGGATGGCCTCAAGCAGGTGAGTGCACAATCGAGTTACATGCTCTTTCAAAAACAGGTCACAGAAAACAAAGTGTGGGGACCCAGGGGAGGGCCACGCAGTAGTCTGAGAGAAAGCGTGGAACAGGTGGGAGGAGACTGGTAAGGAGCTATCAGACTTTCAAGATGGAATGGATGAGCAACCACATGAGCAGCTGACCATGTACCAAGCTGGGAACTTGTCGAATACACTTGCTGTTTTAGTTCTGTTTCCAGGAGCGAGCAGGCAACAGTACCAAGTGCTGTTGAGAGCTGATGCTGTGGGTAAGAGAGACTGGGGGGTTTGTCCATCCCTAGTCCACGTAGTCCTCACAGTAGGGTTTTAGTGGGACATGAGGACAGAAGCGAGGCTGGAGGGGACTCAGGGAGAAGCAGAGGTTAAAGTAAAGCAGCAGCAGGCATATCCCACAACTCTTGCAAAAAATTCTGCAACAGAAAGGAGCAGACCAATGGAGCAGTAATAGTAGGAACATAGGGTCAAAAAATGTTTCGTTTTTTTAAAATGAGATCTTACTGTCTGTATTCTAAAGTGAATGATAAAGAAGAGAAAACTGATGACACAAGAGGAAAGTGACAATTTTCCAAGGCAGAGCCTGGGAGATGTGAAAGGAGGTGCAGTCCCATCACAAGAAGGGTGCCGGGCCTCTAAGACTGTGTTTGCTTTCACAGGAAAGACAGGTGAGCAGATGGGCACAGGTGCAGGTAGGTCAGTTTTTTAGTAGGAATACAAATTCTCTTCCCACTGCTGCTTATTTCACGGGGGGGGGGGGGACGGACGGACGGACGGACAATGTCTACTTAAGAGGGATAGCAACTTAAAATACTCACATGCTTCACCGTTGAGATATCCAAGTAGATCTTTTCGGTCAGGTCTTCTAACCACAGGAATATTTTCAGTCTGAAATCACAATTTTAAGTTAGATAGCAAATCAATAACAATTATAAGAAACTTGGTAAAGAAAATATCATGTAATATCTGGATTTTACTCCAACATATCTTGACAACATTTATTTAGAATCATATTTCTAGAAAATGATTAGGCTAAAACAAACCTAATAAAAATCTTGATAAAGGTTTGAGCATATTAACTTTTGGTAACTACTGTTTTTTTCTTTAATCACAAGGTTAAGTTTTTTTTACTGGTTTTCAGAGAGGAAGGGAGAGGGACAGGGAGTTGGGGAGGGAGGGAGGGAGCGAGCGAGGGAGCGTGAGGGAGAGAAACATCTATAGGCTGCCTCTAGAGAGGTGATCAAAGTAGATACCTTCTGGTGTGGGGAACGACACTTCAACCAACTGGGCCACATGGCCAGGGAGGCAACTCTACTCTTGAAATTCAATTATGATATTAAAAAGATAGTCCTTAGAAATGAGACAACGACCCAACCCCTCTTTTTAAAATATAAATTTGAGGCTGGTCTGAGTGCAGTGGTGTCTTACAACTAAAATATCAATTTGAGTTTTCTTGGTTTCCTTGGCTTACTCATTTTTATTCACGACGGTTTGTGTATTTGAGGCAAATATTGCTTTAGTCCCACTGCTTGCTCATGTTATGCAATGTTTCCAAAGTGCTTTATTTTTTTCACATACAAACCAAATCTCCTCAAAACTTCATGAACTCTTTCAAATAAACTAACAGCCACGAAAACTAAATTTTCATAATAATAGGTATGTGTTGTTTAGGCATGGGGGGAAATTTGGACAATTATACAGCAAAGTGTTAATGGCTGCTGTTTACTTCCTACATTATAGATTTCCTTTTTATTCTTCAATGTGCATGAACTCTGTATGCAGGGGGCAAAGAGTAAAAAACTAAATCTGAAAAATGTATCTATTCTGGTAAAAAGGATAATTTTCCTTTAACCTCCTATATTAGCAATTTGTAAAGAGGTGAGCAAAACAAATAAAACTGTATATTGTAGGCACCAAGTCACCTTTGAGCCATGAATTCAATAAATCCTATAATTACCACCGTTTCCATATCATTGTTATAAACAAACAACAGGGTACAGGAAGAACTGGTCGCTGCAGGATTATGAAGTTAAATTTCCTTTGTCACTTTATATAAGCAACAATGACATCACAGGAACCCTTAGCGTCTCTGGCTAATGATCTTACACTGAGTACTGATTTAAATTCACTGCGTGCATTCTGCAGAGTCCTGGATTATAGGGATGAACTATGGGTCAGGAAAGCATTTCAGAAATAGTCTGCTCAGACCCTGGCCAAGTAGCTCGGTTGGTAGAGAGTTGTCCTGATATGGCAAAGTTGCAAGTTCGATTCCCTGTCAGGGCACATACAAGCAGCAGCCAATGGGGGGAAAAAAAATGAATGCATAGATAAGCAGAACAAATCGATGTTTCTGTCTCTCCCTTTCTCTCTCTAAAATCAATAAACAAAATCGTCTGCTCAGAAGAGCGGGCAAACAACAGAGGGAGTCAGGAGAATAAAACTGTCGAACCCTAGAATTCTAGAATCCTGCCCTTTTGATCTGTCAAGTATTTAAGAAAAATGAGTTAAATCTTAGGTGTCCAAGGGCCCTAATTACAATTACAGCTACCAGTTATATGCTACAACTCGTCTCAAGAGCATAATTTCTAAATGTAAACTGAGTATATGGATTATCTTTATTACCCAAAATGAATGGATATAGCCAACAAAACATTCTAATTACTGCCTAACTCAGTTTTTAAAGATCTAGTATGAACTAACATAGGTTTACAGAGCGGTGCCACTATTTTACTCCTCTTCCCCCAAATCCCTAGTTTCACTCTCTGTATTATTTTCTCAATACAAATTTGACACTAAATACGTATTTCTTGTTCAGAAAAGTCGTGTTCAAAACACTGAAGTGCAGAAATCAGGCAAAACTGGAAACAAATTAATTTATCAATGAAGTCTGAAGTTTGATTAAAAATTAATTTTAAAAGTTGTCTGTGATTCTTAATTCTTTCTGATGTCAAAAAAGTCTTCTAAAGATTAAACTAGAGTTCAGAATACATGGGTCCTTCCACAGACACATACATTTTTCAAAACATCCTTACAATAACCTTAAAACTTCTGCTGTTGTAAACATCACCCACACTTTACACGTAAAAAATCTACATAAATCACAATATTCTACTTACTGCCCACCAAGAAACTTTCATCCTTTTGATCTGAAACCCATTAGGGGCAGTTAACCATCTAGTATCGATTCAATTAAAAAGTTTAAAAATGAATTCTACTTACGGCTGCCCGTCGGACATAGACAGGATGAGAAAGGTGCACATTATTAAGTAGAAATAAAATAGAATCCAACGTGTAGTACTCTCTGGGTTGGCCTTCCTTTCCAGTCCTGAAATAATTACAGCAAGAGTTTTACTCACAATTCTAACTCAATTCTTTAAGCTTAATTACATGTATTAATTCACCTACACCCACTTAGCTCTCTCCAACAGATTTAACATGGCTAACAAAAATACACACAAAGCATGAAATCTAGTAAGTGGAACTGTCATTAGAGCAAAAGAAAGGCAAAAGTAGACAATGACAAAAAGCAAGAAGGAAGGCACACAATATTTACACCCCAAGGTACTATACCCTTTTTAGAATGTGGCCCAAATTAGGTTCTGGGCTTTGCCAATAGAAGAACCTAATCAGCAGCACTCGGGAAGGGATCCACAGAGAAAAGAACCAAACTGATTAGGGGAACTAGGGCCAGTACCTGTGCTGAACTTACAAGAAACTGATTCTATGTCTCCTAAGCAATATTCTACAGTAAACGCAACAATGAGTTTCAGAGGTATAATTCCAATGACATTCCTCAAATCAAAGCTATGTTTAAAAGCAAAGTGACTTCGACCTGTGATAAAACAATGTTGCCTGGGGGGGCAAGCGCTTTCAAGCTCGTCCGTTCGTACAACACTCTCCTCATCTAGAAATCTCAGAGTATTTTAATTCATCTGAATACATCCAGTATAATCAGCCCCTAGCCTTTATTTACACTTTTCTTCTAAGAGGATATATTTCAAACCACACATCACTGTCAATTATTGTGCTATGAAATTTAATATATGGGTAACAACAGGGGCTTTTTTATTATATAGAAAAGCAAAATAACAGAATACACTGCAATGAGGGTAGGTACCGTTTAATGCTATGAACGTGTACATGTTTACACGTGCACAGAGAGATTAACAGTAAATGAAAATACATTTGTTGGAGTGCTTCACTGCTGTAAAAGTTTGCAGTCTACTACCCTGAACGCTGCTTTTTCACTTCTGGCTTCACTGAGTTGCTGTCAAAACATTTCCTCCCCAGCTCTCATGCTTTCTAAGCATTCAGTTCCCTGGTCCTGAAAGACCCAACCCATCGTTTCACCCTCAGAATTGCTACCCATTCTTTAAAGCGTATCCATTTGCTCATTCATTTATCCAAGAAATATCTGTAGCGTGTCTACAGGCCAACCACATGTCTCTGAAACCTCTCCTAACACCCCAAGATCCTACTGACCGGTTAAATCAACTTCCTTCCAGGCAGGGGAACCAGGGTCCTAAGCATTTCCCTATTTCTGAGACTGAACCACCGTACTACCCAAGTACTCTTTGACCATATTTTAAAGAAAAAATTTAAAAATCAGCTAAAACGTCAAGCAAATGTCATTGCAGATTCTTTTGAAAACAAAAACGCGCGCGCGCGCGCGGGCGCACGAAAAGCAGAACAATGTCACTTCATCAACATCTCATAAGCTAATTAAATCAAAAGCCCTGGGGCACCGAAAAAGCAAAAACTAAAAAAAAAAAAAAAAACAACCTGACCGACTCGCTCCATCACCTCCCCTGGCTTCTCGGCGACTGTTCCCAAAGCCCACGACTCCCGTTCGACCGAACCGCACGAGGGTGCAAAGTTCTGGCCGCGGCTCCAGGAGAGAGACAGACACAGACACAGAGACACAGAGAGAGACACAGAGAGAGAGAGAGAGAGAGAGAGAGAGAGAGAGAGAGGGAGGGAGACGCCCCCTCCTGCCCCTAGATACTTTCTTCCCGGCACCCCACGTGGGCCCACGGCCGCGAAACATTCCTCTTTTAAAAAGCACGTTTCCCGGAATCGCGCACCGCGTCCACTTCCGACTTGGAGCCACCTGTCCCTTCCTCCTACCAACACCCGCAGGGGCACAGCCCGAAGCGGCACAACCTGCAGGGGCACAGTCCAAAGGGGCACAACCTGCAGGGGCACGACCCGCAGGGACACAGCCCGAAGGGGCACAACCTGCAGGGGTACAACCTGCAGGGGCGCAACCCGAAGGGGCACAACCTGCAGGCGCACAACCTGCAGGGGCGCAGCCCGAAGGGGCACAACCTGCAGGCGCACGACCCAAAGGGGCGCAGCCCGAAGGGGCACAACCTGCAGGCGCACGACCCAAAGGGGCGCAGCCCGAAGGGGCACAACCTGCAGGCGCACGACCCAAAGGGGCGCAGCCCGAAGGGGCACAACCTGCAGGCGCACGACCCAAAGGGGCGCAGCCCGAAGGGGCACAACCTGCAGGCGCACGACCCAAAGGGGCGCAGCCCGAAGGGGCACAACCTGCAGGGGCGCAGCCCGCAGGACTCCCCGGGGGCCCACGTCCCGACCCCGGGGCGGGTCCCTCCTCTCCCGAGGGGATGGCGGGAGCACCGGGGCCAGACCGGGCGCCGCGAGGGCAGCAGGACGGCGCGGAGCGAGGGGAGCAGAGTCCGGAACAAAAAGGGGGCCGTCCCGGGGCCCGCGCCGCGCCCGCGCTCCGTGCAGGCAGCTCAGGGGACCGGGCAGGGGCGCGCCGCCCGAGCCCCTCAACTTCAGCTCCCGACGCGGCTCCCCCCGCCCCGAAAAGTGCCGCTTCTGCCCGGGAGGGAACTTCCCCCCACCCCCGGGGCCCCGCCCCACGTACCCCCAGACCACGTAGTTGGTCTTCACGTTCTTGGGCCAGGAGAACTCGCCGAAGATGACTTCGTCCCCCTTCACCACGATCTCCTTCTTCTGGATGTTGTACTGTCGCAGGACGCTGAGCACGTCCGCCATCTTCCGCCCCCTCGCCGCCGCCGCGGGCCCCGCGCGCCGCCAACCCCGCCGCCGCCGCCGCGCCCGCCTCGGGCCGCGCCTGCCGCCGCGCTCGGCCGCTGCTCCGCCTCCGCCGCCTCCGCCTCCTCAGCCGCCGCCGCCGCCGCGAACCAACCGCGGGCGCGCTCGCCGCCGCGCTCGCCGACGCCAGCACAGGGCAGGAGCCGCCCAGGCTGCCGAGGACCCCGCGCTGGGGGCGAGGCCCCGCCGCCGGCTGCCCGCGGAGAACGCCTGACTGCGTGGCCCCGCGCCGCCGCCGGCAGGGGGCGTGCCCGCCGCGCAGGGACCCGCCCCTCCCAGACCCCCGCGGCGCACCGGGCCGACTCCCGGGTCCAACCTCGCCGCGCTGGGGACGCGGCGCCCACGTACGACGCACGGACGCGGCCTCGCCGTCCGTCGGGCGCACGCGCGCGCCTCACTGCCCCAGTCCCGCTCTGCCCCGCCCCCGGCGGGCGACAGGTGCGCGCGCACCTGCTCGGAGGGGCCGCGCTCCCCTCCCCCTCCCCCATCCGGAGCGCGCCGCGGGAGGGCGGCCAAAGGCCCTGGGGTCGCTGCTTGGGCAAAAGATTCGCACGCACTAGGATCACCTTCGCACCTGGAATCTCGCAACAGAACCTTGAAATGCAGCCCTTTGGGGTTGGTGGGGAGAAGCGGGAAGAGGGGTGCAGGATGGAAAGAGTCATCACGTAAGGAACTGAGGGGCAAGATCCTACAATTGCCAGGCCCAGGCCTAGCGAGGGAGTTAAGCCCCTTTGGAAGGGTGAGGTTTTTGGGGGTTTGGGGGGGATTCGCATGGACTGGAAAAGAGCAAGGCCCGCAGAGATGAGCCAGCCACGGGCACTTTTGTTCGCTGCTCTCTGACCTTGGTCAAGTTAGCACCTTATCACAGCAACACTTGGGTATCAGAGAAGATGGAGCTAATGTGAGAATTAGGTGAAGGCGTATAGCGAATCATCATAATGTCCCAAATGTGGGATCCTGCCCCTCAATTCCTTCCATGATGACTTTTTCCATCCTGCGCTCCCCTCTCCCCACTTCTTCCCACCAACCCCAAAGGGCTGCATTTAAAGGTTCTGTTCCAGGATTCCAAACTGGCCGAATTAGAGCACTTTCGGATTCCTTGAATTTTTTTTTTTTTAAATGGATGACTTGATTTTTTCCCCCTCCAAATAAAAGAGAAAATCGGAGGGTATCGGTAAACCAATAATTGCTTAGCTATTTCTTTCCATGAATGTGCATTTTATATTATTTTAACAATTTTGTTTGTTCGTTTGATCCGTCAGTTAATCTTTAGATCTTCCAACAGAGGGAAAAACAACAAAGAGAGAACCTGCTGGCTTTAGACAAATATGAATTACCACTGTAAAAGGCTACTTATATTTTCTATGCAGAGAGAGCATTTAGGTGTAGAAATACCCATTTTAACATGCACACACACACAACGGAGTGTTATTATGGCTCATTTAAAGAATAACTTGGGCCCTCGACAATGTTATCTAGACATACAATTAAAAAGCCCGCCCTTGTCAGCCTCCAAAGTATGGACATGAAGGAGGGGGGTGTCCCCTACCTTAAATTTAGTTTTTAAAAAATTCTCTTTCCCGTACACAAACAAGACAATTTCCACATGAGGGTTTCTTTAAATTTTGTTCTAAAATACCTCCTAAATGAGCAAC
Source organism: Miniopterus schreibersii (assembly GCF_964146895.1). Taxonomy (NCBI): domain Eukaryota; kingdom Metazoa; phylum Chordata; class Mammalia; order Chiroptera; family Miniopteridae; genus Miniopterus; species Miniopterus schreibersii. The sequence continues at coordinate 2,506,922 of NC_138123.1, forward strand.
CTTGCTCTTGTCAAAAACAAAGTGGCTAGTGTAGTTCTAAACTGTCCCTGGTACAATTGTGCCAGTTAGAGAGATGAGTGTACAAGTTAACATAGTGTAAAAAACGTGAGGGAAGCGGGCTTGTGGCATGGAAGTGGCAGTTTTCCATTGGGAAGACCCTCCGAGAACTGTAGCACCCCCTAAAGATGGTGCTTGTGAAACCTCCTGTCTCTGGAAGTTGGCCAAAGGCTAATCGTCCTCAAACGTGGGTGGGGCAAATCTCCCGCTTTTAAGCAGATGAAATTAAACAGAGCAGGGACACAAAAACAAGACTAAGGAGGAGGTCTTTATATAATTTTAAAATGGAGACTGGAGGCAAAGCTGGTTCCAAGGAGGCCTCCGGGGCCAGCTCAAGGATACACACTTACAGGGCATTTGCCTGACCTTTTCTGAGCGACTTTTCTTTTAACGGACAATCTAAGAAGCAAACAGGCGACAGGAGAAAAATGTCAGAAAGCCAAAAAACAACTTCACGAAGGAACACTTCCCAAAGGACCCCAGGAGACTTTTTGCCTAGGAAAGAAAATAAAATAATAGCTAATGTGAAGAACTTCAACAAAATGTCAGAGCTCAATTAAGTATAAATTTACCCCCCCAACCCCACCCCAGGTATGACGACGGCCTTAACCAGAAGGAGACTCAAGAGGTTTCAGGTGTACAAACTAGAGAGTCGAGGGTCCCAGTTGCTGGCAGCGAGGGTCTCTGCTGAATCTTGATGAAAGCTTCATTTCTGTCAACGACCTTCAAAACAAGGATCACCTGGAACACACTGTGGAGCAAGGCCTACCCATCATTACGTCACGAAGAGTTAGAGCCAGTGGAGTAGACTATCACTGCAGCCTTTTGTTTTTTCCCAAATGCCACTGACATCTCTCAATCTTCAGTCTGAACCAGATAATGTTAATTATGAACATGAATTTACTTGTACTCACTATGGGCCTCTATTAAATTTTACCAGACACATGCTTCCATTCCTCTGAATCAAGAGTTGAAACTTTCTATACTATTAAGTGAATTTCTAGTCTCAAATATGATTACATTCACCAGTGAAGTTGAAAACATTCATTCTCTTTGAATCCGTAAGAAAAGAAAGTAAGAATAAAAAATTCAAGGTTAGCCTCCTCTTGACAGGAGAAAATGGACCAGGCAAAGCAATGTTGAACTCTCTAGATACAGCGAAAAGACAAAACCCCAGAATGCAAAGGTTAGGAAATATCCATCAGTGGATGCTGTTTGTTCAGCACCAGGTGGCACTGGAGTTACTAATTTTTCTGGTGCAAAGCTTAGAGACTTTCTGAGACCTTTAAAAAAAAATCATTTGCTCTCACTTCAAAAGAAAATAATATTTTCTGCTCTTGTCATCCAAGTCTATTGACCCAGAGACTTAAGGACACACATTTTATGGATATAGAAATGATACAGAAATGAAGGAGTGCTTGCCAAAAAATAAAAGCAAATGCTTCTGTTAGAATACACCAGCTGCCAATTCTTCAGTGAACTGAAGTGGTCAAGTTACCACATTCTTTAACAGGAGTTCCCCTAATCAATGGCATACCTTTTATTTCCTTCATAAATATTTCCAGGGCATTCTTGATTCAGAAATATCAATCCCAATTCTTTGATAAGTTATAAAAAAAATATTTGTTTTTCTTTCCCTTTGTTTTCTGAGCTCAAAGCACTGAAGGATCTTTCAGTTTGACACTAATCATTAGTCCTTCCCATTCTTACCGTGCAGCTGGATATTATAATCTACCTAACAAAGGTCTTTCCTTATTTACTTCATTCTTGAACTAGGAACCTGAACTATATGTCTTCTGAGTATGAGAACTTGAAATAACATCTGACACTTCCATTCATTAGAGCTTTTAACCCCTGGGTTTCTATAAAAAGACATTGATTTTTAGAGAGTGGGGGAAGAAGAGAGAGAGGGAGGGGGAGAGAGAGAGGCAGAGAGAGAGAGAGAGAGAGAGAGAGAGAGAAATATCGATGGGAGGGAGAACACTGACTGGTTGCCGTCGGTATGTGCCCCGACCAGGGATGGAACCTGCAGCCTTGGTATGTGCCCTGCCCAGGAACTGAAACCACAACTTGTTGATATACAGGACTACGCTCCAAACAACTGAGCCACAGCAGCTAGGGCTTATCTGAAGTAATTTCATGGTAGGAGCCCTTTGTAAATACACGTCCAGCCCTGGCTGGGTAGCTCAGTTGGTTAGAGTGTCGTCCCTATAAGCCAAGGTTGTGGGTTCCGTCTCTGGTTAGGGAAGATACAAGAATCAAACAATGAATGTACATATAAGTGGAACAACAAACCCAATGTTTCTCCCTCCCTCCCTCCCTCCCTCTCAAATCAATAAATAAATTGCTTGAAAAAATAAAAATCTGTCCAATGAATTCTGTCCTTCAGCATAGGCCCGCTCTGCTATATTACAAGTAAATTATGACATGATTGTTTTACTTCACAATGGTCCTTATTTTGTTAAGCAATTTGAGGCAAATAAAGTAAAAATTCTACTTCAAAACCGAAAGAACACAACGAATTTCCTAAGTAGCTATCGTTTGACAGAAACCAAGCCCACAACACTATAAGTAACACGCTTAATGTTTAAAGTCAGCTTTGGGTTTAGGCAGCATGGCCTCACGCCTTTCGGGGGTTTGCAGCTTCGCCCCTTATGAGGTCACGCAGCATGGCACAGCGCGCTTGAGAGGAGAGGCTCGTCGGAAGCAGAGGTTCTGACTGTAAGTTGGCGACGTGAACGTTCAACCTCACTGGCTGAGCAGGAGGGTCAGAAAGCGTCTGGATCGTTCTAATAATTGCTCGGAACTTGGGGCACACCGCCTGGCCTGGGACCTTAAGACACGGATTTCAGAGGCTCAGCACCCAGGAACGAAGGCCGCCCAGCGCGTCTTCCGCAGCGATGCCCGGGAGCGGTGGTCCCGGCCTGCGCAGCACAGCCGGCCGGGCGGCACTGGCCTGTGTCCGGGCCGTGGGACGCCCCCTGCGCTCCCTGGGGCTTTACTTTCTAAGGCCACTGTTCTGTTGGCCTCCCGGGGTGGGCGTTCCACACCCGGCTGCTTTCCTCCTGTTAGCCGGGAGTGGGACGCCCAGCACGCCCGTGGGGCGCGACCGCGGCCCGGCTGCCAGGTGACCTAGTTAGGCTCGGACTGCGCCGGCCGCGGGCCGGTCCGACCGGAGGCGGCGACGACGCCGTCACCACCCTTAGGTACCACCCTGGGCGCCCGGGGCAGGCGTTATTCTTCTTCTCTGCCTCGCCAGCATGGTGGCCACACTCCCGGGCACCGTCCCCACGCGCCCGTGAGCCTTTCAGAGCGTCCGCAGCGGTGAAAGGAACAGGCGCGGGGCTTGGACACCACCTGGAGACCAGCAGGTGAGAAGCTGGCGGCGACCGGGCGGCAGGGACTCGCCGGGACTCGGCGCGCTGCGGGGCTGCCAGGTGCGGGCGGCCGGGCGCGAACACCTGCGGGGCCGCCTTCAGCCCCGAGGGGCGGGGCCCAGCGCGGAGCAGGGGTCTCCCGGCGGAGGCGGGGCCGAGCATGCGGGGCGGGGCCTCTGCGGGGGGCGTGGCTGGTTGTGCATGTGGGGGCGGGGCCTGCCGACGGAGGCCCGACCTAGCGTGAGAGGGCGCGGTCGGGATGAGGGGTGGAGCCGAGTGCGCGGGGCGGGGCCTTGAGCGCGGGGGCGTGGCCTAGCGTGCGAGGGCGGGGCCTCCTTGCGGGGGCGTGGCTGGTTGGTTATGTGGAGGCGGGGCCTGCCGACGGAGGCCCGACCAAGCGTGCGAGGGCGTGGCCCTGCGCGCAGGGGCGTGGCCGGGCGTGCGGGGCGGGGCCTTTGCGCGCGGGGGCGGGCCCGAGCGTGCGGGGGCGGGGCCTCGCGCACGGGGTCAGGGCCCTGCGGGCGGAGGCGGGCTGTCCCGGGCCGCGGTTTCCCGAGTCTCTTCCGTTCGCAGCGGCCCCGCGCTCGGACCATGACCTGGCGCCGCGCGGCCCTTGCGGGAACGCGGCTCGCCCGGAGCGGGAGCGGCTCTGCGGGCCGGCTGGGCGGGGCGGCCTCGAGGTAGGGGACGCGGCCGGCCGGCGGGCAGGGCGGGCTCGGCGCGGAGCGGCGCTCCCGGCCTCCCCTCCCCCGCCCCACCCCCACCGCACCCCGAGTCCCATCCAGCTGGGCCCCGAAAGGGCGCGGAGAGCGCGGTGCCCGAGCGGCTGAAGGGCCCTGTGGCTCGGGCGGAGCTCCTGGAGCGGCCCGCGCCCGCCGTGGCTGCCAGGTGGCCCCCAAGATTCCCTGGGACCTGGGGTGTCGCTCTTCCCTCCGCGTGCGCCCTGGTGTCGCCCGGGACGGCCTCAGGCGCCTGGCCCGCGGCTTGCGGCGTGCCTGGGTCCCGGTGTGAAGGTGCGTCCCGCGCTGGGACTTGCGAACGCTGCGGGCGCCGGCGGCGGCGCTGCCCGCGGGGGCCTCGCCTCGGAGGACCGGCTGGGACGGCCCCGCGGAGGCCGCCCCGGGGACACGGGGACACCGGGGCCTTGCCTTCCCTGCGCTGCCCCGCTGCCCCTGCTGGCTGGCACCCGGCTGGCCTGGGAGACCCCCTCCAGGTGGCGCATCCGTGCAGCCCGGGGTCCCCCCCCTTAGCGTTCACCCCTTTGCAGGACCCGAGGCGGCGTCAGCTTTCTCCGCTGAGCTGGGAGGTGCTGAGCGCGCTGCCGCTAAGCGACCGCCTGGTCGCCGGGCCCCCGAGGTGTGTTTCCCACCCTGGGGGTCCCCAGGGCAGGGAGCATTTTGCCTGCTCGGCGCCTAGCTGGGTGCTACGCTTACTGGGCACCGCTCCCCGTAGGCCCCTTTCCTTAGCAGGGGCTACCTTTGCCAGCCCCCCTGGGATTAAGGGGAAAGGTGCCTTCCGGAAGCTTTCCCTCCCCGTCGGCAGGGGCGGGAGCGGGACTCCGGGGCGCACCTGGCACCTGCTCCCGCTGCCCAGGCGGCCTTCTCCGGGCAGGTCCTCCTGCCACCCGGCTGCTACCCGCCCGTGGCAGCAGATGGTTTAGGGAAGCCGGGTAAATGCTGATGAACCTCCTTTCTTTCCCACGTTAGGCTCCAGGAACTCTGCCTGTTTTGTTTTTTTCCCCCCTAAAAATGCACCCTCTTTGCTAAGTTGGCTGCAGTCTCCCTAACCCCTAACTAAGCTCCTTCTCCGCGAACCCCTCTCTGAGATAAGCACACAGGCCCTTTTGGTTTTAGTAAACAAACTGGTGTTCTGTATTGATAATAAAACTGTTTTTTCCGCGCGCCCCCCCTCCCCCCCATTTCACAAATTTGGATAGATACCTGCACGTTTGATTTTCTTCCGGGGCATCTCCTCTGCTATGTTACCTTTGCTGTGTAATACACCGCTGCCTTTCACAATTCCCTGCAGGATGGGGAACAGCACATCCTCAACTTTGGGGGAGCCAGTGACCACGCCGGTAAATCAGATCCAAGTGAGTGACGTGGGCATCTGGGGGGGAAAAACTGTCCTGTGTGGAAAAAAGAATCATGTCTCACTCATTGAATATGTTTTTTTGGTATCCTGACGCAACGTTCAGCAAAGGAATTGCTAGGTTAATGCGTATACTTTAAAACGGGCTATCAGAATAATCCATGGGACAGAAAAGTTCTAGGTGATGTTGGTGTCAAAATGGATGAGACCTATTCTCAGCGCAGTCTTCACTCCCCGTAGCTGGGTCTGAGGGTAATGGGTTGAGCCCTGTGTGCGGCACACTGAAGTGTCTGCTGTGTACACACTGGCCACTGTTATTACTTGGTCCCAGCACTTTCCACCTGTCACACCCTTTTTTTCCCCTAACCCCTTTTGTTCCTTTGAAATGCATAATATTACCCTCGAGCTACGATGGGAAAATAGGGGGTGGAGACTTAGTTTGAGCCCTGAATCAATCCTGAGATTCCCCAAAATTCACACCCTTTCCAAAAGGTAATGTCTCACATTAAAATGATGTTTCTTTGGCTTCAGGAAACCATTTCTGATCATTGTGTGGTGATTTTCTCAAAGACATCTTGCTCCTACTGTACCATGGCCAAGAAGCTTTTCCATGATATGAACGTCAACTACAAGGCGGTGGAACTGGACACGCTTGAGTACGGGAGCCAGTTTCAGGACGCGCTTTGCAAGATGACTGGCGAGAGAACAGTGAGTCCGCCCTCGGTGGGGCTTCCTCCCCTCCCCTCCCGTCCCAAGTAGGTGGTGGCCTGAGGGGGTCACCTCATGTTAGGAAACCAGACCCAGACACTCTCTGAGTCTCTTGCATAGATAAAGAAATGGCAGATCCGGGAGCCAGGTTTATAGAATAGGAAAGAGCAGGGTTGGTTCACTTTATTTTTATTCTTGTCCTGTGACTGTGTGTGTTTGACTGGACCACGGGACATGGGGTTGTCCTCAGTGCTTGTCTGTGGATCTTTAAGGTCCTCCTGCACTCCCTCCCTTCACATGGGCAATACAGACCAAGGGGTCAGTCTTCAGCGACTATTCCAATAGGAGTGACCATGTTCTTAGATTCTGGAAACTCATGGGTTTGTCCGTAATATGCATCCTCAGAAAAATATACAACATGCTCATGGAAGAAATGTGTAGTATAGTCTTCCTCTTTGGTAAACAACTATAAGGAACTTAAACATTATTAAAAATTAGAGACTGCATTATTATTTCACCTTCTATATGCCACAGTGATTAGGAGGAAGGGCTCGGAGGGTCAGATGGTCCTGCGTTTAAATCCCAGCTCTGTCACTTACTGATTGTGATGTTGGGCAAGTACCTGTGCCTCGTTTCCCTCCAACCAAGGCTAAAAACTGTACCTCACTCGGGGTGGAAAGACTTAAATAGGTAATAAGGGAGAGCCTGGCCGAAAACAGTACCCAGGCTGTGAGCATCTGTTGTTACTGTGCAGTGGTCTATTACTGCTGACACTGGGGTCACTCACGGTCTTTTGTTTACCCAACAGGTGCCGAGAATATTTGTCAATGGAACTTTTATTGGAGGTGCCACCGACACCTATAGGCTTCACCAAGAAGGGAAGTTGCTTCCGCTGGTTCATCAGTGTTATTTAAGAAAAAGTAACAAGCATTTTAGTGATCATGTTTGAGGGTGTCTGAATATGTGAGTAATCCTCGTGAAAAAGTTGCTAAAATAATGAACAATAAATGGCTGTGGCAACGTCATCTTGCTGAATGCCAATTTTTGAGCAAAAGAGATGATATTTAAAATGGGAGGAATGGAGCCTGGAGCCCTGGATGGTATTTAAGCTCTGCTTCCCCTATATGTGCACATCAGTCGTTTCATTTGTGAACAGGCGCGGGGACGGTCGGCAGTGACTAACAGGCCATAACCTTGTACTGTAGTGCCTGCAGGCCTTCCTGCCCCGCTCACCTTTTCACGCAAAAGCTGCACTTTCCCGCTTCTCGGGGTGTGTGCCACCCACCAGCATCCCTGCTTCTTGCTCGTGGGGATACTAGGGGCTGACTGAGGGTGAGATGCCCACAGGCCACCTGCCCAGGGATGCGGCCAGGGCAGGTGGGCCTGGGAGCAGCAGCTGGACACCGGGCCCTGGGTGCTTGGGCTCGCTCTGATTTTCCACTCATTCTTCTGGGCAGGGGACTGGGACTGCAGATGGGGCTGGGTGGGGGGTGCTGTGGCTCATTGTCAAGATGACTTTGTGGGCGACTTCCCTTACTTCTCCCCAGGTCCTTGCGCGGCTGCTGTAAATTACCGTAAACGGGATGGTTTAGACAAGAAACGTTTCTTTCTCACATTTCTGGAGGCCAGGAAGTCCCAGGTCAAGGTGCCAGCTAATTCCTGCTTTGCAGGTGGCCGTGGTCTGTCCCCTCACCGGGCAGAGGGGATAAAGGAAGCTCTCACATCTCACAGGCTCCGGTCCATCACTAGGGTTAGGGCCTAATTCCCTCCCGAGGCCTTACCCTCAGAGACCATAAGTTGGGGGTGAGGGTTAATGTAAAATTTAGGGAGACACATACAGTCCATAACACCTTACCTTACAGCTTGATAAAAGTAGTGTCTAAGAAAAAACTAGGAGTGCTTCAGCAGCCTGCTTATTTTTTCAGAACCCTGGGCTAGAAAGAAGAGAATGGCCAGTTTAAGAAAAGTGTTATCTTTTTTTTAAAAGTCCTCTTTTGTTTTTAAGACTTGAAAGATAAACTGTTTACTGGAGCCCATTAATATTAAAAAAAAGAAAGGCCATTTGTTTTTCGCTAAATAATTTACACTTAAATGGCCAAATATCTATTTGCATAGTTGACTTTTGTGTTAATTTTTCCCAAAGGGAACTTTAGATATTTTCACACACAAAAACTGTTTTAAATGTCTTAAGAATGTACGTTTTGATTAAACCCAGTAGTTTTGATCCTATAATTGAAATCCACTGGGAAAGAATCCCCACCAAGTATATCTTAAATAGTTATATACAATAGTATATAAAGGGGCACTGTAAGACCAATATTTATCAAAACCTTTTCATCTTACTCAAACATAACAGATCACTAAGAGCCTTCGATTTTGTAAGGTGTATTATAACCTTAACATTCTTGCTGCTTTATAGAAATAGACAGTCATTTGAAGTGCACAGACTTTATTTGGTAGTTCTGTCAACTTCTACAATAATACAATTGACCAGCAACAGCTCGAAGAGTGCCCACCTGCATTCCATGTCTAAAATAATTTTTCCAGTATGGTATTTTGCAAGGACAGAAAGTCAAGATTTCACAGTATGGGTGAAACCTGTTTTATCATGAAATAAATTTAATACATTAGTATTTCTTCCATTTCCTGTAGGAAAACAGCTAAATTACATTGTTAGGTATTTTATTTACACTGGAGAGTCGGACGACTCAACAAAGCATCAGTGAGTTTCTCAACAGACCTAGGACCACCCCCACCCTGGGCCCTTCAGGGTCCTGCCCTTTAAAATGACACTTGTTATGAATCAAAATTACATACTTTTAAGCACCAGCTTGACAATTTGAAGTTTTCTTTCAGTTTTATAAGACTCCTGCTTTGAAAGGCAAAGTGAATATAAAGTTATGCCTGTAATGAAATAAATCACTGGCCTGGATGCTTTTTATTTCAACAGTCGCAATGTTTTATGACTACATTCACTCCTTTGAATGAAATTTGCTTATAGGCTTGAAACAAAGTATTTTTGTCTTGAAAAACTCCCTTAAAAAATGAACCATTTTTAGAACAGTAAAATTGTATTTTTCATTGTGTTTAAATATGCAACTTGGTCCGTAGAGATGTTACATAAAGTCCAGCTTCTTGGATAATTTGTTATACAAAACAATAAAAAACCCTCAAACTACCACAAAATAGTATTGATGTTAGGTCACATTTTATGTTACACTGCAGTGTCCCAGATTATCCTGTTAATGGTACTTCAACTACTAGAGTCAGGTTTTAAAACTTAATAAATTCCCATTCGTTAAATAGGAGTGAAAGCTCCATCAGACACTTGGAGTTCTGTACTTCAGAAGCACTCACACGATTAAGGCATCACTTAATGAGCAGACTCTGGGAAGAACTCCTATGCTGTGCTGGAGAGCTAGTCCGTCATGTTGTAAGGCAGCCAAATGGATTGTGTTTTTCACTTTAAGGCTCTTGCCTACTCGAATTTTATTCTATGCAGGCATTAGTCTGTGTAATTTAAATATTCCTCCAGTGGTCAGTCATGGAAATCAAAGCCTTTCTATAAAGCTAAAGCACATTTAGAACGAGGCAATGCCTCTCCTCCAACCAATTAAAAAATGCTTTCATGTATCTCATCCCTTTGGACGATGTTTTCCTCATAAGAAGCTGGCAAGGATGGAAATAAAACTCAAATGCACTTTAGAAGTTGTCTGGTCACACTGTACCAAATAGTCTGTATTTAGAATAGTGGAAAACATTTTTTCTTGGCTATTTATCAAATGTATAACATTTAAAATTTAACTTGGCTGGTATGGATTCTAAACAGTTTACATTGCAAATGAAGCCTAACAAGTAATTTAAACAGAAGTTCCCATTCAGTGTTTGTACTGATACAATATCCACCAGTTGTGTGGCGATGGTATATAAAATACCAAGCCTTTAGCCTGTCACTACCCTTAGTAACCCAAGTGTTCATTAAGTGAAACCAGCAGCAGCATAACTGGCTTATTTTTTGTGTGCAAGCCGATTCTGAGAACTTCTAAAAGAACTAGAAGTACTGAAATGTATTTTTAAGTTAAATATTACCATGTACTCGTAATGTTAATATGATGCACGGTGGTGCTGAAGAGAAGCAGAGGGAAAATCGCTTTAAGTTCAGAAACAGCTTTCGTGTTTTCATTGTATTTACAAAATTCATTCTCACTGAAAATTATCACAATTTTAGTAACAATTTTGTAATGTAACTACTCTAGTTTATGCTTCTTTCTACCAATTTCCAATATAATTTGGTATTTTCAGTGTTTAGGGAAATGTGCCATTTATTACAATTTTATTCAAACAGTATGCTTAATTAACTCAATTAGTTTTCGGACTTGGAATGTATTTCTTCTTTCTCTTGACCAGAGAATAGTGACTTCTTAGTCAATACTCACCCTCACTGTGAAAATTTTTCTTCTACATTTCCCCACTCAGGAGCGTTTTTAAAAAGTATCGAGCCTATTAAGCTATTTCCCTAGAATATTGTATCTTTCAAAATACATATCCTATTAAGTTCTAATTTGTATTGTATGCCCTCCTAAACTTTTATACAGACATTATTGATTTTCCTAAGATCTAAGCATCAGATGTTACTTTGTAAAAATAGCAAAACTGAATGACATACGTTAAACTGGGCTCTAGAGTCAGTTAGATAAATGGAGTTTCCAGAGGGGTGACACTGAATTCCACTCGCTAGCATCTGCCTCAACAATATACCTATAAAAGTTACTAAATAAAATATGAATGTTAATTAATGGAATTTCCAAGAAATGTCACCTAACAAGGGTAGGATTTCATAAGTTTTTGTTTTACTAATCACTATTACGTCCTGAAAATATTTACATATTTTCTAGGAATAAAGTTTATTAATTTTTCTTAGTTTTTAAAAGTGACATTTCCCTAAATACTCATGTAGAAGTAACCCAAAAGTAGCTTAGAGAATAAAACTTCTTTATCACTCAAGTACATTTTATTCAGTGAGGTAAGTTTCAGAACCATATTATATAGCAACGTGGGTTACTTAAACATTGTGCATGAGGATTACTATGAACTACAAAACTATACGCTCACAACTTGTTTTTCTACTCCTATGGCAACCATGTATATACATTATTTTCTAATACCTAAAAGTTAAAAGTCTTGAATAATTCCATTTTCAACCCTACTCTTGTGAGTCAGTGTTTTCCCATTTCGTGGGGATATGAAAAGGAAATTTCTAGATCTAATGCTCCAAAGCCACCCTTTCTCAGACCCTGGCTCCCTAACCTAAACTTAAAAAAAATCACCTTTTTATATTTCTACGGTTTTTTCCAGCTCTAAAATTCCAGGATTTGAAAATAAAGTTATGGTCTGTGGTGGCTCCTTTTAGTGTGCCCCCCCCTTCTATGTTAAATGGCACCCTAATCCATTTAATTCAGCTTACCTACATACTTCAAAGAGGTCACATCTGATCCTACTTCTCTGACGGGTTTAATGTCGACTCATGAATATACCTGTCTGAAAACACTGTAGGATAGTATACATAACTGAAGAAAACACACTTTCATACTGTATTTCATTTCAATTAGGAGTAAAGTTACATCATATTATGACTTTTAAGTTGAGAAGATCTCGACTTTACTTAAAGAATTCCAGAACTATAACATAATTGTTAGGTTCTTTAAACTTCAAATTTAATCAACATAAAAGTGAAGATGTTAAGTCCAAAGTTTGCCAGGGGATTAAAGACAAAATGACATTAGAAGCAATGTTACTTTTTGGGTGTGGGGGGGGTGCTACTAGTTTTGCTGACTAAAAAATCTAAGATAAATCACAACATATCTACATTGCTATGAGTTGCGTCAAAGTCTACATCCCAGCGCTATTATTACTATGTCAAATAAGTGTAAAAGGAACATTTTCTTGTCACTCCCAGAGCCCAAATTTCCCATGAAACAGAAGACATTATTTACATAAACTCTTCCGCCACTGAAGCCACCCTAACCCCCGAAACGGAAAACCTCTAAACCCCAAGCATGAGAAAGGCTACAATTTACAGTTTCTAGTCTGCCTTTTTACATAAGCGGTGAGATTTATAAAAACCCCCATAAAGCCTCCATTACTATTTAGAGAATGCATAAAAGTTGAAGTTTTATGTTGAAGGTGTCGGTAACCATGACGTAAGAGACATTACTGGCACTGAAACAGGTTAAACCTCTCCACAAAGGGGTATTATTTGCTCAAAAAAATAATGCACTTTAGCGTAATGAAAGGAAGTTTAATATACACAAACAAAATAGAAAAAAATACTCTTACAGACTAGTTAGTGGTACATGCTACTCAGAAGTTGCCTTTCAGACCTGAAAGACCTAGCCAGCCTGCTTTACCGTATTTTACTTTCACTCTATCAAAAAAGAACGTTTTGTCGCAATGAAACAAAGAAATAGGCCACTGACGTGTTTACAACTGGAAACACCTAGGACCCATGTACAGTTGGCTAAAACAGTTAAAAGTAATTAGAATATTGACTTTACGCTAGTCAGATTGTAGTTGAGATTCTGTCATACTTTCAGATTCTAGTGGGGGAGGCAGATGCTTGAGACACTTTAGGTGGTTTTCATTTAAGGGCATGGAAAAAAGAAAGAGGAAACTGTCAGGCCCTCAACTCCCAGCAATAAAATTCACCGAAACAGACTTTCTCAGGTGACAAAACTTTATAGTCCCCTCCCAGGGGTTTCCTTTCTATGTTGTTTCCGGTTAATGGCAATAATTCCACAAGTGTAAATAAAACATAAGAGACAAAACATCTTTTTTACTGAGTAAGAAAGCTGCTATTTATGTGATCTTAGAAAACTCTTCACGAGATTTGTAAAACTCACAATTTAATCAACTGCCTTGGTTTTCGCTTTGCCACCTAGCTATAAACGTTGACAGCTGAGTTTTATAGGCCATCACAGTTACGTGGTCCAGTGCATTTCAGAATAGATGGACATTATCAACGCTGTCCTTTCCCAATAAAAACATTTAAGAAAACTTGAAGCACTTCTCCAACAAGTGACATGATATGGAACTACTTACAAATTTGGCTCTTCTTTTAAATAACAATGTGATTATTTAGCAAAGCAAACCTGTAACTACTTTACAGTCTATGGATAGGAGGTTCTCTATCAGAGGGAGCTACAGTGTATTCCGAAGCTGCTTCCCAGGAGCTAGTTTAGTGGACAAAGAACTTTGGGCTTATTTTCCCTTCCTTTTTTTTTTTTTTTGGTAAGGTAAACTTTCCATTATACACACACTATGCCATCATCTTATCACCATTCGTTCACTGGATTAAGATTAGCTGGGAAGTAGCTACTGTTTTCAGTGAGATCACTAATGGCAATGGATTGCCTGAGTCGTGCTGGTGCTTATGATTGGTTAGATCACATCCAATGTGAAATTTCGAATTACATCCAGAGCTCCAGTGTCAAAGCCACACACATCCAACATGCCTCTGTCATCTGGGTCTGCAATGGTGAAGCCACTCGATGTCATTCCACAGACAATCAATTTAGCTGGGACGCTCATTTTCTGTACGAAAAGATAAAAATACATTAGAGAAAGCAAAAGCAAATAACTTCAAATATTGAAACACTTTGAATTTTATCACAACTTTTCATTACAAAGTTCTTTTTTTCTTTCTCTACATAAAATATGTCAATCTTTCAGAGCTAGACTGTGGTCTTCAGAAGACTACAAAATAAAATTTTGTAAACAACCTGCCTGAAATTCCTGCTTCTCTGATCTGTATTACTTGCTCTGTGGGCCACAGAATACATTCCTGAGCAGCCTAGGGACTCTGTACTTATCAAACCTGTCATGATGTTCAGGGGCATTAGATATTTTTACCAACATATCAAACAAGGGCAGTTTAGTGTGGGGGTGGAATAAATATAGGAAGATATTCCCCCAAGATTAACTTTGCTACACATAATATACGCGTCACATGTAAGAACCTGTTCTCTATGGCAGTGACTTGTCAAAACAGCTGTTTTTGAGAAACACCCATGTAACTTAAACTGTAGCTTACAGCTTTGCTTTAATTTTATGTAGCCCTTTAACAAAACTCACAAATGAAACTTTTAATTTTCCAAGGAACACACTGAATCATTAAAAAATTTACAGTTAAGGTAAAATAAATGGTCTGATTATTGTAAAAAAATACCACTTATAAATTGGAACTGGTGGAAATATATGTGTAGCCCATATGTTCTTATTTCAAGTACTGCTGAGTTCATTACTGGTGCTGTACACCTTCAGTATCTTCTTTTTGGGAAAACATAGTGAATGTTTGAGGTCTGAGTCTAATTTGGAGCAAGAGAGAGTATCAATTTGCTTTACCTTTCGATACTGCCTCAGAGCAATGGCAGGGTGGACACCGCCAGCAAATGTCTCGTTGTCTGTGAACACAATGAAGACATCAGCAGCGGTGTTTGTCTTCTGAGCCCAGATCATCGGAAGAGAGCAATCAGTTCCACCTGCTGGGATCTAACTCAGAACAAAAAAGAATCAGACTAAAAGACAGTTTCCATAATGATACATCTGAAATAATAAAATAGTTTAAAGTACTATTTTTTATATTATCATTGTGTTTAGAGCCAATCCTTAGGCCTTCCCAAAGCCTGTAGAGATATTTTATTTTACGCTCATGAGAAAATTGAGATAAAACAACTTGTTCTCAGAGATTTATTAATGTCAGGCATGACATAAATAACACAATTTTTACACAATATACATTAAATAGACTTAATAAAATAGTTTTTTACCTGATTCATAGCCATTAAAACCTGTTGTAAAGTCATATCTCTAGTTACTGGACATCGTACCATTTCATCAGAAAACGCAACTATGTGAGAATCTTTTTCTGTTCGTGCGACAACCTGAAAATTCAATGGTAGTAATTTTCAGCAGATTTGGGAGAAATAAATATAGTACCTGAAGTCCACTAAACTTCATCTTTAAAAGAAACACACTGTGATACCTATTTTACTTCTAAACTTAGTGTTTTGGAACCACACAGCAGCAGCAGGATAGTTTTCCAAGTACTTTCACAAACGCTTACAAAAAAGCTGCTTTTCACAACAATCCTGTGAAGCAATTAGTGTGTTTTCTTCTCATTTCATTAAATAGGAATAAAGCCAGAGGAGAACTTAAGCAGTTCGTCTACGAGGCACTTCACAGCTGCCCAGGACAGGCAGGCTGAAACTAGTCTCCTGACTACTGCTGTCGTTCCTGACCTTTGAATTTCCATGTTCATCAGTAATTTCTCTAAACATTGTCTATGTCCTCAAAGCATTTGACTTTTAGTTGTAAAATTAAAATTTCTATCGAATGTTCTTTAGATGTGCTTTTTCAATACACCTATAACACAGTCTATACCTAAGCATAAAGTATATGTAATTATACGTACTCTTGAGTACATATACATATAATTTACTTAAAACTTTGCTTACTTTTAATTATTTTTGATATGGAACAATACTTAATAGGCCAAATTTACAAAAACAAGTGGAAACCTAATTCCTGATCCCATCTAAGTCTATAGTTTTGCCCACAGTAAACATTTCCTTAGGGTGGCAGAGGTAAACTGCCTCAGGTGCTCTCACCATGCACATTGCTGCGGCGACTGTGCTGGCATTGAGGACACTGCCCAAAACTCGTTGGTCCATAGAAGCACTGACATCCACAGCCAGCACAAAACGCTTTCGGGTTGGCTCAACTGTCTAAAGAGAAAACAATCATTAAAATCAATCACAGAAATTTTTAGTACATTAAGTTTCTAACAAATCATACTAACTTATCCCCTTCATTTGAAAAATTCTCTCAGATAAAAGGCCTCATTTTTGATTTACCAATTGAAAATTAATTAAAAACGCTTAGCTTTGATTTAACTATGTACGGTGCCAGGTGGATACTTGAAATATTGGGAGGCACACTTTGTAAAGTATATAATTTTCTAACCACTATGCTGTACATCTGGAATTAACAAAAACTAATATTGAATTAAAAAAAAAAAATTGAATGTAAAACTATAATTGAAATATTAATTAAAAAATGCTTAGCTTCTACTAGAAGTAAAACTAAGGAAATAAGATAGCCTATTTAATTTTATTTAAAGTTACCATCTCTCTGTTTTTAACAAGTTTTCCTCATGAAGTAAACTAGGTATTTCTATCAAGAAACCTTTATTGAGCCCTGGCTGGTGTGGCTCAGTGCTAGAGCGTCGGCCCAAGGAGTGAAAGGTCACGGGCTCAATTCCCAGTCAAGGGCATGTACCTCAGTTGCAGGCTTAATCCCCAGCCCCAGTTAAACTATTAATATCTTTAAAATGTGTTTTTACACAAGATACCAAGTCCTACCCTAATTGGGTCATTTGTTTAATACAAAATCAAACCATCACCTTAAATGTTTTGTAAAAAGCGGCATCCAAAGCTTTCAAAATTTCCTCATCAGGACGCCACTTCAGCTTTCCTCGGAGCCCGTGACCTGCTCTGTAAGTCTCTAACGCGATCAAAACATGGAACGGGTGTATGCGAGCCTAGAAACAAGACAGAGTAAGCTTACAATTCAAATGGAAACTGCGATGTGCCTCTGATAACGTATTTCACAGAGCAAAGAGGAAAGTGATGGCACGTAAATTTTAGATTCAGAGTCAAAATGCAACTTGGTCTGACAAGTCTCAAGGTCCCTGAAATACATGACGACGGCATTTCCAAAATCTAGGAGCCAGCCTTTTCAACTAGCAGTAGCTAACAAAGGGATGCTTACCTTTTTTAACAGTTTGTCATTCCGTAGTTTTTCACACACCAAAGACACTTCTGAATTTCCTGGTTCAAGCACTGAGTTGGCTGTCATCTTCCCCAGGTTCCTTAGCAATGCGGCCAGAGGCATTTCCCGTAGCAAAGCCTTCCACACCTATGGCCACAACATGGGCAGAAACAGGAAGGCGTGGATCAGTGTAACACACTTGGGCCAACAGTAACATTAACAACATATCCTCTAAGGCTTTCTGTGGGGGTTCAGAGCACCTTCTAAATAAAAATTTGTGCATACTGGCCAAAGGTTTACCAAATAGACTAACTTGTTCTTAACACATTCTGAATGCAACACCGGGGCATCGCGCTAGGTGTTTTTCTTACAAAGAATTAATGAGTACAGGGACCCATAGTTTATCTTTTTAATACATACCATAAATCACTGTTTACCCACATGCTGTAACATATTACACTTTACTTACCTCTCTAGACTTTAAGTGATTTGTCAGAAGCTGTTCCCTAACCAACCTGTGCTCTTCTATCAGGTGAGTCACTTCCAGCTCATCCTTTGTGCGCTTCACCTTTTCCACAGCCTCCAGGTACTTTAACAACTTTTCTGTCTCCGCAGAAAGTGCTTTTTCCTTATACAATTCCTGGACCTCTTTCCAGCCCTTTGTAATATATTTGGTGACAATAGTGAGTCCTTTAACAAAATAAAGAATTGAAAAGGCAGGTAGGGTTAGTAAGTAAAAGACAGCACGTGTTTCTGTGAAAGCATCAGGTGAAAGGCATAAAAAAGTAGATACCCAGGAGCAAACTGCTTGAATCACGATGCTGTTTTCCGTGATGTCACACACATTTAAAGAGTCAATTAATCTAGCTTATTCCATAGTTGCTATAATATGAAACTTTGGAGGATAAAACTCCTGTTTTCATTTCATTATAGAGCTGTATTTCTGGAAACACCAGCATTAGAAACTTCGGCAGACAGGCCTAGACTTAGGTCCATAACCTCAGAACACTTCTCAAATGTACTGATCTATCTCAATTAATTTCACACTCAATTGTCCCTTTTAGCTGATGATTATGGGTGTATGAATAGTACAGATAAGTGGAATTGGCAGGCAGGTAGGTACTTTATAATTTTTTAATAGCTGAGAAAGTATTAGAGGCCAAATACTAAAATAAGGAATAATGTTCCCTACTACAAAGTAATGGGCAGAACTGAAAGCTGCACCCATCTGAGTGGCTGTCTTCAACTTTCACTTCTGGTGTAAAAAAATGTCAAATTTTGGGGCATGTCCATTTTTGTGGAAGTTTGCATTTTAAATTATTCTTGACCAAAAGTTTTTATTTCCTTCTAAGGACTAAGTAATTATTGTAGATCCAACTAACTTCTCAAAAGTCTCTTCGCATCGACATAGAAAAGTTGGCCCAAGTTACGTCCCCTGGCTGACTGCTTGGAGACTATCTCGAACTGTTAAGTTCAGAGGACTGTGTCAGGTAGCCTTAGGGTTCCATGGAATGTATGTCCTAAGAAGGCAGGGAGGGGAAAAAATGAGAAGGGGCCACAGAGCTGGGCTGCCACCTACTGGCTAGGAGCTGTTTGGATCACTACAACTTAAACACATCCAGGCTTCTTTTCATAGACCATAACCACTTGGATGAGCATTCCAGTTAGCATGGTGACATTTTAAGCTGTAAATCTGTTATTTGATCCTTGGTTATTAATGTCTGGATTGCCTATGGTAGGTGTTTAATTCCAGCTGGCATTAAACGTATTTGAATTGTTTCGAGAATGGAAGGATCTTTCTAGAAAATATTACACAACTGTGTTATCAAATACATTTGTTATTTATTGGATATCTGTGCACCCGCCCAAGATGTTATGCTTACCTTCGCTGGAGGGTTTGAGATGTGACAATCTTAACAGATCTTTGTGAGACCAGCCATTCCTTTGTTTGTACTTTGTAACTGCCAGAGCAAGGGCCATGCCGCCCTTTCCATTGTACCAGTCTGCTATAGCCTTCCGGAGGGCGCGGCCCCATATGCCACATTTCATGCTTTCCTTCAGATCTTTCTTAAACTGTATAAAAGTGAACAGATGTGTAGGAATGCGACAAACTTCAGCCACAGCTTTAAATGCCGCTTGCTTTGTGCTTATGTCGGAGCACTGGGAACAAATGGCCAGCGCAAAGAGTATAGGCTCCTGCCTGGCGGTTCTGCCTTCTTGACTAAATGCTTTGATTTCCTGTATCACCTCACATCCTCTGCCATCTTCAATCAATCTAATCAAAGCTTCGGCATTTTCAAGGCCCAACTTCTGCTCTTTGATATAGTAAGTCCCACCCTCAGAACCAAAACACAAGAACCGGTGTAGGCGATTCATATCCGTGACTTGCCATACATATCCATCTTCAGAATTCACTACCTGCTTCTCATTCAGGGGTTGCAGTTGGTTTAGTGAGTCCTCCATTTTTCTATCTTTTAGGAAACCTATCAAAAAGCAAAATGTTACTTGCCACATTGACACAGTAAAATTATAAAAAGGTAAACATTTACTAATCTATGCTTATTGAAATCTTCCATGAAATCTTTTTTGATATAGAAGTATTTTTTAAGCTCAGTGAGTGATGCTGTGATAATCAGAAGCCACAACTAAGAAGTCACTTTTTTCAGTTATAGTTTGTTGCCTCAGAGAATTTGTAGGCAGCTCAGCATGGGGTCTGAAGTTCCCAGACTGAGAATCAGGTGGGTACAGGAAGGGCAGTTACATCAGCTGACCCTAAGGAGATCTTAGGACCTTTATTCCCTGAATAACTTGGTAGACATTTTTGGTTGCTTAACCCACATCCATTCCTCCCCCACTCTCACCCCCGAATAATCGAGTGTTGTAAATCCAGATTAAAAAAAACGTTAATTCTTCTGTGGGTTGGCTGACCTCTCCAGTACTCTTAAAGCACGCCACCCCAAAGAATTTCACACAGCTGAAGGTGTAAAAAACTTCTCTAAGGTAAAATTTTTGGAAGAAATTAAACAAATCTCAATATTAAAAACATGGCCACAACTTAAAAACTAGTTGTGGATATTTTAACACTGCCTACTCTTTCTTAATTGCTTAATTTTGAATGCGCAGGCAGTGAATGCGAGTAACACACAATATGCAACCACACTTCTGCTCCCCAGCCACTAGAACTAGGACAACACAGACGTAGTCATGGCATCTTCTAACAATACCGGTAACACGTTATTCCTACCGATGCCTACGTTTCCCTTAAACATGAATTCTTCCCCATCTCTCACCACCTGTTAGCTGAAAACGCCACCTTTCACCCCGGAGGTCAAACAAGTCTGCAGCTTATCCCTTTCAGATAAGGTCAGAGCTGACTCTCGTCCATGAAAACCACAGCTTAGCAGAAATAATACTGCAAAACCTGGGGCCACACACTCAGAGGACTGCATCACTCAGATGGCCAAAGGCATGAGCGGACTGCGCCGAGCATGCCATCCGACTGGCGGGCTGTGGTGTAGGCCTAGTATTGCCAGACTGATCCTCTCATTTTTCCTCCAAGACCCAGGAACCTGGATTTTTATACAAACTCTTAGAATCAAATGTTAACAACAAAATTAAAGAAAATTTAACCCCCCTTTCTGGTTATTTCTAGGTTGCGTCAAGGTCTAACTTTCCAGTCTGGTGTTTCCTCAA
Organism: Miniopterus schreibersii; assembly: GCF_964146895.1. Classification (NCBI taxonomy): domain Eukaryota; kingdom Metazoa; phylum Chordata; class Mammalia; order Chiroptera; family Miniopteridae; genus Miniopterus; species Miniopterus schreibersii. Next base: position 2,527,675 of record NC_138123.1, read on the forward strand.
TAGGCACCATGTTAAGTTGGGTTTCAAATACATGTTAGTTTTGATGCACTTATTTAGCACAGAAAACACTTTCAAGTTCACAGCAGTATTACCAATTAAAACCCCACAAACGACTGCCCACAGCTTGGGCTCTGATGACACTCATCCCTCCCTAAGGCTGTAACGGTGGACCCTGTGCCTTACACATTCCCCACTGGAGTCCCATTCGCAGGGCAGGCTCCTAGTGACAAACCTCAACAGAGTTCCGAAAATTTTTTTTAAAAAAAAAATCTAACACTTGATACACATTTTGGCTTCTGTTCCACATTATACCCGTGCTTGTTTTCATATGAAAGCTGTTCTGTTGCTTCTCTCGGTGAAATTTACCGCGATTACTTCGCTCCCTGTCACTCCAGGGCACAGGTCACCTGTTTGATTAGCGAGGGATCGGACTTTTATGCACTAAAACGTATTTTTTTGTTTGTTTTTTCTTTTCCCTGGAAGCTAAAGGCCCTTCTTGGAACTCAGGAGGTTTAAGAAATGATGCACAAAGATAGTTAAAAACTTTTCTCCAACCCCAGCCGACATTCAGTGTTCTTTTGTACGGTCGGGTATTATACAGTCACGCACTTTACCCAGGGCCCCCCAGAACCACACACAGCTGCACGGATAAAACAAGCCCTTGAGACGAACACCCCGCGGGGCCCGTGGAGCGAGAGCGACCTCGTGAAAATGGCCCCTTGGGGGTAACTGATGGCCGAGCCGTGGGGCCGTTACAGGTGCTGTTAGACGAGCACCGCGCGTCTCTGCGCCCCGCTTTCCTCGGAGGCGCCCCTCCTCTGGGCCCCCGCTCCCCACAAAGACCCTCCTTCCCGAACCCGGGTCCGGAAGAGGCCTCCCGGCAGAGGCCGCGGGGAGCGGGGGGCGGGGGCGGAAGGCGGGCCCTCGGCGGGGGCCGCCAGGCTCGCAAGGCCCGCCCCCGGCCCGGCCCGGCCGAGCGAGGAGGGCCCACCGCGGGGCCGCGTCCGCCCGGGGCCTGGGCGGGGCGCGGACGACGACGGCTCGGCCTGGGCCGCGGCTGCGGGAGGGGCCCTGGAGGGCCGGCCGGAGCCGCTCGCCCCGCGGCCGCTCGGACCGCACAAAGGGCCCCGCCAGCCTCCCGCCGGCTCCTCACCTGGGCTGGGCGGCCGGCGCTCCGACCGGGAGAGCGCTGCGCGGCGCGGGGAGCGAGGAGACGCGGCGGCCGCTCGGACGAAGGCTGCTCGACTGCACGCCGCCGCCGGGGCCTCCAGCTCCGGCTCCCAGAGTGGCCCCGCCCCCTCGCCTGCCCGCCCTCGCTCCGGATTGGCGAGAGTCCCGGATGTGGCCTCCTCCGGCGCCCGGAAGCACCGCCTCTTCCGGTTCCGGCGCGGCCCCGGAGGAGCGTCGCCGGCTCCTGGGTGGCTAGAGCGTCCTCCCGCGCTCCGAGGCGCTGCGGGCGCGGCGCCCGGGGGCTGTCGGGAAGTAGGCGGGGTGACGTGGGGTGGACGAGCTCCGCGGCGGGTTGGCCGGGGTCGGTGGCGGCGGCAGCAGCGGCGGCAGTGGGTGCCGGTGGCGGCGGCGCGTGGCCGGGGCCATGACGGGCAATGCCGGGGAGTGGTGCCTCATGGAGAGCGACCCCGGGGTCTTCACCGAGCTCATTAAAGGATTCGGTGAGAGCCAGGGACCGTCCTGGGCCCGGGAGGTCACGGAGGAGGCCCGAGCTGGGCACGGGGGGTTCCCTGCGGCCACCGCCGCCCCGCGTGGAAAAGCAGGCGGCTGCGGGGACCCGGAGGGACCCGGGGAGGGGAGACGCCGCGCCCCGCCCGGTGCAGCCGGGTTTCCGCAGCGACTTTGAGCCGCTGCACGAGGGCAGGGGCCGTGCGCGCCGGCGCCGCCGCCGCCTCGGGGTCCGGCCCCCGCTCCCCGCGGGATTGCAGCGGGCGCCCCCCTCCCCCGCCCCCCAGCCCCCAGCCCCAGCCTTTCCCCGCCCCGCCGCGCGCTCCCACCCCGGGCAGGTGCGCCCAGGTGCCCGTCTCAGGCCGCGCGTCCCGCAGGAGAAGCCGGGGTGCCTTCCCGGGGGTGGGGTGCCCGAGGCCGCAGCCGCGCGGGGGGAACCCGAGGCGCCAGTCACCCTGAGCAGGACGCCGGGGGTGCGGGCAGCTCTGCGGGCGCCGCACGGGCCCCTCGGGCCGCCGCTGCCCCGCCCGCCCGGCTCCCGGGGAGGCGCGTTTCCTCGAGCCGGGCTCGCGGCTGGGGGCCCCCCGGTTGCCTCGTGGTTTCCCCCCGGCTCTGCTCCTCGCCTTCCGCCTTAAATAACCAACACATTTCACTTCTTACCCTTTTCCTGTCCCTCTTGTTCCCAGCCTCTTTTTTGGGGGGGTGGAGGGGCAGTAAGTTTATTGTTATCCTTTACATTTAATTGTAGCTGTTATGTTAAAGCTTGTACTCGGGGTAAACGTGAAACGTTGGTGCAGATACTGGCTGTTGTGCATAGCTGGGCATTTGGAGTGTCACTGATCCGGTGTATATAGGTCCCCTACCATATGTCAGGCACACTGGTAGGGTTGGGGTTTTTTTTAATGCGCATAAACCGTGACTGCTGTGTGAAGAACTGACAAACCATAATGGGGTGTATTGATTGCTGCCTTAAAGTATGGACAAAATGTAGCAACACAGGCAGAGGGAAAATGAAACAGCAGTGATGTTACAGTGAGTGGCTTAGGGAACAGCGAGCAAAGTGACTGAAACAATGTAACGGCTGGAGGAGTCCTGGCGTCCCCAGCTGAAAAGTAAACAGGTCAGGTTGTATGCTCTGTTCTGTCGTTTGTATTGCCCTGTAGTCTCTGGGGACTTCACTGTCAAAGGTCCTTGAATGCTGAAATGACATTTTTATAACTAAGAAAAGTTTACTTACTGTGTGTAGTATGCAGGGTAGATTGAGAAACTAGAAATCTTTTAAAATGGTCAAAGCCTGAGGTGACCGGCACGACGTAAAGTATGGGTTAGAGAGGAGGAGGTACAGTAATCAATTTTGCCGTATCTGAAGCCACAGGACTGCAGACTGGATGTAGGGAGAAAGGTGAAATGGACTCCATGGTTTCTAGCCCGGGTGGCTGCAGGAGTACAAGAGAACAGGCTTGACGGAGCAGGAAATGGGCTCAGTGTTGGACACACACTGAGTTGAGACGTCTGCGGGGAATGACCCAGATCAGAAAGAAGAGATGATACTACAGACTCTACAGATATTAAAAGGGGGGAAGTAAGGGGATATTGTAAACATCTTTACAATATCAACAAATTTGACAAATGAAATATACAAATTCCTTTCAAGACACACGTTACCAAAGCTCAGTCAAGAAAAATAATCAGTATAACCTTATATTTACTAAAGAAATTAAAATGATAATTTTAAATCTTTTCACAGAGACAACTCCAGCCAAAATAGTTTCACTGGTAAATTCTATCAAATATTTAAGGAATAAGCCATGCCAGTTCTATACAAACATTCCCCAAGAAATTGGAGAGCAAGGAATACTTCCTAACTTACTCTGAGAGGGCCAGCACTATCCTAACACCCAAACCGGACGACATTACGAGATAAGGAAACTATGAGACCTATATCCATTATCAGTATAGATGCAAAAATTGTAAAAATTTAGCAAACCCAATCCAATACTATATTAAATGGGCAACATATCCTGACTGAGTAGGGTTTATCCTAGGAATTCAGAGCAGAGGTGGAGCCGCATGTCAGTGAAAGTAAACTCCTGAAACTTAAGTTGTAAAGGCATTATACTCCCATTGTTAATAATCAGAAAACAGGAAAGGATGTGATAGGATTTTACTGTGAACTTGATCAATTTTACTATTTTAATTTCTCATATCTTATTGTCCCAAATGTGCTTTCTTTTTTAGTTAATATTTAATGGTGAAGGAGAAAAAAGAGTTGTGTATTTTGCTTTCTGAAGAAGTAATTTCTCATTTCAGGTTGCCGAGGAGCCCAAGTGGAAGAAATATGGAGTTTAGAGCCTGAGAATTTTGAAAAATTAAAGTGAGTATAGTTTTAGTTGTGTTAAAAATTGTCTACATTTAAGCAGACTCCCATCCATTTATTTTACTTGGACAACTCTGGGCTGAATCCATGGTCTCCAAGTTTTCTCTCAATCCTGAGAGAGAGGAGTTGTTATTTTATAACCAAGAACCTAAGCCTTCCAGGTAAGTAGCTTGCAAGGGATTTGAAAGTAAGCCCCTGCAATTCCATGTCAATAAAGTAATTGATTGGTTTATTGTTTACATCATTCAGTCTTAGATCATGGATTAGAACATGGGACACGTTTTAGCATATAAGACATGAGTCAGGGGTCTGTCCACAAAAACATATTTAATAATGTATATTACCACTAACTCAGACTTGTCTATACATCATCCCATTGCTTCTGGGGTGGCTGCGTCCAGATTCCAAGTGTAGGTGCCAGGAAGTACCTTCCTCTTCCCTTGTCCTTCCGAGTAGAACCACCCGAGCCCTCCCCACCACCCCCTCCATGTCCCCAAGCGCTGACCCTGTGTTGCAAAGGGAGGGCCAGGGGAGTTCTCACTGGTGGTAGAGTTCTTGGGATGGAGGCCGGTTGGCTCTTCACAGGGACAGTGGGGACCGTTGGATATGGCTCCTGTTTTCATAGAAGGGGATGGTGTGCTCCCCCCATCCGCAGTCACTTTAGGTGGAATAAGAGACCTGTTTTGGCTGAGTGGTCAGGGATGGTTTATTAAAGATGGGACTTGGAACTGTCTTTAGAGGATGGGAGAGATTTTTGTTTCATGGAAGGCAGTTGTGGAAGAGACTGGAGAGGATCGTAGGGGGTCGAGTTGACGTTTCCTGGGCAACAGCAGTTCCTTCGGGAAAGTGGCGGCCTCCTCGCCTAGGAGACGGCAGCTTCCATTCGCACTGTGGTGCGAGGCTGTTTGCGCATCTGAGGATTGTACAAAGCGACTCCCTGTATTTTGTGATGCACACGCTGCCAACCTTCATCTGCAGACTCCCCCAGTGAGCTGGGTCCTGTGTGTTGGAATTCAGTCTCCCTCAGCAGCAGCTTCTAGTTTCGCTTTGTTCTTTCTTCTCTAAGTGAAGTGATGTAAGGTAGAAATGAGTAATCCGCAGATTTGAGAATAAGCCTTTCATCATAATTCTATCTTAAGTGATGTAATTTTTAAGTTTTATTAGCCTGTCTTCGGTAACATTCTAGCAACTGAATAGCAGTACAATCTTTAAAAAGAAAATTCTAGCCCAGCCGGCGTGGCTCAGCGGTTGAGCACCGACCTCGGATCCAGGAGATCGAGGTTCGATGCCGTCAGGGCACCTGCCCGGGCTTTGGGCTCGATCCCCAGTAGGGGGCGTGCAGGAGGCAGCCGATCAATGACTCTCTCATCATTGATGTTTCTATCTCTCTCCCTTCCTCTCTCTGAAATTGATAAACAATTTAAAAAAAAATTGCACGTACGTTATTTGCACTGTTTGTTACACGGGCGGGTAGAGTTAGTGTGCTGGCCGTGGTACAGGAAGGGCAGGGCGCGCTGTCACTGATCTGCATTTTATCCCATAGGCCAGTTCACGGGTTGATTTTTCTTTTCAAGTGGCAGCCAGGGGAGGAACCGGCAGGCTCTGTGGTTCAGGACTCCAGACTCGACACGATCTTTTTTGCCAAGCAGGTATGGCCCCTGGGTACTCAAGAGCCTTGAGAGCCATCTCTCTTACAAACAGGACTCTGTTCCCGCTGTGTGGTTACCCTAACTGGGTGGGTGTCGGCAATGTCACGAGTCCATGTAATTAATGTGGTTTACTGGAATCTTCAATCCCAGAACTGCAGAGCGTACCTGAAACGTTTATGATGACAATTAAATGCTCTATTATGTTCATGCTAAGACTATAGGAAATAACATTGGGAAACTACTAACTTTGTGTTTTGGGGGGCACTGTTTCCAGTTGAAAGCTGCTTTTTTCCTCTAACACCTTGATGACATCTCCGCCCCGTCTTACAGGTGATTAATAATGCGTGTGCGACCCAGGCCATCGTGAGTGTGCTGTTGAACTGTACCCACCAGGACGTCCACTTAGGAGAGACGTTGTCAGAGTTTAAAGAATTTTCACAAAGCTTTGATGCGGCCGTGAGTACAGTCTTCTTATTCCTAAAACGCCCTTTCTGTGACAGTTCTTACTTTAATGGGTGACTTCTAAAAATATTTTCAGATGAAAGGTCTGGCGCTGAGCAACTCGGACGTGATCCGACAGGTGCACAACAGCTTCGCCAGGTGAGGGACCTGTGCTGAGGGACCCCGCCTGCTGCTTTCTCTGCTTGCTTGTCTCTCACCGTGTCTCCTTCACCGCAGACAGCAGATGTTTGAATTTGATGCGAAGACGTCGGCCAAAGAAGAAGATGCGTTTCACTTTGTCAGTTATGTCCCCGTGAACGGGAGACTCTACGAACTGGATGGATTACGAGAAGGACCCATTGACTTAGGTAACTGGTGCCCCTTCCTGCTGCTTCACTCTTGACCAGGGAAGACGCCGGGGAGGCACCTCTGCTTCAGCCTCCGTGCTGCAGAGGCTGGAGGGGAAGGGGACGACGCGGGCAGTCTCGGGACGGCCCTAAGCCCTTCAGCGCTTCATTCAGTTAACAGACAGGAAGGACGCGTCGACCGCCTCTGCGTCACCAGGGAAATAAGAACGGAACGTGGGGCGGTGAACACAATACATTGTGCAGATGATGTTATAGAATTGTACCCCTGAAACCTGTGTAATTTTGTTAACCAAAGGCAGCCCCAATAAATTCAAGTAAAAAGTAAGAACTGAAGCTGAACATGGTTAAGCCAAGAGGATTTTCAGTATTCTGAATTTCCTAAATTATTTATGAAAAGAGATGGCTTTGGGCCAGAGTTTGGAGGTGCGCCGGTGCTGGTTCTCCCTGGTGGAAGTGCGTTTTCGTTTCCCTAGGCGTGTGCGGTCAGGACGACTGGGTGAGCGCCGTGAGGCCGGTCATCGAGAAGAGGATGCACAAGTAAGCCCTCCGCTCGCCTCGCGCGCGGGGTCGGGTGGCCTCAGCTGCTTTCAAAACTTTCATTACGTTTTTATTTTAGCAAAATTACCGAGTATCTGTCTACCTTTGATTACGTGAGTGTGTTCAGGGAATCTACTCTGGGAAGTCTCTAGATTCTGCCGTCTACATAGGAGTTAAGCTCAGATTTCTGTTAAGTGAGGTATTTTGTAGAGTTTTGTTTTGAGCATCTGTGTTTTAATTAAACTTTGACTTCCTAGAGAATTATGGGGTAATCGCAGATTATCTTAATTGTAATAGTGTTACAGTTTCCTTATTGCATTATAAACTTTCATTTTTTTAGGTACAGTGAAGGTGAAATTCGATTTAACTTAATGGCCATCGTGTCCGACAGAAAAATGATATATGAGCAGAAGATAGCAGAGTTGCAGAGGCAGCTTGCTGAGGTTCGCGGCCGTGTTTTAACGTACAAAGTTCTAATTTAGTTATCTTCTCAGAAACTGTTTACTTTTCCCTCCCTCTTCTGTCTTTCCTTCCTCTCCTTTCCTTTCTTCTTTCAAACTTAGACTGAACCCAGTGTCCTGAGCGGTGGTTAGAACACGCTCGGGACTCAGGCTGCCTGGCTCCAGCTCCTGGCTTTCCTGCCTGGTGGATGCGTGAATTTGAGTGCATTTCTTTGTGCCTCGGTTTCTTAAGTAAAATAGTATTTACCTTATAAGGTTGTTGTGAAGATTAACTGAAATAATATGTGTAAACCACTTTAAACAGTGACTGACAAGCAGTATGTGCTAAATAAGTGTTAGCAATTAGTTGCTTACTGTCCTCTAATTAAGAAGTCAGACTGCGAGCCAGGATCAGTTGGGTAGATCCAGATTCACATATAACCTTCACTAGTCTTTACGATGGATTATCCTGTGGTAAGTAGGGTTGGACAGGAACATTAGTAACAGGCACAAAGACCTTTCACATTCCTTTGGGCACATTTTCTTAAGAGTATATTTAGGTGAATTGGCAGCTGGCTGGAAGGGGGTAGCAGCGACATGTTAACAGCGTAGGCTGTTTTTAGGTGAACGTTGGTAGGAGTGTAGACTAGAGACGGAAGGTTCCCCTCGGCTTTCTCCTTTACGGGTGCCTTCATTGGGCTCGTGTCCTGTTCCCGTATTAAGGGTAAAATTTGAAAGGCATTGTACCCTGTTTATCACTTGAGAACATCTTGACCTAAGCCTCAGTTTTTAGGGTGTTACGTGTCGTCTTTTCCCAAGGAGGAGCCCATGGATACCGACCAGGGTGGTATGCTGAGTGCCATTCAGTCAGAGGTCGCCAAGAACCAGATGCTCATTGAAGAGGAAGTACAGAAATTAAAACGATACAAGGTGCTTCTCAGAGTTTGTTCCTTTACTGTTTCAGGGCAGAGCAGTAGGTTCCAACAGGAAGGCACGTGGGACGCTTGGCCCTTTTCCGCCCTTATTTTTAAGTGTTATTATGGACAGATCTTTAACCTATTTGGTGTTTCACTTGCCTGCAGTTAGTGCTGATGCTCAGGTTATCCCCCTTTTGGCCAGTAGGAGCCACTGCAAGCTGTCTCCTGAGTCCTGACCTGGCTCCCCAGCCTGGTAGCTTCTGTCCTGGAGGACAGGTGTTCGGGTGGATCCCGGTGTGGGGCGTGCAGGAGGCAGGTGTTCGGGTGGATCCCGGTGTGGGGTGTGCAGGAGGCAGCCGATTATGTTTCACACTCATGTTGATGTTACTCCTGCCCTCTCCCTTCCAGAGTCCACAGGGTCACAGCTCAGGTTGTGCTATATTAGAATGAAATGTAAAACATTTTCCTTTCTTTAAAAACCCAGATTTTAATGTAAATCATTGAAAGAATGATTTTTATTATTTAATTCAGCAAAAATTTGAATTATCACAGAATTTAGAACTAGAATGGCCATTGACGGGTGGGGTGGGGTGGGGTGGGAGATGTAGCCAAGACTAGGAAGTAGGTTTTCTTGTCCCGAAGCTGGCATTCCCTTCACTGACGGGAAGCTAGCACGTTTAGTGAAACGCTCCAAGACACTCTCAGCGGGAACAGAATCTCGTTATCTCTGATATTTTTCTTTTGAGAATGGAGGGTTTTCCCCATTTCTGTTTCAAGTTGTATGCAAAATTGAAATGTCAGAAACTTACCGGAAATGCATGAGGTTTGATGTTTGTTTTATTACCAGATTGAAAATATCAGGAGGAAGCATAACTACCTGCCCTTCATTATGGAATTGTTGAAGACGCTAGCAGAACATCAGCAGTTAATACCGCTGGTCGAAAAGGTAAGGCTTTTACTGCTGGGCTTCAACTGAGCATTAAATGTAAAAATTACCGCAGACGAATGCTAAACCCTCTCTGTGATACACATTTTTCTATTCATGTATCTCAGTGTTTTCAAGTTACGAAAGTCCAAGGCAGGAAACTGATTTTTAAAGTTTTAGATTCACAGTTGGGGTCTCGTGATTCTCAAAGTTGCTCAGTTAACAGAGCATCCGGCTGTGTGTCCTCTGTATGAAACTGAGAACACTCCCCATTAAAAATAACTGAAACAATGTAGACTGTCGTGCTGTACCAGGGGGTATGTGCCACATCAGATTTTTGTGTAGATACATATTAAGGAGCAGACAAATGTTAGGAAAATTTTAAATGTGTGTGTTTCGATTCTAAATTGTTCTGTGAATAAATACTTTTGTGCACATTAGGAAGACGACAAGTCTGGTTTGGTTTTACTGACAGTATAATTCCAGAGGTTTGTTGTTTTGTTTTGTTTTTAAAAGCATAGTTAGAGAACCATAGCTTTTCAGATCTTGCACCGGAACAGCAATTCCGCAGCTCCCCCTGTGGACACAGGGTGGCAGTCTGTGAACGCGTGTGGACGGAGCAGGCAAACTCTAATTGTCCAGGAGTAGTTGCAAGTCTCCAGTTATGAAAGATAATGCTCTAGAAATCTCACAGACGATACATTACAGGCCTTTTAGCTTAAGAGTCCCCTCTTAGGCACATTTTATTTTAATGTGCTCTAAAACAGAGCTTTTAAGATTTTGTAATATACTATCTTTAATTTCTAGGCAAAAGAAAAACAGAATGCCAAGAAAGCACAGGAGACCAAATGAAGAGGGTGCTGTGGTGTGCGCACTTCTGCTTCTGCGCTTGTTTCCATGGAAACCACTGAGTCCGAGGAGCGTGGAGCAGCACCCTGACTGCCTCAGTGCACATCGGGCAGGAGCCCCGTCTGTCTTGTCTTTACTGCATGGATTCATAAACGCTCCCTACCTGCATCGTGTGCATGTAGTGCCTGTTAAATAAAGGTGATGTCAAGAGCACTCGCCCATATCCCATTATTTGACATTGGATCTGAGACCTGTGATTCCTGCACATACAGCTACTGTAATGAACCTAGAAAACGCACAGAGGATATCCTGTACCTGTAATTGTCACTAATCCTTTGTTGTAGCTCAGTTAAATGCTTAAAATTTATAAATGTCAGACCTTGATTAAACTGGATCTCTTGTTCTCATCATTAATGGAAAAAAAAAATCAGTATTTCTGTCTTTGATATCTAAATATTTTGAGGATTTTAAAACTGAATTTTATCTTCTATATCAATTATTTGGAAAAGTATGATTTTAATGCAGATTATCTGAAAAGGGCAATAGGACAGTTTCTAGTGATTTCATTGCTGCCAGTAGAAAAAAGTAATAAACATCCCAATTTTATTTTCGCAAACTCTCTTTAAGTGTGTGGGGTTTTTTATTTGTGTGTGTAAAACTGTTTCGGGAAGGTGTCCTGTTTTCAAAGCAAAATTTCAGGTGAGGAACAAAGTGTAAATTTTAGAGACTTGTGGTGGCACACTCAGCTGGGCAACATTTTTTTCAAGCTGTTAAGCTGTAATTTTGTAAAATACTGGAGGTTTGACAACGAAGGGTATCCGCGGTTTTAAACAAAGGGGTGATGGTGATGGTGAAGGATCCTTATGTGCCAACTTGAACAAAACCAGTCCAGCCCAGTAGTTCCCAAGAGCCATGTATGGTTTGCCCACAATGAAAATTACCCTACCCCCATTGTTTGGGAGTTGCTTTGTTTTCATTTTATAAAAATAACTGTATTCGTGCTCCTGATCTTTTCCAAGTTAAACTTAAAAGAGAATTTTATAAAACTTCTGTGATCTACTTTTTGGGGCACATTTCTGAAATTGATACACGACTTTCTAACATTTTATTATGGAAAAGTTTAAACGCATATAGGGAAAGTGTGTGCCTGTCTTCTAGCTTTACACACATGAATTTTTAATATGTTCTTACTGATTTTAGAGAGGAAGGGAGAGGGGGAGAGAGAGAAACATGGATGAGAGAGCGTCACAGATCGGCTGCCTCCTGCATGACCCCCTGGGGATCGAGCCCACAACCGGGCACGTGCCCTGAAAAGAAGGCTGTTCCATTCTGTTTCGTGCCTTTTAAAGGAGCTGATTCCCAGGGATATACTCCGTTACTATAAACAAACAACAGTCGCCAACAGCAGGGCGCGGGCTCCTCTCCCCTCATCTGTTTAGCTCCCCAGACAGGTGCCCTTCCCCAGCGAGCAGCTGGGCAGAGCCTTGAGCACAGACATATTCGTCCTGGGGTCGTGAACTCTGGGGACGCGCCCCCCACTTCAGACCACGATACATCCTTGTGTGTGTGGGGTGTAACACACTCAGACTAACACCTGCAGTGAATCCTCTTGGTTGCCTTATCAAGATACGTCCAGAAGTTACTTTTTTTTCCCCTGTGAGACGGTTTTGTTTCTTTTGTTCGGGGGAAAAAACGGCTTTTAAGGTTTTCCCTTTTATAAAAAACATTAAAGAAAGAGAAGTGAAAAAGTGCAAGTTGCCCTTCGTTGCACCACCGGGAAGACCGGCCACATCAGCATTTCAGTGTCCCCAGTGGCCCTCCCCCACGGGTTTACACACGTGGGTCAGTCTCGAGTGCCCCCCGCCCATTCTGAAATAGATGTATGCAGCACACATTTCAAGAGGACATGACACAATTTATCATTTTCTGCATCATCGACGACTTACAGGAAACAAAGCCACTCTAGCAATTTTTAAGAGGAAATGGGATTAATGTTGGGAATTGTGAAACTACTTACTTCCCGTGAAAGCACTGGCAGGTTTGGCGGAGCGAGCTCAGGTCTGAGTATCCAAAAATGACTCCCAAAGGGAGCCACGCTACAGGAACCTGCCGGGGCTCCCCGTGGGCACCTGCAGACCACGCTGGAAGGCGGGAGAATTGAAACTGAGGCTCAGCGTGCCGCTCGGAGCAGCTAAAGCAACAGGCGGATGGTCTCTGTCCTACCTTTGACTTTCAAATCTCACGCTATCCTCACAAGGTGGGAAGTAGACCCTATTATCCCATTTTCCAGATGAGGACAGTAAAGCACTAAGTAAGTAACTAGCTCAAATCACACAGCTAGTAGCAGACCTGGGATTCAAAGTCAAGCTAACTGGCTCCTGCCCTCCCTCCCTTGCTCCTCTCTGGCCCCTCGCCCCCTTCCCGTTCTCAGAGGTGCAAGCTGCACCGTGGACAGGATCCTACGGCGGAGGCGGTCGCGTGAGAACACGAGCTCTGGGGTTATTAGAGCTCTGTAGGAGACGTGGGTGACCTTCACTGAGTTATTAAGGAATGCACAGGTGAGCTGGTAACCAGGCGCTCAGGAGCTCCCAGGGCTGGTCATTATAAGGATCATGATGAGAAGCTAACAAGCCCTCAGGCTGGGCCTCCCAGGCTGTCTCCCAGTGAGGTTACCAAGGCCCAACATCTGACCTTTCAGCTTATGATGGGAAGCACTGAGAGTCCACTCAATGAGGGCCATAAGGGCACTGGATCACCGAGACGACTTAATAAAACCTGCAGGGGACTAATGAACTCCTGAAAGGCAATTTATTAATTTACTTTACAATTTCGACTGCCAAGCAGGCCAGACATTCCTATCAGCCTATCAGTGCGTTCTCTCCCTGGTAGATTAACTTACCAAGGCAAGCTAATTAAGACCAGAAGGTTGGTTGACTCTAGAACCGGTCCAAAGGAAATTGTTTTCTTTAGAGATATTGGCTGTGACAGACAGCCTGTGACCTGTTTTGCCATATTAGGCACTGACCCAGTCTGCCTGGCACACGACACACCTTGGTCAAAAGGTTAACTGCCTCCCTGTACATACGAGTAGAGACGACAAAATTTCAAACAGCGTAACGACCACTTTTTGGGTTGTTTTCTGACTCCCTTTCTCATTTCAGCGAATGTTTTCAAATACACTGTCTTACGTTTACATTTATTGGATTTTGATTTTAGTATAATCTGTCTTCTCAATGAGGTTTGGGTAGATAGGCTCCTTAATTTTTTAAACTGTCTCCAGATAAAGGGAGTCTTTCCTATAACCTAAGGGGCACCTATGTATGAGAAATCACCATCTCTCTTCTAATAATGCCAAGGATACTGCCTGGCATAGTCTGTCTCCAATTTACTCATTCGCGATGCCCTGTTTCCTCATTATGACGTGGATCGTTTTCTCTTTTCACGTGATCGTTACTGGAGTAGTTGTATCGATAATACAGGGAACACCTTAGTTACACTTCCTAAAGTGTCGTTACATTTTAACCCAAAATTTACTTGAATTAACATTTGTAATAAAATAAAAAAAGGTGTGTCCATGTGAGTAGCCTTGTTGTATCTTCCACTAGTAACTTGGTTACTTGGTAGCCTCTACCACTCTTCTAAAAACTGTACATAATTTAAAACTTTTTTTTTTTGATTTCTCAATTAAGTCGACATTTAGTATCACATTAGTTTCAGGTGCGCAGCATAGACATCTATGTAACTTATGAAGTGGTCCCTCCGATAAGTCTAGTATCCGCCTGGCAGCAGGGGCGCGGTTATTACAATGTTACTGACTCTGCTCCCCAGGCTGTGCTTTATTTCCCAGGACTGTTCTGTATCTGCCAACTGGTACTTATGCACCCCCTCCCCTTTCTTTCCCAGCCTCCCTACCCCGCTCCCATCCGGCAACCGTCAAAATGCTGTCTGTATCTACGAGAAAGGGTGCATTCTTGCCTTCTTTCTTCAATTTGGTCAACACGACGTCACAGTTAAGACACAAAACTTTCTGCCTATTATTTTTTGGTCACACTGGAACCCCATCGTGCCGAACGCTGGAGGGCAGGCTGCCGGACGTGGGCGCAGGAGGCCTGGGAGTCTCGTCCTGCTTGGCTGCTACCTACTGAGTCCTGTCGGACTGTATTCTATTATCTCCTGAAAGGCAGCCTGTCCTTTGTTGTAGGTTCCAAGTGGCACTTACAGAGCAAACCGATGGCTTTCCCGTCTGTTTATACGGCTAACCCTTAAAACAAACACTGCCCTGTTAGAGCTTCACTGTATCAGCCACGCACGCTTCCCGCCGGCGCCTGCTCTCCTTCGCGGTTGAGTCTAAACGTAAGAATCAGGCGTATAAGCTTCTCTTCTTCTATTTTTTATTTTTGGTACAAAAAGCACATGATTTTAAGAAAAAAGTTTTAAAAAGCAGCTTTCAAGGGCTCTTCTCTCTCGAGCTATTTTTCCTCCCTACCTTGCTGGTACTTGGTTCATTTCCCCCAGTTACTTTTTTTTTTTTTAATTGTTGTAGGCAAGAGATTGAGTCAACCACCAGGATGACATTACTAGACAACGGAAGCTCCTTCGGGGCTTTCCTGCATGTAAAAATTGTCAGGGTTTGCTAGGAGTTCTTGTGTTTTTGGTTTTTTTTAAATTTTTTTGGGGGGGGTTTCTATTAGTAGTTCTTAATTATTTTAAGAAAATTGCCTGGCCAGTATGCTCAGTGGTTGAGTGTTAACCCATCACCAAGAGGTCTCTGGTTCGATTCCCGGGTTGTGGGCTCGATCATTAGTAGGGGGCGTGCAGGAGGCAGCCGATCAAAGACTCTCTCATCATTGATGTTTCTCTCTCTCTCCCCCTCTCCCTTCCTCTCTAAGTCAATAAAAACATATTCAAAAGAAATGTTGGTTTTTGAGGGAAGCTGAAATGTCATTTCTCCACCATCAGGTTACTCCATCAGTAATAAGGAGAAATGTTGATGTAGATGGCTTAGGGCTAGTGATCTTTAATAATTATTTATTGCGTATCTACTGAGCTCCGGGTACTGGAGCCCTCATTTCCACGGATTTCACCACTTTTCCACTGTTGCCAAAGGGGCAGCATTTCCCTGACGTTCTCCCTCCGCCCCGGGCTCGTCCCCAGCTGGGGTGACTCTGCGCCTCTGTGTCTTCATCTGTATCTTCTTGGTGGCCTGTGTCTATCACGGCTGAGTTATGGCTTAGTTGTCTTCTGAGTCACGGCGCCCGGCTACACGCTCTTCCCACGGAGTCCTCGGGACGGCTCCCTGTTACCCTCTCACATCTGCCCCCGCACGGGGGAGCCGCTTCCAGGAGCAGGTCCACCCATTTCCCATCCAGTCCCAGAGCAAACGTCCGGGTCCAGCGGGATGCCCGTATTTGTGTCCAGGAAGGACCCAGGCTCCTGCACAAGCTGCCGGGAAGATGGGACCCGAGACGCCCGCCCCCAGCCCCCAGCCCCCAGTCACGTCTTCCCTGAATTATAACCTGCGCTCAGTTCTCTCCCACACACTTAATAAGCAGGCAGCAAGGCTTCGATTCTGTTGGCGTGAGAGGGAACAGAAAAGGCTGTAAGGCCGCTGAGGACAGTGACGCTGCTTCTGTTCCCCTGGGGTCGTGCTTTCTTGGTCAGGCTCCTCCACTCTCCCGGGTCCGCGCAGATGCCTGTAAACAGGGCTCCCAAGGGCTCCTTTCTCTCCCGGGGTCCTGTCCAACCACCTCCTGAACTTCTCCCTCTGAATATTCTTCCGAGTCAGACAGAGAAAGACAAATGCCATACGATTCCACGTATATGTGGGATCTAAAAAACAAGATACATGAGCAAACAAAACAGAAACAGACTCACGGGCACAGAGAACGGACGGATGGCTGCCGGAGCGGAGGGGCTGGGGGCTGGCTGGGTGAAAAGGCCAAGGGGCTGAGAAGCCCAGATTGGTAATGAAAAGACAGTCCTGGGGATGTAAAGCACGGCGTAGGGGGTAGAGACAGTAATGCTGTGATAGTATTGTGACAATCACTGTGCTTGGTGCCAGGTGGGTAGCTGAAACAGAGGGGGGACCACTCTGTAAAGTATGTGACTGTCTGCCCACTGCGCCGTACCCCTGAAACTAATACAGAGAGGAACAGAACGCTGAGTGTCAGCTGTAATCGAAAAATAAAATAAAAAGCATATTCTTCCGTCATCTCAAAGCCTTAACCGAGGCCCCAGGTCAGCTCACACCTTTCCTCCTGACTTACCCGTTCCCTTACTGGTGAGGAGACACCAAAACTTGAAGGAGGCAGTCATCCGGGTTCCCCGGGGCCCCCCCACGCGCCGCGGCTGGCTTCCCGCGGAGCTAGTTCGCCTCGGGGATGAGTCACCGCCAACACTCGGCGCTCTCGGCCACCTGCCTCGTCGGCGGGTCCACCTTACCCTTCAGGAGTTAGGATGGACCTTCCCTGGCCTTCACTGGTCTGCTGAGGTTAGCAGCAGGCCCGTCCCCGTGCAGGTACCGAGTCAGGAAGACCAGCCCTACAGCTTTATTCTCGAAACTCAAAACTCACATTTCTCCTCTCTGGCCCCTGGACGACGGTTCATCCACCCAGCCCAGATTCTCTTTCTGTCCAGGCCAGAATCGAGCGCCGAAAAGAGATTCTGTTTTTTAAAAAGTAGTAACGAAAACAAAACAAAGCTGGAAACCAGGACTGCCCGTTTTGTGATAGGATTTCTCAAAGGGAGCCGGGGAAGCCGGGTGTCGTCGCCGGGGCTGCGGGGGGAGGCGTCACTGTCGGGCTGCATCCCGGTGTCACCTGCAGTCACTTGAAACCATAGAAACGAGTCAAAGCTACTGCTGGTGTCTGCGTGGAGCTTGCCGGCACGTGACCGTTTACACCGCCCAACGCGGTTAGGAGTTTTCACCAGCCCAAAATAGGCGCGGGGACGTCTGTCCGGTGTCCATGCATTTATGGAGGCCGAATGGTCTTGACATTTACGCAGCCACCTCTCTGGTTTCCTGACGTGACGGGGAAAGTGACATCATTGGTCCCTGAGGGTCATTCGAGTGGGGGGTGAGGACGGGTGAGCTGGAACAGGACTGCCCAGCTGAGGTGCAGGGTGACCAGCCGTAAGACAGAGCCCTGGGCAAGGTGACGCAGGGGCAGGCACGCCCGGCTCTTCGGGTCCCGTGGGCGCCTGAGCGCAGAGTTGTTCAGAGAGGAGATGGAAAGCAGCCGTCTTCAACGCACTGGATGGAAAAAAAGTATATTGAATTCCCCCTCGATCCAATACCACTTGAGTCGAAAGGATGGCGACGATTGAATTTCCTGGGCATTTAAGAATCTTCCTCGAAGAGGGTAGCGAACACGGAGTGTGGGCTTTGGGTGCTGGGCACGCAGTAAAATGTATGGGTGTCGAATTATACAGTTGTACACGTGAAATTTATATAATGTCATTAACCAAGGGAACCCCATTCGGTTTAAATTTTTTTTAAGCCTCACTGGAGGATTTTTCCGTTGCTTTTTCAGAGGGTGGAAGGGAGGGAGGGAGAGGGAGAGAGAGAGGGATGTTGTGATTTGTTGCTCCATTTACTGGTGAATTCATTGGCTGATCCTTGTATGTGCCGTGACAGGGATCGAACCCGCAACCTTGGCGTATCGGAACGATGCTCTAACCACCTGAGATACCCGTCCAGGGCCTCATTTAATTCTAACAGCAGCCCCGTGAGATAGAGGAGAAGAGGGAGATGTGGAAAATGGGAGTTCAGAAGGGCTCTGCGATTTGACCAGGATCCCAAATCTAGAAAGAGGCCAGGACTTAAGTCTAGGTCCTCGAACCCTAGACCTAGCGCTTTGGACAGCTGACCACAGCTCGAGGTGGGAGTGAACCCACGGGCTACGGTGACGGGGAGTTTAGGGCAGAGCAGCAGTCGGTGGCTCCTGACCGTCTGCAGGGGCCCGGGATCTCCTCCTGGAGCGTCATTCACCCGCCGTGAGGTCTGTGAACCGTTTGGGCCTCAATTTCAAGGAATGCCATAGGCGACCTGTGTGTGCTTCCAGGTTCTAACACCCTGCGGATCTGCAGCCGAGAACTGCTTATGCAAATGGGTTCAGATCACGCTTTCCTTCCAGCTACGAAGCTCCCCTGGGGGCTGCGAGGGGACACCCTGCGCCTGTCCTGCTGTGGTTCTCCTTCAGCCACGGCGCCCACGCCCTGGGCGCACCTGCGAAAGCCTCAGCTGTTAACGGGGGTGGAGCACCAGCGCCCACTGGCTCTGTCGTCAGGGTTGTGGGCTCTTCCCTTGCACGCTAATTTTACTGCAGAAATGCAAAAATAATTTGTTCGTGAGCTGATCCTGTCCCCGGATCCCTGGAAGGCTTATAAAAGCCGGCCCTGCGGAGTCTCTAAGCTGCACTCACCAGGCAGCTGAATGTCAGATTTTCATAGTCAATTGTCCTAGGACTGACTTCCCTTCGCTGTTTTAATGAGGCGCCTGCTATCTGCTGCCTGAACAAATTTAGATTTGCGAATCTGGCACCGAGGAGGCTGTCTTCTCAGCCACGTGTCCGGATGTGAGGAAATGGCCATCGGGGAAGTCACGGCGCTCTGGCTTCAGCTTCACGGCCCAGGAGCTCATCTTCAGCGCACAGGCTGTTAAGTCACAGAAAATGTAGTAAACCAGGACTCGCGGCTCTCGAATGGAAGCTGGGGTGTGTCAGAAAGTGGGGGACTCTTCGCTGTGAAATCGTAGTGCAGGGCCGACTAAGATGGTCAGGAAGGTGGCCGGAGCGGGACGGAAGGAAAGGTCGGAGAGCCTCTCGTGGAGTGTGGACCACGCCTTTGTTTTTAGAAAAAAAAAAAAAAAAAAAAGGTGCTGGGAATTGAGCCTTCAGGGGGGTGACTGTGAGTGTGAAGAGGCCCAGTATGAAGAAACCCAACTCCCACTAGACAAATAAAGCAGGACCTATTGGCTCAGGTATAACTGGGAAACCCGAAAGGCAGGCCGGGCCCCCGAATGTAACCAGGGATGGGAATGAGACTTCTGTCTCTGGAGCCAGCATTTATCACCTCTCCTTCAACCCTGAGATAAAATAACAAAGAATAAACTCATACGATTTACGAGAGGGAACCAGGCAGGAGCCACAGGAAGACCGGGAGCTCGTCAGTGCAGCTGACCTCAGGACCAGCTGCACTGAATGCTGGCCCGGCCCGGCTCGGCCGATCAATCAGTGGAGACATGAGCATCAGCTGCCTCACGCCCAAGCTCCAAGGGCCCTCCCATTGCCTCTGTAACCTGTTTCCTAAGCTCATTTCTTCTCGGAATTGCTTCTTCCACCTCTGTGATTTTACCAAATAAATGTCCTCTTGCAGTTCGGGTCTCGGCTCTGCATTCTTTCCCAGCCAGAACCCAAGTCCCGAGGTTGCTGAGCCCACGTTTGGTCTGGCCCCACGGGCCTAACCCGGTGCCCTTCCGGCCGCCTACAACACTACCATGCCCACGATGGTGGCACAGCCTCCTGTAAGCCTGAGTTAGGACATCAGAAATCTCTTCTCTAAATAAACGGGACGGCGTCCCTGCCACCCCCACAAACGACCTCGGGATGGTGTCATTTCGGGACGCCAGCACAATGGCCTGTTCCCTCAGTTATGACCTTAAAGCGAACGGCGCCCGCTGGCAAGGCTTCATCCATACTCACGAAACCTCCGGCCGGCGTATGGGTGCCTGGGCTCAGGAGTGAACAGAGGACAGGGGTCACGCCGCTCCCGAGGTAACACTCCAGCGCCAGTGGAAAATAAACAGGCAAACAGAATGTCCCGGAGGAAACGGAGTGCGCGGAACAAAAGAGAAACACTAATAAATTCTAATAAGTATCCTCACAGGAGGGGTAAAGATGCCACGAGCAAGGCCGTTCAGAGAACAAAAGAGAGCTCTTGGAAGTTAAAAATCCTATTAAAGAACCGGATAAAAGAACTGGAAAGTCAAGCTGAGGAGTCTTCCAGCGAGTCTCTTTCCTTACCCGTAACCTGGGGACGCTGAAAGCCCCTACCTTACGGAGTCATAAACAATAAACAAGATTACCTAGGTCTGCATTTATGTATATAAACGTATGTAAAGTTTTTGGCACAATGCCTGCTACATAGTATTCCCTGAACGGCAGTTACTAGTAACCCTGACTTAGGGAGCGGTGATACTGGTGTATTTTTTCACCGTGGGCCTCGCTGCTTAACTTATGTATCTTTCCGCCACACGTGCTGAATTTGCTGAGAAACTGGCTTCATTGTTGGCTGCTTCAAGACCCTCCAGAGAGGAAGGGTGCGCAGAGCTCTTCTCGGAGTTACGTTCGGTGGGGGAGTGGGCAGCCCTGAAATAAAGGGAGACTGACGTGTTTTGCTAAAAAATACTCATGGACTTTTAAAAACCATTGAGGGTGAAACTTTGTTATTTGTGTGTTAAAAATAATCACTGAGAAGAATACAATAGCGGCATGCACTCAACATATCTTACCTGGCAAAAATAACGTACATTTCTAAACCCTGCATGCGCAGCGCTGAACTTTATCTTTTCCTTTTATTCTGAGGAAGTAAATAAATATACTGGGTTTTACAAAGCGCAGGCGCTGGCCCCCTGAAAGGTGCCGTCTGAGCTGAGGATCTGTGTTGACTCTCCGACCTGCCTCCCCATCGGCCCTTCTAATTTCTACTCCCCTCGTCTCGACTCGAACATGCCCTGCCCCGCGCTGGAGGAAGGGGGACCTGATCTCGATTATGCTCTAGCACAGGGGGAAAGTGAACTATGCAAAGGATATTTCCACTCACATGGCAGTAAGTTCACGTGAGACCTAACTTGATGTTTAGCTCAGGGACATCCTCCCAAAACACGCCTGCTTGATGGGCTTGAAATTAAAGCCACTAACGGGGCGCCATGGCCTGTAAATCGGGGCTCAGGACGGTGGGGCCTAAGGTCCTTTATCGCTCTTCGTGGGACAGAAACGTAGGTAAACACACTTCCTGGGGCCTGCAGGCCTGGGGGCCCTGCAGGGACACACGCAGAGGACCTCCAACGCCACCACCCCAGAGGCCAAGTCGGGACAGATGCCCACAGGAGAGCTGATGACTACAGGACCGAGGCGAGAGCGACGCTGAGAAGGATCCTGCGAAGGACAAGTGAATGGGGAGGGGAAGTTCCCCGCCAGTCCTGTGCCAACAGATGCGCCTTTTCCCTTTGCCGGGAACACTCCCCATGCCAGTAAATGCCCCCTCAGGTCGTCAGGCCCCGCAGGCGGCCGGCACAGCTGCGTCTCGCCTGGGCCTTTTCATTCTCCGCACAGTGCCTGGAATACCTATTAGCTGAACGAAGGACAAACATCCCCCAGGTGCCTTCTATCTGAGCCTGACGGTCAGAGACGCTCAGGAGCCCGGCCGTGACCTTGGCCGGCAGCCTCCGGAGGAGAAGGGGCCGGGGAACCAGAGGGAAGCGGCGGCTGCCCAGTGACTCATTGTTTTTGTGTTTAATGTCCTCTCGGGCGCGGAGCAGAAAACAGCGGCCGAGAAATGAAAGATGTGGTTTCACAAAACATCATCACCGCCTGCTAACTGAAAGACAGCGTGGCAACGTGTGATTATGGGGGCTCATCCGGCGCCCAGATGACAGGCCCCTGACGTAGGACACAATGGTTGCCTTCGCCAAAACACTGCCTCGGCCGAGGGACGGAGAGCTCTGACATCGTGTTATGGAGGAAGGCGCGAGAATAATAAATCGATTGGGGAGTTTGTCTAAATCTGTGCAGTGAGCATTAGGTGCCTGGTGACAGGCATACAACCGGGAGGGACCTACCTTCCAAATGCCCAAGACGGGCTGGTAAGGCGACGGGACTTCCCGGCCAGCGCCAGGAAGGCAGAGAAAAATCCCCTCGTGCAATTCGCCCTCCCACAGCCGCCCTGGCTCTGCTCCTCCTGACGTCTCCTCCACACCCACCTCCATCCCCGACGTTCAAAGGAACCTCCCAAGTAGCTAATGTGCACTCGCCGCCATCTCTCGTGTGAGTCAACAGGGCTAATTGAGGGCCTGGTGGAAACGCAGGCAGAGATCTGGTCGGCGTTACGCTGAAACACAACGCACGGTCCCTGGGAGCTGGGCACCTGTGTCTTCCCCGTAAGGGAAATAATCGGGGGTGAGGCCGAGCCCTGGAGCCCTGCATGCTTTTCCCCACCCCGTGCAACCAGGGTGCCCCCGCTTCCTCCGCACAGGGAGAGGTCCGCACAGGGAAATCCTCCACCAACAACCACGTGAGCGGATGGGTAAATTTTGACTGGATGCACTTTTAGGTCGGCCTCCCAATCTCATGGGTAAGTATCTTGGAAATAGGGTATTTCCAAGTCTAAATGTCAGAGCAAGTTCAAAAATAGCCCGCTGGAGTGTTTCCCTTAAGCAAACCAAATAAATCACCCGCCAAACCCAACACGTCAGGGGTGTGTGAAGTCTAAAACGAGGGTGGATATCTCTACACAAAAACCAAAAGTATTGGCAGCCCCGTGAAAGGTTTACGATCCACACCCGACGCGAGATTCCATTTTCAGCACATTCCCCCCCGAGGAGGGGACTTTCTGCACTTGCAAAGAGCGATCCCAAAGAGTCATCGAAAAGTAAATATCCCCAGTAAAGATTTCCAGAAATAAAAGTATAGTTTTGAAAACAATAATCTAAAAGAAAACAAAAACGCTCAAGATAATTTTATCTGGCCGCCACCCACCCGCAACGGCTTTCCTGTTTTCCTTTCCTGCCTTTTCAAGGCCCAAACTTCTGTGTCTCCCCAAGATCCACGGTTTCACTTCACTTTGGACCTCAGCACCTCCCCTCCGAGTCAGAAAGGGTCTCGGGGGCCCTTTACCTCAAGCCTTTCATCTCATTGCATGACCAATTTTGCAAACTGTACGGAGCACCTGTTACCTGAGAGGCGACGCACCAGGGCCGTAGGAGAGAGACTCGTATGAAAAAATGTGGCGCCTGGAATCATTTTACAGAAGTAACTTCATTTCTGCCGTAAAGAAGTTTTGTATCTATTTGAGGAAACGGATCATGTATTCACTTGGAATAAAGCAGAGACACGTAACTGCAGAAAGACTGATTTGAACCACACGCATGCTGACTGGTGGGCCGTTGGAGGGTAACCGCATCTGGCCTAGATTTTGAGGAATGGGCGGATTTCCACGAGGTCTAAGGGCACCACAGAGTTATTTTCCACGTCTGGAACAGTGCTGGTAAAGGCTTACCAACAGCAGAGAAGGCCTGTGTCCCCGGAGCTCTGGGATCTGACTCGGGAGAAGCAGTGAGAGGAGGCCTGAGGACTGACGGGCACAGGGCGTGGCCGGGCGAGGCAGTGAGGAACGGCAGGACAGGAGCCAACTCCCCGTTCCGCGTACCCACAACTATAAACCTGCTTTTGCCCACCCCGGTGTCTATCCGCACGGCTGGAAAAAACACACAAACATACTTTAAATTCGTGACCACAGACTTGGCGGTTAACTTCAGTTGGGCCGACGCGGTCCCTGGTTACCTGGTCTATTGCTCTCTGTCTCCCCCGGGCCCCTCCTCATGCTTTGTAAGGGGGGATCCAAGGCCGAGACGCCAGGGCAGGCGGCTTTCCCACGCTCCTCACCACGGCCGCGTTCCCTGCTCTGTGCCTTTGCTCTCTGCTGTCCCCCCGGTCGCACTGGGTGAGCGACGACACGCCTGTCGCGGTCTTTGGAGTAAAAAGTCCCAAATGATAAACGGTGCTTGAGGCGAGGAAGGCGGGTGCTCTCGCTTCAGGCCCCCGCCCACAGGCAGTGTGGCGACGGCCTTGCCGTTCGGGGTCCCCCGACTCCCACGGCTCTATCACACCTGTGCAGGTGGGTGCAGCCTGCGTGGAAACCCGAGGGCCCGGTGCTGCTCCTTTGCGTCCCTTTAAGCAGCAAATCTGTGAAAGAAGATTCACTTCAGTTTACTGATTTCTTACATGTATGAAGCATGTTGCATGGGCCACGTGCCGTGTTCAGTGCTGTAGGGAGCCCAGAAGTACATTAAGTCATAGGTACCTCGTGAGGGGGGACGTCTGTGTTACTATCATATGTGTAGCAACATATTCTTACAATGTAGAGGTAGAAAAATGTACTTATTTGCAATTGACCTATAGGATATAAAACATATAGAAGGACGCTCTGCACTTGGTCCTATGCTCAGGTTTTTTTCATATTACAAAGTGCATCACACACATATCTACAGAACCATCCTGCCTTCCCTTGGGTGTCCCTGGACATGACTAAAACATTTCATCGGTTATAATTTTGATTTCTTCCAACTCCGGGGCTTCTTCATTCTTGCCCTTTTAAGGCCCTTCTCTGGCCAGTACTAGCACGTCTGGGCCCCAGCCCAACACCTCCTGGATGGGTAAACATTATATTCCCATATAAGAGGGATGAGACTGGGCCTTAGCCGGCTGCACAGCTGCAGAAACCGTCCATGAGGTCCTCCGGGCAACCTGCGCTTCAGGAAAGTCACAGGATTATGCTAAATTATAAAACGACCCCGCTCCTTATACCCCGGCACAGAGGAGCCTGGCCTGCTTGGACTGGGCAGGGGGAGGGGGATGCCGCTTTATATGCCCGTAAGGGGCTCAGTTCCAAGGAGCTCTCCCGGTGATGGTGGCGTCTCCCATCGCCTTGGCCGACCTCCAGTTGGTAGTTTCCCCTGAAGCAGATGGGACCCTGCTGACCAGCTGCGGCCCACTCTGTTCTCTGTGGTCCTCACGCTGGAGCCTGAGGGTGCGGGCAAGGTGCACCTGGTGTACCTCTCGGGGACACCTGCCCCCATGTCACGGGGCGGATCGCCCATTCTGGTGGCTTAGAGGACAGCCAGCTGGGAGACTCCGTGCCATTGTCACCATCTCTGAGTTACCCCAAAACTTCAAAAGCAAGTCTCTTCTCTTGAACCGAGACCACAGTTTTTTGGTGCAGAAATCATTTGAAAGGGTCTCCGAAAGGCTTATAAACACAACATCCCTCCTCCCTCGCCCTGTTTTCAGGAGCACAGAGTTGGCTCTTGAAGTTCTTTTGGGTAAAACCTGTCAAACCAGATGGTTCTCTCTCCCACCCAGGACACAGCAGGGCCCTTCTCTGTATGAACCGAGCTCTCTTTGAACTTCAATCTCTGGGTTGTCAACAAAACACCAACTCTTCTCTAATCCCCGCGATCATCTGGTAATCTCCCAGGGCAGGACAAGATCTTAATTAGCTGACCTCACAAAATCCTGTTATTTACAGGAAGACATCTCCTTCTGCAAGCTCAGCGATGCGCAGACACGTCAACATCGCTAATAAATATTTACTTGGTATCCGTAATGCGCGTGATATTCAGGGAGATTCTGCGTGAGGCACAGTTCTTACCCCCAAGGGCTTTTCACATGAGCCGGAGCGAAGAGGCGCAGACACAACACGCATACGCGAGCCCGGTGTGGGCAGCCGTGAGCCGGAGAGAGGAGAGAGCTCCCCGGCCAGGAGGGCTGGGGTGACCTGGCGCGTGGGGCGTGCACAGCAGGGCCCTGACGGTTGTGTAGGGGTTAGAGGGGCCGTGAGGAGGAAGTGCTCTTCAGGGAGGGAGAGCGGCTGAACAAAAGGGCGGAGCTGGGATTGCTAGTGGCATCTGAGGAATATTCCACAGCGCAGACCCTCCGTCCCCTTTCCTGTAAGAACGCCCAGCCCCTCCCGCAGGGTTAGTCTTGTCCTGGGAGCGCTTCCTGCTGCAGGTGCCCGGCAGGGACACAGGGACGGGTCATTCAGCGCACGCAGTCCGCTACTGTGATGCCGGGTCCTGCTGGGCCCTCCGGCCCGGCCTTGAGCATTTCCCTTCGAGGGTGCAAGACACAAGGACAATCTGTCGTCAGCATCAGCAGCGACCCAGCGGGCCACACTCAAAGCCCCCCGTGGGCACAGGTGCGCAGACACACGGACCCAAGGACGGACATCACTTCTCAGACGCAGTGCAACCCAGACACTTGCCCAGGAAATAGAATCATTTCCTCGAGTCAAAATATCGGACTCCCCGAGGCAGGGGGTGAGCCGGGGTTGGGGCTCCTGGGATCTGCTGAGGGTCAGCTCTGCAGAAGGAACCTCAGGGACTGAGGGCAGTGGGGTAGAAGGGGGGTGGGCCCGGGAAGGATGTGAGCTAAGGGGAAGCCTGGCCCTGGCCCCACCCCGGGGGTGCAGTGGGGAGCTGGGGCAGGGCCCCGGAACGTGAAATCACACTGCTGAGGGGTCCTTCCTTGGGGTCAGGGGGCCAGGGTTTTGTAGGCCGTGTCTGACGGGGGCTGTGGTTCTGGTGGGAGGACGGGAGGGACTAAGCTCTTGGCACGGCCCTGGTCAGAGCAGCAGCTGCAGGACGGCAGGTGTGAGCGGCCAGCAGCCAACGCTCCTAGCGGCCGGCGAAGGGGTGCGTACGCCAGTGGGCCAGGTCTGTGCAGAGCCGGGCCAGCGCCCCGCAGCGTCTCCTGTGGCACCGGCACAGGCCTTACACAGTCATGCAGCTCGGGTCGCTTTTCATCCAGTCCCACCGCCCTGGGCCACCGGCGCCGGAGCCAGGAAGGAGGCATCGCCAGCAGGAACAGGCCAGAGCTCTGACGTTTCTTTTCCTTGCCACAGGCCAGTGGCTGTCCTGGGCAGGGCAGGGTGTCCTGGCACCCTCTCGGCAGACCAAGTGAGGCAGTTACGGTCCTTCAGCTCACACAGCCCCAGGGGTCAGGCGTGTGGAAGGGCCTCCTCTTACACAGGAGGTAACGTTGGCCCGCAGATGGCAATATCTACGATTTATGGGGTGTTTTTTTTTTGTTTTTTTTTTTTAAAAATTGATTCATACTGAATCGCTTTTGTAGGATCAGGTGGCCAACTTCTTCATTAAATGGAAACACAGACCATGACGGATCTGCTGAGGCTCCCAGGTTTCCTCACTGTCACTGAACCACGAGGCTTTTCAAGTTAGGGGCAGAAGGAAACGGAATGAGACGGTTTCAAACCTGCATCGGTTCTGAGAAAGACAAAGGGAGCGCGGCTTTTGCAGAGCGGGGTGGGCGTGCGATGCGGAGGAAGAGGGAGGGGAATGAGTTTTTCCAGATGACAGAACAAAATAAAACAGTATCACGTTAACATTCTTTTTCAACAGGACACTTTGCTCAAAATCGACTTGAAATTTCCAGTGTGGCCCATTTTTAGAATTTTTGTAGGCACAGACTTACAAAATGAGGACCACTGGGTGCAAATATTCGGTAACCTGCTTTTTAATTAGTCATGACTGTTTTCATTTATACGAGTGTATTTTTCCTGAAACGCATCTTTACGTGGACAGCCTTCCATACGTGTTTTATGAAGACTCTATTTTACGTTTATTTCCAGGGCAACGACATTAAAAATAAAATGTTTTTACTGATTTTTAGAGAGAGGAAGGGGGGGAGAGAGAGAGAGAAACACTGATCAGCTGCCTCCTGTATACCCCCTACTAGGGACTGAGCCCAAAAGGAGCGGAACCGGCGACCCCCGGGTGCAGGAGAGGACACTCCGCCAACTAGGCCACACAGGCCAAGGCAGGGCAGTGACATTCTGACACGAGTTATACAGAGAGCCAAGCAACGTAATCACGAAGGCTGGACTCCCACTGTTTCGTTACAGGATTTCTTTTGTCGCTGAACGAAACCTGTCAAAGCGCATCTGCATCTCAGAACCACACGCCTACCGAACGGTTCTTGATGCAAGACCAGCGGTATTTAAAAGTGCAATTTTATTTTAAAACTATCCAACAAATACGTACTCCCACAAGCGGGATTTTCCCCTCCTTCCGAGGCTTTGAGGCAAAGGAAGTGGCATGACCCTTATTTCCACAGTAAAATTAAAACAATGCCGCAATAATGTCATTCCACGGAGCTGTCAGTGGCTCCCAGAAATGATATTTAATTAGAAACAAACCAACAAATGCCATTTAATCACTAGCTTTTCTTTTGTAAGTTATTCATTACTGAGAATATCTGAGAAACACCAGCTGGTTTGAAAGTTGCTACAAGCTCAGCACTGCTCAGGCTGCCGGAAGCCCCGGGGCCCGCGATGTCCCTCAGCACCGGGCGCCTGCGGGAGGTGGGGTCTCATACGTTTTAGTGTAAAAACTGAGCAGAGTGCCACTGGGCAGTCTCTGTGGTTCCTTCTGCTCTAGGAACAGAAATTCTAAGGACAGAAAGATGCAGAAATTCACACAGACATAGATCCAGGGCACAGGGTGTGCATGCCTAGGATTTCGATCTCTTCAGCGCACACACACACTCGATTTAAAACAAAAGAGAAGGCTGGTGTGTGGGAGGGGCGGGGGCAAGGCGGAGGGGGCCCATGGGAGATAAACTGGGGGACATCTGTAATGCTTCCGACAATAGAGGTAAATTTAAAAATAAAAATAGCAAAGGCTCCTTCGAGTTTGCTTTCTGTGCAGCTACGATGTGAGGGCCTAACGCGAACAGGTTTTACATTCGAAGACTTTCAGTACTAGAAGGTTCTCTCTGGAACCCACGCGGGCCCTTCACTCTTCACATAGGAAAGTATCTGCTAAACTGCCCAGGGGGGCGGCAGAGGCAGGACCGCGGCTCAGGCCCTTTAACACCCAAGCCCCGCGTGCTCCCCGCTGACCGCCCAGCTCCACGGCGACGCTGCTCTGAAACGTAGGGATTTATGACCATCCGACTGAGAGTTTATTCTCTGAGCCTCATGACGAGAATCCTTTCAACATGTCATTTTTTTAAATTTTTTTTTTAGGTGGCTTATAGTTGCCAATTAAGCTCATCAGCGTTGAGTGCTCTCTGAACCGGAGAGGGCTGTGTTACTGTTCATCCTAGGAGAGTAAATTTAAAACCGTCATCTGTCTTTCCCGGAGTCCCTATCAGCCTGTTCTGAGACTCAATCCTGCGGCTAAAAGCACGGCCAAAAATAGCAACCCAGGAAAATAGATACAAACAAGCGGTAACAAGGGGGTAAGCAACCAACGGATGGCACAGCGGCCTGTTCTGTTTATTAGATTCGGGTCTTAAAATAGGAGCAGGGAGAGTCCTGCGGACACGGTCTTATTTTGAAATAAAATACTTTATATTATTTCAAACACCAGCTGGCCCCGGGGGACGAACGTTAACTCAGTTTTGCAACAGGTCGCTCTGCAGGACGACTGGCCTGCGGCTAAGCCTTCCAGCGAGTCCGAGCCTGCGGACGGCCGGGGGCTTCCGAGGCTGCCGGTGGGCGGGCGGCGGGAAGGTGTTCCCGGATCCGCCGTGACTTTCTGATGCGGGCCTTGTTGGGTGCATTGAGCGTTATTAGCGGCTAGAATCAGCCCTACGGCCTAGAAGGCAGGGGTGGGGTGGCGGGAAACACGCAGCCAGCTGAGACCTGGAAACTGCGTGGTCCCGCGAAAGCTCACCGGGAGTGCGACCCCAGGCCGGGGCGGCGCTTGTTTCCCCATCACTCACCCGGCCTTTCCAATGGCGCTCCTGGGCCCGGCTGTTCCAGGGCTTGAGCACGTAGGATTACCCCACGCCCCTGTTGAGGGTGAAATTTCCTCCACCCCGCTCCAATGTTTTTTTTTTTTTGCTTTTTTTCTTCTCGGTATTATGGTAGCAATGTGAAAAAATTAAGATCATATCAAATGGACATCACAGTTTGCACACACACACACACACACACACACACACACACACGCACCCCCCACACTCTTATAAAAATGTGATACAGAAAGTTCTAGTCAGAACAGGGCAACATAGTTACCAAACTTCATGGTGATCGAAGCTGCAATGTCATTATGTGTTTATTCTTAGGAGAGCTACTTTTTTTTTTTTCCTCTCAGAGAAAGAGAAAGGAGCGTGGAAAAAAAGGAAAAAGACTTTTTCTTCAAAGCCAGCAGCTATCGCATATTCCTCCCAACCCATGTGAAATACAGTAGCGAAGGATTTCATAATCTCCTTTAGGAATTGCTCTTTGCGTTGAGCAATGCCCTGCACTTAGTGGGAGAGGGGAATCAGCTTCATAAACATGCTCAGGTCCATCTTGTTCCAGTTAGGGCTCCTACGTGAAACAGAGCCGCCAAACGCAAGGGTTTTTTTTTTTTAAAAAAAGACAGGCTTACATTCAGGAACTCGTTCGTTACTGATTCGGGCACATCTGCAAAACCCTACGTGCCGTGCCCCTGGGGCACGTGGCCTCTGTGGGCTGCTGCGCTGTACAAAACCCCTAAATAAAACATCACCATCTCTCACGCGCCGGCCGGAACCGTGAATCACGGCGCTGGTGTCCGTAAGCGCCCGGCCAGTGACGCGGGTTCCTTCTGCTCTCTTTTAACGTTAGGACACGCGGTTGGAGCCTTTATCACCAAAACCAGCCTCCAGGGATCGTTCTGATCCGAGGACGGCCCCTGCTTCACACGCCTGGTCTTCCCCAAGGGCCGGAGGGGCAGGGATCACCCACGTCACCCGCCCAGCTACGATCTGCCAGCGCCACGAATAAAACGCGGGCCCCCCACGCCTCCATCGCCTTCAGCGGCCTTTCCAGTCCCGAGTTTCCGTCTCGGGCGTGTCCGCGTGGGGCTGGCAGGGGGACTCACTGAAAGGCTGGCAAACGGGGTCCGTGCAGAGTCATCAAACTTTGGGTGAAGTCACCGCCTCTCCTGCCCGAGCAGCTTTTCGTTTGTGCGAGGAGGGGGGGGCAGGCTCACAGGACGCGCGAGCCCTCGCTGAAGTATTCGAAAGCTTTAAAAACAGGCTTTTAATCTTCAAACAGTCCACGTTCACTGTGGGGATGTTTTAAATTGCAAAAACGTATAAAGAACAGAATAAAAGGAATGCGTTATTCTGCTATCTAGAGATCGCTACTAGCTTTTTCTTTTTTTTTTTTTCTTTAATCTTCACCTGAGGATGTGTTTTTTTTATCGATTGTAGAGACGGGGGGGGGGGGGGGGGGGGGAACACCGGAACGCAGGGAAAGTGCTAGGACATCCCAGAGAGGAAGGGCAGGCCCGTGGGACCGGCTGGGGCATCGCCCGCTTCCTCCGTTTGGACCCGGGCGCGTGGCCGTGGGGACCGGGCACGGCAGGAGGCCTCAGCGTCGATTCCACGTCCACCGTCCGCGTTCCCACAGCATGGCAGAGACCGTCCACTTCTGGGGACAGCGTGGTGACCAAGACAGACGATGTCCTTGTTCCCTCAGTTTAAGTAGATAATAAACAGTGGAACCAAACTTCCTTTTTTTCTTTTTTTTTTCTGGTGCTACATTAAATCTAGAAGCTGTAAGTGGAAAACTATGAACCCTGCGTGTCCAGATAGCATAGTCGAGCAGAGGAGAGAGGCAGGAAATACGCCAGCAAAAAAGGAAAGAAAAACGTTGGAATGTGATAAATGCAATACAGGAAACGTTAAAACGGGGCTGTGCACGCGAGGGAGTCTCTGTTGGCTGATTTCTCCCGGGTGGGCGGCCGGGAAAGGCCTCTCTGAGGAGGCGGCCCTGAAACCGAGTCCCGGAGGACTGGAAGGCCAAGGCGTGCGGAGGGGGGTGAGACAGGCAGACGCTCGTCCGCGCCCCACACGCCGGTCTTCTCAGAAACGCCCACCTCCACCCACGGTCCCAGGTCGTCCGGAGTTGACTGTATTCCTAACGTTTGTTCTGGGCTTGGGAATGACTTACTTTTGAAATAAACTCAAATTTGCTTAACTTCATTTATAAGGAGGGACACGCTGGTTAAGGCTGTTCTGAGGTGGTTCTCCACCAGAGACGGGAAAGCTGGATGACGGGGCATTATCTTTCCTTCCCTTGTTCTGCGGGGGACGAGAGGCTGGGCCAAGGGATGTGTCTGCTCTCGCATCAGTTTTCTTCAGGCGTTTTCATCTGTTAAATGCCTTCGAATCTTTTCTGTTTTTTTCAAGTGTGGAAAGAAGACTGTCAAGCTCAAGCTCTGAAACTCTATTGCAAACTCAGATGTCACAGTGACCAGGCAAGAAATAGAACTGAGAGAAGCCAGCTGGAATAAGAACCGGGGAGGAGGGGGGGACCCGGGCGAAGGAGAGGCCACCCGTCTAAAGGCAGAGCACTCGCCCGGCTTCGCAAATCGCCACGTGGGAACAGGTGCCACCATGGGCACCGCCGGGTCTATAATATCCAAACAGCAGTTCCCCAAAGTACTAAAATGTATCAGAATTTCTTGACTGGTAACACGTCCCCCAAACAGATCAGACACCGTAAGCGCTTTTAATTCTTTTTTAAAATTTTTATTTATTGATTTCAGAGAGAGGAAGGGAGAGGGAGAGAGAGAGAAACATCAATGATGAGAGTCATGGATCGGCTGCCTCCTGCTCGCCCCCTGCTGGGGGGATCGAGCCCCCAACCCGGGCCTGTGCCCTGACGGGAATCGAACCCCGACCTCCTGGTTCGTAGGTCGATGCTCAGCCGCTGAGCCACGCCGGCCGAGTGGGCAGCGCTTTTAATTCTTAACACTCAACCTTCTTATTCAAGGATTTCACTTATTGGTTTTGCATTTCCATTAACCCCAAGAAGCCTTCCGCTCATGTAGATTTTTATGTGGTTGTGGAAATAGCCCATTTTGAAGCTTTTCATCCTGCAGTTACGACAGGTACGGGGTGTTTTTTTTGTATCCAGGATGCTGAGCGGGTTGCCACGGTGAGGTTTTGCTAAATTAAAGTTTGTACGATTAATGGGCCCTTCATTTGTGCTCAAGATTATGGAGTAGTCAACGCTGTGTTCTATTTAAAACCGATAACCACTTGCTTGAAAAAAAGATGTATTTTTAGACCAGCTGTGTTTAAAGATGCTTCAGAAAGTAATGAGAGCGGCTCAGTAGTTTTGTTTTGGGCCTTTCCTGTTTGTTTGTTTTATAATGAATTCTTCTGGCCAGAGCAGATGTTACGGCAGGTTTCAGTTTATTGGGCGTAATCCTTCCAGCTCTGCAACCTGTAAGCGGAGGGTGAGGGGAAAGCCTGCCCGAGCGCTGGCAGGGCGGGGTCCTCCGGCCGGGCTGGGTGCCGCGCCAGACGCAGCTGAAAGGAGGCCATTCCCTGAGCGCCTGCAGCAAAAACAGTCCCGGGGTCAGGAACCTGCGTGGCCAACGAAAACGCGGACGGCGCGGTCTGAACAAGTGAGACCTCTAGTTGAACGGCCTCTCGGTTTTCCTGCCCGGACCACCTCCCCCTGGGCCCACTCCTGGGTTTTCCTTTCCTACGTGTGGTCACTGCCGTGGACGGTTAGGCGCTGGAGGCAGAGGGGCTGAAACAATGACCGCTGCCAGGGCTAGCGGCCTGCTGGGAAGCGCCGACAGGGAACCGGCGAGCACCTCATGACATTCGGTACCTAGGGAGGCATCCCGGTGAAGCCAGGGACTTAGGTCCCAACAGAGTTTTACAAAGAGGTGTCGCCTGAACTGCACCTTGAAAGGCGCGAGTGAAACGCTGGACGCAAAGGGCGCTCCGGGACGGGCATTGTGGGTGAGCACCGGGGCCCTACGTGCTGTGCGGTCCTCGGACGCAGGCGGCCCAGTGCTGCTGAGCAGCAGGGGTGGGAGGGGCGACCGTGAGCGACACCGGGGACAGGGCAGGCCGCAGGTCACGGACGCCTGGGAAACCACGCGGAGGGTGCCCGGGGTGGCTTCCCCGCCAGGGTTTAGAGTGTGATAAATGCTGATTTGAGAGAGAAAAGCAGGGGGAGAGGGAGAGACAGAGAGAGGGAGACATCGGCTGGCGGCCCCCACCCAGGACCGACCCAGGGAGGTGCCCCGATGGGAACTGAACCCGAGACGCCTCGGGCACAGGATGACACGCCGGCCGGCCGGACGGCGCCGTCCAGGGCCCGACGTACCTTTCTTGACCCTTCGCCTACGCGGCCTGTTTGTCCTTACTCTTAAGACTCCCCCCTTCTTGCACGTAGAAACCCACGGTACCGTTGCCGAAAAGGAAGCCCGGTCGAGCTGGAGACGAGGCTTCCTCCCCTTCTGCCGAGCGGAGAGGGGGAGCCCAGCGGTCGCACAGGCCCGCGCAGACAAAGCCCGTCCGGGAGCCACCCCGAGAGTCACCCGAGGACGTGCGGCGTCCCCGCGCCCCCGTTTCTCTTCAGCTGTCATTTGCCCCCCAGGGGCCTTCTCTCTGACGCCCTGGAGGTCAAGCCCGACGGGTCTGGGGCAGTTTGCGGTGCTCCTCCCTGCGCCTCCTTTCACCTGCCCTCCTCCCTCGGCCCGCCTCTGCCTCCACAGCCCACAGCCGCCCTGGCCCCGGCGCCCGGCTGTCAGCTCCGCCAGGACATGGCCTCGCGGCCGCGCACACGGCCCTTCGCTGTCTTAGCTCGCTCGTCCAGCACGGCCGTGGGTGGTTTTTTTTGAGGTCAAAAGCAAACTTCTGAGAAATGTCAGACCAACCCAACCAACTTAATTTGTTTTCCCCTCAGGGCTCTTAACCCGACGTCCGTTCTCTCATTCCGGTTCTATTACCCGCGGAAATGAAATGGCCTCAGCTCTTCCCCCTTGGCCCGGTAGTTCGCTCACCAATTAATATTTATTGAGTTTCTTCCCACTGGAGGGACAGTCTTACTCTTCAGAGAATGATAAATTGTTAAATCTTGGTGCCCGATGACAAAAAAAAAAAAAAAGAGTAAAATACAGTTTCCCAGATATACTTAGAAGATCACATTTCTTTCTAGAGGTTATTTTTTTCAGTTACTATGCCTTTCTCGGGGAAATATAGTTAATTAGCTGCAAAGGAGTCAGAGTCCAGTTCCTCCCGTCACGGGAGAGCTTCAAAGGCCGTTTCGCGCCTTCGGGTGGCGAGACACAGGCAGGCCCTGCCCGCCCGCTCGCAGTGTGGCTGCTCTACCACGTGCAAGGGGTTTCCGTTTATCAGGGCAATTGTACACGCTCCCACCGAAAGCGCTCGTTGGTTTATTGACATGAATTTCCAAAGTTAATCCGGCTGGGTGCCTCCGGTCCGTGGGCCTGTTCTGCCCCCTGCCTGCATTAGCTCCCCCGCCCCCACGTCCGATGTCCCCCCTTCTCTGTACCCGCGAGGAGGAGACGGATGTCGCAATGACAGGAGCCCCCTGACAACTGGCCAGCACCCGTCAGAGCCCCATGAACAACTCTCTCGTCAACTCACAGGGATGCTGTATAAAGAAACTTTCTGACAAGCACCTGCTCTCCCTGATTATAAAACACTCGCCACCGCAGGAAACTGAGCAGCGGGGTAAGTGAGTCACGTGACAGTGAGCCCGTCTCGCGGCAGTGCCCGCCCGTGGGGCCTCCTCCTGCCCCGTCTTCCCGAGAGAGTGGGGGTCGAATCGACAGCCGCCCTTTACCCGATTCCCGCTTCAGCTTCACGTGGCTCGCAGCAGACACCACGGGGGTCAGAACGAAGGCCCCTGACCCCCCCCCTTTACGTAAAACCAGCACCTTGGAAGAGAGGGGAGCCGTTGACTGCTTGGCTCTTTCTCGCTGCTTTTCTTACGTTTGCTTTCTACGTGTGGTCTCTCCTCAGACGTCAGGCAGCACCCAAAGCATTATCGGATCCGAACAAAGTCTTCAAAATAAAGTCTACTTCTGCTTTCACCACGACTACGGGTCGCGCCGATTAAACTGCCAGAAGGGCTGAAGAGAGCGGAATGGAAAGTCTCCTGCCGGACGGCCTTCCAGCTCCGCCGGGCTGACCCCACTTGGAGTTTCTGTGTGGGCCCGAGCACATCTGCCGACGCCTGCTTTCCCGACGCGCAGGTAACGTCTCAACGCGGATCTAAATTCCCGAGGGTCGGCCACGGCGAGCAGGGGATGCTGCTGTGCACCAAGGCTGAGGTGCTTTTCATATGCTAGTTTCTAAGTAAATGTGAAAGGAAGGCCTGAGCTTGAGGTTTCTGATGCAAGGATGCCCTCGCCTAATCGGGGACGGGGGGGAGGAACGTGTACAAGTCACACTGGCTCCTCCCTCTACTTTGGACGGTGTGAGGTATTTTACATACTAAATCCGCTGTACAACACTCTACAAGGTAAGCGCCTGTCCTGCGTCACCTAAATTCTGTTAATTCTATCTCCTGGTAGATGCACTGAATTGAATGCACATGGAGAAGAAATAGATTTCCCTTTATTTTTGTCTTTTAGAAAATCAAGCAAGAATTTACTGACTGCGGCAAAAACACACTCAGGACAGTGAAACAAGGAAGGACACAGAAGAAGCTCCAGGAGAGCCCAGGCCGGCTGCTTTGGCTCACGGGGGAGTCAGGGAAAAGGGGGCCTTGGAGACAGGTTCAGGGGGTGAGCCCGGGACGGCCTGCACTGCCCATGGCTCCCCTGGGTGCCAGTCTTGTGGGGCCCCTCAGAGGTTAGGAGATGCCTGCCCGTGGGGGGACGACAGGGGGAGGGAACGGCACGGGCGTGCTCCCCGGAGGGAGAGCGCCTACTTATTTTTCTGACCTAACCACGTACAGGAAGACAGTCCAGGACTGGTTCTGGGAAACTGAAAGGGCCTGAAAAGGAAGCCGGGGAAATGTCTCACTGGGCTCCCTGCCACCCAGACGAGTGTGGGTGACCAGGAACAAGGCAGGGAGGCCTGATGCCTCTGGAATCCCCCCTTTCCCGTGGCCGCGCCTGGCTCATCTAGGCCAGCATCCTGTCTTGTCTGGATGTCGGTGATTATCTCGAAACTGGTCACTTAGCCTCTGGTCTTGCACAACCCCAGCGAACTCCTCGAACTTCCACCAGGAGGGTCTTGACCACAAACAGGGGCGACTCAGCTCACTTGCCTGAGGCACTTTGGGGGGCTCCTTGCTGCTCTCAGGATCGAGTTCAAACTCCTTAAGATGACACCCAAAGGCCTTTGAGCTTTGGACGTTTCCCGTCTCCACTGTCCCTGCTACACTTTCAATGTCTCGGATGCGCCTGAGGCCCTCTCAGCCATCCGCCTTATTTAGGCTCCTTTCAAATATTTAAAGAGACACTGAAATTACAGGTTTTAATAGAGATGCTCATTTTTAAATGTGAGCCAACTCTGTGGCCAAATAAAACACCTCTGCTGATGAAATCCAGGTCATCGGCTGCAGGTTTACAATCTCTGCCCTGCTCCTTTGGCCTGAGGTAGTCTCTTCTCTTTTGACTGAATTCATTTCACCCCAGCCCTTGTTTTGTGCTTTTTGTTTGTCTAACGTCTCATTTTCCAGGTCACACTTTATATACTGTTTCCTCCCAGAGGCCTTGTCTGCCTCCCGGCCACGGCCTGTTCCACCTGAGCCGGCCTGAGGAGGTGCAGGGTAATTTCTGGCTCAATCATTTATTTGTTGACCCAACAAATATTTAATGAGCTCTTCAGGTCCACCCTCCTAGAGCCGACCCAGCCACAAGGTCCTTTCCTAGAGCTGCTGGGGGCGGGTCTACCCACAAAGAGAGGCATGTTTGCGAAGACACAGCCGGAGAGCACCGGGTTTCCTCGTTTGGGGGTGTAGCGGGCGTCACATGTGGCAGGACTGGTGATTTTGCTGACGGTGGTCTTCTCCCCTGCAGACCTGTACACACGGCCATCTCGGTATCTCTGGGGAGGAACGTGTGGTGGGACCATCCTTAGCTGCGAGTGGATGGAGGCGGGGCCGTGGCACAGTTTGGGGCATGTCAAGATTTTCTGGAACGTGAGCAGTGTCTGGCCCAACCCTCTGTCCGCGCCAACAGGAGGGCGGTGACTCAGCGTCCACAGTGGGCCAGGGGCAGAGGCTGCCCCGGGGCCCTCGCCGGCCAGGAGAACCTGCCGTCCTCCCCACTTCTCTCTCCGGGAGGACTTCCCGGACTTCCCGCCTCAGCCCCCAAAAGGGAAGACCGTGCCGCGGATCCCCCGCGTACTTGCCAAGTTCCCCCTCTCTCAGGTCCCTTTTCTTCTTTCTCCTACTCAAAAGGGAAAGCCTTGTGGTTTCCAGGGGAGGAATCCGGGTCTCAGTTTTTCCAGATTTAGCAAGAGCTCCCAACGAGGTTCCTCCTGGGCGGTCTCGTTTGGTTCCTGGTGCATGAGAACTCTGCAGGCTCCTCCGACCTGACCTGCCAGGGCTGGTGCAACGTTGATTGTCTGTCTGTCTCCCCTGTGCCTGGCACAGTCTGTGGTGTTTCCTAAATATTTACTGAGTTGGACAGCACTGCAGCTGACTATGGAGGTCTGAGAGGTCAAGTACTTTGCCTGAAGCCACACAGCTAAGAGAGAGAGACCGAATCCAGAGTTCGAATCCAGCCGACCTGCATTATATGAAGCCCACGTTCCGAGCTGAATTTTAAAAATGAAGCTAACAGGAGCGTCTCACGCAGCCTTCCCGCAGGTGGTCGAACCAGGGAGCGTACCCGCGGCGGGCTGTGGGGCCAGGGGGGCTCCTGCCGCACCGACCCACTGGAACTGCTCAGGGCATTACAGAAGGCACTGAGGTTTGCCTGGCCATGCCTGTTGTAGGCTACTTTTTTTTTTAATAGTTTTTTTTTAATCGATTTCAGAGAGAGGCAGGGAGAGAGAGAGAGAGAGAAACATCAATGATGAGAGAGTCATCGATCGGCTGCCTCCTGCAGCCCCCGACTGGGGATCGAGCCCGCAACCCAGGCCTGTGCCCCGACCCAGAATCAGACGGTGATCTCCCGGATCCTAGATCGACGCTCAGCCGCTGAGCCACGCCGGCCGGGCTGAGCCTGAATTCTCCCCAGTGCCCTTTCAGAAGGTAGCGGGAGGGTCGTCTGGAGGAGACAGGAGGCGTCAGTTGCCTCTGAACAGTCCGCGGGGAGCCTTGCGTTACAGCCACTTGCCCAATCGGCTGTGGTCAACCGCCGGAGCCCTTTTCTCATGCGGCTCGGTGTTTACATGCACAGAGTGTACCTCGTCTGAGGAACTAAACAAACTGGGGGAAAGGGCCTGATTCAGCGTGTTCTGGCCCAAAGCTTGACAGAGCTGAACTCCTAAGAAGTTCCCAGAGCCACCAGTCCAAACAGAAATGGAAATAACAAAAATCCTCCACCCTCCCCCCCAACAAACAAAGAATGTGCGCTAGTCCAGTTCTCGTTTTCAGCAGTTTTGGGGTGGAGATAACATGGAAATTTTGCCATAGCCTCTGTGGATAACAGGATTTAGAGCCCAAAGATGCTCATTGCATTGGGTGCACCTCCTGGGACAGCACTTGATCTGTCTGTAGGCTCCATGGAACTAGACACCCTGCTTCCGAAAGCCTGTTTGTGGGCACGGACTTTCCAAAAAGATCCCTACAACTGTAGATGACTTTGGTTGCAGCTTGGATGCCTGACAACAACCTGACTTATTTAAAAAAAAAATTATATAAAAAGTATATAAAATATATATTTTATATACTTTTTTTATAAAGAAACATATATATATATATATATATATACACACACACACACATATATACACAGACACACATTTTTTTTTAACCTAAAGGGGTTTCGATAGGAATTCCAGCACAGTTCCACCGCAGTCAGGTTCTGTAGGGGTGAGACTTGGAAACAGAGGGTCCACAAGATGCATGTCGC
This sequence comes from Miniopterus schreibersii, assembly GCF_964146895.1. Classification (NCBI taxonomy): domain Eukaryota; kingdom Metazoa; phylum Chordata; class Mammalia; order Chiroptera; family Miniopteridae; genus Miniopterus; species Miniopterus schreibersii. Next base: position 2,567,439 of record NC_138123.1, read on the forward strand.
ACCCCCTTTTTGGGGTCAATGGACAGCAACAACTTTTCTATCTTGGCCCCTTCCTTCATTTTTTAGGAAGAGCTGCTTCCCTTCTGCTGCTGTTCTCTCTTTGTCCCTAAGATTAAGATCAAAGGCACAGTTCTGGTCACTTATCCTCACTCCACCGAGCTGCTCTTCTGATCCCAGGCCGATTATTCATTAGTTCCTGCCAGTCAGTATGTGATGATTCATTCCCTGTATCACCCCCGGGACCCACGTCACCTCGTCGACTTCACATTAATTCAAGGCCTCTTAATCTTGTTCATTTCATCTCTTCCAAGAAACGTGGTCTCTCCCGAGTAACTAACTCTTCAGCTGCCACAAGATGCAGGGGATGGTGCATTAACTGAAGGAGCCAGAGCAGAGAGCCGGAATCCTCCGCCGGGCTTTGCACAATCTGTATGCAGTAGGTGCTCTGTATGTGTCCGTTATGGGAACGAACGAGCGAGTGAGTGAGACAGGAGACCAGGCCTTGAGGGCCTCTCTGCCACCAGCTGGCTGTGCGGCCTTGGACAAGCCCCGTGGCCTCTCCGCCTCCATCTCCTCACCTGTAAATGTGAGAGAGGGACCAGGTGCTCCCTCCTGTTTTCAACGGCTGGAGCCGATCTTCTCACCCCCCCCAATATTAACACGGGGCCTGCACATCTCTCCGAAATCAGCAGCAAACTCCCTAAGGCTGTCAGTGTGCATTTGCTTTCTAATCGCTCCCCATGTTCTCGTCAAACTAGGACAAATAAGGTTTAATGAGAGAAGGTAAGAAGATGTCCCAGTTCCAGTGAGAGGGGAACATGTCTTTCCTGAGAGGTGTTTACTAAAGCTTAACGTTTTCGAGAAAAGGGAAAAAAAATCCTAAAAGCCAACTAGCTTTCCACTCTCTCCCTGCAGAATGTGCCCTGACATACACACTGTACTGAAGTTATCTTTTTTCACCCTGGCCCGAGGATATGTTTATTGATGAGCGAGCGAGAGAGAAACATCGCGGTGAGAGAGAAACATGGATCGGCTGCCTCCCGAACACGCCCCGCCCGGGGAAGGAACCGCGACCCAGGCGTGTGCCCTCACCAGGAATCGAACCCACAACCTTTCGATGTAAGGGACGACACTCCAGCCAACTGAGCCATCCCTCCAGGACTTGAAATTATCTTTTTATGTTTCATCCACTGTTGGCAAACTACCTGCAAGCACTGACCAGGTCTTTCTCAAGTACTGTTTCTGTATCCCTAGTACTTAGAAAACAATATTGTTGAAATGGGGGGTCAGGTAACTCAGCAAGTGAGGGACCGCGAGTGTGAGAACGTCCGAGAATTCCAAGCAAAGTCGATTATATCAAATCATTAACGACCTTTAACATCTCATTAAGGATTAGTTATCGGATGGTGGCAACAGTTACTAGGACCCTAAATGGTGTCATTTTGATTAGTCTGATATGCAACAGGATACAGGCTGCTGCAGGTGGGTCGCCAGGAGTGAGTACGGCAATTCTCTGTCTCAAAGACTTTGTTTAAATAAAACAAGGGACAGAGATTTAGAAGTTAATACCTCCAACCTCTTAAAAATAACTTTGTTTGAGTAAGGACCAGATGGCCTAACAGATATTTAAAATTTTATCTCTGGATGGAAGCTAGACTAGGACCAATGTGGAGCGATTTCCTGCGCTACATTTTTTCTTACTCAACTTTGAAAAGAAATAATAATTTTTTAAAAATATCAAAGGGGAGGCGTTACGTAACGTCGTTTAGGAAATGGTCTGACGCAATTTCATCTGCAGCAATCATGACTTTAAGAAAAGTTGAAAACAAGAAAACAAACAAAGCTACTGAGTGTAAAAGCCAGGAAGTGTGTGAATCAGGGTTATTTACTTAATTTTATTCCTTTATAGCTGTGATATGACTAATAAACTAAATCAAGTATCAAGCCTTGAATTCTGTAAAGGAAATAAGTATATAGCTAAATATAGTATTTTTTTTTTTTTACACTATTGCAAAGTTTCTATCCAAAGAAACATTAGGAAACATTATATCCAAAACGATCCCTTCTCTAGATCTGTCAGGAAGTTACTGTCCAGCCACCTGAAACCATCTTTCTTTCTCTAGAGAAACATTAAGGATCTACTATTATTCATTTAATGACCTTTCTCAAGGAACCTCCGAGGAAAAGGGTAATTCATTTCTCTCAAGATGAGCAAAACGTTAAGAAGGACCTTCATCAAAATGCAAGATAAACAGATACATTTGCTCCATGTTAATAAAGCTACAGACAGTGGGAATATTGTCCCTAAGGAATTCTGATCACTTTAAATGGCAACAGTAATAATGGAAAAAAGAGACAGTGTATGGGACAGGTGAAAACCAGGCTTGAATAAATTTCAGGAAAGATTTTAAGAGTAAAAACTAATCATAAAAAAAATAAATTTTGAGGACTTGCGTGGGAAGCGCGGACAAACAGCCTCACCTCTGTCCCAGGGACGCTCGTCCTAAAGCGAGCGGTCGGAGTGTCTGGCTTTCCCCTGTCCGGGGGGATCTCTCGAGGCGGGCGATGGTCTGAGCGAGGCTCCTTCTCCTCGCTGCCCCGACCGCGGGATGAACTGAGACAAAGAAGGAGAAATGTGTGACTCTCAGAGTTAGAAAGCTGCAGAGACAAGGACACGTCACAGCCCTAGGAACGAGTACCGTCTCTAACGCTGACTCCGACAGGCTGAGGCTCTTGGTGCAACTTATTCACGAGGACAGTCCATGTATATTATTGTATAGAAAACTACTATACATGTTATTAGTCTTAGCTCTCTTTTTCTCTTTTTCACTGAATTTACTGGGGTGACAGGTGGTAAAATTATATAGGTTTCAGGTGTACAACTCCATAATACATCATCTCTATATCATAATACGTGTTCACCACCCCAAGCCAAGTCTCCTTCCACCACCACTTACCCTCCCTATACCCTCTTCAAAGCCCCCCTTTCAATCGGGTAATCACCATTCAGTTGTCTGTGTCCATATATGTGTACATATATATGTCTATATATATAACATTTTCTTTTTTTGCTTAATCCCGTCACCTTTTTCACCCAGCCCCACAATCCCCCTCCCCTCTGACGGCTGTCAGTCTGTTCTCTGTACCCATGAGTCTGCTTTCATTTTGTCTGTTAGTTTATTTTGTTCATTTGATTCCATGTCTGAGTGAAATCACACGGTACCTGTCTTTCTCTGACTGGCTTATTTCACTTATTAGCTCTCTGATCTTTATGTTTATCAGGGTTTTTTAGAGACGGAGAAAGGAAGAGAGAGAAAGAAACACCGATAGCCTGCCTCCTGCGCATCCCCACCTGGGACCACGCTTGCGACCTGACACAGGCCCTGACCAGGAGCTGAACCAGCAACCCCCGGGTGCAGGGGATGCCCAGCCAACGGAGCCACATGGGCCGGGGCGCTTATCAGCATTTTTTATGCTAGTAAATTATTGCTAAAGAGGTGATTAGCTCCACGTAGTCAACTGTTGACTTGTAATTATGGTCACTTCAACATCTGCCAGTATGTTTCGGCCCACCCCCTTACTCCACAGGTGATAAAACCGGAATCCCAGAGAGATAAGGTGTTTATCCCAGTCACACCAAGAATGAGAGTCAGAATTAGCCTGGAACCCAGACTTTTGACCTGAAGCTCAACAGCTTCAGCTGCCTGACACATAAGGTCTTATCTTTGCTGATGACGGAGGTTTTTCTTCTGAAATGTCGAGTTACCTCCATCTTATATATTACTAATAGCAACACTAGACCAACTCCCTAGAGTAATGTGTATTCTATCCATCTGAATGTATTATTTGTGATCATTTAAAAAAAAAAGGTGGACTTTTTAGACATTTTATTTTCTTGGAGCACCAGAGAAAAGTAGAAATCACAGAATGCAATGGAAGGAAGCTAGACCCAGGGACTTGGAGTATAGTTCTGTCTTAATCACAGTGACTTAGCCAAATGGCACGTCAGTTTTTCAAGCTGTAAAACAGAGATCATGACACCTACTTACATCTCTCATGGGGCAGTGTAAAGATTAAATAAGCTAATAACATGATGAAAACATGTCAGCTGAGAATAACATACTTCACGCATAAAACAAAGCTGGAGAAACTTCACAAAACCATCCCCGATCAGACTGACCAAGTGATAACCCTGTAAAGAGACGGTCATATTGTTTTCTTTGGGAGTTTCTTAGTGGCTGTTGGACTTTATACACCATGGATGACGCTCAAGGTGTGGTGGTAAAAATAAACGTCCCGTTTATTCTGCAAGGCGATTCTGAGGAAACACATAAGCATGCGTCTTGAAGAGCCATGGTGGCAGCTAATTAATACTATGCTGCATTCTGTGACATGTGAAGGAAGGCTGGGCAGAACTGACTCATTTCCATCGCACATGGTGTTCTCATTTAGCAAACGAGGACACGGTGTGGGCTCCCGAAAGCGGAGACGTGAACATTTTCTATTAATTCCAAGGAACTCGACCACTGTTTGTACAGCTGTTCTGACACAGCCCTTTACACAAGAGGCAGGAATTGCTTTAAAGTCCCTCAATAATCGTCGTCATCAAAATAATAGCTGTAATTTATCGGTCTCTTAGTTTATGTCAGTCACTGTGCAAGGATTGTACCTGTATTATTTCTGATTCTCAAAGTAACCCCAGGAGAGGTGGGTATCATTAGCCCGAAAACACACTGTATTGCCATGAGAATGTCTTCGTTTCCATCTGTGCTGCAGGAGGCACGCCTGTATCTTGCTTTCCTCCACGACTGTTCTCCCGGCTAAGCAGAGGCGAGCATTACAAAATCATCATACATCTCGACTAGCAAGTAAATGAAGGCAAGACCTAGTTCAATAACTTGCCCAAATATCAGAGTCAGACAGATGACGGGACCTCGATTTCACCTTAGACTATTTTTTTCCATTAGACCAATGGTTTCCAAGTGAACCAACTCAACAGTTATGTGTCGGGCATGTGCCGGGATGCCGGCAGAAAACATATGTCGCCCTCGTTTGAGTGGAGATGAATCAAAATCAGAGCTCTTTGGACAGGCCTATCTTTAGGGTTTTGGATGTTTAGGGTCCTTTCCCTTTTCTCTCCACCACCATGTTTACCCAGGTTAACACAGGTTTAAATAGTTAAGATAACTCACTACCACCGTTTATTGAGCACTATGTAAAGTGCCTACCTGTGTTATCTTATTTAATCCCATCAACACCTTGGCAGGATGATGCAGTTGTGTGTGTGTGTGTGTGGTTGGGGGCTGGGGCGACAGGGAAGAAGAGAAACAGAGAGAAGATGACATGCAGAGCAAAGGAGAGTCAAAGGTTCTTCTAAAAGCCAGCGGTTCTGTCTCCTACCCCATGTGGCTTCTTGGTTCGTGGGCCTCAGCTGCAGAGTAGCAACGGGGAACTCCACCTTCTGTCTTTATGCTTCTGGGGACTGGGGGGGCGGGAGAAGTGAGGGGTGCAGGGGGTTTGGAGGGTGGGGACACCCAGGTCCTCTGCCTAATCTGGGATCATTGCAGGGAAGTTAAGAAAGGGCTCTGGCAGCAGCTGGCTGGCATGGTGGGCTCTACGAATGCGGAGACTTGACTTTTTGGGCCCTTTTCACCCAGGAGCTTCGCAGCGATGCTGAGACTCGAAACACACCAAACTTGGACGATGGAGCACATTGGGAAGTGGGGCGTTAAGGAAATTCTCGGAGGAATTATGGAGGAAAAGTCTCAAAGCATTTAGCTAGGGGTCACTACCAGCACTGCCGTGTGTCTTACAGTGAACTAAACTCTATTTTGATAGATTTTTAGCCTAGTGTACGTGGTATGATTTCTTTCCCATAATTTCCCTCTAATCTCTCATTCTTGATCCTAAACGCCCAGCTCAACACCAAGCCCCGCTTCTGAGCCGAGTGGACCGTGGCACTGTGTGCTCACCGACAGTTCTTTATCTAGTCTGTCCCTATATGTACGGAAGAGCTTCAAAAATATGTGATTAATGAGTAAAAGGAAAAGATTAAAAAGAAAACTTTGTTTTGGCACAATGGCTACTTTCAGCAGCAGATAGGGTGTATCGGTGACTTGTTTCACCTTGCTGACTGGGGAACTCGACATAAATTCTACAGAAGGGAAGTGCTTTGTTAATCCCATCGTATTACACAAGCAGCCCTGCTTCTCGGCTTCACGTCTAGAACAGCAGATGTTCCTTATTTCTAGCAAGCACCTCATCCTCTGGACGTATGGCTCCCACTCACCTAATGGATTACTAATCAGTTCCTGATCCCTGCTCTCCACCTCAGTAATAACCCAACGGAGAGATAGCACTTAAAAAAAAAAAAAAAGTCTGTTACAATATGTACCAGAAGGATGTCTCATTTTTTAATTACCAAAGGCGTGTGATAAAAGTTAATTATATAATTAACCATTGGTAGCCAAGGAATAATTTGGTTATTGTCTTACTCTAATCATTTCTGTATTCTATGTGTTTTATATAAGGAAGCTGTCTATCATTTCTAGGGTCATATATTTGATATACTAGCGACTTGGAACATGTTTAATGGATACTGTAATTCTGTCTTAAAATTCATGTGACAATTTGGATTTTATAAGTATTTTTGTTTTATTCACTGATGTATTAAAAAAATATTAAGTGGATACTATTTGTCAAATTTGGGTTACATTGTTTAGAGGCCTAAACGCATTTAGTATCGGCCCCCGGGGGAATTATGATGTAAAATTGCATAGTTCAGCGTTTACAGCTCCCTCGGTTATTTTATCACTCGATATGCAAGGCAACATTGAACATGTTTAAAGGTCACTCGGGCTGTCGATAAATGTTGTATTCTGGTTCACTCTCTTTATTGACAAGCTATTCAGAAAAAAATGACTTAGAAAATAACTAATGATCTATTTTTCTAATGTCTACAGCAGGAAAATAGAAAACAGTTCAGGAAAAAAAAGCTAAAACCAGAAATTTCTCAGTGCTTAGACTTTTTTTTTGGCTATTCAACATAGTTGAGTTCCTTCAACAATCTTGTCGACCAACTTTCTTTTATAAACTAGCCTAAGCTGACCACTTGTTTAATCTGAATTCCCGTCACACCCTTAAGCTCTCCTCAGTCACGCACCTCTCACCCACCGGGAGATGCTCTGAGAAACGCGTGGCCAGGTGACGTCACGCGAACGTCACCGAGACGAACCAGCCTCCCGCTCACCGGGGCCGCCAGGTACAGCCTAGCGCCGAGCACGCGGGGACCGTGACGGGGCGGCATCTGTGTATTTACACATATTTACACCTAGAAAGGGTGCAGCTCCCTCGGCGTAAAAGATAAAAAACGGTGCACCCGTTAGGGCACGGGCCAGGCCCGTGGCCTGCTGGGCTGGAAGGAGCTTTGGGCGAGTCGTGGATGTGAAGAAGGCGCAGGACAGGCCACAACTGTGACCCTGGGCGACGCGACATTCACCAACCGACAGGCGACTAGACCGAGCCCGAGAGGAACAATAAATGCACTGAAGAGGCTCGGCGCAGGGCCGCCCAGCTCGGCGGCCTCTCCACGGCCCTGCCCTGCGCTCCAGCAGCCAGCGCACGCTCCGCAGTCCTCGAACGCGACCCGCAGCGCCGCCCCTGGGCGCCAGGACCAGCAGTTAGGGTCCGCACCCAGCTGTGGCTCGCGCGCACCTGCGCCCCCGCAAACCAGGCGGCTCACCTCACAGCTGCGCCGCCGACGTCGGGCCAGGCCGGGCGGCTGTGACGTCAGGGCGGCTGCGACGACGTCAGGTCGGCTGCGATGACGTCAGCGCGGCTGCGACGACGTCGGGGCGGCTGCGACGACGTCAGGGCGGCTGCGACGACGTCAACGTAACGTCGGCCGCAACTACGTCACGCCGTCCGCAACTACGTCACGCCGACGCCAGGGCACCCCAGGAATTTGTGGGCGCCTTTTTAACGTCGCGGGACCCCCCTGCCCCCGCTCCGTGCCGCCTGCGGTTGAGCAGGACGTCGCTGTGCAGCCCCGCGCAGGACAGTGAGTGACTCTAAGGCTGTAAAGGCCCCGAGGCCGGCGCACCCCAGGGCGCAGGGTGAGGTCTCCCAGAGGGTGGCCCAGGCCCGGCCCTTCTTTACGGCCCCTCCCCGCCCCACCCCCGGGGGGTGGAATTGGATGTGCAGACCCGGGGAGGGCCGGCGATGGGAACTGTCCCCCGTTTCCCCCAGGGGTGCCCCTGGGGCCCTTGTCACCCTCAACAAGCGATTTCTTCCAGGCGAGGCCTTGTTGCTTTTCTGGAAGAGTCGAGTTAGTCCCTTCGCGCTGGGATTTTAGTGGGCGCAGGCGCTTGTCGTTTCTTACAAACAACAAAACTTGTTACTTTAACTTGATTTTTTATTGTTCTCTTTTTTTTTTTGGCTGTCTCTACACCGTAAATGACAACTCTGAATTTTTGTAGCAACCATAATTCCAAAATGTGTATAGACACCCGAGTGAGTAGTCATTCAGGAATCTATAAATTAGACGTTCATAATACGGTCTTAAGGTCAAACGACATATGAAATCAATATTTAATATCCCAGCTCCTAGCTCCATACATTCATAATCTCTCTTTTATCTCATCAGCAATAAAGGACCGTGTGATTATGAAGTTCCAAGGTCTCCATGTTGCATGATTTTAGAAAATCATGTTTATTTGACGTTACATAGTAAGTTGTAGATTTAATTGCAGTTGTGCTCATTTATACTTCTCAAAAACGCAATATAAATAGGTTAACTACTAAGTGACAAGAGACCTGTAAAAAGCTATTGAGACATTGGAGATCCCGGTTAAGCTCAGGGCCTCTTGACCCTAAACTGAACTGTTAGAAAAACAACTAAAAACCAGCATTGAATCCTAAACCATGTAGATATCACCTATCTCAAGAAGAAGCCGGGGCGTCGGACTTGCTCCGATCGTTTGCCATTCATCGCGACCTTCCCTTAGGTTACCTCTTCCCCCACCTTTCCGTCAGAGCCTTCTGGTCACTTCGATTATTTTCTTCCCTAACTTTTTTGCCCCCTCGGGTTGATTGCTTGGGTAGCAAGTCATCAGCGTTCGTTCATGTCAACATTTCTACCTGCCTTGCCCCTCCGTAAACATCCTCTTTGTATTGACTCTTGCTTTGTGTTTACTCTTCTTAAACTACCCTTGCTTATCTGGGGACAGGCGTGGTGCCAGTGTGGCCTAATGAATGTCTGGCTGGGACAGAGAAGGCCAGGCAGGGCCTCCACCGACTGCTAGGCCGCTTGTCCTCTACTAGGAAGGCCAAAGGCACATTCCACTTGGTGTTCGAGTTTAAGCAGGTCCGGGGAGACCGTGTAGCGACAACTAAAATCCAAACAAGACTTAGGTAGACACCAGAATGCCAACTTAATAATTTACCACGGAGAGAACTGTTACGAGAATGGAAGAACTAAGAACCTTGGTGGTCCATTCAGGCTCTATCTTTAGGAACGACATTCACCTCTTAATTTCACAGTTTCCACTTTTTTCAGAGGGCAGTCCTTAATTCCAAGTTTTGGGGTATAATTTCCAAGTCTTGACAAAATCTTTGTATACATTTTTCCATTACAGTTTACATTCAGTGTTATTTTGGATTAGTTTCAGGTGTACGGCATGGTGGTTAGACAGCCACATACTTTACAAAATGTTTCCCCTGATATTTCCAGTACCCACCTGGCATCATCCATAATTATTCCAATATTATTGACTATATTCCATATGCCCAAACCCTGACAGTATCTCTAACCCTTCCTTCCCCCACGTGGCCCAGGTACCAGCAGCCCTAGCCTTCCGTTAAGCTGCTTTAACATCTAAGACCAAAAGCTACCTATGGGCCTAAAATCTTTTTTGATTTCCATTGTCTTTGTCCCTGGTCTAGTTCTGGGCACATGTAAGTCCTCTTCTTCAGTAGCATTTATTTTGGTCGTATTACCTGAAAAGTAAATGCGTTTGGTGAGCAAACTAATGCACCATCGAGCAAGTGCTCTCCAATTGTAACAAACATTTCCATTTTAATGAGGTTTGAGTAAAACTCGGCCATCTCTGTAAATTGTCTGAAATGACACGGCACCTGTATTAGAAATCCACCCGGCCCATGCAGAGCTGCACAGAGGAGAGCTTGTTTCCACCCTCATTTCTCTCCCATAAAAGGGAAGAATTGCCGGATCCGCCACTCTCCTAGCGGCCCGTAAGCAGCAAATTGATTTTTTTGTTTTGACAGGATTACTGAGCAGCGTGATGAGGAGTGGGTGGAACTGACTGAGCAGAATGAAAGGTGAAAGATAATAGCCTAGAATAAGCTGGAGTGCTGACGGTGAGGGCTGTGTGTGATTTAGAATAACAGTAACGCCGCTCCTGAAATCCTCGGGATTTTTACATGGATTTTCATAATTAGGTTGAGCAGTTTGACTTTTTATAATTTAAGGCTTTTTTTTTTTTTTTTTTTTTTGGTGTGACTGGGATAGAAGTCATTTTGGAAAACAGAACACAGTGTATGTCAAATATTGTCTTGCAGGACGCAGGACTTTACCTGAAAATTGTGACGGGAGGAATGCTGCTTCTTTATTTTTTAATCCTCAGCTGAGGATATTTTTTCCATTGCTTTTCAGAGAGAGTGGAAGGGAGAGAGAGACACACACACATCCATTGGTTGCCTCTCGCCAGGGCTTCAGGCCTGCAACCGAGGGACGTGCTGTTAGCCGGAATCAAACCCGGGACCCTTCAGTCCTCGGGCTGACACTCTAACCACTGAGCCAAACTGGCCCGGGCAGGGATTTACTTCTTGATTAGTAAAGGAGGGAAAGAGAAAAGCTTTGATGTTGTCTTGGCAAAACCTCTGAGGACCAGTCAAGGAGAGGAGAGGGTGAGATGGAGGGGGGGTGAGGGAGGCACAAAAGGCGTTTTAATAACTGGCCCTTTGGGAAAAGAGTTGTTTGGAACAGTTTCCAAACTTGATAGGAGCAGCTGTTGCCCGTATGAATTGAAAGCCCAGAATTGTTAGTTAGGATTTGAATGAATCACATGGAACGGCTAAGGGGAAGGTGGATTCCCTTCCACCTCCATATTTTTTTTACAATAAGAAAAGCTACCTTCTTGCTGTCCTTTGCTAAGATATCTGAGCTGCGATCCTGTCAGGAGGGAGGTGCAGGCAGGATGCCCCTCTGAGGATGAGCCAGGTTATGGGCATCTTTTGCTCTGGGAAAATACCTCTCCAGGTTTGGGAGGGACCCTGCTCAGCAACTGAAAGTAGTTTTCAAAGGTTGTTTAGTCAGCATATGGCAAGTGATTAAAACCGTGCCAGGTAGCCAGGTACACTCTGAGTGCTCAGTGAGGCTTGATCCTGCCTGCTCCCGGCCGTGTGTTTGATCAATTCATATGAGGAGGAGCCACGCCCGGGGCTCTTATCTAAAACAATCATCATCTTGAATTGTCCACTGCGGCCCACGCCTCCCACGTTGTAAAGGACCTGGCTCCTGCAGTCCATCCCTTATCTCAACATCCTCTGTATTAGACTCCCGCCAAGAAGCACGCCGGGGCACCTCTCCTTTTAGTAGCCCCTTCCTTAAGTCCCTGCATCTCCCTGCAGTCACCACCCCCCTTTTTTCTGGTTTTTACAACTAAAATCTTAAAGGGATTGTTTACACTCTGTCTCTGACGCTTCCCCTAGGTTTGCTCAGTCAAATCCCCTAGGTTTACCCATTCCAATCAAAATTTCTTTGATGGAGCCCAGACTCCTATAGAAACCAAATTTATTTTTTTAATCCTATATATATATGTATTTTTTTTTTTTTTTGCATTGCTTTTCAGGGAGAGTGGAAAGAAGAGAGAGAGAGACATCGACTGGTTGCCTCCCTCATGTGCCCCAATGGGGCCGGGGATCGAGCCTGCAACTGGGTGCGTGCCCTTGGCAGGAATCGAACTTGGGACCCTTCAGTCCCTAGGCTGATCCTCTAGCCACTAGATACAAACTGGCTAGGGCTTAAGACCTTATTTTAAACCAGCTCCGAGCTGCCTCTGGGGAGGACAGGAAGCCCAAAGGCACCTTCATCACTTATGAATCACAGGGAGGCCTGCTTTCAAACAAGATTTTCCTCTTTGGGACCATTTTAAATAGTCAATTAGTAGGTGACTGGGAGGAGCTAAGGATGGAGGCGTGGGAGTCTTAGGAGCCATGCCTGTGAGTCATCCCATAGCAATTTGGCTGCTTTTCCTCCTGGAGGCAGCCTGTAGCTTGTTTAATCTCCCGTTTAGCTGGTGCCCGAGTGCAGTCCGGCCTGGTGTCCCCGTTGGAATCTCAGCTGTGCTCCTGATGGGATGAGTGGGGCGTCTGCAGAAGGACCACGGTGTCCTTCCCGGGAGGAGAGCAAAACTGTAAAACGTCCCACGTGACCCTCGTGTTAAAGCCAAGCCGATAGACGCAACTGGCTTGTACAATTGGTGATTTAAATAAACACCAGCGGGAGCACCGGCTTTAGCCTCAAACAGTGTTTCTTCCAGTGAACTAGATGCCCGGAGCCAGTTTGCAGCATTTGCCTCCGTTTTCCGTGTGCCTTGCATTTTTGACAGAACTACATTCTCATCAGAACCTTATTTTTTCTGCTTTTTTTAATTAAAAATTTTAATGTTGACTTGATTGTAGGTGTCCCCCCCTCCCCCTTGCCCACCTCCACCCACCCCCGCCTCCCGCTCCCTGGCCCTTCACCAAACTATAGTCCGTGTCCACTGGGTGTGCATGTACCTTCTTTAGTTGATCCCTTCACCAAAACCTTATTTTAAAGGAGTTTCAGCCCTTCTGTGAAGTATCCATATGGTCATTTACATTCGAAGAGGTACTCTCTGCAGAAGACTTGAAAGTGTTTTAGCTTCTCCAGGAAAACCTTCCTCCGAGAGTCCGCAGACGTAGGTCCTGACGCTTTCTAAATTTGGTGGAGATGCTTGGCAGCGACTTAGATGCTATTGGCTGATAATAATTTCAAACCTCGTCATTACTTGTGTTCACACGGTCATGTGCTGGGCTAATGAATACGTGAGCGTCGCCGTGTGCGCCGACCTTAAGTACCATCTTGTCTTTGAAAATAAACCTGGAAGAGGTGCTTAACTTCTGCTGAAACAACTTTCCTGAGTCCTGCGCGGCCTCCCTACCCCCTCATCAGCCTCCTCCCTATCGCGTGCATCTTGCTTAGCTGGGTGACTCTTCTTAAGAAATTATTTTCTCATGTCATGTCTCCACTGAAAGACTGTAATGAACATTTTCAGTAGACGTGATCGCAGTAACACACACACACACACACACACACACACACACACACACACACACACACACGGCTCCTGCTCTCCGACAGGCCGCGCGGGCTAGGCTAGCAGGAAACTGCAGAAATAAATAAGACGTGGCTCCTGTCCTCAGATACAGTTGGGTAAGAACTGAATTTGAAATCTTTCTATCCAACAGCTTCTAAAATACCCTAACCTGCTCTTCAAAGCTGCTCTTCCACCGAGTCTTTGAAATCTGAGCTGTCGACTTATTTTCCGCAAGCACGCTCTGTGCACCCTTGATTTCTCCCGAGATAAATAGGTTTCCTCGCCTGTTTTCCACTCCTTTCCCTTAAGGCATGGCCACAGCGTAGAGTGTCCCCCATCCCCGGCCCACACGGATGCCGGGCGTCCTGCTCTCCTTTGCTAGTCAGTTTTTTATGCCTGTTCGTGTTAAACTACGTCGATCATTCTATTGATGCTCAACGATCTAGCGATTTCTTTCTTTAGCCACAGCATTCATCACGTTAAACTAAATCCCTGCTTTGTTCTTTGACACAGGAGGAAACATTTCTTTGAAAATCTTTCAGATAAGTAAAGAAGTATTGGCCGTGTAAATATTGATTGCTTTTAGTCGGACATTGTGTTACAAGAGGACTCATCCCTGTGTAAGGAGAGCCGAGTCTGACCCTCCTCAACTGTGTGTCATTGGCAAGTGAAACTAAATAAATAAAAGTAATCTCTGAGAAGCTGCAGTAAGAGGAAAATCTCCCTAAATATAAATAAGACTAGAACAGAATGTGCTCATTTAAAACAAACAAAACGGACTACAGTTGTTCAAAGCCAGCGGAAGAATTCATTCGTATGTCTCTGCAGGATTCCTTCTCGGTTCTATAGGGTGTTGAACAGGGTACGTCAGGAAAGCCCATGGAAGCAGGTAGTGGTGATACATCAGGAGATACTTCCCGTAAGTGGCACACCAGCATTAACTAGTCAAATCGATAGTCCTGTGGCTTACATACTGTGTCTTTTTTAGCTTGTGTGGCCAAAAGGAGAAATCAGTGATGTAAGGAGATCGGAATATGAGGTGATTTCGTCAAAATGATTTTGGATTAGTTGTCATGACTCATTTAGCTGTTATAACATATCTCACAGTACTTTAAATTACATCTCCACAAATGCCTTAATTCATCAAACAGCTCATAAGCCACTGAGAGCTTTCCACAAATTTTACTTCTTGGTATTTCTGTTACGTAGAGAACAGAAATTCATGTGGGTTCTGTGCTTAATAAATGCGTTTTGGATTTCTGATTGACGAAGGAGATGTGTGGTTTAAAATATGATTTATATGCTCCTTGAATCAGAAATTTACCGAGAATAAAAACATAAGTAGTTATACTTTAAGTCTAATCTGAGCATATTTCAGTGGACACCTAAGGGCGTAATCTAGATGCTATACAGTGATATCACTTTATTTTCTCAGCGCAGAAGTACTAGCTAGCAAAAGGCTCTCATTAACAGCATAGTAAATAATAGGATTGATTTTATTGTGCCCATAAACTGATGACTAATTCATAGGCATTTGTTACACTGCATAGTTAGATCCTCACAGTTCTAGGTGTGATGCATCACATAAGCATTCACTTAGACAAGTATGTAGAAAGCAAGTTAGAAAAAAAAATGACGTTAATAAAATAATCTAGACGGTGTTGTTTTGGTAAAAGTACCAGGTGACTTACATTAAAATTGAATGATTTTACGGGGAGAAAAAGGGACAGCTGTAATATTTTGAAAAAAATTTAATGATTTTTGTGAACTTTTATATTTTATAATTTTTTGAAAAGATGACATAGTACTAAATAAAAATTAAGGAAAATGTTTTATTCTCCCCAAAATGAGAAGAAGAAAAAAGTCCGATTCCATGGCTGTTTTTCCTGAAAGAGACACAACTGGTGAGACACTAGAGCCTTTGCGTGCGGAGTGTTCGCTGCTGGCTCACTGCGCAGCTGGTGATGTAACAACGCCGCCTTGTTCGGAGCAGCGGCTGTAATTACAGGACCGCAGAGGGAGCAGAGTAACTGAAAACCCCCGTCCGCGCAAAGTATTTTTGGTTTGAGTCGCGGGAGTCAGGTTGGCCACGTCTGAACAAAAGCGTCGGAACCCGCAGCAACGCCTTCAGAACGTTTCCCCGGGTCTCTGATTTTTTTTTTGCGAACATGTTGGGGGCTGAAAAGCCGCCTGATTTACACACCCTGGTTTATCAGTTTAGTCACCTCCGGGCTGCGCTTTGTGAGATGCTGATGTGGCGAGCGCGGCTCGGGTTTGACAGGTGGCGGCGCCCGCCGAGGACAGGACGTCAGCGCGAGGCGGGAGGGTGAGATGGACCCTTTCCAGACCCGCCGCCCTAACACGGAAGCTCGGAAGTGTTACTCTCTAGGATGCGATTTTTTTGTTTTTATGTTTTTGGTGGATACTTCCGCCTAGTAGCTTCAGGAGTTTAGGCTTTGATGGAGGGTTGGAAAGCTGGCTGGCAAGGCAGCTGGGGGTGAAACTGCCTCCGGAGGCAGGGGCCTGCTCTGCGGTGGACTTGAGGGCCGTGGAAAGGGGTGGGAAACGTTGATAATTTAAAATTAAGCTGTCCTTCTGGGAGGTGAGCAGATACTCTGTGATTGAGTTAGGCGCAAACCCAGGGATGACTTTTTTTTTAACTAGAAATATCAATCCATCTTTACACTTCTCATGATAAAAACCACTAAATTCACTACAGCCCATCCAACCAAACCTTGATTCACACATTACCTAGAGCCACCAGACAACTGTGGCCGAAACCCAGACCTAAGTGACCTGCTTACTCGTTTCTCCGTCTCACGTTTTAGGGACACAGCCTTTAATGAAAAAGCTAGTTTTAGATTTCCAGGCTGCGTGACTTGCAGGTGTCCGCTGACTGATCTTTCCTTGGGAGAGAGAGAAATCTGGACGAAGGTGCTTTAGGTATTACCTAGACTGTTTGTCCCCTTGCCATAGGGTCCTTCTGGTATATTGCATCCTCAGATACTTGACATGTCTTTAGAATAACTAGTTGAAAGAGCAGGTTTAAGAAGCCTTTTCAGATGCCATGAGGGGACACAGAAGATCACTTTCCTTGCTCCTACAATGACATTTAGAAGCCATGTCCTGGACAGTAACTCCTTAGTGTGCTGTGCCCTCCAGGACTTGAGACCAAAATGTCAAGTGTACAGAAGGACCTTAAGATGCAGCGTCCTTCCCTGTGGTACGTGACGTGCTGACGGCAGCGGCCAGAGACTGCACACGGGGCAGCTGCACAGGAAGGCTGAGTGGCGTGTCCGAGGTCACACAGCCCGTCGTGGTAGGGCTGGAACTCGGGCTCCGTCCTCCCGACTCCAGTGTCTAGGCCCTTCGCCTGAGAATAAGACTAAATGATGGGCCTGGCCTTAGGGAACGTGGATAGTTCAGTGCGAAGCCCTCATCACAATCAAACCGCCTGGTGAAAAATACTAGCTGTTTGTGACTTCGTTACTGAAAATCCAATTCAGACTGGCTTGAGCAGTTTCTTAGCTCCCATGACAGGAAATTCGGATGCAGAGTGGTCCTCAGGTTGGCTGATTCAGCAGCTGGGTGATGTTAACAAGAACGGGCTCCTTCCACCTCTGGTCTGTGGCCCAGGGGACCAGCTTCATCCCAAAGTGGGTCCCCATGTGGTGACAGGAGGGCCGCTCGTAGCAGTCGGGGTTGCCCGCTTTCTCGTCACATCCGGCAGGAAGAGAGAAGGCGTTTCCTCACTGCTGTTTCAACACTGAGGTAGAACGTCCTCAGAAGCTCCCCACAGCCTTCTCCTGTCCAGTAGCAATGGGTTGTAGACACAGTCCTGAAGGGAGACCTCAATAGATACGTGACACTCGGAGCCCTGGGAGTGCAGGAGCCGCAGTGCTGAAACGCAGCCTTTGTGACGGTAATAGGGCACTCTCTCTGGGCCACGCAAGATTAGGAATCAGAACTGCGCATCTCCCTCCCTCCCCGAGTCCTGCATGAGGACTTCTGCTGTGACTCCATTCCCCTCCTCCGTCAACCAGGTGACATTGTACGGGACACTCCCTTCAAAACCAGGTGTGGCAACAGAGACGAGATGGTCTAGGGCAGGGGTAGACTGAGAAAAGAAGACAGCCTTGGTCAGAGCCACACAGCCCAGAGTCCAGAACTGTCGCGATGCTCCTGCAATGACAGGTCCATAGCAGAGTGGGTCTGTCACCTCCCTCATCCTAAACGCTCTACCTCTAGTAACATGGCCTAATACTGCATTAGATTTTGGGGGAACCTCATAAACTGTCAACTTACGTCAACTTGAACTCCGAGGTGTTTTCAAAAGGGCTGCTCCCTGGGCTTCCAGTCTGACTCAAATGAACACACACACACACACACACACACACACACACACACACACACACACACACAGACTGTTTGAAGAAAATAATTCATTTGGAAGTTAAACCAGTCTAAACTTAATTGACCCCACAGCTGCCATGATTTTATGCAACTTGGCTCTTAAACTACAACGTTAATTTCGCAACAAAGCAAGAAACATTTAAAACATTACTTCTTACAAAATAAATACCGGTCTTGTATGTATTATGTTTATGGTATATCTGTTTTTTGTTTTATCAGCACTTTTAATTGACTTCAGATGTTTGTTTTAACTCAAATAGTAGATCATTTCTATTTGGGCGTGGGGATCAATGGATCGGCCTTAACAGTTCACACTTTTTAATTCCTTTATCTTTCTGGGCTGTGCAGAAGGAGTTCCCTCCGAGACCCGAGCCTATCAGTTCTTCAGTGGCATCTACCTCACTGGCAGAGGGTTCCAGATGGGTTATTCATTCATTGCTGTCATCGGCAGCAGCGCTCATGGTATCCGCTGTCGGATTCACTGCCTGGTGTTCTTTGTCATTGGCCTTATTAAGACCCACCTGGGTTTATCTTCATGACGGTTTGTAGGCCGCCCTGCCTGCCCTGCCCAGAGAGGAGGCGTGGAATGTCACTGCTCCTCACAAGTTGTCATTCCTCAGGCTGCGAACCATTTCGCAACTCTTACTTAGTCATTTCCCTCCAGCTCCTGGCCGTGTTATTTCTTGGGCTCGGTTGGATAGCTGTTTAACACTGAGATGCATGAATGGTTTCTTTATATTGCCATTTGCGTTCAGAGAGTTGGCTGTCGAGGAGGGCGACGTGGGTTGAAGGTTTATGAAACTGCACTCAAGTCTCTCTTAATCTTTCTGAGTTTCCAGATTCTAGTGAAGCAGAGGTAGGACCATCGGTCGTTGGCGGATCACCCTCGGGTTTAATCTGCATCAGTCTTGTTTCTAGGGTCACACTATCCAGACTGTTGCCCAGCATGGGCTCACCTTGACTTGACCCTTGGGGCGGGGAGTGGGGGAGAATGGCATTGTCGTGATTGGACCAGGAAAACCTGTGCCGAGTATTATCATATTCACAAGGCGGCAACAAGCATGACATGCAGGCAGGTGATCTGTGAAATAGAGAAAGTATGCATACATCTCATTGCCCAAGTCTGGGTGAGTAATAGTGGATGGATAGAAGAAATTAGGAATTTGAGTCCAAGAGGTGACTAAGCTTTGTCTTAAATAATGTAAGAACGTTTTCCCCCAATAAAAATAAAAATACACAAGCATGAAGTCTTTTGGTAAATTCTAAATATGTACCGTTTTCTCTGTGGGATAGATTTGCTTATTGGTTCATTAAACCACATTTATTAGGCATCTGCCAAATCCCTTAATTTCTGCTACACACTGGAAACATTATATATATATGTATATATATATTTCCTTATTTCTTTGGAGGAGCCCACAGTCATTGAGGAGAGAGGTACATTTACACGTACTCTGGTGGTGGGTGAGCAGTCCCTCAAAGTCCCGGCGTGCGGTCCTCCCCTTCTCGCTCACCACCTGCCAGCAGGTGACAAAGACTTCCACCTGGCCCGGTGTGGGAGGCACGCCTATGACTATTCCAGGCCACTGAGTGGGGGATTCCCAGTTTAGCACAGTTGGGAAGGGACTGTCCTGGGGACAGGAAGCCCGCGCCCCAGGTGATGGGAAGAATGGCTGTCTCTGCTGTGAGTGACCGACAGGCGGTGTTCTCTGGAGTTTCGCGGAAGGCGCACAGGCTTGGGTCACCTTCTGCCTGTACTTTCCCTCTCCACGTGAGCCTGGGTGGGGCGGGAGAGCACGCAGGGCATGGACTTTCCAAGAGCCAGTGTTCTCTGTGGAAGGGAGCTGGGTCCATGGCACCGTCTCGGGACATAATGTGCTGCTTCCTGACCGAGAGGTGGACGTCTCCCACCTGCCCGGAACAGTCCGCACCTTGAGCAGGCAGTGAGGCTGCTTCTGATCGACGGGAGGCTGTCTCCACAAGCACACGCAGGGGAGAGAAGATTAGTGTCCTGGGATAGGTACAGTCTCCCTAGAGATGCTAGAATGGGGGCGTGAACAAAATGATGCGGAAATCAGGAGGAAGTATGTACTGTGCCTGGGCCTTGTTGGTGAAATGTTAAAGAAATCAGATTGTTATCAAGGATTTGAAATAAGAAGGATATTTACTTCACTCAGAGAAGAGAGGGGCATTTCAGGCAAGAAAACAGTGTGTGCCAAGAAAACAGTACAGGCTTAGCCAAGAGAGGTTTTTCGTGTATTATATTCAGAGGGTTTATTGTTATAAAGCAGAACCAGGCTTTGGTTTAGTTAACCAGTCAGTCCGCACAAGTTCACAGAGCACCTGATGTCACGGTGCACAGATGCTAGATTCTCCACGAACTTCCCAGACCACCCAGCCTTCCCCGTATCTCACCACTTAGCTTATTTCTTTCATGAGCATTTGCTCGTTTAATACTCTCCTGTCCTGTCTGAACTGATAAAGACGAGAGTCCACGCAGTCAGGGTAAAAGTCACGTGCATTCTGGATGTTTTCTGCAGTGACCCATTTTGTGGTTTTACCCCCTCTCCCCAACACACACATCCCCCATGTACCTACTGAGTCGTGAGCTGCCTCAGTGACTTTAGGACAATTACACGGACAGGCTCCCTTTTAACACTGGGGATAGATGTGCCCGTTGCCCACGCAGTTTCTCTTCCTCCCAGCTGACAAAACCCCCATTTCCTTCAGCAACCCAGCTCTTCCTTAGACACTGTCCCACCCCCGGGTAGAGACTGGCGCTAGATCCTGGTGACTCCACGCCCTTTGCCAGTGATCCTTCAGAAACGCGGGCTGAACTCAGCAGGGAGCGGTTTCTCTGCACAGCTGCAGGTCGGTCCGGTGAGACTTCCCTGCGGTTGGAGCAGCCTTTTTGTCTCCGCTGCTCCCCCGCTTGCTGGTGGCAGCTGTTTGCGACGATGATGCTGGATGCTGGAGGCCAGGCTGCTGGCGAAGCTGAAGTGTAGAGGACTGAGCGGAAGGTGCCGAGCCGGAGCAGGAGCTCTGATTGCACGATGCTGGCGTGGACCCTGTCTTTAGATTTCCATGTTTCTCAGGTCAACTTGATGGGGGTTTTCTAATCCTTGCAGACACAATCATGAAAGCAACACTCTAATTCTAGTTTTAATTCTAGTTGTAATTCTAGTTCTAGATTTAGTTCTAGTTCCAGTTCTAATTCAAGTTCTAATCATAATTCATGTTCTAATTCTAGTTCTAGATCTAACTCTAGTTCTAGATCTAATTCAAATTCTAAGTCTAGTTCTAGATTAAATTCTATTGTTCTAGATATAGTTCCAGTTCTAGTTCTAATTCCAATTCTAGTTCTAGTTCCAGTTTTAATTCTAATTTTGATTCTAGTTCTAATTTTATTCTAGTTCTACTTCTGATGAGCAAAGGAATCATTTCCCTTGAGAAGCTGTTATTTCCAGGTCAGATTTTTATGTTACTTGAGAGTTAATGGTCTTCCAGTCAACAATATCTACTGACCTCCATCATGTCTAGAAAATTATACATAGCAGTGTTGATAGCTGACACTTATAAATAATATTGCTATTCAGCATCATTGGCTAGCACTCTCATAAGCACTTTATAGTATCAATGCATTTATTTTGGGAAAAAAGCAAAACAACCAACCAACCAAACAAAAAACCTGTAAGGGGGTCTGTTACCACTCTGTTTCATAGATGGGAGACTGGAAGGTTAAAAGGTTTCATGGTGTGTCCACGTTGGCCACTTTGCCAGGAGATGGAGGTGGGATTTGAACTCAGGCGATCTAGCTCCACTGCCTTTATACAGCAAACAGAGGACATTTCTAAAAAAGGCAACACAGTGGCAAAGGATTTTGAGACTTGCTGGGTCTGATATGTATTTTGGGGATTGAAAGAAAAAAAGAAAGTGTAAATTTACTCTGGTTTACGATCTGTCCTTTCATACTCCGCCTTCAGTGCTGTGCTCTCCAAAAAAGGGAAGACACACAGCAGACTCTGAAGACCTAATAGTAATCAAAGTAGAATATCTCATAATTTACTATATGGCTTATGCATTGAAATGGCAATATTCTCAGTATCCTGGGTTATATAAAATATATTATTAAAATGAATTTTACTTGTTTCTTGTTAATATTTTAATGTGGCTATAAGATCTAAAAATAACACCTGTGGCATATTTATTATATGTTTTTGGACAGCACTGCTTTACTGATTTTGTATTCAGTGCTGTTTCTGGGTTCTTTCTACATTTTCTGGATTAAAAAAGAGATGTCACAGTTCAGTGATCCATCTCTAATATTAACATCTTCAATAGTGAATGGGTGATTGACTTTTCCCCCTAAAACTAATTGTATGCCGACTAAAATTATTTCTGAAATTACTGTTATTCGCTTCTCTTAAAATGTTAATCATCTTACTGGCACTTTTATAGAATATTACAGGATTTGGCAAGCTCTGGAATCTGAAAGCAGAAATGAGAAGAAATTAGGCAGAAGCAGCGCCCCATGCTCAGCAGCCACGCCTGTGAGATATCACTCCCTGCGAGAACGCGCGGCTTTGCGCCAAATGGAGATTTAATATTGTAAACTTCCCGGCAAGCAGGGCAAAGGTCTACTAAGTACCACCTGCTTTTCAAGCCAGAGCTTTGTATCTGGTCTTTTTCAGACTACATCGTTTTCTTAGATCTTTCAATCCTGCAGTTCCTGAATGCAAGAGTTGTGGATGACCTGTGGTTGCAATTCAGAGCTAAAGACGGAGAGTGTAATTGGGAATGCAAGTGGGAGTAGGTTTATAGGATTGGAATTGGCAAAAAAACAAATAACACACACGAAACAGTTCCTTCTCACCCCAGAGCAGGCAGCAAGCAGCAGATAGTTCCTTCTCACTCTCGTTTTGGGCGCGTTTCGCGTTTCATTATTTTGGTTTTGCTGTGACGTCTGTACATGTCTAAGATGTACACCAGCTAAGTAAACACACGGCCTCACTCCTGAGGGAAGTTTCCATATAGGTCAGTGCACTTTTTAAACCGTATAAATATCAGATTAACTTGGGCTTCGAAAGGACCTCATGTCAGGATCTTATCCAAGATCCACATAGTTTAGTTTTTTCGTTTTCTAAATTTGCAAGGCAAAGATATAGAGCCAAGATGAAAAAGAATGTAGGCTCCTGAAAAAGAATGTCTTTTGCAAAGGAGTTCAGCAAATTTAAACGCAATCATATCATCGCATGCGTTTCTGCTGAGGAGTATGTGAATCAGTCAGTCATCAATCAGTCGGTGGGTACTGAGTATCTTCCCATGTCTGGGCCCTTACGGTTATCCTGGAAATTAAGTAGAATAGGCCAGAATGGTCCAGTTATTGACCATTTAGTTGGAAGATTAAACTGACACGTTTGGCAATATTCTGTAGAGGGGAAGTTTGACCTGAGCCTTGAAAAATTGGTAAAATTTAAGGGAAGAAAGATCAGTTGTAAGGAAGGGAAACAATTGGATTTAATAATAAGAGAGAGAGAAAATATCTAGGCATAATAAGAAATTCCAGCAATGACTATTACTGGCCAGTGGTGAGAAATAATTGGATGGGCAGGAAAAAAAACAAGCAGTGGAAAAGTTTTAGCCCCAGGTGTTGACGTTTTCCTTGATTTTGGGAGACACCAGAGAGTTGATAAGATTTTTTCTCGCCGTAAGAATGATGTGAGAAATGGCAGACTAGGGGGTAAGTTAGAAGCAGGAAAGAGGCTCTGCGACTTCTCGAGATCTAGTTGAGTACACATCTGGCGGTCGTAAGAGAGATGGAGATGCCTGAGACGTCCCGAAGGAGGGTTTCGTGGGGCTGGGTGACTAGGCTGGTCGGCGGTTATACAGAAATCTGTTTTGAGGAAAAATAAAATGTAGCTGTGATTTTGAGCTTCTGGCCTTTCTGTTCCTTCCCTTCTCTACAGATACCATTTCTTCTGCTTTCTCATATCTTTCTTGCCCAGGGAAACCTTCATAAATATTTGGCAAAGAAAAACCAACAAACGAATCGAGGAAATGACTTTCAAATATACACCCCTGCCCAAAATACCACAGCACAGCGCAAGAGAGCATCTTGCTTCCCCCCCCTTTCCTTTATTTAAACGGTTTCTCTGCCATTAATACTCTCTCCTACCTACCTCCTTACTAAACCTACTCCTTTATTTTACTTATTTTTTAACTCATTCTTTAAATCTCATAAAAAATGCTACTTCACTTCAATTCTTGACTCATTCTAGCAAAAGGTATTTGTAACCACCGGCCTCAGCCTACCTTAGGTTTCATTTTTGTACATTGTTTCATTAGGCACTTAGTGGTTGCCTCTTGGAGGACAGGAGCTGTTTACACCTCTGATATTCCGTGTTCAGGTCAGTGTTCTGCAGCGCGCAGGTGATGTACAATTTGCCATTAAGTGACCCTGAATTATTTGGTGATACCGCTCTGGTGTAGGCACTTGGCATTTCTCATCTGGGCTCTTTCTGCATCTCTAGCTCCTATCTCCGTCTCTACTTCATTCTTCATATTGCTGCCCACGTCATTTTTGTGCATTTTAGTTGAGGCTGGTATCCCATTACCGCAGAATGAAATCCCAGCCGTTGGTATCCAAGGCCGTCTGTCACCCGGGCCCGGCCTGCGCCCATCCTGGGTCCCATTCTCCACATGCTGGGTGGTTTGGTTGTGCTGGATCATGGGCCCTAAATGGTTAACACCAGGCCTTTGTTTAATGCCATTGCCTTAGGCCAGAGCCACCTTCTTACCACTGCTGGTGGTTCCTCCTTTATTCCTTCAGGTCCCTGGAGAAGCCCTTTTGAGTGCCTGTCTCCTGAGGCATCTCTGAGCTGCTCCTCAGTGAGGTTGCTGAAAATTAGATAAACGTCATCTCCTTGCCATTGGCAAAAACATAGAAAGTGGTTTTCTAAAGCATCTAATTCAGACCCCGGGGAATCTCCGTACGTGTAGAAGTTCCCCATTTCATGGTGGCAACAGTCTCTGTAAAGTCAGACTAATTCCTTCTTTGCCTGGAATTTTGGGCTAACGTAGGAAAACAGTCAGAACTGGGAGAGCGCCTGGCACGGGCCGAGCACTTCCTAGACTGCGCCCTGTCCAGACGCACAGTGGTCCCAGCAGAACATCCCCCGGGCGACGGACAAATTCTCTTCACTCTCCACCCCCACGGGGTGGGAATCATCGAACATTGTGGTAAACCCGCGAACCAGCCAACCCTCTGTCCGCCAAAGACCTGCTTCCTGTGAAATTTCGGGCGATCACGTTAAGCCATCCACTGAAGCTCATATATTGCTTCCCTGTGCTCACATGTGACAGATGATGGACAATCTCTTCTCTCTCTTTATTTCTCCCCAGTGGGACCAGCTGTAATGACTATATTTTGAAATTCTCCTGGGCTTAAAATATACGAAAAAGGAAATATCATCGAATGAACAGGGTTTGGATCCTCTGAGAAACGGAACATCAAGTAACGTTTATTTGTGGAGGTATGCGGTTTCTAATCTTAAATCTATTTCAGTTTGTTCCACTAGAGAACACTGGGAAATACACTACCTGAATCCAGCCTGTCGTTCAGCAGCCCTGAAGACGGGAAAACTCTGTGCGTGTTTTTTTATGACCGTAATCTGGCCTCTCCTTCTATTAAAGGTCAAAAGTTAGTAGAGAAGGTGCCTTGTGAGAGGTATTTTATTTTTTCTGCCAAAGGCAAAAGATATTATCAGACATTGGAGCCAATGGTTTTTTTTTTGTTTTTTTTTTTAAAACATAAACCCTGTCCCTGTTGCCTCTGTGTGTTGGTAGATACTTCTTGTCTCACCAAGATTTATTCACCAGACCTTTGCCTACTTAATGCACCTGTTCAACAGTTATTGGTGCAGCTCCCCCTGTGTGCCAGGCACAGTGCTGGGCGTTGGAGTTCAGCTGCATTGAGCAGAAAACGACAGTCTTCAGAGAGTGGCATCAGCAGTCCAGCAGGGAAGACCTAGGATTATCAAATAACCCTACAAATTAACAAGAACTCTGTCAAATGTTCTCGGAGAACCCGGTGCTGTGAGAGTGTCTCCAGCGGGATCTGACCTAGGTGAGGAGGTCAGGGAAGGCTTCCTGGAGGAAGTGACAGTCCCCTTGATTTGTGAATGACGGGTAGGAACTAAAGTGGATTCCACGCCCAGGGACGGTGGCGTGCAAAGGCCCTGTGAAGCCGGTCGGCATGGCACCTGCAAGGGCATGGAAGTAGGCCAGTGTGGCTGGCAGACAGAGCTGGGGACAAGGCTGGGACGGAAGGAGGGGTCAGGCCACACAGGTGTTAGACCCTGATAGGGATAGTGCCTCGGTCCTGACTGTTTGGGAAACCTGTCAACGGTTTATAAGCAACAGGAGGCAAGAGCAGCTTTATGTCTTGAAAGGATCCCTAGAATTAAAAAGCAGAAAACGTATTGGGGGACGGAAGATGAGCTGAGAGGGCAGCGGTCATCCGGGCATCAGATGACAGTCTCTGTGGTCAGGGTGGCCACAGGAAGCAGGCTGGAGATGGCAAGTAGAAGACACAGGACTTGGTGACAGCTCGGATATATGGCGTGACTCCTGGGTTTTCTGTTGGCCAGAACCTTTCCAAATTAAGGCTTGTGCAGACCTGACATACTTATTCTCCAAAGAAATGTCCCTCTCAGTGACCCTTCCACTCTTCATGGAGCACCTGCCATATATTATCCTGGCTGCTGGTGACCCAGGCATGAGCAAGGTGATGTGTCAGGGAGCTTGTGCCTGTTGGTGCCAGAAAGCCTGATCCAGGTGAAATGAGTGCAAGCGCAGCGGACCCGGGTCGGCAGGACGAGCCCTGGCCGGCGTGGCTCGGCGGGGGGGTGTTGTCCATGCGCCGACAGGTGGCCAGTTCGAGTCCCAGTCGGCACGTGTCTGGGCTGAGGGCTCGATCCTGGGCAGGGGCCCTGCAGGAGGCAGCTGATCGATGTTTCACTCTCACATCCATGTTTCTCTCTCTCCCCTCCTCTCCCTCTCAAAACCAGTTAAAACAACAAAAACAAACTGCGAGCTCTGTGGGGAAGAGTAAGCATGTCTAAAAAGAATTTAAAGGACAAGACGTCAGTTTTTCTTCTGGAAAATCAGAGTTTTTTTTAAAGTGCTTTACAATTTCTAAAGCTCCTTACTCTCTCCCAGGGACTGTCGCCTGAGGAGCCAGGGAAGGCGAAGACCCCCAGGGTCCCAAAGCTCAGGCGTCATTACTGGGGCTCAGGTTTCCGAATCCAAGATGAGGGCTCCCCTTCTCCCCCACCCCTTTTTTATTTTTGCCTTGCTTCCCCACCTTTTATTTTTAAAATGAGAACCATAATCAAGGAGACTAAACAGCAGCCCGCTGGAGTATTCCTTTTCTAAATGGCCAGTTAGAAAAGATACGAGGCCTCCCTCCCCCAGCTGGGAAAAAAGCACGTGTTCAGATTAAGTCTAAAAACAACAGTGCGCTTCGTCTGCCTTCCTTAGCTAAAGCACCGCCACCTGATTCTTTCTGGGCTAAAGGAAGGTGGGGCAATCAGGAAAATTCCGATTTTGTGTTGACCATCAAGGAGGTGAACTACTTCAGGTGTGTATTTCGGAAGCTCAGGCCAGTGCTGGGGGAGGGGGGGTGGAGGGAGGGAGACTTGGAACAAAGGGAGATAACTTAGCTTTTTTCATTGGAGAAGCTTAGTTACCATGACTAGTTTTGGCCCTTTGTCTCCGTGACACTATTTTGGTTCTCTCATTTAGCTGGTCTTCAATAGAAACACACAAAGGGCTTTGAGTCCGTGCTCTCTTGTTTTCATTAATAACAAGCTTGTTAATAACAAGCTTGACTTTTACGAGATTGTATCAGAAAGCTCGATCCCAGGGTGGCTCTGAGGACGTGATCATAGCTCCCCTGACTTACAAAAGCATTGTAGAGATGGGACTGTGTTTTTCCTGCAGCTTTTCTGAGTAACATCAACTATGATGTTGCCAGAGAGGAGATGTGTGCCCTTGAATCTGCCATATAGTTCGTTACCAAACAAACAAAGCCACCCGCATCTGGACCCAATAGTCAACATTATTTATCAAAATAAATTTATTAAAAGTACGCAAAGACCACTTCAGAGTTTAGCTGCCTTTGGGACAGTTTTTGGCACTCACAGTTGACACTATTTTCTATACAACAGCACTCATTCTGTGACACACCGTCGGACAGTAAGAACACAGAGCACTTCAGTTCTAGTGTTATGAGACATAAGAACTTGGATATGCTTGCGCATAGTAAACATGTTAACATTAATTCAGCACTAAAACAAACTAAAACTACAGCCACTAATGTGGTAACACGGACTGATTTCAGGAAAGATGTACAGCCAGCTAGCTAAGGCCACATGATCCCACACCTGTAGATTTAAAAAATGCTTTTGGACCCATAGCTTCCCCATCGTATCTTTCAGTCTCAGGTTCCTGCTTTTCCAGGGGGGACACACCCCAGTCTGACTGCTCTCTCTCTCTCTTTTCTGTACAGTCGTGGAGGCCGTTGAGGTACAAGACCCTCCTAGTCGGCCGCCAGCTTCCCAGCTCACCACCCAACTCTGAATCAACAGTTCTGAGCGAGGTCTCCCGTACACCCAGGCTGAAGCTGAATTCAAGGTCAGTCTTTCGGGGCAGGTCGCAGCCTTCCCCTTAGGAACAAAATGAAAAAGTCCTCCGCGTCTGGGTTCCTGTTCTCATCTCATGTAGCATGGGCCTCTGTGGTGATCTGCGGCTTTTTACACAAATCCTGGTAGAATTCTGACTCCAGGAAACGGGGGTAGGAGTTGTTTTCCATCAGGCTGTACACCCTTTTCTGGGCTGTCGTAAAGCAGCCACTTGTAGCATCTTGGATGTTTTGGGCAATTAGAGTTTTGGTTTGAAAGTCTATGTTTATCTGAAATAAAACAACAAAACAAGTGGTTTATTCCATATTCAGAGTTAGAGATTTAAATCTATTTAATATTTGAAAACAGAGACCAAAAACGGTAATGTGTGGTTAGCTTTACCAGCCAAATGGCTGAAGAAACCTAACTGAAAGCTCGGGTTAGAGAAAAAAACATTACCACCCCTTTCTACTTTTCAATTCTTTTGTTTCATTTTGGTGCTAAGAATGTTCAAAATAGGCTAAAATGAGAATCTTTTTTTTTTTTTTCCCTTACCTCTTTCGGGGCTTCTTTTTCTATGAAGTCAGTATATATTTTCTTTGCCTTTGAGGACAGCTTTTGGGGTGACTTGGTTTTCTTGAAGTCTTCACAGGCCAGCCAGAATTCAATATTTTCTTCACAGAATTCAGATTTTAAAAAAGCCCTGAATGCAGCAAGACCATCTGAAGGGAAAACACACAGAACGTAAACTTGAGTGACCAAATAATCCCTTATGTTTTTTCCTAGGACTCTCACTCCCCTGCACCCATGTTTTATTATTTCTAGATTAAAGCAACATCGTAGATTTCACTCAGACTTGTAATCCTCAGAATTTAGCTCTTTAAAGACTAAGATGCCAGTAGGCAGGATGCTTAAGTTGGCACAGTGCTACAAAGATATAAATACTTAGCTTTGCTGTCAATGCCAATATTTATAGGGAGCCCTAAACTCTCTGGGAACCAAGTCTCCTGAAACATGGTATGCAATGGAAAAGCTGAATCAACCTTAACCAAGAGCAACTGCCGCTATACATTTTTTAGGTTAATTTTCATTCCCACCTGGAATGAATAAACCATGCATTTCCCTGATTAAACACTGGGAAGTGAAGGAAAAATAAGGCCTTATGCTACAGTGACTGTAACGTCGGATTGCTTCAGGCAAGCTGCTCTTTTGTGTGGACACAACCTCTCTACCCTCTTGGGATGCTTGACATGGATTAAATTCAAGAGGTTCACTTACATTTACTGGCTAGCAGCTCGTCGAAGGCTTCTGACCACAGCTGTGCTTCCTCGGGAGAAGGCCTGCGGGAGAAGTTGTGCACGTTAGCTTGGGAAACGCAGCTCCCCTTCCAGCTCAGCAGCTCGCTAGCTAGTCGTACTTGCAAGAACAAGATTTTCAGCTCACCTGAGGAAGGTTTGCTGTTTGTTCTTCTTGCTGGTTTTGGGCTTCTCAGGAGAGGAAGAATGTTGCAAGAAGTAACTCAAACGGGTCTTCCAATCTTTCAGTCTAAAAAGAAAAGAGAAGAAAAAAAAAGATTCATTAAAGTGGCAACAGTTGAAATTGCTACTGTAGCTGATGGCATTTTACCAACGTCTCCCAGGAAATAAAGACAAACCAGAGAAGACAAAACAAGAACTCTAAGATTCTTACTCGTTTAGTCCCTGCCCTTATGTACTGAACAGTTAGTTTCTTCCCTTCATCTGAACATAACTACTAGTTTTATATCTTAAGGGACGGACTACCTAACGTATTAGGGTTCTTTAATAAATTTAGTTTGCATCGTTGAAAAAGGCAGATGGTATTCCTCGCCCGAAAAAGGCAGCCGTTTTTCTGCAACGTTCATTACAATCCCGAGACATTTCACACTCGAAATGCACTCCCGAGACATTTCACACTCGAAATGCACTCCCGAGACATTTCACACTCGAAATGCCAGGGGAACTGGCTCCAGCCGGGATGCCGGCGGCCCTTCTGCCCTGAGGACGCGGCTCCGGCCCCGCGGGAGCTGAGCGCGGTGAAGGGTGAGACTGACCCACGCACCCCCCATACAACCGTCATTGTAAGCAGATGATCAACTAAATTACAAAATTAAAAACGGGAAGAAAAAAACCCCACAAAAAAAAGTGGGTTTAAGACCAGTAATGTTCAGAATCAGCAAAGCGTATCTCCATCCCTGCAGCCGCGCGAGCTGATCAAAAGAGCCACGTACTTAACAAGGAAGGGGACGCGCGGAGACGCGGGGGGAACAAAAAGCGAGCCCGCACTTTCTCACCCGCCGCCTGGGACCGAGAGTTCTCAGTTCAATCGACCCGAGGGCCCTTCGCTCCCGCGGCCGAGCCCGGCGCGCGCGGGTCTGAGCGCCCCGGCCGGTGAAGGCTCGCGGACCCCCCCGCAGAGGCGCCGCTACAGTTTCCCACGTCCCAGCCGAGCCGGCGCCGCGCCCGCAGCAACCCGGGCCGGCCGGCGGGCGGGAGGGAGGGAGGCAGGGAGGGAGGGAGGGAGGGAGGCCACTCACAGCGTCCGCTTCATCTTCTCCCGCTTCTCCTCGCCCTTGGGGCCGCTGCCCGCGCTCTTGTCCATGGGTCCGCAGTCGTGCTCGACGGCCAGGAGCATGGCACTGGGCATGGTCGTGCGGGCGCCGCTCTGGGCGGCCGGCGGCGCGCGGCCGCATTTATGGCGGGCGGGGGCGCGGGGGCGTGGCTCGCGGCGCCGGCCCCGCCCCCGGGGCGCTGATTGGCCGCCGGCGGACGGGCTGGGGGCGGGGCCGCGCCCGCCCGCCCGCGGTCACGGTCTTCCGAGGGGTCTGCGAGCGAGGGCGCCGCTGACGTCCGCGGCCCCGGAGTCGTGCGCGCGAGGGCGGAGCCGGGGGCCCGCGGGGCCGGGTGCGAGCGGCCGAGCCTCCCGCTGGGCGCGTCGCGGGCGACCTTGCTGAGGGGCGGTGCCTGCGGAGTCGGCTCCCGGCCGGGAGGGGGCGCTCGTCCGCCCCTTCGCTCCCTTCCAGGGCTTGCGGGCTCCGGGCCCCCAACGCAGTCGCGATTCCTACCCCCGCCCCCCAGCAGGGAAAGGCTGCTTGCCCCCCCCAGTGCACTCGCGTTACTTCGAATTAAGCTTGTCCCCTCCCCAGGGAGAGCCTCGCCTTTCCGCTGCGACCCCCTTAATTAGGGGAGGGACAGTCCGCGGGGGGCGGTGTGACCTCCTCTGCAGCTTGGAGCACTTTGGGGGGGCATGGGCTGGAGACAGCGGCTTGATCAGACAGGGCTCTAACTGGGTGTGCATTTTTGGGCGCCGGTGGACACGTGCCTGGGTCTGTCCCCCGGGCTCAGGCTCATCCCTCAGCAGCCCTTGGCTGCCCCTCTTTCCAGAGCAGAAATCAGGGGTCCCCCGATGACGAGGGGGAGGGAAACGCGGAGGCCTGGCCGCTGCAGCGCACCAGGATCATTCCAGCTCAAGATTCGTGCAGGGGTGCTAGAGTTAGTTCCTCTTGAGTCATTCCTGGTGGAGCTGGAGTTAGAATTTACCAGAACAGTCAATAACTGGCGAAAAAAAAAAAGGGGGGCAGGAAGAGAAGTTAACAGTTTCCTTGAATAAGTTTGATGTGTCAATTCTTCAAAAATCATCTCTGCCTGTAGCAGCCTTTAAATGGTTTCATTGGAAAGGCCAAATAGGTAACCTCCACTGCAAAAGGCTTTAATTTCGGATAACGTCATTAGAACTGATCAGTGGGATAGCTGAGTGGGTTTTCCATCAAGCGTCTTAAGTAGACAGTAAGATTAACAACAAGGTATTGTCGAGGCTGCAGACATTCTCCCCACTTTGCCAGAGAACTGTTAAAATAAATCGGAGCTGGTTTAGCATATTCTTATGGGGAGCTACCCGTAGTTGGAGCTCCAGGTTTGACTTGGGCGGTGAAATCTGCAGTTATCATTGAAGAGAAAAGCTGTGTGCTTTATTACGGAAAGGGAAAAAATTTAGATTTCAGTAATAAATACTCTAAAACGTCTTTGTGAAATGTAAGAATGTTGGTTTTGTTAAGCACACAGTCTTCCTCTGTAAAAGAACGTTGTTCAATACTTCCTACATCTATTTTCACTTCCTAATGATTCAGTACCTTTATATTCAATATGTGTAATATGCCAACACTCCTTTTCCTGCCAGTAAAAGCCTCGGTATATCTTTCACTTAGGACGCTGGGTGGTAGAACTCTCTCATAGTGGGAAGGCCAGGAGTTCTGACAGGGAGGCAGCAGGGAGGAAGCTGGACTTAGAGTCTGAGCTTAATCACCAAGAGCAAAGTGATGTTGGGACAATCCCATCACACCGCCTAGAGCCCCAGGTTCTCGTCTGTGTTAAGAGCAATGTGTCCTTCCTGCCAGCCTCACTGTGTATTACGTGACTCTTATGCGAAAGGCCTTTGTAAATTCTAATGTACTATGCAAAACCTCACTACTAATCTGTATGTGTGAAAAAGGAAATATCTGGAAGCATAGCTACTGAAGGTAGAAAAAAATCATTAAAGGATTGACTCAGAGTTCATTAACTTATAAATGTGTAAGAACTGTTAAAGTAGCAAGACAACATCACAGAGAATTATAGAGCATCAAGCTTACAAAATGGGTAATTTTAAGACTTAAGCCAGTATTGTCTGCAGACTAAGAGACCTTTTTGTCAAAAAGTTGTCATATTCCTGTTTTTGTCTAAAGACAGGCAGGCATGTTTAAAGTGGAAGCTACAGCGTTTGATGAGTTCCCTTTGTTTTTTTGTTGCAACTGGCCTTTAGGTAGGTGGGATTGGCCAATACCAAAATGACACATATTTTCCGTTCTGCGGTGGAGAAGGAAACAGTGCAGTCTGTTGTAAATACTGCTCAGCAAAACCGCAGCTGGCGAATGGCTTCATAAACTAACCATAGGTTTTTCCACGTCGAATCTGTCATGCCCTCTACTGGACAGGCTCTCTGAACATGTTAGTGGTGGAGGTTCTCCGGGTGGTTTTTGAACTTTTTGTCTTAAAAAAATTAAAATTAGGCAAACAAAAGAAGGCAGACAAAAAATACGAGTTTCTAGAAATTCCAAAAGGAGAAATGAAAGGCAAAAGGCTCCCCTGCCGTACTTTTCCATTTCCCTTATTAATAAAAAATTAGTATTGTTAGCTAAACATATTTAACATACTAACTTTCATACCTATGCTTTAGAAATTTAGAAAACAAGATGTTTGCTTTTAAAAACACACAAAAGGGCAATTCTGTGTATTAGCCTGCACTTTGCCTTTTTTGGTCCGTAACAGATCTACTCTGCCATCTTTATAGGGTGAATTCTCTCTCAGTTGGATATTCGATGAAACTTTTTCTTTGTCTCAGTATCTTTTCTCATCGCAGCTCCCCTGTTTCTGACTGTCCTGAAGCTTTCTCATTTGTAGATCACAGTCCTTCAGTGCACGAATTATTTTACCTTTTTTGGTTAATTTAGTGTGCCTTTGGTTCCGCATCCTTCGAGAGTTTTAAAATAAACCCGGCTAAGTCACCTGTCCTGGCCCTGCCTAGATGAGCCATATTAGCTCAGCAACATCAGTCCGTTTCTTCAAAACCCCCGTCTTCTTAGAAGCCTCCGCTTTCCGATGGGTTTGTTCCATCCAGGTTCAAGATTCCTCTCTCCCTGTTGTCTTCCCCCTGGCAGCAGGCTGGTCGCTTGTCTTTAGCACCAATGTGACTTTCTCAACCTTTTAGAACTTGTTCCATGTGCAGCAGAACCTCATTTCGTTTAAACGTTTCCTTCCTGATGAGTAAGTTTGCTCTCTCTTCCTTCCATCCTTCGGCTTCTTGTGAAAGCAGTTGTGTAGGTCCCCGAAGGTGAGGATTTTCACCCGAAGCATCTTTTTCGCACCATCTGAAGTTGCTGTTCACTTTTCTGATGCACTTTGGAGAATATTTTCTTGTAGCTGCTTAAAATTGGATGTGTTCTGATGCATCTTCTAATGCCAATTTTCTCCAGATGTTTGGCTTTCTCTTTGCCAAACTCTTTCCTAAAAGTGTGTTTGCAGCCCAAGCAAAGAATTGGAGATTTCCAGCTCTTTATTAATGACCTCCAGTTTTGTTTTTTGCCCCCTGATAGTTTGTTTTTGAGTCTGGCTTTCATTTAAAGTTGATTCAAGGCCTTAAAATTCTTTTTGAAGGAGATTAAACTTGTCAAAAATTTGGTATCTTCCACCCAGAAAGGCAGAAACTTTATTTCTCTCTCTTGACTTGCCTAAGGTAGGCTTTTAATTATTAAAAATCTGACTATGGCTATAAATAGCACCATCTCCCATAGTAATCAATGGGTATCTGAGTCTGGTTTTTGAAGCGAGCATAATTCTGGTCCCTAAATCTGACGAAAACAGCACTCAAAAGAAAACTAAAGAAAAAATTTAATCATAAACATATAGACCCCTTACATAAAATATTTCAGATAGGTCTCACCAGTCAATGGTTTAAAGTGAGCAGAAGCCCTGTGCACGGTGAAATATAGAATCCTTGGCACCTGCTTGTGTTGGACAGAAATTAAATAAAGTACATTATAGCGTGCAGATAAGGTGGCGAGTAAGATCCACCGAGCTCCGCTGCGCAGTGGAATTCACATGTGCTCAGTGCTGTTGACCTGTGACCACACGGAATGTGGGGAATCGCTGGCATCCACAGGGCAAGTCTGAGAACTAGGTGAAAGCTGACAGCCCAGCGTTTGATTTTGAATATTAAACTCTCTTTGCCACTCATGTTTTGAGTTGGTTATCTGTACGTCTGCTTTATTTCCCCTTGCTTTCCTGAGATAAGAACTGTAGTTACTCACCTTTATTGCCATCTGGCACAGAGGGCTAAGCAAATAGGTGTTAATGGAACGAATGGAGACGCAGTGGCATAGGGGGCCGTTCAGCACTAGGCTGCTAATGGCTCGGCCAGGACAGCCCCTCGGGAGCCTCCGTGAGGCCCACCCTTCCCTGCATTCTGAATGAAACAAAATGAAAATGAAAATTCCCGAATGGGCTCGGTCTGGCGCTGCCACAAGCCGGGCTTCCCCGTGGGGGGCGTTGAGCGCTCTGTGTCTCCTGGGGGCACAGGGGGAGCTGAGCACGGACGCCCTGCCCTTTGTCCTTGTGTCTGCAGAGAGCAGCCCTGGTCTGGCACCAAGTAAGAGCTAAACAACTTTGTTACAGGAGTGAAGGATTTAACTTCTGTGAGCTTCATTTCCCCCCCCCAATTGAAAAATAAGAATATTAATAATACATGATATATTAGGATTTCCAAGAATCTTCCTTAGAAAAAAGCCTGGTCCTGCTTCCCTTTTTAAAAATACTTTTATTGATTGATTAGAGAGAGAGAGGAAGGGAAACATCGGTACTTGTTGCTCCACTTACTTAGGCGTTCTTTTGCAACCTTGGCCTGTTGGGAAGATGCTCCAGGCGACCGAGCTACCCGGCCAGGGCCGGTCCTGCTCCCTTTAATAATAGCAATAGGTTTTATTTTTGGAGCACCTATTATAGGTGCCAAACACGGACCACGCCCTCTGCATATATAATCATCATCTCTCATCCCTACACCTCTGTGACATGGTGAGATTATTCCCATTTTGCAGACACTTAAAGATGTGAAGAAACTGCCCCAGGTCAGTAGCAAGCGAGTCCGGCAGAGCCAGGTCTTGAATCACACGTCTGCAGTCCTGCGGCGGAGCTGCTGTTCCCACGGGAAGTGCACTAACTGGCCTCTCATCCACTGCGTGGCATGTGGTAGTTGCACACTCAGTGCATAGCTGTTGAATAAAATAATGAATTAGTTAATTAATGGAAAGTCCGTGGATGGTATTAGCAACTTATGTAATAAACGAAGACACTATTATTATATGGGTGTGACCGAAGAATTTTTAAAAAAATATATTTTATTGATTTCAGAGAAAGGAAGGGAGAGGGAGAGAGATGAAACGTCAGCAAGAGAGGGAGTCATTGATGGGCTGCCTCCCGCACGCCCCCTGCTCAGGATTAAGCCCGAAACCCGGCCTGTGCCCTGGCCCGGAACCGAACTGGGCTCTCCTGGACCAGAGGTCGGCGCTCAGCCGCTGAGCCACGCCGGCCGGGCCCAAAGATTGTTTTAATGCTCAGGACTTCCGTTCAGAGGACGTGTATTCCTCGGCAGGTTAAACTGGAATTCGATGCTCACGTAGTGGATGAAAAAACGTGGATTAAGAGGATTGGCTGGCTCATCGCCTAGCGATCTTACTAAAAAAGAAGATTCCTAGATCCCATCCCAGAGTTGTTCTTTTGTTCTCGAGGCCTGTGCGTGTGAAAGGACGCGCTCTGTAGACCGTGGGGTGCGGCGCACACCGTGTGTTCCTGGGAGGGCTGCCTTTCTTCTCTTCACACGAAGGTGCGAGACAGTATCTTTTGCGACATAGTGAAGCTCCAGGAAGAGACTCGGTTACATTGTGAAAGAAAAGGGCTGTCTCCTTCGGGAATGTTTCTTTTGCCAGCATCTCCTCCGAGGCACGTCTGGTTAGGTCCACTGCTGTGTCTGGTTGTTTCGGGGTTGGGGCAGCCTCGGGTGACAGCGGTGAACTGTCAGGACGCGCAGGCATTCGGGAGGCACAGCCCGGAAACTCTGAGCGAGGCTGCGGGGCAGGGGCAGGGGCCAGGGCAGGGGCCAGGGCAGGGGCCGCTGGGGCAGGGCAGGGGCCGCTGGGGCAGGGCAGGGGCAGCTGGGGCAGGGGCAGGGGCCGCTGGGGCAGGGCAGGGGCAGCTGGGGCAGGGGCAGCTGGGCCAGGGCAGGGGCCGCTGGGGCAGGGCAGGGGCAGCTGGGGCAGGGGCAGGGCAGGGGCAGGGGCCGCTGGGGCAGGGCAGGGGCAGCTGGGGCAGGGGCAGGGGCAGCTGGGGCAGGGGCAGGGGCAGCTGGGGCAGGGGCAGCTGGGGCAGGGGCAGGGGCAGCTGGGGCAGGGGCAGGGGCAGCTGGGGCAGGGGCAGCTGGGGGAGCCGGGCGATTCTGCTCGTGGTCCTGCGGTGACTCAGCAGCTCTCATTTTGCTTCCCTCTGTGGATGTCTGTCTGTTACCAGCTACTGCTCTGTCTGTCCTTGCTTCTGTTTGCTGCCTTCTATCTTTAAAAGTACAAAATAAGCAACATTTATTGACGCTCACTCACCGTGTGCCAGGCACAATTCCCTTTCCATGCTCACCACAGCCTTTCGAGGTAGAGAGGAGGCGTTCTTGCCGTCCGACGAGTCGTTTCATGCACAGAGATGGAGAGGCCATCGAAAATCAGAGAAACAGCCCGGCCGGCGTGGCTCAGGGGTTGAGGGATGACCTAGGATCCAGGAGGTCGGGGTTCGATTCCCGGTCAGGGCACAGGCCCGGGCTGCGGGCTCCATCCCCAGTGGGGGGCCTGCGGGAGGCGGCCGATCGGTGACTCTCATCACGGGTGTTTCTCTCTCCCTCTCCCTTCCTCTCTCTACAACCAACAACAAAATCAGAAAATAGCCACTAATGTATTGAAAGCCAACGTGTTTTCCACTCACAGCCCCCTCCCCGTGTAATATTTGTTGGTCTTGCTGAGGAGTAAACACCGGCGATGCGAATCTGATGCAGTCCCACAGCACAAGGTGCCGGCGGTGCAGCACTTCGTGGAGCTCGCGTCCACAGGAGGGGAGCCGCGAGGAAGGGCCCGAGGGCGTGGCCGGGAGCCGGGGACAGAACCCCGACAGGTGCACGTTGACTTTGCCACTTGAGCGCTGGCTTTGCTCTCCGGCTTCTCTGAAGTACATTCTGGAGGTTTCTGGTGTGCGTGCCGTTACCTAGCTGGGTGCAGGCTTCGGCACAGGCCAGGTGTCTATCCCGGCCGGGCCCCCCGGCTTCCACGGAATAAGAATCTGGCTCCGGGAACACTGTGCTGGCGATTTCTGACTGATACACGCTCACGGGGTTAGAGAAGCAGAGGTGGGTACTTAGAGCCCTTGGAAACGGAGTGTCGTCTCCGATTCACAGATGACGGAGGTGGTGACACGTTATCACAGGCCCGGCTGCCTCTCGAGCTTTTACTTTAAAGTCTCAAAGAGCATCTTATTTTTATGTAGGCTATTACAATTCGAGAGTGTTTTTCACATGCATTATCTTTTCGTGGTCACAAAAGTGCATGAAGGAGCAAAGGGGAAAGAGCTTGGTCTGTTTCACACGAGGGTAGAGATCAGTCTGCTGACGAGTGGTTTGGACGCGCAGCCAGACCTCAGGAGGCTCTGAGCGGCGGTGCTTCTGTATTTTAGTTGTAATTTTGATGTGGTTGCGGGAGGCGGCGGGTGCAGCTGTGACCTACGCCGCCAGCTTGTTTCTTTTTGAGTTTTAAAACCCAGAAAGTTAATTTTCAATTATTCTGCATAATATATTTTCAGAATGGATGCTTTAAATTCATCTTGACACTCTCTGTATGAGGAAGATCACATCTCTATTTTATAAATGAAGAAATTATAGAAAATCAATGGAGACACATTGGGAAAAACCAGTTGGCAGATTAAATGGAATAGCGCTGTGTCCACATCAGGCAGTTACTAAAAATAATTAACGAAAGTGGAATCACCCAGACTATTGTCCCCGGTTATCCAGAGCAGCTCTTAAAATCTTACCCAATTTTCTCATCTTTTGCAACAGTTTATTTTATCGTATATATTTTTTTTTCTTTAAAATTGGTTTGTTAAGTATAGTAAATCACGTAAGTCAGTATAGGTTTTGTACTTCTCTCTTTGGTAAAAATTATATGTGCTTCTAAGCATTTTCTTTAAAAAATAAGTTAAAAACAAGACACTACCAGCCAGAGGAGACTTAGTCTTCGATTGATCGATAGCAGATTATGGGCCAATTGCTTCTTAAACTCAAAATCAATGACATATTTTACTTGCAACCACAGTTTAGGCTCGCGGGTTTTTTTGTGGGGTGCTAGGAGAGGAACAGTGGTCACCATTTTTTGTGAGTTGCCCTTAATTTAGGGCTTTAGGAAAGAGTGATGTTTCTTCAGGAAGGTTGCTGACCAGTAATCGATGGCTGTAAGAAACCTGGGATTCTGAGGTGTAGGCAGTTACTTGAACTGGAAGGGTCCTGAGGTTTGGACTGATGTTATCCTAGTATCCACTTTATATTTAAACCAAATTTATGGACTGAAAAATTGAGCTTATGAACCCCTTAGTGAGCTCCTGAAATAAATCAGGGCTTTTTTTAGACACACGTCCTTGGGCTTATCGGAATGACATTTTTGCAACTCTTGGCACATCAAACTTTTTCTGATTTTTCCTGCCCAGTCATTTGAGGACAAATTAAGAAAAGATTCGGGATAGAGGGGAAAACGTCTCTGAAGGCGGCGGCAGCTAATTCTAAGGTACAATGAAAAGCTGTCCAAAACCACGTGTGACTTTAAAACAGAAAAATATCTGTGACTTTCTGAGACCCGGTCAGCAGGCCACCAGCCCCTGAGAGTTGGCTTGGCTTTGAGGTTCCTGTTTTGTCAAGAAAAACACATACAGCGAAACATCCCGTTTCTCTGAGTAGGACCAGGCATGGCTCACTGTGCTAATATCTCGTACACAAGTTATTTTATCAAAACATGCCTTAGGTTTCGGTCATGTATTAACTTTCTGTAGCTGAAGCACCTGCCCGTTGTATGTGGGCCCCTGAAAGGCAGCCCTGCCGTCAGGCACAGCCCGTGACGCTTGAGAGGGCCAGGAACGCCTCCTCACTGGTTTATGAGTTTATGTAGCGTGTGTTTCGTTGTTATCTCAGAGGGTTCTCTTTCTGCTAATAAAAACCCTCACGTATTGTAAGACAGCACGTCGTGCCGACCGCGGCCTCATTCGTCGCCTTCCTGTCGGCCTCCGGAGGGTCTCATTTTCATGTTCCCTCGTGCGTGGGGTAACCCCGTGTCGTTTGTACAGCCGTGCTTGCACAGGCCTGTGGCCCCGGAGCGACAGGCTGCAGCTTAGGCGTGCGGTGGGCTGGCTCACACCCACACGCTTCCCCGAGCGTGCCCCCACCGTCGGGGCATGGACTGCCTTGGTCTGCTGGCACTGGCAGTACCTGGGGGTTGGGTGGCGTTTCGGAGGGAAAGCAGTGAGACCCTTAAGCACGTACACAGACTGGGTCTCTGTTCGGTTCTGAAACTGGTGCTTAACAGGCAAGAGCAGAGGTACCTCTTGAAAGAACTGGTTCTCGGCTGAGGTTGGTCTTGTCTCCAGGGGATATTTGGCGATGCCCGAGGACGCTCCTGATTGGTGTATGGGGGTGACTGTTCTTAGCCGGTCCTTCCTCCCAAACCCCTCCTGCCACCTGCCCCACCCCACCCCACCCCCTTTTCACCAGCGAGGCACAGTCCCCGCCGTCCTGTTCGGCGCCGGGAGACCTTCTCTTACCTGGAATGAGAGGCGAGCGAGAAAGTTGGAACCGGCTGTTCTTTCCCGAGATAACACAAGTGTGAGGGACAGCGCTCAGGAAACATTCGGTACAGTCTCCGTCGGGAACACTGAGACTCTCCTGCTGAATGTTTTGTCTGTGTTTTTTCTCCCAAGAGTCCACCTTTAGAAAAAAAAATCTTCTGGAACAGAAACGCGGTTCTGTTCACCTCAGGGGTTTCCAGTGGGGAGGCGTGGGGCTGGAGCGGACCACGGGGGCTCCTGCCGCCTGCACCCCCCCACCTGGGCCTTCGACTCTTCAGCGCAGGCAGCCCCTCCTGAGCTGAGATGTGGGGAAGGCGCTGGCCTGGGAGCCTCTCTGGGGCATGTACTGTGCCTCCTGCCGCTTCTACCATCTCACTCCCACCCGGCCCCCAGGTCGCTCAGTGCACCTTGGTCAGCGCAGCCCTTCTGTACCGACAGACGCGTGCAGTTAGGCCTTCAGGAGTGAGTCCCGTGCAGAGGCGCCGAGCGGGAGAGCTCAGCCTTGACACGCACCTGAGCACACGAGTCGCAGATTTCCACTTGCCTCGGTGCTGCTCTCAGTGGGTTTATATTTCTCCGGGGATATACAGCAACACCGTGGGTGAGCAGGTGTTTCGGGTTGTCCTGGGAGACCAGAGTGTGTTTCCACTGTCACGGGGCAGTGCAGGGCTGGGCGACTTGGGTTCCGAACGTGCCGACTCATTCAGCTGAGGGAGACGCGTTAGCGATTCACTTACACATCTGCGTTTATAGCCGTAGCCCGGGAGTCCGAGATGCCGGCTGGAGTTACGCTCACGTTTTCCCCTGTTCTGCTGATAGTAGTTTGATATGATTCTACCTCACCCAGGGTCCTTCTTGGCGCCGAGACGTGCAGATCAAAGATACTTTTGCCTTAGCACGTGTTTTATTTTTTTCAATGTGAAGAAACCGGCGTCTGGTTCCTCTCGTACGCATTGCCCCCGGGCCTTCTCGCTGCCTCAGCCCGGAAGTGACGCACGGTCCTTCTGCTCCCTTTGGGGTCGGACCTAGTGACATGGCACAGCTATCGCCAGCGGGACTGGGATCGGCAAGACGCGGC
Source organism: Miniopterus schreibersii (assembly GCF_964146895.1). Lineage (NCBI taxonomy): Eukaryota > Metazoa > Chordata > Mammalia > Chiroptera > Miniopteridae > Miniopterus > Miniopterus schreibersii. The sequence continues at coordinate 2,609,434 of NC_138123.1, forward strand.
AGGGATTTGGTGATCGTGGCAGGTCGGTGCAAGCCCGTGCTGTTCATCTAGGCTCCTTGTTCTCTTTATTCCGTCTTCTAAGTTACAGCGGCGCCCCCTTGTCCGCAGCTTTGCCTTCTGCAGACTCGGTTACCCACGGCCAACCGTGGCTCGGAAACACTAAGTGGGAAACTCCAGAAATAAACAGCTCCTGAGTTTTAAATTGCATTTTCCGTTGCGTGCGTTCTGAGCAGCGACGAAGCCTCGCGTTGTCTTGCTCTGTTCTCCCGAGATGTCTGGCGTCTGCGCGCCGGCGACGCTCCAGGACCGTTAGTGGCTTAGGAGCCATCTTGGTCATCAGATGACTGTCGCGGTGTCGCAGTGCTTGAGTTCAAGTCGCCCTTGTTTTACTTCATTCACACGACCCCGAGGCTCCGGAGTCGTGATGCTGGCGATTCAACGTCGCGAAGAGAAGCCGCCGAGGGCTTCCTTACACGCGAAGGGTGGGCGTTCTCGACCTGGTACGGAAGGAAAAGCCTGGGCCGAAGTTGCTAAGACTTATGGTAAGAACCAGCCTTCTGTATGTGAAGTTGCTTTGTTTATAAATGAAACTTTGTCCTGGGTATGTGGGTCTGTGTACGAAAAAACATGGCACATGTTTAGGGTTTGGCTCTACACGGTGTCAGGATCCACTGGGGGTCTTGGGACGCATCCCTCGTGGATAAAGGCCGACTGCTGTGTTTTTCTTTAGCAATTCTCTTTCTTTTGCTCTGTTTTATAAAAATGGAATCTCCATAGTTACTGGACTATAGATTAACTGAAACTTTCTTCCGTTTTTGTCATTACCCTTAGGAATTATACTTACCAAATCCAAACTGAGAGAGAGTAACCATGGTGATGGGTGCTATTCAAGAGAGTGCAGAGAGGGGTGCTTACAATTGATTTTCGCCTTAGCTTTGTTCTACATCACGTTAGACGAATTCTGAGTCATGAAAACGTCTGTTCTTTAAACATATTCTGCCAGTATTCTACCACCAGTCCCAAAAGTTGTAGGCCACTCTCTCCTAAAAGCCTAAAGGATCATGAAGCTAAATATTGGGATTTAAAACCAAAGAGCTTCAGCCGTCTCTGGTTTTGCTCAGCGGTTAGAGTGTCAGCCCGCAGACCGAAGGGTCCCGGGCTCGATTCCGGCCAAGGGTGAGTCCTTGGGTTGCAGGCTCAATCCCCACCCCGGTCGGTGTGTGAGCAGGAGGCAGCTAATTGATGCCTTTCTCTCACGTCGATGTTTCCATCTCTCTCCCCCCCCTTCCACTCTCTCTGAAAAGCAATGGAAAGTACATCCTTGGGAATAAAAAACAAAACCAAAACCAAAAACCAAAGAGCTTCAGAGCAGCCGCCAGATACCCTGGGAGTGGCCTCCGTGAAGGGCGCTGACCTGTGACAGTGTTTGTGAACGGTGTTTATGCTCAGGGAGCTGAGTGGCTCCCCTAAGCCCTTTTCTGAGAACGACCGGTCCTGACATCATGTGGAGTATGTGTTGTAAAAACATTGAGGGCCAAGAACCAAAACAGTTTAGACAGATAGCATCCTTGAGACGGTCTTATAATGCGTGTGTCTGAGAATTACGAGGGCAGGGAAAAGGGAGTGGGGTCACTGGTGGCTTCCTGCAGCCTCATAAATCTGAGGACAATTGCCTGGCTTGGAAAGTCCTGTGAAAAGAGGTGGGGCCAGAGTAAGGAAGACGGGAGGATGTCCGTGACTGTCGTTTCTGGTAAAGAGCGTTGTGAAATCTGCTCACCCGAATCCTAAACAATGTGGTGAGGAAGGTTTTGTGCCCGATTTTATCTAGAGACATAGAGGAGGAGAGGCCCCAATAAGTCTCTGATAAACCGCCCGTATGTCAAGGCCATCAGAAGACCGCGGAGCAAATTTCTTTCGTCGGCTGTGAGTCTGTGATGCGTGATGGGCAGTAGGTTAGGGCTACAACTCAGTCAGCTCAGAAAGTCTCGGGAGTGTTTGCACGTTTCATACCACCTCTCCTGCCCCAGGGGTTGGCCCGGCGACTCGGCTTCAGGCCAGTATTGAAGCTGCGCGGAGGGAGACGCCGTCACTGTTTGTCGCAGGCTTTCGCGCTGAAGAGGACTGGGTTTCATTCTCAGCAGTCAGTCGCTTGCTGAAGTTTGTTATTTACTGGACATTGCAACGGTTTGGCAAGTGTGCCATAAATAGGGCCGGCTCGTAAAATTAAACCAGTGGGGAGAAAAACCATTTGGAAAATATCGTTAAGCCTCCGATGTATAGAAAAGTTGTTCTATAAGGACTTTGCTGCAGTGGGAAGACGCGTTAATCTTACTCAAAGGAAGGTGCTAGGAGAAGCTTATCTTACAGACAGATTTGGTTTAAAATGTTTGCTCTCCTCGAGGAAAGTCCTTAAATCTTGTCCTGTTATGTGTAAATGTTGAGTGTTGCGGAGGGAGGGAAAATGGACTAGCAAGGAAAGCGTTCTCCAGAAAAAAGGTTCTTAATGCTAGTCATTGGAGTGTGACTGCGGCTCTTTACGTTAGAGCCCGGAACAGCCCGGAACAGCCCTTAGCAGTCAGCCCAGAGTTGCTTTCACAGGGGTTCCCAGTTCCAAAATAAAGGGGAGACGTTTTCTCACCAGGGTGGCCTTGCAGCTCAGGTGTCCTGCCCTTTCTCTTTTGCGCCAAGAACAGCGACCCAGAGAATCACTTAGGACACAGCCCTTGGGATACAAAGGTCTTTTTGTTACAGGCCCATATTGTAATGAAAAGTAGGCTCAGGAAGGCAGTGCCTGCTTTTAGGTGCCCTGCCCAGCACTCAGAGTCCTGCATCTGCCCTGGAGCCCAGCCGCCTCCAATCTCAGGGGCACAGCCGGTGCCAGGTTCAGCTCTCCTGGGCTGAATAGGTATCGGAGGGGTTCGGATTAAAATATATTCCATGGGCAGAAGAAAGGAGGTGAGAGGAAATGAAAATTATGCAGACATTTCCAAGCGACTGAAACTAAAATCTCCTTTGTTCAAACTAAATGACACCTGGTGTTAGCATAATTTTTATTGTACAGGGAAAAACAACAACTTGTCAGATGATGCAAAATTTATATGAGATGAAATTAGCATTATTATGACTATTTTGTATATGTGAAAACAGAGGCCCGGGTTAATTTTGTAAAGATCGATCTGTCTAGGATTTGAATGTATTCTTAGTGAGGTATAATTAACATACGGTAAAAAATTCAGTCTTAAGTGTGCAGCCTTCTAACGCGCTCTACGGATAAAAGTTTTTGACATTTTAACTACCCCCAAGATCAAGAGAGAACGTTTTCATCACAGAAGCAATAGAAACTGAGTTTATTTGCCTCAGACAGGGCATCTTCACTGAAAAAAGAAAACGTCCTTGGTTTGCACAGCTTCCATTGTGTTATATATGTTATCAGAGTTTGCAATAAACTTTACAGGCCAGGTCCATCGCACAGATGGAGAAAGCGATCGGGTTTGGCACTGTTTTCTCATCTTACATCGTTTATGGCATATTTGGAAGAAGCGGAAGTAGAATGTGGCGTGAGATGGACAGGGAATGGGAAGTTATTGAAAATACTTATTGAGTTGATTTTTTTCCGGATCAAGTATTTTTTTCACCCGAAAGATTTTGAGAGACAATTTGATGGATATGGTGGTTCTGAAATTGTACCCTGCTATGATATAACCAGAAATCTGAGCACAGTGAACTTTAAACGGCAGAGAAAAAGAAAGATCACTCATTTGTTCAAAGAAATTCAGGATCTGGGGCTGAAACGGGGTGTGTGGATAGAGCAGACGCTAATAGAAAGGTGAATTTTCTTTCGTTGCTTAAATGTCTTGATTCCAATGCAACAGTCCACTGTGGAGAATTTCAGAGCTTTCCAGTGGGAAAAAGTCCCGTGTTTTAGAGATGAGTCACGGGGTTCGAGTGTCAGTTATGTTCAGGTTTTTGCAGATGCATTTCTAGAGCGAACCCCAGAAGTTGTCTGAGTTACCCAGTGCCCATCCTTCGAGAGAACACTCCGAATTCCTACAATTGTTGACTTTGGAAATGAGAGCATCAGTCTTAGAACATGCTTATGCTTTTGGAACATATGAGCAAACTAGAGGTAAGTCCACATGGCTCATGTACCCTCTTTCATGGAATTACCAAAATCAAAGGACACCGATGCCATGCTTTAAGATTTCTTAGTTCATCACAGACAGAAAGGATATATTTATAAGTCCAAAATGGAACACGTGGAGATTCATATTAGGTTTTGAACTTGAAATTTTTAAGAGTTCTGGAATTTTAAAAACTAACGTCCCTTCATTCATTTCTATTTTTAATATTTCAGAAGACATAAAACATATAGGAACCTTTGGTATGCCCTGAAATTACTGTATTATGAAACTTAATGTGGTATGTTTATCTAATTAATCAGATCTGATGAGTAGCTGGCTTGTAATCAGAGTGATGTAATACCAAAGACGTTTTTTTTTCAAGACTAGACACACAGTCGAATCAGTAAGCAATTTCTGTTTAACATTGTGTCCCTCCTATACTTAAGAGACCTCAGGAGGTAAAAATATATTAACCATTACATTTTGCATTGAAACCCAAAGAGCCCTGTACATCCGTCTGAAAATGAAATCTGACAGGGCAGACACACATGTCATCTACATGCTTCTAAAGATGCCAGTTACTCTCATTACCACCTTGAAAGTCTGTTGTCAAAAAACTAAATTCCTTAAATCTGTGTGAATAGTTTTGGGAAACACGTGACGTCGGCAACCTTCAGTTTATCCCGTCACCAGTAAAGGGAAGGCTGCTCTGCCTTTTATTCCAAGCCCCTTGTAAACGAATGTCTAAGACCTAAAGCCATAGCAGCGCGTCTCTGGCAAATAGAGTGAAAATGGAGAGGATCTCTATGTGCATAACTATTTTTGTGTGCCCATTGCTAAGTGAAACAGTGATACCATGCTTACATCATCTCTTTAAAACGTCTCACTCTTGATCCTTACTGTGGGCGCCAAGAGCTGTACTTCGGAAGGTTAGGGTGGAGGTATCTACGGTGTGACTCACGTATTCCAGGACACCAGTCAGCGTTTCTTCACACTGGACCAATCTTATCTCTCATCTTCTTCCTTAGAGACCCAGGGTAGCATCTTGACTTCCAGGGTAACTGTCAACAACAGGGCGTAAACAATAGCCCATGAAAGAATTCTTCCCTTAGGGGTCTTAAACTTAGTCACCTTGGGGCTCGGTTGTAAATTGGGCAAGTGAGGAGAAACTTTGGCCAAGATACAAATTGAATGAATGTATTAGGCTATTTAGGAGGGTTAGGGAAGTGGGGGGGCTGGGGGTTGGGAAGAATCCGTTCCTAAAAGCTGCCATGGCAAGATTATCTCCGCGTGTACCAACATGCTTAACTTCTTAATCTCAGCTCCAGAGTTTAAAAGCACACACAAAACTTGACAGGCGCTTAAAGACGTCCACAGAACAGCTTTTGCAAGAGTGAAGGGTATGTGGCAGGAAATGAAGTGGCAACAGTCAAGATCATTTCGGTCAACTCGCAGTTGAAGGCGGTCTTATCAGGCCTGGCCGGGTTCCCCGCTGGTTAGAGTATTGTCTTGACACACCGAGGTTTGGGGTTTGATTTCCAGTCAGGGCACATATAAGAATCAACCAATGGCTGACGTGGCTCAGCGGTTGAGCATTGACCCATAAACCTGGAGGTCACAGTTCAATTCCTGGTCGGGACACATGCCTGGGTTGCGGGCTGGATCCCCCGTAGGGGGTGTGCAGGAGGCAGCCGATCCACGACTCTCTCTCATCGTGGATGTTTCTCTCTCTCCCTCTCCCTGCCTCTCTTTGAAATCAATAAAAACATATTAAAAAAATGTTAAAAAAAATCAACCAATGAATGCATAAATAAGTGGAACGACTAGTCAGTGTTTCTCTCTGTCTCTCATCAATAAAAAAATAAAAAAATATTAAGGCGGCTTATCCACTGTGTTGCCTCCTAAATGCCATGCCCCAAATGAAAAGTTAGAGCTACTTCGCTTGACGTGAATGCCCCTCCTAATTAGATCTGAATTTACTTGTGGTAAGAAGTGATCAGAGCTGATTGCCGCGGAGGCTCGCCTGCTTTAGCTTTGTGTCGGAGCCTCCGGTGCCAAGAAGCTTAACTCATGCTTCCCGCGTGTGTTCTCACTCTTTGTGTTTCTTTCATTAGTTTCCTCAGTCATTTCCTTGTTGGAAATCGAGGGCACTTGGTAATTATAGAAATAGTTTATCTGACCGCAGTCTGCCTCCTGGGCTCAGATGGAACAAGGGAAAAGGTGGCAGTGCCGTTTTGGGGAGTCCACGGATGAAAACGGTTGCTGTGCGCACATTAGGAACGTAATTACCTGGAAGAGGTAACTCCCCTTGGGGAGTTTCTAAACTTAGCTTAAGACGGGTGTTGCTGTCCTACTTCTTGATTCACATAAATTATTACCTCTTCCAAAAGCTGATTTTCATGGAGCTCTACTGCCTAAAATTAGCTTTCTCAGAAGGCTACAACTTGTTTTTAAAACTGTTAAGTACCTGACAATAATCACTTCAGTTTTATTGTCGTTGAAGTGACTCATGGTGAACAGTAGAATTTAAGTATCCAACTGGAAGTCACTGTGAAATTCAGGATACAGAGCACGTTTGAAAGGAATATTGGGGTGGGAATGGTGCTCGTGTTTCCAAGGAACAGATACAGAAGCAACGTTGAGATAATTGATATTTTTGGATATTAAGGAAAAAGCCTTTAGTTCTTGTAAAGGCATATCATTTGGGTGTAAAATAAAAACTGTTTTTAGAAAAAGTTCCACCTGTTACAGATTTAAAAATGCAAGTATTTCGCCGATGTTTTAACATCTATTTATTTGAATGAGTAAATTATAAAGTTTTAGACGCCTATCAATTGATATTAATATCAATGTCTTAATGGTGCTAGATGTTCTATTACTTTATAATGCTCTTGATTTTAACACCAATTTCTGAATAATAGAGAATATAATTTTTATGAAAGTTCATAGTTCGGGAACCTATAGTAAATTATCGTCATAGGGATAATTGATTCAATTCTAGAAAGCATTTTAGGCCCCACATTTAAGTTGTTCTTGACTCCAGAGCGAGATGCCCTATAGGTGAAACTTAGCTGCAGTCCTTAATATTGCTGTGACTTCAGACCAGCTGAATGGTGGCTCTGTTTTCTCACCTGTAAAATGGGTTGATAACAGCACGCACTTCACAGGCTCACTGTGAGGAATAAATGTACGAATTAGGATTAGTGAATTATCCTAAGCTCTGGATACTGTGCCTGACATATGTTCTCTTAATTTCTTTAAAAGATATTCCAGTTTCTAAGAACCTATCGACAACTTTAAGTGAGGATGTACCTACTGGACACGAATACCTTTTAGCAGTAGCTTCTTTCCCATATGTACATAGATCATAATCTTTTGCTATCATCTTTTTTAAAAGGTATTTTAAAATAAATACTAAACATTCTATTTATTCCAAATACTTCACTGTGCTATCAAAGAAGAAAGGATGTATTTTTTACGTAACCATAATACCATTACATATTAATATAATTGTCCCGTATTATTGGAAATTTCCCCAGGTATACAATGTTTTACACAGCTGCCCCTCCCCCCAAGAAACCACCACAAGAGCTCCTTAAGCACCACCCATTGAGTTTGGTTCTGAAGTTGCTTTTAATGTAGAAAACTGCTCTCCCTGACCAACTGCCCCTTTGCCCCCTAATTCTTTGCATGGTAACGTGTGAACTGTAGCTAACAGGAATGGAGAGACTTGGCCTCTTTTTCCACCCATCGACTCATTGCCTCGTCCACTCGTTCATTTTTAAAAGAATTATTTGTCGAGCCACTTCTGTGCACAAAGCATCCCTCTTAAAGCTGGACATGCGAGAGGATGGCAGTGTCTTCCTCAGGGTGCACCAGGAGTTATTTGGAAGGAAACATTATTTTCCCTAATAAAAATAAAAGCTCTGAGAATGCCATTTAAAAATACATGCACACACGTACCCACATGCCGAACAGATTGCAGCAAACTTCTAAACAGCATACAAAGTAGGTTTTGTTTACGAAAACTCTGTTTCGGAGTTTATGGTGAACAGCCACAACGTTTCAGCTACAGGACGCGGATGACATGGTTTTGTAAGTCGCAGCCTAAAAACGAAAACATGTGGTTAGGACCAAGGATGAGACCCGTCTTACTTAGGCATCTAGACGTGGAGTCCAGACCAAACAAACAATACGCAGCAAGCAGGAACCTTTCGGAGATGAGCATCACACAAACAGTTCTGCTCCAGATGCGGGAAAGGACCAGGAAGCTGGGGCTCTCGGAGTCTTCCCGGACTTGAGGAGAAAAAGCCGGGGTTCGAGTCACTCCCTGTAACGACAAGAGTCACTCACAGCGCTGGGTTGCATCCTTCTGTTGGGATCTCTCTCTTTTTTTAAATTTTTAAATTTTTTTATTGATTTTAGAGAGAGGAAGGGAGAGAAGGAGAGAGAGAGAGACATCAATGATGAGAAACATCATCGACCCGCAGCCTCCTGCACGCCCCCTCCTGGGGGGTCAAACCCGCAACCCAGGCGTGTGCCCTGACCCAGAATCGAACTGTGACCTCCTGGTTCGTGGGTCTACACTCAGCCACTGAGCCACGCCAGTTGGGCTGCTGTGATCTATTTTCAGTTCTTCTGGAAAGAGGAGGGGTGTAAATCATTTGACCAATACAAGTAATTTGTGTAAGAATTGAAAATTACTCTTATTAATACAAAGTGGGGTTTGCTTATTTCCCACGCAGGGTTACAGACGGTGCTCGTGGTTCAGTGCTGACACCGTCTGTGTCTGTCTCAGTCAGCTGAGGCTGCCATAAAATACTATGAACTGAGACCCTTAAAAAAACAGAGATTTATTTTCTCATGGTTCTGGAGGCTGATGCTCTAACCACTGAGACACCTCGGCCAGGGCCAATGTGGGCGTTTTCTTAAGGCATCTTTGGTTATGGTATTGAATTCGTCCTGTAGGTATGAGTACTGTATAAATCCCGAGGAAAACTTTATACTTGTAACAGAAACAAATAGAGCCAGCGTTTACCATCTGTTTGTCTCTGAACATACGACTTTTTCTTATTCCTTAGAATAACCTTGGGAAATAGGAAATGCCCCTAAGAAAATGGAAGAGCGTGCCGCGGAGTTCACGGTACCGCAGCTCGTTGCTTTACCCTTTGAGTGGGGCCAAGATTATTCACTATTTATGCCTTTGTGGATAGACAGGCCTGGCTTCCTATCATTATTTGTTCAGAAACAGAGGCCATCTGTTAGTAGACTGTGTTGAAATCATTTGGCTGAGAAAAGGAGAAGAGAGAAAAAATCATCCATCTTGCAGCCTCGCAGATGGCTGACAGGGAGATGCCTTTACTGCTGTGGGGCAGTTTTTCTTCAACTCTGGGCTGTTCTAGAACAAAATGCTCAAGTGAGCAGAGGGCACTGGACAAAAAAATATCTATCTATCATCTATCTATCTACCTATCTATCTATGTATCATCTATCGTCTGTCTGTTACCTGTCTATCATCTATCTATCATCCATCCATCCATCCATCCATCCATCCATCTATCTATCTATCATCTATCATCTATCTATCTATCTATCTATCTATCTATCTATCTATCTATCATCTATCTATCTATCTATCTATCTATCTATCTATCTATCTATCTATCATCTATCTATCCATCCATCCATCCATCCATCCATTCATCTATCAATCATCTATCATCTATCATCATCTGTCTATCTGCACTGTAATGACTGAGTAGGTGTTAGGCAACCTTTCAGTCCCCAGTGACTTCATGTTAGAGGACTGGGCTTCCGAGTGCAGGGACAATACGAGAGCTTTGGGCCCAAAATCCAGAATCTTGATGCAGAGCATCATCACTAAATTTAAAGCATGGAACGATTCCCAGTTTTCTCAGGTATCTGAAAGGGAAAGTGAGCTAAGACTGAATAGCACATCACTATCTGTCATCAGACAGAGTCCCTCTCAGAGTCTCTCGGGATGCACAGCAGCCTCCCTGTGCAGTTTTGGTTGATCGGTCAGAGCCAGGGCGGGGCCGTCATTCAGTGCAGCTGGTCCTGAGGTCAGCTGTGGCTGGTTTTGCTGCTCTTCTGGGCCTGGAGCTGGACTACAACTGAGGCCTAGATGTTATCTCTGGGGAGGAGAGGTCAGGGGTCCAAACCACATGACCAGTGATATGCTAGGGGAGGGAAGGCTACCCTGGGGGCGAGGTCCCACCCTCCAATTGTCTGTTGCTATGCACCTGGGGCTTTCCACCCTGATGACCTTCTGTACCTGGCCCATTGACCTTGCTCTGCTCATGTCTGTCTAACTGCCTATCACAACCCCCTCAAGGATCTTGGCTCTGAATTCTTTCAGAGAAAAGGGCCACAGGGTTTCTTTTTTGATGGAGCTTCCCTGTCTTATAAAATACAAAGAATCTCGTCTGAGTTCGATTCCTAAGAGACACCTCAGCTTTCTAAGTTATTATTTACTCATTTATAAAATGGAGATCACAATAATAATGGTCTGTTCAAGGAATGGCTGTAAAGATCAAACATGTTCGTGCGTGAGAAAGATGGTGCAATGTTATGGGGGGACACTGGGTGTTAGAATTGTGCTATATGATACTTGAATTTAGTTAATATGGTTACTTAAGTGAGAACACTTGCTAGTTTCTTTTTACTAGAATACTCTGAGTTTCTGTTTTAATCCTGTTTTGTGTGTTAATCTATATGTACCCTTTTTAGCTAGTGAATCAGTTTTTTTTGAGCTTTATCAATTTATGTAAAGAGCAATATTTGGGGGGCCTGGGGATTGGTTGGGAAACCTACAATGATTATAAAGTACGCTATAAACTAACATGCAGCAAGTAGAGAATTTTGAAAGTATAACAATCGACTGGTTTGTGGTGGAAGGTTTCTATGGCTTCAGGTGTTTCCACAGGTATGATTTAATCTCCCAAATTAGACCGAGTTTCTAGGTCTATATTTGGCATTTCTCTTCTCCCTGGCAAGGACTTTAGAAGATTCACTCAACCTATTTTTAAACTGGATATATTTTATGTTCTAAAATAGCTTCTAGGAGAGGAATCACTCCAGGTGGAGGAAGTATTTAATTGTAAATAGTAGATGTATTCATACTCAGCCAAGTATGTGGATTTTGGCTGAAGTGTGCCCACGTGCCTATTAAAAGTTGTATTACAATAGATCCCTCATATATGAGTTCTAGGATACTGTAGCTTTGTAAATATTTAGGGGGGAAAAAACCAAACTTCAATAGATATCCAGAGGGTAAATTTCCACTGCAAAAGAGATTTCTCAATATAAATTTTAAAACTATTTAATTAGGATAAAAACAAAACCCTAAAAAATTACTATGTAGTGATTCCTCTAGGGGGAATCTTTCTTGCTTAGGAAACCAGACCAGTCCGTTGGTTTAGTATGCTGTCGAGAAAACTGAGTTTGTGAATTGGGCTCAGATAGACCAGGTAGCTCCACAACAATGTAGACTTGCATTTTTAGAAGCACCCGCCGTTGTTTTCAGTAGGAACTGGGTGAGAAGTGGAGACGGATTAGCAAGATTCTTCTTCCTCCCCTTTCTTGGGAAACTCGACGTAGCCCATTGAAAGAACTCACAGGTCAGGTCGTTTTCAGTATGTGAACGATCGTGTTTCCCACTAGAAGTTCAAGTTTCCACTTGGCTCAACTTTAAGGCTCTTTGATACCCTCACATCTAGGAAACGTCGGACTTGTAGTGAAATTAAGTTGTGTCATTTAATGTTTATTTTATACAGCCAAGATTGTTTTACATTATCCATTGAAAGTGGTATGAACTAAATAATTTGTGGAACATAAAGATATAAATTGCATAGTGTGTAAATTGATAAATTAAGATGTCACCTCCATTGAGATAGAATTAACGCAGAACATCCCCGGAGCGCTGTCACCAAAGAACATCTAGTGCCGCAGGACGGGAAATGTGCGTCCAGCGGGTGTCCCATTTCCAAACTGATAATTAATCTGGAAGTTACGCTTTCCTCCAGCAGTGGCATTAGGCCTCTCCTCTCCCTCAGAGGGAACTGAATAGAGCGTTCTTTTCTTCAGCACAGAGAGGAGTTGCCTCACCCAGAGCTCGGGATGCCACACACACCGGGGAAGAGAGTAAGTCTTGGTTAGCAGGTGAAGCATGAGGCTGACGTTTCGCAAAGCTTGTTGTGCGAGAGACAGTTCCCCCTCGGCTGCGGCTGCCACGTGGTTGCAGAGAGAGCCTGGGCCAGGGCTGCGTCTGAGGGCCGGCCCACCGTTTTCCGACTGTGTGGCTTCAGAATTCACACGACGCCAGTGAGCCTCGGTTTCTTCAGCTGTAAAGTAGAAGCAATAAGAATACTTACCTTGCGAGGTTCTTTCATTTTATATGAAATAATAAATATATTGAGCATAGCAATTGGCAAATACCGAGCCATCGTTGTGAGTAAATATCATTAGAATGGAACGAGAGGTCTCATACTTGAACTTTCAGCGTGAGAAAAGCCAGAGATGCTCCATAATCCTATGTTTTATAGCCCAGAATGGCACAAAACAGTGAAGTGTTCATTAAAAGAAAAAAAGAAAATGCTAAAAAAAAAGGAGAAATCAGAGCCAGACTAGAGACTTCTTAGCCACCTTAAAGTGCGAAAGCAGTCCTACTGTGAGAAAGGCAGGCTCTCCTTTTCATCACGGAATACGTGTAGCAAATATTATGCATGTGATGGCTACTATATAATTTGTTTAATGCATTCTATATATGGTAATATCTCCACACATTCATCTATGTCTTGCTCATACTAGGGATGATTTACTCTTTACATTCTCAAACTTTTAGTTATAAAATGCCCCCCAATTTTTTTTTTTTTAAAAAGAACCCTTTGGGATGCTTATATATCGATGACTGAACTGGGTGGACCCTACCGACCGCCACAGTCAGAGTTGCTTTGCTAAGACTGAGAAAGCTGATCAGCAGCATGAGCCACTGAAGACCGTGGACACGGAGTTAGACCCACCTGGGTTTGGGGTCGGCATTTCCACGTACGAGGTGAGATGATAGTCTTAAGTCCTCCGAGATTTCATTTTCCTGCCCATGGGTTGACTCTGCCCACCAGGCCGTGAAGATTAGCGAATGCCATGTAATTCAAAAAAGAACTTCTTCCCAGGGGAGCCCGGCTGTGCTCTGACATTGGAAAGTGTTGGATGTAAGCACAGCTAAAAGATGTGGGATGATTTCACCTGGAAAAGGAAAGGGGTCAGGTAATTAATGGAAATAATTCATATTTATAAAACGTAGATCTTTCACAAAGATCTTAACACACATATATATTTTCCTGATATGTTTATTTGAGGTTGGGAAAGAGTTTTTTTTTGCACTGTTAAAGACTTTTGAGATAAATCAAATAGGAAAATGAGATGTTTTAATAAGATGTTGCCAAATTTCTTACCTCATTTGTATTTTGGGGAAAATTATAAAATCTTCCTTACATACCACAAATTTGATTCACATAGAACCACTTTTAAATGATTTAACCTATATCTATAACATATGCACAGATCTATTACTGCATTTTTCAAGTGCTTTTATTAATTATTAACTTGTTATTTTTCTCAAGCCTGTTGAGAACACCCCTCTGTTCACCTAACTCTATTTTGCCAACACTTGCTTTTATGAAAGTTTTGATGTAATAAAATAGGGTTTATTTTTAGAAACTAAAGGGAGTTAAAATTTTTTTTTTATCTAGTAGTTCACAAAAATTATTACCTATACCCTTTGCCTAATACAGACAACTCCATAAATTGGCATGTGAATGGGCATTTCCACATGCATTTTTATTAAGAACTGTGTCCTCCTCTATGGGCCTCGATTCCTTAAGAATCGCAGGACAGCTCATAGCGCAGGTCAACAATCTTTGTAGCCAGCCTAACAACTTGTGATTTCTGTGACTGTTTCAATGACTTTGTAAGTTGTGGTTTAATAGTTTACTTTTGTTAACTGGAGCCAATTAACTTGCAGAACATTTGGTACCTGAGTTGTGTTATTTTTATTTTTTTCTTAGTGTAATGAGTTGACAGTTTCATGGAATACTGATTTATGTTTCATAGAAGGTATAGGTTTTAAAGTAAGTTCTTACAGGGCCAGGCAGGTAACTCAAATGAGGTTTATAGGAAAAGTGGGAAACTCTAGGATAATCAGCTGTGGGGACAGTGTTGATCTGGGAACTTCATTTACATGCACCAAAGAAATCGCGTCTGAGAGCTTCACCAGGTAGCTGAGGTGCTTGTGGGCGCCTTGTCTTAAAGGATAGGCCACCTTAGAGTAGGAGAGTGGAAAAGGTAACTTCCGAGACTGGGGACCACTATATAAGCAAAAGTAATGAAATGTCAGCAGTACTAATGTTGAGAAGCCCTGTTCTAGATGAGCTTATGAGTTGAAGACTAGGGCAAGATAAAGTTAGACGTTATATTCTGCAATTTTCTGTTAAAATACGTCAGCATAGAAGGTGTTGGTTAATTTCATCTACACCCTAACATCAGTTAGTTAGCATTTTAGATATCTCCATCAGGAATAGGTACTCCAGAGGTATTAGTCAGTATATGAAAGATTCCTTTGGGGAAAGGTAATTTTTTTTTTTTTAAAGTTGAGAAGCACGGCCCTAGTTATAGTTTCTTCTAGATTGGCTATGATTCAAAACTCTTCATATTCAGTCCAAAGATTTAAAATCTAATACTGGATCTGGTACAAACACTCATGGACTCACAAAATGAGTTTGGTTGTTTATAAGAGTGTTTTAAAATTATATTCTTAAGTAGAAAGAAGGCAGTGTACATATGGTAGCTGGGATTCCTTAGTACCTTTATAGCATTGGTTCTGTATGTTGTTAAGGTCAGAAGCTGAAGTGTGTGAGTGTGTGTGAGAGAGAGAAAAAAAAGAGAGAGATTTCCAAGACTTTGGGAATTTAGCAGACTCACTAGGCTTGATGATGGGTCTCCTGACTTGAAATTCACTTGGTAAAGAGATTAACTTGGGTCCAGAATCACTTTGGCAGATAGTAGAGAAAGCTGTAAATGAAACAAGTCATCAGACACCATGGTTTCCTCGCCCTGGGAAAAACAAGAAGCCCTAATATTTGCTGTACTGTATCACATTAGCAAGATGTACCAGTCCAAACGAATCAACCAGATTGCCGGAGAGAAAATAATTAACACGTCTCATTATATTACCCTCTCAGTCGTCAGAAAAACCCGATAATGGGGTCTCTGTGTGCTACTCGACTCTTTGAGTTTAATTTGAATTGTAATTAGAAAAATGCTCAAAGGTTCCTAAAACATTAGATTACAGGGGATACTAGCCTGAGCTATTGGCACAGGATCTACTGATTTCTTTCTAAATAATCAGAGTTTCCAGGAAACATTAGGTAAAGTCAATACTGTCTGAATAAACATATTTACTGAAATAAAATAGTCCTAGAAATTGATCCTTCAAACACCTCGACATGTGTAGGTGTGATATGGGAAAGGAGACAGCCCATAATGCAACGAGGACCCTGATATTCTGGGTCTTTAGGAGGTGGTTTTGATTTTTCTGCACAACCCGTGGTGTAGAGATTCGAACTGGATATTGAGGGAGAAGCAGGATTTTTATTTTTAAAGCAAAGAGGAGGGGCAGACATCTCAGGAGAATGAAATGTAAAAGGCCGAACTGGGAAGAAACAATGGTGCTTCCTTAGATGAGGAGCGTTGGGGAGGGATGGGTTTTGGAGGAAGGCCAAGAATTCATTTTTGGATGGAACAGTTTTGAGATGTTTTATCAGGCACCCTAGCTATTTAAAACGTCTCAGGCATGACATTGTCCTTTTATTTTTAAGAATTCTTTGTCAGAAGCTGTAAACCAAGAATGGATAGAACTGTACTCAAAGTACTTTACAATCTTTTTGTTTGTTTCTCTCTTTTTTTTCTAGTTATGGTTCATGTGTAGATGGCTTCACCAGCTCCAACCCTACAGTGATTTATTAGACAATAATTCTTTCATTGCACAGTGTACTTTTTAACTGCCTACTTGTTTTTCAGGATTATCACCAGCTCTGAGATTTAGAAATACTTGTCTAATATTTATGAAATATTTAGAAACCCTTGTCTTATAGTTGTCATTATTTATTGTAGAGTTCTGGTTCATCATGGGTTCTAGTGATTTAGTGTAATGATGAGAGTCATTGATCGGCTGCTTCCTGCACACCCCCTGCTGGGGATCGAGCCCACAACCCCCGGCATGTGCCTTGATCGGGAATCGAACTGTGACCTTCTGGACCCTAGGTCGATGCTCAACCACTGAGCCACGCTGGCTGGGACAGAATCTCCCCCCCCCCCCCCCCCCCGTCTCTTCTTAAAGAATAAGTGTTGACAATACTTTTCACCCAAACTTGAAGCGAATAATAACATTCATTTGTGGCAACTCTAGGAAAAAACCGCCAGACGGAGACATGAAAACCCCACCAACATCCACACTTTGATTTTAGACCCGGTTGCTTGGGATGTACCTTACGTATGAATCACGGAGGAGCTGGGCGCTGTCAGACTGCCTGACGGCGTAAGAACGGACTGTATTCACCTTAAACACCTTTTATTGTCCTCGCTAGCAGAAGCCTGTGAGAAAGAACCCTGTTCCCAGGGCCGCCAGAGAAACACATGTGAGCATCTAATAACGTAGCTCAGCTCATCACTCACTGGCAGCCGCAAGAGGAGCTGTAATCCTGTCGAGAAGTCAAATTATCCCGCAGATTTTCCCACCTCGCTCTGTAAACCATTCCTTTTAAAGTATAAGCTTCAGACTAAGTATGTTTATAGACCTGGCATCTCCCCGGCTTGCATTGAAAAGTTTCCTCTCCTTATTAAGAGTGGAGCTCTCTAAGGAAGGTGTTTACCGTCCTAAGTGCGTCGTGTTTACTATGATGGGGCTCTGCCCGGGGCTTATCTACTCTGGTCTCCTTCTCTTCTTAGTGGCTCACATCTGAGGCTGCCAATACTCACACCCATTACTCTCCAGAGTCACATGCTCTCGCCCGGCTGGCGTGGCTCAGTGATTGAGCACCAGACTCACGAACCGGGAGGTCACAGTTCAATTCCCGGTCGGGGCACATGCTCGGGTTGCAGGCCCGATCCCCAGTCGGGGGCTGCAGGAGGCAGCCGATCAGTGACTCCCTCTCATCATGGATGTTTCTATCTCTCTCTCCCTCTCCCTCTCTCTGAAATTAAAAAAAAATATATTTAAAAATAAAAGTCACATACTCTCTCTTAGTAACTACCTTCTAGGATCTTCCAGGAAAGGCAGTCTAGACATCTGAATCCATTGACTCATTTAATTCGTGTGGCACCTGCAGGGCAGTCTCTGTTACCTCCCTGTGACCAGGCGGTTTTGGTTCCTGTCCTTGAGTCTCACGGCTCGACCCCTGGCCCGAGTAGCAGCAAACGCCCGGCTCATTGGGTCTGACCATGTCTGCCTCTGTGCATCATGGCTAACCATGCATCCCATTGTTTCCAGGCTCAAGTAAAATAATGCATATCAGCATTTTCATAAACTCTGAAGACTTTATAAATTGTTCTTTCTGAGGCAGTGAAATTTGAAAATGCTAACTGGTCAAATCCTTTTCATAAACATGCTTCTTAAATACTTAGGTGGGTGGTCAAAGCCCCTCTCCCCTTTGGTTTTCTGTTACCAGCATGGGGAGATTTTCATAAGCAGTTTGTTTGCTTATTAAGCGGACACCTATTCGGTATCTGGTGACCTCTAGTTACCCTAACATCCCCGCTCTCACCGCCTATTTTCCTGGGCTGCCCTACGTGCCTGCGTTCTGTGTGTCCATCCTGCTTTCTGCTCAGCTGCAGGTGAACTGTTAGCATGAGTGTTTAATTCCTCACGTAAAAGTTGAATTCGGATATTTTATCTTCTGTGACTAGTGATGGGAAAGTCAGGTCCTAGAGCTGAGGAAGATATTTTTGGACAGTGGGATCGTATGATTTCCTTCAGATCACACCCTCTCATGCCTTTGAAGACAGTGTTGTGTATCTCTCTTCTGTAATGATTCTTCCAGAATTGGTAGAAAGCCCTTTGCAGTCAATAAAAGGATGGTGTGACTGATGAATTATAAATAGGAAAGTGTTCGTCTCTGCCAAGAAACTCGAATCTGAATTGTGCAAATCTCTGTCACTACCTCCTTTTGAAGATAAGACTGTTTTTATGCAGAGACAAGGAAGGTTTATCTTGTACATCTGCAGGGTTTGAAAATGTATATCTCAACATAGAAGGAAATCATGATACATCCAGGTTCTGATCTCAGAAATCTAACACTGTGCTTTTAATACATTCATCTCAACATACTAAAGATTAAACGAGTATCTTGTAAAACTGTGTTAATGTGGACGTATCCTCGTAGCCATTTGATGAATATTATCAGTTTTTGAGTTGTTATAATAATATATTTATTAATTTAAAAATATCCTGAGAAGAAACAGGATTCAGAATATTATTAAATTAAAATGACTGAAAACCGGTTTGACTGTCAGTAACATGAAACGCCTCCTTCCACGTGGAATTTGTGGTATATTTTTATTGATTTTAGAGAGAGGAAGGGAGAGGGAGAGAGAGAGAAACATCGGTGATGAGAGTCCTTGGTGGGCTGCCTCCTGCGCGCCCGCTGCTGGGATCGTGCAGTGACGGGGATCGAACACAGTCCCCTGGATCCTGGGTGGACGCTCAGCCCGAGCCGCGCCCGGCCGGGCAGGACAGGCAGCACTGTAAGTATAAATTCTCTGTTCCTCAGTAAAAACATCTCAGAACTCACTTAACCAGCGTCAGACGCAAAACAAATAGTCCATTATCCGCTGCGTCACGATGACGTCAGGCCTCGGAGGAATTGCTCTCTAGAGTGGGTCCAAGCTTGAAGAAAATGGCGAATACGTTGGTAACGGGATGTAATGAGACACATGCCGCATGTGACTCCCACGGTCCACGAGTCCCGCCCCCTTAGTTCATGGGGGGAAACTGAGGCTCCCTGGGACCAAAGGCACAAGGACGTCACGTGGGTGGACGGGCTAACCCAGCGGCTTCGTTCCTCAGCCCTCGGCTTTCTGTTTGACGTCATGAGTGGCACCGTGTGTACCCAACACGAGGCCAAGATCCTAGAGAGCTGAGCAGAGGGACTGCGTTTGGGCAGTAAAAGCAGCACATAAGCAAAACAATGCTCTGGACCTGTCCTGTTGGCAGTGAAGGGGAGACTTACGCAGTCGAGCAGCTGGCTTTCCTGATTCCATTGATTAGTTATACCGGTGTTTGGCCCATTTAGTGCCAGCCATAGGAGAAGGGCCAGGCCCCTGACCTGCTCAGACTGCCTGTAGTGTTATGTCCGTGCCTGGACAGCCTGTGCTGCCGTAAACATGCTCACTGGCTGCTGGAGGGACGTGAGGAGATGATTTGAAACACGTGGAAACTTTTTTCTTTCCCTCGCTCGCTTACTGTAGCTGGGGATCATCATTACGCTCGGATATCTCTGACTTCAACCTGTATTCTTATGTTGGCAATTTTAAGAGAAAATAAATAAAATTCAGTGGAGTAGATAAATTTGGACTATTGTGGTAACACCTTCTACAGCTAACTAGAGTCTGCATTAATCAGCCATATCCTTTTAAACAAAAATGTTCTCTTGCACAGCTAATTCTCTTTCTCAGAAATGAACCCCTGAATATTTATTCAGTTTGGAATAATCCTCTACTTCATGAGAATTCCAGTGAATATTTTTTTCATGTGCTACAGCATAGGTTTCTAGGCATTTTACAATAGTTATGCTTTTTTTTTTCTTTTCAAATCTGAGATCTAAGAAACACTTTTCATGGTAAAACTAAAGATCTTGAACTAAATTTTCCTACAGTTAATTTTTGGGGAAAATGACATTAAATATTTTTAGGTATTTTATTCTTTATTAAAAGCACAGACTATTTGTTCATTTGTAGGGAGTATTTGTCCTGTGTTTTGTGCTGGACAATTTGAAAGAGGCACGAGTCCTTTCCTCTGGAATCTTCTGACAAATTCTGAGACGCTGCTATGACAGGAGAGACTGAAAACAGTCTCTTAGTGGAAAAATAACCTTATTGTGTCTTTGAAAAAAACCACACATGCGTAAGTTTGTAATTTATCTTTGGGTTTATTGATTATCAGGACCATGATGAATTCACGTCGTGAGGAAGATAAACATCTCAACATATAGGAACTGAATTTTCTACCCTTATACTAATAAAAGTATAGAACTGAATTAAGAAACGCGTATGTTTTTAACAGCTTAGAATTATCAGGAATTTCTCACACGTGGCAGATATATGGCAGAGAGAAGCTCAGTTATGAACAAAGAGGGAAATTTTACAGGTGAAACATCCCTCAAGGACCCCTCTTTTCGATACTGCTCATGATATGACACAAGTGATTGTACTGTGGGGACTAAGTCTTCCACCGATTCACATTATTACGAGCACTCTACCTGTAGATTACATTCATGCTGGAGACACAGCTCCTACAGCTGCAGCCTTCATAGGACTAATCTGTGTATCAGGCCAGCATTTCGTTAATGAGAACACACCCATGAGCTGACGACTCCGGTGAAAACGTTACAGTATTGAGGAAAGACCTTCCCTTTTTTGTAGGTATCGACCGGCCACTGCCTAGGTGGGCCGTAAATTGTGTGAGTCATGTGGCCGGAGTTCTGGAGGGTCCCTTTCTTTGGGGATCTGTTTTCTTTTCGGGAACTAGAGCTCAGTTTATAGTTGGATTGCTAATGGAAAGAACAAGGGCAGTGCTCTCAGTAACCCGCCTTCAGTTTAAGCTCTCGGGTGGCCGTCAGGAGCGGTCCTGGGACTGCGCCGTCTTCAGAAGCCTCTGGTACATGTCCGACTTTAGGAACCGGGGGTACGAGTCTCTCTCCATGTGCATGTACACAATTTTTTGCGCCTCTTCAAAACACGCTGCGGTGGGTTCTCGAATGTTCCTGATGATGTTTTCTCTCGTCGAACTGTCAATGTTAATCTGCAAAGTGAAGTCGCGCGGCAGGCGGGGTTAGAGATGCGCACCTAACGGGAAGCTTTGCTGTATTCCCCCCTCTCCTTTCAGTGGAACGGGGTTATTTTGTTTGCAGCTTCGTAGGTGTCTCAACGGACATAGGAGGCAAACTCTTGGCTGCTTTGAAAGGAAACATCCACCTCCACATCCCAGATAAAAACAACAGGAGGCCCAGGACCCCGGAAACGGCCGAAACCATTGCTTATCTAGGAGGCTGAAAGCACAGAATTTGTTAGTGGAGCCTCCAAGCAAGAAGCTTACTGGACGGAGGTCCTTGCGAGGGAAAAAGGGAAGTCGGTGCTATTTTAAACGCTGCCTTCCTTAATGGTCACGCATGTTGACTTAACTGAACACGCCCCGAAAGGGGAAGAAAGTGAAGGCAGGTGGAGAAAGAGAGAAGTGGTCAGTTCAGGAAAGCAGCTATTTTCCAGGCGAGGGTTTTGCGGAGCAGATCCATAGGGTGGGGCTGTGCCGGGCGACGGGAGCCTCGCCTGCCGTGCTCTCCCCGTCCCCCGACAGGGCTGTTCATTCCTCATTGTCTCCGCACCGGGTGGAGCCTGAGTGTGTGTGTTTCCCCCATGACTCTGTTTTCTTCAGGCTCTGGTATGTGATGAGCAGCGACACCAGTGTGAATATCTGTGGGGTTTGCTGGCGTTAAACTCAGGTGAGCGTGAGCTCTGGTGTGGAGGCACAGACTCGGCCCAGCACCACTGGGGACGTCAACATGCCCGTTTATGTAACTGTAGTTTCTTTTAGCAAAGCCAATTATTATTTTAAAAAATTTCTTTCTGTGAATTCTCACTGGAAGATATCTTTTCAATTGATTTTTTTTTTTTTTAGAGAGAGAGTGAAAGGAGGGAGGAAGGGGGAGAGAGAGAAACATCGATGTGAGAGAGACACATGGATGGGCTGCCTCCCGAACTCGCCCCTGCCGGGCATCTGGGGCCAGGGATCTAACCTGCAACCCAGGTACATGCTCTTGACCAGGAATCGAACCCTCAACCCCTTGGTGTGTGGGATGTTACTCTAACTACTGAGCTACACCGGCCAGGACACCAATTCTCCTTTTTAAAATATCTCATTTAGGGAATTAAAATCACTTAATAAGGAAAGGCTCAGGAGCCCCGTTGACCTAACTTGGAGTCCTAACTTTCCCACGTAAGCGCTGCGTGCCGCCGGGCGAGGTGGTTAACCTCCGATTCTCTGGATTCTTGTCTGTGGACAACATGGACTTGTGTCAGCCCCCAGGGCCACCGGGCGGGAGGTGCCTGGCGCCTCTGTGCCTGACAGACACTGACACCCCGACTTCCCTGTGTTGTCGCTGTCGGGGTAGTTACCTCTCTAGGGGACTGCGGCTGGATGTAAATCTTATACAGCTTCTTCGCCCGAGAGACTCTGCTCCATCGCGAGGCGATTTTCTTGTAGCTCTCGCAGGCCATCCAGAACTGCATGTTCTCGTCGCTGCGCTCCGCCTTCAGGTATGAGCCGTAGACCGCCGGGCCATCTGACGGTAACGGAGAAACCCGGTTATTCTCATGAGGCAGAATCATTAAAAGCTGAAAAATACGTGATGCAGTTTAAAAATAAAGCCTGAATCAAAGTGCCCAAATTACTTAACAAGTGAATATTACATACTATCACGCACACGCGTGCACGCTCCCCCCCCCACGCCACACGCAGCTGCTTGCTCCTGAAGCCTGGGTCGACAGCACCGGTCGGCGGTGTGCTCACTCCTTCGTTCTTTCTTTCTTCCAGATCATTTCTTTTCTTTCTGTGAATTTCGGATCTTTTGTTCAGTTTTCTTTTGCATCGTTGGTGCTTGCTTGAGATTTTCACATCTCTTTATACACGAAAGACTCAGTTATACTGAGAACAGCGTTATCATCTGTTCCCTTTTCCCATGGTCTCTTTGTGTATGACTTTTCCAGGAGTATTTGTAAACCATCTAATCTATAAAAAAACCCTCTCAGTTCATCCATCGGACCCTGCTTTTCATCTTTTGTGCACTTTATTTTTTCTGCCCTTTTACTAGACGAAAAATCTGTAAAACAAAAATCTTCCAAGCTTTTCTCATTGCCCTAAATGGCAAGCACCTGACCTCTTGGCCAGTGGCGGCAGGGCCATGGGGTAGAGCGCTGTCCAGCATGTCCCTTGTCCCTCCTGGACGCGGTCTTTGATGGAAACTTCCTGTCTCTGGGCAGGCAGGGCGCTGCCCCCGTGCTGTGGTAGACGAGTTCCTTCGGTATGGCGTGTTTTATACCCTGGCCTAACACTCAGCTGGGTATTTCGGTTTCTGGAAAAATTTCTCCGAACCTGCGACGCTCCTGTGAGTTGACAAAGAGCCCCTAGTGCACACATTTTAATTACATCTCGCTCCGTGCCACAGTCTACTACGTTTATTGGTTTATTTCTCTCCCACTCCCACTCCCCGGCACACCCTTTGAGAACTGGAACTGCACTTTCTTCACCTGCAGGTGCCCAGTGCCCACGCACTGCCCGACGTACGGCACACGCAGGTCCCGAGCAAATAAATGCCCATCATTCCTGGCCTCTGGGTCCCTCCTCCTTCCATATTTTATTTGTCTTTTTTTAAAAAATTTTTTTATTGATTTCAGAGAGAGGAAAGGAGAGATGGAGAGAGAGAGCGAGAAGCATCCGTGAGAGAATCATTGACCGGCTGCCTCCTGCATGCCCCTGACTGGGGATCGAGCCCACAGCCCGGGCATCCAACCAGCAACCTCCTGGTTCGTAGGTTGACTCTCAGCCACTGAGCCACACTGGCCAGGGTGCTTTTATATTTTAAAGTAGTGACTCCCATAGGTTTTGAAAAGTGAATCAGACCCTAATTATAAACCTCCAGAAAGCACCAAAGACCAGAGGCTTACACTTGGCACGTTGTTACTTCTTGGTTTTCTGAGCGAGACAAAATGTACTGATCGAACAACGATGCCTCCGAGAGGCCAGGTGTTGTTGTTTTTTCCCTGCAGGGTGACAAAGGGCATGAGAAGTGAACAAAGACAGAGGTGCTAAGTGGGAAAGGCTGAGGCAGGGCTGCAGGTATTAGGAGGGCTGGGGATGGGAACCATGGCAACGGCAGTGATGAGCGAGGTTAGGACAGAGCCGCGTGCGGGAAGCTGCCGGTCCACAGAATTCTGCCGCGTGATCTCTCCCAGAAGAAGAGCTGGGAGGGGCTCGCCCCCTTCTCGGATTTGGAAGCATTAGCTTGCACCGGCTCCCATCTCCGCTGTCCTCTCGCAGGCCTCTCCCTCCAGTGGTCCCAGAGCCCTGGCTTTGATTAGGGGTGCTGCTTGCTCCCCGCCTGGCCTTCTCCGGTCTTACTGGTTTATTGCAGCAGCCTTCTCCCTGGTCCCTGCTGCAGTTCTTCAGAACACGACCAGGGGGTCTTGTAAAAGCACATTGACTCCTGTTACTTTGCCTCGGGGGTCATTCCCGGCACCTAGGAGGCCCGAGGCTCCTGGCAGGGTAACTTCCTTACCGTGTTTTTGGAGACATTAACGTGACTCGCACCTCGGGGCTTTTTGACCATGGTTGTCTTCTGCTTGGGCCTCTTTGCCTCCAGGTCCCGTCTGGCTGGCTGCTGCCCATCACTCAGCTCTTAGCTCAGCTTGTGCTCCTGCCCGGGCCGCGTGGCTCAGCGGTTGAGCGTCGACCCGTGAACCACGAGGTCACCAGTTCCATTCCCACTCAGGGCTCATGCCCAGGTCGTGGGCTCCATTCCCAGTCGGGGGCGTGCAGGAGGCAGCCGATCGCTGTCTCTCTCTCTCTCTCTCTCTCTCCCTGTCCCTTCCTCTCTCTGTGTAAAATCAATTAAAAACATTAAAAAAATAAATAAAAATTGTGTCCCTTCTGACAGTTCCCTAATCATTCAGTTGAATCGCCCTCTTATACCTGCCTTTCTTTGTCGCGTTGCTTGGCTTTACTTTCTTCCAAGAAGCCAGGTGCCACGTCCTGCAATTTACTACCCCTGCGTTTGGGCGGTTGTGCCTCCGCCCTCTAGGGGGAGCCCGTGAGCTGGGCCTCGCTCACCCTGTCCCAGTGCCCGGGGGGTCGGCCAGGCGCAGGGCGGGCTGAGTGAGCCTCGGCTTCACTACACTTTTTGTTTATATAAACATACGTTGCTCAAAACACGACACCCTCTGTTCTCCTCTTCTGAGATTTTGGGCCCATAAATATATGTATGGCAGCCCTTCTGTATTTTTTTTTCTGACATCATAGATTTTGATTTTGATTTTTTTCCAGTTTTGACCTTTCTAATATGAAGGACCCTTGGGTTTTAGGGGGTGGTTGGTCTCCTTGTCATTTCAAAGGCATGTGTCTGTATCTTTTCTAGTCCTGCTAGGTTTCGCCATCAGAAATACCCATGGGGATTTCCCTCCTCCCCATTTTTCTTCTTGGTGTACGCCTGATACGTCGGTGGTGTTTTGGGGCTGTATGCTGTGTTTTGGGTCATTGTTATTCCAGGAAAAAATCTTTAGTAATCCTCATGTATTTTTATGAAGAGATGACTAATAGCTCAGTTTTTTTTTTCCTGATTCATTTAAAAACTTACTACGACTTCTATGTCCACTTGAAAATAATTCTTTCCTAAAAACTTTGATGTTTGGAAACTTGGAGTACTTCCTGTCATCTGTAGACTTGAAAATTTTGCAGGATACTTTCTGCTTAATTCATTATGGAGAATTAAAAAAAAAAAAAAAAAAATATGTCTATTGATTTCAGAGAGAGGAAAGGGGGGAGAGAGAGAGAAACAACAATGATGAGAGTCATTGATCGGCTGCCTCCTGCAGGACCCCGACTGGGGACCGAGCCCGAAACCCGGGGGCCTGTGCCCTGACCGGGAACCCAACCCCGATCGCCTGGATCCTAGGTTGATGCTCAGCCGCTGAGCCACGCCAGCCGGGCTTTATGGAGATTTTTATTTTTTATGAGACCAGTTCTCACCCCGAATCCTGGGGACTCCTGCACAGACTGGCCATTTGACGTCACTGAGAGATACCTGACACTCACCGCAGCTGCCCACGGGGATGCACGTGCTCCTTTGTGTTTCTTGCGTCGAGCCCTTGACTTTATGGCTGCTGTCCTGCACTTATCCGTTCGAATGTTGATACTTATATACAACTACGTACAGGCTTACTTAAACGAGACACTGATCAAGTTAGAAACGAACTTTGAGGAGCTTTAGAACATCACGACTCAGATTTATTCCTGCTTTTTGAAGGCACTAAGAAAAGCAAATTGTTAATTTAAAAAAAAAAAAAAATTCTAACTTTAGCCAGTTATGGCGAAGCAGAATATTTTAGTCCATGTTACTATTTCAGCATGTTTTCCAAGGGAAGCAGAGATTTGTGAAGAATAAATATTCACAGTGAGTAATCTTGTTTTAATTAACAGCCATGAAAATCATGGTGGTTGACACTACAGACTATTTTCAGGTTTCCCTTTTTTAACCTTGGCGGTTCCCACTTAGCAGGTAGTGAGAAGGGGGCCCGCTGCCATCACCCAGCGCCCTTCCCCCAGGAAGGAAACCAGCTACTTACTCAAAGGTGACGCCTGCGGAATACTCACATTTTGTAGCCATCAGCTTTTCAAAAGACTGGGCCCACTGCAGCACCTCCTCCAGACTGAGGCTGCGGCGAGAAACGAGAGGGGCTCATCGCACTACACTATTCCCCAGGCCCTGCGGAGCTGAGTGTAAACACACTGCCTGGGACGTGACACCTGAATGTTACCGCACTGCGTTTGTGCGAGGTTTGGGGTGGAACTTAACCTTCCTGTGATGCTTTTACATTTTATTTTTACTTCCCAAATGCTTAAAGCTATTAAAAAATTGCAAAGGTATTATAAACTTGACAATGTGATAAAACAAATTTTAAAACGAGAAAGAATTAGAGTCCTATAATCTCCTTGTTTCCAAATTGCCACTAGAAATATTTTTGTTTCTTTCTTTTTAGGCTTTTTGTTGTGTGTGTTTGTGTGTTTTTAAGCAAGAAGTATGCACATTCTGATTGTATTTGTGTGTGTGTGTGTGTGTGTGTATACACATATATATATACACACACACAGTGTCCTCTGCAAAAATATATTCACACTTTGGCTGCCATTATGAATTCCAGTGGGTTAAATCTAGAAAAGAGAGAAACATCAATTGAGCTTTTAGCTGTTAAAGTGTGTATCCAGTTTTGGGGGACCCCGTGTGTAATATGTATATCGGCGTAATGAGATTTTTATGTTCCTTCACAACTGTCTCAATAACCGTTGGAAGTGCTGTGATTGATGATCATCGGCACTGCCTACCATGCATAGTGAGCACAGACTGTTCTCCTAGCGGCCTCTCGGAGGTTACGTAACCATGCTCAGCGAGCATTATGATTATTCCCCGTTCTTCACCCTCAAAGCCCCACGCGGCCCGGCTGTGATTAAGGCTTGCCAGGCCCTGCTGAGGACAGGAGCTGAAGGAGATCACGTGGGTCAAAAGAGGCACCTTTTAAGGGGGCTCAGTACAAATTGCCAGGTTGCTTGTAGAGCGTCAGGCATTGTGTGCAGCAGTGTGTGTGCAGGGTTACCCACTGGACTCCTAGCTTAGCCACGCACCGTGTTTGCGTGCAGTCACACAGAAAAGCTCTCTTATGCAGGTATTTTCTATTAATTGCCACAATTTTTTACATGTTGAGGGTTTTAATTTTACTACTGTGAATACCATGTCCAGTTACACTTGACCTAAACAGTATTAAAAAACAAAAACATTTACCATTTAGAAAATGTCTGTGAAGGACGCTGACTTTGGGGCTTTATTTCTGCTCTTTTTGGTGGGGTTTTGGGGTGAACTGGCAGTGCTTACGCACCAGTTATCCTGCCTTCCCTCTATTACAATACTCTGTGTTCACTGCCGTCCAGTGCATGACCCAGTCTTGTTTCCTGTGCCCGGTAGCTGCATATACGGAAAGACAGCTCTAGACACAGCTGGCTAATTTTGGCTGATTCCGGTACAGTTAGTCCCATAATTAGTGTTGACAGGACAGCCGTCAGCATTAGCAGGTACCTGACGCAGCCAAGGAGGTCCTGCAGTACCCAGGACACGGGGGGATATGGAGAGGCCCAAGCCAAGGCCAGCTGTGCTTTGTTTTCTAAAAATTGAGGCGGCTCTTGAAAGTTTTAGACGGACTGTTTGCATCAGCACCGAGGCTTAACAGTGCACTGCTGTGAAGATTGCTTTAAAAAAAACCAACCCCATTTCCATGAAGGGGCCCCTGACTCACTGTCCCGTAGCCGTATGAGAACTGGAGGAACAGCGGCCGAGACAGCGTCTGCCGCCCCGTGACACGGGCAGGTGCTCGGCGGGGCTGTGCCGCTCGCCGCGCCTCCCTCCGAGCCCCGTCCCGTAGGAGGAATAAATTCCGCAGCACGAGCCGACCCCCGGGACGGCCTCGGGTTCGCTTAAAGTCTGGTGCTGCGCGTGGTCGGAGGGAGAATTCTTTTGCGCCTCAGGTCCTTGAGACTTATGGAGACAGGTCACTATTGCAGGTGGTGGGTGAAGTTGTGAAATGAGATTTGTTTTTTTTTTTTTTTGTTTAATCCCATTTTGCGTGTACTTTTTCCTTAGTATCTCCCACATTTCACACTGTCCCGTGGCCGTCCAGGTGCCCTCATCAGAACTGTTCTAATCACCTCTGCCTCCTCCACCGCCCAGATTTTTAGATCAAAGCTCTCCTCTTTTGTGTCCCCCCCTTTCTTCTGGACAGGTAGACAGTGGATACCAGATACGGGAACGTTCTCAGACATCGTGATGGAGAGAAGAGTAATGAGTGTTTGGAATCTGACCGTCCTGGCTTCTGATGCCAGTGCTGGACTTAATTGCTTGGGTCTTGCCTCATATCGCCAGCCTCAGTTTTGTTATCTGTAAAATGGGGGTAATCACATCTGTCTCCCGGAGATAGGATCATGGAAATGACATTAGGTCGTGAAGGGAAAGCGTCTGTCGTCTGTCGAATGACTGTTACCTAGCGGCTTGCCCTTGAACCCGTTCCCAGCCTTCCCTTCCCTGGGCGGGTCTGCCGGGCAGGTGGGAGGAAACGGGAGCCCTCACGGGGACACGCTGAGGGCGGGGGTCCTCGGCAGACTGTGCCCGTCCGCAGCAGCCACACCTGGCCGGGACACGCTCAGCCTTGGGTCTGACGGCCACCTCTGCCCACACACGGTCGCTTGCACACATTTTGGGGCATTTTGCTGCTTCAGGGCTCGAGCACGCGCCCCAGGAGCTGTGGCCAGCACTGAGGCCTCCAGGCGGGCAGGCTGGGCACCGCTGACCTGACAGGGACCCTCAGCCCAGGGCTCCCTGAGCGGAGCAAGTCCAGTCCCTGGCTTGTTCCCTTTCTCAGACACTCCACTTTCCATTCTGATGCTGTCACCGTGTGGCCCCCACACGGCTCCCGTGTCAAACAGACTTGGGAGCTTGGCCAGCATTTGGCTCCGCCCGAGTCTCACCCCTTCTGACCGGGGATGAAGATTTCTGACCCTCTGCAGGTGTGGGATTTGAACCATGAAAATATGTTGGATCAAAGAATCTCATTCTAAGATAATAGAAAAGTTAAAAAAAAAATAAAAAATCTAAGAATGTTTATTCATCACAGACTCTCTGAAAACACGTAACCTGCTGAATTCTCACGTGTAAACCATGAACGATGAACGCGGAACCTAGTGTAACGCACGGTTGCTCTCCTGGGGGCCTTACTCACGCGTGAATGCAAATTTCACTTTCTGAACAAACTGTGTTAAGACAGAGCCCCGTTTATCATGCGGCGAAATGCGTTATAATGGCCGAGTTTAACTGCGACTTACTTGGAAGGGGGCCTCGTCGATGCGTCTCCACACATCCTGCAAACCCAGCAAGTCCGCCTGCTCATTTTTCTAGAGAAATACAGCAGTCACTTAGCATAATTGAGCCGTTTAAAATAATGATATGTGAGTCCGTTTCTAAGGAGCCCACAGGAGTTAAAAAGCTTAAAGTTAGGGGGGGACAGTCACTGGTGGGGGGGGCGGCAGGAGACTAGAAGGACCCGTCTCACAAATATTTATGGGGATGCAGGTGCTTAGAGTTGTGAGTTCAGGACCCACCTGAGGGGTGGAGAGAGGAGCCCTTTCTAGAAAGACGCAGCTGACCAAAGATGATTAATATAGTAATTGAGACCGAGAAGACTGTCCCATTGACCCCCGGTCCACACTGGTCTTCACTCTAATTGGACCCTTCGCCTCATTAACATAGTTCAAGGTTTAGGATCCCTCATCTCCGATCACCTCCAAGACGCAGATCACCCAACGGCTCTCTGCTTATCTTGTAAGCCGGGGGGTGGTCAGGAACTTCCTCTTTTCGGGCCTCTCCTGTCGGTGTAACTCGTCCCCCCGCCTTCCGCTGGGCCTGGACTTCTCCCTGCCGACTGCCTGCCTGCGACAGGAGTGTTCAGACCTCCCGGCCCCTCACTGATCCACCAGAGCCACGTGTGCACGTTGGTGGTTCCTGTACCTGAAATTCATGCCTATTTACACGTTACCATATTTTTCTAACTTTAATGGAATTATTTAGCAAAGGCAGATGGGTCTTAATATGCATCGCTCACTGGGGTCAGAAGCACAGCCAAGGTAAAGCGATTTCCAGATGCACCAGGACTTAGGGGGCCCACAGCTCCCGGGAGGTGACAGGGTCCATTAGGGTAATTCCGGGCTCTGAAGCCGGACAGACTCGTGCCTGAGTTCGGGCTCTCGGACGTTTCCGATTCTCAGTCTCCTTTAGAGAAAAGGAGACTGAGATGAGAAAAGTCCATGCCGAAGCCTCCTGTTCCAGTAAATCATGTGCCCATGCGGCTTCCTGCGCTCCGCCGCTCAGGAAATACTTCCTAAGCTGTTCTGTGTGCACAGGAAGCACACATTGTCAGGCCGCATTCCTTCCTCTTTTTAAATTTCACTCAGGCCCTCACGTGCTTTCCCAGGGGCGCGTGTTCAGGCCTCACCGTGGCAGCCTCCCCCTGCCACGCTCATTTTAATTTTTCTTTGTCGCTGTGCTCAGATATCTTTGTTGTTCGCGTATTATGTTAGTCCAGGAGTTTGAGCTTTAGGGTGAGCCGGGTCTGCCACAGGGCCTCAGGCACTTTGGGGTGCGTGTGTCCTGTGAAGAGATGGAGCCACGGGGAAGGGTTTGTTTGGTCTGAAGAGCTCTGGCAAAGTGCTGGAGGGCAAAGGGGTGGGAGGGCAGCCAGGCAGAGCGCCCCGTGGGTGCGGTCCTGCAGGGTGTCCCCTCGGTAGAGACGCCTGCTCTGGAGGAGAGACGAGGCTTCGGTTCACCCACACTCCCCTTGCCAGCGACGGGCCCCAGGTGTGGCGTTGTCCACAGGGCACGGCCGCCTTTCTTAGTCCCGGCAGAGGCTCTGCGGGGACCAGCCGCAGCTCTGCGCCCGGCTGTGAACTGAATCAGAAGGAGGTTCTCGGGCCCAAGCCTCTCATTGATGGGGTGACTTGGCAAAGGGGTGTAATATAAATAATATAAGTACAAATACTGTGCAACAATCATGGTATTTACGTCTCTGACTCACCTACTCTTGCGAGACTGTATAGGCTCCCTGAGGTTTTATGTTCAAATGCTGTTGGATACCATTGGAAGTAGTTGAGTATGTCGTCTAAGTCACGTGTTCACAGGTGTATTAAATTATGGGATACCGTAGGATGTAGTGACATAAGAGCATCGACAATTAAACTAAAAATTGGCGACAGAATTGTGTGTTATGCATGGAATAAGCAGACCACAAAGCAGCCCTGTTTTATGAAATTCTCTGGTTTTCTGGCCCTTTGAGAAATGGGCCTTGCTGGCGCCCCAGTGGCTGGAGTTCTGCCCCTTGGGCCGTCCGCACCTGCAGCTGGGCTGCCCGCCTGCCCTCTAAGGTTTCTGGGGCTCCGTGGCCACCCGCCCGCGGGCACCCCCTCGTTGGTTACCCCTGGACTCACTCTCACTGTGCTCCACTACTTTCCCGGGGCGTCACAGAGCCCACCCCGTGTTCTCCTGATGCCGTCTACGCTGAAACCAGGAGATAAACTCACGCTATTGAACCCAGCTTCTGGGAATAAAACATATTGCCCCCCCCCCCCAAGTTTATTGCCTCCTTCAACCAAAACACTGCTGACATGTACTAAATGACACGAAGGGGGGGAAGGGAGATTAAATAAAGATACAGAAAACAACAAAGTATTTCAAACTAATTTGAGAAAGAGAATGAAGGGATGGAAATAAAAATCTCATACCTCTAGTTTGAGAGGAGAAGAGGCTTTGGGATTTCATCGGACAGAAATGAAGAAAATATAATTCACGGTCAAAGGACAGAGAATTTCCAAAGTAACTAGCGGTTTATAGAGAAAGACCTGCAGCCCTGAGTTCACATCTGTAAACACGAAAATGTAGAGGGCGGAGTGGAACACTCTCAACACTTAACTGCCGGGAACTTTTAGGAAATGTTTTTGGTAATTCCAAAAAGAGTGAATTCTGAATTTTTTTTTTTTTTGAAGGTATAGTTCTTAGGATTAGAATTTGATTAAAATATTCCATTGACAAGCTCACATCTGTTTGGGTTACAGTCAGACCCAGTTAAGACCTTCAGTTAGGTTACCGCCCCGGCTGAGTGCACCGATCAGCCTCTGAGAGTCCACAGGCCTGCTGCTCTGCTTGGGCAGAAGAGAGTCCCTGTGAAAGGACGACCTGAGCCCATACGACGCAGAATTGATTTCAGTTGGAGAAACTCACCAAGCTGCAGAGCAACAGTCATTTTCCTCGGATGTCGGTGGTGAGATACGTGGAAACAGTCCATCGACCTAAAGATAAAGTGACAAAACCCAGCAGAAACAAGAGATGATTGTGTGCTCCCCGGAGAGAGCTTATTTGGCAGCGATTTCTGTAAATACCCCGCCGCACGTTTTAAGTCAATAGTTTATTCACTTTGTAAGTATTGGGTGAGGGCGATCCTTGTGTTTTGATTTATTAATTTCTTATCTAGACATTCATTACTTTTACGGCTATTATAAAACTTGCTATAGTTTTAATTTCTGCGTTCCATTGCTTTTTCTTCAAGTATTTTTTTGTTTAATGTTAACATCGTTCACCCACTTGCCTGTCTTTTTTGTTTTTCAACATTCACTAGTGGGCACTTTTACAGCCTATGTGTGTTTAGAACCAGTTTAGGTCTCCATAGTTTTTTTCCCCTCAGTGTTTTCTTCTGATTATTTTTAATAAAACACACATTTCACCTGTAGAATCTAATTCTTAGAGTGGGTATCAGTGCATTAGTGACGAATTGAGTTGAATATGTATCGTGCCAGAAATAGATTCAGGTTTCCACCAGCATTTAAATGAATTCTTTCTCAAAGCGATATGAAAATAGAAATGAATTTTCTGAAATTGAGCCTTTTCACGTATTTAATTTTTTTTTTTTTACTATCCTGATAGGCAATCGATCAATCCTTTCTGTTTATACATAGTATCTGTCGTTAGGTATGCTGCTTTATATTATGATGCAACAAGTCACATAAAATTTAGAAAAACCTAGAGCTGCTTACATTTTTGTGAGGTTTTGTTTGCCACAGCCCACAAAATTCTTGCCTTCTAAAAAAGCAAGTAATTTGTGTGTAGTTGGGCTCAGCCATAGCATTAAGGAATGGAGACATTCTGTAAAGTCAAGATTCACAATGTTTCCTGTAAACCGTACAGCCTGGGATCAGTACAGCCCATTAAATGATGGAACTGATTATTTGGTAAATGCATGATTTTCAAAACAAACAAGTCTGAAATATCTGACTGTATTTCTTTATCCAAACCTACATACACATATCTACACACAAAACCCCCATAAAATGAAAGACCATAGATACCCTCCTCTAGAACTGTAATATTCCTTTTACTGCCTAATTTAGAAGCTTCATTTACACATATGTGACTGTAAATTTTGTATTGTTTTGCTTTAGGTGTAGAAAGCCTAGACCAGGCCAACATACGGGTTTCCTAGTCTTTTTTCCTTAGATGAAACCTGCTAACGTTTCTGGCAGCCCTGCCGTTGAAGTAAAAAGCCACTAGTCATTTACACCAAGCCAGTATTTCTGTCTCCATCAACCACGTCAGAGAGTCTCGTACTTACACATACGTCCCGTGGAGCGGTCCACCGTGCTAAGTTTTAGTATTTCCTCTTTGTAGGATCCTTTTGAAGTCAGTTTCTGAAATGTCACGAGACACCCAGCATTTTATTTTTCCTGGAATTAAAGAACTTGCTGCCTCTGTGATCACCTTTGCTCACACTCTGGTCCCTGCTCGACCGTCCCGTGTTTATACTTGTATCTATGCAAAGAGAGGTTTTGTTGAATATGGAAAGTAGTGCTGGGGGCCCCCAGTGCGCTGCTGCTGATAAAGAGGTTTTATCTGACAGTATCGGCCCATCTGAAGTGTCCTATGATTGGAAGTCTTCAAAGTAATAGTCAGACTTCTTTCCCCCCCAAAGAATTCATTTTTTCCGGTCTCAGAAAATGTGTAGCTTCAAGTAAAAACCTCTCTTGTAAAACAGACCGAGGACTGAGTACCAGTAAGTAGGCTGCCGGCGCCAGCCCTTGCTGTCAGGTAATTGGGGACCGTTAAGATCAGTCTTTCAGTTTTACTAAGATGACTCAGGACAAGTAACAATGGAAAGACCGAACCAGGCCTCTTTTCTAGTTAAACCCTTCTAGTTGCTTCCACGGATCCTCATGGGGCCGTTTCTGAACTCTCTGGTATTCTCGAGTTTCTTAATATTATCTGTTAAAATCTGGACTGAACACAGTGTTCCAGACAGGGACTAATGAATGCAAAATATGAGGAGATTGTTAATGTCCTTGTGCTGCGTCTGATCCCGCCGTGTCTGTGTGGGAGAGAGAGGCAGAGGGGTGGGGGTGAGACACGCCAGAGTGAAACAGTGGGAAAGAAGACAAGATGTCACGGGCGGAGTGCTTCTTAGAGTATTTAGGAGCCGGAGGAGGTAGAAGCTGCCCTTTCCTTACATTTCAGGACTTGAGGCCCATACGTTTGGGACTAGAAAAGGCCGACAGACTCCATGAAGCCTGAGGCTCCTTAGGTGACGCAGGGAGGGAAGGGCCCGAGTCGGGTTCCTTGGGCAGGATTCAGGCTGTTTGCTGAATGCACCCACGTTCATGGGCTTCTGGTTGTCCACTCCCTTCCCTGTCTCAGGACCTTCGGGTGCCTCTCTGGCACCGTACCTGAGATGCAGGGATATTTCCCCGTCCTCCCGGCGTGGGAACAGGGAGCGGGGCAGGAAGATCCTGGAAGTAACGCCCTGAGCTTGTGACGAACTGAGACCTGCGCACCCCTGAGTCCTTTCGCTCCGTTCCTGCCTCAGCCAGACCAAGTGCTGCAGAGGGACACAGGTTTCAATGTGCAGAATTAAGGAATACCTAATACTGTGCTTTTGTGTGGTTAAAATCCAAAGTGAACGTGCGCACAGGAGCGGGAGAGTGAGATGTTAGAAAGTGGCTGTTGTCGAACTCGTGGCCTTGCCTTCCCGGGCGCGTCTTTGCAGAGCAACCTCGTGAGTCTCAGCAGACCCAGGGCCCACATCTCGGGGTGCGGCCTCGCCCTGCAGCCTGGGGGCTCAGTTCACTCGCTGCCGACTAGAAACAATCTAACTTTGGCTTCTGCCCCGAGTGAGGCAGAAACAAAGTGACAACATACATTAGGACACCCGACACTGTTGCCAGCACAAGTGCACTTAAATAGCAATTAAAATTAGATACCAGTTTTGTCTGTATTTATTCAAATGACTTACTCTCAAGACGCCTTACTACAATCATGGCTCTGCCAGTCTATAAATTTCCAGCACCGACTTCCAGTCGTCGTAGTTTCTGCTCGGCAGCTGCCCTGAATCCATCCTCTCGGCCCTTCAAGGAAATCAGTAATGTTCTCAGGTTTTCTGATCTCCAGTTTGTAACTGAAAGGGAACAGCCGTCCTACTTGGTTCCCGTTTTCTCCTGGGCACTTCCTGGTCTCATTCTGTGCTTACCCACTAGATTCCAGATCCGTTAGTACCTTACGGTTTCCCCACCATGCATTTAAGGCAACACTAACAGCTAGGAAAGCAGTGCTCTTTCCTGGCCCACAGTTGTTTATTGGGAGTGGGCTGCGTCAGCTCTTAGGAGGTTCATGGCGTTTATCTGTGGACCTTCTGACGACAAGGCTGAGGGTCCCTCTCTCTGAATTCGATTTGCCTTGACTTTCTCAGGCAGCCCAGGCACGTCCGACCCGGGGCTGCTTTGTTATTTTCTTGGCTTGGTGGGTCCCTGGACCACACAGGTAGGGTATGTTTAAAGTATAAACCCAGGAGAGCGTACACCTGGTATTATGCTCACTCAGACATGTTTCTTTGTCATCGGTTTTTGCAGGTAGCTCGTTTTTCCTGTTTATTCTTTTGCTGACGATGTAGCACATTGAGGGCCCTTGGCTCAGCCTCCTACCTGGACAGCCGGGATCTTGTTTGCTGGCTTGCAAAGGACTCCCAAGAGCCAGCCCTGTAGATAACCGAGGTTAGCAAATGCTGAGCTCGGCTACACCTTAAATGCTAGTTCACCCCTCAGACTTTAGCCTCCCTCTGTTTTTCCTTGGAGACTTTCCTTCATTTTGCAAAGTTAACTATGCAATTAAATGGGGGGAGGTACTTGTTATATTGTTTTCTAGTAATTTGAGGTGTCTGGTAGTGAGCAGATCTTTCAAGGTATGTCTTGCCTCTACAATCTATGTTTTCTTTTATATGAAATTATGTGATATATTCCTTTTTAAATAAAACTAAATGCAATGACATATCAAGGACTTAATTTCTGCAGGGTTTTTGACTTCTGTGCTGTAGGAGAGGCGGTGAGCGAACACACCTGTGCCACATTTCCTATTTCATTATTATTTTAAATCACCGGGATGAACATGGCTTGTGCAGATCGATATTTAAAAACGTGTTGACAGTCTTGGAACAAGCCTGCGCCCAGGGCGATGGTGAATGGTGATGCACAGCCCCACCTGTTCGTGGAGGTCTGTCCTGTCCTGGACCCAGGGAAGCAGGTAGCCAGGCAGTGACTCAGAGGCAAGGACAGGTTAAGAAGAAACAGGTCCTCCCATACGCTGACAGGTGGCACATAAGAGGGCAGAGAGCTCAGGAGTAGCCTGCGTGGTTTCTCTCCCTTACCAGGGGAATCTCCGGCTTTTCTCATGCGTGTCTCAACTGCATTATGTGAACACAGCGTTGAGACGGGCATAGTAGATGCTCAGTGAATATTTGAACAGTGAATACGTAATATTCCCTTTCTAACAAGATTCACCCAAAATATAAACGACCCAGATGTTCTCTTAACCAGTTTCCACTAATACAAAAGTTGTGGAGTGGACTTTGGGAAGGATTATATTGTATGTTTTCCCACCTCATAAACCTTCCCTGGAGATGGCCCTGTGTCTCCGCTGTAACCTTTTTACAACCCACAATTAGCGTCGTAGTTAATGAGACGCTGCTACGATTTGTAAGTATAATTTACCCAAAGGAGTATTTTTATGAGGCATGCAAATTTAAACAATGGAGCCCTTGTGTTTCTATCAAACACGGAACTAGAATGAAACCCAGAGCCAGGGTTTGCTCTGAGGATCTGAAAATAACATGACGAAAAACTGTATTTTACAACCTTTGGAAGGATAGGAAGTGCAAGAACCTCCATGTTTCCCCAAACGCGTTTCAGGTACCGAAGAAAATGGTACTTAACAGAACCTGGAACTTGTTGAACTGAACTGAAACGTTTTCAAATACAGGGTGTCCCCAAAAGTGTATACACCGTTCGAAGGCTGTGTTTATTAAAATACATTTTCAACATGTAGTAGAATCGATGGCTACCAAGCTGTTAGAGTGTGTATGGTTTTTTGGGGGGACACCCTGTATAGTAATTTATAAAAACCGGCACTTGGTGCCCCCCAGGTTAGTGGACACTTCTTCCATCTCGTTGCTTTCGCCTCTGTGGGTGGGCAGAGCCCACGCAGGACGCGACGTTTCCACGTCGGTCGTCTCCTTACTGCCTCTGCCGAGCGGTTTTGTGAAAGGGGCTCTCGCAGTAGGGTGGTGTTTCTGTATTTAAACCTCGTTGTCTGTGTCAGACGTTGAAGAGCTCGTGTCCGAAACAGCTGCTCCTGCCTCGTTTCAAAGGGTCAGCTCTGTCACAGACGCTGAGAACCTATAGGAGCCTTGGAGAGGACCCGCTTCACAGCCTCAGGCGCACGAATTTTTTTTTAAGTATGTTTTTACTGATTTCAGAGAGGAGGGGAGAGAGAGAGAAACATCAGTGATGAGAGTCACTGATCGGCCGCCTCCCGCACCCCCTGCGGGGCATCGAGCCTGCAACCCGGGCCTGGGCCCCGACCGGGACTCGACTGTGACCTCCCGCTTCATAGGTCGACGCTCAGCCCCTGAGCCACGCCGGCCGGACTACTTGTGAGTTTTTGACATGGGTCCTGTTGGGTGGAATAAGTGGAATGAGATGCTTCTAAATGTAACTTGCCCGTCTCAAATGATGTGGCCTGGGCAGCATTCTCTAAAGAAACACAGTGTATGCTGCGTATCCCAGCGTAAACAAAACATCCTGCAGAAAAACAGGTTACAGGAGGATCCTTTATGTTGGAAATAATGATCTGCTTTCCAGAGGAACTCCGTAAGGATGCCTTTAGCGGATTCCTCTGGCTTAAATATCTGAAATTCAGTTGCTGCCCGATAGTGGTTCCAGTAGAGCAAAACGTATTTGAACTGGACGACAAATGAAAAACATCCCAGCTTTTCTAAATAGCTCGAACAGTTCCAAACGCTGGCTCCATCAGATAATGTGAGCAGCAGTGTGCTCGATACACTCCTTAGAATTTCACTGTTGCTTCCTGCCAGGGCCGAGGGTTAGGCACTGGGACGAATGATACTATCTGCAGATCGGAAATGGATTTAATTGCTAAATGGAAATGCCTAGAAATACCCTGGAGAGTCAGACATGCCTGAGAAAAGAGGGTCCAGAAAAGTATTTCGAGACGGCAGCAATTAAGGAATATTCCACTTGGGCCTGTTTTAAGTCGGGCAGTGCTCCGAAGTGGCCATGCGGCTTTATTTTTAGGCTTCCCGTTTATGGATTCAGGCTGTGTCTGTGCTCGCCGGCAAGGTTGCTCTTGGCCTACAGATGTTTTATGGGGTCTCGATAATAAGAAATGAAACATCTGTCATCCTGGAGAAAAGACAGCGGTTATTTGCTGAGGATAATTTCCCCAGGGTCAAGCCCGGTTCCTAAGGGGACCACTCAACAAATACTGAGATTCCCAGTGTCCACGCAGTTTCCCCGAGTCGGTGAGTGACAGACCAGCCATAAGCACAGCCAGGGTGATGGAGGCCTATTGACGTGGGAAAGCGAGGATGACTTTCTGGGTGACACGCGGCAAAATTAATCTAGTGAATTAGCTCGCTGACAGCTTGGTCTCTCTGGGTTGAGACAGAAGAACAACAAATGTCAGGGGTGCACAAAATAAACCCGTAGAGCCAAGGGAGGGGAAAAGGTCCCTGGAAGTTGCTATGGGCGGAGAACAGATTTGAAGACACGACAGGGTGCGTCTTTAGAGGCGTTTACAACCCAAGGAGACACGGGAAGGCAGGTCCTGCTTCAGTGCATGTGACATGTCCCACAGTGACACGGGGTCCAGAGCTTAACCGTCACTGCCTTCATCTTTATTAATGACTTTTAATGTAAGGGTCTAGAGGGAAGGCATTTAAAGAATCCTCCTAACTTTACGCTGGGATGAAACAGCAGGAGGGCAGTTGACCTCGGTGCTGCTGAGGAGGGGGTGATGATGGCGGAGTGGACGAGATGCTCCGGTGGGCGTTGGATTTCACCCGATGGGACAGGGGAGGTGGGGGCGTCTCAGAGGGACAGGCCTGGCGGTGACCTCCGTCCAGGCGAGAGGTCCGTCCCAGGAGATGTCAGCGTTGCAGATGCCCCGATGAGAGGGCCCAGGGAGCGGGTGGGATTTGGGGAGATTCATTGCGTTTGACTCGCGTGGTGCTCAGAGGAAGCTGGGATTCAGTATCCTGTGGCTCGTGATGAGATGGATTTTAGCACCTCGCCTGCCTTCCAGGGGCTGCGGGCAGCTGTTCCCCTGTGAGCCGACGGGAGCTCTTCCATCTCCCCTTCGCTGCCGGGCAGGGTGGGCGGGGTGTTTACCTTACGGCGTCTGCCCTGTTGCTATTTGCATCACTCAGGACATCTAATTTCCTTATTTTTTTCCAGTTGATGACATAGAAGATTCGAATTACCCTTCCTGGCCGACTCTCCCAGCAGGAGCACCTGCTCACTCGATCAAGGCATGCAGGTGAGGGAACGGGCGTGGAAAGGAGCCGCGCCGAGGCGTCACTTTATCGAAAGCCATGGTCCCTTGTGTATGTTTGTCAGCTTTCTGGGAGGTGTAGTCAAGTGCTGTATTCTGATGATACGAAAGGACAATATTCGAGATTGGTTTCAGCGGAGCCGGCCAGACGTGGAAGGAGACAAAGGGAAATATATCTTCTCTAGGCTCCTTCTTGCCCAAGACGTTTAGAGTTAGTCTGGGTGCAGAAAGGAGGGGGCCAAGTTAAGGGGCGTCTGGGGCAGCGGGTGCCCTCTTCCTGCAGCTCTTTGCCGCCCTGTTCAGGGGCGTTCGTGTTCAGCAGCGAAGCCACTAGACTTCATTTACCTAAACGCGTGGTGTTTCTCCCCCATAACGCTCTTGCTCGGCGGAGGTTGCTGCAGACAGCGAGTGGAAAATAGCCTCATGGGTTCCTTCCTGTGTGGGGAGCCCAGGCCACGCTTCTCCCCACTCCCCAGGGGCCGCTTAGAATGAGAAGTTGGCCCTGTGAGCTTTGCAACTTTTCCATTCATCGCCCTGCATGTCTTTTGTTGTTTTGCCTTTTTAAAATTAACGTGCTATTTTAGAAAAGGGAGAGAGAGAGCCTCAGAAGCATGACCAGGGCATCTGCTCTGCAGAAACGACACATCAGTCCCTGTCTCTCTACAGTGGGTTTTAGTTATTACCCAAAATAGGAAAGTATGCAAATGCAAGACATGGGCACCGATTGTGCTTTTACCCGGGGCCCTTCTGTCTGAAGGGTGGAGATTCATGGGCAGGTTTGATGCCTGTTCCTCCACGACACTGCGCTGGAGGAATGAGCATGTCCTGCGGGCACGGGGATCCTCTAACGGGTTCTGTGGTACCTGGCCCCTGGCACTATGGCCCCAGCTGGACCAGTCCATAGATTTCATTGTTAATAATGACTCCCCTTTACAGGTACTGATTTGAATGTTTCAGGAGAGTGGAAAAAGTCTGTTCTGATTCCATAGGTGCCTGTCCTTTGAGCCCTGAAAGCACTTTGTGCGTATTTTTGAATTACGGGCTTGTCATGAGGTCCTGGGTTTGCATGATCAGGTAGCTGTTTCCTCCACTCGGCTCCCAGCTCTTTGACATCAGAGCCCAGGCAGCTCTGGTCCACGGTTAGGTCCTCAGAACAAATCTGCACTTGACCCTCACCGGGCGCTCCACATTTGTCTGATTGGCCGGTACCTGTGGTTTGATGTGTTTCAGGACGTTTACTACGCCAGGCGTTGAAGAGAGGGCCTTGGCACATGTTCTCCTGTAACCCTCACAGTAATCGTGCGTGGTTGTGTTTGTGGTCTTTGCGTTGCAGATAAGGAATCTGAAACTCAGATGGGGTAAGCAGGGCGCTCAGGGCGTCCGGCCCGGCCATGCAGTTAGGCACTGGGCCCCTGCGACTGCAGAGTGCCCACTGTATCTGCCACCCCACGCTGCTCTGTGTATCCGAGGGTAGAGGCATTGAAAGGTCACTCCCGATGCTGGTGGAAACTTGCAAAGCGTGAGAGACGGGAGGTCTGCAGGTGCTTTGGCAGAGGGACGTTGGTAGAGAGAGAGCCCCTTCAGGTTTTCATAGAGAAGTTCTTTCCACGGAGTGCACGTTGCTCCTCAGACAAACCTGATAAAGCATTGTTTCTGCCATCTGATCTGATACCCACGGGTGTTGTCGTGACAGGTAGGGTGATGTAACCATTAGCATTTGGTCTAAAGGATGTTACTGACCATTTTCTAATTCTGAGCATGATACTGGGTGAGACTGAGGGCGGGGCAGGATGGAGAACACAGGGTAGGACACTATACCTCTTACAGCCACAAGCTTACGGGACGCAGTGTAGGAGCAGTCGGATGACCACGTGACGGGTGTGTTAAAT
Source organism: Miniopterus schreibersii (assembly GCF_964146895.1). Taxonomy (NCBI): domain Eukaryota; kingdom Metazoa; phylum Chordata; class Mammalia; order Chiroptera; family Miniopteridae; genus Miniopterus; species Miniopterus schreibersii. The sequence continues at coordinate 2,652,031 of NC_138123.1, forward strand.
GCACCCAATAAATACAGGAAAAGTGGTGCAACAGAAAGAGAATATAAAGAGAGTAAGACTATATCTGGTTCGTGATGGAAATGTACTCCGGAAGGGGTCACAGTGGGGTGGCTCTTGGGAGAATGGGTGGAATCTATCTGATGGTGTGTGTGTTGGACGTTTGTAAATGAATAGAGACGTGGTCTTTGCCTGTAAGAACAGCCAAGGCCCCTGGAGCTTTCGGTCAGAGAACAGTGCACTAGAGAGAGCAATGAAGAAGCAATGGTGCGCCCTGGCCGGTGCGGCTGGTTGGTTGAGCATTGCCCTGTGCACCAGAAGGCTGCTGGCTCAGTTCCTGTCAGGACACATCCCTGGGTCTGGGGCTCGATCCCCAGTAGGGGTCACGCAGGAGGCAGCTGATCAGTGACTCTCTCTCGTCACTGATGCTTCCATCTCTCTCCCCCTCTCCCTTCCTCTTTCTCTCAAATCAATAAAAATGTATTTAAAAAAATGATGCAATGTAACCTTGAGAAGATCGTGCGGGACTTGTGTCCTTCCAGGGAAGTAGTAAAGGTTTCCAGTGCAGGTGGCCGGCAGCCCAGGAGCCAGGGATTTCAGACTGTGTTGATCTCGTCCTTAAAAGTTTGCCTTAAAAGGGAAGCTCAAGGGGCTTGAGAGACGCGTAGGAAGCCCAGGGAACGTGCTCCAGTTGGTGACTCCGTTCGCACAGGAACCAGGAGGCCCTGAGCGTGGAATCCACGATGTCTGGACAGGGAAAGGAGCCTTGCCCAGACGGCGGGGTGTGTCGCCGCACCGCACATCGGAACTGGCGGCGAGACTCAGGCGGCATTTGGGTTGGATTATACTGAAATCACGTCAGAGGCTCTGCGTAATTAAAACCACTTTAAAGGGAAATTTGTTTTCCCTCTTGCAACGCGCGTATGACTCTGGCCGAGAAACATTCTTTCCAGTTAAATTTTCTTTCATTTCCCACTTAAGGTTTGTCACAGTAAATGCTCTTTTCTCAAAGCAATACCTTGGATGTTAAATAGAGTGGGTGCTGTATAAATACTAGGCAATCAGTCCCTCTCTGGGGTCATACAGATTGTAAAACATATTAATGTGACACACGTAATCGAACACCAGGAGTGTTTCCATGGCGAGATGGCCAGAGGTGCTTTTGGTAACAGAAGGAAAGTAGATGGATGTTAAAGATGTTAATTAGCTGTATTATGGCAACAGCTTTTTTCGTTTGTTTGTTTGGTTGGTTTTTTTACAACCTGAAGCTTCTTCTACAGCTGTGTGTTGCTGGCTATGAAAATACAAGTAGTATAGAGATGCATCTGTATTTAAAAGGATCATTATTATTTTCAACAACCTCATTAAGGAATAATTTGTGTGCTGTGACCTTCCTTCATTTTGATTGTAAAATTCAGTGATTTTAGTACATGTGTACAGTTACGCAGCCATCACCACAGTCTAATTTTAGGTCTGTTTATTAAATATTAAGTAAAGGATGTCGGGTTGTTCCCTTGCTCATTTTAGTGAAGCAAGTTGAGGAAACATTAAAAAGGTAACATCACTTTATTTGATAGCTAACAGTTAGGAAACATTTATGCAAGACTGTAACTTCTTTAAATGTGCCAGAATTCTTAAATGGAAACACTATGACTGAATTTGTGTGTGGGGGGGAACACCAAAAACCAGAAAGAAAGAAAATTGATAATTTGATCAAACGGGAGATTTCAAAGTGTGCCTCTTAGCCACTAGGTGTCACCAGAGCCACTGTAATTAAAAGCCAGCCTGGTGATTTTTCAGGACGTCAACAGCAACCCTTTTGCCGAAACACGAAGCTACGTTTTTATGGAGCTGGACGCCCAGCCCTATTTTTTTTCACCCTTGTGATTCTATATCAAAGCCTTAGGCGGACAGATAGAATAGATTTTATGTAGTTATTTTCACAAACGAGGAATAGTTGTAATACTGAGGATTTTAGTGAACGAAACATGGTGTTCTTATCCAGGTGAAGCGGTGATGACACTCGTTACGTCTTGGATTTCACTGGTCTGCTCTTGTTCAAGACTGGTTCTCTTGGGGGGCTGCCAGGAAGGAACAGTCTCACCGGTGGTTCTGCCAAGTGCAGCCTCGGTGTCAGGAAGAGGAGAGGGGCTCGTCTCCCCGGTCGCTAGTGGCAGTGGGGTTCCTGGGGTACCGCTGGAATAATAATTTCTGGGGGCCCCCACGGGAGGATGAGGTGGGGTAGAAGATTTATTTCCATGGAATGACACCCCTGGGTTTCCAAAGTTTCATTTCCCTTAGTCCGGTCATAGAAGACGTGTAGCTGGGGCTTCAGTAGAGCTGAAATCAGAGCCAGTGTCCAGAGTTTTCTTTCCATGTTGGAGCCGGGTCCAGTCCAGCATCAGGCTACCTGCAGTCCATCGGTCCACTCTGTGGGGTCCACATGGCCGTGGGTCATGTGGGTGAACATAAGAGAGCCAGGAGTCAAGGGCCACATGGACAACAGGAGAGCGAACAGCTTTGTTTAGGGGATTATATATTCCAAAATGTTTGCATGTTTGCAGTCGCCACTCCCATTCTGGCCAACCATATCTGTCCCCAGGTGTGATTGACAGGCAAGTATCTCACCCCAACTTTGCCGGACATGCATCTATCTTGCCTGTGTGGTTCCCCGGGGAGTGTGACATTGCAGCTTCCTGGTGAAGCTGCCCAAATCGACATGCCTACAATGTCTAGCCTTCCCTTTGCTACTTTCCTGTTATTAATAACTAGCTAATTACAACAGTATCATTGGTGCTGAGGTCACATTAGTGGGCCTGGGTGACTGGGCCTCGGAGCCAGCAGGACATCTCTCCTGTGCACCAGTACTCAGTGCTACACTCTACCTGCATGTGAAAGTCGTCTTTCTTTAAGTAAAATACTCACTGACTCTTGGCTGAGAATGAAGGTGTTAAGGAGATTTCAGAATGGGTCTGTCAAGTCCATCATGGACTTCTTTCTTTAGAAGTTCCTTGTTTCAGAACAGGAAACAAGGATAGGAAATGACGTTTTGGTTTCTCTTCATCTCTACCATATCTGTGGTTGATATTTGTCATTCTGTTTGATTTCCCAATATTCGAGCCCCCTTGTAGAATCCCTTGCTTGGTAAGCTAGAGCCCATCCCCCACTGATACAATAAAACTTAAAAATATTCCAGCCTCTCTTGTAGGCAGGGGCTGGGTACCGGTCACACAGCAGCTGCCTGTCAGATGGGTCTGCACCATAACTTGAATCAGAAGTGAGTCACCCCCAAAAGGGGAACCTCAGAATCCTTCCAGTGAGAGTGGTGAGGGGGAGCAGTGCTGCGGGATCCGGTGCCCGCCGTGGTGCCTGGTGCTCAGAGCGTGGGCACCGAAAGCAGCGCGTGTTCCCTGGGTTGGAGGTGGGGGGGATGACCAATCTGTGGGACGGCTTTGCAGCAGGGTTTTGGGTGAAGTTTCCAACCTCTTGGCCTCCGAGCGCCTCCTCCTACATACATTCCTTTTGTGCTTCATGAGGTTTATGTTTTGTCTTTTTTTTTACAAAGTATGCCGAATTATATACTTCCAGATTCTAAGACACAAAAACATCGATGCCTGTATTGTGATAGAATGAGGCCTGCCGCTCTCTCTTACCAGATTATCATAGATTTCCTCTTTGCAGTCAGTAGTGAGCCGGATATAATGGTGATGGATGGTGGTGGCGATGGGGCGTGTGTGTGTTTAGTGACAGGGAGCGGTTTCTGCCATTAGAGGCCATGGCGTGCAGTTGTTTAAGTGCCGTGTGCTTTCTTCATTCTGCACACAAGTTACAGCACCTGTAGCCAGGGGACTGTCTTTCATGCAGGAACATGAATGCTCAGCTCTCCTACGACCTTGGTGTTCCGGGAGCAGTGGTTTCCGAATGCACATATAACGGCAGAAGCAGATGGCCTTGCATATGTTGGGGACCTGAGTCTGATTGCAGGAGTTTTATTTGGGGTCATAGATTCTTTCTGGACATCCCAGAGAATTTTGTCAAAACAATTTTCTCTGTAATAGTTGATGGAGTTCAAAAAAAGGCTGCATGATTCAGCGTGTGTGACATTCATTCCTGTGACCTACCTTCACAGGTATTTTAGCAGGAAGTTTAATATGGCTCCTAGTCATGAAATTTTATAACAGATGCTTTTACACATTGTAAAAACTCTTAACGGGAAAGGTTTTTTTTGAGGCTTTAACAGCTTTGGCCTCTGATGTGTTTATTTCTAATGGGTGTCATTTTCTTGCATCTTCATTCAGTCACAGTAAACTAGAGACGCAGCTTCTGTATCAGTTCTTAGAAACAGGATCTATGGAGAGATAACGTGTTACATTATTTAAATTTATAGCATAACCATTTACATTATATCTCTACCCACACCCGAACATAACAGCCATTGCCTCTCATGGTTTTGAGCCACACATAGAGATTACAGTGACGTAGAGTTTACAGTGACTGGTAGTATTTTGGGGGCAGAGGCTAAATGATTTCCGATGACAAAATCAGCTCAAGAAAAACAGATTAGCATTTTGATGTATTGTCAAGAGCCCTGGGCTTGGTCTGGGAGACTTAGACTCTTGTCCCCTTTCTGGTTACAACCAGCAGGACATTGAGAGCATCATAAAACTTTGAGTCTTGTTATAAATGAGGTTAATCAGGATGCCTCCCTTTTTAAGCTCCTAATTTCTACAGATAACAGGAAGAAGGGAAAATAACATTTTATTACTATGCCAGCTACTACTACAAGTATCTTAACTTAGCTTTTGCTGACGCTTTAAAACAATCTTTCATGGTAAATATTATCTCCTGTTTACAGATAATTACGTTGCCTGAGTTCTCAGGGCTGGGAGGTAGGATGATTGGGTTTGAACTTCCAGGTCGGTGCTCAGTTCAGGACCATGTGTAAACCCTTTGTTTTCAAACACTATACAAAACTCATCATTTTATAACATTAATGATGTTTTAGCCCATCCAGCTGACCACAGGTCCATGAGTCTTTGCCATGTCTTCTCCAACAAGACTGTGAGCAGTTGACGAGGCAAAGAGCACCCATCACGCGTTAACGTGAGAAGCCCAACCCAAGCTGGGACTCCTCGTAGTTGCTGAAATACGATTGTTCAGCCTTGGTGGCTTTTTAAAATTCAGAGTTGAAGATAGTGGCAACTTGTTGTCATTTTATGAACTTTCTTTGGAAATATATTTAGTGGTTAAATGCGTCAGGTTGAGAGCAGCTGTCTTTTTTCTAGACTTGAAGAACCGGCGGCCTATGCCTGTGTCCATATTGTGAGGTAACTGGAATATTTTCAAAATCACCAAAGCAGAAACACATGCTGAAAGGGTAAAGAAAACAGAAAGCAAAAACCAAAAAACCAAACAAACAGATAACAGAGGACTCGTAGTCAAACACGTCATGTATCTCTACGTCTCGAGAAGGATGACTCCTCTGTGTGGAGTTAGATGTCACTAAAAAGCATAGGCCGGGATTAAAAATAGTTGCTGTGGTCAGACATGTGAGACCACAAAGCGGAACAAGTCTAACCTTGAGCCACATGTATTTTTTAGAAACATCCTAGTTGCCCATCTATTTACAGCAACAAGCTTGGCCACTGACCAGCAACCAACGCAGGAAGACGTCTTCTGACGTTAATACAACATGTTAGTTATTTCAAGTTGAATGAATATTATCTTGAAGGATTTAGCTTTTAGGCGGTTGTGTTCATTCATAAAGTAATAATCAGATGTTATATGAAACTTCACTATTTGTGCGGCACTTTCATATGTATTATCGCATGTGTTTTTCATGATATCATCTTGAGGAAGAAAGGGAAATTATTTCCATTATCCATGTGTTATAAGTGAGGGAATAAGCTCAGAGAGGTTAAGTGACTTGTCTAAGGTCACGTCGCTGTTGGTGGAGCCCAGACTTAATTTAGTCATCTGATCATCAAGACTCTAGTCTTAAAAAAGCCACCAGGAAGCATTATCCAGGTCCACTTTTTTTTTTTTGCACACAGTCTGCATTATTATTGAATGAAAGTTACATCAGGAATCTGTTGTCAGCAGATGATTTAGTGTTTCACAGAATCCTAGATCCTGGGTCCTAGAAATCCAGCCTGGCCGTCTCATTTTATTTTGTGCTGTAATGCTGGTTCCTTTCTGTTAATCCTTCAAAACCAAATTTTAACTCTTCGTATTTGTAAAAAAATATTAAAATGTAGTTTGAAGCAAGTTTGGCCATATGATGCTAAATACTTTTTTTAGTGTATAAGAAAGTTCCAACACCATATATTGGAACAGTTCCTGTAATTTCTTAAGATTGAATATAACCTTCAGCAGTTCCTATAAAATTTGTTGCGTTATAGGGTTTAATAGCTTACCCTCTGCAGTTTGTCTTTAGTCTATTTAATGTACATTTTCTAGGTAAACACTAACAACAGAATAGAATTTATGTTGGAAGATGATTGAAAACTTGACACTAAAATTTTCCTATTGCTTTGATACCCTGTAAGTTATCTATCATCTATCTATCTATCTATCTATCTATCTATCTATCTATCTATCTATCATCTATCTATCTATCATCTATCTATCATCTATCTATCTATCTATCTATCTATCTATCTATCTATCTATCTATCTATCATCTATCTATCTATCTATCATCTATCTATCTATCTATCTATCTATCTATCTATCTATCTATCATCTATCTATCTATCTATCTATCATCTATCTATCTATCTATCTATCTATCTATCTATCTATCTATCTATCTATCATCTATCTATCTATCTATCTATCTATCTATCTATCTATCTATCAATCATCTATCTATCTATCATCTATCCATCCATCCACCCACCCACCCACCTATGTATGTGTTACATCTGTAGTCCAACAGTTTGTTATTGTGTTTTATAAAAATTCCACATAACTCCGATTTTTAAATATTTGGAATACTGAAGTGTTATTTCATGTGGAAATAAAGCCTTCGTGGTGTACGGCCAATGTTTTCAGCAACGGCCGTGTGACACAGAGGTGGCGGCGTCTTCGGAGGTGCCGTGCCCCCTCTTCTAGGTGCGGAGGCGTCTGGTTCCGCCTGTTTGTGCCGCGTCTCGTCAGTGCGCCGAGGCCACGTGGGGCAGGGCTCCGCCGCCTTGTATTTTCTTTAATCTTCAAGGAGCGAGGATATTTTTTCCCATTGACTTTTTTTTTAGAGACGACTTATTTCATAACCAGTTCTCCGGCCCCGGTGAGGTCAGCCCTCGAGCTTTCCGGCGTGCACTGAATTCGCGCTTTGCCTGAATCCCGCCTCAGCCTCAGTCGTGCTTTGCAGGCGCCCCCCCCGGGCGGTTGGCTGTCCCGGCGACTGCTCGGCGGCCGGCCGACGTACACCTCAGCGTGTTTATGTGGGCGCCGTACCCGGCCCTGCACTGAGTCAGAGCGACTGGGCCGACGTGTGTTCCCTTAGTGTTTTTTATCAGTCGCAGAACTTGCCAACGCTTTCTCCCTTCCGGCTTCTGAGCCCTCGCCGCCCCTTTTCTGTGTTGTTTTTGGCACTTCTGATCCTCAGTTGCATCTGAAATAAGCTGCTCACATACTGTCCATATGCGTAGCTCGCATCCCCCCTTCCGGGCAGCTCTGTCTCAGAGGACATCGCCAGGTCAGGGAGATAACCTCGGGCCTCGTGTGTGTGCGGGACTGGAGGACGCCACGTACTGAAGGAGAAGTCGCCCTGGTTTTTGTCTTGTTTGTTTGTTTTTTATCCTCACCCGAGGACATTTTTTCCATTGCTTTTCAGAGAGCATGGAAGGTGGGGGGAGAGAGAGAGAAACATCGATAGGAGTCTGCAGGCCGACGCTCGAGCCACTGAGCAAAACCGGCCAGGGCAGAGGTCGCCCTGTTTTTTTCCAGGATGGCTCCATATTTGTCTTCGGAGATGAAATAAGGAATCGTTCCTTTTTTGTGGGAAACTTAAATACACACATTGGTATCTTTGCATTCATCAGGACAAAACTCCCTAGTGACTGTAACAAACAACCCCCGAATCTCAGCAGCTTTTATTTTTCCACTCACACAGACGCCTGTTTGGGCCTCATGGCTGTCCTGAGCGTGGGAGTCATTCCCTCACGTGGCTTTACACTGTCAGGGTCTTGTGCTTCTAGCCGTGTACGCCAACTGTATTGTGTGTTCACCACCCCGTCAGGTCTCCTTCCGTCATCATTTATCCCCCATTACCCTCCTCCAACTCCCTCCCCTTCCCCCCACACAAACGAGTTTTAAATCATCCATATGATCAGTTGCCCAGCTTTAGTGTAATAACAGAACCCAGCCCCTGAACAAGAACCTCAGCTCCAGCGTTGGATCAGATTCCTTTAAACGGCAGATGTCCCCAGAGCTAGTCGCATTTCTTGTAAAACAGCCACACGGTAACAAACAGTGCCGATGAAAAGAAACGATCTCTTCATGTATTATCGTGGAACATCTTGGATCTGTTCGCCTATGATAATATTTTCCTTTCTGAAAATGAAGAGGTGTCTTAAATGTTTGCTTTGACCATCTGTCCAAAAGTTGTATGGCTCTCGAACATGGCATCTTATCAAGACAAAGACCAGAACGTTCATTTTATGACCAGTGTGTGTGCTGGACTCCTCCCGCCGCACAGTCCGAAGGGCCTGGATTATTTAACGTGACAGTAGGACTAGAAATAGGACCAGAGTATCTCGTGTTTATATGGACTCAGCTCACCTCCAGTAGACATGGAAAATAGTGGCATAAGGTGTGAGAAAGCTTTTATGGAAGAGTTATTCTTCCTGGGCCTTGAATTATTGGACTTTGGAACCTGGAAGGAGGCAGGAAAATGAATTTTAGGTAGAGATTAACCGAAGTCCTGGAGAGAGTGATGACCAGGTCTTGTTCAAGAAAAGGTAATGAGCCCGGCTCGTGAGGCTCAGTGGTTGAGCATCGACCCAGGCACCAGGAGGTCGCTGGCTCGAGTCCCAGTCAGGGCACATGCTGGGGTCACAGGCCGGATCCCCGGTAGGGGGCGCGCAGGAGGCAGCTGATCAGTGTTGACGTTTCCCTCTCATCGAAGTTTCTCTCTCTCTCCCCCTTCCTCTCTCTCTAAAATCAACAAAAACATATTTTTTTAAAAAAGAAAAGAAACAGTAATTAATCCAGTGTGACCTCAAGGTAGGAAAGATACCCAGAAGGGAGTAATGGGAGTGTTTTGAGTTCCAGAAGGAGGAATTTGTATGTCATGGAAAATGACACGTCCAGATCTGTGTTTGAGAAGGTGGTGCCTGTGGCCGCTCAGAGGATGGGCTGAGAGACGAGGCCGGGGAGGGGGGGAAGCAAGGAACGCGAGTTACCAGGAGTGACCACCTCTGTTAGGGCCGGAGAAATAGAAACACCCACACCCACACCCAGGTGGTACATTGGTGATGGAATGAACGGGGGAGGAAATGCCTGATGATGATGATGGTGACGGCGAAGAGACAGGCCTCCCTTCCCAAGCCTCTGTTGTAACATGACCTGCTCAGCCACAGAATAAAGCTTACGTCCCATGGACACTCAAGAGCAACGCTTTTTAAATCTGACCTACACATTGCCCGTGTCCTCCTGTGTGCCAGGTGACGGGACAAGCCCGCACGGAGGATATCCGCGGTATTTCAGCATGGCGTGCGGGTGGCTGATTATTTAATCGTAGCTCTACAGGCTGAGCTGGACTCTGCATCGTCTGGATTGTTTTCCTGCTCTCTGTAGGTGACCCCCGCAGAGTGGTCTTATTCTGCTGGACGTAGGTGACAGGACTGCTGCAGACCTGAGTGACTTAGGAAAGGCCTCCGGGCAGTAGGGGGCAGTGTCCCATTGTAGAAGGAGCCCAGATTGTGAAGTCGGAGATTTGTGCCATGTCATCCTCAGACTCACCTGGGGTGTTCTTTTAAAATACAGGGTGTCCCAAAAAGTGGGTACACACTTTAACAGCTGACAGCTCAGTTTTGAGAGTGAAATGTGTTTTAATAACATTGCCTTTATAATTATTCAAAGTGTGTGTGTACATTTTTTTGGGACACCCTATATAGATCCTTATATATGAGCCCTCTGGGAGAAGGCCCTGAAAAAGGGTGTTTGTTTGTTTATTGTTCACATTCTAGGTAATTTTGAAGGTTAGCTAAATTTGGAAAGTAGTGATTTAATCTTTCTGCGTCTCAGCTTTCACAGGATTGCTATGAGCATTAAATGAGAAAATACATCTGGGTTTTATAAACTTTCAACCACCATAAAAAGTCAGTCGTGAATTAGGTTACTTCTTGAAATAACTTTTTTTGTTCCTTTTTAAAAGAGTTCTTAAATTTGTCATCAGTTTGAAGCTTGCTATCTGAGAGCATATTATGTTTGTTTATTTTATGCTTTCTGATAGCAAAAATAAAACTAATAAATTCTGTCTAATACAGACACATAATATAGGATTAATTGGATGATAGTTTTATTAAATTTATTTTTTAATAACTAATGCTTAATTGCAACTTTAAAACAGCCATGTACATATAAAAATATGTTAACTGTTTGTTCCCTTAATAGTTTAATATGTCCATGAAATTTTTTCCTGAATACTTACTAAGTAAACTTTTTAGGTTATCCAAAGGTGAATGGACCCAATGAAGTGCATCAAATTCCTAACTGGGATTGTAAATATTTTCAGGAACCGTTTGGGTCGAATCATTTTAGATGGCCCAGAATGAATTGGACGGTAGTTGTAGATGTTGGAGAAATGATAGAAAGTAGAAGACCCTTGCTTGAATTTTTGTGAAAACTGAGGAATCAAGAAACGCGAGTAAAAAAAAAATATATATATATATATATATAAAGGAAAATTAAACAGAAACTGCTTCTGTGTATTTTAATACAAAACTCACATTTTATTATAGACGCTTGATAATTTAAATTACAAATATATTCCAACTTCCCTGTTTTAAGAGCAATAGCTTAAGTTAAATACATTGTTTCTGTCTTTATCTCTTTCAAGCCCAAAGCAACCAAACGACAAAACACCACCAAAACCACTGTGTGTCACAAGAGCAACCACACACACTGTTCAGAGTCGTCCCAGTGAAAGAGACTTCAGCAGCTCAGGACAGTCTCCGTGTAATAATATGCAGCATAGACGTCAGTTGACCTTGAAGCTTATAGCATGTCTTAATTCTTAATCAGTTTCAAACCCGTATTCACAGTTTCTGTGTCACTAGAACTACGGGGCCTTGTCGGTGCCGAGGGGTTTTCTAGTCCTTGGGTCCACTCTATTTTATGACAGTCCCAGAGTTTGCCCTTCCTGCCACTGTCCCTCGATTTTCACCTACAGCTTCCCCCACCCGGCACCGGGATAACGTCCACGTTAATCCATTGTGAATCCTTGGATCTTTCTCTGGGCCTGTCCAGTCGCCCAAAAAAAGGCGAAGCTGCTCAGCCAGGGAGCCATCCGGGAACGTTCCTTCTGCACTCGATAGCATGTGCAATCCCTCCGGCCAGGAAGCGGTCACTTCAGGCTATTCGCCTGAAGGTTGTTGAGAAGATTTAAGTAAATGTTTGATTTGAGGAACCTGGGGTAGGAGTCCTTCTCCATGAGCATATATACGATTTTTTGGGCTTCATCAAAACACGTGGGGGTTGGAGATTTGATCTTCTTGGCTGTAGACTCTCGAGTGCGGAAGTCAATGTTGATCTGAAAGGGAGAGTCTCATTAGTAAATAGGCATTTCCTATTTATTGCATCGTTTATGACATTACTGTATATATATATATATTTTTGGAAGCACCTCAAGATAATGGCTCTAAGCCCTCATTTAAATCAGCTCAAATATCTCTTGAATACCTGTTCTAGACCAGACCTACCCTAGGTGTGGAGAAATTAAAAAGAAATATCACGAGAAGGCCTCTTCTCCAAGTTATCTTATCATATAGTTGAGCGATGCAGACAAGGCAGACATGGAAAACTTAAATGTCCACGCAAGGTGAGACACACGTCAACAACAGCTGGGTGGACATTTAAGATTTACAGGGGGAGAGGGCTCTTTGTGCAGCTATTTTTTGTTTTTGTTTTTTTGCTTGCAGCAAACATGTTTAACTGGAAGGTGGGCACCACTAACTAGAAATGTTTTTGCTGCTGCGTCATACGTTTTACACTAATCTGTGTTTTATTTTCCTCCAAGATGAGCTGGCTCATTAAGAACTTGAGCTCTGGCCAGTAACCCAGCGCTCTCTTCCCCAGCCCCATCCCGTTAGCTAGTTTTGCAAAACGAATCTTCCATCCAATCTTTCCACAGATACATAAAATTAGATGATCATTGCACTGAACTGTATGATATCCCCTCAATATATAGCCGTGAAACCCTCACCCTCAGAAAGGACTTAGCCTTGCTCCGTGTGCCGAGTGATATTTCTGTATCTAAGTTCCTCACATACACTGGTGATAACGAACTGGATACTCACTTGTTTAGCGGCGTCCGAGTGCACAAATGCTCTGTATATTTTCTCTGCTTTGCCATGCAGAAGATCAGACTCTGTTTTTTTATAGTCTTCACAAGCCAGCCAGAACTCAATATTCTCCTCGCTGAACTCGGACTTTAGGAAACTGCCAAAAACATCCTGACCAGCTAAAATGAAAGAGAGGCGAGATACTTTTATTAACCAAGAGCCTGTAAAGGAATAACTTGAAGAAGAAATTTGCTAGAAAGTACTGCTGGGTTCTCTGTGTACTGTGATGAGAAATGGCTGCTGAAGCAGCTGCGTCATGGTTCGTGGAGATGGAACGGCCCTAGAGACTCCTTCATTTGTGGCTTATCTGGGACCAGACCCACTTGTCCATGGCCACATAGCTGCTTAGTGGTAGCTACAAAACTACTGTACTTTGCTTCCGTCTGCTGATTAAATGAGAATTCTGCTCTCCTGGTTACAAAGCAATCTCTTTTCTTACAAGAGTATCTTAGGGAAGCAAACATTGACAAAGGATATTCATACCATGTTAATTATTAACAAGTATAATTCCCCATCCAGTTCATAGGAGTCAGAAAGTGTGAGGCCTGTACGTCACCTGTGTGTGTACTGATTGTTTTTGCGAGTGTTACGGAGACTTTCAAATGGGCCACTTCTATATGGTTTATTTGTTTGACTTATCAGGTAAAGAGATGGATGAACCCAGTTGAGCTACGTTAGGGGTAAGTCTCCTTAAGGTGTTTGTGGGGACAAGGGGGTGAGCTCACACTCTGGACAGCGGCACCTGTCTCATCTCCACCTCTCTCTGCCAGGTCCGAACCCCAGCAGAACTGCAGTGGCCAGGATGAGCGTAAGGGAGCTGATTTCATTCTTTACCTCCTCTCATCAGAAATGCCCCACAAGACTCTGTGTTTGAAAATTGTTCTGATCATATCTGTGTTGTTACATGTATCATATTATACATAATGCAGTTATATCCTGTGTCTTTGTTTTTGAATCATGTCTCTTCTAAAGTGCTTGCCACAGGCAGGAGGGCTGACGGAGTGAGTTAGTGAATGTCTGAATGATAAAATGATTAATTGACTGGCTCCTACTCGCAAAAACTACATTCTCTAGGTAGCTTTTAGAGCAGCCCTTTGCATGTTGAGAGCTTTGGTTGGCCTTTAAAAACTTTAAACCTCAGAACCCCAGCATCATTGTTAATTTTGCTCCTGTAATGATCCATCTGTGGACACGTCTGATTGTCTTGGGAAATTTGTCAGTGGCAGAATTTAGTGCTAAGGGATCCTCACACAGCAATGAGGCACAACATGCTGGGCTGTCAGTGACTGCAGAGAAATGGAATACACCTTTTCACACACTCTCCCATCCAGAGCCCTGTATTCTAATTAAGCCATTTAGTCTGTTAGGGTATTGGGCTAACCCCAGACACATTCGGTAGTTAATCTACACTTACTTCGGTTGGCAAGAAGTTTTTCCAGGGACTGAGACCATTGCATCACTTCATCAGCAGACAGTCTGCAGGGGACAAGATTTGCATACGTTAGTAAAACATATTTTTCCTAAGCACACATGAAATCAGAATGGCTGCTGCCTATTGATAACTTCACAGACTAAGACTCTAGTCTTAATACATTTTATTAAAATGTATAAGAAAACAAAATTCCCCTTAGAATTACTGTTGAAATGAAATTTCACAGAGAATCGCTGTATGAAAAATATCTGCCAATAAAATGTGCAAAAAAATCCAAGTGCATATCCTGCAACAGTAAGGTAAATAGCAGATATATGCACACACGTTAGCTTTCCATTTACATTATTACTAGTGGCTAATCTCCTTAGGCTGTTACATAAAGTAAACGAAGTCCATTATGCACAGTGTCAGTCTCTTGCTGGAATACAGTCAGTGCACAGACCACTTTTACGATGATAGTTCAGTGTATCGGTGTACGTACATGTCCTTGGACTTGGAAGGCTTCATCCCGGATTCCAGATGTGGGATCATGGATCTCAGGTATGCTTTCACGTCCATCCCACTACAAAAGACACGAACATGAATAACCCTGTCTCCTCGGTAGAATGCGTGTCATTGATAAAAAGCAAAGAGCCTGAAATAAACCCTCCAAGGAGTAAGGCTGGAACAACAGCAGCTGACACAACATGCTGTTAGGTTAAGGTCGAGCCAATTTAAGTCCAGAAAAATCCCCCCCGATGTGACTCCCAATCATGGCTCGCTTTTTCATGCAGCGGAATGTGCTTAGAACGCGCAACGGGTAGTCTCCCTGAGCTCGCTAAACGGGGCGCTCGTGCCGCTCCCACCCATTCTCACTCCTGCCGTTGGAGATAAACTAAGACAAAGGTCCCCAAGGGAGACGCTGAAGGGACTTACAAGGTCTTTGGCCGCCTCTTCTGCGTTTTGTCGTCTAGAAGCGAGTGATCCGAGTCTTTCAGTTCCTTTGGGGCCGCGGAGAAGATCCCTGGCATCTTGTGTAACCTCGGCGTGGAGATGGCTGCTGCTCGCATGGTCCCGTGGGGCGAGTGTCTGCCGTCCCGGTCCCCGCCGCTTTATATAGTGAAGGCAGACAGGCCCGCGCTGCTCAGCAAGTCTGTTTATCAAGCGGTGTTACCACAGGCGCTGCAAGTTCCTCCTTTCTCGCCGGGTTGTGACGTGGATCTTGAAAAAAAAAAAAGCACACAGTGATGTCTTGTGGTTGAAACTTAACCAAGTGAGAACAGGTCACTTGATTAGAATGAAAGAAAATCGAACACACGGAGGCCACATGCCTGAAGCACTAGCAGTGATCAGCATTCTGGTTCCAGGGGACACTTGTGTCTTCGTAAAGCTGCCTTGTTCTGTAAGACGTCTTGTGTGGTGCATGTATCGAATCACGTAGAAACTCAGCAGCAGAGGTGCATTCCCCTGGTGCTTTGGCTAGTCCTCGGCTATAAAAGGCTCCCGACCACAGCATTGTAAAGACTTCTTTTTTTATTTCTTTCAGGAAGCAGTATAAAGTAAACACATCTTTGATTATTTGTGCATGGATCTGGTAGGAAGGAGAGTTACGAGGGGTTCCCTTAACGTTTCCTCGCTCCAACTCTCATCCCCTATTTTCATGGCAAGAAATGTTTTCCCAGGTGGGTGCGAGACTTTCTCCTGCTGAGTCACAGGATAATTGTAAGGGGTGCATGGGTTTTCATATATTTATTAGGAACATACATAACCTATCATACAGATTTTTTAATATATTGCTGCTTAGGCTATGAATAATAAAATTAAAAAAAACTATGACCAAGTGAAAGTACAGTCAACACAAAAATACGGCATGTTATGTACGTATTTACCGATAGTAAAAATCGCATAGTCTCAGAGGAAGCTGCTCATGGTAAAACAAGAGTGTACTTGGACCGGCCAGTAATGTATACATCTTCCACGTTTTGGCAGTATCTCTGCAGATGAAAATCTAGCTTCAATTAAGATTAAGGATTTTTTAAAAATCCCAAGGAATTAGATGACTGATCACTGGTCACCACAGAGGACACTGTAAGCTCTTAAAGAGTTTATATATAGACTGTGTTTGTTTATCGAGTGCCCAGTTTAACTTAAACCTCCTTTGGGTTTTGCCCCTGAAAAGACAGAACAAATCTGACTTACAGAGGCATCAGCTGGCTTTATTAGGTAAAACTGACAAAAGGCAACAGGGCGTTCCCCCCCCAACTTGATTGTATCGCCAGGATAAAAAAATATGTGAAGGAATCACGTTTATAACATTTCATCATTCACTTCCTTCACAGCCATTGAGCATTCATTGTACGTAGCAAGTGTTATTTGATGTTGGAAAGATAACATCACGGTGCGTTAAGAAAGTAAACTGGTGACACGAACTGACCACATTGTGACCCAAACAGGACCGATGGGGCCCAGCGGCAGATGGCACAAAGGCATTTGTTTGTGTTTCTTGTGGTTCGGGCCATACTTAAGTTTTCTGTTAAAATCTCCGGCGTTGTTCATGTTTGTTTATCAGTAACTTTTCATTCCCCTAGATAACTGGGTCATTTACGTTAGAGGAAAAAAATGACTGAACGTTCATTTTGAATGGTCCACTATTGTTACCATCCATATGGACTGGTGATTTCCAAAGGACGTTTCTGCAACACCAATGATTGGTTGTTAGTAAGCACAACAAGGACTGAAATAGCAGCAGCAGCAAAGGCTACGTGGCCACATAAATTTGGGAAATACAGGGTTAGAGGTAAATAAGGCTCTTCAGTTGATCAAGGCAGATCTTCCGAGAGCGTTCAGTATGTGAATGCACCTTTGTCAATGCCCAAAGGAGGGTAGGATATGCAGCGGTTTCCTAACATTTCTGAGACGTGAACCCTCATTAGGTGGGGAAAATAGTTTGCAGAAATAATTTCCCCTTGACACCACATTGGGAAACTCTGGTCTGACACAGAGATAAATGTTCACCCCTAATTCCTTTCCACCGTCTTGCTACCTCAGCATAAACCTTCGAGCGCAGGCATTTGCAAGTCATTACAGTCGCCTGCTTCGAAGCCCAGGTAGAGAATTGAACCCCGCATAGAGCAGGTGCATCTGAAACCCCTGGGTCACAGTGGGCCGATGAAGCCGCCTCAGTGGTACAACACTATAGCTGTTCTCTCAGGGGCGGTTTGCTGGCACATGCAAAGCTGTATGTGCTAGAACTAGGCAAATTTGGGGAAGTCGTATTTGCAAGGGTGCATGAGTCCATGGCAGGGCGGTAAAAGTTTCCTTTCAGTTGCATACAGAACGTCCCCTCCTGGCTCCTCTGTGTGATGTTCATGAAGAAAAGAGTTGCTGAGTTGATTTTGTATTTTGATTCTAATCACACCAAAGGCCTGAATCCTAGGAGGGAGAGCTTTGCTGAATGGCATTTAAAAAAAAAAAAATCTTTATTGATTTCAGAGAGAGGATGGGAGAGGGAGAGAGAAACATCAGTGATGAGAGAGTCATTGATCGGCTGCCTCCTGCACAACCCCCACTAGGGATTGAGCCTGCATGTGCCCTGATTGGGAATTGAACCACCATCTCCTGGTTCATAGGTCGATGCTCAACCACTGAGCCTGAATGGCATTTTCATGCTTAATGTTGATTAAAAAGATGTTGAACCTTCATAATGCTGCTGAAGTTTTGTTGTGGGCATTAGGAATTTTTGGAACAACGACAATAATGAATACAAAATTATATCTTTAAAAAAAAAGTATTGGCTTGCATTTTTATTTTATATTTGATTTATTGGAGAAACATTGGTTAACATTAAATTACAGGTGTACAACTTTATAATACGACATCCAGATGCTCTGTTGTGTGCTCACCACCTGAAGTTTAGACTCCTTCCATCACCATGTATTAGACCCCTTTACTCTCCTTGTCATTCCCTCGACCCTGTCCCCTCTGGTAATCACCATTCTGTTGTCTGTGTCTCTGAGTCTGCTTTTTGTTTGTTTGTATGATCTGTTCAAATTGTTACTTTCTCTTCTATATCCCACATGTGAGTGAAATTGTATGGTCCTGTCATTTTCCATATGACATGTTTCACGTAGCATAATACTCTAAGATCCACTCACGGTGTTGCAAATGACAATATTTTATCTTTTTTATGGCTGAGTAATATTCCATAGTATATATGTGCCACATCTTCTTGTGAGACAGAAGTCCTGTTGTCATTTGCTAGAAAATCAACATTGATCTCTTCTCTGCCTGTTTCTGCATTTGAAGTCAACTCCCCTTGGAAAGTACAAAACACCGCAATAAGAGAAATGGGTCTTGAGCAGGTCGACACCTCTTAACATGCATAAAAATTGTGGAAGAATGGATCCTGTATATAAACATGAAGCTTTGCAGCGTTTAAAAGAGGCTCTGCTGAAAGACTGTTAAGTTAGCATAACTGCTCTACAGTTAGGGAATTAAGGGTCTTTTTTTTTGGCTCCTGCAAGCTCCAGGCCTATAGGTGGGGCCACCAATAGTGTTTTTCAGCCACATTCTGTAGAGTTTATTTGAAAAGCTTCAACAGAGGTGAATTTAGAAGAACTTTTCTCTCTGTCCAGGGAGAGTGTTGGTGGGGCCATTGATGCTGACTTTATATTATTTATGAATAAAAGGATTAAGCATTTCAGGCTTGCTTTTACGACTTTATTTTCTCAGCGAAGGAGTCAGCTGATAGGCTTTAGTAAGAGAAGAGATTTGCAGCTCAGTGAAGTGCAATGGCCTCGGTTGACGGAGGCTGAACAAGATAAGAATCTGGTTTCCTTGTCTCATCCTGTGATATTGTACCTATAGTCAACACCAGGGCCTCCCTTTCTGTAATTTAAGAGGTTATAGGAAAGCCAACCTTCAGTGAACTGAGTTCCTGTGATTCTATCACCCTCACAGATCCTGTCTTAACCAGTACCTTTCCCGTGAGTGGGTGCACCGCGAGGTCCTTGTTGAAAGCGCTGAGGACGTCTTTGATCAGTAGCACCTCTCACACACTCCCTCCCTACTGGAATGATTTTCATTTATGATGACTTTATGATTTGTTATCATTTCAACAAGGG
Source organism: Miniopterus schreibersii (assembly GCF_964146895.1). Taxonomy (NCBI): domain Eukaryota; kingdom Metazoa; phylum Chordata; class Mammalia; order Chiroptera; family Miniopteridae; genus Miniopterus; species Miniopterus schreibersii. The sequence goes on from NC_138123.1 coordinate 2,671,134, forward strand.
GGAGTAGTCATGTCAGGCTCCATTTGACTGTGCTTTGCAAACGAAATGTAGCAAGTCCTAAAGCAAGCGTCTCGTGCCCAAGCTGAGAAATGGAAAAGTCTCCTATGAGAACATGGACACACTGTCTGCAGTTGGGCTGGGATGTTCTGTTACAAAGCACAGGGCAAACATGCAAAAGCAAAGATACTCGAAGGTCAGCATGGAGAGGCAATTTGTAAAGGAAGTGTATGTGTGTGTGTGTATATATATATTTAAAATAATTTTTTATTGCTTTTTTTAGAGAGAGAGGAAGATAGAGAAACATCAGTGTGAGAGTGAAACATCCATTGGCTGCCTCCTGCACGTCCCCTACGGGAGGTCACGCCCGTACCCCGGGCACGTGCCCTGACCGGGAATGGAACCAGCAGTGTTCTGGTGCACAGGGCGATGCTCAGCCGACTGAGCCACACCAGCCAGGGCAGGAAAGTATATTTGGATTGCCAGGGAACAACTTAAGGTTCCCCTGCTATCTGGAATTAGAGCATTCAGTGAAACCTCTGGGAAGTCGAAATAGTCCAAAGCCAAGGAAGCTTCTCAGGACACATCTTGCTAACAGATGCACGAAATAAACCGAGAGAAAGCACAGATGTCCACAGGCACAGTTCAAAGCCACGGGGCTGGATGCGGAGACGCCGAGTGTAGTTGTCAGGAAGGAGTTTGGCCGGGCCAGCCTCGCTGCCCTTACAAGGGCTCGCTGCAAAACAGACGCTGGACACGCGTCTCCCTTTATTTTCTTTCTACGAAGAGTGAAATTCCTCTTCAATTTCTGTCCATTAGAGAAAACAGGTGCTAATGAACATCTTTTATAAAGCCGGCTTTTGAAAAGCAGGGCGTAGCTGGAACACGATTCCAGCGACTTGCCTTTGTTTTTCCTGGACATCAGAGTGGTTAACAGCAGTGGCCTCTTTGCTTGTTTTTCCCTCCCCATCCTGTGATTTTCCTAGAAAAATCCATCAAGGTTGCCTGACACGCTTTGTTTTTTCCCAAAGCCATGGCGCTTATTTCTCATGATGACTCCGACGGTGCTTTTCTCCCCATCTCTTCTGATGTTTTGCTTTTGTGTTTATTTACATATTTATGTTTTTAATCCCGTGTTGGTGTCAGAGCTACTGGACACTGACTTCATAATAAGAGTTACATTCTAGGCCTGGCCGGTTTCGCTCAGTGGTTAGAGCTTCGGCCGGCAGACTGAAGGGTCCTGTGTTCAGTTCCAGCCAAGGGCACGCGCCTGGGGTGATCCCCGGCCTCGGTTGGGGCCCGTGTGGGAGGCAACCTATGGATGTGTCTCTCACATCCATGTTTCTCCCTCTCTCTCCCACACTCTCTGAAAGCAATGGAAAAAATATCCTCGGGTGAGGGTTAAAAAGTAAAAATAAAATAAAATTCACACTCTAGATACAAGTCATACTCTTCCTTGTAGTTTGGCACCTTCAGGTCACTAGTGAGTGGTCACTATTAGGGCGATTCTGCTGTTGTTGGGGGCCCACGGGGCCTGTGATGTACCTGTTTCCTGTGCCTGCTCTGGCCTTTTCAACGAGGCTTGATTTATTTTGTGTGTTTTGTGTGTTTTTTTGTCATTGTAAAGTTTTAAGTCCTATTTCATCTTGATTTGCTGTCTTATTTAAGACTCTTTGGCTCCCCCCCCCCCCCCCCCCGGTGATTCTGTTTTGACGAGGCTCTTTGTTGAGGCAGTAAGATCTTAACACATCCAAGGCAGTGCACAGAAATAGTAGAAGCAGCCTGGTGTGTGTGTGGGAGTTTGTTCCAGCCAGCCAGCCTGGGGTTTGCTTTCTCACGTTTGGTTTAAGTAAGGCCTCCCCCAAAGTGAGGCTGCACTGAGTTACAGCAGGAGGTCGGACGGGTGCAGGAAAGCAGGGGAGCCAGGTTGGAATGGGTAGGGATTTCCCGTGGCACGGTGCCGCTGGCGTTGTCCGTGATGACTCTGAACCTGATCTGTCCCCGTGTCCCTTCACCACCCACGAGGCAACGGCGATTGATTGCTGAGGAAACGGCCGCCTCTCTAGAGCAGGGCACTTGCATCGAGCATCGTAACGACCCTGCTCGGCCCCGGGTATTGTATCCTTTACAACAAGTGCCTTGTGCACAGTGGCATTTTATAGCTCAACTTCTGCATCTTTAAATATAACGCCGTCCCCAGGCAGAAAATGAAGGGCTTCTGAGAAAACCTAAAAATGATCGAGTGCTTTAGGATTTTTCCCCTCCTTACACAGAATTTCCCCCGATTTGGGACAGTTTCAGAGACAAAGGAGTAATGTCAGGGAGAAGGTCACCGTCTCACTTCCCTTTTTATGAGAAAAGTAGTTTTTTACAGCATATCACTTCAGAACTAACTATGAAAGAGGCTTGAAATGTTGAGGGTGTTGTTTTGGTTTGTTTTTGTTTTATATTTTTTAGTTTTGGGTTTTTTGTTTTTTTTTGTTTTTTGTTTTGTTTTTTATGGCAGAAACCACACCCGACCATCAAGTGGAGCATCAGGGACTCACTCCAAGGAGGGAGGCCTGGGCTGCGGTGGGCGAAGCTAAGAGCCGGGGCTGGCTGTGCCCAGCTGCCTGGATGTCGATGCCACCCAGGTGTTTCCTCGTAGGAAGCTCACAGCACCCAGATGACATCAAATTCAAGTCTGTTCTAACCGCAGCCTGGCCCGGCCTCAATCACTGATGCTAAACAGTGATTAGAATTGTGCCCGCGTTATGTAATAAGCAGGGCACTATCCAGCTTTCTTTTTATTTTATTTTTAATTTTTGTTTAAAATATTTTGTTTAAAATATCTTGTTTTATTTTTTTTTTATTTTTCTCTGTTAAAACCCTTGAGGTTTGGCTCCCTCCACACCCTCCCCTCCCCTCCCCTCCCCTCGTCTCACGTCATTGGCCTCGGAGCGTCCAAGTCCCTGGTCACTGAGAGCTCAGGGATTCCATGAGCTCTGCCTCCTGCGCACCAGTAGAATCTGTCGGTTTTTTTGTTTTTGTTTTTTACTCCTACTCTACATGCAAAGCCCATTTCTCTTAAACACACTTTTCTGCGTGAGTTTAAGAATGACATGTCCAGAGCAGTGCCTGGCACATGTGAGGTACTAAACAAAAACCCCAGCTTGTTGAGTAAGGGGTTGGGGACTGGAGACCACACTCACGTGTTCAGTTACTCGGCGAATATTTATTGAGGGCTTAATGTATTCTCGTCACTCCGCTAGGCGTTCGGGACTCTGGAGACAAATCTTATACCGGAGAGAGACAAATGAATGGGAAATTTCAAGCCGTGTGGCCAGCGTGCCACGTAGGGTTAAGCCTAGGGTGTTCCCGTAGGATGTTACATGGCACCTAACCCACGATCGGGGTCGTGAAAAATGGATTCATCTAATCCACTCAACAAGTAATACTTATGGGGTGCCAGTTACGCCTTTGAGAGAGGGCAGGCGGAACTGGCCTGTGCCCTTTGCCCTTTGACCTTCGCCCTTCCCCTTTTTTGCCATGGGCTTGAGAAACCTTCTTGCTACCATGAGGTTTCAGAGGGTGACAGCCTGGGCCTCAGGGTGGTCAAAAGGAACAGGGAAGGATCTGAGCCCTGACGCAGTCACGGAGACGCCCCCCAGCCTGGCCAGCAGACCCCAGAGCCTCCCCCCGAGCAGGAGGACAGATCCCACGGAGTGGTCTCGCCACGGCACGTCACCCTGTCCCCGTTATTTCCCACGATGGCTCGCTGCCGCTGTTTCAGCTTGGGGTTTGTGTTCCCCCCGATGAGTTCGAAGGTTTGCGTTTCTGTCCTAGGGGTTGTCTTTAGAACAGCAGCTTTATATTAACACAGCTCATCTTGTATTGTCCTGAGTGGTGTGCGTTACTCTGAGTTATGCAGTTGGCCTATCTTAAAAATGTGATTTTTTAATTCTCAAAATCACTGTCTTGGAAGGATATCTGCGTCCCCATGATTACTGCAGATGTGTTTACAACGGCCGAGCCATGGAAGCAGCCTAAGTGTCCACTGACGGGTGAATAAAGGAAACGTATACACGTACATATATACACACGAATATTATTCAGCCACAGAGAAGAAGGCGAGTCTGCTGTTGGCAACAACGCGGATGAATCTTGATGGCTTTAGGCTTAAGTGAAATAAGTCAGACCGAAAAAGACGAATGCTGTGTAATCTTACATATGGAATCTATGAAAACCAGACTCAGAGATGCAGAGAACAGCTTGGTGGTCGCTGAGGGGTGTGGGGGAAACGGGCGAAGGAGGTCAGAGGTGTGAGCTCCCAGCCACAGGATAAGCGCGCCGGGGCGCGCAGCGTGGCCCCCGTCGTAACTAACGGTACTGTGTTGCGCATTTGAAACGCGCGGAGAGAGATCTTAAAAGTTCTTATCACAAGAAAAGAAATCTGTAACTGTGAGGTGATGGACGTTGACGGAGCTTGTCGTGGTCAGTCTGTGATGTGTGCACACAACGGATCCCCGTGTGCGCCCCGAAAACGAATGCCTCAGTGTGTCAGTTACGTCTCAGGAAAGCTGGGGCGCGGGAGAAACGAAGCACTTAAACAGTGAATCTTTTAAGAAGCGCTTACAGGAAATGATGTTTGGAGCATCTGTCGGTTCTGTTTTCCTCAGTGTTGTGTCAGGAGCCCGGCCTGTTCTGTTCTCCTCGGAAAGGTGCCGGAGGCCCGTGGGTTCAGAGAGCCCGTGGGCGTGGACGGGGGCTCGGCGGAGCTGCCTTGCCTCTCGGGTCGGCCTCACGGCTCTGCTTGGCGAAACCGCCTTTCCTGCACTAACGGTGTTTTAAAAGAATCGCTCTCTCTGCTGTCGTAGCACTTGCAGTGTCTAAAAAAATGCGGAAAGGCGACGTTGTCAGGCTTCAAGAGAACGGACCTAGAAAAGGGGCTGAGCGAAGGTTACAGAAGTCAGCCTGAGCGTCGGCCCGAGCTCACTGTTCCCTCCACGTGCGGGGACCCACGTCTGGCGTGTCGGGTGGTCACAGCTCACCTTTCCCTCTGCCCTCCCCGCCCCACCTCAGAAGACAGATCGTACTGAGCCGCCTGAATAGGAGAAGTGCAGGAATATCTAAAGCAGTTCACGAGGTGTCTGTAATTACGCCCGTTTTAGGGCACGATGCGGGTGCTCAAGGGGATTCAGTGACGTGTTCAAGGTCACACGGCTGATGCTCGGTGGCTGACAGAGAGGGACCGAGAACCTGCCCTCACCCCCGGCCCCAGGCCCTGTCTGGACCTGTCCTCGGAGCCAAGGACTCGCTCTCTCGAGACACAGTCTTCCTTCCCCTCGCTGGTCGTCTGCTCAGTGCCTCCGGCCCTGCCCCGGCGAGGACTCTCCTGACCGGGGCAGACCTCTCATTTCCCTGAGCCCCACTGCATCTTCTACCCCTTCCCCTTTGGAGGGGAAAGCAGCACAGACTCAGACACTTCTCCTGCACACGTCTCACGTAAGCACACACATGCACAGACATCTCACATGCACGCACACACGGGCGCACACATGCACACCACACACACACCTCTCATCTAAAACATTTTTTATTCTTTTTTTGGTCTCAGGACATTTTAAATCCCAGTCAAGGCTTTTTTGTTCCTCTGTAAAATCTTAGGTTTTCCTCGCTGGAGGCTCTGCCTGTAATTTTTTTCTGGAGTTGGGCTGAATGGGACACGCAGACACACACTCCATTTTCTCCTCTGAGGTTTTGTCTTAACTGTCTAATGTGATTCTATTCCACACAGTGTGTTTTTCACTTTGCGTACTTTAGCTTCCATCTCTGGAAGTCGGATTTGTGCCTCTAGAGGATGCTGTTTGAAGCTTGGGAGGAGAAATGTAAATGCACAAACTGTGTCATGCTGGTCCAATGACTGGGCTGAGGACAACCACTGTGTGCGTCACACGCGGAGCCAGGGCCAGCTCCCGGCAGCGTGACTCCAACCACTGGTCCAAACCTCTAGACCACACTTCCATCACTGAAACCCTGAACACGGTTCAGGAAGCACCGCGCTCGTTGTTAAGGGTCCTTCGGTCAGACGGTGACTCTCAGGCTCGGATGTGTCCCGGGCACAGCTAGGAGTTCATTCGCGTAATGAGCACACACACCTGGTTCTGTCCTTGTTGCCAGGGGTAACCCGTGGTATTCGCAGCAGTTCGACCCGTCACAGCAAGGTTGGGGTAGTCCATGCGTCTGACAACGAAAACCACACTCAAGGGACTGGCTTCATGGAGAGATCCTTTGGTGGTGTGATCAGGAAGGGGGTAAAGTTAGGGGTCCCGAGGTCTAGAACCTGCCGGTTATCAGGAGGCTTCTCGTGTGGTCCAACTCTGTCGATTTTTCATTTGTTACACACGCTAGTGATATAGCGTATAGTACCCCAGGCGACCCTCACGCCACTTTTTCCCCCCTTCAGGTTGGGTTTAGAAGTACTTTTGCACGGCTCAGGAAAGGAATAAGGCAGCTGATAGTGAAGTGAGGTTTCAGGTGTAATGCCATCTCGACACTGAGGTCTGCTTGATCCAGTCTTTTCCATTCCTCTTGAAGACATACTCCCCCATTTACTTTTGACAAATCAGACAGCAGAGTTCCAAGACAGGACCTTTTCTAAATGTCTCAAGCTCGGGATAGCCTTGAAGTGTGACCTCCAAGTTCATGCTTGTTTCATGGGCCTAAGCTGCTTCTCAGAGTTGCTGCTTAGGGATGACTGAAGCGGTCAGTGCTTGGAGGAGCCACTTCCCTTGAGGGGAGGAGCCCAGTGCGCCCTGAAGACTCTCTCAGCACCACAAAGAGAGAACCTTTCAATCCGCATCGGTCCCCCCCTCCGTGGGTGGCCCTGAGGCCTGTACGCCTGTAGCTTCTCTTTTTACTTGTGTCTTTCCCAAGGTGGCATCTGGTTCGGGACTTATCCCCCATGTGTGGGACCTGCAGCTCGCGATCAACGCATCTTCCGTGCCTGAGAGCATCTTCCCGGCTCGCTTAGTCAGCCTCGTTGGCTGCTTTCTTTTCCTAGGCGGTTTTCCGCCCAGACATTCCCATCAGTGCGTGAAGGAGCAGCAGTGTATTAAGACCTTTACCTGATGCTCACATGATTCAGAAACTAGCTCTTTCACTTCAAAATTAGAGCGGCAGTGTGTCATCTTACCAGATTTTTTAGGAACTGGCTCATTGAACATCCCTGATGAAAAATCCCTCTTTTGGGGGGTTTGCAGTCCATCTATGACATAGCTACTTGGAGTGTGCCTTGTAAATTGTTGCATAGGGAAGGAGGGTTCCTTACAGAGGGCGTTGTTTTTCAGAGTTAACATTTCGAGATCACTGGTGGGACCCTATTTTGTACCAAATGAAAATGCAAAAAGACATTTTGATGGCAATAAGCTAGGTGAAAAGGAAAAGACCGGCTTTAATAATAGGGTTCCAAAGCAGTTCACGCGAACCCTGCAGGCGATGGGGGTTTCCATTAGAAAAAATACTAAAATGTAGTTCTGTGAACTCTAGGGGCTTTCTGGTGTTTAGCTGTAACAGATCTGGACTGAAAAATTAAATCTCATTTCATAAGCATCCTGTGTCAGTTTTTTTTTTTGTTTTTTTTTTTTTTCAGCACAGGAAATAGGTTCAAAAAAGATAAAGATGAAAAAGATATAAAATAGCTTTGCAGGACGCTCTGTATACTCGTTTATACTAATGTGGCCATTTCCAGGAACCAGTGGCTGATTATTAAAACACAGTGTCAGGAGGGTCCCCGCATTCAGGCAGATTCTCGGGCATCTTCCCTGGTGAAGTCACAGGTCCTTGTGTTTACCTTTGAGGCCGACGCGCAGACGCGTGTACCTGAATGTTATTCTTTCTCATGGTTCTCTTTTGGCAGATCATTCAACAAACATTTCAAGATAATTCACTTGGCTTACATGTCCCTTCCGATATTTTACACTTCTCTGAAAGAATCTCAAAAGGTCTTTGCTAGAAGGGCGCCTTGGTTTAAAATCGAAACTATCGACTTACAGATCTTTAGAGCATAAACACCTTTTTTCCCCTCACATGTATCAGTTCATCTTTATACTACAATACTATGAAATTGATATTATTATTATTATATTTCACAGTGGAAAGTCTAGTCTCAGAGATTTTTAAAAAATCTGCTTAAGGTCACAGATCTAACAAGAAGTACACATGTCGAGACGAGAACTTGCTATGTGCTCTGTTTTCTGAACGTTCGTCAGTCTTCACAGTGACCCCAGGGGGAAGGGACAACTTAATTTCCATTTGACAGATGAGGCGACTATACTTTTGGGAGGTTGAGCAACGAGCCTGAGTTTATACTGTGAGCCAGTTTTAGGGCTGGGATTCTTACTGGGTGTCTGATACCCAATGGCTCTCTGCTCGGCCACATTTCCTTTCCTTGGCCCATGACTCCATCGGGACAGAGCAAGGACACACACCCAGGGCCGCTGACTTTTTGGTCGGTGGAGTACCCACTCTGAGATGTACCAGTTTCATAAGTACAAGAATTTAATTGGTGTAGAAGTTTCAACAAGTGGATGCATAGAGTTAGCAACAGTTCCACAACCAAAATTAATTTTTGGCATGATTTATTTATTGCTCATAAGAGGAAAATTGCAGAAACATCTGCCCCTGAGACATATTCTTGACTGAGAGTGTTTTAGTAGCTCAACGTGAATGATTGGAAAAGCCTCTTATCTGAAAGGGTGCCCTGGCCCAGCCGGAGTGACTCATTTGGTTGAGTAGAAAAGTTGCCGGTTCGATTCCCAGTCGGGGCACCTATGGAAGGCAACCAGTCGATGTTTCTCTTTCACATCGATGTTCCTGTCTCTTTCTCTCTCTCTTCTAAGCACGTCCTCCTTGAAGATTAAAAAAATAAAATAATAAAGAAATTAAAAAAAAATAGATAAAAGGATTCCTGGGAGAGTGACCTCTTGCTATTGTGACCATAAATAAGTACCCATCATAATTATAATAAAACTTCTCCAAGGCACTTCCCTTCCCTTCCCTTTAAGCACGTACCCGATGTCCTTGGAAGAGCCTTGTGTTGAGTTAGCACAGAAACCTGCGAGAGAGGTGGAGGCGGGTCATCCGGGACGACCACCCTGTACATTGAGGCCACACTTCCCCGCAGCCAACTTCAGAGCTGCGAGTAGGAGGTCAGACACGTCCTGAATCCACGGCTCCGTCTCCAGGGGTCTTTCTCCTTCTCAGTCTCACTCTCGAACTTCCCCCGTGACATCTGATACGGGGAAGTGTGTCAGCTGACATTTCCACAGGTTCTCTTTCAGGAGGGTGGCAACTCAGGGCATCCCACCTCCAACTAAAGCAGTGGCTCCAACTCTTGGGAAAATGTCGATGTGAAAGCTAGTGACCACCACTAGTCATCCGCCCCCTCGCTCCAGAGAGACCTCAGCTCTTTTACCTGCATCCGAACGTGCTCCGCCCGGTGCTGGGGCTGCAGGGTGGAAACCTCGGCTGAGTGCCCCAGGAGCAGACCTCACCCGGCGCACGGGCCGTTCTTGAGAACAGCTGTGGCTACAGACGGGCGGCCCGGTGCGTAAGCTAGTGCCTGGGAGGCATGTCTTTTTAGCTGCGGAGCAAATGCTACAGAAAACGTGAACCTTGAAAATACAGGCTGAAAAATCCAACATATATCATAGATACAATTATGAATTAAATAGGAATTGACTTGTAATCCCCCTCCCTGCACACACACGGCCTCCTTCTGGGCCCCTTTTCCTGCCCTCTTCACTGTGCTTTCCTTCGTCTCCTGGGTAACTTTATATAAAGACACTTTTCCCCTGTGTGTGTTAATCAGTAAGGTTAAAGGGGACATACCTTAGGGCCGGGTCATCACTTTGGAGCAGAATCAGCCCCCAGCAGGGCTTACTCTGAGCAGTTCTCCATGTCTGGACCCTCCAAGCTCCTCTTAAAAGGGGATTTGCTTAGCTATTTATTACCAAAGTGGACGCTGAGTTCTGTGGGTCCAAGGACCTTGAAGGGCTGGCTGGAGGAATTGCAAAGCCTGAGGGGAAAGCCCTCGTGCGTGTGTGCGTGTGTGTGTGTGTGTGCGTGCGTGCGTGTGCGTGTGTGCGTGTGTGCATGTGTGTGCATGTGTGTGCATGTGTGTGCGTGTGCGTGCGTGTGCGCGTGCGTGTGTGTGTGTGTGTGTGTGTGTGTCGGTGAATCTCAGGGCTCCAGGCCCTCAGAGCTCAGAGCAAACCGCGGCCTCCTCGCCCAGCGCCCCCAGGCCTCGCTGCTGCCAGCCGCCTCGAGGGAGGCTCCCGGTTTCTGAGGAACTGTAAGTAGGGCAGCGACAGGAGCAGGTTAGAAGCTTCTTACTTATTTCTTTCTTCTTTTGGTGAAAACGTTTAGTCACTAGGAAGCGATCTGAAGGCTTCTGAGGAACAGGGAGACAGTCAGCGTTCCACGGTGAAAGAGGGGGTCGGGAGAGAGTGCTGTTTCTACTTCTCCAGGGAACGTCTGAGGGTTGGGATGCTGCTCTCGTCAGTTCTGTTTGAGGCGGTTCTTCAGGACGCCGTGCACACGCTGAAAGCAGGCAGAGTGGTTCAGGCTGTTCCTGTTGCTGTTTTACCCAGGAGAGGTCATGCTGCTTGGTCATTGATGCTTCTAACCCAAAACTGGTCTAGAAACTAAAGTCTCATTTTCAAAAATAAGAAAACACACACGCAGAGTCTTAATCACCTCCTTTCATACGACTTCACTTGTGATTCATGCCCATACTAATTCTCTGATATTTTTTCCCACCTTCATTACTGGTTTACTTAACTAGCTCTGGTTCATGTTCCATATTTACGTTTAGGCCCAGTCATCCCCACGGATTTAGCATTTTCCCACGTCTTTTCACTTTTTCATAAAATATCCTTACTCATTGTTGCACTGAAACAAAACGAGGGGGATTTGGTGACCTTTTAGCTTATATCCCCAGCCTCTCCTGATCTCGTCTAAGGGTGTGTGAGTCACATGCCAGCAAAGAGAGTTTTTGTGCTTCAGCACACGGGCACATCTGAAAAGCAGTCAGTGATAACGCAGCTGTCCCTTCTTCCTACATCTTATCAGGAGTAGCAGACGCAGGCCGTAGCCGACACGGCTGCATTCCTCTGGGTTTGGATAGCAGCAGGAGAGGTGTTGGCAGGTCTGTTCCCAGCTGGTGGCTTTTTGCACCCGCCAGCCATTCGTGCCCTGCCCTGGCCTCTATCATGCTTGTGAGATCTAAGGAACTGCAAGAACTCACGGTGAAGTCGTTGGAAAATGTGGGGAATGGAAAGTTAGTGGCACGTGACACCCGGCCAGAAAATAGAAGTTGAGAAATCCTGCCAAAGAACATACATATATAGGTCATCTGAATGCTTTTGCCAAAGGGTTTAACTTTGCATTCATCATACAGTATAAACACAAGTATTTTTTTTTAATTTTTTATTTTGCAACAAAACTCAGCAGTAATAAGCTAACAGAGTTTATGTTTAATGAAAAAATTGGGTTATTTCTGTTTCTCAAGAAAACTGGTGGTAAAGGGCACTTGCACAGAACGTTTGTCAACATTTTCCATTGCCAAAGGGCCTGCAGTGCTGCCGCTGACCACATGAAAAACAGAAACTGCAGATGCACCGAGGAGGCTCCGGCATCTGCTTCACAGATGAGCAACTGCCCTGTGAGGACTGCACAGAGGGTGAGGATGTCATCAGCATTTCAGACATTAATGAAAATCTCTGTGATCTGTCTCCGATGGAGCCAGGACGCCCCAAACTGTTGCTGCGCTCAGAAGCCACCTTGAGATATTAAAATCGTTTTCTGTGCTTACTGGGGAGTGGTTCCTACTTCCCCTGATGATTTACCTGATAACCCGGTGACTGAGCGCTGCAGGCAGTCCACGGACACAGGTCGTCCTTCCTCGGGCTGCTGTCAGCCTGTCTGTTCACACTTTTGTACCATCTTGGGTCATGTTTGTGATGCAGACCTAAAATATGGGTTTTCAGACAGAAATCGCATCCAGAGAGGCACCTGCTGCAGCTCACCCTGTGTCCTGTTCCCTCCTGTTTTTGCCTACGATATCCTATTTTTTTGTACTGTAATGTCTAAGCACAGTGCTGTACACCTGAAACTAGTATAATATCGAATGTCAGCTGCAATTGAAAAAAATTAATAAAAATAAAAAAAGGAAAGAGAAAAGGAAGGAAGACAGTTCCCAGGTTTTCCCAGGAGTTCATGAGGTGAGGGGTTCAGCGAGACCGACGGATTCTCGGGCCCTGGCCCCGTAGGTGGTTCACATTTTTCATGGCTTCCTCATTAGAAATGACTAGAAATGAATGCCAATAAGGTTCTTGCTACTGGAAATTTTCAAGTGGTCCATGGGGATGCTTTCTTTTTGGGAAAGAATATTCTATGAATCACAGTTCCTTGCAAGAACCCCTTTAAAGGGCAAAAAAAAAAAAAAGTTCAAAGGGGATGTCCAGAGGATAGCTCTCCAGGACTGTCATGAACTGACTCTCAGTTAACAGGGGAATTTCTCAAACCTTCTCAGAGCTTAGCCGGGAACTGCACCTGTCAGCAGGTCTGTCTCGGGTCAGAAATGTTTACAAGTTTGGCTTAAGATGTGAAGTGTCTACAACATCCTCAACAGGATGGGACCTAAATTATGGGCCGTTGCAAGTTTGGCTAATTACTCATTTCCTGCAAAAGCAAAACCTAACAGTTACATGAAAATAGTTCTAATGGTTCATAAGAAGCTGTGTGTTATAAACTTGTTTCAGAGAATTCAGGCTCCTCTGAAATATTTCTGCTGTAATCAAAGGCCAGAGAAAGAGGGATTCTCTGAGAGTCTGTGTTTCCTCCAGGAAAGTGTCCTCTGGGGCCACCAATGGAAATTCCTTTCTGTCACCTGTTAGCCAAGAGGACTCGATTAGTGTTTAGTTTGCATTTTATGGCTCCTGCATGAGATCGTAGCTGGGCAGGTGGAATTTGAAGGACACTGTTCATTAGTGTTTATCCTGAAACTATAAAGAGTCTAGAAATTGCCAGCATGTATGGGATTGGTTCCTAACACTGAGTGGCCCTTGAGGTTTTTACCTAGTTTAACAGACTTTAGGTAAAATCACAGAAAAAAAATCCTGCAGAGAATCCCTTGAATTCATCTGGGATTCTGGAAAGTAGCTCCTCTGTTCAAAGACAGACAGAAAACTGTGCCTTCATCACCACCCACAGCAGATCCTTACGGCATTTCAGAAGCTTTAGAAGTGAAAATAAACCAATAGTATGTTTTTATAGGAAAAGTTAATTATATTCTTATGATTTGATTGGATAGCAAGTGGATCTAACAAGTGTAGAAGAAAACGAGAAAAAAAAGGAAGGTGAGACTCTTTCTTGTCCAAGGTCAGCAAAGCCAGACGTTGGGTGACGCCTTGAAAATGGGGTTTTTCCAGTAACTATTGACATCAGGAGAAAGAACTGCCCTCCATTCAGATTTGCGGTTTTCACGGAGGTGCCTGGGCATCTCCGAGGGAGAAGGGAGGAGGCGTGGGGGTGGGGAGGGGGGGGTTAGGCAGAGTCAGGACCTGAGACATTGATAAAGGGCCTGCCTGTGTCAGGGACGCGGCCAGCTGTGTCTGCTAGCCGGCCGGCGACTCTGGAATTCAGGACTCTGTCCCCGCACAGACCCTGGGAGGCAGCGGCCCTCTCCCTCCTGATCATTACATTGCAGAGAAATGGCCTCCGGGTCTTCTGGTCCTTGAGAAACATACCTCTGGGCTGTAGGAGGCACAGATTCATCTCAGAGGGTCAGAGCAAGGGTTCGCAATTACAAATCCTTTTTAGTAAATGGTCTAAGACAGGGAGGCTGGCGGCCGACCGTCAGGGGTTGGCTAGAACAAGTAGTAAACTCTTTGACAGCCCTGAGCTTCTCCAGATGGGGACACGCATACCTCTCTCTCGCCCTCCCTCCCCTGGCCTCTGATTCCCTCTTACTGTATCTGACAGTATGAGCTATAGGAAACAGAAACTATCACTGTAGGTATTTCAGCAAAAACAGTTTAAATACAGGAAATTCGGTGCTTACACAAACATGAGAAGTGATAAGAGTGACTTAGAGGTCGGGCCTCCGGGTTGACCCCACAGGAGAGCACCTGCCCCTGAGGTCCCAGGAGAGCTGAGGTCCCCTGAGCTCAGGGGCAGCTCCTGGAGCTGGGAGACCTGGGGGAGAGGGCTGGGACCGAGACACTGTCACTGCTGCCTGTGTGACTGCCTTCCAGCACGCAGGGCACTAGAAAACGCACTCCCGTGGCTGCACGTGTGCTGGGCGTTGACCTGACACCAAGAAGCTATGGAGGAGATGCTGGACGCCTGCCGCAGGGATACCTCATGTTTCCACTGTGTTGCCTGCAGGTAGAAATAAGAAGATAGTCTTGCCTGGCTGGTGTGGCTCAGTGGTTGAGCACTGACCCATGAACCAAGCGGTCACCCATTTGATTCCTGGGCAGGGCACATACCTGGGTTTTGGGCTCCATCCCCAGTAGGGGGCGTGCAGGAGGCAGCCGATCAGTGTCTCTCTCCCACTGATGTTTCTTTCTCTCTCTCCGTCTCCCTTCCCCTTTCTCCAAAATCAATAAAAACGTATTAAAAAATAAAAAAGGAATATAGTCTACTTGCAAATCTAATCAACAGACGCTCTCTAAGTGCAGAACACTCATTACAAAGGTGTCTGTGTCTTTCCATGTTTCCACCTCTTTTCCTCTGCCGCCCCCCTCTTTAAGTATATGAGACCATAGATGTTCCCCACGGAGTGCTAACCATTGCTGGGATTTGGAAGTCATCCACGAAACGGGTCAGTTGACACGCTTGTATGTAGCTCATGGTCTAGCAGGAAGATGGACAGAGTCACCGTCCCACAGGTTAAATTCTGGAAGAGAATTGTGGGTACAGAGCTTTGGGGACATGAGTCATTCGCTCTGGGTGGAGCCCGAGAGGCCCTGATGCTGTCTGTGGAAAGGTGACTACAAGGTTGTCCACTGGGGGGGCGGTGGAGGGGCCTCTTAGAGGGGCCTCTACATTGACAGATGGAGGTTCCAGAAATTTTGGTGAGCTACAGGAATAGCAAACTGTCCAATACAGTCCTGGTGTCAAGGTGGTGGCTCTAACTCTAGAAAATTACAGGCACAAGACCTAATCTCCGAGGGTGAAGCTTTGACTTCTCAAAGAATAATTATCTGAACAAAACATCACTGGGTCTTTCTCCACAGTAGTTACTATAGGAGTTAGGTCCAAGCCCGTGACACCCAAGACCTGCAGAGTATTTCCCCTGCAGAATATTTCCTCTGTAAGCTTCTAATTCTCTGTTTGTTCAAGTGGAAAAGAAACAGAATCCTTTCGTTATTAGGGGCCATTCATTCAATTTTTTGATTTGTTTAACAAAGCACCAAGTGCCGATTTTGCCCCGGGCTCTGTACTCGGTAGCAAAGAAAAGCAGGTGTGATGAGGGATGCTCAGTGAGGAAACAGATGTGCAGACAGGGTCTGCAGGAGTGATGTCCGGAAGCTTTGGGAACCCAGTAGAGCGC
This sequence comes from Miniopterus schreibersii, assembly GCF_964146895.1. Lineage (NCBI taxonomy): Eukaryota > Metazoa > Chordata > Mammalia > Chiroptera > Miniopteridae > Miniopterus > Miniopterus schreibersii. Next base: position 2,686,732 of record NC_138123.1, read on the forward strand.
TCACAGGAGTCACCTGGAGACATCAGCAGGGCCTTCCTGGAGGAAGCAGGGTTTTAACCGAGAAGGAAAGACTTGAGTAGGAATTTTCTGGATGGTTTACTGTGCAGGAGTGTTCTAGGGAGAAGGCATAGCTTCTCATATTCCAGCCACCCTTGGTGAGGAGGACACTGTGGGGAGTGAGGGGATGTGTGGGAGGGTGATCTGGAACAGGATGGCAGGCAGTTGGACACTGACCTCGGGGAGGCTTGGGGAAGGGAATCGTGTCGCGGAAGCTGCGAGTACTGTGAGGGCTCAGAGGGCAGGTTTCCTGAAGGGCTCCTGCAGGGGCTGGAATTCAGTGAGGGCCTGGGTTTGGAAAGACTGGGGCACATCACTCCTGGTTTGGTGAGCGACGCGAGCTGCTGCCCGAGGTAGTGGTATGTGTGCCAACTGGCGGAGAGGGGAAATAAAGTAAGTTTGTGTTGTCTGGTTCGAAAGCAAGCCAAAACGAGACGTTTCATTTTGAACTTGGAGCATACGGGAAGAGAACAGGATTTTATGGAGATACTTGCGTCTCCACAATGTCCTCTAATATTTTCACAGAAAACATTTCAGATGAAAAAAGGTGATTGTCTACTTTTCTACTCTGGAAAGAAAAAAAGATCAACTATAAAGAAGACACATGCTATCAGCCCGCTTCAGAATCAAAGACAAGGATTTTCGGAGGCCTCGGACACGAAGCCAGGCGGCTGCAAGTTCAGAGGGGCCACTTCTAGAAATGGCCGTGAGCTCTGATATGAAACCCTAGGATGCTCCAGGTTCCTGCAGTTCCTACACTATAAAGGGACCGTTTCCGAAGCCCTGCTCCGCAGTGTGATTGCTGGTCTCCGAACCCCTCCTGTCCTTGATATGTCGCTGGTGGAATGCGGACCTTGGGGGGGGTGGTGGTGGTTGTATTTTATGTGTTGCTATGGAGCTGTCTAAATATTAGGAACAGAGCAGTAGCGTATGACATACAGTGGTCAGGGCCCTGGAATTATGGCGGCGAGGAAGCCCTTTCATGTCTCTGAAATGAAAGCTCCTGTGTGAAAGAATGGCACGAGTGTCTTCAGTAAATGAACTACCCTTTATTGCACTAAGTTAGGTCGTAGGTGGACAACATCTGAAGACTTCAAAGGAGGTTTACACCAGCAGGCGTCCTGGAGACCGTAACTGGGAAATACATCCTGCAGCCCAGGGAGGGCTGAATAGAGAGCGTGGTGGCCTCGGGGATCTCAGTCTTAATGTTGGTGCTACACATGGAGCTGCTTAAATCTCACCCCCAAGGTGTGATTGGAGGGAAACAAGGAGAAACGGGGTAAAAAGTAAGGATTGCTGTACAGATATCATTGGCCAAGACTAATGTGGCAACTAATCAAAGAATCTTGACTCATCCAGAACTTTTGGGGAATCTGCATCTTGACTTTCAGTTGCGCCGTAGAACTGAGGCTTTTCTGATGACCTTCACGTGGATGCCTCCATCCTGGATACCACACTCTTGTCTCCACTCCTGAGTGTCAAGAGGACCTCAGCCTTCCGTGATGAGAACCAGCTCCCGGTCGGCCCTCCACCACCACCCTGTCTGTCTCTCTCCCACACTTCCTCGTTTAAGGTTATGTTTACAACCAATTTTCAGTTCCTCGGGCCCCAAACCTTGGAGTCATTCTTTATGCCTCTTGAAATTTTTCTTTCTCCCTACATAAAACCCATGACTCATCTGTGGGTCTGGTCTTCAAGATGAATCCAGTCTGGAACCTCTCTACCTCCACACACACGGTTTTGGACCACGCCCCACCATCTCTCAGCGGGATGACTGCAGTAGTTTCTGTCTGGTCTCCTTTGGGCCCTAGACTAATTCCCACACAGGTGCTGTGAGTTAGATTGCTTAAAACCCTCTCAGAGTAAAAGCCAGCGTTTCTTATGAGGATCTAGAAGGCCCTTCAGAATGCGTTCTCACTCTCTTACCTGTGTGACCTGAGTTCCTGTCGTGCCCACGCCAGCTTTCGTGGGTGTGTGATCTGTGCAGCCACACAGGGCCCTGTGCTCAGAAGGTGCACGGGTTAAGACTCTGCTCTAGCTATGTGAAACCGCTCAATGATTTGAACAAGGAGCCCCATATTTTTGTGTTTTACTGGGCCCCACAAATGATGTAACTGGTCCCGTCTTCTCCTCACCCACAACCCTCAAGCTGACCCCTCACACCGCTGTAAACACTCTGACACTTTCCCTCCTCTGAGCCTCTGCACTTGCTGTTCCGTCTACCTGGCTTTCTCTTCCCCAAAGAGTTCATGTGGCTCAAGCCCTCATCTCCTCTGTGTTAATTTTTCAACGAGACTTACCTTGACCATACAAAGCACTCATGCTGCAGACTGTCTCCCAGGGGCCCTTACGCTGCTGTATTTTTCCTCATTGTACTTATGACCTCCTTACATGTTAATTGTTTTCTTATTTATTATGTTAATTGTCTATTATCTGTATCTCTGCATTTGGAATATAATAGACTTAATGAAGGCAAGGATTTTTATCTGTTTTTTTTAACTACTGTATGCTGTGTGCCTGATACATAGCAAGTACTTAAATATTTGTTGAATGAATGAATAAGCACTGGAGACTGATATTAGAGGCTAAGATAGAGCCTCTGCAATTAATTATGTGTAATGTGAGATAAAAGTACATGCAGTTTTCATTACAGAGTGTGACTCACATCACTGAAAACAAATCCTTCTGTTGTGTCCATATGCTACTTGTCTGTCTCACTGATTTAAAAAGCAACATGTCAGAATCCTCTAAATTTCACTAAAATTTGAGAAAATTCCAATTTATATAAAAAATAGTCATCTTTAGGCTGATTTTTAGATAGGAAGTATTTTGTGCAGAGCGCAGTGATGACTTTGCAACAGAAGTACAAAAATCGAATAAGCTGGGATTCCTCATTAAAAACAAACAAATAAACAAACAAACAAACAAACAATGCATACTCCTCCTACCCCCCCCCCCCAAAAAAAAACCCACCACATTTAAGTACACAAAGAACTTTTGATTTGTAAAACTGAAACCTCTTGGTGTTAATGGCCGGGTCTGGACAGAAAGGGAGGCAGAAGTGGGTGGCCAGATGTGACTCAGCTTTGCCGAGTTTCATTTCCTTCCAGGCCAGCGCTCGGTCCCTGGCCTTCCCCATCGCTCCATGGGCTGCACTGCAGATCGGCATTTCTTGTACATCAGCAACCTTGTCCTGTCCGGAGCCCTTGTGCACAGCTGTGTCCATGGAGGAGACGGCCAGCTACCAGCAGCTCTCAGCCCTTTCTCTCTAGACATCAGTTTTGTTTTTCCCTTGAGTTATGCTATGAGTTGTATCCTTTGAACCTGTACTCTCAGCTGATGGTCCTCTTTCCCACTTTACTGAGACAATAGAGGCAATTAGAGGAGAATTTCGGCAGGTTCCCCACGGTTGCATCTACCCAACCTCTGGCCCCTGTGCCCCCAGGCTCCACTTTCCCTCCTGTGACCTTGGAGGAATTGTCCATGTTGACACCCCGAGCCAACACCCCCCTTTCCAGAGGATATTACTCCCATAATCCTCGCTGGAATTTCCCCCTGCTGGCGCGATCTTTCTTATCAGCATGTAAATATGGGTTGAGTCCTCAATTTTTTTCCCCATTAAAAAAAAAAAGATCTCTTGATCTCGCTACCCCTCCCCCGTTGACTGTGTCTCTGATTTCTCTCTTCCCGGTCCATCCCAGGTTAGGCTTTTACTTTCAGTGTCTACAGAAACTGTGCTCGCCCGCGTCCAAGGTTTTCAGTCATGAGAATAAAGATCCCTGCTCTCCTTCCCTTACCTGACCTATGAAGTCAGACGGAGCTGATTATTACTTCCTCCTTTTACATCTTTCATTTGTCTTCCAGGACAGTCTGGTTTTCCTTTGACTTCACTGGCTGTTTCTTTTCATTTTTCTCACTGCCGGTTCCTTGTCATTTCTTGACTTAATTCTGGAATGGCCCAAAGCTCAGCTGTCAAATCTCCCTACTGTTCTGATTTAATTCCTGAGTGACTCCATTCATTCTCAGGGTCTTAATACCATCCATGTGCTAAAAACGTGTCTTCCCTTTAATTCGAACGTTTAATGGGCCTCTCAAAATTAGGATGTCCATATTTCCCATCACTCTTAGTTGCTTTTGCAAAATGCTTTCTGATCAGCACGAGAACTCTATTTTTCTAGGTGCTCAGGCCATAATCTTTAGCGTCAATCTTGATGCCTCTCACTTCTGGTCTGTAGTACATCCTGTTAGCTTTGTCTTTAAAATATTCATAATCTGAGTTTTTCTTATCACCCTACTGCTGCTAACCTGACCTAAGGCATCATTATTCTCTGCTTGGATTATAGCAGTAACCTCTTATCTGATCTCCCTTTTTAAAATCCTCCATCTCATCCCACACCTTTGGCCTATTCTCAATATGCCAGCCAGAGTGATCTTTTATTTTTATTTTTTTATAAAGAGTAGATTATTCACTCAGTTGTTCAAAATCCTTTATAGACTTTAAACTTTATTCAGAGCAAAGCCAACTCACAGTGTCCTCCAGGGCTCTCAGCAGTCTGACCTTCCATCTATAATCTCCAACTTTATCTCCTTGAGAACTTCCCTCTACCCACCAGTGTTCCTTGGCCATGCCGGCAAGTTCCCTTTGCACAAACTGCTCCCGTTCACTGAGAAGACACTTTCTTGACCATCAGGATGACTTGCTGGAATTGCCTTCTTACATCTCTGCCCCCCAGTAGTCTTCCCTGGCTACTATTTCCATTGTAACCCTTCAAAACACGAACCTCAGCCCCTGGTTTACTCCCATACACAGCAACTTCGATCGTCTGACATGCTGTGCATTTACGTGCTCTCGTCTTGTTTTTTCACACTGGAGCATCAGTCCCATAGGAGCAGGTCTTTCTTTTTTTGTCTTTTTGTCCACGACTCTTTCCCTGGTGCCTGGAACAGCGCTTGGTACATAGCAGGCGGTCAATAAATAACTTGTTTAATAAGTAAGTGACTATATTTTGGTCTTATACGTATGCATTACAGTCTTTGTTAAGTAAAGGGAAAGAGTTATAGCTCTTATTTGAGGCCACAGAAAGAAAGTGGATCAGAACAAAATGAGATAGATTTTATTTTCTTTGGAAGAAAGGAGAGGCTATTTTAGAATACAGGGGTGGGCCAAAGTAGGTCTACAGTTGTTTGTATGGGAGAAGACATGCAGGTTATGATGATTACAATGGCTCTGTTAACTCAGGAGGGTGTCGCGGTGGTGCAGTAAACCTGCTTTTGCCCACCCTGTGTGTCAGCCACTTATTCAGTCCTGCAGAGCGTTTTTCTACTACTCACCCATCGAACTTTGCTCTTGCCTTTTGTTTCTCCCTGGGATGAGAAGGCATGCTCCGTAACCACATCATTTGGCATCTTTACTATAATGGTTGTTTTCTAAAAGTCATTTTCAGCTCAGGTGTTGTAAGGGCCACTAGCAGTCCCTAAGTCCTGGCCACCCACCAGGCCCATGCTGACTCCACCGTCACTCAGAGTGTGGACTGTGGATGACAGATTAAGAAAAAGGGAGAAAGTACTTGATGCTACTTAACAACCTGCTTTCCCATGATTGAATCTTCTCAGAGTGTGCAAATACCCTAATTTTCATATATGTGTGAGTCCAAGCATCCTTCCCTAAAACATGAAAATGATAAATCAGAAAAAAGACTTAGAAGAGTACCTGGATGATCCACGTGTCTCTGATAATCTCCTGTGATATATCTGAGTCAGCACACGTGTGTGTGTGTATCTCTGTAGATGTGCCTAGATTTTAAATGCACTTGAAACTGCTCAAGAGAGGGGGATTGTCCGTGAGAAATCCCCAGTATTTTCTCTTGGAAGCCAAGCATCTGACTTCTTTGATGACTCCCGTAATCCTTGGCCAGAAGTAAATGGCATAGAGCCCTTGTGAGGGTGACTCATGGTGAGAATCTGACAGTTCCTGCAAGGAGACTGAACTTGATATTTATGGATGACTTGAGGACACCTGTGCTCCATGTAAGGTGTGTAGGGAAACCCAAATCCATCATGTTGTCATTCACTGAGTCCCCCAAGATGTTTCTTCTTGGACCTGTTCACGGAAGTGGTTTCTGGGCAGACCTCAGACTACCTTCTGGAAACTACAGGAAAGACAATAGGTGCCCTGGTAGGTTCTGTGTTTTCTGTGGAAACTGTAGGTTGGTCATGTGGAGGTGAATCAAAAGATTTGGCCTTGATTTTTTCCTACTATGGTTTTGTGATTGCTGGCTGATCACCACATGTGTGAGTGCTAATCATGCGCTTTTCCTTCTTGTGGTTTTTTGTATTTATTTGGTGTCTTAATCTCTTCAACTGTATGTGCCTTCAGAGTTATTGATACTGTTTTATTAATTTATAGTTCACAATGAACTGGTTGGTGTTGAGCTACTATTAATGTAAGTCACACTTGCATTTGGAAGTAAGGGATATGTCGTCCATACAAATAGAAATGGACACTAGGAGCTCATCCGTTATCTCCAGCAGGTTCATAGGGATTCACCTGGGGACTTTATAAAATCAAGAGAAGTTGTTGAGATTGACTGCACCCGTATTATAAGCCACTTGTACCTTACTAAGTATAACTTACACATATTCAATTTGTAATTCTATTCAAAAATTATTTTTTAGTTCCCATTGTTTGAGGAATTGTTCTAGACACTAGCAGTGTAGCAGGGAACAGGACAGACAAGTCCCTGCCTTCATGGAACCCACGTTGTGGTGGTGGTAAGGCAGACAATAGGCAGATAGATAAATACATGACATAATGCCTGGCAGTGATAACGTGAGCCATGAAAGAAAACAAAATCGTAGAGGATGGCATTGGAGAGGAAGGCCTGGCTCTGAAGGTTCTTAGAAGATCATTAGCAGGTTGTGCGAACCTGCCCTGGTCAAAAATCTTTGGCCACCTAGGCATCAATGATGAATTCTTTGTAGAAAGCCTCCCCTGTCCCCCTTTTTAACTAAATGTGAGGGTTTCCCCCTTGCATGTCATTGAGTGAAATTCAGAGTTTAGACAGTTTATCCCTCATCACGCTTTCAAACATTGTTTACTGCTCACTCCGTGGTCTACATGTTAGATATTGTGAGGTGACTTTTGAAAACTGGATTCAGTTGACCTTTCTGTGGCAGTGTCCCAAAGGTGTTCTATTTTGACTTTCTTGTAACGGTCGACCACTTGTCAGGGTGGCTCCAGCTGTGTGCGTATTATTTCATGTGATGTTAACGTTTCAGAAGTGCTCCTTTCTCTAGAAGGGGTAGGTTAGTCTCTAAGCGAATTAAAAGTGTTCCAGGAGATGCCCTGGCCGGTTTGGCTCAGTGGTTAGAGCGTCGGCCCATGGACCAAAGGGTGGCGGGTTCAGTTCCCGGCTGAGGGCACGTAGCTACCAATCGATGTGTGTCTCTCACATCGATGTTTCTCTCTCTCCCTCTTTCCTCCCTTCCACTCTCTCTAGAAATCAATGGAAAAAATACCCCTTGTGAGGACTAAAAAAAAAAAAAAGTGCTCCAGGAGGTTTAGTGATGCAAATAGTGTGTCCTGCTGGAAGTTAATTTCCCCCCCTTTCCGTTCCCAGGGTTTTGGTTGGTAGCTTTCTGTGTAGTCACCAGTTGTTCAGCAAAAGGTTGCAAAGTGAAGCATTGCAGTTCTCCAGCCATTAAAGAGGGAAACGTCTTTAGAAAGGGCAGAAGGTCACTGCGTTTCTGTTCGGGGAAACCACTGTTCTTACCGGCCCCTCCTCACCAACTGCCTGGAACACAGAATGAAGAGGAATTGGGAAAATGCTGTATTTTCGTTGGCAGTTGGTAGAATTTTGTGGATTTGGGGAATTTATAGCTCATGGTGCGTTTCTATCCGGGAACTCTCAGGCCACTGAAGGCAGAATAAAACTATTCTTTTTTTTTTTCCCCTTAGCTGGAATTCTTGAGAAATGAGAATTCTTTTTAGTAAATGATTTAAAAAAAAAAAAAAAAATCATTGCCGTGAGCACGTATTTTGCTAGAAACATCTATGCCAGCAACAGATGGAGTCACTCAACTCGGTTGACATTTTGGGCACTTTATCTGTGCTTAGCATTATTTGAGACCCTCTTTGTTAATTTTCTCACTCAATTTTCCCCAACAAGCCCATTCAGTATATAGGATGAATGACATTGTTGAGAAGAACATTCTAAACCTAACAGGTGTAATTTTTTCTCTCTCTTTCTGTTTAGAGTTTTCTTTCGCAAATTTTACTTTTTGGAAAATTTTTTGTTTGGCCTGAGCATGAGGGAATGGGCGCAGGGTCTCTGAGCTACTAAAGTAGTTCACATTTTTTTTTTTTTAAAAAAAAGGTTGCAAATCAATACGACAAATTATGGCTCCATGTTACTTACGGATTTTTTTTGTCTTCCATTGGTCCAGTGCTAAAATTTTTTTTGTCTCAAAAGGTTATAGGATAAAGTCTTGTGATTTAATTTTGAATCCAAGGAAGACTATTCAGGTGCCTACCTGCTTTTTTTTTAATTTTATTTTTTTAAGCAGATAAAGGTAAGAACTGAAGAGTTAGCCCCAGAGCCAACTTCTTTAGTTCAGGCCCAGATCAGAGAAGGTGACATATACTGAAATTTAACCTTGCCCTTGGGTGACCTAGGGCCTGTGATCATGCAAATTTGAACTCCGGAGCGTGGCCCCACCTGGTTTCCGACCAGATGCGTGGCAGCCATTCCGGATCTGTAAACGGGCTGTGTTACACTGAAGAGTTGAGGGGGAACGCTTGGTTGGTCCTGACCCTGTTCAGGTGAGGAGAGGGGCTAGCCAGTCCGCTGGCTGGGCTACCTGACTAGGTGATGTAATACTATCCATGCAACGAATCAAAAGGAACTTGTAGCTCACTCAGTTCTCCAGTGATGCCTTTTTCATAATTGGCAAGACCAGCCTTGCCCTTATTTCTGCCAAAGGAGGCAGTTCCCAAGAACGGAAACTGCACCAACCAACTCACCCTCCCAGACACCGACCCGTTGTGGTTTAGCGTTTTGACGACATGTACGTGAGCAGCTGCAGGGTGCAAAAGAGGCCGTGCCACCCACCCGAAACCAGTCATCCGAGACCCAGTCTGCGCGGGCAGTTCAGTGCACTGAGACTCTGAAAATGAAGGATGCCCCGTAGAGCACTATTTATGGGGTCACTTGTGGGCTCTGTCATCTACATTTTTAAGCCCACGCCGAGAGCTCGAATGTGAAAAGGACTCACAGAAGGAAACGCAAGGAAACGTGAACTCTGAAACGGGGCAAACAGCCTTTAACTTGAAAAGCAGGCATTTCCAAAAGAGCGATGTTTTATCAGGGAAGAGAGTATAAATATTGTAAACAGAAAGTGGCGTATAATCTGCACTAACAAAGTCTCTTCACACCTTAATAGATAACGATGCTTGAAGAATATATTTACTTGAAGAAATGCCAAAATATTAGCCTACAGGGGGCGCTCACATTTCTCCCAACATTCCTGGCCTTACCTGACTTTGGTGTCTCCCCTGCACAGGTCTCCAGGTTTATCACCTCTCTCTGCTGATGAAAAACATTCAGTGGCTCAGCGTTACCGGTGGGAGGAGGTCTGGACTCCCTGACTTGGCATTCACGCTTTCACGAGTCTGATTTCAACCTGCATTCTCAACCCCAGGGTACCTCTGCACAGCTGAATGAGTCTGCCCAGTGCTTTCCAGATGCTACGCCTTCCCTGCCCTGCCCTCTCCGCTCTTCTTTGCCCCTCGCTCCCACTCTGGTGTTTTATCCAAATGCTACTCTTTTCTAAAGCTCACACCCAGTATAGTTTCTTTCTGGACAGCTCTAAGTCATAGTTACTGTAATCCGACCATACAGATGTCTCTGATTATCGACACCAGTCACATGGCTGTGTATTGCTGCTGCCTTGTTTTGCTAGTTTTTTTTTTATGTGCCTGAGGGTTCTTTCCCCAATTGGATTGCAAATTCATTGAGGATAAGAAGCATATTTGACCTACCCTTTCTATCTCTACAACCTCTATAACGTTACAATGCAAATAGTAGGCATTCAGGATATACTTTCATTTAGAATCACGTTGGGGAGTTTAAATACAAAGTGCTGAATCATTTCCCCCCAAACTGTCACCCGATCCTAAGCTTTGCTCTGAGATTCTGAGACATTGTGTTTGCTTTAAGACCAGCATCTTTTGACTTTGTTAACGCATTTTAACAGAATCCTCACCATCATCCGTCAACAGAAACGCGTCCTAGATTAACGTGGGTGACCTAGCTGAGCTCCTTTCTGCATCTTGTAGAGGTTTTACATGTTGCATCAAGAAAAGCAAGTGATCACTGGGATGAGTAATACTGAGCTTCACTAGCGAGTCGGATGTTCGTGTTCCGGAAGCAGAGACTTCCACGCGAGGCCCACTTAACATCCGCGCCCTGCAGAAGGAAGTGTCGGGCACAGTGCAGTCTGCCGTCCTGTTCAGCATGCGTGTCCCACACAACCACATGGTCCCCTATAAAACCACCTACATCCGTTCTCATGCACCAAGTTTCGCCCTGGTGTTAATCATTACTGACAGCTGCATTTTTTTTTTTTTTTAAGCTTCTGAACTATTTGTGGCCACGTAAGACGTGGGTAGTAGTCAAACGAATGCCACTTTAAAGGGAGGGATCCCCAGTACAGCTTCTACATACCATCAAAAGAGTTAGTGGGCTCTCTCCCCACGTCTGACTTTAGACTTGGAGTTCTTTGAAGGCAGACACTGTTGTTTTTTTAAATTTATTTCTTCATTATCTCCAGCACAGGGCCTGGAAGATTGCAGGCGTTCGATGAATGTTTATTGGGTTGAATGTTCATCGAAGAGAAACTTATGTGATCAAGGAAGTGTGTGTGGGAAGCGGAAGGAATTGTAGGTGGCCGGGCCATCACTGGGTGTTAGGCCCGTGGGGCCAGACCTGAGTTCAGCAACCTCGGGACTTGGGTTCTGGCTGGGAAAGAATTCAGAGCTGAGACCCAAACTGTAAGAGAACATTTATTTGGTAAAATCACAGAGGTGGAAGAAGTAATTCCGAGAAGAAATGGGCTTAGGAAACAGGTTACACAGGCAAAGGAAGGGCCCTTGGAGCTTGGGAGTGAGGCAGCTGATGCTAATGTCTCTACTGATTGATCGGTCAGAGCCGGGGCCCGGCCGTCATTCAGTGCAGCTGGTCCTGAGGTCAGCTGTGGCTGGTTTGGTTGCTCTTCTGGGCCTGGAGCTGGACTTCCACTGACGCCTCGATGTTATCTCTGGGGAGGAGAGGTCGGGTCCAAACCACCTGACCAGTGAGTGACATGCTAGGGGAGGAAAGGCCCCCCTGGGAGCGAGGTCCCACCCTCCAATTGTCCTTTGCTTGGCATCCAGGGCTTTCCATCCTGGTGACCTTCTGCACCTGGCCCGTTGCCCTTGCTCTGCTCCTGTCTGTCTAACTGCCTCCCACACAATGAACTGTAGTCCCACAACCAAGGAATCAATTGATAAATGTTTGCTGAGCTACCACATGTGAGCCATGAAATTCAAAGACTACAAAGGGAAATATGGCAGAACAGCCGCATTAAGGCTAACTTTTTACCCCATTTAAAATCAAAGCACCTGGAGAGAGAAAGGAGGAGAAGAGTCTCTCGTTCGCCCTAATTCCTGTCCCGAGTGCAGACCTTGTGTGCCTGGTCTTAGACTGCTGAATGCTTGTCTTCTCACTTTACCCATGACTGTATTATAGAGGGCACACACTGATGGTTCGTTTGGGCTTCTTAATGTTTCAAAAACCAGAAAATGTTCACGTGAATATTCAGATGTGTGTCAGTTCTTAACAGATGTCTAGGAACAGAGGTCTGGCATTGCTGCACAAGCAGGAATTGTTTGAAATCGAACAGCAGGCACCTGGCTAATATCAGCAGGCTGTCACTATCTCCATTTTTTGAGGCACATAGAACTACACAGTCACCTGGCTGGTGTGGCTCAGCGGTTGAGCATCAACCCATGAACCAGGAGGTCACCGTTCAATTCCAGGTCAGGGCGCGTCCCGGGGTTGCAGGCTCCATCCCCAGCAGGGGCGTGCGGGAGGCAGCCCAGCCGTGACTCTCTCATCGTTGATGTTTCTCTCTCCCTCTCCCTTCCTCTCTCTGAAATCAATAAAAATGTATATATATTTTTAAGAAGAACTGCACAGTCATAGTGCGTACTACACATGGGCGTTTAAGAATCCCCATTAAGCTTCGACTGGGAGCGGGCCTTAGCGGATGAGTGACAAGGTAACGGATTTTTCATGTAGCTGTGTCCCTTGGATGGGCGTAACGAAAACAACACTGGATTTGGGGTTTTATATATATATATACACACACACTAAAGTTGCCACTGCTTAGCTGTGTTTATATCTTTAAACACTTTGGACCTTATTTTCTTCAGTTGTTCCACGAGGCCCCTGAGGCTGCGGTCCGTTTTACCATTTTCCGACTCCTTAGTTAATTATCCAACAGAAGTAGAGACTAAGGCAGGAAAGAAACCCGCAGGGAGAGGGGAAGGGCGAGAAGACGCCCTGGCTACTCCTAGCGACTGTGTTTGCATCGTCTTATTAAATCTTCACTAAGGCACCACGAGGCAGTTTTATTGCCCTCGTTTATCGCTGAAGGAAGGACCCCGAGTTCAAGAACTCGTGGCGGAGACCGAATGTGTGTCGTTGTTTCTTTGACCTTGAACTTAGGCTCTTCCGATCGCCTCTGTTGGCTTGGGGGCTTTTCCTTCCCTGGGACATTACCGTAGCTTTGCCCCAGCTCTGCATTCCAAGGTTAGAGCTACAGTGATGTGAAATTTCAAACGATACAACAAAGACAAAGCACCGGGCATGAAACCAAGTACGTAATTCCTTCCTGACTGCCTGAAAAAAATCATTGCATTCGCCTTTTGGGGTGAATTCTCAACTTTAGACACTTAATGATTAGAAGAGTTAATAACAATAAAATGTGAATTCTTTCCTTTATGCAGGCAAATATCCGTATATCTATATGGATGTGTCTCTAAGTATCTATCTGCGCATCTATCGATGGATAGACGGATACCCCTTTGAGTTTGAGAATTGAGCTGGGAGCGTAGCTTATTTCGGTCACATAATATAGTTGCTGTTTTCCAGGCTGACGGGAATCCACCTAGCTCTTAGTGTCCCAGCAGGAGTCACCATAACAAAGAGAATCTAACGTAAATCTCTGCGTGGTAGTTACTGATGTATTTATACAGGCGCCTTAACAAACCACCTCGGTCTCCAAGGTGCTAACGTAGATCCAAACAATAAACTCCTCTGTTCTTGGAAACCAGGACCGTGTTCGGGAACCCTGGAGAAGGGGGAAAAAAAAAAAAATCTCTGTGATCGGGTCAGGTCCAAACAGTTAATTCTGTTTCCAAATAGAATTAACTCAAATTAATTCTGGCCCCAACCCTGCCATTTAGCCCTGTGTTTGGAATTGTGGAACATATATTTTTCTTTTCCCTGGTAAGCATGTAGCTGAAATACATTCATTATTAATGAATAAGAAAAATATTCAGAAGCAGACGCAAAGTTTTCTCTTTGATGATAACCAATAAACGTGCATTGATGGCAGGTTCTGGGATGAAATGAGAAGGAAAGGGCCAAGGAGAGAAGAAAACTTACTTTACTTAGTTTGGCGTTGAGCGTATGGCCTTACTTCCCATCCTGAGAAGGGCCTGAGCCAGCCCGAGAGCCAAGCTACCTGCCCACCTGAGGACGTCAGGAAAAAACCCGGTGTCATGATTTGCCCTGTAGCCCAAGAGGGAGCCTTAGATTTAGAAGAGACACGTGTCAAGAGAATGGATTTTTTCTCCTACAACCTTAAGTAATTTAAAAATAGATAGCATGGGATTCGGTGCTTTACCTGTCAGCCTGCACGTTAATGTCTAAGGAGAAATGCATATGGTTTTATTTTTGTATTTCATTTAGGGGGAGACTAAAATAAAGCTAGCTGTTTTTTAAAAGATTTTTTAAAATTGATTTTTAGAGGGGGGGAGAGAGAGAGAGAAACATCAATGAGAGAGCAAAACATCGATCGGCTGCCCCCCGCACACCCCCTGCTGGGGATCGAGCCCACAGCCGGGGCAGGTGCCCGGACTGGAATCGAACCTGCAACCTTCTGGGGCACAGGACGGTGCCCAGCCAACTGAGCCACGCCAGCTGGGCACACTAGCTTTTCTTTTTAAATCCACCGACGATGCCCCATCATCAGCACAAAACGACCACCACCCTGCTCTCCACCACCCACCCATACAACACACACACACACTGAAAAACGTGTGTGTTACCTGAACCAAAGATCTAAAGCGTGTGCCCTTCAAGCAGGGCATTTCCCACGTGGCATGGGCGTCACAGGGCTTTTGAACTAGTTTTTTTACTGCTTTATTTTCCCATAAATCTTCCCTTTACAAGCACGCTGTAGGCACAGCGTGAACTCTAGAAGCAGAAGTTTAATGTGAGCCGTGCCAAAGAGATAAAAGATGAAAGAAGCCCACAGTTCATTGTTAGATCCGCCCTCCCACGCACCCGGTGCTGTGGCCACGCCTGGCGGGCGTCACCTCTGCCACTCACAGGTGTTCACACGAGGCACAGGGAGAAAAGGGCAGGTTTCTCGGCTTCGGAAAAGACGGTGGTCCTGACCCCAGACAGCGAGTGGGTGAATTCTGTTTAGGACGAACGCTGCTCTTGCGGCTCTTTGTCTCGTAAACGTGAAGCAGCGGAGTTGTCTCCTCCGTCTCCTCCATTCTTATCACTCGGAAACAACCACAAAACTCGAAATTGAGAAAGTAGAAACGTGGGAGGCAGAGGATCCCTGTTCTTTGCTTTGTAAGAGAGGAGAATTTCGGTAAAGCGCGGATCAGCAGCGCCGTGCTGGAGGGGGGTAACTTGCTGTCTTGGTCACAAAGGGCCCCCGGGGCCGGCGGGGCCTCGCCTGGGAGCTGCCGTCGATCTGTAGCCTCTGAAACGAGGAAACTCCAGCCGGGGGTGGGGGGTGGTTTCTCTTCCTTCCCCCGTGGGTGGTTCTCGGGGAGGGACCCTTGACCCACCGCTTCCCCAAACGCGTGTTGGGAGAGGGTGCCGTCTGTGCCAGTTCTGGGGCTCAGGGCAGGGGTGCACATTGGAGATGGGAGAAGGGAATGGAAGTTCGCCGAGAGTGGCCTTCGCGTCCCACACGGCGCCGTTCTCATAGCATCTCATTTAATTTTCAGACTCAGGCTGAGGCTCAGAGAGATGAGGGGACCTGTCTGAGGTTTCACAGCTAGAGCGAGTGGGACCAGGCTGTAAAGAGAGCCTGTGCCCTCCCCCCGCGCATCACTCGGGGCCGCAGGATGCGGAGGGAGCGGAGAAGCAAAGCCCCTGCGTATGAATCACCCTGATTCTGCTTGGTGCCCAGATGTGGGCGGGCCTGTCGCATGTGTTTATGCTGCGGGAATTCACTCGGGTTTTTGGAATGACCTCCACTGGATTGAGGATGAGACAGCACTTTAAAAAATTGTAATTTTAATCTTTAAAAAGTCAAAGCAGAAATCTTATTTAGGGTCAGTTATTGATATATAGAGTCAAGAAATGACAGAGTCAAGGTTTGTCCTGATTTTTAAAAGTCATTCAGAGACTTAGTGAAGGGGATCAGGCTGGGTTGACCCCCCAAAGGGAAGATGGATGTCCAAGCGTAGTCTCATCCTGCCTGTGTGACCCGAGGGGTCCCCCCATTGGCTACACAGGAGGAGGGACGCCCCTGGTTCCGAGCCCGATCTTCCCAGGCCCATCTCCTCTGTGATCCCAGAACAATGACTTTTTAAAGTTTTATTGCTGGCAAATCCTGTGTCCTTCATTCCTTCATCCTTGGGGGAGGGCACTCTGTCCATTGGGTGTTGACTCGGGATCAGGGAGGGACGACTGTTATTCTAAATCGGACAGGACCCCCTCAAAACACCCCCATGTTCCCACGAGCAGGCAGCTGTGAGCCCTCAGCAGGTCGGAGAAGCCGACGTCTACGTGAGGAACGTCGGCTGCCGGCTGCCTCCACTCCTTTCTCCGGAGGCTGCGCTGCTGAGACCAAGTGTGCAGACGTGTCCCGGCAGGAAGACTTGTTCTTGCTTAAAGTGCGGTTAATCCACGTGAGGACAGCTTCAGTCAGCAGGGGTTTTCTTTCTTTCTTTTTTTTTTTGACACCCACCATGCTTGAGAGTTATGGTCAGTTAAAGGGGCACCTACGGCATGTCAGAGGCCAGGTGTTGAAGCTCATTTGTGCTATAAATTGATTGAGTCAGTCCTTTAGCCGCTTAAAATCAGGCTGTAGTTCAAAAAGATTTATGGGCAATGTTTGTCCCATAGAAAAATTCACCCATATCTAGTTAACAGGCGGACGGGAGAATGGGCGGCCGCCGGGCGCGCTCTCGTGTTCCTAGCAACGGGCAACCCCGACAGAGCGCGGCCTGGAGCAGGAACTTCTGCAGCTTCTCAGGGTGACGAGGCGCGTGGACGCTGGGGACTCGTGAAGACGCGACGCAGCACTTACCGCTGGAAAATGTGCCGCCACCAAAACAGGTCGGTGTCCACGCAAGCAGTGTGAGTGCCGCCGCGGAGCCGCGAGATTGCTGGAAGTTTATGCATTAACAGTGAACGCCTTCCTGGAGATAACGTACACTGCTCTTTATCTCAGTTCTCTGTTATTTTTATTATGATCCTTTCAAGGCAACGGATCTGTTTTTAAGAAAACAATTTTGAAGAAAGAGATTTTTAAACAAACTCACTTTTGCATTCTTAATTGCGGAAAAATTTCCTTGAGAATTTAAACTTTTTAAAAAGCACAGCTACATATGGAGGCAGAGAAAATCTCTGGGGGTTTGTATACTGCGCCCCCCCAGGGTTAAGTTGGAAACATTGTCTTGGATGAATTCTTAAAAACAGCGGGGCAGTTAATTTCAGGATGGACAGTTTCCTAAGGAAATTTTAATTGTCTCACTCATCAAGGGCCACAGGGCTGCTGTTTAGAACGTGCTGTGTGAGGAATGAAAGCCACGCGTGGGGGAGTCGGGGTCCCTGGCTCTCGCTGCCCATGGGGTGGCAGTTTGGGGGCGTGACGGGGGGTGTAGGAACGTGCCAAGGTTAGGACGCCTTTTAGAAAACTGGGGACCTTCATCTGTATAAAGCCTAGAGAATTTTCGTGGTAAGAGATGGTGTCTGAGTCGATCAGTGAGCAAATGGTAAACCTTGGGTAGCTGGAGGACAGAGAGACTTCCCAGAGGCCGGGAGATGAGTCTGGGGCACGCGGAGGGGAGCATTCCACGGGGGAAACCGACGCTGATTTCGGTCGACGCACCGAGGACACGATTCCATCTGGGGAGCATTTGTGTTCCGAACGTTCAAACTGGACTTAATCATCTGAAAAATCCAGAACATTCTGGAAAACAAGTGGTCTGGGCCTTTCAACAAGTCGATGTCTGAATGGCAAAAAAAAAAGGCTGGGAAACTGTGATGAAAGGCGACCAGAGAGGCACGACCGTAACCTAGAGGAAAACTAGTAACCAGCGTGCTGCAAAGCCATGGCTGGTGTAATGGGGGGATTTGGAAACGGGCCGAGTATTAGATAGGGGCCTTGGGTTCCTGTTATTTTTTTCCTGAGTGAGGTGCGTGGGGCGCTGTCTGGGAGACGGCCTTTGTTCTCTCGGAGACACTGAAGCACTTAGGGTGAAGCGTCGCGGTGTCGTCAGGTGATTCTCAAGTGCTCCGGCGCGCATTACAGGACAGACAGACACTGCAAGGAGCTGACGCTGAGGAATCCCGACAGAGGGCACAGCGATGTTTCTTTTACTCTTTTTGCAACTTTTCTATAGATTTCACATTTTTCCAAATGAGGAGGACAGTTAATTTTTTGGTAACATTTAGATGTTTACTAATTTTTTTACAAGTACTTTTATTTATCTGCTACTCATTGAACATCTGTTAGTAAGTAAATGACCCCACGGCTGTATTACTCTTGAGTCCACAGCCGTTACCTTTGTGGAAATACTTGCTTCACGATGGTCGTTAACGATTGCGTGAATCCTGAAAATGCTTGCCGTGGATAACCAGGCACCGTTTTTTTTTTTATTTGAGCGAAAGCCTCGCGGGACAGAGTAGTCTTCTAAAATGGTCGAATCCTCACCGTCATTGTAAAACATTTTCTTGTTAACGTTTCACTTTTATTTTTTACGTGTTTATAAAACAGTGTAGACTAACCTGTCGTGAGCTGACCCCGTGCGTGTATTTCATACGTGTCTGAAATGCCTATAACTCTGCCGGGCATGCTTTTGCCCTCAGGGAGCTCACACAGTTACCAACGGGGGACTGATGAGTTTACTCCAGGAAACCTCAGATCACAATGGGGCGAGGATTTCTGTGCCTCAAGAATGATGAGAAGTGGTGATTTTCCAATAACAGTGGGATTTGGGGAAAGACACTTGGACACACTGCACTGAGGCCAGAGATTTGGGTTGCTCCCAAGGAATCACAGCTTCCCGAACTCCCCGAAATGGGTAGTTTGCCGTATTTAGAGTTGTTCTCAGTGTTCCCCCTTTCGTCACTCTTTCGGGAGAGTTTGGGTCATCAGAGTTCTCCGGTAGCCTGCCCCTGAGGGCATCTGGAAGGAGTCATCTTCTCATAGTCTTTCCATCTCCTGAGATGATTAATACCAGTGCCGGCAGCCAGGCGATGCTTTTTCTGGAGGAGATGGTGGGTGAGCACCGCTGACTCACTCACCCCTCATATCCTGTCCCCGCTGTGACTTCAACATGCATTTTCAGGAGGACTGGTCAGTGCAGTGCCAGGCTGTGACCGTGCAACACCACCAAGTGAAACGTTGCACAGCCTAAACACTTGGCTGTGAAAATGCCGCCCTCCAAATACTAATTCCACCATTTCGTATGAGGACCATCAGGTTATTTCATCCGGTTTTGCCTTTCAGGGACAGGAGGTTAGTGTGGACAGAAAATTCATCTCAGCGTTCAACCAGGGTCCAGATAATGCCGCCACAGAATGAAAGCAAAATTGGCATTATTGTAAATGGACATCATAACAACTTTCCATTACTAATTGAAAATTTATATGGACAGTCCTATATGCATGTATTTTAAAAGAAAGGGTAAAAAATCAACCAAGTCTCCCTTCCAATGCTAGACACTGGGAAAAAGAACAGAAAATTAAATCCAAAGAGTATAAAAAGATGAAAACGACAAAAAATTAATGGAATAGAAGCAACATATCATCATAGGAAGCAATAAAGTCAAAGTTGCTAAGTTATAAAGAATAATAAAATTGCTAAGCCCTTAGCAGATGTTAAATGCTAAGCTGGAAGGTTGACAATTTCTCCATTCCCATGAGGAACAGGGCTCGGCGGCTGCCGTCACTGCTTTGTATTCTAGTATACTGCAGGCCCCAAGCCACAGAGTGAGAAAAAATAATGTTAGCAAAGTAGGAAATAAAATCGACCTTATTTGTAGAAGATACAATCATATGTATATGGAAAACTGAAGAGATTTTGTACATAATTAGTATCGATTAATAAGAGAATTTAGCACGTTCGCCGACTACAGCCAGTGTACCAAAAAATGGTTGCATTTATAGGTACTAGCAATGCCGTTAGAATTAAAAATTTAAGAATAAGTACTACTTAAAGCAATATAAAAAATTCAAGTACCTAACTCTAAATACATACAAGAACTCTGTAAAAAATTATAAAATATCATTTAGAGGAATTAAATAAGACCTAAATTGTACCGCATTCATGGGTTGTACAATTCAGTCTTGAAAAATTTTATTAATGCCATTCAGTCAGAATCCCAGAGAGTTTTGTCATTTCTGGGGTTTGATTTGTTAACTGGTGTGTGTGTGTGTATTGAAAAGAAGTTCTCATTTCAGAGTTGAGAGTCAGTTATCTTACAAGTCTAACATACTGTTTTTAGTATCTTGAAAAATTCACAAACCCTACAGCACCTGCCGGGTGAAATGCCCCCTTAAGGGATTCCCAGGCCTCGCTGCCAGGCTCAGGGCGTTCTCACTGCACACTGCTGCCCGGGTTCTAGGAACAGACAGACTGTTTAATTCTCTCCTAGAAAAAAATCCACGCGTGTGTCCTTTAGTAGCTCTGCTTGACAATTTAGATGGGCGTGTGGAGGGAAACTGTGCTCATTCGTTCTGTGAGACTGTAATGTTAAAATAGACGCGTGACATTTTAATGGAAACGTGTGCCCTTGGAGGTTAAGCGTCGTTATCCCACTCTCTTCATTGTTTGCTGCGAAAGGACAAACCTCTTTGAGAAATGCGGCTTCTTACCCATGTTCAAAAAGTGGATAGAAAATTTACCGCGAGCCCCGGTATTGAAATTTCCGCTGTACTTGTCTGCCCCCTACTGGTTGTAGAGCAGAGTTCGAAGAAAAATTCCACAGGTAAGAATTCGATGATAAATTTTTGAGAAACTATTATTTTTAAGTTTCAGCTGACTCTCCAGGTGACATGTTAACACCTTTAGAAATCTACATGTCATTTTCCTAGACACTGGCGTACACTCCTACAGTGTTAATACAAATAGTGTTGTAAGGTGTGTGGATTCAATTAAAAGGCTGTATCAAAATAATTTACATGTTGATGGAAATAATAAAAAGGCAACACATAAAAATAGTTATAGATAAAATTGATTAAGCACTTAATGTGCTAAGTCTTCTCCACACATTATCTCATTTTATCCACGTAGCTGTACCACATGACGGACAAGAAAACTCGGGCTCTGCGTGATCTGATTAAGGCCAAACCTAAATAACAATAGCTAACATTTTAAAAGCAATTTTAATTGATTTATTAAAATTTTTTTCCCATTACAGTTGACATTCACTATTATTTTGTATTAGTTTCAGGTGTACAGTCTGGCGGTTAGACAATCCTATACTTTACAGAATGTTCCTCCTGATATTTCCAGTACCCACCTGGCACCACCCACAGTTACTACAATATTATTCACTATATTCCCTGTGCTCTGCTTCCCATCCCTGTGACCATTTTGTAACAACCAATTTGTATTTCTTAATCCCTTCACCTTTTTCACCCAGCCCCCAACCCCCTTCCCTCTGCCACCCTTCAGTCTGTTCTCTGTATCTGTGCGTCTGTTTCTATTTTGTTCATTTATATTATTATTTAGATTCTACATATAAGTGACATCATCTAGTATTTGTCTTTCTCTGATGGACTTACGTCACTGCGTACAATACCCTCTAGGTCCGTCCGTGCTGTCCCAGGCGGTAAAATTTTGCTCTTTGTTATGGCCGAGTAATATTCCATTGTATTTATGCACCACGGCTCGTCTACTGATGGGCTCTCGGGTTCTTCCAAATCTTGACTGTTGTAAACAACACTGCAGTGAACGTAGGGATACGTACATTCTTTCGAATCAGTGTTTCTGGTTTCTTTGGATATATTCCCAGGAGTGGAATCGCTGGGTCCTGAAGCTCCGACGCAGTTTGTAAATGCCAGAAACCCTGCGAAGCACTTTGTGTGTCTGCGTTAGTCGGTTCAGATAGGAACCAGAAGCTGCTCTAGAGACTTGCAGTGAGGTGGGCTAAGGCCGGGTCCGTCTCAGCGCCACCAAAGGTGAGTGTCGCTGCTCGAGGGAGGAAGAGCGGGCGGAGCGGTGCGGGTGGAGATGCAGCGGCCAGTGTGCCAAGAGCAGTCTGCTCATTTCCTTCATGGGGAGTTGGAGCCAAACACCAGCCGTGGAGAATCTATGAAGAATGAGACCCCGCCATGCCATGAGCACATTCTACCTTATGCTCAGGTCTTGTGGGTGCTTAAGAAGTAGTTGCATTTTTTTTTTAACTTTTTTTTTTTTGCAAGGCTGGTTGAAAACACTGAGCCCTGTCTTCATCCAAGAATGTATTAGAAGCACTTGGGGAGCTTTTTAAAAATTCGTAAGCTGACGCCACACCCATGACAGGTGTGACGTAATGCACCTGAACAGAGTGGGGCTCAGAAATCGTGATCCTACCGCTGACGCTGCTTGTGAATCGTTAACCTGAAACGGACACGGTGCTCTGATCTCTTTCCCAGACGGTCCACAGAAAACGCTGTTGCAATAAGCAAGTTGGATATGATTGTGTGAAGAGTTAGTCATGTCCGCTTTCTGGATTAGAAATAGTTCATAGGAATCTAAGGAGTTGGAGATTTAAAAGCATCAGGACCAAGGATGTACTATTTTTAGGGAAATTCATTCTTGTCTCTTTGAAAGGCACCTAGCGTTTTTGTTTTTGTTTTGTTTTTTAAAAAAGGAAGTGTCTCTAAAGGAGCAAAAGTGCCCTCAAGTGGCCAAGCTTTAAAGTATATTTTGGTGAAAGTAAGATTTATTTTTAAAAGGCTGAGCAGGGAGGAAGGAATTGTTTAGAATCCAGACGTTGGAATGAGGTGGAAAAGCAAGCATTTTCTGTTTTGGGCTTGTTTCCTTCGAGATGCGCGTGGTGTATACGTTAAGGTGCCTGCACGAGTTTAATAACTCGCTGTTCCGTTCAGAACTCAGGCGAGAATTGAGAACTGGGGCTGTAAGCTTGGCAATCAATCTAATTGAGCCTAATCTAATCTAATCTAATCTAATCTAACCTAATCCAATCCAGTCGGGGCCTGTGTCCGGCCGGGGAATTGAACCAGTGGCCCCGGTGCGTGGGGATGTTGCTCAGTGAGCCACTCCGGCCCGGCGAGCCCATCCTTGTTGTGCACATTCAGTGTGACTGTCACCACGGTGAAAATGACAGTCTTTTTATTAAAATGGCTTTGACCTTGCCAACCCCCTGCCCAGACTTGGGGGACTCTCAAGGGTCTGCAGACAGTTTGAGGACTGCTAAACTAAATTATTCAGTCCTGTGCCCCGGCGGTTAGAGCATCCATCGGCCTACAGGCTGAAGGGTCCCGGGTTCGATTCTGGCCAAGGGCACGTACCTCGGTTGCAGGCTTGATCCCTGGCCCCGGTTGGGGCCCGTGCAGGAGGCAGCCAGTCGCTGTGTCTCTCTCACATCCATGTTTCTCTTTCCCTCCCTCCCTCCTACTCTCTTTAAAACAATGGAAAAAAAACATCCTCGGGTGACGATTAAAAAAAAAAATATTCAGTCATATGTTTCTACATAATTTAGCATCTACTAGATTCTCAGTGTCCAGCTCTACTTCTGAACTCCTTGAAAATGAATGATTTTTGTGATCTTAATCTCTAAATAAATGACTCATTGCACAAAATTGTATTTCGACGATTAAGCAGTGTCTGCGAGCGACTGAATCGGTTGACTGTTGCCCCTTTCCTGCTGCCTCACTTCCTCGGGGGTGTAATTGATGAAGCAGCAGACGGGAGATGGTACTGGCTTGAGTTCCACTTGGGTGGAAGATGGTGAGATCGGGGGGGGGGGGGGGGAAGCTGTTAATTTCCTCCGCGATTTAAAATTATAGCTCAGTATCGATCACATTGTCCTCCATCGTGTCCAACCTTCTATTCTTTTTAAAACTGTCTTTTAATTATTCATTGAAATTGTGAAACCTCATTACCCAGGTAGATGGGTTATTTTCCATGCAGTGAGTGTCTTTTTTTACATAGGGTGGGGGTTTTATTTTTCCCCCAAAGAGCCGCCTGTGTTCCTCTTTGACGGGCCACGGGCCGCGATGCTCCTGGGGCGTCGCTGGGGACCGTTTCGGCTCCCTCTGCCCCCTTCCCTTCCCTCCTGGAAACCTCACGTGCCATTTATTCTTCATGGACGCCGCCAGCTTCTCTCCAGCCCCTGGGCGCCTCTCCTCTCGCGTTTGCAGAGCATACTCCAGCCTCTTGTTCTTTCCTGCCTGTGGAAGATACGCGTGCGGACCCCGATTTGTTTTTAGATATTAACTGGAAGTCAACATAGGAGCCATTAAAAAATTGGAACGTCAATTCAGCGACCCCATCTCCCACTTCGCTTGTTGGAGCTGAATTGCTCCGATTATATATTTTCAATCACGTCGTCAGGGCTTCACCCCGCTTTTCTTACAGTAAAGCCAGCTGGGCTTCACTCCCTTTCCCATTTACTGTTCGGCTCATGAACATTTAAAATCATATATTTAATTCCTTTTTTCTTTTTTTTCGTCTACTATGTACTGAATTGTGCCCCCTCCCACTTCATATGTTGACACCCTAACCCCTAATTGGATGGCATTTGGAGATGGGGCCTTTGGGAGGCAAGTCATGAAGTTTGGATGGGATCGTAGGGATGGGGCCCCTGCTGGGATTAGTGCCCTTGTTAGAAGAGACACCAGAGAGCGTGGTCTCCGTTGCTTTTAGCCACGTGAGGTCACAGAGAGAGGGCGGCCGGACTGCAGTCCAGTAAGAGTGTCCTCCCCAGAACTGACCGTGCCGGCACCCCGACCTCTGACTCCCACCCTCCAGAACTGTGGGAACATAGACGTCCGTTGGGTAATCTTCCCAACCCAGCCTGTGGCACCCTGTTGGGCAGCCTGAGCTGACTCAGCCTGTTTCTCTGGAGGAATTTCTGTCCTGGGTCAGTTCAGTTGCCTGCTTTTCCCATGTCACACTTGGTTGAACTGTTGAGCGAATCTGGAGATTCCACAGTGACTGGGACAGAGTTTGTTTGCGCTCGTTTTAGCGCAGTTCTGTTCACAGTCACAGATGCACGTTAACCGGCCCGTGTGCAATTTCTGACTTAATACAATTACCAAAATGTGGATCTTAAAACGGGAAAGGTTTTAAGAGACGTCCTCTGGGGAGTGATCGCCGTGGCCACACATAAAGCACCACTGGAGGCTGCAACGGCACTTTCTGTGAAAGAGCCTCAGCTCCTGGGGCTGTCAGTCCTTTTGCTCATAAAAAGGGCCTGGCCCTGGGTGCACACAGGACGGGAGAGAGGCAGCCTCGGGTGGGGCGGGGAGCCAGCGGGAACATCCCTGCGATCGTCTTTAAGGACGGGCGTCCAGCGTCTGTTTGCTAATAGTTTTATCCGTCTGGGAGGCCGTATCTCGTCTATTCAGTTTAATGCAGGTAATGGACGCGAGCCTGCCGGGGAGCGAAGGACATTTGCTGATGGACATAGAGCCTGGGGAAGGAGAGGGGTGATTCTGGATGCCCAGCGCTCTTCGGGCGTGATATGGTCGCTTCCTGTTTTGGCCGGAGACGAGCTGTCTGGCTCCTTGCAGAGGAAGTCGCTCATTCCTGTCTGGGCCAACTGCAGCTGTTCGGGTTTTTGGATGAATAGTTCCAGCGAGTATCCTGGGGCCTGGGATTTTTGTGACTAGCTTAGTGTGCTTGTCTAGGTAATAGAAGAATCTAGAATATTTCGGCCAAGCATCGTTTCCTTGCCAAAACTCGTCTTCTGAGGGTCGTGAGGTGTGCCTAATTCGTATCTTCCGAGAGTTGCTTTCATTTTCACGTTTATATTTCAGTGGAATGATGCCGCCGAAGCCACCTTGGGGGGGGAGCATGATACCAGTTTCCACTAAGATCCAGCACCCTTTTCAAGGTAGATGATGCTGTTTTAGAATCGGAGGACAGTCATCCACTGTTGAAGTCACGTTCCCATTTACACAGTAATGATGGTAACTAGTTCTTACTCCGTGTTTACTACCAGCTGAACTTCTGAGTGCCTTACATAGGGTACTTCATTTAATTCTCACGAAAGCTCCATGGACCCCTGTTTTGCAGATGAGGACACTGAGGTCCAGAGACTTTTAGAAACACACCCAAGGCCACAGAGCTATTAGGTAATCAATTGGAGATACGAACCAATGTCCCGGAGCTTATACCCTTCACCATCCTGAAAAACACCTCTTGAAAACTTATAACAACAAGTTAGGATTATTTAGTGTTTGCTGCTCAGCTGTGTGGAAACATAGAGGAACATTTGAAAAAGGTTCCCGTCTTTACTAAAAAGAGCGATTAGCTCCGAAGTCCCGCGATACTTGACCCTGCTGCTCGACGCTCAATTAGAAGTGATGAGAGCGCAGGGCCGTGTGGCTTCCGAGGCTGCCCAGAGGGGAGAGGTGCTTGGCTGCGGAGCGCAGTGGGGCCCTTTGATTGAGCAACAACAGGAAACAGCCCGGAAAGCCACATTTTCAGGCCGACGTTCAGAATAAAACTGCAGTTCTGCCCTCGTGCCTGTGGGGGACGTGAACTGCGCAGCGTCCGTCGCGGCCCTGGCAGGAGCTGGCTCCCTCGAGCGGCCTCCAGAAAGATGACCCCATGGCTTCCTCCCGCCGGCTGTGCTCTCGCACGCCCCGTCCATCCCCGTGTCCACCGCCGTTACTTCCCCCGCTGTCGGCTGACCCTGCCTTTGCATGTTTCACATCCAGACTCCCCGAGAGAGAGAGTGTGTTTGGGTTGAGTTGTCAGCATCCGGTATGAGGGCCTTTCCTACGGACAGAATCCTGTGACGGCCACCCCTGGGTGGGTGCCTTCGGGTGCAGCATCCGCCCTGCTCCAAACGGCTGTGCCCCAGACTGACGAGCTGTGCGGGTGGAGTCCCCAGCCGGTCCCTTCAGCCGGTCAGCACAGTGTGTCCAGATCACACCTCCACATTTTCCCTAAATTCTGTAAACACCGGGCAGCCTAAAACTTTCCATAATTAAGCTTGAGTCCATAAACTTCTTATTTATTTTTTATTTAAAAATATGTTTTTATTGATTTTAGAGAGAGGGATAGAGAGAGAGAAACATCGATGAGCGAGAAGCATCCATCGGCTGCTGGTTTGTGGGTCGACGCTCAAACCACTGAGCCACCCCGGCTGGGCTGAATTTCTTATTTAAAATGAATGAGAGTAGGGTTTTCTAAACACACAATTAAGGCAACATTGTGAGCTGAGTATTAGATTGGAAACATTATTATTTGGCTGCGATTCTTAATTACTCCACAGTTGCACGGGGAGGCGGTCAACACAATTTTTGATGTCCTCGAGATAGCGATCGGTCCGCAAGAAGTGCTTTCCTAAAATTGTTTTGAATCCTTCTGAAATATAATTATTTACTGTATTTTTTGCTATAAAAATCTTGAATCAATGCTGGCTGCTCCCCAACGCGAGCATTTTATTTTTAGCCTCCCACAAACGATAAAGACACAGACCTGGCTTCACATCTGTCTTTTCAGGTCTCAGTTCCACCCAGTGTCTCCCTCAAAATGCCGGAATTACACCCCTGGAGAAAGGGTCCATTTATTATTCGTCTTTGTGAACGTAGGGCTAACAGTATTCCTGATCCCAACACAATGACTATTAATTGGTTTTGAACAGATGCGCGACTATAGTATTTTTAACGTTTTCTGCAAAAAATTAAGAGCCCTGCAGTTTGCCAGTGGCCTGTCGTGTGGGAGGGAACCGCCAGGGGGCACCAGAGCCCTTACCTGCGGCAGAGCAAGGGGACTGTGTTCTCTTAAAGTGTTTTTAGGTTTACACCTGAGTTAATAAAAACACGATAACATTTTAATTTTAAATATTTTTCTGGGTGCTCGTTGTGCTCTCAAATGTGAGAGTAGACCGAGGAAGCATTTTAAAAAAACAAAACTGCGGATCAAGTCAGAAATGGGGGGTCAGAGAAGGGACATATAATAGAATTTCATATTTCAAATAGGCTCCCTCACTCTACAGCATGTAAAACACACGTGTATCTATATGTATGTATGTGCTCACATAGTTATTATATATATTCATGCATTATATATATATTTTTTACATATATTTTATATAGTGTATATATTTCTTTCATTCCATCCGTCCGTCCATCCATCCAGGCAGAACGTTTTCTCCCGGGAAGCAGGCCGAGCCGTTCTCTCCCCCGCGTCTTTCTGGAAGGCCCCTGTCTCAGGTCCTTCCCGACGCCACTCAGAAGCCTCTCCCTTGGCGGAGCCCTTCCCCATCTCTCTCCCGGGTAAAACCCATCACTTGCTCTACTGTTTTGACCCGTTGCCTCCTGACACAGGGTGCTTTGTTTACACACTGAAGGCAAGACCCTCCACCAGCAAAGGGATCATGGTCCGCTGTGAGGCACGCACGCGAACATACCTTGAATTGTGGTCGAAAATGTCTGCATTTTCTGGCTAACATTGCTGGTAGTCACATTGAATCAATGACAGTGGTCACGAATTAATGAATTCATTATTTTTCTAATATAATTCATGTGAAAATTATCATGTTAGTGGTCTTCCCATTTCGTGTGGGGTGTGGGGTGGAAGAAGCGAGTCCTACCCGACACGAACACGAGGGGATGGCTGTCATCCTGGCCACTTTGCCCGCTCCTTTGTGCTGTGAAGCTCCCTCACCTGCCCCTCCCTGCAGCTGGAAACCAGGCCAATTAAAACCGGACTCGGCGTTGAGCCTCCCATATGCTGGTTGGCACTTGCTCTTCGCGAGGAGTTAGAGTTCTAATTATTTTTAAGCCCCCTGTTTACAAACCTTCTGCTTGTTTTCAAAGGATGCAGCGAAGCTCAAATCCCGAGCCAGCAAGACTTAATTTTTAAGAACCTAAAGCTCAGCTAAATAAAGATACAGTGTCTGGGAGAGAGATTCGTGGAGTGATGGGCGCCCTTGTGGCAGTAGCAGCTCCTTGAAGGAAAGCATTTGGAACAATTAGTTTGCGTTTTGAGAAATTTGGAACAGTACTTTCAGTGGCAATATCTTAACAAAGTATTTTAATTTCCATTTTAAAGGTGGAACATGGAGTTGACCAAGGTCTCATTTCTGCTACTAAAGACCCTGAGGCCACACACACACTCTCACTCCCTCTCTCTTCTCTGTTTCTACCACTTAAGGTCGTGGTGACTTGAGGTTAATGATGAGATTGAAGACAGGTGATGGTGTTTTCAGAGCCAACGCAGAAGCCGCTCGTGATGTTTACTGGGGAAGCTGAGAGGCAGCCTGGACTCTTTGTTTTAGGGCTCTAACCCTGATTAAAAACAAAACAAAACAGATTTTTCTCACATTTTTCTAAGAATTTAAAAAAAGTAAATATGAGCTCTTCAACACGGAAAATCTACAAGAGATGTAAACATTTCCCGTCTCCCACGGAGCCGTCCCAGTTGTCCCCAGCTCTATGGACAAATCCCCTTTTGATTCCTCAGAATCCCTTATATAGATTTTGTACATTGTTTTTTTTAAGCAGACTCTTAAATCTACGGGTGTAAGCCGTGCCCCTAAACACGCGTCACTCTGAGGGCCACCTCCACATACCCATCACTTCTGGCCCAGGCTGCCTACTCTCCGTCTCCCCTGGGCTGTCTGATAAGAATCCCAAACTTAACGTGTCCAAAGCTGAATTTCTGGCATCCCCTTACCCTCGGACCCCCCCACCTACCCGATGACCACTGGCCCGCACCTTTAGCGCTCTGCCCGAAGACGGTGGTGGTGCGGGGAGGACGTGACCTTCGCAGCGATGTTACCTGTGTGGGCCGCTGAGAAGGCGCCGTGGCCTCGTAGAAGGGAAGGGAGTGGGCTTTGTCCCTGATGGTCATTTACTGACCGTGACATCGGTCAAGCTGCCTGATGTCTCTGAGCTTGTTTCCTCATTGGTAAAATGGGAGCGCTGCTTAGCTTCCTGTCATGGACCTAAAGGGCCGTTCCAACAACGAGGGGAGCGTCTATGAAAACACCGTGTAAATAAAGACGAGCCGTCCCCAGGCGTGAGGTTAGGCCAGCTGTGTCTGCCGTGAATTCACTTTACCAGAACTCTGCAGCGGCGTCGGTGAATATAAGGCGAGGAATCCCTCACCCCTGTTTTCATAGATTATGAGGTTCGTTAGGTACACGGGTTGAACATAATTGGCCTCCATCTGAATTGCATTCCTGCGTCAGTCGGATGACTGAAATCTTAATATCGGTCGTGCATGGAGAGACTTTATTAAAATTTTAATATAGTCCCATCTTGAAGTCCCAGGAATCTGATGTTTGACAATTCCTGAAGAAATTTGCCAAGAGCTTTCGTCTCTCCACTCGAGAAAGCGTTTTAAGTTGCGGGTGGCACCCGGCAGGAAGGCCCCGGCGCCAGGATAACACGTTCGGCTCCCTGTCAGGGTCAAAAGCTCAACACTGTCTCATCTCATAAGCTGGAAGCAAGCGATTCGAATCGTCTCTAAGTGGAAAGAAATAGGAAAGGGGATTTGTGAGATTCTCCAAGTCCCGCTTCTCACACGTCTTTTCCATCCGATTATTCCTCCGCTTCTGAATGGGCCCCATTGCGCATAAAGCCGCCTGAGCCCCTCCTCCACCAGTTTCTCATCTTGTGCGCGGTGAGGAAAGACTGAAGGCTTATTCTCTGGAGGCACGCACTGCACAGCTTGAGAGAACTGAACATTTTATATATATATATATATATTATTGATTTCAGAGAGAGGGAGGGAGGGAAAGACACATCGATGGTGACAGAGAGTCACTGATCGGCTGCCTCCTGCACGGCCCCTGCTGGGGATCGAGCCCCCGACCCGGGCAGGTGCCCGACTGGGAACTGAACCGTGACCTCCAGGAGCATGGGGTGACGCTCAGCCCTCTGGGCCACACCGGCCGGGCTGCGCGGTGCTTTCTCCATCGAGGAAGTTTTGCTGGGAAAAATACGTCATTTGAACTAAGACCGCCTAGTGACTCTATTGTGGCTTGTACTCTGTTGCAGGCTTATTTCACCATGGACCTGGAACAATTTTCTGTCCCACAGTACAGTTTAAAACTGAATTTGTGCATCTATTTCCAGCATCTCCAGTCTTCTTCAGACATGTACCAGACGTGAAATCCCAAGGGTGTGGAATTAGATTGTGTTCTCTCTCTCTTCTGTCCTTACCTGTGTGGGGTAACTTTTCAGCGTCTCGAAACCTGAACTGTTGGGTGCGTTTTGTCCTGTGTGATGTTTCTCACGTTAAGCCCTGACGCTTAATATTGTTGTTCACGTTGGCCGTTCAGTTCTGAATTTATGTCTCCAAATGTTTTTAACCTATCGAAGGACAGTTTATCATGAACTAAATGGCGTACATGTCCAACCTGTCACCATCGAACATGTTTTGTTTCACCAGTTACGATTAGTGGGCAATTTGTGGGGTGTTGGGACAATCCCCTGGTACAAACAAAATAATCTTATGCCACATATTATGGTCCTGGTCACATTCTTTAGGAACTTACCAGTATTCCAAATGCGGCGGCTTTCTCCTCTGAGTAACACGGCCCCCTTCCCGTCTCCCGCACGTCATTCAGAACAGGTTGCGGGCCCTGGCTGCCCGTGGAGTTTAGAGATTGAGAGAAAGTGTCTCAGAAGACAAAGTGTGGGTGGGTAGAACCCCAACCTCCTTTCTGGGTTACGCATCTCCTGGCCCCTTACCCGTGTCCGGGATTTCTGTGCAAAACACCTGAAGATCACAGTTCGGTTTGATAGGACTTCATAAATGGGCTTTATAATTTAGATTTAGGTCTTTATGGTGTGTTTTTTTAAATCAATTTAGCCGCGTACAAGCCGGGCTACTTGATCACATTCCGTCTCCTGGCTTGGACGTTTCAGGCCTCTCCGGGGCAGAAATGAAAGGCGGCACCTGTGCTTAATTTCTCCAGCCCTTGCAGCCATACCCCAACCCGCGCCGACTTTCATGTCTTCAACAAAAGTTTTGATCCAGATCGGCTTTATGTGAACATTATTTTTTTTTTTTTCCAGCTTGACCTGCCGTGGGACTGAATTTCGCGATGAAACCTTACCGGGTTTTTATACACCATCGCAACTGGCGCCTTCATGTTAGGAGGAAGAGAGACTGTGTCACCAGAGGACGTGCTGACCGGATAAAAAGTGAGTTTTACCTTGTTTCATACTTTTTGATCATAGAAGCCGCTTTAAAACTTTGCAAGTCTTTAAAGCATTAGCTCCGGATATTTTAAATGTGCTAAGGTCAGAAGGCGCAGGGAGAAATATAAAACACTGTGTGAAGGAAAGAAATTCTGATGTGCTATTATATTGAGGAAAGTAGGCGGGAGTCCAGGGACACGCTGGAAAGAAACCAAGGAGACCGGGTTTTGTGGTTTTAACTTTCCTACCGACTGGCTGTGAGACGGGATGAGCGAGTCACGTCCCAAGATGTCTCCTGATGTCCGATCACAGTTTGTTATCAGTTAGTGTCACCGCTTGGAATTCACATCATTTTGACCAGAGTCAGAGGAACAGTGTTTTATTTAGTTTATCCAAAATTCCCTAAGACAGTATGGAATTGAAAATAGCTACCGATTTCCCATGGCTGTGTAGAAAGGCGGTAAGCGTGCTGAGTAAAATGTCTGGGTTCTCGGGGTCAGATCTTTTTTTTTTTTTTTTAATATGTCTTTATTTTGGAGAGAGGAAGGGGGGGGGGAGAGAGAAACATCAATGATGAGAGAGTCATTGATCGGCTGCCTCCTGCTCGCCCCCTGCTGGGGATCGAGCCCACAGCCCGGGCCTGTGCCCTGGCCGGGAATCGAACCGTGACCTCTTGGTTCATAGGTCGACGCTCAACCGCTGAGCCTCGCCTGGGCTTAATGTAGCACTTTTGCAAGGTTTTCATGTCTTTTACTTTCAACAAAGAGACTATCTTTTATTAAGGTTCGACTCGTTTAAGTCCAGGAATGGAGCGGGAACAAATCTGTTGAGTCTTCTTGATTGGTTGGAGAGTTTGGGCAGAACAGCAACTTTTGATGACAAAAAGATGCTAAAATTTAGAGCTTAGGTAGACATAGCTACTGTTTTGTTCACAGAAAGCACCACGAAAAGGTCTTAATTCCTGGAAACCTAAGTGAATTTTTAGTATAAAATCAATTATATAAAGTGCAGGGAAGCACGGTTGAAGTCAGGGGGAAAAATCTAATGAATAACTTTCAGATGAAATTTGCTAAGTGTGTTTATTAACAAACCAAATATCCCCCAACTTCAATGAATAAACATATAGATAGACACATGGATCGATACGTAAGTAAATAAATAAAATGCATACATTAGATGTCGCTCTGCTGCTCAGCCTGCCCCACGTGTGAGCGCAGAAGCGATCGTCTTGGAACGAAACAATACTCTGATTTATTGAGCGTCCTGAGTCCAAGCCGGTTACTTTTAGGCCTCCGTAAGCATTTCCTTTGCTCTGATTTAGTAACTGTTATTACAGAGGCACCTGATACTGAGCAGTGTATGGCTGCAAACCCCACGCTGATGGCCTTGCGGTGACAGCCGGGGGGTGGCGGGCCAGAGCCCCTCCCGGTGCCCGGGCCTCCGTGCGGTTGGCTCCCAGCTGCCCGCGCCCCCTCACCCAGGGAGGGGAGAGCGCGTGCTTTCCAGGGACGTCTGCTGTTGCTCAGCAACCGGGCCTGCCCCTTAGGAAACAGGCCGGAAGGAAGGGAGAGACGAGGGGCGAGTCGGTGTCTGTCTGCCGCCTCTGATAAAGCACGAGTCCCCTGAAAGAGAGAGTTCTGGATAGATATCTTCGACCCACAGGGAAACTAATTAATCTCGTTGGGCAAGGTGTTCGTATCTGTTAACCTGGAGACGTTTCCCCTCTCGCCTTGGGGAGAGGGTGCGTGGTTTTACAAAGCATCCAGGCCAGTGGCATTGCATCGGATAGAGTTAGAGACTTTAGCGTGGGGTGCGCATCTTCTCAAGGTCAAAGAGGAAAATTCTTTGTTGAAAACCAGAATGAATTTTATTTCACGCAGCTGGCTTACTGTTTAGTGATTCAGAGACCCTTAAATGTCGTAAGAAATTTTAGTCTTTTTATTTTTTAAATGACAAAAATTCATTGAAACGTGTTCCTTCTCCTGTGACTTAGGAACACTGATGGATAGATAGTGTTTGTCAGGAAAAATCCCACATGGAAAACCGCATTGCAGAATCTCAAATAGCTGCAATTGAAAATAGAAAATGCTCTCTTAAAAGTTTTTTTCCGTGTGTATTAAATGATGCAAACTGGCGATAACTGTATACCATCTGGTGCATGTAAAGGCTAAGAGAAGAGAAAATTAGATCTGCAAACATACGGAAAACAGGGACATTTTTGGTTAGAAATAGTAAGTGGAAAAGAGAGTGTCTGTCATTCTCAAAGGCCCACTGTTTATTTTTAAATTTATCTTTATTGTTGAAAGTAGTACTGAGTCCCCGCTTTCCCCCCTTGGGCCCCTTGGACCCCCGGCCTTCACCGCACTGTGTCCTGGGTTGTGCAGACCTGCACATCGAGCCTCCTTCTCTGAAGGATTTTGTCTCAGCTGGTGTACATGCTGCGCGGTCACACGTTGGTTTTCTGGATCATGTGACTGACGTGCTATTGAAAGCACCAGGGCGCCACGTTGGTCATTGTTCGGTTGACGCCTTTTCGGTGCTGTCAGTAGAGCTGCAGTTTTTGAGTGCGGGCGAGTGTCTGCCACATCTGTGCCCTCGATGGTCTCCCCTGATTCTTCCATCGCTGCCCCTCCCAGTCTCAGCCTTCTCTTGATTTCTTGGCTGAGTCTCCATTTGAGTTGACGATCAGACCAAGGTCAGCAAAATCTTTAGCGATTTCCGCCTTCATTGTCCGCGTTAACGTGGTGTGTGAAGGGGAGCAGAGTTTGCCACCACAAGATATGCCTTTTGGGGGATATTGTTTTAAGCCGGTTATTTTTAAGAAACTCGGGAAGAGACGTTGACCTTGCCCATCACTGCACAAGAGGGATTAGAGGGCGGACCTGCTCCAGGACTGGAGGTCCCGTCATTGGTAACGGTAATTAATGTGAACTGGGTGTGACTGACGGGGAGGAACCTGCAAGGCCCGTTTCGTCACAGTCTTCCCTGTGTCCCTGGGTTAAAGGTGGCCCAGCAAACATTTGTTTGCCAAACATGTGCTTCCCCATCTCCGTGTGAACTGTCTGACCATTTTAGAGAATCAAAAGCCTTAGGGCTGCCCGGCCGGGTGTGGCTCAGTGGTTGAGCATCTGCCTAGGATCCAGGAGATCGAGACTGGATTCCCGGCAGGGCACAGGCCCGGGTCTCGTGCTTGATCCCCAGTCGGGGGCCTGCAGGAGGCAGCCGATCAGTGACTCTCTCATCATTGATGTTTCTGTCTCTCTCTCCCTTCCTCTGTCTGAAATCAATAAAGATCTATTTTAAAACAAACAAACAAAACAGCCGTAGGGCTGAGTGACCATCATACAGAAACCTGAGGACACTATGAATGAACATGACTTGTAACTAGATTGTAGTGACACGTGTATCCAAAGACCGAAAAGTAGGCTCCATTACAT
Organism: Miniopterus schreibersii; assembly: GCF_964146895.1. Lineage (NCBI taxonomy): Eukaryota > Metazoa > Chordata > Mammalia > Chiroptera > Miniopteridae > Miniopterus > Miniopterus schreibersii. The sequence goes on from NC_138123.1 coordinate 2,722,091, forward strand.
TCTTTATAAGCATAACTGGTGCCTACTTACGTCACACGCCTTTCTCTTTTTTGGCTCTTTCCCACCTGCCTAGGCCTGGAAGCGTCTCTTCTTTCTATATTTCTCTCATGTACCTATACTCTTCCTACCCCAGTTCATATACATTTTTTTTTCTTGTAAGACGGTAATTATTTAATTATGTTTTAGCAGATTTTTTGCTTTTGGCCTATCATTGGTGTTCGTAGAACTAAAGAAAAATGGAAGGAAGTAAAAAAAAAAATCAATAATACTACGAGAGGGGGAAATATTAGCCTCCAGGTCCAGCCAGTTCCTATAAATCGTCTTTGCTTGTTTTTATGACAAATGAATGCACTATGAAAATTATTCACAGTCCAGCAGCAACCTGGATGCAAACCCGTGTGCGGAAGGCCTTGAAAAAGAATATAATTCAGCATCCGTTCATTTTAAATGCAAATAGTGGAATCTGAGTTAGGCCAGAGCCTCAGAGTGAAGGGGGTGTTTTCAGGCAGTGAAGAAAGCCGGCAGGCTGGCTGGGAGGCACAGCAACTTATTTATAAAAATAAATCTGAAAAGGGAGCACCCTGGGCGCAGGTTTGCGATTCTACTCCTATCAGTGTTAGATGGAGAATCTATCCTGAAAAACCTTAGTTATCAGGATTCTGACCAAAAGCATTGGAGAAAGACTCGTAACAGGAAACACAGCTTTACGGAGGCAAAGCTAGAAAACACATCCATCTTTGGGTTGTCTGAGAGCCCTATAACTGACGATTTTGGGAATATTTCCTGCATTAGAGTCAGGGAGTCATTTTCTTGTGTGTGAAATTACATATGTGTATATGGAGTTCTGATTTCTATTAAATTGTGTCTGAGTTTTATAAGGAAAATTTTGCACTCAGCTTTTCTAACAGGTGTGTTTTCCTCGAGGACGTCTCCTGATTATCATAAACTAAGTAAGTAGCAACGACCAGGGAAGATGTTGGAATTCAGAGAAGAATATTAATTAGAAATCAACCCCAAATAATACGGCGATGTGCTAAAGGTCCATACGCCCCCTTCCCTGGGCGGGTGCGTTGGGGTCAAGTGTTGCTGAGATTAGTTTGAGAAGCGTGGGGTGGAAGCCCTGCTCGGGTGGACAAGGCCCAGCCGCCGCAGCTGGGAGTTCTGGTGGGGCCAGACCCCAAGGCCCTGGCACTCAGCAATTAAGATTAATTGGCAAGCCACCCTTCCTTGGGGATTGTTGGAAGAGCCTAATTAGCAGCAAGCCTTTCATTTTCCACCAGGGTTCCCCCTTTTGCCTCCTTCCCTACTTAGACTTTGAACTGAATGAAAGTTTAGAGATATTTTCCCCCCCTTAATGGTATGAATTTTGATGTGGAATGATTCGGTACAAGGCACTCTCGTTCTGGAATACATATGTCTGCTCTCCTGTTAGCTTTGCAAACAGTTGCTTGGAATGACGTTGCTTTAGGTCCGGCCCAAAGGTTACTTTGCCCAGTTTAAATATCCCAAAGGTTCGAGGAGTGAGACGAACAAGGTGGTTCCTCTGGGATGGCAGCTCTGGCTCCGTTTTCAAGGGGCTCCGTTTATTTTATTTTTCACAGTGTGATATTAATACCGCTAACTTGTGGCACATAAACAGGCAACACGGCAAATGCAGAGGCAAAGAGGAAAGTCCCCTCCCTCTTTTGTGTGGACACCTGCTGTGTTGGTTTTTTCGGGGTTGATTGGGAGAGGAGTCCCCCGAATTTCCAGGGGTCTGTATGTCTCCACTTTCAGATTCAGCTGCAGAAACGAGAAGACTGGTGAACTCTAACAGAGGCAGGACAAGACTGTGAGCATCCGCTCATGTGTGGAGCTGGATGGACCTCAGCTTTCCCTAAAATCATACTACTCTCTTATTTCCCGATACCTTTTCATGTCCTATCACCCTGCCGGGTAGGATTTTAGGATCCGTTTAGTCTAACTTATGCTTCCAATTGCTTTTGAGCTCTTTCTGTTTCAGACAGACAGACAGACAGACCACACGCTCTCACACACACCTACTCATTTCTTCTTAGACTCTCTGCTCCGTCTCATCTGAGTCACATACGGGGCCTTTGACCATTGCCTCCCTGTAATAATTTCCCCCTAGCGTGATCTGTGAAAGCAAAACGTTGACGAACCCATTGAGAGAAGACCCTACTCAGTCACTTTCTATCAACCCCAATTATGAGGCAACTCAGCAGTTAATAATCTGCTGGGTTAATTAGTGGTTGAAAGGATTATATTGATGACTGGGGGAATAAATGGGTGGATGGATGGATGGATGGATATATTAGAGCAGTAACTGCTTTTTTCATTATTTGGTCAACTTGGATGATTTTTATGTTCCAACAATAGATTGCACAACTCGGACTAAAAACTCTGCAGGAAGGGATTAATAGCAAAGCAATAAACAAAATAAAATGCATGAAATCATTACTTACTGCAAGCAGCCTCGCTCACAGTCTTAGACACGTATTTATATTACACAACAGAAAGTCAAGTTACTTAAGCCATTTTCCTGTTTCTTGGAGATTTCTGTTAGGGTTGGAGGAGAAATAGTATAAAATTTGAAAAGGAGACAAGAAAACACAAAACTCAGTGATTTTCAGTGCTTCGTCTTGATCATGGTTTTCCTTAGAACTTCTTACTATAGTTTATTTAGCGTGTGTATCAGTTGTGTCTGTGTAGTTGATGAATTATTGAATTAATAAGGAGCTGCCCTCTGCCACTCACGGCGAAAAATGTTTGTTTTAAAAATCTGTATAACACCAGGATTTAGCATTAGTGTCAATACTCACAAGTGGATTTAAACAGGAACGGAGGGGACTCTCTGAGGCCTCCTTTGTAGGGCTTTGGGGCAGTAGCGACACAGGGCAAGGAGCGACACGGAGCACGAAGCTGACGTCCAAGTGGGCAGCATCCTGCGTAACCACAGTGCGCGGGCTCCAGCCGTCCTGGTGAGTTTAGGACTTGGAACGATGGCTTCTTTTCACAAGACAGCAGACAGCAGATCTGGGAGCGGTGAAGTTTCAGTTGAGTCATCTCACTCGTGACACTTGTTTTAAATGCAATCTGCTTTAACTCCCAAGTGTTGCCATCTTTAGAAAGCATGGGAATTTTCTCTCACCCATTCACAGGCAGCTCGCCGAAGAGCTTCCAGAGAGAGAAATCCCATCTCGTGCAAAGTAATGCACGTTGACTTATTTTTACCGAGGGTGTCTTTTCTGACAGAAGGCGACTGTTGCCTTTCTCTGTTGGTTGTGGCCTCCCAACCTCAGGGAATGGCTTCCTGCAAAGGCGAGTGTAGCTTTGCATTCACAGTTTACACAGCAGAGACGTCTGAGCATCTCCCCCTGGTTCCCTGTAATAAGACTAGTTATTTTCTAGTCTTTGGGTGGTTGTCGGGAGATAATGCTCCTTGGGCCTCTCCCATTTCTGCCCATTTTGCAAATAGAGACACTGATACTTTTGTCCTGGTCTAAGTTTTCAAGACTGTATAGCAAACAGCCTTGGAAAATAGAGTCTCTCTCTCCGAAAGAAAGGGTAGCCGTGTTTACTGCCTATTATAAAAGATTTAGGTTTCCTAAGCTCAGGCTTTCTCTCTTTTAACACAAACTAATGAGTATTCAGGAGTCACCTGGCCCTTTTGTGCATTAATTACCCTTCGGGAGGCAGGACTCAAGGATTCAGATACTCTGGCTACTGCTATTGCCGTAATGACATCTTTTGTTTCAGATCTAGGATCTTGTGTCTTCTGCTGGCATCTGTGGAACTGTAGTCGGCTATAGAATTAATGAAAACTTTGGTTTTAACAAATACTTGTATATGAACTAATTTTTTCCTGGTGGCTGGGTCGTTGTATGGTGAGTTTAGAACAGCACTAAGGAGAAATGTTTCATTATGATACAGTAGGCACATTTATTCAGTGTTACAGCAAGGATGAAATTATATTTGCATAATGTATTGTACAGCTTTTGACAGCCAGTACACTGTATACTTTGTCCAAAAATTGATACTCCTCTAAGCTCCACATTTCAATTTTTGGGGAAAAGTAATTTTAAGTTAAAAGAGTTACGTAGTTAAAAATGTTCAGGTATTTTCTATCATATTATTTTCTCATATTTCATGTCCCCACGAAATAGTCTTTTTCCCAAGGCCTGTTTCTGAAATACTCATGCTTAGCAAAAATCTATGTTTGTTCACATTCAAATGCGATTATAGTTAAAAAAGGGCATGGTTTAATTACTATGAAATATTATTTTAAATTCATGGAACATCATAATTGTTAATACGTTTGGTTAGATTCTCTTAAAATCTTTATGAAGCCTAATTTAAACAACAATTTTAATGAACTGTAATACCATTTCATAATATAGGCATTTCATAAAATAAACATTTTCATTAAACAGTTACACAAGGATTTAAATACCTTTTAATTTCATACCGTAGATTTAATAAAAGTAATTCAGCGTAACAATTTTGTTATTGTGTTTAGGTTTTAGAATTACCTGAAAAGTGCAGATTCAGCGAGTTAATAGTGTTCTTTCATTACGCAAATTTAGTAGATTTTTAAAATGGTGTCTGATAATTATAATGTTAATACCAATAATAAATATATTTAAAATTAGTGACGTGTGTATTTGATAGATTTTTTTTAACACTATCTTTCATAGATTAACTTGTGTGGTTTATTAGGGACTGGCAATCTAAATTTCCAGTCCAGGCTAATGGAATTCAACGTTTCTTGAAATTCCAGGAAATAAATCTAGACTGTTCTCCAAAGTTATGGCCCAGAATGCTGCTGTTGCTCAAAAGCCAAGGTGATACTAGGTCTGTCAGAAAGGATATTGGAAAGGAAACAGAAAATACTTTTCTCTGCTTTTGTTATATCCTCTGTACTCTCATCAGAAATACTAACCATACTCATAGTTGCCACATGGTACAAAATTAGAACACGCTAGAGAAAAGTGAGCCGGTGGAGGCGAGTAGAATGAATTCTGTATATAGACAGACTAAAAGAAAAGTTTGGGAAAATAAAGTTTAAAAAAATTTGCATGTGTACAGGGAATATTCCATTTGCATGTGTGTGAATGTTTGTTTTTGATGACGAAGGGGAGACAGTGTTTTGTCTATCAAATGCATTGTTGTGGAAACATAGAATAAGTCATGTTATTTTTTTCCTTCATTTTTTAATGTTCAAATAATCTGCAAAATAGCGACATCAACAAAGATAAATAAATCTGTTCAAATAACATCAAAATACAGAAGATCTGTTGAATCTTTGTAGCTTCTCATATTGACATGAAATTATTCATACTCATCACAGGACATTTATATTCAGAAAGAAACTGGGGAACTTCTCAAAATAAATGCATTTTATAATTTATTTGAGTCTTATAAACAAGTTCCAGGGCTGAATAGATACTTAACCCTGTATTTGCTTGAGTACATACTATTGCAGTTACTTCTGTTTTATGGGACAGTTGCTGCTGTGTAGTTCATCATATAAGGACTCACCCATGCTCCTTACGTGTTCTTTCCTTTATATCCTTATTAATCTAAGAAAATCAGTCTTCCCCACCTTCAAGGCCCTTTCCATACATGCCTATGAGATGCTGTTGAATTACACCAAGTGATATATTTTGACAAAGTTTGATCAATAGCGTTATTAGACAGATTTTATATATATTACGCATACATGGTTACCATTTTTCTTTTTGATTAATCTGAGAGCCATACCAGTCCTGATAACTACCACATTAGGATCTAGCAGATCCTGACTGAGAAGAAAATAGCCAAATACACTAAATGTGTTTGGTTCAGAATTAAATTTTTTTTTTTTTGCGAAAGTGGGGTTTTGAGTAATGCAAAGGGTGTTTAAAATCATGTTTATGATGCTAAACAGCCTCCCACTCAACCACATGAAGATACACAGTTTCTTGAATTCATGAGGTCGTAAGAATATCCACTCACGGTTTAAGAGAGCATTATATCCCTACCAACTCCCTTTGAACTCGCCTAGTAGGAGATTTTAAAGTATCTGATGAAATGAATAAATTCTAAAAAAATGACTTAGAAATTCAGGCTTCATAGTTAAAATATTATGTTTCCATTGGAATAGAAAAATGTTTTCTAAACCCTAAAAAACTTACATGGTGTTTGTGTATGGAAAACATTTTCGCCTTGATGTGTAATGGTTGAGAGTCGATCTTTCCCGTCACCGGTTTCCCCCCAAATTGTAGCCTGGTTCTTAGCTTGTCATTTACCTTCCTTACAAGAAAGGGAGCCATCTTTTGTGATTTCCAACCTGTTTGCTCTCTACCAGTTTCTTATAAATCTCTGACTTTAGAAACCGAGGGAAAGAATCCTTGGCCATGAGACTGTAGATTAGCTTCTGAGCCTCATCAAAGCACTTGAGAGTGGGCTCTGCGACGTTCTTTGAGATGAGGTCCCTGGTACTGAAGTCAATGTTAATCTGTGGAAATAAGATCGCATAGCATTAGATTAGCTCGATCAAAATATAGTCAGTGAGGAATCACAGCAGTTTAAAACTATGAATCGCTTGAACGTTCAAGTTTAACGTCGGAGGGGTATGTGGAGCTGATCGTGGTTTTAGTTCTGGGAATTAAATCAAATAAAAGTGTGATGTCAACATACACCACGTTGGGGGGGGGGGCTATTATCAAAGTTATTCCACATTTCTCTCTAAGGCCTTTTTTTGTATTTTTCTGAGCCTAAGTGATACAGGTGGGTCCTGATCCCTTGAGACAATGTCTCCCACCTTTGGCTGATTTTCACCGTCAAACAGATAAAGGTCAGAAAGCCCTTCTTTTAGAAAGTAAGACATTATCACCTGCCACAGTGGGGAACCTCCAAAATACTAAAAATGAAGATTTTATACTGTTGGATAGGAGTTGATTCTTTCCCCCTTATATACTATTTTTTAAAATTTATCTTTATTGTTGAAAGTATTACAGATGTCCCCTTTCTCCCCCCATTGACCACCTCCCCTCTCCCTGCACCCCGTCCCCGGGCCTTCACCACACTATTTTTAATTAAAATAAATTTTATTTCAAAACTCTATTCCACATTGATGTCCGTGGTTTCAAAAAGGAAAAACAAACCAAACTTGAAATCCAGGAGCATATTTAAGTTGGGTTTCTGTAGGGTTAACTCCAGAGCTGTTTAATTTGAGACACTAGACACAATTTCTCTAGGGCCTGGATCGTGGTGCTAAGAAAACAGAAACGGCTGAAGAATTCTTGCTGAGTCAGGGAAGGACCAGGGATCATCCTCAGGAGCTCCTCCTGGAGTTTACAGATGTTTTCCATCTGAATGCATAGTGGCAGTTCGATTTCCCTTTAGGTGGATTTAGTGCTTTTTAATTGGGAGCAGATTTGCTGGGAGATGAATATTCACGAAGCTGGAATATTTCACTCACCTCTTTAGGGGCGTCAGCCTCGATGAATTCAGAATAGATCGTCTTGGCTTTGGAAGCGATTTTTTCTGTGCTTTCCGTTTTCTTGAAGTCCTCGCAGGCAAGCCAGAACTCAACATTCTCTTCACTGAACTCTGATTTCAGGAATGTTCGGAAAGCCTCGAGACCGGCTACGAAATAATATGAGTGAAATTTTGTATACCATGCAACTCAGTAACATGACCAACATAAGTACTGGTGCAGTGGGAGCGCTTATGGAGCATTCAGTGGCAAACGTTTATCACTCCTCTCAATACAACCTTTACATGTTTCGGGTTTTAACTTTAAAAACCTCACTTGAATCAGTTGAAATAAACATAAAATACCGTATCTGTAGTTCTACAATGAGCTCCATTAACAAAGAAAACCTGTGCGTTTTCTCTTTAGATCTGAGAAGTGCAGCAGTTATGTTTGGGGGACGGTCTTGATGTCAGATACTTCATAGAAAACCCCATTGACTTTGCTTTTTTAGACCCACTGCACTGAGCCCAGACCAAGTTAGTGATGTTGCTCATGTAGAGTAAGAATTTCTTGGTTGTTATGAGTTATTGAAAAACACACAAGTTGATACTGAAAAGTTAGGTTGTGTTGGTTTATTAAAGCAAAGGAGGAGGGGCTGGCCTTTGTTAATTTTGGGTGAATATACTGGCCAACTCTAATCTCTAAACGAAAAAGTAACTGGCAGGATATTTGGTGTGAATGCTTCTCCCTGTTTTGTGGTGATAGGTGGATTAAAATAGACTTAACAATGTTAAAAAAAAGTTTTTTTTGCAATAGAGTTGAAATAACAAGTCATTGCAAAAGGTTATCGGGTGCCAATTAAAATTCTCAGTAGAAATATTGGAGTGTGGATGTCGTTAATAAGTGAGCACTATAAAAAATTTAATTAACTGCACGCTTTCTGAATTTAAAAATACACCCAAGGAGCTTCTGTGACACACATTTAGGTTATAAAAACCGTCTTAGTAGCCCTTAATGAAAATTTTCTCTGAGTTTGGTCCAAACAGTGATGAATTTGAGGGTTCTAAACAGAATTGATGATAAAATATATTTTATATCGAGGATAAAGCACAGTTTAATGATACCGAAAGGGTATTGTAGGTTGATGAAGGCATAGAAGCCTTTTCCCAGTGAGGTTAATTTAAGCAGATCCCAGAGAGGTGGGAAGTTAGAGACCAAGAATCGATTACTTTCTCCCATCCTGTGATGTCAGTGAAGGACTATTCTGAACTAACAGTTGTTACCAACTTCGGACCCGATGGGATGGACTAGACAACCAGACCTGGAGCTGGTTACCTCTGTCTGGGACACACTCTTTATTGAACTGTTTTTCTGTCCTATACATATAATTTCAATGTTCAAAAGCCGTCAAGTGAATTTGGAAATATTGTGCTACATACAGTTAAAATCTGATTATCTGAGCCGCGCTCTGAGGAGTGGAACGGCTGTTGGTCGGATCCAGCAGGCGCTGACGAGAGGAAGAATGGAGTGATCGCTGGGGAGACCTGCTCCGGGGCCTGTGCCCAGGAGGTGCCTGTGGCATGGAGGCGTCCCCTCGATCAGCACCGTTAGATAACCTGGTGAGTCACTGAATTGTCGAGAGCTTTAAAAGGCTCTGGTGTTATAAAGTACAAGAACCAAACAGCTGTTCCGATGGATCTGCGACTTTCCCACACGGTGTGGGCATGAAGTACAAATCCCCGGAGATGCGCGTAGGGACGCGTCTGCTGTGGTCGGCTCAGTTCTAAGGGACAGTCCCCCGCTCCACCCATGGGCAGAGAAACTCTGCTCTGAGCTCACCCAGCCTGTCTCACTGTTTATACATTTAAGGGAAAAGAAAACAAATCGTGCCATTCGAAACTTACAAAAATGCAACCCCGTATCCTTGAGGCGGTTTGTAGCTGACCTGGTTGAATTCTCGGGCTACTGTGAATTATTTTATGTTTATGCTTTAGAAATGAGTTATTTACGAGTGATGAAAATTAGAGTATAATTTCACTGAATTCAATATAAGTCTATATATAAAGAATTTATTCAGCTTCATGTGTTAAACTTTTCTAATATGCTGATATTTACTTTATGAATTTAACATGGAAATACCATTTGATTAGTTCAAACAATGCAACATTTAAAAAATATTCTACAGAAGCCTGGTGTCATTTCCCCCCCCATCTGAGATGAAACTGCTGCAAAGCAGAATGATTCATCAGAAGGCCCAGCGACCGTCATCGGTGACTATTTTGTATCATCTGGGATCCTTTATTTATAATTGGCCCAGATTACCTTAGTGAGCCACCATATCTAATATAAATACATCTCAGCACATGTACATATTATATAAACACATACATTTAAATATGGTTCTGTATTTGCTAAAAATAAGAATAGCTCAGTTGAAATAAATACTTTATACACTTTATTTTGGCCTACAGGGCATGAAAAACAAGTGATTTTTCTAAATTCTTAACTTTTCAATAGTTTGTATGTTTCTTTCAACTTGTAACAAAAATAGTCATTATACATAGCAAATGGCAGCGAGTGTAAGGAAACGATAGATTCCTCACTTGCTTTCTCTTTTAGTGCTTGGAGTGTCTATAACCCTGTTTTATTTTTGGCCCAACCTAGTTCCATTTAGACCACGGGCCTGTATAAATTTGTGTGACTGTGGAAAATCTTATACTTTGAATATTGATCGAAGTCATACTACATAGTATGTCTGTCACTTTCAGGATTTAACAATTTGCCTTTAAGTGCTGTGTTTTCAGACCTGTTCTCGGTTGGTTCTTACCTTGGTTGGCTAAGAGAGTGTCCATGTTTTCACACCACGCCACTGTTTCTGTCGTCGGCGACCTGTAGAAACAGCATCTACCCTTGACAATAGCATTGTGATCTTTTTCTTCTACAACCTATGGTAATATTGGAGTTACCTGTATTTGTTGAATCGCATCATTTACATGAGCTTTGTGCCATTGATTAAACTGCAAAAGGTCAACCAGAATTATACAGGGCGGGTGGGTGGGTAGGTTTTAGTTGTGAGTACGAGAAACACAGTTTATTCCTGTATTATTATTTATTATTTTATTACTTTCCATACAAATAACTGTAAACTTACTTTTGCCCCAGCCTATATAATGTTTTTCCACAGTGCACAGCAGTTCAACACACAGTAGGATGTAACTTGACATCATCAAGTTTTTTATTAATCCAACTGAGAGTGTTAATAGTATTTGCAAGTTTTTGAATTATAATCAAGGCACGAGAGAAATATTGCTTATGGTTTTATAAAATAGTAAACGTCTCCACAACAAACATATTATTTGCTGATTTATGGGGCATTTCTCTAGTCTGTTCCTGAAAAGTTATCATGGCGGCAATAGTGATGAATGAACTATTTCCCAAGTTTTCACAGTATAGCTAATTATCCATTTCACAGTTATGCATCTCAAAAAAGTTTTTAAAAAGTTTTTATTAACAATTTGTAATATGTAGTGTGTAATGATTTTGAAAATGCTTATGTATGTATTTTGGGAAGTCTTTACCCCAACTCTGAGACACCTTCATTTCTCCTTAGACTGGTGGGCCTCTAGTTCTGGGCTGATCTATTTAAATCTAGGAATCTCCCAGGACAGAGTAATATCTTTTGCAAAGTAGTCAAAATATTTATATACTTAAGCCTTCTGAAGAAGGTATATTTTTGGGGGTGTGATGTAGAAATAATAAATCAGGTTTAAGATATAAACTTTTGAGTTGCAAATATATCATGAATGATTCTTCTTAATAAACAGAGATCTTGATGAAATAAGCCCCATCCATAGAAAGCGTCCCCCCCCGCAAAAGTCTAGGATTATGTAGCTGTGATGTGCAAATGACTTGGCTATGGAAAGGGGTGGTCTAATTAAAGGTTTCTGTTAAAATAATGGGTAATAAAATAGCCTTATACCAAGTCATTCTTACAGAATTTCACAGTGGCGCATCAAGGTGACTAACCTTAACGACATATGCTAGTGGGAAGCCCCTCTAGGCTTCTAGGCTCTATTACTTCCCGTGTCTTGCTGCAGTTTTGGTGCTTGTGTTAGTATTGACTGTGTTCCCCTCTGCGTGGTTGTCGTAGTTGGAGTCTCAGGCGCTAACGGCTGTTCCCACTGTCCGATATCTCTCATGTACTAGGGGCCGTTAGAACCCAAGCAGGCGCGTCAGTTTGCAACACAAACGCTTTCTGCAGCCCTCCCTACAGTGAGGCCATCAGTATGCGTACGCTTCGTTCATGCTCTGGAACATTTATAACGAATACTTTGAGAATGCTTTTTCTGCGATCGAGTTTTATTGTACGTCATACATATGTGTCCTCTGAAGAATAATTTACAGTAATTGGCTACTCAATAGAAATTTTTCGGAAGACAGAGATGCGTAAATCTTGTAAATTATCAGATGAAAATGGGATATTTCTTATTTAGATGGGAGTGAGAAATATCTTTTATGTTTTAAAAAGTTCAACTACATCAATGAAAGGAATCCATTGAATTAAAATTGGGGAAGAAAGTGTTTGACAGTGTACTGACCTGGTTGAATTTTACTGGGCATGTGGTACTTTAAGTGGACAATGTCATCTCTTTTCTTTTATCTGAGTTTTACTTGTAACTTTGACAGAGCTTTTGTCTGGCTCTTCTCATTGTGTTTGTGTTTCCTGTATAATTGTGATGCATGATTAGCGTAACTGTGTGTGTGTGTGTGTGTGTGTGTGTGTGTGTGATTTGCTGTGAAAATTCACCACGTAGCTGGAGCCAAAATCGCACTTAGTATTTCATGGGGTTTTGGCTGATTTCCTTTCTGCTTCCCTCATTAAGTGAGCGCCATCAAGGCCAGCAGTCCCCACATTTTGTGTCCGGAGAAGAGCCAGGCCAGATGGGAGCCGCGTGAAAGCTACCAGTTATCCCGCTAATCGCGCCGGCTGGAACCAGTTGTGCCGCATTGGAAACTGCGGACTCCAGCACCGTGGTGTTCACGGCCCATTAGCGGTGTGCCCGAGAGGGGGGAGTTCAGGCTGGGCCCGTGTGCTCGAGGAAGTGGCAGCTGCTTCCTTAGCCAGCCCTTCATATCCATCTTCGAATTTGTAAATAAACATTGCAATAATGAATAATGCTTGCGAGGATCACACACAGACACATATATATATAGCTTAGGTCTCTTACCCAGACATTTAATCATCTTGAGAAGCTTCCCGTAAAGAGAGCCCAGTGGTGTCCCCCGGTCTGTGACCTTTCTTTGTCCTAGTGAGTAAAAAGTTACTGCCAAAGCGAGCGAGTTGTGGACGTATTTTAGAAATGGAGAGGAAATCAATGGAGAAAGCAGAAAAAATAAATCGGGAGGAAAGACAGCAATCAGCATATTTATCATAAATGAAGGAACAAGACATCGAGACTGGTGAAGGCTCAAGGGTTTCGCTTGAGCACCTCCTGAGATAAAAATAGCTTTAAACGGCAACTCACTTCACGGGCATCGTTCTCTGCGCTGTCGACGGTCACGGGTGATGGCGAGTTTCTCTTTCCGACCGACACTGAGGCTGAAGGTGGTGCGACAGTGGGGACATCAGGTTAGTATGCAGGTCCCTGCCCCCTGGGCCACACTCGGCCTTCTTTCGATCATGCTGGTCTCAGCTCCCCCCACCCCCATTTCATTGTTAACTGCTCTCTGGTCAAAACACTTAAACTTCTAAGTAACAAACAACTCTTTGCATCAGGTGACATCTCGCCCGCTCTGTGGCATACCTGAAATAAATTCCATTTGAAAGTTTGGTTCCTAAAGCTCATATACATCCGTTTACAAGACAACTATTGTTCACATGAGGTTAAGTCAACTCAGAAAAAAAAATATATATAAAATTTAATATTTACCCTCAGGTCTTTAATCTGTCAAAAGATTATTTGTTTTTCTTTGTTCTTTGATTTTCAAAAAGTCTGAGGAAGACTCTACTTTTAATAGTTACTGTAAACAACTCTGTGATGTCTAAGTATTTTTACAATTTTATTCATGGACTAAAATGTTCTAGCACAAGGCATTATGCTTTTTTCAAAATTTATGCATTTTTTTGCAGCTTAATAACATGTATTTTTCTATTTCTTTTAACCATGAATCTCATGGCATATTTATGCCAGTATTTCTTTATGAAACGCTGATGTTTAAGCTAATAATGCTTGGATATATTTATCAAAACCAAGGCCATGCATTGGCGTTTTTATTTGTGGTCGGAGGTGTGTACCTGTAACCCCCATGTTTCATCAGGCTGTTATCTCAACAGAGTTCTTCGGGAGAAAGAAAATTCCACTAGTGTCTATTTATGACCCTCAGTGTAAATCAAACAGTCCTGAAAGATTGATGATTTCTGGGCGTTAGAAAGAAAGGAGTCAGAACACAGCAGAAATCTGCTTCTCCCCCGACTAGCATGGGCGCGCCCCCGTTTAGCGGGTCTAGAGAAAGGCCACAGGGCGCCTGGTCCGAGGGGGCCCGGGCCGAGGAGACTGATGGAGCAGGAGAGGTGACCTACAAAGTCAGCGTGTCATTAAGAGAGGATGCCATCAATTAGCTCGATCCGTTCCCTTCATTCAAGCACCATTAAGTAACGTTCTTATGACAGGCAGAACCGAATCATTAAGTAGATTTAGGCTTTGTTTTGCTGAGGGGGATAATGAAGCACTAACTTTACAACATATGCATGAACTTTGTGGAAAAAAATAAACTTAAAATTTAAAGAGCCCCTTGATTAAAACGAAAAACAGGCCGAGTCTGTAAGAAACATGAGCCAGGAGTGAGCTCATTTTACATAAAAGCTTTAATAAAACAAAAATTGAAATTTCTGTTTTGAGTTCCATGCAGGATTTTTCATAAGCCTTGGACAGAGCACAGTGCCTGTTCATTTGTTGTGCACGTCCCATTCCTTACATGCTTTTAGTTTTTCAGGAAACGCTAAGATTAAGGGGTTAAGCAGCCCCCATACACCCCACAAAACAACCACCACCACCTTCCTAGAGAACCGTGTGGCGATGGCCAGAGGAAAAGGGGGAGGTAGGAGGGGTGAAGGGGGACAAATGGTGATGGAAGGAGACCTGAGGTGGGGTGGAGAACACGCCATATGCAGGTGATGTTTTATGGAGTTGTACACCTGAAACCCACATACTTTCATTAACCAGTGTCACCCCCAAAAATTCAGTTAAAAAAAGAATTTAATTCTGGTGCTTGCATAATTTAATCTAAGTTACAGTGTAACACTTGGTACATGTTCTAGACAATGTTTATATTCTATTTTATTATTTTAAAAAAATATATCTGTATTGATTGCAGAGAGAGGAAGGGAGAGGAAGAGAGATAGAAACATCAATGTTTATATTTAAAAAAAATATGCCGAATTCATTGTATGACACCCAAGTGAGGATGTCATGAAGGATTTGAGGGGGGAAGAAAAACAATAATAGTTAAAATAATTGGATACTGAAAGGGTATCGGAAACTTCCTCAGCAGTATCTCCCTGGTCATGATTCCATGGGAGAGACCATGTTTTTATTCCCGCGTTCAGGCGGGGAAACTGAGACTCGAGAAGTAAGATAACTGGCTTAGCGTTGCATCGCTCGCAGGGGGGCGGGAGGGCGGAGCAGGGTCGGCCGTGGGCCTGGTGTCTGAGCAGCGGTGACAGTTACGCCCGTGAGACTTAGTTCCACCAAGGAAACTGCGCAGAGGAAGGGAGCAGGGGACCAGCGCGTGACTATTTACTTGGTCAAGAAATACTTAAATGCTTTAGGAACTTGGGCACGTGGAGCGGCCCCTTACGTGGGCTGGGGAAGGAGACCGCGCAGCAGCCAGAGTTACAGAGGGCGTGGCTTTCCTGCCCGAGCACTGTCCCTGGCATTTTGGCAAAAAGAAAAGCCGATCAGGGGTGACATGTGACTAAGAGAGGCAGAGACGTAAAATACTGTGGGACCCGCCACGTGGTCGCTGGGAAAACGGACAGGGCCCGAGAGGGCGAGGTTAGAGGTTAGAGGGCAGGGACAGAGCTCAGCCCAGTCACTCGTCCGTAATGCGTCGTGTTCAAATGACACGGTAAAGGGAGGGTGATAATTATTATTGTTGTGGTGGCTTTTTTTTTTTAACAATAGTCTTCCTAGATTTACCTAATAGCCTTATAAAAGCAGTTATTTCAGGGCTAAATAATTTAAAATTTGTCTCTTTTTATAAACAGAAGAAAGTCATATTTTTCAATTCTGCTCTGCCTGCAGTTACGCGGCGCGGCCTGTAAAGCAATGAGGCCGAGTGTCGTGTGGCTCATAAATGATTCCCGGGGGCACCCTGGCAGGGAGCTCGGCCGCTCTGAGGAGGGCCTCGCCGCCGTGTGGCTAATCTCCCGAAGTGGCTGCTAGAAAGGGAACGTTCCTTTCCCCGCCCAGCGCCCGGCACGCGTGGTGACAAATCTGTCGCATTACTTGCTAGTCACATCCCAGGATTGTGTGTCCTAAGTGCTCTTTCTTTGTGTTATCCTAGGATCCCTCGTCGCTGGTAGAGCAACATCTGCCTCCGTAACGGGCGTATTGAGAAGCCTGACAAGCTTTCTGATGCAGGCAGACGTCTCTTCTTCTGTTCTCAACGTTCACTGTCATTCTGCGTTCTAATGCATCCACGTTCCTAAATTAATTAGAATTAGATTTGAATAGGATGATAGAGATGAGTAAAGTCGATGTATTTTTCAGATCAAGAGACCAGCTTCTCTCTCGTTTTGGTGAAGAATATTTAGCTTCGTGTTATCATCTCGTAGTCTTCATGTAATACCTGTTACTCGCTGACTTCTTGCAGTGTTTCTTTACCGTCGCCGGGTATTTTAACATCACAGAAACCAGTAGCCGTTTCCTTGACTTTCCTACCCCGGTTTCAGATTTCTGGGTTGGCGTCTTGTACGCTCAGCGTCGACCTGACCTCCCCCTAAGCTAACCTTCCCTTTCTTTTCACTGGGTGGGAAAGAGCTCAGTCGTCAACACAGAAACACGCGAGGTAGGGCAACAGCCATGGAGACAGCGATAAAGCTAAGATGCCTTTCAAAAGAATGTTTCACTTGGAGTCTGTTCCCTCTTCGGCTAAAAATATTTTGTTCACTTTTTGTGGCCCAACAGAATATTCAAGACCTTCTGGTAGGGAGTAGAATTTTGACGTATTAAAAGAACATGATTCTCCGCACATTGCAGCTTTTAAAAATACACAATAGAGAGAAGATGCTAAAATCCTTGCGTCTGAGAGCGCAAATCCCTAATAAGAAGGGAAAAATGAAAATCCTGGGTGTCTACGTCTAAATTGAATTTCTCTGTTATATCCACACGCATTTTGAGCATAACATACGATATTTCTTACCGTTGTACAAGGCAAAGTCTTCCTGGATTGGATTCTGTATTACTAGAGTAAATCATCTAAGTCATGATGTAAATTTAAGTTTATTTAATTCTGTTATTTCAGCCAGATCCAAATTTCAACTCGGGATAGTATGTCCCTCCCTGCTTATTAGCTGGTCCGAATGGAAAGGAAATGAGACAAAGTTCTCACCAAGCCGGTCACTTTTCTTCTTCACCACACGGCAAAATTAGCTTCATTTCTTTTCTTTAGAGCGAGGTATTTAACCTTGCATAATAATTTTGCTTTCCCATATATATGAACATGTATACATACTAACGATGTATATATTTAACTTTTAAACTTGTGAAATGTATTTTTACAGAATGAAGAAAGAAAAAAGGCAGTGAAAATCTTCTCACTCTTTTTAGCAACTATTAGTGAAATATCTGGCTGGATACTTGGGGACAGTCAATCGTTTAATATTTTGACAGGCTGAACGAGCGTCTCCTAATTTGTAGATTATTGCTGGAAGAACTCTCTTCTCAACCTTATAAAGAAGTCAGGAAGCCATCAAATTTGCGCACTGCCGGGAATCCGACAGTGGCAATAGCTTCCTTTGGATTTATCATTTTTTGACGATTTGAGGCTTTTAATCATCCGATCAGGGGTGCTCGGGCTTGACTTATAGACTGGCTGCCGGAGACGCGGGAATGTCCTACATACATTAATTCTCAATCAATCGATTTTCCAGACAATGCGTTTCACCCAGAGGGACGCTACGCGGTGGTGTTCACCTGGTGCGATGGCAGCGAGTCTGCGCTTCTCAGCAGCGACAGACACGCCCCTGGGCGCCCCCTGCTGACCTAGTGCGTCAGAGTGTGTGTGTGCGTGTGTGTGCGCGTGTGTGCGTGTGTGTGCGTGTGTGTGCGCACGTGTGTGTGTGTGCGCGTGTGTGCGTGTGTGTGTGCGTGTGTGTGCGTGTGAGTGTGCGTGTGACCACCCAGCACGCCGTCTTTTGAGTTCAGCTTTTCTATTTTCGCTTGTACCACTGGTTACTCATTCACCTGCTGGAGGGCGTTGTGCAGTTAGTTTTTAATTCCCGTGTGTAATTAGCAGGGAGCCGGGTGGCTGGCGAGCTTGCTTAGCTTGGTACGAGGTGGCCGGACTGTCTCCCCGGCCACTGCGCCGCCCTGCGTTCCCGCCGCCGGGGAGCTCCTGACGCTCCACAACCTGTCTGCGCCTGGTGGTGTCGGTCCGGCGTTGGGCCCTTCTCAGGTGTGTCGTGGGAGCTCCTTGCTGAGCTCAGTTCTCATTTCCCCGGTGAGCGCCGGGTGTGCGGCATCTTCCCACGCGCCTCTTTCCACCTGCGTGTCCATCTTCTTCCGCGAGGTGCCTGCTGAGGCCTTTGGCCTGTGTATGAGTCAGGTTGTCTGTTTTCTTACTGATTTTTTAGGAGTTCTTCGTGTGTTTTATATAACAGTCTTTGATCGAGTGTGTCTCGGGCAGGGATTTTCCCCCCAGTTTGTAACTTGTCTTATATTCTCTTGGGAAGTAGATTTTCGTAGCTTAGGAAGCCTCCTTTCCCCAGTTTACTCTTAGAAACATCTGCTTCCTTCTATTTCAGTTCAGCGTCTGTTAATTATTTTATAAGACATTTGTTGGTGTGGGATAGTTTTGTAGACTTCTGGTGAAATTCAATACAACTTATATTTCAACATTAAAGTTAGAAGAGTTAAGTGGTATTTAGTAAATATGGACGAAGCCAATATAACTTTCTGTGGGTGGAGATTTTTAAGTGTTAAAATTTATATATATATATAATGTATATGTATGTGAGTGTGTGTATCTCCCTCTGTGAATACTTTTGGTTTTTTATGTGCAGATTTCCAAGTGCACCATAATCATTATTTCTACTTTCCCAATGTGAAATTCACATTGAGGTGAAATACTATTCTAAAGGGAACAGCAAATCATCTTTCCGACTTTCCGTTCAATTTCTCAACCCGTGCAACAGGAAAACTCTGTTAAGTGCAACTACAATGCCGTAGCCTCCTGCGAAATAAGACATCTTTCACAGAGAAACCCAAACAAGGGGGAAATTACACCGAACGTCGATCAGTAATCAAACCGAAGGGAAAGCTCTCCTAGTGGGAACATTATTTAAGTACAATAATTGTAGGATTATTCTAGTAGAATTTGTCATCACCCTGGGGCTTCGCCAACTGCATTTTAGCCAAAATGTAACTATATATGTATAGTTGGTCAAAAGAATCATTGACTTTTTTGATAGTAAAGAAAATTCTGTGCTGATTTTTTGACATTATGACTGTGGAAACAGTGAAAACCTATTACATGTGTATCATTTCTCTCTGTATTTAACTATATTTTTGCTTTTATTTGTCAAATGTGGTGTTCGTTAGGGTTGAATGATGAAACATGATATAAACAATTACGTGAGACAAAACTAGTTTTTTTTAAAGAGAATTTTTTCCCTCCACACTACTTTTTAATTTTTTTAGTATGAATTCCATAGCATAAGGCCATGCATTTCTCTAGTAGTTTACAATATGCTAATAATCTCTGGGCTGTGCATTTTTAGGGCTTGGCTCTTGACTTTTTTCTATTCCAAATACGCATTCTGTTTGCATTATCTCAGTAACTATGTGGATAATCTTCAGTAAATGTATCTACACCACCTTACGGCTGGGGATGTTCAGAGCTCCACCTGCAGCTCAGGTCCTTCTCATGTCTACTTAAAATTTCCACAGACTCACGAGCATGTGCGTACATGCGTATTGTTCTTGCCTCCTATCTCAGTGGCTTCTTTCATAATTTCTTTTTCAAAAGGTCAGTTTTTCTGCCATCTACTCAAGTGTCCTGAGCAAAAAAATCAAGGAGTGATTCTGACTCCTCCCTCTCGCTGGCCACAGGCAGGAATGGTTTCTCGGTATCACTTGATTCCTTGGTTTCATTTTATCTTTAACTGTTTACCTGATGTCCTCCCCTGTCTTCCTAAAGGGCAGTCTCCACAATGCAACAAGATTCGTCTTTCAGGTGAATCCGAGGTTATGTTGTGGCCTGACCAGGTGCCATGCAGACGAATGCAGTTTCTCCCAGGCCAACCTTGTGCCAAGGCCGACGGCCCCGGCTGCCCCGGGAGGTGGCCCGAGGGCGGCTGAGGGTTTTCATCTCTGCCTTCTCCCTCGGCAACACCGTTTCACCGCAGACTTCCCATCTCCCTCACTCTTTGCGCTACTAAATAGAAGTCCCATTTTAAAATGCAATGCTTGTGGGTTGTTTTGTGTTTTTTTTTTTTTTTTTAAATAAACTGTTCTGGGCTATAGTTTTACACAGGTTTCATAGAGACCCCTCATTCATTCTGCTCTTCCTGCCTTAACACATTTCATTGTCCCGGCGTGTTGATCAAAACTAAGGAACCAACATGGGTATATGCCTGTTAACCCAACTCCAAAATTTATTCAGATTTCATCCAGTTTCCTACCGGCTGCCTTTTTCTGTTCCAGGATCCCCTCCAGAATGCCACAGTGCATTTAGATAACACTTACTTTGATAGAGAAAATTAATTGCGTTTATCGAAAACTTAGTTTAAGACAGTTTTTCAGATGAACTACCAGTCGCTCTTCATCCCGTGAAAAAAAAAATGGAGAGAGACTAGGACTCGAAGAGCAAGCGAGTAGGACGGGGGTAGTGAAGCCTGGGGCCAGCACCTCCGGGGGTTTGAGTCTGAGCTCTGGTGTGGGGTCCCAGTTAGCAGGGTGCGGCCCTAAGAGGCTGGGCACACCCTGGGGACCCTTGACTTAGGAGATGCAACAGCAGGGAGGAGTGACTACAGGAGCAAAATGAATTCTTACGGACATTTCAGTGGCAAGCTTGTTTGAGGATAATATTGATGGATCACGTAGATAGTGATCGAATCCTTATGATTCCAAACCCAGAATGGGGAAATCTTTGGAGAAAAAAAATGAAAGGCATGTGTACCATTGGCCAGAATGACACACACGCAGATTTCTTCTTAGGCGATTCTTTGTGTGGCCCCTGAAGGGGATGTTGGTCTGGGGATGGGAGGAGATATTGTGAGGTTTGGGGTAACTAGTTTGATTACTGCCTCGCCGTGATAGGATTTTTTCTTCGGCTGATACAGAATTTATGATTGACCTCAGGTGTTTGAATGTCATGTTTTTATATTCAAATGAATCATCTCAGATTCCAAAGGGGCAAATATAACCTTCTGGCTCGGTCATCTCCATAGGAACCCGAAGGGCATGTCTGTGTGGTTAAGTTCCCTGGAAGCATCAGCTGGGTCCCCTGCAAGGGGCAGGATATTGGATTAGCTGTTCCCCTTGTAATTTCCTGGGAACATATTGTGTGGTTACAGGACATTATAAAAAAAAAAAAAAATCTGCATTGATTTTTTTTTTTTTTGAAATGAGACATTACAAAAGATTTACTTGCTATAATCTGTACTTGTGGGGAAAGGGTATGTGGCTGTGGGCTTGTGTTTTGGTTGTGTTTTAGAATCAAACTTTCTGTTCTAAGGTAATATATTGTGCTACTCAAAATGAAGGATTTGCTCAGGGATTGAAAATGCAAAGCATATATTCAAAAAGCATATGATCCTCAGACAGGCTCTTCTTGTTACGTTAGTGTGTAGGTAAGGCCCATGAGAAAACAGCTTGATTTATGCTAACTGTGCAGCCGTATAGCACGTCTTCTTAATTTTATAGTGTGTGTGAAGGTGCAGATAATTCATAAAAAAGCGGTAACAGGGCATAAAAATGAAATTAATAAAAATTTGTTTCCTGTTACACAGTGTCAATAACTTTCTTATTTATTTATATTTTTAGCATTAGTACCTAAATTTATAATCAGAAAACAGCAAGGATGAGGCAGAGTTTTTATTAGAGTGGGATCCCGTCAGTGTGCTTGGGGATCAGCAAAGCCTGGAGTCATAAAACTTCTCACTAGTTCCAATAAAATTCAGCCCTGATGTCAAGTCATCATGAGTTTATTAGGCACTTGTCATAACAACACTTATTGTAAATTAGATCTTTTCATATTCTGGAGAATAGGAAAAGTAATTAAATTACTTTTCTTAGTTGGTGGACAGTTTTAAAAACTTTATTTTCTTCTCAAAAATCAAGGTGTATTGTTCTTTCTTTTTCTAAATAAGTGGTTGGTGGAGTAATCAGTTTAATAGAAATCTAAATCTAGCAGAATAAAATAATTTTGTTATGAATAGTCACTCATTTTTATTAATAAACTTTAACATACTTATTTTAAATGACATGAAGCCTTAACTTAGAATTTAAATACTAGGGTTTTTCATTATGTGAAACTTTAATTTTAAAATAAATATGTGATTAGATGAATTAAAGACAGAGATTCATGCTAATATCTGTTATATAGTCTGTTCTTTGAAAATATGCTAATTGCAGGCTTTATAAAAGACATGGAGATTAAAATCTTTGTAAATCCTTAAGCATTGTAATTAGCGGGTATGATATTTTTGCTAGCCAAATTTAAAAGCTTACAAATGATTTATTTAAAATCAGCCAAGCTGAACAATAATTTTTCAATATTTTTAGTCAGTCAGCTCATGTAAAATTTGCTTTGTTTCTCCTCAGGCAGTTTCCTGTTCTCATTTTGTTTGTGTTTTTCTGAAACTGCTAATTTGTCAGTAGGAAAGTAAGTTCCTAATACGGTGAATGAAAAATATCATGTCCTGGTGAAGTTTTCAGTCCACTGTTTGTAGCCCTGTTTTAGATTTCAGATAGTTTCATACCAGAAAATCCTGAAGTGCTTATCACACACCCTCTCTCACACACTCCCCTTTATATCATTTTATGGTCTGAGAATAGCATTGACCGAGTTTCTCTCTTTGCTGTCCGCTGATTGTCTACGTCCCATGCGAACATCATAATGAGCAACACTTCTGAGCAGAGCTCCTGCAGGACGCCTATGGCTACTTTGTACGCTTGCATTTTAATTTGAAAACACATTGGAGGTTGTGTGATACATTCATTCCGCTTCTCATCTTTCATTCAGCCTGCGCTTCTTAAGGACATGTATCCCTGCCGCTGTATCCTTCGCACTTAATTTCTGGAATATACTCTATTGTGTTTGCCCACCCTGCCTACCCTGTGATCGAACCCCTCCGCCCCCCAGAAGTCACGGGGATAGCTCAGGGGAGCATCCCCCTGCCGCCTCCTTTATCACCATTTTGTAGGTGAGGAAACTGAGGCCTGGAGCGTTGAGGCGTCTTAGCCAGGATTGCGCAGCGGGGGCCAGAACTCTGGCGGCCACCGCAGAGGCCCCCGCACGCTGAGCCCTCCCTTCTCCCCGTATTTCTGCTGGAAGGCCAGTCTCGGGAGAGGAAGATGTTGGAGAAGGGGCAGAGCGGAGTTTAGCCTAGCACAGCAGTGCTTGCAGACCTGGCCTGGCGGGGGTCAGAGTCTGTCCCCCAGGAGGGGAAAGTTAGAGGCAGGCCGGTGGGCGAGACCCTGTGAGGAGGCCCCTCAGTCTAACCACATAGGAGGTGGCTCTGCTCCTGCCCCACAGGGTTCGTTCTGCTCACAGGTAATTAGCAGAAGCAATTAGCAGTGTTGCTTCAAGAATGCTGTGCCTGCTGGATTTATTTCCAAGTCACATGGAAAGCTGTAGTGTCCTCTTAACCAACCTAAAGGCACACTTGACATTTTTAAGTGTAATGACTATGTTTTCTTAGATAACGCAGCGTTTCGACAGTGTCTAGAAGTAGCAAGGCATCGATCTCTTTAAAAGACTGATATATAGTGGAGATATTTATAGTCACTTATATTTTGTAATGTGATAAGTATTAGAAACAAAGGAAAAGAGCTGTCAGCACTTGCCGTAGATTTTAGAACACAGCACAAACCGCTAATACATCTTGCGTGCACGTGCGGACGGGAATGATATGTGCTCTAGAAAGTGTACAAATACAGCAACACCTCTTCTGGGGTTTGGAATGGGCACACTGACTATAAGTATCTTACTAAATTCCAAATTAAAAAATGTATGTACAACTTTGAAAGAATGCCGTGTTTCATAGGAATTGTGATTTTATTTAGGTGGTATGAGGATGCAGTTTTCAAAATTATCTTTAAAATAAATAGTTGAAGAATAGTAAAAAGAGTATCTTACATGTATATTTAAAATTTTAAACATCATAAAAGTAGCACTTTTGCCTTTTCAAGTTCTGCCTATTCAGAAATACAGAAGTAGAGAGAGTAATTTTATAGCGAATACGCTTTTGTGTACTCTGTAAAACACCCTGCATTTCTTTACCACCCTCTAAACCAGTGAACTATATAAGTAATCAGCTCCCTATTCACGGTATGCTCTTGAGTAAGGTCTTGTTATTACTTGTTTCTGAAAAGATAGAGGGAAACGATGAGATTGAGAGTTTCCTTTAAACCCCTCCCAGCCCTGACAGCCTGTGGGCTCCGTGACCCTGGGTCTTGTCTCTTCCCCCCTCTCTGTGGAGCTTGATAGTCTTTGTTCATTTTACTCTTTTTTACAAATTTGAATCAAAGACTCCTTGGCAGAGTGTCGGTCCACTGACAATATTATTCTGTGCAAGTGAGACCCAACGAATAGCTAGTAAACGCTTTTGATTTCATGATTCTAAACCTGCTGAATTTGAGGAATACAGTCTAATATTTGGCATCTTTATCTTCAAATGTTATCATTTTAATCGTTAGCTGGTTCACTTATACAACAAACGTTTAATGTCTTTGTACTCACACAAGTGACGTGCAGGAGAGATTGCTTTCCAAGTCTTGCTCTCTGGGTTCCTCCTTTGTTGATGGGACGGATGAGAGGCTCTGTGCTTCTTTCAGGTGATTTTTCCCCCTCAACTGGTGATTTTTCTATGTTGACATATTTCCTATTACATATATATACACATATACATATATATTTCTATACAGTCTTCATATAACTACATTATTTTTGAGATCAAGTTTAATAGTTAACCACCATTGAATCCATTCCATACTCAAGATATTTATATTTTAGTTTGTTTTAATTTGAAGGATTTGGGTGGAGTTTCTACCCAGTGAGTAATAAATCAAGTTCAGCAATAACCTTGACTCCCTAAATCTCCTTTCTTAATGGCCTGGTACCTATCCCCACCAGCGTTCTGAAATCTCCACATTGTGAAGTCACTTACTTTGTGATATGTAAATTATTTTTCAGTCAAAAATATGTAAATCTTTACTTTGCAATTGTGCTCCAAGGAAAGGGTTTAATTTGAGAAAAAAACAAACAAAAAAACCAAGCCCTATTTCCTCTTCTTCTGAAAGTGTCATTTGCATGACTTCCATATGGTATAAATATTTGCATAGGAAATTTATCTTTTATTTTACATCCACATGGTTTATAGCCTTTAGGGTCAGGGATTCAAAACTTATCAAGGACATTTAAAATGCTTAAAAGCTACTACTGCTTTTATGATTTCAGCTAATCAGGAAATTATTTTTTAAAAAACATATCTTTATTGATTTCAGAGAGAGGAAGGGAGAGGGAGAGAGAAAGAGAAACATCAATGATGAGAGAGAATCATTGATCGGCCGCCTCCTGCTGGGGATCGAGCCCACAACCCGGGCCTGTGCCCTGACTGGGAATCGAACCTCGATCTCCTGGATCCTAGGCCGACGCTCAACCGCTGAGCCACACCAACCAGGCCTACCTCTTTTTAAAATAGGATCTTAGCATCCTAGCCTTTCCTTAGGTGCATCAGCGGGTTTAAAATGCATAAACACTGTCTTTATCAAGTCAAGTAGACTTGAATGGAAACTGTCACACGATCTTTTTTTTTTTTTTTTTTTTCCAAAAGAAATGAGCCTCACATGGAATAGGTGAAAGAGAAACAGCCAGGCCATCTTCCCAGATCACGTGAATCTTTCTCATATCAGTGATGAATTCTGAGAACTAGGTTAGAAAGAAAAAGTCATTTAAGTGACAGGATTATGCTTATTTTCTACAGACGCAGAATTCTGAAAATGTGATTTACGGAGTTTATGAGAAAGGCAGT
The DNA here is from genome assembly GCF_964146895.1 of Miniopterus schreibersii. Lineage (NCBI taxonomy): Eukaryota > Metazoa > Chordata > Mammalia > Chiroptera > Miniopteridae > Miniopterus > Miniopterus schreibersii. The sequence continues at coordinate 2,748,031 of NC_138123.1, forward strand.
CACGGAGGGAAGAACTTAAGATACGGATGGTGGTTTCCGCCGAGGCGTAGTTTAGCCGGGCGATGGGTGCTGTGAGAGAGATTTTAAGGATGGATGTGGTAATATATGTGAAACAGTCTCTGTTCCCTGGAAGAAAGGTCCTATAAAAACATAACGTATGGCTGGTTCTCAGGACGGATGGAGAAGGTTGAAAGATTTTCAGACATAAGGAAAGGGCACATTCACAACCCAGTGGGAAGCAAAGGGTATTGAAAATTGAAGATCAAGAGAGAAGAACATTGTAAAGCTCCTTATAAGAAAACGCACGCGTGCGCGCACGCAGTTTTAAACAGGACTGTCTTCATTTTGAGTTATTATGTAAAGTAATAGATTATGCTTAAAAGGATTTTTTAATTTCCAAGATAATGGCACTTGGAATTGAATCATTGAAGCGCATGAAGTTAAAATGAATGCAGTGGTCACGTAGAGCAAAGAGTGAACTTGGAATAAATGTCTAAGGAAACAATGTTACCAAAGAAACAAGAAACAATGTCACCAAAGAAACAAGAAACAATGTCACCAAAGAAACAAGAAACAATGTCACCAAAGAAACAAGAAACAATGTTACAAAAGAAACAAGAAACAATGTTACAAAAGAAACAAGAAACAATGTTACAAAAGAAAAAGTACAATAGAGATAGTAAAGAAGTTGGTATTTGCATAAAAAAATTATTTGGCCCCAAACTCCAGGGCGATGTTTTTGAAGGATAGAATTTTTTAAAGAACTTTCCTAAAAAGGTTTGCCTATAGTGGATAGAGAGAGCAAGAGCTCGCAGGAGGATTTATGGCCACTTTTAGACACACAAAATAGGCTGGAGGAAACACAAGGAAATTAGACAGTGCCACGCAGAGTGTCCCATGTGGAGCTGCTGATTACATGTCCGGATCTCATTAACGGATGCAACGTGGCTCTCAGGTAACCTGGCCAACAGAAGGCCTTGGAAACGCGTCAAGCGTTTAAATTCCAAACGCTGTTGAATTGAAACGTTACCGTTGAATGTCTGCACTCTCTCCACGATCTAGCTCCAGGTACAGTATTGATGCCCTGATTAATTAGGCAACCGCATTAACGCTTCTGCTGGGAAGTATCATCAGCTGGGATCTTGTGGTTCAGTGGAACTGGGGTTCTAATAGTGAATGTCTTAGGACTCAAGGAAAGGGTTTTGGGAAAACAGATTTAGAAAATGCTCAGAGGTAACAACAATTCATATGACAGTGTTGTCATACATTGAAATGATGTGTTTCGTTGTGCGTCTGACGTAGACTTGGAAAGGTGATAATATATTTTTTATTTATGACTCCCATGGCCATGGCCACCTCATGGGAGACGTCATTCGGTGCCCTGATTTCGGGAACATTACCGGATTTGTCTGTGACACCGATTTATCACGTTTCAGAGCCAGTAAGGAAAGAAAACTGTGGCAACCTCATCCGGGGTTTTCTGGTACTTGGAGAGGGAGTAACGTTTGACTTCGTTTGTAGACTTTTTCTCTGACACCTTCATTTTCTTCTTTCCGACCCGTCCGCCATGCAGTTACCAACCCTTTTGACTGCTTTCAAAGTGCACCCACCACCCTGTCGTAGCTCACTCGCCGCCATCACCAGCCTACGCAGGGTGGCGCGGGGTAGCTGGTTAAGTCTAGGACGCGGTGCTTAGTGGGGGAGAGAGAGGTTAGAGAAAAAAATAAAATAAAGCCCGAAAAGCCCATGAAAATGCACAAAAGCAGTGAGACTGTGATCTGATCAGCTTGAAAGTTTGACCTTTCTTTTATTATTTTTTTTCGAGTTAACAATACCATGTATTTATTGAGTATAACTAGGTTGGGGCAAATCAGAAAATAAAATTCCCTAAACTGGAAACTTGTTCTAAAACCTGATGTTTAAACTTTTTTTTTTTAAAATGTCAAAATTGGTTTTCTCTTCAATTTGTGATCTTATTATGGAAAAAATGAAACAATGATTTAGGCCACTACTGACACTTAACTTCAGTATTTAGTGCTATCTATATTATCTATTTGAAATATTTATATCCTTACATAACTTAACCAAAACTATAGCTAAACATTAGTTTCTAAATAAATGTCAATATCCAAATGAGGGCCATTAAAATTTTTATCTGCATTTGTGAGTCAACTGCGTCTTGTCTACTTATTTTTGCCAATAGATGTCAGTGGTTGACCATGTAGGTAAAATGATTGCAGATGTACTTGTTTTATGCTGCTGTTAAAAGGTTAGCCTTTAAAAAGAATGTATTATTCCTTGAATGGTTCTTTTTTGTCATTTCACCTTGAGAAGTAATATATATTTATGACATGATAGAGTTGACAATAGGAAATGTTAATAGATTCCCTAATTGATTGCGCTGTTGAAATATTTAAGAGCTGCAGGAAGCGTTCACAAAATTAAAATGACATTTTAAAAGGCTTGCTTTGTTTATATAGATTTATGTACATTCCTCCAACCAGGCAGTTTTCAGCACACGAGGGAAACTGCTCGTGTATAAAGGGTTTCATTCACGTTCACGTCTGCTACAAAGGTTTTATTTTTCTTAAGTTTCAAGCAACTTCTTTAAAAACAAATCGAGAAACACTGTCCAAGGCAGTTTGCGAATAAAGCTTTATTTCTTGAAATTATAGTTTTATGATAATGAGGAGCCATCACTTTATAGGTTAAACGGTTTGTGAACATCACGAATTCGACATAAAACATTCTTGTTCTAAAGCCTTAAACACTTGCAACGAGATGTAATGTCTTTCCATTGCCCTTTCTGCTATTTAGTATCTTCCCCCCTCAATGTTTCTTTTCTTAAACGTATCTTCTTGAGTTAGAAATGGTGTCAGAAATAATATAGCGTATGGTATGTTTACCTGCATTAATAATTTTTAAAGCCCTGCTGGGAGGTCTTCAGAATTTCCCAGAATGGTTCACCACACTCCTCTTCTGTGGGAAATGCTCAAACCTCTGAGATATTTCAAAAATTTTCTTAATTATGATTTTTTCCCCAGCTAGAAAGCTGTAGTTAGTGTGTTGAACACACTATTGAGGCAATATTTTGATAAGGATTTCATTGAACAGAACTAAAATATATACCGTCATTTATTGGTAATTCAAAACATATTTATTGAACTCTTACTACAAACCAGGAACCTACCATGTTTTCTTACCCATGGTTATCTGTTGCCATGTAGGGAAGTTCTTTGCTTTTTTCCTTAAGTATAAAATAATTGTGTGCGTGTGTGTTTGTTTCAAATAAACTCATTGAATGAAAAAACAGTACAGGCCACAGAGTGGGAGGAAATATTTGCAATATATAATCTGACAAAAGATGTGTGTGCAGAACACACGAGGAACTTTTCACAAAACTGAAAAATATGGGCAAAAGAGTTAGGTCAGCACACTTTATAACAGAGGGTTTCTAACTGGCTAATAATTCTATGAAAAGACGACCTTCAAAGAAGTAAAAATGAAAACCACAATACACTCACCATAATGTCTAAACTTTTTAAAAAACCTGGCAATTCCAAGTGCAGGCAAGGCTGTGGAGCATCCGGACTCCTCACACCGCTCCGACGGAGTGTCAGTTGTTACACCGTTTTGGAAAATGGTTTGAAGCATCTTTTAAAGGCGAACATATGAAAACGTACGACCAGGCAATTCCAAACAGTTGCATGTGCGTGTGTATTGGAAGAGACGCATCAGAGCGGCATTAGCGGCACTTTTTTGGGGGGGGGGACCCCACACCAGGAACAACCCAGATGTCCACATACAGTAGAGAGGATGGGTCATTTGTGCAACATTCAAGAACAAACCACGCCGCACGCAACGACCTGGATTCGCCTGCCAACGCTGCGTGAAAGAAATTCGACACAAAAGAATATGTTCAATTTAGTTCCGTTTCTGTCAAGCTCAGACGTGGCTGAAACTGAGCCGTGGGGCCGAACCGACAGCCTCGGGCAGAGCGGCGCAGGCGGCGAGAGACAGCTTCCGGCGCCGTCTGGCTCAGGCTGGCGGCTCTCGCAGAAGCGGCGCGTGGAGAGGTGATTGTGATGCCCGTGGTCTCCGCACGCTCCGCTCCGAGAAAACACTCCCTTGGAAAGCTGAGCCGTATACTCTTCGCAGGGGACAGATAATACGGAGACATCTTCTGTCACGTGGTAAAAACTGCACCGTTCCAGATAAAGGATTTAAAAAAAATTTTTGTTTTTGAGATTCTTCGTGAGATGTGCAGATGGCTTTCTTCATTCACTCATTTCCATTTCAGTAATAATTTGGGGCTGAAAGGACCAGACTCCGGTGCTGAAGACGGAGAAGCCCAGTCATTTTAGTGAGACCCTGTGCTCAGTCAGGCCAGTTAGAGCGAGACACTTGGTTCCGAAGGTCTTCGGGGGTATCATCGAAGAGAAGCAGTGAAATGAGTTGTTTTGTTTTGCTTCTGCCTGATAAGACATCAGAAGAACCGACGCAGTTTTGGCTGGTTCTTAATACAAGGCAGTTTTATTATATGTGCATTTTCTTTTCCAAATGCAGGCACACCTCGGGGATACTCTGGGTTTGGTTCCAGACCACTGCAGTAAAGTGACTGTCGCAGCAAGCAAGTCGTGTGAATTGTTTGGTTTCCCAGCGAATATAAAAGATACGTTTATACTACACTACAGGCTACTAAGTGTGCAGTCGTTTTACGTCCAAAAAAAAAAAAAAGGGACCACCAAAGACCACAGATCACCCTAACAAATACAATAATAATGAAAAAACTTGAAATTACCAAAATGTGACAGAGACATGAGGTGAAGTCTTGCTCCCTGCAGGGTTGCCGCCACCTTTAATTGGTAAAAAAAACCCCCCGCAGCATCTGCAAAGTACAGTGAAACAAAGTGCATCGGAATGGGGTTTGCGTGTATGTAGTTTACATATACATGCATATGATTTGCAAGCTTTGTGTATACTACACACAAATCATCCATAAAGCAGAAGTAAGAAAAATTATTAAGAACACAGTAGAAGTGCGGAGGATTATTAGGAAAACTCATACTTTATTTTAAAATTTCATTTTCTTGTTCTCTGGGTTTATGGGATATTTCTCTTGAGGTTTCTCACACAATAAAGGAAAAATAACTGTTTATAAGCATAAATCTTTCTCTTATATTTAGCGGTAGTCCTTGGGCAACATTTTGAAACTTAATAAACTTGGATTTTGTCAGAAGAAAAGTGAAGGTAATTTAATGGTCAGGACCCTACCGTGGAAAGTATGCTGCTTGGAGCTCCCTGAAATTTAGTGGGTGAGTTTCTCTCTGGCTAATGGCAGCCCAGAGACCGGACAGAAGAGATGTTCTCAAGGCCAGCGAAGGCGGAAACTATAAAACAATAATACACAGCTTAAAATTACAGCTTTTATGTAGGTCACTTTCTGTAGAGAAACCCAATGCAGTGGGAATTCCTCCAGACTCGGAAGACACGAGTCCCAGTCCTCATTGTGTCACTTCCAGCTGAGTGATGGGGCAGAGCAGTCGTTCCTGGACCCTGCTTTCCCGTTGGAAAAGCTGGGAACTAGGCCAAAAGATTGGGCTGGGCCCCCATGGTTCCAAAGCAACGCTATCCATTTTCAACATATTTCAATATTGGCAATTTAAAGTGAATTTACAAATGTCTTTCCTATTCTTTTGGGCGCTCTGATTGCTGCTGCTGAAAAACAAAACAGGGACAGGACAAAAATCTCCCCCCAGAACACTCTCGCATTTTGACTATGTGACTTTCCCCTCTCGTTTACCAACTGGTATAGACCGTTCCGCTTGGGTTAGAGAACGGAACCTACTGAACTGACGAATTCTGTAAATTTGGCCTTGCCTCTTTCCCATCGCGTCCCATTTTATTCCTAATAAAAACGGTGAAGCGCATTCTGCAGAGAACATCATGGGGTCTGCCTCCAGCTCCCCGATAAGTAAACCGGTGATGAGAAGCCCACGCAGCTTGCCCTCTGAAGTTGTTAGGTAACTTGGATATAAAAAATGAGTGTAATTTGTGAATCATACAGTGCTATAAAATGTATACTGTTTGTGATTAAATACACTCAGAATACGGTTTTCCGTAAATACCCCGACACGCTTTTCCTGCATGACTTCCAGTGTGTTCCATTTCAGCCTTAATCTTTGTTTACTCGTGACTACCGAGGATAACACTGACTGCTATAAATCCCCAAATCCCATTCCGCAGACTTGCTATTTGATGAGATATCTGCATTATCATAAAACAAAAAGTACAGAAATAAAAAAAAAAAAAGACCAAAAATTCCATGTGGTATACTTTACAGCTGCCATCGAACTAAAAATCTCCAATACAGATGCTAATGGGACTTTTAATGAATTATTAAAACAAAAGTAATGAATATTCAGATATGTTGCAATCACTGGGTAAACTATTGTTGAGAGAATTTCTAAATCCTACACGGGTAATAATGGAAGAGCTTAAAAATATGTCAAAACATTTCACGACTCTTTTCACGTTAATGCTACCTTCGTAGGTGGGAGGCAGGAGGGGGTTGTTCTGGGTGAGTCCCTCGTCCAGAAGTGAGCGTCCTGAGTTGTGTGTAGTCGTCACACCCGCTCAGGTGCGGCACGATCCTGTCATTTCATAGACTCACAGTCGAAGAAATACTTACCTCCTCAGATGGCTTCTCTAGGCATTGGGATTCCTGTTCTAGAACTTGCAACATTGTTTCTCGTTCTGGGCACCTAGGAAGAGATGATACATCTAATTCTCCCACCGTGACTTGTCTGTGGAGGAAAATGACAGTAGACATGACCTACTTCCTAATCAGATCAAGCAGCAAAGTAGAATAAATGGCAAGAGAAACAGAAGCATCGCCTAAGCGCTGGTTACATTTTTCCAATAAAGAAAGTCTTCCGGTGTGCCCTTTGTCAGGGTATAACACTGACCTTTAAAATGCCCTGTTCCTTTGCTTTGACGACCCGAAACCCATCAAAACATAAATTTGAGCTGATGGCACGTAATGGCGAGTGGACGACCGGACGGATGGCCACCTTGCCGCCGATCGACCCCTCTTTTTACAAACGGCAGCACTTCCTTTCAGGTGGTGGACAAGTCACAACAGCGGCCTGAGCTTCTTAAGGGGTCATTATGGAGAGAGCATAACTGAAAATGGTCTCTTTTCCCAGATGTCTTTGCTGAGTTACGGACCTTCATACTATTTCTTACAAATCCTGTACCAAATTTTACCCTTTAAATTGGACAGACTCTAAAACTTGCCTTAATTGATGAGACCGAATGATCAACAAAGGCTAGAAAGGAAAATGCATATAAAATATTTATATCGTGGTACGTATTTCTTAAATTTGTCCTGCAGTTGACAAGTATTCACCAGCTACACTTGCACATGCGTGAGGCCAGCCATTCTTCTGTCCTTCAGACATTTAGGGTTTAGAAATTTTTTTTCTAATTATCCACTTTTGTAAATTCCATTCATTGCTCTTATTTATTTGTGTGTGTGTGTGAGAAAACGTGCAGAATAGCAGGTCTTTTCTCATTTCTAGTCATGCTCCTTTATTCAGCCATTAAGTTTGGAATTCTTTCTTACCAGCTGTATAGAGATATAATTGACATGTAACATTGTGTCAGTTACAATGACACAGTATCAGCTCATGTATCCATCATCTGGCAGTTACCATGGTGCATGTGTGTGTGGGGGGGCGGGGGGTCTTCAACATGGATTGTCTGCTGGTGCAGAGTCCTAAGGGTGAGCCACCGAAAGCCCAAGAAGAAATTGTGAGAACTTCAACTTACAGTTATTTTTATTTAAAAAGGAAAATATGTGCAAGGGTCTATTATATAAATGATAGACTGATGCTGGTGGCCTCAGTTTGTGTAAAGTGAAATTGGAAATCGTATTACTTATTGTTTTTACTATTTAATTTCCTGAAACTGACTTTCACAAAATGGATGAGTTGCTTAGAGAGATTCCTGCCAAGAAGCCTCAGCTTGAAGGTCAGATGAAGGATGAGCATCTCGGCTTCTCGTCAGGTGTATCTCGGGAAAAACTAAAGCATTCTAATCTAATCATAGTACCTGACATTTATTTTTAAAAATGATCACATTTTATTAGGTGCTTCTTGATAAATACGACTCCTCCCCCCCCCCCCCACAGTGAGTAAGAAGAAAAAAAAACAAACCTCATGCCAATGAGAGAGCATTTTGAAGACAGATATTTGGAAGTACTTTGTTGCAAATATTTCACCCATGAAAACTCTCATTGCTCTTCACATAAAAAAGATTTAGAAACCATTTTCTAACCAGTGGCCCAAGGAATACAGAGATACAGCGTAAAGCTAAATTTCAGCAAAATCTTAGCCTAATTACATATAGATTGAAAAACATGCATCGTGATTATTAATGCAGCCAATGGTACATTTCTTCTATTTGCATTTAAGTGTTTTCAAGATATTTTATGTAACTAAAGTGACAATTTCAGCTCTTAAACCCAAGTACCAAAATATACTCTACTTAGAAAATAAAAACGTTGGATGCTGCAGTAAAAATATCGAGGCATCAGTGAGGTTTTCGTACAGTTAGCCAATAAATGATTTATTCAAGTATACGACTTGTTTTTGACGAAATGTTTTTGTTGTGAGTATATTTTTAAATGTATGCAGTCTATTAGCTCAATAGCATGGGAGTATTATGTTAAATCAGTACACATACTGAGGGCGCATGCTCAGTTTAGGTTTCTCTTTTTCCTGATAGGAACGAGCTCAGGGAAGTTTGGAGACCACTGGAAACAACCTCCACAAACAGATTTTTAACGATACAGCTCCGGGAATGCAAATTCATTCCATTTTTCCCCCCGCAGCATGTTCTGTAAATCGTCCACCTGTAGCCACTGGTTTTATTGTCCTGTAATCTTTAAAAATCATATTTCTTGACTTCCTACAAGATTATTCTTTGCACCTTTTTTAGGAACACCTCATTATCACACAGGCTCGCAAGGTGTTTTATTTCCTCTCATCTCCTGCAGTGGGACCAGCTCCCAGGCGCGAGCTCCTAATGGGAAGTCCCCCGGGCGAGGGGACAGCAAAGCTCTTCCCTGCAGGCAGCTGGGCCGGGTCCCCTGGTCTCCATCCCCCCGAGGATCCAGCTGAATGATTTTTTCCCTCCTTCACCTTCCGTGAAGTCTGCTCTTAAACTCCTCCAGCGGACCCGCCCCCGTCCGATCCTCTCTGCCTTAATCAACGCTAATTCACGCAGGTGCGCCCAGCTTGGGCCTCTTAGGTAAAGTGCAGCAAAGGCCTGGATTTAGGGGACGCGAGAATCTCTCCCCCCAGAGATAAGCGGGAGCCTCGTGTTGTGAGAGGGTCGCTTGCAGCTGGACACTAAAAAACGGCGTCTTTTTAAAAATAAGTCTTGCAGGAAGATTGTATTGAGGAGAGGGACTTGGTCTTTGCATGTTGCCATTTTATTTATGGTTTAGAAGTTTCTTATAGAAGAAATATGAGTCGCTAATGAATTAAAAGTGACTGGATTAAATAAATGCCCCAATACACACACACACACACACACCCCTTTAAATAAAATCATTTTAAAAATTAAAAAAAGTAGTGGCAGAGAAGGAAGCCCTTTTTTCCTCTCCTGTGGCAGCACAGCTGAGCATGAATGAAAAACAGCTGTGCAAGGAATGACTTCTCCCAGCCAACCCAAGACCCAGGGACGAGCCTCACACCTGGGACCCCACCAGGGACGCTCGCCAGCTTCCGTCCGTGAAAACGCCAAAAACATCGAGAGTGCAAACCACGGGTGAAGTCCTGGGAGAAGCTCAAGGGGCACGAGCGGGAAGGACATTTGGTTAATTACGCTGAACATTTCACTCCAGCTGCCTGTTATCAGGTCTCCACAGGTGCTGTGCTTTTAAAGGGAGACCAGGGCCCTGCCCCATTTTATGTATAGGGAGCCCCCCAAATGTACATATACCCTCTGAGTGATTATAGAGGCCGTGTTTGTGAAAATACATGTCATTTTCAAAATTGAGCTATCAGCTGTTAAAGTGTGTATACCTTTTGGGGGGACACCCTGTATTCTGGGAAAAAATGCATGAAAATAAAAACCCAGGCAATCATTTGGCTGCTTCCCTCTTACGGTGTTAAAATCTGTCTTGTGACTTAAAAAGGAAATCCATGGTCTCACGGAACGGTTTGGTGTTTATATGATTGATTCCTATCATGCTAACACAGCCTCCCATTAGCATATCTCCATAAACATTTATTGCAAAGTTTACTTCCTCAAGGTCATCAAAATTCCAGCAAAAGTGCATTCCATTCACCTTGTAAGTCATCAGATAACGGCCACCGCCAGAGGTAAGATTTCTCTTTTCCCCCCAGAGGTAAGGTTTTGACGAGAAGGACCAAAGGTCGGATCTCATAAAGCCATCTCCCTCTCCCGCTCCCTCCCACTCGGGCCCGAACCGAAGGAACGTGTGCAGGCTGCTGGCAGTTTATTGTAGCCAGAAGGAAACTTGACTTATCTTTTTCAGAGGTGAAGAAATCTGAAAGTGCAGGAAACTCAAAATAGCACTTACCTTTAAGATAAGTGAAATATATTCAAATTTAAAGCATATTTACCCTTTTGATTAGCAGCTCACAGTCTCTAAAGCATGTGGTTCAGCTCCGAGAGGCGGCCACACGCACAACCGCAGCCCACGGAAGCGCGGTGTGAAAATCACAACCGAGTCTTAAATGTCCTTTAATGCCAATTAAACCATCGGAAGAAAAACACCGTGATATTTTCCCTGTAAGGTTTTCCAAATCAAGTAGGAAGGGTTTTTTTCCTTCATTTTTTTTCTCTTTTCTTATTAGCATTGCCCAGAATTTAAATAAAATTACTTTAAATCACTGCACTGGTCCATATAAAGACAGGAGAGTAAACTTCAAGTGCTGTTCTGTTACCATCGCCCCTTAGGTCATCAGATTAAATATAATGCAAATATAAAATTATTTCCTAACCTGCTGTGGTCTGAGTTTTTAAAAGTGTCAAGAAAGTGTGCCCCTTAGCAGGACAGCATGGGATCGACATCCATCCCTCAGCTGCGAGGCTCGCGTGGACGCGTAAACTTTTTCCCCTCACGATGGATAAATCCTGGTTCCGTCTATCGTGACCGCAGTGAGGTTTATGTAAACTCTTAAAGGCTTGGCTCCAAAACCATAATCCCTAAATTTGGAAAACAAAATAAAAATACCCAGCAGAGTTGGGGCAGTTTTCTCTAAGAAGCCCCTGTGTGCATAGTAGGCACCTTTCCACCTTGCGCGTCCCCACCTTCCTCTCCCGTCCCCACGGAGCCGCTTCGAGATGGGCCGGTCGGCGCTCCCTGAAAGCCGCTGTGCCCCGTGAAACCGGGGCGCGCCTCAGGTTCGATCGCCGTTCCTTGTGCAAACTGTCACTCTTCAAGATCAAGTATGGCTTGTTTGGAAACAGTTCTTAAAAGAAGATTTAAAAATATATTTATATCTCCTAATGCTGCATCCATGGCAACCGTTCAAGAACACACATGAGTTGCCCTTTTTGTTGTTTGGGTTACAGACCTGACATAGAAATATTGTCATAAAGGAACTGTCATTATTGAGGAAAAAATGCACCCGAGAAAGAGCTGAGATGTACTCGGATTAGGCTACATGGCACGAAGGTGCTGTTTGGTGTAATTTTTCTGGGCTTGCCTCTGAGAATTCCACTTGACAGAGAAATTAAGTCATCGTTTACCGCAGAATGATCCCAAGAAAAATGAACGCCGCGTCCCTCTGAAAAGGCAGGTTGACGTGGGAAAGGCTGATGGACTCAATGAATCACCCGCCCTAATATATTTTTTGCTACTCCAACTGAGATCATTAACCTAATGGATTATGTTTTGTAGGAGATGTATTTTTTTGGATCTGTGTTCTAAAGTAACATATGGGGCCTTCTCATTTTAATGGTCACTTAACCTTCACCGTGTAAAGGCTTGAGTGAATTTGAACATTTGTATTGAAATCTGTACCATCCATCTCCCACACTAAGTAGCTAAAAGGCGGCAGTGGGCTCTCTGCTACAAGTGGCAGCTGTTAGAACAGAGGACGACAGGCTCCAAATGGAGTCGCTTATGGGAAGCCCCGCGTCACCCACCGAGACTTGACTTAGCTGCAGCGCCGGCTCCCCCAGAAGTGGAATCTTAAGCCAGTTAATCAGGAATCACCTGATCAGCCCTGGTTAGGTCACCTGCCTGACAGACCCCCAGCCACCCCCGGAAGGAAAGGAACTGCCAATAACCAACCCGCTTTTTTTGCCCAGTACAACCTTGTCTGCCCCCTTCTACCTATTCGATGCTGCTGATTCGAATGGATTTCTGCTCAAACTCTTGCAATTTTTACTAAGCCTCTGTTTATCTTGTAACACAACCACCGTTGGCGGGCAGGGTAACGTTGGAGATTCCTTTATTTAGATCTAAGGGCATTTTTATTTCTGGAGAAATTGGAAAGGAGAAAGTTTGTCCTCAGAGTCCTATCTAGTGTTTAGCATTCATTTTTTTTATTTTTAATCTTTTAGTCCTAATTACTCCAATCTTAGAAGACAGTTATAATAAAGGGACTTACACTTATATACAGGGGTGTATAACTGTGTATAACTTACAGTTATATACATAGTTTGTATGGAAAATAATACAATAATTAATAAGTGATACAAGAATAAACTGCGTATCATGTACTTATGACGGCAAACCTACTCCTGCCCACCCCTGTATGTAAGAGGATTTTCAGAATTCCTCTAACTTGTAACAGTTGTATATTAATTCCCAGTGTGAGAAAAAAATGAAAAGTTGCTGATGGTGATAGTATATTCAGAATTTTCCAAGCCAGGGGTTTTTGTGTTGTTTTTTTTAAAAAATTCACTAGAAAATACATTTATGTTCAAGTCTCCACTTTAGTTATTCTGCGTTTACGGTGATTGGTGTCGCAGATCAAGTCCTCTACATGTGCTATATGTGCTACGTGAAGCTGTTGATTGAAATGAGATAAAAAGGGCCCTGGGAGCACACAGGGATGTGTGAGGTACGTGTGGCCTTGGTTCCGGAACTCTGACACGGGGTTCGCATCCGTGTGTCTCGCTTTCACGGTGAAGACGACGTAGGGAGGTGTTTCCGTAGGAAGGGACGAGTGCACGCGGTGTTGCGTCAGTGTTGCTTATAGGCAAGAAACGCGAGACAAGCTAGAGACAAGCAGGCCGCGGCTGTCGCTGAGCGTTCCCGCAGGCAGTTCAGGATGCGAGGCGACAACTGCAGAGTTCATCTTTCAGGTCACATTTCTGCATTACCTCCGGTGGTTTATGTATAGAAGCCGTTACGTCTCCGGGACAGTTAAAGACGTTCTGAGACGGCAGTGAGTGCTCGCCTGTTTCCCGAGCTGAAAACGTCCACTGTGTCTCACTAACAGCCCCGCTGTTGGCGCTGGTGGAGAGGCCCATGGTTGTCAAGGGGGCAGCTCAGGAGGGTTCCGAAGTCGGGGCCAGTGTCAGCAGGTCTCCCTGTGAAGCACTTGGAAGTTGATGTACAGACAATTCAGAAGTTTTACTTCTAGTATAAGTGTAAAAAATACTATAATATATATTACACATCATAAATAACATGTATATATAAGTATGGTCTTTATATCACATATACACGTACACACAGACGCACTCCATGCTGTTTCCCATAATGTACTTAGAGAGTAAACATCCCTAAGACTTGTTTCCAGTGGGTTTAATTAGATGACCCTAAAGCCAGGTGTTCTAGCATTTCAGCCGATAGTTTGCATTTAGGAAAATGCCTTATACACAGACTGCTAAATATAGCATTTTTCCAAAGGTTACGAGATTCCAAGGAGCCGCGGATTTGCACATTGCTTAGCAACGTGAGCATAACATTCCCAAAATCCAGAAACTGAGGATGCAAACGATGCCACCTTCTTGTCTCCATGCCCTGTTGCGAGGGAAGGAGACACATTTTCTGTTACATGCAATGAGCAGATTAAAAAGAAAAAGTCCGTTTACATGTGCTTTCGTTCAAGAGCGTGTGTGAAAATGGCTTTGAGGCTGCCTGCGCTCGGCGTTTCTTAGTGGACTGGCTGTGACCCCCTGGTGAGAGGAGCGGCTAACACCTGGGGAGAAAGAATTAGGCCTGAAGTGAGCTCGTCGTGCTCGAGGACCGGCTCCTAGTCGTGCCTCGTGTTATCTGCGCTCCAAGGTAGCGCTCGTTCTGACTGCTAAAAACAGAACAGAGGAAATTCATTTAAATTTGAGCAAGAGTAATTTGGATCAAGCATCAGAAAAGTTTTCCTGGTTCAAAGAGAAGTGAGACATGAAAGTGGATTATTGATGAAAGCTGTATTTCCCCACTCGCTGCAAATCATTAGCTATGCACAAACCATGATCTGGACCCAAACGTTAAGATGCAGATAATGCGGTGAAGTCAACGGCCAGACGCTAAATGACGTTTCCTCTTTTGCTTGTTTTCCATACCAGTGTTTTCTTTCCATGAGCTACATGAAAGAATTTTTAACCTTAGGCAAATATATGAATACGTATTTCATCTGCAGTGATTATTTTAAGGAAAACACAGTGGTTGGTGTTTTTTGTTAACTAGAAGTCTTTGGTCAAGCGATTTAGATGAAATCTCCACACAGCCTCCCTGATAGTGACACACCAACCCATTGGCCTTCTTTCTTGGGAAGTTTGAATGTAAAACACAGAATCGGGTGTTTTAGGGGCGGAAGCTGCCCCGCCCCCCCCCCCCCCCACCGTCTCTGACGTGGTGTCGGAGGGTCGGGATGCCCCGTAGGCGAGGAGCCTGTTCCTGAGCGACAGGAAGGGTCACTGATGCGGACAAGCGGGCGGTGAATTCGGCCTTTGGTCCTAGAGCCTGGCACCTGCGAAGCGGCAGGTGAGCAGATGCGGGAGGACAGGCCTGCGCCTTGAGGAGAAGCTGAGGTGGGCGTGAGTGACTGTGATGAGCCCTGGGGAACTGAAAGGGAAGGGAAGTGGCCCGAACGCCGCCGACAGCCCTACACACATGCGCGGGGCTTACTGGCGTTTTTATGAGCCCCATGCACAAGCTCAGGTTACAGCCTGTGGGCAGATAATGGGGGCTCGGGCTCCTCTTGGGGAAGACCCGCCCCCCGTTTTCTGCCGCGTGGCCATCGTTTCAGCGTCGCGTAATCACTCCAAGCTTTAGCCTTTAGGGCGCTTTGCTCGGTATAATTTTACAACACGTTATAATTTAACGTGTGACCGTCTTTTCCGCCAAGTGCGTCAAGTCTGCGGGGCTCCGGGACCGTCTGGGAAGAGCGCCGCAACGCGACCCTCGAGGACGCCTCCCCTCGGATGCGCCGGTTCCCCCCAGGTGCCGTCTGCTCGCTGGCTGGGTTCCCGTGGTGGTTTCCCGGAGCCGTGTGAACCAGTAAACTACTGAACACGCTCCACAGACACACACTTACTTCTGGTTTCCGCGCTGAGGTTTCGAGGACTTGCACGCCTCCCTCTCGGGGCTGTGCTGAGCAGGAGCGTGTGAAGCGGGTGGTGCTAACGACGTGCCCTCTCCTGGGCCGCGGGGCGGGGGCCGGCTGGGCCGCCTTCAGCACGCACAGCACTCCTGGGTTTGGGATGCAGAGGGCCTGAGCGGCGAGCGAACCATCAGCCTCGCTCACAGCTTCGGTTCCGACAGGAGCTTTCAGGCCAGTGTCTCGAGTGCGTATCCGTTGCACTTAAGAAACAATATTAAAGTTCGATGTTTGTTTATTTACTCGTTCACTCATTCCTCCCTTCATTTATCTGTTCATAGTGCTTAAATCTTTACCTTGAGTCCGGGTCTCTAAAGATTTGACACTGTATTTCCAAAGATCCTTCAGAAACACTTCCCACAGTGATAGGAGTAAATCTCTGGGTTTTGCATTTTTACTGCCAGCTGCTGCTAGAAGTGAGGGGGACTCCATGAAAAAACAATATCTTGGATGAGTGTCTCTTCTCTATTTGTCTGACTTTCAAGGAAAATGGCCCATGTGAAGCGATGTAATTGGCTCTGCTATGTTTACGTACCTGCGCATCCTGCCGCGTGTATTTACCTTGAATAGCCAGCCCAGCAGTTTTCTTTTTCAAGCCGTTATCTTAGGCGGACCTGAGTGTTCATTCTGAAGTTTAGGGGGCGGGCTCCTGGGTGAGGCTCTGCGTGGTAGGACCAGCGGCTCCGAGGGGCACACGTTCGTTGCTGCATCTCCTTGGCTCTGAAGTGACGTCCGTGGTCCGAGGCGGTGTTATTTCGTGTGACGCAGCAGTGATCTCAGGACTGGGCGGGCGGTGCCGGGGCAAGGGAGAAAGGCATTATTTCAGAACAAGTTTCAATCACCGGGAAGACGAACCGCCGCCCCCTTCGAGGCAGAAGAGGTTGGATGTGTACCGCACGCCACCCCGTGGTTCTCTGCCGTGGAAGTTCAGCTGGTTAGCAGTGTTTGTGACGACAGAGGCCTTGGGGAAAGCGGGGCTGTGCCTCTGTGCTCGTGCGTGGCCTTCGTCCCCGCACCACGGATTCTCTGCTCCTTGGTTAACTGTGTGAGCGACGGGCTGGCCAAGGACAGAGGCCGACTGACACCTACTGGACAAGTCGTCCCGTCCGCCCGTTCAGCATCGTCTGTGCATAAAATCTTCCTACTTCAGGGCCCGTCACGTGGACCCGCGTTCCTCATCACCGTAACTCCCTTCTTGGTTTGTTCCCTCAGAAGCAGGCCTAAGAGGAAGACTCTGATCCAGGTCACACTCCCGTTTTGTGGAGCACTGTGACCTCTTTTTTTCCTTTCTTTTTTTTTCCTGCTGAATCCGATCATCTGGAACAACACCTAATACCTAACAGATGCCCCAGAATATTGACTAAGTGACTAATGAAATGGAAAGTGGACCCCAGAATCCTTTATCTTTCCCAGACTCAGCCACCGCTGGGTCCCTTTCTGATCTGTCCCTATGTCTCTTTGCGGTCACGCCATCCACAGAACTCGCCTCACAAGCTCCCACCCCGTCTCCCACTGTGTTTCCAGGTGCCAGCCGTTCTCAGAATAAAACAGTAGCTTCCCCGGGTGTCGACTGCAGTTCTCTCTCCCTCATGTGCCCCAGATGCCCCCTTTCCAAAGCGCAGACTTCATGCTTGTCCTGTCATTTATTAATCACTGTGTTATTTTCCATGCGAATGACTGTAAACCTCCCTTCGCCCCTCCCCGGTACCATGATTTTCCCGTTTTCACCTTAACTTTTAAATACCGAAACTTCTCTGGCAGAAAGAGAATGTAATTGCCCTGAATGGCCGTGTTCATTAGTAAAAACAGAGAGCGATAGAAGAGCGTCCCGGGTGAAAGAAGGCAGGGCCGGGACGTAAGGGCCCCTCCGGTTCCGAGGGCAGGTGCGGCCGGCCTCGCGATCCCCAGCCCCGGCGGCCGCCCCGGTACACGCCGCGTGTTCTTCATTCTTTATATAGTCATTCTTACCGTATTTTATGCCGAGACAACGTCCTCTTAGATGAAAAATAAATCATTCTTCTCTGATTGAAAGAGTATTAAATCTGTACGTTGTCAGCAGTTTGTGCCCATCAGCATATTTGAAACGACAGAGAACTGCGCGCTCCCTCCGTTGGTTTTGTGAAAGGTAATTAGACTATTTGCTAAGAAATTACTTTTCAGAATTAACTCTCTCCGTGTCTGTTATTGTTTCTCCCCGGGGCGGGACTTAACTGGTTTTACTCGCCTCCTATGCCTTCAGCAACAGTATAAAAATCCCGCGGTGGGAGGAGCCCGCGTTGGCCCAGGTAGAACTTGAGGAGTTATAGGGACAGATAGAGACACTTCCCAACGCTGAAATTTTATGAAAAAACCTTGCTCTTCAGTCATGCTCCTCCCTCACACGGTGCTTCGATTCTCCTGGGGCTCGAAAGGAAGTGGATTTTCATTAGTTTTCTAAACTTCAAGGGAGATGGCCTGTGTGGGGACAGTGACAGTGACATCGATGTGTCTCTAGGGAAGTTGAACCCGGGCGGCTCCGGGGGCCCAGCCGTCCCGCTCTTAGTCTCACTGGCGTGTGCCCTCCTGGGAAATTGGGGGGGTAACGTTTATCCTTACAAAAATCTCACATTTATGTAGATGTTTTTGGCAGTTGTAAAATTGCCACTGTGACTTCCACACCATGCCTTCTGTTTTTTGTTTTTTTTTAATATCTTTATTGGTTTCAGAGAGAGGAAGGGAGAGAGAGAGGGAGAGAGAAACATCAGTGATGAGAGTCATGGATCGGCTGCCTCCTCACGCCCCCGACTGGGGATCGAGCCCGAAACCCAGGCCTGTGCCCTGACCGGGAATCCAACCTCGATCCCCTGGGTCCTAGGTCGATGCTCAATGGCTGAGCCTCGCCGGCTGGGCCATACCACGCCTTCCTGACCTGGGCACCTTTTGTCCCTTTCGTTTCCCAGACACAAGAGGTCCCAGTGTCATAACTGAAGGAGAAAGGAGCCCCTTTATGTTTCTAAACACACGAATCCGTTCCTTTTGGGGTAGGGAACCACGCGGAAGGTAGAGCCTGCACGGCCCACACCAGCCCAGCTTTGAGATGTTAGTGGAAGCCGCCTGGGTTGGCCCCCAGGGGCCAGCTTTGCACACGCGTCCGGGTGCTTGTATGGGTATAAATATATGGATGTAAATCTGTCGGCTTCAGTGGTACAAGAGTCGTAAAGCTGGTAGTACCAGGGCCTCCTGCTCAGAGCTGCCACCAGCCCTGAATTTACAGTCTCCGTAACGTCTTCCGCAGACTGGCTTCCGGCTCCACGTGGCTATAAAAATACAGGTAGCTTCTCGTACAGGCTTTCCTCCTGGGCCCATTTCCCTCTCTAGCTCTTCTGCATAATTCAAAATACACTATGTGAACATGTGAAAGATTTATGGGTTTGGATGGGAGTCAGAAGTAAGCCTTGGTGTTATTTACCTTCTCACTTCGATACTTCTTTTTGACTGCCAAGCAAAGGTGCGGGTGACATTTGAAGCGCGGTTAGCTGATTTGGAAGGAGCTTTTGTACGTGACGCTAGAAGCTTTTATAAGAAGGAGTGGGCTTTGCACAGCAGGTGGTGAGTGGCAGCTGTTCGGGTTCGAACAGAGATGAGAAGAACCTCAGACACCTCCACGTTAGGCAAGTTTCAGAAACCAGACACGTTGGGCCTGATAGGTGACAATGCCCATGAAATTACCAGTTGCTTTTTTTTCTTCTTTCGGTTTTTCTTTTCTTTTTTGTTAAGCTCTGGGTATATTGTGTCTGTTCAGTCTTCATTTAATTTGTCGGAATCCATCTGGTACGAATCTATTAATTTGTTCTGACTCATGACTTTCAAAAGACCATAAAGGACACGTTAAGATGGCTGCAACCCAGATTAAAAAAAAACAGCACTGGATACTGCTTCTTAAATAGTTGAATACACATAAACATATGAGATATTTTCATAAACAAAGGTATAAGCATTTTAGTATATACATCCTGATAAACCCCTGCCCCCTCTACCTGGACATAGTTCATTTAAATTCAGTTACCAATAACTCAGTACAACATCGACATAGTTCTGCCGACACAGTTCAAATATATTGTATGTTATATCCAAGTGCACGTGTTTTGTGTTAAATAGGCTGCTCAGTGAATTCTGTGACTGGGAAAATCTTAGTTCTGACCACTCAGCTTACAGATGAAATACTGGAATACAAACCAATATTCTCTATCCTGAACCCCCCACCTTCACCACATTTAAAAAAAATAAAGTACTTCAGCAAACATTTTTTATTTCTAAGTAAACATATTCCAGGTATTCAAATTTTCAGACTTCGGTTGCTTGCAGGTAACTGAAACCATGCAAAGCAAACCCATAGATGCGGGAACTAATGTAGTGTGGCTCCTAGTGGGCAAGACAAAATTTTGGTCACAAGATTTAAAAAAATGTTCAGAAAGGCTAGAAAAATATCAGCCTTAACGTGAAAGAAATTTGCGTCCTAAATGCATGTCTGTTTTTTTTTTTTTGTTTTCAGAGGTCATCAAATTGTTTAAAATGTTAATAATTTCAACGTACATTAAAGAGTTGTTCTGAAGTGCGAATACCTGTGTCCTGCGTGCTGCGTATAAAATGGTCTTTAATGTGCATCGGTCACCAGATCAGAATTACAGTAAATGTGTCTGGAAATGTCAGCTGCTTTCTGGTTTAGATTCACTTCGTGACGCCGATCGTAGTTTGTATTTGACATTTTACACACTGCTTCGCGCTAAAGACAGATGGGTGTGTATAGCGTTTTACCAATGTTTTCCCCCCAAATCAGATCATAGCCAGGTTTCATTAGGTTTTTGAAAAGGTGTGGGTCTGTGTCTGGGCCTGTTCTTTCCTTGTAGCGTTTGTGCGTTTTCTTTTCTGTCTCTAGTTGCAGTGAGGACTCAGGGGCTTGCTCCATGGAGTGTTGAGTGTGGCAGCAGGTGACTGGGATTTCGAATTTCCGTGTAGCCACGGTCTCTTTGGGAGGGATGTAGGACTTGGTGGCAAAACAGTAATGAAGGACGGGGTTAGACAGTACTTGGGTCTGACATCTGTCTCGAGAATTCCAAATGTGAACATTAAGTTAGGATCAAATATGAGGTTGCATTTTAATTTACTATACTGCTTGAGATTATGAACCCATAATCAGC
Organism: Miniopterus schreibersii; assembly: GCF_964146895.1. Classification (NCBI taxonomy): domain Eukaryota; kingdom Metazoa; phylum Chordata; class Mammalia; order Chiroptera; family Miniopteridae; genus Miniopterus; species Miniopterus schreibersii. Next base: position 2,768,804 of record NC_138123.1, read on the forward strand.
TGTGAGTCTGATGTCTGTTGAAATTAAGGTTAAAACGATGCCTGCAAAGTGTCATTTAATACTCATTTCCAGTGCTAATCATTGCGTAACATTTTAGAAGATGGAGGAAGGTATTTGATCGGGTGAAATCACTAAAAATTAAGCCTGTTCTTAGATGGGAACTATGGCAATATATTTGAATAAGGGTGAGTCTGTAAATAAGATCATTAAAACGCCCTTTGTCAATAGTCATCTTCTTTTGCATTTGCAAAGTGTGTTTCAAGAAGCTTAAAGTGCTTTTTAAAAATATCTTTGTACCGCTTCACAGTCACTCTTGAAAAAGGAAACAGATCTCTCTAAAAACGTCATTGCCAAGAGAGTCTTCTCCGTGGGAATACGTGTCCTAACGTTGAGTAAATAGCTTCCCAAATCTATGGCTACCTTTGTCTGCCTCCACGTGTACGGTCAGATCAATGGTCCCGCTGAACTTTGCACTGGCCCGAAATCATCCGATGCGTTTGATCAATCCTGGGTGTAACATTTTAAAAAGGAGTAGTCGATCATGTTTAATTTATCACGAGTCCAAGCACCCCAGCACGTCCTGTATGTCCGTGATATACAATGGCTGTTCAATAAATATTTAATACCTGAAATAATACCAGATGATGGCTGTATAAATGCCGTAAAAGTTACCGGGTAGAGGAGGAGGTTTTTACTGCTGCGGAACCAACTGCCACAAACTCAGCAGCAGGTCAGGAGTCTGGGGTCTCACAGGCTGAAGCCAGAGTCCCGGCCGGGGCTGTGCAGTCCTGGGAGCGACCGTGCCCTCAAGTGCTCAGGCTGTGCCCACATTACTACCGTTTTTATAGCTGAAAAACGACGCCCAAAGATGCTAAATTGCCGGAGTCAAAACACTGGTGGGAGGCGGCATAGAACAAACGCCTAACGCGTGTGACACACTCAGTAAGTGCCCTTGCTCGTTTGATCGTTACTTAGAATTGTTAGAAGAGAAGACAGCGTAGCAAACCCAGAAGGACACGAACGCGGGCACTTGTTTCGTTGGCACTGTTGCCGTTTATGTTGGTACCACCCCGTGAAGGGGCAAAACCCAACTGGGGAAGAACTTCTATCCCGAGTGGCTCCTGCTCGGTGGTGCTTGTTGCTCCACCGTCTGGCTTCTCCGTATATTGACCAAGAGAACCCGGGGGGGGGGGGGGACAAAGATAAAACCTTAAAATGACCATAAACGCTCCAGCAGAAGCGCCCCGGCCGGGCAGGAGCCCCTCGTACAGCAGTCAGTGAAGACGAGAGCCGATGAAAGACGGCCACCCCGAGGTGTTTCACTTAGTGGCGTAACCTGACTTGGGGCCCGCGGGAACGGAGGGAGCAAAAATCACGGAGAAACTGCTTTTCCTCTCTCCGAGCGTGACTCGGGCTCTTCCCAGGACTGCAGGCGTCTCTCCAGCTGCCAGGGGCGATGGTCGGGCAGCCACGGCGCTGTGTCTGCTCCCACCTCTTGGCACCGTGTCCCCTGACCCCGAGAACGGATTGTCCCCACAACACACTTGTTTTCACCTGGGCAGAGACTACAGAACCCAATGAGTTGCTAAGACTCCGGGCCCCACACCAGGGCTGCTGGAGCCGGTGCACGCGGCGGTGGAAGGAGAGGGGGAGGCGGGCAGGCGCCCGGAGCCACCCGCTGCGGGAAGGCGCCTGGGGGCGGTCCTACGAGCCACACCGTGTGTTTTTCTAGGCGTCCCAGCAATTCAGATCAGCGGACAAACAGGATCATGTCTCTGAATTAATATTTTGCAGGACCCTTTATAAAGTGTCAAGAAATTCTTTTCCATGCCCAAGAGGGTTCCAGAAAAATCTGACTTCTTCATCAAGAAATCCTCTTTATCAAGAATCGTTAATTATTCTTTTTGAAGGGAACAGGGCAGGAATCCCTTGAGTGGCCCCGAGAGAGGCTGTAATTCTATGACACTCTTATTAAAATAATTTGATTTTAGGATAAACAGATCAACAGGTGTCTGCCACACTACTGTGCCTAAGAATGCAATTTCAGTCCTGTTCAAATGAGCCAACACGGGACATAGCCAATAAAGCAATGAGTGTCAGTTGCCGTGATTAAAAAATACTGAGCTGCAAGAAGATCATCAGCATGAACAGCAAACTGACACGAACTACGGGACTCGACTGTAGACCTACATGGAGAATTGTGTTAGTGTCGACAGGTGTAACGTTGATGAGCATTTTCTGAAGCCCGTGGACTTAGGAAGCGCATCACAAAGGACGGCCAGTTCCTAGAATCGGTTGTTCTACAAGATTGTCTCTTCGTGGCTCTTAGAATGAGTGTATTAGTTGACATCATCAAAAAAAGTTTATTGTAATTGTTGAACCATTTCCTGCCATTGCTTTTGGAGCCCCGAGGTTGGTTTTAGAAGCTTGAATGGTGCATATTCCGTACTATATTATTTTCATATTCCATGTGCGTACGTCGCGTAAATTAACTTTCTTATAGCCTCACACTGACCTTTACCTCATTGAATGAAATTAAATTGTACGATGCACCTGCCTAGGAGACGTCTCTTTTCAGAAAATGTCTCTTCTGCACCGTTCAGGTTTGAGAGAAGCCTTGAGCACTGCAAGTCATTAGCCCCGTTACATAATGAAATAAAAATCTAGGTAATTGGTAAGAAAAAACTAAAATGTTGAAATATTTTGTTTGTTCAGGATGAAAAGGGAATAGCACGGTTTAAAATGTTGGCATACGACAGAAAAATAGAGCCTGCCACAGTTAGCTCCTAATATTTTCACAATTGGCGGGTGCTTTCTATACCATATCCTGGAGTAATTGACATTTCCCTCGGCTGCTTGCAGTTGGTGAGACACATATTGAGAGGAAGATACTCGATTCTATAAGTAATCTGAATATCCCCATGTGTACTTACAATAACATACTCACATCCTAGGAAACAAACAAACAAAAATCTTAAATACCGAGAACCTAAAAAGATAATTTTTTGCATGTAGTTACAAATGATAAACTATTTTCTGTTTTATTTCTGAGCGTGTCAGGGTAGTTTTAAATCTGGTGATTTCTGAGTAACATAAAATGGCAGTTTGTGTATTTTCTGTTCACAAAATCTCAACTGCCTCCTAAAATTCGCTGTAACCTTATGATGCCTGGAGGCACCCATGTCTCGCATACTAAGGAAGGAAAATTGGGGCTTCCCGTGTGCCGTTTATTTTAAATTCACAGAGCATCTTATTTTCAAAACTCTGAAATCATATTACATGGGTTTGACTTCCTTTATCTAAACATCCTGACTCAATTTTCATATTAAAGTGTTTTGGAATGTAATGTTATGCATGGAATAAAAAATAGAAGTATTGGCATTTATTTTTGCACCCAGGAAGAGTTGTGTGTGTAAGCCAGGCTTACAGGGAGAGAGTGTATGGAAGAATCTCAATAAACTCTTAGTTTAGGAAGCTGGAGTCTGGGGGAGGAAATAACCCCATCTGTAAAATCACACGAGACTCCGTTGATTTTTCAGAAGTTTTAATTTTAAAAGACCTAGAAAAAAAATAATACACGGAGTAGTATAATTGTCAAGCTAGTTGACTTCAGGGCTTGTAGAATAAAGAGATAAACAGGTTTGATAGTGGTTTAATAAAGTCTGTAATTCAGTCACATACGACATATTAATAAATGCACAAAATTCTTATTCGAGGACGTTTTCACGGGGGTGGGTTTTCTGGTTCTCCCCTTGTCCTGCTCAGCACCTTATCTCCACTCCCCTATTTCTGCCGGAGCCTGTGCTGCTTTCTGTAGGAGTCATTGTTTTGGTGTGATTTTTAATGCTCTTTTATTTTGTGTAGCATAATTAGAGATTTTAAAAAGGGCATATTCATCAAAAACTTACAAATTCATCACTGTGGTGTTACATCTGATAGCTGAATGTCGTTTTGTGTTTTCTCCTTGAAGTCGAGTCCGGTCTGAGTCATCACTTACCCTTTGAAGAGATCCGAGCAAACAGCCCAATTTATGTCTTGGCCAAAGACTCAGCCTTGAAACGTGGGAGACAGAAATTAACCTCTGCGATCAATTTCAGTTTCCACTGTTTATAATACTCATTTTAACCAGCGTTACTCATTCCTGCATTTATTTTGTAGACGTCTTAGGCTCTTGAAAGCAATTAGAAAGTATTAAAAACAAGCAAGACGGGTTTTTATAAAACAAAAGAGTAAATCAACAGCTCCATTTAAGTCTTTTAAAAATTACCCAACTAAGTATCTAAAAATTAAGGTAGCTTCTATTTAGAAATGAATTTAAGAGATCAACTCATTTAATATGGAATGTATATCTTCAGTATAAAAGCCAGATAGAACTACCCAAACTTAGTATTTTAATATTGAGTATTTATTGAATATGCAGTTTTACTATAAAACTAGTTATTGAGTATCTCAGTCCTTCCAAAAAATCTGGAAGTCTGGAACTGTGTGCATATATATAACTAAAATTTTAATACTGTTAGAAATCATGGTCAACGAGTTTAGATACTACGCGCCAATAAATGTAGTTCATTTTTTCCACAAAATGAAGTTATCTGAATTTTCATTCCTCCAAATATTACCATTCAATTAAATTGTAGTGTCCTTAGCATTTTATGTTAAAAAAAAAAAAAAGAAAAGCAATTGATTTTAAAATGTAGTTTGCATTTCTTCCAATTTCATATAACGATAGACATGTATGTGCATATTCATGCACATCTTTATAATATCAGCCAAAATAAATTTGAAAGGAGGAACTTTCATGTTGAGCTCTGATTTAAGGTTTAATTTCCAGTGTAACAAACAAGATGACTTCTGACAGGCGGGTGTATTTGATACATGCACCCGATTCTGTGTTTTGTTTGAAGAGAGTCCTGATTCCTGTTAGGATCTAGTAAGTGCCTTTGCTGTGATGATTACATAACTCTACGCTTGGAGATGCCTTTTCTGACTCGGGCATTCAGCGGAGGCCCCTGTTTAAGTTACTTCAGAGATTCTGAATGAAAAATGAGAACATGAAGATTAAATGATATATTTTTCTTTTTTCAGGCAGATACTGATGGCTGCTGGAATAAGCACAGTCAATAATATTTTCAGTATTCAGGGATTAAAAAATGCTTCTTTACACATGATTTTTAAAAACATAATATTTAGTTATTTTATTGATTTTTATTTCTCTCCAGTTACTTTTTATCTGTTATTTGTAATCCTAATTTTTAAATCAAAATCCTGTGTAGAGTATAAATATTGTCTTTTTTTAATATAACCTGCAACATTTGCCTAAGGATTTTCCTTACTGAGGGAGAATAGTTAATTGTGGCAGAGAAATTATACTTAGTAGACTGAAGAATAATTGTAATTATTATTTATCTCATAAAAATCAAGCTGTTGATATATACATCTGTTTATATGTAGGTACAACACCCTGAAACCTCTTTTGCCTAAAATTCTTGGCAAAATAGCTACCTGGAGGAGAAAACAAACGAAAAATAGGAAAGGAGAAAATATGCCCTAAATTGGCCAGCAAAAAATAAATTAATAGGCTTAATTGCAGAGTTCTTGTTTCCTTCATGATCATATGATTTTTTTTTTTTTAGAGAATATTTATTATATTTCACAATAGAGAGGCTTAAGAATAAGAAATAAAATTTTATGGGTTAAATCTTGGTCTTTCAATGAATTTACTTCATTGTTTCAGGCATCATAGACATTATATTTTGGTTGATGTTCACTAATCAGTGTCTGTTCACATCTGATTTTCGGATTATGCACAGAATGAAGTCAAATGCCAAGCGTTACAGAATATACTGGCAGATACCGTCTGTATTGCTAGAATAAAAGTTTCGATTTACATTCTTAACATCCTTTCACACGACGTATTTTATTTTAAACGACGGGCCCCTTTGTTAACACACAGCTGTGCCTTAGAAGCAGACATACAACCTCGCCCCCGACATGAGCAAAAGCATCTTTATAGCCAGATGGCGACGTCCGACTTCACGTCCTGGAATTCGTTGTAGGTGAAGGAACGTGACCGTCGCCGGAGGTTGCTCGGTCTCTGGGGCCTCCCCGCTATCAAGTCTGAGTAGATGTCCGATTTCAGGAAGCGGGTGTAGCTGTCTTGCTCCATGAGCCGATAGACCCTGCTCTGCGCGGCGTCGAAGCTGTGCAGGGTGGGCTTCGTGATGCTCTTTGCAATGAGCTCTTTGGTGTGAAAGTCAAGGTTAACCTGAGCGGCAACATCAAAACAGTGTCATTAGGGTCAGCCTCCGGCAGTCAAGACCTTTGAGAAACGGTACAGACAAGGCCCTTCAGTACTGGAGGGAGCGTGGTGCTTGGTGCTTGGGTGCTTTGCCTGCCATGGGCCTAGGGCTCTGGTGCCTGGCCCTCGGGTGGCGTCCCCTGCGGCCCCTGGCTCCCCATGCTGCCGGTCCTTCCCACTCGCTGCTAATTTAGAACAACGGGGTATTGCGGTAGCAAATACCATAGAGGTCGTTCGGTTCAACTCATTTTTAATCGTTAATAAAATAATTTTCAGTTGACAGCCGACAGTGAGTTTGGGGCCTATTTGGGATTTCAGTGTGGGGCTCTTGTTTTATCCCAGTGCTTTTTTCATCATCTTATGATGCTTTCCTAAGTAGATGGGGGCTGAAAATGAGTATCTTTTAAAGATATAAAATCCTTTAATGCTTTTTATCAAAGCGCCGCTGATATATCTGGTTGTGGTGGGGGTGAGTTTTCAGGTAAGGTCTCTTCTTTCCCCTCCTGGGTAACACCTTACACCTCGCTGCCTTTTTTGGTCTGTGTGTAAGGTTGGCCTTGGGAAAAACAGTGAATCACAGATCAGAATGAAACAACTGAGGCCAGGAGAACAGTCGTCATTCCGTGAGGACCAGTATCCTCAGAGACGGTGCTCCCTCAGGGACAATACGAATCTGTAGTCAAGCAGAGCTCTTAACCGTATCGCCCACCAGACCTACCCTCTCAGTGAAGAAACACCATTTATTGACGCATAATAAAAATATAGAAAGTCTACTGAATTCGTATTTGAGGATAGGTAATATTTTCTAGTTTTACAGCCATTTTTAGCAATCGTAACATCACTGTCTCACACTGAGTTTGCACAGAAAATCACAATTGCGTTTTTACTCGAACCATTGCCCAATTACGTGTCCCTCACCTCTCTGTTATGAATTTTGTTTAGTTTATCTTGAGGAGGAATAATCATTTTGCGGCAAATAAAAGTTTGTACAGGTAGACGAGCTAACGTTAAAGTGGGGCATGATACAAACGCCTCGATTGCTCTTGCCTTCCCTCTTTAGTTTCTGTGATAAAGTGACTAATATGAATAAGTGACTGAATCTAAATGTGTCGCAAGTAATTGTATTCACTCTAAGTCTAGAATCAAAATAACCCTGAGGAACAACTTCAGTTGTACCCCTTCTTCCACGGCAATGTCTTACAACACGTTCAGTTTGGATGGGGTCCCATTCTGTGTCAACAAAATCCTGACCTTTCTGGTGGAATGTGTGGGGGCCACCAATTTGATGAAGGCGGATTCTGTCCAAATGTTTTCAAACACTTGTACACCCCCCCCCCCAATTATCTTTACCTCTTGCGGAGCATCATTCTGGATGAATTTCTCGTATATTGCTTTTGCTTTGAAGATCATTTGTTGAGGGTCTTTGCTTTTCTTGAAGTCCTCGCAGGCCATCCAAAATTCAATGTTTTCCTCACTGAATTCGGTTTTAAGAAATCTGGTAAAAGTCTCCAGTCCGTCTACCAAGAGAGGAAGTGAAATATTTTAACTATAAACTATTAACGCAGAGGAAAGGCACCACTCAATCTTAAAGTGTAGCTGGAAACATTAAGAGAACAGCCTCGACTCTCTCTGAGGCGGCACAGGTGCCCATGTCTCGAACGCTGTCCACGAGGGACCTCATAGAAACCAGCTGTCGTCTTCACGGCTGTGAAGGGGAAAAGCCATTCCTGTTGAAACGGGGCTGGGATCGTACCGAGACCCGAGTAGGAGTGACCCCTACCCTGGACCTTGCTCTGGGTCTGTTTCAGCCTTGCCTCTTCCTGGGGGTGGGTGGGGGGTGGGTGTGGATTATTCGATGGAGCCCAGGAGCCCCCTCCCTTCCAGACCATACCTCTGCTGCTCAGGACCTTGGGTCTCCCTGTTTTTACACTGTTTCCAGGGTTTGTCTGCTCAACTCATTTTCACTTATATTCATTTCTTTTTCTTTTTTAAATTATTGACTTTTTGAGAGAGAGAGAGAAACATCGGCTTGTTGTTTCGCTTATTTACGCATTCACTGGCTGATCCTTGTACGTGCTCTGACCAGAGATCGAACCCACAGCCTTGGTGTATCAAGGTATCGGGACAGTGCTCTAACCAGCGGAGCTACCCGGCCAGGGCTACGTTCATTGCTTATGTCCGCTGCCCTCTAGAATGATTTCTCAGGGTCGACGGTTATTTCTAACATAAACAGCTTGATACCAAACAAAGCAAGAACGATGCATCTCTTTTGGTAGAATGATGGGAACACTAAGAGGTTTTGCATCAATAACACCTGGGGGGGTTTTGTGGTCTGAGCACTGTTTCTACTCCTGACCGCACTTACTATTTACGACAGAGCCTGGAATGTGCCCTGTATTCATTGTCACAGACGGGGAGACTGAGTTTCAGGCATGTTCAGCTGCTCCTGGTCTCACTTTTCAAACAAACTAAGAAATTGTAGAAATATATCTTGCCCAGGAAAGCAGTACTTCCTCTGGTGGGCATAGAAACAGCCCCCCGAGGATGCCCTAATCCGCAGAACCTTGCATACCTCTCGGGCAAAGGAGCGTGGCTGAGAGAGTGAGAGCACGTGGGCGACACAGGTGCCTCCAGTCGAATCACACGCGTCCTTAAAAGTGAAGGCGGCGGAATACTACGCAGCTGTAAAGAGGAAGGACCTTTTGGCCTTTGGGACAGCGTGGAGGGAACTAGAAAGTGTTATGCTGAGTGAAATGAGCCGTCAGAGAGACAAATATCACATGATCTCACTCATATGTGGAATCTAATAAACAAAATAGACTGATGAACAGAGTGGATCCAGAGACATAGAAGCTTGGAGCAGACTGAGGGGTCTCAGAGGGAGGGCGGGGAGAGATTAATCAAAGAACTTACATGTATAGAAGCAGAACCCATGGACTCAGACACTGGTCTGGGGAAGGCCTGGGGGGTGGGGGTGGATGTGGGGTGGAGGGGATCAGTGGGGGTAAAAAGGGGAAGAAAAAAAAAGTGAAGACGCCAGGAGAGCGGGTCGGAGAGATGCAACGTGGGGAGGACTGTGGCTGACCTTGAAGATGGCAAAGGAGACCATCGTGAGCCAAAGGACGTGTCGCGTTCTAGAAGGTGGAATGGCCCTCAGGTTAGAGCCAGCCAGAGAAGGAAGATCTTAGTCCACAACTTCAAAAAACAGAATTCTGCCCCAAACCCAAATAACTCCGAAAGGCATTCTTCCCTAGACCCTCCAGAAGGGACAACCCCCCAGCCAGGCCGATGCTGCTCTTCTGACCTACAGAACAGTCACATAATAAATTTGTGTTGTTTTAAGTCACTAACGTTGTTATAAATTGTCACAGCAGCCACAGAAAACTAACACAGTCCTCAAACTGTGCTTTACGTATCACCACTTCTCCTACGTAGAACACTTGTCCTCTTTGTCACGAAGCCTTTTCTTTAGCGTTGTGAGCAATTTTTTGAATGTATTAGAGATCCAGGAGCGTACTGTTTAAGAAATCAGCAGTCAGAGAAGATGTGACAATCTATAGGCATCCATCCCCTAAATATCAGAAACGGGATGGCTCCAGGCACCACCCGGATGGGAGGCCCCTGGGCTCGTCTGCCCACCGCCCCTTCCTCTGGCATTTTCCCCGGGAGGGGGAGTCTACGGTTTCCAGTAAGTTCACCCAGAGCGCCAGGTGTCGGCGATGACCTGCTGGCGAAAGGAAAACAAGACACGTCGGGCCGACAAGAATTGGAGAGGGCGTCGCCTGTCCAGCGTGCGGCTCAGGACTTGTCTCGGTCCTTAGGTGCCCGTAGGATAGTTCCTGGTCGCCATGACCTGAGCGGTTCCCGGACGAGCCGGCAAATCCAGCCTCGAGGAGAAGCCCGAGTGGCCCGTGAGTGATGCTAACCCCCTTCCCTCACTGCGCCAGCCCGCGCTGGGCTTTCGGGGTTCGTGGCCCAACCCGAGTCATGCCCCTTTTCTCGGAAGGTAGCAGGGGCACGCGAGTGGACAGTGATTCTTGAAAGAAGTTTTTTCTTAACGTTGTTACATATTTTTATTTAGTGTTTGGTCTTGTAAAAAAAAAATGTTTATTTTTTCCCGGGGTTACGGGTTTTCAGGGGCCCCGTTTGGTTCACTCGCCCTGCTGGGTTCCTTTCGCCCTCTGCACCTCAGTGCCTGAACGCACACCAACGCCACGCGGGCCACCGCGACTGCCTGACGTTACGCTCCTTTAATGGTAGAAAACGAGAGGGTGTCCCAAGAGACCTACACGCACACTTTGAATTACGATAAAGGCGGCGTTCAGTGAACTGCATTTCCTTTTCAGAATTGAGCTGTCAGCTGCTGACAGTGTGTGTACATTTTTTGGGGGGACACCCTGGGTGGCAGCACCCCCTGAGACCTGGAGCCGCCGGCCGGTGACTTTAGGGTGGGCGGACTGAGCACCCCTGGGCCCCGGTCGGCAGCCGCTCGCGGTGGCTTCCTTTTCTGCTGATGTAACAGGAAAGCTGGTTTTGGTTGCATAGTCTCTGGTTTCATCGCTGCCTTTCCCCCTCCTCCCACCTTCTATAAAGATTCTGGAAGGAAACCAGAGACGGAGGCGAAATAAGCCTTTCGACCCCTAATTTAAAGCTGAAGTAGGGTTGGAAAGGTGGGCCCCGGGTAGGTCTATAAAAGCAAAACCACAACTAAAACAAGTCCGCAGACCAGCTGGCGTGAACCAGGCGATAGGCGGCTTCGCAGTCATGCCGCGGCCTCCAACATAACCTCGCCCTTCCAGATTTCTAAAATGTGTGTCTTTTCCCTCCCCAAATGAACATCCGCTTTGTGCTGGTTTGAATTCTTTAAAAAAATTATATTCTCTCAATTTATCCCTAATCACTGTCTTCGGAACTGATGGCTTCTTTGTATTTTGTTTTTTTTTAATGGAAATCTGAAATTTCTTGTTGGCTTGGTAGCTGCCGTAAAGTAGATTTCTGGAGAGAATTCCTTGGCTAGATGTTAGGAAACAGTGTGGGACGGGACGGCACAATGACCGTGAGAAGGTTTTTGGGAACCCTGGGTAGACAGGCAGTGGCCATGAGGACATCAGAGTACTTGTTGCAGGTGGTCTGTCTGTCTGTCTGCGGCTCCTTAGCTCCTTCCTTCGTGTTCCTTTGTCACTGTTTAAAGGGAAATTGAAGCAAAGCTGGAAGAATGAAACGTCCGTCCCCTTAGGACGGGGCACGGTCTGTCCCAGGTCAGACGTGGTGTGCAAAGAGGAAACAAGGCTGTGTTGTATTTGGCTTAGGAACAGAGTTACTTGGACCCCAGTGAAGAAAACACTTCTAAATTTCAATTCATTCTACCCACAGAGCATGTATAAGCACAGATGGACCAGTTCTTAAATACCAGATTATTCCAAAGTGAGTCAATTAATAATCGTCACAATTTTAGGAGGGTTTGAGCATTACTTTTCCTATTCATAAATCTCAATTTTAATAAAATGCTTTGTGCCGACACCTACAAGGGATCGTCCATATGCCAGGCAACTGAAATTGGTCCTTACTTATTAAAAATAACTTCCTTCATCTATCTTCTAAAAATTTATGAGATACCCAGTGCGAACCGGAGGACTGTAGCATATACTGAAAATACAGTATTCGTTACAATAGTTGCACACTTGGCGGGTTGGCGAGGTCTGGGCACCCTGCTCGATGCCCGTTATCAGTGCAGTTCTGTTTGATTTTCAAGTCAGCCCTTTCTGGAGAAGTCCTGTTAGACCCATTGCTACAGATGGAGAAACTGAGGTTCAGAGAGTGAAACTGCCTTAAATCGTACAGCTGGTAAAAGACAGCCCTGGGGTTTGAGGTTTGTTCTGGATAAAATTATAGAACCTTTACCACCGAAGGACTGCAAACAACAAAGTCCCCACTGCGGAGGGATCAGTAAGTCCACGTGTACGCCACGGACTAAGGGAGGGCCTTGCAGGGGAGACAGTCTGTCTGGAGCCGCAGAGGGAGGAAGAGGAACTTTCACGGAGTCCAGATAGAGGCCTTTCTGAAAACAACATAAATGCTGCTTAGCACACAGCCCCTCGCTCATTCCCAGGCACGCTGGGGACGACCTGCTGGCCGTCCTGCCTGGAGCACCACGCAGAGACCCTGCCACCGGGGTTGGCCGTGACCTTGACCGATGCCGACAATCAACAGGCCTCAGAAAAAGCGCCGAGTGCTAGGCACGCCCGTCACGTTGTCGCATAACAGGAATGCGATAGAGGGGAGCGGGCTCCGAAAGGGGCTGCGAGAAGGCCAACAGAGGAGGGGCTCATTCGTTTAAAGTCCAACTAGAGGACTTTCCTACAACAGCGACAGACCCTGCTGTGCAAGATGATCCGAGCGCATTAGCTGTTTCCGTTTCTCTCGCTCCCTCCGGCAGCTGTGCGTTAAGTCCCGCCGCTGTGGACCCACCTGTCACACGGAGGCGGTCGCTTACTGACAGTCCTTCAGGCGGCCGCGGCGGGCTTAGGACCCGAGGCCAGGATTCACCCTGGACGGAGCTGGCTCGGCGCGCCCGGCACTCCGAGCCGCTTGAGCCTGCCAGTCCCTAAATGGAAACCCTGGCATCTGTCGGAGGGTTTTTCTGATGCCAAGAAACCAAATGAAACAAAAGCCGTGCTCTCCGAAGCTGGAAGCCCACCTACGGCAACACAGCCTCTGTTTAGGCCGCGCTGTTTCCCCTCGGATATTTGGCTTCGTGGCTCGTGACCGGCCGCAGGGTGTCCCGGTTACTTCTGCCACGACAGTTCATTTATGCGACCCGTTTGTGATTTCAGGTGAGTCTACTTACTCATATGCTTTGGATGATTAAGGAATCGGGGGTGGGATGGGTAAGCCTGACTCGGAGGGTTAATTTTGCAGAACCCTGGAGTTCCTTATCTTGCAGAAAATTGGTCACTGAAAACCGGGAAGAGCAGCTTCAAAAGCCACTAGGTGAAGTGTAAGGAGAAGCACTCGTTTCCTTTCCCAAAAGAGAAGCACTCGCTTCCTCGCGGCCTTGACTCAGCGTCAGCAATAAGCATTTTCCTCCGTCTCATCGGCTCGTATTTTTAAGCCAAGGGGATGCAAGGACCTACGGATTTTACTTCTATCTCACCTGTTGTGGGGCCACAGCTCAGGGAGCAAAAAGTCCAAGCAAATAGTCATCAATTAAAAAGGTTAAACGTATTGGATTTTATTCCCTGCAAGTGGGGGAAAAAAGGTGCCCAGGAAAATAAAGGCTTGTGTCGCAGGGGGAGTGGGGACCCTTGGCGGGAAATGCCGATCTCTCTGCCGTCTTCAGTCAGCTATGGGGGGCGGTCAGAGGACCTCTGTCTGTGATCAGACCCGCTTCCACGTTCCAGGTGCGCGTCCCCAAAACCCTGAGCTTCCGATAAGGCCTCCAGCAGCTAAGCCGGTTCCAGCTCTAACCGGTAGTGCAAATACTGTGCCCCCTGGTTGTCATCTGTAAAAGGCACCGTCGCCTTCCTTTTAATATGGAATAAAATCTGGGGATCTTTGGCCCATCTTTTTTTTTTTTAATCTGTTATTTCTCCATCACCTCCCTTTACGACACAGGTAATAATTGACTAGGTAACATGTTTGAGCTTATTTAAAAAAATTTAGAATAAATTTAGGTTTACAGAAAAGTTATGAAGATAGTACAGTTGCCATATTCCCTGCATTCAGTCCCCTCCTATTATGAAATGTTGATACATTATTATTATTTAAGTCCATACTTTGTTTAGATTTCCTTGGACTTTTACCTACTATGTTTTCTTAAATTTTCAAAAAAAGCTAAACTACATTTTAAGAGTGAAATTCGAGTAAAGTAGTGGAGATACCAGAAAACTCCATGGATATTTTTGGTTTCTGCGGAGCACACAGAAACATTCTATTTTAGTCTCATCGGCCTATTGTCTGTTATCTTAAGCCACCTTTTTGCAAGTTTTGTTTCTCAATAAGGAATTACTGCTTCTTAGTTCCCTAATTTCGTTGCAGTGCACCCTGCCTGCGTCGGCGCTCTGCCTGGGTGCCCTTTCTCTCCTTGACCAGAGGTGAATTCTGATGACTTTCCCCTAAAATCTAAAGTAAGAACCATCTTTTCTGTGGCTCCGTTTCTAAAGACGCTAAGACCAGTCTCCAGTGGTTTTAATATCAGCTGTCTTGTCAAACTGAAGGTTCAACTTTCTCTACTGTTCATTTCATGTCCCGTTTAAATTTAATACAAGTTCTATTTCCTTTCTGTAGCTACGGCACAGAATTAGAGAAACTGATACATTTAACCAAAGAGAAATTCTATACAATTTGATAGGTAGAGCCAGGCCTGTGTGTGTGTGTGTGTGTGTGTTACACACACAAGTATAAGATTTTTCCTTTTTTGGGGGTGTGTGTGTGTTACACACAAGTATAAGATTTTTCCTTTTTTGGGGGTGTGTGTGTTACACACACAAGTATAAGATTTTCCTGTTTTGGGGCGTGTGTGTGTCTAGAGTCAAACCAGTACAAATGAGCTGAATTTAACCATTGCCACCAAGAGACTCATTTTAGCTGATTATTTTAAGCTTTATAATTTAATATTACAATAAGTTTTGCAATGAAAATAATTGGATTTTTGAGGACTGATGAAAAGAGTACCAGTCACGTAATTTCGGGTGAGCTCAGTGTAATTTAATTAGCACTTCGATCGCGAGCTCTGACGGTGACAGCCAGCGGGTCGCTGCTGCGTTTTGGAATCGGCGTCACCCTCTCTGGATTCAGCGCTCTGCCGCTTCATAGCTTTAGTCTTCCCAGCAGTAAGAGAGCGGATTTAGCGTTTCCCCCGGTTGGCTTTGACTGCTTGTAAAGCAGGGCCGGGGGAGCGCTCTCTAGAGAACTAAGTACCCTCCCCAAACCTCCCTTCCCGCCGAACGGGCTCTGAGCGTGTGATGAAATTACTAGGTACCCATTTATTAAGGTGAAGCAAGAAACCCAGCCCACGCCGCCTTTGTTCCAGCGGCAATCTAACCCCCCATGATGTTTGTCCCGCGAGCAGTGGACAGGGAAACACGGAGAGGTAATTACACTTGTTGGTATTTTCCAATAGCGGTAAACATTTACACTTGTGCGGCGTCAGGCAGTCGTCGGTATCGTAGCCCCCATCTCATCTAATTCCGACAGAAATCTGCTTCCATTGGAACTAAAGACATCATCTCCGTTGACCTTGGAGGACACTGAAGGTCAAGGCGATCAGGAAGCTTAACTGGGAAGATTATACGGCCCTCGTGAGGCAGGAGAGTCCCTGGACTCGGCCCTCAGAGGGACCCTGGACAGACTCCCTGGCAGCAGGCTTGGTTCTGTTGGCTGAGCGCTCAGGGTGCACCCGGCATGTGCTGGGCCTGGCGGTTCCCAGCGGAATCTCACAATAAGATTCCTCATAACGGTCAAGCTGCTGACAAACGAATTCCACTCCCCCGTGTCCCTTGCTCTGGCTGCTAACGAAGCTAGAGGGCTGGGAGGTGCCAGAATATTGGAAATAATTTTTTTTTTTAAGCAAATTTGGGGGGCGTGGATTAGGGAGGGGAGTTTCACACAGGTGGCTGCAATTAGTCTTAAGAACGGATCCACTTAGCGGCGGTGGAGTTAGGCTGGGCCAGGTTCGGCACCCGTTTGGCCAGCGTTTTAACTGTAATTCAGAAGTGGTTGGATCGAGGAGTGAGGAAGGGGGAGTCGGGGGAGTCACTGAGGGGAGCGCTTTGCCGAACCCCTCTCCACGGGGAGCGAGCGATGAAGCCACAGAGTGTTAAGCAGCCGTGACGCAGGGAGAGTGACAGGTTAGATGTCCTCAGCGTGGACGCCCTCTCACTGCTGCCCTCGCGGTCACGACGACATCGCTCCCTACACCGAAGTCTTGGCTTCTCTATTTTTTTTTAATTTTTATTCTTTGAGTTAATATTATGGAATCTGTTTTCATTGGAAGAGGGACAATTTTCAGGAATAGTCTGCGGAATTGGATTCTTAGGGTCACTAAATTCAGGGGAACGTGACCGGGTCACCCGAGCCTCAATATAGACAATTGAGGACGAAAAACACCGAAAATGCAGACAGACAGACAGAGCTGGGGTTTCATCTCAAGGAACGCGGCGCTTGAGGCTGATCGCCGCCCTCTCGGCCACCCCCGCCGTGGGGACCCCTTCTCCCAGGGGACACCCGGGGTGGGGACCCCAGAGCGGGGCCTGAACAGTCTTAGAGCAGCCTGCTCTGCTCCGCCTGGGGAACTGCGGAGGGTTTGGTTTCGGAGGGTGAGGCAGGAGCAGGGGACCTGAGATACCAGGGGCAGCTGCGGGCCGGAGGAAGTGTGCGGGAACTGCCGCCGATAAAGCAGACCCCGCCCGGTCAGTGTGGGAAACGGGGAGCCCCGCGGCTGCCCCCACTCCCTGCCTCCTCGTCCAGCTGGTCGGGCGCTGCCTGAAGGACGTCCGGGGCCCAGTGAGAGCCAAGGAGCTCACTCCCCGCTGCCGTTTGGAAATTGGCCCCAAGGCCTGTCTCACCCACCACGGCGCACGGCAGGCGGGGGGCTCAGTGTCGGCCCTACCCCATCTCACCCCCAAGCTCCACCTTAACACACCCAGCTGATTCTTAACTTCTAGGAAATCTGCTTTAAAAACAGATGCTTGTTATGGAGAGGAAAGCATTTATAAAATGAAAACTATGTCCGTGAGGGTTTCCTGAGTGCCCATCAAAAGAATTACTTCACATTTTAGCTAACTTAGCACTGAAAATAGCACAGATAATCTGGGATTTAATAAAACCAAGGGTCTCATTTAAAAATAAAAAAACATTTCAAAATTTGAAACTATTAACCACAGCTCTAAGAAGTAATATTTCAACCACCATAAGTAATTCTTAATAAAATGAGACTATTTTAAAACTATTTTCCATTAGTTGACTATTTTGTTATTTCTGTTGACCAGAAACTCGATTCCTGTAAATTACCGAGGAGACTCAATTTTTATGAGAGTCTCTGTTGTATAGATAGTCCCGTGCATACTTTGTACAGTTTTCCATTAAGGAATAAAGTATTTGGGGGGAAAGAAAACACCACCAACCTTTATGGGAAAGCAGTTTGTCAAACGATTCTCCCCATCTTGTCGCTTCTTCAGGGCAGACTCTGTTCAAGACACAACATGGTTTATAACGGGGTGCGCGGCGGCCTGGGTGCGAATCTGCTCCACCCGCCCCACGCTCAGGGCCTCTCGCCGTGACACGGGAGCGGCATCCACCCCGAAACGTCACGCACATCGGCCACCTTTCTTCCCACTTTAGCCTTTGATTATGTTCTAGGGAAAGACGAATCATGTGTTACGTTAAGAACTAAGAAAAAAAAATCAGGTCAGTGACTTTTCTTAATTCAGCAGATAGAAGAAGTTACACTGACATTAGCTTTCAGTTGAATTTTTTAAAAAACTGCAATTTCCTTGAAACTCTTACCACAACGTGCAGCCTTTTTTCTTTTAGAACAGATACAGGAAGTTTGACTAATGAAGTTTTAAAGGGTGAAGAAACGTAACGCATTGTACACACCACAGCTGTGTTAGTGCTGTTGATAATTTAGGGAGTTGAGAATATTTGTCTTGGCTCTTTTATTGGTCCTATTTCATGTTTGGAAGAATTTACATTATATAAGTATATAAGGCTATTCCGTTCTCTGTGTGAATTAAAGAAATGGCTAAAAGTCACAAATGACCCTTTCTGTGCTTTACCTGCTGTTGTATCTAGAACCTTTTTTTCAAATTACCCAGGAAAGACAGGACTGGCTCTTCTCTGTGACAGCATTGCATTGGTAATCCGTCATTTTATAAGGAGCAAAATATATCACTTAAAATGGACAGGTCCATAATTTGAAAGGAGCACCTTTAAATTTTTATAAGATTATTCTATTTAAGCTATCAATGTGGCTGCATTTTATAGAATAACCCTTGTGTTTTTTTTTTTGAAACGAGATCTCTAACCTTCCTGCATTACAGTGTAATTTTCAGTAAAATGGAGATCTCAGATTTCCTCCTTTTTAAATCTCTCATGATAGAATCAGCAAAATCTCCCCCCCCCCCAAATAATGAATCGTTACGCACCTCGTTTCTCTGGCCAAGTGCCCCGATCTCCTGGCCTGTGGCTCTTCATGAAACTCTTGTTTCTGCAGAAGGAGACTTAGCCGGTTTCTTTTCTCCTTGGCTCTGTAACGAAAAGGCATTAGCGTCAGGAGCATTTGGATGACAAGTTTGGAATCGGCAATGACCTGAACACCGGTCGTCTCCCGCTCCCACGCTCAGTGGCTTTATTAAAGAATTTCACTTAAGTATTCTGCTCATGGAAGGATTAGGATAGGGCATGTGAAATATATTTGTTTTTTCCCCTCAGTGACCGCAGAGTATTTAAGATTCTGTCTCAGTAAAGACTGCTGCTAGTTAGTCTGTGTGTTTAAAATTGTTGCACTTTTTAAATGAAAACACTAGATTTAACAGTTGCTTACTTCTAATAACTTTTATTTTCAATTTTAACAGTTCAGTATATTTTCAACTGGATATATATATTTTTAAATTTATCTTTATTGTTGAAAGTATTACAGATGCCCCCCCTTCCCCCGTTGCCCCCTCCTCCCGCCCCCCCAGGCCTTCACCACACTGTTTGTGTCCATGGGTTGTGCACATATGCATGGAAGTTCTTTGGTTAATCTCTCCCCTCAAGGGCTAGCAAATAGTCTTCGACAGGTTTTTAAAAGTATAAGGCAGATTTTAAAAATTAATGATTTTCACCTGAGTTTGGCCTCTCTGCTCGAGTCGTCTTTGGCTGCACCATGAATCAACTTGAAAAAAGTCTTTTCCTTTGGTTCGCACATATTCAGTTGGGGAAAGAGAATCAGCGATGTTTCCATCGTCCCTACAACGAAGAGACGGCCCGTCCGTTGCATCCTGCGCCCCTGGACCCTGCTCCACGGCTGCACATGGTCGAGAAAAGCCTCTCAGCTCCGCCGGCAGCGCTCGAAGCTGATGAGAAGGAGCCGGCCCTGAGGGCTGGGCTGTTCCTCGGGAGGCAGGAACACGGAGCACCGAGGAGGCAAAGTCCAGGCAGGCCCGAGCTGTTTAGGGAAATGAGACGACAAATTTGCACAGCGGCTCCTGGTCCCGAGATAAAGACGAGTGTTACCACAGCACAACTTCCCTTTTCGGTTTGTGCAACCAGACGGTGCTCGACCAGACCCTCAGCGCTGGCCTTTCCCACACCAGCTTCTGAGAAGCTCTTTAGTGTGTGTGGCCCGTGTGCAGACGTGTCCTGGCAAAGCCCCACGTCATGCCTGGAGATGGCAGTTGGCATGTCCCCTTACTTTACCTCCTTGTTAAGAAAGAAATGGCAACTCCACCTTGGTTCAGCCTCCATGTCTCCATTTTGGTTACTGTTCCATGAAACCCAAATACCTAAGAAACGATCTAGCCCATCACTCAGATTCTATAGAAAAGGAAGCCGCGGGTGAGGGGTACAAAGTGATCTGTTCCTGCCAAGTCCCAGGGGTCAGCGGGAGACAGGGTCCCCAGGAGCAAATGCTTCAGTCCCCCTACAACTGCACACAGTAGAAAGCAGGCCGACAAATCCAAAAGGAAATTTATTCTGTTGTCAGTCTTTTCAAGTTACTGATTTCAAGAAAATAGTCCTCAGGGATACCAGCCAGGAGCTCAGGACATTCGCAGAATTGAAATTGAAGAAAATGAATATGTATCTGTAGACACACCTTCCTGATTCCATCAGTTCTATTTTGAACGTATTTTTAAATCCACCGTGGCTGAGCGTTGACTTAACGATGTCACGCAGAGAGCTTTCCGTGGCAAGGTCGGCTTGAAACAGAGGCTGGTGGCGTAGATTTTGCAGATTTTGCACACCCACCATGACGTCCCCTGGCGCGTATTAGCATTCGCTGTATTTATCGGAGGTTTAATTTGTAAGCATGAGGACAGGGAGAGATCACGGGAGCCTGGACATCATCGGGTCCCTGAGGCTCTAGCTGAATTCCTACATCCAGAGGAGGGAGCAACAGCCACGTACTGACCTTCTCTTCAAACGTTTGTTGAAATTGTGTGCACGACGTGAGTCTCTCAGCTGGGGGTTGAAATCCACCCGTGTCTTTGATTCTATGAATTTACAAAAGCAGGTTTTTCAGCTTCTTTGGATGTGCTGAATGAGGCTCTAGATTTGCCGACACAAAAAATTAAAACATGTTGCAGTATAAAAGGGAAATAAACATAGTTTGGGTCAATACATAAAGCTTTAAATTCCCATTTTGGCAAATCCTCGGACATGGTAATCTTGCTAAGCTAGAGCATTTTCCAGGCCTGTAATTTATGATCTGACCTAATGCGGGGGGAAAAAAAAAAGACCTGTCAACCTACTTTAAATTATTCAACTACTTCTGTTAAACAGTATAACTGCTAGTCTTTTCTTTGTCGTCGTTGGACACATTAAAACTTCATATGGAGCAGAGGTTTTCTATAATATATTCCTTCATGTTTACATCCTTAGCTTCCAAGGCGAGAATTACAAGCAACGGTTCTTTTCCGCTGCTCTTTTCTTTGACTCCTCCAGGAAGCCTTCTTAATCATTTTTTGTAGGAGCTCTTACTGCTTTTAGTCTGTTTTTGTAATGTCAGTAATTTTCACTTTCAGCGGGAAGCAGGGCCCTCTGAAGATTTAACTGGTGTGGAGTCTGCACCTAATTTCACAGATCGATATTTATAGCACTTGCACGGCTTTGCTCACCTTCCAACAGTAAAACCATCCAAACCCCTCAGGAAAGTCCATTTGTCCAATAAATGCTCAATGTGTATCCCACTTACCAGCTAATTGATTATATAAAATACACTCTATATTTATATATTCACCTTTCTGTATAGAGAGACACAGGCAAAGAGATAGAGACAGAGACAGACAGAGAGACAGAGACAGAGAGACAGAGACAGAGAAAGGTACCCCGGGTTCTCTTTTATGCCAACTGAGTAGACAGATAGGAAATATTTATACGTGTAGCATATGCTTATATTATTTTATTAAATAAAAACAGGTCAGGAAGTTGCATCTGTTGTGCATCAAGTCATTTTTCATATCTTTTCACATTTAATCTTCAAACAATGTTGAAGGAAAGCCCAGCCATCGGCCAGGTTTGCATACAGGCAACCTGCTGAGAGGTTACAGGACACACCTAAGTGTCCCCTCCAAGGACCCGAGGACGCCCTCGCTGGTCCACTAATCGCTTGCGTTCTGAAACTTTTAAAAAGAGGTTTTTTTGGTAGATGAAGTTATTAAAAACTTTGGTGTTATATAAGTGATATTTTCCTGAAGGCAATAATTTTAATTTTCTTTCTTCTCCCCAAATCCCACTCCACTCAGATCTATTTCATTTGCACCGATGAAATTACCATGTGCTTTTGCTGGGCCAGCATGTTTAACGCGAGTTCAATGACTTGGAATTAACAGAGAGGCACGAACGTTTTCCTGAGGTATTTTAAAACTGCACAGGCCTCCAGTTCCTTATGGATCTGAGACCGTGTCATCGTCACCAAGCTCCACTCTGTTTTTATAGGAAAAGAAAATCTCTCTCACCTTCTTCTCACATGAAAAAAATGCTCCCCTGGCAGACTACCACTCTCAGCTCACCCTGCCTTGCCAGGGGCTTTCTGGAAAATGCTGAAAGAGCAGGCGTGTGCTCGGGCACACCGGTGTGTAACGGATGCAGGTGAACCCGGCCCGTTGCTTTCTTGCCACTCGCACGAGACCCAGGAGCTGCCTGTAGCTGCCGGCCTCCGATGGTCACACATCCTGGCATGACCCGGTCCCGTTCAAATACCCCATCCTGGTCTAGAAATCCTGCTTATTTCCTGACGTGATTAACGTAAACCCTTCACAGATGTGTTCTTTTATATCAGGAAATAACTGAAGCAGTTTTCAAAACACCTTTGAAGCTGATCATCAGTGTTTGTAGAGCTTCGATACCCTGCTCTGTAGGAATCTTAAACAATATATATATTTTAAATTGAATTTATTGGGGTGACATTGGTTAATAAAATTATATAGGTTTCAGGTTGACTTGACCCAACTACTTCTCAAAACTAAACTTCCCAATGTATTTCAGACTAATGTTCACTCTGGTCAGTACCCAAACAGGCATTTATTTAGCTCTAATGCCTGAATATTGACACGGAGCGAATCAGTCCTTTGGGTGTGATGATGTGATCTTAATTGTTAAGTGTAATTGAAAAATTTAAAAAAATTAAAAATTACTGTGCTCTGAAAAAAAAAGTGATATTTAAGGTGGGAACAAACAGCCACGCACAAATACGTAGAAAATACCCATGCGGAGGGGACAGCAAGGGCAAAGCCCCGCGAGGTGTGGGAGAAAGTGGTGTCACATTTTAACAGTAAGTGGGGAAGATAAACGTAAGCAGTGAGCTCGTGCTGTGACTCAGGGTAAGGGTGTGGATGGCTGGGTGAGGGCAGGTGGTGTAGGGGTCAGCGCGTGGACAGACCAGGGCCCTGCTCCGTTTCTAACACCCGCCATGACCCAAGGCAAGTTCTCTGACCTCAGGGAGGCTGAGCTTCCTTCGCTTCCACATTCCAGACTCACATGTAAGATCAATAAAAAAGCCTAAAAATATTGTCTTCTCACATCACTGGTTTTGAGGCTGTGTTACAGGTACTCGAAGATTTGGTTCCTTCAACAGGGTCAAACGTTAGTGAATTTGACACGTTTTCCCCAGCTGAGGGCTATGTGGGAGTCACTGACTGGGTGACTTAATATTCTCAGAAATACGGCAGAAATACTCTCAGTTCATGGCCCCCCGTGGTTCAGTGGAGCCGGGAGGCCGGTTCTAGCCAATGCATTGTGAGCAAAGTCAGCTGCGGGTTGGGCATTTAATGGCCGGTCAAGAGACTCAAACGTGTTCATGCTGCTTCTTATAATATGTGGTAAACAGAAATCGAAGGTGACGCTCAAGATCCCTACCTCCAGTTTCCTTCCATATGTGATCCTCACTCTCTCCCTTGGAGGAGACGAGACCTGTGGATATGACGTAATGAAGGTCCTCAGTCAGTTGACTTGAATCCAAAATATTCTGGGTGAGCTTGATTTAACCAGGAGATCTACCCACTAGTTAGAATCCTTCAAAACTTGATACTCAGAATGGCATTTTGATATTTAATTTAAAATTTGTTTTCATAAGAGATTATTGTTATCAATCTGTTAAAAGTTCTACAATGCAGTAGTTCTGAAATGTTATTACGTTTAAATGGAGGGGAAGCTGGTAGAGCCGGAATTAACATAGAAACTGCCTGTTGATGTAAGCGATTCTATTGAGAAAGATTAGCTTAAATACCCCATTTTATCTGCAGTGTAAGTTGAAGTGCTAAAAGTTAAAATTACATGTTTTGAATGAATGTACCTATGATTTAAGCCTACCACTCATGGGAAATGTTTCAGCAGTTTATCAAAAATCCCATGCATATTCATTATAAGTTTACTTGTACTAAAAACCTTAATTGGGCCAACACTTTTACGATGATGTGATTGTGATGAAGATTCAGCTCAGCATCATTTTATCTGTCATCAGAGAAAACCTATGTTTGTCTCATCAAGAAGTTTCAAAGCAAAAATAATTTTTGGAAAGTACATGAAGGAAAGATCATGGTAGTCAAGTTAGAATAAAGCTTTTTTTTTTTTTTTTTGCAAAGAATAGCATCTCCCTTGGGGGTTGTGAGAATTAAAATTGCAGTACCTGGCACATAGCAAATTCTCAAAGTACGTTAGCCAAGCCCTATGGCAAACTCTTTACACAGACATGGACAATTACTGTGAATTCGAGTTTATAATTTATCACGTGACGGCACCTTCCAAATGGAGTCAGAGACCATTTTCATTTAAAATAACTTGAATAGAGCATTTAAGAATTTTCCGCAGTTAATCATGTCTGAACGTGACCTTTGAAACCGAGACAATGGAACACGTTTTTAAAACCGCGTCTGTTTTCAGCCTTCGCTTCTTGCTTATGAAAATCCTTCCGTGTGCCTCCGGCCCCTCAAGGGCACGTGTCCCGTTGCGGCACAGTTTTATGATGTGCGTTGTGATCCGTCGTATATTTAGCTCATCTACATATTTTCATCCACTCGAATCTCTTAAAATATCACGATGACCGTGGATGCTTGTGTCTCCTTTGGCTCCACGTAACTCCCGGGAGGCAGATGCTCTGAGCAGCGGATGGCTCATGAAAGGGCAAAAATACATTTACCTTTAAAAAGAAAACAGCAGAGAGGGAGCCTTCCCAGTAAACTCCAGCTGCTTCCGCCGCATATATATCAGGTCGCCGGTGACTTAATTTCCCTTCTTTAAATCTCACCTTCTGCCGCCCGGACGTGTGCCCCCCAAGCTGCCCTCACACCAAACGCTGCAGCTCTTTGTGACTCCAAAAGGCAGAAGTCAGTGGGTGGATTTGCCAGGAGGCAGATTTTGCATAGAGTTTCCTGACAAATAAAACTGGCCACAGAGAAATATGAGCAGCAACACACGCCTGAGCCTCTCCCAGTTGGTTTCCACGGAAAGGCTAAAAGCCCGCGCGGGGGATTTCGGGATGTCGATACGCGTGGCGCCCGCGGCTTCCCCAAACCCGACTTGTTCTGGGTGCTCTGCCTGGTCTGTGCACCTGGAACGACTGAATCCTGCGGCTTTCTGCTCTGCATCTCCCCGCCCACTGCACCGCGTTAAGCTCGAAGCCTGTTCCCTGGGTCTGAGGAGCAAACTGTTCCTTGAGCTGACTGTTAATTGCCAGAGACAACAAGTAATCACCACATTTCTCAGCATGCGCGTCAGTCTTCACCGTAACTTTGGAGATTTAAAGAGCCCTATCCCGGGAAAATTAATTTCTCCTCCTGTGCACTGTCTCTTTTGAGAACTGTGGTGCTCCGTATGGACTAAAGAACATCTACTTATTTGTGTAAATTTATCAACGTAAGGGGGGGGCAGTGAAACGTCGTTTCATGAAGTGTGACTCAGCACTGCCCTGTTTGCAAAGGTGTCGTCTGGAAGACGCCTTGAGACGCGAGAGGAATGTTCCAGGGGATGAGATGCAGCTGGGAGAAGCGGGGATGGAAACAGAGATCCCAGCGCCCCCACGCTGTCCACACCTGGCCTTGAAGGTCAGGCTACTCCTTGATCCTCTGTTGGGTTCTAACGGAGACCGGCTGGGTTACTCCCTCCCGCACCCTCCCAGGAACAAACGTGAAGGGCGGGATTAGATCCAGCGGTGGTGGGATGTTCCCCTGGTCTGGAAGACCTGTGGGCTCCGAACAGCTTGAGCAGAAAATACGGAGGAAGCGCTTGTGCAGAGAATAGCCGTCCTTCTGACATTCACCACTTTAGTTCAAGGCCTTCAGGATCAGGGCATGAATTTGCGTTCTGTTTTATTAAGCTCATTTCCTGCATGCCAGTTATTTAAGCTGTTTTATGTGTGATGAGTCGAGAATCACACGCCTTTTCTCTGTGTTGGTCAATTTATCTGTAGGAAACCGATGTTTCCCCCAAGGTCATAGCAAATATATGCTGCGTTGTCCGCAAGCCCGTGTTGCCGAGAGCAAAATATTAGCATCTGTCGGCATCAACCCACCAGGGTTTATCCCTGAAGGTCCGCATCTCTACTCCGGCTGCAGTAACAGCAGTGGCAACGTGTTAGTTTCTTACATAACAACAATAAAACGCTATTTAGTGCAACATTATATGACCTACCTAGTTCCTAGGCTCCTCTGAAACATCCCCCACAGCACCGCCTATTTCCAAGCCCGAGTTCTGGGCTATTGCAAATATTAATGGAAAATTATTACACACGGCTCTACCAGATAGACCGTTATTTCTAATTCCCTCTGAATCATTTAAACAAAATAGAATGGATCGCTCTCGATCATTTAATTATTGAGTATAATTGCTGAAAAGTTCTTAAGAGGATTTCTTGTGCTCACTTAAGAATAGACCATACATCCAAAAATTAGACCTTCCACACTGGATATACTCTAAAATTTAAAATAAATAAAGGCCGGGGGAGAGGGGGAAACAGTTCTTGTTATAAGCATGTTATTTGCAGAACCCCTTGTAAAAACTTGCCTGCCATAAAGGCAGAACTTGGCTTTATTACCGTATTAACTGCTTCGTCTGCAGCACCTGGGAGACTGCACTGTCTGACCATTAATAGGAATTCAATAAATAGCGGCCGAATGAGTAAATGAAGTTGAATTTAATCTAAAGCTTGAGCCTGCACTTAACACAATTCAGACTATTTAATTTGACACATAGACATGGAGCTGGAGGAGTATTTGTCTACTGGTTTTTTGTTTCTGTTTTTTTTCTTTCTTTTGATTTGAGAGTGAGATGATAGAATAAGGCATGGATCCTGTGGAACGTTTTCTGAATCGCCTTTGCCAGCCGTGTTCTGTGTTGAAAGGGCTCAGGAGGGCCAGCCTAACCGGCTGCTCTTACATTATCCCACCAGCAAGGAGGCACTGGTGCCCCCTGGGCATTCATTTCTTAGAGAAAACTCAGGGAAGTATAAGCTTATCCCTACCCTCCAGGACACAGCGGTTAGAGAGAAGTGACCCATGCGTGAGGGACCCCCACCCTTTCCCCAAACATTATAAAACGGGACAGTGTGAAACACTAAGCTAGTTAGTGACCTAAAGGAGCCAGGTCAGAAGTAGCTCCTGGGATTTTAAATCTGAACAAATAGATTCCAGTGAACGGAGTGAAGAATTGCTTCCAGAAATGACTAGAGAAGCAGCGGCGTCCACCCCCACGGGCGGCAGGGCCGGCAGCGACGGGACGCGTCCTGGGGCCGGGCCCGTGTGCACGGGGAAGGGAAGGCGGCGGCGGTGCCAGCGCAGGGTGGATACATTGTAGCATGAGGTCAGCTCTACTTCCGCTGCAGGGCTTCCTGGGGCCCCAACTTCCCATTTCTCCCAGAAATTGTACAAACTACTTAAAAGCCAATGGATACTTTCCACTCTTGCTTAAATCAGCCAGGGCTTCTGGTCGTAGCGTGTGACTCGGCACTGTGACTGCTATGTGATACTATGTGACAATATTGACAACCTGTGGCTCTGTGCTAGCTGCTAAAGACACGAGAAGAGCGGGAATTATGATGATAGTTAGTGGGATCCAAAGACTCCCTCAAGGAGAGTGCATCAGTTAGAGCTGCTTTATTCTCAGTCGGTATTAAAAAAACCTCTGTAATTTGTTGAGGACGCAGTTATAAGGTATGGAGAGAGAAAATATTTCTGCTTAACTAGATCAAGAGATTTTAGCAGAACTGGGGGGGAGGGGTGCGGGTTTTCTGAAAGGCCAGAGAGGAGCCTCTGCATCTCGTTCATTGAACCGATGGGAGCATCGTCGACTCTTAGAGTGCGAGTGACCCAGAAGAGGCCGTTTAATCCCAGCTCCGACTTGATCCACAGAAGTTCAGGAAAACATTTTCGTGCCCAAACGGTTGTAGGCTGGTAATTGGCAGGGTTGAGGCCTATCACGGTTTTTCTTTTTTTTCTTTTAAATCAGCACAGACCTTTCTCAGTATATCGCAATTAGAGAGGCACCCCAGGCTGGCTGGCAGTCAGGTGAGCCCGGTAGGGGACAGTTTCACCGGCCAAGCAGCGGAGCGTGGGGCAGTGACGTCAGCAGCTTAACTGCTTCCCTGAGTCCCGGCTGCTTTTCGCATGCCTGGGGTTTGGCCACTGTCCATATAATGGACACTTACTCAAATCACAGTAAAAGGCAGATCGACGTAGCCACCCCTCTGTCTCACAGTCGACACCATAAACTGGACTCCGATCCTCTTGAACGGCCACACCATTTGTCCTAAAGCGTGGAGGTCAAAGGCAGATTCAGTCGCATCCACAAGTGAGAATGAATCTCTCAGTCTTCAAACGCTCCGCCTTGCCTTTGGGCTCTTACAGGGAAAACGCCTCCGGTTTTCTAGCTGTTATGGGGAAACTCTAGCTCTCGTAGGACACGTGTGCTTTAGGAAGAAACGGTTGACTCTTCAATGCTAATATTTTGTTTCCTTCACAAGAAGAAACTTGCTGGACAAGAAAGTCATCCTGGGTGATAAAGACGCACCTGGGTAGCCCCCGTCTCCCCTGGACGGCTAGGGGTTTTAACTCCTCTGCAGCCTTAGTTTCGGGATGGTCGTTCCCATCCTAATGGACACTTGGAGTAACCTCGGCGGCTGTGTTTTTAAACTAATCAGGCGACAGCTGCTGGAGCGGGAGCTCATCATTGCACCAGATTTTCTGCTCGGCGCTCGTTACACACCCTGCCTCCTTGAAGATTGGCAGCTGGTTCAGGTACTTATTTTTCAAATCTGTCACGTTTCTTCAAACTCAGACTCTCTTTCCCCTCTCGACTGGTTTCCCCATTTCTTCTTTTCTGTCCATTGCCTTCATCATCAGAAATTTAAACACAAATTTAAACACAGAGTGAAGGCTGCTCTTTTGAAATTTCTCAGAATGAAGTCCCCTCGTCACTCACGTGCCTGGCGTCTGAGCATGGGATCTGTGGCTTCTAGAACGGTATCTCTCGTCACAGTTGGAACCGGCCTGCAGGGCGGCACGGAATTAATGTCTCCGGATGGAGCCCGGTCTCTGTCTGCCGTGGATCCCTGGCCCGCCTGGGATTATCCACTGAGTGAGTCACTTTAACTCTCTGCTTGGAGGGGTCACTGTGAAAAATAATGGGAATCAAGTCAGTGCTGTCCAGTGTCCCTGATGTCTCCAGCTCCGAGACCTCCTAACGATGGGCATCCGGCCCTAAGGTCTCTTCCCTTGTCCGGCTGCGTTTACTGGGGTGCCCGCTCAGTGTCTCAACTTGAGAAACGCGTTGGCATCGCAAGGCGCAGCGAGCTCTGGGGTCACACGAGCACGGCTGGTCCCCTCCCGAAACAAACAAGCTCAGTATTTTGCAGAGGTTTACGACAGAACCCAGAGTGTATACATAATACTTGCACAGGGTGAAAATCAAAATCACTCAACATTGAAAGAGCCGGGAAAATGTGATTTATTCTCAAGAAAAGGGAATAATAAAAAAAAAGATGTCAGCCGCAAGCTGTTTCAGACACGGAAACGATCTGATGAAGGTGTAGATCCAATGAAGAGGCTTGGAGCAGACCTTTTTTTATGCACCACGAGATAAATGAGAAGTCCTCTGCAGTAAATGAAGGAATAAAAAATATAAGACTATAAAAGGCTATTTGTTTCCTCTTAAGTTCCATAAGTTTCCAAATTTATCGGTGTGCATTTGTTCACTGTGTTCTTTTATTAAGCTATTAATCTTGCGCGGTGCTTGGGATTATTTCTCTTTTACGTTCAGGATTTATTTGCATGTTTTCACTGATTTTTATCCTTTGGGCAGAGATTTGGCTAAATTTCATTGCTCTTTCCCAGAACGCAGTTGTTGTTTGTTTAGCTCTGCTGATCTCACCTCCTGACTTTCCTCTGGTGGTTGCTGTTTGTGTCGCTGACCTCTGCTCCTGCAGTCACTGTTTTCTTCCGTCTGTCTCCCTTGGGTTTGCTCTCTTGATCTCTCACCTACTTTTAAGATTAGATAGTTTGATATTTTTTAAAGAATACATGTAAACTTTGTATTTTTCTTTCTTTTTTTTTTTAGTCGCACTGTGTCATACACTCCGTATACTTTTGACATGTATTGTTGTTATTTTCTTTTGGTTCTAAGTATTTTTCATGAATCCTTACAACTTTATTTATATAACAAATAATACATATTTAATAGCAGTCTGTACCCGTGTGCATAGGAGTCATAATTTTTAGGTACAAAGCCAGCTGCGAGAGATTGCTCAGTAAACTTTCCAACTCAGTGGCTCAGTGACAACAGTGACAACTTTTGCAATTAGTTCAGGCTCTTTGTTTCTTGAGGCAACTGTAAAACCTACATCCGTGGATCCACTTGCCAGTGAAATTGGTCCCCATCATAGAAATCGTAGCTGAGCTAATTGGTGCATCGGCTGGCAGACTGTGCCGAGAGGCCAAGCCCCGAGCCACCCGGGTATCCCTCCGACTGCTCTGCTGTAACTGCGTCGACTGAGATCAGGGAGAAGGCTGAGCCTCCCCAGGGCTTAAGTGAGGCACAAATTGAGGACTTTGGTGTCTAGGGATGTCAACCTGACACTTTTCATAAGCATCAAACACTCACCAATTACAGAAAAATAAAAAGATACACTCTACTTGAGAACATTTTATAAATACCAAGTGATGCTATTACGTTCCTCAGAAATAAGCAGCAAGGAAACTTTCTGGTAATGGGACGGATAAAAACCCATAGGTGATACAAACTCTGTTTTTAAGTTTAGAAATTCCTTTATCAGTTTTACTAGGGCCTCATACTTTAAAGTCTGTTGTTGATAAATACGGTAGCTCAGTGTAATAACCATATAACTTTTATTCATCAATTCAGGGAGATGACAACTTTAGCTTATTACAACCCCCCAAAATCTTTATTTTATTTTTATTTTTTGCATTAGGCTTGCCTATTACCTTTTAACCAATGGACAGGAATTCCAACAAAGTAATCAATACAACAATTTGTTATCCTAATTCTAATTTTTAAGCCATTTACATCAGATAAACTTGCCTAAGAACTTGGGTTTTCACTTGCTAGCCAGGATTGTCGGGGAGTGGAATGGGAGGCACTGCAAACACCAGGGTAATTTTTCCTTCGAAAGCTCTCCCCCCAACTGCGCCCCCCCAATTGCCGTCTCTGTCTGCAGCCTTCAGGAGAGGACGGGGGGATCTAAGAAAGTGAATCTCAGCAGGAGGCTACTTTGCCAGATCCCCTTCTCCAGGGCCTTTCAGTGGTTACGTCTGTCTGTGAAACCCCACCATGTACATTGTACGTTAAAATACAAAAAGGGAAGGCGAAGGCCATGAATTATAAACATCTTGGGCATGCGTGGTACTGAGGGAACACTCCGTTGGGCAGTTCAGCATTCCTGTGACCGCATCTTTTGTCCTAAGTGCATGGTCGGCATCTTGCCCATAAAAACGTAAACGTCGCTGCTTTTCCATGACACGCACATGCTCGGAGCGTTCCGTGCAGGTGGCTTTTGGCCTCCCGTTTGCCCGCGGAGCTTCATTAAGCATCGGGCACAAAGGAAACTGAGCGAAGATGAATCTGTTCATTTCTGCTGCTTGGTAAAAATTGAGAACCGACTGACGTTTCGTGTCCGGATAGAAGCTCCTTAGCTAACAAGTGCGGGTCCTGACATTTATCATACGATGCATTTTAGGGTCAAAGTCATGTGTAGAACTAATGTAATTGGGCAAAAATATGGCCCTTGGTTGTCTTTGTATTTCCAGAGCTAGTGGGGGGGCCTGGCTCTCAGGAGATGTTTGTTGAAGGTGAAAGAAATCGGCTACGTGATCACTGAGACCAGCCTATTGAGGGTTGTGTTTATAGCTGTGGACACTATAATGTTATACTCATTGTTGAAAAACATATGCAGCATAACTTATTTTATTAACTACGTGTAGATGCAATAACACTGTTTATATAATTTCTTATAATGTGTGGATTTATATTTGCATAAAAAGCATTAAATATGGGGATACGGGCCTATTAAAATGCTCGAGAGGAAATAAATCACCTTGTAAAGTTAAGTTTCCAGCTACATTACCTGGCATATGTTCCTGGCATCTTTAAACGTACTGATAACTAGCATGGCTGCTTCAGTCTTGGAACAAAGCTCTAAAAATAGTTGACATTTTGCTGTTTCTATAGTAACAGGGAAAATGGCTTCATACTCTCGCTCGGATCCCGCAGAGCCCGACGTTCTGCCGACGAGCTAGACTGCTCCGTCCTTGCAGCAGAACCCCCATCGCTCCTCCCTTCATGTGCCTCCTCACAGCCTGGTCACGGGCGTGACCGTCTCAGGGTTTGCCCCAGAGAGTTAGGACAGACGTTCCTTAGGACAGACGTTCCTTAGGACAGACGTTCCTTAGGACAGACGTTCCTTAGGACAGACGTTCCTTAGGACAGACGTTCCTTAGGACAGACGTTCCTTAGGACAGACGTTCCTTAGGACAGACGTTCTGGTTACCTGTCGAAGAAACTGAGTCACGAACCTCAAAAAGTGCTGAAACCAGGCCCGGCTTTCACACGACGTGGTTTGAACGGTGCTGGCCGGCTCCCTGTTATCTTCTCCCCCTGCCTCAGGGCCTCATATTTTACCAGGATTTGCAGTCGTCGGGAATGAACCTGGACTCAGGTTACCGGGTAACTTTGCGTATTGCGATACTTTGGTTAATCGAGGGGGAGCGTGAGAACTGCAGGAGGATCAGTGCTTCCCCTTCGCATCCATTTCTCTCTCCCTCCCCCTCTCTCTAAAAATCAATAAAAAATATTTCAAAAAAGAAAGAAAAGGGGAAAACTGAGTGGCATTGGAGGAGCCGGATGTAATATTGGTTCAGGACTTGGCTGTGAAACTGCTGACCTCCCCCAGGAGGGGGAGCACAGACCACAGCCCGGGATGGGTAGATCCGTTGGGTTGAGGGAAAACCAAACCTGCCTCCCTTTACCTGCGGGGGTACCAATCGATTGCTTATTTTACAAAGTTTTGGGGTGCTGTTCTTCTATTGCATGAAATAACTGGAAACCCCCAAGTCAGGCCCTGCCATGAAGATGTGTCAACCAATCTGTATAAATCCAGGATTCAGGAAAATCACTTGCTTAATTTATAAGTCATGTTGTATTTCATTTAAAAATTTTCTCCCCCCCCCACCCCCAACTCATTAGCCTGTCTTCCTACCTGCTGGTTTTATCCTGCCCGGAAAACCGTCATCACACGTTTTATCTGGACTTCTGTTCCCCTCTGCTCCTTGAACACACAAATAACGGGGGGAGAAAAGTACCACTGAAAAACATGTTCGGGAAATTAAGGGGAGAAATAGTTTTCTGCTTCTAACTCATCGCATGCACCCACGTCAGCTTTAACATCACCTGCCAACGCTCATTAAGCCAAAACCGTCTTTGGAAGCCTCGGTCGCGTGGAAATGTGCGTTGAAGTGCCAGGTCTACTCTTTGTTAATACTGTTTAGGATATTTACACAGTAACTGCTTTCAGGAGCTGTATATGGATATAAACACAGCAGCGTTGGTTCTAAAAGTTGGCCAAACCTTCCACTTATCTCTCTCTTTTTTTTTTTAATATGTTTTTATCGATTTCAGAGGGGGGGGGAGAGAGAAACATCAATGATTAGTCATCGATCGGCTGCCTCCTGCTCGCCCCCTGCTGGGGATCAAGCCTGCAACCCGGGCCTGTGCCCTGACCTGGAATCGGACCGTGACCTCCAGGTTCAGAGGTCAGTGCTCAGCCACTGAGCCACACCAGCCGGGCTCACTTCTTTTTAAAATAGGTCCATAGCACCCGAGCCTTTCCTTAGGTGCGTCGTTCGGATGCGACCGCCGGGCTCGGTGAGAGCAGCTCTCTGGTCCCGGAGCCGGGAGGAGGCTTCCGGGTCGTGGGAGGGGGCGTCGGTCACCGGGGGCTGGAGAGGGGCTTACTGCGGATAAGGGGGATGCTGCCCAAAGCGGCCTGTCCCTCTGCCAAGGTTCAGGGAGATTCGCTCTCGCTGACAGCAGCTCGGGCACGGCCGTCGCCCAGTAATCATGCAAATTGACAAGCCCTCACTCCTAATTCAATGTGCCCAGTGGATGAGATTGTGTTAATGCTGAGATCCAATCTGCTTGGATGACTTTCCACCTGCTTAGCCGTGGAGAGGCCGGGAGGAGCGGAATGGAACAAGGAGCCTGTCTGGTGGGCCCAGGTGGCCCTCTCTTTTCTTTTCATCGCCACCCAAGACAAATCTGATTGATGCAGGTTTAAATCTGCATTCCCAGCACTGGTGACTGGGGGGAAACATAATTTGCATGTCACCATCTGTGAGGAAAGATTATTAAACAATCAAGGATTAAGAGATAAACAGCACAGCCTGGTAGCAATACGTTGAGTCCAAAATGTAAGTGCTGAGAACCTCAGAGGTTTGTGTAAGGGCCTTGGAATGATTTTAGGTGCTGACTCTGTTCTTGGAATACAAAGAACTGTAAAAACCTGCAAAAAGTTCTGTGTTGTTTTATTATTAACTCGAGGAGTTTAGCTTATTTTGTGATTAATATGGCCATATTTTAAGTTTTAACTGATGCTATGCCCATTGGGTTTCCTCCCTCACTTTAATAATGTAAATATTCCCAAATCCGATATGTTTTCTACGGGACAATTTGCAGCCACCGTCTCATGTGAGAAGAAATCGTGTCTGTGTTACATTGATCCTCGAGACCGATGCTTTCTCTCTGGCGAATATTTAAAGTTGAAAGTGTAAAGTCCATTAGTTTTGTTTCTCCTTACATTTCTGTTTTCGAAGTTACTCATTTGTTTGCCTGTACATCAGTTTTCACTTTCAGGAAAACCTATCATTTTTTTTAAAAAAAAGGAAAATAAATGTTTTTATGTTTTATGCTTCAGACCTGTGTTGGGATTTCACAGTCTTATTACTCATCCTATCGCTACTGTTTCTCTAAGCACCTATCTCAGGCACAGTTTCTGAGATACTCTTTCTAGGCCAAGCAGGGAGGCATTTGAGAGGAACAAAAACTCAGTTTACCAGCGTCGCCTGTGACTAGAGAGCGGTTGGTTATAAACAAGACATAACATCCCTTCCTGCGCATATACACAGCATCGCCAGCTCCATTTATTCCGATTCTGTGGCTGACAATACATTTTCTGATACGATCTTATCGCTTAATTTTATAATTTACTAAACAAGAACGGGGTGCTCAGTATTTCCAACAGATGTCCCCACTGTCCCTCCCTCCCTCCCTCCCTCCCTCCCTCCCTCCCTCCCTCCCTCCCTCCCTCCCTCCCTCCCTCCCTCCCTCCCTCCCTCCCTCCCTCCCTCTTAACAAGCTTTCTCATTGTATTATTCATAAACTTTCCTATTGCAAGTTTGGTTAGTCCGAGTGGACCACCTGTGGGTATAATCGAGCCGTCTTCTATTTTAAATACGGGAAGGCTACAAGTGAAATGAAAGACAGGTAGTTTCAGTCCCTGATGAATATAAGTAGCTCCAGCGTCGCCTCCCTGTCTTCCACTCACAGGCACTTCTGTGGGTTTTATTAGGCATGTGCATGTGTTTGCAGAATAATGCTCTCCGGGAAATGGCTAATGGGGAGGACGCCATCGGGGTGTCTCACAGGGCCAAGGGCCGGTGGACGCCTGGGGAGGAGGGTCACCGAGCGCCCAGGAGGAGCGGGAGACGCTGTAGCGGAAGGTGACGTGGGGTTTGCTGAGAGCGGTGACGCTTGGCCGGTGTCCCCGACAGGTGTCCAGGACCCCAGCGCTCTCCCAGCGCTGGTGTTGCTCGTGGGCGGCTGTCTGGTCGTTGACCGTTGGCTCGGGTGGCAGGGCAGAGGCTGGGGGTCCCCTCCTTCGCCGCCTGGGTGACATCTGTGTTGGTTCTTACACGATAGCGAAGACCCAGACATTTGTGGATCATTATGTGATTAAACGTCATTTAACGTTTCCTTTTTCCCTGTGGTGTGTGGCCCTAAATCATGAATGCAGAATTTGTTGGGTGTCACCTTTCAAAGAGCTTCCTGATCCTTAATGTGACCAAGAAAAGAGTAATTTCACTTATTGCACAGAGAGCGAGCCTGTGTTCCTTTCACTGACCTATTAAGCTACTAGGGTTTTTTTTTTTGTTTTGTTATTATTGTTCAGTGCACAAGCTATCTTTTAATAAAAAATTAGACATTTTTTGAGTAGACTGCAGTAAGGTGTTATTTTATATAGTGAAGCAGTAATTTATAAAATGGTGAACCAAAGCATTAATTTACTCAGCGATACCCAGTGACTCCAGAGAATGAACATGCTTCCCAATGACCCTGATTGCCCAGGTATAGTTCATGTATTAATAGCCTGGCCTTTCATACAGCTTCAGACTGCATGCCCAGATTTACTTGTCATTTAAATGAAAACACCTAGAATGCAAGAACGTTAGAGAAGTTGTTACATGTTTAAATTTGAAAACCGCTCTGCAGTCATTTTCATTATTCTGATCATGCAGGTTTGTATTAATGCACTAATTTTTCTCTCGAATAAGTGGAGACAAAGGAGCTGGGCTACTTCTCCAAGTTTCTAGAGCGAGTTGGTGGGAAACGGGAATTGCTCCTCCGCAGCCCCGGCCCACCGCTGTGCTCACGGCGTCCGCCTGCGGCTCTGCTCCGATCGAGGATTGTTTTACGTTAATTAAGGAGCCTGACAATAAACACTCATTTACTCATTTCTGCTCTTTATTATGAAAAATATTGTTGAGCTGAATGTGAAAACACACACACAAAAGCCCTCTTTATTTTGGCATCCCCGAGGCCCCAAACAGCTGAACTGGCTGCTCGGCAGGCTTGGCAGGGCCTGAAGCCTGGCGGAGCAGACTCACGCCGGGGTCCGTCCGAAGCGACATGTTCATGAGCGACCGACAGTTGGGACGTCCCATTAATCTGCCGTTTCAATACACCCTCCCAGTGTCCCATAGAAATCCTTATTCTGATAAGTAATGTGGATGTTGCTATAAACACGCGTATGGTGTAGCAGGCGCTAGGCTTCCCAGAGAAAGGGGCGCCCCTGAGTCAACTCACTTGCACCCCTATTACGCTACAGGGTAGGAGAGGGGCTCCTCGCCCCGGCCTGCTCGTGGGGCTTGGGTTCTTGCGATATCCCGAGAAAAGGAGTTTTCTGAGGCTCGCTCTGGAGTACGAATGATTTTTATTTGTGTGGAATTAAATCCCTAAGTTTCCAAAGTCCCATTTCCCTTAGTCGGGCCGTAGAAGCGATGCGGATGCCGCTCTCAGTTTGTTCAGTTCTTCCATTCTGAGATTTATGAAGCGTCTCCATAGAGAAATTCAGCCCCCCCCGTACAGTCAAAACCCTCACCTACCAGGTGACTCTACGCCAGGCCTTTCGCACCCGCAGATCCCGCCAGCCGCGGATTGAAAACGGTATTTCCCCCCCGTGGCCGGGAAACTGCGGCTGCGGATGTGAAGCATTGTTTTCACCTGAGGCTGGTGGAGTCTGCGGATGCGAGACCCGGGATCTAAGTGCAGGCCCCACTCGTGCCGGTGGCCCCGCAGCGCCAGCCCTGGGTTGTGCGAGGCTCTGGTGACCCCGAAACCTCTGGAACCAGCCAGGTAACCGTGTAGCTAGGCCAGGCCACCTGTCCTTTTGTTACCTGTCATCTTGTTAAAATTAATTGTCATTTTATTAGTGTTTCTGCTGTTTGTTAAAATGATTCCAGCTTTCATATAACTGGAAATAAGAGATGCAACATATGGATCTAAACTTTTTAATTGTCTGCAGGACCTTTCTGAGCGAGGGGAATGTGCCATTTTTACAGCTTTCTCTCCCTTAGCACAGTGTCTGATACACAAGAAGTTCCAGCCTTGTCTGTGAAATGCATGATTTGAAAAAGTGGTGGGAATAAAAGGGTGCTGAGAAAAGTGGTCAGAGAGACAGAGTTAGAGGGATAGTTAACCCGTCTGCCCCACATGCATTTCATCCTGAAATATGTTTTTGGTGCCCCCCCAAAATGTACACACACTTTGAATGGGTTAAATCTGAACAGAAACATCAGTGGAGCTATCAGCTGTTAAGTGTGTGAGCGTGTTTGGGGGACACCCTGTAGTTTGTGCTGCTCTGACTTACAGAAAGGGAGCCCTGACGGGCTTCGATCTTTGTGCGCTGCGATTCCCTGCCTTAGCCTGGCTCTCAAAATAAATGCTCGACTGACTGTAATTCTACTTACAAGAGCCAGAGGCCTTACTTGTAAGCCAGCCTAACGGCCTACACTCCAATTATTTAATAGTTAATGTCGTCTGGACTCACCGCCTCCGTTTCAGAATTAAAACCAATGAATGTTACATGTTTAAACAGCTGAGCGATGAGATTGAAGGGAACGGCTAATTCCTGACACACTAGCTGCAGGAGAAAGTCCCCTCATCAGGGACGTGCACATTGAGACCCGAAAAGCATGATGCTGATATACGTGGGCAGTTTCATAATTGGGGTTTGTTTGTTACAGCAGCTCCTTTATTGCAGTGGTGCCTGACCTCATACAACCAGTGATCAATTTTTAAAAACTAAAATGTTACGTCTCCCCTACAAAGTCTCCTGTTTGGGGAATTTCTTCCTGTGTGCTCACATGGCAATACTGAAAATAAAATACACTTTCATGGATAAGGCAGAAATTATAAAACTAACAGTAAATGTGTATTCAGATAGATTCCATACCCCTTTCTAACCTCTGAATTTTACGTTTTAAAATATTAATTTTATCGAGGTACTTACATCCAGAGGAATGGTTTGTCTAAAAGTCTGTAAAATATGACAAAATTAATTCTTCATCAAAATAAATTTATGCCCCCTGGCTCCTGAATAGAACCCGAGAATAATGTTAGTCTGGAGGCTAATACTCTTGTTTATGATCGATGCTCTTTCTGAGTAAAATAAAACAAATCCTGCCAGGCCTGGATACTTTCCTGTTCCTTTAAGATTAATTTGTACCAGTGCCTGTCTGTTTGAAAGGATGATTCTTCATGAAGGTAATTAACAGAGGAAATCGTTAAACAAGAGCTCTGTTTTCATGGCTTTTGTGTTGTTTACTTTCTAGTCCCGAGATGGAAACCTCAGACCTCAGAGAATGACCGAGCTGTTGCTGACGCCCGATTCGCAGGTGAGTTCAGTTAGAGATCGACCTTCACACCTTCCCCGAGATGGACTGTTTCCTGAGCGGTGGGCGGGTGTTTTCCAGATCTCCCTCTCAGGTCCTCTTGCCTTTTAGGGCTGCTTTAAGCTCTCGTTGGGTTTTTATTTTGTGTATACATCTTAAACGCAGAAGAGAGCGTCCTTTGAAAAACTGTTAGATGCAAAAACTGACTCTATGGTGCTTGATGCCAGTACTGCAGGTCGGGAGCCTAAATCATACGGTTTAATACAAGGTAACTAAGGAAAACAAATGGTGTAGTTCCAAATAAAAACGCTTCGTATAATATTTAAGATAGTTATGCAATTATATTAATGAATTAGCATCAGTAATTGCTTTATTTCCTCTAGGTCCCTGAGTGCTCACATATTCAAACTGACCAGAAGAGTTTTGTTTTTTTAAAAAAATCTTTAGATTTGGAAAATAAACTATCCCATTATTTCCTAGTCTCCTTTATAATTAGGAATGGATGCTGCATTTTGCAGACTGGACCCAGAATAGATTGGATTTTACATCTCATAGTTTTTTGGGTTCTTTTTTGGTAAAATGGAAATCTAGATCTCTGCCAGTTAAAGCATGAAGTTAGAGTCTCGAACTTCCTATAAATATTAACGTGATGATAGGTGGATAGTAAACAGAAAGTCATTGAAAGATTGTTCATTTTGCTTATAAGGATTTGGAACCTTGGCTATTTGGTGGAATGTTTGGGAGAAGAAACATGGGGAAGATGGAGGAATAGTTTAGTTGACATTTCTGTCTGCACCGTCTAATCCCAGAAGGACGGACGTAATAAATGTACGGTTTCCGCCGAGCACGTCACTGTAGGTGTAGCATTGTAGAAATTGCATGTGCAGTCCGTTGGCTATTGGCTTAACAAGGCACATATTTCCTGCAAATTGTTTCAATCACAAAGCATTTAAAATAAAATTCCATTTTGGGTCAGCTCGATTCAATCTATATTGATAACATCGAGTCCCCGGGCAGCTTAATGAGCTCATCTGGCCAGTAGTTAGAGTGTTTTCTAAATGAACGCCGTCAATTTCTTTCCATCAAGGCGGTGACCCGAGCTGAGTTTGACATCCTTCTGCGTGTTTTCTTCTAAATATTATAAACTGCCATTTAAGACAGACTGAGAAATAATCAATGAGATCTAAATTAAAAAAACCCAAAACCCTGCTCCTTCACCTCCCGCTCCCTCGTCCCCCAGGCAGCGTGCACGTGCTCACTGGAAAGGTGGGCGTTTTATCACTCGCAGCACTTTTTAGTATTTCAATCACTCTGGAGATGATTAAAAAATTACACTTCAGCTGGAATATCTTTTTTTCCCCCAGCGAGCACTTTCAGAACAGTATGCCACCGCGGGAGCACATTTAGTCCTGGAAGGTAGAAGTCAGGGGACCTGCTAATGAGCCGTCTTTTGTCTTTAGCAAGTCATGGGGCTCAGGGAATTCCTCCTCCGTGGCAGTGGACGTGGCTCGCTCAGGCTCCCTCGTGGGGCGGCCCGGGGGCTGTGTGCTGAGCGCAGGGCCTTTGCACTTGCTCTTCCCTCTGACACGCCTGTGGCTCTCTTGCTCCCCACCTTCCTCTCCCTGTGTCTTTGCCTCCCTATTAGAAACCTCATGGGAAAGAAGGGCCCTGCCCTGCCTTCCGCTCCCGCTGCTCTGCTGTTCTCCTTAGCAGGTGGCGCCTTCCCACCACTTTCTAGCTACCGAGTCATTTGTGGCCTGTTCTCGCCCCAAAATGCAAGATCTTTGAGGCCAGAAACCTTGGTTTGCTCCTGAAACTCTGTTGCGGACACGAGGCGCTAGGATACATGGGAATAGGTGGAGTGCTAGTTGACGGAATGAACGCTTGCTTTCACGAATGGATGAATAAATGCATGGTTTGCAGAAGCGGGCCCGGATAGTAACGCTCCCAAGCATTTCCCCCACATAATTAGCTCCAAGACAAATTCGTTTCCTCAAACACAGACAATGACTGATTCCAAACTTCTCTTTACATAACACTTAATTCTGTGCTCGTATTTATTTTACAAGTTTGCCGGCCCGACAGTCTAGGTAAATATAAATGTGTGTACACACACAACCAACCTTTTAGTGAGTTAGCTTATTTTCCCCTTTACTTTTCAGGATAAGCTTTTCTCAAAGTCCATTCTGCTTTTTCTACCCCCTGGAGTACCTATAAAAATACCTATAACACGTGAACACAAAAATAATTCCTTAAGAAAATGACAGGACAAACCATTAAAAATAGGTAAAAAAAATGTGCCATTATTAAAACTGAAGCCTCCTGTGTGTCAAATGTCAACTCATCAGGGAAAAAAATGCAAACTGTACCCTGGGAGAAGATACTTTTAAGATTTATAGAGTGCTGCAGCGGTCCTCAGTGGGGAGAATCAGAGCCGCCTGTTTCTCAGCAGAGGAATGGATCAACTAGGGCTTATGTAATGCTCCTGTTAAAAATGAAACTTAGCAAGCTGTGAAAAAGTGTACACTTCCCAAAATAACATTAGCTAAAATAAAACAAGTTACAAAGTGTGAGCAAGCATGATACCACTTACCGCGCTTTAAAATACAAAACAACATATATTATATAAGCTTATGTGGTATGATGCATAACAGTTACTGCTAGAGAGGGAAAGTAAGGGATACCAAATAGAACTTTAAAAGTATCTCTGTGTGTTTTTTTTTTAAAAGAAAGAACCAACCAGCAGAAATGTTAACAAATTTTATCTCTTTTGATGAGTAGATGGGCATCTCTTTGTTTCATCTCCCTCCCGCAGCACGGATTTTGAAACAGTCTCATACTTAGAGAAAAGCACATTGCAAACAACTTTTCTTTTCTAAACCATTGAAAATAAGGCCGCATCTGTCATAAATTCTTGGTATTTCACCCAAACACCTTCTCAGGGAAAGCCGTCGGAATAAGAAAATGGGCCTCGGCACATTAATGCTCATCCTTGGGCTCCACCGACGTTTTAACGATTCCTAGGCCCCGTTTCCACCCTGAAGGCAGAGTCTGGAATCTCGCGTTGCGTCTAACGGTTGTCTTTTAGTTTTCTTCAGTCAGATCATTCCTTCAGCTTTCCTTTCCTTCCGTGACCTTGACATTTTCGAAGATCACAGGACAGTTATCCTGTAGTGCGTTGGGGGAATAGAATTAAAAACAAGATCTCTTTCCCACCCAACTGCAAAGCTAGAAGAGGGAAAAGACAAGCATTTTGAGTTTTATTAGGTAATAAACGTCGGGCCAGAACGCAGATAAACCCATTCCATACACGTCCTCGAGATAAAGAATAGCCAGTCCTCCGGGGAGAGGACCCGCCAGGCCCACGTCACTCGGGTTACGTGCTGTTGAGTGGGCGCTGAGTCCTGGTGACCCTGGGAGCGGGTGACGCCCAGTGTCCTGTCCTCGGCCCGCCCAGCCCCTGGAGACCCGGCCTGCGGCCTCGCCGGGGAGTCAGCCCGTCTCCTGGTCCAGCTCAGGCAGCTGCCCTCGGGGGACAGCGGGCAGGGAGGGGGTGCTGACTCGCTTAGCGATGACGTCTCCAGGTGATCCCCCAGGCCCCCGAGAGGGACATCCCTGCTCCTTCACTGTAGTGTCTGGTGCCTGTTAAAACTGCTCCCGCCATGGAAACTGGGAGGGTTTTGCTTAAAGCAGGAAGGTGAACGGTTGTCCCTGTTTGTAGTTAGCAGCAAACACTTCAAAATTCAATTTAACCAGAAAATATTTATAGGATCATAAGACAGCTTTAAATTCTAAAGAAAAAAAAAAATATCCGAGGACTCACCGATGAACAAACCAAATTAAAATAATAAAACTATGTCTGGAAAAAAGTAAAAGGCAGTCCCCGTGGGAAAACATTCTCACACGCTCATTACTTGTGGATGTGTGTGGGAAAAGTGTTGAAGAAGAGAGGAACATTAAGTTGATCTTGTTACGGTACTTTTGAATGTTGCCCACATTAAAAGTGGTGTCTTTGACGGCGTGACTGTCCTCGGAAGGTGCGGCCCAGCGCGGCGGGGATGTTCCTACGCGGACGTGAACACGACGCGGCGACGCGCGGTGCCGGGTACTCCAGGGTGCGTTCTGAAAAGTGAAGTACTTATCACTTAAAATTGTCAGTTAATGTGCATTTTCAGACCAAACGCATAGTCACTAGAGAGCCTTCTGCATTCATGGAAAAGCTGCTTTACTGAGCTGCAAAAACATTATTTTTATAACAATTTTACTTCTCCGTGTCACTTTCTCTAGCCTTCTTTGTTTTCTTTGGACAGGATTATGTTCAAAGAACATTCAGATTAGAATGTGTTTGGTCAGTGGCTTTGGCCAGGAGACGTGTTCTCAGTTATTCGTCCCTGATTTTTTCGGAGCTTGGACATATATGTGTATAGTGTTCCCCAAAATACATACACACACTTTGAATAACGATAAAGGCAGTGTTTATTAAAATACATTTCATTTTCAAAATTGAGCTACCAGCTGTTAAAGTGCGTACGCATTTTGGGGGGACGCCCCGTGTATAAATTAGGTAAAGCTTAAGGTCGGCGTAGGCTCTTTCGTAGCCACTTCCTCGGGTAATCCAGGCGTCTGTACCTTCAGCAGACTAGTTAGAGAATTAGGCAAATCAATTTCTTGCCAGGTTGAGAAGTAATTACATATGGTTCAGTGTCTGTTTCTTCTAATGAGTATTGGGGTTTTCACGTGGAAATTGAATTCTTTAATGCAAAAAAGTGAGGGCCAATCAAACTTGAATGAACATGGAAGCCACCGGGGAAGTGCCTGTAAAATGTGGGGTCCGGAATGCCTTCAGGTCGTTTGACTCGGTGGGTCCCAGATGTGCTTTAAGGGATGTGTGACCCAGGTGACCCTCTCGGACATGGCCCGTGGCTGCCCGGGAACAAAGGCAGAAGGAAGGTAGGTGTTTCTGGTACTTTGGGTAGGGACGCAGACATTTTTGGCAGCTTTTGTTCCAGCCTCTTTGTCATCAAACTGTTGTATAAAAATACCTTTTAATATTGCCGCTGAGATCGCTAACCTTCCTTTCATATTTTTTACATAATTGTGGGAGGGCAACGGCACACAGTCGGTTACATCTCTGGGCGGTATGGCTTCGTATTTTAATTGCGGCCTACAAGGTAGGTGGCCCAGTGAGAGTCCCTGTTACTTTGCGCCGCGTCATTTAAATGACAATAACCGATCTCTTCTCTTGCTGAAACCCGGTTCTGTAAATGATTTCTACAGTGCAACCAGTGGAGTTTATTTTCCTGTGATAGTTTTCCACAATAATTAAGCATAAAAGCAAATGTTATAAAATATGTATAGATGTTTAAATATCTAGGAACAGAAGATTTGTCCACACTGGTGCACTTTTTCCCAATGGCGGTGTCGCTGCCCAAGTTGAGGCGACCTTCTCGAGGTGTCGGCAGGTGGCAGGGTCACCGAGC
The DNA here is from genome assembly GCF_964146895.1 of Miniopterus schreibersii. Lineage (NCBI taxonomy): Eukaryota > Metazoa > Chordata > Mammalia > Chiroptera > Miniopteridae > Miniopterus > Miniopterus schreibersii. Next base: position 2,813,449 of record NC_138123.1, read on the forward strand.
GTCTCTGTCTCCCAATCTTCGGCATGTTGTCGAATCGCTTTCGAGGTGAATTCTGTATGCCCCTAGTTTGCACATAAATGAAAATGCAAAGTTCAGAGCTCTGCTTGGAGGTGAGAACAGAATAATAGATGCCATCCTCTCCGCGTCTCCGATGGAGCGCTGTCTTTTTACATCTAGTGAAAACCTAATGTCTTATATTTCACTTTAAAAAATAGACTTTTTGCTCATATTTAAAAAAACATATCAAGTGTTTTACATAAATCTTTATAACATACATACTAGATACACACTATTTAATTTAAAAAGTACTCCAAAGAATATAGACGGAGCCTGGTTTTATCAGCCGTCTACTTCCCAGTCGAGGGCTTAGTTCTCTCGACTGTAAACATCACAGAAGGTAAGCGATGGCTCCTGCCTAGTTGGATGTTTTGCTAATTAAATGTTTCCTGAGGCTACATTTATGAGATGCTGCTGCAGGTGTTTCCTAAAGTAACCGCGGTGCACAGGGATTTATTGCAGCATTGGGACAATGACAGTGTCCCTAAGAGTGGCGTCCCTCAGATGCACTGTCACAGGGCAAATCTCCACTATTTATCTCAAATCCACTACTTATTTTTTTAAGAAATTAATGCTTTTTAAAAAAGTGGGACCTATGAAAATACGCTTATTAAATTTGTCACAAAGTTGGTCAGGGCTCTTCTCAGAAGGACGCTGACACATTTGCTACTGTAACATCCTCCCATGAAAAAGTACTGAGTATGAATTAGGCTCTTCATTACTTTAATAATGCGAACTTCTCCCGTATTCTTATACTCATGGCGTAGTTTAGGTGGCACCTGCCAACATCTTGCCGATTCATCTGGACTAAAGAAAACTGTTCTGTGATGCTCACCAACTTTAAATTACTTTAAAATATCTCAATATTTAGAAAATAGCATGAAACACAGTAACAGGTTTATACAGGGATACCAATGCAGTTGAATGCCCCTCAGATCACGATAGCGCCCACATTCTACATTAAAGGAAGATAATGAATTGGATGTGGAAAGTGGCCGTGATGCTAGAAACTCAGTTGAACTCCCCAAGGCATCCGACTCTCCACCATCTCCCAGGTTCTGCTCTAAAACCTCGAGTACAAAGAGCCCGTGTTCCTGGAGAGAGGAGGCCAGTGGTTTTGGTTAAGTGTATGTGACTTAAGCAATTACCATTAAATATGAAAATACTTAAATCACGTCTCAGATTTGGAGAGTAATACTTAGCCAACATGGACTTTTTTGAAATGTAATATAGAATCCACCAAAGACAGATGTTTGCATTGGCTGTCACCTGGAATAACCTTTCATACGGATGGAACAGAATATGAAATAAAACTTCAAACCATACGGGACACGACGCAGGAAGCCCAGGGCCTGAATGCAGGAGCCTTATGCACATGGAAGACGCAGTATGTGCCCCGAGGGAGACTGGAAGCCCCGACGGGAAGGCTAAGCACACGCGGGGAAGTCTTCTCTCTACATCTTCTCCCTACCAGGCTGACCTACAATATTATGTAAAGTGTCTTGTCAAATTACTCATGAAATATGGATGTTCCTGCATTTTGGAAAGGAATTCGGTCTGAGAAGACAAAGAAAAAAGCTGATTTTATTCAAGAGAAAGGCTAGGACATGGAGAAATAAAACGTTATAACTCTTTAATATTTCATGATTATAAAACATCTTATCACAGCACTGTATAATTTTGATAGATTTCTTTTAGGTACCTAGATTTTAATTTCAGGAGTCATTAAAAAGGAAAAAAAAAGTCAAATCGTCATCTCGGACCCTGCTCCTAATTTGATTACCTGCTGGCCCAAACTCACGCTGACGTCGAAGAAATGAGAGAGGAAACCCGGCTTCCTGGAGGTTACAGTTTTCAGCACGAAAGGAAACGCCAGATTGGAAACTGTATCCGCAAACAGTTCTTGTAACTTCAGATCCCTTCACTACAGTAGGTAGCAACTGGACGACATCTTATTACGAAACAAATGGAAACAAATGGCTCTCGAGTGAACCGAATTTCCGAGACAAGTTAATTAGCTCGTGAAAAACAGGCATTGAAGAAGTTGAGAGCGTTGCCATAAACTATTCCGTGAAGGATTTGTAAGTAAATTTTGCTGCCGTGCAGTGGGGAGGTGGCGAGGGTTTGCAAGACGGCCCCCAACCAGGTCCCGGCAAGGGGGCGCCTCGCAGCCGGTGTGACGCGAGCGTGGCCCAGGCCCGACAGAGCCCACGGCTCCCTCACCTGCCCTGGAAGCAACAGGAGGCCATGGAAATCATCCCCAAAACGAGTGGATGGAGGAGCATGTTTTCATTTGGGATTTTATTTTACTTATTAATTTTTAATTTTATTGGGGTGACATTGGTTAATAAAATTAATGTAGGTTTCAAGTGTACAGTTCCGTGATACATCATCTGTATTTGCATTTTAAATTTTAAATAGCTCCAACTTCACTGTGGCAACGAGGAATGGGTGCAGATTCGTGCAGACAGAGGTCAGGGGCTCGCCCAGCCCTTTACCTGGGGGGGGCGCAGGGGAGAGGAGGGGCCGTCATGCCGGTAAAATGCGAAGCCTGCTGTCGCCCGGCCGGCTCGAGCGACGGGCATGGCCCCGGAGAACAGGGCACCAGGACGGGATTTGTAAAAAATCTGTTTTAAGTAACTTTTAGCAGAAGATTGTGGGTTTGCCGCGGGCACGTCGAATCTCGGGTGCACATGCCGGCTCATTCCGGGGACGAGCGAGCGGGCGGATGTCAAGGCCCGGAGGCGTCCACGCTCCGTCACCCTCGTGGCTGCGGGCTCCTGAGCGGCGGCCCTGGAGCGGGGAGAGCTGCGCTTCACCCCGAGGAAGCGGAGTATTTGGCCGAGAGAAGCCAGCAAAGGAGACTGAGGAGTCACCGCGTGGGGTGAACCTCCGCAGACGCCGGGGAGCGTTCCCAGCGGGAAGACTGACGCATCATCGGAAAGCTGCGTGGCCCCGGGGGCAGCAGCCTGAGGACGGCGGCCTGAGGCTGGGCGTCAGGGCCGCGAGGAAAACTCCGGGGCGTCCTGTCGTTTCGGGGGTCGCTAGCGGCGAGTTAGGCCTTCGAGAGGCCAGAGGCTCGGGGTTGAGGACACGGACGATCCCTTTATGAGCTTGCTCGTGATAAAGGGGAGGAGCGTGGGGCACTTGCCGAGGGGTGAGGGACAGTTGAGAGAGGGTTTCCTTGAAAATTCGGGAAAACGGTATCGTGTTAAAAATCCAGTGGATCTACTGCTGACATCCTGGCAGACCCCTATGAGACACTCCCACTTAGAAAATCAAAACACCTTAATGCATATTTTCTATATAAAAAGGAATGACTATATATATTTTAATATACACACATATATATAAATGTAGTTATCTCTTTTTAATATGTTATTGATTTTTTTTTTTGAGAGAGGAAGGGAGAGAGAGAATCATCAATGAGAGAGAAACATCACCGGTCGCCTGCCTCCTGCACGCCCCCTCCTGGGGAGCGAGCCTGAAACCCGGGCATGTGTCCTGACAGGGGATTGAACCTGCCACCTCTTGGTGCCTGGGAGACGCTCAACCAACTGGGCCACACGGGCCCAGCAATACACGGTTGTCTTGTGAGGACAGAAGGAGCCCTCCTCACAGGGAGGGGCAGGATCTCCCAGACCCTCTCCAGCAGGAATAATACTGAAGAATTCCAAGGAAGTCCAGTGGGACATACAAAACTCTGCCAGTGGCAGTGAAACTTGCTGGTGGTTTGCAGTGAGGCCGAGGCGCAGGCCGTGGGGTCCAGCTCTCCCACCCCTGGATTATAGGCCAGGAGGCAGGGGCAAGGATGTCTCTGCAGCGTCGTTTGGAACAGCAGCCGGAACACCTGCAGTCAGCTTGTGTAGGTAAATTATGGCAGATACATGCAAATATTTTTATATATCCATGTATAATCAAACATGTGAAATGCAATATTAATGTTATACAGCAATGAAGATGGATGGACTACGGCTATTTAAGTTAATAATGTCAAAACTAATAAAGTTAAGCAGATTAGAGAGGCATTTGGTACAGTATGATAAATGATACATGGTGAAAACCATGTACGCCTGCGCAACTGTGTTTACATATTTATATAATGCACGTAAACAAACATTTACGTATAAACATATATTTAAAACTATGAAGAAATGCAGGCAGTTTAGGAATAGGGTGGTGGTTGTTGCCTTGATGGGGTTAGGCATTAATTTGATCAAGAAGATTCCCCCCCTTAGGGCTTCAAAAATAATAATAATTATTTCTTTCAGTATAGTATTTTCCTATGTTCTTTTCTGGGGAAAATGAAAGCTCCCCTTTATGACATTGTTTAAATCATGCTTACTGATTAAATACCATAGAGACAGCATTGGAGGCATTGCTACCCTGAAAAAATGTCTTTTTTGTGAACTTCAATGTGCCTTTGACTTCTCTGGGATTAGCTCCATAGAAGACGGGTCCTAATGGAATTTTCCATGCATTTCAACTTCAGTGAATTGAGATTTTATTTTTTTGGGAGAAGCCATCCTCAAATGACCTCACCATTTTGCTTTGTATATCTCACCTGCCAGAAATGTAAAACCCATGTGTATTTTGACCAGGGATTACACAGCACACACCGCTCACACGTACCCCGCACACACACGCACACCCAACTCCGGGGGAGGCCAGGCGTGGGCTTCTCTTTGAACAGACCATCCTCCGTTTCTCTCCTGCTGGGTGAAGCGCGGCGACGTCTCGAGAATCAAAGGTCCCCGTCCTCCTTCCCCTGGATAAAAGCCAAGCTCACGCGTTTGTTTATAAGCAGAGAGCAGTAAATAATTCTTAACATGAAATACTTGAAAAGAAACGAGGTCGTTATCAACCCGCTGACTAGGGAAGCCATTCATTTGATCCCCGGCAACAAAGGTCTTTAGAAACCGTGAGCAACAAGCCTAATTGCCACGGACGTCGTTAGAAAACACATTAGACTGTTTACTCGAACTTACTTAACCACAAAACGTATTATCAGAATATACTTAAAACAGGTTGATGTGCGATGAGGGATTACGGTTCACATACGACCTAGCTCTCGGCCCCAGATCCTTTATGACCTCTGGGCTTTCATAGTGAGCCCCATAGTTGCCTTTCCTAAGTGCCCCCCTCAGCCAGTTCCCACCGTCATTCGTGCACTTGCAGAGGAGACACACAAGGACACGGCAGGCAGATGCCCACCGAGAAAACCCACAAATATCTCCCTGCCCCGGTGAGCTGGGCGAAATAATAGACATGGTATTACTGTTATTATTTTATTATTGCTGATACTCGTCAGATATGTTTGTTGGAACTGAACCCTGGGGGAAGGTTGGGGCATAAGCTTTGATGGTCCAGGAGATCCTTGTGATATTCGGTGAGAATGAGGGACGGCATCGGGAGCTCCCGGTTCTCTGGGATTCTCGCTTTTGTCCTTCGGCCTTTGCTGTGAGCTCTCCGGGTTGGGTGCAATGGATATAAAGTTGCCCTCCCTGCATTCTTCCTCACCCTATCTCCCTCTCTTTTTTTTTAAAGAAAATAATACCAGTCATTGACAACCAGCCAAGCCCCCCATTCCAATAACTAGTATTAATGCTGACCCTTTGCTTCCAACTTCTACTACAACTTTCCATCAATTCAGGCATCGCACAGCCAACCAAAATATTCACCGACTAGAGCTAAACACGGCATGAGAGTCAAGATTCGAGCTTCCAGGGCCTCCTGCAGCCAGATGGGAAGGTGGACAATAGATAAAATGATTAAACCCGAGAACACAGAATGACAGCCGAGCATGAGATAAATGAAAGGAAAACGGAGCCAGGTCCTCGAGGTGATGGGGTGGGATTCACGGAGGCGAAGGCCGGGAAAGCTGCGTCTCAGGTCACGACTCCGGCTGGAGTCTTCCCCTCTGCCCCCAGCCCGGAGACTGGGGGGTCCCGGAGGACTCTCATGTTTTCAGGCGCCTTCTCATCAAGATTAAGGTGGATGTTCTTGATACAACCTGTATCCGGAGTGTCTTCATATTGTAGTTTGTGTATTCAGCTACCTTGGAGGGTTTTGTCTTTCACGGATAAAATGCAGCATCCGTTGCAGTATTTTAAAATTCCCTCCAACCAGCCCTGGCCGGTTTGGGCTCAGTGGTTAGAGCGTCGGCCTGCGGACTGAGGGGCCCGGGTTTGATTCCGGCCCAGGGCACGTACCTCGGTTGCAGGCTTGACCCCCAGCCCCTGCCGGGGTGCACTCGGGAGGCAGCCAGTCCATGTGTCTCTCTCACATCGATGCTTCTCTCTCTCTCTCTGTCCCTTCCACTCTCTCTGAAAAGCAATGGAAACAGTATCCTCCTGTGAGGATTAAAAAAAAAAAAAAATAATGAAATTAAATTCTCTTCGGCCAAAGTATAAGTGCAGTTGATGGCAATTAGAGAACTCGAAGGCCAACTTGGGGACAAAAATAATAAAAGGAGGGCTCTTGCTCCCGTTTCTCCTCTGTCTTTATGATGATAGGACTTCCCATTTCCACGATAGATAAATAACACCCGAAACGTTTAGATTTACATGAACAGGCAGCCTGCAAACATAAACTAGGACTTGGCGAGATAACCGCTTTATTCAGTGCCCGTTAATGCGACGGTTTACTTCCCAGAGCGTTTTGGATGTTGTGCAAGTCTAGTCTCTCTTTTAGCAACAGAATTAATTTAAATACAAAGTGCCATTTGAACCCATAAACCACTTTCATTAGTGACTTCCAAATAACGGTTAGATTAACAGGCAAACACTTAATTACTGTCTCCTTTTTTTAATCAAGCAAGCGGTTCTAATGCGAAGTGACAGGGCATTGATTTAGGAGGCTACTTACTCTAAACCGTCCCTGACAGTCGCAAAGATTTTCTTTTAAGCCTATGAAATGGACATTAGGGATGAAGGGCGAACAATATATTTGAAAACTAATTGGAAAAAAAAAAAAAAATCCCGGTTGCCGTTACTTCCCATGTTCAAAATTTAAAAGTTCCTTGTAGATGGTAGAAGCCGAGGAAACGGGAAGCTGTGAGCTAGAGACCGGCGTGAGCTCTGGAGGGCCACCTTCCCCATCGATCCCCAAAAGTGGCAGTTACCGTAGCAACGGACCCGACTTGAGATCTAACCGTCAGCCTTTTCTCCCGTGAAAGCTGCACTGTTGGTACGTTGGTTTCTGGACTTCATCCCAAGGCAGGAATCACGATATCCAATCCCACAGGGACTGCAGGAGCTTAGGACGCCAGTGTTAGGCTTTAATGTCATGAAGCTGCCATTTAAACATGATAGTGTTGTTGTTTTTGGCTAGTGATTGTTACCCCTATTACTACACCACGTGGGATGTGCAGTTGTAATGGAAATAAGATACACCAGCTATATAACTTGACTTTTATTAGCATCAGGCTGAGTATCCGGCTATAATCATTTTATTGACCGGGGTAGTACCATAGATTTAAAGCAAAAAATATATATACGTAAATACAAAACCTTTTGTAGACCAATGATAATGCCCGTGTTTCGAGCGTTTAACGTATTCTGGCCATGGTATTCAGAGGTTTCCAGGTGTTATTTTATAAAACAGCATTACCAGGTGAAGTCCGTGTACGTCAAACGAGCTAATTAAACGAGTGTAGTAGACATGGGCCGTATTTATGGCTCCGTCTTCTCTTGAGCATCCTCCTAGGCTTCGAGTAAATCCGCACTTCACGACATTTGCCTCTCAGTTAGGAGTCAGAATTCCTGAGCCCCGCGTTTCTTGCTACTGGGGGTGTCCTGTGTCCTGTGCGTCCCTGAGCCGATGCACCACCAGGAGACTTCACTGAGACAGGGTTCGACGGGGAAGGTGGTGAACATGAATCTAGTTTGGGGACCGTGCGTGTTGCAGGCTCTTCAGCGACAGTGGAGCCCCTGGAGCCTAGTCCTGTGCCTCCTTAATGCCAGCGATGGTCTGTCTCTCTTGGTGCCACGGATCTCAGTGCGGTTGTGTATTGTCTCCAGGTCCATAGCTCCCACGTGGTTTTTCTCATTTCCCTGAAGATTTGGGGAGCTGCCTAATGTTCTTTAGTAAATTATTTTCTGCCTGTACAGTTCAGATTCTGTTGTTTGCAGCTAAGAACCCTGACTGACATACCAAAGTGGCACAGATTTTGCAACTCCTATTTATTTTTCCCGGAGATTTCAATCTAGGAGTTTGGCAGGCTCTAAAATGTGTGCGTGTGTGTGTGTTGCCTTAACAATCACCCCATGGAAATAAACCAGTTGTTCACTGTCTTCATCAACCTGATCGGTTTAACAGGCTTCCTTGGGAAATTGCTAAGATATCCTGGGGACATTTCTGAAATAGTTAGTGAGCTTATTAGATTCAACGGCCTTCTGTTTTCACAAACTGCTTTAATTGCTCTCGGACGTCTCTTTCATATGTGGCGCTTGCAGTATGTTTACGTACATGTATGTGTGAGCACGTTCACGCACACGCACACACAGAGACTTCAGGAAGCTCTCTCCATTTTCTGTGGGAAGTCGCTATTTCTGGTCATGCAAATAGATTGTTAGAAGCCATATGTATTAAAATTAAACTTTAATTAACTAGAAACTCCTTTAGAATTTTCACAAGGACTTTTATGTATTATTTATTTTCTACTAAAGTATACTTTTAAATTCTAGCATAGCTGCATTCAGAATAATTTAAAAAACCCAAAAAACTCAGACCTGGCAACTCTTTTTCTCTTAAAATACATGGCCTGGAAGCTCAGCCCGTGACATCACTCACCTCGTCCAGGTATCTCCATGGACACTTGCATGGACACTAACCCTCTTCTGTCCTGGTTTTAAACCTGGTCCACTGTCATTTTCTCCAACAGAGTCCTCTTTCTGAATGATTTCAACATTCAGGATAATACTCCTGATTTCCTGGTCATATTAAGAGTAGAGAGATGAATCCATGGACACTGACAATAGTGCGGAGAAGGCCTGGGGTGGGGACCAATGGGGAAAAAAGGGAATATCTGTAATACTTTCAACAATAAAGATAAATTTTAATAAAAGAACCAAGTAATAAGCTTTAATTTGAATATATATATGTGTGTATATATATATATATATATATATATATATATATATATATATATATACACATAAGAGTAGAGAGATGAGTATTTTACTGCAGGGACAGATAACAAGGGTGAATCAGTTTGGGGGTGTTATAAACAATAACAGACGTGAGTAACTTTGGCCTGCTTAGTATTTTTGCCACAGGTCAGCATTTCTGAGCAATGTCAGTGAGAGTGTGACGACTCCCCTCAAAAAACCTTTTCAGGGGCTACCTGCTAATCGAGACTCATTTCTGAATCACGGTCTTTTTCTGTGTTTCGGGGTAAACTAAATGTGTGACGTGAGTGTCCTCGGCTCAGCGTCCCCGTGGTACCTGTCTAAGAAACCCCCGTGCCCACTCCCCCGTCCGTCCCCCTTGCGGAGCCCCCGCGGCGCCGAGACCCCTTATTACGGATGCACAGCGAGCAGAGCGCGCCAGCCGGGCTCCACATCCCCGGTTTACCCTCAGAGGGGAACATTGTAACCAGCAATCGGAAGGGCCCCGGAAAAGTAAGGAAAACAAGTTTATGTCAAAGGGATAAATGGCAGCAATTGAACACGAGCCACCTGTTTCTCATTAAGCCAACAGGTGACGCGGCGTATAATTCAGCGGCTGAAAAATGTATTTTGCATCCCGGGGTCTCTTTTAATTCTCGAACCTCAGGCTGCTGGAAATGATGGCAGGGGAACAATGTACCGTAACAGCCGCTGTCGGGCAGAGGGATGCTCCGAATCAGGAGTCGTTTGTCAGGCGATTGTAGACAGCGCTGCTTCTGCGTGAGTCCTGGGGTGTTAGAGAAAGGGATCAGTATAGCAGCCGGACGAATAGAGTTCGCGTGTGCTCCGACTCGGCCGGGCCCGAAAAGCTTGCTAGCACAGCGGTGGCTGGCCCCCTTCCCAGAGTCTGCTTCAGTGTGTTTGGGGGCAGGGCCCCGTAACGGGCATTTTTATCATGTCCCCAGGATGCGGCGATGCTCCTGGTCCAGGGATCACAGTCTGGGAACCACTGTGCTGGAGACTAAGGAAAGGGGACACAGAGGGGCCGTTAAAGAGATTTTGACAGTTAGTATGAAAACTAGATGTGTGTGAACACGTAACCGTGCGCCTTAAATAGCTTCATGCAGTTAGGAAACTTGGTCAGCTACGTTATGATTACTCCCACCCAGAAATTCATTGTTTTACAGCTTTCACTCTTAGTAAAATTTAATTTTTTTTTAAGGTACTTGTTTATTATTTTTTACTTTTTTTTTGGCTTTGTTGGGGTGACATTGGTTGAGAACACTGCATTGGTTTCAGGTGTACAGTTCCATCACCCACCGTCTGTATATCGTGTGTTCACCACGCCAGGTCACGTCTCCTTCTGTCAGCATTTACCCCCCCTTTGCCCTCGCCTACCTCCCCCACAAGGTTTTTATTTTATTCTATGTCATTTATGCACTTTATTCCAACGAATGTTATGTTTTTATTATGTGAAAGTCATTTTAAAATAATTCACATTCGCCAACAAAGGACTTTGGAGGTAACGTGCGGCTCGTGGTCTGTCTCTATGGCCAATGTATTCATTTGCCGGGGCTGCCCCTTCGCATCGCAGAATCTCTTCAGACAACAGAGGTGCTCTGTGTTTGGAGGCTAGAGGCCTGAGACCAGGTGCTTGCAGGGTCACGATGCTCTGAAACCTGTGGGACAACCCTTCCTGCCTCTTCCGAGCATCTAGCGGTGGACCAGCAACCTGGGGCTGTTCCCGGCTCGTTCCAGCCTCCGCCCTGTCCTCACGTGGCCTTCCTCTGATAAGGTCACCGGTCCTATTGGAGTAGGGCCAACCCTACTCCAGTATGACCTCATTTTAAGTGAACGAATTACATCTGCAATGATCTTATTTTCAAGTAAGATCACAGCGTGAGGTACTCAAGGTTAGGACTTCAACATAACTTACTTTTGTGGGGTGGGGAGTGGGAGACACAAGACAAACCGTAATGGCCAGCAAAGGAAGAGTGGTTTTTCCATTACATTGTTAAGAGTTGTAAATTATTTCTTTCTCTCTACCTTACCAAGTGTACTTTGCGCTGAATTCCATCTGCTTACTTAATGCACAATACATTTCAAGGATCGGTCGGCGGCAGCCTGCAGTCCTGCTTCTCTCTGCATTGGTGCCCCTGGTGCTCCCTGCAGGCAGCTCCAGCAGTCACTGTGGCCATGCGCCCACACAGTCGGCCCTTGTTCCTGTTGCTCAGTCCACCTGGAGTCATCTCATCCCCGCTTTTCAGAATTACGCTCACTCTGATACCTCGCTTAGTCGGTGCGTAGTCAAGTAGCTTATTCTAGCTGCCTCTAGCATGAAATAACCACCGCCTAAAATCACAGGCATTTGCTCTCTGCATTGCTAATTTTGTATACTTAATGTCTTCTGCTGTTATCACTCGAGCAGGCATTACTATACACACACTTTGGCATTCTAAAATTGCCCGGAACAATACCTTTTGTATATTAATTTTTCAATAAATATTTTATGGATGAATCATCGAGTGACAGAAGCCTATGACTGCATTGAAATATGTAGGTAATTGTTTCATCTCACTGTCTCTCGGAGCAGGTGCATACTGGATACTAAATGTAAAACTAATAATAGAGCAAAGACTCAGAAATTCGAATGCATCCTGTGTTTATAGGCCAACGAAAGTCTTAGAAGATCGGGTAATAACATTTATTTAACCTTATTGTGTCTTTCACACACTTATGTTTAGAGGATTGTAATTTGCTAATATATGACTTCTGCTGTGATGCTGAAATTGCTTTATTTTATTTAAGAGGCTAAATGCACAATGCTTTTAAAAATATCTTTTTCCTTGAGAGATAAAATTCTATGTAAATACAAAACTATGCTAGTTAAAGAAATAGGTGCTTCTGAACTTAGATTCAGATTCTAATAGGGCAAAAATCAGATTCAAATAATTTCATAACTGGGAAGATCTTTTATCAACCCCTTTTCAAAATGAAATCCATTAGTAGTTGATTGTCGCGGTCATGGCTCTGTGAGGCCGAAGAGACTTCAGGATGAGATTTGTAGCCGTGCTGTTGGGACTTAACAATGTGATTTCCTTCAAGGCTGTGGTCCCTTCCTCGCCGTCTGCACTTGTACCTTTACCCAGTCTGAACCGCTCGCTGTGAATTCTAACGTAGCACGGCCCTTAAGGGAGCTAGTTACATTTCCCAAGCAAAAGAAACGAGTTTTCGTGATGTTTCTATACCACGGCAGCAAGATTAGTTCAAAAATGAAAAACTCAGACAATCAGCCAGCTGTGTCCTGTACAAAATGCCAAACATCTGGCTCCCGACGTCTCGTTTCTTACTCACTTGATTGGAACAGCAGGGCTGATTGTGTTGTGCAAATATAGCCCCGAAGCAGGGAAATTCGGGAGTAGAGAATCTTGACTTTATTGTCAACGTTTCTAAAATCTCAGATTCAGATTTTTGGGCTGTTGCATCAGCTGTTTGAATAGACTGCCTTCTATTGTCTTTCGTTGTCGACTCAGTAAGAAGTTCATGGACGAACTCTGGAAACGGCAAGATAATTTTAATTACCGTAGTTATTAGCATTTCTGTTCCCCAGTTACCTTCAAAACATGCTCTTCCCAAGGCTCGATGGATGAACCGAAGACGCTCGGGCTTCATTGCGACCCCAGTTCCACGTGTAAGGCAGTGTCGTGCCCCAGGAGGTGGCGGCTGACTTGATAAACTTGGCCCATGGGAGCGGACGGTGGGGGCCCTGGCCGCCTCCCGTATGAAGGCGACGTGTGATCTCGGGGCATCGAGTCAGCTGAGTTGGGGTAACTCACCTTTGTGACACCCTGCTTTCGCGCCCCCCCCCCCCCCCGCTGTGCAGTGTGTACACGGCTTACGGCCCCGCTTGGGGGAGGGTGGAAACTGTTATAACAGTGACTGTCAGCTACCAACAGGAAGGCTGTAGTGGGATGAGAGAGTGAAAACACACACGGAAAACAGAGAGAAAGGAGACCAGGAAAATACCAGAGGGAAAGGAGAAGTAGCAGGATCACCTCCTACCCAAGTGAAGACCGCGCCTCAGTGGAGATGCTACAAAGATGTCCTGTATGAACATCAGAGTCGCTTCAGTCCCTCCTGCCCAGTGAAGATTCTACACAGCGACGCTTGCTTTCACGCGTCCCGTGTGTCTACACTATTTATCTGCCGAACTTGGCGACCAAAGAGAAAGGCAAGGTTAAAGCCATCCAGCGCTTGAAGACATGACCTTCGGCGGGTGTATTTGTAATTACCAAATTAAATAGCAATGCCTTGCTAATCAGGATGGAGATTTCAGATTGGAAAAGTAAAAAAAAAAAAAAAGAAAACACACCCCAAAAATGGAATTACAAATGAGAAAGAAAAAGAAAGAGAGAAAGAAGAAATTTAATTACAGGTGCCTCCTCCGCGCCTCCCCAACGTTAGAGTGAGTTTCTTGCGGCTCCCCGGCTGGGACCAGCCATTGCTCTCAGGGGAGCTCATTAGCCTGAGAAGCTCACCTTCCCGGGGCCCTAACAAGCAGAGCTCGCTGACGGACCCCACCAGCGCGCATGCAAGGCCCACAGCCCGGTGGGGTCGATGCTGGGCCTGCGGTGCAGGGCTCTGCACTGAAGCTGCAGCAAACACGCCCCACGCCGGGGGAGTGCTGGACAGAGCAGAGGCCCCGGCGACGAGACGGGACGGTTTCATTGCTGCTGAACTGTAGGGTCAAGAGCTAACGAAGGGCCTAAAGGGCCGGTGATCGCCCCTGTGGTAGACACCACTTACCGCGCAGTCTCGAGCAGACTTCTCCGTGAGCGGGAGTCGCGCGGAGGGGACTGTGTCAGCCACCTGCTCATGTGCTTCTTGCCAGTTTCTCTCTTTGCTTGATTACTACGAGCGGTGACCCAAAGCCGATGGAAAGGTCAAGAGCGATGGGCTGGGAGGGGTTTACAAAAACCGGTAAAGTAGATGCAGCATAGAAACAATTTTGCCTATAATTTTTTGCTGATACAGCTTCAAAAAAGAGTGCTCATTTAATTATAGTCATTAACTTATCAAATGTGTACCTCTTGAGTTTATTAATCCAAAAATTGGGATCCTTGGGTGGTGAATGAGGTCTTCCTGGTGCCTAACTTTGAGTAGGACCAAGACAGTCCATGTAAAGGTGTTTAAGACGAGTGTCATGGTGAGAGTTTCAAGTCTCTTCAGTGAAACAATGGATACAGGTTGAATTGTACTATAAATTCCTAAGCTCTTTGTTTATACTGTGAATTTATGATTACTTGAGCCTTTGGGACAAAGTTCCACCAGCCGAGTAAACTCACTCGGAGGGGCCTCTAGAAGCCGGAGATACGGGATGGAGAAGGCACTGCCCGGAATCCCACCCGGAGGGGCCCAGGCGTCAGGGACATCGTGTTTTCAGAGGCTGAAGTGTCACAGTGAGACTGTGCCAGGGGAGGTGTCAGTGGTGTGTCACCCAGAACCACCCCTGGAATAGACTTGATGGGGTCACCGGGATCTCCAGCCACCAGTACTTCCAGCGTTAGTTACGGATTAGAAGGCTGGACAGAATCGATTCTGCGGGTGGTGCCTTTGGAAAACATTTCGTGATTGTTGTGGTTGGACTTGCTCATGCACTCTCAGGTAGGAGACACCTGTGTAAACGCAGGCCGGCTTATTAAACACGTTCGTCAGGGCAGAAGGTCGTGGCACCCCAAGTTCACCTGCCACACCTGCATTCAGCCAGCACAGGGAGAGTGAAAATAAGCTGGTGATAAACGACGGCCGCGTACGGGAAATCGATCATTTTCCAGCCGTCTCCTTGCCCACGCTGACGAATGGCATTGTTTTTGCATCGCCGGCCCTTTTCAACATGATGAACTTTGTTTGAAAGGAGCCCAATTCCATGATGAAGAGATTTGGGCAGAAATAAGGAGCCGCGGCCCAGTGAGAGAGCCGGGCCTCGGCGTTTGATGAATGAAACGCAGCTCGGCGCTGGCAGGGTGCCAGGAGGTAGGCGCGGAAACGCACGTGGCTGAAGCCAGGAGTAGCGTCCCCGGCGTCCCCAGGACACCGCGCGTGCTAACGTGGCAGCAGACCCGAGGGGCCCGGGCAGAGCTGCAGGTGTGTGTGCCCGAAGCGCCCTCACCCTGTCCTGCTGTCATCGGGAATAGCTTCCTCGGAGAGCAGTCAGTGGATGGCCCCACGCACACACAGACACACACACACACACACAAACACGCACACACACACACACAAACACGCACACACACCCCTGGAAAAAGTTAAAAATACCTTAGGTTTAATTATCGTAGAATCCTACAATCAACTCCCCGACCCCCCCCCCCCTTAATGCATTCTCTGTGGTCTCCTGACCATGACTGACTCCTCTGCTAGGACAGCTCTGGGCATTTATATTTCGTGTCTGTCTCCCATTCTAAACCGTGAAGTCTGTGCGTTCAGGGGCCATTTCTTCCACGCCGAGCAGCATCCTTGGCTCCCAAGGAACAGAATAGATCTTTGGTAGAACGCTGAAGGGATTGGCGCGATCGTCGGGTGCAGAGCTGCTCAAATTCAGTCGTGGGGCAGAGTGTCGAGTTTACCGAATTCAGTGTCAGATTAAATTGGCGTAAACTGTGTGGTCAGCTCGGCGTGGGCAGGTGCTCTCGGGTGAAACCAGCGAGGCGTGACTGGCCGGCATCGTTCGCTACCCAAATTGTCGAGACGGAGCAGCAAAGAATGAAAGGATGGGTGCTCGCGGGTCCCGTCTATTGTTTGGAGTGTTTTGCCCGGTAGACACTCTTCAGGGGTTTCTCTGAGGAAGCCGTTTTCTGTTGTTTAGAAGAATTTAATAAGGTTGAGATGACGTGTTGCCTGGAGCTCGTAACGCCGTCTTTGTAGAAATATTTTTCATTTTTTCTGATTTTTTATTTTCCTTTTTAGAAAGTTTTAGGATTACGTAGGCAGTCCCAGCTTGCCCAGATCTGAAAGGCTGGTTTTTTTCCTGCCCGCTGGCCTGTGGCCGCCGGCCGCGCGGAGCCTCGGGCGAGAGCCGCCTTTGCGCCCGCGCCTGCCCGCGCTCGGGGCCTTAGGCCCGGGTGTCGGCTCGGGGCCAGGCCGGCCTTTCCTGCCGGAATCCGTCTCTGCCCGACAGGCCGGTGCCTACCGTTTCCCCGTTTGGATCGTGGATGCATCGAGCCCTTCGTCCTTCCTCGGGTTCCCGCTGCTCTTCCCCTGGCTTCTCGGTGTCATTTTAAACCGTTCACGTTCCAGGCAAGAGGACGCAGGGGTGGGGCTTTACGGGAAGCCTGGCCGTGCCGCTCTGCGCCCGAGCGTTTACACTGCTCCCGGTGGCGGTCGCACTGCCCTTCCACACGGGGGCTGCGCATCACCCCGTGTGTCCTTCCCTCAGGCCGGCCGCTCGCTTTCCTCCTGTACGAGCTCGACGCCCACGTGCTCACCGCGGCTGATTCTTCCTGGTGGAAGAAGCCTGCTGTCATTTCCGACGATGTTCTTTACTCTCGGTGAGGTCCGTTTATGTGCCAGCAGCGGAACCGTGCTGGGGCCCGGGACCATCCGTGTTTTCCGGTCGGTCGGAGCGCGGTCCTGTGTGCGAGACGTGACACAGATCTCTGCGTACCCGGCCTCCGGATACTTCTCGCTCTGTTAGAATCTTCGGGTGTAATCAGCCTATTACAGACCAATTTCGAGTATCATGAGAAACCTTCCAAGCAGTAAATAGCTTTGTTCTCATTTAATAAACAATTAAAACATCCCTCTCCGAGGTTAAATCTCTGTCCGATGCCTATTTACCTAATATTTCAAGGGCTGTGCAATCTCATTAAGCAAAATCCAATTACCTGTTTCCAAGGAGAAAGAAGTAATTCTTATCTCTCTGCCAAAAAATGTTATTGATCAGAGATTACCTGTGGCAAATAACATGCCCAAGGTCAGGGAGATAGCTTCTGATACTCAGAAGGTGAACCCAAGATTCTGCGTATCCGAGATATCTGATTTCACATCTGGCTGGCACTACCTTCTTTATTTTAACTCTGACATTAAATTTTAACTAATTCAATACCCTGAGTCCCTTTTTCCTTTTTTGGAGTTGACAGTACTCTTTCTTATAAACTAAAGATAACTGAGCATGTAGAAATACGGGGTTGCAGACATATATGGAGTATTGGATTCTCACACAGTCCACACAATCTGTTCATTAGTCAGTGAAGTCCATATAGTTCGTGGTTTTAGATTTCCGTTTGTGTTCAAATTGAATGTATTTTTTTTTTTTTTACCACAATAGAGCAAATAGAAAATAAAAAAGGAAACACTGTAAAAAAATGTTATGCTTAAAATGGTCTGTAAGAACCGAGAAAATATGTCCATGAAATGATGACCGATTAATGTGCTATTTTTAAGTAAATAGATTTTCTTCAAAGAACAGTTTTATTTCACAACTTGACAAATACATATTTTTTAAAGTGAAGGAAGTTATTTATAACGAGCTCTGTCCTTTCAGCGCACCCCACTTTGGTTCTCGAGGAGCACCGGCGCCCTATTTAGTGAACTGCTGATGTCCCTTCAGTGAACGGCCGCGATGGCCAGAGGTCCATGCCCTGGAGGGGCCGACTGACTCCAGCGCTCAGCCGTGGCGCGGAAGGAATTTAGCCGAATGTGGCTGCAGTTAAAAACGAAATGATTCTGAAAGGACTAACTCTTCCATGACAGATGTGTGACAGACTGGCTAGGGCTATTGTCACTCTTTTTTTAAAAAAATCACCGAAATATATCACACATTAGGGAAACTGTGAAAATGTCATGTCAGCCTGGATAATATTAAGACACTATAACAACAGTATGAGGCGTTGGGCTCCTGGTTAAGATCTTGTGGGTCATCTCCAGGCCTGACCCTGGGCAGTTGCAGAGGCCTCACCCGGCCGCCCTCGCCGTCAGACGTTGCTCAGCCGGTGCCGCCTGGTTCCCGAGTGAGGCGCAGCCCAAGGCCTGCCCACCCCCTTGCTGTGGCGAGTTCAAGAGTCTCTTCCCTTGGCTTCCTTCAAAGAAGTCCTACCACTTGCCTTTGAAATGGATGATTCCATGTCATCAAGACACGTATCTCGGGTCATTGTTTCTAAGAGAGAGATTTTCCTTTGTTCTTACATAGAAATAGGTGGTACCAAGTTAAGTTTCATTGCTGACGCTATAGTTAGTCATATAGGGTTCATTTAATTGGAGACATAATTCCAGCGCAGCAAATAAACGTTCATTAACCTGTATCTTAAGCCAGTAATTACCTTTTTTCAATATGTTTTTATTGGTTTTAGAGAGAGGAAGGGAGAGGGAGGGAGAGAGAAACATCAATGAGAGAGAAACATGGGTCGGCTGCCTCCTGCAGCCCCCTCCTGGGGGTCGAGCCCGCAACCCGGGCGTGTGCCCTGACTGAGAATCGATCCGGCCTGCTCTTGGTGCCGGGCCACTGAGCCACACGGGCCAGGCCAATAATTACTTTTTAAAAAGTTCTAAATAGGAGGTTTTTTTGGTATATTTTTTCCTACAAAATAAAGGGGTCTTCGAAATCACTTATATGAATTACTTTTCAGATGTAAAATCCTCATAGATCCCACAAATGACCCAGTCAGGGTGCTAACGGGTATGAAATTCAGAGGCTATTTGGAATTTGATGTTCCGAAGGTAATTACATGCTGTGCGCATTGGAGTCGGGATTGGGCCGGGCACATCCGCGCGAATTCACAGAGAATTAGTCTTCAAGGTAAACGCATCGCCCTGTTTGTAACCAGAAATACACCTTCTTTGAATCGGATACTCGCTGACATTCCCTCACCCGCGTGTGTTGAAGCCAGATAAATCTGTAGGTTATTTATTTTGAACTATTGGATTCTCAGGCGCTGCGTTAGATTTCCTTCTCTCTCTTTTTTTTTTTTAACCTTAATTTCTTTTTCATCAGAATGTCATTTCCCTAGGAAAATATATGCATGAATTGCCCTATAGAGTTTTTCTCAGAAGGTGCATGTTAAGTGCATATTTTTGAACTAATAAAACTGCTGCTAAGAAAAGCAGAGCACAGGGCATTTTTTCATTAGAAAAGAATGGAGTTGACTTGGAAAAAAAAGTCAAGGTTTAAGGAAAGTCTGATATTGTTGTAATGGTGGTTTTTGGTTTGAAAAAAGTAAAAAGTAAATAAAGTGCTTTATACCTGTAAATGTGGTAGAATGGGGTATGCGCAGAAGACTCGCTATTTTTAGTAAATCTGATAAAGATTTTTATCTGGTGGGGGGAATGGTAAAGTACGCGATTCCATTTTTTAATGTTTTTTAATTAAACTTGTTGTTTAAAAAATCTGTTATTTATTGAAGGAAACGTGTTAAAATGTTTCGCCAAGACACGTTTTTGTATTTTTCAGCTTATTCTGTGCCAGTTGCTATGATACACATATATCGAGGGTGTATTAGGGAATGAACTTGCATTTCTAGTGTCCCTATCTTAGTTACGGTTTCACTTTTTTTTTTTATCGTTGTGTGATAATCCTTTTATCGCTTGTTAAGCTTTTTCTTTGTTTTGATCTTGAGGGCTTTCATTCTTTGCTTGAAAATTCAATTAGCTAAATTCTACTTTCTTCATTAGTTTACATGTAGGCAGGTTAACTCTTTGACGGCCTAATTTACTTATAATAACGTACTTGTAGTTTTAGAGAACTCATCCGCTGTTGGATTCATTATTTATACTAATACAGAAATGTCTACATTTTGTTAAAAATGTCATAATGTGTGTGTGTGTGTTTCTCCTTAGGGCCTTAACAAGCTATATATTAATTTCTGTCGCTGTTGTAAGATTTCTATAAGATATAGTTTTCAATACAGAGATACTGTATTGTATTTTCCTGAAATACTTCTGGAAATAACAACTTTGCTTGCTGACTAAAATGGTAAACTGATGTTGTTAATCGCAAAATCGAAAAATCATGTTCTCTCAGGACTTCAGCTGCCGGTTCCATCTCCGGTCGACATGTTCGCCCCGATGGTGAAACAGCCCTGGGCAGTGTTTGTGCGACACCCACACTCAGCTCAAGTTTTCGATCTTAACGCTCTTTTCTAGCCCTGAGCCATTAAATAAAAGAGACAGGGTGGAGAGGTTTTCAAATCAAGTGGAAAACATAAGGGACATGGCTGTGGGTGTGAGATAAGAATTTGACAAGAAGAGAACAAACGTGCCCGTGAGCGGGTGGTGGATAAAAAAGCCGTGGCACATTCACACCAGGGAATACTACGCAGCCGTGAAAAGGAGGACATCTTACCCTTCGGCACAGCACGGAGGGACCTGGAGAGTGTTATGCTGAGTGAAACAAGCCAGGCAGAGAAAGACAAACATCACATGATCGCACTTATATGTGGAATCTAATGAACAAAACTGATGACCAAATGGATCCAGAGACACAGAAGCATGGAGCAGACTGAGGGGTCTCAGAGGGAAGGCGGGGAGGGGGAGTGGGCGGGGAGAGATTAACCAAAGAACTTAAATGTTTATAAGCAGAACCCACGGGCACAGACACTAGTGTAGTGAAGGCCGGGCGGGGGTGGGTGCCGGGAGAAGGGGTCAGTGGGGAAAAGGGGACATCTGTAATACTTTCAAGAATAAAGATACATTTTAAAAACCGGTCTATCATTTTTACATGAGTTTGCACGGAATTCTCTGATCAAGGCCTTTCCTGTTATCTCCCTTATTCGACACAGAACCCCAGGCGAAGGGATTTTCTCAGATCTCCAGGCTCGAGTTCAGACTCGGTGCCACCTCACAACGTTCTAATTGAGGCCAGGGAGGGACGGACGCCGGCTGGCTTCTCTGTGGCTTACACAACTAATTGCTGCAGCTCGGCCATTTTTGTTTTCCGATATCATGCTACAGAGTTGGGCAATGCATATTTTAGTTTGTAAAAACAGAGGCTTCTTAGAACCGCGACCTTGTGCTGCGCACAGTGATGAATCGGAGAGCGTCTCCGCGGTCGCATTGAACAGGCCTTAACTGGTTGAAATTCCGAGAGCGCTTTGCTTTAATCACCAGCAGTGCCTAAAAGCCCGGGCAGTGCCTAAAAAACACACGTACACGATAGGAAAACCTCATAGCTCGGTGCTCCACACCCAGCCCCTCGGACGATGATCCAGGTGGCTGCTGCGAAGGGAACCGCTCCTCGTTAGGAGGTGCGGGGAGAGCACATGTATTTCTCCAGCGTCACGAGGGCGCTGGCACAGACGATACCTCGAATAAAACCCGCGGGCCACCAAATGGACAGGTGGCCTGAAAGAGACACGCTTGCTCTGTGGACAGATACGGTGCCGGGAAAAGTACCATTTCAAAACGAGTCGTCATTAACTACCGTAATTCTTCAGAATGGATCTGTAGACGCACAAGTTATATTCTGGGCCATTTGATTTCGGCACATTGAAAAGGTTGGGGTGCTCTCATGTCCTAACATTTTAGTCAGCGGCACACCCCGTAGGGAATGACACGTTAGTTCATAAATCATTGCTGGGTATCAGAACGAACTGATTACGTGAAAATCCAGCATCAGACAGAACGACCAACGCGCAGATACTAATGAACCAGAACAAAAAACAGAAACTAAAAAACCCCACAGAAACGTTGTATGGAGAGGGATCCACAAAAAAGAAAGGAAGAAAAAGTCGTACTTAAAAACTATAACAAATATTAGAGCATTTCTGTTATGTGCAAAATCATCTGTACAATTGATGGGTGATTACAGTCGAACCGAGGGCCTTGAAATTGTCCCACCTGTGAGAGCAGCAGTTTCCAGCCCTTTCCATCTCATGGCACATAAACTAATTACTAAAATTCTGCAGCACACCCCCAAAAATATATTTTTTTGCTGATCTGACCAAAAAATAGGTATAACAATTTTACATATAATTTTTTGGTTGCCTTGGGGGGATGGCGGTTTTCTTGGCCAGCGTCCGGCTTCTCTGTAGCTCTTAGCCGTAACTGCTAGAGCCTCCAACAGTGGCGTCGTGTTTAAATTTTAGCCTCAGGGACCTGTGGGAATAGAATACCCTCCTTTCTCGAGTGATGCTCAGAGGATCAGTCTTTTAATTCAGCCTTTATGTCCGCTTTTATTTCAGAAGGCCTTTGGGCATGACCTATTATGTTTCTTTACAGTTTGGAAGTGGTCTTACGCTGTAAAATCTAATTTAATTTCACCTTCCATAAAATTCCAAGTTGATGTCATTCAATAGAAATCTCTTTTGAGTGGTCAGGGATATTTTACCTGTTGCTTGTGTTATTACTATAAAAAAAGGAAGGGACAAGAGATCCGTATTCAGATTTCACACCCTAAGAGGCAGGCAGTCACCTGCAGTCTCGTTTCTGGGTTCTTTGTGCTATTACATCCTGCTCATTACAACACGCATACAGTTCTGATTTGTGCAAGTCATTAAGAACTTCAAACACATTGAACTAATAATTAAACATGGCTATCATTGTATCTTTAAATGTGATTTGAGGAATTTATTGGCATTTATTTAACAGTACCAATGTCTTATTAAAGCTAAATTAAACATCATTGGACACTTGAAACATTTTTATTCTATATATAAATTTAAAAACTACTGCTATACAGTATCACTGCTTCTGTATCCACCAGGGTGTTGACTAGTTTTATTTGAATCAGTCAGTCAAAGATTAATTTCTAAAGAGATGTTTTGCTGGGAGGAAAAATTGCTCATAACTTTTAAGGAGTAAAAAAGTTAATTGGTTTCTTTTTCTAGTGAAATTTATTTTGTCAAGTAGAACTACTTTAAAAGATTTTTTCTTTGTCCAGGAAGAAAATGTTACTATAACTTTGTGTGATTGCATCAAAGTCCATTATCCTAAAAACAAAACAAATAGTTATGAGAGTGTAAGAATTTATACAATCCTTTTTTAAAAACGCTTTTTTTGCTTTTTTATTGACTTTTTTGGGGTGACATTCGTTAATAAAATTATACTTACGACTTTCGTGTAACGAAGTACTTTGCAGTGGGTGCTCAGCATTTCCCTGAAGCCCAGTCCGTACTCTCATTGGCTATTCGTGTTTCAGAATTAGGCCCAAAAGCCAGAATCTGGACGCACACAAGTAAATGCTCGGCCAAGAGCAGTCGACCTCATTCATACGCCTTCCCTTAAAATCTAAAAATCCTAGTTTCTGTATTGCGGTGAAACAAAACGTCAAATGCACTTTCAAGGCCCAGCTTTCTTCTCAAAGGGTGCGACCGTGTAACTAGTCACCTTGATGGTCACAGAGGCTTTCACGAGAGCGTCACCACGAGCTTCAGCATCTTGCCTCTGCAGATAAGTTTTTCCTTTATTAAAAGATTGACGTGGCCGCTTGAAAATTTTTTTTTATCGGAATAGAAACTCCATCAAGAAGTATGTGGCTTTTCAAACCGTCTTGTTAATAAGCAACGTTCAAGGCAGTCTTTTAAGACAGGACCCTCTCAGCATGAATAGAGAACTGTTTTCTGTTTTTTGAAATAAAGGTGATCGTGATAGTTGCTCTCAGGGTACCTCTCACCTGAAGTAGAAGGTAACGAAAGGCGACGGGTGTAGGTCTGTAGGGTGATGGTCAGCTGAGCCTTCAAAAGAGGGCTGTGGGTGTGTTGTTATAGGACAAGGTATGTAGTAGGACACTATTAAATTCCACTTCATCACGTGAAATGAAGTTCGGTAGAAGGGTTTCAGTGGAAATGCTGAAAGTAAATAAGCTATCCCTTGATAACATTGGAGCAACAGAGAACCAGAGGCGGAAGCTCGAGGGAGAGAGAACAGATGAGCAGGGAACTTACTTCCTAAGGACTTGGCCCAAGACAGAGTCAACCAAAACCCCTGAAATGTGTGGTGGGGACACACAGGACACCAGCACTGGGGGCAGGGTTATGGTTCAGGGCGGGACACTTGGCAATATTTGTCATTAGGACGCGAATTTTACCGAGGAAATGCGAGTTCCGAGAGGAGCAGGTTACTTTTCCAAAAGTTTCCAATTAACCAATAAAAACAAGACACATTTGGACTTACAAGGGCTCTTCCTCCTGTGGGACTCGAAATGCTTTCCACGTTTCTGCCCGTCTCTTTCAAAGAGCAGATGATAAGGCCCTTACCTTTAATCAGTGCACCCCAAGCGTCCAAGACCCCCCGCCCATCAGTGCCCCGTGCTTCGAGCCACCCCGAGATCGCCCAGAGTTAGTGATTTCCAGTGTTCACGGAACTTTCTTTTACAGAAAAGCCCAGTGAAATAGCAGGACCAGGTATAGGTTTCCTCTGGCTTTTTAAAAAAAAAAAATCGTGTAGACCTTTCATTCCATTGCATTTCAGGACAGGTGCAGGGGATGCCTTGGGCCGCCACACCCCGAATATTGGGTGTGGTTTCCTCATGTTACGGGCCCAGGAGGGCGCCCCCAAAACACCTCGAGACAGACCCCGAAAGAATGGGAAACTCAGACGAGGCTCATTAACTTAACATTTTCCTGGTGTGGGAGCATATTTCGCATCACAATTAAACTCAAATGTAACTACTCCATTTCACATTTTTTCTTCAAGCAGGAAATCTAAATGTCTATTAACGATACAATAAAAAAGAACAGGCGCTTTTATGTTTAATAAAGTGCTATCTATAATATTTTATTTATACAGTATTATGCTTTCCATTTTAAGCCGGTGAGACATAAAATAATTTCTCATTTATATTAGCATTCCTCGGGCAGCCTTTTAGAGAGGAGTCCTGGGGAGACCGGAATCCGTCCGCAAACCATGAGAACCAAGTAGATTCAAGGCAGCAGTGCTCCGAGGAGCTCTTACCACCCGGTTGGCCGTAAAATACCTAATTAGCCCTGGGGTTTGTTTTTTGTGTGTTTTTTTTTAGGAAAGTTTGTTTCTACCACCTAAGAAAAAAAACACTCCTTGCTCATCTATTCAGGATTGTTTTTCTCAGGAGCAGTTCATCAAAGTGAGTCGGAACTTAGCTTCTCCCGAACCTGCGTCTGCAGAACTCTCTCTGTGTCCACCCCGGACCGGTTCCCTCACCTCCCTCGGTCCCGGCCTCCTCACCTGCAGCCCCCCCAGGAGGGCACCGTCTTCAGTGGACAGGTTTCCTACACATTTAACATGAACCTGAGACTTTGGGAAGTGCTGAGGAGATCCGTTAATTATAGTATCTTTTGTAAAAGCCTTTTTTGTTTGTTTTTTCCCCCCTCCTACCTGTCCTCAGTCCCTGAACCTTGGCAAAAGGTCAGACTGCAGGGTAGCAAAAACAGCTGTCGAAGGAGCCGTTCTGGGGCTGCACCAATAATCCCAAGCGAGGGGCGGGAAGCGGGAACACCTCTGTTCCGTGCCGTCCTCGGCCTGGTGGCCGGAGGCCTTACGCTGGTCGCCAGGTGGACCCGAGATGCGCCTTCGGTTCAGACGTCCTGCCTGCATTCGGAGGAGCGGGGGGCCCCAGGGCCGGGCCCTTCGACAGTTCACACTCTGTTCATCAGGGAAGCGGCGGCTTTCTGGACCACCACCCAGACGGTGTTTGTCTGGCCTGGTCTGCACCCCTGGACTGGCCGGGAAGCTGGGGAGCAGCACTGCTGGGCTCGGCTTTGACCCTGCTTCCCCACTTTGGCAGAGGCGTTGGCTTCACCTGGAGAGCCTTAAAGATGCCGATTCCCCGGTTCACCTGTGCAGGCCTCCAGCTAGGTTTCCTCCGCCTTCAACGCACAAGGGCCTGGTGCCAGAGTCACCACCCTGTCCGCGTTGCCCCGTGGGGCTGGGTGCTGTAGAAACTTCGTAATAACTCAGAAGCCCCAGCTGTTAGTCGGAAGAGGGAAAGGAGCGCTGGGCGAGCCGTGAACCGCGTCTCCCCGGGGGCTAACCGAGGCTGGCACAGGCGGCCTGAGGAGCCGGATGGCCGGGTTGGGTCCCAGCAGCGGGCAGGGACCCATTCCTGCGGCACTTACCTCCTCAATCTGGCTGGGGAATATGTGATCTTCAGACAAATGTTTTTTCTTTTGCATAAGAATAGAGTTAAAAAAGAGGTCTTCTAGCCTTTAGATGTGAAGGCAAAGCTAGCGACAGGCGGTGACCGCGGCTGCCCGAGGGGAGCCGGAGCTGGGACAACTGTCTCCCAGGCCCTTCTCTTAAGCTTCGGGGGAGGTGGTTCGAGTGATGAGCAGAGTGTGCAGAAAACAGGAGCGGGCGTGCACACAGCAAAGCCCACGGACGCGGTCACGAGAACGCTGGAATGCAGTCGGTAACCTGTGATGTGTCACGGGGATATTCTCGAAACTGCTGCCCACAGAGGCCTCCGTTTCCAGGCTTCCCCGTAGGGAAAGCGGTGGAAAGGGAAAGAACGGTGCAGGCAGAGGTGTTTCTACACGTTTAACAGCAAGGAGCGGAGCTGGCTGTGCACAGACGTGCATCACGCTGGGGACCGTCGGCTCAGAGGCTGACGTCGGGCGGCCGCGTGTCCCCCGGCGGGCGACTTCAGGCTGCGTTCAGAGCAGAGACCAGCTCGGCTGGCGGTTCCCTTCCACGCTTTAAGCAAGATCGGCTTCAGCCAGGTTTCCTGACCTTCACGCGAACCTCAATATAGAGCACAATTCTAATACTGTCATTTCTTGAAGATTTTCAATTATTTTCAGGTGAGGAGAGGTTAAAGGTTGGCCACTTGGTGCTCTGTCCCAAACAGCTCCTACTCTTCCTCCCCTGAAAAATAGAAAAGAAAATGTGTTATTTCTTTTTTAAAGTAGTTGAGAGGGGGAAAGAGGAGGCGCCTGACTCCCCAGAGGCCATGGGGAGAAGGTGCAGGTTGTAGGGAGAGGCAGGTAGAGGTGGGAAGGAGACGGGAGGGGAAAGCAGTGTCAGGAGAGCTTTTGGAAACAGGCTGTCGGGATTTGGGCCTAAACCCTTTATTTTAATATTCCTATTGGTTAGAATGGTCCATACCGTCTCCCTAACTGGCGTGGATGGGCAATAGCTGGTGCCAAGTCAACGAAAAGTATAGATGTTCTTATGGTTAAAACCTACAGGCGACAAGATGTGGCAAAACACAGACTCATTTTATAAAGGACGTTCTCTGTGAACCTGAAATAAGATAATAGCGTTATTTTAAAAGAAGAAGGAGCAGCGAGGGCAAACGCCGAAATGAGAACGTGGAGCCCAGGGAGACGGAGGCGGGAAGGAGTGGGGGCTCTCGGGGTCCTGGCAGAGCAGCTGGCGCTTCAGCGAGGAGGCCGGACCCGAGCAGCGGGGCCCAGCCTGGCGAAGCAGCCCCGGCTGCATGGCAAGGACGGTGGGTGGTTCTTGGTGTGAACACGAGAAGGCAGGAAAATAGCCGCCAGGAAAATGCAACCCAAGTCATGTGCTCAGGTGTAAATGAATCAAAATTATACCTTTTTGTGTGTGTGTGTGATAGGCAAAAAAAATATATATTTTTGGTGTGCCGCAGAGTTTCAGTAATTGGTTTATGTGCAGCGGGAGGTGAAAATTGCTGGTGCAACGCCATGCCCTGTGCCCAGGAACCTGACCTGCACGGACACCTCCCCAGGCCCCTTCTCTGGCTCCCACCCCGTTCTGGCTGATAGAAAGCTCCCGGCAAAGCCCCGCAGTTGGATGTTTCTGCATCTCTCAGGGTGGCTCCTCTCAACCAGCCGCGGCTTCTGGATTCTTCCTCTCCTCTGGCCTGGGGATGAAAGGAGCTCACTGTCAGTAGCTTGAGGCACTTCACCGACCCTGGTGTATTCCCTGCGCCCGCCTATGTCCCTGTTGATAGTCATTTACTAACTCTCCCTGAGTTATTCTAATATGATCAATAATATATCATATTTTTTTCTTGGAGGAAATAACCTAACATTCTTCAGATCACTGCAACTGATAAATGAACTGAATGCCCCTTTTATTCCTGGTAATTTAATTTATATTCTTCATTCTTAATCACTTTTCCGTTCTCTGCTGAACTAGCTCGGGCCCCCTGGGGGCGGGATCTATGATTAAGCAGGTGGGACTGATTGGCTTAATTTCTCTCTACCCCCCAGATCCATCGGCAATAATTTTTATTCTGTTTTTTCATACTTTGGATATTTTGTGTACACTTTTTTTCTCTAGTTTGTCCCTGCATTATCATTAAAGAATACAGCTCCAGATTTGTATTAGCTTGTCCAAATTCTGTCTAGTAATCTTTATGTGTACGTGATAGAATAATAATTCCTCTTTAAACCTCTAAATTGGGGCGTAAAGGGATGTGAGGGTGGAGGGAGGAGCCCTACATGAAGATTAAGTCTAAATTCAAGTCCCAGCTCTGCTTTTTATTATTGTTTATCTCACAGACATAATTTAATCTCTCTGATTCTCAGCTTTCTCATTCATAAATATGAATATTAATTCCCTTTTTTACTGGGCTTTTATAGGAAACTAATGAGACACTAATCGTGAATGGACTTTGTACATTGCAAGTCACTATAAAATATGATATCATTTTGTGTAGCACAAACAGATTTTTTTTTTGGTACTTTGGAGTTCAGTGGAAAAGTTTATTTCCGCAAAATAACTATTTTATAATAACCAACCTTTGCTACTAATATAACACACAAGCTTATTTGGCAGAGACTAATTACCAAAATATCTCAAATAAAAACGCTTCTAATTTAATACATTTTATTGAGTTCATCCTAACCTTATACTGTTTGACTCTCAAATCCCTAATGCTCTTTTATCTTCAGGTTAAATATGAGAAGGAATATCATCATTGTCTGAGAGAGAGAAAACTTAGAAACGAAAGAAAAACGTTAAACCTGCATTCAACCTCTATTCCTGTACATGCAGTAAATAATCAGAGGTAGGGCGTTTGATAGAGTTGACCCTAAATACCCTCACTCAGGGGTACCCCCTGGCTTCCTGGACTTTCCTGCAGCTCTTTTCTCGAAATGATGTAAATTCTGTGATCAGCGGTGTCCTTGTCTCCGTTTTCTCCCGGCCATCGCTTGAGGCTGCTCCCACGCACTGAGATGCCACCGATTCGCTTCCCCGTGCGTGTCTGCAGCCAAGATATCTTTACTGAGCTTTTGATATTTCCACTTGGATCGCTCCTAGACTTAGCCCATCCAAAATCGAAACCTTTATTTTATTTTTTTGGTTCCTTAGAGTTGAATCTTTCTCGAAGTCTCAAGGATGGGAGTAACCATCTCCCCAGCGATTAAAGTCAGAAACAAGGGGAAGGAATTCTAACACCTCGGTTCAATATTTAACGTGCTTACTGAGGGTAAACTTAAACCTGTTCTTCAAAAACATTTTTTTAAAAATTTATCTTTATTGTTGAACTATTTTTTAAACATTTTTATTGTTCGAGCATGTGGGGGAAAAGGGAAGGCTTGATGATATCATCCTGTTCACGGACATACGGAGACACCCAGTAAGCATTAGGTGATAAAGTCGAACGGAACATTATAAACAGGTTTTTTTCGTTATGCTGATATATTTGAGGGGATGCATGTAAACAAAAAAACCAGTGTAGCGTGTATTTTCAGTTTTTCTTTGGGACTCAAATATATACCTCTCATGAACTTACTTAATTCCAAGAAAACGCCAATATGTCTAATCTTTCAAATTCCAGGCTAAATGCTCCCCCCTGCCAACCAGTACATGCTGTTTTTATTTCATCTACTTAGAGGGGCGCTAAGGTCCGCCTTTGAGATGTGACTTCCCATCTTCCAAAGACTAATGTATGTGAATGAGAGAGAGACAGAGAGAGAAAGTTAGAAAACGAAAAGAAAAAATTCAGGTGAAACAGCGCCTGTCTTTGAGAAGCACCTGATTAAAACTAAGACGCGATAGTATAATCGGTGACAAACACTAAAAAGCGATGGTTAGCCTCAGATGTTCAAGCAGTGAGGTAGTGATTTCGTCTCTAAGATGTCGCCTCACCGTTTTACCCTGTGCCACCCCGTCCCGGTGAGGTCCCCGGTGGGGTGCGTCCAAAGCTCCCATTCTCTCCCAGGCCCAGTTTCCGCCAGCGCAGGGCCGGTTCTCCTTCAGCGAAAGTCGGTTTCACACCCTGGGGGGAAAATGGAAAAGAATCTCTGGGTGTCCTTGCTACTCAAATTTTGACTGTTTCCTGCAATCATGATTGTATTCAGTGGGATATGTTTTTCTAATGGTAGATTTAGTCTTGAAGATAAAACACCCTGAGAGATAAATACCATTGTTTGTTATTAGTGAAACTACTGCAAGAAAATGAATAAAAAATTAATGTTATTTCTAGGAGAGCAGAATATGAATCGGTTTGTTTGCTCAAGCCTCCAGCTAACCGTTCTATTGGTAAACTCAGTTGTAATTATTGCAGTAAAAAAACAAAACAAAATATGGTTTGGGCTGAATATTCTTAAGAATCTGCCTGCTTAATGCTCTCTACCAATCTGTTGAATAACATTAAATTGGATTCTATTAGAAATTAAAAGGAAAGGGAGAAGAGATTTTAAAAAATTGCATAGTTTCAGGAAGAATTTGTTTCCATTAAAAATCAGTAATAGTGTGCCTCATGTACGATAGGACGTTATAAGTCATAATTTGTTTGTAATAACATTCAATCCCATAAGAAGTAGAGTCTGTGAAGAGAGGGACTCTCAACTAATTATTTTTTAGCGGGTGAATTTTCAGATCATATTTTTAATGTCTAAGAAGATGGAAAATCTAGCTGATAATCTATTCATGAGGAACCTACAACTAAGGGAGTTGGGGAGGCTTAGGCTCGGAGACGCCTCTCATTTTTTTCTCTGCGCGTTTCCCCTTGAGTTAGCCA
Source organism: Miniopterus schreibersii (assembly GCF_964146895.1). Taxonomy (NCBI): domain Eukaryota; kingdom Metazoa; phylum Chordata; class Mammalia; order Chiroptera; family Miniopteridae; genus Miniopterus; species Miniopterus schreibersii. Next base: position 2,844,469 of record NC_138123.1, read on the forward strand.
ATTCCAAAGTGAAGGAGTTTGTCCTTCTGATATTTATGGGGGAACACTGATTTCCCGAAGACTGTGGCGAAATACGTTAAGGCTAGCACCAGCTCCAAGTTGAGCATCTTGACAACTTTATTCTGCTTGCACTACTTCAAAATTGTTTAGCGCATTTTGATGAGAGGCCAAAGTTGTTAATTTCAACTACCTACTTCGAACAAGAACATCTTATCTTTGCACTTGCTTTTTATAGAATTTTTTGCCAACTTAGACTCTCACTTCTATTGTATCATCTAGAGAGCCTCCTGATGATAATTACTGTTCAGCTGCAAATTAAAGGACAGTTTTGATCAAAGTAATTATAATTTGGAGCACAGCCCTGTGATAAAACAGTTCAAAGGATAATTTCTTGCTAAGTATATAGCAGAGGTTTACAAAGTTGATGAAGAAATTATCTGAGTCTGTTTTCCAACCATGAATAAAACGATTGCAATTATAATTATTGATATGCTGTGCTTTAGAAAGTGACACATATACTTTCTACATTGTATATCAAAACACTGAAATATAAGGTAGGTAAAATGGAACTTTTTATGTTAGGAAAGTACAATTTTGCAAATCTAGATATTAACAAAAGGCACAGATACATAATATTAACCATAATACTGTTTATATTAGAAGTTTACAGCTATAAAAAGTCCTGTGTTTTCTCTGAGATTCGCTATCAACTTGTTTTTGTGTCTTAATATACTTTTATCACATTTCAGTGCCTCTAAAGCCTTTGTAAAGGTGGCTACTCCACTATCAAAAGTACTTCCATTGATCATAAATCGCTGTTTTCCTGCTATCTAACATCTTTGTGTGTTTTATCCAGTGTTCCACTCTTTCACTTACCAAGATCATCTTGTATAATCAGCTTTATGTTCTGCTGAACAGGGAGATGCTTATTTTTGTTTCAGGCACCATTCTATTGGATTGATATTTAAATGCAGTTCAGTGAATGGGAAATGTGTTGGTTTGTGGTCATGCCTGCATTGTGGTTCACCATTGTGTCATAAATCCATAATTCTAATTCTGTTTTGCTCAAAGGAGTCAGTTAGCAAATAAATTCCAAAATAATACCTACGAGTCAGGAAAGACGAATGGAGAATTAATTTTCATAAAATGAAATGATGAAGGATTAGGTCTCCCTATCTAATTAAGTTGATTATGCCTTGGCGTGTGTTATTTACACGTTTGTATTTGCGAATATTTCATTTCTCCTCTGAGGTGTTAGACTTCATTCCCACAACCCTAATCTATACGAAAATTCAATTACTTTTTGAGTCAGAATCTTTAATGCTCTCCCAACACTGTGTATTGAAGGAGAAATACACAGTATGAGCACAGAGTACAGATGTAAAGTCAAGCCCACAGCCTTCATTTGGGTTATTTCCTAACGATAATCCGACTATTAATAGGAATTTATTATTTTCATCATAAACGTTATGAGTTAGAACGGTGCACGTTTTCCTCCCAGATAATGACCACGTGTAACGGCAGGAAATTATCTAATGAACATCAACAGGGAGAAGCTTCTTAGTAAGGAAACCTATTAAACTGCAGGAAATTCTCTCTCCAGGGAGGTCGCACCAGCCTTACTGCTGAAGTCACGTAAAAATGGGCCAGAAACAGAGCCCTAGAAACTACGCCAGGCTATAAGGTGATGTTGTTGGCATTGTGTCTGATTTTTAATAAAATTATGATTCGGTCCTTGTAACATTTTTACTTCTACAGAATCTAAGGAAAGAGAAAATATCTACGCTTAGCTTATTCCAAAGCTGTAAATATTTACTTAATATTTATTTTAATTGAAAGATGTCAAAGGCTAAAACAAATCTTCATGTAGAATTAGCACTTAACAGTATAAATGAGGCATTTCAGATTTAGCTTAGGATTTAGCTATTAATACATTATAGTACAATAATATATTAATTTCAACTCATGATTTACTGTTTGCAAGAAAAAGTAATCAATTATGTGATACAATATGACAGTGTGAATTGATAATATGCAAATATGGTTCTATTTTTATAATCAAAGACTGAAATCATTAATAGTAACCAGTTTCCATTCCATTTGTTACTATAACATATATCATTATTAGACTATTTAAAACTGCACATGGCATATAACATTGCTTGGTGACTAACCATAATTTTGAAAATTACAGTACAGATGATAATATTCGTTTGATAATATACAGACAATAAACAAAAGAACCTTCTGTTTTAGGTGAATGCAGAACGCAGGTTGGTTCTGCATCACATTTAGAATCTCAGAAGAGCTCATGGCTTGGATTGACTTGAAGACTTGGCTGGAGTTTTGGGTTAAGAGAGCCACTTAATCTGTTCTATATCCCGGGGGCAATTTAGAGGTTAAAATTATTTTGAGCTCAAAAAATACCCAGAACTTTTCACGGGCTCACCGACAGCTTTGGTTAAGTGCAGCAAAACTCTCAAATCTGCTCTGAGCTAAGAAGTTAAGGAAAACGAACAGAAACCAGAGCTAACAAGACATGTTACCAACTTTCAGACCATCGAGGGGATTCAGAGCCCATCAGAGAGCTACGATATTAAAAGGGGATCATTACTCACTGTTTCCCATTAAATACATAAATTGAACTTCATGGTTTTAGGCTCAGATGCCAGAAGTCGGGGGGAAGAAAAAAAAGACCCAGGATCCTAATACGCCCGCTGTCAGCCCGTCAGATGAAGACTGGGAAGCCCCTTCTACCGGTGCTCACCTTTGCATATCATCAGTTTATTTTTATTGCACTGCTCAGCTAGCGCCTGCGCCCGCTTCTGGAAGTCCCCCGGCCTCCGGTTCCCCTGTGGCGCTGGGGATCACCTACGTTGCCTCGGGTCCTGACTCTCCGGCATCGTCCCGGTTAGTGGTACGCGGGTGACAGTGACAGCGGGCAGTAGGTGAACCCTGGGATACTTGCAGAAGACGGGATCATGGTGGTGCTTCCGTGGAACCGCGGCCAGTGAGTGGTCCGCTCTGTGGTTCTGTGACCGCAGCACTGGGATGTAAGAGCCCGGGGAAGGTATTGATCACGTCTTGGACCCAGGCCCGTCGAAGTTAATGGTAAGATTCACCGGGGGAAAGAAACGCCTCTCTGTCCTGTGTCCGTTCTTTCAACAGTGATTATCAGACGTCCGCGGGGGAGAAGAGACTGCGCTTTGGGGCACCTGGAGATAAATCAGAAGAACATCCTGCCCTCTGGGAGCTCACATGGGGTGTAGACAGGGAACGTGTCAACTGCGCTCAGATGTGGCTCCCGTGTGTAGATTGATAAAAAGACTAAGGCAGAGGGGGTGTGACTTCCAGGAGTAAAACCAGAAATTGCCGGAGAAGAAAGAAGGCGGACCCCGATTCTGCACAAGGAGAGCAGTCCCATTTATTATTTCCATGCCGAGAATATTTTTTAGCATTCCCAATTTTAGAAGTTTAATAATAACCCATAAAATAAATCAGTCACCTCCATTGGCTCATTATTTCACTCTCTGCTTGTCCCCAAACATGAGGTGAATGATGACGATGTCATTTTAACCTTCCCATTAATCAGTCAGGCTAATTTTTTAGTAATATTATCGAATAAAGCGGAGATGATTTCGGATTTACTGTCAGTGGGTTTAGCTGTCAGATTCTATGTGACACTTTCTCAAATACTGTCGAGACTCAAATTCAGCATAATATTGAAATTGCCTCTAACAGCTTAGCTGGTAAAAAAAAAAATAAAAAATCTTGTTCAGTCCGGATTTTGCAGATTGTAGGAAAAAAAGATCCTAACGTATCTCTCCATTTCTTAGGTCTCTTAATAACGTTTTGCTGCTTGGAAATTTAGAAAAGGTGGAATTCTCTCGGTTTGCCAAGCCGCTCGCTGACACAGCAGGTTTTTAAGGCCTGGTTGTGCATCTCAGGCTGCTAGCACCCTGCCCCTTCCAGCCAACTTAGCACACAGGCGGCGAGTCCAGGGCACCCCGTTTCCTGCGCTCCCCGCTTCTTAAATTGCCTTTAACTTCAGGGGAGAATTTTTCAATTTTTTCCTTCCCGGGCAGTGTTCTTCCACCGCCCCCCCCCCCCCCCACTGTCCTCTCCACTCTGAGCCAAGTAAATATTTTTAAAATAATAATGCCCGTCGGTTCTCGGACTGCTTACATTCTCTGGGAAGCACACATCAGCTTTTTCGCTGCTGTGCTGTTTAGGACATTTTAATTCTTTAACTGTCCAGCTCTGCCTGACGCGCTTCCCTCGGCCAAGAAACTGCCCCACCGAGAAAACGATTGTGTATCGAACGCTGTCCCGTTTGACAAGTAATAAATGAGATCTTTAGAGGGGAATGACCAATGTTTTCCTGCTGAACATGGTGCAGATAAATAAAGCTTTAAATGCGCTAAGGAAAGTGTCCAATTTTTTAGGTGACTGAGAATTCAGGATTTTTCCCTTATAAAAACCGTACATGTTCTCGGCCCCCGACACATTGCCAGTTATGGGTTTGCTTCTGTTTTTTGATACGTGTGACAAAAATCTCATTTTCATAAAGGAATGCACTGAACATTATGCAAAATGAATTTTCATGTGTACATAGTATTTTAGTCTCTTTCAAGGACACTAAATACATCACCTTGGCTTATTTGACCTCAAAAATGCCAAACAATCAAGTCTTAATATTCCTGCTCTGTACAGATAGGGGAAGAGAGAGCCAGGGAGCCTAGATGCTGATTCACTTTATTCCTGGTTCATCGAGTCCCTCGCCCTTTCTGCGTCACACCGCGTCACTCTGCAGGCTCTGAGTCGCCCCCACGGAGGTCCGTCCAGTATCTGGTGCTTATATATTCCTGCGCCCGGGGTATGCCGATTAGTAAAGGGAAGTGGATTTTAAATGAGCAGCTCTCTCTCTTTGTTTAAATAGATCCTGACCTGAGGTTTGGCAAATTTAAGGGTATTTTTAAGTGTGACTCACTCCCTCTGAGCCATGATGATACCCGTTGGCAGGGGCACCAGGCGGCTGTGGGAGGCGTCCCACCCAGGGGGGCAAATACGGTTTTCCTTACCCTTCTCTGTTTATTTGCAAACAAAACGGAAACCGCTCTGGGCTTATTCCATTGCAGTTGGCATAGCCTGTGGCCTGGAAGATTACCTTTTACATTAATCTGCTTTCCAGCCCACCCTTTTACGGTCTTCATCCCTTTCTTCACTCTGCCTCTGGGCATTTAAATAACCTCCACACCAGCCCTCCCGCCCTCCCTCTCTTCCCTCAAGGAGAAATGATCAGTGTTTTAACAAAGCTTTATTGTCAAAAATTATTCTATGGGAGATCACGGTAATACTTAAAGATAGGAAGGGACCACTCTTCAGGACATCACTAAAGAGCATTGATCAATGGAACCCATATCAAAGGAAAAAACACCTTGGAAAAAGACTTAGGAACTTTCAGAAGCTACAAAGAAAACTTTTCAAGGTTTTTTTTTTTCTTGCTATTTTTTGAGAATCACTCTGAACATGTAAGTTCAAGGGTGTATGAGAATGAAAGGAAAGGTAATGAAAGAAAATTAATGGAACATTCATAGACCTCAATAAGGGATTTATTTTCCGAAGGGTCAATTGGCCGAGTTAATTTGCTCAGCCCCAGTAATAATGTGCTAGTGATTTAAGATTCGCTGTCTTTACTTACCGGAAAATGCGGGTCAAGCCTAAATAAAATCAATTCTGTTCCAACATTTTACTGTCTTTCATTCCTACCAAATAACACTTCTTACGATCCACGGAGACTTCTTTTTTTTAAGTTTAAAAAAGCATTGTCGAAAGTGTAATTCTTAAATATGTATCTTAGGATTTTATAGGACAGGAAATTAATAGAAATTAGGATCTTAACAAAGGGAAAGTGATTTCTTCAGTGCATGAATACTCTGCCAGCACCTCAGGTCCTTTCGCATGAGGACCAGAAAGTGAAACTGAGTAGAAGTGGTGCAAGTGGAGCCGCCGCCCTGTTCAGTGTCTGAATTTTTCTGGGCGTATGTTGAAACTTTCCAAGTAGTTCTAAAGACAGAGTAGCTTTGGTCTCAGAACAATTGAGGGTTCTTTCTGGAAGCTAACTTCTTGCAAACCGATTAAATTAGTATGCCGTCAAGGATCATCTTGATAGAAATTTCTAAGATACTTCTGAGACTTCAGGTTTTGGTTCATATTTTCAAGATGCTACCTAGAGAGTTTATGACTAAACCTACAGTATTTTAAAGACTCGTTTTCTAAACTCCAAGTTACCTTAGGCAGTATCTTTGTCGATATTCCTGTTAGTAAGTAGCGTAAGTCGCCTTTTGTCCAGCTTCTGATAGAAAATGTCTCACTTTTCCAGCCTCTTTCTCTGACCAGTCTCAGAAACAGGTAGCAAATCTTATGTATCTCAATTGTGCTTTTGAAGGTTGATAAAGACTGCACAAAAGTGAATACATTTTAATACTCTCATGCATGCATATATATATATTGTATATATATATATATTCATTTTAAATTAAGATGACATATGTGTGTCCATCAACTAATACAAATATATACTATGTATAGTTTTTGTCATATTAGGGCTAATTTCCTGACACTCTCCCATTTTGATAGATTCTGAATTTTATCATTTGTCAGGTGTCAAGTGTTGACTCACCAAAGAATTACCAGCATCACCTGTTGAGCAAGAAAAGTCAAATTTACGAACAATGGCAGTAAGGAAGGTCATTGTACTTGGTGGTGCTTCTGAAGGGAGAGGCCCCAAGCAGGATTTCATGGCTTTGTCACCCCACTTGAGGTGGTTGTCTCAATGGAGAGGCGCTGGGTAGGTTTATGCAAAATTGGTTCAGATCAGTGCGCACAACAGCGTAAACAGGTGATTGAGAAGCAGGCGACCGTTCCTGGACTAGTGAAGATGGGGTGACCTAGAGAGTGCGTCTGGCTGGAGGTGGTTGTAGTTCTCAGGGCTCAAACTTGGCTTTGAATTCTACTCCCGCTTTAGAAGATGGTATGCCCAGGAGAAGGCCTACACTGGGATAGCCATCCTCTCGGCCCTTAAAGTTATATATCAGACTTTATTTAGCATTTCCACTTATTTAGTATTGCAAGAACTTCTGCACTGCTTTTCATAGTTTACCGAAGGAAAGATGGAGGCCCCGCAATACGTGATGCTCCAGAATTAGTACCTGAGCAGCAGATTTAAAGAAAGAACTAGAACTGAGTTTGCTAATCCGAACTTTGCAAATCGTGAGTTGAATAGGAGGCTCTGAGAAACGCGTTTTAAGCATTTAAGAACCTGCTTTATAATAATAATAATGTTAAATGATAAAAAACGTGTTTATTACCCTTGTCATTTATCATGTTCTATAAGGCAGTATAGTTCTGGTTTGTTGAACATTAATTAAAATCACAAATTTAGTCCCTGCTAGTGTTGCCGGTGCTTTAGTTGGTGAACTGTGATAACCAGCAATAGTTTAGCTGCTCGTTTTCTCTCTGTTCATTCTGCATTCAAGGCATCAATTAGAGTTTGATCTTTCCCACATTAAAACCCGCATTTCCCTCTCAGCCCTTTTTCCTGGTCCGAGCGGCCTCCTAGATGACTATGTGTAATCAAAGCGGTTTGCCCGACGCTTTGTGTTACGCGACGCTGAGTGACGAGCGTTGTGCTGAAGCCAGAGGGCCCCGCGGTTCTCGCAGTTGCCTCTCGGTGGGCGAGGCCACCAGCTCCGATTCAGCGGCCCTACCTACCTACTTGGACATTCACCGTATATATCGCTCCCATAGGGCCTTCAGTATTATTTCTTGAGCAGGAAAGTCAATATTTCAGGAATAAAAATTCACCTCGTAATTCAAAAATGTGTTCTCACCGTCTTCAGGGACATGTCTTGCATTTTTGACGTGCACAAACCACATCAAAATCATTTGGAAGTTACACACAGAAATGACAAATTGCACCATTGAGCTGAATAACTTTAGGTTAAAGCCAATATAAAGCCCTGGAAACACTGGGCTATCTATCATAAAGTGAACAGAAGACTGTGACACTTGTGTGTGTTCTTTTGCCAGGAATACTGGGATGCAATAATAAAATAATAAAATATTGATTATTTAAAAATCATGCATTCTTAGGAAATTCAAGCCGTATATACAACACACTCTGCAATACAAACCGCAGCCCAGCATTAGAATGAGTTACTGATGCCATGTAAAAAAAAAATCTCAGTCTAGTAAAATGATCCCAATGCCAGAGCATTAACTATATTTTCAAGAATGGAAATTCTGTGGTTGATACTATCATGCATCGCCTGGCAGCCTTGAACTTAGGGAGACCAGACCACAGCATCTGCAATTAAATAAGCTCAAATTGTTAGCAGGATTATAGGATTTTGCAGTATTTCTTTTCATTGGAATTGTGCATAAATCTATTCAAGTGAAAATGACTTGAATATTTTCTGTCCCCCATCTGCTTGTACCATCATTTTTCTTCAGGGAAATGCCTACTGGGGTAACATTGGACTTATTCGTATACAAATCCCACGTCCAAAGAGCCTCTGTCCCTCCCTTCATCCTCGGGCGTCTTGGTGTGACGTCACGGACGAGAGGGGAGGGGCAGGCTTTTCACTGCCTTTTCTTCTGCACCTGTTTCCTATCTAATCCCAGCCTGCGCGATAACGCCCCTGGTTTGCACACGGCCAAATCGTTTCTCTCTACTTCAGGTTTCAGTTGTTTTGACTTGGCCGTGATTCTCGGCCCGCACCTCACACTCTGCAGACTCCTCTGGGCGGGTAAGCGCTGGCCAGGGTCCGTTACCTGTGTGAGGGCAGGAGCGAGGCCTGGGCGCCGGGGGCGCGTGTGGCTACGGTGCTGTGTTGCCTTTGAGAGATGGGCCATCACCAGAAGCGCATCATCCCGACACTGACTAGCGTGAGACAATACGATTTCGACAGAAGCCATGGGAATCAGTGCAGACCTCACACGATAAAGGCACAGTCCCTAATAAGACTGACCTCACTTGTGATGCCGAAGCTGCATTTGGGGTCCTTCGGCCACCTGTACTCTAAGCAACTGGCTCTACCTTCTGGCATTTCCATGGCTCCTTCTGGTCTGATAATTCACTAGACACATTCCCAGAACTTGGGAGAGTACTACGGTTATGGTTATAGTTTTACTATAAACAATACAAATCAGGACCAGCCAAAGGAAGAGACGTGCGAGGTCAGGTGGGACAGGGTGTCGAATGCAGAGCTTCCACGCGTCTCTCTGGAATCAGGGCTCATCACCCTCATGGTTCCTCACTGCTCACCAACTAAGTGGCCCAATGAGCTGTAGTGTCCAGAGTTTTTACTGGAGTTCTGTTATGTTCCATGTTTGATTGACTCATCGGAAACTGGGCTGGTTTAAAGTCCCAAACTCTCTAATCACATGTGATTAGCATAAGTGCTGTGTGATGATATATATATAACTTGGGAAATTCCAAGGATTTAGAGAACCAGGGACAATGGCCGGCCAAAATCTTTATCACACAACAAAAATTAACCCTAAATGGATAGGCCAAGGAGGTTGGAAGAGAGGTATAAGGACACTTGGAGCTGACTAGCAAAAGCCCGTGGTTTATATATACTCTAGGAAGACCCAGTGTCAGAGGCCCGTATGTTTTCTGTAATTATAGAGTGATTTTTAGAGTCAGCTGGCACAGTATTTTCATGGGAGAAGCCAGAGTGAAAAGTGAGCATTGTACCTAAAGCTTACACATCTCCAAGGTAAAAGAAGATAGATATTTTTGGAAAATATGCTTTTTGCACAAAGTAAAAGCTAAAGAGATGCAAAATTAACCAGAATTTCAGTATCACAGAGTGTGAGTATGCAACACTGGAATGAGTATTTAAAAGCAGTTGACCTACAGTCTCCGAATTTTGGAACATGGAAAGATTACCTGGTGTCCTTGTTCAAACTTCAGGTTGTGGTACCCCCCCATCCCTAGACATGGATTAAACAGACGTGGGGGTGAACCCTAAAACCTGCATTTTTTGGGGCCAGAATCCAGAATTACTGTGATACACTTAGTCTAAGACATGCTTTAATAAATTCTAAGAGATGTCTAAGTTTCCAAGAAAGGAAATATCGTAGAGGTCTTTTGTTGACCTGAACAGTAGTGACTCGATGGGAATAGATTTAAGAAAAATTAATCAAATAGGCATTAAAAAAATAAGTAAAAAGGAACAAATAACCTTCCTTATGTTCACGAGTATATTCCCTGTAGCTGCAGCTTACTGTTGTCAGGAAACACATAGCTAAGCTTGGTATTTTTATGAGATTAAAAAAAAAAAAGTAAGGCGCTGCTGGAATAAAAGGTAGAGTAAAAATATTAGCAAATGACCTTATATGTAGGTTTGCCTAATTAATTGCGTTAAACATTAGATAAACGTAATGACCAGTTATAAGGCTGCACTTTGATGGGTGAGAACAATATCATTTCCAGCACTTTCAGCAATTCTTCACGATAATGCGTCTGGCTTGTTGCTCTTGCGGCATCGATACCTGCAGAGAGCTGCGCAGCGCGCATGCTCTTGATAGGACACGCTTGAGAGCTAGTCTGTTATTAAAAACTGAAGTTATCCTTTTGAAACATAAATAATGACACTACTTCTTGATAATCAGCCTTTGGTAGATGGAAATAACAAAGTCTTGTAAAGTGAATATATTTAGGAATCCAACCTAAGGGAAACATACCTTATGCAGTGGTGCTTTTGGGAGACAGATAAAATAGCCTGTGAGTGTATAGCAAGAGAGAAAATCTCACCCACACTAGAATCCTCTAGTGACGTTAAGAAATAAAATAGTTCCAGCTGATCAAATGGCACTATATTCATAGAGACGCGTTGCTCAAGTGCCAAAAGATTTACACGCCGGTCTTTGAAGCAGAAATTAGGCTAAGTGAGAGTGGAATGATTTGGAGAAACTCCTGTGATATTCTGTAGTGATTTATATTCTCCTTTTTGTCTTCTGAGTTACATCATTCACTCACCTATCAATATTTCATAGTGGACCTAAAGAAAGATTGTGTTATATACAGAGATTCAGTGATAAATGACAGGGCTCAAAACCAATATCCTCCGTAGAATAAGTGACTGCTGCATTTTTTACGGCTAAAAGATACAGCGGGGGGGGGGGGATTGTTGCTGTTCCTTGCTTAGAATCCTGCAAATCCAGTAATCAGTAGTAAACGTGGCCATTCCTACTTTCGACGTGGACATATCTTCGCAGTTAAATCTTATGAGTGTTATTGGCCCTAGGAGGAAAAATGGAAATGGACCTCATTCGTTAGCATCACTAATTTTTTAAAAAGTTAGGTCCTCCATCGAAGATTCGATTTTTCTTTCATAGAAAAATAAACGAGCATCTCCGTGAGCGCAGAGCTGTCATGTCTGGTGGCCAGCAGTGGCCAGCAGTGGCCAGCAGTGGCCTTGTGAGCGCCCGCAGGGCAGGAGGCTCAGCGCCTCCCGAGGAAGCCCATTTCCTTGCTGGGTAGATCCAGGGGGACACGCATGCTTCACACCCTCGACCGGCTCGCTCTCCGTGTTAGGTTCGCGTGTTCATTTTCGCTGTGGTTTCGGAAGTAAAGGGGTGGGACCCTTTCCCCACTCGGGACTAGCCCCTCGGCATCCACGTGGCCTTCCCCGCCCGGTCCCCGCAGAGGGCCTGGGGCTGAGCCGAGCGGCCTGGCGTCCGGCCTCCTGGGCCTTGAACGGATCCCCGTCATCTGCTGGCTCGCTCACCAGGAGCAGGTCCTTTCGCAGCTCGGGACCCCGGTTCCCACCTGTAGAATGGGAACACGGGGCGACACCCAATGTCCTTGGATTGACTGAGATGAAAGGAACGGGAACGGTCCCCGGCACAGAATGCGGGTTGGTAAATACTCGCCTCATGAATACAACTGTAACTGGGTTCCCATCTCTTTCCCTATCTTTATAAGAAGTGCTTTTGATAACTTGCTAGGTAAAAATACACTGCTTCTCACGTTCAGTTCAATCATCTCTCTTTATGCAGCTACCAGATTCACCTGCCGGTTCTAGCACCGTATCTGAAAACGAAAAGAATTAGTTTTTCTTTATTTGCCTCCAGCTAATCATTCTTAACAATACCTCCTGACGGTGGCTTCCCCCCAAGTGCCTGCAAAGAGGCTACTTGAGGTCCTCGAATGACGCTGGAATTTAGCGCTGAGCATATGGTTTCCAGAACTCGCCTCACATACCATTTTATAAAATTGGGACAAATACACGTGCTCTCAAGCTCCTTCCAGTCCTACCTCTCAGAGGCCCGTGCAGATTGATGTCACTCCTCGATTCAGCAGAACCAGAGAGTATTCTGTGGTATCAAAGAACAATTAGATTGAAATTCTGTTATGTTGGCCTACTATTATTATAATATTATGGGAGATGTATTTTACAACTAAATATAAATTTATGAGACAAGTTCACTGAAACTCCACTTTTAAAATGTGAACATTTCAGATTTAAATGTTAGCTAAAACCTATAATTTTTAAATAACCTCACAATGCAACGTATCAACATTCTTTTATTCTTCAGGCTAATTACCTCGAATTCTGGTTTCTCTGTTCTTTTCTTGATTGTGTTATTTTCTTTAGAATTGTCAAGAGATGCAGATTAACCCCTCCACTGCATTAACATTTTCTACTCAAAGGGTGATTGCAATATTATGCAATATTATGCAAAATGGAACTTATACCAAAAATAGTCGAAAGACAGAGAGGGCGCTAAATAATTTATCCCAAATCACTCCAGATGTGGGGTGCTTCCTTTGAAATGCGAAATGCATGGTTTTGAATGCCCTGCTAATATAGACTTAGCGGGCTGATGAGCTATATTATAATATAAATTGTGAATTGTTTGATGTGCTCTCCAACTTCAGTTTTAATTGCAATGTAGTCAACTCCTGATTAGTCATTGTAATGGGGGCATGAATAGTAGAGTTAAACAAAACCCACAGAGTCTTCCACATTTTTAAAAAGCAATCGTTCTGATTTTTTTTGGCTACCTTTAGCCTTTATCTGCCCCCCCGTAGTCCCCTAACTTCTCTCTGTCCTTAGCAAATGCGTAATGAAATAAACTGGAATCTGTGACAGGCACATGCCAGCTTACCTCTTATAGTGGATAGAAGGGAGCTGAGTTTTTAAGGCTGACCTGAAGTGTCTGTGTCCCTGCGCAGACACGAGGTGTGAAGGATTCGAGGAATCTGTTTCCATCGTGATTGCGCTGCACGCTTGTGATTGTGAGGATGTGGACCTCCTGCGTGTCCAGAGGCAGTGTCGGGGTTATTCAGGCCGCGTTCCCCACCTGTATATAGACTTGCGTTCCCCACCTGTATATAGACTTGCGTTCCCCACCTGTATATAGACTTGCGTTCCCCACCTGTATATAGACTTGGGTTCACCACCTGTATATAGACTTGCGTTCACCACCTGTATATAGACTTGGGTTCACCACCTGTATATAGACTTGGGTTCCCCACCTGTATATAGACTTGGGTTCACCACCTGTATATAGACCTGTGTTCACGACGTGCACATAGACTTGCCTTCTCATGTAGCGTCACGGATTTGCTATGTCTGGCCCTGTGCCCCAAAACATTTCCTCTTTCCATCGTTTGAGCTAGTTGGTCACCAGGGGTGCAGGCGGCAACTTCAGCTCTAGGGTACATCCTGAAATAGGGGTAACAGGTTTAAAGGAAGCAAGATAAATATAAAGACGCCCGGAGTAAGAAATCGCCACAAGTTAATACTGATCACCCTCGCTTCAGGATGCTACTGCTATTTCCAAAATCGTCCGCAGGTGAAATTCTGGTTTTCTTCAGAGACCCTATTCATCTCGATGACTGATGACTGCGGGTTCGGACGCCACCCCGTCACACTGCTAAATGTTATCTTTGACACCGGCTTGCATATCTTTTATTTACACCTTATAAATACGGCTTTTTTCCTTCTCTGAAGTTAAAATATGCCGCTCAATCCTCTGGGCGAGGAAATACTCCCTAAGGCTTGATCCTCAGGAAGATGGATTCTTTTTACTGAAAACCTGTTGTTTTGCCAAATAATTTTTTCACAGGTCCATTAAATAGTCCATTAAATGGCAATAACTCATATGCGTTTCGGTTAGGACTTAAATCTGCCGGGCGGCTTGCGGCGCAGCTGACTCCATGCATTTCCAATGTGACTCGCAGACATTTGTCATCCTCAATCTTGGCGTGAATCTCGCCCGCGCAGGTCTTTTGCTTCGCAGGGAGTCAGCTAGGACAGGGTCCTAACGCTTGAAGCGCTCCTTCCTTCCAGAAGCACAGCCCTGTCCCCCGATGGACCTGCGGGTCCATCCCCGCGCCCTGCGGAAAGGCCCGGGCCCTTTGGGGGAGCTTCCTCCCACCCGCAGGACGGGACGAGACGGGACTGTGGCCTCAGGAGGGCAGAGGGAGCCGTAATGAAAGGTAGTTTAAAAAACCCGAGAGTAAAATGCCACTATTAATAAAAAGGCTCTCTCCAGTTAGCGTTAACGCCTTTATAAAAGGGGTGGGAATCCTAGTCCCTGAAGAGTCACCTCTGTGATGGCAACTGTGTCGCGTCCAGTGTGCGAGTCAGCACCGACGAGGAAATGCGGTGGCTTTTAAGGAAAATGCGTGTTTTCTGATGGTAAATAACCAGCAGGCAAATGTGGTTTTATCAGACAGGGCCCTGGGAAGCTGAGCTCCAGGTGCCGATGTACATGATGTCGTGTTAAGTGGGACAGTGCACGGAGAACCTTACCTGTAACTGGCCCGCTCGTCGCCTAGAGACTGTCCCAAATCAGCACATCTTTGTTCAGAGCGTTTCTGGTGAATGCAAGGCACGTGCACCTGCAGGAGGTTTGGAGACGTGCTGAAGAGGTGAGCGAGAGGAGACTTTGCCGTCCTCCATGTCCCGGTAGCTTTCGTTCAGGAAAGTTGCATCTCGATCCCCCAGGTTTCCGCAGACATGTGATAGAATATGCATATCAGCCGATAAAATAATCACACATTTTAATATTTTATAGATGCATACAAATAAATACTGCATAATGGAGTAGTTTAATAAACTTCTGCAAACATTTTATCATCAATATTTAGCACAGATTTTCCAATTAAAAGTTTAGAAATGCTAAGTAGAGACTTTTTAAAAAACTTCCAGAACTATTTGTGTTTTTTCCCCAAAATGTGGCCTCTCCGACTGCCTCTTTACTGTTCCATGGTTCCCAGTTTGGGGTCATCATCTGGAGCAGGTCGGAGTTCCCCAGACTCTCACTTTCTTCTCCACGTGTGGGAAAAGTGTTGAAGAGGAGAGAAACAATAAGTTGATCTGATTATAGTACTTTTGAATGTTGCCCACGTTAAAAGTGGTGTCTTTGACAGGGGTGATATTTTAAATGGTTAACACTATTCTCATATAACACAGCTACCGCCCAGTCTTCAAAGTTAAAATTACATTATTGACGAGTAAGGAAAATATTATGTAGACAAAAATAATTTTAGAAATTTAACAAAGTTAAGTAAACAAACATTATTTTATATATTTTTTGCATTTCCACCCAACTTTATTGACATATTGACATTCCGTGTGTGTCAGTTTAAGGTGTATAATGTGCTGATTGGATGCCTACATATGCTGCAAAATGATTGTCGCTGGAAGGTTAGTTGGTGCCTCCGTCTCAGGTGGGACCCCTTTTAGAGCAAGTCGTTAGAAGTACAGTTCAATATACCCCTTTGAGTTCAGTGTTGAACTCATGACAAAGTGAATCATTGAGCCATGGATAGCAATCGCTCGCTAAATGAGAAAGCAAATAAAAAACAATGAATACTTTCTCCACATGGCAGATACCAAAATGTGTTCTTTGTGTCTAAAATATGTGTGAATGTGGTTGTGTACAAAGTAGTCACAGAAACCAAAAAAATACACTGATCATATAATTCGCTGTTCACCCTTGTGTCTAGGCCCTTTACCAGGCTTTATGTCCAACATACGTTCATTTAGAAAGATTCTAGAAGTACGTTGGAAATTCCAAGTGCAGCAGTATCGGATTTAGGAAGTTGTCCCAGCTTTAAAAATGGAGGTGCATTACATTCAATTCGGATTCTTTTATGGAGTAAGCAAATTTTCAGAGCTCATAAAACAGATCATACAGTCAAGGGCTATCAGATCCTGCAACGTATCGCCTAATCTCAAATCAAATACAGGGAGCTGTGGTTTAAAACAAGTCTATACAACGATTAAATATTTATGTGAACATCTATATGTCACCGAAAGTAGCATTATTAAATTCTTGGAATGATTCACATCTTCTGATACAAGAATGTGAAATGATGTTGGGACATAAACAAGCAGACGCATTGTACACAACTTGCGAATACCAGATGTCCTTTTATGTTCTCTCTAGCCCATCTCCACGGAGGAGGGAGATGCTTCCTGCTTTTTCCTATTTATCTAATGAGTTTAATGCCACTGTTTTCCTCTTATTACTGTGGCGTGTGGCTTGGGGGTAGTTCATTTGTGTTTATAATCTACTGTGCCTGAGAATTGACAGCACACAGACACCCACGCTCCCGCCGGCCTTTATTTTACAGGAACACAGACCCTCGGCCCCTCCCTGCCCCTAGACGTACACGGCTCTATAATATTCCCACCAGCGGTACGGCAGACAATTAATTGGAAGGAGAATGTGATTAGGAAAGTCCTGCTCATTCTCTTAATTTCCAGTTTCCTCCGTGGGCAAATTGTATTGTGCTCTATCCCTTTAGAGACTCATTTGTGTGTTCACCAAGGAGGGGAAAAGAGTGGATTTAAAACACTTTTAGAAAGCTTTCTCAAGGAGAGAAAAACAAATGTATTATTCACAGCAATATATATATATATATATTTTTAATGAAACTTGTCTTTTAACTGGGAGCCAAAGATTTTCTAAAAGCAACCATCTCCCAGCCTTTAATACATCAGCCTCACCTGGTAGCTGTTCGGCCAGAGTGGGGTCTCGGGGTCCCCGAACCGCAGGTGGGCCTGGTGGTAGCTGACATCTTCCCGGGGGTTCCCGCTGGGTAACAAACAGGGACAGTTTGCTTAGCGAGTCAAGAAACTCCACACTTGGCGTCTTGATGGGCTCCAGCCGCTCATAGTGAGGGTTGGACACCGGCCTCCTGAGGTCCTGTGGACCCTTCAGTGCACCGAGTCCTGCTCTGCTCCGTCCTGCGTCCTGCGCTGACCCTGCCCTGCTCTCCTGTCCCTGACGGCGAGTCCTGACAACGCGCTGGGCAGCGTTTCACTGGGCACCGGACGCCGTGGGAAGGCTGGTGTTCAGTAATAAAGAACTGGAGTTAAGCACAAGTTAGACGTAGCAGAGCCATTGGATACATGTCCCAGGAAAGCGAGGGGATGGGAAATGAATGAACGAATGAATGAACGAACGAATGAATGAATGAATGAATGAACAAACGGCAAATTAAAATACTTGGAACGCGTTGGGTACTTACACAGCTTTGATTCTTGCCTTTTTGGCTGGTTTCTCTTTTCTTTTCCAATGTAGCAAATCTTTGGAACATAAAAAAGGAAGAGATTGGAAGAACCTGAATTTTTTTCAGTGGTATCTGGAGAAGTATATCCTGAAGTAAATTGAATTCAGAAATCAAATACGTTCTTTGTTCGAGTCCTCGTTTCAAATCGTACTTAAGGGTGTAATAGAGGGACCTTGCTCGTAGGGTTGTTTTTATAGAGACTAAGCAAGATAATCAGTGTTAAATATTGAGTAGTATCTCTGATACTAGATAAACAATAAATACAGTTCAGGTCTTTTTAAATTTCAATTTTTTTTTTTTTTTACTTTTAAGACAGCTGTCTATCGAGACGAGCCCAGCAGCGTGAATGTGAATGGAAAGCGCACCATTGAGTCATAATTACGTTGACATTATTAACCTAAGAAACCTTAGTTTTCAATTTTTCACCTTGTAACTGTAAACAACTGAACTGAGGGTGAACTCAGGAGAATTAACAATGATTTACCTTTGGACGGCTGAGTTACAGAAGAACAAACCCTGAGCTATGAAGCTGTTCCTTGAGTTCTGTATTTATTAATAACCTGAGCAAAACGGTTGAAAATCTGCTCATCTGTTTTGATGGTGATTCTAAATTAGACAAGCTTGTTAATGATCCGAAAGTGGGAAGCACAATTCTAACTGAACCCTACTATGCGCAAGCACACGGGCAAATTGTGAGAAGCACAATTCTAACTGAACCCTACTATGCCCGAGCACACGATTGACAAATCGTACGCGAGTATTTTTTCCTTAAACTTAAATAATATATTCATAACAACATTTATTTGTTTATTTTTTTAGGACCAGAAAGTAGAACAAACTCAGAGATGGGACTACAAGTCAGGCAAAAGGACAGAAGAAAGAAATGAAAGACAAAGTTATGAGGAAACAGGAAAAATGTGAGTCAATGATTTGTTCTTTTGTGGAAAAACACAGCATTTTAAAAATGAAGTCTAAATGTGTGTCGAATACACATTTTTCCAGGACCGTTCGCATCATTAGTTTAAATTTGCTTAGTTCCTTTAGCATTGTCTCCCTCAGTAGATCTGAAAATGCACGAGTCGGGTCCTTTCCCACCGCTTTGGCTCAGTCTTTCTGAAAATGACGTCACCTGCGGAAAGCCTGCGTTCCCCGCCCTGCTCTTGCTAATACGGCCCACGCCCTCGGGGGGGAACCGGTCCATCACTGCCTGTGTTTGTCTCCCGGGTGAACCGTAGGCTCCTCTGGCACGGTGACCGCACGTCTGTCGAGAGAGGCTGTGAACTAAGCCCAGTTTCCAGGGATAATAGAGTGATTGTGTTCCTGACAGGGTGAAGCTCTAGGTCACAGGTTTCCCCGTGGGTAGGTGTCCTACAGCGTTCTAAAGAGCGTGCTGGGAACCTAGAAGATGTTACTGTCGCGACAATAATCGGGGAATCTGTTGACAGTGATTGGAAGTGTGCTCGGGCATAGTAGGGTTCGTGATAATCCTTCACACGATCTGGTTGCTGCAAACTAATTTTAAAAACCCTCCTGAAAAAACCCTCTTCAAATTATGAACTCAGGACCTAACCCTTTCTGACATACAATTGTTTTATGTTTTCCAGACAGACTAAATTTTCAAGGAATATAATAATTATGTACATTGAGAGAGGTTGCATTTGGTTTTGTTTAGAGCGTCCAGGAGCTGTTCCCTGTTTTATTAATCGTGTTCCCAACAGCAGCACCCCACGGGACAGTGTGTGAGTCGCAGGGAGAGCACACCCCCCGGCGTGCACTTGCAGTTGTCGCTCCGCGGTCCTTCCTCTCTGTCCTCTGAACCAGCCCCTCCGCTCCCATCTCTTCCCACTCCCAGAGACGTGTGCCGGCAGTGAGGCGGGGAAAACGCTGGGGTTTGAGGGCAACTGACTGGACCGATTAAGAGATGGGCAGGGTGGCCTGGGGAGAGGGAAAAGATTTAACTCTTTCCTTTGAGAGTGAGCTTTCATAACGTGGACCTGGGGGCACAAAGCCATGAGGCTAAATGAAAGGGCAGGTGCTTTGATTCCCACAAAAGCTTCAAGGGGAACAGAGATCGTTATCTTCTAGGATATAGATATACACACACACACACATATATATATGTATATATACACACACACATACATACATATATATGTATTTCCCTCTAAAATGGAAAACAGGACCTAAGCTGTTTATACCCTTCGAAGAATTATGGCTTTAAGAAATTGTCTTAACTCACCTCCATCACGTCCTTTCCGACATCATGCTCTTCAAAACCCTGTCATGCCCTTAACTAGGCCTCCTAACTAGGTTTCCTCAAAGGAGAAAGGAATACACCGGTGGGAAGCCAGAGGAAGGTTGTCTAGGTGGTTGTAATTCCGAAGGTAAATAGGTATATCGACCCGCTCTTCGGCAAGTTAGTGTTCTTGAATTTGGTTAGCCTATGCCAGGCTGTTGGGGCCTAATGAACCCTTCGCTCATGGGGAAAACAAGACTTGAAAGTGAGCCAGTCGCCTCTAAGACCCTTAAGGACAATAAAAGAAATCTGAGTATGTAGGTAATCCAGGACTTGCAAATATAAGCTATGCTATTCACTATAATGTTACGTTGGCTATTGTGTGTTGATAGGAGACATACTGACCTTGGCGTATTAGCAGTGCCCAAAATGTAACACAACTAACTTAGCAAAATCCAATTAGCTAAATGGATTATTAATATGATCATTGCTGTGGGCACTAATTACGATGAAAATTAATTTCATGACCTGGTATAAGAAAACACCTAATCATATCAATCATCGCTGTCATAGAAAACTCTTTGCCTTAGAAAGCTACGTCTTTGGAAGGATGGGAATCAGCCGCTTTATAAAAATGGTCCTTCATAGCCGTCTAGTTATTGTCCAGGAATGTAAATTAAATGTACTACAGGACCTTGTATCACAATGTCAGGGTTAACAGTGATACGTTGTTAATATTTAAAATTCAAACTCTTTGTTTAAAATAAGCAGAAAGCTGACTAAATTATATCCTATGTTAAAACACTAAACTTATTATTTGCAGTTACGTTTTTTAAAAAATATTTAAGAATGCTATACTAATTCTTCAAAGTTATTCATTTCTAAGTGGATATAAAACAACCCAAAGTAGAAGACAGAAATATAAGGTCAGCCTGCTGTATCTTCTCATAGAAATGTCTGACTCTCGTGAGAAAAAAAAAAAAATTTGGCATAAAAATGGACTTGTTAGAATTTTTTTCTGTGGCCTGATGGGAATGTTGGAAAACAAACACCACTGAAACCCCTTGGTTTAGGAGGCCTGGGACTGAAGCCCGCATTCAGTGAAGGAGATCACAGGGCAGGTAGGGGCCTCATGTTCCAAGAACAGGGCTTTTTATTAGAGCTCTTTAGAGTACATATAGCATCTTTTTTGTTTTCCCAAAATGATGTTGACATCAAGTCCTGATTGCTGGTCTTTGTTTCCCTCTCATTGATGTTTCTCTCTCTCTCTCTCTCTCTCTCTCAAATTGATGGAAACATATTTTAAAAAGACTGCATCATGACGACTTTGTTTCAGGTGCCTTTGCCATGTCCAAGGTGGCCAGCACACATTCTATTTAACGTGACAGAGATATTTAACATGGTTTAACAAAAAGATCATTAATATGGAACGAGATACCTTGGGTATCAGTGTTTAACATGCCGTATGTGTCATCCTGTGAATTCGGGCAGATGATTAAAACTCTCTGAAACTCACATTAATGATTTGTAGAGTGGGGCCTAGAATACGCCCTCACTGGCTATTGTATGAAAGGGCTTTGGAAACCTTAAATGTGCGTGAGATACTGTATGACGTTAATTAAAACCTGAAATAACGATATGCTGGCATTGCGTTTACTGAACAAATGGACTTCCTACCTTGTTCATAGGAAATAGTCCTGAAATATTTAAAAATACATTTGACGAATCTCTCCTCGACGGGAATCTATTATTTAAATGTGAAAGTGCTTCCTATAAGAGCCCCTGAGTAACTGAAATGATTCTCCCTTCAGAGGCGGCGGCAGGTCTGTAAATTGTCGTATTGATCTGCAGCAGCTCCGGGTGTTCTCTAAGCTGTGTGTCCGGACAGTGCGGCCCCTAAATCTGGAGGGTATTTTAAAGAGAGACACGGAAACCCCCTTCGTATGTTTGCTATGAGCGAGGATCGTTTTGTTGATTAATTAGGTCTTCGGTAGGTGGACTTATTTTATTTATATGCTGTACTTTTGAAATAGTCGCCGTGGCGGGTTATTTTCTCTTATGCAGATGAAGTCGTGCGCACAGAACAGCGGAGCAGAGAGGGAGAGCGACAATATTTCAGCTCGATGCTTTTCAATTAATCAGCCCAGGAGGAGGTGGTATGAATGGGAAATTCATAGGTCCCGAGAATATCTGATGAGTTTTGACAGGAAGCCTATTATCTACTAAATATTTTTAGCACCTAACTCAGATACCGTGGAAGCAATTACTTACCATCTAAATCAAATATCGTGGACTTATTAGCAACAAGCAGAGGAAAATTTTATGACGCTCTTAACATTTCATAATATTTTTGCTATGTAATTTATGACACGGGAGGAGAGGACAGCTTCAAGAGAGTTATTTATTATTGCTCGTAAGCTCCAAAGTCCAAGAGCATTATTGGTCCAGTAATAATTCTACTTGACCTAAGTTTTGTTCAATGTAATGTCATCTCCTGCTCCCCATCCTGACATTTTTAATTGAACTCTTTTTAAAAATGATCTGTATTGTTGAAAGCACTGCAGATGCCCCTCTTTTCCCCCCACTGACCGCCTCCACCCTGACCCGCCCTCACTGCCCTGCTCTGTCCGTGGGTTGTGCATATATGCATAGAAGCCCGTTGGTTAGTCTCTTCCCGCCCCCTCTTCCTTCCCATGGGCATCAGTGATCTCATAAGATTGAGAGAAGTACCTGTGAACTTGGCACACGTGTGTGTGTTTTTCTGCCAAACTTCAAATGATTTCAGAGATCTAAAATTCAGAAGGAACTAAAAAGCCCTATTGCAAAGGGGGGAAAAATCACTCTAGAGAAAGTAGTTTGGACCCACAAGGAAGACCCCCCAGCCGAGCGTCTGCACCGGAAAGCAGCAGTGTCTCGGGAGATGACACCAGCCTGTGCGTGAGCCCTGTGCGGGCCGGCCTGCGTCTAACCAAGCGGGTCTCCCTCATAACACCCGGCGAGCCGCCAGGGAAACAGCTTCGGGAGTCGGCTGGGACTCGCTGCAGAAACACAGAGAGTGGGGGAGAAGACACTGGCCTAAGGACAGGAGGGAGCCAAGCCCGGGTGACCCGGAGGCGGGTGAGTTAGGTCCCCGTGACTCAGGAGCAGGGCCGTGACCTGAACGTGCAGCAGACCCGGCGCTGGGACCAAACGCGAGGTGTCCTCAGTCTCGAAACGGGTGCAGCGCCAGTGAAACCACACAGTTGTCTGAAGTGACAGTGAAGATGCCAGAAACCGCTCGTTCTGATTGTCTAGAGAACGCACCGGCCAGCCCGCGGCTGTTTTGGTTGAAGATCAGTTAGGGTGTCCGGTGCATCGCGTTAGTTTTAGAAAGGAAGCGGTGTGTTCCACTCTTTTCCTAACTTTTCCGATTTTATTTCTTCGGATCCTATTTCAGAATGCAAACACCAAAATGATTAAAGCAGCCTGCTAGTGTCGATAGGCGGTATTTTGTTTAGATAGAGGCATGTTAATTACATTTACTGAGCAATACAAAGTTTTACATAACAAAGAAAACACCCAAGGACACACTGAAGATTAAATATAAAACACCCGGAATTATCTCATATTGCACGTAAATATCTTAAAGCATACTATGGAATAAAAAAATACTTAGTTACAACATATTATGTTTTAAATTAGTGCCATTTTTGAGCAACATTCTCTTTTTCCAATAATAAACCAAAAGTTAAGTTTTGCAAAGGTATTAGGAAAAATATCCTAGGCTTTTGTTTTGACAAATGGAGGAGATTTCTCAGTTAGAGGTAACGCATATCTTGGGAAGCAGACGTCTCCGGATGATGTATGGATTCTTGTGATAGTATTTGATAGCATTTTTAATGCAGTGCCAGTGAGAATGCCAAATGGAAAAATATTTTTAAGAGAAACATCTCTAAGTGTCAAATGCGGTATTGTGAATGGATTTACTTTTCTAACTCTGTGAAGGCCTTTTGTTCCCAAACCAGATTTCCCCTTAGGTCGAAGAGTAATTTACAGCTCTCCGCTCCTTAATTAGCTTAGAACTTGATTGTTTTCATGGAAATGAAAGGAAACAAGCTATTAATTATAGGCTTAGACCCAAAAGGATGGGGACATCAATACTTTTACTGCAGTTTTCTCAATAAATCCCAGATCATAAAACTTTACACATGCATCCTGGGGGTGGGACAAGTTC
Source organism: Miniopterus schreibersii (assembly GCF_964146895.1). NCBI lineage: Eukaryota > Metazoa > Chordata > Mammalia > Chiroptera > Miniopteridae > Miniopterus > Miniopterus schreibersii. The sequence goes on from NC_138123.1 coordinate 2,868,526, forward strand.
TGTGTCCATTGGCATGGAGAGAGCACATCGAGGGCCTGCTGTGTATGTCATTATGAAAACGAACTGATGAGAGCTCCGGGGGGACAACGCTGCAATAAAGTGGGCATTCTCCTACATGAACTCGCCCTTTCTCAAAATAGGATACAGACTATTCCAGCCTTCATCATTCATATTAAAGTAATATATTTTCACTTTAAAACCCCAATATTACAGGTTTCCGTGCAGACATTAAATTATTTCAATACAGACATTGTAAACTTGGCAATCAGCATTAATAGCTCTTTGGCCCATTTTATTACCTGCAGGTTATCGCCAATAAATTTGTATTCATTTATTTTAACATGCGTTTATTGTGAGACTAACCGGTACCATAAACCCTTCTTTGATCGAGGAAAAGGGAAACTGCCAGACACTGTGACTGACTGACTGACAGAAGATAGGATCTGTGTCCACATGGCACGTTTGGCAGATGAGATTGGAAATGCACTATTCATACCTAATAGTCGGAGAGAGTTTTCACATTAAAATTTGTCTCTTTTCCCCTGTAATTTTTAACTCACTTGTAAGTATGACTGGAAGTATAGTTTAAAAGACAACGGCATTCCGATCATCTTTGTTCGGTGTCGGCCTTGTCTTCAGGGAGATCGTGCTTTTGGTATTTTCTTATTTCACGCTGCCCCTGGGTCTGGTTTTTGTTAGGTTGCTGGGGGTGAAGGAGGTCCTTGCTGGGTATTTAAATTATCCTTGATTCTTTCTTATGATCTGAAATATGTCACTGTGGTGTCAGTGTAAGTGGGTAAAGCTTTAAAATACACCTTATTGGGTGTTTAATTGTTTTTGAGTAAGTGGACACTCTGAATATTTACCCCACATATTTCCAAATGTTCAGCTACCTTCTTTTCTAGAAAAGGTACTTATGGCTCAATTCTCTCATCTCTAAACTAGATATAATTATAGAAAATAATACCTACACCTCAGGGATGTCATAATTATTAAACAAGTTGCTACATGTAAATTGCTTATCTTAAGAGCCATACCTATACCCTCCCTCCCTTGTGTCTATTTATTTATTTTAAAATATATTTCTGTTGATTTCGGAGAGAGGAAGGGAGAGGGAGGGAGAGACAGAAACATCAGCGATGAGAGTCGGGGGCTGCCTCCTGCGCGCCCCGGCTGGGGATGTGCCTGTTTGCTCCGACCTCCCAAGCGCGGGACGGTGCTCGTCCCTGGTGTTTGAAAATAGCCGCTATGCCTGCGGCTGCTGGCACTGCTCAGGTTCGCGTAAATACTGACATTTAAGTGAGTGTCGCCGCTCTCCTGGCCGTGACTTACCAAGGGCCCGCAGCCCTCCTTCAGGAATGCGCCGGCCTCCCCGTCCCCGGGGCGCCGCCCTGGGTGGGCGTCCTCGGCGTTTCTTTAGACTGCTGTGGTTTGGCTGGTCGAGAGCAGTTTTCCATGCAGTGACTAGAATAAGCGACGCTGCTGTTCTAAAGAAGCTCCCGGTGCTGCTGACGGGCTTTGACTGTTAAAGCCTCGCTCACGCCCCAGCAGCGGAGGGGCCTGCGCCGCGCTCTCCGGCCTGGCCACGCCGGGCTCCCGCAGGCATCAGCTCCGGTCTTTACCCTCTTGGTGATTTACTTGATATTTAACCGGGGGGAAGGAGCTCTGTGACTTCGTGGGAATGACGGATTAAACCGCCCCCCACCGCGTCCCCACGGGTGTGAGGGATGAAAGACGCCCGTGGGGAACGCATCGCAGGAGGGCGCGCTCGGGCCGTGGGAGGTGACCCACAGGACCGGCTAATTGGGATTAAAATGCCCACTGCCCTGGTGACGGGCAGGTGCCACCGGCACATCCCCAGAAAGAAACACAGATACAGAGAAGATGAAAGAAGCATATTCGAGCCAGAAAAAGAGAGCCGATGACATTCTGAGCACATCGGCAAAATTAAATAAAAAATACCGTGTTTTTATTGTGAGCTCCTGTCTCTCTACAATTAAAAATTTTAAACCCCCTGCGAAGGTTAGAGATGGAATATTTCCACATCTCTGCACAGTAGGGCTTATTGCACGGAGGAAATGGCTCGACGCTGAGGGAGCAAACTTGCCTCGGGAGCGAGAAAGAGTGAGTCGCTCCCGAGAAATTTCGAGTGTTGTCCCCCCAACCCTTACCTCCCCCAAGGGTGACCGGCACCTGGGGTCCCCCTGCTCCCGAGGGTTTGTCTGCGTTTCCGAGCCAAGGCCGTTGTCTGGAAAGGGGGGGAGCCGGCGCAACAGCTTCTCTACTGAGCTGCGAGCATCACGGGGTCCGAGTTCCTCTCCCGCCCGCGAGCCCGGCCCCCGGGCCCCTGCAGGTCACATCGGGCTCCGTCACAGCGCCCACGGGGACCGGGGCTGAGAGACGGGCCGGCCCGCGGCGGGGGTCAGCCCCTGCCCGACCCGGAGGCCTGCGTGCTCCCTCAGGGCCAGAAGTGAAGACAGACGTCAACACTCAGCAGTGCTGCGGGGAGGTGAGCTGTGGTGTCTTCAGTGTCTTTTTTGGCTTAAAAGTCATGAATTTTAGCGTTCGGTTTCTACAGAAAACCCTGGAGCAGCTGTGCGGGCCAGGTGCCGGGCTCAGCTCTCTCACGTGCTCGATGTTCCTCCGATGTCACGGTCCCCGTGAACCTGCTCCAGGACTCGAGACCGTCATTTAAATAATGCAGGTGAATGTATGCCGACGCACAGCTCTTCAGGAGGAGCTTCGAAGTCACAGGCATGCTCACCACAGAAACCTTATGCGTCACATGTATTATTTATATCGCCTTTAAATCTTCTGCCTCCAACTAAGGAACACACCAGAGGTTGCCGTCTCTCTTTTGATCTGTAACAAAACTCCAGCTCCGTAGGCCTGCGAGAAACATTTTAGCTCAGAAACGCCCTGGGCTCGCAGACTACACCGCCGGCGGTGGGAGAGGCCGGCGAGTGTGAAAAACACACTTGTCAATATTTAAACCAGCCGCCCTCCCTGAGAGTTTCCCTCGGATGCCTGATAGGCCCGGGGCCCCAACATATTCACGCACTGAAACAAACCTTTTTTTTTTTTTTAATGTTGCATTTCTTGGGGTGACGTTGGCTGAGAAAATTCTGTAGGTTTCAGGAGGCAGAAGAGGGTGGGGGGGAGATAAATGGTAAAGGAGGGAGGCGTGGGGGGGGGGAACTCGCGGTACAATATACAGAGGACGTGCTGCAGAATTGCACCATCCGATGAACTCGGCTGTATTCGTGTTATTTGAAAATCTCAGCGGTGTTTTCCCGCTGAGAATGCTTCAGTTGCTAGAAATACGTCAAACATTTTTTGGGAAAAAGTAGTTGAAGACGCACCCTCCCGGGTTCTCTGGATTCGAGGGGTTCGGCTGGGCGCGTGGAGCGCATCCGTCTGCCTGGTGGGACCCTCCCGTTTTCAGAAGCAACAACAGCCGCCGCAGTGAAAGCATTTTAAGGGAGACCCATGACAGTCAGTAGAATGAACACAGTTTAAATATTAATTATAAGGTGTTAATTTTTTGCCTTGACAATTTATAACTTGAAAATGAAGACAGAGAGTTGAGCCCAAGTACACGTACCAGGGGCACACCTGCCCCCCGGCCCTCTCCGCGGTGCACACGAGTCTGCGGTCAGGCCCAGCTTGCCATCTACCTGTGGAAACGACCATTAGTCATACACCGTATGTTCCTAGGAAATTAGAAGGCAAATGTACAGCCAATAGCAGAAAAAAATTCCATTTCTCTGGGTAATTATATTCACCATCTTTATAAAATAAAACTTCAGAAAAATTATCCTTGTCAAAGTTTCCTTTCTTCCCCCCTCCACTCTGGTGACTTGCTAACAACTAACATTATTATTTGCCTTCATCTAATTTAATAAGGAACATTAATCATCTATTAGTTGGCCCTTTAGCTTAATGTTATTTGCTCTACTCCACAAACAAGACGGCTACGGCTTGAAGTTGTTAGCATTGGAATTCTATTAGGGGTCTAGCATTTGTCTTGTCCCTTCGTATTAGTTCAGTTAATTGCATCTGATTTTTTATTATGCCATTTAATGAAAAATATACACTGTTGTGTGTAGGGCCAGCCCGAGGCAAAAAGAGTTAAGCAAATTACTGCGTCTTCAGTGTCTCTCTATTCATGGCTCTTCTCTCATACTTAGGAAGGACCTTACAAAAAAGTCAGTAAGTAAAATGATTGATTACAAGGTTGGCTCTCAGGCGTCATTGCGAGAGAACAGCCTGAGAGTTGGGGGAGCCGAACCTTCCCGAAGACTGTGGTCTGACGCGCTTGCAAATTGACCACAAATGTGTAATAACCTGAACGAACTGGATTTGCTAATTACCTGGTTCAGGATAAAACCCGGGGCGCGTATCAATCTGTGAGAAGGCAAAGGGAAGGGATAAATTAGACGTTTCCTATCATAAATCCGATAGGCAGGCAGGCTGTCGGAGACAGTGAGTTCCCATTAATGGCAACGTGGCAGACAATGAACCATGACCAGCCCGTCTATGAGACCATTAACGCTCCGTGTTGCGTTGTCACAAAAGAAGGGATTTTCAGAGGCTGAAAACAATGCAAAAGAGGGAACTGTGGGCGGTAATCGAGCATCAGGCGGCTCTTGCTGGAGAGTTTCTGCTGAGCGGAGTGGACGCGGCGTCTCTTCACACGGGCCTGGCCTGCTCGGAGGCGTCCACCCCGTGACTTAACCTCCCGACGCCTCTGGGCTAAACACCACAGCACGGGGTGTGAGACTTCAAGATACACATTTTGGGGAGACAGACATTCAGTCCCCCGCAGCACCCAGAAAACAGTTCCGTTTTGCCTGGTGCATGCATTGGAAAGGACAGAAAATGAACCCCAGCGCCTGCACACGCGGGGAGTCTGAAAGGTACATAAAAATGAACTCTCCAATTCTGAGTTTTTTTAAATTTTACTTTATTATAACTTGTTTCCACGAAATGCTACCCGAGATGGGACTTTCCTGTTTTACAATAAAGATGTTTAACTGGAACCGCTTGTTACTCCGTATTATATTTTGCTCTTCCCATTTAGATCAGGTAATTATTGATCGATACCATCCCCTGCATGGTCTCATTTTGCACCTTTGAATATTTAATGTAGTTGAAAATTTTGGTTTATGATGCAGTGGGGGGTGCCTTAAGTCTGAGGTCTGTGGTGGTTCTTAGGACAACGACAGCGGGATAAACAGGACAACATTCCTCGGGATACCACGGAAGATTCCACTGCTTCCAAAATCGTGTAGGGACAGCTAACTTGGCAAAGTGTGTGTGTCAAGAAATATTCTGCTGTGCGTGTATTTGTGTTTGTTTGTTCATAAAGTTTTGCCTTTGTTTGGTATTTATTTTCCAAATGTGTATCAGTGACCTATTGTGGGTGTAAAGTGTTGTAGGTCATAGAGACAGAGACCGAATTAAATGTGGCACTGACTGTCACGGGTACACAGCTAGATGTGTGTACAGGTCACAACACAACCTGATACCAATTTCTTAATTATTCCTGCAGTGCACAGACCAAGGAGTATTAAAATGTAAAATTTATAGCACGCATTAACACACGCGTTTTGGTCGTGCCTTTATATGATAATAAAACATTACTTAAATATTTATCAGAGTAATATTTTTCACAGATTTGGGAATTGTAAAGAACCTATTCATTGTGATTTTTAAAATATCACAATGGGCATATTCAAGATTATTTTAGGGTTTTTTTCCTACCTGTAGAAATGTTTTTCAAGTATAATCTGATCTCAATATTATAGGCACATGTCCTTAAACCTTTCTTTATAAGAATCTCTGTGAATTCAATTAATTTTTCAGAAACATAATCTGTTTCAGTGTTAGTTATATTTTTTCTAAAATCAGATGCTCTTAATTTTATTTTATTGTGCTAAGGGTTCATGATATTAAATTTTTTTAGTGGTAAGAATTATTTAATCTTGAAAAGGAAACTTTTTCTCAAACAGGAACTTATTTTGGCATACATATTTTTGACACAAAATAAAAGGAGAAACCTCATAGCAGTCGGTTTATAATGCCAATACATCCAGCCAAGGGAAGTGTCAGGACCCATTTTGCTTGGTGAGGCTCGGAGATGCATATTCGAATAACTTGTGTATGGTTTTGATTTTACTCCAAGCACAGCAGATAGATCGCTCTCCCTTCGAGTTTCTATATTTAGAAAGGAATTACTTTGCAAATAGACGTTGTTGGGTTGAAATGAAAGTCGTGTTGAGGGTCACTGGTGCCTATCATGGGCGTGCACACTTTCATAAGTCAACAGCTTTTACACATTCACGGGAACCGCAAGGCTATTTTTTGTTATTGATGCATCCGACTCACATTTTGGGGGATGCAGTGTCGCTGAATCTCAGTTGCATCCTTACTAAGGAGCTCTCTCTATTTACTCCCCGTTGTGAGACTTAATGAGACTAAATCACCTCCTAAACTTATATAAAGAAGAGACATGTCACCACCCCCTGCTGCACAATGTGGAAAAATGAAAATATCGGCAGGCACACCATGAAAGAAAACAGGGTATTAGCTACGGACAAGGTCATAGTCCAAGCCAACGGGTACCCCGATCAGGACACCAGCACCCAAATAAAACACAAGCCAGCCCAGGCACGGCCAGCTCCCAGCACCCCCCACTCTCGTTCCTTCAGTCGGCGTTCGCCACCTTCCAGATGGCTCCGTCCTGTCGCTTGATAGCTGAGATCCGTATAACCCGCCTTCGTGCTTATTTAGGGGGATCTTCCGACGTGTTGTCCTTTGGTTGTGCGGGTGTTGGGCGTTTGTTCTCACCATTGTGTAACAGCCCGCGGTGTAAATAACCGGTCGTTTATCTGTCATCTGATTGGTGAGCATTTGTTGTTTTCATGTAAAGGCCCATTACATGCAGCGCTGCTGTGAGCATCTTGCTATATAACTTTTGGTTAATATAAGGATACATTATGGATAAGATACGGATGGCTTCTGGTTAACATACGGATACATTCTGGATAAGATAGGGGACATGCTGGTTAATATATAGATACATTCTGGATAAGATATGGATATATTCTGGTTCATATACGGATACATTCTGGTTAATATATGGATACATTCTGGATAAGATATGGATACATTCTGGTTCATATATGGATACATTCTGGTTAATATATGGATACATTCTGGATAAGATATGGATACATTCTGGTTAATATATGGATACATTCTGGTTAATATATGAATACATGCATGTAGGGATGGAAATCATGGGAGCTGCACGTGCTCAGCTTTGGTGGATATTGCTCAGCAGTTTTCCAAATGGTTGGGCTGTTTCTTGCCTCTAGAAGACATAATTCTAAAGTTTGACAGCTGGAGTGACCCAGAATCTCGCTCCACATTTTCAGTCCGTTCTTGCCAAGTCTTAGAGTCTCGCATGCTGGGAGACGAGGCAGGTAGTTCCCTGTAAGACCCAGCACCCGCCTCAGGAAAGACTAAGCCCCTGCGACTTCCATAAGATGTTATTGGCACAACTTATCAAGCGAAGTGCAGGATTCAGAGAACTGAGAGCCCGCATTAAAATATACTTCCCTGTGCGCACGTGACGTCAACGTGTTGGATCTCAAGTGAAAGACAGAAATTCTGACATCGCAAAATGAGCCGCAGCTAGATTTGCTTTTTACAGGAACTTGCATTTTGGTAATTGTACTATAAATCAATAGAAAGTAAGATCGAACCCCAGGTTAACTCAAGGATGGACACAACTCATTTACTTTCTGTCTGCAGTGCGCCCGTCCCCTGCCCTGGCTGAGGGCTGAAAGCTAATGTTTAGAGCAGAGCTCGGACCATGTATAACAGATGGTGGCTGGGAAAGGTTTTATTACAATAATAGTGGAAAGTCCTTCAGGTTTACTAAAGCATTATGTGGTGCAAAATAGGAATCACCTTCATTTTTATTATGACTTCAACTCTCATTTCCAGGAAGGAGAAAAACGTATTTGTGCAGCTACCCGGCTGCAAGCGTAGCAGGCAGGGGCCTCAGGCGCCCCAAAGAAATGGCATTTTTTTGGCCTTTGCTGTGCCGTGGTCATCCGAATCTCCCGACTCGTCACGCCTCTGCGCTGTTCTGCTTCTCATTATGAGAGTCCTCGACAGTCCGTGGAAGGGTCCAGAAGAGGAAAGGCGAGGGATGGAAAGCTTAGGAGGGAGGGAGTCGTGCATTTTATATCATTTAATGAAGGGAGCTGACATGTGCGTGGGAGCACTGGGAGAGAAGCAGGTAGGAGAGCAAAGAAGGGAGACAGGAGAAGCGGAGGGGAGGCAATGTGTGGAGAGGGAGAGAATTAAGCAGGGACTCAGAAAGCTTCTGGAAACACCCCAGGCCTGTAACCGCAGCAGTTCTCTCGCACGCCCCTCCCCTGCTGCAGGCGAGGGCGGATATCAAGCAAACAGCCAGAGGAGGGCTTTCAGGACCAGGCCTCGGTTGTACTTCTGTAGATATTTGAATAACGTTAATAACTTTTATGAGACACAGTAAAAGACACTACAGCTCGAATGGCATCGTTAAATGCTTAGCAGCTTTGAGGGCAGCCCGCTATCGCTGTCCATTAACTCAACAGCCACCAACGAGGACGGTACCCACCACGCCGAGACACTCACCTGAATTAATATCATTAAAGGAGCAATTAAGTGATATGTCCAGGACGGCCATGATTTTAAAGTCGCCCAATCCAACGACTGCCCCTGTGTTTTATCATGTCTGGCGGGTCAGCAGGCTTCTGTGAAATGGGCCACTTCATCCCCAAAGACTCTGCGTGCCTCTGATGGCGGCCCTGTCCCCTCCCACGTCACTGATGTCCCTCAGCTGCTTTTCCTGGATCTTCCTGCTCTTCCCACCACTCTGTGAGCGGCCCCAGAGTACTGCCTCAGTCCTAGGCCCTTTCTCTGTCCAACCTGGGCTATGAGATAATTTAACCTAATCCCTTAGGTTTGCATAGAGCTCAAGCCGACAGCACCCCTTGGCAGCTAACGAGAGATGGCTGGTCACACTCAGGGAGTTGCTAATGGAATAAGAATTTTCTCCACAATAAGGACTTTCCACAACTGAATATAAGGTCAGCAAAAATTAAGGAAATACTGTATTGTCAAAAAACATACATTTATATCCTTAAGTAAAAAGGTAAAGGTACTTTTCTCTTGTATATTGACGATATGAGTATATGAGTTAACTTCCCTTCCCCACAATCCTTTTGAATTCAGCTGTCCATTTATTTTCTTAAAGGCCTATTTCTTAAGTGGTATTTCTTAAGATATTAAGTTGTTTTCATATTTCAGCACTGTTCATTATTTATTATCCATACCTTGGGCTGCGTAGAAACATAATAGACTCCCAACAAAAATATACTGATTGAGTCCATGTAATGCTGTTTACAACTATACCCAGTGCTCGGTGTTACTAAAACAGCATCCCAGCAGCGGAGTTGTCAAAAACCAGGAAACCTACTTTGCTTATTGTTTTAAATATTTTAAAAATTCTTCATGAATTAGCTAAAATATTACTATTAATTTGAGAGGACATGTGTTGTGTAGCACCACTGAATTTACTGTTGTGTTTACTCTATAGACACTAAGCCTCTACCATACAATATGGTTTTTTTTTTAAATAAAACTAGAGTCATATTTAGTTACAGTAGAAACCTAACCAAATAGAATCAGTGCACACAATGGATTAATACCATGGGGGGGGAGGAAAGAGGAAGCCTTGTGTTTCATGGGTGTGTGCAGTCGCCCTTCCCACTAACAGCACTCCGTCAAGGGTATGCATCTCTTACCAGAAAATGTTAAATAGAAAGAAAAATATATATCGTTTCTTAATGGGCTCAAGCTGGAAGACTTTACAGGAGGTAAAGGCGGGTGGATGGTCAAGCAGGGCAGCTGGGAAGACCCCAGGAGAAGTCCTAATCTTTATATCCAGCTTTGGCTAAATTACAGAGTAACACAGATTTATTTGCAACGTCTTAAACTATAAAGTTGAGCAACCTTCGTTAAACTCTGGAGAGGACAATATTTTATTTTGAGCCTAACAAATTAAAGATCAACCTGGGCCATCTGGGTCCGTAATAAGAACAAATAGCAAAAGCATGGTTAGCAAATATCATAGCGCGGTTAAGGGGCTCGGCAGACATAGCTGTCTATAGATGCTGTGATTGGCACACACTTTCTACTTCCTCTGATGGAAAATTCAATTTATTCCTCTAGCCCTTTACTTTGGATAACTTTTCTTTCACTTTATCAATACATTTCCAAGGAGTACAGAATAGCTGAAGTTGTGTATGTAAAACGTGGTGATCCAATGCGTGGTAAGCACCACAGTGAGATTCTCATAAATTTGCCACATATAATTTTATCTTCCAGATTTATTTAAGAAATAAAGGTTATTCAAGTGAATTATAAATTTGATATTTCTAGTTCACTCATTGTATAGTAGATGAGCTTGGAAGGACTGAAAAAACAGAAACCGATTACAGGCGTTTTTCACAGGGTAACACCAACCACATGAAATATTTCCAGAAAGGCTACCTATTTTAAATTGCACCGTGGAGTCACATTTTTATTTTACTGTCTCGTTTTACACTCGCAGTATTTTATTTTTTCACTCTTGTCAAATATTTCATTCTTATTGGCAATTCAAAGTAATATGTAAGTGGAAAAATGAAAATCAGATGCGAGGAAGATGCTTTTTGACAACAGCGAGTTGCTGATGCTTCGTGAGAAACTCTCCGGATTCTTGGTTTTGCACTTGGTTCCTGCGCACGTCCGTCACCCCAGGAGGCTTTAGAGAATACAGTGATTTTATAGTTTTTATTTTTAGCTAAGAATCACTGCTACTAACTTACCATGTTGAAATAAAAATAGTTTAAAGTGATAATGGACTGATTTTAAATTTGTATCTTAATGTTTGGTTGCCATAGATGAACTCTGAAATGAAAAGATAGGATTTAATCATGGGAAGATTCTTGAAAAGTTGGAGGTGTATTCATTTATTTTCATTAAGTCTTTTTTAAACGTGTATTTATTAAGTGTCGGCTACATGCCGGGAGCTCTTCTAGAGGAAAAGGAAATAGCGGAGAGCAAATTATATGTGAATGCCAGCCAGTGACTCAGTAGGGGTGACAAAATGTAATGTATTTTGTATGCAAGGTATGAAAATCTCCAAATGACCCAATGACTTAATCCTGTCGCTTAGAATATTATGTTTCACATGAGAGCACCTGGGCAATAGGGGACATTTACGACTCCAATACGTTTTAATTCCCCTCTCTTTCGGGTCAAGCCACAATTACCGAGCAAAGCACGTTCCGCAAAGCATCCCCCTGGAATTCAGTCTCCGAGGAGAGTCGAGAGTCAAGCAGGCTTTGAAAGTTTAAGTTAAAAATTCAGTAGGAGAAGAGCGGCCCGAGCCGTCTTAATGGGGAACAGAGAACAGTGTTTTAAGGGTCACTGGCCTGGAAAGGGGGACCCCGATCCTGCTCCCGACTCGCTGCGTGTGAGGCTCTGTTTCCACAAGCTGCTTCGCGTCGCGGGGTGTGGGGAGAGCAAACGAGAGCACAGCACGGGGCTTTGGGTGGCCTCACGGAGTCGTGCGCTGGTAGCTGCCGTCAGGGACAGCAGGGGCCCTGGCCGCTGTGGCTCTGGTCGGGCCGCGTCCTGTCCTGTGCGCCAGAAGGTCGCCGGTTCGGCTCCCGGTCAGGGCATGTGCCGGGGTTGTGGGCTCTCCCTCTCCCTTCCTCGAGCTCTAAAAATCAATAAAACATATAGATATATATATTTTTAAAAAGAACAGTATCCGGTGGACAGGAGACTTGGCCGATGTAGAATTAGCTAGAAGTGAATAAATAAGAAAAATGATAAATACATCCGTCTATGAAGGTGACAGTTTTCAAGCCTCATTAAAATCACTAAATCGTGTGAGGGAACCGTGTGCCCCGTGCACTCCGGTTTCCATCGTCCAAGGTTTGGGCGCCCGGCCACGGAGCCACAGCCTGGCCATCGCTGCAGAGGCTGTGAAGTTGATGAAACCCATGTCCCTTCCTCCGTCTATCGAGGTGTAAATAGGTAGGTGTGAAAATATAGTCACAGTCGCATAGTTGACTTCGCGGCTCGTAAGCTCATTGACACATTTCCAAGCTGTCGCTCTTTCACGTGCTCCTGATGTATTTCTCACATACCGTGGTTCAAATTATAATAATCAGACCCAAAAATTCCAAGTGGGATCCAGGATGGAATTAGAGGGGGGGTTTGATCTGCAGCTGCAGTGACGAAGGGTAGAACACAGGGCAAAAAACCCAGGCCAGGCACGAGGAATTCTCATGGAATCGCCAAGCGGTAGGTAAGAGCCAGTGAGCAGGGGGAGGCCGCAGAAGGGGTGGGGGGAGAGTGCGGCCCGGCCCCACTGACCCTGTCCAGGCCCCAGACTAACGTCTCAGCTTCTGGAGCGCATTTGCATTCTTGGTGGCTCAGGTTTTTGAGGTTATTTTAAACGCATGCATCCCGCGCAGACACAGGCCTGTGAATACACAGGCTGGACACTGGAGAGCTTCCTGTGAACATATATAGCTGGAAAAATTGCATTTTCTGTATGCATTCATCTGATCTTAAATGTGTATAAAAGAAACAACGCTAAGTAGTGGAGAGGTATATTAGAATAGCACGTTTAAATGATGTAAAATCAATTATTATGCGATTCGTAATCTAGTTCACACAACCGTAGGTCAACCAGATGTATTTTGTTCACCTTTAACGTGTCAGAAGGGACTTGGAGCTCATACAAAATAAAACCTAAACACGTCATGTTTACAGCTCATGTAAAGGCAGAAGACAGACAGGAGGACAGTAGGCAGACTGTATGTTTTGAAGAAAGAAGGGAAAGAAATGTGTAATTGTTGACTATAGGAATGGAAGAAAATGAGACACCAACCGTTTACGTAAAATTAAGGTTATCTCACCCAAGATTTTTGTCATTAGCACAGTCATAAAAGGTTATGGTGCTACGCGGTGCCACGGAGATGGTGAGTCTGAATTTAGGACGAGTGACTCCCGGGCGAATTCGTAAAATGCCCAGAAGTACTGACAGCAATGTAAGCTCCTGGCAAAGTACATACTGGGGGGTGATTTGGTCCCTAGCTGCTGGTTTCCTAATTCTTTCTTTCTCACTTTGCTTTGTGTATTTATGTTTGGTGATAGAACAGATAACAGGGGAATTGGGTGCAATAAAATTAGAGACACTACAATCTAAAACGGGATGTCAGGATTTTCTGTGAATTTATCCTGCCACATTCTCTCCGGGTTTACTTTCCATGGATTAAAAACATTGACTGGACCATCTCTATGCAGGTTTTCATTTCCTCTCGTTTACTCTAATGAGTCGCCAGGGCACCCTGGGTTATTAGTTTTCCCAGCTATTAGACTTGATGACTTCCTTTTTCACGAATTTTATTTTCCTCCTTGGTCCTGCTGGAATTCAGTTTTCTAAATCTCCTTTCTACGTGGCGCCGCTTCCCTCTGGGTTGGATTATTTTTAGGCTGGTCTGGCAAACAGCGTGTTACCTGAATTTTTTTTAAATTCGTTTTTTTGGCTTTTATTTTTTCTCCTTTGTCATCCGTATGGGTCAACTCCAGAATCTCAGAGGTTTGGCCTCATAGTAATTTACAGAATTACTTGGTGAATATATAGTTAATGCTGCTACTTAGTTTAAAAATAAGTACAGTTCTATCTTTAATGTCTCCATCATTCAACTATTCAAATCTACCTGCTCCTGCTTCCCATGTCTATAAACTGATTTTAATGAGTTTTCTCAATTTTCAGCTATTTTTTTAAATATATCTTTATTGATTTCAGAGAGAGGAAGGGAGAGGGAAGGAGAGAGCGAAACATCAATGATGAGAGTCATTGAGCGGCCGCCTCCTGCACGCTCCCTGACCGAGAATTGAACTGACATCTCCTGGATCCTAGGTCGATGCTCAACCCCTGAGCCACTCCGATGGGCTCAGCTATTCTTTAGTTGATGAGTATATTCATTCATATGTCATATCTATACCAGTTTCAAAAATTAACTAAGACATGGAGTTTAGCATTTAATGTAAAGGGTCCCAAGGGGCAGAACACTGGAACTAGAAAGAACAGGCCTAGGAGCTCTTTCTGATTATTTGAGCTTATTTCTTTGGGTTATTTTGAGGATAACTGAGTTATAGTACTTTAAAATTATTTGCAGCCAGTAATATATGTGCGTTACATACTGCTTAATAGGAAATTTAATGCACCACCCCCAATAAAATCTGTTCCTTTGCACCAACATGAATGGTCTTTATTTCAGATCCTAACTCAATCTTGGATCCTTATGGGACCTTGGCATAAACAAATAAACAAAAAAATGAGAAACAGAACTATTTAGAAAAATATATATCTTTTCCCCCCTGTTAAATGGAAGTGCCCACAAAGAACTTAAACACACTGGGGAAAAGTTTAATTCATAATCTAACGGTTTTCTCTGGGTATTTTGACAGCCCACGACCCTGCCATGGCTTTTCATGATATATTAAGATAATGATTGATATAATAGAGGTTTTGCTGCACTCTTAAAAGCAAACTTTGGGCTAAGATAAAGACCAAATAAATGTTGTCCCTTTAGGAAATCAACAATATTTAGATATTTTAGAGACAGAATATCAAGCGCTAGTAAGAACGCTTAGGGATCACAATTTTAGTGTTGGATTTATGTAGTTTAAAAGACTAAAAAAACTCTTTTATTTCTGTTCTTAATATCCCTCATATATCTCTTGGGGAATGAAAAATGGTAGCACATTAACTACCTTTTAATTACTTTTCGAACCCTGATGAAACATGGTACTTTTACACCTCCTGCTTAACATCAGCTTGTAGACCGAGATCATTAAATATCGTGTCACGAGATTTGACTACTAATATTTTCCGCCCCTGGTCTCTCACCGTAGAGTTTCCTTAATGAGCAGCTGATCACCTTCAGGCCCCTGCCCTTCTCCTGGACCTAATGAGAAGAAGGAGAGTTAGAATGTTAACAAGCTCAGCCCAACGCATCATACAATTGTGACATGTTTATTTCTGCTTGGTGCCTGAGATTGGGAGCATCAGGTGACGGTCACGTCTCAGAATAGAGCTGCAGAGCAGCCAGGTCACCTGTAGGGCTCCCCCTTAACCTCAGCTTTTGCTCCCGGAGGTGTCCCTTGTCCCATTACTGCATGGGCATGGCCAACTGCTCTGCACCCGGCCTTCCGACAGGGTCTCATTTTTCTGCCTTACTTAACTACTTAAAACAAAATTAACACTTTTTGTCAGTAAAGAAGCTTCTCTGGATGGAAACTGCTGATTGGTACATAGCTGGTGGTTGCCATTTGTTGGAAAGAATGAAAATTTCATGCAGGCGCTTTGGGAAAGCAGCTAAGCGTGGTAGAGTCTTAAGGGCTCTGCGGGTCTCTTGGATTCATGACATTAGTTTGGGGCATAACCAAAACACATTTTGTGAATGACAGGTATTTAGAAAAGCAGCCAGAGCATTAACTGATGTCGTAAGCAGAGTAAAAGAGCCTGCCAAAGAAATCCGGAGGTTACGCTTTGCAAATTGTCCGCCGCAGTGACCAAGTGCACGCGCGAGCGTGTGCGTTTCATAGACAGAAAGGGTGAAAAATTAACGGATTACCTGGGAAGTAGTTGCTCAGCTAAGGTAACTGGTACATTGTGACTACAGCGAGGAATGGGCATTTCCTTACTGATTTCTTTTCAAAAGGGATTTTCAGCGTATTTCGTTAAATCAGACTTCCAGAAACTGAGTTTAGCTGATACCACGTTTTAAAAATCTTTTCCAAAGTGATCTTTTCGGATAAACGCTATATGGAAAACTTACCTTTGTGCCTTAGAATACAGTGTGAGAGATGTATCTCCCCTACTGGCTAAAGTGATATTTGAGCCTGTTTTATTATTTTCACGAACTGTATCTGACATGATCGAATGTTTAGTGTTGATGAATTTGTTGAGTTAGGGCACATTCGTTTCCCCTCGGGCTGTAAAACACATTGCAATTGGGTTTTCTCATTTGGGTATTATTTTTCAATTTACTCTCAGCTTCCAAAATTTATTCAGACTCTTGATTTACCCTATGTTCAGCTACGTTGGTTACGTTAAAGGGTGTTATACACCATAATTAATCGTGACACTTAGAGAGAGAGAGAGAGAGAATAATAGGCCGTATCACATTTTGAAACATGAGAGCCAGCCAGCTCCAGCCAAGGAGGCCTCAACATTTTCCTGACCCTGGGTAATGTGACCATAAATTTCTGTGACTTCCAGCCTCACTGCATTGCTGTCCGTGACACATTTTTATCGGTTGTCATCTCCCGAATGCACAAACGTGGGCGCTTTTTCATCTTCGGAGCTTCATCACGCCCTGCGGGTGTGACGTGGGCACTTTGGGAACGCCCTGCGGGTGTGACGTGGGCACCCACCCTAGACTGATGGGTGCACTCTCTCCTCTTTCTGGGGCGCAGTAGGACCGATTGATCCAGCGGCACCATCCCCAATAGCTTCTCGATAAATATTTGGCCCCACAGCGAATATTAAATATGTAAATACATCGATATGCAAAATAGGAAAATGCGATGGACTTCGAGGAGGGTATTGATACGCAGTAGTTGGTTCCTGAGGAATTTTGTATTTTACTCTCTGTGTTTTCCAAACCACTTGAAATATCCACTTGTCTGTTTCAAAGACAAAAAGCGAAAGTAGATGACCTGGATTGTTAAGTTGATTAAGAGCTTTATTTACAGGTTTCCTGCCGGGTTGGATTGGAAATACTGCATCGCTGATAAATCAGCGTCCCGCCCTGCGCTTCCCTCTCAGAGAGTCTATTTAAATCCAGTTGTTTCTAAAATGAATAAGTGGATTGAATAATATTTTAATAGGGACGGTATGGAGAGTGTCTGTCAACCGGATGCCAGGGATGAGGGGAGGTTTTCATTGGCTACGTGGAGCATTGGCTGCTGCGCTCAGTAGTGCTTTCCTTTGAGCTATAAAATATGCCACTTTGCCAAATCTGCGTCACGGGAGCAGCCCCGAAACCTAGCTTTCGGACCCCTCGTGGCGTCACAGCGTGGCGGGGTGAGAGCACGGTCCCCTTACGTCTGCTGCGTACCCGATTGGCGAGCCCGAGTGGATTTCAGCAAGTGTGGCTGCGAGGCCCTTTCGTGTTTAATGTGCCTCCTGTGTGTAGTCAGCGCTTCGGGAAAAGCAGGCAGTGGAAAGAAATGCAAAATGTTTCATCAGGGCGACCCTTTAAAGAAAACGTCCGGACGGTAGAGCCAAATTAAGGTCATCGGCTCTGCTGGTTGCCCTCCCCCACCCCTTCTTTAGAAAAACGTTTTCAGAGTTAACTGGAAAACCTTGTAATTCGGCCCCAGCTGTGTGTTCGCTGGCTCTTTTTTCTTTCTTTCGCCATCCAATATTTACTGGGAAGGGCTGCTTCTGATATATACCTTCATTTAAATTAAGGTCTAAGCAGATGCGGAGGAAACATGGATTAGTTCATTCCCGATACATGAAAGTATATGTATCTATGACAATATTGATTGTAAGGAGATACATATATATGTGCGTATAGATCATCTTATTGAATGCATTCCAGAGAGAGAGGGAGAGATCTACTTTGGTATATTTTACATAAAAACAACCTTTCAATAAGGATGAGCTATGCTTATATAAAAAGGCTCTTTCACACTCATTTGGGGAACACTTGAAGGTCTCCAGGACGTCTGTGTGGAGTGAATGGGTTCAAGGAAACGGCATCCACTGGGGAACAGGAGAGCAGGGGACACAGCAAGCATTGGGCGATACAGGACTATGATTTAATTAGCCACCAACCAGTTCCTATGTTTGTGACCTTGGACGGTTTAATTAATTGCCTTAGCATCAGCTTTCTCATCTAGAACAGTGGGAGTGGTATTGGCTGTGCTGTAATGACAATCACGCGGTAGGTAAAAATTGGATAATCATCATATGCCTGAATACTTTATCTTATTTACATCGTACAGTGAGATTTAAATATTTTTAACAGGAAAGCTATCTCCATAGAAAGCTGTCTCTATCTCTGTATAGCTGTATGTAATACGTATTGATAAGTAATGTAATTGCTCTCTTTAAATTAGGGACAGGCTAGTTACGGCCCTCTCCCTCTGACTTGCTCTGATCTTTCTCAGGAGCGCATCAGTGCCTCCTTGGGACATTCATTTTCAAAGAAACACAGCTCAAAACCCACAGACTCCGTCCTTTGTTAATTTACAAAGGAGGGAGCTGGTTAGGGAAAGGCTATAGGCCTTGGTCCCATTCAGCCCTCCAGTTAGTGGTAAAACGTAAGTCAGACCTGACTCTGATGCCGCACATTCTCCCCTTTACCTCATATATTCCATATTTTGTCTTTGCCTTTATGAGGTAGAAATCTGAAATTAGCATTATATAGCAGCATATTGCGAAGGCCGGATTTGGGCGTTTATACGTCTTTCCCTTAGAGAGTGGTTTGAACTGTACAGAACCTCATTTCTTTTGTGTGTTCAGTGTTTAAATCACGATGTGATGACTGGCACAAAGAGCACCGGTGGCTTTCCTAAGCGCTGAAAGAAATCTCTTACATAGGTTATGTGTTTCAATGAGCATTCCATTCTTTGGATTTCGATAAAGAGCAAAATTGTACCTTTGATTTTTGGAAAAGGAGCTTTATTGAAATTTAAAATCCTTTTTAAGAGGGGAGAGAGAAATGTGTGTGGTCAGAAGGGATGTCCATCACCCCGTGACACTCTAAGCATTTAAAACAACAACTACGGAAATAAATTCATATTATAAACATCCATGAGTAATTCGATGAATTATTGATGAATAAAACACAATACTCTTTTAAATTATTTATAATTGTATTTTAAATTTGAGACACAAAGAAATTCTTTAAATGTACAGAGTTCTTCCCTCCCTCTGTGGGTGTGTATTATATCCTAAGGCCTTCTTTTACTCTTCAAATTATACCTCAATACCTCCTAAAACCAACTGCTCTGCTCTACCCAAAGAATGACAATTTTCATCAGATCTAAAAGATCTACAAAACCCCAAATAAGGGCAAGTCTTTCATTAGATTGACCTATTTTTGATTCAGGTCGTCAGGGGCAGGGTGAGAAAGTAGGTATACCTGCCCCCATGAATTCTGTAAGTTGAGGATATATTTTGATTAAAACTACCAAGGCATAAAGTTTGCTTTACAGAACACTACCAGTGTAATGTGTAGCACTTGGGAATGGTCACACATATGTCAACTAATATGTATTTGTATCTAGAACAGTAAACTACATTTTGGTTGGTCTGGACTCGTATACTTGTTGTAGGCGGCGGCAATAGCACCGGGTGTTAGGCCCGTGGGGTCAGACCGGATCTGGGTTCAGCAACTTCAGTACTTGGGTTCTGGCTGGGAAAGAATTCAGAGCCGAAACCTGAACTGCAAGACATTTATTTATAAAATCATAGAGGTGGAAGAAGTAATTCCTAGAAGAAATGGGCTTAGAAAACAGGTTGCAGAGGCAAAGGAAGGGCCTTTGGGGCTTTAATGGTAACGGGCCTCGGGGGGCTGGGAGGGGAGAGAAGGGAAAGGGGAAGGCTACCGGGAGGGAGAGCCCTGGATCCTGTCCCAAGGGTTTTATCTCAGGGGAGGCCCCAGGGAAAGATCTCAATTGAATATTCAGCAAATTTCCAGGCCTGTCCTTTTAGGGTTGTGGTCTCCACTGATTGATTGGTTGGCGCCAGGGCGGGGCCGTCATTCAGTGCAGCTGGTCCTGAGGTCAGCTGTGGCTGGTTTTGCTGCTCTTCTGGGCCTGGAGCTGGACTACAACTAGGGCCTGGATGTTATCTCTGGGGAGGAGAGGTCAGGGGTCCAAACCACATGACCAGCTATATGCTAGGGGAGGAAAGGCCACCCTGGGGGCGAGATCTCACCCTCCAATTGCCCTTACTAGGCACCCGGGACTTTCCACCCTGATGACCTTCTGTACCTGGCCCATTGTCCTTGCTCTGCTCCCGTCTTTCTAACTGCCTCTCACATACTGATGAGGGTCCCCTATTCCCTCCATTCACATTTGGTTGTACAAGGCTGGGGCATGTGAGGAAGATGCTCAGAATAGTGACGGATGGTCCTTAAATGTCTCGTACTCGTAGGAGTGGAAAACATTTCTAATTGTGTATGTAATTTACTTATTTCACTTTTACTTGGAAAAAGAGAACCCAGAATATCATTGTTCGAACTTGACATTGAAGAGTTTTTTGGAGCAGCTGGAGGTACAATTTCTCCGTGTGATATCACCAACTAGTTACATTTGAACAGACAGTGTAGGGCTTTTGAAGAGCAATTAAAATTCTGTGCCAGGTGATGACGCTTCAGTGCCCCAGTTGCTTATGTAAATGCATCAATACAGTATTTCAGGAGGAGAAAACCAGCAGTAACACGCTCGGGCATATGCCAGCTTACACCGGTGAAGCATTGCAGCCAGTCAGAGCCATTTCATTTAATTGCACCCAGACTATAATCTGTAACTCACTTTGGAATCTGAGTAGGAACTAAGTACTATATAAATCTGTCCTAAAGTGGAAACCATGAGGTTTATTGTTCCTCAGAATTTCTGGCCTGCCGATACTTCGTAAATGGAGGGAAATTATACTGACCAACAAAATATTAGACTTTCCCGAATTTGGAGAAAGAGTAAGAGACAAAAGAGAGACTGCAGTAGGTATAGTTTTGTAAACTTGATGTGTGTACTTAGCATTTTTGTTTCATTTTGCATATAAAATATTCTCTGATGTCAACATAGTAGCCTCCTCTAGAGCTGCGAATACAGTTGCTAAGACTTCAAGTCTGCAGTTGCTAAGACTTGAAGACTTGCATCATTTTGCCCTGCTGAAGCTATTTGATTTCCAAATTACCACTATAAATTGTTCAGCTGCTCTCTCTTTGGTTGACTCCAAGAAAAGAGTATTTCTTACCACCTAATTGCATTATAAATGATTTGGTTTTTAATGGTTTCAATGTTTGGGAAATACATATTGAAATGTTTTACTATAATCAATTATTAGAAAAGAATGTGCCTTCTTTAGCTTCAGTAGCTGAATAGATACCAACCTGTTGAATGGGTTTATTTTACTTAACATTATTTGGTGATTTTGAGAGTTTTTGTTCTTTGACTTTCCTCTCTGCAGGAGAATTTCTGAATTACCTACTGGCTGGAAAATAAGGCCCTAAGTAGGTCTTATAGTGCCAGCTAAGATTGTACCCTTGCACTGTTTTCTCTCTCTGCGAAAGTTATTTTTCCTCCTGTGTCACAGTGTCTGTTTCATTATTCTTATTTTTTAAGGAGGTAAGTAAAGCATTTTCTTATCACATCCACAGTTATCAATGCAGAACCACAGAGAAGAGATTTAATTCCCTGATCCTCACCTAGTTGAGAATCAAAGAGAATTCATGGATTCCTTTGATTTGGAGGAAGTTTGAAATGTGAATTTACCAGTTGATTTTGGACACTTGTTTTTTTGTGCTTTTTTTCTCTTAGTATTTTGTGAAAACATTCTCAGCCTCCCGCACCTGTAGTGATTACGCCTCTGCTCAAATTGCGTTGCATTTGTAGGCAACGCCTCCCACACAGATGATAGTAATCTCGGCTCATCTAGGTGCGATTTGCATGAGACGTTTAAGCACATAAACGAACTGAGGCAGAGAAGTTTCCCCAACATCCGTAACTAGTAAAAGAATGAAGGACCACAGTGATTCATAAATTTGGCCAAGCTCAGTCAACAAGTCAAGACTAAAACTTGAACCCATTAAGATTAACATTAACAGAAATAAATGGAAGCCACAATTTGCATTAAAATACAAATGAGGATGGAGGGTGACATTAGGACATAAAATCAGCCATTCTTAATGATTCCTTGTTGGCTTGCACGCTGTAATTTAATGTGATAAGTAAGCATCTGAGGGGAGGAAAGGATTTACAAAAATATTAAAATTGCCATACTAATAACTGTACCAGTGCAACCAAGATGTTTTTCAGAACAACACCGGCAGTAAATTTTTCATCCATAATTAAACATCTACTTCTGGGAACAGAAAAACTATAATGAGAAATTTGACAAAGTAAATAATGTGCTAAGTAATGAGCAAAATGCAGATTTAACTCTGAAATGGGAAAAGCTGTATTCTTGAGTTTATGGGGTCAGTACCTCCAACGAAAGGGGAAATAAACTTACAGTGTCTACGTCCCAGAATGGAGACTGAGGGCAGACGTCGTAGGAAGGTGGAGATTAATTAGAACATGGCTAAGCCACACCCCAAAAACTCTGAGAAACTGAGGAAGACGGACTGGTAGGTGAGAAACTCTGTGCTGGTGAACTCGGACAGACAATACTGAGTGAGGACGATGACCGAAAAGAAGCGTGGAACCAGCCAGACAGAGAAAGACAAACACTGAACCGTCTCCCATATTCTTGGACTCTAATGAACGAAATAAACTGATGAAGAAAATAGGGCCAGAGGCCTGGAAACATGGGACAGACCGACGGAGGTCAGAGGGCAGGGGGACAGGGACTGGAGGAAGGGCCTGCGATGGGATCCAGTTCAGAGCCCCCCTGGAACCGGCTCCTTCCTCGGGGGGAGCTACCCTCAGGTATGGGTCCCCAGGAGCGGGCTGGAGACGGCCGCGGCGAGAAGCGTCGCCAGGGCAGCGGTCCTGGCCAGTCGCCTAAAGCGATTTCTCAGGAAATGGACCTTGACCTCCCCTGCTCCAGGAGGGACTTGTGAGCTCTCTTCTTATCCTAAATAAATATTTACGTCCATACCTAATTTCGCATTTGCGGTTTCGTCATCTTTTAAGAAGGCTCCTCGTCTTTCCTAAAGCTCCAGTCTCCTCAAGATCCTGGTCCGCCCGGCGTGGAGCGTTGAACCCCTGGGGGGAGGCCAGTGAGACGCCTGCTGTGGCGAGAAGTGTGCCAGAGAGGGATGCATGGGGGGGGGGGGGATAGAGGCCTCGAGGAGGCGTCTCACAAGAGGCAGCCTCCTGGGCGGCGTGCACTTAGGGTTTATAACATCCGAGCCTATGAAAGGATAGACCCTTTTGAGCAGCTTTGCTTGTGTCCCTTTGCAGAATCTTCAGGTGTCTCCACTGTGGGTACGCCCCGGTTTGAGGACCGCGGTCTTGGGCGGGCGGCCTTGTGTGGCGATTAGCAGCCCCTTTCCCGTGACGACTGGGACAGTTCAGTCCTGACGGGCGCCGACCCGCTGTGGACGGTCTGGGTGCCGCTTCTCGTGTTTTCCTGTCGAATCTCATCTCTGCTCGTCAGTTCTGACAGCATTTCACTGACCAGCATTCTGATTTTTTTTTTTTTTTAGGGGATACCTATGGTTTTGTCTTTATACCTATTTATATGGCCTTTATTTCTCAATGGAAAACGCCTGGCGCGATGTGGCGCAAAGCACTCAGTGTAAAGGGAGAACAGCCAGGGCTTGCGCCCGCACCTGCCCGCGACCGTGGGCGCAGAGGGAGCGAGTGTCCCGAGGCTCCGTGCCTTCGCCGGGAAGCCGCCAGCCTGACACTGCGACGGCCACGCTCGCTCCTCCCGCGCACTGTTTGTTTACCGTGTGCTGAAAACTCTGGCAGGTGCAGATACAAAGAAAGAAGCTGCCTTCCCTCATGTTTCCCCCCGCTTCTTAAATATTTTCCTCTGTGTAGTACATGCATATGATCTAAAAGTGTAAATAACACCCCAGAGTCTATCCCGTTGCCCGCCTCCCCCCCCCCATTCGTAGCCTCCATTCTTACCCCAAAGACGCGATCACCTTCGAGGGGCTTGGGTTTGTGCGGACCGCTCGCCCTCGCCTTCCGAGGCTTTTCCAAACACTCCTTCGTGGTTGCCCCCTCCCCGCAGTTCTGATTCTGTGGCTTTGTGTCCTTTCTCGCTACCTTTACTGTCATTTTACCTGGTCTCAGGGGACTATTGATGCAATAGTTACGCCTCCCAGGTGACTCTTGTCCGGGGCGAATTAACTTGACAGGGCCCCTCCGTTCATTGCGTTGAACACATAAGAGCGTTAGCGCCTTAACGTGAAGCACAGACCGTGGCCTCTGGATTTTGAGGCTGGCGGGAGACCATGCCCGTGGATTTGTACTTTGTTTCATATCATCTATAATAAAGCCCTGGGCCAGTTCACATAAATGCTTTACACGTAGTATCTTGCTTTTGGACTCAAGTCGTAATATTCTATAAATTGTCTGGCCAGATTGCTCCTGTGCGTAACGTAAATACATCACATTTCTGTAATAGGGTTAAAACATGTCAACGAGAGCCTAACATATTGACATCTGGCATTTTCCAAAAAGCCTCATAAAGACGCTGGCTCCAAAGTACACTTAAAACTCATGGAGCCTTCGCTGTTCTGAATTCCAGCACCGCACGTCTAATTTCCACCGAGCAACAAGGAATATGTTCTTATAAACGTACGAGGCATAGAAAGGACTCGGGTTCCATCTCGCATTTCCAGAGACATGAGTTGCCACAGTGTGTTTCTCCATTTGTTCAGAGCGCAGCCCAATTAAAATTATTTATTGCGCTATTTTGGAAATAATGAAACAAAGGTGATTTCTCAAGTAGCAGCCTTTGATGAGTTACTTAAATTCTGCATGATACTCGTAGCTGGAACTTTGAGCTCGAACCTGGCCTTATAATCCTGTTTGTATGAATGGCATGTAGAAGCTAGAAAAAAAAATGGGCCAAGATGTGGAAATGTTATGAGATTAGAGAAACGATCTTTATCTGGAACATGAGATAGAGGGACCCCTCTCATCCTGTGGCCCAACAAGAAGCAACTGGGACGTTAAAGAAGGAGTCGGGGCCACGGTCAGTAGTGTGGCTCCTTTTGTGTTTTATTAAGAAATGTCACTCTTTGATTATGGACCCTCCTCTTTTACACTGAATCTTCACTCCCTGACCCAAAGCTAACTGTCCTAGATGTTAGAGACACATTGCAAAACCCATGACATCGCCATTCATTAGGGGGAGCCACGATTTCTTTATGTCTTTCATGGTGTGGATTTGACAGGACCTTCCATCAAACCAGCACAGCTCCTGCTTTACAGCTGTCCTTCCTCAGTTGTGTTGTGATAATTGCTTTTCTACGAACCTGGCTTCTCCTTTGCAAACACAGTGCCATTTTACCGGTAACTGAAGTTGAAAAACAAATTACAGGGAAATAGAAACATTTATTATAAAGTGTATTATGGACTTCTTTCAATTTAGTTTTCTGATAATGCTCAGATTTTTTTTAAAAAAATCTTTTCCTAATCAATACATCTATAAAAGTTAGATTTTTAAAAGAAATCTTCTGTAATGCAAACTTTGTGAACCACTGAGAGTAGAAATCGAAAATGTGAAGGCAGATCGAGCTGCGGCCCACCTGAGACTAGACACCGTTTGTAGCGCATGTTCTTTCACCACGTTTATTCCTGTGTAACTTGGAACCTCAGCCTGGCTGAGACTTGAGTCGCAGGGGATTTTAAGGTATTAAAAGCAGCGATTCAAGGAGAGCTAGCAAACTAATGGTTCGGTGTTTACCAAGAGAGAGAACTTCATCTCAGCTCCGTCACAAAAGAGGCCCGAACATGCTCAGGCGGCCACCCGAGGAAGGCTTGTTTTGGCACGTATTTCAAAACCTAATAATGGCGTTATTTGAAAACTAAGAACTGAATATCCGAGATGAGAGCTTGAAAAGCAAAACTTACTTTATGTTCATTAATTTTCTCCAACAGTTTATTTAACTCCATGCTACTTACTTTTAATGAGCTATGCGATGGTTCACTTCATATACGTATTCATCATTAGTGACTGCTAATGACACTTTCATCAAAAGATGAGTTTTCAGAAAATTAAATTATGGCTTAATTAATACGCATTAACAACAACAACAGACTCAATGCAGACGTGATTAGATATGATTTTCAAACCGTTATTTACAAAGCAATGCTGGTGGTACTTCATGTTAAGAAGGACTTTTGTTCTTTACGTTCAAAAAATAAATTAGGTGCAAATTAGGAACTAATGTTTTCTTAGGAGTTTAGGGTGATATACTTATTGAAAAACCCTGAAAGTGATGCCAGGTTGGTCCCTGATGAATATCTGACCTTGGCAGGATTTCAGGACATCCTCTTACCAACAGATGTTTTTGTTTTGCTCTGGAATGTCTAGAAAATTCTTAATACCAAATTCTGACTTATCATCATTTGTTGGTGACTTTTTGTTAGCAATAATAATAATTTTAAAATACCAGGGTTGAAAGTAGCACAATCTTTCTTTGAAAATCCAGTTTCTTATCAAAATCCAAATCTGTAGGGAATCTAAAATGACTGAAATAAAAACATAAAAGAAATATATATGCTATAAATACATATAGTATATATTTTATAAATACATATATAAAAATACATGAGTATACATAGATGTCAGCTTTGTGAATAATTCACTTATTCCAAATGCTATAAAAGCAAATCGTGCTTAATTTTAAATATAAACAGTGAATGTGAATTACCTAATGGTGGTCATGCTTCCCCAAATACTACAGTTCATAGAATAAGTGATCTCCATAATAAAAGTACCGAAGCAACTGTACGGTATTAGAAAAATACTAGAGAAATACTATAAATAAACTTTAATATCCCATCCAAATTAAACATCGTCGGGTGTGACCACACCGTGTGCGCCCTTACGTTGACTGGCACTAAGTAGCGCAGTCATCCTGACCCCTCGATTTATAGACAAGAAAACAGCCTTAGCATTTATTTTGGAGTCTCTGCTCTCGTGGACAGTTTATGCCCTCCCTGGACTAATCCACAGGTGAAGCACCTGACGACAGCAAGTGTTATTAAAAATGTGTATGTGCCACGTGAATACACTCTTACTGTATTTTAACGCAGATTATGGTATCTTTAGATAGAAGT
The DNA here is from genome assembly GCF_964146895.1 of Miniopterus schreibersii. NCBI lineage: Eukaryota > Metazoa > Chordata > Mammalia > Chiroptera > Miniopteridae > Miniopterus > Miniopterus schreibersii. The sequence continues at coordinate 2,895,649 of NC_138123.1, forward strand.
TCTTAGCCTAATGTAGCTTCATTCACGTGTCTTTTACTATATAATTTGTGCTTTCGTGTCTTATTTAAGAAATCTTTTCTTCCATGGGTGACATCAGGATATTCCTGCATACTATTTTGCAGAGACTTTATACTTCTGTTATATATTTAAGTGCCCGATATCTCCGTTAACCGATTGTGTAGACTGTGAAATAAGAATCCAGTTTCATTATAACCCACTATGGATAATGCATATTTCCAGTACCTTTTATGGGTTATTATTATTTCCCAGCTGATTAAAAATGCTCCCCCGTGATAGATCTTATTACTATATATGAGTTAATTGCTGCTGTTGTGGCTTTGGGTTTTCCTAGTCCGTCTTAGTTTATTTTTCTATTCTGGCACAAATAGAAAAGCTATTGCTGTTATAATAACTTGGGTTTGGCAAGGGATGCTATTTTTGTCCCTTGTAATAGAAGTGGGGAGTTTCTCGTATCTCGTTTCCCAGCTGCGGGTGAAATGCACCGTCCACCGTTGGTAGGCTGGGGATGTCTGCTCTCCAGTCCCGCCAAGCCCCGCACTGTCCTCAAGCCCCAGGGTCCAGCCGCTTGAGAAAATCCGGACTGAACCCACCACTGAATTTTCTTTTTCTATTAGAGATTCTTTCGTTTGGACCCTGGCCATTTTCATGGGTGGACTATCATGTTGGTGCATCCGAAGTAAACAGGAGAGGGTTTCAGCCTATGCTTAATCATTACGTTTAAAGCAAAACCATTATAAACCAGCCTTGCATCTGAGTGTATATAAATCTGATCAGAATTTGATTTTATGTATAGAATAAATCCAAGTATAATTTCAACATGTTTTTGAGTTGATACATAGTTATAGTACATCTGCAGTATTAAATCAATATTTTTCTTAATATGTTTTTTCCAAATATGGTTGAGCCCTGCAGCAATATTATTATTTATACTTTACCGTCATATACTTTTATTAAAAATGGTACTATCTGGCTTAGTCATTCACTTTATTAGCCTTCCTTTTTCAATTTCTCCCATCAATATTTATTGAACATGAGGTCTAAATGTCTTTAGATTGTATCAAAATATTACAGTTCCCACAAAAGACACATTTCCAGTCCCTGACTTTAATTACCTACCACAATAACAGTAAAAACATGTTCCAAATTTATTTTAAGCAAGGTTACATCATCGGAAAAAAATACAGCATTTTACATGAACTAGTTTAAGGGGAATAATACATATTTAGGTATATATTCTCAAATGTGGGACTTTTTAAGTCTTCTTACTTTATAATCACCCTTCTCAAAATAATTGGAAAGAACATTGATGTTTTGTTCAATCTTTTGCCACAGTTTCAAAAAGAAATGTTATTTGCTTAAGATTGTTATTTTCTCAGAAGGAGCAAAATGCTTTCAATCATTTAAATCCAATTATGTGTATTTTACATCTAATTCATCCTTCAAGTGAAATCAGTAAATTAGAGGTGTTATTGTAACCGGAGAGAGATTTCTCAGCCGGCAAGGGAAGGCGATTCCATCGCCCAGGGTAGGAACTAGCAAGCACCACTTTCAGGTAATAGATCCCCTATTCTTCAGATTGACTTGGCAGCCACTTGACCTTCCATTTATACCCAGGCCCCTGAAAATGAAAATCTCATTTCTCCTGGAAAGAGGTGTGAATCCGGTGTGCGCGAAATGTTAAAATGGAATGTCAAAAGAGTAAAAAGCATTGTTTTTGAGCAATAGTATGATCGCGCATAATATATACTTTTGCTAACTTGTCGCCGACATAATGGAACACTTTTACCGACAGCTCATTTATATGTAGCATTTAAATTTAATAGCGTTAACTTACTAAAAATTTAATAGTAGGAATCATTGTCGTGATGGTCACAGAGGGCTACACATTTTTCCTAAGAATAACCTGTAGTGCCCTATTTACTTAATTTTTGGGCAATTTATATTCGAAGCTGTAACGATACTCTAAGGAACAAAACTTGAACATTATTTTTACTTTCACTTGGGTAGTAACCCATCGTTAACCTGCAGGTTAGTTATGTAGTAGTCTTCATTATGTAGTCGTTTTCAAGGGCAGAGCTAAAAAGCTGCCAAGAAAATTGCTGAAAAAATAGCCTGCAGGTCACCCACGCGGCGTCGGGAAGGGGCCGCAGCCTCTCTCCCCCTTGCCAGCCTGGGCCCCACGAAATGAGAGCACTTTTTCATTAGCGGGCAGTTTTTATCCCAGGGAGAAATGGAGATATTTTAGAGTCAAGAAACGGCTGCAAAAGCAAGAGATACTATTTCAGGCAGGAATCTATCTGAAAGATTTGTATTTTGTGTACTCGACCAATAAAAGCTCTCCAGCCCCTCTCTGTAATTCAGGGCGGGGGCCGAGGAAGCGAGCTGGTGAACGTTAGATCACCCCAAGCCCCCGTGTCACACTGATTCTGCTGCCGTAAGGGATTATCCGTATTATTTTCATTCAACGTCACAAATCTCTGGCCACCTGATAATGACCTGAGAACTTGCCAAATGCGTCATCCCACACAGCACTGTCGTATTAGCCTCGCCCCACCTGTGACAGATACCCCGATGGCCTTCTCTTTATAGGGGTGCAGCATGAACCCCCGAAACGTGCCATCGTTTTTCCGAGTCACATGGCTAATAAATGTTACACAGAGACATCGTGCCCGGCCTAACGCCGGAGCCCGGCCCCCTGACGTTGGCTAGAACAGACCTACCAGGGCAATCGAAAGAGTGGCCGAGAGTCAACTTTGTGATCTGTCAGTCACGGGAAGGCAGTTACGAAAGGCCCACGCACAGCACAGGAATGAACAGAACAGCCGACAGTTGGCTCCAAACACCGACACAGCCACAGCAAAAATAAAAATTAAATTAAATGCCAAACCCAAAAACTTTTGCACAGGAAATAAATCATCAACAACGTGAAAGGGAGCCCACCGGATGGTAGGAAATGCTTGCAAATCGTATATCTGATAAGGGGTGAATATCCAAAGTATGTGAAGAACTCATACAATTCAATAGAAAAAAAAAATCTGATTAAAAAGTGGGCAGGAGATCTGAGTAACAGACATTTTCTCAAAGAAGACATGCAGATGCCCAAGGGGTACATGAGAAGAGGTTTGACGTCACTATTTGTTAAGAAATGACAATCACAACCCCAGTGGGATGTCACCTCGTACCTGTTAGAGTAGCTACATGAGCATATTTAGTTATATTTTTAACTCTAAGTAAATGCCAGTATTTATTTGAATCACCATGAAAGAGATGCAAACTGGAGACAAGTAAAAATAGGTCGATCTTGCACAGACGTAACATGCTTGCAAGGTGCGGGCCTGTTCAAAGTTGCACTTCTCTCCCTTTTCCAGTAACTTATTTAAGTCCTGCAGTAGGTTGCAAGCATTCTGAGGAAATGCCTCAGCCCCACCTGAAGTGCTGGGGATGATTTGACAGCGAAGCTCCTAATAAACTCTGTTCTGGCCCAGCGGGCGGGAGCTAATGGCGCTCACGTGGCCCTTCCCCGCACCGCCAGGGCCTGGCGCCTCCCGCTCCTCCCCTCGAGCGGGGGACAGGCCTCTAAAGCTTATTCCAATTAATCACCCCGCTCGTCTTCAGTCTTTGCTCACACCCGGAGACAATGCAAACTGTCCTTTGCTCTGCGGATGGAATAGGACCAGGATTTGTCACTGTGATTTTATGCCAGTTAATTAAAAGTCTGCTTAATCTTCAGCTTCAACCTTTTCGTTGCTCTTCAGGCGCAGTCAACATCCGTTGTTTTGCTTTGGTTTAATAGATAAAACTAAAAGTGCCCTAACACTAGACAGAATTCATTTATCGAATCGAGAAATGGCCGGCATGCAGGGGAGTTTAATAATTCTCCTTTCCGTTCCCCGAATTGACAGATGTCCTCAGGGAAAGAACCTTGCGGCCCGTTTTCCTTTTCAAGGGTCTCTCTCCGGAGGCGTGGGCCCCCTGCTGTTTGTTGCTCAGAATCGCTCAGCTTCCTTTAAATAATTGCACATTTTGACCTGGCATTTCTAGCTGTTGTTTGGCGGGAGTGTTGCTTTGCTTCCAGCTGGTCCATCCCGCTGGAAGCAAATGGTTGCTTGGAAGAAGATGACTTTCCAGTGGAAAGATCACTGAAGTTCGTAAGCAGAGGATAAGACAGTGTTTTCAATGATTAATCTTCCTGCCGTGTTAATGCTGGAGTTTCCAGGGGGAAAAATAATGGCGATTTGAACAATGTTTTTAAAGCAGATCTTTAACCTCAATGGGTGATGCTCTATGTGTCACTGAATGATTGATTTTTTAATGTAGTTAGGGTACTTTATATAAATATTGACTAATTTGGAGTCTTACTTTCTAAATTTTCCTTTTCGCGATTTGTTAATTTTAGGTTTCTTGCCTCCAAATTGGGGAAATTCAGTCCAAGGAAATGCATCATGTTTTAATTTTGTCTTATTTTTAAGTAGGTTGAATTCTGAAGACTTAATAAGAGGTTTTCGTTGAGTATTATTTATATTTAGTTTCCCTTCAGGTATATTTATACTCATAAAATATTCTATTATCGCTTTTGAATTTTGAATTTTCAGCATTTCTCACATATTTAAGTAAAGGATCCCTTTGAATGTGCTCGAAGGCAATTACTTTGGTAATAAGAATGTGACATGTTCCTCGTTTTCTCTGACCCTCTCACCTCTTCCACGTAATGGGGGAAATAAGGGTGGTTCACACCCTGACTGGTAAGTCTGCAGAATGCATGTTTCATGGGGACTTCGCATCGTCACTGCAGAAGACGCTCATGATATCAGTGCACTCGCACCATATGTAGCACCATCAGAAACCACTGTGTATGAAATTGTTGACTTGAAAATCGCATCTGCTGGCTTGAAATGGGACGTAATGCAAAATATACATCTGTTTATGCTGAGGATGTGACCAGAAGTTTCTAGTTAAGAATCTGTGCCGAATAGGTGAAGCTCCTGCAACAAACCATCTAGAGTTTAGTCACTCACTCAACTGGTAGGAAGGGCGCCTACGTATTTTTATCACAGAGGCCGAGTGCATTAGCTGTGGACTAGACTCTGCACTGAAATATCTGGATAAGTGACCTAATATCTACGCTCCCGATGTCTTTGTGTTTCTGAAATAATGACATTCAATAGAGTTTAAGACATGTGAGCTGAACATTTTTAAGACTTGCAGCCAAAGCTACCTCGCTAACAATTGATGGGTGAAATCCTTCAGAAGAATATTAATTATTGGTGGTAGCAACAACCATGCTTATCAGTTTAACTCAGTCTTGGTAAGAATTATTAACCAGAAGTGGATGTGAAAATTTATCAGTTGGGTTTTTATTTCTATTCCAATGATCAAATAGTTCTTAATTATTAATCTATGGTATTATCTTAAGTAATACTTAAATGTTGAAGTATATTCCTGGGGCAAACCTCCTTGTTTATGATTGCTCAGATTATTTTAATGTACTTCCTGGATCTATTTATTGATATATTAGTTAATAGCCCTTATATGCGTAAGATTGGATGAGAGTTGCTTTTTGATGCTGTTCATTGCTCCTGATGTAAAATGCATCAGGGAGTTTTATTTTAAAAAACAATCGTAAGTATCCAGATGCCAAATAAGTATCTATCTTTCAATATTATGATAAAGTTAATATAGAAAATCATATTTGCACAAATAACCAAAATACAATGTAATATTCTAGTACAGGGATGTGTGGATAAAACTTCAAGATTACTAAAATTTAACTGAATGTTATAATTAGCTTCAGATGTTTTAGGTATAGTCTATACACACACACGCTGAAAGGTATATTTTTTAAATGTATAGCTTGATGATTCTGACCAGTTTACCCAATCCCCCAACCACCAGCCAAATCAATACGCAGAGTATTTCCATCACCTAAGAACCCCCTACTCTCTGTGTTGTCAGTTCACTCACCACTTGCCTTAGGCAAACATTGATTTCTCTCTCAAACATTGATTTCTTTCTCTTTAGAGATGATTTTTGCCTCTTCAGGATCTTCATGTAAGTTTAAAAAATGCAATATGTACTTTTTTCAGTGTCTCTTCCTTCCTTCAGCCTAGTCCTTTTGAAGTTTTCGCGTGCTGTGTCATCTGTCCGTGGCCTGTTCCACTGTGTCGCCAGGAACCGTTGCCTCGTTGGAGGCGCCTCAATTCGTTTATCCACCCATCTGCTGATGGCTGTGTAGACAGTTTCCATTTTTTTCTTTCTATGAATGAAGTTTCAACATCGATGCAGAAATTTCTATGGATTTATATTTTCATTTTCTTGGGATAAAACCCAGGAGGGGAGTTCTTGGGCCACGTGGCGTACCAGGTATCAGCTTTAGAGATCTGAACACATCAAATGCTCTAGCAGGCACTGAATTAGAGAAAAAACTGTGACCCCTAAAATGACTCTCTTTCCCTGTGGCGATGAGGGTGACAGTCTAGGTGAGGCCACTTTCATTCCCGCCCTGCTCACGTTACAGCCTTCACCATGCTTTTGAAGAAGCCGACAGAACACAATTTTAAAAAGTCTTCCTGCCACAATGTGTCATAAACTGTAAAACCCCTAAATGCCCACTTTCGCAAACAGGGAGCCTGAGGATGAAAGTGGACCGCAGCGTCTGTAAATATTTGATGCTGTTTCCCACCAAAGTTACGGCCACGGCCACGGCCACGGTCAGCAAGACCACTGAGGGCTCAGATCAAATGAGACATCACGCAGCGAAGCGGGCTCCGGGGATGGTGAAGGCGTTCAGAGACAATTCATGGAAGTTTGTGGGCGCTTCCAGAACTTTCAGGAGTGCCTTTCGTTCCCCAGCGCATATTCCCTTCTCGCCCTGCTTCCCCGTGGTTTCTGCCAAAACAATTCTAGGACGTGCTGGTCCACACTCTCCCCCTTAATCTGTTTGCTTGCACTGGGCGCTGCCGGACACTTTAAAATATTTCTCTCTCGTATCACGTCCCCTGTACCACATCTTGGTGGTACCTCTCCTTTCTGATTCCATTAAATGAAAAATAAACAGAAAGAAGTGGGTTTTCTAACTAGGCGTTATTTCAGATAAATGAAAAGCTCTTGAACCGAAGTAATACTTTCAACAATAAAGATAAATGTTTAAAAAAATGCTTGACGTTAAAATGATTCGGAGATAAAGTACGAGATAATGTAATCATTTTGTTTTAAAATGATTTTTACCTAAATAAGCCCATAAGCGTGATCGGTGCTAAAACGCACGTTGACTTGTTGGGTTTTCTTAGAGAAAGTTCAGGTTACGTAGGAGATAAAACGTTGCCAGCAAGGAAATGCAGTTACACTCTGGAGGTTGGCCTTTTTGATGTCTGCTTAAGCAATATAATGTCATTTTACTCAGGAAAGAACTCGTGTTTTTTATCTTCTGAAGCTTCCATCTGCAGTATCGGGGCCTGGGCCCCGTCTCCTTTCGCCCTACGTGCGGGTGTGCATACAGCCTAGAAGAGTAGGATACATGTGATACTGGGATGCTCCAGGTTCTGATGTGTAAACTATTCTTGCCCTCAGCTTGCATGATACAAGGAGCCTCAAAGGGCAGTTAGACCTTAGTGTAAGTTGCTTTATCAGATACTTCCCTGAGTAATTTGTAGACGGCTGTTGAGAATCTTCCAGAAGCTTCTAGAAGGCAAGCGTAAAAAGCACCACCACCTGGAGAACAGGCTCTTCCACAGGGGAAAGGGTCTCTATTTCATAAACTTCTATATACCTGACATTTGCCTAGGAGAGGAAATATAGATCAATGTTATTAGAAGACTTTTGCACATGTGGGGAAATCAGATAAAGACCATAAACTCCCATCTTTGCAAACACTACATAATACCTCTCAGGTGCTGATGGGGCTCAATATATAAAGTGAACATGAAAATGAATAGGTATGTTCCCTTCTTGACAAAAGAGGCTAATGGAACCTACCCAGCTAAAACTTTTCACATTAAATTGAAATTACACCTCTAAATCTTTGAGAGCGGGAAAGCCAGGCATACCTCGCCCATGCTAAGACACTGCAAAAATATTGGCCCAAGCGAAGATTTATAAGATGTCATGGAAAGCATTGGCTCTAACAGTAAAGAAGACAGTGGGGCGGGGAAATGATGGTTGAGATTCAAACATAAATCACATGGCACCGTAATAATTCCACAGCACTTAGGTCTCCCTCACAGCCCTGCATCGGGCATCCCGTAAACTTGTGTTTTAGGGGAATTGTTGCTCATAGGCATAGCAGTTTAGTGTTTAGATTTTGAGGTTACAAAGAAATATTAAGAGAAAAGTTCACAAGAAAAGAAGGAAAGATTCGGCGAGGTAAATGCACTTGTAAGTTTTAGGGAGGACTGATATTTTGTGAGTATATTCTTTTAAAGGAAACAAAAAAATCATTCATGCTAATCCACTGAAAAGGAGGCGTTTTATGGGTTATTCTAAAAGTACTGGAATTACCTTGGAATTTTGATTTGGAAGCTAATGTCTGAAAAAAATCAATGGAGAGAAGGTCCCTGAACAGACTAACATATGTTATTTAATATATAACAAATGCAGCATTTAAAATGAGTGAGAAAGACATTGTTTTCCTGAATCGTTAGGACGGTAGGCTAGCATTCGGGAAAAGAATTATAGATAGATTGAAATGTAAAAGCAAACATTTTATCATAGAAATAAGGAACAAAACATGGGTGATTTTTTTAAAGGTGGATTTTTAAAAATTAAAAATGATACTGAATTCGGACTCGATAAAATGTGAGCCTTGGATGAAAGATAGGGCCCCTGTCTCCCAGTCTCTGTGGGCAAGAAGGTGCCTACTGTCAGTAGGCATCAATTAGAAAACAGGGATGCCCTAAGCGTGATGACCAGCCTCCCCCCAAAGTCTTCCATCAGCTCCCCGCAGTGTATAAAACCCTCCTGCCCACTGTGTCAGTGGCCTCGGGTTTAATCTCTCTCCTATCGCAACAGACTCGAGTAAAGCCTTCCTTGCTCAACTCCTTCCAGTGCAGTTTCTCTTCGACGTGATGTGCGAGCTCTCATGGGGCCTCTACAATAGGAGTAATTAGAGCCCCACTGCCACGTTGTGTTATGTTCCACACAATATGTTATAATATTCACACCACATTGTATGTCAACTAGCATCATTCACTTTAAACTCTTAGGCACCTTTTCAGATGACATTTCCATTTGAGCTTTACGCCTCTGGCTTACTTGTCCATCTGGCCATGAAATATATAATTTTTAAAATTTCATAATATTCAAATTCTAAATGATTAATAGCATGCCGTAGTGAATATGCATAACTAGCCATAATTTTAGAGATAGCCTCATTTTCAAACCCTGGTATTAGTGCAATGGGCTTATATGTATGATTATGCTTTTAATTATATTATCGTTTAAATATTTATTTTAGTTAATAGCGCAGTCAGTATTTTCGAGAATATATACAACGTAGCCTTGCTTTTTAACACATTGAAACTTAGCACGGAATCAAATGGCCTTGCATCTTTAAAAATATATATATTGCTTAGGAGATATTATGATGTCCATGTTTCAGCCAATGTAATTTTATCTAATTACATTCCTGGAAGTACTTTCACATTGATTCTGGTGATAAAGCCAACAGCCGAGAGGACACAGTGATCAAATTGGAGATAATGGTCATAATGATGACTCCCACTGAAGTATCTAAGAATCATCTTGTGCTGTCCATTTGAGAGCACATACTCTTATCTGCACACAGTCACACATTTTTGCAATTCTGCTACGTTGTAGATGTGTTTCATCTCTGGTGAAAGTGCATTAGAGATTGGCATGCAGACACAGAAACTAGTTTTGCCTGAGCTTCAATAATTTTTTCCATGATGTGAGTGAGAAGAAATATATATATATATATCGGTCATGAAATAGAAATACCATCAGGAAGAAAACAGAAAGCCAGAGATGGCTCCACAGTGCCTGCAAGAAATATATTAATAATTTATTCTTTTAAAAAATATATATTGGGGAATACAATATCATGTAAATAATGCAAAACCAGACTTTTCATGCCAGAACCGTTCAGTGGATGGGAACGTATGCGGAATGTTTAAAGTGTGGTATTTCTGCCACGTGTGAGGTGGTCCCTGGGTTAGGAAAAGGGCATCGCAAGAAAGGGACCGTAGAGCAGAAAGCCACGTGCTCTCGGCCTAATTTGAGATAAATACAGGACTAGTCAAAAACAGTATGCGACTTCAGTCACTTGGGGAAGTGATTTGAGTAAGCGTGGACTTGGGGGACAGTGACTCCAGTTTTATTTCTAAATAGATGGAAAAGGTATTTGCAAAGAGACTTACTGATTAATTCTTGGGGTGGAGATCGAGACTAGAAAGCACAGCACCAGTGATATGCTGGTAAATGTTTAATCATATATCCAGTGTTCGCGTTGTTAATACTGTGCCTAGAATATATATTATAATATTGAATACCTCCTTATATCTGGAATTATTTTGTCCTAATTAAATTTTGGTGAAAAATGTGAAGAAACATGGAGCGAAGTAGTTCAGGATTATGGAGGTTAACAGATACGCACACGAGAAAGGGCCTGATCCTATACATAGTCTGACACAAAAACCCTACCTGGAGCTCTCCTTGGCTCGTTGACTCACACTCGTGGCACTGGGCCCGTGGACGGCCCTTCGCTGCATTTCGGGCAAACCTCAGGAGGACACTGAGGCCTCGGGGGGCAGCGAGTTGCTCCCGGGGTCTCTCTCGCGACCTCATGCTCTGCAGAGCGGCTCCAAGCGTGCTGGGCCCTCCTGGGGATGTGCCGAAGGACCTGGGAGCTACCAAGCAAATTAGACAAAGCTCATCCTTATAAATACATAAGGCGGAGATCCTGAAAACAAGAGCCCCCGAGACCCTTTATTGTTCGGGCCTTCGGGGTTTGTTCTGTTTTCCTGGAGGAATATCAGCCGCATCGCCGTCTCTTCTGCACGGAAGCATTATTTTTGTAATACCCACCAATGACCACACTGGGGATCATTAGCCGAAACTTTTCCCTTCCTAATTGCCAAGCAAAAAAGAGCGTGAGGGTTGGCTGTGAGGGCGTTTGTCAGGCCTTGCGAACGTTTCCACTTCGCAAAGGCTCCCTAAAGGACGCGTTTTCACATCAGATATATTGCTCCAAAATATGCGAAGTATTTTACAATCGGGTAATGACATGAAAATGCTAATTAATGATACTTAACAGAAATCAAGGGCTTTCACATGATGGGCCCCGAGTGGTAGGAAGATAGCGATTTTATTAGAACATAACATTTTTTCTAAAAGCTACCCTGTGATGGGTTTGGGGGGAACGCTGTCCTGCTAACGAGTGTCAACAGCTCCTACAAACGGTTCTGTTCTCCTAGTCCCGTCTTCCTCACTTTCTCCACGGAAACTTTGGAAAGACATTGCTTTTTAAAAACACTCTTTTCACGCCTCTCTGTACCTTTTGCTGGTGAATGAACCCCCCTCCTAGTTCAGAGAGAAATTAGTGCCTTCGGGTACCTGTAACTTGACTTCCACTCACCGCCTGCTGGAGACATCGACCTCAGTTGAAGAAAAGCATCCCGCCATGGCCTTGATAAATACTTTTCAGTTGTGACTCACTGTCTTAATTTGTCGCACGTGTTGTAGGTGGGACCACGCAAATGGGGGGCAGCTGCGTCCCTGACCTTCGGGACCTCCAGGCCCCTTTGCAGGCAGATCCCCGTGGAAATGCCCTTCTGGACTGAGATGTAGGGAGGGCCCCAGAGGGCCCGGGGGAGACGGTGCTTTCTCCCTCCTGAAACAAAGGTCCCGATTCTTAAGTAGAGGAGAATGGTCCTTAGCACACATCCCAAATGATACAGTGTGAACATGTTATTAATAATATTGACAAATATTAGACCTAAGGTCTTAATCTGTCCCTGGCATTGTGCTCATGTATTTACATTACATCACGCTCTTCATAGAAGGCAGGGTTCTTACTATTTTAATTTCACACGTGAGAAAATAGGACTGACGTGGGGATACAGGGAGGCTACGGAACAAAGTAGAAACGTGAATTCCACCTAAAGCGTTTTTCCCTGTGCGTGCGTGTCTGTCGTCGACCACAGTGTCTGTTCACAGTGAGCTTTAATCCACGGCGCTGCTGTTATTCCGACCAAGCGGCGATCCAGGGCTCCCCCAGTGTTCATTTGGATTATATTTGAGTGATTTTCATTGACCCGTACGCAGGCAACGCTCGATCTGTGTTCCCAGCCTCCTTCCTCGGGTGATAGAAGTGCCCGGCCGCAGCATGTGGGCGCCGTCGCTCGAACATCGGCAGACGTCGCGTAGTGAGTGTCGAGGGCACTGCAAGGCTTCTCCTGCGGGCCTGTCCCCTAAAGCCACAGCCACAGCCACAGCCACAGCCACAGCCACAGCCGTGGTCTCGACCCAGAAATGTAAGTCACGCCGGCCGGGCGGGGTCACTGCAATATGCTGTCACTGGGTGATCCACAGCCACTCTTCACATCCCCTCTATTCCTCAAGCTGTAGCTTGAGTTACAGTCTGAAAACGAACGTCCGATGGTGTCATTCCCCTCGCTCGGACTCCTCGGCAGCTTCTCATTGTCTTTGGCCGACGTCGTCGGAAGGTCCTCAGTGTCCCTCGCGGTGCCCCCGCCCCCCCGACGCGTTCTGTGCCCAGGAGCCCGTGTTCACCTCGGTCAGGGAGGAGAGGGCCCCGCACGCTTCTGCTCGGTTTTGAAACGAACGCCTGTGCCCCGCCGGCGGGGGCCCAGCAGTCCTGTTTGCAGGGATTCCCTTCATTTCTGGAATGGGCCCTTTTAGAATTTTCGTCGTGGAAAGTAAAGTTCAGCGAAGACAGCTAAGGAGTGACTTCATTTTTAACACGTCACCTCAGCGTGACACCTCTCTAAGATGGAATATAAAGAAGTTGGCCTTCCTGTGACAAATGTTGTTTTTAAAAGATATTCATCGTGGCAGAGGACACTTGAAATGTGTCCTTGGTTTGAAGAATGCTCCCTGATATTTAGTTCCAACCTCCCTACCTCAACCGCCTTAAGCAGCAGCTCAGAACAGTGATTGGGAAAATCTCTTATTTATTTTTCCCCTCTGTAGAAATGCACGCCTTAAACTCTGTCCCAAACTTATTTCTCAAGTATATTTCCAAATTCCTCCATATGTCAAAACTGTATACTTGGGTTACAAATACTACCGTTTTGTATGTATGTGACCATATATAACACTCCTGTGATGTGGTTCCCGGCTCATTGCTCTCAAAACCCTTGGGATTTCCCAAGTGTTGAGAGGGATTAAGGTGTCTTTTGTTAATTAACTGGCTTTTGGAAAACACTTAAGGATGGGAGTGAGGCTGGTCCCCGGCGGCGCCAACCCCGGGATTATGTGGTCGGAAGCTTCAGGCCCAGGCCCACCCCTGATCTCCTGGGAAGGAAGGTGGGCGAGAGCTGTAGTAGGCGATTGGATCAATGGCCGGTGATTTAATCAGTCAGCCCAGCTAATGAAGCCTATAAAAGCCCTTAAAAGTCACGGGTCTGGAGATCTGCCAGGTGGGCGAACAGGTGGGGGTTTGGGGAGGGTGGCTGCCTGGAGGGGGCATGGATGCCCCCCCCCCGGACCTGCCCCGTGCACGGTCTCCTCTACCTGCGGGCCCTGAGCTGCAGCCGTTTACAACAAACCGATAATCGAGTAAGTGCGAGATGGTCTGCAGGAAAGTCACAGACGACGGCGACAGACAGAATGCTAATCCCCCCCGCCTTTTAGTAGGCGGCGCTGCCAAGAGCCATCGGCTGACACACACCACTGCCTGGCTCCGTTACGGTTTTCAGAGGAAAACACGTTCGGAATTATTACTGCACATTTATTTAAAAAGCTGCAGTGAGTTTCTGTGGAGTTAGTGATGAGCGCTCTGTTCAGAACTGACTTCTATCGAAAATAGTGGGCACGCACAATATTTAGGAGCACGTTACTCTATTATTTCTGTAAGTAGCAATTTAAGCCCCATTCCGTATCCGTTGGAATCTTTCCTTCATAAAAGATAAATAAACAAATTGGAAATTAATAAAGTGTTTTGCTCAAGACATGCTGAGTAAACAGGTGTCCTCCCCCTATGTGCTTTAACAGTAGTTTTGAAAGGAAAATGCATTTAGTTCTACAGTTTCATATAGTACAAAGAAATAGCTTTCTCCTAAAATAGCAGGCTTCAAATTTTGTTCTTCAAATGAAATTATAATAAGTAAATATTCACAAGCAAGGAGTGTGATTGCCTTAACAAAGGATATTATGAGACGTGCAATTCTTTTTATAATGTCACTCCGTAGTTAATTCCACCGAAAGGTTACTATTAAGTATGTATTATTTGTTCCTCAGGCTTGGGTACAGTGAGGCGAAATCCAGAGAAGTATAAATAGGTTTCCTTTGGTAAATTGTTTAGCATGCTCTTGGATAGAAAAGACAAATATATATATGTATATATGAAGATACAGGTAAAACATAAGCAGAACCACACGTTTCAAATGATGAATCGCAGAATCATCTGTCTTGTTGACTTGACAATAATGCAGAGTATTAATTCTCTGTAACATAACCCTCAATTTAAAATAATGTCTTTTCTTAACCAAAGGCTTAAGGGAAATTTAGCAGTTACATGGAGCCTGGAGCGTTGAGGCAAATTAAACAGATAATATCTGGATAGCAAGCAATTTCTCCTCCCACTCCGTTATCCGAGGTCTAGCTAGAAATCAGACGTCGCCGTCTTGGGAAGAACGTGGTTTGTTTACCCCAGATTCAGGTACCAGGGTGTCTTTCCAGATCACCAATTTGCAGCTTCCAGATAGTATTCTGCAAAAAATATTTATTTCTGCACCCTGTTTTGAGGCTGGTGAACAGTCTCAGAAGGTGTGTGACTTCTGGTGGGTTAGATCAGGACAGGAGTGGGGTCCTAAGATGAAGCTTTGAGGATGGACGCTCTGAGTACACTTATTAGTGTATAACTATTTCCCAGCACATAGCTTATTTGTGCATGAATTGGCTTTGCAGAATAATTAAGCGTGTCTGCAAAGACGAAATTCCAGGATATGCAAAATGATCACATCAAGCTCAAGCATTATTTTTATTTTATTTACTTAAAAATCCTCACTTGAGGATATTTTTTCTATTGCTTTTTCAGAGAGAGTGGAAGCAGGGAGAGAGAGAGAAACAAACACCGATGTGAGAGAGACCCATAGGCTGGTTGCCTCCCACACTTGCCCTGAAGGAGGCCGGGATCGGGCCTGCAGACAAGGCGCATGCCCTGGGCTGGAATCGAACCAGGGACCCTTCAGTCCGAGGGCCGACGCTCTAACCACTGAGGCAAACTGGCTGGGGCATCAAACATTATTTTTTACTAAATATTCCAGCCCCTCGTGACTGTAAGCCACCACATACACATATAAATACAACCTAACCCCAGGTAAGTTCTTTCGTGACGTTTTTGACCATCCACTGTGATTGCAGTTGTGAATCTTTTCATTATTTCCTTTGAAAACCAATATGATCACACTTTTTTTTTGTTTAAATGTGATATTCTATACCTGCCTCTCCAGATAAATTTTTCTTCCACATCAGTTTTTACAAAACACAGGAGAGCATCGTTCATTTCTGTTACAGCGGAATTTAGAATTTCAACATGAATTATACCAGTGAAGGATCTTACGAGTTTGAATGTCACGAACACTATTTTAGGATTTCATAGCTATGAAATGAAAAGAAGGCTCTAAAAGGGCCAGAAAACCTCAGCTGAATCTGAGCAATAAGAGAAAAAGAAACTCGCGAATTACACGGGTTCGCGCGGGATGGAATAATAGTTGTGAAGGACGTGGGTGGCCCTCCCTCATCTCCCGATTCGCCGGTTTCCTAGGAAACACAGGCTGAGTGATTGCACAAATGACCCTGTGCCTGCGGATTTAAATTGATGAAATTATATAGGACTGTAATCTATGCGGAAGAAGAGAGGTAGTTAGGATGACTTTATTAGGTAAAATGGAAAAGTTTAAAATACTTATTTTTACTTTCCAAGAGTTTAAAAAAAATAAATTATTGTGCCCGGCCGGCGTGGCTCAGCTGTTGAGCGTCGACCTATGAACCAGGAGGTCGCGGTTCGGTTCCCGGTCAGGGCACAGGCCCGGGTTGGGGGCTCGATCCCCAGCAGGGGGCTGCAGGAGGCAGCCGATCCAAGACTCTCTCATTGATGTTTCTCTCTCTCTCCCTCTCCCTTCCTCTCCCTGAAATCAATAAAGACATATTAAAAAAAAAAAAAGTGAGACCACTGAAAGATCAGCATTAGGGACAAAGTGAGATTATTAGTTTATGAGAGGACATTGGCCTTGATTAAAATAAAATAATAATAAATTATTGTTAAAGCCTTCTGTGTGTATTATCAGAGTCCCGGTCCTGTCAGGTCCCAAGACTGTAACACGCCCGGCCGACCAGCCTGCCGATTGAGCGCCTTCATTTCAGCGTCTCTGCGCAGGAAGCTCTTCGCTGGCTCAGCCGTGGCTCCGGCCGGGAGAGCTCAGTTAGGCTCGAAGAGCCGTCCAGATGGGGTCGGTGGGATGTCATCCTGATGAGCAGAAAGAGTTTATTAGATGGTGTCTGTCTGCGGCACTTGCAGCAAATCCCGTCCTGCGCAGCTGGACACGCGGCGCGCTCGGGGAAGGGCCTGCCGATGCACCGCCTGCGACGGTCAGGACCCCCTGAAAGTGCCCCGTGGCCCCTGAAAGGGTAAAACGCCTGCCTCTGCCGAGGAAACAACCCGGGACCCCCCCAGGGCCCGTGGAGCATTTAAAGAGCGCGTCCTCTCGCCCAGGCGGGTGCGTTTCCGAGTGTGCGGCTACAGGCAGAGGTCATAGTTCTACGTGTCTGATGAAATCGCGTCGACTCCCGCACCTTTGTTTAGGGGAGACACTTGTAGTTTTCTTTCACTGCCGTGTCTTTGTCTGGTTTTAGCATGAGGATAATGGCGGTTTCACAGGACGAGTTAGGAAGTTTCCCCCCTGCTTTATATCCTGGACGAGACTTCAGGAAACGGAAATCATCCCTTTCTTAAATATTTGATGGAATTCACCAGTGCAGCCCTCTGAAAGGTTACTCCTTTGAAAGGTTAGTTTTTGTTGACTCAGTTTCGTGCACAGATATACTGGTATTTAGATATCTATTTCTCTCTGTGTTAGTTTGGCGAGATTTTTTATCTCACGTAATTGATCCATTTCATCTGTCTTTTTAAAATTCATACTGTTCTTTTAATGCTCGTGGGCTCAAGAGTGATGACCCCTTTTTAACTTACGCTACTGGTAATGTGTGTGTCTTCTGTCTTCTCCCTGGGTTAGTTTGGCTAGAACTTTATCAGTTTTATGGATCTTTCAGTTTCATTGATTCCTGCTCTGATTTTGATTTTAGTCAGCTTGCTTTAGGCCAAAAAAATGTATTTTTTCCCCTCTAGTTTTCTGACATGAAGCTGAGGTTACTGATCGAAGGCCGTCCCTGTTTTCTGCGGCACATATTTAATGCCATAGATTTCCCTTTAAGCGCCGCTTGCTCTGCACCCACAGGTTTTGGTGTGCTGTAATTTTAGTTTCACTCAGCGCAAAATATGTTTTTTAAATGTCACTTAAGGCTTCTGTAGTGACACATGTGTTATTTAGGATTGTCATGTTTAATATCCAGCCATCTTTCTGTTGCTGATTTACAGCTTAATTTCATCATGGTTTGACAACACACTCTCCGTGATTTGTCAGTAAGAAATAAATCTGGTCTTAAGTAAGGAGGCATTTTACTTGAAAGAATCGCTGTATGGGAGGGGAAGCGAGTGACACAGTGGGGACCACGGGGTTATTGCAAAAGGGAGAAGTTTCGCACTGGGGAGCTGTAGGGGTTTCAAAGGTTTAGCCGAATCCAGAGGCCTGAGAATCAGGGGAACAGATGGGGTGCGTTTCGGCCTGGAGACCAACATCCCAGCTCGAAGACAGGCAGGCGGAGGGCGCTGGTGCTCCCTCAGCCTTTCATTCTACTCAGGCCTTCGGGGGGGCTGGGGGAGGTGGGGAGGGTGGGGGGGTAGATGGTGACGGACGGAGACTTGGCTTGGGGTGGCGAACACACCGCACGGTGTACAGACGACGGGCTGTGGAATTGCGCCCCTGAAACCTGTCTAATTTTGTTTACCAGTCTCACCCCAATACATTCAATAAAAAAGAAAAAATAACCCATAATTTAAAAAGGAATGTTCTTAGTTTGATGTTTTCCATCTGAAACCACAAAGCTATCACTGTGGATATACGCGTCCATATTTTATAGCTAAAAAAACAAAACAAAACAAGATTGGGAGTCTACTTGACTTGTTCGAGCTCACGGTCCTTGCGAAGAGAGGAGGTAATGGAAATACCCAGGTGTTACGGATCGAGGCCTGAGGCTGTGTGGATTAAGTCCCTCTGCAAGATACGAAACCTAGCCGATCACTTTAAACCCTTCAAAACCGTGACCATTGCAGTAGAGAAGGGAAAAGCTCCTAAGACGTGCCTTTTAGACGTGTGTACAGTACCGGTGCTTATATTTATTACTCTGAACAAGAGACGATTGAGTCACGTAAGCCCAAGGAAAACAGGAAGCAAAGCAAAACGCGCCTTCGTAGTAGTCACAACGTACGCACGTTTGTACGACTCCAGATCTTCTCCTTTCTTAGGAGTTTCGTATAAAAGCCTCAGGATACCGCAGAGCCTTACTTTTCAGTTTCTTTTCTTCATACCTGTAATCACACTGTCCCTACGTCCCTGCGGCTGTTCTGAAAACTCACATTTCCCGAGATAGTGGATCATCCAAAACGCAGACATTCTTTTATTTGTAGCCAGAGTGACCGGTTCCTCGCCTGCTCCCTGTCACCTCCTCCCGCCTGCGCTTCTCCGGAGTCGGCCCGGCCCCGCCTTCTGGGCACCGCTGTTGAGTGAGCTCAGCGGCGGGACGAGCTGCGAAGTGACAGCGGCCGCCTGACCTGTGCCCAGCTGCCCTGAGCCCCTGGATTCACAGTCAGACGCCTCGTTTCTGTCGACGGCTCCTTAGCCTGCGTCTGGGATGCGCGGGCCCCCCCGGCTCTCCCTTTAAGACGCGGCCGCCCGACGGAGCCAGAGTGATGACTCAGCTCTTCCGATGAGCGTCCAAAGCCCTTTTCAATAAATTACGCAGCTCATGACACAAGTCGTCCAGAGCGAACCACGAAAACATGCTCAGTCATAAACAGCCACTTCACCTTGTAATGGATTCTTATAAAAATGTGCTATTCCTGCCTGGCTGGTGTGGCTCAGCGGTTGAGCGTCGACCTAGGATCCAGGAGGTCGCTGTTTGATTCCCGGTGAGGGCACAGGCCCGGGTTACAGGCTCGATCCCCAGTCAGGGGAGGGCAGGAGGCGGCCAATCAATGACTCTCATCATTGATGTTTCTCTCTGTCCCTCTCCCTTCCTCTCTCTGAAATCAATATAAAAACATATTAAAAAAAATAAAAATAAACTGTTATTCTCATATTTGAAGAATTTAGTGAAAATATTTCTCACCCTGGTTAATCTGCTTACTTGTTTTATTTTATTTTCCTAAAACTGAGGTATGATTAACATAGCTTTATAAATACATGCAGATTTTTCACGTTGATTTTGATGAAGAATATTTATGTTTGGGGAACAGACACAAAAAATAGGAGGTGATGAGTACCTTACTGTACCTCACATGCTGGCCTGTCCAACGGGGTTTGTCTTCGCACAATATTCTCTTATGAAAAACTCTCTGACGTGACGGGTTCTCCCCGTGTCGGGTGAATCACCAGCAGCGTTACCGCAGGGCAGGGACCACTGCCGTCTTTTTTGGTAACTCAGTTTTGCTGTAACGAATCATTCTCCTTCCTCCTCTTTTCCTTTATTAGCACGTCCGAGAGATGGACACGACTCTAACAGAGTAGAAAATAGCCTGGGTAAGAGTAATCCTACAAGCTGAAAATAGACAGTTGCTATTTAACTAACATATTTTTAGAAATCTTTTTGGTGTCCAGTAAATATAAATGGACACAAAATCTGAAGGGGATTGTGATACTCAGCAATTCTCTAAGTACCCGAGGACAAGTCATAAAGAGCAATTTGTTAAAAATCGAACATGCCCCCCCCACCAGGTGTGAGGCGGGCAGTCAGCGACGCCAGGGCGACAGGTGTCGCAGTAAAGGGGTGAGAGGCAGAGCAGGGCCTAGGAATTTGGCTGACGGCCGCCAGGGGAAGGCACAGGGCCCGATTCACTAAGTCTTCCGGAGAGAAAATGTTTTGATGGGCACTGTAGCAATCATCCCATCTCGAGACGGGAGACACTTAATCTCCTAGGTCATCAGCTTTAGATCCTGAAGGAAGGCCTTGAGCTGTGCCCAGGGCTCTTCAGCACAGCGACGCAGCTAGAATCAGCAGCAGAAGCACGTGTCCAACGTCACCGAACGGCGTGACCCCCTTTACTATTGTTTGAAATATCGTTTGAAAGGGGTGGTTCCTCACCTTTTATAGCAACAGTGAAGACCCAGAAATAAGACATTTAAAGGGATCCTATTTCTTCAACCAGCGAATGGTGCCAGTTATTTACTCATAATTTAATAAGGGCCATTTTCTCCAAGGCTCTGTCCTACTCAGTACCTGCAGTGGGTGCTTTTCTTCCACAAGGCGACCGCTTATTTTGGGGAAACAAACACCAGCGTTTGGAGGAGTTTACTAAAGTCTTGAGCGGTTGACCAGGAGAAAAGCAGGCTCGGGGACGTGAGTGAGGAGGGCTCCGCGGCCGAGGTGCGGTGACCTTGTGGCTCACTCAGCTGGAATCCTTGCTTCCATTTGGTTTCCTGGCTCTGTTTCTAAAAAAAATAAAATAAAAAAAAATACACTATTATTTAAATAATTCCAGTAATAGTCAATACATATTTTCCTCACATGGGCTATCAATTTATTTATTTATTTTAAAAAACTTCACTGAGAAACGTAGGTGACTTAGGTATTTTTTCAAAGCTTTATTTATTGAAAGAATTCATTATTTTGCCGAATTGTGAATAGCTTTGTACTTTCTTCCAAATCTACTTTTAATAACAGAACAATGAATGGCATGTTGATGTAAGTTTTATTCAAGTCTTCTAGTGCAACGAATTCTGGAACTTTCCTACAGTGTTTGGCAGGGACAGTCATCGCCATTATTTTATGAAATCACGCTCAAAAGAGAAAATTCAAAAGCCAGTTAACGTTTGTCTTTGTAGTGTGTCCCTGCTGTTCTGCGGGGATTCTGTGAAGGAAGGTAAAAATCAAGCTTATGAAAAAGAAAGAAAGGAACTGAACCATATAATCTTCTTATATTGATAATTGGAAGCTATGAAAATTTTACACAGTGTGCCCCTTCTACTTCCACGTGGTAAAAATGCAGTTTATATTGTAAAGGTGTCTGTTTTGTGACCAAGATGACACTTCTATTTTACCTTTCAATGCACATTCTGTACCCTCTGTATTTATATTATCAGGTGGTTATTTTAACACCATACACCTTGGAATAATCATGTATCCATTTTTCAGACCTTAACGTCCAGATTATGTTCAGAATCAAATGTTTTAATGGTGGAAGCTGGAAAAAATTGTACATTCATGGATTTTAATGAGCAAGGCTGAGAAATCGAAGTTCTTTTAAGGATTAGGGAAAGGATTCAGTGTGTATGGTATTAGAAAATCTTACTGATTTGCATATAAAATGTAGGGCTTAGTTCAGTATTAAAAGTATATTTTATAAGGAATAATAGAAAATGTGTCCGTGCTTATAAATGCAAAAATGGAAAGGGAACATCTGGTCCAGAGAGTAATTATATCTATATTCATTCACATTTTAATATCTGTATTAATGAAAACTTTATTCTAGAAATGTATTTCATTCTCAGAAGCGTTTGTTAGTGACAGGAGTCACAAAGCTAGAAGATGGGTCCATTTTCCAGGTCAGGGCACATGCCCTGGTTTGGGGCTCGATCCCCCCAGTGGGGGCCTGCAGGCGGCAGCCCATCAGTGTTCCGCTCACATCCGTGCTTCTCTCGCTCTGTCCCTCTCCCTTCCACTTTCTCTAAAAATCAATGAAAATACATTCAAAAAAGAAAGAAAACTTCATCTGTAATATCTCGTGATACTGATTCAGATGTTTATCAGACCCCAGTGTGCGTCTGGGTATTACCTTTCGTAAAACTATATTTATTTCTCTTACTATATTAAACAAAAGGGGTTCTCAGAAAATACAAAATTGATGATGACATTGGGGGTTGTGTCTGTTGTGTTCATATATCTCGTCTGATGCATGATGTCCTTCCTGATTCCTTTCAGGCCTAATGGGCAAAGGTCTGAGTGCCAACAGATGACACAGAGCAATGGCCTTCTGATATTTTCACCTACGACTCATAGTAAGAACTCTATTTTATACTCTATTCCAGTTCTGAATCTACCATTACAGATATGTGTGCATGTATAAACTAAGAAAAGCTTGTTAAGATACATTGCTACATGGATGTACTCTCAGTGCAGTTATATTCATATTTTCCATCCTCTCCTTTAACACTTTCTCATGCTGGTTAAGGGCCACTCAAGAGACCAGGTCCTAAAAATGCTACTCCAGGATTATCGATACACTGTGAATTTTATTTTATTATTTTATTTTATTTTATTTTATTATTTTATTTTATTATTTTATTTTATTTTATTATTTTATTTTATTTTATTTTATTTTAATTTAATTTTATTATTTTTTAGTTTCTCTTCTAATCCATGTAGCTCACATTTTAAGAATAGACAGGAGTACAAAAAACGGACTCCGCGTATGGGAGACGCTCATCCACACGGTGGTCCAGAGCCTTGTGACTGTGGCATTTGAAAAGTAATTTATTTAACCGTTGCAGACTTGACCCAGCCTCCCCGAAATGTTAAAAATCTCTCTGCTATTTCAAGAGAAAGGCCGGTGACATTTTCCAGCTGTAGAATTTTTGGCATAGCTCATCCGTAAAGCAGTCAAAACTCCGGGAAAATCTGCTACTCCCGTCCAACTTTGAAGAACACGCGTTTTAATAAGTGAAATTTCACAGCCAACCATGAGGGGCGGGGGGCGAGAAGGGTATTGCTGATTGTTAGACCTGTCACTTGCATGTCCACTCCCACCGTGACACCTTTTTCGGTCTCGGTGACGCTCGAGACAGTTTCAAAGGAAGCTAAGTCCCTTGTCATAACACAGGTACCTGAATTTAATATCTTCTCAGCGCTCGCTTTCAGGGTTCCTACAGAACATGCCGCGGTTTATTCATCAGGCCCAGACTTCTGGGAAAGTAACTAATTAAAAAACCACTTCTGATGCAGTCGCCGCAGATCATATATTAGGTGCAAAAAGGGTCTAAGGGACGAAACAGAGAATTCTCAGAAGTTAAACAATTAATACCAACGTGCAAGTTAAATCGGAAGAAAAATTTCCTGTATCGATACTCAGAGAAGATATATAAATTTGCAAAATCTAACGAGCAAAGCTGTAGAGTGTGGGTATGTATAGGGTTTGGCACGATCCATAGTCTCAGGCAACTACTGGGGGTCTCGGAACGTGCCCCCCCGTGATAAGGGGGGCTGCTATAGCTTTTGCTTCATGTATTTTGATGTTCTCTTGTTATTTGCATATATTTTTATGGTTGTTACGTCTTGTTGGACAGTTGTCCCTTTTATCATTATGTGGTGTCTCTCTTTTTTCCTGAAATTATACCCCTATTTCGGGTTTTTTGTCCTTAGTGTTAGGATGGTATATCTTTCTTCATCTCTTTAAACTATGTGAATATTCACATTTAAAGCTGATTTACTTTAGACAACGTGGAGTTGGGCCTCTCTTTTTATAATCCGCAATGGAAACCTATTTTTTAATTCATATACTTCTCAAATTTAAAGTGATTATCAATGTAATTAGATGAATAATTACCATGTTTGGAACTTTTTACCGTTAGTTTTGTTCTTCTTATTTTCTCCCTCTTTTTGCTTTTATGGGTTTTAGTTGAGTATATTATATGATTTTAGGGTGTTTTTTTTTCTTTTCTTAGCTTACCAATCATACTTAAAATGTGTCGTGGTTGACCTAGAGTTTATAATGTATATTTTTAAGTTGTCGGAGCCCACATTCAAGTAATGCTTTACCAACCCCCGCGTGGTGCAGGTGTCTCGTAACAGAGTGTCCCCAGGTTGGGCCTTCCTGTCCCCGATAAACTTGCCGCCACTCACTGCACGGCTGGGCCTGAGGACAGTGTGCGGAGCCCGACGTAAACCCCAGGTCCTCTGGTCACCGGTGTGATATGAGATGAATCGAAGTGAGAGAGAAACGCAGCTGTGATACATGTGACTTCTCAGGGTGAATTTTCCTCTTTTACCAACAAGGGCCTATTTTAACGCCTGGTGTTTGCACCCTGTGTGGCTGATTAGGTTTTTATCTTTTTTCACATTCCCCACCAATCCGTTGTTTTCATCGCCGTGGTGACTCGTGGCCCCCGAACGTTGTCCTGGTGAGGAGTGTGTGTGAACTATCCTTCGGTTTTTATCGGCCATTGAAGGACACACTGACTTGTTAACCCTAACTAAAAAAATAAGATAAAAAAAAAGCCCCTTAGCCTGGCCAGCGTGGCTCAGTGGTTGAGCGTTGACCTATGAACCAGGAGGTCAGGGCTCGATCCCGGGCGGGGGCGTGCAGGAGGCAGCCGGTCAGTGACTCATCATTGAAGTTTCCCTCTCCCTCTCCCTTCTTCCCTCTGAAATAACTAAAGAAAGGTCCTATTTACCGAGGGGGTGACATGGTCAGACAGCAGTCTTTGGGGCTTGAGTCTCATACTGTAAGTTAGGAGGCAGGTGTCTAGGGAAGACTTACTGCAGGGACAGGAAAGAACCGGCCGCGGTCAGAGAGCAGGTGAAGTGCACAGGCCCAAAGGGAATAACTCCCTGGTTCTCAGCCCCGCTGCCCTGGACCCGGGAGCACGTAGCTAAAAATGCACCAAGAGCGCGGCTCTGCGGCGGGACCGAGCGGAGTCACGCTCCAGAGCAGTTCCACAGTGGGAAGGGGAGCGGTGAGCACTGCGGCCGGGAGCCTGAGGCTGGGGGGCCCACTCCCCAAGGAGAGTCTCGCCAGCCGAGGCAGGGCAGTGAGGGGCCCTCAGCACCTCGGACAGACGCCTCGGGGCAGCCAGAGCTCTTGGGACTCAGCCCCTCGCCCAGCACCGAGGAGGGGCATCGGGCACGGTGGGATCATCGCTTCTCTGTTGAGTAGACAGCTTGTCAGGTGGTAACTGAGCGCGTGCTGCGCAATCAGTGTCGCTCAGGAGCCGGGTAACGCTCTGAGCGCGACTTTCCCGGCACAGCACTTCATCAGGACGACGGGGACCGTCGGTTCCAAATGCAGCTCCCAGGGCGGCCTCCCAGCCGCCACCCGGCAGGATGGAAAATGCTGCTTCACCCCGAGTCAGCCCGATGGGAAAAACGTTTCCCCGGGAGCTTGTTTACTGGCACAGAATGCTCACGAGAGGGGGTGCTCTGCCTCGTTTAAAGGACCCGAATTACACCCGTGCTTTAAACCTAAACAACTAAGCAATTCAATAAGAGGACTGTATCTTAAAAGCAAATGGATTTTTAAATTGGCATTGAGTACAAGCCGTGTCCCACTGGCGACGCGTTTCTAGGAAGAGGTGCCCCATTAAAGTGGATTTTGCTGCCTGGAAACGTCTTCAGAACCTGCAATTCAAGTTTATCACCCGTCCTGGGGGTGGATCACCTTCTCCGCCCCGCTTCCAGGTTTTTCAGGCAAGTGCTCGGCAGCGAACGGGCGCCGTCCGGCAGCTCTCGAGTGCTCTTCACGGTCCTGGAAGCTGTCACTGTTTCAAGGACTTCTTGATTTCTATCAGGAAAATGACATTTTGCAGCGAATATATTGCCCAAATACAGTCATTGTTTTGGAAAGATATGTGCAAGTAGGTTAAAACCTCCAAAGAAACTATATGATGAGTTCAAGGTATTTATCCAAGTTTCAAAAGTAATGGGTGGAGAGGCCTCCCGAGCCGGTTGATTGAATAATCACCACCTGCGTGCGTTACCCACTCGCCGGCTACTCCATCAGCCGGCTCAGCAAGTTGCATCTAACTGTGTCCCTCAGAATTGTCATCTAAACCAAGGTTTCATTGTCATTCGGCTGAGCTTCAGGTGGCCGCGACCGTGGACACGGGCCCTCTTCTTTCTCGAGATTTGCAAGCCGCCCCAACCTGCCTGCCCGCCGCCCTTCCCGCTCTAGGCATCCGTTTTAATTCCTGCGGAGAAAGGAGTTTATAATAAAGTGACGTGGAAACCAGGGAAAGCGGTGAGTGGTGTGTATGGAAAAACCACATGCGCGTAGTTAAAATACCGCACTATGTGCAATGTGCTTTCTTGCGCGTAAATACTGGTAATTCGGTAGCAGGCACGCGTGTATTAATATTATAGCTGCTCTGGGCCATTCGCCCACCGGTGCCTGTGTGCAAACGTCGTCCTAGTTCACGTTTTATTAAATAACCTGTTACAACCCGGCCACTTCAGAAATGACCACAGACTCTAAGACCCAAGTGACCTGGCAAACCCGAGGCGGGGTAACTCTTCGTGGCGAATGAATTGCGAGCAGACAGAGGAGAAGCAGATGTTTAATGGGGGAGCGGAACATGTGGAAGGGAGATTTTCTGTTTTTAAAAGCGCCGTGGCACTTGAAAACGACGGTGATGGAAGAGTGCTGCTTAATTCAGAACTCGGGTTTTAAATTACAAGAGGAAAACCTGCCCCTTACAGTAATGTAATCAATACGCCGTAGATAAAGGAAGTATTAATATTCTCTCTCCCAGCCTAATCCCATTCCATTAAGCTCCATCAATAGTTTGATTTGCATATTTCTGTTATCTTATACATATGAATACATCATGCATATGTATAGATAGAGATAAAACCAAGAAATGAGAAATATATAGATGAGATGAGACTGTATAATACGTGACACATACCGTATGAAATATGATAAATAGCGTAAAATGTAGCTACTAAGATGATTAGTAGCTCTTGTTTTAATAACAAGTTTACAGGCACAGATGTATCAAGCTTAGAGAGACTGGGTTTCGAGCTTGCTGAGGTGAGGAAACGTAATACAGGCAGAGACCGTTGATTTCTTACACCTGAGCTCTTAGCCTGTCACCCAAACAGCCCCTGGGAAGGGACTAGAAATAGGCCCGAGAAGCTCTTTCTTTATTGCTCACACATTTCTTTGTACTTCTATTCCCTCTCCCCCTCCCCCTTCCTCCCTCCCTCTATCTCTCTCTGGTATAAAATAATGTCCTATTCTCTCCAGAGAACACAGCTACTCTTAAAATATAAATTTCCACCTTTCCTACCGTTACTTCCATGGACAGAGATTTCCATTAGACTGGGAGCAACGGCGTTGATTCCGTCCAGCCCTAAGGGCAGTGAGTTGAAAGGGAGACAATTTAAGGAAGGTTATTGGAAATAACCAGCGTTATTAAGAAAATGTAATAAAATATCTCACAATTCGGTTATTTGCATCATTTAAAAGGCTCAAGTAGAAGCTGAATAAATATCTGAAGAGTTGGAAGCTACTCTTGCATTCGTGGGAATCGGGCTAGTTGCCTTCTTTGTGCTTTTCCAACGCTAATGTTCTGAAATTGTAGGATTATGCTATTTAGTACACTGAGTAGATTGAGTACATTTACTTGGTGTTTTAGAACGGGTAATTTCTCTAATGCAAATCATATGTTTTATAGGCAAGTAAACTGAGACATAAAAAGATTTAAAGAATAGAACTGAATTTTGACCATACTGAGAGGAAATTTACACTTACATCACTGAGTTTTGGTGGGAAATGGTGATTGCTACATACGAATTACCACATATAAGATTTTGCACAAAAAATACATTTTTACGGTGTTCACATACCTTTTTTTTTCCCCATAAGGAGGTGGCATGATTTTTGAACGCTAAGCGATACCCTAGTTCAGTAAATAACACTGTCTAGTTTTTAGAAATTGCTAAAAGTTTAACCTTTTGCAAAGTTCACAGTAGCCCCATATATGCAATTTCTCTTTTATCACATAATTGATAATATGCATATACACATAATATGACAATATGTTTCCTATTCGGGAAAGAAAAACGTTCCCAAGTGATCCCATGAAGCCCATAAATAAAAACTGAAATCTATCAAGGTATTGAACTGTGAAGCACCAAATTCAAAGTTTTCCTTCTTTCTCCCAGCACCGAATCATAGAGTGTTATTTAACCAAGTGACTTTGGTCTCGGCGAATGTCCTTCCAAAACGCACTGGCAGTGAGGCTCGGCCGTGGGACTTCGGCCACTAACTCAAACTAAAGCAAAGAGCTCTAAAAAGCTCAATTGTTCTGCAGGACTCTGAAGGAAGTAGAAATAGACCAGGTGCTGAAATGTAAATTTATAGCAGCTAAGACCTGGAAACAGCCCAAGTGCCCATCAGGAGATGAGTGGATAAAGAAGCTGTGGGGCATTTACACCATGGAATACTATGCAGCTGTGAAAAAGAAACCTCTTGTACCCTTTGGGACAGCATGGAGGGACCTGGAGAGTATTATGCTGAGCGAAATAAGCCAGGCAGAGAGAGACAAACATCACATGGCCTCACTTATAAGTGGAATCTAAAGAACATAATAAACTGATAAACAAAATAGAGTCAGTGACATGGAAGCATGGATCGGATTGACAGATCTCCAAGGGAAGGTGTGGGGGGAAGGTGGGGGTGAGTGGGTGGGTGGGGCGAGATTAAGCTAAGAATTTATGTGCATATGTGCATAACCCAAGGACACAGACAATAGTGTGGGGAAGGCCTGGGGAGGGGACTGGGTGCGGGATGGAGGGGGTCAGTGGGGAAAAAGGGGACATCTGTAATTCTTCCAACAATAAAGATAAATTAAACATAAATAAATAAATAAATTTGCGTCAGATTTTCACAAATGCTGCTCCACAGGGACCTCGCTTTTCAAAGGAACCTGCTCTCTTTACTATTCCGCCTGCTCAGTCCTAACTCCCTGGACCGAGATCCGTGAACCATCAGACAGGCCCCCCCAGGCCTAAGCGGGCGTGCGCACCCTCGGGGTGAGCACTTCTTCCAACCCCGCACTAAAGGGCTGTTTTTGGGAAGCGGCGTGGGAGAGGCTACAAAGTGCAGCGTTTCAGACACGGCCAATGGTTTGCTGTCCTGAAAAGTCACTAACCAAAGCCGCCCTTACGAACGACAGAAGCCAAGGATGCGTTGCCCTGGGCGTCTCTTTCCCGCCTCCGCTGGCCGCCCGGCGGGTCTGTGAGGCGGGTGGAAATAAAGCAAGGGGAGCGCGCCTTCAGGTTCACATGCTTAACATTCAGGAGTCGCTCCCTTGTTTGAAACACTGCTTTTGGGAAATAAACCAAGTAAAAATCACATTATTGGAAATCCTCAAAAGACTGAGAAGATTTTGTGTTTTATTCTTAATTCTATCCCATGGCCATATTTAATTAAAAAAATATCTTGCATCTTTCTTTCTTTAATTACCTGTGCGTTCTCAAAGCCCACGTACGTATACACACACACTCCCTCGGAGGCCGTCCCAAGGTGTTTATTTCCTCTGATGGATTTCATCTGAACTGAAAAAGTACGCAATCTATTATCAGAATACAAAACAGTACTGTTTCCCTAGATCAGGTGACCTAATCTCTGATTTTATTTATCTCACCTTTACAGAAAGAACTTTTTTGGCAACTGCTCTTTATTGTGGGGTAGACTCCTATTCTAAGGGACATTGTCACTTCTCTGTTACGTGATTTTCTTGCATTATCTGTGACACTTCACCGACTGGGACTTCCATGAGAGGTGGCAACTCTTTTGTTCACCCTTGTGGTCCCAGTGACTAGAGTGGCGCTTGGGTACCTAGTAGTCCCTCGTTAAGTAATTTTTAAACGAAGGGATGGGTAGTAATTTAGAGTTTGACATCTGGGAAAGTTTCTTCCCTGTGACATATGGTTAAGGCTCTATAACCGTCAATACCTGCTTTTTTTCACATTTGATTTAAACACAAGGTTCGTCTCTCTGCATAACCCACAATATGGCCAAAGTAAATTATTATGAGGCAACATCTGTACCATTCGTACTGATATTAAAAAAAAATCATGAATATTTACATATTTTGCCAAGGTCCTTAATTATCCTGAGCAGGTGTTTTTAACACAGAAACTCTTTTACATCCCTTATTCGGAATTTTATGGCTACGTGCACACTTTTGAACATTTGGAGAGAACTGAATACCATTTATTGCATAGTTGCAGCTCTGAGAGCTTTATTTGAGGTCTAATTGTATTCAGAATTGTTAAAATATAAATGGCCACTGATTTAATTTAGACCAATATCCCAGAGACATACTTCTTAATTAAGAAAAGTAATTCATCCATACCATAAGAAAAATAAGTTTTGTTTACTAAATGGAATTTATAACATTTCTGCCTACAAAACATTTTAGAATATTATAAACATGGCATTTGATATATTTATATCTAAACGTATAGATATATCTTGCAAGGAATAGATGACTTGTGTTGAATAATATGAAAAGTAATTAATTACAGGGATATCAAGTAGCTACAGAAATTTAGGGAGAAATAAGGAAGCAGCCCCAAGAATCAGTTCCTGTGTATTGAGAGAGAAATGTCTGGGAGGACATTTATAAAATATCTAAAACTTTTTCCACAATTGGGTTATTCTAAAATTTAGAAATGAACTCTTCAGAAACACAAGCTCAAGAAGAATCTGAGTTGAGTAGTGATGCTGAAAATACCATGTTTAGTGCTCTCATCACATAAGGAAAAAGAACATTACCTGCCCCGAGCAATGCTTATTATTTCCAGTCTTATTGGGTAATGAGCTAAATGTCATGGGATCCATAAATCATTACTTCTAGTTATGTGGGAAAGAATACAGTAGCAGATGACATGTTCCACTTGGGGATTTTTTTTTTTAAATAGCAGTTATTATTTTTTCTCTAATTTAATTATACAAAAAATTTTAATATACCAAATTTCAGGGGAGAAAATCAGCATCACACGGAAACTTAAATGTATAGATTCTGGAATTATATTGCTCAGGTAGAAATTCAAGGTCCAAAATTACTCAGAGTGGGGTCTGGTAAAATGTCTCTGTCATTGTTTTATAAGCCTAATATTTTCGTCTGTAAAACTGCAATAACAAGAATAAGTGTTTGTGGGATTGGGGTTTATTTGAATACAACAATCAACATAGAAGTTCTTAAAGAAAAATGTTTGATATTGAATATGTTTTCCAGAAGATGCCGGCTGGTATAAAAGCTTTTATAAATTATTTATTTACTTTTAAATATATTTTCATTGATTTCAGAGAGAAAGGAAGGGAGAGGGGGAGAGAGAGAAACATCAATGATGAGAGTCATTGATCGGCTGCCTCCTGCACGCCCCCGAGTGGGGATCGAGCCCGCAACCCGGGCCTGTGTCCGAGGGAATCGAACCGAGATCTCCTGGATCCTAGGTCAATGCTCAACTGCTGAGCGACACCCGGCCCGGCTAAAAGCTTTTATTTTTATAAATAAGAGAGACACCTAAATTATTTTCCAGTATTGTAAATTTAAAACATGAATCCCTTTTTGTTTTACCGCCCAAAATGCTTGATAAAACATTGCGTTATTTTCAGTTGCTTAATTTTACATATCAGAACTCAGTTTTTCTCATTCTATTAGTTATTGTCACTTAAATAAAACTAACTCAGTTGCACACGTTTTATAAGGTTGAAGTTGAATTTCAGATCCACAAACATTTACTATCGAGGGTGATAAAGACAGGAGTTTGATATTTTAGAATTCTGCCTGGGAATTTCCTGATCGGGCGAATTATAGCTAATTACCTTAAATTTACTTTTCACCTATCCTATTAGATAATTGATTATAAGACATTTTAAAAATAACCACTATTCATCTACTTTATGAATGTACTTTTAAAGCTCTTTTCCGTTTCTTTAAAAGTGAAATATCCGTAGCCTGGTCGTTTCCTCACTTGAAGGCCGCGTGGGCTTTCTGCCTCTTTCTGCCTCTTCACGGTGGCAAGTCCCGGGGCTGGAGGGCGGCCTTCACTCCCCTTTGTGCTCCTGAGCAATGGCAATTATTTTCATTCCGGGTTAACAGGGCATCGACGTCTCAGCATATATTCTGACAGCTGAAACTGTGCCATTTAAAGGTCAAAATCTCTTTTTCTAGAGGAAAACATAGAAGCACTTCATCTTACAAGGCATTTTTTAACTTCTCCAAATAGGTGAGAATATTATTAAATCGTAAAACCCCTCTATTTACGGTATCACAGTTTATTCTGTAGGGTTTTTTTTTTTTCATGATGAACCTAATAATTAAGTTATGTCCATTGTCAAAAATTGAGTATAAAAAATATACACCCAAAAATAAGAACAGGTTGTGGGGCTGGGTGAAAAAGGGGAAGCCATTAGGGGGAAAAAACTCATGGACACAGACCACAGTGTGGTGAATGCCAAGGGAAAGGGGCGTGCAGGGAGGTAGAAGAGGGTAAAAGTGGAATAAATGGTGATGGAAGGAGACTTGACCTGGGGTGGTGAACACTCAATATACAGATGATGTATTATAGAGTTGTACACCTGAAACCTATATAGTTTTACTAACCAAAGTCACCGCAATAAATTCAATAAAAAATAAAATAAAATAAAGCTCTTCTTACTGGTGAAAAAATAAAATAAATAAAAATGTAGAAACAAAACAAAAAATAAGAACATAAAATGTAGAGAAGAAACTCAAAACACTAACTTCTATATAATGAGACACTCAAAATCATCAATATTCAAGCAAAATATAGAAACAGGAGATATTATTTTACCCTTGTTGGACTGGAAAAGCTGAATGGCCCTAGGCACTTGTAGGGATATAGAGAGATCGAATCGTCATGCACGTGAGAGATCAGTAATAATTCAGTATGTTAATTAGCTTGACCATGGTACAACTGCACAAGGTGTACTTATATCAAAACATCACATTGTACACTTCAAATACATACCGTTTTAATTTGTCAACCGTAGTCTTTAAAGCTGGGGAAAAAGAATGCTGTTCCTTGCACTGAGTAGTAAGACCAACTTAAGTCTTTCTCGTTGAGATCCAGAAAAATGAAAGAGCGAAGGAAGAAAGGGAAAAGAGGTTGATTCGGAAATCCATCATTATAAACAAGACAGTGGGGTCCTGTGGTGGGACCGAGGAGGGCATCGGGGCCTGTCCGCGCCCTCGGTTGTCGCCGGTGTGGCGAGGACCCCTCAGCGGCCTGCGCGGTCCCTTTCCTTGTTCAAAGACATCTCCCAGCGACGGGCGTTTCCACATGGCTTGTTTTACCCGTTGGTCTCTGCTGTGACTAATCTCACAACGTTCAATCGACAGCCCAGCATTCCTCCAACTTATGCAGTTGGAAGAAAATTAAAATGGAGTTTTATGCGTTCATTTTGTGTATAAAACAGATTTGAGTACCCAGCAGGAAGCATATTTAGTGTTTTATTTCTTGTTTCTCACATCCGCCAGGTTTCGGGCCTTACGTCCAGACTGTGACACCACTGTGCCACCCGATTGTCAGTTTTTCCATAGTAAAGTTCATGAACTAGTATTAGCAAAGCATTTTATTTGCTGCTACGCACTCAAGAAGTCTGTAAGAAGGATTCCAAAAGTCTGCTTGGTAATCATATTTTATTGTCATTTTTAATGCCAGTTCATGCACATTTTTTTTACGGCCCTACTGAATTATATATTCCAGTTCATTCAGAGGTTTAAACATTATATTTTCCAGATTGTGATTCACACTGTGCAGCAAACAGCATTATGCCTGGTGCAGCTGTCATAATGGAGTATTATAAAGTGTTGAACGGATATAAAATATAAACTCCGACTCTGCAAAATTCACCGAAATTAAGGGCGAGCAAGGAGAAAGTTAATATTAAAATGTTTGCTGGAAGACACTCTTTCTACACGTATATTCCATACACTAACATATTTGTAGAGATCCTGCGTATTCATCGGCCCATTGCGAGCTCTGGTCGTGCGTTAATCTGCTAACGCTCTGTGTGGACAGCAGTGAACAGGGCGGTCAGATGCCCCGCACATGCTGCTTGCGTGTTAGTGGGAGACAGCCCTTAAATAATTAAACGCGTCAGTATATACGTGCCAAACACTGGTAAAGTCAATGAGGGCTGGTAAAGCTGAGCACGAGTGATAGGGATTCCTGGATGGGGGCTGGGGAGAGGCTCTTGTTTTATGTGTAACAGCAGGGCAGTTGGGCAGAGACCCGAATTAAGGATATGAGAGGAGACCTCTGTAGCAAGGATGCTCCAGGGAGAAGTCACAGCAGGTGCTTTCTAAGGTGGGGCCAGGGATAGTGTCCTCGAGGAGCCGTGTGGAAGCCCATGTGGCGGGGACAGACAGAGAAAGGGCAGGTGGTAACGATGTCCATAGAGAGAGAGCACCGGGTCGTGGGGGAATTTGTGGGCCATTTTAAGATCACTGAATTTTTTTTTTACGGATTTATATTGTAGAAAAGTTTCCGATTCCTAGAACAATTGAGAAGATAATAGAATTGCTGTATACCTGTCCCCCAGTTTCCGCTCATTAATCTATCATCTATCTATCTACCTACCTACCTACCTATCATCTATCTATATCTATCTACCTACCTACCTATCTATCTATCTGTCTATCTGTCTCTGTCTGTCTGTCTATCTATATCTATCACCTATCTATCATCTATCTATCTATCTATCTGTCTATCTATCTATCTATCTATCTATCTATCTATCTATCTATCATCTGTCTATCATCTCTAAAGAACTCGTACAAATTATTAAGGGAAAAAGCATGAACTTCTCAGAAAAGTGGATAGAATGTGTGGACATTTATTTACAGAAGAGGAAACTGAAGGTCATAGTGCTCATCTTCTGTGGCAGAAACTGCCCGGTGCAGCCCCGTGTCGCCCCAGTATCTGTTCTCCCCTTTCAAGTGTCTGTAATGGAAACCACCTCATGACTATCCATCCGGAGACCCCGGCCATTCTAGCATCTTCTATAACATTGTGAGATGAGACGGAGTCAGCTTAACAAAGAGACGTGAGTGGAAGGAACCTGCCCGAGTTGGGGTGGACGCCCCGAAACAGAGGC
Source organism: Miniopterus schreibersii (assembly GCF_964146895.1). NCBI lineage: Eukaryota > Metazoa > Chordata > Mammalia > Chiroptera > Miniopteridae > Miniopterus > Miniopterus schreibersii. The sequence continues at coordinate 2,931,050 of NC_138123.1, forward strand.
TCTGGATGTGCCTCTTTCCTTCAGCCTTCAGCCGGGCTGGGAGAAAGGCTTATGAGACGGACGATGGGGTCTCAGGTAGGAGGAGCCAGGGTCCATGGACCGCCTCATGGAACGTACCGGGGACCGGCCACCTCTGTTGGGCACATTTTGGCAGAAAGCCTGGCCTGTTCAGACCCTGAGCACCTCACAGCGCTGTCCCTCGATGTAGATGCAGAACTGGACTCGGAGCTGAACTAAAGACGTCGGCCGGTGTTACCCTCTCTTGACAAATCACTTTCAGTGAAATCACGGGGCAGGTAGACAAGATGTCCACAGAGCCTGCAAAAAAAAAAAAAAAAAAAAGAAAGTCCACATATTGGTATTTCTGAACTTTTTCCTGCTTTAGTAACAAGCCAGATGAACAAACCAGAGCAGACGGGAGGGCCTGTCACCCTGCTGAAGAGGCTTTTTCTGACTGCAGCTGCAATCGGAATTGACTGACAGTCCACTAACGGGGAGTCTTGCAGGGATGTAAAAACCAACTGCTTTTGTCCACTGAACAGCGGCTGATGAGATTATGGAGCCTACAGGTCCACGTGCTGGGACATAAAGCGGCAGCCAGCCCAGCTGCGGAGATCAGATTATGTATATTGTCTGCTCCCTCCGCCTATTATTTCAAATGGCCTAGAGGTAGCTGCCTTTAAAATGAGTGTAGCTGGCAGTAAATAAGAGAGAGTCACCCAGGCGTCCGCGCTAGTCCAGGCAGATGTTTGCACGGTAATTTCTTTCACTTGAAACTGAACCGAAGCAACTCAATCAGCAGCCTCCTGAGCTTTTGAGGAAATTGTTTTGCCCCCCAAAAAGCGATAGCTTCAAAGACTGGGATTGTTCAAATCCTTGGGCAAACCTAAGTCTCAGAACCTAGACGGGTAACACTCTGCCACACAGCGCAAGGCAGAAGCCCCACTGTTTGGGCTGTGGGCATAGCGCGCAAGAGAGACCCGGGCATAGAGGAGAGCCAGGCTCCTTGAAAGACGTTGCTCCCACATTAAGAAAGGGGGGCTTCGTCCTATCTGTCCAGGAGCCTGCATAGGAGACCAGTAGCTTCGCTCTGCGCGCTCCCTCCTTTCACAGTGGAGTTGTTACTGCAGTGACCCTGCACTTCAAGGGTGGAGGGTGGCGGCGAGGGGTGAAGGTCTTGGTTGACGTACATCACAAAGAGATCACCCTGATTAGAGTGGAGCCAGTCAGGTAGAGGGTGACAGGAAACACGATTATAAGGTGGCAAAGGGTGTGTGATACCAATCGCTTAAGAACCCACTCCCAGCTCATGTTGAATCCATGCCTGCTCGGCATATCAATTCTGAAGAGCTGGGGAGACATTAATCAACAATACTCAAGGAGCTGAAAATTCCAAAATTCTGCTGCGAACGTTCAGGTGTTTAGAATCCATACCAGTCGTGCTCTGACGGTGAGGCTACTCTAAGCTGAATGCAGGTAGTTCCCATTTTCATTGCTGCCTTGACGCAGGTGAGATCCAAGCCGGTGCACCATTGCCTTGTGATGAGATACATGTCGGACATAGAGTTGGGGTACCGGCCTCAAGTCCCAAGTTTGCTACTTACTAATGCCACGAATGAACTCGGGCAAGTTAATCTAAACCAAATGACTGTATCAAAACAATTAGCTGATAATACTACTCCTTAGATTTATCTCAAGGATTCGTTCATCTAAATTCTTTCCCAGATATTTGCCATGAAAAACATTAGTTGCTTTTGCAAAAGGATGAAGCATTACATATGTTTGGCCCCACTGGGCCGTTCATAGTGGACATTTGCCAGAAAGCAAGCTTTGAAAAGTCCTACCCAAGATAAGCCCGTTTTAATTTATTAATAAGCTTTATTGAGGAATTGAGAACACCTGAGCCCTTAATGGATATTTGTTGACGATACAAAGGAATCGATGCTCCCATTCCTGGGGCTCATTAAGGCCTCTGTTGACTGCTGATTCCTAAGCCATCGAGACAAGCCGTAGAGGGACATAGCCATAGAGGGACAAGTCCTAGGGAGACAGGACATAGAGGACATCACCACTCCCACAGAAGCTTTGTGGGAGGGGGCAGGGAAGACTCAGACACCACCCACACACACTCACACACACACACACACACTCTGAATCTTAGTATGGTGATCAGCCTGTCACGTCTCATCTTCCCATTGCTTTCATACTGTATATAAATACACTCTGTATTATGAATCAGTTGAGAATTCAGTGACCTCGCTCTTGACTTTCTGTTATGCTAACTTTTACAACGCTCCATTCCAAGGAATGTATGCATGGGGGAAAAAAATATCAAGACTCCAATTGTACAACCACACACTTAATCCATTACCCTTTTTCAAAATTTTTTGATCTAGTACAATTTCTGGCCACTTTCTAAAATAAAATAGAGCATGAATATAAAATCTGTAGACTGTATTTTGTAGCAAATTTCTTATACAACTCAGAAAATAATTTTGGTACTTTACCTATCCATTTCCCCAAGGCCTGGTTATTTTACATTCTCAAAAAAAGTCTAAGAGCAGCCCGGCCAGAGTGACTCAGTGGTTGAGCGTCAATCCACGAACTAGGAAGTCAGGGTTCGATTCCCAGTCAGGGCACAGGCCCAGGTTTCGGGCTCGATCCCCAATAGGGGCCGTGCAGGAGGCAGCTGATCAATGACCCTCTCTCCCTTTCTCTCTCTGAAATCACTAAAAACATATTTTAAAAATATAAGTGCAGTATCCTTATGCTTGACCGAAGAAAATAATAATTAACTTGGGTTTTGCAGCCTCACAGTCACACATTCAGCCTTGTGTTTCCAGAGGCACAGGGTTTAGCTGCCCACCTGGGACACTGTAGGCTCGGGCGACTTGCCTACCCTACACCTGGCTTCCCAAGGATAAGGTTCTGAGCCAGCTCATCAGTCATCCCCCCAACGTGTTCTCCCCGCTCTCACCTGTCCCGTTCACTGTACGAGTTCATTGTTAAAAGGCCTTTTATCTCACCTGTTTCAGAAAAAGCTTCCAGAACAGCCATCAGAATTGTTAATGCATTCGCCGCTGTCCAGTAAGTCACTCTGCAGCCACGTGACTGATGCTGGAGTGGCTGACGGCTGCTTGCTGCTGGAAACAGATGCCAGGGCGAGGGCCGGCTCCGCGGAGGCCACGGCGTGCTGGCACCTGGCGTCGCTCCAGGAGGTGTCTCCCCAGGAGGCTGGCGGCTGCGACTGGGGGAATTCTCGTCATAGAGTGTCGCAGAAGCCGAGCTTCATCACTCGCTGGGAGGCACTGGATCTGTAGGCCCAAATCAATACCGAGGCTTAAAGTGTCTCCGCGAGCACGACTGTTACAAGGCTTGGATTTGGGGCACTTACAGCAAGACTAGAGTGTTTACCTTGCCTTTTTACATTTCTCCCCAGCAAAATCACTGTAAAAAAATTACTCCTCTTAACTGCAGAATTACGTCCAGTTTTGCAAAGGCAATTCGACGCGCAAATCCTTTAGTTACGTCCAATTAAACTGCAAATGCGTGAGAGGCGGTTTCATTCAGTGCTAATTGGATTAATCTGTCTGTGGTCCGACGCACAAACCTATCCTTTTGCGCCCCCCCCCAGGAAAAAATAAGTATCGTGTCAAAATGGCCACATTTATTAAGCTGAATAAAAGCCCTGGAAATGGGTGCTTGCTTTTAAAGAGATGACTCATGCTCCCGCTGCCCCAGGTGCCTGTGATGCATATTAAAGAGAGATAATTATTAGCATCATAAATTTATATGATGTATTCCTAAGTAAGCATTTAATTGCATCAGCTCCGGGACAGGTTTAGGCCCCGTGTCATCTGCGGATTACAGAGGCGGCGAGTGAATAAATCGCCACCACAGCCGAGGTGACATTTCAGCCAGCGAGGGCCCGGGCGCCGGACGGGTGGCATTTCTGCCTTCTGTGAAGATCAGAGCGGCAGCTGTGTCCGGATTTGCAGGCCGTGGGCAGGTGACGATCCCTGACATCTCTGCATTATTCACACGGGAGAGGAAAGCGCCCGAACGCAGAGCAGGAGACGGCCCTGCCTGTTGCTGCTGCTGCGGAGCGGAGTCCGCTTTGAATTTCCGTGGAGCGATTTTACTTGCGACTGTTTCCGTTTCATTTCTAATCCTACAAACACAGCAGCGCGGCCAGTGGCGGAGCACCTCTCGCCGATTCACAGCACCCTGGCCCTTCCCCCTGCGCCCTAAGCAGCTCCTAAATGGGCCAAGGAAACCCAGGAATGGGAGTCGGAGAGATGGGGCGGCCTGTGCGCCGGCCCGGGTCAGAGCCCAGCGGCTGGGAGGTGCGCCTGACCTCGGGGACACCCCCTGGACAGCCTGGGGCGAGGCACGTCACAAAGTTTACTGTCACGGCCATTGTTAGTGTACAGTGAAGCTCAGTGGCATTCAGTTCATTCACATTGTTGAAAAACTGCCCCCACCACGCAGCTCCAGACGCATCTTATTTCTTGCAAAACGGAATTTTTATACCCGTTGAGCACCAGCTCCCTATTTCTCCCTCCCTCGCTCCAGCCCCTGGCAACCACCATTCATTCTACTCTGTTGTTAAGGGTATAACTATTTTTTTTTAAATTTCTCTTTATTGTTGAAAGTATTACAGATGTCCCCGTTTCCCCCATTGATCCCCTGCACCCCGCCCCCCCCCCCCCGGCCCTCCCCATACCAGTGGAGCATGACTCTTGGACACCTCCTGTAAGTGCAGTCGCTCAGTGTTTGGCCTTCTGTGATTGGAATGTCCTCCGGTTTCGGCCACCAGAATGGAAATTCCAAATAAAAGTTAAATGCATTTTAGAAAAATAACACGTGTCATGTAGCTCCCAGAGCTAATGTGCGGGCTGAGAGCCGTCTGACCCCAAGCTCATGGCCCGAGCCCTGTCTTGCGTTTGTGTAGGTGCAAGAGCCTGTCAACGGGCGGGGGATGAGTTTCTCTGAATTCGTGGGTTTCTTAAGTCATCCTCGTGCCTCAGCTTCCAGGGCTTTTAAAGTGAATAATCCGTAGGGTGTCAGGATTGGTCTGAACAGAATTCTCTGGAAGCTGGAAAGACCAGCCCGTGCGTGGGGCCGCGTGTGTGCGCAATAGCCTGCTGCCTGTATTAAACCTTCAGCATCAAGTGAATGATTTATGGCCTTTAGAAAAATGCCGTTTTTAGATTTCGGATGTCAGTTACGCTTTCCTGTCCCTTCCATTTATTCCCCTTTTGGACTTAAATGCATTATTCATCTTACCTCGACCTCCCGTAAATACCGTGGCTTCCTGTCACCATTGCAAGCAGTTTCATAACATCCTGCAAATATCTTATAAAAAAACTGTTTTAAGGCAACTACTGAATTCAGTTAAACTTTTTCATTGAAGAGAAAATACAGCGATAGATCTGATGACTCTCGGCATAGAGGCTGATTGCAATTATATTTTTAACCTTATAAGAAACTGTGACGTCGTTTCCCTAGATGGTTGTACCATTTTATATTCCCACCAACGACTATTAAGAGGCCTAACACTCCACCTTGTCAGTGGCAGTTGGTGGTACCAAATGTCTTAATTTTAGCCATTTCAAGGGTATGCGATGATCCGTCTTTATGACTTACAGCTTGCGCTCCTCTGTTAATGGTGTTGCTTATCTTTCCACATACTTCTGCATTAGATGCACATCTTGGTGAAGTGCTGTTCAACTCTTTGCACAATTAAAAAAGAAATCAGGTTGCTTATCTTATCATTGAGTTCCTAGAATTACTTTTATATTTAACATTACAAGACCTTTGCCCGGTACATGTTTGGACAAGTGTTTTCTTTCAGTCTGCCTCCTGCCTTTCTATTTTTGTTTCACTGACTCTGAAGAGTAGACTTTTGTTTAAGTTTTGGCGACATCAGATTCATCCACCGTTTTCTTCCATGGCTTGTGTTTTTGTGCCCTGTCCGAGACATCGGGCCTACGTCAAGGTTGCAAAGATTTCCACTTGTATTCTCTTCAGGAAGTTTTAGGGTTTTATTTCGACCTCTGATGTATCTTGAGTTTTTTCTTCTAGAAGGATTGTAGTTCATTGCTTCCGTACTTTTGTTTTCCTAGCATCATTTGTGCATCTTTTGGGGGCTTTTAGAAAATAAATGCCTTTTTTTGCTTAAAGTAATTTGAATGGATTCCGCTGTCTTCGAGTGAGAAGACAGATAGCACAGTACCTGTGTTTTATTAACAAGAGTAGAGAGGTGGGAAAGGAAAACAAAGCCACCAGGTCCCAGCTTTTTTTTTTAGATGGTTTAAGTTCATCCTGAAAGACATGGAGCCAGTGGAGAATTTTAAGACAAGGGACATGGTCATATTTACACTTTAAAACACACGCTGGCCTCAGTGGGCAGGAACAATATATATGGCTTGCTCGCTCATTGATCGTACTAAATATTTATTTGTTGCACAGTCTCAACAAAGACATATAAGAGCACTTAAGAGCAGTTGAAGACCTGATGGTTACAAACGCATCCACTGCTCCCGCGCATGAATCATTGTCACGTTACCATGTTAAATACTCGGTGACTTAATTCAATGTGCTCAAGTTCTCCGTTTCCTAGGAGGTCGAACTGAGAATAATAAGAGTAGACAGCTCCACCGGAGAAAGTCAAAGTTAACCTTTTATATGTTTGTCCTTGGTAAGATTTTACTTCAATAAAGTGTGAACTATTAAATAGAGACTGTGTACGGTAAATTCAGGCGACCGATCTCCACAAGCCAGCCTGTGGTCTGGGCACACGCCTGCTAGTTGGAACCGGAGCTAGAAAGCAAACAGTTCCCTTGTTACATTCAGACAGAAATCAGTGCACATTTCTGTGGTAGATCTTGATAAGCCTGTCTGGTATCTTGAGAGATTATGGGGCTTGATGAGACGAGAGAAATGAAGCTCTGTGTTTCTTAGAACACAAGTCACTCAGCTGCTCTTAAAAATAAATAAACAAACGGGATGAGCGGGAGGAAGCAGGACACTCCCGAGGCAGACGGGTTTGTGAAATCCAACAAGATAAATTCCTCCCGCATGAATTGATACGTGAAATGAGACAAGGCGTTTTGCAGCTGGTTGGCCAGATCACACAGTTTAATTCAGACTTATCCAAAATTTTTGACCACAGAAATTGTCTCCTATGCACAACATTTCCATGATTCTAGAATATGGCTTTTCGAGGTTTAACACCTCTGGAATTGGGAGGCATGGCAGACGCGTTAACCTCTTATTTCCCACCCCCGTTTAGGCGGCAGGACTGGCATTTTTATTGTCATTTGTATCATTTTATGCTAAACTTCTTCACGGCCTTTCATGGTTCCATCGCTTCATTCCGGTTGTGTGACTTCTCGTTACTACATTTGTCGAATTTAGTTGCAACTTAGCACTTTTGCCACTTGTTTTGTGAAATATCTCATGGAAGGACATCTAATTAAATCCGAAGAGAGCCTCCTAAGAGCTTGCGGAACATGTGTTGACAGTTTGCAAGAAGAACCAGGAGGTGATAGTGGAGCACGTTAGCTCACGTTCAGTTGCTGGCACTATAACTATATAAAACCTAAGACATTTTAATAAAAGTCAGGCAAACCCGTGAGAAGAGCTTTCAGTGGCCCCTGTTGAGGACATAGAGTGTTTGGCTTTGGACGGACAGGAAGAGAGAGAAGGGGCAGAAGGAGCTGTGCAGTCCGCTGGGTGCACAGAGTGGGGAAGGCGAGAGGAGCAGGGGCGCCGAGAGGGATTTCACGCTGATGGCTGGAAAGGAAACAGTCGCACAACCACAAGGAGCTGAGTCCTGCCAGGACCCTGAGTGAGCCTGGGAGGAGCTCCTTCCCCGCAGGCTGCCCACCTGTTACTTGTCATGCGCCCCCTGTAGGCTGTTCCCACTACAAAGGTTGCTTTGTTTCAGGTGAGCAGGAGCACATCTGAGCCTTTATGTCCTTAAAAAGCCTCCGTTAATTAAAACTTCCCCCGGATAATCTCCATTTTGATTCATTGAGAGTCGGTTGGTTAGCAGCCTAATCACAGAAGTGAGTTCCATCCTGTTCACGGGTGATGCCCGCATTCAAGGGGAGGTGCTCACCTGGGACGTCTTCAGCAGGGAGCTGTGATCTTCGGGCCACTTCAGGTTGCTGCTCACCACACTTCCCCTAAAAGTTCCCGTCTGGTTAACGATAATTTAGGGTAACGCTACTGGTAACACCCACTCAACACATAGTCTCTGGGTCATGATATGTTTCTTCACTGGGTTCAGCCCATCTGCAGTATTTCTGGTGGAACTAGCCTATGCTTCCGTAGTATTTGGTTATGAACTTATTGACTAAAAATGGCACTTACTAGAAATCAGAGAAAAACTTTACATTTGTGTCATTTCCATCAAGCCACATTGAGACATAATGGACCCTCGGTTCCAACTTTTGTTTGAAAGGAGATTAAAAAGAGGAAATTTCTTGATTGAAATTCAATATGCACTTATATTTTTCACAGAACTTAAGATTAATGAGCATATGTGATTTTGACAAATGGTCTATTAAAACAGAAAAAAAAATGACACGGAAAGAATGAAAGACAGCCATTACTGGGAACAAGCAGATGTTTTCTTTGCATATTGTACGGCGGGCTCTCCTCAGACACTCCTAATTACAGTCTGCACACTGATACTCTTACAATTCAGTCCATTAACCTTCATCTGAAGCATTGGTTCCTGCATAAAGTACATTGTCATTGCGTTGCTCCTTCTCGGTGAAAAGGCGTGCTTGCCTGCAGGATGGAAGGACTGTTGAATGAACGTAGGGTTCCTTTGCTGTTCCAATGCAAAAGACATAAATAAACAAAAATAGAAACCCTAATTTCCCCTTCCCCAACAGCTCAGAATGGGGCATAAGCTATTTTAGCCATTTTTTCAAGAGGAAACAACAAATATTTTAATTAAAGAATCAGTCATACTATATTGCTGAAAAACAGTTTGGCTGAAAATGAAGATACACACAAAGACAGAATTAGAGGGATAATTGAGCAGTTCCAAAAGGAATGACTTGCAATGATAATGTACAATTAAATTCAAAATCTTTACAAAAGAAAAGGGAGAGTGGCTTCCCCAAATAACAGATGCTTTGTTTAAAATGTAGTTCCAGCCCGGCCAGCATGGCTCAGCGGTTGAGCATCGACCTAGGATCCAGGAGGTCACAGTTCGATTCCCGGTCAGGGCACAGGCCCGGGTTTCGGGCTCGATCCCCAGTCGGGGGCGTCCAGGAGGCAGCCGATCCATGACTCTCATCATTGATGTTTCTCTCTCTCTCCCTCTCCCTTCCTATCTCTGAAATCAATTCCAGTTTTCTTAATTACTAAGATTCAGATTTTTTCTTTTGGCCTCATAAACACAATCACTAGTTCCTCTCATTTCTATAACAGAAGCTTAATAAGATGGTAGAATAGGACATGTGATAGTTTATGAGCAGAAAAATTCCTTGGTTCCTGTTTCTCTCTATTAACCCTTTAAATGCTATGAGGAAGAAGTGGTGGCAATAAGGCCAAAGCATACTTAGATTATTTTCTTGCTGAAAAAAAGGTGTATATGTCTATTATGATAGTATCATGCAGGAAAAATAACTTAATGTATGTAAATGACAGAATGCCTCCTACATGATGGATTTGGTACAATTTGTCAAGTATCTTTTTCCCCAAATGGCAGTAATTTTATTTTAATAGATTCTTTTAAATGTATTCAAGATGAAATGCTTTCAGAAATGTTTATCCCAAACATCATTAACCATTTCTTCAAAATATAAAGTAAACTGGGAAACTACAAAGTAAGTAGAATTTTAGAGCTAAAAGGAACCTCAAGAATCATCTAGGAACATTCTTTAACTTAAATTATGAGATATATTATATCGCCTAAATATATTAAGTGATTTGTTATAACACATCAAATAAATAAAATAAACTGATTTAAGTCCCAACTTAGCTAGTGAACAAGTCCAGATTTCAAAACAACACAGTTTCTAGACACCAGGTCCAGTATTTTCAACATTAGTCAATTTCACTAGGAATTGGCTTCATAACTACTTTCTATAAAGCTTGACATGTATTTTTTTAGAAAGTATATTTTGAATGTGAAATTTCAGGGGTTTTTTGGGTCAAAATTCAGACCTCAATAGATTATGTATTAGTGGGATTTAGAGATTTTGGGGCCCTGATTTTATTGGAGGTACTTAGAGGCCACTATCATCTTACATTGGGATAAGTAATCTCAATACATCTGCTATAAAATGGTTTGTGTGTTACCTCCAATTCTTTTCCCCATCTCCGAAACCATGAGTTTGAGTTTCATGGGATTCCATGTAAAATAAATTTTCAGTAGCTGTCACATACTTACGGTAATAGACACACAGGCTTGGAGTATTAGGAATATTTGGTTTTATCAGAGAAATAAATAACCTGTCATTCTTTTTGACTTTATAGCACTTAATATGCTACTCTAAACTTTAAATTGTAGACCATTCCTTTAGATGCTAAATAATTTTCATTAAATCTCCTTTTTGAATTGATCATTTCCATTAAGTAACACATATTTGCTGACTGTTTACTGGTTGTTACCACCATGTGGAGCAAATGGAGATGACAGAACATTTTTAAGTCAAGATCCTAATTCTCAACTACTGTACATTATAGCCGGGGTATATATGGAAAAGAATCATATACAATAAAGTAATGAAATTTTAGACTTTTACATTAGATCAACGGTAGCGTCTTCCTCAAAGGTTGCTGTGCTAAGTGAATTAATACAAGACGGAACTTAGTTCAAAGCCTTCACATAGCGATCAATCATGTAGCCTCTTATAGCTATTAAGTCTGATAATATGGAAAATGATAGTAAGTGGGATACTTAGTTTTCCTACCGTGCGGATGCATTCATCAGTCCATCTATCTTGAAAACTAAGGTTTTATGTGTTAAAAGCCAAATTCGTTTATCGACCTTCTATAAGTAAATTTCGTTTAGCTTTTTTAAAGTCAAAGACTAAAAGTTGTCAGTAAATCCTGTCACCTTAAAGCAATGTGTCAATAAGCACAGAATGCCAGTGCTTTAAGATAAATGAAGCTAGAGTTCGATTTCTTCAGAGCGCTGGAATTTTCTCCCTCGGGTGAGTCATGGACGTGTCCCAGGCCTCATATTTATTGTATTGCGCAGCCTTTGAATCACAAACCATGAGTCATAGAACACACGTTTTAAGAATCCTCTCATACAGGTCAGTTCAGTGTACACCACGGGCACAGTACCTGCACTGAATTACTTAATAAATGAATGATCGTCGGGTATAAATTTGCAAATTAAAAACCAGGCATTGCAGGCCACAGCACGATGAACTGTGACAGAATGAATGAAAAGAGCAACACGTTTCAGGGTAAATGCATCAAACGCATGGGCTGAAACATATACATTTTGTAGACAAAGAACTGGGAGTTTATAGAGCAGGCAGGGCTCTCCTGTGTCATAACCTGCGTCCCTGCAGTCCTGTCCCCAAACCCAGAACAAGGGTGGGATACGCGTAGCTAGTTCAGGGAAACAAAGACAGACGTTTAAAGCGATTTCTTCAGCATAACTCGAAGACTACTTTAATTTAAAAATATCCTATAGTATTATTATTCTTACCTCAAATGGATTCTCTTTCTTTGTAAAGTTACCGTGGAGGAGACTTTTAAATTTTTTATTCCTATTTTCTATAGTAAACGTAGTGAATTTAGAGAGATGCTTTGAAAAGCCCCCGGAAGCCCTAGTGAATGAAGAAAAACAAAGCTTTTATTTTGGGGGGAAATAAACGGCAGTGCCGAAAACATAAATTTAATTATTAAAGTGTCATTCCAGAGATGTTGACACTTTAAAATGGTGTTACACTAGCCCGCGAGATAGGCTTTCCGTTAAAATTATGTTAGGATTTAGACGGAATTCCCCTTTAATAGAACAAAATATTTGTATTAATTTCTTTTTTCAGACGTGTTGGAGTAAACTGTGCGTAAACGCCGTTTCTCTCTCCTTCCCTTTTCCCTCACTTCCTCCCTCCCTCGCTTGTCTTGTGGATTTTGGCACATCGTTGATAAATTGTTAATATAATCGATGGATCGCATCACTTAAGTACACGCCGTTTGGTGTACTCGCTTCGCAGGCAGTGTTCCTACCCTGGGGTATTTAATGGACGCGTCTGATTGTCTAAGGGCGGTGCTGTTGTGACACTTGTTTGTGCCTTGGCTTCCCTTTGCAAGTACAAACAATCTGGGTAATATAGGCCGCCCCTGACGCGTTGACACGTGAAGCGGCTCCCTGGTTTATGCCCCCGTCTTCTAGAAAGGCCTGAACGATTGCCCTGAAACAGGCCATTAAAAAGATGGAGCTCATCTTAATATTTGCTGGAAGGACAGAGAGACGGCCAAACCCCCAGGGAGGCAAACTCACAGGTGTCGCTGGGAAAGGTGAATTTATGGCACCTGCAGCCCAGTCGGCAAGGCGTTTTCAAACCTAAATGCACACGGGGGCACCTTGACACGGAGGATCGTGCTCGAGTCCTTACAGATCGCCTCGCACAGTGTAAAGGGGACATGTCGCCCTCGCACTCTGCCTGGATGGATCAAGATTTCTCTGACCCGGAGCTGGAGCGTTTCGTGAGGCTCAGAGCGTCCCCGCCACGCGGGCTCCGGGGACTCGCCTGGGCCCCGGTGGGAACAGATGGGGGGCTCGGCGCCCTCGGGCAGCCCCTTCCACAGAGTGAAAGGGACTCTGTTTCAGGGGGAAGTCGATCCCGGGGACAGGGATGAAAGATGATGTTTCTAAACGACACAGGGTGCAACTCTAATATAGAACATACGGCCAAGAGAATAAAATGTCCCCATTGTGCACAGCGAGTTCGTCCCAAGATCACCTGGAAGGACAAGTGCATAAGCTAAGTAGGTTACAAAAAATTACATTTAAAAATGCAGTATCCCCGTTTCTGACGCAAGGGCTCTTGGATTAGCTGTGACGCCGAAGGCTGGTGGCAGACGGTGAAAGGAAATGAAGCTTGCACAGGGAGGACTGTGCCTCCCTTATTGCTCCCCCGTGTGACGGCAGGAACAAGAGGAAAAGACACACCTGGAAATATCTATAAATTGATTTTTAAATTTGGATTCCCACAGACCTTCTCCTGGGAGTAATCCTTGGAGTGCTTGTTTCACACTGTAAATATTTAGGAGATTTGATGAAAGGTAACGGCACACTCAGGGGGATTTGGCAGCTCCCGGGCCTGTGTCCCGCATCGGTCAGTGCTGCCTCCTAACTGAACCTGTCCCCAGCCACTCCCTGATGAGTGTCTCGAGCATCTTTTTTTCTAAGGTGATTTGGACCCTTCTTGCCTCCTACCTTTTAGGGATGCCCGTTACACCTGTGACACAATTTGAGTTCTCTTGGTGACCCGCATTCCTCTGGCACAGTCTCTGACCTCGCTCAGCTTTGCCCTCTGCGGCTCTCATGGGTCCCCTCGCCCGTCCTTGGTGGTCCTCACAGACACCCAGCCTCTGTCTGTCTCAGGGGCTTCATGTGTGTCCCGAAGGTGATGCTGTTTGCTCCCCCTCGGCCCTTGGGCCCAGACCTCTGATCATTTTTTTGCTTCTGGACCTCTGACTGTAAACTCACAGAGGTCAAGACAGATAGATAGGCTATATAGAGATAGATGGTAAAGATGGATGGGTGGGTGGATGGATGGATGGATGGATGGATGATGGGTGGGTGGATGGATGGGTGGATGGATGGATGGATGATGGGTGGGTGGATGGATGGGTGGATGGATGGATGATGGATGGGTGGGTGGATGGGTGGATGGGTGGATGGATGGATGGGTGGGTGGGTGGATGGATGGGTGAATGGATGGATGATGGGTGGGTGGATGGATGGGTGGATGGGTGGATGATGGGTGGGTGGGTGGATAGATGTTATATTGACTAGATTAGATAGAGGATATTATCTAAGATTTTTCTACAGATAAAAAGAATCTCTTGAAAAACAATGAATTATAAAATTATACTCATATATGTATGGATAACCCACACAGAAATAATCAAACATGTATGTAATTAACATTTGAGCATGGATATCTGTATTTTCTCTAGATGCACACACACACACACACACACACACACACTTCTGGAAGTCGTCCAGAAGAGTTATAAAATATTAAAAAAAAAAAAATGTCTTCTTCATTCAATAAACTAACAAGCAATAGACTTTCCTGGGCAGCGTGCCCAAAACGTATGCTAATGCAGGTTTGAGACCGAAGCCCTCTTGTGGAAAGTCAGCTCTCTGCGCATCCGTGTCGCGGAGCCTCCCGGAGAGGGAGAAGCACCCCACCCGCCTCCTGCTGCTCCCATTAAATGCTGCGACCCAGCGGGCCAGCCGCGCTCACAGGCCCCTCGCTCCGCTTTGCTTGGTTTTGTTTAGAGAATCTATTCAGAAGCCCTCGGAGAGCACATTTGCCAAATTTTTAATCACTTATCAGATCCCTGGTAAGTGGAGTGCTTTCAAACAGGAACAACCCATAAACACAGTTATAAAATCCAACGAAATGATATAGAATCAAACTGACGGCGGGGTGAGCGCTTCAGCTGCAGCTTTTGTTGGATGAGTCCTGCCCTCGATGCTTTCAGCTGGGAAAAAGGGGGAGGGGGAGAGAGATCTCTCTTTTATTTTTTATTTTTTGAGCTGCTGAGCTAGAAGGGGCAGTGGAAGTCAACATAATCTTTGAGACTGAATAGCAAGAGCTAAGATTCCATAGGACCTGATCTTTCTGACAATGTGCTTTGCTAACCGATCAGCAGAGCACACTCTGGACTTTGCCTGCGGCCAGCACTCCCTGGAACGGCGACTCTCCCTCATCATGTCCCACGTTGTGACTTACGGGCCCGTTTCGTAATTCTCAGCGTGAAGCGTCGTCCGAGGACATTGCGGTACAAACAGAACAAGTGCAGGGCGAGCCCCGCATCTCCGCGCAACTCGGAAACCCCGAGAAACGCGTGCGTGGTGGGATTTTATATTCTCTCTATTTTGCGTCGCGTGGTCTTCACCCATTTCTCTCACTTTCCTGAAGCTCTAGAAGAAGCGTTTTACCTGATTGAGTCACTGTGTGCAGGACCATTTAATCAGGACACATCTGAGGATACGTAGCGGCACATGTTGTAACGGTGTTTTGTAGAGAAGGGAGAACTGTCATCGAAGCTGAATTCCTTGCCCTTCTCTTTGGAAAGTGAGAAGGTTCTAGATGTAAACGATGTTCCTACAAATGTGTAGCCTCTTATAACGATAACATGTTTCATGGAGCAACTGTTTCAATTTTGATCAATAGTATTTATTAAGAACTTAATAAAAATGAGACATGCAATCCCATACAGTAAAAGTAGATATACAAATGAATATTAACATCATGTTTAATGTAGTTTTAGAAATCTCTGAGAACTCACGGAACATTGTAGGGAACTTTGCATACATTTTATAAAATCCTCAGAAGCTATGATGCATGTACTGTATATGTGTGTGTGTATATATGTAATACACATATACTTTTTTGCAGACAAGTTTGCAAAAATTTCAAGATAAGGCTTTTATATTTAGTCTTTGTAATTTTTACTGATGTTTTCGTAGACTTTGTGTCTTAGAATTGACTGCTACAAATATTTTGACATAACGTGGAATAGTGTTTCTTGACGTTATACAAATACACTGGATCTAAATAGGTACATTTCCACTGACCTTAAATTTCCTACCAGGTGCTTCAGAGTTCCTAGTTTTGGCAACCTCAGGGGATCCACAGGGATTGAAGGGAAGGGCCCATTATTTCCTGAAATGTCATGAGGATGAGGGTCGGCCCTGGGCAGCTGCAGAGTCTCAGTGTCACCACAGGGAGTGTTTCACCTGCAGCCATAAAATGTGACCTGTGGCACCTTAACTATATGGCTGAGAGATGATAGTTTCCCAGATGAACAGGTTGGGGAATTTTTTTTTTAAAAGAAGTAGCTGGAGGGTAAAACACTTGCTGCCAATTTGGGGCAAATACTGAAATTGTGCTTATAAAAGAGATTTAGTACTTTTTTGCCCTTTATTTTAGTATCATGATTAGGATTTCACAGCAAAATGCTTGAATTGGCCCAAAGACCTTGTTGACTGCAAAAAGGTCTCCCAAATCTAGATTTTACTGTTGATATGAAATAATTCCCTTTATTAAATCTATAGATTGTTTTTCTGTCTTGAGCTAAGTAAGTCTTTCTGTCTCTGCTTTGACTGTTTCTATGACAGTAGCCAGTCATGTGTTAAGACATTGGCAAAGATGAAACAGTCCGACCAGTGTGGCTCAGTGGTTGAGCATCGACCTAGGATGCAGGAGATCGAGGTTCGATTCCCTGTCGGGCACAGGCCCTGGTTTGGGGCTCGATCCCCAGTTGGGGGTGTACAGGAGGCAGCGGGTCAGTGACTCTCATCATTGATGTTTCTCTCTCTCCCTTCCTCTCTCTCTGAAATCAATAAAAACATATTTAAAAAAAAAAAAAAAGATGGAACAGTCATCGGGAGATACACATGCAAACCAGGATATGATTGATCTGTAATACAGTTAGAAACAAGTGCAATAAAAAAAAAAATTGCCATATTGAAAACCTAGACAGGGCCGTTAGGTGACATTAGAAATTAGATTGATGTGATGTTAAACTAAGAGCTATTGGGCTTTCTATAGGCTCTGGGGATTCTCAAGTCATCGTTGTTTTCAAACTGGATGGTATAATTAGCTCCTGGTTGGATGACACATAATTACATTTTGCAACCAATCCGGACATTTATTATCCTGTGCCCAGAACTGACACACCATTAGTAGCTTTGGGAATTGTGAAAATCATCTTATCTATGGATTTATGTAAGCAGTATTGGCAAATAGCCTTGCATGAGCATTAGCCAGAATGAAAGCTCGGTATTGGATGTGAGGCACACACTCAATAGTATGTCCTTTAGACTAAAGGAATTTATCTTGTTCTTTTAAAGGCAAGTCAATGATTTAGACGGAGTTAGGAGATCTCCTCCAAATTTATTAGGGAGGATTATTGTAGTTAACGCTCCATAAACATCAGAAACAGTATATGTTAGAACCAGAAAAATTCACAAAGTTAATGTATGATGAAAACCTTGACGAACTCTAACCCAGTGTTTTAAAATTATAAAACCTAGACTATAAGATGGAAATTTTCTTGCAAAAGAAATCACCTATTAGGAATAAGAAATACAGACAAAGAAGAGATACTAAATTATTATACAGTAAATTATCTCTTGGAAAGATCATCAAAATCCAACTTTAAAAATAAGGTACGGATCTTTAAAAGAAAGTGAGAATGACGAATGATGGGACATAATTTTATTTACTAAAACAAAATGTTATATATGTCTTGAGGATTAGAAAATAGAGTTCAGGGTAAGGAAATGCGATCATCCAAAATTATTAAACATAATTTAAATAGCTATATATTACATATACATGCTATGTACTGCGTGCCAGGATATTACTTTAAATGTAATATAGCACTATATTTACATTATTATTGTTATTTTATGGGTGGAATGTATTTTCTTTCTGAGAGCCATTTCCGATGCTTCTGTTGAAACAGCCATTTGTAAAATCTGCAGCTGATTTTCCGCTGTTGTTAGAAAGACTTGAATGTCTCTTATAGCCACATAGCTAATGACCAGAAGAGTTGATAGAACCGACTCTTACACATTTTTTCTCATCTTTATAATTAAAGTGTACTATTACCTCATTTTTATTTTTAGGAAGCGTAACAAAGTCTTAAATTTTGTTCACCTTTCATTTCTTTTACTCCGTGTGGGGAAATGGCGGGATTGTCTGCGGGCCACAGGTACCTGTCTTCCTAAGGTGGTGCTTCCCTGAAGGTGTCCCTGTAAGTAGCTGTCACAGCCTAAGAGGAACAATTACAATATTTGTGGCTGTGGCAGACGGAAGTCACCAGCAATGGAGAAGCGTCACCCGAAGGCAACCTGACAAGCAGCTGCAGAGTTGAAAAGAAAAGAAAAAAGAAGACACCTTCTCCCAGCAAATGAACAGGGTGCTGCCGAGTCATCCTCAGATCGCAGGGAGCTTTTAATATCCTGAGGCGGGAGCTGAACCGCAGGTGTCAGAACCGTGGCTTAGAAACCGCGGGATAGAGTGAAGCTGGGGGGAAACACAGGCCCAGAATAATTAAATGTTAATAGAAAATAATCTTAATTATTTAACGTATACATTTTTTACCTTGCTCTATTATGGAAGACGGTAAGAGAGAGGTCTTCAAAGTTCATTATGTGGGTAGTCAGTGAAACTCTAACTCGAGAAAGAAACAGCCCGGCCGGCTGAGCATCGCCCTAGGATCCGGGAGATCGGGGTTCGATTCCTGGTCGGGGTACAGGCCCGGGTCTCGGGCTCGATCCCCAGCAGGAGGCAGCCGATCAATGACTCTCATCATTGATGTTTCTCTCTCTCCCCCTCCCTCCCTTCCCTTCTTTCTTTCTCTTTTTATGTAACTTCCTTTTAGAAACAGGAAAAAAACCTTCCAGAAAAGCTCTCTGTAGCTTCCTTTCAGTTCAAGGCAAGATCTGTCTTTCTGAGCTGTGTTTCAAATTGTGTTTTAAAAGAGTATTTCACGCTTGTGCCATCTTGAAGGAGCGTGTACCGTTGGCAAATTTAGTGGAAAAGGTTTAAAGGTTAATCTGTAAATATAAACATAAACTATTTCAAAAGTAATAAAAATGGACCTTTAGATATTTAATACAAAAAACATTAAAATTACAATTATTTAAATTTTGTTCACTATATTTGAGTGCACATGCTTGTGTTCGTACGCAAATAGATGTAAATTGATGGAGACAAAAGCTAAAATCACTAAAATTAAAATCTTTCACTTGAAAACATTTCGACCGGGCTTTAGCAGTCACTGCATTTGAAACAAGAACAATAAAAAATCATTAGGCCAAACGCCGGGGGCCGGAGCGCTCCTCAGCCAATTAGGTCTCATTCAACTTTCAGGCCGTTACACACAAAGGCTACTTGTAACCAAGGTGTAGAAAAGAAATTTGCAATTTATCACAGGATGATTAAGTTTTATATCAGCCCAGCTTCGTTTATCACTATCCTTGGACTATCACTGTTCCTTTAAATGTAGACAGTTGGATGTAATTTTTAAAATTAGTACTTTGCTCGGCAGAAATGGAGCTAATTTTGATCTTTAATGCCCAAAGAATGAACTCCATCGGAGGGCTTTCATTCAACTACGGAGTCTTTCCCAATTTTACTTAGTGAAACTGAGCATAGGAGTTTAATGAGGCAAGAAGAGCTCAGGCCCTCACACGGATGGATGGATGGATGGATGGATAGATAGATAATAGAAATAAAAGCACTCCTTACATTCATCATTAAAATCCCTATTTTAATTACTTATTTATGTATGTGTTTGTATTTATTCAATAATGCTTTTGTTTCTTATAATTATGTAACTCATATAACAGTAGTTTTGATAGTGCATTTATTTTATTTTTTACAAATATGTCTTTATCGATTTCAGAGAGAGGAAGGGAGAGGGAGAGAGAGAAACATCAATGATGAGAGTCATGGATCGGCTGCCTCCTGCACGTCCCCCGCTGGGGATGGAACCCGCAACCCGGGCCTGTGCCCTGACCGGGAATCGAACCACGATCCCCTGGATCCTAGGTCGATGCTCAACCGCTGAGCCACACCAGCCGGGCTATCCTGGTGCCTTTAAATTAGTCACGTTAACTGCCTTGTCTTGTGACTGGTCACCGATAATGCTTTTCTGTAACAATTCTCATTTTCCCTTCTGCAAATGGGAAGATTCTTTCTCTCTGTGACGTCCCGGCTGCCTAGCAGGACACCTGCCACCTGTTTCTCTTGATATCTGCTCCTCATATTGTGCTTCTGACAGGCAGTATGACCCGAATTTAACTTGCATAGTTGGGGGAAAAAAATAGCACAGAAAAGAGCCATACTGCGTATAAACACACAATTAACATTTGTCGAACTCCAGGGGAAAGCAAGCAAGCCGTTTGCCCCCTCGATTTGTTCTAGTGGACACAATCCCCAACTTTTTCTTGTTTGCATGTAAACGGATTTTTCTAGAGAGCAGTGAGAAATATATAAAATTAGGAAGTTTTAGATTCCATTTCAACTGTAGCCAGATCCTCTAATACACGTTTTTTAAGTTTTTGTCTGAATTGCCCTGTAGCTATGAAAACCAATTTCTCATTTGCAGGCAGCTAGTAGTCGGGACCTGATTTTATGATTGAATGCATTAGGAGACTCAGCTTTATTAGTATAATTATGGAAATATTCTTAGCCTTGGGATATTTTCTTTTTTTTTCAAAGAAAACAGTTTCTCTAGGAAACTAACAGATAAGCATACAATTCAGTTTAATTAGTAAACATTTGTGAAATACTGAAAGCTGAAAATTTAGGATGTTAGTGTAAAGAATTGTCATTGAAATACTTTTATCTATTTTATACTGATTGACTGTTTTTCTCTAAAAGGCAAAACACCAAATGTGGTACAAATAAGTTTTGATTTTTTAAAGAATAGTAAGGGAAATGCAATAATTAAAACAGGCAGAAAAAGTGAAGAATTAAACATAATAAAATCCCATGTGATATTTTGGTGTTTTTTTTTCCCCTCCCCTGAAGGGTAAGTGTATCATTTAAGTTTCATATAATTACACACTACTTGGAGCTTTTGTGTATTTAATGTGTGTGTGTGTGTATATATAGGATAGGGCAGCAATAGGTTCATAATTGTTCATATGGAAAACAATACAATAATTAATTAATAGCAATACAAGAATAAACTCTGTGTTTCTTACACTCACAACTGTAAACCTATTTTTTCCCCACCCTGTATATGTATATAAATAACATTTATATTTAAAAGTCATAGCACTCCTTTCTTTATACAATGTGGTCATAATTTTTTCTGCATTTTTTTGGTGGGGGGAGCATTTCTCTCAGAACAGGGAGATAGTAGGTGCTAATAATACAGAAATCTTTTTTGTGACAACCCGGGTGTGCCCTTGAGTGCATTCTAAGAGCAGTCAGTTAGACAAAGACGAACACTAGGATCTCACTTATATGTGGAATCTAAAAAAACAAACCAGAAAACCACACCTAGAAAACGAGATCAGATGAGTGGTTAGTAGAAGCAGAAACGGGCCTGGGGGTGGAGGCAGGTGGCTGAAGGCACAGCGTAGCGCTGGGCTTGGGCTGTGCCACGGTGACCGGAGCTGGCGCCCCCCGAAGGTGCATTTGAAAGGCGCTGGGAGCTGGACCCTGGGCCCTAAAAGTGCCCGTCACAGAGGAAGATGAAATGCATGCTGATCGGGCGGGAAGGGCAGCAATCGGATTCCGTTCCGTTTACAGGGCCTGTTTCGGGAGTAGACACGCGTCCCCGAAGAGAGGCGAGTGAGCCCAGGCGCTGGGAGAAATGATCTTCAGGAGTCAGTGTTTATTGCCCTGGATTACACACCAGAAATGAAAAGACACATCACGTGAAAACCGAGAGCATGTGTGTGCTTCGGCCTAAAACACCCAAAGGCCAAGGGCTCCTGCGTTCTCGCAGCTCAGGGAGCGCGGGGGACACAGGCCCTTTCCTCTGTGGGAGGCCCCCCTGTGCCTCACCCCTAATCCGTAAGTGGGCGTGGGGCCCTCTCGCTCCTCTTTTCTTCCTTCTAGAAATCACGGGCGGCCTGCGAGACCTGAGAGCGTTCTTGCAATAGTGTTTTGTGGGGGTTGATTAACTGTGAAATTATTCATTTATTCATCTACATGGATATACTTTAATCAAAACAATTATTAATTTCTCAGACGTTTCTAGACTCTGTAATAATAAGCGTGTCTTCAATTATAGCTTCTAATTTAAGTTTAAACCACTTTCCTCTGTGAGGGGGAAATGCATGGAGCATAGCATCAAGGTAGCTAAATTACTTCTAAATATGCAGTTTTTAGCGGGAGTTTTAGTGGCGAGCTGGACATCCAGCATTTGGAAGCCCAGCGAAACAGCAATTAGTTAAAGAACACGTTTAGTCAGAGATGCAAGTGTGTAATTTATAGATGCTAAAAAGTAAAATGGAAACGTACTAGAGGATACTAGGAACGCTTGGACCATTGCGCAGCTGACATGGAGAATTTCAAATTAAATTTGCTATTAAATTACATAAAAATGTTTAGCATCGACAAAGGATGTATTTTTCCAGATTGCCTTTTGTGCAGATGTTAAGAAAAATCTGGTAAACATGCCCAGTTTACAGTCTGTTCATGGGTACAGGTTTGAAGACATTGGTCGAACATTAGTTTTCTCATAAAATAGTTGCCTGGTTGTGGTTTTTTTTTTTTCAGTTTTAAAATTCTGTTTGCAAATATTTATTAATAATTGCACTAAAATGTGAAAATAACAATCTGTGCTCAGGCCGTAAAGGACCTCAGTTGTCTGATATTGTTAGGATGTGTGATAAACTCCAGTATTTAAGCACATTTCCCATTGTACAGTTCGGTCATTAAAATTCTATAATCTTGAAAGTTGCGATTTAGTTTCTTTAAGAATTTTTGAATATATGGGATGACAGGAACACATGGAATTTCAGTCTAACAGAACACTGTGAAAGCTGATATCTTAAATCTTCGTTCAAACAAACGGGCTTTTTATGGGTAGTATATGGAATTTCATTTTATGCATTCAGTATATAAATTATGTTGTTGACGTTTTATTTTGAAAGCTATTGATCTTTAGATCAACTTAATAGAAAACTTGAATTATGCTTATCTGAATTTTTCATATGTTCCTGAGATAATTCTTTTGTAAGAATGATCACCAAATTGGCCTTGAAAGAATTAATGGAGTTTAATTTTCCTTAGCAGTTTATTCTGGTTATGAAAGTCTGATTAAGTGTTTAAGGATTATATAAATCAAGTAGTCTAGTCTTTTATAACTCCTGCGAATTACCCACCTGTGGACTGTCAGCTCCATAATGAATAGTCCCTCCCAAATTTTAGAACATAAAACTCTCACCATCCAGGAAATGCCAATGCAGTAAAAATAAAATTTTAATTATTTTAATGTTTTAAATGTGCCTTCAATTAAAACCCGAGAATTAATAGTTGGCAAAAGCATGGGCATTGAAAAAATGTAATATGCAACGGTAGAAATTAGAGCAATAATTTACAATACATGCTGATTACTGAGATTTTACACAAAAAAAGCTTGTGAAGGTTCTTTGATCTCACACAAAAAACTTGTGAAAATACTTGAATCTTTGCTACGAACCGAATGTGTCTGTCCCCCACTCAGATTTCCATGGTGAAGCCTTGTCAGGCAATGGGACTGAGGGTCCTGGAGATTTGGCCTTTGGGAGATAATTGGAGTTAGATTACGTATTAAGAGTGGGCCTTTCGTAATGAGATTAGGGTCTTAGTAAGGGGAAGAGCCTTGTCTCTCTCCCAGCACCCAGGTTCTGAGAAAAGAGCACATGAGGATGAGAGGAGTAGGGAGAAGCTGTTGGAGTTGGGGAGATCTGGTCCCCACCACCCACCTCTTGCTGGTGGGGACCTGCCGAGCCCCCACCACTAACATTAAGACGCCGGGGCTGGGGTATTTTGTTAGGGTGTTATTGCGACCAGGACAGCCTTGCCCCAAAAGCTTGTGAAAACAGTTTGCCTTAAGTTAAACTGGCAATTCCATGTCATATGTGGCAGTTCTTTAATCAAATTTGGTGCACAAAGAATTCTTACAAAGCTGTTTGAGTGAGAGGTCTAGTTACATCCATATATGTCTGTATCTCTGATGGCATCTGTGGTCATTCATTGTCCATTTATTTGTCATTAAGAAAACACCTTTCTCCTTTCCAGGGTCGGAAGAAAAGCGAACTGCAGGATGGACTCTGTCCGACTCCCCAGATGCGGCAAAGATGGTAACGTAGGCGGTTTATTTTCACTTCTGCAAACAATGGCGCTTTATTTCCTTCTTTCCCTGAAGAGTCGGGCTTACCCGAACATCAAATTCACGTAGCACTTTCCCTGGGGAAGTTCCCCCCGGGCCTGGGCCTTCTGCCTGGTATTTTCAGACAGGAACGCGATCTCGAGTGGATTCCTTGAGCCCCCCACGCCACTGAGCTTTTTGGCAGGAAGAAGCTTCCACCTTCTGCAGTCCGAGGGAGCGAGCCCCCCTCGTCTGGAGGGTTTCTAATGATCTCATGTCAGTTGTGGTTGACCTTAGTTTTAAACACATCGACAGCTTACTAGAGCGTCAGTATGTGCCTGCGCCTGAGCCTTATAAACAGCTGCATTTAAAGATAAACACTACTTTTTGCATTGTATTGAAAATTACATTTGCGTCACCTGCGAGGATAGTGTAGCTTTGTGGGGGGAAATACTGCGAGTACAGAGATATCTAAAACGCCTTCACAGGACTCCAAACTTACTTATCTCTGCTTGTGAAAGTATCATTACTTATTTTATTTTTTGCTTATATGTATCTCTGTCTTTCCTAATTTGTTTTGGATAGCGGGCCCACTTTGCATGGATTAAAATAAGTTCTATAGGAAATAACATTTTTCCCCATTTTATGGCGTTGCGCAAGTCATTCTTAACATGGTGCATTCTTGCAACTCTTCGTTGGAATATAAACTCCTTGGTTGAAACATTCCTTCATTATTATTATTATAGATAAATGTTACACAGGTTGGGCACAGTGAAAATTGTGATAAAAATTATGGTTCTCAGTATGAGAAGAACCTCTTTGATAATGTTTTCATTAAAATGACTTACTCTTGCCGGAATGAGACATAATTTGCCTTAGCAGAGACCTAGCATTAAGAAGAAACCTGAATATGGTTTGTAGAAAACTTCGGGGGGAATTTCTGTAAGTAACTCAGCATACAGCTGACTATAAAACCAGTGCCTTCCCAGCAGCCGATGACCTACCCCAGTGCTGTGCTAAATTACAGAGAGAGCCAGTGCTCCTCATGAGAACTGTCGCTCCACGGGGACAGGATGTGTCGGTTATGAATCTCTGTTTCCAGGAACTGGTACATTGACTAATACAGCACGTGCTAATTAATTATCTGTGGAGTAAATAAATGACTTCATGATTTTGTAAGAACAATCTAGTCGCGATTCACCTGCAGTTGATGAAGGTCGTGGACTGGCGCTCCCAGTTGCTCTGATGTTGTGTTTTCAGAGAAGCCATAATGAGGATAGTTAGCATTAAGTTACTAAAAAGTGTTTAACTTTTTTCCTTAAGAGACGGATATTTTTATTAAAAATGCAGGTAAGTCCCACTGTTCAGATGAGTAGAGGGATTTCTAAAAACGACAGAAGGTATCCTAGTCGACTTAAATCAAGTGCTTGGGAGAATATGTTAAATGCTCTTGTTGGGAGCACCACATAGATCCTCTCGTTTATTTATTTATTTAAAAAATATGTCTTTATCGATTTCAGAGAGAGGAAGAGAGAGATAGAGAGAGAGAGAGAGAGAGAGGGGAACATCAATGATGAGAGAGCCATTGATCAGCTGCCTCCTGCACACCCCCTGCTGGGCATCGAGCCTGCAACCCAGGCCTGTGCCCTGACTGGGAATCGAACCCCGATCTCCTAGGTCGATGCTCAACCCCTGAGCCACGCTGGCCGAGCGGATTGTCTCCTTATTAACTCTCTCTTCAGTGGTCTCCTAGATGTTTAAGTCAATCTGCAGTAGACAATATCCAAGCTCTTCATTGACACACTTCGGACTCTAGGCATGCAAATGATCCCAGCCCTCGATCATGAAGGCCCTTTTAAACTTTTCCTTGTGTAGGTTAAGTATTTTCCCCCCAGTTCTTTTCTCCATCACTTTTACCACATATTAAACTACATCCTATAGTTAGCAGTGTGGTAGTTACAGAAAACAAGAAAGCGTCATTATTTTAATAGGCCGTCGTGTGGTGGACGCAGCTGTGGCCATCTCCCCCACCCCCTCGGACCACAGTGTCCGTGTGCCTGCAGCTAAGACCTCAGGCTTGTAAAGTCCTCCCCCTGACTTCCCTGGAGCACTGGAACTGTGCTGAAAAGCCAGAAACGCTGGGGAAGTTTCTCCCCATCCTCGGGCCCGCAGAGTGGCTGTCGCCAACGACTGGCAGGCTTGGGCCTATGAAGCCCAGCACCTTCGCCTCTGGGCAGGATACCCTGTGGGGTGTCCTTTAGCCTCCAGAACTTTTTGAGGGACAGGGTTGAGTCGGGAACTTCATCTGGAAACTGCAGCTTTGTTTGGCATCTTCTCTCTCTCACGCATATAGCTTTTAAAATATAAAAATAAATATAGCTTTACTGATGCAAAGCGATCTGCGCTACACATTTAATCTAAATGTTTCTCCGGAAGTATCTTTTAATTTCATCTCTCTGGCACTCGTTTGTTATGGTTTCCTTGCGATTTAACAATAACGCGTTTATCTGAAGTATCCCCGTGTCCCGCCGGGTCCTGGTTGAATCCTCAGCGCGCGGAGCCTCTGACTGTGAATGTGCCTTTGGACTTGCGTACCTGCCTTTCATTCACATTTCAGCTCGTATTTTACAAAGGAAGCGCCTGTTCTAAAGTCAGCAGCCAGTATGGTTGAGCCGAAGAGATAAGGTTCCATTTAAATATATATATATATGTGTTCTCGTTTTGAAGAGAGCGCTCATTTCCACCCTCGATATTTTGGAGAAATAGAAAAACCTTTTGATTATTTGGCTCTTTGCTTTCCTCTGCCCCTCGCCTAGACCGGGCAGATGCGGCCTCCTTCCTGGCACCGAAATCGCCACCCAGTCGGCGCGTTCAGATGTCCCCGAGTCGCATCCGCTTCAGTTCCATGGCTTGAAACATCCGACAGCTGTATACGGGGTTGTGTGGAAACAAACAGAAACTGGAAAATCGGTGGTAAATAGTTAAATACCAGTTTCACTCTGTAAAAAAGGAGGCCCCGTCTTTTCCGACGGTTGTTTTGAAAATGTGACATCTGCAGGGAAGTGACTCAGAGAAGGAAAAGAGCCTGCAGCTCCTACAGATGCTCTCTGTCTCTGACGTTAAATGCAACCCAAACATTTCAACAGTCAGGTTTTTCCCCATGTGGGATCTTGCTTCCCTGTAGTGAATGTAAACCTCCGCTACCTGAAGTTAAGATCCTGGGCCTGTTCGCAGGCAGGGCCGCGCTGTGGCTCAGGAGGCTTGGGGTAGGCCCTAGAGTGTATTCCGGCCTCAGTGACTGTGGGAAAACGGCATAATGTTCCCGTCGACAATTCTTCACAGGTCTCTACAGCATATAAATAACTCTCGCTTCTGGCAAGGGGTAGGTAGCGATGCCCCTCAGGAGATGTGGGGAGGGACTGGGTTAAGCGAAAGAGACCGTAAGAGAGGAAACCGAGGGCTCACCTTTGTGGAACTGCTGCATTTTGAGATGCCTAAGAGATACCCAGGTGGAATATTCTAGGGTGTGCCTAAGCAGAGGGGCCATATCAGATGATATAAATTATCCATCACCTACTTATCGATGGTACGTAAAGATGTGATTCAAAAAATAATAATAATAATAGTGGGGCCATACTTAAGCCCTTACTCGGGTCAACATGTAGGGAAGTCAGCGGAGAGCTTTGGAAGTGTTGACCAGAGGGGCGAAAAGAAGTCCCAGGACTGTGACGTCCCAGAAGGCAAGGCAGGACATCTTTAGGACAGCGAAGGGCGAGGGTGACCGTGTCCTGGGTTTACTGACAAGGGCATTGTTGCTGTGAGGCGATGAGGTCAGAGCAGAACCCGAGCAGCGGGGCCTGAGGAGTGAATGGGGCGGCTCGACCAGAAGGACCCTGGAGACGCAGCTGCAGGGCGGGGCCCGTGGTTTCAAAAGAGGTTTTCAGCTCTTTCCGTTTTGCTTTTCATTTTATTTTGTTTAGTGAAGTCAATCAGGCATCATTCCATGTTCTTCTGAATTTTCCATTTTACAGTCTGTCCTCAGCTCATTACACTGATATCTTATTTCCTCAGGCAGACCCGAAACGATGGGTCCTCTCCCCCGTAAGAATCTTAAATTCCTTATTTTAAAAAAATCCTAAGTTATAACGGGAAATCATATGCTATAAGCAGTTTCCATAGAATTAATTCATGTATTTAAAAAATCTATATTTCAGACCTGTGTGGCTCCAGTGTAGCAGCGGGCCCAGGGGAGGCCGGGGTGGGAAGCGGTGTATCGGATTGTTCTCGCTCTCGGAGGCTCCCAGGCCCCCTGGGGAAGAAAAACATGAAAATTAAAAACTGCGATACCGTGTGAGCACCCGGAGGGCATAGTGAATGGCTTCCGTGCAGTTTTCCTTGGCATTTTCGCGGGGGCTCAACGGTGGCTGCTATGCCGCGACGGGGAACATTCCCCACAGAACCCAGGGGCTGAGCCCTCGGGGCCGCAGAGGGAGCCCGGCCAGAAGCAGCCGTGGTGCCCGGGGGTCCGCGGGAAGGAGCGGGGTGCGCTGGCCCAGGCGCGTTGGGTGGGATTCCTGGAAACGGAGGCAGCGGCCGGTGGGACAGAGGCCCGGGCCAAAGGCGAACATCCTCAGCACCGCTGCCGATGGTGCGTTTAACTGAAGCTCCTTGGAAGAGGGAATCAGGGTATGAAGAGGGGCGATCAGAACTCTGTCCCCCCAGAATCTCAGATTTTTAGGCGGGGGGGGATGACGACGCTCCGCTCGGACAGGTGCTGCTGACAGCGGAGGGGAGCCTGCGCTGCGAGATGAAAGGACTGAAGGGAAAACGCTGGGAGTTCATTTTATCGCTTCATAAAATAGATAATGAAGCCTCCGGCTAAACTGTCGGGCGTGGGGATGCGGAGGAAGGCGACATCCGAGAGGCGTTTATGAGCTCGAGCCAGCAGCCCCCCGCGGCAGTGGGAGAGCCGGGGTGAGAGAGGAGTTGCGGGTGCAAGGACACCGAAGCCACACCCGCCCTGGGCCCCCCTGGGCGTTTTCACGGGCACTCCCTCGCTGGCGCCCGGGAATCTCCCCGTCGCTGTCTCTGTCGCTGTCCTGTAGGTCTTTCTAGCCTCCCTCCATAGGTAGGCATATCCAGGCTTGAAAAGCGGCAGTAATTTGCTCCTGAGATTTTACAGCTAACAATTGCCAGAATCCGTGCTTGAACTCTAATTGTTCTATCCATCTCTTGCTGGTTTGGTTCCTCACTTCTATTTTATTTTAGTTATTGATTTATTTTTAAATATACCTTTATTGATTTCAGAGAGAAGGGGGGAGAGAAACATCAATGATGAGTCATTGAGCAGCTGCCTCCTGCTCGCCCCCTGCTGGGCACCGAGGAGCCTGCACCCCCGGCCTGTGCCCTGACCAGGAATCGAACCGCGATCTCCTGGATCCAAGGTCGATGCTCAACCGCTGAGCCACGCCGGCCGGGGGCCCTCATTTCTATTTTAAATTTTCTGACTTCCTCAAAGGCTCCTAAAATCCTAGATGGCTAAATAACACTGGAGCTATGGTCAGTTCATCTTTGGTCCACCTTCTTGTATTATTTTCACCATTTCCCTGGGACTCTCTCTCTCTTATTTTCTTTGTCTCTTCCCCAGCCTCTCCACCCTTTCTCTACAAACACGCACACATACTTAATCCCAATTTTGTGCACATGATCATAACACTTGCTCTGAGCTGGGGGAAAAAACTCCCAAGCTTAGATTCGGCTTAATGGCAGAACTTAAAATACATCTCATATCTCAAAAATGGTTAAGTGTTATTTTGCTAGCACAAGTAGTTTCTTTGATTACTCTAACTCTAGTCTGGAAACAGAAAAATCGCAAGTGCTTTAGATTTTTAAATTCCAGACAGTAATATTGAAAAATATGTTTATGAAATGAGATCTTCTGAATTATGGAGAAACTTTTTATATGTAACTCAAATTCAGTTGAATTTTTAAGGAAACGTAAAACTGCATTTTCTAAATCTACATAGAAAGCAATGTGAAATTATTCAAGCTAAGCTCTAATGCAAAATCCTGCCCAAATTTATTGTCAATAAAATAAATCCTATAGAGCAAGAACAAAAATATACTATGGCAAATATACACACTTCTCTGACTACCTTAATTTAATTGTATGCTTTTTTTTTTCAGTAGAGAAATACTAACTAGAACACGTTTTATTGAAATTCTATAAAACTGTTGTAGGCCGCTGGACCGGCACCAGGTGTTAGGCCCATGGGGTCAGACCAAACCTGGGTTCAGCAACTTGGGTACTTGGGTTCTGTCTGGGAAAGAATTCAGAGCCAAGACCCAAACTATAAGAGAACATTTATTTGGTAAAATCACAGAGGTGGAAGAAGTAATTCCGAGAAGAAATGGGCTTAGGAAACAGGTTACAGAGGCAAAGGAAGGGCCCTTGGAGCTTGGGAGTGAGGCAGCTGATGCTAATGTCTCTACTGATTGATCGGTCAGAGCCGGGGCCCGGCCGTCATTCAGTGCAGCTGGTCCTGAGGTCAGCTGTGGCTGGTTTGGTTGCTCTTCTGGGCCTGGAGCTGGACTTCCACTGAGGCCTCGATGTTATCTCTGGGGAGGAGAGGTCGGGTCCAAACCACCTGACCAGTGAGTGACATGCTAGGGGAGGAAAGGCCCCCCTGGGGGCGAGGTCCCACCCTCCAATTGTCCTTTGCTTGGCATCCGGGGCTTTCCATCCTGGTGACCTTCTGCACCTGGCCCGTTGCCCTTGCTCTGCTCCTGTCTAAGTGCCTCTCACAAAACAACCCAAAGCGTTGTTGTGTAACATGTAGTTTCTTATGTTCTGAATTAGGTCGTATTAAGAACTTTTAGCCCTTTTTTTAAGACCTGAAACTATATCCTTGTTAGCATATGCCTCATGCTCAGTAAGTTTATATCGGCGGTGGAGAGGTGGGGGTCTGAATGGTCGGAGCATCAGACGTCAGTCGGATGCACTTGCCTCTGAGTGACATGACGCGTTTCCAAAGGAGCGGAAGATGATGGGCTCTCTGAAGGCCCTCGGACCCTCCCCCCACGAGCTCCTGCAGAATGGAGCAGCACCCAGACGACCGGACTGCACTGGGGACTGAGTACAAAGGCTATCCTTGGTCTTAAAACCTAAATCTGAGGCGATGATTCTAGCAGACTTCCTAAATTTGCAGCTTACTCCTTTCGGTTGTTGTGATCTAGTGTGTTCTGCACGGTGGTAGGAGTGAGAGTTAACACACGATCCAGGCCTTCCTGGTCTCGTGGAAATAAGAGCATTTAGTAATACCCCAAACTTCCAGCTTACCCACTTACAATGCTACATGTATACTTGGTTATACTAATGTATGCTACATGTATTTTTTTAATTAAAATATGATTTTATTGGTTTTAGAGAGAGAGGAAGGGAGGGGGAGAGAGAGATAGAAACATCAGTGAGAAACATTGATCGGCTGCCTCCTGCACACCCCCGACTGGGGGTCGAGCCTGCAACCTGGGCATGTGCCCTGACGGGAAACCAGCCGGTGACCTCTGGGTTCATGGGTCGATGCTCAATCCACTGAGCCACACCAGCTGGGCCTAAATGTACTTTTTAAACCTTATTATATTGGTTGGCTATTTTGCCAGTTTTCAAAACAAATGAACATATGCATCCATATATATGGATTTAGAGTGTTTAATTACAGAATAGTTCATATTATAAATACCTTTTTACCTTTATGATAGTCCGTACTTCTATGTTTAAACACGTTTTATCTCTTTAAACATATGTCCTGGCAAAGGAGGCCACAGACCGCTCGAGTTATCAGCCCCTTCAAAGGCCAGGCTATAAACATAACGGCGACATAAAAATCGGAGGTGTCATAGAGAGTTTCGTGTGCTCGAATTTACTGCTGGGAATCCTAAAGTAGAAATTTAACTTGTCTTTTCCGTTAGGAGCCGAGAGCCATAAATACACCTGCCAGATAAAGAACAAACGTTGCTTAAAGCTCTTCATGACGCCGTAGCCCACTGGCTAAGCTCCCGGGGAATATGCAATAGTGGGCACCCGGTGTCTGGTAGGAAATCCCTTCTCATTTACACCCCAAGAGGGAAATTGCTCAAAGGAAATTTGAAACGACACCCCATCACCAGAGAGAAGTGGCTGTGGAGACAGCAGGGCTCCCGCTAGCGGGGGTGAGATGAAGTGATAAACCCTGGGCGAGTGGCACTCACGTTAAAACACAGCAGGAGCACGCGTCCGTCCCCCAGGAACCAGGGACGATCCATTAAAGCGGGGAGCAAATTCAGACAGACATAAGCTGGACACCGAGTCAGAAGGGCCTCCCGCTTGTTCCGAGTCTGCTGTTACAGAGCAAGGCCTGGCTCCACGGGGCTTGGGTTCAAGTCCCGCTGTGACCTTCGGTGACCCCGCCAGCCAAGGTGCCGGCGGGAATCAGAACGCACGCTCCAAAGGGTTTCTCTGAAAGGGATCTTTAAGAAGGGTTGTTTTCAGAAGGATAACTAGCAAAGATGAATAATGAATGAGTTTAGTGGGACGGCAGGATTCAGCCACCAGACAAAATCAGTTGTATTTCTACATATTAGTGCTGATTAACTGGCATTCAGAATTTTGAAAAGCAATACTATTTACAGTAGCACCAGAAATGAAATATTAGTTATAAATCTGAGTTTATTTTCTCATTTCTTTTTTCTCTGAAGAACATAAATATAAATATTTGATTAACTTTATGACTGTAATTTGCGTGGTGTAGCATCTTATTCAGTGTCATGTGTAAATGGCCCTGTAAGTACATTTAGTTGTTGGTATTAAAAATACAAACTTACACCCAGCCGGCGTGACTCAGCGGTTGAGCGTCGACCTAGGATCCTGGAGATCGAGGTTCGATTCCCGCTCAGGGCACAGGCCCGGGTTGCAGGCTCGATGCCCAGCAGGGGGTGTGCAGGAGGCAGCCGATCAATGACTCTCATCATTGAAGTTTCTCTCTCCGTCTCTCCCTCTTCCTTCCTCTCTGAAATCAATAAAAACATATTTTAAAAACAAACTCACCTGTCCGTGTGTTAGGAGAGAGCTGCACTTGATTTCGTGACAGTTTCATATGGTGACAACTACAAGCCCCGGAGTGAGCAGAGAAGGTAATTCCAGAGGAATCCGTAAGCCGCAAGCCAGTGTTTCTTGTTTTCTTTGCAAACTAGAAGTTTATATTTATTTGTTTTGTCAGACTTGTGTCTTTCCCATGGACGAAGGAAAAGCACTGTGGGGATCTTTAGATGATGGTTATAAAACACTGCTATTTAAGATCTGCTAAAAAAATTTAAAAAAGGTATCTGAGTAGGCAGAGCTCGGTGCTTGTGGGCACCTGTTCAGTTTGCCCAGGGTCAGCCGTCGGCCCTGTTACGGTCCCTCTTTTTCACGCATTTCTTCGCAGCGTCGTGCAGTTGAAAACACTGCTTTATTCTGGCATTCAGCTTGGACTGCCGCGAGGAACACGGGGGAGAAAGGCTGATGTCCTTAACTGGGAGAGAAGATAAGGGGACCGCGTTAGCCGCAGGTCAGAGCGTGGGCTGCGTTTCCGGTAGCTGGTAGGAGGAAAAGCCGCCAGGCCAAGGTGGCTGTCAGCGTCAGGGGACAGGGGTGCAGCCAGCTCCGCGCAGGGAAGGCAAAGGCATGTGGGGGTGACAGGAAGCCAGTGACGAGGCGAAGGGAACAGGTAAAACCCCAGAGGGTTTCTCACGGGGCAGCATCTTGTGTTAGGTGCTCTCCAGGCCCGTGTTGATTGGGCCCATTACCCGTCTGTTTCTCCCGGGCCTGTGAAACTAAGTCCCAGTAAAGCTTCCTTTCCAATTAATTCACGAGCACAAACCTAGACTAGTTTGCAAGAGGCATAAGCAGAGTGGAAATAAGACTCTAGTTGGAACCCATCGTTCATTGAATTATTCACTTTCTGTTACGGACACTTTCTAATAATAGTTTGCTCTCGTTGCCTGGTAATTCTCATCTCTTAAACTCGAATTATGGACTCGACTAATCTCTTAACTATGAAATACGTGTATGACAGTGGTCTCTGTTTAATAACTGATAATTGAACTTAATGTATTAATCATTCCATATACAATTATACCATAGGATCAATAGAATTTAATGAACTCTATCCAGGCAGTGAAATAGCGATAAATTATTCATGTCTGAAAATGAACTGTATTTAGTTAATCAGGCCATTAGGATCATTTCCTAAAATAAATTTTGAGACAAAGACAATATATCTTTTAAAAAAGGAGCGATCTGTATAATAAGAGCTGGCACTCAATGTACTAAGGGCATTAGATCAAGTAGAACATCTTCGGCTGTGTTTTAAAAAACACACCCATTCAGATTTATCACACAAATGCACGTTATTTCTATTAAATATTTTATGAAATGCATTGATTATTTCCATTCCAGTTTCACAAGGTTTTAGAGTGAACTTGTAGAAGAGAAGAGTTATTTTTCAAACTTTATATTTTACATATCCTTGAGATTTTTAAGAAAGTTTTGGAACGAATGGCTCTTCAAATGAATCGTAATGAGCTGTTGAGGGGCATTTTCTGTGATGGACACGTCTTACCTGTGACTGCAGGGAAATAACTTTACGGATGTAGATACCGAAGCTCAAAGACGGTGGCTGGTGGAATTTACAGTAGCAACATGGACACACGAACAATGTAAGACTTTTGGCTGATTCTCAAGTATATGATACAGAAAAACCTATTTAATTCAGAAAAATTACCTGATATAATCTCTCAGGAAGATTAATGCTGTCGAATGGGTCAGACTCAACAAGAAGCCAGACGCGAGTTTAAAATACGGTCTGATGGCACAAATGAAACATTTCAGGGCGCTTATCAAGAGCCGTAATAGCTTTGAAAAGATTTCTCACTTTAAGTGAAACCCTCCAGCCACCAAAAAACACTTCACAGAGAGTTTTATTTTAATTACTTTCCCTATAAGCAACGTTATTAGGAAAACCCGTGCGTTAATATTTCCCCTCGACGGGCGGAGCAGGAATGCGCCGGCACAGCACCTGCCCGCGTGTTCGCGTTTGCCCGACGCCCCTTATTCTCTCCCAATAGCGGACCCACTGGCGTCCGCGTGCGGAGCGGGAGCGCGTTTTCACAGGGCGCGGGGACGGGACGCGGGGCTCCTGGAACCTGGCCACTGTTCAGCTTGCTCGGGGTCACTTTAATCTGAAAGAAGAGACCGAGTGGGAGACACCGAGAGAGAAAAGTGGGCGGAACAGCCCCGCACCCGGCCCGGTACGCACCGAGGGCAGAGGCGCGTGTGCAAACACGTGCAACCAGTTACAGCGATTTTCTCGGAGTGCCCAAGGTTAGCTGCGTGAGCTGTGAAATGGGCGCCGAGCGAACCCGAGGGGCCCTTGAGCCTGTGGGAGTGTCCAGTGTAACCTACGTGTTGCTGAAACACGGAGGAAAACGAAAATGCTATCTCAGAAAATGGTAATTCTCACGAAGGAAGCGAAAACAAACTAGTGTACTGGGAGATGGCACCTGGGGCACGTGTTACCAGTGGGGTGATCGAGGCAGAGTATTTTCAGGATTTGGCGTTTCATCTGAGCCTTTAGGACGACAGGCGAAGCCTTCACCAGGACCAGAGAGAGTGAGCAGTAAGCACAGAGGGTGGGGGGCAAGCCCGGGGCCAGGGCCTTCCAGGGGCCCGGGGCAGTTAGAAACTCAGGGGTGAAGGACAGCAGGAGCTGCCACCAGGGCGTCGTTAGGGAGGAGACTTACCGTGGGGGACATTCGTGCCATGAGAGGGATTCCGGGCTTCACTATCTTTGTTTTTTCCTATTTTTCATAGTTTATTTGTGCACAAGTAAGTTCTATAAGCTGTTTATTCTACTTTAAGTCAGTAACCTCGTTAGACTATTTCATGATGTTTTTTATGACATTAAACCTAATTCGATAGTTTGCATCAGGTGGCTCCAATTTTCTCTCCGACAGCAACTCCCAAATGCTTTCCACTTGCTAATATTATACAGATAAATGAAATTCAAGGATTAAACATATATGTCTACATAGAACATGTAGAAGACGCATGTAAATATGTCATCATTGACAAGGACCCGGCAGTGCGTGACTCTCAAAAATGCCTGGATTCCCCACCATGACGTTCACCGGCATGGCCACACTGCGGATGTGTGCTTTCGTATTATGTGCGCAGACTCTTTGAAAA
Source organism: Miniopterus schreibersii (assembly GCF_964146895.1). Lineage (NCBI taxonomy): Eukaryota > Metazoa > Chordata > Mammalia > Chiroptera > Miniopteridae > Miniopterus > Miniopterus schreibersii. Next base: position 2,967,375 of record NC_138123.1, read on the forward strand.
CACACGGAAAATTCAGATAAGCCCCAGGAGTGCCTGCAGATTTTATCACCTCGCCGGCTGCTGTGGGACGTGTGTCGCTGGTTCTCTTTGGGATAAAGGCGCCTTCAAGAGCTAAACGATGCCGTTTCAGTGCGACAGGCCTGGGAGGTCAGGCCTGTGGACAGGAGTGATGAAAAGTGTTATAAAAAAGGTTTAGTGAGTTCCTGGGAAAAAGAATGACCGGCTGTGCCACGCAGGGGTGTCGCCTACCAACTGCTCCGGGAGCGGCCATCCGGAGGCACGGAGGGAGACCTGTCACCCGCGCTGGTGACACGTGCAGCAAAGCTAAGCTGCCCTCTCCCAGCAAATAAAGCCAAGCCCAGGTGGGGAATAGAAAGTGAATTTAAAGGGCTGAAGTATTTTTAGGAAGAGCCTATGAAATTTACATTTGTTTAACGAGTAGAATTACATACAGTGTAATCTGTATTAAATTCATAGGCTGGAAGACTAGGGCAGGTGTTGAAAATATTTCATGGTGATATCCCTGTGTGACTTTTTTTCCTGAGAAACATCCCAAATACATTTATAAAGCACAAAACCTTCTTGTACGTTGAATGAGTCTGAGCCACTAAATGGTTTATTTAAAATAGAGCCAAGTTGTTTTTTTTCCCATCAAAGTCAGTATTCTCCAGAAAAGCATGGACGTTGGTTATTACAATATTCATGCAATAGCTATGCTAAAATCACACAAATACATGTTTAAAAGCCCCCCAAATATAAACCTAGACAAAGAAGTGTTTAAAATAAATAGAGGCCAGCAGGAGTAGGATGGGTGGGAGATGGAAGGATTCACAGCACTGGGGAGAGAGGGAGGGGAGGAGGGAGTAAGTTCCAACGCTGGGCATTCGCGCCGTCGATGGTGATGCTCCACCCAGGACACTCAGACCATTGCAGTGATCATTTTGTTTTCTTTTCTAGATTTTGAACTTGTGGAATATTTAGAAAATTATTAAAAGTATTATTATTACCCTAATATATATATTTCCTTGCTCACATAAATATGTATATAGAAAGGAGCAGTTTGGCTATACTAGTGTCACTCAATTTGTTACATAGGGACTGATCAACGGAAGTATTTTTAGTGGTATATTAACTACCGGATCATAGGGAAAAAAGCATATATATGAAATTATTAAATATAGAGCATGACTCAGTGAATGAAATAAAAAATTAGATTAATTTCAAGGTCATTTACCTCTGAATTATTGTCCTTAGATAATAGGGACTTAAATTCACGGTGTGAGAAAATGCTAATGTCACTGACTACAAATAGTGATGTAAACAGGTCCATTTAATTTCAACTCTATTTTAGAATTATAACTGTTAACATGAAACTTTCTCAGTACTGTTTTTATACCCCAAATTCAGGAGAGTACGAAGAAACTGTTCTGCTAAATTTTAAAGAAGAATTTCTTCATTGCCGATCCACTTCATTGTCCTGCAGCAAGACAAAAATACATATTTTTGAATCATTCGCTGTTAGCCTGGATTCCCCACCGTGACTTTCACTGACGCTCCACCCACTCATTTTTTGGAGCTCCGCAGAAATGTTCTGATGGTATGTGAAGCTCACAGAGAGCGAACTGTAGCCTTTCCATGGGAAACATGCGATTCAGAGTCTCTGTCCCAGAATCCGCAGTTCTGCTCGGAGCCCCGGAGACCAGAGGCTTAGCCAAGAGGCGGCTGGGTCGGGGTCCGAGCCTGAGCTGCGCCGCAGGAGAGCGGGGCCCAGACCCCGCAGCGCGTCTCAGATCGATGGCCATGAGGCCCCGTACGATCCTGCTGAGGAAGGTCATCTTTTCATGTATCACTTTCGGTGGAAGTGTCTCGGTGCAGCCTCTCGATGCTCTTGGGATGCAAAGGCCAAGTCCGACGAGGGCTTTATGTGTTTATTGGAATCAGCCGAAGCTTAAAATGGTTTTATGTATGCGAGTAATATGCGTGTTGTCCAACTTCAGAGAAGTTCTCTTTGATCAAAACCCAGACAGAATACGTTCTTCTAATGAAAACTTCAGTTAAATAATTGAAGAGGATACCTACAGTTATAAATAAAATATTTAATTTAAAAGAATGTAACACTTCTTTCTGATGTGGTTGGCAATACATGCCTCACGGTGCGTCATGCTTAAATGGAGTAGTTGGTGTTCGCCACTGAAGGGGTTTTCTAGAGCGTGGTGTCATTTCATGGAAGCGGATGAAGGAATTAATTGGACCCTATTTATTTATCTGCTTCAGATGTAATGAAAACATAACAGCAAACAGATATATTCGCACTTGGATCTGTGATTGATGCTGATGCTGTGAAAGATGCTGTGGTGTTCAAAGTTGCCTCATATTTCAAACAAATACATGCAAGTGTATAATCATAATTTAGATGAAAATCCAAATTAAATCAGTGGAGACTTTAAATAGGAGTGGAAAATTATTTTTATTCATTTATTCAATCAAAACTTATTTATTGACCTCATACTGGGCTTCAGACACTGGAATAAATTTAGAAGAAAAAGTTTATCGAGATAGCTAACGTCCTTGCACTCCGAAAATCGTATTTAATTTTTAAATAATCCCATAACTGTATTTGCTCACATCTGTCAACCTGTGCTTTTCAGATTGGATTCCAAATAAAACATCACAGGCTCTATTTCGCTTGTTCCAACACTTCCAGTGAATGTCACAGTTGGAAAGCCTTCACTCTTGGTCTTGCTCTTTTCTCTCGTTTGTTTGTTTCAGAGAATATTTTTATTTATATTCCCGTAACTAGTTTCCTCTTTTTAAAATAACTTCATTGTGGCAAAATTTGCATATCACAGATTTCATTCTGATTGTCTTATCTCATCTTACCAGTACTCTTGGGAGTGGGAAACCAGATAAATACATTTTATTAAAAATTGGTCTTTGGGTGGTAAACACACAACACAAGGTACAGACCTAAGATCCCTTCTTGGTGAGTCACATGCACGGCCATCTGCTCCCCCGTTTGCCTTTGGGGACCCCGGTGATGATAAATAATAATTTATGAGGCATGCGCACTGGCCGTGGCCTCAATCCCAGTTCACCCTCCGCTAGAGTCTGGGGCCCACCCACCACCACGGGGGACTTCAGGGCCACAGTGGAGAGTTTTCACCTAAACTTCCCCTTTTCCTTTCAAGCCCTTTGTGCTCTCACGCAGGTGCCTGCGTCCCCCTGCGGGACCTTTGTCATTTAATCACAGGGAGCCTTGGATCTTCGCTCACTGCCTGTTTCCAGGAGCCCCTCGGAGGGCAGAGGCTCTGCCGCTTTTGTGCGAGGCCCTGTTTCTCCCACTAAATGGCACCAGGTGTTTCCTGCCTGCTTACTGCTCACAAGGCCCATTTATTCGACTCTCAAACCACATTTTCCGCCGAGACACCTCCTTGCCACCCATAGTCTGCCATCCGCTGGTCAGTGGAGAGGAGTGTAAATCTCTTCTGGAAGGAAATGCTTTTCTGCATTAAGGGTGGAAAAGGGACCCCCACTGCTGGAACAGGTGCACTTGTCCTTAGGCATCTTCCCAGCAGCCTCCTCTCGGAGCGTTTTGCTGAACCCACCCTGTTGCATATTTGAGGCAACGGTGATGGTCCACTCTCGGGCCTTCCATGGCATTCTCGAAAGTCTTCTCATTCCTGTCTCCAAAGTCAATTTTATTCTGCAGCCTTGAGTCCTCCCTGGAACAAAGTCTGTACCGTCTGTGTGAGGAAGTGTTTACAGTCATGCGTTTCCCTCACACATTTGGGTGCATTTCTGCCCATTTCCATGTCATTCGCTGAAGGTAACTGCTTGAAATTCTGCTTCCTCAGATTTGGTCACCAGCTGTGGCTGTTGAAATTCCGAATTAATGTTTCCAAGGGGCCTTTTAAAATCGGGCTCCTCACTTACCTCTCTCCTCTGTCGTCTTATTCTGTCACTTGGCCTTTCATTACTGTGACCTTCTCAGTTAACCCACAGCCCATGGCAAAGGTCGTGGAGGAAGATGAGGGCTTGGACCGGGGTGTGTTAACCAGGCCGAGCGCCTCGGAAATCAAGGCACAGCTTCCCTCCCCCTGCGCTGTCCGGCCTGGGGCGCCGAGACGGAGGGGCCCAGCCTTTGCCACAGGTGTGGGGACTTGTCTCAAATATATAATTTAAGAGAAAGGGGACTCTGGAGATGAGATGCTGAAAGAAAAAAATTCAGGATAAAACATTTATAAGACAGAGTTCAAAAATTAGACATATATATTTAAAGATATCTTTGCTTCTCTGGGCTAAAAGAGAAATATAAATGTTGATGAGTTTCCAGTGACTCTTTTCACATGTATAGTTCTATTTATTCCACCGAGTAATTTAAAATGTGCTTGAAGTGGCTTACGGATAAACTATGGAACCCCTAAAATAATTATGAAATAATAAGTGTGCATGTAACGCCAAGTAGTCATTGATTTTTTTCCTCCCTAAAGTGTCAGAGACAGTAGCTGGTGGAATCAACCCTTAACCTATTTCCAGCTCCATTATACTGATGGTTTAAAATATATAGATTTCTTAGTCATCTCCCAAAAAGACAGAAATTCAACTCTTGGTAGTAACTGTAGTCATTTTCGAGTCAAAGAGTAATATAGAGAAATGAGTGTTTGCAAACCCATAATCATGTCTGAACAAATGGATCCTGGGCTGGACCTTCAAAAGTGACCGGCAGAGAAACGGAATGGTCAGAGGAGAGCCAGCCCAGTGTCGCGGGTGACACCGGATCTGTGATTCACGATCGCACCTGCATTTCAGATTTAGAGATGCTCCTGCCAGCCTGTCTCCACCGCCCCAGCCCCAGGCCCTCATTGCGTTCTTGAAAATCTTCCTTCTTATTGCTGTCCCCAAGGTTGATGAGCGGAAGCACAGACCCTGAAAGGATGCCACAGGTAGACGTTATATTTCTAAAGCATTGAGTATTAATAGATGTAAAGAGGGAAAAAAGAATGAAGGGAATGTAAAAAGAAAGCGAAGAGTGGAGGGAGCAGTGTAAATCATGGTTAAAAATAAAGACATAACCCTACCGATCACTCCCATCTTCCAGTGTTATAATATAAAAAAGAATGTTTAAATAGGATCAGTCATAATTATAACTGAACAAAAAATACAGGAAAGCACAGACTATTAGAAAGATAATTAATTCAGAATCTTGCTTGTAATTTGAAGGAATAACAGTGAAATGACTTCTACAACTAAAAGATAATCAGATCTGTATTTAAAGTATTTATCTAATGCTAATTATAGTACACCTATACCACCTTTTAGGAAATATATACTTAATCTCTAAGAGTCAACTTAAGTTGTGTTTAGAAATTCAAATTTTCAATTAATTTAAAAGCCTTCAGTTTTTGAGAGCATTGGTACAAAAACGACATTTTGTGCCCTGTGGCTTGGCGTTTGCACATATAGTACCCGGCTTTGTTCTAACATCAGTAAACTGAGAACGATATTCATCTGTCTCATGGGATTGATATCAGGATTGATTAGATAATGTTTACAAAATGTTTTGAAGATTAAAAGTGCTAAGTATTATGCTCATTGCTTCACTACCAACTCATCTGAGCTCCTAAAGTACTTAATCTATTACTGGGCTGGCAATCAGCCTTATCAAGTCATCAAGCCCCCGAAATAGCTTCAGTGTTTAGCACACTGAGCCTAAAATAGTTTCCTTTGAAATCATCTCGCTAAATAACAGGTCCTTTTACTATATGTCACCCAACGTAATACCATCTCCCCAGAAGATCATTCAATCAGATCCTCAAGTACCTTAAATAATTTCTCCAGTGATTAATTCATTTCGTCTAATAAACATTGCTTTAGCATAATGCCTATGGAAGCGTAATCAGATCAGTTCAAAGGACGGGTAAGAAAATCTGCGAATCTTAAGGCTATCGTTTAGTCCTGGCCGGTGTGGCTCAGTTGGTTGAGTGTCGTCCTATGCATGGGAGGGTCGCCGGTTCAGTGACCGGCCAGGGCACATGCCCAGGCTCGTAGCCCGTGAGCGGTAGGCTGTGCCATATAACCTAGGCGTGTAGCAGGCCTTTTATCTAGGCTTCTTCAGTATACTCTATGGTGTTCATACAAAGACAGAAACATCTAATGCCACATTTCTCAGACCATATCCCCGTTATTAAGCGACATGTAGCCGTAATTCTTTGTCTTCTCATGTAGTGCCTGGCTCTACAGCCTGTGATTTACAAACACAGCATTTGTTAATAGAATCCAGGTCTACATGGGCATATAAAGTAGGATGCAGGAATTCACATCTATTTTTTATGTTAATTGAAAGTTTTATGGATATTGATTGTTAAGGTTTTATAATGGAAAGCAAAAGTGACTAGCATATAAATTAGAAACTATCTGGGTACCTCCACATTACATGTAGCTGTACATGGCAATGACTTGCAAACAAAATAGGACATGTTATTTAGGGGTTGGCTGTGTAGGGTTTTATAGATTTTAATATGCTCTACGGTTATACATTACTTTTTTCTTTTAAATGAGGTTGCAGCATTAGAAAACCTTGGGGAGAGTGTATTGGGGCAACGTGTTTCCAAAGCAGTGTTTGGCTATAAAAATCCACTGAAGATTCACTTAGAATATGCTCAGGGTAAAGACAGGGTCTGGAAAACATCCACATTTCAGAAAAAAGAGCAGTAGGAAAACCAGTCAAGAATGAGAATTGAGAGCCACCAAGGTGATATAAAATTAAAAGTATACTAAAGAGTGAATTGTAAGTGAGGAACTGGAGACCATAAAGTATAGACCATTTCAAAAGTGTGCACATGACCAGGCGTGAGTTGACAGTGAGGTCGTAGGTGTGAATGACTTTGAGTGTGATGGTGGCTTGTTTTATGTGTCAACTTGTCGTGGCCCAGGGTTGACCAGATAGCTTGTTAAACATTATTTCTGGGTGTGCATGTGAGCTTGTCTCTGGGAGAAATTTGCGATAGAGTTGGTGGACTGAGCAAAGCAGATGGACCTCCCCAAGGTGAGTTGGCATCAGCTAGCCCACTGAAGCCCTAAGTAGAACAGAAATGAAGGGGAAGGTTGAATTCTCTCTACCTGACTACGTGAGCTGAGCTGGAAAATCGATATCCTGCTGTGAGCACTTCTGGCCTCAGGCCTTCAGACTCTGCCTGGGATCCACACCATCTGGCATTACTGGATCTCCAGCTTGTGGGTGGCAGGCCAGGGAACCTCTCAGTCTCCGTAACTGCACAAGCCAATACCTTAAATCATATATATATGTAGGTGATATATATGTATGGGCAAAAGTAGGTTTACAGTTGCATTGTGACATTCTTTTGAGCTAATAAAGCTATTGTAATCATCATAACATGCCTGTCTTTTTCTTTTCTCTCTTTTTTTTTAATATGTCTTCATTGACTTCAGAGAGAGGAAGGGAGAGGGAGAGAGAGAGAGAAACATCAATGATGAGAGTCATTGACCGGCTGCCTCCTGCATGCCCCCCACTGGGGATCGAGCCCACAACCCGGGCCTGTGCCCTGACCGGGAATCGAGTGGCGATCTCCTGGATCCTAGGTCGATGCTCAGCCACTAGGGGATGCAGGGCGGGCCTGCATGTCTTTTTCCATATGAACAACTGTAAACCTATTTGTGCCCACCGCTGGAGCAAGGACGCCTCCTAGCATATTGCAGTGAAAACAGAAAAATGCCCAGGGAGCAGGTGAAAGTGATGACATCTAAAACGCTGTTCATTTAACACCAAGAGAAACCAATAATGCGTCCTCTATATTCCCCTCCCCACCAACGTGGCTGGTTTTTCCATAAGCCACTAGAAGCTCGGCATGAAATTCAGCAAGGCTGAAAGTCCAAAATGGAAATATTACCGAATAGAATTGGAGTTATCATCTGATACCACTGAGAACTAACTAAAAATAACACAACTGAACTGGAAATGACCGAGTATTTGTGCCATAGTGCATCAGACAGAATCGGGTGTACAAGGATATAAAGTGAATTCAGAGACAGAAAAATAAAGCACAACACCCGGGCTCTGGCCCCAGTAGGCGGCGTACGGGAGGCAATCAGTTGCTGTTTCTCTGTCTCATCGGTGTTTCTATCTATCCCTCTCCCTTCCTCTCTCTCTAAAATCAATAAAAATATATAAAGAAAAAATTAAATCGAGTCTCTGAGGCCTTAAGCCCTGTAGAAGCTCATAGCAGTAGTTGAGCGGCTTCTTCTAGCTTCTAGCTTTCCTGTTTCCCCGGCTTCCTTCCTTTTGTGGGTTCTGCGCTCCCCTGTGCCACACAGGTCACAGCTGTCACCATTCCCCATCTCTCTGTTGTTTAAAGTGTAATGGTCTCGTTAAAGTGTGATGGTCTCATTTCACTCTGATAAGTATCTGCTTAGATTAATCGAAACCCACTTGCACCTCCTATGTCCCGTGATTTCCCTAATGTGTGCTATTTTCAAACATGTGTTACTGTACAATTTAAGCCCCTGCCAGGCACACAAGCTTTGGGTGACATTTGCAAGAATCCACTTATTTACTCTCTGATTTCTTAAGTTATCAAAACAACCCTGCGATCTATAAGTAAAGGAAATATAATTGGCTTATTTCCCCTTTTCTTTCCCCAGAAGAATGAAAACCTGACCACTTAGAAACAGCATGTGAGCTGGCTTGTCCTATGGCTCACGATTGGTGGTGGTATTTATTAACGCTCCTTCAACCCCCTATTATTTCTAGATTTCAAACTCTAAGTGACCAAAGTACCAGGTCCACTTCTTTGAATGCTCCTTAACCGCAGCGTCACGCAGAGGATGGGAAGTCCGAAAACCCACCAAATGAGCCAGACTGTCCCTAGGGTTAGAACTCATGTTCGAGCTGCAGCCTGAGCCAGGTCCCTGCCCCTGTTCCTCTTGTTCAAAGAGTCGCCATATTTCAGAAAGCAGAGAAAATCGGTGGTTTGTGTTTCTGTCTTTGTGCAATTTTTTTTTTTTTTTTTTAGCTTCACCAAGAATCCCTACAATTCTGTGTTTAAATGACTTGAAGAAAATACTGAGAAGCAGTAAGGTTCTGTTGTACTTGGAGAAGGCAGATTTCTAGAAAATCTCATCGACTAACATAACCACCGTCAGCTCCCCAGAGGCCTCCCTACCTGCATTAGGCCCTGAACACGATGTCCGGTCCTGGTGTGGTTGTGGGGAGCAGATTTCCTTAGATTCCTTAGACGATCTGTTCTGTCCTGATACTCCGAATAATTTTCACAGTCAGCCACACGCAAGCCTTAGGGAGATCCAGTATATCCATAAATTATTATTACGTCGGTTGTTTATCCCTCAACAGTGAACAGAGAGAGAAGCGTTCAGGATGAGGTCACACCGCTGGCGCAGGGAGGGCTGTGCTTCAACCCCAAGTCTTCCGATCCCTGCACTCTGTCCCCCCTGCTTTGTAAATGCTGTGGTTCCAAAATAACTGTCACACATTAAGTTCTTCTGATTTAATTTTTTTAAAAAATAAGCTGTACTGGGGAAGTCAATAAGCTCGATGCCTCAGGATTGCTGATTGAATGGATAAGGGGAGTCGGCACACAGAAAGGAAGAAATTTCGATATCACCCAATTCCGCTCCCTAATGACTTTGCAACGCTCATAAATCCAAATATCTCGGGGCCTTTAATTACTTAATTGATTGGCTAAAATTAGATTCATTGGAACATTTGATATAAATTGTCCAGGCAAACCCCAAGAAGTTGGGTGAATAAAACGGCACTGCTAATGCTGGCTAACACGTTTCAGCTGAAAAGCCAACTTGCAGAGAGGCCGGTGCATTTTACATATAGCACACGTTTTATTAAGGAAGGAAATACACATTGTCTTTCCAGTGACTTTTTTCTGGTCCCGCGTGCTCTGAGTCTCTGTGTGGGCCCTGTTTTTCTACACTCATCTTTTTAATATGCTTTTACTGATTTCAGAGAGAGAGAGAAACATCAGTGATGAGAGTCCTTGATCGGCTGCCTCCTGCAGGCCCCACACTGGGGGTCGAGCCCACAACCCGGGCCTGTGCCCTGACTGGGATTGAACCTGTGACCTCCTGGTGCCTGGGACCACGCTCAACCACTGAGCCACACGGCCGGGCTCCACTCACCTTAAGCCTGTAACCCACATCGCCTTGTCATATATGGGATTGATGTACTAATTATATTAACTTTGTTAGTATCTAGCATGGATTTATTCTAAAAGCTTTGCCAGTTGAAGGAACGTCTAGTCTTTTTTCCTTTTAAAATATAGAAAGTATCCTGCAGTAGAAACTAATGTCTACTTTAAGAACAGAACGCCCATAATACCAAACACAGAGTGCTCTGAGGAAGCGTGATGATTAAATGACACCCCCTTTCTCCACGTAGCTCTGCCTTGTCTCTGTTACCAGCTGGTCCTGTACGTTCTGTGAGTTCGGGAGACACCACAGAGGGTGACCGGCCCCACGGGGCTCCCACCACCCCTCGCCATTCATTCTGTGCTCCATGTGGCTTAGTAGGAATCTTAGGAAGTGTCTTTGCGACATGGGGAAAAGGGATGATTGGAGAGATCAGATGCAAGACGAGAAATCACTGCTACCCCGTGAAGCTGTGATAAGAACATTGTGATAGTCTGTGTTCGAGGCCGCTGTTAAATTGAGCAGAATCAAGGCTGGCAGGCAGCTCTGGGGTTGGCAATCAGCAAGTCACACTGTGGCACATGCACACGCATCGGAATACACTGTGTGACACATACAGCAACGAGAAACGGGGAGCACGGTGGGGAGCAAAGAGAAAATATTTCTGAAGTATTTTGGAATTAAGCTTCCTATAGCTTTAAGAGACAAATAGAAAATACGTGAATGTTAATAATGGAGAATTCTGTGATGGTAGCCAAACATATAAAGGTCAGTATCCTCAGATGACTTTATATGAGGCATAGAAATAAATCTGAATCTTCAACTAAGTTTTTGAATAATAAAATTACCACCAGATTTTAAAAAGAGAGTTATAAATGATGATTTTTTAAAAAAGACAAGAAAGTAGAGTAAAAGTGGTGATAAATCACAAATACAGCTTTATTTATATTGTGATTCTAAATAGTGTTATGGGAAAATTTCCAGATGTGAGACCCTAAAGTTTGTAATGATAGAAATTTATTTTTTTAGACTCTGAAATCTTTATGATAAACCTTATTTTTGATTAAACAAGCATCTCAAAAATGTATGGATCAAACAAACTTCAAGTATTATTTTACATTTATGTGAAATACAGATAATTTACATTAGAATCCTTTAATGTCCTGCAGCTATATTAATGGGAATTCCGTATTCGTCTGCAAGACAAATGTTGGTGTTTCTTATAATTGAAATTGTTCTTAATAAATTTTTAGACTTATAGGAACTTTGTCTTTTACCAAAGAACAGCATCTCCAAGTCATTCGTTTGTCCATCCATCCATCCATCCATCCATCCATCCATCCATCCATCCATCCACTCAAAATTGCTTCCCAACTTGATCAGGTACAATTGAGAAATTTGAGTTTTATGCTATTTTCTACTTGTGACTTAATGGAAATGTAGTATTATGCACCAGAAAGCTGAGGTTTATGCATTTAAGTATGATAACCTTAGTTATAATACTCGAGAAAAATGTACATGATAGATACATTATTGAAAAATATGTATATGATATGTAAATATCTACCACTAGAATGAGAATTTTCTTTTGAAAGTTCAGAGCATTGATAAAATCAAGATCTTTAGGTGTTTCCCAAAACCCCAAATCCGGAGGAAAAAGCACAGATTTCTTTAGGCAAATGGTAATGTGATCTTCATATCCCCAGGGCAACTGTGAAGAGACATAATTTATACATTCAAAATGTCTGATTCTGAAGACAACAAATAAGGGCAAAGTCCCTTTGGAAAAAAAAAAAAGGTTGGTGAGGAATTTAAACTGTATTCAGATCTTTCATACAGGGATATAGAGTAATAAAGGACATACAGGAATTTATTAGGATGCTGGGAGGGAGCCTGAGAGACAATATCACAACATCGGGTCAGTGAACCTCATAAATAATATTGAAAATACTTGAGCATTACTACACAAATTAGAATTACTTCAGACTGTTTCATTTTAATTGTTTCAGTGAAAGGTTAGTGTTTACTTCACCAAAACTGATCTCCTAGAAGCTCTCGTCCCAGAGAAGGAGTTGGCTCGGGCAGAGCCCCAAGGAGAGCAGTCGCAGTCCAGCGCTTACACCATCCCTGCTGGCCAAGAGCGAGCCTTAGGCCTGGGCCTCGACGCTGCCAGGAGAGGCTCTGCTTTCCCCCCACGAACGCTGGCTGGCAGGAGAGGACGGGAGCCAAGGCCCTGCCCGGTTCTGCCACTGCTGTGTCTTGACCCCGATCCTCCAAAGAGGGGGCGCCTTATCACCCATGCAGCTTAGAGGATGTGGGGCCCAAGGACCAGCATCCCTCTCCCGGACCGTGGCATCGTTTCTTGTTGGGTTTCTGGGCATGTTCCTGGCAGTCGTGGGCCCAACACCCCTGCTGCTGCTCTTATCTCCGAGTTTCCCCTCGGCCGCTCTTCCAGAAGGCCCCGCGCGGGCGCATTTGGCTGTTGGCTCTTGTCTGTGGAGCAGTCAGCTCCACAGCGAGTGTAAGAATAGCTACGTCACTTTCTTTGAGAAAACAAGAGGTTGTTGTTGTTGGTTTTTAGGTGAATTGGGTCACTTTGAAAGGCCAAAACAGCAATATTATATTGTGCCTTGCTATTTCTTTTCTTCTCAATATTTATAGATACTTGGAGGGCATTTAATTCTTATTTCATAACAACATATTTTTATTAAAACATAAGGAAGGATGACAAGATTGTCTGATGATATTATGCTTTGCTGTGAGTTCACCGGTCTTTAATTTTAGGACCTTATGTTTAGACTGAGACCCGGCAATTATTCCACTCTAGGTTTATTATTTATTTTGTTGAGGTTGATGACTTTGCTTTTCTCATTCGACACCTTGTCTTAAGAAGTGCTTGGCCCATAGATGACAGTCAATAATTTTTTCTTTCTCTCTAATAAAAGGATGATTGACGATGTGAATAGAGTGTAGGGTGGACTCAACAGACCTTTATAGTCATCAGTATACTCCCCTTATCCTCTAACTAGGACATAAAGACTGTAACTTATTTTTATATTCTTACAACACTTAGCACCTTGCTTCTTATATGTAATACTATCAATAAATGATTGCTGAGTCAAGGCTCAATAGATATTTGGTGAATTGACTTTTAGGCCTGGTTTCTTTCCATAAATATGAAAGGAATCCATAGTCTTTTAAAATTGCCTTTGTCTGTAAATTCATAGTTTGTCCTCAGAGGCACAGTCCACGATCAACGTGAAGGATTGTGTTTTTATCCCCCTATAATGTACTTATTTCTTCAGGATTGGGGGTGCAAGAGATTTAGAGAGATGTAAAGATGCCAAGAGAGTTGGCAATCAAGTAGCTCAGTTCCTGATTTTCATTAGAAGGGGCAAAAGGCCATAGATGTTCATGAGACACTAAAATTAATGATGCATCCTAATTAAGTAAATGTTCAGCCTCTTTTCTTGATTGCAATACCCTACAAAATACAAGGAGGCTCATACCAGCCTTTCTGTGAAAATAAACATCTTCCCACTCCTTGTCTGTCTTTCTCTTGAGGTCTCATTTAGATCTCAAATTTCTTTTAATAGTTTTCTAATTTCCATTGGCTTCTGTGTTTAATCTTACTGCACTAAGTGTCTTCTCTTCATACCATATATTTTTATAAAATCTTCAAATCTAATGATTATTCACTCTCTTATGGCTAAATCAGTATTTGTTATAACCAAATCAGCATGGGTTGGGTGCTCATATGTGTGAGACTCTATGCTGAGTAGTACATTTGCTAAATGAACAGAACTATTCAATATTATGAGTCTGTCCATTTATTTCTGGAAACTAGTGCTATGCTCAGTGCTTGCAACCCCAATTGCTATTCATTCCCTGTGTAACCCAGTTAGAAGAATCAGCTTGGTTCTTGATGAAATCAAGTTTCATCTTGATGAAAGTAGCTGGAGAAAGGGAGTGGCCGTGAAGAAATCCACCTAGAGTTTGGAGTCCTAAAAACTGATTTCCAATTCTGAATCTACTACTTAGCTTGTGACTTTTGGGAGATGAATTGTGCACCTTGAGACTGCTCTTTCACATATGAAGTGTTTATAACCAAATGGCACAGTTGACACTGAGATAATCTATTTAGAGAAACAGGCCTATAGTAGGCTCTTAAAAACTCAATGAATCTTTCTCTTTAATAATTAGAAATTTGTATTCATGAGCAAATAGGCTTTGAGTAAGTGTGGATTTTGTTTTCAGCCCTTACAACAGAAGACAACCAATATGAATTGGTCCTATATCTTCCGTCTTTTGCAGTATTTCAGGTGAATGCAAAATTTTAGTTTTATAAGAGCACGTTATAGGATTTATAATTGTATCCTTGCCTGTGTAAATCCAGGTAGTAATGATCACTGCCAGTGAATTGTAGTGTTGATATTTGTCTTTTAGCTTTCCATTTCCCCCGCAAAATAGCTTGCATTTAATACTCAAATATTGATGCATCTGAAAGAATAAAGAAGACTGATACGGCGTCAACCACTCCAGAAAATTGAACACTCCCCAGTGGTTGAAGTCTTAAAGCTTTTCTCCTAATTAAGAAAGCCCTTTTTTAATGGAACACAGGTTTTTTTCCCCGTGTTTTCATCACTACGCAGTGTCTTCATCTCTCCATTTATTATTTCATAGTGTGTGTGTGGTTTCAGACGTAAGTCAGGGCCTAATTAATCATCATATTTTGAACGTTGCCTCGATTAGAAATTTTAGTGGATTAATAGGTAAGAAATACATTAGATGGTGTGTTTATACTTAAAAGAACAGGAGCCAGGGTAGCAAATGGAAACATCAGCAGTGATGCAAAATGCGCTAAAAAAGCAGCTGCAAATGTGCACTGAGGTAATGCAGGTGCTCCACGAAGGGGGCCTAATATATGGTGACCAGAGAAGATTTGGCTTTGGGTGGTGGGCACACAGTGCAATATACAGATCTTGTAACATAGAGACCCACACCTGAAACCTGTATGATCACATTAACCAATGCCACCCCAATAAATTTAATTTAAAAAAAATAAAATAACTCCATCACAAATAAATAAAATGTATAATTTCTGAGAAAGTTCTAAGTACCGACCAGATTTGTCCTTGAGGTAAGAACCAGCCAGGGGGCATAAAAGCCCACGTCTCCATTTTGAGGCCCATCAAATGCAACCATATGACTTAATATGATGCTCACATGCTTAAATTATCTAATAAACTTTGTTAGAAACTGTTTTAAAGTTAAGAAACCATGGGGCACAGAATTATTTTTTTATCCTGTACCTTCCCCCCCCCAATTATTTCAAAGAACAGCAACTTCCCATTTATTTGATATACAAAAAAATCTAACCTTATGTTTTGTAATTTAAATCAACGAATAGTTGTGTTTTTTTAAATAGCAAATTAGACAAGTAAGGTTAGGCAGCACGTGGTCTTATGTGAAAAGTATGTTCTCTCTACATCACGGCTGCTGGGTTGTATTTGAGTGGATGTGATTTGGACATTCATTCTCGTGTGGATGGATGTCAGGTCCTCCAGCAAAACCGTGTCTGTAAAACACAGAGAAAGACACAGACACCACCCATTTGGTAAAATGATCGAAGAAAAACTTGTGCTTTATAACATCATTAGGGCTGGAATACAGCCTGAGGAGAGAAAGAAAAAAGTTATACAGACATGTCCTTACTGAACCCCTTCCCCCAATTTTCATAACAATAACGATGGTAGATACTTGCTCGCACCCACGGTTGCCTTGCTGCTGTAATATGCCACTTAGCTATCTCCTGGGATTTTATACTACTGATTTCTAGAAAATTGATTATCAGAATGAAGTGTATTCTAATCAATGGTATCTTAATACCTGATATTTCCAATTAGGTGAAGGCCGTCTTGCGTGCATCAGGTATAAATTGTGGGCCAGTTAAATTTATCATTAAATGTGGGGGTTAAAGGGTTTACAGTGGAGAGATTGACGATAATAGGGGAAAATAATTTAATAGGAATACGTCACCAGTTAAATATATCCTATAACTCAGAATTGCGACCATTTCTCTTAGAGGAAGTCTCCTTCCTTTGCGCACATCCCAAACGGTCAGCTGACACGTGGCAACCACGTTTATTCAATTCGCAGGATTTGCATTCTGCACTTGGTGCCACGTATGTAAGCGCCACCAAGAGCCTTTTGGCCTGTTCCCCCCGGTCCCCCAACCTGCTCTTCATAGGATGGGTGGACACAGGCGGGGGCGCTGAAGACTCATGGACACCAGAGGGCCTTGTGAATTCTCAGTCCCATCGCGGCACGCAGGTCACTATGTTGGAGGCTACGAATTGCTACAAGAATCTGAACCAAGATGCACATGTTCGTAGGAGGTTGCTATACCTTGAACTTGCTTTGCAAAATTATATATAGACATACCCATGAGCACATATACATGTGTATTCTTTAAGGAACTGAAGTTGTGTATTCTTTCTGGAAGTGAATGAATATTCTATGTTAGAACATGCCCAAGGTGTACCAAATGTACAGACATGGAGCTCCTACCAGAAACTATTTATTTTTGGGAAGGAAAGCGAGTCAGTAAGAAATAAGGGAGGTATTTACATATCCCTTTACAGGCGAGGCGGGCAAGGAAGCCTGACTTGGTTTCAGTGGTGACTGCAGCAAGGGAAGGGCCTTAGGCCCTCACGGTGCCTCCGCAAATCCCCCTACGTCACACTCACCCTTACAGACGCCAGTTCTCCTGGGAAGGAGGGAGAGAAACGTTTCCACCGACCCAGCTCTTGATTTCATACCAGGGAAAAGAGATGAATGAACTGGGGGGGGGGGCAACGCGTTTCCTTTCCAACCGCAGCTCACTTACCAAGAGCACTTCTCTGCAGGGCGGATGCCTGTTCCCTCTATCATTCCCCGCCTCGGTGGGTGCAAGAAATCCATCTCCACTCAACCTCTCCCTCCTCTCTGGGGGAGAGGGAGTGGGGGGGCGGGTAATGCTTGGGCTTCGGGGTCCAGAGGAGGGCAGAGCTGCGGGCAGAAGACTCCCCGGAGCTCTTTATGCAGATCCTGGCTCCCCGGGCCAGCCAGCGAGCCCAGGGAGGGAGGGCCGTTCCCTAAGGAGGGTCCCGGGCTTGCCAGGGCATCCATTTCCCGGCCAAAATAGAAATCGTCCACCAGGAGAATCACCAGCCCCTCAGTCGCACCAGCAGTTCCTCGGGGGACGTGGGTCTCAGAGAGCAAAGGGAGGAAGTTCCCCAGTTGAGGGCGAGGGAGGGACTCTTGGGATTCGGTCTCGCAGAAGAAAGGGGTTTGGGGTTTGGGCTTGGAGCAGGGACGGGACCGTGGAGAGGCAGGGAGAAGGGACCGAACCCCACCGAGCAGGCAGGCGGCGCGAGGACGGCCCGGGAATGCGCCCTGCCGCCCGCAGAGCCCTTTCCGGCGCGCTCCCCGGGAGCCGGGCGGGGACGGGGCGCGGGAGCCCGCAGCCTGCCCCCTGCGTCCCCAGGGCGGCCCCGGGACCTCCGAGGCTCGAGCCTCCAGGTGCGGGAGCTGAGCTCTCGGGTGGAGTCGCTCGGCTCGGCTCCGGGCTGCGGGCTCCGCGGTGAAATCAGCACCCGGGAGAGCTCCCCCGCCGCGCTCGCACCAGCCCCGGGTCCCCAGCCTCGGCCTCGGCGCCCCGCGGCCCTCCGCCCCCCGCCCCCCAGTGCCGGTCATCTGGTCACCCCGACGGGGCCAGGGTGGTTCCCGGGGGTGGCGCGCCGAGGAGAGGGGCCGTCCTTGCGCCCCGCGCGGCCGCCGGGCCGGGAGGGTCCGGGGAAGCCCAGCTGGGACGCGCCGCGGGCGCCGCGCTCGCCGGGCCCCGAGGCTGCGGAGCGCGGGGCGCGGGGACCCAGCGGCGCCCCCGAGGCTGCGCGCCCCCGGCTCGCCCCCGCCCGGCCCGGCGGCCGCCTCCTACCTGCTCGCGCTCCGTCCCCACGCCCGCAGCCCGGCTCAGCCTCGGCTCAGCCGCGTCGCCGACGCACCCGCCCCTCTGCGGGTTCACCGCGCGCCGCCTGCTGTTCTCGGGCGGCCGGGCTTCAGCTTCTCACTGCCAGGGCAGGGGAGCCCCTGGACTGTCATCTTGTCTGCCCAAGGGCCGTCACATATATATATATATATACACATATATATATCCTCTCTATCCACCCAGCGCCCCCCAGAAATAAAAGGCGCCTCCTCCACATGTTACCCCCCTGCCTGGGGGCTCTTGGCTCCCCGCCGGCCTGGGTTTCGCTCGGTTAGTGCCACCAGGAAGTGCCCGTTATTTCACAGCCCCTCCGCCCCGCAGCTCACGACTTCGCCTGGATTTGGGGGATCATGGAGAATCCGCCTGAATTCCGGATGTATTTTCTCTCACTGTCATCCTGCTTCCTGCGGTTTCCCCTGGTAAGTTCATTCTCTGTGCACCTTACGAGAGACCCGTCGCTGCTGTTATTACTATTAATTTTTTTAAATAGGCTATGGTTGTTCGGAAAAGTGCCTTTTTTTTTTTTTTTTTTACGTTTTTGTGACTTCCAGAACTCGGGGACCTCTGTGCCCACGTTTCATTGGTGTGGCACTGGCAGCCGGGCAGAGCTAGAGCCCGGGCGATGAATCACCTCTCCATCTTTCACGTTGTGTGTTTATTTCCATTTCCATGCCCATCGCTGCTGCGGGCTGGAGGGAACACTGACCACCCTCCCCGCCTCCCATTCGCGCTCCTTGGCGCACACGCTCGCACCACTGGAAAGGTCACATTTTAGGCTCCTCCAAGAGCGAGCTTAAGAGGGACCCCGAGGCAGCCGCAGGGTCTGGGGACGCTCGCGAGTCCTGGAGCCTCAGAAGGTGGTCGGGGTCAGCGTGTGTTCACTGCAGCCGGTTCCATGACCAAGGGAGGACTCGTGTGAAGTGTGCTTTTATGGGTCTAGCAGGACACTGGGCGCTCAAAGCCACTATATGGTAAGGAGCGCGAGTCTCCGGTGCACCATCTGTGTGTGTGTGTGTGTGTGTGTGTGTGTGTCTTACCATAGCCCACATCCCGCGGGAGCACAGTATTTCGGGCACTGTCTCCCCATTCTGGGGTCGTGCTGGGCAGTGCATTTCTGATTTTGTGAGTTTCGCCGGCGAACAGTTAACTGGACGCGGGGTGTTCATTTAGAGGGGAAGAGAGCTCTCCGAGGAAGGCATTGGTCACCCTGGTTCTGAGGCACCGCGATTCAGGGACAGAGCTTACGCGGAAAATGGGACTGCTCCGCTCCACACTTGCTCGGCCCCAGACTCCGTTTTTAATAAGCATGTAATAGGTCAGTGTTCAGTGTTGGGGTTTTTTTTTTTTCTTTTATGGACATGTTTGTGGGCTTAACTGACAGTTGCGGTTATCACGTCCCCTTTAAGTATAGGCGTGCTGGGAAACATTTACATCTCAGCGTTTCCTTCCTATATTGATAAAGACACTGCATTCATTCCACGCCAGACCTGCGCGCGTCAGTAATCGCTGATGAATGCTGAGGGTGAGGGGTTTTCTCCGCGCCCCCCCTCACCCCCATAAGGACAAGTTTCTGGTTTCTGCAACATTTCCCTCTTGGGATGGACCCAGGCGAGAGCCTATTGTTCAAGCTTTTTTCTTCCCTTCTTTCTTACACTTTTTTTTTTTTTTTTTAATTTCTGGGAAAGAACTATTGCCGTCGCCATTGAAGGCTGACGCGACAACCCAAGTAAAGCTTTTAAAATTCAAAAGCCCTTCTAGCTTCCAGGCGTGAGCGCTCCAGCTGCAGCTTGGGCCCATCCCCGTCTCGGGCTCCCAGGGCTGTCCCTCGGCTCCCAGCAGGGCCGCGGGGCTGAGAGGGGCGCCCCCCGGCCCCAGTTCCCACCTGGTCTCCCCCGTCTGGCCGTCCTGCCTGACCAGTGCCCTCAGCGGCCCCGACTTCAGGGGAGGGAACCGGGGCTCAGCGTGACTCCCCAGTCCCAGCCTCGTCTCGGGAGGGCTGCTGCTGTTGCGCAGGGCGCAGGGAGGGGGGACCAACTTTCGGCGCAGTCGGGTCTCCTCCAGCCAGTCTTCCCGGGAACGGTGCGGAGGTAAGTGCGCGTGGCTGGGCTATAACCCGACTCTCAGGCTCGGGGAGGGGGAAGGCTCCTCCGAGAGGCTCCCGCAGCCTCAGGCGCTTTAGCCAGAGGACTAGCAACAGGCGACCGAGCCCGGGGATGCTCCGCAGCTCCCGGCTACGCCGGAGCCACCTGGGCGCAGGGCGCGCGCGGGGGCACCAGGTGCCGGGCTGCCTGGGCTGGGCGCTGGGCGCTGGGGCGGGGAGGCACCGTGAGGGGCGCGGGGAGGGACTGTGCCCCACGCGCCCCGGCCCCGTGGCCCAGGCTCCGCACTCAGCCCTGCGGCGAAGGGCCGCCCGCCGCGGGCACTCGCAGCCCCGGAGCGCAGCGCGGGGCGCGCCCGGGGAGGCTCGTCCTTGCCCAAGGCTCCGTTCCCAGGCTCCCTCTTGGCCTCGCTTGGAGCCGGATTCTCTTCGCTGTGCCAGAGAACAGACCCGGGAGCTGGAGCCTCTCTTATCAGCGGCCTTCTGGGTCTGTGTTAATTAATTAATTAATCTTTAATGAGCTGTCCCCTACGTCTAATCAAGGAGGGCCCTTCGGTTCTGCCTGCTGTGTAGAGCCCGGAGAGCCTTCTGCGCCCGGCCTGCTCGGTTGGGTTGGGGATGGCTCACTGGCTGACTTCTGGGGCCCTGGGTTAAAGTGTGCTGACCAGCCCTCCCTCCCTGCCTCTGTCCCTCCCTCCCTCCCTCTGTCCCTCCCTCCCTCTCTTCTTCCCACCCTGGGTCTCTTTGCTACCCTGCAGGAGGCTGGAGGGCGGTGGGTTGGGGGAGTTGATTTGAACTTGGAGCTGGAGCTTGGACTCTGAGGTTGAAGTTCATCACCAGGAGTGAGGGTTGGGAGCCCTTGAGCTTCTAGGACATCCGCTCTCCCGCTGGGCTTGTATTTTTGTGTCCCTCTGTCCTGGAGGTGGGGTGGGAGTCGGGAGGACCTGGGACTGGAGCCCTCTGCTCCCGCTCCCCCCCGGGAGGGGGTGGTGTTTTCTGGCCACGGGTCGCTGCTGGTTTGGCAGCCAAGCAGTGGCACCGAGTTCCAGGCTGCGATGGCTGGTGTCCGGGTCCCCAAGAGTTGAAGCAGAGACCATCTCACTTTGTGCCAGGTCGAGGACGCCCGGGAGCCCTGTCGAGCTGGGACCTCCTTCTAAGGGGAACTGGGGTGGGAAACGCTGGGGGGCTCTGCCCCCGGAGACAAGGTGCCCGTCCCCAGCTGTGTGAGCCGCCAGCCTGAGCCTCGGAAAGAGGAGCCTGGGTTTGCTAAATCGCCCAGTGCTATTGCTTACAAATATCCCAGCCTCTCCAGTGCGTGTAAGCGAAGGAAAAGCCTCAGGGTGTAAGACTGTCACAGCGGCTCAGAGGCGGCGATGCAGGGCTGGGGGACTTTTCCTTTGGGGTGCCTCCTGTATGTGTTTGTCAGCATGCCGTCCAGCAGGTAAGGACTGATGGCCTACGTTTTATTGACAACCATGTAACCTGTGCTTGACCCACCCCGGGATCATTTTTCTCTGTTTCAGGCGATGGGAATATATGTATTTTCAGATGGTTTTGTTATGATGCATAACTTAGTCCTATTCACATCCGTGAACCGTTTTAACTCCATTTACACGTTTAACATGCATGCAGGCATTGAAGTGTTCAACTTGCGTTGGTTTAAATGTTTAACAGTGTTGCCAAAATCATAAACTGGGCCAAGGTGAGAGGGGGGGAGGGGGGAGGGGTAGAGAGCTAGAGGGAGGGATGAATCACCCCATGGAGTCTGTAAGATGATAGCACCAGAAACGCCTTAAAACAGTGTTGTTGTTAAGGTCACAGGCCTTAATATGTAAAGGACACTTGGAGAACTATTAAGGGCATCTTGAACTAGCGTTTAAATTCTGACTACTTCACAGGAATAGTTTATGTCATATTTTTAATTTAAAAAATCCTTGGAGTGGGGGTTGGTTGCCTTGTCAAATAGGATGGGAAGAGTTTGCCCCAAGGCAATGTTATATATGACCCCAGGGTAGAAAGCTTTGGGCTTAGAAAACCATTTGGAAACTGAAAAATAAGATCTGAACAAATTTAAAAATATAATGGCAAACCTCCCATAAATATAGCTTTTTTTAAATTCCAAGTTTTGTAGATGCATAATTTTAGCAGCCAGTAGATATCTTCCACTATCGGATTTAACAAGAAAGCCGATTAGAATGGCAAGACACATTTTGAATGTTTTAATAAGTTTTAGTACTATTATGGATATTGTTATGTTGTGCTTACAGGTTGAAGGATCCTGGAGTCCCCACACAGTGAAGCCAAAAGTATTAATAAGACACAATCCTAAAACTATTCCTTTTACTTCTAACATTTTCTCTTCTCTAAGAAGTTGTGTTCTCTGGAAATATGTTTAGTACTTACATTTATTGCCGTAGATGCCTGATCAATAGTTGTTCTGCTTGTAAGGCTCACTGATAACATCTTGAGGAAATCTGAAAGATAATTGCAACTTTGGGTCATAAAATTGCAAAGTTTTATTACTTCTTTTTTTTTTTAGTTTGATGCAAGAGGTAGGTTCTACTTCCCTGGATTTATTACTTCTTTTTTTTTTTAGTTTGATGCAAGAGGTAGTTTCTACTTCCCCGGAGAAAACAATTTATCAATGAAGTCCAGTTCCTCAATTCCATTGCATTTTACCCTCTGGAGTTGTATTGTAGTGAACTTGCTCAGTGTGTGTGTGTGTGTGTGGGTGGGTGGGTGTGTTTGGGTATCTTTATTTTTGGGTGAGCGGAAAAGGTACTTATTTTAAACCTACTTTGCTTTAATAATGTTTTCCAAATGAAATAGACATGCTACCATATATGATTGATTTCATTTATCACTTAATCAGATAACATGTCACTCCAGCCTCTCATATTTTCTTTTAATAAACTCAACAATATAATGCCCATGCACATTTTTATAAATACAGTACATCTTGATTACCTTTAGGGAAAATGATTGGTATGTAATAGTTAAGGAAATCAAACCTAAGTTGGAAGAAACCATTGGAACTCTATGAGAGCGTGTGTGTGTCCACGCACACGTGTGCATTATGTACACACATGCATGTATAAAATTAGCCTCACCCCCAGATTTGTGTGTTTTTAAAATAAAAATGGAGTTTCTTTTCAGATTTTTGCTCTGTTTCTACAAGTGCAAAGAACTCAACTGGTAGGACTTCAAAGCTTGGATGCTTTGTTATCAACCTATGCTTCAGTTTCCTATATTTTCTGTTATTTTGATTTTTTTTATATTATCTCTAGAATGATCAGTTACTGACTAGAATAAGTGTCTAAAATTTTAGTGATTTAGGAAGTTGAATATTATTATTAAAAGTTCAAGCACGAACAGAAACGTAACACCAATCTGTGCACGTTTTGCACAAAGGTATCTCTTATTTAAAAATATCGCAAAGGCCCGTGGATATGGTTACGGCTCAGGATGAATGAGGGGCTCTCTGAAGACTGTTAAGGTTTCCTCTCCGCCTCCCAGCAGCGGGTTATGGTGAAGAGCAGACTGGGTAGGCCTGGGGCCCCTTCCCCAGCTCATTTCCAGTTCTGCCTCGTTAGTGGGATACTAGTGCGATTCTTGACCACTTTTCATGTAATTTTCCTCATCTCCCACCTGGAGAAAACAACATCTACTTTATAATATTCTTGTAAGTAGCTTTAAAAGGGCAAACATTATGAAAACAAAATATATTCCAAAAAATATATTTACATTTTATTTATTTCTGTCTTTCTGGATAGAGTTCTCTTTCTATGCGGATGCAGTGTTGACTCAACTTTGTTTTATTAAATATTAGTACCAAATGTTCTTGGTCTTTGGCATCATGGTGACTAATGAGTTTAAACAGTATTCCCTTTGTTTTGCTAGATAAATAAACACATAAATAACACACCAGGCACATTAGTTCTTGGTGACATTCCTTCAGGCGGCTCTGACTTCTCGGTGCCATTTGGGAAAAAAAAAAGCCTGATTTCTTAGCAGATTTATATCATTAACCTGAGGATCTCTATCAGTTTAATTGAAAACAAAGACCCAAATATTCTTAGGTAACAACTTTCAAAATGGTTCAACTAAAAAAAAAAAAAGGCCAATAATTCCTAACATGTTTTATAAAGTACGTTCAGCTTACCAGCGTTCATTAGGCGACATCGGACATCGCTGGTGTTTTAATTTAGCAGCTACTTGGGTAATTTCATTGCGATATTTGGGAGTGTGATTTTAACCACCTTCCCACGCATCTCTAGACGCTTTTATGATTTTATCGTTTGTATTTCGTAAGTTCCAAAGGAAAACAAAACCAAAAAATAATTTGTGCTTGAGTATTATTGGCTGCTAATGGATGATTGCGATTCTTAAAAGAACGGGATCGTTAAATAAGGCTTATTCTACTCTAGAATCTGGGAGTGATTCCTGAAGATGAAATTTCATCGCGAACACTAATGGCCTTTCTACTGAAAATGTATCTGGAATTTCATTGGCCTAACTTTCTTTCTTTCTTCTTTTGTTTTCTTACTGATATCAAATAACCACTCTCACCATGTCTACTGGTCATCAGATATCCGCATCAATAACATTTTAAGGGTTTTATCATTCTCATTTCAAGGCTGATTTGATGAGTCATTAAGAATATTTATATCCAATTACTCATTTGCAGTCCTATCCAGTTACAATATCTCCAAAGATAATTATTTCATAAGCTATGAATCCACACTTCTATGATTAATGTTTGAAATAATGTGCTCATGCCAACAACTCTGAGATGTTTCTCAAGTTTGGGTTCAAGGCAACAAGTCGTGAATAACTAGTTGATATTCTAAAAATTGAAATAAACCCAGTGACGAGTTTCTAACCAGTTTCTCCCCAAGATTGATAGTTGTGGCTAATGTATTTTTAATGAACTGAGTGGATTAATAGGTATTTTATCATGAAATAAATAGTTTGGTTGATTTTTAAAAATGTTTATCTTTAACCCAGTATAAATTCAGATAATACACAATCTAATAAATTAAGAAATCTTATAGATTCTCATTCTATATTCATTGCTATTTCTTAAACACAATTCATAATTTCCTAAAATTTTTAATATTTGTTAAGTTTAGAATTAACAATGCAATTTATCCTTGTTGTGACCTATTTTTGCTTATAATTAATTTTTAGGAGTATTTGTTTTCAGGCCTAAACCTAATTTACTGAGATGTGGATGCCTTTAAAAGCACCCAAAGCATAACACATTTTCTTTAATAGCTAATAAAGGAGCTACCATGTTATAGTTCCAGAAAATTAAATCTATAAAATATACATTTATTGATTAAATTAATAAATTTGTGAACATTACCTTCGAACGTATTATAGCTCTCTGCTCTATAAGAATTACTGTCTCATAATGGTGTGTTTCATTTAAATTCCATTATAGATTGATTATGAAAGAGTACTTAATAGATAGACTTATTGTTCTTGATTTCTGTGAATATTGGCCAACCTCATCAGGACTGAGCTGTTTTTTATGAACTTTCTTGGAGTCTTGCATGTTGTTCATTTGAAAAGCTATCTCCAGACTATTGCTCGATTAAAAAGCAATGTAGCCTGAGAAGACCAGAGTTGAGTCAACATGCATTTTAGGTTTTCGGTGTCAAATAGTTGCCAGGATATAAACACACTATTACTCTATAGATTCATTAAACACCCACTCTCACAACCAAAAATATTTTCTTTAAAATACATCAAGTGGAGTTGTTTTTTGCTTAACCCCTTCACCTTTTCCACCAGCCCTACAACCCCCCTCTTCCATGACAGCTGTCAGTCTGTTCTCTATGAGTCTGTTTTTATTTTGTTTGTTAGTTTTGTCCATTAGATTCCATATATGAGTGAGGCCCACACGATACAATATATAGATGGTGTATGACAGAATCGTACACCTGAAACCTATATAATTTTATTAACCAACGTCACCCCAATAAGTTCAATAAAAACTAAAATAAAATATGTCTAGTGATGACCACAAATATAAGCCAGTTTGGGGGGGAAGTGATTACATAAAATTAAACAATAAATTTACAACCTGAATCTCGGGTTCACTCAAGTGTCATATTACAAACTCACGTGTTTGCAGGTTGCTTATAATGAATGTGTGCTTTACAATTCGTAATATCTTTGATATGCATATATTTTTTTAAGTTCAAGTCTTTGTTCCTGGTTTTAGATATGCACTTTAGAACTGTGTGCAGAAGCTCCTTCTGTTGTAGCTGAAGTAAATATAGAAGAAAAGTTACTCCCATCGAGAAGTTTCTGGGGTAGATGACATATTTAAGTGGCTTTCGTGTCTCTATGAGATAATACTTCTGATGGTTTCAAAAATCAGCCCTGTGAATCTATGCATAGAGATCACTGGTCGTTTTCAGAAGTGAACACCTCTTAAATAGTAATAAACACAATCTAAATTTTTAGAAGAAAATCATAAAAGTTTGACTAAATCGTGGAGTAAAGTTGTCAAAAATTAAGATAATTAACCCACGCTTTACTCAACCTTTTCTTGTATGACGCCAGACATATTAACATGTAGACTACATCTACCTTGCTCAAAACATTTATATCGAATGGCTCTCCCTACATTTATGGTAATCAACTTTCTGATTACACATTCAGACCTGTCCCTAATGGACAATGACAGAGTTACAGTACATTTTATAAACGTGAGAGGTCATATTTTTAAGATAAAGACTTGCCGACTTGACACTGGATTGGTGTGCTTGTGGTAGGTCACCTCTTTTAGTTACTTTTCGCTCCTGTGGGTTTATAACTACCTTAAGTCCTCCTGAGTATCGTAGCATGTAAGCTATTAACAACTCTAGGCTGGATGGGTCTTCATTCTTGGATCTCCCAAAGCTTCACAATACGCTACTATTAGCCTCTTTTTTATTTTTTATTTTTTAAGTGTCTTATTGATTTTAGAGGAAGGGAGAGGGAGAGAGAAACATCATTGATGAGAGAGAGTCACTGATCGGCTGCCTCCTGCAGCCCCCGACTGGGGATCGAGCCCGAAACCCGGGCCTGGGCCCTGACCGGGAATCGAACCGCGACCTCCTGGATCCTAGGTCAACGCTCAACCGCTGAGCCACGCCGGCCGGGCTGTTACCCTCTGTAATACCTCTGTTTGTTTGACCAAGTTGTGAAGGACTTGCTCGCAGGGACTGTTTTAGTGACCCCTGCAACCCCCAAATGGTTAACACGCTCTCGTGTACCCAGTAAAGTTATGCAACACGCACTGAAGTCTTTTTTTTTAAACTTTCTGGGCTGTTTCTTTTTACCTGCTTACACTAGCCAGAGAGCGTCCCCATGTTAACCCGGCGTCACAAATGACGACTGTACCTTCTCGCTTAACCGCTTTTTAAAACAGACCCGAGCCTCCTTG
The DNA here is from genome assembly GCF_964146895.1 of Miniopterus schreibersii. Taxonomy (NCBI): domain Eukaryota; kingdom Metazoa; phylum Chordata; class Mammalia; order Chiroptera; family Miniopteridae; genus Miniopterus; species Miniopterus schreibersii. The sequence goes on from NC_138123.1 coordinate 2,995,119, forward strand.
CTTTAAATCGCGCCCTGTGGTTAAGGCCGGCCTGGAAGTGAATCTCTCTAGTCGTTTGGCTGCTCGGCCTGCGTTCCAGATGGTCCTTCTCCTTATTTACTTCAGCTGGTGAGGCAGTTGGGCGCCTCTGAGTCACGGCTTTAAGTGGTTTCCACTTAATGAGGGGGTCAGTCCTCGGAGGAGCAGGTGCTCCGAGGGAGCTAACCTTGGCCTTGATCCTGTCAATACAGCCGAGCGGGACCGACAAAGGGGGAGTTAAATGCTCCTGCCTAAGGGGGAGCCGATCAGGAGAAGTGAGGAGTCGGGGAGTCCCATTCCTCAGCTCCGCCCAGCGCATTGGGGACGTTCTTAAAAATCCCCGAGCTCAGGGCCGCCCGGCTCCCTTTACATTCTAAGCATAAACTATCTCAGCGTTTCCACTCGTGTGATCGTATCACAAAAATATCTCGGTAGGATTCAGATCGCACTTCTTTCTAATTCATAAGAAAAGTGGTCAGAGACTAAGGAATAAAGCTCAGATGCAGGAGGTTTTGCGTAGTGTGTTTAGGTTACAAACTGGAATTTTAAAGTCAAATCCGAGGGATGGGGCAGGAAACGTATTTATAACCAGGCGCTCCCGGCGTTGACTGCCTTTGACGACCAAGACGGTGAGTGCAGTTTGTAAAGGACAGCTGAGAAGCCGGTGACACTATGGTGACATCAGGATTTATTGATTTATTGATTGATTGATTGATTGATTTAAAATATATCTTTATTGACTTCAGAGAGAGGAAAGGAGAGGGAGAGAGAGAGACAGAAACATCAATGAGGAGAGAGTCATTGATCAAGCCCACAACCCGGGCCTGTGCCCCGACCGGGAATCGAACCCTGATCGCCTGGATCCTAGGCCGACACTCAACTGCTGAGTCATGCCCGGCCGGGCCGGACATTAGGATTTAATACGGAGGCTCCAAATGGAAATACGCCTCTGCTGTTTCTTGATTGTAGTCCGAGATATTAAAAGTCATCGTCGTTGGTCAGGAGAGTAAAGCGTATCGTCCGTAAAAGAATTTTGCCACTTAAATGCCCGTGTTCCTGGCAGTGTTGTTTACAAAGCCAAGATCTGGGAGCAGCCCAAGTGCCCAGCGGCAGATGAGTGGATAAAGCGGTGGTGCGTGAACCCCGTGGAGTACTACTCGGCCCTAACAGAGGAGGACTCCCGCCCTGGGCGACAGCCTGGGTGGGCCTGGAGAGCATCGCGCTAAGTGAAACAGGCCGGTCCGAGGAAGACAGACGCCACAGGATTTCACTTATGTGTGGAACCTAATGAACAAAATAAAGTAGCCCACAAAATAGAAACAGGCTCATAGGTGCTGAGAACAGACTGACGGCTGTCCGAGGAGAGGGGCTTGGGGGGCTGCGTGAAAAGGGGGAAGGAAATTAGCAAAAAAAACAGCCTCTCCTGGACACAGACGACAGTGTGGTGATGACCAGAGGGAAGGCGGGGTAGAGGGAGGTCGGAGAGGGCAAAGGGGGGTCAGTGGTGATGGATGGAGACTTGACTTGGAGTGGTGAACACAGTCCTACGTACAGACGACGTATTATAGAATTGTGCACCTGAAACCTATATAACTTTATTAACCAGTGTCACCCCAATAAATTCCATTAAAATAAACAGATAAAGCCAATAAATAAATACCTGACACTAACATCTTTAAATGGTTTCCCTACACATTATTTAAGAAAATCTTTCCATCTACTTATAGGTTAAGTCTAGGGAATGAGAACCGTGAAACCTCTTTAACACATTTGGTCAAGAAAAAGATAACAACAGTGGTCTGGAGAAGTCACAGAATTTGAGAGTAGGACCTCGCATGCCGTCTAGGTCGGTCTTTCCCTGTTTTTTCTGTAATACTCTGGGTCTTACGAACTCGTGTGCCTGAGCCGAGTCAGGTTTAATTTTGTGATTTAAGATTAAGGAGTTAGGGATATAATTACATGATTTCACACCAGTCGGAAATGTGCTTTGAAACCTTCCTAATGTCCCTACCCCATGCCAGGCCCTATTCTCGCTGCTCACACAGAAAAATACAACATTTTTGCAACAATGATTAAATGTTGTGAGTTTGAATATATTTGATCAGCAGAAGGAAAGTGTGTGTTTAACAAAGATAAGAAACATTTGCTAGTCACAGGGGGGTTCTACTGTTCCATGGTGCATAATGGTAAGTCTTAGTTTATGAACGTAAGTGAAATATATTAATTTTAAGAAAAACAGTGTAGCTCCCACGTAACAAAACAGTATGTAAAAAATATCTATTTTCTCCATGAGAATTGGGAATTATGAGTTGACTCACTTGACAGTGCTCCATTCATACAAATAATTGATGGGGACACAGCCAACCCCTATTTCAAACTGTTTCTATTACATGATGTTATTTTTTCTTATGATAAACCGTTTTCAAAATGTATTCACTTGGAAGACTTCCCATGTTGTTTTCAAAATGGCATATTTTAATCACCACGGTGAAGGAACTCATACGGTTGGGGCAACTCATCTGGTGTGATGGGTAAGACCTTGGATCGAATGATCCAGGCCATTCACGCTGTATCCCTATTTTGACGTACTTTATAGTCGCAAAATTATTGCCGTATACCCCTCACATATAAATCGTTTCGGATTAAATTGTGAATTATAGGGTTATCACCAGAAAGCAAATTAAAACTATCAATTGCCTTATCCAACCACCAGAGAAATATGACAACCATCATTAAAATATTTACCTAATACTGTGCATTTTGATTGCTTTCTAAAGAGATTTTGCTGACTAAAAACTTTTACAACCCAAACTTTCTCATTAGTAGAATTTATATACTGCCTAGTTTTATGTGCTATAAATAATAATGCTGGGAAAATGGGTGAAGAGAGAAAGTAGAATTGAATTCAGATATTTGTAGGGTTTTTTCCGTGGCGTCTAGACGTTGCCTCAGCTGCTTCCTGGAAAGTCGCTTTGCCCGGCCACCCTGGGGTCGCGCGTCCCGCTGCTTTCCTTTTGAGTGCTCAGAAAATTAATGTACTGTTTCCATGGTTTACATGTAATGTGCATCATCTTAGTTTCTGTGTTTGTGAATTGTGTGGCGTGCCTCTCTCTCGTGAATGGGACGCAGAGGCACACTGACGTCTTTTAAAGATCCTGGAAATAAGGGAACTGTGGTTCTGTTTAAATAATCGGGGAAGTTTGTTCCTAACAGGGTAATGGGGAAAAATACCTGAGCAAATATATGTCTCTACTCTCACTCCCCTGCCTGGATTCCTTCCATTCATTCATTTGCCTGTATGGAGATAGACACACACTAATCACATATATAAGCAATCATTTATTTACGTATGTGTTCTTAAACCCGTAGTTTTATTCCATCCAATTTTATTTTATTTTATTTATTTATTTATTTATTTATTTATTTATTTATTTATTTATTTATTTATTTTTATATCTTTATTGATTTCAGAGAGAGGAAAGGAGAGGGAGAGGGAGAGATAGAAACATCAGTGATGAGAGAGTCATTGATCGAGCCCACAACCCGGGCCTGTGCCCTGATCGGGAATCGAACCCCGATCGCCTGGATCCTAGGCCGACGCTCAACCGCTGAGCCACGCCGGCCGGGCCATCCAGTTTTATCTGTGTCATGAAAATAAACCACCTGAATCTCTTTAACTCACCTTGAAGCGTTTTTCTACGCTAGCTAACCAATAAATACACTTAGTATTCGATTTTGTAACGAGCTATAACATAGTTAAGCATCCCTTGCTTGTTTAGAAAGTGCTCGATGTCATAGTTCAGCAGGAGGAGACTCTGCAGAACCTGTGGCTCTGGGGGGGCCGCGCGGGCGCGGTGGCGGGCGCGGTGGCGGGCGCGGTGGTGGGCGCGGTGGCGGGCCACTGACGCTGTGCTCCCGCAGGTGCTGAGGGCCGGCCCCGAGGATGACGGCGCCGCGAGCCCCGAGGAAGCATGAGATGGCGGAGCAGAGCCGCTGCTGAAGCCGCCTCGCCGATGGCTCTATGGGAGTGGGTGGCCCTGAGTCTGCACTGCTGGGTCGTCGCCGTCGCTGCTGTGTCGGAGCAGCATGCCACGAGCCCCTTCGACTGGCTCCTGTCTGACAAGGGACCCTTCCACCGCTCGCAGGAGTACACCGACTTCGTGGACAGAAGCCGCCAGGGGTTCAGCACACGGTACAAGATATACAGGTACGGGGCGGGGGACAGCGGGACACCTCCCGCCTCCAGGCGCGCCCTGGGCCTCTCCGGGGGCTTTCCCACGCGGGGAGGGTTGTTGTTATTTAATATTCGCCTGTTCTCCTGTTATTTAAACGTGTTTCTCATAGGCGTGGCATATTCTAGAAAAACGTGGCAGGGGTGACCACTGGGATGCCCCTTTCGTGTTCTAGAATGCTCCCCTGCCCCCGCTGAGGTTGGGTTCCTCGCTGCAAGCAGCCCGGGGGTTAGGCGAACGCTTCCCGGTGGTGTGTCCTTTCTGCTGCGCTGGGCTGCTGCCTCCTTTGAGCTGGACATGGACGTGGCACCTCGTGCTCGTCCCTGAGAAGCTGAGTCGGGTCATAAGAGTCTTACCTGACAGGTGCCTTCCGAAGCTGGCAGAAATGGCTTTGGGATCAAAAGAGACGGACGCCTAGGTCATGCTCGCGAAGGCCCGGAAAGGAGAGGGGATTGAGATATTCGGCCTTTAACTTTTACTGCTCTTCTATGGTTACTTCCAAATAAGTTACACAAAAGGAGTCGTGTATTAAATCCAACAGACCCCCCGGGCCCAGTGAATCCATTAAATAGGGGACTGTACCAGTGGCTGCCTCAACCTGTGCCGCAGAGAATGGTTGATGAGTTTTCTTTGGCTCGTTTCTTTGAGACGGAAGCTTACAATCCCAGGCACTGGTTTAGGATGGGTGGAGAAGCCAGACCCAGCTCTGCATGGGTGTGTCTCTGTGTAGATACCGTGATGCACGTGGTTTATTACATGTTGTGTCTGAGCGCCAGTGGGCGCAGGCCTTCTGGCCTATGTGCGTCTACACAGCGTCCTGGGAAATGCATCGATTCCATAGGGGTGCTGAACTAGTTCTCTGAAGCGTCACAGAATTACTGGGGTGCGTGCGTGTTTTAATAAGTCCCTTAATCCAGGCAGCCAGAGCGTGGTCACAAGTCTACAGAAGGACTTACTCTAATTTTTTTGTTTAAATGAAGTGGCAGTTATTATAGACTCTCTTTCTGAAACGCAGTAGGAAATAGTCTGTATGATTCCAGCCGCATTCCTGTCTACGTGCGTGTGTGTGTGTGGGTTTTGCCCGCGTTCCTGCCCAGGTCGTGTGAAGCGACTTGAGCTGAAGGCGCTGAGATGTCTTCTGTGTCTGTCACCTTTCTGCAGGGGGCTTTTAACAGTCCATCAGCCAGGCCGGGGCTCGCCCGTCTCCAAATCTATTGACGTCTCTGTCGGGAGGTCGGAGGCGTTGTCTTGGGTGTGATTGTTGGAGTTTGGCTCATCGGTTGAGTGGCTGTGACTTACAGACATGGCCGGGCATGTTTTTAGAGGTTCTGGGCGGAATGAAAGAGAGGCATGAACATTGCGGGGTGGCCACAGTGAAAGGCAGTGGGAAAGCAACGCCTCGGGTTGGTTTGCAAGGCCCCGGGGGTCCCTGTAGATCTCACGGGGCCCTATTTCCTAACGACCTCCATCGGCCCTCTGCTCAGCTGCCCTACGCCTTTGCCCCTGTGGCCTGAATGAGCATGTCTGGAAGTTGTCTGCTTGTAAACAATGGAATGAGGTGTCCCTGTCCCCTCCCTGGACAGGGTGATAGCTTCTTACGTGACCTTCGAAACATTGCCTAATGGTCATTGATGGTTGCTGGGAAATGAACTATATATAATGTGTTCATGACGATTCCTTTCATCTTGCCACAGGGAGATGCTTCACTTGTTGAATTAGCATTTCTCTAAATCCCAGAGAGTTCTAGTCACTCTCCATCCCTTGTAGTGGACCTGAGTACTTCCTGGAGAAGTTAACTTTATTTTTGACATAACGGACGATCTCAAATCCAAGGGTTAGACTAGCTTTCTGGGTTTTTTGTTGTTGTTACTTTTGCTTTTCATGTTCGTCTTAAAAATAATTATCAGAGACTTTATCTTTCACAAACGTTTGCCCTCAAATACAGAATTTGTGGTTAAGACACATAGATGGAAAACGGATATTTTTTCCATTTTAATCACTAGGTTTATCGTTTTTAAAAGACCACATAATTTCCAAAAGTGATCCGCAAAATTCTACTAGTGCCTGTTACACATCTGAATTCGTACTTTAAAGGTCCTCTAGTTGATATTGGAAAAATTTCAGTCATGAATAAAAGAGAAATATTAACTCAGAGGTTTAGGATTTATAATCAACTTTCAGAAAAGCCGGTTCTTAATGAGGATTGCATATAATCTCGTGATTATAAATAAAAGTCATGCTTTGTAACAATTAATATAATTTGTAAGAAGTAATTTTTAGTCTAACAGTGCATTCATGTTTTTTGCCATTAAAATGAGAAAATGAACAGGACTGCTAGTCCACACGATTATTTACAGAAGAGAAAATAACAATTTTGATTTTTTGGCATTCAAACTAATAATTTATTGGATTGTTTACCTCTCTGTGGTTCCATCTTACCAAGCATTCTAATTCTTCTCTGTCGCTGTCTCTGTGGTCTTCTCCCAGATACAATTACCAAAATTATCAGTATTGTTTTCTTGTGTTATCACTGTTCTGGGTCTTCTGAGTTTCTAATTTTCTTTTTAATGGGTTCCCATTAAAGAATTATTAAAAGTTTCTGAATAGTTTAGCGATAGTCAAGAAACAGAGGGTTTCACAATATTTGAAAGTAGTTGACTTATGGGCAGGTTTATCGGTAAGGTGCCAATACCCCAATATATTCATCTGTTCTGCTGATATAGGATTTCTTTTGCCTGCCTCCACTCTTTGTAGGGATCTTTCTGCCTTTCCCATTTATGTGCAGGCTGCTTGTTCCCTTCCTTTGTGAGAGCCGCGCAGAGGGGAAGAGATGGCTTCACACGCACTGGCCCGCCTCCTTCCTGGCAGGCCTTTCCCTGGCTGCTCACTTAAATAGATAATAGCAGCCAACTAATTAAACTATCTCTCCTGTTAGCCTCAAATTAGCAGAGGCCCTGTTTGGCTGTGGCCTTATCTTAAAGAAACACAAGACCATTATCCCAAAACAGAAGAGAGAACTAGATTTAAACAGACACCCCCGATGAAAATTTATAAGCTGTTTGTTCAAAAAATGTAATCTCTCAAAGATTAACCGTTATATGAAAAGTAACCTGTACAGTCAGCACTAAGTTCATCCCACATGAGAACACTTTCCATGTTTATTATAAAAATCAAAGAGGGTGATATCTTTCTTTGCAATTATTATTATTTTTTTAGAAGTGAGACTTTTTCTTGGACGTAAAAATCAAAGATTCCAAGAGCTAAGCATGCCCTCAAGATTCATCTCCTCAGATGATAGGTGTTTCAGTCACGCTACTTAACCCCCACTGCTGGGGTCACTGCCAGGTGATCACAGCCCTTTCTTTCAACGCTTCCAGTGGTTGGGACCTCACCCCACCCCAAGGTGATCGGGTCCGTGTCCATGCAAACCTGCCTCTTGGCGGTGCCTGCCTTGTGCCGGGTTAGGATCCGCAAGCTTGCGCCTTCCAGCAGCTGCACCCACAAACCTGCTCACTGCTCGCTCGCATCCCTTCCATCTCCTGATCTCATTCAATGTAATAGAAACACGGCGTTGACTCATTCGACGCTTAGGGGTGGCATTTCTAAAATGGGGTCCTTGAACCGAGATCTCCAAAGTGAGCATGGGCCATACAAAAGCTGCGAGAAAGAGCTCCCCGGGCAGAGGCCATCGAGGTCACGCTGATCAGAGGCAGAGCTTGGGAGACCCGGAGGACCGGCCGGGTGCCCGGTGTTGGAGGGAGCTGCGGAGACCAGGAGCTGGGCCTCGGGGACTTGCCACCCAGAATGGAGTTCAGCTCTCCTCCGGCCTCGCGGAGAGCTTGCTGGAAGTTTACGATCAGACGCTCTTGGGCTGATCGGATTGACTTCTTGAAAGATGACTTGGTGCTGTGGACGTCATGGGTTAGAGGGAACGTGCCAGTAGAAGCAAGGACAGCCCTTCATGTGGCCGCCTAACAAAGGACATGATGAGAATGCGGGCCAGGCTAGTCACAGGGCGAAAGGGAATGTCCCCACTTTCTTGAGTTCTACCTCGGAACAATGCTCCTGACTCCTCGGTCCCTTAGGAGCCGCCCTGTTAACGAAACAGCAGGTTCTAAGAAGTTCCTTAGTCTGTCTCCTCATTGAACAAGTGTGAGTTGATTATAATCTGTGCTTATTAAATGGTTCCTAGGAAATACGCATTTCCCCCCCAAATTGAAAGCAAACGTTATAAACTACGTTCACAAATGGATCGACACAAGCAAGTCATCTTCTGCTGCTGTCCCCAGTGCCAGCTGCCATCGATACTGTGGATTGTCACTAACCACGCCAGGCCCTGCTCTTAGCACAGGCGGGAGAACTGCAAGTGGGGGACATAGCTCCAGGCTCCTTCGCTGTCACATCGCAGACAGACACCCAAGCGTGGGGGTTTCCGATGGAGTCTTGGTCAAAGTATAGTAGATGAAAATCACAGTTTTCACTTTTCGTGTGCGACATGGAGTCCGAATACCACCAGCTTCTGAACGGCCCAGAAGGTGAGCAGACTAATTTGAATTTACAAGTTGTCCGCTGCATAGGATTGTTCTCCAAGTGACTTAACTTCGGAAATCGGAGAAATAGATCTCAGAGTGGCAATCGGATAGTTCATGGTGTCCAGTTGCAGTAAAGTTCGATGGCTCCGTATTGTGCTTGCGATGTAATTTCTGGGCTTCGGGCGTGCAGGCCGAGCTTATCGGGGCGCAGCCTGTCTGCGTGTGCGTGAGAGCAGCCACAGGCGTGGGTAGAAGCGTCCTGCTCCATAGAAGTCCGCTGAGATGTACCTATTTGTGATTTGAATTTTTGATTATTTCCAGTGCATCAGTCTTTCCATTTGGTGTGGATTTGCGTGTGAACGAGCGTGACTTGTGCCTGGGTTCCCCTCTTACCTTCAGTACCCCCCTCTTGATAGCATCATTTGGTTCCTACTTTATACTAGAAATGAATGCCCAGTAGGGCTCATGGGTTTATGTGCAAATTATTCTTTCTCAATTCTCTCAGCAACGCAGATAAGCTTTTGAGTGACATTTTAGAAGAAAATGCATAATATTGTAGATTAATATTCATTTAATTTGCATGAGACAGAAAAACAAATACAGTTATGCAGGAGGAAATTCTTGAAAGAAAATGGTTTACTTGCAAGTTTATGCATATGAATGAATTCATTTTCCTGTAAGATTTTTTTTCCCATTGAAAATGAAATCATCTTCTGCAGTTTAATAATTTGTTTCGAAGAAGTAATAAAATTTCAAAAATAAAATTTTTACAGGAAATGATCTCTTAAACTCGCATATGAGAGCTTACCTATGCACGTAGATTATCAAATGTTTTTAAAATCAATTAATTAAGCAATGGCCACACTAAGTGTATTATTTAAACAAAATTTTCATTAAAATTCCAAAAATATTTTTATTTAAGGTTAATAATTTCATGAGAATTTATGAATGTACTGTCCTCTTAGAAATGGCTACTCAAACTAACATTCTAGCCTGAGGAACAATACATAACATGTCATAAATTACCTATTTCCTGAGATATTTTCATAATTACCACAGTATCCTGTAGTTCTAGCAGACATATTACTCAAGAATAAGTTTTATGAGGGAAAAGAAATGTTGCAAGGTTGTCATCTCAACAGGATAAACATATTTGAGTAGTTTACAGCGCCATTAATTTAGTTTCTTATAAACTATACAGTGGGGTTGAACTGTTTCATTTTATGGATTGGTTTCAACAGCAAGAACCAAAAAGATAAATCCCTTGCTTTCAGAAAGCTAAATGACGGCTTCCTGTCGGTACTTCAACGTCCCCACCAAGAAGAAAATGTGGGATGTCATCACTACTTTTGTATCTGATTATTGGTCAGTGTCATTGAGAATCGGAAATTATCCCTTTTAATGGTTGAAATAGCAAAGTCTTGATAAGAGAAACTCACATATGATACTAAATCTTAAATGAAAAGCTACATACATTTAAAATCTTTATGCTACTTCCAATGGCCTTATAGGTTACAGTGATACGTTGGTGTTTAAATTGTCTTCATTTTGAGTGAGCTTATGACTATTACAGTATATTCATGATTATATTATATGTAATTAAATTATGAATATATGCTAATATGTTCTTTTCCTGAAAACTATCTGTTCATGACTTTTGACTCTTTTCTCTATCTTTGGGCAACTTGCACGTTTTAGTAAGCGAAGGTGATATTATGAAACTGAAGGTAATGTTTCCAAAATTTATATATAGGGTAAAAATTGTGAAAAGAAGCATTTCGGTGACTAGGCTTAGAGAGGAAAGTAGGTTTGGTGTTGTATGCTCGCACTCTTGACACAATCTACTGTTTTTAATTCAAAAGCGATCTCTTCTCAATTTTGTGACAGCGCGGATGGAGCTAAATAGCAAAATAATTAAAAGCATGGCCGAGGTTTGCATTATGGTCTCGCCCCGTCAATAACTCGTAACCTTGGACAAGTCACTGAAACTCACTAATTATCCATATCATCTGGAGATAATGACAGTCTTTACCTTACAAGTTTTATGTGAAGATTTGATGAAATAATTTATGTGAGGCTTCGCTGAAGCACTTGGCCTAGCTCCTGACATAAGTAAGTCATGTTCCTATAATTATGATTATTACCACGGTCTTGTCAACATTTCAGATGCTGCTCTTTCCTTATTCCCCTTCGGTCCTATTTTTAATGAATGTTAGTTTCTGGAGGCTGTTGTGTTAGATGTGAGCGGAATGTTCCTTACAGTTCTGATCTTGTCACTCTACAGAAACCTTCCACAGCTCTTCATCACCAGTAAACGTATTCTGAAACCCTTCCCTGGACTATCCTCAAATGAAAATCCAGAATATATGGTGCAAAAAAGAACACCAGGTTTAGAATTGGGAAGCCCAAGTTTGAATTATGGCAATTAAAATACGGATGAATGTGTAACAGGCTAGTTTCTCTCTCTAGAAAGCAGTTTTCTGAGGACGTTGGGACAGATCAAGGTGTCTCAGTTAGAATTCGACGAATATATTATAGCTGGCATCTAAATCTGCGCGACGTTTCAGCTTTCTGCTGACATCTTGATGATAATTTGAAGAAATCCGTATAGACATATTTAATAATTGTGAATATTGTCCTCCGGGTTCAGATATATATTTTCATCACATATTTGCACACGAAAGGATACCTACAAACTTTTAGAATCCTCAGATGGTATTGAAGAAATCCAATAAATCCAATAACTGCTGCTGCATTTTTGAAACTACACATTACACATATCAGTGATTAAGTGCAGCCCATTTTTGCAGCACTGACACTGTATTTGAATTTTTGCTGATTAAAAATAAAATGCTGGGCTTTTCATTATTTATTGGCTTTTCATGAAAGTCAGGTTTATTGGCTTCCTGTTGAAATGGATACTGTTAGAGAGGAAGATTTTATTGCAGTGATTTTCTTTGAGCCATTTACCTTTCAGAAAGACACAAATCAACATTGTTTGGGTCTAATGGCTATTGATTTGGAAATAATTCTAACAAGTATAGTTCTTTAAGGTCAAGCCAAGGTTTTGCCAACGTAGCTGTTGTACAACGTTACGTGTTGCCTCAGCCCCTTCATTTTATTGGGCTTACAGTTCCCATTTCCAGTGGGAGAGGCGGAGCGTTGGCCTTTTTCCATAACACGCACTATTGCCTTGGTAAGTACTTTGCTGCTGACTCATAATAGAGGGGATCGCCATTGCAAGTTAAAAATTTGAATTTCTTTTAACCGAGTAGTTTGGCACTCTCTTAGTGTTGGCATTCAGTCAACTTTCTTCATTGTTGAAAGAAATTGGTCGCTGGAGATTGAAGATGTGAAAGCATTTGTTCATTTATTTTTAGGAGCTGCGTTAAATGCTTATTTTAAGGCAGTCTCCAGGTATTTGCCAGCATTTGTTAAGTTTTAAGTCCTGGGTATCACCTGAAAATTGTTGAAGCGTTTCACTCTGTAAGGACAGAGCTCTTCTCTACTCCTCTCAGGCTTTTTTCATCTGAGGTCTTAATTATATTCTATGCATGAAAATCGCTCTACAGCACCTCTAATTCATAGGTTTCCTAATATTTTCCCGTCCTTCAAACTTCCACCTTGCTGTCATCGTTTTAGACTTCTTTCTTTTCTTTTCTTAGAGATCTTTCTCAGTATTTTCCTCCATGTCCTCCGACAGTTATTTGAAGTGTCTGCTCTGTATGTCTGATTTGTATTATTGCAATTCTTTTTTTTTCTTTTTTGTTAGTTTGAGAGAGAGAGAGAGAGAGAGAGGGAAACATTGATTTGTCGCTCCACTTATTTACGCCTTCACTGGCTGATTCCTGTGTGTGCCCTGACCGGGGACCGAGCCTGCAACCTTGGGGTGTGAGGAGCACATTCTGACCCACTCACCTACCCGGCCGGGACCTATTACTGCAGTCCTGGCTCCCTCCAAGCCCCCCTGACCTAACCCATCACCCCCAGTGGCCCGTTTCCTCTCCCTGGCGCTCTGGCCTCCAGGGTGTGATCTCCTGGAGAGGCCTGTCGCCTTCCGTGCTTCTTTGAACAGTCTCAGCAGCTCCAAAATTTCCTTTTGCTGTTAGACAGGAATGTCCTCTGAAAGACGACTTTCTGACTCGAACAGCCCGAGACGTTTGGTTGTGTTTCCCTCGCCCTGCGTGTTTTGAGAGCCCCCATGCGGCGTCTCCGTGGCCTGGTCCCCCAGCTCTAGGGACCCTGCGCCCCGTCACCTTTCTGCTGGGACCAGCGGGAGCTGCGCGTCGGGCAGAAGTCCTAGGCCCAGGTTTCCATCGGGCCTTTCCTGGCGGCGCGGAGTCGGGGTGCTGTGCTGCCCCATTGCGTGGTTCCTTGACAGCCTGCGCCGGCAGCATGTAGGGGTCCCCGACATCCCTGTAACGATGTGACCCTGACAGCCCCCGCTGCTGCTCTCAGCACAGAGTCCCCGCCTCTCGTCCTCGGATGGGCCCCCGCAGCGTCGGGCCACTGCTGCGACTCGGTGCCTCTGGGTGGACGTAAGGAGGCCGGGACGGGGGCGCACGTATGGCTTTGACACTAGACGGCAGTCACTTAACGTAGTTTACGCTGCTTTGGCTGGACGGCACCTTCGAGATGACAGGGAAGGAATACAGCAGGATTTGATGGAAAGGTCAGCACTCAGGCATGTGTGTGTACACAAGTTATCCCCCATGGAAAGAGGCAGGGGAATCTCTTTTTTAAATCTGTAACAAGTTGGAGCAAACTCAAAAATAGATCACACATATACCTACTAAAAAAAAAGAAAAGGAATTCTGTGTGTGGCGCTCGCACCAACTGAAAAATTAAATACAACCTAAGGTCCAGGAGGCAGCGTCTGTAACCCAGCAACACCGCAGCTAGGTTAACAGGAGCTTACTTCCCATTGTTTAAAACTGGGTCGTGGTGATATAAAATTACGATATTCTTTCAGACAAAAAAAGAAAAAAAGCTGTCATCATAATAATCAAAAATAAAACTCCTGTCTAGCGCCAACGACAGAAGGTATGTGCGCACATACGCTTTTTTTTCCGGGGGTGGAAAAAGTTGAAGAAAATGTGTTAAGTCAGAAATTTGACAAATTCATTTGTAAATAGGAAAATATCAAAGGAGAATATTTCATTCTTTAGTGATGATTTAATCTTGAAAATGGTTTAAATGTGCTATACTGGACAAATAAACACAGTATAAAAAGGCATAAAATATAAGTAAAACTTAAAAGGGTCAGCAGTTTTTTTTGTCAAATTGCCAGATGTGTAAGGGGGCGATAATTCTTTGCATGGTAGGAGTCATTGATCTAGGTGCTGCCGTCCCCAGTATTTATGGAGGGAGAGATTTACACCATGATATGAATCCACTTAAAATTTTTATAATGTTTGGTCAATACCTTCTCTCTGGCTTTATGGGGGATAAATAAACAGAGAATTCAAGTCAGGGTACTGGGTTGGGCTGCCTGTGAAAGACTTTCCCACTCCCGAAGTACGGAAATGGGGCATTATATTTGGTGGTTGTCACGAATTGAGACAAGGCACAAAAGGGAGATGTTCAGCTTTCAGAGGTAAAGAGGTGGGCCCCCTACTCGAGTGTGGAGCGATGTTTAACACTCATGACCAGCTCGGGTGCCCTCATCAGAAAGGGTGTCTATGCCTCAGACCCTCCCCTACCAGGAGCTGGAACGGACTGAGGCGTGAAGAGCTAGTGAAAGCTCAGCGATCTCGAAAAATTCCTTCCTTCCCTTCAAGTGGGAAACATCCACGGATGCTCCCTGCCTGCCTGGGCCACAGGTGACAGTCGGTCACCTTCAAAAATCAGAATAAAAAACTAATGTTTCAAAGATTGTTTTTAATACAAAATAATCGTAAGTTGAAACAGGGTAATAATGCCTTAGCATTTTAAGCTCCCCCATCATAGTTACTAGTGTTCACAAGCAATATTATATCAAAGGAAGATTTTTTAAATATAGAAAAGCTGCCCGGCCGGCATGGCTCAGCGGTTGAGCATCGACCTAGGATCCAGGAGATCGGGGTTCAATTCCCGGTCAGGGCACAGGCCCGGGTTGTGGACTGACCCCTCGTTGGGGGCCTGCAGGAGGCAGCCCATCCGTGACTCTCATCATTGATGTTTCTCTCTCTCCCCCTCTCCCTTCCTCTCTCTCTGGAAGACTAAAGTTTGCTGTTTTTCTAAACAGAAATTTGTCAAAAACTAACCCTTTACTGAAGGCATGCAGACAATTTATATGTTAATTAGAAATACCTACAGCCGGGGCCATATCTAGACAGTGGGAAATGTTTTAGAGATAAAGGGTTTGGTTTATGTGGCTGGCCCAGGGTTGCAGATGGAGTGGTGGTGGGGCTGAGACGCCCGGCCTGACCGCAGTGCCCGCAGGTGCAGCACTTTGCTGTCCCCGGGCAGTCGCCTGCTGCTTTCCTGCGAGACCTGACGGCCCCCAGCCCCCACGCAGGTCCTGGTCCACCTGCTCAGGATGCTGGCTCAGGGGCTGTGACGCAGCGACCGTCGAGGGAGTGCGGCCTGTCGAGGCTATTGGGAGACCGAACGGTGGCCACATGATTGACGGAAGGTGTCCCCTCGAGGGACTGGAGAATCCGTAGAGCAGCTGCGCGTCCATTGTCACTTCAAGACACTGACAGGGGCTTCTTCTTGAATAGCGTTGGTGGTGAAGTCATTACCACCTGCAAAACCATCTGCGTGCTTCTGAATCTTAAGAGTCATCTATAGGTTCGTTATAAAAAAATCTGCTTTGGCCTCCGAATTTGGTTTGCTTGCAAACGTTACACCAACACAGCTGATACTTGTAAAACCTCTCAAGAGAAACAACTTATTTTAAAAGAAAGAATGCTTTCGAGTGGTCTTTGCATGTTGACCTGGGAATAGTTTTCCTAAGTAGGGGATTCTTTATTCCTTGCAGTTAGCGTCGGCCTATGCGCCAGAATTTTGCATTCGTTTGCTGGGGTGGTTGGCTTGTTTCGTGACCCATGGTTTTTTTCCTACTGTCTTAAGGACCTAAATTAAAGTGCGTGTGTGTGTGTGTAAATTTATGTGTATACATAGCCTTTAAGACTAGGAGCTGTACAGGGAACAAATATGAAAAACTGAGGGAGGTAGAATTCAGCATCTTTGTTTACTTAGATATCAAAACTTGGTATAAACCACTTCTGCATATAGTGTTATTTCAAATATCCATTTGTTATAATACGATACTTTTATAATTACATTTAGATGGGCCACTCATGGGATGAATACTTGTATAATTCATCTTCACATTCAGTTATAAATATTACAGAACAGATCTTTTTTTATAAGTTTGACCAATGACTTAAACTTAGAAGTCATAGAATTTTGTCTTTTGTCCCCATGGAACAAAAATAATCCAAAGACACATACTGAATTTAGTTTTCTTAACTCTATTAATTCAGTAAGAAATCAGTGAGCTTGTGATGACTGAACATTTGTTTTTGAAAATTGGTTTTAGAGTTCTGAGCTTAATTTTAACTTTTCTAAATGTAATGCTGTCAAAACATTCCCTTTTTAAAATATTTTCCCTTGTGTTACAAAGGAACTCATGGAATTAGAGTTTTCTAATATTTGACGTTTAACTAAGGGAGGAATATTGATTTTAAGATATGCTTTCTCTCCTAGACAAGCAAAGAGCCTTGAGCTTACCAATGGGTACTTATGTGGAAAATACAGGATAATTTTATATTTTCCGTGAAAATTCTTTAAATCAGATACATGAATACTTGTATCACAAAATAATGTATATGATTTAATTTTCTCTAGAAAAAGGGAATCCTCAGATATTCAGTTTTAATAAGGATCCATCATGCATTGCTTTGGGCTTGACTGCAATGTAACGAGTAGATCAAGGGCCTCATTTCAAAAAACATCTTGGCTGAGCTGTGAAGCCCTGGGTGCAGAGAATCCCGAGGAGGTTTGAGGCCCCCAAGTTAAAGGAGCACAAAGCTAGGGGAGCAGCTAGAAGGCAGATGTGAGCCTCATAGGGGAAGGGAGGGAGGGAGGGAGGAAGGAAGGAGTATTTGGTACACGCATCGCTTTTATTTTGTTTTATTTTATTATGCACAACATTTGCTCCAGATAAAAAAACAAAGGCATGACATTTCAAACATGGCTTGTTTTGTTAAAGCTTTAAATTAATGATGTTAATATGCTCCTATTGCCAGGTTTTAAGCCTTATATAAACTAGAGTTTAAATGCTTTCAAAAAATAAATTGCATGGCCCATACATCTTTTTCCTTGAATTTCACTTTTTCTTTTTTTTCCTCCCAGGATTTACCAAATTGCTGGATAATAAACAGTGCCTTCAAGTTTAAACTTTCTGGAGAGAGCGTGACATGCCCGTAGCATTTATTGACTATAGGGCATCCCAGCATCTTAGACTGCAGGTGTACTGTAGGTGGGCTTGCTAGTCTTAGGTAATGTGGAAGCCAGACTACGCTGATCACCCTCGGGAAGGATCCCCATCACCTGTGGGTGCAGCCCCACAGGTCCTGGCAAAATTCAAGTAGAATATAAATTTTCCCTCAATACATTACTCCGCTATTGGTAAGAAACTTGTCTAATTTTCAAAAAGATCCTGATCAAGGAACATGGGTTAAGTTCAGACTGGAATATTTTAAGATCGGTTGTAATCAGGCATCTAATTTGACCAAAGAAGCCTTTGATTTTTTGTGTGCTCCTCTCTCCCCCCTTTCAGTGCTTTATTTAGAGTGAATTAGCTATAAAAGGTAACTAAATTAATTACTAGATGGAGCTGTTTTGTAATTGTCATTTGACTCTTTGAAAGCATCTGCCGGAGCCAATTATTTTAGTTTTGGTAAACTTCTTGACTTTTTTTTTTTTTTTTTAAG
This sequence comes from Miniopterus schreibersii, assembly GCF_964146895.1. Taxonomy (NCBI): domain Eukaryota; kingdom Metazoa; phylum Chordata; class Mammalia; order Chiroptera; family Miniopteridae; genus Miniopterus; species Miniopterus schreibersii. Next base: position 3,012,825 of record NC_138123.1, read on the forward strand.
AAATTAGACAAGAGAATCAAAAGCTTTTTTGAGGAATCGACTGGTTCCTGGGATGAAAGCATGTTTTCAGCATACAGGACGCTTGCCGATTAAATCGACTTGGCTGCGCGTCGCAGCAGGCCTGCGCGGAGGCCGGCTCGTCTCGAAGCCGCGTGTAGTTCTTGAAAAATAAGTGAGGGCAGAGCCGCACTAAAATGCATTTTATTTTATTTTATGTGACTTCAGATTGAAACCTGATCTGTCAGGATACTCGTCTGCATGGTTCTCTGACTCTTGCAGCGCTGTGAAAATACAGGCTTAGCAGAAATAGGAGTATAATGTGATCCGTGTTGAGCTTATAAAACATGGGCCACCGCGTATTAAAAGATGATGGTGAATAGATGATACTGTGAAACCTCTGGGATGCCTCCTGATTTCTGAGTACAATCGAGGCAGCCGAGGAGCCGCTGTGTCTAAGCCCCGGCGCACAAAGGGAGCGGGGGAAGCCGAGTTTCATACAAATACTTGTCCATTTTTACTTCTGAAACCATACGTGGTATTAAGAACTCACCGTGTTACAGCACTAAGGAGTTTATACCTTACAGGATCCCGGTGAAATCAAGTAGGGCTCACCTGAAGGCATCCGTGGCTCTTTCGAGAGCAGGCCGTTGAACTTGGAAGTCAGATTTGAAGTAGACAAAGAAACGGGGAAAAGCAGGCTCCCCCAACACCCCAAGTCATCAGCTTTAGCTGAATGTTACCGGGCACCTTGAACCTGCTAAGTAACATGGTGAGAAGCACCCATGACTCCTCCTTAGTCTTATAACCTGAATATATTTGGATTAATTTTGTAACTTGTTTGCACGTAGTACGCAGTCACCCCAGGATGGTTGCACATGAGATCCCCAGGCCCCCCTTGGAAACGCAGAGTGTTAAGCTGCAGAACTCAGCAGTGTCAGTGCACGTTTCTGCTTTCCTTGCCAGGGCTCCGTGGGACGGTCGCGCCCCTTCCCCTTGCCTTCGGGCCTCCGCGTGTGTCCCGCTGGCTAATGTGCCACCTCCCTAATGTACACGGGCGGCCTCCCAGCCGCCTTCTCTGTCATCGGCAGCGTCCTCGGAGCCCAAACGGCCCGTCATTACTCATGCTAAAAAATGACGCGCCTGCCTGCGGTTCTCGGAAATTATTTCTTATTCCTACACACGAAGGGAAGCTGGTGTTATTAATCCTAAAATTCAGAAGCGGTGCCGGCAGGCCGCGCTCTCCCCTGTATCCACTCTGATGAATGCAAGAACAGCCGCCTCTCTTGGGTTTTGGTTTTGGTTTGTTTGTTTACATTTTTGGCTTTCCGTATTAGAAATATACGAAGTGATTTCCGTGCAGGGTTTTTAAAAGCCTTTAGGGGCCTTTACGGGCTGCGATGTCATGGCAACCATTCAGTTGTAATTTTTAGATTAAAACCATTTTGAAAACGGGGGGGGGGGGCAGAAATTGTAAAACTCCCATCCCAATTAGTAAGAAGCATAGCTGTTGAGAGAAAGGCATCTGAAAATTCAGAGAGGAACGTGGATTTAATAGTATATAAATGCCACCATAAAGCTACGTGCATTATTAGGTAAGACACTTCATCTTTCTGAGCCTTAATTTGCTCACCCATAAAATTGGGTTAATAATTGATCTCCCTTGGCATTCTCACAGGGCTTTTGAAGGCCTAAATGACATAATGTGGATGAAAGAGCCTTGGAAACTGTGAAGTGTTTTATGATTTTAAGGTGATAATATTATTAATCATTCTTTACTAGAGATTACGTCTTCTTCCTTGGTTAGCTCAGTTGTCTTTGTTGCTCTGCAATTATGAAGGCACTTTTAGTAATGGCCACGCTTCCCCAAGCAAAGGAAGTAACTCTGTTAATAAATAACGCGTCTCATGAAGTGGTGAGCACCTGTAATATTATTAAGAAAAAAATGAAACAACCCCATCTTTTTAGCATGGTTCTGTTGGCCCATCAAACAAAATTATTCTCAAAGGATAATGTATCTTTTCATTGAATTTCAGCCCTGAGCCATAGGGCTCCGTTGATTTATTTTTATTACTCCAGCAGTAACTTTTCAAACATATCAGACTGTGCTAAGGCACAATCCTGCTTTTAATTTTCTCTTGCTGTGGACTGAAATGTTTCCAATTAGAATAATTATTTGCAATAAACAAAATTGTAGACAGACTGCAGAATACCCGGCGATTTGATTGAAGGAGTGTGGATCTCGGGGTTGAGGGTCAGGGGCTCCATTTTAATTTGTGTACATTTTCTTCTGCTCAGATTCTGTCTTTTGTAAAATTGCACGGAATGATTATCACCGTCTCTTGGAGCTTTGAGGGGGATGAAATGAGGTATGGTAGATAAATTAACTGGTGCATTGTGGGTTCCAAGTGCATTCAGATACATTTACCGCATTCTCCTAAGATGCTTTGCTTAAAATACACACTGCACTCAGAGCCAAAGCTTCTGCCCTCAATTTTCACTTTGCCATGCAAGTATCTATCGAATTACCTAAAGGAATGGGAACACTGATTCAAAATCAGTATATGTAGTGATGAAAAGGGAATGTTAAAGGGAATTAGTATGAAATATTCAGAGAATTTAAATAAAGTGAGCTCCAAAATGTGGGAGAAGCTCAGTACTTCCCAGTGCATCTACAGGATCATCCTTTCGTTATCACTTTCCTTTAGAAAGTTTATTTCTTATTGCTACTCTGATCCATTGATTTTTTGGTTAATGCCTCATGCAGTCATTAAATCATTCGTGGTTCAGTTGATATTCAGTGGAAGCCTCTGCATCCCTTGCTCTGTGCTAGACAGTGAAGGTGAAATGGGATCACTTGGCTCCTGCATCCTTACTTGAGCTGAAGATGTTGGCTTTTCCCTTCTCTGGACATGTTTTGTCAAACATTGTGTTTTTTCTCTTTCTGTTTTCACCCTCGCAGACCTGGGGCTACAAAATTTCTTTGGTTTTGCCTTTAGAATTTCAAGGTTTCACCCAGAAGAACCTAATGGGTTAACCAAATATAAATCTAATAAACCTTTTCTGTTTATCCAGGGTGTCCTCATGTGACTCACATCCAGTTAGGTTATAGGCTGTTCATTTCCTCAGGTCCACTTTTCCTTAGGCTGATTCAATACTGAACTAGTTTCAAGTAATTTAAATGCATATGTTGTTGGTTGAGAAGAGAATGTTTTCAGGACAGTATGAAAAATGTTTTAATATTAGAGAAAATATCTAATCTTTTAAAACTATTAAATGTAAACACAATTTTAAAGAGATTCTGGCAGGAAAATTCACCTTATCACTTTTTTATCTTTTTCTTTATGATTATGATTATGATTATTATTTTTGTAGAGGCTTCAACATTTTGCATTTTGCCTGATTTATAAACTGGGCAAACCTGAGCCTTTAATTTTATATATGTTCTGTTGAATGTCAAGCTCATTCTGATTTTCTACTCAGTTCATTATCGGTGTTGGAACTAGGCCTTGCTCATCTGTTCTGCAAACACACTGGGTAGTTTTAACAGCAAAGCATCTTCCACCAGAGACACCATCAAAGAAATTTTAACATAGAATCTGAAAGGACTTTTTGAAAAAGTAAATTAGGTTTCTAAAATTAATAGTTGCTATTAAGTACAAAGATGATGTAACTAATTTTAATTTATAATAAGAAGGAGCTATTACAGACCGTTACCATTTCAATGTTCATCTGTCTCAAAAGTCTTCCCATTGATGAATATATGAATACATGAATTTCATATATTTCTATAATTTTTAAAATTGCCTATAATTTCTCAAATGAAACTATAATCAACTACGCAATTTTTAAATATAAAAATATATTACTTCAATTATTTAAGTTAAATTTCTTTTTGAGGGGAAAAAATAGCCCGTAGAAATTTAGCTAGACTGTCATACATGAAAGAATACGTACCTACAAATGTGACATCGGTTTTCATTAAATAAGGTTCATGTGCATTTATTCTTAAGACTGCTGCTCCCCTCATGACAGCTCTAATAATCTATTTTTTCTGTTAACCACCAGGCTTAGGTTGTGCCTATTAGAATAGTGTAAAACAAACATGCCTCCTGAGAGTAAACTATTCCTCCCACGTCTCCTGATTCTCTCAGGACACCGCCTGGCTCCCTCCGATTCAGTTGCTGGAGTTGGTGCGGGCACCGTGGGCGACGGGCCAGTCCCACCAGGGGGAGGCTGGTGGGTGAAAGGAGCAGTGGGTGAAAGTAATAAGATGATTGTCAGTATTAGAAGGTGCGTATTCCTGCTCTCTGCTTAAATTTGAGGCTCAATATATTCATCTGTAAGACAGGGAGCGGATGAATATAAAAGACCTCAGGTAAGCTTTCCAGTTCTACAATGAAAGACCCTAATTTTGGCTTTTGTTGTTCATCCCAGAGGATCTAATAGAGTGATTTTCAGATTAGGTAACAGGCCAGGAAGGGGAGCTGGGACTACAGTCAGAGAGCCTGAGAATCTCATCTAAAAGCCAGGCTCTGAGCTGATGTCAGTACCGGATGCTCAACGTAAGGGAATACCATGTGACAGGCACTTCTTTTCCTGTTCAGCTTGTTCCCGTGTGTGCCAGGAGACTGGTTATACACAGAAGAGCTCTGCATACCTATTAAAATTTTGCTCTCTTTAAGACCCCTGGGAAGTTCTAAATGAGAACTATTTATTGTACTATATGAAGCTATACTTCAGTGCCATGCCCAGGCACTGCCACTTTCATTTGTAGCCTGAAGCCATTGTAACCTGATGAAGAGACGCGTCGTCTCACAAATTGGCTCCCCTGGGAAGATTTTCTGTTTTTAGTCATGGGCCTTAGTAACTCATTTAAAAAAAATCCTATCAGGAATTTTTAGAAACATTTTTTTCATCTTTCCTTTCTCGGGGCGCTACTGGTGGTTTTGGTGATTGTTTATTTGGAGGCCTAGATATTTATTTTTCACTCGAGTGTGTGTTTTTAATTAGCAATATTAAGTGGATCATCTGGATTCATATATGTCCACTGTTGCTGTCGGTGGAAGTGGAGCTCTCAGGGCGCCACCAGGAAAGTCGCTTCCTGAGGCCCCCACATGGGGTTTCACGGGAAGCTTTATGGATCGTGTAAAATTAAGGGGGATCCCCTCCAAGGTCCCGCTTCTGAGTTATCAGTGAAGGCTTTAAAACTAATGGTGTATCCCCTTTGCAACAATATAAATTAGGAGATTTTGCGTCTTTGGCACATACACACGCACATTCCCTGCACAGAAGAGAATTAGTAATTTGAAAGGGAATACGAGGAACACGTTGCCAGCTGAAATCAGCGTTATTGGAAATAATGACATTTTAATTGCGCTACTCTGTTTAATAATTCCATTTTTATTAAAAAAAGGAAATTATATTTGTTCTGAGGACTCATTAAATACTCCGTAATAATGAGGGTAAGTAATGGGAAGTAGAGAGAGAGGGAAATGTTTTCAAGTATTATAAAATGTTGCAGAAGTGAAAGGCTTGACACTTCTATAATCGTCTACATGTTCCCTGGTCTGATTGGTTTCTTTGAGTCAAGCTCCAAACCAATTATGATGAACAATTTACCTACAATACGTCAGCTACCTACCTGATAAGAACTTCACAATACAGCAGAAGTGACGTTAAATATTTCATATGGATTAACGCTGAGTTTAAAAGAATGAAATACTTGCTATTTAGTAATTTCTCAAGCAAAATAGTAGTCTGAATTCAGAGGGAAAATTTAAAATAAAATGCTTAAGCTGTGTATCACCTACGTGGTCCCTGTTCCCTTGGCTTAGCTCACGGGCACGTGGATGCATTAAAACACGTCCTAAAACTGAAATTCTGCAGCGAGTGCACAAAACTGGCCGTGACATCCAGTTTAGCATAATCACATGCAAATTCGAGCAACCATTTTCGGAGTAATATATGCACTCAAGGTTTCTCAACATGCTTTTAGATTTAATAGTTCTGAGATGTGAGCTATATATAAAAAATTCATCTGAAGTCTGTTTTGAATTTCTCCTTAAAGTACATGATTTTACTAGGCAATTAGAAGGGAGTACAGAAAGATGTGATTTTTGTGTGTGTGCTTAAAGTTTCCTAATGTCTATTGCTTTATTTAAAAAATTATATATTCATATATTAAGAACTCGTTGCTTTCCAGCAATTCTCCTTAAATGAATTGCAGAAGTGACTTCTGAATACACTTTATATCATAGATGCAGTGCGTGTATTTGATGGAAAGGGTAGGACACATCAGCAAGGCTTTGAGCTGAAGCCTAACAGATAAAAGTGCCGTGATTATTAATATGTTCTGTCCTTTCCTCGTGGGGGGCCTGCTTTCCCACCACACCTGGTCTCACCTCAGCATCCCTCCTGGGATTGTCAGACGCCACAGTCAGTATCTTGCGTTGGCCTAAGTAACACCTGTTGCTATCCTTATCTTAAGAGAATTTCATAATTATTTTAGGTTCCTTGGCCTAAATATGTGAATATGCACTTTAATATGTACACACATATGCACATATAAGTCTATTTAACATTTCATGCCTATGTAGTGTGTACTAGAGCCCCTCAGTTAATGTTCAAGTAAATGTTACAAATAAAACCAAATTGGAATCGTGCGCTATATATACTCTTCTCTTAATGGATTCAGTAGTCTACTTAGATCCTTGACAAAACACCCTTTATATGAGGAGGCTTTTATTTAGACAAGTGACAATCCCAGTCTTGTGATTTAAGCCTATTCGTAACTACAAAGAAGGCCTAATGAGTAAAAACATAGCAAGAAACTCAGAATAATTAAATCTCACACAGACATTTCATTATATTAACAGCCCTTCGAAAATGTACCATTTAAAAATCAAACCTTAGGTCAAAAGAAAATTAACTTTTCTGATTCCCAAATTATTTTTGTTTGTCTTGTTTTATTTTTGCATTGAGAAATAATTGAGAGTTCTTTTCCGACGATGTTCCCAGGTATTTGTAGAACAGCCGTGGAACCAGCTGGGGCTCCGTTGGGGATGGAGGTTTTCAATCTTTCATTTTACCCTGACCGACAAAATACAGAAAATGTGAAAATGGAAGAGAAATGTGAATTATTACAAGTGGGAGCTATCTTACTTTTTCTCTCCAGAAACTTTTGGGAAGGATCAGAAATGACCTTTTCGGAAAAACTCTTCCGACCAGGTAACGTGCCTCGCGTAAGACAGGCAGGCCCGGGAGCCCAGTGACACCCCGCTGGGCCCGATGGCCTTCGCCAGGTTAACTTGTCGTGAGAATTAAATGACATACGCTCTGCACAAACCACTTAGTTCCTGGCGCCTGGTCAGGGAGCGCCTTTTAGATCCCGTCGCTGTTATTACTGAAACTGTCGCCACGATCGGGGCTGCAGCAGTCCCTTTTGACACTATTTTTAAGGATTTTACTACTTTAATCTCTTGTGTATATTATGAAATAGGGTATGCAGATCACAATAGAATGTTAAAGCCCATTTTAAGAGGAGTATTAATCAGCTGGCACCAAAACATTTTTGAAGTTAATCTCCTGGAGAGTCTTTCTAATTACAAAGTTTAGGGTGTTTGATCAAGGTAATCCCTTGTTCCATTTTTAATGTCATGCCGTCCTCTGCGCCAACCAAGTAAAATGGCCACGCATTGAAAATTAGGGTCATGCACACATCACCATTCCCAGTAAAACACCGTAGGACCAGGGGATGGCTTCTGAAAACTAATCAGCGGATCTGCCCCGCTGCGGGTATCGGGGTGAAGTAGAAAGTTAACTGTCATCAGTGCTTCGAGCAGCGATGAAGACGGACGTGCTTTGGTCTGCGACGTTGACCCTAATAAGGTGGCATCCGCCGGTTCCATCTCCCTTGCAGTGTCCTTACGACTCGGCCGTCTCCTGCCTGCGGATCACCCCAGGAGGCCTTAGCCCTGGAGAAAGGGGTGACTGAGAAGCACGCCCCGTGTCTCTCTCCCTACGACACCCGTAAGGGTTGGACAGTGTCGGCTTGCTCTGTCCAGCATTCGCGTCAGACGAGCTCTCTGAAAACCTCTTGCTCCGTAGGGAATGCAAGTTTCATTGTGTCCTGATAGTTAACCCAAGACTAGCTATTTATCCATCAGAGGGGTGACTTGCTGTCATAGTTACTGTTGACAGAAATGCTCTGACCCGAGTTCAGATGGTCACCATGCTGTGTACAGACTGGTGTTTCCATCCCAGCAGGTGGAATCCCACATACTTAGGCATCTTCTAGAAGGCGCTACTGCGAGGCACTATCAGGCTTTAGAGATGGATGATCCATATCCTGTTTGGTGTGTTCCCCCCCCACAAACCGGAAATAAGTTTTCCTTTCCATCTCTCTCAAAACATTTTTATCTGGTTGTGTGTGAACATGTTGCTGTTGCTCCCGTCGCAAGTGCAGCGTAGGGTCCGGGGGAGAGATCCAGGGTGGAGACGCAACCTTGGGGGTCGCCATGGGGAAGGTGGCCTTCGCAGCCCTCGGCTGGATGGGGTCACCAGCGAATCTAATGTCAACAGAGGGAAACAGAGGTCAAGACCGAGCCTCGAGCATCCCAGCGCTTAGAGAGGGCGAGTGGGGCCGGCAAACGGGGGCGAGGGGGGAGGCCCGGGCCTCGCCGCTCACGCTCCCTCTCAACGGACGCGGCCCCTTCAGGAATGTTCCTGCCGCTCAAATGACAGGCCTGTCCTCGTCTGACGCCCTCTGGGGTGGCCTCTCCTGTGCTCTGCCCTTTCCGCGTTCTAGCATCCAGAATTAAACGGCGTTCCAAATTCATTTTGACAGAGCATAGTGGGCTTATCAATTCCTATGATAAGCGCCCTATAACTCCATTAATGCTGCCCAGGATTAAATTAGCTTCTGCTAGCTTGTCATATTATTTGCTTTGATTAACTGAAAGTCCCCAGATCTTTGGCACATGAACTGTTTCCAAGCCAAGCTTCCTCCATCCTTTAACTTTTAGTATTGATTTTTGGAAATTATATCTAGAAGTTTACATGTATCCTCATTAAATGGCATCATTTGGTTTCGGCTGATTTTTTATTTTTTGATTTTTTTTTGCCTTTCAAATTTATTCTAGATTCTTGAGTCGGCAAGCAAGTGAAATAGTGACTGTTTTAACTAGATGTCATTGGAACCTGATAAGCATGCATTTAAATGCCTTCTGCAATTCATTGACGGTAATGATCAGAAGAGATGCGGTTTTCGACGGCCTATTAGATACCTATACGTAGAATAATATTGACTCTCCAGGTCATTGCTAAGGGGTGAGGTGCCGGTAAAGAAAGAAAAAGACCTTAGCATAGTGACTAGAAAATTCTAATCTATTATTTTGCAGTTACATTGGTGCAAACCATCTCATTGTTTCTTTTGTGTGCTTTTATTTTATTTTATTTTTATTTTTCAATAACAGATTACTTTCAGTAGTCTTTTATATTGGTTTCAGGTGTACAGCATAGTGGTCAGTCACATAATTTATAAAGTGATATCCCCGAAATTTTAAGTACCCAGCGGGCCCCATCCGTAGTCATCACAATATTATTGACTATATTCCCTGTGCTGTACTTTACATCCCCGTGACTGTTCTCTGACTACCGATCTGTATTTCTTAATCTTTTCACCTCTGGACCTAGAAGGCATTATGCACAGTGAGATAAGTTAGTCAGAGAAAGACAATGATCTGATTATTTCTATAGACTAAATCTCTGACAGGAAAATTCAAGGAACATAAAATATTTATAGTTTTCTACACTATGATATATAAGCAAAATCCATCCCCAGAAATACTTTGCTAGGGCCCGTTAAAACTTCACAACAGCAAACACAACCCCACTTAATTACATGGGTATAGATCAAGCTTTCAGTTATCATGACTTACACTGGAAATGACACTGAAAGGTTGATTTTCCTAGACGAGACCTGTAACCCACTTATGTCCTAGGAGTTCCTTTGCAAAAATGAAGTTTTCTCCCTTTTATTTCATATAAACTGAATAATTTTTTTTTAGATTGAATTTCGATGGCTACATGCACATGACCCTATACTAATAAAATTCTCAAAAAAGAAGTTGAGGAAAGAAAGTAACGGGAAAGGAATTTGGAGTAAAACAGTGAGGGAGGACACGGTATCACCACTTCTCACGTAACCGGCGCCGTGGCCGTCTTAGCACTCAGGTGGCTGCACGTGTTGAAAAGAGTCCCTGATGATGGTCCCATCGGACAGGTGCGAGGGCGTATCTCACGTGGTTTTAATTTGCATTTCTCTGATGATGAGTGACATCGGACATCTTCTCAGATGTCCACTGGCCATCTGTGTGCTCTCCTTGAATCAGTGTCCATTCAGGTCCTCTGCTCATTTTCGGATGGAATTGTCTGTTCCTTTTCGCTGTTCATTTGTGTAAGTTCCTTCTATTTTTTGAATATTAATCCCTTATCTGATGTGTCGCTGCTGAGTATCTCCTCCCATTCAGTAGAAATGGCCAATTATTTAAAATAGTCACAGGGATGTAAAGTGCAGCATAGGAAATACAGTCACGGATACAGGGTGGGGCAAACGTAGGTTTACGGTTGTTCCTAGGGAAAATGATACTATAATTAATAAATAGTAATAGAAGAATAAACTGGGTTTCACATACTCACACCCGGGGATAATATATTTATCAAAACAATTACAAAAGAGAAACACTGATGTTGATGCTGCCCGAGGTGTAGGTGGGGTACCTTGTGTTACCTTCTTTGTCTCAAATTTGCTCCAGAATTCTCAGCCCATGAGTATATTTAATACTTGCTTTGTGAAACGTTCACATTTTACTTCATACATCACAACCACGCTTAAAAAAAATGAATTTCTGGTTCTTCATAATAACAAGGATTTTATGCTGAAAATCTAATTTTAATTGCAGGACTGCCTGAAGCCCTAGAATTACTGAGTAACAAAGAGCCTTGGTCTTTTTTTGTGTGTTTTTTTTTTTTTTCTCCTTACGAAATAGAGAAGTCAGGCAAAGAAAAATTCCTTTTTAAGAAATGGAATTTTGTTTTGAAAATTATTATGTAATGGAAAGGCATTGAAAGGCAGTGATTCAATTAATAAACACTCTGGACATAGATTGCCTGGGATTTTACATCTTGGCCCCATTATTTATGAGACGTGTGATGTTCCTGAACTTTCCTGTGCCTCGGTTTCCTCATCTGTAACCTCGTGAGGTTATTATAGCAACTGAGTGAGCTGATGCATGTAAAGTGCTTATAATAACTAGCACCTAATAATCACTTAATAATCCACAGCATTTCTCATTCTATGAATCTGTCTACTTTGGGAAAATGGGAAAATGCTGGCTTATAAGGATAATAGTTAATAGCTGTTCAGTTCTTCATCTAGAACTTAGACAGCAGTTCTCGCTAAGTGGAGATGGCTACGCGGGTGGCTGTGCTTTTCCACGGCCGGCACCATGTCGGGACGTGACCATAATGCTTTCTTGCTCATCGTTGCCTGATGCCACCTCACCGAAATCCAGACGAGGTCAACGATGCCGTCAGCAAATCAGAGATCAAGCTCTACCGTTGTTGTTTTGCAAGTTCGGGTCCCCTGAATCTAATGGCCCGCCAAAAATAAAATAAAAACCCCACCAGGGAGTCACACTGGGAATGACCGCATACAGAGCACCCAGTTAGCTCTTTTTTGGTCACAGTGTGATGAATAGAGAGGAAAAAGCACACCCAGGGATGGACGCGGGCCAGCGCACTCACTTCAAGGGCCCCCTTTCATGTGCTTCTCCACCTGCACCGCCCAGCAGCCGCAGCTCAATGCCCTGTCTGTTCTGGGTTGTCCCTCTGCCAGACCACGGCGGTGAAAGCACTTGAGAAAACCGAGGCTGTGTCTGGGTCCACACGACTGCGGGGAGCTGAAAGGACCGCGGGCTCTGTCCTGCTGGCCTGGGTCCCTGGGGCCCGCTTGCCCGCCCGCACCTCAGGCCCAGGACGAGGCCCACTCACGGGCACCCAGCTACGCAGACCTACCGACGTGGCGCTTGGGCCAGTTCGGTGGCTGCTAATTTGGGGAGCGAAATCCATGTAATGATGGAAGATGGTGAATGCTTGAGAGCAGGGGAGGCTCATCAGAAGGGCGTCGGAGAAGGGACAGCTTGCGAGGCACGTCGGAGAGGAAAGCCTTCAGCATTTGCCACACGTAGGTCGTCCTTTGCTCGGGAAGATTAAGGACCGAGCTCCCCTGCACCCCACCTCGTCTTTAAAAGCAGCTAAGCCTTGGCTCGGCGGGGCCTCACCCACAGGCCGAGCCTGGGGTGTTCTGCAGGCCGCCCCCCGGGACTGGCCGGGCGCGCATCCCCAAGTTGCTGGGCAGTCGTTGAATGTGGCCTGTGAACCAAAAACAATGTTTTCGTTTGTGATGGGGTTTGGGGGGGAGAATGTAAATCCTGGTTGTGTAGACAAGGGGCGATGTGACAGGATTTCTAAGCAGGAGGCGGCCGGGAGGAAGGGTGGTGGGATTAAAGAGAAAGCAGCTCAGGCGGCTCCGGGCGCTCGCGCGTCTTGCTTCTGTTCTCGCTTTCTGACTCGACACTTCTGTGAAAAGGGCAGGTGTAACTGGGAGGTCCATTGTAATGCAAACTTTTATAGACTTCCCTCATGGAGGAACATTGTGTGTGTGTGTGTGTGTGTGTGTGTATATAGATATTTTAATTTAATTTAATTTAATTTTATTTTATTTTAGTTATTTTATTTTATTTTATTATTTTATTATTTTATTTTATTTTATTTTATTATTTTATTTTATTTTATTATTTTATTTTATTTTTTATTTTATTTTATTTTATTTTTTATTTTATTTTATTTTATTTTATTTTATTTTATTTTTTATTTTATTTTATTTTATTTTATTTTTTTATTTTATTTTATTTTATTTTATTTTATTTTATTTTATTTTATTTTATTTTATTTTATTTTATTATTTTTTAAAGAGTTAACATGGGAAGAGCTAATGAATTGCCACACGTGCTCTCTGCCAGGACTGAGCGGTCTCATGCAGTGTGTGTATCTGTGTTCTGTATGTACATATAATTTCCTGCCACTACGGATTCTCCATGCCTTTGTACTTTAAAATGTACGCATCATCAGCTCTACCCAGAGGAATTCAGCTTAATATAAGACTTTCCAAAATGGAAATTGCCATTTAAAATCGGAAGGAGTTCATTTTCACAGATTATCAGCATGCAAAGGAAAAGAGCACTGAAATGGTCTCGGACATAAGCACAGACTCCTGGGCCCAGGATCTGCAAGTTCGGAGTGTGTGTGGGATGAGACTGGGCTGAGACGTAAATGAGAAGTAGCTGAAGGACTTAATGAAAAATGTGCTCTTCACTGCCATTCATTTACATTATTATTATTTGATACTTAATGAATCTCGCAGAAGGGTACGGATATTTTCATACGACTTCGGCTGAAAGGAAAACTCAGGGTCGTTGGGACATACGCATGTGGCCAATTAAAATGTTGAAGATCCGTTAATGTTAGAGGTTTCAATGTCTAAAGGTAGAAATAGGACTGAAATGCACGTTTATATCTCCTTCACCTTAATTTCCTGTTAAAATAGTAAGCGAGCGTCCTAGCCCATAATGAAAGCGATGTGGGTACCGCTCCCAAGCCTCAGGGCTGGCTCAGCACATAGTTGCAGGCGACACCCCAGGGCCTGTGGCCCCAGGAAAGCCTGTCTGGGCTTCCGCGGGCACCGGGAACGCTTGTGTGTGTTACCAGTGCTGTTTTCCGTGGAGCAAATGGTCAGGGAAGCAAAGAATCGGCAACATGCGACACCGGCACCAACGCATTTTAAGTCGTAAATTTAAGAAAACGCAGATAAACGGGGAAATGTCAGCCTTCTCTTACGACGGGGCATGGCCGGCACTGTCCTCGGGGGCTGGGCCTCGGGCCCGGCTCTGCCGCTGCTCCGTGCGATCCTGGACACGCTGCCAGGTGCTCTTGAGACTCCCCTTTTTTGGGGGGATTACTGGACTCGCCGCCCCATCTTCATAGGTTTATAATGTCGTCATGAGAGAGAGGGCGGTGTGATAGACCTAGGCCTGGCCTCCAGTGCCTGGCTCCTCTAAACTTCTGTCGCCTGGAGCGAGTTGGATTTTTGTCTGCGGTGCTAAGCTGTGTTATGTGTAAAGAAGTTAAATCGTACCAGCCGCCTTGGGGGGTTGTCAGCGTGGCAATGGTGAGCCCCACAAACCACGTCGCCCGCCCTGCCTCTAGATTTACCAGTCTGTTGCTTGTCCTAATTTGGCGGAGAAAATTGGCTCTTATCTACTAATAAATTGTGTTGCCTTTTTAAAAATAATTTTTAAATGGGTTCCTGGTGTTTATTTTCGAATGCTCTGTTGAGATTTTTAATTGATGTTATAGCATAGGTTAGGATGTGAAATATATTTGCGAAATTTGCTTTGTTTTCATCGATTTACACTTGGGTCGTAAAGGACATATTTGGGTGGAAATCTGTTCTCTGGAGGGTTTTCAGTGGCATGTAAAATGATCTCCTTACAACAGTCTGTTTTTTAGTGTGATTCATGATCTAGAAACCGAAATTACCTCATAAACAATTAGTCAGTAGGGAGATTATGACAGTGTGATGTGCTAGTCACAATCGTTTTTTTGTGTGTGTATCTCTGGTATAAAACACTAACTAACAACAGCACTTTCTGTTTTAATCCATACTACAGTATAAATTTAAAAAGCTATATATATATGTGTATATATGTATATATATATACACACACACATATGTAATTAACACAACTAATAATATTGTATTTCCAAACAAAAGTGGATTAAAAGACAAAGTAAGGACGGGAGGGAGGGCAGAGAAAGAAATAACAAGATTTCCCTAAGTCCATCTTGGGAAGCCAGGTCTTGGTTTTACTCCGTTGGTGAGCTGCGAACCTTTGCTTCATTTTCGTGGGTGAACTGGCATTTTTAGAATTTTTAAAGTTTAGAGAGCCTGGATTTAGACTTCTTTAATTCTCCGGAGAAAACGAAGTATCTTTCCTGGAATGACTGAAGCACCCCGATGGGTGAGTGGTGGAGAGACAAGTAGACGTACCGAGGGCCTTTGAGATCTTTGCGTCCAGAAGCTTACAGATTCCAGAGCAAACCTGACAGCGAGTGTTCACATAGATGAACGAAGATTACCACTATAATACTGTGCGGGTTAATGGACTTTGTAAAATGATCTAAAATTCATAGCATGATTCATAAAATCATTAATCATCTGTGACAACTTTTACGACCATGTATGTAGCGTATATTCAATACAATTATATTAAAACAAATTATGTAACTCTCACCGTGCTCACTGCTTCTGTGTGAAATTAGTAGCCTCTGTCACGCAGTCATAATGGTCTCTGTTGAATTTCTGCTCCCATAAGGTCACGGGTGACATATAGGTTAAAATAATGCTAAATTGTTCAAATGTCTGAACTTTGTCCCACGACTAGTAATAATTTACTACCGTGCCAATTACTATCATTATTGAGCCGGACTATTTATTACGTTAAACTTTTCAATTACTTCATAGCTAAAAGGTTCCTATATGATTGATCCTCATATACGAACGGCCTTTATTGTACTTTTCTTTCATTTGTGGTCTGGTTCTCATCAGATTTTTCAAGATGAATGGGAGAGGAAATCAGGATTATAAAAAGGGAAGTGTGCTCAGTGTCCTCTAAGAATTCCAAGACGATTATATTCATTTTTTAAGACTTTATTTTTTTACAGCCGTTTTCTCAGTACAATTAAGAGGAGGGTACTGAGATTTCCCGTTTCCCTTCCCCCCCAAATACGAACAGCGTCCCCCATCATCATCAAGAGCACTCCCCTAATGGTACAATTTTTTTTAATGGTAACAATGAACCTACAATGACACTTCATCACCCAGATTCCATAGTTTATCTTAGGGCCACGACAGTGTTGTTTCGTGTATGTATTTGGACCATTGTATAATGACTTATATCCATCATTACAACGTCACGCAGGGTGTCTGCTCTGCCCTGAAATTCTCTGTGACCCGCCTGTTTATCTCTCCCCACCCCATTCCTGCCAACAACTATTGTCCCCATAGTTTTCCCTTCTCCAGAACCTTTGTGTAGTTGGGACCATACGGAGCCTCTTCAGATTGGCTCCTTCCACTCAGTCACATGCATTTAAGTGTCCTCCATGTCTTTTCATTGCCATGCTCTGCCTTATAAAATGGACATGGGGGGGAAAAGATCACTCTGCTCCTGGATACTTGCTCACACACACACACGCCTGCTTTCACCAGCTGTCACACCTGGAGACCGTGAGCGGGACTGTGTCCCTAACGATGTTTGGGCCCCTGGTGGAACGGAGGTGGCCCTACCATGTCATTCTTCTTAGTTAAAGCCCCTTCCTGGCCATTTCTGAGTCGAAAATCACATCACCGCGCATTTAAATGGATGCACTGTCATTATTTCCACGGGCTTCTTGGGGAGTATCTGTAACAGGAGACAAGTGAGCAAGACGCAGCTCACCGCCAAGAAATAACACTCCTGCAAATGTGCTGCACACGGACAGATGAAAACGAGTTAGATATGTCTTGTGTTTTGATAGGCACCTTTCACACAGCCTGGTCCTGACGATCTGTGCTAACAAGGCGTGTGCATAGTATCGCAGCCGGTCGCGGTGCCGGCGTAAATACATCCTTCCTCCCGGGTGAGTAGGCATTGGCCTTCCATACGCTTAAAGCTCGCCTCCTCCGTCATTCGGTCAACTGCATGTGCATAAAATGTGCTTTTCTCTCCATACCCAGGTACCACTTTTTAAAAGTTAGAGGAATCTTGAGACCTTTATGTCATAGTTCCCTTTGTAGATTTGCCTTGGGAGACCTAGTTATATGTCATTTGAAGACCCAGAAAAATAAAATCACCACCTAACTAAAATACAATTTACCTTAAGTACCAATTTTGCCCCAACATATAATACAGAAAGGACCTCGGCCAATGATAAGGGCATTTTCCTTTCACTGCCGTTTGTAGGGGCATCAATTCAAGGGAAGGAGTCACATCTCTTCGGTAAATAAGAGGACATACACCTTAGCCCTATTCTCACCCCGAAAGCCATATGTAAAATACAATGAAACCGCCCGGCCGGTGTGGCTCAGTTGGTTGAGCATTGACCTGTGCACCAAGAGGTCACTGGCTCCATTCCCGGGCAGGGCACAGGCCTGTGTTTTGGGCCCGATCCCCAGCAGGGGGTGAGCAGGAGGCAGCCAATCCATCTCTCTCATCGATGTTTCTCTCTCTCTCCCTCTCCCTTCCTCTCTTTCTAAAATCAATTTTAAAACACAATAAAACCCATAAACTCTGGTGGGATTAGAAACTGTCCCATGGCATCTCTTTTAGAAAACACTTAAAAAGATCTAGATTTTCTTTCATTGGTGCAGTAGGGAAATCCCCCCAAATAATCTTTAAAATATTTTTGACCATAGCTTCAAACGGAGAAGAGTCCACTCTTGCAAACGCCTTTGAAAACCAGAAAAAAAAAAAAAATCAAGGAGAAAGTGAAATCCAAGGGCAACGTCAGGTCACTTCTTAGCCACTCAACCCCATTTGTCGAGTGGCCTTCTGTGAACCTAACCTGAAGTTCCTAGGACTTCCAATTTTTGTTGTTGTTGTTTAAATGTTCATATTCATCATCCGTTCAGTGAAGGACCTAGGCGTCCTCATGTGTGCGTGCGTGAGACGCAGAGGGAGAGGGTGGTGTGTCCTTGTGACACTGCTTCTCAGGATGCGACGCATCGAAACCCGGGAGCTGCCTGGGAATGAGACGCTCGTTGGGGTCACTGTGGAGACCTATAAATATTTGAAGGCTGCCAGGTAGAGCCGGTAAGTAAATTAATTATGTGCTCCTCAGAGGACAGAACTGGGATCAATGAGCTGAAGTCAGAAGGCGGTGGAATAGATTTCAGAGAGATCACACGCTATAGATCGGGCTCTGTCATGAAGAGTTTCTCCCCTTTTCCCGGGAAATGCTCAAGTAGACCCGGGTGAGCAGTCGCTGTGGATATTCGGATGATTCCTACGTTAGGAAGTAACTTCAAGGATAAATCTTGAACTCCGTTGTCAACCCTACGATCATTTCAGAAACCGAGCAGTAAAAAATCGTACAATATTTTGCCTTAGACTATGATGTCGTAATTTGATGATTAGGAAATGCGGATCTGGTTCAACTTTATTCACATGTGTCTCTGCTGCGTGTGTCTTACTCACTGAATGAATGAACCTTTATTTTGGTTCATTCATTCTCCTGATACCTTAAAAGCTTCAGACTCGGCCTTGCGCTGCTCAGCTGTTCTGCTCACTCGGGTCGTTAGCAAAGGGGAGGACCAAGCCTGTGCTATCCATGCATTTGCTTTAGTGGAAAGATTTCCAAAAACTGTGTGTTCTCCAGTCATCGGTTCACCACTTAATGGCTCTGTACTGGAGGATAATTTAAGGGTTTTTTTGTACTTTGATTTTTCTCACCTATAAATTATAGGAAAACACACACACACAAAACTACCTTAACTGTTGCTAAGAATTCAGCAATATGGTGCAAATCAGTTAGCGTAGGGTCAGGCCTATGATCAGCCCCCCAAATTGTTGGTAATAACCTTTTGGTAACATCTGTTATTTTGTAACAGTTGGTATGAGGATCAGTAAATATCCGTCTTAATGGTGGGCTTTTGGGCTGGGACGCGTTGTTCCTCCCCACCTGTGGACCGATACATGTTTCTGTCTCGCGGTAGCGAAAGAACAAAAAGATGAAATTCGAGATGGCGTTAGGCTTGCAAATCATTTGTTTAAATATTATTTTTTAAGGAGGTTGTAAGAAAATTAAAAAACTTGCTATCCCTTTATGCTCCAAACAGCTTTAAAATTTATTTTCAGTTGAATTCATGGGCGTGACGTTGGCTAATAATGTTATATGGGTTTCAGGTGGACAGCTCTATGCTGGTCGTCCGTATATCGCATCCTGTGTTCACCGCCCCAGGTCACGTCTCCTTCCGTCACCATTTGTCCCCCCTTCACCTCCTCCTGTCACCCCCACCCCCTTTCCCTCCGGTCATCACCATTCTTCTGTCTGCATCTACGAGCTTTTATTTCTTTGCTTTATCCCTTCTGAAATTTATTTCTGTTTCTTTCAACATTTTACATAAGCTTCTTTCTGGGCATCAGCCTTTGACACATCAATGCTAGACGTTGGCGACTTTCTTGTATTTGCCCCCACTGAGGTGCCTTTTATTCAGTTTTTAATCATTTTATTTTAAAATCTAAGCACAATGAAAAACAGAATACATTTTTTATGTTATAGCCTTTTGTTTTCATTTTTTAAAAAAGCGATTAGACTTGTTTATGGGCCCTCACTCCCTCTGACGGGTGCAAGTCAGCAGTTTTTAAAGAGCCTCAGTATCGCTGCTTTTCCCTGCTCCTGTCTCTTCTGGCCCCGGCTATTCAGAGGTAATTTATTTCACTGAACTCATGACAAAAGTATCATCGGGAGAATAGCTGCTTTGCGGTTACAAAGTATTTTTATAGCTAATTACATAAACATTGATATCTATTATTTCAAATATTACAAATGATAGTGTAGAGACATTCGATCATTAGGAGCAGCAAACGTTATTGATGAAGCAATTTGAACAAGTTTTAAGTCAAGAGGGCCACTTACTGAACTTCTGCAAATGGTTCTAGAGCAGCGTTTTGTATCGTTGCGGAAACAGAGTGAATTGCCGGCTTCCGGCGATTTGTCAAAGCTAAGTTTGGCCCCCAGGTACGGCTTTATTTATTCCTGATAACATTCGAGCCGGTGTCCAGCGGCCTGCGGTGAACTTGGCTCTGGAGCAGCCCGACGTCAGCGGGTATTGGCGATGGGAACACGCCCAGTGGTCATGGGACAGCCCTTTGTGTTTATTTACGGTTTGTCTAGAGCTTCTGTCTTCATCGCATGTTCTTCTAGAAGCTTCGCCTTCCCGTAAGAACATTTCTGTTTATTTATTCAGGACTTCGATTGTAAAACCGGGGATGTTTCCTCCAGAAAAGGCTCAGGGCCTGTGCCTCGGCCTTCCGCACGTCCGAGCGGGGAAGCGGCACAGGGACTCCCTACGAGTAGCCGACGGCTTTTCATCTGCGGGAGTTGTGCAGCTCTCCCACGATTCTGTCCCGCATGTCCTGTTTGTCTTGCTTTCTCGTGTGATCTCAGTGGCATGAGTTCTAATATCCAGCCACACAGGACAGTTAAATAACCAGTAAATGCAGAGAAGAGAAAAGAAGTCACGTGCAAACTTGCCGTATCCCTTTAAGCATCCCTCTCAAGTGCATACAATTTCATCTTTTAAATATTAATTCACTTATTATTATTTTATTCGCTCAGCTGGTCAATCCAATCAGATTAATAAAAACTAAACTACTACGGCACATCCCAGTCCTCAAGAAAAGACTTGCAATAGTTAGAGGTTATTTATTTATTTTTAAATATGATTTTATTGATTTCAGGGAGAGGGAGAGAGAGAGAAACATCAATGATGAGAGTCATGGACCGGCTGCCTCCTGCTGGGGATCGAGCCCCAACCTGGTCCTGTGCCCCGACCAGGCATTAGGGGGACTTTCCCCCCACTTTTGCAAATGTCATGGCTCTTAATGAGCATCTCCATTGCTCGAATTTGAGCTCCAAATATGTCAACTGCATTTTAAAATCAAGTCATCATTTTAATATTTCACATTTTCAGAGACTGCGACCAAAAAAAAAAAAAAATGGACCTAATACCCTTTCTTTATCTATCCAGTTGTTATGCTAACCAGAAAATATATAATTTAAAAATATAACCGGAAAATAGCTTTTCTCCTTACCTTTATTAAATCATCACGGGTCGTTATTAGATTCCCACTGACTAGGACAGCTGTAAACGAGGCGCCGTCATCCTGGGGCAGCCTGTCCATGTGTCCGTGTCTCGCCACAAACCTTGGTGGCTTAACGCCTGACGGATTTGCTGTCTTACAGCTCTGGGAGCAGAAGCCCGACGTGGGTCTCACACTAAGATCAAGGCGTCCGTGGCCCGGCATTTCTTTAGGAGGCTCTGGAAGAAATCAGCGTCCTTGCAAGGCCGGCTTCCAGAGGTCATGCTCTTTCATCTTCAGGCCAACGTGGTCAAGCCGAGTCTTCCCTGCTAACCCTCGAATTTGTTTCCCTTTACTCCCCAGTCCAGGTTATGATTCCTCATTTCTGTTTCCAAAGATTCTCCTACTTCTAAAATTTCAGTATCGCTTACTATCCTGTAAGCCAGAGCCTCTACCGCTAGGCCATAAACTGCGTGATGGCAGGGGCTGTCTCTGTATTATTCATCTCGATATGCACATAGTAGGTCCTCAGCAAATTAGCTAAATGCGTGAATGACTACATTGTGCAGAGAGACCAGGTGTGAAGTTAGAGCACAGGGTTAACTCCTGGCTCCACCACCTACAAGCTAATGACATGGAAAACCAGTTAATATGTCAAGTGTCCACTTTCTTATCTACAAATTATAATAAAATAGTACGCGTTCTACCTTCCAGCGTTATCAAATTAATAACATGAGCTAAACACATGAAAGGCCCATTGTTAATTGACGGGCCTATTGATGAACATATAAAATGATGCATTATTAAAACATAAATTGGATCTTTGTATTTCCTTTCTCAAAGACCTAGTCCTCACAACTAGAACGGAAAATTAATTTCAAATTCTATAGCATTTTATTAAGTTCCTCCGTCACCTGGCCTAAATTTATCTGTCTCAGATTCATATCCCACAGTCATATCTTTTTTTTCCCAATCAATTTAGATTATACTCTATTCCTAAGCTGTACCGTATTAAATCATTTCTATAAAATGGCATGTTCTTAAATTTTGTTGTAAAATGTTTTTTCCAAGGATGCTAGAACACTCATAGCCACTGCCCACCGTGTTCTCTGCCTGCACAAACAATATTCATGGTAGCAGAACATTTACATTATTTGCAATATTACATGAGCTTTATATCTGTTGTCTTTCCCGGTCTTCATTATAATCTCCCGAGTTTATTCCCGTTACGCGCGTGAGAAAGATGGTGCAGGGAGGTTTTCAGTGTCTCTGCTCCTCCCTCTCCCAGAATCCTCTTCCGTCAACTTTTATTTACTGAAATATTAATAATCCTTTAGCAGTTCCAAGTATTTTCTTAAAATTTTATTTCCTTGGTTACCGTTAATTATACCTTTCTCTGCATCTTCACAACATATTATCAGTGTGTATATAGTTTTTAGATATTTTATGTTCCATGGTAAAGTGTACCGTTGGACACAGTTTTATCCCTGATAGAGATCCAGGTTTTAAAATAATCTCTTAAAATATCAAAATGTCTAGCACAGTGCTCTGTATGTACAAGTCACAGAGGTTGAAAATAAGTTGGATAATTCAGGTGAAAACCTTACGGTCTCTAAGTGGGCTCGGGGATTCCTAGCATCTCTCTCAGCTACATTGAATTTTACAAAATTGCATTTGACAGAGAAAGGTCAGCCAAGCCATTCAAGCACTTAGCTGTAGTTTTTTCCCCCCTGAATTTCACAGGGAGACTCGAAGGTGTCATAGGTACTCAGCGCACAAAGTGGCCACAGGACAAGCATGAAGCTAAGGCCACGAGCGGCCGCTGAGGCCGGGCGACGCTGGGCCCGCGCCCGCCTTCCTTTACGCCTGTGATTAGCCTCCCTGCCCCTCGGCGCCCTCCGGCAGCACTCGGGGGTCCCAGGCGCTAGCTCAAGGGTTATCATGGGGGTAAAATAAGCCGAAACCTAGAAAGCACTGACCAGGGGCCTGGGGCGCAGCGAGATCTCCCTGAGATGCGTTGACGGGCGTCACCAGGGCAGGGTGCACCCGTCAGGGCGAGTGGCTGCCCGACACCACGTGCGGCTGCTCCAGGTACACGGCCCCTCGTGCCGAGTCTTCCTCTGTAGGTCTGATTTTCACTCGGGGAGCCCTCCCTGTTTAATAAAAATTACTAAACGCGCAGTCTTGTCTTTGGTGCATCGTATCTTACCGTTTCTACCGTCCCCGCTGCCCCCCTCACCACCCTGCACCTCAGCTTCAGGCTCAGCCGTGCCCCCCGCCCCCCGCTCCCTTCTCCCTGCTCCCTGCTCCCGCTTTCCTTTACTTTCAGCTTAGCCGTTGGCTCGATAGACGTGCCATTTTCACCAAAACGAGACACTTCCAGATTTTGTCAGCCCGACCTACTGACGCAGCTCACCGGCTTCCCCGGAGGGAGACGGAAGCCCCTGGACGATGCCGGTCCCCCCTCTTTCTTAACTAGACGGCCAGTTTTACCCTCATGTCTCCTCGCACGGCCCGCGGATATGTCCAGCCCATTACGCTTGTCCTTCCTTTGATTTTCAAATTGTGGTAAAATGTACCCCGTGGCCCCCATCTAAACATCGCGACGTGTACGTTAAAGGTAATTCGTAAAGTTAAAAGCAACATGCAAAAAATAAAGTTTGTGGCTGATGACTGTAGGAACCGTTGCTAGGAGACGTCGGCGAACTTGAAATAGATGTTTTAAGCTCACGGTGCATCGGATGACAGACTCGCTCGAGCAGTAAGCCACCTATTCCCAGAACAGGGTATTATACCCAGAGGTTGGCCGAGATTTCCAATTAAACGTTAGAGGCCGTGAAAGAAACCAGCCTCACCTGCGATGTGACACGTCCCCCCCGGTGTCGGCCACGTATGCTCAGCCGTCTCATTATCTGATGATACAAAATGAGATTTAATTTGAGATGTGGGGTCAGTCTTTCGGAGCTTTAATTTAAGAAATTTTATCTCGCCCCGCGTTTCAAAAACCTTTGTGCCTCTCCCATCTGAAAGGCCTCCGTAACTTCGGGCAAAATCTCCCCAGAAGCGAACCCGAGCATATCGGACGCACACCTTCAGGCCTGTTTCATTTCCTACCCAGAGACGGGAGGTCAACCGATGATACAGACGGACGCACAACTAAGGTATCTCGAGCCAGGAGGGAAGCGGCCTGCTCATCTCAGGCTGCGGCGAAGCAGGTGTTTTTTAAGAGATCGCTGCGAGACCTGAACTAATTTGATTTCAAATACCCCTTGGGAACGTATAAATGTATTGTTACAAATTCCGTATTTTATTTCTCTTCATTTTGATGTCATTCCGAGATTTATTTTAGCTCTTTCAAGTACGTGCATATTCCCTCTTACAGCATCTTTACATTATAGACCATTTTCAGCTGTGAAGGAATTCTCCGGGCTAATTATTATATCGAGCTTCGCGATAAACACTGTTTATAAAAGGTCTTCGTTTGCTGTTAATTCTTGGCACCAATTCACATGTGGTTAGTTACTTAAAAAATAAAAGCGCCGTTATTATTAAATGTTTTCGTCCACAAGGTGACCTTGCAGGCGGTTGTCGTGCATCCTGGGTTTTGCGGGGCACCTGGATTTTCAGTGTTCTGTGCGGTGAAGAGACCATATGCTTCGGGTTTATATTCAGAAAAAGAGACTCACCATGTCCCCAGGCCGGCGGTTGCCAGCCGAGTGCCGCGAGGATGCGTAAGACACGCGACAGCTGACTGTGCCGCCAGGGGCTTCGGCCGCCGAGCGCATTTGGTGATTTCCATGGTAGAGACGTCCCACCACTTGGCTGTAAACGGAAACTTCGTTCATTGTTTCTTGCTATCTTTTTGTTACTATTTCGAAGCACAAATGTAAGAAAAGAGGGAGGAAAAAGAAACTATTTCTAAACACAGAAGCTTTCCTTTAGTCATGAGCCATGCTTAGCATTATTGATGAATATTGTCTACGCTTGAAAAACATTTTAATTCCAAAACGGAAAATTTGAATTTGAATGAAAGGGGTGAACATCATCCTACCATGATAATAACTAGCTAACATAAATATACGGCATTTCTTTCCACCTATTAGCATTTACTAAGTGCATCCAGGTATAAGGCTATTTGTGTCAAAAGAGGGAGATAGGAACATAACATAATAATTTTGAGACAATCCAGACTTTTCCTCCTAGATTTGACTCATGCCATTGGTCTCATTTTTAGGGACCATTTAAGGATGTCTTCAATAGGAGGTTCGGTTCATCTCAGTGCATTCAATGAAACAAACACACACAACCAGCTAAAAATGTTTTAGTATAAATGATGCATTTCAGCTTTTAATTTGTAGTCTTAACTATCAGTCTTCAAGTTTTGCAACGTAATTTAATCAAGCCTAACCAGGGCTTGGTTTTCAAATCTGTAAGGTGACAAAACACACTACACAAGACACAGAGTATTTTGCACTCAGTAGAGACTCAAGGACTCAAAGAACACGGGCTCCTCGGCCCCCTTATATTTTTCATGGAAATGATTTATTAGTTGAGAAATTAGTACTGTCAACTGTAATTTTCACTGTTAAGCAAGGCTATAAAAATTGAGCAATGATAAAGATTGGGGTCATATATTATTTTATAATAGTACTTTTTAATTGAACGTCCTGAAAATATTTTATGAATTTTATGCATAGGAATTGCCCCATCTACTTTCAAGATGCAACATTTATGTAAACCATTTATCCCGATCTGGGCCCCCGACCTCATTCTGACGGTAACTGTTTTGTTCACTGACTCTTGATTATCTGTGCAAAAGATACGTGAGCTCTAACAGGAAAAAAATTTAAAAAAAACAAAACAAGAGAGAACTGATCTACCCAGATAGATGGCAGAGGTATTTGCTCTGCTGCAGACTTGATCCACTAGAGATCAAGGTCATGACCATTTCCCCTAAGATAGTGCACCTTCCTTTATCCCCGGCTTTAGCTTTCATTCCAGAAGAACGTATTACCTCGGAGAGGTGATACATGTTTCTCGCAAGGTCATGTTATTTTATTTTCTCTCAAACTCCAGCTTCTATCCTTGGCTACCCTCCACGCACAACCAGAATGCCTCCGTGGCCTCCAGAGTAGCTAATTTAAATTCAAATTCCGCTTTCCAGCAGCAGCCTTCTCTCTGATTCCCTCCGGATAACGTCACCCCCCAGCTACGATGTTTCCGTTGGGCAGTGATGATTTATAAACAGTTTCAGGGAGCACAGGTACCTGGACGGTGCCTCCCTGTATCATCCATAAAATCGTGATAAATAATTACAAGCGCCCCACGGCATTAGTGTGAGCCTTCAGTAGAAAATAGATACAAAGTTACGATCGATTGCAGGGACCCTTGTTTTCACAGTGTATCGGTTGGATATGGCGAAGCAAATTATAGCACTTTATTGTTAAAGTATCTACAGGTCTATGAGGCTACAGAGGAATTTTCAGTATGCAAGGCCTTGTCAAATATCACCAATCGCACCCTAGATATCTAGGGATGGGTTTAATCATGAGAAGTTTAAGGGTGTAATTTTTTTCTACACAATTATGTAAATTTAAATAAGGAAATTATAAAGAAAAGAAAAAAAAAAAATAAGACACCTGTATTTTTTTAAGTCCATAGGCTAGATTTTATAGGGAGGAGAGGGGAAGGGGCATAAATGCTCATGGAGGGGGTCTTGGCTTGGGGTGGCGAACACATGATACAGTGTACAGAGGATGCATTATAGGACTGTACCCCCGAAACCTGTACAGTGTAACTAACCAATGTCCCCAGTCAATTCAATTTTAAAAGAAGAAAAAAATAATAATTTAATTATTCTCTGGGAATCTTCTTGGCATGATCTGGCTGTTAAATTTAACAAAAGTTAACTTCCATCTGCTGCTACTGCTCACACCTGGAAAATTAAAATATGGGGTCTAATGACTACAGTTCTCACCATCTCCTCCACGGGTGTAAACCATGCCTCGAATCCCCTCGCCTCCGGTGCACGGCGATATGATGATTATTTTAGATGTTAAAAATTTAAATTTATGTTTCTCTCAGGTCGATGCATCAAAAACCACAGTTAAAAAATCTATACATTCAGAAGTATTTTAACCTGTTAACCCATGTTAACAACTAACTGACGCTCCTAGAGCTCTGGGTTTTGTGAATTGAATCGGTGGGGATGGAATTCGCGACTTCAGATACCCGACTCCTAAGTCCACTGCCTTTGGAAACACTGGTGTTACCTCCCCCAAATATTTAAATCCGTGCATGAAATGCAAAGAGAAAGAGTTGCTTTTAAACGAGAAATGTCAAAAAGAGAGACCTTCTATTTGTTGATTTCTTGTCAGAGCGAGAGCCAGAGCGGGTGTTTTATTTTAGCTCAGCGTGTCTGTCCTTGGCTTCTCTAGACTGATCAATAATTACCAAATCTGTATAATTATATGTGTGCATTGGGTGAATCACTGCGACAAGTGGTAACAGATGTTAAGCTGTGCTCCCGAAGTCAGAAGGAGACGGGTTTGCTTGTCACCTAATCCCTTTTCTCTTCCACTTAGAAAGTCATTCATCAATAGCAAGTGTGTATATATATATTTTTTTACATCAAAACTTCTGCTAACACCTATTCAAACAAGTGGTTTCGTTAAAACATGGATAATATAAATTACTATATTATTTAATCTGTGATGGCACGAACATGTGGTACCTTTATGTTCCTATTAAGTTAACTTGGGAAATAATGGCAGGGACTCTGATAATTGAATTCTGTATTATTTTTTATTAAAATTTAAATAAAACCCTATCTATTATACCACAGCATACGATTTAAAACTATAGAAGATACAATTAAATAACTTCCAGTCATTTCATAGCCCTAAACATTGAACGTATTTTCAGAACTAGAAACATGTATCACTAGCCGCACAATACTATTCTTTAAAAAATGCTCTCTAAACCCCCCCTCATTTTATTTCATTTAATGCTACGGCCAAGAGGCCACAGCCCCAGTGAGTTCTCGTTGCTTTGGGGAGGGCCGGTTCTGTGCCACGATGCTAATTCGTGTTCCCTGATCTGCTCCGAGCCGGCAGCTCATCCTAAAGGCCCCGGCCACTAAGGGTCCTTCTCAGAAACCCGCGTGGAAACATTTCACCAACTCCTGCGCCCCACTGCGCTTTATGGGCAGAGGTTTACGCCGCTCCATCCCTAGCCTTGTCCAGAAATACCTCCCACGCTTTAAACCTCCCAGTACCGCTCAATGATTTTTTAATAAAATGTGGCTTGGGTGCATCAAGCGTCAGGAGGCAGAGGAAAGTGTCCCCCGACCCTGCCAGGCGCTCGGCATGCAGCGGCCTTGCAGACGCGCTTCAGGGCCTCTCCTGTCCCCCCTCCTGCCGGCCAGATGGAAACAGCCCATCTGGGAGGCGCGGGGGCCGTGCAGAAAGAACCTGAAAAGAGCTCATCTGATACCCGACAGTTACACATAACACAGTCGGGAAAACCAGTATCGGTTATTAGTGGCGCTTCCGAAGACCGGCGTGCTTTTTACAGACGTCACTAGGAGCCTATTGCGACCAGAGGTCGGCCAGTCACTTGTGATTGCGAGGCCGGGTGTGTGCGCAGTGGGTTATGCTCGGGTGTTATATTTGGTTTTAATATTCTGTTGCGCCTGCAAATTTCAATGAATATTGATTGGATTAGAATTATAAGCCAGCCGGCGGAGTATCGTGGAAGGTAATGTAATAATGGCCTTTAGGGCTTACACAGGCAACTTTATTTCGTGTAAATCAACAGATAAGATAAGTCATTTCAGCACCTGCACCGTCTCACTTCCATGCTGCTTTTTCTTGGATACTGAGCCCAAAATATCTAATATCAACAGTGGTAGCCTCTCTATCTTGGGGGAACCGAATAGACAGATGCAATTTTAAAGAAATCCTGGGAGCGAATACGTTTTAAATACAGTGAGCACACGTATGTGTTTACATAGAATTTAAATACTAATCCAAAGAGGTCCGCGGGCAGCGACCCCGGCCTTGTTGAAACGGGACGCGCCTTCCAGCCTTTCTTACGAGCTGGGGGCGGGGCAACGGCCGTGACGACTGCGGGAGAAAAGTAGGCATCGCGTGGCCCCCCAGGGTGATAGATGCTTGCAAGTCAGAATTTTGAGCAGCACACACACAACTCCAATCAGCTAATAGAGGCTGCTTCATGCCAACAGAAACATTTTCCAAGCGGTGTTCTGGCTGAGCTGGTTACGGCCCATTTGTGTGCTCCTCGGAATCGCTGCGCTTCGGAAGGGGCCAAGTTACATTAAACCCTGACGACTGCTCCTGTTTCATCTGAGACGCCCAAAGTTACGGGGGGAGACGTTTATGTTCTGCGAAGGCTTCAGGTAAAAGGCGGCCTCGTTTCGACTCAGCAGTGTCCTTATTTAATAGAAACATGATGCCTTTGCTGGGATGGGCACCTTCCGTGCCCGCGGGTGACCAGCTGTCATTATGATAACCGTACCCAACAGCATGTGTTCCATTCAGAGCTCCGTTGCCCCCCCAAATTTAATGAGTGCCTGGTCTCGATGCCACTCAGGCGAACCTCATCGCAGGAAGGAAACAACCGCACCCATGAGCCTGCAGTGGGCACTGGCAGTCACTGGCTCCTTGCTGTCTTCTCAAGCCACCCCAAGGTCAAAGTCAGTCACGTCGCCCTAGATTATATTGCTAGGAAGCGAGCAGACGAAGCAGCTAATGACCCCTTAAAGCTGGTGGCTTTACGTGGCAGGATTTCTTTTCGGTTTTCGCTTGTGTTCAACCCAGGGAGCTGCGGGGTGGGGGTGGGGTGGGAATCGAGGTCCCAGAGTGAGGGGCCAGGCTAACCAGTCGTGCCGCTCGTCGATCGGTCAAAGAAAGCCACGTGGGCACAGCAATAAATGCCACCGAGGGGACACCAGTCAATGCCACCTCCTCCTGTGCCCGGGGAAAAGAGACCCTGAGTGTTTGTATTCATATGTAATTACCGCTTCTTGCAACGTGGCACCTGACTGCAAAGATGACGTCCTTTGCTTAAGGGTTCTTATCACCTCTTCTCAGAATTCATTCAGTACTTTGAGCTTTCACCAAAATTTATAGAGGTGCTCACAGTGATCACGTATCGTTATAATACAGGCCAGGTGGGGCGAGTGGAAGCGAGAGACCCCGGGTCTCAAGCCCACCTCCGTGTTCCCTACACGAGTCACACTTTTTGGGTAGTCATGACGGAAAGTGAAATATTTGACTTCATTCTTTATATGAAACTGTTAAAAGCCAACCAAGAGAAGAATTTCCGAGGAGCAGTGAGCTCTTGAAATTAACGTAATAATGTGCTCAGGGTGCTGACAGCGCTGGTTCCAATGAATGGATTTCGGGAGTTGATCGATTAATTCGTTTCGGCCTCGGTTTCGTGAGACCCCCAAAGAGTTAACCAGTCCTTTAGATTTGTTTGTTGCGTGATAGGGAAGCAGTTCGTCAGGTGGGATAGCAAAGTGTTTTGTCCAAATACAAAGCGTGGAGGGGAACTGAGACTGTGAACGTCGTTGAGGTTAAGGGACTGAGGCAGGAAAGGTGCCTGAGGGCCTTCGAAGGGGATCCCTGGAGGCCTGTCCAGCCCTCGGCCCTTCAGAGAGGCTCAAGGGAGAACGTTTTTGAAGTGAGTCAGCTTCGTGACACCTGTATCCCGAAGGTGCGATGCTCCGGCCAGAGGACTTGTGCTAAATAAGCTCCGCGCACTCGCGTTGCTGCACATCCAAGTCTTTTAAGGCCTTTGGGTTGCCGTGAATCCGTCCCCACTGCATCTTGCCGAGCCCTTGAGGTGGGAGGTTTGCCTGCTTCCTCTGGATTATCGGCAAGATTTCTGACCGTAACAGACAGTAAAGAGTAAACCATTAATTCAGGTTTTTTTTTTTGAAATTTGTGTTATTCACTGATTTCAGAAAATGACAAAGTTGTTAACACTATACTCATACCCGGCGCTTTTCCTAGCAGTTTGAGAAATGCTCGCCAGGTTGAGCTGGGGTTTCAAAATATGTCGTCAACGATAATTATTGTAAAAAAAACACCCACCGCTTTCTCATGTCTTTTAGGTTCTTCCGCGTCTCCCTACTGTCCTTGAGGTTTTACTGGTTTCTCTCTGAAGGGAAGAGACAAAGGGATCGTTGGGGTGGGGAAAATAAATTCATTCTCTCTCTCTTTTTTTTTTTTTTTCAATTTCCCTTAGAAAATGAAAAAAAATGACCCCAGTTTTTTTTCTTTTTAATGACTTTACCTTCACATTCTATGCATAATGAAATTATTTTTTATGAGTCCATCTTTTCTTGGGGGGGAAATCAGTGGGAATGGTTTCCTTGAAGTGGCTTCTTTGCTTCCTCTACATGACTTGGTTTTAGAATATTTACCCCAATGAGATAAATGACACACGTTGCTTCTCCTGCTCATAGCTCATGACACGGTATCGCAAGCACGGTGCCTAGTGACCCCGGCTACGCTACTCAGGGAACTTTACAACTGAAAACGTGCAGAGAGATGATGTCTTTATGAATAAAAAAAATAAATTTGCTTTTCAGGGAGTTTGGCCGCTGGAAAGTAAATAACCTGGCAGTTGAGAGAAGACATTTCCTTGGCTCCCCTCTGCCTCTTGCCCCTGAATTCTTCCGCAACATAAGACTTTTGGGACGTCGACCCACCCTTCAGCAAATCACAGAAAACCTTATCAAGAAATATGGGACCCATTTCTTGCTATCTGCTACTCTGGGAGGTACGACTCTTTGAAAATACTTGTGCCTGTGTGTGCTTGTGCTTAAAGGTGTGTCAATCCAGGAAACGTGTGGATTAATCCAGAGGGCCGCGGTTGGAGTAATCCTGGAATTCGCCCAGTAATCCATTCGACTCATGTGTTGAGTTTTTCCCGAGTGCCTGGGGTGGTGCTGACCATGGGAGCCTGCGAGGTGGATGGGTTTCCGCTTAGTTTCTGCCTGGAAGCAATTCACCGCTTAACGGCACACACTGAACCCAGGCCGAGCTGCCCTGCGCCCCGGGTTGTGCTTGAAAATGAGCCACAGGAGCGGAGGCACAGATCAGGCCATCGCCTCAGGTGCAGGGAGCCGGGACGTGTCCTGGAGTAAATGTTCAAGATCTGAAATCACACTTTTCGTGCCACTTTTAGGATTTCTGATGGTGGTGGGGATATGATATGGAAAGAATGATAAATTATCAATTATGGTGCAAAATGGGAAGGTAGAGATTAGTAATAGGACTTCTCCCTCGGTCAGCTTATACATTTGTAAGCATTCAGAAAGCTATGGTTTAATATCAGGAGGTATGTACTTTATTATGTGTATTTCAGCGCTTTCCATACACTTAAATGATATTTTTGGAGATGGTGTTTAACAGGAAAAACGTAACATTTGTCTGAAACTTAAAAATATCCCAGAGTTCCATGTATTTTATTTCGTGTACGATTTTAAATAATGTCCAGCCGCTCCATTTAGAAACGGGCGTATTCTTTCCTAGACTGAAGGGCACCGAGGAGAACTGGACAGAAAACCAGCGGGACAGTGTGAGTTTCTCAGTCCGTTTCCCGGAACTTGGCCGACTGACCTGCACCTGTGGGCAGGTGACAAGGGAGCTCACCTGTCCTTGGTCTTCCCAGCCTCAGGTGGCGAGTCGTCTCCTCCCTCTTCCCGCCAGTCCAGCCTGTCAGCAAGCCAGGCCTGTTGACTCCTCAAAAATATGCCCCACATCAAACCTTTCCTGACTTCCACCCGGACATCCCCAGACCCAGACCTTCATGTATCTCCCAGGACACCCCTAAGGCCCGTGCTCCACGCACGTCTTCTCAAAACTCAAATCAGGATAAATCATGTCCTGCTTTAATTAAAACCCATAACTGTGTACTTAAAATACAATCCCAGTGTCTGGCTGTGGCTTATAAGGCTCAGTATGAATGATCTGACCAAGGCCTTCCTCTCAGACTTCATCTCTTATTTTATTTTTTTTATTTTATTTTATTTTATTTATTTTATTTTATTTATTTTATTTTATTTATTATTTTATTTTATTTTATTTTATTTTATTTTTTATTTTATTTTATTTTATTTATTTTATTTTTGTTTGACAGTTGTGAGACTTTAAAACTCATTAAGTACCTTCTCTGCTCTTTCAGTTTCTTTTTAGTAGAAAGGGGGACAGCAACACCTCCAGCGCGGGGTCCCTGTGTGACACAACTTAAACACGGGATGCACGCATGTCATTGCTGTCACAGGAGTGCGGAGAGCCAAAACAGATCACAAAATCTCCCGACAAACACGAGCACGCGTTCTGTGACCGCTGTCTCTCTGGCTTAGGAACGTCAGTGATTACGAACGCACTAAAAGCCGGAGCAGCGGTAGAAAATTATTTCCATAACATCTCGTTTTTAAAAGCCCAGCGGTTTCGAAACACATACACCCTGCCAGCCAGGCGGGGCCCAGGGGAATTTCAGGGACTGAAATGTATTCTGCAGGCAGGAAAGGAAGGGACGGAGGAGAGACAGAGAGAAGCGAGGGGAGGATTCTCAGGGACGCGGCCCTTTCGTCGCGAGGCGATGGTGACGTTTCGCTTCAGCCTCGGCCTCAAGGAGGCCGCGCTCGGGGGTTAAAGTTGGTTCTGTAGGTTTTGTGTGGGGTTCAGCCGCTTCTTCAGGGTGACTGTCCCCGGGACTGCCATACGCTGTTGCTTCGCTTTAACTTTCGGAAAAGTCTTGTTCCAGCCCCTTTTAAAGGTTTTTTAAAGGCTTTTCGAAGGGGTGGCTGGCTTGCCGCCCTCGCCCGCCCGGTCCCGGGTACCCCGGGGATTTCGTTTTCCTGGCGTTTTCTGTCCGAGTTCTTTTAACTCCCTAAATGTTACTTCTATTTCTCTCCAGGGGTCTGTTGGGTGATGTTAATAATTTAGCTAAAATACATGAAATTATTTGAGTAGCTTAAGGATATGAACTATTTGCAATTAAAATGCGTACGAGGTTGATTTCAGGCAATTTTAAAATTACGGCTGTTGTAATTACACTGCAGCTTTTTGCTGCTCTAAGACCATTTTTGGCTTCGTGTGTTTTACCTGACTGAACGGGAAATTGTATTACTCCAGTTTTTGTTTTTTTAAATTCCGATTGGTGGTGTTTAGCTTCAGCTAATTCTCTCTCACGCTCCTTAATTAACTAATACGAAGAAACAACTCTAATACTAACTCATTACGGATGTCAGGTACACAGCACACATTTTAAACAAAAAGCCAGTTATTCTAGAACTAAGGGGCTTCCCGAGTGACTAGATTTTCAGCTAAATGTAAACATTTTTTTAAAAACAAGTTGAGTGTAAAAAATGACTCTCAGTATTAGAGTGATGAAAAGGAAATAAATAAAAATATGAATAAATAAAAAGAGTTATTTAGACATCATGTTACTGACTTAGACATAAAGCTTTGGATAGCAGATTGGAAGCCTTTAAATGGGATATTTTATGATAGATAAAGCCAGTGATTGAATTCTTCCTATAGGGAAAATAAATTACTAAAAAAAAAAACCCCTTCTTTAATATATATCATTTCCCCCATTTATTTCACCTTATAGCTTCCAGACTATTTGTCAGTATAGAAACTCAGCCTGCTTGTCTTCGGATAATGATTCCTAAACCCCATCACTGCTAAATATATAAAATAAGCTGCTCAATTTGCAGGATCGATCTTGGAAAAGATTGCTCTCCTGGGATATATGGATTCTTAGCTAAGGGATATATTTCACGACTGTTTTTATAATAAATTTAATTATGATAAATAAATGACAAATCTGGAAATAAAAGTGTATCTGTGTGTACTGAATGCAGACATGCAAAAAAAGAAAAAAGTTAATAGTAAAAAAAAAAAAAGACAAAATCGGGGGGTCACTTGGGAGAGAAAAGGGTGTCCCCTAAAAGGCGGCAGGCTGAGTTCCGGGTCCATAGAAAAGTAGTAAAGAAGGTGGAGACCAAGAAATTCATTTAACATTTTACGAAAATGTCATCACAGGCATTTCTGATGATTTTAAACGCGGCCTGGTTCTCACCCCAGAACTGCAGGAACCTGCCTAAGAGTCGGGGGCGCAGCCCTGAGCCCCCCGGCGTGACCCCCGAGTGGGGCCTGGTCCCCGCAGCCCTGCGGGCGCAGCCAGGAGCGCGGGGACCCCAACAGCAGCGCGGGTGGAACCCCTTCCCTGGAAGAGGCGCGCAGGAAACACTACTCTTTCCCTGATAGAAATACCTTTAAAAACTGGGCCCAAAAATTCTTCTAGGAGCCGACAGATTAACGTATTGATTCGTCCATTTTTACAACTTTGAAAGATATTTTTTCGTTTTGAGCAACTTGAGGACGAGTCCAGGGGGCCCCTGCTTTTGAATATGGAGCTTTAAAAGCCATAGTTACATTTTCAGGGAAAACAGTTATAATTTTCTTTACCGGTGAGTGTTCTGAAAGCTTTTTCAAGTGCTTCTGATGAGAATGTTTCTTGCGGTTTCCATATCGCTCAGTTTAAGCATTTCTTCAGATATTCCGTTTTTTTTAAACGCAGACCCTGTTTTCTTCACTGATGCAATGAGAAAATGCACGATCGATGACCAGCATAGTGTTAACTTACGAGGCTAGTTATTTAAAATAACGAAAATACCCTCAGTGACAGGATAGTGTGCCAGTCACCGAGCCCGCATAACTTATTTAGTCCCAAAGTATTAGCGGGTGGCTTGTGTGTGTATCTCCTTCAAAGAGAGAACAGAATTCAGAAGTCAGGTGGTAAGACACCAGATGGATTGAGTATCAATTAGATTTTTTTCTTCTATTTTCTTGCATCCCCAGAAGTGTAAGAAATGTAAATATTCTCATTTAATTTCAGAGGGACGCAATTCTCACTTATCTCTGTGTGAATTACATGCCGTGCAAAGTATCCGCAGATTTTAAGTCCGTGTCATGTACCAGCTTCTTTCAAAATCGACTCGGGCCTGTCTTTCTCACTTCTGCTTGGGCGCCTCTTAGGAAGCACAGGTGTCTTTTATTTTAACTTAAGAGTAACCCAGTTAAGGAAGCAAACCTGTCAAAAATATATGCAATTTATTTCGCAGGCAGATATGAATACTTTTTGAAAATGCATGGAACTGTTTCCTCCACGAGGATGAATATTCTGTTTTAAGAAAAAGAACTGAAAGGAAAAGAAATATTTTCTGAAGCTTCATATCCCAGGAAATCATTAAAATAATGACACTGACGGGGCAAAAAGACTGCCATGCTGGTGTTTAAAACCGAATATTTCCTCATAGGATTTAAGATTAATTATATGGGTTCCTTCTTCTGTTTCTCTCTCTGTCTCTCTTTTTCAAGGTCTCTCTCTCATCTTTATCCCTCAAGTTTCTCTGGTAAACAAAATGAAAAGGTTGAGATGAAAGCAATCCTGTTAATTAACTTGTAATCATTTATAAAGCAGTTACTGACTCAATGGACTTGAACCCATTTATGCAAATAATAGTCAGATAACAAAGAAGAAAATGAGATGAAAATCGCTACGTCAGTTGATCTTAGTAATGAGATTCCTGGCCACTAATTCAAAGGATGGACGTTCGGTTTTAGGGTATTACAAGTCTGATTATATATATTTTTTGTGCTCCTTCACAGCACTTTGCGAAGGCAGGTAAAGGCCCTGCCCACTGGTTGGACAGGTCGGGATCCATGAATCGGGGTCCCCACGTCAACCAGGTCTCTGGGTGACTTGTATGCACATCCAGTTTTGAACAGGCCTGTTTAGAGTTTCTCTCTAAATTCAGAGTGTTCTCAAGGGCTCCAGAAATCTCCCTTCCAAGAATCCGTCTTACCCAAAATAATAGCAGGAACCTGTTCACCCCACATAAAAATGCTCCCTGTAGCGCTGCTGGTCAGCAGCTCCAGACTGGAAGCACCTTCGTTTCAGCTCGCTCAGGGTAGATTCCTTTCCTCTAACCTTGGAGCTATTTATTTCCAATTTCTTCCCCCCCCCCCCCATGTTATTGTTCCATAGAGAGTAATGCGGTATGTGGGCGGTTTCGTCTAGAAATTGTTCAGATGTATTGGAGAGGTTACTGCTAATAATCATAAGATCAGTTTTCCTTTGGGGTGTTTTGCAAAACATGTTTTCTTTCCAAAGCTGGGTAAGGCCAGCTATTTCCTTCCCCTAACATCTCGCAGATGCCAGTTGGTGTTACGCCAACGTGTCTGTTTTTTACGGTCTTTATGTACTTGGCTCTGCTCCTGGTCGGCAGCCTCTTTTTCTAAGCCTGCCCCCCCCCCCCATTATGTCTATTTGTTGTTAAAACAGCCTTATTTTCTATAACACTATCTTAGTGGAAAGATAGGTATTATCAGGGCGAGTACCTTTTAACGTATTAAGCTAAGGAAGGCTGGTCATCGGTAGCAGGAGCAAAGCAAACACTGTGGGGACTGAAATATAATTTCACAAGGAAAGCGGTGCCCAAAATAACTGAAGACTTTAGTTCAAGGGACAATCCGATCTGCCTTTACTGAAAATAGAATAACATTTCTAAACTAAAAGGACACATCGAAAGTAAAACCTACAATTAGATTTAAGCTGTGTTTGCAGTGGTTATTTCTGTACAAAGGATCTCTACTCAAATAGCGGTTCTTTATAAGTCAAACTCACACAAAAGAAAAACAGATATTCACAGGGACATCCTCAAGTGAAAGGACTTTGAAAGACCAGGAAGACATCTGCCGTAAATGTACTTCTTTTTTTTTTTTCCTGGGTGGAACGGTAAATATTATAGGTCAGTAGACTAATCCAAGGCCAACCTATAAGAGTTAGCTTCATTGCAATTAAAGAAAAAAAAATCTCTGTGGGTTGTAACTATAAGAGTAACTGTGTATTTCTAGTGCTATATATTTTGACTGTGAATCCTGTGATTCTCTTTGGTGCCTCCTCTTTGGAACACGCAGTCCCCCTGGCAAAACAATGGCTTAACATTGCCATGGCTCCCAAACCTTGTCCTAGGTCATGTGGCCCATGGACCTGGGCGTCTTCCTTTCCAACACCCACGCTGAAGGAAATCAGTCCTGAACAGCCCATGGTTCCCTACAATGGGCCTTGATCCATGTGCACACATGTGCATCCATGATGGTGCAGGAAATAATTGCAAAAAATAACTTGTTCCCTCACCCACTGCGTTCCTACCCTAGCTTTTTGGAGAACTTGACCTCTCTCATCAATATCTACATACAGGACAATGTAAATTGAGAAAACCCAAGTGAAAAGATAACACTATGGAAGTTCTGTAGTTTCTGTTTCTCGTGGACACAGTATAGAAAGATAAATTGAAACTATGACAGAGAAATACATAATTGTGAGGCCCACAGCATATCAAATGTACTTCATCCCTTCCCATGAACCGATCATAGGATAACACTGAAGCCATGATTTAAAAATATATATATAGATCTTTATTGATTTCAGAAAGAGGAAGGAAGAGGGAAAGAGAGAGAGAGAAACATCAATGATGAGAGTCATTGACCGGCTGCCTCCCGCATGCCCCTGACTGGGGATCGAGCCCACAACCCGGGCCTGTGCCCTGACCTGGAATCGAACCACGATCTCCTGGATCCTAGGGTGATGCTGAACCACTGAGCCACGCTGGCTGGGCTAAAGTCATGATTTATTTATTTTTTGGTCCTGTTTCTCACTCTGTGGGAAAACATCCTTCAATATGTACATTTAACGTCCATAAACCACCACAGTATTTTAGTTGTAAGAGACACAGCTGCGTGATTTCTACATGGAATAATCACATCATTTTATATCCACGATCATTAATCTTTTTCACTTTCTAACAGACTCAAAATGTCGAACGGTTGTCAAAAATCACATTTAATTTTGCCAAAACATGCGGATGCCCTTTGGAGCTCATGTCATGCTTTTCAGCTACAGCTGGCTTAAAAATACGGATAAAAATGACATCCGAACAAAAATGTTTTAGTTGCTTAAATAATATCTCAGGTTTCAAATCTGAATATTGTGTGGTTTATGTAGAATTCTTATATCCTTTGGGGACCCAATACTTGAGAGAGATTTACAGTTAAAGCTGAGAATGCATCCATCTTTCTCTGAAACTGTAAAAGTCTCAAAGGCTGCGAAGGCCATCAGCATCACAAAAGCATGATAGTCGTGTATGATTAAAAAAGAAAACAGATCTCTTGGAGAAAATAAATGAGCTTACTTTTCCATTAGACGGAGTGGCCTTGTCTGAGCGTCTTAGATATTTAACAATACCTGCTAACCTACCCATCCCTCCTCTCTCCTTTGGCTTTTTGCTTTTAGGTGTTCCCATAAAAGCTACTTATCACACACCTACCCTAATGCTGTTGCTAATTTGACCCACTCATTCATATTTTTAAGGGATTTTTTCCCCCGTTTTTTTAGCTGTTCTAGTGAGTCTGCCTGGTTTTCGCTATGCAGGTTGGGGTCCAGATGCAAACAGAGGATGTGACCTTTCAGAAATAATGTCGTTCACACCTTATTTCTGATATCAGTGGACCTGATGTCTTGCAGGAAAGCACGAGCTGGTACTTAGGATTGGAGAGTCACCTAGGCTATGTCATTTAAAATGGGTATTATCTGGCCCTGGCCGGTCACTCCGTTGGTTAGTATGTTGTCCTGATAGACCAAGGTTGAGGGTTCAATCCCCCCCCCAGTCAGGACACATATAAGAATCAACCAATCCATAAATAAGTGGAACAACAAATTGATCTCTCTCTCTGTATTAAAAAAATCACAAATCAATAAAATGGGTCTTATTTTAATTTGGAGAAGAAATACAGACTGTTCTTCTCCTAGAAAATCTTACTGGGGGTTTTATGGAACTGGCGCGTCAGTTTGTGAAATAGGCACAATGCCACCCAAGCAGATGGATCCCCGAAAGAACCGGAACAGGCCTCCAGCCTGACAGTTATGTGCTAGAGGGACATCCAGGAAGACGGAGGCCTGGGGACGGCTGGTTCTTCATGTTCAACGTAAATGACGACGATTTTTTTTTTTTTTTTTGTCAACATTGGAACTCCGAAAACTGCAGCTTAGTTATAATATACTTTGAAGTTCACCCTGGAGAATTCATTGTCAGCACCTAAAGCTTCCATGGGGGGTAGCGATCGCCATAGAGCGTAACGCACAGTATTTCAATATATGCCCTTTGTAGGCAGCCTCTGAATTTAACCTGTACACTCACGTAACTGTATGTTTTCTCTGCATTTTAAAGGTATAATTGAAAACTGCTCATGTTTATTAATGTGAATGGTCGTGTTTACATTTGCCATGTGGATCTGTGGCAAACTTTTCCCATTATAATTTTATATTGTGCGCCCCCACATAAGCTCATTTTACATATTTTCTTAATTTGCTTTCGGGCCATATGAGTGATAGGTAGCCTAACCTATATCAGGAATTCAATAAAAGCTAGGCCCATTGTTCCCCAAATGCTAGCGCTTCAGCAGGGACTGTTCAATATGGATCGACAGCCGTCAGCATCCCAGGCACTGTTCTAGGCACAAGGGGAAAACACGCCCAAACAGCAGAAAAGTACAAGGCCTTGCCCTTTGGTTGTTTATCATTTTTGTTTCATTGTGTCTGTCATTTCCTCACCTGCAGGTAATTGGAAAATTGGATTTTAAGTGGGAAATGGAATAATGGTCCCTATATTCAATGCAGGAGAGGAGTCACTCACAATTTTTGTGGACAAGCGGAAGCTGAGCAGAGGATCTGAAGGTAGCGATTCCAGCGCCAACAGCTCTTCGGTCACCCTGGAGACGCTGCACCAACTCGCCGCCTCCTATTTCATCGACAGGGACAGCACCCTGCGGAGGCTTCACCACATCCAGATCGCATCCACTGCCATTAAGGTGCGTGTGAGTCCCCCTCGGTTCGTGTCCTGCCATTACTTGTCCTATCTCTAACATCCATCTCTAATTTTTGGCATGTCCCGCTGATTTAAACAACCGTGTTCTGAAATTATTTTAACTTTCCCTCTTCTCCTGAGTTACGTAATGTATTTAAGATACAATTGTGTGTGTCTTTAAAAAATATATATATATATATATATATCTTTATTGATTTCAAAGAGGAAGAGAGAGGGAGAGAGAGACAGAAACATCAATGATGAGGAGTCATTGATCGGCTGCCTCCTGCACGCCCCCTACTGGGGATCGAGCCTGCAACCCGGGCCTGTGCCCTGACCGGGAATCGAACCAGTATCTCCTGGTCGATGCTCAACCACTGAACCACGCCAGCCGGTCCAATTGTGTGTGTCTTGATGTAATTTTTTTTTTTTTTTAACTTGATGATTTGGGTCAAGGTTCTCCATGGAAAAATATTAATTGAAGTATCCTTGAGTTATATAAGTTTATCCAGGGGTACACAGACTCCCTCACAGAGTGTCCATAGGTAAACTATTGTTTTAATAGCATGGATTTTTTTTCTTGGTAAGTCTTCATATTTTATTTTATGCATTTGAAAACATTATCCTTAGGAGGGGATTTATTAGACTCAAAGTGGTCAATGGCACAAAAATCATTAAGAAAGTGCTGCATTAAGCAGTATTTTCCCCAATGCTTTTAAAGTTAAGTGCAAATATTTGGGGATAAGTTTCTAGAAGTCAACAGACACCATAATCTACAATTAGTGGATAAACTCCACGTATTCACAAAAATCTTATGTGTGTGACTATTTTAAGGTTAACTTTACCAAAGCAGGGAAAGCCAGAATGAGTTTCTCTCTCTCAAGAGAGAGAGAGTGTGTAGTTTCCAAAACAATAGCCTTTTGGACACATTTCTCTGGCAATTTAGGTCAGCACGTATTGTTTTGGCCAACAGCCATCGCAAAACTCACAGACCAAAGAGCTGGCACAGGATGCTAGCGCGATCCCGGACCGGTGAGCGAGAGGAAAACAGAGTACAAAGAACATTTCTTTTTGTTTCAGCTGCAGCATTTCATCATTATTGCAAAAACAGTCCCTTAAATATATCTTATTGCTTTATGAGATTAAAACTAATGTGTGTATTTTTTTTGGTCAGTTAATTAAAAAGTTAGGACTTCAGTATTTGGGAATGCTCAGTGAAATTAGCCCAAGAAGTAGCTTTTGTGATGATGCACAGGAGAGGATAGAGGTGGTGTAGGAATATCTTTAGCTTAAGGGCTACGCCAATAATACTACCCGTCTTCCATACTGGTGGTAGATGTGGTTGGTTAAGAGCGTCCTGTAGATATAGATTGCACATTTATAGTTAGTTTACTTCTGACTGTAAGATTTAAGTTATACTGGGTGACCAAGTATATAAGTAGTAGTTATGCAGCAGAGATTAAAATGTAGCCAGCGTGAAAGATGTTTAAGTTAATTTAAAAGTATTGTAAGGTGGAATATTGTTAGAGATATTTACCTTGAGGTTGCTGGGGAGAAATGGATTTTTTTTTCAGAAATCAATTTCAGTGATATAAACAAGAACTTAGAGTGTATTTTCTAATAGAAGACATCATTGCTGTAAGTGTGTTTATTATATGGCTATTGATTTTTTCTGCTCAGCGCCAAGTGGAATTATACAGTAGAGTTTTTGGTACGCATACGGAGGAAGAAATATTCACTCACAGTTCATGTGAAGACTTACTGGGTATTTGTATGTATTCTTGTCTCCCACGAAGGAACTGGGATCACAGAAGGCACGTGTTTTAATGGTGGAAAGGACTGTCTGTGCGCGTTGTTCTTAGGCCCTGGTGATGCTACTAGTCACGATGAGGCTTCAGGAAGCTTTCATCGAACTGTGTGGTGGAAA
The DNA here is from genome assembly GCF_964146895.1 of Miniopterus schreibersii. Taxonomy (NCBI): domain Eukaryota; kingdom Metazoa; phylum Chordata; class Mammalia; order Chiroptera; family Miniopteridae; genus Miniopterus; species Miniopterus schreibersii. Next base: position 3,055,687 of record NC_138123.1, read on the forward strand.
TGAGACCGAAGGAAAGTGGCTTTTCTGAGTAATCTAAGGACAGCTCCGGGGCAGAGAAAGGAGTAACTTGGGATGCGGGAGCGTGAGAGCTGCTGGCAACCGGCCCATTAACCGTGGAGAGGAGCCGGGGGCGCAGAATGGAAACGTTTGAAAACGTGTGTCCAGGGGCCGGGGACGGGAAAAGTGGGGCTTTAGACAGGGAGAGGAAACAGAGGAGAGCGTGGGAATGATACCGGGATGGATGGTGAAGAGCAGTCACTTATAACCGTGTTTCGGTCCAACCCTGGCTGTGTTTGCAGCAGCTGTCCCGCAAGATTATAACGGAACGGGATTCCCCATCGCCTAGGGATGCTGGAGGCATCGTAAAGTCTCAGCACAACGTGTTGCTCACGGGTTTGCGGTGACGCTGGTGTAAACACGCCTGCTGAGCTGCCAGTCACACAAAAGTACAGCGCGTGCGACTCCAGGCGTGGGCGATGCCATCTAGGCGTGCGCCACACTGCGGTCCCAGGACAAGATCGCCGAGGGACGCGTTTCTCAGGACCTGTCCCCGCTGTGCAGGGGAACAGGGACGGACACACACCTGGTGCTGTAGCTGAGAGGAAAGGGAACTGAAGTATGTCCCCCTGGCAACAGCCTGGCTAAGAATATAGTCACAGAAGCACGAAGGGAGCGCAGGAAGGGTGGTGAGGAATTGGGCAGAGAGAGGGGAGCGCAACCAGGCTCTCGGGATTTAGCTCAGGACTGAGTGGGGTTCTCTTCTGAGTCAGTCATAATTTTAAATGCCTGGTGATTCTCTGGCCTGGGGTCAGCTGCAGCCTGGCTTGTCGTGGGAGCTCCCGGGAATGTTCTGCGCTAGGGTGTGGGGTCCATGTGCACTTGACGGGGCCCCTTGGATCGCACACATACCTTCATGTGCTGTGGGTTGTCCTAGGGAGAGATTCCCTTGTTTTCATTAGTTATCAAACATGCCCCTACTGTCCTAAACTGATTACATTTTACTCATGTCCCAAAGGTCTCCCTGTATCTTCCATTTATTCATTTAAAAAATATATATGTTCATTCATTAACCACTCACACACTCCTTTGTTTGAATAACAGCATGAACTTTGGAGCCAGAAGACTTGAGTAAATCCCGTGGTCATTAGTCATGAGACCTGGGAAAATTAAAACACTCAACTTCTCCCTGACTTAGGTTCTTAGGTTCCTCATCTGTAGAGTGAATATCCTATCGATCTGCATTGAGGGCCAAACGAGTGAATATGTGAAGAACTCTGAGAGCAACGCTTGGCCTGAAAAAGTGCTGTAAAGGGTCAGCTATTCGTATTTGATGGGTGGTTATCAAGCGTTTATTTTCTTCCAAGAAGTAGCTTATTTGTCTCCCAGTCTCTCCATCCAGAGCTCAGTACAAGATAGGAACTCAATAAATGCTAATTGAAATTAAATGAACCTAACCCAGCAGGAGCAGGATTGATGATGTCGCAGCTTTCCGACGCTCAGCAACCCCGGAGTTTCCGATTTCTAAAGTGAGCTAAGTGCTTGCACGTGTGGGCGCCCAGACAGCTTTGGAAGTTTCGCAGGCTCCCCAACAGGCTTTTATCTTCAAACCCACTTCTTCCTTCTGCGCCTCTCGGTGCAGAATTACAGCTCTTCAGGTAAGCAGGACGGAAGTACCTTTATACCGGCAGCTGGTATTTCACAAACTCAATAAAATGCATCCAACAAGTACGTGTTGGGTGTCACCAGGCACAACGCCACACGCTCGGTGCGCTGCAGGCATTTCAAAGAGGAGGGGATCCTGCCCCCGACCTTTCCACGTTAGTTACACGGGTGGGACTTTGTGGTTCTGCTGTGTTGGGACCCTGATGCTTTGGAGAACGTTGGTGTGATATACAGAATAATTATACAAGAAAAGGGCAACGGTGCGTTCTTCTGAAAAATAAGCTATTTCCAAAGGATGGTACCAAAGGGCAGGCCGCTCGTTAGAACTAAAAACAGTACAATAATCCACTTACTGGAATTCACGGAAACCCACTGACCCTGAGACGAAGGCCCGCTTTCTGGTGAATTTGTGTATCTCTGCCCCTAGTCACTGGGAGGCTGTGGGGGAAAGTGGTTTGGACCACATTACAAAACCCTTCCTTCCAGATTTCAGGAAATTAAAATAATTCGGGGGACCTCAAACCCTGACAACCTTTTCTTTGCGTTTCAATTTCCGCCTGGGTTGTTATCATTAATTACGGATCCTGAGATGATTAGGTCAAGGTGTTCTCAGCTTGCCTTTTATCTTTTTAACAAAGCTCTCGTTTTTTCATGACTCTGGGAGATAAGGGACAGTTTGACCTCTCCCTTCTTAAATTATAGCAATTTTTAACTCACTAGAAAAAATGAGGAAAACCCTAGGAAAGGTCATCTTCCAAATAAACTTTTCATTGAGTTTGCAGTTTTGGGGGGTGGAAAAAAAGATGATATAAGGAAAGAAGTGACCTCTGTACCAGCTACTGTCAGTTTAATTCAGTAAAGGGAGAGCATTGCCGGTAAATAATTGTGCATTTGAGGTCATTTTTATTACTAGAAATATTGAAACATAAATTATGTCCACTATCAACCATCAACAATATCTTGACAACTCCTGAATATGTACTTTCATTCCCACCCTCAAACCCAAGTCCCTCTAATTGTTCCAGTAACCTAAAATGTTTTCCTCTGTTTATCCATTTTTATCAAATCCTGGGTGGCTAGAAATAAACCCTTTTCTTGCCATTCTGTACGTTTCTTCTGGCTACCTGGTCGGGCGGTGGGTCCTGTGGATTCCTCGGCTCCGACCCCTTCCTCGCAGGCCCGGCTGGGGCCCGGCTCGGGCGCTTCTCACTGTGGAGCCGCCTGGCTGCTCCCGCCCTCGCTGGATCGCCTTCCAGATGCGGCCTGCATGGCGTCCCCCCAAAATCCTCTGCAGCCCTTTCCCGGTCCACCCTCCCAGGTTGCTGGACGCTTGGAACGTTTCTTATTTCCTTGTGTCTAACGCTCTGAGATCACAGTGCCTGGGACTGAACGGTGCAGTGTCTCGGATCCTTTCCTGTTCAGCCCTTTCTACACTGGCCTGAGCAGCCGTGTAAAGGGGCAGGTTTATCAAATGCCTGGAAACTGGAAAGAAAGTAAACCGGGGCACAAAACCAGCTCGGGAAGCCGGGGGGTCAGTGAATGCAGAGATGCGGCCTGTGGGGAGTACCCGTGTGCAGCTAAAATAGGAGATTGCGCTTTTCTCTTGAACAGTCTCTAAGTCTTTCATATATTACCCCTACGTCTTAAAACCTGAACGCTTTTTGTCCAGGGAATTAAGGAAGACTGAGCTAGGTTTAAAAAGTCACCCGCGATGTGATATGTCACCCCTAATTTAGTTTATGCCCCTCGTTAGTGGATATTTTCCCCCGTCGCACGGCCTAAGAGTAGCTCCAAGCGTAAGTGATCCCAACTGCCCACAGCATGCGCTGGGCGCCGCATCTCTGTTTCACATCGCTGCCTTTCTCCGCGGCTGGATCGGAAAAAGTCGAGGTTAAATTACTTTTACATTTTAAAGTGCACTTTAAAGTGCATTAACTTGCTAACATTTCTGCCCTGAAATGCTACCCTAATTTAATATTTGGCCTATATCTTTTTCCTGTCTCACCTGGGCAGAAATCTGAGTTGACCTTAATTGTATTTTCTCTCCTTTTAAACTGCAATCCTCTTTGGCAATTTGTGGACTCAGAAATGGGAAATTTTGTCATTGTGAAAATGATGAGGCCTTTTCTTTTAAATGTAGAGGTTTCGCTGAGAACTCTAATAATCCTGTCAGGCTTCAGATATATAGCATTAGTCATGTGTGACTTATGTAAGCAGGAGAGGTTGGGGCCTGTTTTAGTTAGGAGCCTGAGAAATGGACTCTCACCTCCACATAACTCAGAAATGGCTAAAGCAATTTAGTTCAACTCTCCGACAAGTTCACCTTTGGTCAAAGTTAAAGTTTGAAAAATCTCGCTTGGAATGGAATCATGCCCAAGAGAAAATTATGACCTAAAAAGGAGATACAAATTTAAAAAGCATTCCTTTTATATTTCTCACTGACTACATGCTATTTTTACTTAATTTAAAACATTTCACTTTTTCTGGATGCCTATTTTGATAGAAATCAGTTGCTAGTTATTTTTTTACAGTTGCTAGTTTTTAAATTTGAAGCATTAATACTTAAATTAGATTTTTATTTCAGTAAGATGAGTGAAGCCATTTAATTACTCTTAGTTGAATTAATAAGATTGGCAATTAAAGCAAAATGTATACGTAATATGTCATCCTGCAATTGTTAGATACAATCAAATGTCCAGTGCCCTATGCTGGTGAAAAGTTGTCCAGAAGTTTACAAATTACCCAAACAATTTGCTTCCTTGGGGGATGTTTATCTCCCACCTGTGGTGTACCCAGCCCTGCTGGGTGTCAGGCCTTTATAAACGAAAATGCCGTGATTTTCAGCCTTGGAGTATTCAGTCCGGTGAGGCAGATAACTGGAAAAAAAGACGTAAGATTCCCCCTTCCCTTATGTACTTATTTCATTCATTTGATGTCATCTTAGTGCTGACTCTTAATGTTATCAGTTGCTAAAGAATTTGGATTTATCCTAACTTTTGAGTGTGTGGGTGAAGCCAATTTATTTTTGGGAGGGAAAAAAAATAAAAGAAATGACAGTTAAAGTGTTTCTGTAATGGCCAACTGAAACAAGAAATCCACTCTGTCTTTCTAATTATGCCTGAGCCTGTTGCGTTTTAGTGGGATTGCTTATCACTTCTCTCGGGCGCTTGTCTTTTCGGGTGACAAATGGGCGCTTGTCTTATTGGGAGAATATGAAGTCTCAGTGCGACAGTTTCTCTGGGCTGTGCACAGGCATTAGCTGTCTTATTAGAAAACGATAACTGAAGCCAGAAGCTTTTGATGTGCTCATGGAATTCAGAAATATTCACCACTTAGGAAACTTCAAAAGGCGATCGTAAAAAGTTTTGCATTTTTAATCAGAAGCAATAAGAAATGTTTTAATAAATAGTTCAGAGGAGTCATCTTAAATGGGGAATTTCAGAGGAGTATAATATAAAATTTTGGTAAAAGTATTTTTTTGGAATAGACTAACCAGTAGGCACTGTGGGGGGGGAGTCATAATACACTATACTGGCACCTAAATTAAAGGAGAAAATTTTAAATATGAATATTATTAAATTTTCAGTACCAGAGAAGCTCTGCCTAACCAGGCGCCTGTCTTGAGTATCCTGTGAGGCAGAGAACTGCCTGGCTGGCAGTTGGACAGTGACAGGTTGTCAGGGCCGTGCCTGGTGCGCTCCTAGCCCTGATCCATTGGCAGGACTCTGATCCTCTGCTCTTGTCCTCGGACACAGTGATGGGTGCTGTGACTGCAGCTCCACAGGCCCATCTTCACATTTTTAGTCACTTTGTCAAAAGGAAGCAAAGTAGATAATTCAGTTGATGGGATCATCAGCTCGCAGGGACCCGCTTCACCGAGACTCCAGGTGAGTGCCGGTTGGGCAGTATGGCTAGATCTAGAAATATACGGATAAAATAAATTATACAACAGCCACCGACGAAGCGAGCGGCTCTGCGTAGGGGTAACCCTTTGCTCACCCATCCTGGCGACAGACCTGGGTTGCGAACTCAGCCCCTTCAGCTCGATTGTGGGTTAGGGCCTCTGGCGTCTTTGGTGTGTTCGGTCCACTGTCCCCTTGCTTATCCCGTGAAAGGAGAGATAAGGCGTCAGGCCTGGGCCACAGCTTGAAGTGGTTGCATCTAGAGGTACAGAAACGGTTTTGGGGAAATAATAGGAGAGCGCAGGGTAAAGAACAGGTGCATGTCCTTTGTGATTAACAATCACTGTCTCCGCGGGAGAGGCAGGATGGGCTGAGGACACCCCCTCTCCCAGTGCTATTTCCTCAATGACTCTTTATATTAAATTTAGCCTCTCCTGGAACTCCTACCTTCCCATTTTCATTCATGTGGGATAGCCGACAACATGGTTGTCAGAAATGATCATAAAACACTATTCGTTTTAATATGATGATTTGCATGAGCTCCAGAAGAACTAGCATTCCTATTCTGGTCTTGGATCTAGACGTATTTTTGCCATTGCCTTGTAAAGCTTGGGGTCCTTTTAAGTAGATTCAATAACTAAAAGGCACTGTGATGGCAATTCATAGGATAAACAATAAAAGAAAAAAGCGCTCTACATGTTTAGCAACTTCTGCTTGCCTTCATTTCTAAAATAAATATAGTAAACGCTGCCCTGCATAACATTTATTTTTTTATGTGAAGCAACAGAAAAGAACCTGTGGCTCCTGAGTTCGTGAAAATGTGATTTCTTCCGTTCAGGGAAGTGGCATGTGGCCCACAGTGTCAGTAGCAAGTGAGGTGGCTGTCCAATGACTGTCGCCTGAATGCAGACAGCAGGCCTCAGCCCTGATGGGGTCACAATCTGTATCTGTTGTTTGTAATGCCCCTTGGCAGTGAAGCTCTGCTATTTTCATTATTAATATTGAATGCATCAGAAAACTCTTAGCCAACTCTAGTGTAATAATAAGATTCTGTAAGTTTTTAAAATATATATGTACATACATATATATCTTTATTGATTTCAGAGAGAAGAAGGGAGCGGGAGAGAGAGATAGGAACATCAGTGATGAGAGAGTCCTTGATCGCCTGCCTCCTGCACACCCCTGACCAGGGATTGAGCCCCCAGCCCGGGCACGTGTCCTGACCGGGAATCGAACCGCGATCTCCTGGATCCTCAACCAGGTTGATGCTCTGCCACTGAGCCACTTCTGTATTTGAATAGATGCTCAGAGAGCCCCCAGCTCCGTCTCCATAGGGTTCCCCAGGGCCGTTGCTGGTGGAGCCCATGTGCATTCTTCTGATGGAGGGTGGTTTACGGGGCATGGAAAACACAGGCCAATCATTGTAACCAAGGCTGCACCATGGGGCAGCTGCGAGTGAAAATTCACCAAGCAGTGGCTCCCCAGGAACGCCTGCCCTGCTGTGTCCCCGAATCCCACCTGAGCTCCGTCTTTTATGTGACTCTTCTCCAGCCTCACTAGGCCGTGTCACACTCTCCAGCCTGTCAGGCCTGTTTCTCGCCTCTGCTGCTTACGCTTTATACTTATGCTCTTTACTTGTACCTGTTCCGTGGATGTGGGTGCACCCAGCTTAGCATCGCTTGTGGTCACGCTCTTTTTCCTCGTGGGTCAAGGATGACCGTCCCCCCCGCAGCAGAACCTCTCCATAGCTCTAAAGGTGCCACCCCAGGATAAGCGACTCCAAGAGTTCAATGATGGGGAATGGAACTGGGAAAACAGTTTTCTGCAAAAAGTCATTTGCATAGATAAATAATTCAACAACATTCTGCTTTCCATTGAATTAGTATTTGATTTGTTTTTGTACTTTTGATGTGAAAATATGAGTCATCTTGGCATTGATTATATATCATGGACTATTTTAAACTTCCATTAAATGGTTGGAGCGGGTTCAAGAAACACTGACAGTGTCAACTATATTTTAAATCAGGAGATTAATTGTGTCCAATGCACCAAGCACAATGCTTGTTATTGTGTGGAGATGCAAGGACATTTAGCCATGATGGACTCTTGTATTTTTTACTTGAGCACAGAGCGTTTTATAGGTGAATTTGCACTTTTCTCACAAAACTTACTAAGTAACAGAACAATTTTTAAAAATTAAGGAAGTCTTTGTTACTGAAATGGATTTATATCAATATGACCACTTTATTTTAAATGCTTCTTATATTAACAGTAGGAAAAAATAAAACTATTTTACTTTCTAAAATCCAGTATAGAGTAATATAAGAATGTGTGGGGATTTCTATTTCAAAATACTAATAAATTAATACTTGGAATAAAAGCCAGTTCCTTTGGCCTTCAATCAAATAGTAACAAGCACACTTATAGCAATATTTATTGTCCTGACAAGGACTCAAGATACCACACCATTCTCATTGACCTGTACATCAATTAAATCGTGCTTTATTGTGACTTTACAGTATGACTCTTACGTGGGCATTTGCCTTACGAGTCGGGAGTTCAGGCCCCAGTTCCAGCTCTCGAGGCCCTTGCACGACACCGAGCTAACTGGACGGCCCCCGGGCTCCGGGTCCCTCACGTGCGTAATGCCAGGGTGAGGCTGGGCGATGTTTGGGAACCCACACAGCTGGCCCTGCTGCATTTGCTTCAAGAGGTCCTGAAAGACAGCTTAATGGATAAGCTTAAGTGTCCTTTGCAATGGAGATTTCTAACCACGAATGCAATATTTCCCCGCCGTTCTTGAATTCCTGCCACGTGCCGGGTACCGTGTGTAATTCTTGTGAGTGGGGAGTTTACGGTTAACCAAGCAAAGAAGTTAACATAAGCAGATGATGGTGAAGTAATTGTCTAATGGCCACAGTGTAACATAAAGAAAGTTTTAAGGTGAGGTAAATGAGTTAAGGCATTAAAATATCCCGAGGGTTTTAACCTCTTAATTCTTCCTCGCGTACGTTTTCAGTGTTTCATAATCTTGCCAGCGCTAATTGTTTCTTCCGATCCATTTCTTTCAGATAAAAATGATTGTCCCTGCTCAGTCCAGCCCTTTATCATCTCGAGAGTGGCCTCTGTGTCTCCTTGGTGTGGTTTTCCCCTCACACGGCCCCCTCCCTTTCCCTTACCCAGCTCCCTGGGCTCACGTGGGAACCTGATAGACGTTCTGGGTAACGGATACCCCAGCGAGCTAATAGACCCTGTCTCCTGCCCCTCTGGAGCCTGCGCTCTAAGGAGGGGGGCCGTCAGTGGTCATGATCAAAGAGGCAGGTTAGGGGGTGATGACCCCCAGGGAAAAGCAGAGCAGCTCAGGAGGGAAGGAAGCAGCAGTGTTTGGGGGGGGCGCTGGGAGAAGGTGTGTCCCTGTGACCCGAGGTAGTCCAGGCAGCCCCAGGACAGAGGCCTCCCACCAGCAGCCGGAGGGAGGCGCAGGACGGAGCTTAGAAATAGTTGGACAAAGAGCGCTCAGGTGGGGCCCAGCAGGCCAGCACCTCCGCAACTAGCGTGGTCCAGGAACATAGAGAAGCCCGGCCGGTGTGGCTCAGCGGTTGAGCACCGACCTAGGACCCAGGAGATCGTGGTTCGAGTCCCGGTCAGGGCACAGGCCCGGGTCGCGGGCTCAGTCCCCAGTCGGGGGCGTGCAGGAGGCAGCCGATCCATGACTCTCATCATTGATGTTTCTCTCTCCCTCTCTCTCTCTCCCTTCCTCTCTCTGAAATCAATAAAGAGATAGATTGAAAGAAAGAAGCCAGTGTGGTTGGGGCAGATTAATCAGGAAAAGATGAGGGGACTTCAGAGAGGAAAGAGGGGGCTGGATAATATGGTGTATTTTGTGGCTTAAAAGGGGCTCTGGCTCCTACCCTGAGTGAGATGGGAGCCATGGCGGGTTGTGCGTGCTGGAATGACGTGATCTGAATGATGTTTCCAAATATTCTGGTTGCTGAGAAGAGAATGTTTTGGGTGTTTGTTTTCAGTCACAAAGATTATACAAAATTCCTCTGCTTTAAAATATGTTAGGTTTTAAAAATACATCCTTAGGATAAATGTCTAGTCTCACATAATTGATTAAACTCCTCCTCATCTCCTGACACTACCCATCCCAAGACACCCATGGAGAAATCTGTCTACAATATGGGATTCCATAATTAAGCGCTGAGGCTGTGTGCTGCAAACCATAACTTGACACAAATGGTAAAATAATGCAAGTGGAAATCATTGAGGAATACTTTGTGTGGGTGTTTGAACATGAGCTTAATCTCGAGGATAAATAAAATCAATTAATCACGGGGGCCAGCGGTGGCGTGGGGGAGGAATGTGTTGTGTAAGCAAAGACTCAGAATTAAGAAAGTCCGCCTGGGCAGCAAGGTAAGCTGCCGGGGCGGGGAGCTGGGTAAAGGGGAGCCCCGCAGAAGAGGTTAGACTTCGACGTGACTATCAAAGAGGGGCCATTTGCAGATTTTTTAAGTAGCAGAATAAAATATGAAAATCAGTTTTTAGACAGTAGCCGGGTAGATAGTTCTGATTTATGGAGAAAAAGTGATCCAACAAAAAAACAATTCTTAGATGAGTCAACACTTGCCCTCTGCCTGAAGGATCATGCCCGTCATAGCTCGGGTAAAACCGGTGACCTTCTCTGAGTGATGCTTTTGACCGAAGAGGCTCCCATGGTTTCCCCGGAAGATTTATGCCTGGAATTAAAGACAAAGGGAGTTGCTTGTCTGCTCTCTGCCGTGGATCCGCTCCTAGACTGTCCAGATGTTTGCCGTCGAACATACACCATCCCTGTGTGACAACTGCCCTGAGCCCAGAGAGCACGGTAAAGTCTGATTTATATAATAAAGTTGATGATTTATTTTGGCAGGTAACAGAAACGCGGACAGGTCCCCTTGGCTGCAGTAACTATGACAACCTAGATTCAGTCAGCTCTGTTCTGGTTCAGAGTCCTGAGAACAAGATTCAGCTGCAAGGTACGTAGGTCAATTTTCATTCACTCCCCGCGAGCCTCGGTGGCAGCTCCCCGGGTGCGGTCGCTTCCCCGTTTGTCACCAGCCGTCTGTGTGTGCGGCACTGAGCTGTTAAACTCGCGGAAAAAGCCAATTTCCTAAATTTTTAACCGGCGAGGGCATTCCAGACAAGGTGAAGGAAACGTCAAAATTCACTTTACTTCTTAAGTGAAATAATCTATAGCCGCTGAAGACGTGGCGGGCTAGCATTTTGCTGCTCTGCGGTAATGACCGTCCCGGCAAGTGGCATTTCCTCACAGGCCCGCCTGAGCTTGGGGTTTTTTCCTAGAGATCCTGGTAAAAGCTCTAACCGTACTTATTTGTAGTGTAACTTGAACTGTTGACATTTTAAATATAAACATATATGGCTGTTAAGGCTGCATTTGTCTCCTGACAAAGAGAGATGTACTTGAGAGCATACTAACAACATTTTAATATTTATATTATCTCCTCTGTAAAGACAGGTTATTAGGCTAGTAAGTTACCATCAGTTTTTCTGTTTGAGATAATTTAATAGGGGATTTTTAAAGTAATAAGTTTTAACAGATATATATTGTTTGCGAAGTGCACATTACTTATTCATACAGGCAGGGGAAGGCTGTGAATAAATGTGGACCCATTTGAGGAAGTTCAGAAAAGTCTTCGCAATGGCACTTTGTCGAAATTATTGATTGATTAAAGAGTAATTCTGAGTTCTTTTCTGTCTGCCTTCTTTAATTCTGAGTTCAGGCTGTATTTACATACTCACTTTTTCATAAAAATGTGTAAAGACTTTAGAATTTCTGCCATTTTTCCTCAACTTCTCAATCTTGAAAAATGTAGCAGCTTTGGTTTATTTAAATTTACCCTCAATAATAAATGAGTGCCGTTCATTTTGAATTGTATAAAAATTGCAAGGAAAGGATTTTAAAACTTTAAACGCTATCCAATTTCTAATGATCAATTTTAGATGTAAAGTCACTGAAATATTTCTCTAAGTAGAAATGCAAATATACCAATGTTTCTTAAAATTCACTGCTGCTCACTTTCTTTTTACATGCATGGATTAATTTTGCATCAATATGGACTTTCACCAGATAGGGCAAGAAATGTTTATATCAAATATATGTTCATTTCAATTCATTATTAAAATGTATTTATTGGCACAGTTCATTGATTTTTACTGTTTAGGAATCACTGTGCTCAGGTTTCAGAATATTCTATTATAAACACAAAACTTCAGCCACTTCTCTGTCTTAAAAAAAAAAAAAATAACACAAGGAGCACATGAAGCAACACTTCCCTTTCATAAATAACTATTTTCCAATTCATGTAGTTTCTGCACCTCTGTCCAGTTATCATGATGATTCACCCTTTCAACCTCGCCCTTAATAACAGACCTTTACTGCTTCACTTTAAAAAGAATGCACAGCGTTCACTCATCTGGAACAGCGTTATCATAAATATATTTCTTTTGAGGGTATAAAAAATATGGCTTATAATATGTGGCATTTGGAAAAACTGGTGTTACCAAAGAATTTTTTTATCAAGGTCCTACCATAGGCCTTTGTGTCTTTCATAGTTTGTAATTTAGTTGGTTGGTTGGATGAATGGATGGATGGGTGGATGGGTGGAGGGAGGGAGGGAGGGAGGGAGGGAGGGAGGACAGAAGGATGGAAGATGGATGGACAGATGGATGGATGGAGGATTGATGGATGGATATAAATAGATATGCATGATATAGATGATAGATAAATGATAGATAGATGATAGATAGATAGATGATAGATAGATAGATAGATAGATAGATAGATAGATAGATAGATAGATGATATGTGTACGTGTTGTGCTGTGTTGTGTTGGATTGTGTTGTGCTTTGATTTTAAGCCCAAGGTGAAGCATTAGAATCAGTGTTTGGTCCTTTGGGAATCTTCTGAATTCAGATGTATTACGGAGAGGAGTCCGGAACTATGAGTTTATCAATATCAACCTTCTTCTTTGAAGCCCTGACTCCTGGGGAAGAAAACGAATTGCTCCTGAAGCAGCATTTCACCGGAGCAAAGAGAGCGTCCATGTGAATCGCTGCGGGCATCAGCATCAGGCAACACGGTTAGGACAGGGCGCCCCGACTTAGCCACCTCTGTGAGAATCAGCACTCAGAAATGAGGCGGCAAAGCTGCACGGAACATTAATTTTGACTGAAAACAAATGAAATTGAGTAATTTCTGGCAGTGAGGGAGCTGGGTTGACTTGTTTGTTTGACCTTGAGATCCGGCTTTGCACCGTGAGGTTACAACCCACCGTGTTATGATATTTATGTAGATGCGGGACGATAGTCTGAAAGTAAAACGAAAATGCTGGAAACTATTGGAAATCAAGTGGTGGAAAATAAATGCCTGCTTCCCTTTTCAAAGGTAGACGGGCTCCATCTAGACGATTAAAAAATAACCAAATATTCTAATCAAGTAAGTCAGAGAGCTGATCAAATAAACTTAAAAATCAAAATCAGACCATCCGAAGGATTAAACACGTCTGTAATTTCTGGGATTCTTGCACAGCGCACGGAGTCAGCATATGGTGGAAAGAATGATAAATACTTGCGGTTTCATGGACTTAGATCATCTTCTAGTGATCGTTTTTCATATGCATCAATCCATAAGTTGATATACTGCGTTTTTCCCTTTTTTGACTCCTGTAAGTATGTAGTACCCTTTTTGTCTTTATCAAAATAAACGTGTTTGCTGTGTTTTTCCTGCAAGGCCTGCAAGTTCTCCTCCCGGACTATCTTCAGGAGCGTTTTGTCCAGGCAGCTCTGAGCTACATCGCCTGCAATTCCGAGGGAGAGTTCATCTGCAAGGACAATGACTGCTGGTGTCAGTGTGGACCCAAGTTCCCAGAATGCAACTGTCCCTCCATGGACATCCAGGCCATGGAAGAGAGCCTGCTGCGAATAACCGAGACCTGGAAATCCTACAACAGCGACTTTGAGGAGTCAGGTAAGGCCTCGGTTTTAACCCGACGCTCAGCCTCGCCGAGTGGATTACTGTACTGAAAAGACCACGTTGCCCACTTGGAAGAACAATGGCATTCTTTTATTATTTTTTAAAATACATTTTTATTGATTTCAGAGAGAGAAAAAGAGAGAGAAACATCAATGATGAGAGAGAGTCATGGATCGGCTGCCTCTTGCTCGCCCCCTGCTGGGGATCAAGCCGGCAGCCTGGGCCTGTGCCCTGACCGGGAATCGAACCTCGACCTCCTGGTTCATAGGTCAACACTCAACCACTGAGGCTCGCTGGCCGGGCAGAGCAATGACGTTCTTGGAAGGGATTTTACTTCACTATTATTATTATTTCAGATGGACATGTGGATTGATTTTATTAACAGTTATTCAGTATTTCATCCAAAACATGTATGGTGCTTTGTGTATTGCCATGTACTATTGGCACTGGAACCTGCCCCGCTTTTGAGCTGATGGATTAGTCACTTTTTGCTTTCCTCAATAGAAGAACTGATCAGGTGACATCTCTGACGCCTGGCAGGATGTTTTCCCGTGGTCCCTGAGGTTTACATTTGAGACAAAATGCAGAGGGACTTGCTCTGTGCCTTCATTACGCTGACATGACCTTATGCCTGTGTGCCTTTGTTTAACTCTTTATTTTTTAATCACATTTAGATCGATTTTGATTTGATAGTGTTTCTGGGTTTGGGTTTTTGTTCTTTTGGAATGACCCACCTGGAGTGGTTTGGGTATGGAGGCAGTGGAAAGAGAACAGTAAGTCGTCGCTGGCTCTTATGTGAATTGCTGGAAGTGGATTGCAATCGCTTTTCATGGTTAAGTCTAATTTCAAAGGAAACAGAGGGACCCCACTTTGCCATGTGCCTGGAAGAGAAGACAATCCAGTGTTTCGGCGAACAGCCGAAGTGTCAGCCATCGCTGGTTTTTCAGAAATAGGCAACTAAAAATGTCATGTTCCGTATCCCTTAACCGTACAATCTTAGGTGGGAATATAGGCTTTGCTCCTGCTGTCTGACCTTCTAGAGTCAGGGAAAGGAGATGTAAACGATATTGTTTTATGAACTTCAACACATTCAGTCCACTGAAACCATCACCACTGTTTCTGTCCAAACTAAGTAGCTGAACATCAGATAAGCGAATTTCATTGGTAACAAGCCAGGTGATCATTAGCAAGTCGTTTAATCTCTTAAAACTCCGGCTCCCTCATTTGTCATTCAGTTACCTTTAGACTAGAAGAACTAGGTATAAAATTCTCATTCGAAATTCACCGCCACACATAATATTGCATCCTTCTGGGTGAAGCTCTTTGGCAATCGTGTGCTTATATTTATAACCTAACTGTTTGATAGGGATTGGTAATTAGAATATAGGGGCACAGGAAAGAAAATAAGCTTTTTGTAATATCAAATCTCTAGTGATGAGTCTTGCAATATCCAGGTATGTTTTAATTTACTGTGATAATCGCTCATCGGCTCTACCGTAATTTATGGATATCCCCAGCGTGAGACAGTGTTCAGCTTCCATACTAATATATCAAAAGCACTTTGGTTCTCGCTGCGGTTTGCTCCCATTGGCCAGCGTGTCCCCTGCGATTCATCAACGCCTGGCTGTATCGTATCGAATGTATTATGAACATCACCTTTGCCTTTACCAAATTTATCCTGTACTTCAGTTAATTTCCTCACATCATCTGAAGGAAGATGACTGTAGAGTGTCAGGCAGGTGTTTTATGCGAGGATCCCTGGTGTAGCTCCCGAGGGCCTTCTCCAGCCGCCTCTCCCTGCTCCAGCGGCCTGATGGATTTCCGTCCCCAGATCAGGGCCGTCGTCCCAACCGTCTGAAAAGGGTTCGACGTTTTCTTGAGGGCAGAGGACAGCAGGTGTCTCATCATCATCACATAGAAACTAGTCAGCTGGGCTGTATTTAGTAGTCACGTTGTACATCGAGATATCCATTGATTGATGAGTGACATCAAATACGTGCTCGGCCACGCGTCGTCCAGGCTCATTTAATCTACCTGATCCCCGGCCTCTTGGAAGGTCACAGGAGCTGTGCTTGATCTTTTCAACAGGCATATCCAGAGACACAGTGCAAAGAACCGAAAATACTTTGCCTCTGTGAAGTTTTCTTGTTTTGTTTTGTCTTTATCTAGGGAACGTGAGGGATCCCTGTGGGTCTTCTTTTTCCCATCACTCAGCCCTGAATAAGAACATTAGAGATAAGGCCGCGGATGATACAGATGCACCAGAGCGCAGAGACCCGGTGCTTTGTCCATCACAGTTTGAATTAATTTATTGTGAAAAGTTGCCTCTGTATATATATATGATTGTTCTAAAGCTATGATGGTCTGTATTTATCAGAACCCATAATTTGGTCAGCTATCCAGGTTAGCTGGAAACAAATCATTCAACACTTTGATTCTGCATCATAAAAATAACACAAATGGGGACTTTCTTCAGTGTTTCAATGTTAGATTTTTTATGAAGACACCGACTGTGGTGAAGGGAGATTAATAAATAATACCGTATATCCAGAGAATTTTCCCTTGCCGCCGTGTGGTCCGTTTTAGGAGAATATGTGTACACACGTGACATATAGACACAAACAGTACTAGGGTGACACCTTTAGCAATGCACACAGCATCGCCATGGGGCTAAGTGGCCTGTCACCAAGAGTCTCATTTAATTTTTGTTATCTCGCTGCTATGACTTAACAGTAGCCGTGACGGGGAAATAGGCCTTCCGTTGGCAAGGAGCTGACAGAGTGTTAGGGGGAAGATCTTGAATTTAATTGGCAGCTAAACAAATGCGTGGTGCTATGTCAGACTGTCAGGTCGCTGTGTTGTGTGAAGTCCGAACAAGCATCATCCTGGGGAGGCTGGACCAAATTTGTCGCCCAGGCTGTGCCGGATAACACACGCGGAGCAGCAAGATGAATGTCCCCGGCCCCGGGGGAGCGCAGAGACGTGCCTCAGCTCTTAAAGCCGCCGGGGCTGGAGTGTCGGGATCGTCAGGCCTCCCGCCTGCCGGGGAGTCCTCCGTCCTCCGCCCGATCCAAGGAGCTGTCGATTCTTTAGCTTCTGTCTCCAGCGGCGGGCGGGGAGCTCAGTGAATCACGAAGCCCAAGAGCATGAGCTTGAGCGCCGTCCTTACACCACGACTCTCGCTTATTTTGAAACTGCATTTATTCCTCACTTTTCGATAGCGCGGTGTTGCCCTGGGCTGAAATATCTGTAGCTCTCACTTTCACCCAACAGTCTCGGTCTTCCCTATACTGATGCAGGTGCCCCCTCCCCTCCGCCCCTAGACGGCGCCTCTGGGCCTTTGCATGACCCCCCCCCCCCCGGAGCGTTGGCTCTAGCAGATCTCACCCCCCCCCCTTAGACGCCCCTTCCTCCAAACCATTGACCCGCCTTGGAACCCTCTTGGAGCTCAGCACCGAACACAGTGCTGTAAACGCAGGTGCTCTAATGTTAAATCACGTAATTGTCTTTATTCTATCTAGAAGGCAGGCTGAGAATCCATTAAGTTTTGGCAACTATGTCGTGTTGTTCAGACACATTGAGTTGTGATAAAAAAATTAAATATTTTTCACATAATCTGATGGTAACTCAGATCCCCTCTCTTTTTATTTACACCACACACAGTATCTCACACACGCAGTTTTCTCGGGTAAATGCTGAGCTTCACTTTGTTTCCGTATTTCCACCATCGTCACGCTGTTTGAGCTTTTTTGGAATCTGATTACATCACAGACTAACATTGTCATTTTTTGTTTCCTATTAATCGTTGACTGTCATTTTTTGTTTGTTTGAACAGAAGAGGGCCCTGGAGTGGGAGAGAAGTTCCCTGTTGATGTTGGCAATCCCGTGGCCGCCTTCATTCTTTTTCTAACACGAACAACATCCCATTTTATTTCTAATTCATACCAAACTGAAGCGATGTCTGTATACCCGAGCACTTTAACATTTTATTTTTTTGTAAAAAAGGATTATTATCCTATAATGTAATTAGCAATTCTACTTAAATGCCCTCAAGCCCAGTATATAAGCTAAATGCCAATTTGCGCTGCATGATGCTACTTCTGATCAGATGTTCTTATTTCCCTGGGGAGCGCTCACTGGGGTTTCAGTTTGAAATGTATTCGAATCCGTGCAACAGGAGTGACCACGGATAAAATGCCAACGCGTCCTGAGTTTCTCTCCATGATCATTTTTCTTCTTTCCTGATATCTTACTTTCTGTTAAAATGCATACTTACATTTTGAAATTCTCAGATGAAATACGAGGTATTTACCATCAGGAAGGTCTCCTAGGAGAAAAGTACATCTGTTCAATCTTTAAAACAATGCTTGAACTTTGCAGCATTTTTAAAATTCCAAGTCAGCTTTGATGATAACATTCTAGGATGTGAAAATCCTTCCCCGGAGGGTGGAGAGCAGGGGAGGAATCTAGTTAGTTGAAGTTGTAAGAAACCCATTTTTTTTTTTTTTAAAAGAGAAATACATTTGTAATGTGTGTCTTTTTAAAAACGTTCTCTGTTCTCTTTTCATCCCAACTCCATCCCATGCTGCTTTAAAGAATCAAAGACAGATTTACCACGAAACAAGACTTTCTTGAATAAATGTATATTTTCTTCAATGAATTACACTGCATTAAAAAAGTATTATATCCCTGTTAACACAGCAGTTATAACTTCGTATCACATCAACAGTAAAGTCAGGCATGTCTGGTAACAGTCTTGGTGGGAGAGAATCGTGCGTACGTCGGAGTAATGGAATTTTATGGAGATCATCTTGGTACAGAATCAAAGAAGGGTGGACTCTGGCTGATGCGGTAAAACATTTTTCAGGACTCAGGAACCCCGTAGGAAGGCGACCTGTGAAAATTGAGGCTGCGTGTGCCTTGATTGTCCTCAGAAAACCTAAGCAGAGTGGACCTGTGCACGCATTTTATAAGTAGCTCTGTTTGCTGGGCAAATTACTCTCCTAGTTATTACCCTTCCGATATCAGCTGACTAATGGATCCAAATCTGTAGGTATTCAGGCTTCGGGGACTGTGTCAGTGTCTCAGTAGACTAATTTGCTAAGTGCCGCATCTAAAATAACGTTTCCTGAATGTCTACAGGCCCGGGGAGGTGATGCAACGCTGGTCCTGCCCAGCTGGTGAGGCTCAGTTGGTTGAGTGTCGTCCGGTGCAGAGAGGTCGCAGGTTCGATTCCCGGTCAGGGCACATGCCTGGGTTTTGGGCTTGATCCCCAGTAGGGGGCGTGCAGGAGGCGGCCCAGCCGATCCAGGTTTCTTTCTCATGGATCAGTTAGGTTCCACCCATGGGCAGGCCGCCTTCAAGGTCAACTATGGCCCCAGGAAGACCAGCAGCTGAAATTCAATGAGTGTAAATTCCTTCCTGGAATTTCTCCTGAAATCCCTAGACAGCTCTAGAACAGAAACAAGCCAAAAAAAATAAAAATAAAATTATCTCTTACTTTGGCCGACCACTGTGGGAACCTGAAGCAATAATAGCAGACGTACCTGAGCCCCCGACGATGTTTATCCAGAGGTTCCTCAGTGCCCATGCCTGGGGGGTGCCCCTCTGCTGGATTTCTGGCTCAGGAAACTCTTCCTGTGACTTGACTGTGGAACACAAAACACGTTGAAACGTTTTTGGAGGAAAGATGTACACTCTCGCTCCATATAAAAGCTCCTATGAAGTGTCCGGGGAGTTACTACATCTCACACTAGCCGAACAGCTCTGTGTTGTTGGGCAAACAGTCTGACAATTTGATTTATAGAAAACGAGAGGCTAAATCTATATGCCTGAGCCGGTGACACACCTGACTAATGATAGCACGGAGATAGCAGAGGACAGGGTGCTGCTGGCAGGTGAGCGGAGTCGTGGAGTCGTGGAATCACAGTGGCCTTTTTCTTGTCTTTTCCTGTTAATCTGGCTCATGTTGATTGATCGATTTCTTTTTTTTTTAATTGAATTTCTTGGGTGACCCTGGTTAGTAAAATTATATAGGTTTCAGGGGTACAGTTCTACAACACATCCCATGTGTGTTGTGTTGTGTGTTCACCACCCCAAGTCAAGTCTCCTTCCAGCACCACTGATCCCCCCTCCACCCTCTTCTGTCACCCCCACCCCTTTCTCTCTGGCGATCGCCCTACTGTTGTCAAGGTCTAAGAGTTTTGGGGTTTGGTTTGGTTCTGCCTTTGGCTTAACCCCTTTACCTTTTCACCCAGTCCGCCACCCTCCCCGCGGACTGGCCCCAGCTGCCGGCCTGTTCCCTGGGCGTCTGGGCGTCTGTTTCTGTTTCGCTCCTTGGCTCAGAGGAGCAGGGCCTAGTCTCCAAAGAAGCACGACCGTGTTCTGGAAGCGGAGTCGGGATGATGCGTGGGTGACAGTCGTCGAGTTCTTCTCTATCGGGCTGGGATCCGTGGCGCTGAAAGCTCTCAGTAGGAGGAGGGCACAGCAGAGTCGCAGAGAGGACACGGAGCCCCCGTAGGACACGGAGCAGAGAGCTCATCGCCTTCCCCCGGCAGCTGTCGGCAGCTGTTACTTGACATGAAACGTTGGGGACTGAGAACGTATGACAGATACAAAGCCATCAGCTACGTGTAGCTGAACATGAGCTTAAGACTCATGGAGTGGAAACAACAGATACATGTTTTGAAGAAATTTGATTGTGAAAAGAGGAAGGACGTTGAATGCCGGCCCACACACTGAAGGGCCTTGGGTTCGATTCCCCGTCAAGGGCACGTACCCGGGTGGCAGGTCCCATCCCCAGCCCCGGTTGGGGCCTGTGCGGGAGGCAACCAGTCGATGTGTCTCCCTCACGTCGATGTTTCTCTCTCTCTCCTTCCCCCTCCCTCCCTCCCTTCCTTCCACTCTCTCTAAAAATCACTGAAAAAATATCCCCAAGTGAAGACTAAGGAGAACAAAAAGTTTACACTGGAGACCTAGACATGCTGTGGTCGCTCATGTCATGCTGCTGGTACATGATGTATATCGTGCTGTTGACTGTGGGTTTTAGAGAATTAACACGTAAATACTGAAAGTTTTTGTTTTGTGTTTAAATTACATATCGAAAGGAAACAGAAATAATTGGTCTCCGGAAAAGTTCCAAGTAACCTTGTAAACATAGTTCAATACACTGTTTTTACCCAAAGAAGCGGCTGGAGAGCTCTTCTGAATTATTTATGCTAACCATCTGTTCCCTGCGTATCGTGTCTTCCAGAACAGACAAATCTCATGGCCTTCAGACTTCAGCTACTACTACCTCTAGATGAGCAGCTGCTTTCTTATCAAAAATCCATACTGAAGCTGTTTATCCTAAGCCGGTGAATTTCATTAGTACCCCCGGGGCTCCGGCTGAATTAATCGATTTAAATAGCATCCTCCTTAAAAACAGGTGCTTAAGTGGCTTATCCCAATTCTATCCTTGCAACAATAGTACTCAGGAAAAAAACAAAAAAAGCACTCCAGATTTTCGGCTAAAACAAAATAATATGACTGCCTGCACCGACGACTCCTTTTTGTTATGAAAACAAGCACGGCGTTGTCTTAATGGAAGAGTGATCTTGGGCTCAACCGTCTTAAGGGGAATTCACACTTTGAGGACAGTTTGACTATTATAATTTTGAAATGACACATTTAAGTAAAAAGGGATTTCTGGTCACTCTGTTAATATCATAGGGCCGCTGTAAAATATTACCACAAACTTGGGAGCTTAAAACATCAGAAAGGTAGAAAAATCAAGGAGTCAGCAGGACCACGCCCGCTCTGGGTGCTCCAGGGGAGAAAGCGTCCTTGCTTTCTCCAGCTTCTGGTCGCTGCCCGTCTTGACTGGCCTCTGATGGCATCACTGCCGTCCCGGCCTCCGAGTCTCCCCTCCTCTCCTCTCTGCCATCTCCCTCCGCCTCTCCATTGTGAAATCTCTGGGATGGCCTTCAGAGCCATTTCAATAAACCAGATTAATCATCACCCCATGGTGACAAGGAAAGACTTGCTACAGATAAATGAAAAGGGCCAGGAAGATTTTATTTAAGACTATTAAATGGAAGAGATGGACCAAAGCTCCACTTCAGCAAAAGGTGGGAGAAATTTTAAGCACCGGGGGGGAAGCTGGAAGGAAAATAGCAGAGGACAAGTCATGGGGGAGGTCAGTCAATGTTATCAGGTCATCTGTGTCTGCTAATTGGTGATTAGTTAGACTCTTATCTTCCCACAGAGGATGAGAGATGGGCTCTTCGTCTTTCTGGATGGTTCTATTTCACAGGGATGGCTCCCGGGTCCTTGAGAAAGACATCCCCGGGTCGTAAACCTGTCCAGAAGCTGGGATGAGATTTACATCTGGACGGGGCAGAGGCAGGATTTACAATCGCAAGTTTTCTAAAGTAAATGCTTGAACTAAAGAGAGGTCATGGGCTGCCTTAGTCCATTGGGCGCAAATATCATCAAATGGTGTGGCTGAGAGACAACCAAAGTTCGTTTCTGACGGTTGTGGAGGGTGAGAAGCCCAAGTTCAGGCACCGGAAGGTACGCGGTGTCTGGTGAGGGACCCCCCTCCCCACTCTTAGGTACTTGTTACATAAGCAGTCCCACCCCTGGCCCCATCACCTTGGGCGTTAGGACTTCAGCATATGGATTTGGGGGGCAATGCATTCCGACCATATCAGGGACCTGTATTCCCAAAGAAACCTGCCTAAAGTGTGTTCCAGCTGCAGCTAAGGGACTGTGAAGGCCGTCTTGGTCAAAGTCAAGACTTTTAACTTAATTGTAGCTGCAATGATGTGTTTTTCAATTAAGGGCACATTTACAGGCGCCAGGGGATAGCATGTGGATGGTTTTTGAAAGGCATTCAGGACAGTGTTATAAAGGAAACAGAATGAATGGTCTATGGGAGCACCACCAAGAACCACCCACGGCGCACAGGCTCAATGATTTCAGCATCCACCCTCGTGGAGAGATGCGGCCTTCCTTATAGTACTTGAAAGTCACAACATTTTTTTTTTTATTTTTTTTTGGCTTGGGTCTGGGGAAAAAGTAGGTGTTCAACAAATGTATTTGAAAATTTTTATATTTTAAAATGGTATTTCTTTCACTTGTAGACCAAACGTTTTTGTTAAGCTCATTGGACATCTCCGATCAGGTCCCTTATTCACGTATGTTTTGTACAACTACATTTTTTAGGCCCAGATCTTTAAATTGGACTGTTATCATCTAATAGATGACATAAGTTAAAGACCGTAAGAAGCATGTAGGAGACAGCCACACTTTCATTATTTCTATTCATCTTGTGTCTTTGTAATCTCTGTAACTGTAATGTCCTGGAATCGGGGAAGATTGCTACTCCAGCTCGGTCAGCTTTCTGCCCAGGCAACATTGACAAATCAGGTAACAGCTCAGAGTTTCAGATTCTTTTTTCTCTAGGTGTGGGTTTGTGATAGTGAAGAAAAATATAAAATATAAAAGAGTCCAAGAGTTCAGCTCAAAACTCTGGACATTATGTCTAAAATCCACACGAGACTCCGCCCTGTGCAGAGAGGGTGGCGGACAGGGTCCCCCAGGTTATGTGGCTCTGGAGGCCAAGGGTGGGAACCGGAGCCTGCAGGGCCTGGCTCCCCAGCCTCTTCACCGAGCTGCTCCCCTGCAGCGGAGAAAGCAGAAATTTAATTTAACAAGATCACAAACTCAGGTCAGAGGAGGCATCCTGAGCCTTTCTCACTGCGGATGTTTCCCTAGGAAGGCGATGCGCTTTATATGCGAGACGGATATTATCTTGTTTTCATCGAGCAATTCCACGGGGGATGTTTAATTAGATGGATAAAAACTCAGGGTTCTTTTTAACAATTTAAAACAAGGAAGCAGGTCGCGAATAAGGGCCGCGTTTTGTCAGGGCCGGAGGCTGGGCCGAGGGGCGCGGGCCAGGAGCGCCGTCTGGACCCGGGTCGCCGTCGCTGCTGGGAGACCTGGGAATATCGCATTTAAGATTACAAACAGTCTCCGGGAGTTCTCACTAGAATGATGTTTTTCTTACTATTTTGCACGGGTGTTAATTGCCTGCTAGTAATTAACTTCCCATGTGACCGTCAAGAAGTGTAATCAACGGGAACAGGAGAGGGACCGAGCTGTCAGGGCGTCTGCCACCAAGCTCCCCTTCTCAGCCCTGGCGGGGTGTTTCTGTTTTAATAAAACGAGCAGGTGCAGGTGCAGGGGGCTGCCCCCAAAGCCACCCGCTGGACCCGTTCATCTCGCGGCTCTGCAGCGAAAGGGTGGCCCACCCGAACCCTGAAATAGAAGTGCCTCATTTTCCAACTTAAAGACATTATGTGCCTCCTGCCAGGCCTGCAGCTGGCACATGGACTTAGGAAAGTGAGGGAGGGGAGACTTTGCGCGACACCTTCAACGTTGTGCTGACATTGGAGTAAGTGGGGGGGGGTGAGCTCCAACCCCGTCCAGGCCTCCTGGGGGCAGGCCCTGCGTTACCCCGAGGAGCTGGGGACCAGCCGCGTTTCATTCATGGAAATGTTTCCAGTACTTCTGTACAAAGTAAGATCCGCCGGATTTAAATGCATTTCCTCCCTTCTAGTTCTTAAAGTTCTCTTGACTTTTTTATTACTCAGATATTGGTTTATCACTTAACCTATCCAGTTTAATATTTCTTCTGTAGCCGGTCTGTTTTCTCTCGGCTTCATGGCGGTTTCCTGTGCATTTATAGATACGATGTGAGTAATGGGTAGGGGCTGGAAGAAAAATGAAAGTCAATCTTTATCACTGGGCTGGCAAAACAATTATAGGTGCTCTGAGACGCGATTAATCTTCATCAGCAAGCGAGGGAGATGCAGAATCGGTGGTCTGATTTCTGGCATCAATATTTTACACTAATTCCTGAAGTTCCTTCAGTTCTCCACTCTTTCCTAGATGCCATAAAAAAATAACAAAACCTTGCGTGTTTGATGGACAGAAACGTCTCCTTGCAAAATGTGGTATTAAAATCAGCTTATAGGAAAGGCAATTGCACTAAATAATTATCTTTAGAATACAGATGATTGTAACACTAACAGTCGCAACCACCACCACCAGTAGTGTTCAGAAAAATGACAAACACAGGTTGCATGTGGGAAAAGTGACAAATCTAAATGTGATAAAAATGGGGAGGCGTAACGTGTGCTAAAGTACTATGTACCAGCAGTTGTACATGATATCCCGTTGTTCAGTGTGATTTAGGAGTGACATATGAAAAACCTTGGGGGCGTGTGTGTTATAGGATTTAAACTAGGTCAGGTTTGAGAATGATAATCTGATACAGACGCTGCATATTACATAACATTCCAACTTACCTGGGATGGTTTGTTATAGCAGCAAAATGTAGCCTCTGTGGACAATTATAAGGCATGTAAGAGATGATAGATGATTGATAGATGGATAGATAGATGTATTTTAGATATTGATGGTAAATAAATACACAGATAGAGTTCTGTTTATGTATTCAGTGTCCTGTAAAAGTAACTTTTTATGTTTCCTAATATACAATAGAATCTAAGGAAACTGTAGTTTATAATATATGAAGAATTGTTCCTAAATCTCTCTTAACGATATTGACTACATTTGTCCAGAGAAGGAACATTTCTGGCTAAGGTCTAATGTTTCCATGGGTTCCAATAAAATAAACATTCCTTGAAATGGAATCTAGTTTTTTGGGTTTTTTTTTTTTTTGCTAGTTTGTTTTAGGATGAGTTAAATAATGGATTGTGAACAACCGAAGTCCATTGGAACATAAAAATAAGTGTGTTTTCATTTTCGTTCTTTGTGTTCTGCGGGCGTATGAAAGATGGCAAGAGATTTTTAAGTAATACATCTTTGGTAAATCACCATCATAATGTTTGCACAATAGTGCGGCATCCCTTTATTGACCATTTATTTGGGAGCTTGAAATATCGGTTCCATTGTAGATCAATCCCTCTGATAACAATTTCACCAGCTTTGCAATTTGCTATTTCAATTTAAGATTGCCAGTGGTGTTAGAACCGCTATTACTTTTATTGCTCAGATTAGTATTGAAAATATTGTTGGGAGAAAGAAGCAATATCGCCGTGATTTTATTATTAGGCCACTTTTCTGGTGCACAATGCTGGGCCTCTCCGAGAGCATCAGCCTCTCCGACCGTAGAGTGTCATTTATATCTTTTATGACCGGCTCTCAGGGTTCTCCCTCTAAGAACAGTAACGGCGATTTTCAGAGCTACGGCCCTAGCAGCTCACCACTGTAGAGCATCAAATAAAAATATGATGCTCCAAGTTTGAAACTTGGCAGTACCTTTTAGGGGGGAAACAAAAAATCAAATGATAACTTTCAATTTTGTTTCTGTGCCCCATCAAGTTCCAAGATAATCTATGGTGAAGAGGAGGAAGATTAATGCAAGATAAATTAAGCTTAAACCAACATTTTTTTTTCTTGTTATTGTTTATTTTCCCCTATTACTTTATATTTTAAAATTACAGTTGATGTTCAGTATTCTTGCAGTTTCAGGTATCCAGCACAGCAATTAGACGTTTACCTAATTTATGAGACTTGCTCGTGTGAGGCCTAAGTAAACTTTTCTGTAGACCTGTGTTCACAGGAAATCACTAAACTCCTTTGACTTCCGTTTTCACTGTTTGTTAAAAAGGACCTGCTCTGAAAATGGACAGTTGGCCAGAAAGGGGACTGTCGTTTCGGGCCTGTTTTCCTGTTTCAAGAGAAAGAATATACCCCGCACGTCTTCCTCGCTGAGTGGGCAAGGGAGCGAAGGCCGCTCTTAGCGCCACGACCACGGCTCGGCTTCCCAGCTGATGCCAGACTCATGGTTTCAGGGGGTCCGATCTCTCACGTGTTCAGTCTCAGGGGGTTCATCTCTCACGCGTTCAGTCTCAGGGGGGTCCGATCTCTCACGCGTTCAGTCTCAAGGGGTTCATCTCTCACGCGTTCAGTCTCAGGGGGTTCATCTCTCACGTGTTCAGTCTCAGGGGGGTCCGATCTCTCACGCGTTCAGTCTCAGGGGGTTCATCTCTCACGCGTTCAGTCTCGGGGTTCATCTCTCACGTGTTCAGTCTCAGGGGGGTCCGATCTCTCACGCGTTCAGTCTCAGGGGGTTCATCTCTCACGCGTTCAGTCTCAGGGGGTTCATCTCTCACGTGTTCAGTCTCAGGGGGGTCCGATCTCTCACGCGTTCAGTCTCAGGGGGTTCATCTCTCACGCGTTCAGTCTCAGGGGGTTCATCTCTCACGCGTTCAGTCTCAGGGGGTTCATCTCTCACGTGTTCAGTCTCAGGGGGGTTCATCTCTCACGCGTTCAGTCTCGGGGGTTCATCTCTCACGTGTTCAGTCTCGGGGGGTTCATCTCTCACGCGTTCAGTCTCAGGGGGGTTCATCTCTCACGTGTTCAGTCTCGGGGGGTTCATCTCTCACGCGTTCAGTCTCGGGGTTCATCTCTCACGCGTTCAGTCTCAGGGGGTTCATCTCTCACGTGTTCAGTCTCGGGGGGTTCATCTCTCACGCGTTCAGTCTCAGGGGGGTTCATCTCTCACGTGTTCAGTCTCGGGGGGTTCATCTCTCACGCGTTCAGTCTCGGGGTTCATCTCTCACGCGTTCAGTCTCAGGGGGTTCATCTCTCACGCGTTCAGTCTCGGGGGGTTCATCTCTCACGCGTTCAGTCTCGGGGGGTTCATCTCTCACGCGTTCAGTCTCGGGGGTTCATCTCTCACGCGTTCAGTCTCAGGGGGTTCATCTCTCACGCGTTCAGTCTCAAGGGGTTCATCTCTCACGCGTTCAGTCTCAGGGGGTTCATCTCTCACGCGTTCAGTCTCAGGGGGTTCATCTCTCACGCGTTCAGTCTCAGGGGGTTCATCTCTCACGCGTTCAGTCTCAGGGGGTTCATCTCTCACGTGTTCAGTCTCAGGGGGTTCATCTCTCACGCGTTCAGTCTCAGGGGGTTCATCTCTCACGTGTTCAGTCTCAGGGGGTTCATCTCTCACGTGTTCAGTCTCAGGGGGTTCATCTCTCACGCGTTCAGTCTCAGGGGGTTCATCTCTCACGCGTTCAGTCTCAGGGGGTTCATCTCTCACGCGTTCAGTCTCAGGGGGTTCATCTCTCACGCGTTCAGTCTCAGGGGGTTCATCTCTCACGCGTTCAGTCTCGGGGTTCATCTCTCACGCGTTCAGTCTCAGGGGGTTCATCTCTCACGTGTTCAGTCTCGGGGGGTTCATCTCTCACGCGTTCAGTCTCAGGGGGGTTCATCTCTCACGTGTTCAGTCTCGGGGGGTTCATCTCTCACGCGTTCAGTCTCGGGGTTCATCTCTCACGCGTTCAGTCTCAGGGGGTTCATCTCTCACGCGTTCAGTCTCGGAGGGTTCATCTCTCACGCGTTCAGTCTCGGGGGGTTCATCTCTCACGCGTTCAGTCTCGGGGGTTCATCTCTCACGCGTTCAGTCTCGGGGGTTCATCTCTCACGCGTTCAGTCTCAGGGGGTTCATCTCTCACGCGTTCAGTCTCAAGGGGTTCATCTCTCACGCGTTCAGTCTCAAGGGGTTCATCTCTCACGCGTTCAGTCTCAGGGGGTTCATCTCTCACGTGTTCAGTCTCAGGGGGTTCATCTCTCACGCGTTCAGTCTCGGGGGTTCATCTCTCACGTGTTCAGTCTCAGGGGGGGTTCATCTCTCACGCGTTCAGTCTCGGGGGTTCATCTCTCACGTGTTCAGTCTCAGGGGGGGTTCATCTCTCACGCGTTCAGTCTCAGGGGGGTTCATCTCTCACGCGTTCAGTCTCGGGGGTTCATCTCTCACGCGTTCAGTCTCAGGGGGTTCATCTCTCACGCGTTCAGTCTCGGGGGTTCATCTCTCACGCGTTCAGTCTCGGGGGTTCATCTCTCACGTGTTCAGTCTCAGGGGGGGTTCATCTCTCACGCGTTCAGTCTCAGGGGGGTTCATCTCTCACGCGTTCAGTCTCGGGGGTTCATCTCTCACGCGTTCAGTCTCAGGGGGTTCATCTCTCACGTGTTCAGTCTCAGGGGGATCTGATCTCTCATGTGTTCAGTCTCGGGGTTCATCTCTCACGTGTTCAGTCTCAGGGGGTTCATCTCTCACGCGTTCAGTCTCGGGGGGTTCATCTCTCACGCGTTCAGTCTCTCTCTGATGCCACCTGCAAGGCCTGGTACCTGGAGAAACCCCAGCACCTCTGAGGCGCCCTCATTATCCTAATAGAGTGAGCACAGCAGCGACAACCACTGCATTGAACTTGGAGAGTTAAGTGCCTGGCAGAGTGCTTGAGACTTAAAAAGGCCCGAGTGTAATTTTCCCGAATATGTGCTTTAGTTTTATTTACCACCAGCGGTCACATGTCCGCGCGGCACAGTGTGATTAATCGCTTATCGATACTCTGCACTCGACATTCACAGTAATTTCACTTCCAGGAACCTGTTTGCCCGATTCCTGCCCATACGTTAGGACAAGCATCTGTGCTTTTTATCTTGAGGCGTCACTTCCAGCCCGAGCTCCCTTTTCCATAGGAATATTCAGGCTTAGAACCGTGATACGTATCTTATTTCAACATGTTTTTCTCACATGAGCCCCTTGTAGCTTCATTTCTGACATGAGGAAACGCAATTCTACTTTTCCAAATTAAATATTTTGTATATATTCGCATTTAGCTTCAACCATTCCATCCTGGATCTTGTCAGTTGGTTAAACCGTTTAAGAAATATATACTGAATTTATAGTGTATGCAATGTGCTGTCTTGGGCTTTTCGATAGGGAAAATACAAAGAAAAATAAAACGTCATCCTGACCCTCAAGAAATACAAAATGATCTCTCCTTTTATATTCCCTCGAGTCTATTATTAGCCTCATCTTTGTCCTCATAGTTGCCTCTGTGCAATGATCTCATAATTTGAATTAGTTTCACACCACACCTCAATAAAACCAGCCCGTCTTGGTGCATGGTTACTATGAGATTGGATGTGATCATGTTTGTGAAAAGCCTGGCAAACAAAAGCACCCTCTAGATACGGGAGATAATATTTTATTTTCCTGTCATCTCTCAGAAGAGTTGATGCTTATTAAGGCAGGAGCCATGCTTTTTTCCAGACTTGGTTTGTTCCGGGCTCTAATTAATAAATGTGTCAGTTTGAACAATTCGAGGAACCTTTCCAAGGCACATTTTCTCATTAGCAAAACTCAGAGCATAATAGTGTCCCTCTCCTAGGAGCGTTGTAGGCATTAAATGAGATGATCCAGGCCTAGTGCTCAGCACAGCCCACATGCAAACACTGAATAAACTATAAAAAGGGAAATAATACCTGGCATTCGTTTATTACTAATTATGCAAAAGTCACTTTATTATGTTTTCACGGTGGTTATCTCATCTACACAGAAAACCTATGAAGCACTATTAGAGTTACAATAATGATTATTTTTGTAGTTTTAATACTGAACCAGCACAGTGATTGGCCCACAGTAGACGCTCAGTAAATATTTGCTGGACTCTTGTGAGCTCTGGAGTATACGTACCTTTGAGGCCATGATTAGCTCTGTACCGGTCCACATTTTTGCAAGAATCGAATCTGACTGCAGCTAAGAAGTAAGTTATGTAACGACATCAGATTGGGGAGGTCATGGAATCAGCAGGGGGACTGGAGATTCTGCTCAGAGGCGACGCCAAGAACAGTCCCTCAGTCACTTTTCGAGGACATCTAGGAGGAATCTGGAACATCTGTATGGATTTAAAAAGCCTCCCCTCGCCCAACTAGTCCAGGAAACCAAGTACATATTCTCTCTGTTGCCCACAGAGACTATTTCCAGACTGTTTCTTATATCAGTACCTCTATTGGTGCAGGTACATTGCTGCAGATATAAAAAACAGGCTCTATCTGACCTAACCTGATAAGAAATCACATAGAATCACCAAGAAAGCTAGAGAAGCACTAGTGTTACCTAGTCAGGACAAAGTAAAAAATCTTACAGGTGACTTATTTCATGACATCATTACTGCTAACCGCAATGAACACTAGATTGCACTGAACTCCACCATTGCTGCTGTTATCACCACCTCTTAAGAAATGGCTCTAGGCCTTGTCTTTGTTGTTGCATCAACAGCTTAAGATTCTGGCTCTGGGTGGGTACATCTAATAGCTTGGATGATGCCTCTACTCTGTAAGGGCACCAAGAAAGTGAAGACTTGAGTCTTGCAGACTTTATACTTCGAGATAAAGCTCTGTTTGGGTAATTTCTCAAACTCTAGGAGGGAGGTTTGTCAACAAGGCAGTCCAATGAAGGACAGATTAATTGGCTTACCATAATAAAGTATTTTAATACAAAATACGGTGTACCTTTCAGAGAAAAAGAAAACAGTCCAGGAAAACAATTTATTTTGAGTCAGCTACTAAAGAATTAGGATCGGTTTCTGATTTATGCCCTCTGGTACCCATCACTTTGCCACCTTGTAAAATCAGCCAGCTCACAAGTGATTGAACAGGCTTGCCTTTAACTTTATACAGCATTAGAGTATTTTGTCAATATCAGTGTAAATTATACTTGTGGCTTATAG
This sequence comes from Miniopterus schreibersii, assembly GCF_964146895.1. NCBI lineage: Eukaryota > Metazoa > Chordata > Mammalia > Chiroptera > Miniopteridae > Miniopterus > Miniopterus schreibersii. Next base: position 3,086,880 of record NC_138123.1, read on the forward strand.
AATGGTTTAAATAGACTCACATGGATATGTGGCCACTCAGGTCGTGTCAATGATTTAATGGAGAAGCTGAAAAAATTCTCAGCTTATACAAATCATTTAAATGACCCCTTCCAAATGTTTGGAGAGAAAAAAAAATCTTTGTAAAAGTAAAAATCAACCAGTTCTAGTCAGAATTATGGAGTGGGTCGAAATTTGTGTTGGTTGTATTTCCTCAAGGGTCGGATTTTCATTTCCACCTTACTTACTATCTGCCTTCAGGACAGAACTCCCCCTCACGATGTCTCTTCCCATCAGTCCTTCCCACTCATATTCCCACTTGTTTATCAGTCGTGTTTCTTACCTACTTAAGGCCAGCATTGCCGTCATGTCAAGATTTGCAGTTAATTTATTTTTTAGGCCAGTCTTTGCCACTGAAGAGAGAAGAATCCATACTCTCTTCTGGGAAAATGTGGCTCTCAAGGAATAAGAAGTATCTTTATTCGAGGGTATTCTGCATGGGCAATAACTTTGAAGGTCAATGGTAGATACAGTTTGATGTTTATTTGTCAGGTTTGGAGGTACTTGAGTAGAAGTATAAACTTACTGTAGATGAAATAAACAAACAAGCCAACAGATTAATAGGAATCTAGCTGTAGAAAGAGAGTACATTTGCCATATATTCGTGGTTAGATAAGACCACACTAGTTCAGCATAAGGGAGCAATATTTGTTTTATTAGCTTATTGCTTTAGGATATCTTTGAAAATAAATTCGAAAGCAGCTCTGAAGAGAGATTCTGAATATTTTAAAATAAGTAATCAATTGTATTGGTCAATGTTTTCCATGCCCTTCAATACAGACAGAAACACAAATCAGGATATATGTATTCATGGCTTACACCCTGAAAATGTTCAGTTCCCCACTCTTATCTATTTAATTCAACTGTGAACCATGAGAATAAAGAGCGTAAATAATATATTATTACATGAGATCAATATGTAAATACATTAGTGTTAATAATATTTCTGCTGACGTTAGAGTTAGGAAACTAAAGATAATTTGCATTCGACTTACAAATCTACTCCAATAAAATTTACATGAAGTGTTATTGGGGGAATTGAATTAATATTTAAAGCACTTAAAAGAGTTCCTGCCCAAAGTAAGAACTCACATTAATAGAGAGAGACAGATCATTAATTTAAAATTAGCTAATTAGGTATCAAGTGTTTACTAGAGTTTCCATCAGGGGAAGGGGGAGGGTAGGCAGACCTGGTTATGCTATTTTAAAAAATACTTTATTTTTAATGGAGTAGTCGCAGTCCAGAGAGTCAACATGGTGCCTAGCTAGTCTTCTGTAATTTATTGGAAACATGCCGCCTGGCCTGATTCTCTTTGCCTCCACAGAATTCATTAATATCATGCATTTCCCTTTGCCTTACTCTTTGCTTTGTGTGAATTAGTTTTTTAAGAAGATGGAGTGACTATAAATTCCTGCCAGCATAGAGAATGTTTATTATGGTTGTTAGTATCGTGGTGAGTGTTATTTTCTCTGTAGTCCTCAAGATTATACAGGGAAAAAATATTCAATTGGTACACACTTAACCGGATATTTCCAGATTACATGAGATTGCTTTGTTTTCTTTTATAGCTGTATTTTCCCCACAAAGTCTGGCTAGTCCCTGTTTATTTGCCATTTGAAAAGTGATAGTGGGCCCAGCCGGGTGGGGCTCAGTTGGTTGAGTGTCATCCCATACGCCAGGAGGTTGCTGGTTCAATTCCTGGGCACATGCCCAGGTCTCGGGCTCGATTCCCAGTAGGGGGCATGTAGGAGGCAGCCGACCAATGTTTCTCTCTCTCCCGTTCGCTTCCTCTCTCTCTAAAATCAATACAAACAAATTTTTTTAAAAAAGAAAAGCAATAGTGGATTAAGAAGAAAGGGAAAAAAGCAGTAAACTTATATAATAATTCTAATGTGTCATTCAAATTTCATTTTTATATCCTGTAAATAAAATTTTACCAATTGCCATAGATGAGAGGAAAAAAATCTCCCCAGGAATCTAAGTAGAATGGGTTTCAGGCCCTGGAGATATTCTTCTCACACTTGAAAATATTTCATGTCATTTGTCATTTTTAAAAAATAAGATGAAAGGCTTATTCGGATTCACTTTCATAGACTGAAACATCTGTATGTTCTGCGTACAACAGGTGTCCAATAAATGGTTTGGGTGACTGTCAGTGGTGACTCTTAATGACTTTATCATGAAGTAATTATTCAAGTGTTATGTTAAAACTGTGTTTCTCAGAAATTACATAGTGGCCGTTTTCAGCTGGCACAATTATGTACTCTTTGATAAAATTAAATTCTATTTTAAGCTATCCTTTACCTCGAATATAATTTGCTGATTTAGAGACTTCCAGAATACCATTACAGCAGACAATGAAAAGAGTTAAAATATGCAAGCCCACGAAACAATGAAGGCTTATCAAAAGTGCTCAAGTAAAAGATGACAATGAAATGAATGATTAGTTTTCAAAGTAGCGGCATCTGCTCTGAGACTAATCCCAGGGATGCTTCCCAGTTCCCACGCATCAGCTCCTTTATTCAAAAGAGGGAAACTCTCAAAAGAGACATATGGGACCAAACAAAGCGTAGGGTACTGTGAAATTGGAGTTTTAAAATGCATTTCTTATTTATACCCTGCTTACTTTAAAAACTAATCTGAAGCATATCAAATGGATGAATCCTCAAACATCTTTCCTCATAATTATTTGCTGTAAAATGTTATTTTTCTCCCTTTGGTTTTATTTGTTCCCATTTCCTAGAAAAAGTCTATACCTGCAATGTCCCAAAGATGCCAGGGCCCTGTATTTATTTGGTGTAGAAGGAATAACAACCCTAATGTCCATGAATATAATCTTCTGTTATGTTGTTAAAAAGTTTCCAGGTATGCTTTAAACTGTTAGGCCCTAACAAATTGTAAATGGTTAGTTAAAGAGAATAATCCGAGTGTAATAGAGTTGAATCTTATACTTTTCTATTTAAAAGAATTTCCCTCTTTCTTGAAATGGTAATAAATGTGCTTCATAATACTACATATATTCTATACTAAGCTAATAAAAATGTCTGACGATATTTCTCTGACATAAAGCACTTGGAAAGGTTTATCAATTCTATTGGCAAAAATGAGGGATGAATTCACCACCACTACCTATGGTGAAAGTTCCTTCAAAGACCATTTGAAGGAAAACATGGGAAAACTAAGTGTAGCTTAAATTTTCTGCCCAACCTTTTGCTTCAGCACAAATTATTTTAATTACCTTCTTCCCTGAAAGTCTTATTTTAAGAGGACCAATATATATATATATATATATATATTGGTCCTTTCTGCAAAAGGTTGGGCAGAAAATTTAAGCAAACTTATTTTTTCCATGTTTTCCTTCAAATGGTCTTTGAATGTACTTTCACCATAGGTAGTGGTCGTGAATTCATCCCTCATTTTTGCCAATAGATATATATTTTGCCAATATATATATGTATAGATAAAGCACACACACACAAAAATGCTATGAATTCGCTACTCACAGATTGCACATATTCGTTTTTTAATATGCACGTGTGAAATGCGTTTGGGAGAAGACGGAGGGCGATTGCTCGCGATTAAGTGTTGGGTGTTGGCCGTCCCCAGATGAGTTCAAGCTGTTCCTGAAGAGGCTGCCCGGGCATCACTTCCTCAACGCCTCGGCCCTCGCGCACCTGTGGACCATGGACCCGAGCTTCCAGCGGCGCCACGAGCAGCTGCACAGCAGCCTGAGCCAGCTGTTCCTGAAGGCGCAGAAGGTCGTGCACAAGCTCTTCAGCCTCAGCAAGCGGTGCCACCGGCAGCCCCTGATCAGCCTGCCCAGGCAGAGGTAGGCGCGCCGCGGTGCCCCCCCGGGCCGCTGTTTGCTCCCGCGTGCGGGTGCGGGTGCGGGGACGGGTGGGGGACGGGCGTGGCGCCCCTCTCGGTGCAGGACGTGATCCGAAAGCACCCCGCGTTTTCCCAGGTCCCAGAGTAAAAACGCATTGTGGTTCTCTCCCGGAGCAAGGGAACAACGGCCCGCAAAGCAGAACACGCAGGCTAACAAATTCTGATTTTTCCCTTTGCTTTTGTTATTAAAATTGAGAGGTCAGCCCGACTCCTCCCACGTGGAGTCCATTAATGACTGTATCCCAGGGAGCGCAGAATCGAGAGGCCTTAGGGTTGTGTTGTAAGCGTGGGAAAGAAGCGGGGTCGAAGGGGGAAATCTCTTCGTCTGTGATTTTTAATTAAACGGGTGTAAAGTTTATTTTTCCGCGATTGGAGCTCAGGGTGCCATAAGGCGTAGGCAACGTGAATCTCTGAGAACTGCTGGGCAAGTTGCTAACGATTTATGGGAGTGATGACAGGCTGGTAAAATACTGTGTCCGAGCTAATTTCGAGAAGCACAGTTTGCAGCTTTGCTACTTGAAGATGTATTGACCAGGGCCATAAAAATTGTATTTATTTATTTGAAGTCAGATTAAAAACACGTCACAATGAAGAGCGAAGGGAAAATATAGAATGATCTTGCAGAGGGTGTGCATTGGCACTATCTGTGTAATAAAATGCTTGCATTTTGACTTGACGCTTAAATCATTAAGAGGAGAAATCTATAATTATAGATTTTTTCCCACTGGAAAAAAAAAAAAGCAGCTGGAAATCTGTACATTTTTAAAAATTCAATTTCAAAATAAATCATTGGCCTATTTTTCAATTCGTTGGATTTTAGGATATTCCAAATGTATGTAGCCATCGCCACAATCTAAGCTGAAATCTTTTTTATTGTCGCCAAAACAAATCCAGTCCCAATTAGCAGTTAACTCCCGGCCCGAGGCTGTGTATCTCTAGAAGCATGTCGACCTACTGTTTGTCCCCAGGGCTCCGCCGGGGTTCATTCCGTATGAATGAAACCCCACAGTGGTTTGTGACCGGCTCCCTTCGCTCACCGCGGGGCCTGCGGGCTCGGTCGCCCGGGCCTGTCACATGGCGTTTATCCAGCCGTCGCTCGACGCATTTAGGGTGTTTCCAGTTTGGGGCCTGTATGAGTCACGGTGCTGTCAACACCCTGGTATGTTTTTTAACGTGGACGTATGTTCTCAGTTTACTTGGGAGCAGACCTGAGAGTGAAACTGATGAGTTGCAGTAACTGTATTTGCCGTTTTGGGGTGCTGCCGAACTGCCCCCCAGAGTGGCCGCGGCATGTCCCGTTTCCACCGGCCCTGGGCGACGCTCCACCGCCCCACAGCCTCGCCCGTCGCTGGGCCCGTCCTTGGGGTCTGGCCACCCTGGGGGGCGTGGAGCGCCCCTGCTTGTGGTTGGAATTCGTTTTTCCCAGTGACTGACCATGCTGAGCACCCTCCTTTCCGTGTGCTAAATGTTCAGTGGCCGTCTTCTTCGGAGAAACGTCTATTCAAATTCTTCCCCCGTTTTTAACTTGTTTTTATTTTTGTTACTGGGTTGTAAGAGTAAGTTATATATTTGGATGCCGGTCGCTTATCAGTTACATGATATACAGATGCCTCTTTCCGTTCTCTGAGATGTTTTTTTCACTTTCTTAGTCTGTTTTCTCTCTCCCCCGTTAGTTTAGCTAAAAGCGTGTCGATGTTGTTGATCTTTTCAAAAAATGACTAACTTCGGGTTTTCTGCGTATTCTTATTTTTTCTTTAATTGATTTTCCACTGTAATCGCTATTTCCTTCCTCCTGTCTGCCTGGGTTTACTGTGACCTTCTTTGAGTTTCACAGAGAAAACAGGTAAGTTATGATTTAAGGACTGTGATCTTTTTTAATACAAGCACTCAGAGCTATACGTTTTCCTCTGAGCGCTGCCGTAAGTTTTGTTATTTTATGGATCCCTTAAGATTTCTTATTTCTTCTACGATAAGATTTTTATATACATCTGCCTGGGTACTTTCAGGGAACGTTCCCAAATAGAGAGTCATGGCTGGTGGAAGACGCTGTTACTTAAGTATAATGAACTTTATGCTTCGGGTTTGGGTTGAATGCCGTTTGTAAGCCACTGAAGTAGGTGGTTCTACCCATCCAACAAAATAGGGCACGAAAGAGGGCGAGGCGGGTCCGGAGGCAAGTCGGGGGGTTTGGTGATAAACACGCGGACCCTGAGAGTCCCGCTCAACCAGCGCAGAGAAAGCAGGGCTTTTATCTCCGAAGCTCAGGGGGGATCTGAGCAGGCGGGATGGCGACCGTCGGTGCTCTTGGAACCACGAGATCTGGATGTCGTATCACAAAAAAAGAAACTGAGGGCACATTTCAAGGGCGAGTGGAAAAATGGAAACTGCAGCTGAGCAGAGAGCAGGGTATGACACAGGGTGGGCCAAAGTAGGCTCACAGTTGTTTGTATGGAAACAATACAATAAATAATAAATAATAATACAAGAATAAACTGTTTCGTATACTCACACCTGTAAGCCTACTTTTGCCCTACAGTGTATATCATTAAGAACCACGTTCAGCCTGGCTGGTGTGGCTCAGCGGTCGAGCGTCACCCTATGAACCAGGAGATCGCGGTTCCATTCCCCGTCGGGCACAGGCCCAGGCTGTGGGCTCGATGCCCAGCAGGGGGCGAGCAGGAGGCAGCTGATCGATGCCCTTTCTCAGCATTGATGTTTCTCTCTTTCCCTTCTTCTCTCTGAAATCAATTTAAAAAAGAGAGAACATTTAAAAAAAAACAATAAAAAAGAACCACATTTATTTCTAGTAAAAAAGGAATTTAAACATACGACTGTTCCATAAAAGTGTAAGACCTGTAAGGAATATATGAAACCATGAAACAGCTCGAGTTGGGTGTGTATAGAATAAGTAAATAAATCAGCAGCATAAAATAAAGATGCAGTGTGTGGGACAAGTTTCAATACACTGTAGGAATTAATATCTGATTTATTTCATTCAGAAGTTTTGGGAAACAAAGATCGCCGAAGGCTTTTCTCGACCCGCTTTTCTCAGTGCAGCAGAGCTCCTGTGCCAGCCATTACTCATCCCAGGCCGCGCAGACTTCTCCTGGATGCAAGGCTTTATTGAATTTGGATTTCTTCCCATGACCATTTTTCTTTCGCTAGGAATGAGAGATTTTGTTTCTGTTTTGCTTTCATGTTCTCATTCTAATAGAATAATATAAAATGGCATTGGGAAAACAAAAAAACATTAGGTAGTGTAGTCTGTTAGTAGAACAGTGGAAGAAAGTTTGGATATTTGTGGGCTGTGTTTTCAGAAATGTGCAGAGACGTGGCTGAGCAATGCCAGTGACTCGCTTTCGTTGGGAATTCTGATTTTTGTCCGGCCTTTATGACACCCTTCTCAGCTTTTTTAAAAAAATTCATCACCGTAAGAACTGGATTTCGAGATCCGATATTCTAAAATCTTGAAATCAAACAAAAGCAAACAGCATGCATCTTTACAGACACGATGATTCCCGATGCTTCCCGCAGAAGGGCAGGTGGGTTTCCATAGGTTTGCACTTGCCTCTGGCCACTTCCACAGGTAACGGCCGAGCGAAGGAGTCGCCACGCAGACAGACTTCATGGTCCTAGCGCCCTACAATATTTACTGTCTGCTCCTTACAGGAAAGCTTTGTCAACCCCTTCTCTAAGATAATATGTCCTCTGTCTTTAAAAAAAAAAAGTGTTTTAAAAACATTTTCTTTCATATATCATGGAAATATTTTGTATTATAATGCTAAAGATAGACATTATAAGTTCACTCTCCATCAGATGAAGATCTTATACAACCCGATTGAATCCTGAGTATCCATGGAGCAGTAGTAAATATTTTACTAACAATTACATATATATTATGTAAATAGATATGTAGATATCTATATACATGGATGTATAAACAGATATACACATTATATATATCATATGTAAATATACACACACATATACATATATACATACATATGTGCATATTTACATATTTTACCTAACCTAACACCTATAAAATTAGTCTAAAATTCTGTATATCGCAATGATTTTCATTCAAATGCGGTTTCAAATCAGTACCCGAATACAGGATGGGGCTATTTCATGAAGTCCGCCAGCTTTCCCAGCCCCCTCCTCCTGCTCCTGATCCCCCCCGATTCTAGTAAGATTTACAACGATATTGTGACCACGGATTACGATGAGGAACCAAAAAAAAAGAACGTTCGAGGAAAATACGGCTGAAAGACTTAGCCGAGCCTGAGAGCGGGGAAGATGAAATACGTGCGCTGAAGGAGAGGAGGGCCATTCACGCGCGTGGGAAGGATCGCCCTGTCCACTGGGCCCCGGACGCGCGATCCAGGCCGGGTTTGTAAGAAACACGAATGTTTAGTTCTCTGCTGGAGCTCCTGGGTCGGCTCTAAACTCACAGGCGGCAAGCGGTCAATAAATATTTGATGGATGCTCCTTGGTATGTTCCTTAATACTTCAGCTCCCCTCCCAGACACATACAACAACGATTTCATGCTTTATGTAGAATGTTTCCCACTCTCTGTAAATGGCATGGCCTGCTATGATATGCAGAGCATGCTGGCTTTTTTGTTTTGTTTCTCTGTTAAGAAGACAAATGCCCTCTCCCATTCTTTCAAAGAAACCTGAGCCTTAAGTTCCTTGGGGCCGGTATTGAAAACACCACAGCCTGGGTGGCTTGTGGCAGCAGCGGTGCGAAGCTCTGGAGGTTGGAGTCCAAGACCAAGGAGCCGGCATAGTCCCCACGCAGGCCGCTCGCTGGGCCCTCGGGAGAGGGAAGGGGCTCGGGGCCCCTGTGACATCTCTTTCGTGAGAGCACTAATCCCACCCCTGGGCCCTCCTGACCTAAGCCCTTCCCCAAGGCCCACCCCCTAAGGCCATCATCTCTGGGGGTCAGGATCCAACATGTAGACGCCCGAGAGACGCAGACATCAGGCCCCAGCAGGCAGAGCCTGTCCCTGTGCATCACTAGGACCTGGAGACCAGGGCGGGGCGACTCGCTGTCACCGCTTCTGCAGGAGCCCTGTCCGTGGTGATGACACGGGAGCTCCAAGGAGACCAGCCCCGGGCGGGACAGTCTCGTGTCATTGGAATCCTTGATCCAGTGCACCTGTCTTTCTGAGGTTGTCACCCAGCTTCTTCTCTGTCTCAGACATTGTCCCCCGCGTGTCACCAAGTAGTCACAGCTCTGTGTCCCGTGCAAGAGAATAGGTAGTTTAACGTTTTCATGGCGAGAAAGCTTTGAGAAGGAGGTTTACCACCTCTGGCCTCCAGGGGTAATGCTTAAATCCTTTTAATTATATTTGTTTTTTCTCCTTACTTCCTTTTTGGCCTGCTTTCCCCCCTCGCGACCTGCTTTCCCCTCTTGAGACCTGCTTTCCCCCCCTCACGACCCGCTTTCCCCCCCTCACGACCCGCTTTCCCCCCGTCCCGACCTGCTTCCTGTGGTCTTTTCTTCTTCGCTGAATATCCAGACATTTTCCATTGTCACCTTCTCTCTTTATCGACCCTTAGTCTCTTTAGTATGTCCCCTCTTCACTGCAATCTCTCTATAATTTTTTTTTTAATGCAGAGAGATTTGGTCCTTTTGTTACACTTCTCACTAATCTCCGGCAAAATAGAGCCTCCCCACCTCGAATCAACTTTCTGTTCTAATGCACTAAAGAATCGCAAATAACGGATTTTTATTCCCTCCCAAATAGATGAAGTATCTAATTATCCTTCCAATAATTTTTTCTTACAGCGTCAGCTAATTCAAGTTGGGTTCTCTTTATTTGTAACAAACGGGCCACTTCTTAGCAGATAGAAAATCTAATTAAAATCTGGATCCATTTTTAATGTGTCCTGGAAGCAGTAAAAATAAAGCATAAAAATGCGATTTGTCCGTGGCCGGTGATAAACACCCTGGACCCGACATAAGGCTTTTTTGAGACAGAAGAAGACACTCCAGGCCTAGTACGGTAAACGCGTTTGCTTTCTTGGTTTCTTTGCTTTGGCGGTTAATTTTGCTGCAGTTAATTTTGTCAAGGTTAAGGTATTCCTAGAGCCCCAAAGCAACCACCCAGTGCCCCGTGGTGGCGCACGTGGAGGAAGGCAGCCTGGGGGGGGTGTCCGCTTGGGGACAGGGACAATGGGCTGGTGTATGTTGCTGGCAAGTCTGAGCAGTGCATTATGTAGACCATCAAGGAAATGCAAGTGCAAAACATTAATGCAATTGTATAGGATAAATACAGCTATGAGACATGGGGGGGAATCACATTTTACTTGGCACACGAACAAAATGGAAATCTGTGAAGATGAATTGCAGTTCTCTATTTCATAACCAATGGGGATGTAGAAATGGAAAGAATTTTAATTTACTATCAGGACATTTTTATAAGTAGTTTTCATGCATTCAGTAAAAGCCATCTGGGGTTATAATTCTTACTTTGTATTAAAATATTGGCAAACAGAAATGATTTCTTTTGTTGTTTCTTTAATAATGAATAGAGACTGACTTTGGTTAGATAAAATAATTCACATATGATATTACAGTATTTATTCCTAGAAGGCATAGATTAAGTGTGTTTAGAAAAGGCGTAGAAACATTTTTTTAGACTGCTTCCATCTTACAGATATGTACCCTGACCGAAAACAGAAAGGTTGGGGTGGGGGTGTATGTGAACCAGCCCATTTTAATGACCTTTAGTTTTAATCTTGAAGAGTCACACTGCACAGGGAGTTAAGAAAATCCTCTTAACAATGAGCTTTTGTGTATGGGAGATATCGTCTATGTATGTATGTATATCCATGTAAGTGTGTGTATGAGTGTATGTGTAATATATATAATATATATTAGATTTATACACATAGGTTTGTATCTATATTTACCACAGAAAAAATTAAAGCAGAGATTGTAAAACATGTATTTATTCATGTAATTAAAAAGAATAAGTGAGCTCATTTCATGTTAATATGTATAAATTTAAATTTAAGTGATTTTGCACATTTTTTTTAATAGTTGGTTTTGAGAAGACAGCTGAGTTCTCATAGCTACTTGGACGTGCATGCAGTCTGTTGCAAACTGAAGTTTTGTAGCTTCACACAGATTTATTGGAGCAGAAGATGAAGGATATTAGTCTTTAATACTACACCAAAATTCGACAAGTGGAGCAGTTTTAAGAGTCCATTGTAATGTGGAGTTGAAAACCATGCGATGAACATTTTGAAATCTCCTACATTCAGTTCTTTGGTCCATTTTGAACTTTAAACGGACCTTCTCCCCACGCAGAGGAAACCATGAACAGGTCATTTGGAGAGCACTGGTTCACGTCGTTCCGAAGATGTCCCACATCTTGATCGGGGACACACATCATTCATTCCACAACAGCAAAATAATTTCATCCCATAACATCATCATCGGATTTGTGAGAAGTCTTTGCCTATTGGAAAGCTGTCAGTCGCACAGGGGCAGACACAGGTTTTCCAAATTTCTAACCTTCGCTTGAAAGCTCGGATTTTCACATTGATTTTGAATGTGTCAGCTGTCTCGATATTAAATATGTCAGTACGCCCCAGGTGATAGCTTCATTTCTTTGCATTTTGACAACAGACCTGTCAATTAGCCAAGTCTAACCAACCACAGTTTGCCTGCCCACCGTTCTTTCAGTAAAAATGGTTTTTCTTGGAAATGTGCTTGCCCTGCGCAGAGGACACCATGGCCCAGAGCCCTGTCTCAGGGCAGTGGGCAGCGAGGAACTTTGCTCACATGCCCATTTCGTTTTCACAGATGGGTTTGTATTGAAAATCGAGATACAATAACTTCCTTTCACTGCTTCCCACGAACATGTTGAAGTGAAACTTGCAGATGTGATCCCGAAACTAAAAATCCCAACATGCAGACACTTGTGAACAGCGGTCAAGCCCAGTCGCCATGAAGCCGCCGCCTTGGTCCTGGCCCATTGCTGATGGCACCCATATCTGAGAAGGGAATGAAATCACATTTTTTTCTAGGCCAGTATTACTTGGCTTATGTTACCGCAGCCGACTTCATCCTAAGTAATAAAAGGACCTCACTGAATGGGCCTCCAAAGCCTTTAAAATTGCAGAATGTGTGATTTAATTAAAAATGGCACTTATGTGATTAATGCAGGGAACTTTTGCTTAAAGCAATTTTATATGAAACTGTAGGGAAAAGCCAGGATAATGATTTTCCTTATATTTCTGTGCTACAAAATAATTTTCTTATTTTCTATTCTATTTTATTTTCTTTGGCCACTTTCTGGTAACTCTCATGCTAAGTAATAACAAAGCAGTAAATTTAAAGAGTTTAATGTATAGGTATTTTCCTTCAACCCAGAAATCATTTCGTGATCTTTCAATTTATGAGATCTTGAGAGATGTTAGGACAATTATTATACCGTGAATGTGCTTAGGGATAAAGGATTGTGCGGGACAGTCAGGGAGCTGGTTTCTTTGACATTTTGTCAAGACAACTCTGTCTACAACCAATGATCATTCAGGCACAAGGCCCAGATTCAAACCCGAGGCGCGCTCTCCTTAGTAACGTTATATTACCCAAGCGCACGCGTGTATTTGCACGTGTGTGAGAATCGTACAGAATAGCAGGTCTGCGGCTCACTGTACGTTTTCCGTAAAAACCTTACGGCCTGTTGTCTTCCTCTAAATCCCGTCATCCCCCCCAGACAGCGAGGCAGCCAGGAGCCAAGGGCCGCGGCACTGAGCGTGACACATGTCCCCAGGGAGAGACTTTTCCTGTGGTTCTCTGTGCAGATGCCTCTTAAGGGCCGCTCCCCGCATCTTCCTGAGGCTAAAACAGGCCTCTCAGGAGGATTAAGAGGGTCATTACCCAACCGCGCCTGAGCCCCTGGTAGCCCAGTGGGGTTGCTGCCTAAAATGATTAGGCCCGAGAACAGCAGCAGTGGAAATAGCTCCAGAGAACTCTCCCAACGCTGAGGCTAGCTTGCTTGGAAAGAATACAAGTCCTATCAGAAATATCTTGGAAATCAGGTCCTAAAGTCTACAGTACCCGATAATAAGAACCCCCTTTCCCAGCCCCTATTCGGAGCATCGCTTTGCTGAAACAGTCAGACTCCGCCTCTTGCCTGCATCGGAGGGTGGGGTGGGAGTGGCTGGGGTGGGGGTGCTCTGCATTGGCTTCAGTCCCCTCACTAAGGGCGAGTGATGATAGCCCTCATTGTGTTTCACTAAGTAACTTTTATCTTATGAAATACTGAATGTTTGTTTTCTTTAAAAAACACATAAAAGTCCATAGCTTTATAAAGGAGCCATGGTTAAGCAGATTTGGAGATTATAATTCTTATAAACTCCTCTTGGCAACCTACAATGTGTATATTCATGCAAAAAAAAATCTGTGCATACAGGATTTTCCAGAACAAAAATGTTAATTCCTAAAACATTTGTTAACCTCGCAGAGTATACCCTTGAATCACAAGTGGTTGCACACGCCGTCTTGAATCGTTGAAGGCAACTGTGCGGGACGTTCTTGCCCAAGAAATGACTAAACAAAAATAGAGATTTTAAGGATGTATATAGGCGAGAGTTCAGTTTTCAGAAAAACGTATTTATTTTCACTTCTTCTTAGGCAAGAATGTCCTTCACGGCATTTGTTTCCAGAAGGCTGAGACAGGGAGGCCCGCAACAGGCCTCGCTGGGATCCTCCTGCTCGCCAACGCTTACGGGGCCAGGGGGCCGCATCGTCTGTCCGGGGGAGCAGTTCATAAAGTCCTTTTTCAGTATTTATGAGATAACACATACGAAAGAGTATGGGAAAAATGGGGTGTCCTCTTCTGCACTGGGAGCTCGGGGTGGGGTCCTCACGATCTCTCGAGAAAAAGAGCTTTCTGAGACTTCTCCGGGAGGTTGAGCAATTTTTATGACTCTATTGATGATGTGGATGGTTTTGTTTTGTTTTTTAGTCAAAAAACACAGAAGAATTTTCTAAGAGGCGTTTCTTGCTTCCACTTTGCAGAATGTAATACAGACAGAGAAGCCAAATAATACCCTTCAAACTGAGGTTTATCCAATTTTTACAGCTTCCGAATTGTCCTTCGCTGTAATGTAATCACCTCAATCACCGTAAAATATTTGGTTATTACCTTGAGCTGAAATGGTTTCAGAAGATCTTTGTTTTCTCAACTTCAAATGTTTTCTGAGTGCTAGGTACCAATCCTCGGCAAATAATTCTTTTCGTCACCATGTTAGAGAAACTTGAGGATCACACTCCTTCACCTCTGTCAATGTGTAACTGGACGTGGCCTACACATTAAATGCTCGTGTGTTTACTCAAACACATTTTGTCTCATTTCTTTTTTATAACCTGAGCTCTGAGATTTTCACCCCAATATTTTGCATGAGATGGGAAGTTGCACTAAATTGGAACATGAAGTTGCGCCTTAGAGAGAAAATGTTATGGGATGGGAGGCAATAAACGGATTCTTCGTTGATATTACATTAACCATCAGTGGTCTGTGTGTGGACCATAAAGTAAGAATCAATACGAATCCCAAGGCACTAATCTTTCTCTAAATCTTATAATGTTATTGACGATGAAGTTCTTAGACTAGATGCACTTTCAATTTTTAAACAGATTATCAGGGCTGGGAGTCAGTCTCTTCTGTTGGAATCACTTCTGAACAATTTTGCTTGTATAATGGAAGAAACGGATACATGTTTACTTGCCAAAATAAATACATCATCCGCTTTTGGGATGGTGTGATGGTTTTATGATCTCAAAACAGAAGCTCATCTTATAAAACAGAATTATTATGTTGTTCTTGAACCTTCCACCCCACACACATCCCAACAGAATGTGTCGGCAGAGGTAAAGACCATGATGTAGGGGTGACCTGACTAACTTAGAGCAGACTAGAATCGGTCTGTAAAAAATATAGTCATATATACATAAAAGAGGCATAAAAAAATGTTTTCTCATAGTATATGAAAGTGTCTTCTGTCAGCTTTCATACAGATGACATTGGAGGTCTCAATGTGTGTAGGTGAATTTGGTTAGGTCAGAACTGTCATTAGTAAATATACTGATAAGATAGTATATTTGTCCTGAGCTCTTTTCCATTCTAAATGATGGCACTAATTAAAAAAGAATAATTTTATGTTGAACTGAAGATGAAAAGTCAGGCCAGTCTTACAAACACTGCCTTTGTCCAGGCAACCCCAGTCACCTCACGGGGCGGGGGACCTCCCTTGGGTTGTCCTCATGATAAACTTAACCTAATGCTTAATTCGATATCACCGTGTAAAGTCAGTGTGCCATCTGTAATCTTCATAGTATGTGTAATGTTATTCATGCTGAGGACAAAAAGAAACCCTCACTCCGCTCCTTCCATCATTATTATTTCCTCGCATGTATTGCTCACATTTATATGCACGTGTTGTGTGTATGTAAACTCACAGAAGGTCGTCACACACACAAACACGTACCACGTCATTAAAAATTGTAGGTGGCTGCAATCCTGGGCTCTTTTCCTGGAGCATTAAACAAAGATAAGCTTTTCTAAAAATCAAATGGCTTTTTAAATCAAAAGGGAAAAACCAAACATCCCCAAGATAGGTACCAGCTCAAATCCCTGTAACGCTGAAAACAACAACGACACAACAGCAACAAAACTTTGAAGGACTTCATTTGAGGCGGCCGCCACGAGTTATAAAGTCGGTGAATACGTTTCAGAAATCAATGCCAATTGAAATCAAAATCCCCTTTCTCACAATCTAGATGCACTTCAGACAACAACAGACAGCACCGCACAAAGAACACCGATGCGACAAAGGAGCGCGGGGGAAAATGAAGGTCAGTCTGTTGTGTTTGTTCCATTAAACCCAGCAGGAAGGCTCCACGTGGGCTTCTCGGAGGAGACACAGAGGATCACGTCGGAGGCAGTGCCTTTTATTGAGCTGGAATGAAATTAAGTCATCCGAGCAGCAAAGTTCGCCACAAACAATAGGAAAACAAAGTAGGTAGGATATAAGGAAAGCCTGCCAATTTTAAGGTGGATTTACATTTATAAAATATCGTCCTCAATGTTATCCTAAGCGCACACACACACACCCCTTCGGTGTGAATCAGAAACATAAGAAGGACAAGACATTATGATTAAAATGCATGAGTTTTTTTTTGTTTTTGTTTCAGGACCTCATCTGAATTCCTCTTGAAATAAAATAAATTCTATCGCTACCAAATGTGATAAAGCCGTTCGATCCATTTGCAGGAATGTGGAGAGATTTCTGGAAAGAGATAGTGCAGGAAACAAACAGCAAGAAGGAGCCAGCTGACCAACTGGCCATTTGCCACCTAAGTGAGGAAATAAGTCGAAACGAAGCAGGTTAGGAAATTAAGATACGTTTTGAATAAATGGAGACCTTCGTTATGATTCTGAGTGGAAAACACCTTATAAGATACTACTTTCCCTCAAATTCACGTTACTTAATTTACTGCAACGTTAGGCAAAATTTATCCTAGAGAAAGCAGGTAAGCTAAAGTATTAAACAATATTTTAGAGGAAGATGGAAGACAGGAGATTAGCATCACCAGATATTAAAATCAGGCTAGATAAAGAAACGGGAGTTTTTAAATGTAAGAAATACCAAACCTATAAACATAGATAACGAATCTATAAATGAAAATATAAGCTGTATATCTCAACGGCAAAATGTGCACGAGACACAAACCGGCGGGCGTTTTGTGTTTTCATTAGGAAAAGAAACGGGGTACAGTCTGGAAGAGGGGGTGCATTTCAGTGGGGCGGCCCATGAGAAGCGGGCCCCCCTCACAGAGACGGGGCCGCAGGATGCTGCGGCCAAGGGCGCCTTTCAAGGGCATTTCTAAGGCCGCCAGTGTATCGCGCTGCACCTGTCGCAAGAGGAGGTCCAGCCGCTCAGCCTCCAGACTGAACTGGCCTCAAAGACGCTGAAAAGTGGCCTCTGTGTGTGTAAGTTCCCCTCCCTGCCGAATGCAGACCCCTCCCCTTGTGGGGGGTGGCAGACGGTGGCGGGTTCCCCGCGGGGGCACCTGTGAAACTTGGCAGCCTCGCGCCCCTTGCCCCGCTGGCATGAATGGCTTTACAGTAAGCGGGGAGCCGGGCAGCCGGGCCTCTCCGATGGAGGGGCTCCCGGAATGCTAATGGCCCTCGGGCCAGCTCGGCATCTCAGCATCGTTGGGAAACACAGTTCGCTTCGTGTCCCCAGGTTCGAAATCACACGCTTTGCAAATGCCCCTCGCCTGGCAGCCCCTGCTGGCCAGGGCAGCCCCGCTGAGATGGGCACTCAGAAACCCGGGAGATGAAGTCACGCCTGCAGAGTAGCCACGTGGTCCTTACAGGGTATTTCCCTGAAGCACGGGTCCTGGGGGCTCGGGCACTGTGCTGGGTTCAAGTTAGGCCTGGCTGCTAGGCCTCAGGCGCCTCTGGTCGGCCTCGGTGTTGGAAGCGCACTCGCCTCCTCTGCGCCGTCCCTGGCCGCACGCGGAATTCCTGTATTTCTCTCTCCATCCTGGAGTAAGGAGGGCTGCTAACCAGGCAGCTAAATGGAAGCCACCTTTTGTTTGCAAACAGCATCTCCGGCTTCAGCGTCTTCATCACGTCCCGAGGATGCTCAGCCCTCGCCTTGTGCTTGCCGCTCTAGGCCCGCACCGAGCCGTTGTCCTCAGTGTTCAGGATCTGCCTCTGGCCTCCCACAGGGTGCCTGAAGAATGCAATGCCATAATTATCGCCTGCATGAATTATAAATATCCCCAGCACTGGTAAATAATACAGCAGTGCGCACGAAAATTATAGTTTCCTGCTTCTTGCACTTAGATAACCAAAAATAGGCCTCTCGGCGCACTCTTGTCTAGTAGACAATAAAATTACTGTCTTTTCATTTTAAAAAGAGACGTCTTTTTTAAAATTTTTAAATTTTTTTTTTATTGGCTGAGCTGGGTAAAGTTTAGAATTGGTTTATTAAGAGAAAACTGTCCGTAAGAATGAAAGGGTGGAGTTCGTGATTGACCTTCTCACGCTCCTGTTTCCCGTCTCCATCGCTGCCTAAAGCTCAGGAGCACGGCGAGTGTGTGTAAAGGAGACCATCGTGTAAGATCGGATCGGGTTTATTTATGTTATGGCAGAAATCAGTTGAAAGCCTAGTGAAAATCCGACTGTGGCGGCCCCGTATTGCCATAGTAGACGTACCCAATCAAATCACGACTCTCAGGTGTTTCCTTTTATAAAAGGATCATAATCAGACACATTTAAAAGATTTCAGAGCCTTTCTGCCTCCTGCGCTTTGTGTTGTGCAGTTCGTGTCGACTCAAAGGCGTTCTTTGATCTACTGCAGGCCGAGCCTTGATAAACAAATGGATTCAGCAAGGTTTGCCGAACACTAGCAACCGGCAGATGTTTTAACCAATATCCCTCAGCCCCACGTGTCGGAAAAATGATTTCCCTTGTCTAGTCTTTCTCGTGCTATAAAGGCGTCCCAGTGTTCACTTGTTAGACTGCTGAAGTGTGGCTACAAGCGAGAGTTAATACTAGGAACCTGCTTTATTAGCAAATAGGGTGTCGAGTGCGGCAGTGGGGCCCGTTTTCCCTCGTTCGGCGGGTATCAGGCAGGTTTCTCCTCCAAGCAGTTTCATTCTGGACCAAGTGGATCTATAAGTTCTGTGAACTCAGTAGACAATGATGTTAACCAACTGTAGTCCATTTGATATGGACAAACCAATTTCTCAATGAAAAGCATCAGAAAATAGCCTGTGGCAGATACAATTGAATTGTCAGTTACATAACCCGTACTAGTTGATTGATAAATATTTGTAAAATAAACAAATCAAGTTATTAAATTACAAAATAATATGGTTAGATGGCATTTTAAGGTCTAGAAAAGCAGCTACGTTCTGGGGACGTACCATGTGATTATCTTTTACACATGTCATCTAATCTAATTCTTACCGTGACCACATAAACTCATTGTGTCTCTATTTATCTAGAGGAAGAAATAAAGGTCAAAGAATTAATTTATGAAATTCCCATGACTGTAAGTATGAAGAATGACATGGAAACATGTACTGACTACTGAGTATCCCTGTTTTATCTAGCTCCCCGTCGTTAGGTAGGGCCATGAGAACAGTTGCAGGCAATGGTTTGAGGGGGGGAAATGGTGTGTGGTGTTTCTTTTTTTTTTTTGAAGTCAAAACTGACAGTGATGGAGCAAGAGTGCAGCTTAGGAAATGCAGCCGTGGGCTGGGGGCCGTGGGCTCGGCCGAGTAGCCTGCTACTATGCAGAGGGAGGAAGAGGGAACATTGAGAAACGAGTGGGTGTCACTGCCATCCCACCCCATCCCATCCCACCCCACCCCATCCCATCCCACCCCACCCCACCCCACCCCACCCGTCCCGTCCCATCCCATCCCATCCCATCCCATCCCATCCCATCCCATCCCATCCCATCCCATCCATCCCATCCATCCCATCCATCCCATCCATCCCATCCCATCCCATCCCATCCCATCCCATCCCATCCCATCCCATCCATCCCCTCCCATCCATCCCATCCTATCCCATCCATCCCATCCCATACATCCCATCCCATCCCATCCCATCCCACTGCGATTTTCATTCCCAAGTATTAGATTCATTTGTGGAAATGTAGCAGATTCCATCGACTATAATCAGATGCACAGTGCAGAAAATCAGTTACATGTTCTGAGTAGGGGCCTGGTCCCCACAGCTCCCGCCGCCATCATCATCATCAATGGCCTCATGTTAAGGGTTGTTCCTGTGAAACGCACAACGTGGTGCTCATGAAGAACTAAGTTAGACTTGGAGGAAGTTTTTCAAGAGCACCAAGACGTGTGCACACCGGCGTGTCCTTCTGTAACGTTACGTAGGCACGTGTCTGTTTTCCATGTATATTTACAGGTATTTAGATTACGTGCACTCACTTTTACGTCTGTAGAATGTGCTCGAAGGAGAAGCTCTTCATTCCTCTTCGTGTTTTAATGCTTCGGAGCAGCATGACCTTTATTCAGCTGGAAGGATCCTCGTTAGGAGCCTGAGTACTTCTGTTCGAGACCTTGCCTGCGACTGATTATGCGCGCGACCTTGGGAAGTTACCGTCACCGATCGAGCATCAGTGTCCCCATCTGCCACGTGAAGGTGCTGGACAAGGGGATCGCCAAGGCCCCCCATTCCGATGTCCAGGATTCTCTTACCCGGGCCACGCCGTGACTGCTGATCTAATGAATCTCCTTAGTCACCTTCGCAAGCCTGGGTGGCCTATGTTTTCCCCTGATGCCCGGGGAGGGGATCCGTGTCTCTGCGAAGATTTCGGTGGCACGTGAGCTGTGGCGCTGGCTCTCCTGGAAGGCACACGGTTGAGTTTAGGTCCCCTGCATGCTCACGGCAGGGGACAACTGCTCCGCTTCCTTCTTACATCAGGGTTGACCATCTCTGCCTCCTGACAAGGTGTCAAGGTCATTTTAATCCCCACACTGTTACGTGCAGTGCCTTGTGTTCAAAACTGGTTCTTCAATACAGACTATACACACATGAGCTTTCTAGAATAGCTTTTAAACAGTTTTAAATCGAAAGGATGTCTTTAAATAGCATCACGTATCGTTTTCGTGTATCCCATTATTGTTTGCATCGCAAATAAGTATTTATTGAGGAGCTTCTGTGTGTCATACATCTTGCTGGGCTCCAAGAATTAAAAACATAAGATACGGCCGTCAGCCCTCAAAAGCTGCGGGTCACGTAGGGGCCTAGTACGGGCGCATCCTTACAGTATAAATTCTCGAGATACTTTAAATAACTTCAGGTCACCAGCAGGGAGGGGAGCTGAAGATAATTTGGAAAATACCTACTGGGTTTGTTCATAAATATAAGGGCAGGACTCCGGTGAGGTTGGATGCTTCTGTCTAAACAAGGGAAATTATTTAACCAAAGATGTGGACGTGAGCTCAGGGCATTTTCACCTTGGTGGACGGCATGGTGTGTTATATTAAATGGTCTCTTGTTTGTGTTTTCCTTAGTTTGATTTCAGGGCTGTATGATATGTTCTAGTTTAATTTAACACTTTTTTTTTGGGGGGGGGGGTTGCGGTCTACACACTGAGAGAGATGCATTACTGTGAGTACTGTATGTACTTCACTAAAATGATATTTTTAAAAGCTACTATCTTTTGAGTGCAGTCGGTTTTAGGCAAATTCTACACAAGGTTTGGGAAATTGTATTGAAATGCTTGCCGTTAAGGGGACATTAATTATAATGACACTATTTAGATGTCCTACTCAAAGAGCCTGCCGAGTGGTTTCTGTTTTATATGTTGGGTTTTCTAATCCACGTATCCCGCACAAAAAATTGCTTTCTAATCCCTTTTCATGGAAGGGTAAACTTTTATTACCCAGGACTTCATCTCGAAATGACTGCACTGAAGCAGTGCTGGGACAGAGAAAGATAACGCTGAAGAGGGGCGAGGAGGGACGACTCTTCCCAGATTTCTGTATCCTCAGAATTCAGAATCACTGGCATCTGATCACTAGCCTCTGAGTGTTTTTGTTGTTTTTTGTTTTTTAATAGACCTTCTGTGCTTTTAATAGACCTTCTGTCATGGCCAGAGAAAGCAGGAGCTCCTTCAAAAGATAAAATAAATTTAAAAATAAAAATAACTGTGATCTAGCAGTTTGAAGGATAGAGGTAAAGGCACGCAGGGATGAGATGTTTACCCGCTAGACGTGATCGAGTCACAAACTGACTCATGAGTTTGTTGGAAAATGATAAGGCCAACTGCCAGCTGCCCTCTGAGGGTCAGTGGGCACCGGGCCCGGGCCTAGGTCCTGACCCCGGCGATACCCAGCAGTGGTCTGCAAGGGGCCCCTGTTGAGTGGCCCAAGGCAACTCCATGGTTCTCCATCTCCCCTGCTACTGATGCCAGGCCCTGGGCTTTCCTTCCATCTGGAAGATTTGATAAGACAAAAAGATTTATGTAAGGCATTAATCAATCAAAATAAACTACAGTTCAGTCTTGTCACTGCCACTTTGCCCATAATTTTGCCCGGTAACGTCTTAACAGAGCACAAGAAAGTTACCTAAAACGCAGACATCTGCATTCGGTGTAAGTAAACGTTGTGGATAATAAACGGTTTTAAAAAATGATAGAGGGAAGACAAAAGAAAAGTTTCGTCTAATGTAATGTCTTAAAAATTTAGAAACCATCAGGAAGTAGTCGTGTGTAGAAGATGGGAACTTTTTACATTAATTCCGATAATGGTAGCGCGGAAAAGTATCTAATTGAATCTCGGTTGTGTGTTTAGCTACAAACCAGGAAATCAGAAAAGCATGAACTGCAGATAATTCTTCGTTTGTTTTTTTTCTTCCAATCTCCAATGCGGTTTGAACAGATCCTAAAAGTTCGATTTTAACTGTTATTATTAATGTAGAAACATAGCTCAGCTCGCAGGTAAGCAAGCCGGAGAGGACAGGAGACAAACAGTTGGAGGAAGCCGTGAATTGATCAAGATGACAGGAATAAAATTAAAAAATCTCAGCTCGATATTTGGTGTTCGAATGAGCAAATGAATGGAAGCTTTAGGTTTTGCCTGTTTCTCTATTAAAGCTTTTTTTCTCCCCAGCTCCCCGCCTCCCCTTTCTCGGGACTGGCACGCGTTCTTAGAGCACTTTTACATACAGATGGGTCTTTTAGAATCCACTGAAGTTTTAATTACCTGAAGGAGGTGCCATTACCTTTTATTGTGCCTTTAAAAAGAAGCTAGTTTTATGGGAATGGAGTATTAAGAAGGGCATGAGAGGGTCATATTGCCAATTTAAATCCCAGCTCATCCATTTCCAAAATCTCTTCTCTCTTCACTTTCCTCTTCTGCAGCCTGGACAAGACATTAGTACCTGTCTCGGGTTCATGTTGAGTCTTAAATGAGTTAATAAAGGTGTTTCCAGGCATTTGGAAACATACCTGGAACATAGTAGACAGTCAATATTAGCCGCTGTGGTAAAATTAAGTTCTCATTAAGATACTTCTCTGTTTCAAAATTAAAATAATAAACACCGGTTGGTTAATAAAATATCCTTGCTTGTGCACAAAGTAATTATTGTAAGGCTGAAATTAAAGGAAAACTTAGCATTGGTTTGTAGTTAAGCTGGGAATATAACCAGATACTTTCAATTATAATAGGCAGTCTTGGTACTATATATTTTATAATTACCTCATTTGAATTGCAGGCTTCGGTTTTTTTCTCAATGCAAGGAACTTTATTTTATGGTGAAAGAATTACAAGCATAGAGCAATCTGTCTGGGGCAGGGGTCTCTCCTACAACTGTGCTCCTGGATCTACTTCTGAGGGTATGTTTAAGGAGTAGAAAACCTTACATTCCTAATTTGCCACTTGCCCCTTATATGACCTCAGGAAAGTGACCCAACCTCCCAGAGCCTTAGTGATCTGCTCTGTAAAAACTAGTATTAATAATATTTGCCTTGGAGAAGTGAGAATTAAATGACTGTGTTAGGTAAAGTGCCTAAAATAACTGCTGACTAAATGTCGCCTCTCTCTCGTCTCTCCGAGAGCCCAGCTGAAGGCCCTTTGTGAACAGCTGTGGCCCTCGCAACCCATTTCTTTACCTAGTTCCAGTTGTATTCTTTTAAAAATATATATATATATTTATTGCTTTTTAGAGAAAGAGGAAGGGAGAGGGGTGGAGAGAGAGAAACATCAATGAGAAACATCGGTCGGCTGCCTCCCGCAGGCCCCCTATGGGGGTCAAGCCTGCAACCCCGCAGGTGCCCTGACCTCCCGGTGCCAGGGTTGCCGCTCAACCACTGAGCCACACCCGCCGACCTCCAGTTGTATCCTTTACCATTTTATTTCTTATTTGCAAGGAAGATACAGAACTGTGGGGTTAGACAGAACGGCCTAGTATTGGGCTTACTTACACTGTATAGTCTATTCTGTTATGAATATTTTTCAGGCAATCACAGAGTTTGGTTTGAAAATCAAAGTTCTTTATAGATTGCATGAGTGTGTCTGTGTGTCTAGGATTTGAGGCCAGAATATTAATTTAAATATAAAAAGTAGTAACTTTCTGGAATCATTTATGAGCTTGCTCCCTGCCTTCTTTCCCCAAACACAATACACCTGGATCTAATTGTACCTTTGACGTCACCTTCTGGTCTCCAGG
Organism: Miniopterus schreibersii; assembly: GCF_964146895.1. Classification (NCBI taxonomy): domain Eukaryota; kingdom Metazoa; phylum Chordata; class Mammalia; order Chiroptera; family Miniopteridae; genus Miniopterus; species Miniopterus schreibersii. Next base: position 3,111,075 of record NC_138123.1, read on the forward strand.
TAACTAATTAGGGATAGCTGAGCAGGTCAAGTGGCACCAGAAGGAATCTCCCCGTCAAATCTGGACAGTGGGATATTCTGCAAAACTGGCCTCATTTCCTCAAAAAGTCAACAGCATGGGCTAAGCAAAGAAGAAAAGGCTGAAAGAGACTTAAGGGACAGAACTACCAAATGAAATGACTAGACTCTCTTTGGATCCTGATTTTTAAGAATTAAAAAGAATTACTTTACATTTTCCAGGTAAATTGGAATAGGGCCTTGGTATTTGTTACTGTCAATAAATTACAGTTAATGTCATTATGTGGTAATGGCAATTGTGATCATGTAAGTTAATGTCCTTCTGACATTTTAATTTTTGAGGTCCATATAGAAATGCACACCAGCTCTGTGAGCTGAGGCTGGCTAAGGAATGCCTGGGACTTCAGGTGGGACCTCTACTGTTTGTGTGCATTGGAAAATTTTATACTTACACATTAAAAATTAGTAAGAATTGAATGTAAGCTCTTTAAGCTGAGATAGTATGTCTTTTGGGGGCTTTAAACAATTATTTATAAAGTGGGAACTTTGTAAATACTTATTAAATCACATGTACCGTTATGTGTGCATTTTACTTTAGACTAATATAAGATTTTTGTGGAAATTTGTAAAATGTAAACATTTAAAGATTGATACAGAGGCAAAATCTCTAACAAGATGTTTCTTTTTAGATTAATTTACCCCCAGTAACAAGGAGACAGTTCTAACTATCAGATTAGGGAAGAATTAGACGGATCACGTCGAGCAGCTCAAGTATGTTTTGCATAGAGTAGGAGTTTAAACACCCAAACTAGTGGCAACAGCTCTCTTTTCACCACCACCTGATTTAAAGAAGTAATAATCTTTTTAAGTTGGAAAATAACTGTGAGGATGACCGTGTCCCTGTGTTTTACGGTCCTGTAGGGAAACAAGAACCTGTCCCTGTGTGTGGAAGTTTCGAGAATCACTGAGCACCATAATCCCAGGCGTCTCGTATGCAAAGGGCCTTGCACTTTAGTAGCTTCAACTGGTCCCTTCAGTTTCTCTTCAGGTAGCTACTCTGTCAACAAAAACTCGTATTTATCTCCCTCACTCCATTTCTGACTCAGAAAGTCCATTAAGGAGGGTAATGGAAATGTGTTTATTCGGAACCGTGCCTGGTCCCCTTAGAATGTGGTGTTCGCACCGACGGCCCTCATTGCAGGGACACTTGACGACACTTACCCCAGGGCGGGTCGCCCCTTAGCTGGTGGTCATGCTACCTCGGATTTCATTTGTCACACAGATTTTCCAGAAGAGACAGCAGGTGTTTTTGTCTAACCCATTGGTTATGATTAGAGGTGTGACACAGCTATGAAAATTAATGTTGACATGCCGCTCCGAGAGCTCATTTTCTCGTGTGTGTGACATGCCATAGCCTATCCGCACCCTGTGTGTTCCCACTGCCAGAAAAACCCGTCGTTTGTTGGACCCTTTGCTCCTAAAAGGGGACGTTGTCTGCTTCAATCAATTTTCAGCTATTGACGGTAGCTTTTAACTCCATTAGTGAAAGGCGGATACTTTCAATTAGGATTTTTTTTTTTTTCCAGGAGCAACATGACATTTGCTCGGAGGAGAAATTTAAGTCTGCCAGGATCTATTGTAACATGTAGATAAAAATGAACACACATAGGCAATGACGGATGCAGCCTTAGGGAAGGACTTCTTTTATTCTGCTGACTTTACAGTACACAGGTGGCTATGAATGGCGGTTACCCTCAGTGGTGTGGAAGGAAAACAGTAAGAAAAGAGTGAATTAAGCAGGAAAAAAAAAAAAAGCGTCACACGACTCCCTCAATGTGTGTTAGTTTTTTGAGGTAAAGGATTCCTCGAGGAAGCATATTCGTTTACGTCGAATCTCATGTCCCTGTTGATGGGTAAGAAGGCCGAATAGGAAACCAAGAAAACCAGTTTCCTCCGCTGTATTTGATGTGTAGAGACACGAAGCAAAACATTTTTTATCATTTTTCCTCCCCAAATATTTTTTTAAAGTTTCTGTATATTTATTGTTGAAAATATTACAGATGTCCCCTTTTTATTCCCACTGATCCCCTCCACCCCACATCCACCCCCCCCCCCAGGCCTTCCCCAGACCAGTGTCTGAGTCCCTGGGTTCTGCTTATAAACATTTAAGTTCCCTGATTAATCTCTCCCCGCCCACTCCCCCTCCCGCCTTCCCTCTGAGACCCCTCAGTCTGCTCCAAGCTTCTATGTCTCTGGATCCACTTTGTTCATCAGTTTATTTTGTTTATTAGATTCCACATATGAGTGAGATCACGTGGTATTTGTCTTTCTCTGCCTGGCTCATTTCACTCAGCATAATACTCTCCGGTTCCCTCCATGCTGTGCCGAAGGATAAAAGGTCCTTCTTTTTCACAGCCGCATAGTATTCCACCATGGGACTGCGCCACAGCTTTTTTACCCATCTCCTGACGGGCACTTGGGCTGTTTCCAGATCTTAGCTGTTGTGAATTGCACTGTTATGAACACAGGGGTGCTATCAACAACCCCGGGCTTGAGGCCTCCTCTGCTGGGGCTGGGTGCGTTCGGACAGGACCAAGATGCACACCAAAGTCTGCTCGTCCAAGGCCCAGGTCCTGAAGCACTCTGAGGTCTGCCTCTGCCTGCAGGCGATTAATCTCATTCTCTTAATGAGCCTTAGGCTGTAGATGCTCCACAGGGTGGGGCGCCTGGTTGTTACTAGTCTCTTAACATGCCTCTGGCTGTAAAAACTCCTCTGGGCCCCTCGAGAGGCTCTCCAGCAGGGCGGGGCAATTGCTTCCCCCCTCGGGCAAAAGCTGAAAATCGCTGCCTGAGAAAGATGTTCTCCACGGTCTGGGGGAATGACTCGGCCCAGGAATCCAGACGGGTGTCCTCTGATCTCACTCTCCAGAGCCCACAACCCAGACTCGCCCCACACAGCTCCAGTCCAGGGTGAGGGGCTGCACGCGAAGCTTTGTGTGTTGGCTCTGGAAGAGGGGCCTGCATTTTCCGCCGTCTCTCCCTGGCAGATGGAAACCCGGCTGCTTTTCACAGCCAGATGTTATATGGGCACCTCTCTCGGTTCTGGTGCTCTGGGCTGGGGAGCCCCTCCAGGGGCTGAGGCCCCAGAGTCCTCAGTGGGGACCCCCCACAGCTGAGATCTCCCTCCGGACCTTCAGCTGCTGCCCGGGGGCCCCAGCCAGCCCTCTGGTGCCCCCTCACTCCCTACCTGTCTCTATGCGGCCTCCCCTCTTCCTCCTTGGTTATGAGGGTGCACCCAGCTCGTCTTCAGTTGGTTTTCCTATGTTTTAGTTGTGAATCCAGATTGGTCCGGGGAGAGTGTCCGTGTAGCTTCCACTCAGTCGGCCGCCACCTTGGATCTCTCCAGAATATTCTTAGACACAGAGCTACAGGAAGAACCCTCCGCTTTCCTTCAGCTGTCGGGCACTCACCATTGAGGGCTCCCCTCTCTTGGGGGCTCCTGTGTGACTGTCTCGAAGGTTTGACCTTGATTTCTATCCTGACATCATGTAAAAGCATGGAAGTTGCTTTCACCGGGCCTCCTGCTCTATAAGAAACTGGAAATAACGAACTCAGATACTGATGAAAGAATGAGAGATTTTTTGATATTGGATGGCAGGATCAGCCGTGCACCCAGAGCATGTTACAGCAAGCCGGGATCTAGAAATATTTGTCAAGCGATAGGTGAGAAATATATTCAAGGACTGACCCTTCTCTTTGCCCTTCAGTTCTGCTTTATTCTACAGCATCTCCCAAGTGGAATTTCCCACCCCCACCAAATATCTCAAGACTTGATAAAAGAAAACCGACTGGCGTTTTGATAGTTGAAGCATAGAATCTAGAATTGGTAGAAAAAGGGGAAGACTCTTTTTGACATTCTAGCTGTGTGACAGTCCATTTCTGTGTCAAAACTTACTAAATGTGCATCCTAACAAGTAAAAATATTTGGTTTATTTAATTAATGAGCACAATGCTGTGTGAGAGATTTGGCTTATTTTCTTTCTTCCCCGCTTATAATTTAAATGGACCAGCTGTTTGGCAATGGAAATAGCCGGTTTATTTGGAGCCTTACGCTGACACCCACAGTCTGTGCCACCTCGGCCTATGCGAGTGACCTCTAGGGTAAAGGACAGTATAACCGCAGGCCCCTTGCCTTCGTGTTCAAAGATGGTTTAAGAAATAGAAGACAAGGGCATGAAATGATGAATACAGCAGGAGAAACAGAAGGGCTCGACGTAATTGTTTAAATACTTTAATGAAGGAAACATACTACGTCATTTTCTCTTAACATGAAAAGCTGTGCTCTGAATTCTGAGATGAAAGTCTCGGGCTTGATTTCATTCCGGGCTCTGTAATGCGTCCGTCAGCAAGATTCTCACCAAACGTAAGGCGCTGACATGTTTTCAATTTGGAGGAACACGAAGAGGCTGCACACACTTCAGAGCGTTTACAGGAGTGATGTACGTGGGCAGAAACTGAAGCAAGAAATAAGGCCTTCCTTAGAAAAGTCCAGACTGTTAAGAGGACACCAAGAAAGAGACTTTCCATTCATGGAAAGAGGAAGAGTATTTAAATACATATATTCAGCATGTATTTGTTGGTTTGCTGACCTTGTGTCACTGGCTTTTGCAAAAGGATTCTCTAGACTTTCCAGGGTAAAAACAGAAAGCATCCTGAAGCATAGAGGCTGTTCTGCTTGGCTTACGGGTGCTGCGCTCAAGGGATCCATGATATGCTAGTCCTCAAGGATGTCAACCTCAGTTCAGGTCCCGACCTATTATTATTATTTGGGATTCAAATAAATCCTCATGACCGAAGAAAACAGCATATACTCCCAACATTAATTTGACATCATTTCCGAAATAATTGCATTATCGGGATATGGCTGACTCTGGTGCTCTGCCATTGGCTGAGCTGCCACCGGGCAAGGGGGAATCTACGTCTGCTGCCCGGGTAGTCATGTGGCACCGCTTCCTGTGGCCTCAGGTCGTGGAGAGCGGTGCGTCCCTTAAAGGGCAGTAATCCAGTTCATGAGGCCTCCACCCTCTCTACCTAATTGCCTCCCAGAGGCCTTAATTCCTAATTCTGTCCCACTGGGAAATGGGATTCCAGCGTGAAATCTCAGTGGATGCAAAATTCAGTCCATTGCAATACAGTAAAACCCCAATATAACGGACTCTTTTGGGCAAGGGGGTGTGTCCGTTAAAGCTGAAAGTCTGTTGTAGAATAAAGTAGGTTTTCTGGATGCCTATGTTAAGAAATTAGCAAATTAGCTTACCTGTTTTTAATTATGTAGACACGTTTGTGTCATTAAAATTAAGTGTGCATGAAAAGTTTAATTTCACAGGAAAGTTTTCTATACGTGTTTCCATAATTTTAAATCGATGCTGAATAGGCCTCGCAAATGCCCGAGTTCACCAGTCATCCCGAGCGAGCAGATGCGCACGGCTGGGGTGGGCTCAGCGCCGTGGGGACATCAGCCAGCAGGCCTTGGACCTTTCCAAGTTTCCAGAACATTGTTTACGAACTGTGACTCTTGGGCTTAAATATGTAGACTGTAGTTACAGAGATGTAATATTTGTTTATGTCGGGCGAAATCACTACAGTGTTTTTTCGAACATATGGCCTGTTTGCTAAAATTTGTTAAAAATCACAGTGAATTAATAACCAAAAAAATGACCTGTTCATTTTATTACAAACAAATCTTGGTTAAAAGCATTTAAAAATTAACAGGGTGTTCATTTCTACATATGACACTCAGACATCGCCAGGCTGAGACGGCCAGAGCAGCAGAGTTGGGAGAGGGGGAGGGACAGAATATTATTTGGTATTATCTGTCTGTGACTGAGCCAATAATCAGCTTTTGATTTTTTTTAAATGGCTGTGGGTGCTTAATCCCAAATTTGTATTTAGTTGAAAGTATTAGGGCGTGAGAAGAATAAATCTATGGAGGCTGACATGAAATGCTCTACCCAAAAGAATAATATTTAACTTCAAAAAGATACCGAAATTATGATATTATTTAGAATTTATGATTCAGAGCCATGTTGCACAGATTTGGAGAGCAGTAAAAGATCAGGAGGTTGGAATACAGGACCTTTGAAATAAGATTATTAGTGCTCAGAGAGGATTCAGCCGGGAGAAGAGGTAATTGTTTTTGTATCAACATATGTTCGAATTCCTCAGTGCAAACCCTTACATAGCGGAATATATGTCCTGGACTCGAGCAGTTTTGTTTTCGCAGATTTCTGAGGGTTTCAGAGGCCTTGAGTGTACTGTTAAATGTAGTCTATAAATTGCAGAAGACAAAGAGACATTTTCCACCTTGTGGATAAAAAGGCATTTGTGATAAAGCGCATCCAGTGATATTGCTTTAAAAGATGACAATAGTAATAACGCTGATAATAATAAGCTTTTTTATTTATTTTGCATTTATTCTGTGCACGAGCAGTCTTTTAAATGCTTTTCCTTCACCCTGGCTGGTGTGGCTCAGTCGGTTGGGCGGCGTCCCGTGGACCAGAGGCCACCCATTCAATCCTGGGTCAGGGCAGAGCCCTGGGTTGCAGGCCCGATGCCCAGTAGGGGGCGCGCAGGAGGCAGCTGGTCCACGTTTCACTCTCACATCCATGTTTCTCTCTTCTCCTTTCCTCTCTCTTTAAAAACCAGTGAACTATTCTTTAAAATAATGAATAAATAAATAAATGTTTTTCCTTCAATTGTGCTTTAATTCTTACAACAACCTATATTTTATTTCTATTTTACATAACAAGGTAAGTGAAACAAAATTCACTTTTTTGGCTTCCAAAAAAGAGACCGATGCCCATTCGTGTCACTCAGGAACCTAAACTTTATATCATTCGTTTGTGTCAATAACAGTTACATATGAGAAGAAAAGTGTAGTATTTTGTTTTAATATTTAGGTATAAAAGGCAACAGTTTTGAGAACATGCCTGATGCAGCCTAATTTTGAAGCTGTTTCTCTTCAATTGTGAAGCTCTTTTTCTGAAAATCTTGTGGAGTTTAAAAATTTTTTAAAAGCTAAATTTTACTTCGTGAGAAAAGAATACAACTTCGTGATCCTTTGGGTAAGCGAAAAACCCACATATAATCCTGAAGTCTGCTCCGTCTTCTATTTTTGACCAAATTTTTACAAGGAGTCAAAAAAAAAAAAAAAAGACTGGTTATTGTATTTCTTTTTCCTTGAAAAATCTGTTCCCTCCTTGTGAAATACAGTAAAATAGTCACAAGGACCAGAAGCAGCAAAGGAAGGACATCCACAGGCTAGCCCCTCCGTCCAAAGGCCCCGGGGCTGTGACAGTGACCGTGGCCACCATCGGTGTTCACCCGTGAGAAGCTTAAACGCACAAAACCGAAACACATCCCCCCAGCGAGGCATCTGCAGGGGCTGAGGAGGGCCGGGAGGGGAAGCCGCTGCTTCTCAAGAAGTGTCCGAGCGCTTCTGCCTGCGGCGACCTAGTTCTGTGAGCTCTGCCTCCAGCCGTTGTTTGTGCGTGTGATTCGGAAACACGATCAGAGCTTCCAGCGCGGGGGCGACGATTTGGCTGGGGAATGTATGCTTTGGTTTCGGGGAAGAAAATATGATTTTCAATCCAGACAGGATATACTTTATATTCTTGATACTAGGTGGACTTAAATAGAACTGGAGAGAGAAAGGGTGGAAGGGAGGGAGGGACATGGAAGGGAGGAAGGAAGGAAGGAAGGAAGGAAGGAAGGAAGGAAGGAAGGAAGGAAGGAAGGAAGGAAGGAAGGAAGGAAGGAAGGAAGGAATGAATCTGGGAGCTAGGTCTTCACGACTGTGTTAAATGTGTATTTTAGGGCTATAAATTTCACTTTGAGATGCACGCACTGATTAGATGTTCCTGGAATCCAGGAATGGGGACCGTCCGGCTTCTGGGCTGTATGGGGCCTGCGAAATCATTTGGCCCGGCCCTGCCACCGCAGCCGCAGGCAGGACTCAAAATTCAATAAATCCAGGAGCTTTTTTTTCATGGCTAATTTTTAAGTTGATAATTTTGTACGGCCCCCGAATGATGTTATAAATATCCAAATGGCCCTTGGCAGAAGAAGGGAACCCCGCCCCTGCAGTTCATCCAAATTCATCTGTGCCTTAGATGCAATATTCAGTAACTATTGAAGGGCAGCAATCTCCGGGAACCCTACTGGGCTCTGGATCTATAGCTATAAACAAAATATACTGGGTTTGACAAGCTGGATATTGTATTTAATGGGATAAATGGAGCGTAAGCAACTAAGTACACAATAATATAAAATTCTGAGTGGAAAGGGGCACTGTGAAGCAAACTAAGTAAGTGTAGGTAGGAGTGGGAATAAAGGACTGTTCAGTTTACTTAATTTGGGGAAACAGGGAAGAGTCAGTCTAAAAAAAAAAAATTGTTACCTTGCGAGGGGCGAGTAGGCTGGGACCAAAAATAAACATATGATATATTTCAAATATACTATAGCTCAGATACTGTTCCGAGTACCTTCAGCTGTAGTCAGCGATCATTCACTCAGATTACGACCTGCGTTCAGCACGTGCAGATTCTCTGAGAGGTCCAAAGGGTTGAGCACAACAGCGGGCGCCTTTTGCAGAAAACCGCACACGTCCTCCCTGCCGAACACGGGAGAGGCGCTCGGACTCCGCCAGCAGACGCGAGCCTTGGGCCCGCTCCGAGCCACGCACGTGCGAGCGGCTGAGCCGGACTCCGTCGCAGGGGAAGGCAGCGTGGGAGGTGCTGCGGGTGCCACTCTTTCCCTGGGGGAAAGTGGGTTACGGGACTGGCCCTCCCTTCCCACCACCCTCCAGCCGGGAGAGAAGACATCACGATGCAGACAGACAAGCCTCGGGAGCCACAGGCCCCCGTCCTTTCTGCCCTCCTCTTCCTGAGATTTTTAAACGCACCCGGAGAGTCCGAATGATGCAGAGAAACAGAAAAACAACGTCCTCAATTTGCATCGTGATCAGCCGGATTCCCGGGGAAGACAGGAGGAAAAGTCGTTAATGATTCTAATCAAACGCATTAAGCTAACACACTTAACCCCTTATTAAAAGGACTCGGAGCTGGTTTTAACGAGGCCTTTTCAACAATTTCCTCGAGCAGCCTGTAAGTATAAAATCAAACATGTTTTAATAATATTTTTCCTCTCAGTAGGTACTTGTTCTTTCAATGTTGATAAAAACCCTAGGATTTAAATCCATTGATTGGCAATTTGGAGTCGTTTTTTTTTGCATTTTTTTTTTTTTTTAATTTTCTGCTTAGGGCGTCCTGCCACTTGAGGGCTCTGTGAAGCTGAGGGTGAGTGAATGAACAGTCATTGTCTATCTGCCCGAACTCTCCTCTAGATATTTTGTGATAAAACCACTTTTGTTTCCTGGTGTTGGATATCTTTTCATAGCAATCACCGACCCAACTGTATTCACCGTCAGCTTCCAAGCATATGGTGAGAGGAAGGAATTGTCCGTAGCTAATCTTGTGGGGTGATGAAAGAAAAACATGTATTATATACATGGGGTCCCCCCAAAATGTAGACACACTTTGAATGATTATAAAGTCAGTGTTTATTAGCATACAGTTCCTTTTCAAGATTTAAAAGAGTCTACAGAAATGAATAATTTTTTCTCTCAACGCCTGATTTCAAACCGATGACGGTCCTGGCCCAGGCCCTGCTGATCGCGCCGAGCGATGGGAGCGCCGACATCAGGAATCATTTCCTTCGGAATTTGCGCGCCCGCGATGCGTCGACTGTTGCCGGTTTTGTACCATAAATGTCATCATTTATGTGTCCCCCTAATAAAAGTCTAGTGGCACTTTAGGATACATTTGCTTTGTTCAAAGATTACTCTGGCTTCACCCATTATTTCAAATCAGTTAAACCTGAAAAGGAGTGAAAGTTAAGTGAGTTATGAGCTGTTAGAGCGTGTATACATTTATTGGGGAACACCCTATATATACTATATACTGTATTATAAAATATATACTATATAACGTGATTGTATGTTATATATATTATATATTATATCATGTAACACATATAAATATATATAATTTGTCTGTTATACAAATATACGTTTATATTTTTTCTGTGATGAGCTAGCACGGTGCATGGATTTTTTTCTCCTTTAGTGTATGGATCTTTGATCTCAGTCAGCTAGCTGGCTGGCGGCGCCCTGAAGGAGTGAGAGCGGAGTTTGCCTGCGCCCCCCCGCCCCCCCCGCCCGCGTTTACCATCCCCTCTGCTTTGTGTCCCTAGGTCGTCCGCCTACTGGCTCGCCCGCATCCAGTCCTTCCTCTACTGCAACGAGAACGGGCTCCTGGGCAGCTTCTCGGAGGAGACGCGCTCGTGCACCTGCCCCAACGACCAGGTGGGGTGCGCGGCGCCCCTGCCCTGCCCGGTGGGCGACGCGGCCGCCTGCCTGTCCTGCGCCCCCGACAACCGCACCCGCTGCGGCGCCTGCAACGCGGGCTACATGCTGAGCCAGGGCCTGTGCAAGCCCGAGGTGGCCGAGTCCACCGACCACTACATCGGCTTCGAGACGGACCTGCAGGACCTGGAGATGAAGTACCTGCTGCAGAGGACCGACCGGCGCATCGAGGTCCACGCCATCTTCATCAGCAACGACATGCGCCTCAACAGCTGGTTCGACCCCTCCTGGCGCAAGAGGATGCTCCTGACCTTGAAGAGCAACAAGTACAAGTCCAGCCTGGTCCACATGATCCTGGGCCTCTCGCTGCAGATCTGCTTAACGAAAAACAGCACCCTGGAGCCCGTGCTGGCCGTGTACATCAACCCCTTCGGAGGCAGCCACTCCGAGAGCTGGTTCATGCCCATCAGCGAGAACAGCTTTCCCGACTGGGAGCGGACTAGGCTCGACCTGCCCCTGCAGTGTTACAACTGGTCCCTGACCCTGGGCAACAAGTGGAAGACGTTCTTCGAGACGGTGCACATCTACCTGCGGAGCCGCATCAAGTCCAGCGGGCCCAACGGCAACGAGAGCCTGTACTACGAGCCCCTGGAGTTCATCGACCCGGCCCGGAACCTGGGCTACATGAAGATCAACAACATCCAGGTGTTCGGCTACAGCATGCACTTCGACCCCGAGGCCATCCGGGACCTGATCTTGCAGCTGGATTACCCCTACACCCAGGGCTCGCAGGACTCGGCGCTCCTGCAGCTGCTGGAGATCAGGGACCGGGTGAACAAGCTGTCCCCGCCCGGCCAGCGCCGCCTGGACCTCTTCTCGTGCCTGCTCCGCCACAGACTCAAGCTGTCCACCAGCGAGGTGGTGCGGATCCAGGCCGCCCTGCAGGCCTTCAGCGCCCGGCTGCCCAGCTCCGTGGACTACGACACGACCAAACTGTGTAGCTAACCGGTCATCCGTCAAGCACAACCCCGAGACCTTGAAGGAGTTTTTACCGTGCTCTTGTGGAACCGTTTCTGTTTGGAAGAGTTACCATTTCAATTGTCCTTTTCAATATCTTTGTCTTATATCCGTCGGTAGCGTTGGATGGCAATTTCCACCCACACGGGCTCACTGACCATGCATATGTTATACTGCAGTGTTGGTTGATGAATGAAATAAATACTGACACCCGTCCCGGAAGACATTCTACTTTTTACAATAAATTTCATTTGTAATTTTCTATGTTCCGTGGCAATGCTTTTGTGCATTACACCCTCTAGAGGGGACATACAAAAAGATACCAATAAAATTTTGTAGCTGAACAGTTATTAAAAAGAAGTGCTGTGGGATTCCTTTCTTGCCGTGAAATGAGTTCTAGTCGGGTACGTAGCTGGATACAACTTGGGGGACGTTCACCAGGATTTTGGAAATGGGCACATTTGAAGGTCCCTCTCAGTGGCCTGGAGGGAGAATGCTTGGTAAGCAGTTGATATGTTATTACCTGTACTTAGCAACCATTCCGGGAGCCACCGCCGTTGTTATAATACGCAGGTGAACCATTTCCCAACCAAGTAGCAGAACATTTCGGGAAACGTTCAGAAAAATGTGATTGCGAGCACATCGCAGAGAAAGTCAACCCTTAACTTTTTAGCAACCTGCTTAGTCATGCTCTTTCTAAATTCTAATAATCAGCGATCAGTATACTCTGCACAATCATTTTCATTTCATTTACTGGAAACCTAGTTATTCCAGCATTTTATCAATGTCATTTACATAACATCTAGAATTCACAAGTAGTAATGTGTTGGTATAAAATAAATAGTCAAAGAATTGATATAAACTTTTTTTCTCTCTCTGAAACATATTTTTGTTTTTCTGTCTAAAACATATTTTGAAAAGAGAACTCTTTCAACATAAAACTAATTTTAGTTTAAATTTTTGGTTTGAAATTGAAGCTTATCTCCCGTATTACCCACGGTGTGATATTAGATATATAATTAGTATTTTTTCACTGTGAATTTAAAATGCGTTTTTGTTTAGATATATGACTGTATCTGGCAGGCATGGTTATGATATTTATCACTAAGCTCTCGTCTAAATATTTCATAAGCATTTCTTATCATTTAAATGAATGCTCCCCCAGCCCAGCTTTCCCGGTGAGGTCATCAGGTCAGTTTTCAGGTCACAAAGGAGCCCGTGACGTGAATGAGACCGATGACAAAAACATCACACAGACATTCTGGATTCTTGAGGTGTTTGTTTTTATTTCCAAGGCACTTTACCAGCAAGTAGACTGTTCCAGCAACACATAGGTATTCAGTTCACTAAGCCAAGCTCTGTGCTTCTGTTGTTTTGGGTCTCTTATAGATAATTCAATAGAAAATATATATATATATATACAATTCTTAAACATCACCTTCCTGACGTTACATCACGTGTCCCTTCATTTGATTCTAACAACAGCACTAGGTTATGGACTGTTCTTCCCGTTTTCTTGGCGAGGGACAAACAGGCTCAGAGTGGTTTGTCCAGTTCCCCGAGGTCACAAACCGAGAAGTTGAAAGACCAAGGTTCCCACACGGGCTTTTCTGGAAAATTCAGAATTGCCACCAGGATTCTTTCCAGAAGAGCCTTGGTGACCCAGGTCACCACTGGACGCCGAACGGCAGTCATTCCCTGGAACTTGAGGACATTGTCCGCTACGCTCAGCTCACTCTGCCCTGACCGGTTTACGAGAGAAGATCCGACAGCCACAGGTAAGAAAGCACCTAACCAGGCTTCCATCCTGGGACCTCTTGTGTTGGCACAACAGTCCCACGGGACAGGCTCTAATTATCTGAGTGCCAGCTGCCTCGGTGACACTGTCAGCATGACCTTTCTGACCCAGTCTGCTTTCCCCCTGAAACAGAGAAGAAATATGAAAGCTTTGCTCTGAATGTTGTGTCTGAGGCACCACAAATACAATGTAAGTCAACATACCAAGCAAATCCTAAAGTGCTGTAGAAACGTAAAGGATACATGATCAATGCATGTTTTTTTATTTTTATTTCTCATGTATTACCAGGTATTAAATCATGTCCAATCAGCAATAGACAGTATAATCTAGCTCAGCGTGTCTGTGTCCGGGGGGGAAGCATTTTAGTTTTCTTGAGCTGGGGTCTATGCAGACAATTTTGCTTTTTATTGCATTAGGAATTTGATAATTTTTAAAATGTTTTTATTGATTTTGGAGAGAGAGGAAGGGAGAGGGAGAGGGAGAGAAACATCGATGGGAGAGAAGCATCGATCAGGCGCCTCCTGCACGCCCCCTGCTGGGACTCGAGCCCGAAACTTGGGCACGTGCCCCGACTGAGCTTGAACCCGAGACCTCTCGGTGCACAGGACCTTGCTCGATCCGCTGGGCCACACCAGCGGGGGCCTGACAAAAATGACTTTACCGTCAAAATCTTATTTAGAGCCAAAGGTTGAGAGACGCATATGTAAAATCATGTTTTTAAAAGACAGGGCATTTGATGGGAGTTATAGAAGATAGGAAGCCAACTGGAAAGAAAGTTGGAGAGCTTTGGAAACCTAGTGGAAAATACAACTTTAAATAATAAACGTGGCTTAAGATTTTAAGCTACGGACAGGTCTCCCAGATCAGTGTGACCATTGACAAACAACATATTAAATAAATCAAGCTGAGAGAAGCTGTGATAACAATCTCATTCTGATTTGGTGCCTGGATCATTTAATTAGAATAATAATCCTTTCACAAAATTGCATTTCCCTCCGGTCATAGATACGGTATTTATAATTTGAAGCCACAGAGTCGCAGATGCTAAGCTGTGGTATTCTTAGGCTATAATAGTATAATTGACTGAATTTTTAAAACCGGAGAGCTGACATTTTGCCACGTCCATTTACTGTCTACTATTCTACCGCTGTTGACACCTCCTTTCCTCCCCTCCACCTACATAATCAGACTTATATTTGTTTCTATCTCCAGGCTTTCCTAGAGATAGAAATGTAAATTGTAATTCAATCACCCCTTAATATTTCAATATTTGGTAAATACATGTCAGCTGGAAAATTTTGTATCTCCATTTCTTTTGCATGAAGGCAGCATCAGCTATTTTAATGAACTATGAATTGCTTATGAATTAGAATATCCATGTCCAATTATTTGATATTGAGGACATGTGGTAAATTAGAACATATCAATGAAACTCAATCGGAAGCAAAAATTCCACAGTTGAAATTATCTCATGTCCTGGCAGGCGGACTAACCGTTTAATGACCAAAGTACCATTTCACTCTATGATTATGCGATGTAACTATCAGATAATAGTGACGCTACATAATACTTGATTAATTGAGTATCTGTGGAGTTGGATTACCAGGTAATCCTCACCGCAGGTTTCTAACTTGACTCTCCCTCCAACCAGCATTATTATGGGCATAAAACAGTCCGGAAGGGGTCTTCAAAAGTTTGCTAATTAGGGAGCCTTTTTAAAAAACTGGCGAGTCTACTGTGTTGCTGGAAACCCACAATTCATCTTTTTTCTCTAATTTCCCTTGACATTTTTCCAGTCCATTCCCCCACAGTCACCAGTGTGAACTTTTAAATTATAAACCTATTAAAATGGAAATGTTACGCATCTCTTTACCGAACAGGGAACTAGCTTTAATTGGCATGTAATTCCTTTCTTAATCCAGCCCTTGGCTATTTCCCTGTCTTCTTCCAAAGTATTTATTTCATACCAAACTAGTATTTAATATTAGACTGGGTGTGTTTTTTAAAAAGGGAAAGAGGGAGGGAAAACATACAACAGGTTTCTACGATTCAATTTACCGCAGTACCACCAGCAGCAAAGTCATTAGTTAAAAACTAAGGCATCTTAATAAAGGAGAGACTTCAGTTAATAATAATGTCACGGTATTTATTAATTGTAACAAAGGCACCACAGTGATATACAATTTTAACCATAGGGGGAACTGGTAGCGGGGCATTAGAGACACTTTCCTATATAGACACTTTCCTAGAGACACTTTTCCTATCCGTATAATTTTTCTGAAACTCTACATCTGTTCTAAATAAAAGCTGTTTTTGAATTTATAATCCCTAGGACATTCCAGAAGCTTCTTAGGTACAAATCATTGTCAAGCAAAACCCTCAGCTTTTCAATAACGCCTGTTTGCTGTTGGCTCCCTCAAACTCACCCCTTTCCTTAGGTCCGGCTCGGTGGCCTTTCCCTCCGTCCCTCGTGGGTAAGTGTGGCCCGGGGCCTAACTTCTCACGGGTGAAACGTGGGTGGGAATCCTGCCGGCAGCTCCCAAGGCCCGCGCCTGAGATGAGCGGGGCCCAGGCCGCCGTCCCTTCCCTCCGCCCTGTGTGCCAAGGCCAGAGCGCAGCTCCCTGCGAGGCCGGGCTTCGAGGCTGGGAGGGCCCAGCTGTTTCTACAGCGAACGCGCTGAGCAGATCCTGCGTCCCCAGCCTACACCGCGACTAAGACAGGACCCGACGCATGTCCTTTTTTTTCTAGCCGTTCCATTTTAAGTCATTTTAAAATTTCGGTTCAGCTTTCGTCTCAGATGGTGATAACACCCCGGTGCCTCCCGTTTCCCCAGTGCGTCTTCCAATTGAACACGTAACTACGCGAACGCACTTTTACAGCAACGGGCACAACGTGTGCAATTTACAAAATTCACCATTTACAAAGTACGGAAAGGCTTCTTGTGTTTGGTAACTTAGCAGGACCTGAATAGTTATTTTTGCAAGAATATTATCCAGAAGTGAAAACCTTCTTGCGGCCTAAAACCGTTTTTGCTGTAACGCTTCCGCTGGAGCCTCCGTCAGCTCCGTGCAGGGCAGATGCCAGCTCATCACAGCGACCGCGGCCTACCTTGCGGTCTTGCCACGGCGCCGGGAGGTGAAAAGCGGGGGGGTGCTTGGCTCCCTGTCTCAGAGCCAGCCCCGTAATTCGCGGGGTTCCATGCAAAATGAAGGTGCACGACCTTGCTGAGAATTTCGAGACGGTGACAGTAGCCCTTTCAGCCAGCCAGGGGCCCTTCTCCGCGTGGGGTCCCCGGGAACACGGTAGCTTGTCCTTCCTTGCACTCGGATTTCTTCCTCACTCGCCGGGCTAAAAAAGAAAATAAAATAAACGATGTGAGGCCCAGAGATAAAAGCCGTGTGGTTAGAATGACACAGCTCCCCGTTGTCCCTGGACTGAGGACCTAGGGTTTCATGATTAAAGGCCACCTTGTAAATGTGACTTACCAAAATAAAAACTATATTGTTTCCATACACACATGGTTGAATTTCATTATCTTTATGTTTAATTTCTAGAGACAGAAACTAAAGCCGAATAGGTAAACGGGTAGAAGGTTATTAATGTAAGTCATCTAAACCGCCTTTAATATGGACGAGCCTATGTGCATTGTACCCGGATTTGTAAAGGCATTTGATTTGATTTAACGAATCATTAATTTCATTAATTAATGTTAGCGTCAGTTATGTCACAGTGTTGGTACGTATATAATTTACACACTGTTTCCACGTCAGCTGACTTCATTACTCCCACGATCATCACTATCAGGAATTATGCTGAATACGGAATTTGTTCTAGGCGGTAACCTGCAGGGTAGGTGGCTGGTGATACGATAGGAGCCGTTCCCAGTCCCTTGAGGACACATTAGTTGGCCGGGCCTCGTCTGACGCACTAAGAGGGCACCTGTTCGGTTCTCTGGGCACACGACCCGGTTGTGGACTCGATCCCCTGTAGGGGGCCTGCAGGAGGCAGCCGATCCATGGTTCTCTCTCCCTTCCTCTCTCTCTGGAATCGATAAACACAATTTTTTTAAATCCTCACTGGAGGATACTTTTTCCATTGCTTTTCAGACAAAGGAGAAGGGGAGAGAGAGAGAGAGAGAAACACCGATGCGAGAGAGACACATCGCTTGGTTGCCTCCCGCCCAGGGATGGAGCCTGCGACCGAGGTACGTGCCCTTGGCTGGAATCGAACCCGGGACCTTTCAGTCCCCAGGCCGGCGCTCCAACCACTGAGCCAAACCGGCCAGAGCAAAAACATGTATTTTTTTTAAAAAACTAACTATATATTTAAAATATTACAATATGATAACATCATAGGTATTTACCCATGTCCTTTTTAGCGACTTCCTTCATGGTCTCCCTTTATATCAAGAAAACTTTAGAGACCACGAGCGACTCACATGGCTACACAGCAACGATTTTAGCAAATTTTTAAAGTATATTAATAATTCTCCATTCCCTTCAATGACTGCATTCGTTGCACTTGTGTTTTTTAAGTGATAATGGAGTGTTTATGCGTGATAGTAGGAAAACCCTGGAAATTAATTTTCCTTTTGCCATATGCAAATTAGCGCATCCTTAATGCTGTGGCCAAATTACTCTCTGAGACGTGAACCCCCCCGATCCCTCGGGTCCTCAGCTTCATTTCTTTCTTTCCCAGCATCTTGACTCAGTCGGTGTGATTCTTTCTAGGGTTTTTATTTGCTTGCATTCAGAGCACAGCTCCTATTCATATGAATTAGTAACTATTATTTTCCTGTGGCTGCTGTAACAAATTTCAGCCAGCTCTGTGCTTAAAGCAATTTGCATTTATTTGCTCACATTTCTGGAGGCCAGAAGTAAGAAATGAGAATCACGGGGCAGGCAGGCCCCCCGAATGCCCTGCAGAGGCTCTTGGGGGGGGACACTAGCCCTTGTCTTTTCCAGCGGTTGGGGGGCCTCCTGCAATTCCAGCTCCTGGAAACCTCGCTCTCACCTCTGCCTCTGGCTTCCCCTGGGGTGTGTCCCCAAGTAATAAAACTTAATAGGAAATCTTCAAGCCTAACCAGCCCTTGAAAAATGCAAAACAAAAGAAAATCAGGATGGGAACCCAGCTATAGGCCGAAAATAGAAACAGGAAAATGTCCTGGGGGTGAGATGGGAGTGGAACATAAATTTATCACAATGAATCGTTACCCCCCTTAATTAAGAGAAAGCCATCCTGTAATAGGAACAGAATGATCTGCACGGAGATACGTAGAGGTGCCCTGATGTGGGGTTTCGCAGCCCTGGGTGCACTGGAAAGCTCCACTGAACAAAGCCGCACGGAGCAATTACTATTCTGGGCCGCGCAGGACCCCGATTCTGCACCTTCTTTCTTCCCAGGTCCCTTAATTCAGTTCCTTGGAACAAACACATGTCCTGCCTCTTCTGGGAGAAAACTGCCTCTTTTAGAGAGAAGCCTGGCATCGGTCAACAGTCTCTGAAATTAGCCCGGGGTGCGAAACGGGGCATAAACGATGCATTTCGCAGGTGTGCGGACGGCCTTCCTAGGAGCAGGGGGACCTCCAGGTCAGCCCCCCTCGGGCCCTCCACAGTTTTCCAGTAAATCTGACCTTTGTGGCTTAGGAGGGGCTATCGGCAGAACGTAAAAAGGTGTGTTTTACGTTGCTCTCAGCTTATCGACTGCGGTTCCCTCCCGTGTCCCCAGTCACCCCCTCTGTCTCAGATGGAGCCGTGCGAGAAGCAGGCCCTTCCTCACCGTGTCCCGCGTCCAGTGTGACATGCCCCGCGGGGTGCAGCGGTCCTGATGCGCGGCATGGCCTTTCTCCCGGGGCAGGGTCATGCCACAAACCCGTCCTGATTCTTGACGTTTCCTCTGCCTGGTCACCCACCTGCGAGGGGCGACAGCCGCTCAGCCGCTGCCCGGGAGCCACCTGCGGCTTCGCTTCCCACGCGCGGCCGCCTAAGGACCCTCCCTCCCGACGGAGAATCGAAAGCTTCGTGGAAACGGACCCTCCGGCCCTTTGCCGACGCCTGGTCAGTACCTGGGTCCGCTCCCCCAAAGAAGGATCTCTCTCTCCTCTCACTAGAAATGTCCACGATCGGGTTTCATGTCTAAATAGCACGCAGTCCTCCGCGGTGTCCTGTTGCGTGTCTTGATTCTAAAAAGGGAATGAAAATGCTAAGTCCCAGGGCCCAGGGCTACAGACTGTTTCAGCTCTGGCCTCTCTTGGTGGTGAGATTCCCAGTCGCAGATGGCACGGCTTCTTGCGCAAACTCCAGCTTTATTGCTGGGAATTGGGGTCTTAGGAAGTTCCTGATGGGAAGGAGAGGGCACCTTGACCCTGGCTACCCTACAGAAACCACCGTTGGCAGGCACGGTGGGCGAGGGAGGCCGGCGCTGAGGAGCTGAGTGCCTGCAAGACACAGAGATGTAAGGAACTGGGGTGGAGCAACCTGCTATATTCTCCTTCATCTCCGCGTTCTGCTGTTCCCCTCAGGTGCCTCTAACTACCACCGGGGCCTGGCAAACCGAGGGAGTGCGGCCCTGGAGGCAGAAAGCCCGGGCGTATGTACGCACCTTGCGGCTTTCCAGCAGTGTGACCTTGAACACGTCATTGCACCTCTCTCTGCCACGGTAACTGTACCTGTACAATCAGGGTAGTAATTGCACCTGTGTGGTAAAGGCATCTCCGAAGGTTAAATAAGCTACTGCTCGTAAAATTTTTAGAGTGGGACTGGCACAGGGTAAATTACGTATTATTTAATGTTTGTGTAATATATTGTGTATAACACAAGGGGATGGAACCAGAAATGGTAGTGAAGGACTTCTGCTTTACCTATAAACCTTGAATGTGTAAAAAGAGAATGTATACAGGTATTCATTACATCATGAATTGCTAAAATTAAAAAAAAATGAACTAAATGTGAAGCCTAAGGAAAAAGCACATATAAACATATAAGTGTAGATTAAAAGTATATAACACAAATAAGTACCTATATATAAATCCGAAGATCTCATTTTAATTAGAGGAGACATACAAATTATAAAGATAATCAGTGCATTGTGATGTTTAACAATTAAAAAAATTCTAGACCTGTCTCACACCGTATACTACAATACATTTTAAATTAATTAAATATTTTAAAAGAAAACACCAATGCATACAAAATAAAATATACATACGTAGCTAAATACAATTCATGGTAAAGAAATTTTTATTATGACAAGAACTTGCAATCTAAAACGTTCTTACTTATTTGACGGCATAAATATTATAAAATTTCTCCCTGAAACTACCGCTTCTTGGCCTTTTGGCTAAGATCAAGTGTAAAGCTGGCATGGACACTATTGAGGTGTCAGATGTCAAACTGGAAAAGAAACCGTTGTAGCATTCCTGAAAATTATAACTACGCCAAGCGCAAAAAAATTCACTCTTTTTGTTCTCTGTTCCTAAGATACTGCCTTGCACAATATCGGCCCTGGAGAATATTTGTTGAATGCAGGAGACTCAGGAAAAATAACCATTACCAAAAAGAAGAAAAGTTAATCAAAGGTATGAACAAACACGTAATGAAAAAAATAAAAATGGCAAATAGACATAAAAAAACCCTGCATCGTTTTGCACACACACAGGTGTGAGTTACTGCTCAGAAAAGAGATCTGCAGAACGGCCCTCGGAGAGCACCAGGCAATTAATTTAAAGGTTTTGTGTCTCCGCTTTGTTTTTCAGACTTGCAGTGACTCAGCGGGATTCTGCACGACTGACTCGGTGGAGGGGAATTTAAGCCCAGAAACTAGTCCCAGCTGCTCCCAGCAGAGCCTGCGAGGATTCCCAGGCCCCAGGCACTGGCCTTGTAACGCGAACCCTTGTCCTCTCTAATCTGCAGAGAAATTTCCTTTCCTTCCAGTGTGCAAATGGACATCTTACTATGGAGCAACTGGCTGAAAATGAGAAACCAAGGATGAAATGGGACTTCTAAAATAGCCACCGCTGGCTGTCTTCAGAAAAGAATTAATTTAAAAAGAAAAACAACAACAAACAGTTACGTGTAAAAAGATAAACTGCATGCATTCCACTGGGGAAACCAGAATTTGGAAACTGCGGCGTGTGCTTGCGGACACGGGTTGCCTGGTGGAGGCTGAGGCGGTGCTGACGCTGAAAACGAGTCTCCATCCTAAATGCATGTTTTTCTGCTGTGACCTTTCCGCCCCTGAGTCAGACGATTGCTGAGAGTCCCTTGCAGGTGGAGCTCATAGGCGACAATCAGAGATCGCAGGCCGCTGGCCGTGGGAGCCGATGAAAATGGCTGGGGAGGTGACCCTGGGAGATACTCCTCTGCGCTGTGCGTGGACACTGCCTGGCGAGTGGATCCCCGCACTGCGCAGTGACGCTTAATGGGGTTATGCCGGTACCCCAATAACTGAGACCTAAGCCTGGATGGATACCGTACGGGAGTTTTGTCCCTCTGTTTGCGTTTTTTACCAAAGAATGATCTGCTGAAGAAATGAAATACCTTGATCGCGTCTCAAGTAGCACTCTGTTGTTTATTTTGCGGCTCTGGCGTTGGGTGATGTAATTATAAAATTATTTATAAAATATTGTGTATTCTAACGTAACAACAATACAGACCATTCTTTTTTAATGTGACGATTTTTTTCAGAATTTTGCTGAATTAATTCAACGTATGAAAGTAACACTTTTTTAAAAAAAATATATGTTTTTATTGATTTCAGAGAGAGAAAGGGAGAGAGGGAGAGGGAGACAGAAACAGCAATGATGAGAGTCATGGATCGGCTGCCTCCTGCAAGCCCCGGACCGGGGATCGAGCCTGCAGCCCGGGCCTGGTTCAGACAAACAGTGAGTAAATAAGTGTAGGCAGAGCAGTCATAGGTGTCATAGGTAATCGTTTCTGAACACTGGTTCTAGAATTGAATAATATTTAAGAGGTTGCCAATTGCAGGAGGGTCAGGCCTGATATTGTTGGCCCCCCTCCTTTTTTTAAAGCAGTATTTTCTCTGCTTTCTCCACTCTGTTCCCTTTTCCAGCCTCGGCACACACAGGGCGTGGAGTCAGCTTGGGCCCCGTCTTTGCTTGGAAGAGGCCCCATCAGTGGCTCTCACCGGGGGCTCCGGGGGGCCCTGCTGGTGGGCGCCCTCAGATGAAAGAGTTTCATGGTTCTCGAGGGAGCCACCCTCCCCTATGACCAGCTGCTTGGAGGGGAAACTGTCTTTTCCTCCGACTTGTCCTGGTTCTGGTAATTCCTTGTCAATGAAATGGCACCAATGCCATTAATTAATAGTCTCCTTTAATTGAGTTCATTTAGAACAGAGTAGAGTTAAACCACCAGAAGCCATTCAACAAGGCCCTGAACTCTAGGAGTGTTTCAGGTGCTTTTCAAAGATGAGAACAGAACTCACTGTTTTGCGGAGATCATATTTGTATATCGCTGGGCTTAAACTTTGTCCATAATAATACCCTATTGCTTGACAATGAATATTTGCCTTACGTTAGCTTGACAGGCCAGTAGATGATATTTTGGGTTATTTGGGGTTAATTGGTTGCTACTGCCGCAGTTGTCTTTAATTGCATCTTAAACTCTGTGTTTGTTGAAGACTCGTGGGTCCCTCGCCAGCTTTTATGGGGCCCAACATCTTTGCTTTTGGAAAAGGGGGTGTTTATACTGGAGAGTGAAGATGGAGCTGCAATGAATCAGACGCACTTTATCAAAAAGACTGGAGTGGGACCAGGAGCGATCTCTGTCCTCTGGTAAGAGTGAACTTAGCAATCTCAGAAGCACACTCCTCTGAAAACAATTGTTAAGGAGCTGGACAAAAATGTGTTTTAGAAATATTCAGTCGGTCAGAGCACTGTCCCGTACACCAAAGAGTCCGCGGGTTTGGCTCCCAGTCAGGGCGCACACCTTGGTTACAGGTTCAATCCCCAGTCGGGGAGATCAATGACTCTCCCTCTCTCTCTCCCCCTTCCTCTCTCTAAAATGAGTCAAAGCATATCATCAGATAAGGATAAAATAATTTTTCTTTCAAATTTCAAATAGTTAATGAAATAGTGGAAAATTACTGACCATAGTATAGAATTCAGAATTTTCAAGAGGTAATCCCAGGACTGGGGGTATCTCTTAACAAGGGGGACATTGGAGACTCTCAGAGGGGGGCTGGGGTAGCAAAGGGCTTTGGGCAATCTTACAAGTGGTAAGTTCAAATCAGACCTAGATTTGACCTGGTGAGAATTTCAGACCTGCTCAAAGTCATTGTCCCTCCCTAGACAGTCCCAAGATCAAACATTGGACGAAGGTGATGGTGTGCTGTCAACTCTTATTTCACAACTTTAAAAATATATATATATATTTCTATCCTAAGTTTTTGAATTTCTGGTACCCTGCCCTATCTTTCATTGCTTATTTAATTATAATTAATTAGTTTTGATATACTATGTTAGAAATGCTCTCCCCTTTGTGGTCGGATGTTTGGCTAGTGTTTTTATTAGCTAATTAATATTGATGATCTTCTTCTGTTTCACTCTTACTGTTTCCTTTTATGGGTGATGCTTGACTTTTCCCATTTATTTTAATTTGTACTCATTTGTGTTTTCTGGACCAACAATTAGAAGCATTTCTAAAGAAAGGTTGACATTCTAGGGACGCGTCCTGATGGTAGTTAAAGGCAACTCTGTAAACACATGGCGCCTTGCGTGTGTGTGTGTGTGTGTGTGTGTGTGTGTGTGTGATGGGACCCTTACATCCCCTGATTTGCTCTCTTTTTTCCACCACCATGCCTCTCAGTGGCGCCTTCCTCTTCCAAGTCTCTTTCCTTTTACTCAAAAGGGTGCCTTCCAAACACTGTCATGACTGTAAACATACCTACCAGACTCAGCCTCTAGATTCCCTGGGAGCCATAACATACAATCAAACAATTTTTGAAGAACTCCATCCCCTAGTTTTGATTAGGTATGATTTTTGGAGAAAGTGAGAGGTCTCTTGAGCCAAATTCCATATTTTTGACCTATTTCCTTAATTTTATTTGGGTGTTTGGCAATTTAGGTCTCTTTATTTGAGGAAGCCAACTCTGCCATCATTTCTGCTTTTCCCCTCCCTCAGTATTCTACTGAACAGTCAGGATGTCCAGGCCACCTTGGGCTTTTTCCCCATCTCCAAAATATCTAAACTCATTGCAGCCTCAACAGCTTTGTTTATCTTAGATCTTTACCATCCACATCTCTGTTCAAATTTCACCCATTTTGTCAGTTTTCTGGACATCCTACCCAAAGTGGCCCCCTCCTCAATTTTTCTAGCCTTTCTTTCCCAGTACCTTATCTCCTTCATAACACTCCTCACTCTTTGAAAATATATTACGTATACATTTGCTTATATATTTATAACCTGCCTTCTCCGATAGAATCTAACTCAAAAAGAGCAGATATTATGTTTGTTTTTATTGTATTTCCAGCACCCAAAATTATATCTCTCCATAGGAGACATGTAACACATATTTGTTGAATAAATAGTGTTTTTCAAATTCAGTTTGATTGTTTTTAACCTATTTATACACAGTAGTAGTCTGAGAAAAATCCAATATTGTGCCAGAAAACGGTGTCAACTCTGTATCCCATTTTGATTTATCATATCAGAAATGGCCTCTGTTCTTGGAGTAGGATTCCTGGATCGAAGTGAAACTTTGAATTATGATTCGATTCAGAGTTTTTGTATAGACATCACCCGAAAGTTATTTAAAGTTCTGTCACTGTCGATAAAGAAACGCTTTATGTCTTTGCAACCTGAGTGCACGTTCAGAGGGAGGCTTCCCCCCGACAAGCGCTGGCTGGGATGTGGGCTTCCTGAGCGTCGCTGCGTGGCCTCTGTCTGTGCCCGGCGTCCCCTCCGCAGGGGACATTATTTACCCAAATTCTATACCTCAGAGCTATCAGCGCTTTCAAGGCTCTCACTAACGAGTTATAAACACAGCATTTGCCATGTCAAAAATATTTTGCTTTCTTTGTGTGTAATCCTTTCCCCTCCAAATTAAAGTCTGCAACAAAGCTCGGCCTGGAAAGGGCCATAACAAAGGAAGAGAGAACTGGGCATGAGGAGCCCACAGCCCTGTGGGGACTCTCCCTTTGCGCTCTGTGGGGCTCTCGATTTTTTCCAGGACATTTGAGCCACAGGATGAAGCAGGAGTTTTGGCTGCCCCTTCCCTGTGCAGTATTCCTGGGGCAAAGTCCATTAAAGGGGGTGGGGGGAGAGTGCTCCCCACAGCAGACTCGAGGCTATACTGATGTCAGCTTGGATTTATTGGCCATTTCTGAGCAGCATTTCGAAACCATCCTTGCGCCACCCCGTAGAGTCCCTGTATGGTACAGACATTACAGAGTTGGGGAAATTCAGAAATATATGCTGCTGAAGGGGAATAGCCTAGAGAATAATTATTAATCAAGAAATGGCCCGGCCGGTGTGGCTCAGCGGCTGAGCATCGACCTAGGATCCAGGAGGTCGCGGTTCGATTCCCGGTCAGGGCACAGGCCCGGGGTGCAGGCTCGATGCCCAGCAGGGGGCAGGCAAGAGGCGGCCCATCAATGACTCTCATTGATGTTTCTCTCTCTCTCTCCCTCTTTTCCTCTCTCTGAAATCAATGAAAACATTTTTAAGAAGTTGCCTTTTGCATTTATAAAAAAATAAAAGGGGTTTGTAACTTCACCAAAGCCATTAGAAGACTCCCCGTGGCCTAGAGCCCATGCACGGAATCTCAGAAAGCCCCAGTTTCTCGGGAGTCATCGCCTCGGGCCCTGGCTTTGGTGGGCGCCTGCCCAGTCTGTCTGGTGGAATTAGTCCAGTTCCGAGCGAGAGTGGGGAGGCCGTCCTCACATTTATTGTTTAATTGCCTCTTAGCTCCTTGTCACCCTGGCTGTGGAATCGGGCCTGATGGTGCCAACAGGGGAAGGAAGACCACCCTTCCTCTCCAAATAGCATCATTTTCTAAATGACTATTGACATTATGGAGCTATTTAAGCTAACCTATTAAAAACATAAAAAGGCCATCACTTTCGCTTAGTCATATTTACAGCAATATTCTAGCCGGGAGATTGAAATGCCTACATTCATCCAGAGCAAAATGTATAGATTGGGGTCTTTGCGGCATGTACTTAGAATTAATAAAAAATCTAAATCGTAGCCAAAAGAAAGTTATTTCTTCTTAGCCCCGTGTTTCATCATTTCTGGTATAGTTCATGGGCATTAGTCATAGGATATAATGTTTATCTGTATCTTGCCATCGGTCTAATTCTTTATTTTAGCAAAATAAGACTATCAATCAATACCAGCTATAATAAAATGCAATTACATAATGCTATTCGAAGCTGGTTCCTTGTCCTAAGCAATCCTCAGGAAGATTTATTTTTTTCCTCTTGTACATTCGTATACCAGTCCTTTGCTAGACTTGGAAATGCTTTAAAAAAATGATTGTCTCTCCTTAGGAAATTTATTCTGATACTTTTCCTGGAAGAATGAAAATGCAATTCATTGTTTTCTTTCATCCCACTGTGATGGCTTCATTGCCTGCAAGTTGGATATTATACAAAAAATAAATTTAAAAAAATGAATCTAATGAAATGCCCGAGGACCACAATATAGTTGAATTATTAAGATGATGTCAGATATAAACACACACACAACTATTAGTGTTATACAAACCAAGTCCTTTTTTCCCCCTTTCAGCTTCAGTGTGTTCTTGAAATGTTTGAAAAGCATTTTTTTAAAGGATATTTTTTAAACCTTAAAAAATGTTTTTCAAAGACCCTTCCTTTGGTGAGGAAACTCAGTACTGTATTCACAGGGAGATTCCTTTTCAACGCAGGGATATATATATATAGTGATCTTTCCCAGTAGACTCTCCAAAGACTGACATACATGCCATGAACAAGGTCATGCTCTCATTGTAGAAAAAAATCGACCACATATGGTGGCCTCTGAATCGTAAATGTGGCTTTCTGTCCCTTCCATACACTCCCCCCGAGGCACCTTTGGAAGCTGAAAGACCTGCGACTGTGAGGACTTACTGGAGACAGTGTGGCCTTCTCTAGGACGGGTCACTGGGCCTGCGCTTGCTGTCCCCGGGGCTGCAGCATCTTCAAAGAAAGAAGCGACCGACTCGCACGAAGCAGCTCTGGCGACTTCTCTAGTTCGGTGGCCATTCGGATGCAGCGCAGGCCCGGGGTGCGTGGCGGAGGCCCCGGTGCAGGCCCGGGAAGGTGCCAGGCCCGACGGTGGCATTTTCAAGACAGCAGATGGCTGAGAAAACGCAATTTCTACAGTAAGTTAAGAGTTGTCACTTTTCAGTCCATTCAGCATGATTCCTGAAATTTAATTCTTGCACTTTTCGCCGGGAATGCCCTGCGGGTATTGCCCACCCTCTGCGAGCAGATGGGCAGAGGGGCCTCCGCAGTTTCCCCGCAACAGAGACTGGAAATGTGCGGCCTCTGCAGCCTGCTCCCGGAATGCGACAACTTACTGTGCGCAGGGAGCACAGTGTGGTATTTTTTTTTAAAAAAACAAATGACTTTTTTCTCTGCAGCGGGGATGTTGAAGTCGGAAATAATGCAATTATTAGAAAGCACCTGCATACTAGTACTTCACTTCCCTTTCTTATTTCCACAGATTATATTTATTTGAAACCTTGGACCTATAATTCTTTCTCATCTCATTAAAGTTTTGGGATAAATTTGGGCTTTGTATATACAGACATTACTGTAAGTCATTAAAAGTCAAGAATAGACTATATAGGGAAAAGGTAAGGTCTAGAGGTGTTTTGTATGTGCATATGTGACTGTCACGGGGCCATCATCCAAAAGATCCTGACATTTCTCAGGAGCTGTCAGGAGCTGTGCTTGCTTCCAGGAACTAAAAGGGATTCCCCAGGGCCACCTGATGGGTGCCGAGCGCAAAGACCAAGGTGCCCGGCGCACAAACCGAGGTGTGGTGGGGCATCCCGTGCAAAAAGGACCCTGAGCAAAGGCCCAGTGGAACAGGATGACAAAGCATGTCGAAAAGAATTGAATCACCTTGGCCACAGCCTCGGAATTTAGGAGGCGTCCCTGGAGCGTGAGCTCACCCTTCTCCACTCGTTGAACAAAATAAAGCCCCTGCTCTGCTTTACCGACCTCCGTCTCCCTCTATTGCTGCCAACGGCACCGAGCAGAAGGACCTTGGTTTGGGTCCCCAACCTGGAAGGGTTGATGACCCGACCACGTCCGCTTTGCAAGCCTTGGGAATTGTGGACATGGGAGACAAATGAGTACTAAATGCTTATCAGATGTCTGTAAAAGAAGGAACTATTCTAGTGTCACCATGGCTGGGAACTTTCCAGAGAACCCATGCAAACAGTTGGACGTTTTATTTGAAAACACATAAATGATTGCTCTCATCTGTCACATTGCTCCGTGCGTGCTCACCGGAGCCCAGTTGCTATTTCAGCGCTAGACACGCTTTAAACCTGTCTGACCCGTCTGTCATCTCACTTCAGTGGCTTAATTAGTGAGGTCACGCCTGAATACTTTTTTTTGGCCCAGATCGGGGGCCCATATTCCATAATACTTTAATACGGCTTCTCGTGTTAATTCATCATTTGAGATACAGAGCACAGCAGGCCTACTCTCCGTAGGTGAGCTTTTACAGAAATAATTGTGAGCTGACTAGTCGTGACCTTGGCTTTATCTATGCTCAATTTTTGATCTGAAATTTCAGCGAACATCCATTTGGAAACCATTTCCGAGTACACTGAGAAATAGCGTTTGAAGCTTGGGGCCATCAATTCTCTTTTAGATATTTTCCTGTTCAGGGTAGATTGAGTAGGATTAAAGGAAGCAGCCGTGCGCCCAGGGTTAAATAAAAAAGGTATTCCACTCGAATGGTAATTTAGGTAGGAGGGCTGTTTTTCGCATTAGGGACACAGGGGGAAAGCGTGGCAGGGAACTATTCAGCAGGGAAGAAAAAGGGAAATGATGCCTTAAGCCACCCTGACCCACAAACAGAAAGAAAAACCATTATTAACTGAAACCAGGAGCGAGTCTAAGGCAGGGGATGAGCAGGCCTTGGATTGCCAGGAAAGCGACTCGCAGTTGCCTTCACCAGGTACAATGCCGATGAATGCTCTGGGCTCATCCATAACCAAGGGCTAGTTAAGTGGTTAATGAAGTATATTAAGCTGAGTTTTTAAATAGTATCTATTATTTAAGAGGTTGTTTAATTAGGGAAATGTTAACGAAAACCAAGATGTGATCTGTTTTGCACACATCAGCTTCAAAAAACGAATTGGAAACGACAAGTCAGGGTCTACGTTGGCAAAACATTTTAGAAATTAGCTCTCGTTACCCAGCGAAGGAACGAGGCGGTTTGGCTTGAAGTTTCTGTAGGTGGCACTAGACAGGGACTCCAGCAGGCTTTCAAGAGTTAGCCCAATAAGATATCTTTACTGGTAAAAACTCAAAAGTAGGCTTGTTTACTTGATAGGAATGACCCCGTGAACTCTTCGAAACGAATGGGAGAATATAGATAATTGTGTTTTACGCTCACAGCCGCAACCTGCATTTTCAGAGTCGCTGCAGCTACACTACGTCTAGCTCGCACCTGATGTTTTCACTCCAGCTTTCCTAAATTTCTCCGCTTAACAACTTAAAATTGAGCAGTGAGGTAACAACATAATTTAGGTTGCTGTTAGTCAATTAACTCCGCGTGACACTTGAGGGGGAAAAAATTGGCTTATACAATCGTAATTTCAGAAAATGAAAAGCTTCATTTTTGTTTGCAGAGAGTGGCTCACATCAAGGACTATTATATTCTACCTGAATATATTTTTGGCACCAACCTTGAAGGAAATAGACACTTTTTTTCTCTTTTACGTTGTTGACTCCACAATATCCCCCCAGCCGAAGGAATTTCCACTAATTATTGTGGCACGTGGGACGCTTTGGGTTGCTTTAGGGCCTCCTGTACTAAAAAAGAGAATCAGACCACCGATGACTTTAGCTTTTAACCTCAGTCATAAGCACAAGCGCTCTACTATAGCCTCACAATTTAAATGCAAATAATCTTTAAACAAAACTAATCTGGAGGGCTTCTGTAGAGTGAATGATAAATGGAAGGGAATTTTCTACAGTGAGCAACTCGGGTTCCTTTTCCGCATCCATCATCTCCCCACGCGGATCGACAATTAAAATAGTTCAGGGCTCTCGGGGGCGCCTGGGAAGGCGAGTCCATCATTTACCTGCCCCTGGCATTACCTTGGGGAGAAAGAAGCCGATCCAAAGGGTGTTAATTGAAAAAGGTGTAAAGGAAACGGGAGATCCTGCCTCTAGGTTTGCTCACCTGCAGAGCCCAGTCTGCCTTGTGCCTCCAGAGTCCGATAGTCTTGTCCAGCACAGCGGGTGCTTAATATAAAGAGAGCACACGATTATTGCAGCCGAGCTCATTTATGCCGAAGAGGTTAACTTCTCTGTTCCAAACGTGACTTTCAGCAGAATTTTTGTCATTAAAATGATGTCTTACATATAGTCAACACAAAGGAAACTTTTCTTTGGTTATTTTAATTGACTGAATGAATGAACGAAAAAGGAAAGCTTTTCCTTACAGAAAATCACCTAAAAATATAGAAAGAATTATACAGTCATAGAAAGAATCCAAAGATGATAGACCACGCTAGTCAGTGTGGCTCCGTGGTTAGAGCCTCTGCCCGAGGACTGAAGGGTCGCAGGTTCGATTCCTGGTCAAGAGCACGTGCCTGGGTTGCAGGGATGCGGGAGGCGACCAATCGATGTGTCTCCCTCACGTCGATGTTTCTCTCTCTCTCTGTCGCTCACCCTCCCTTCCACCCTCTAAAAACAAAACCAATGGAAAAAATATCCTCAAACAAAAAGATGTCCCTTTTCTTAAAAAAAAAAAAAAAAATCACTAAAGGTTTTTACAAAGAATTTCCATTAAAAACTCTGTCCGTGTGTCCATTGCTTGGATGCCCTTGGATTGCCCCTGTGTCACTCCATCAGCAAACATACCGCCTGTTGCTAGAAGCTCCTTGAGCAGCATCAGTTAGAGGATCAAGGAGACGGCAGCGATGAAAGGGGAGAGTGGGCCGTGAGCCCCGTGCAGCTGGACCGCGAGGTTCATAAAGACCGTCCCGCGCGTCACGCATCTCGGCTGCGTTCCCCCCGTCCCCCCGTCCGTGCGTCTGGACAGTGCCCCGCAATGGGCTCCGCGGCCTTGAGTCTCCGTGCCCCCGGGAGGCCCGGCCTGCCCTCCGCAAGGTGATCATGTCCCTGGGAAGCGATGTTTTAGGCCCGCTGTCCCAGTCCTCAGTAATCATAATGAGTCGTTTTATATTGAGGAACGGATGGGCTATTTTTTGGCCACGCACCTGGGACTGCCAGGACAGGACAGGTAAAACCAATCACGCGTAATTGCGGAGGGAATGCTGCCTCTGTGTCTCGGACGCACGAAAGATGCTGGCTCGAGCCTTCGCGACGGCCCAGGTTCCTTACGTTCAGGTGGCTCTCACCGCCTCAGTCACCGTGCTTTTTTATGACGAAGGCATGCAGTGAGAAGCTGCATAATTAAAATGTCGAACCGTCCAGATGCTTTCAGTGTTTTACTCGGCGGGCTGCATGTCCCCTGTACATTTGCTGAAAGATAAGACGGAGTCACAGAATCAAATATGAAGAGCTAAGAAAAGATTTAAAGTCTCTGCTCTAAGAAACCCAGGGAACCACATAAAATTAACTAGTAAGCTGTCCAAAAGTTCTTCATATATCAATGGTTAGAAAAACCTGCCAGGCGCCTACAACTTTGGAGGGAAGAAAAACTCCTAAAATTGCACAAAGTATCCTCAGAAACAAATTATCCCATCAAGGTGATCGGTCAGGGCTATTTCTGCTACGTTTTTATATAGAGATTCCTTCAGATAATACATGAATACTTTAATGTGTTTTCAAAAACGCTGACTGCCACCTATTTGTATTCTAAATAGAAGCTATCGAAGTAGCATTAATAGCTTACAGAGGGTCATTTTTTTAAACAATCTACCATGTCCACCTATAGGAAAAAAGAGCAACTATCATAAACAGGCATTTCCCAGCAGGGGGAAAAAAACAAAGTGTAAAGACAGGCTCAGCCTTGTCGGCCTCCTGATCCAACAGAGCAAAAAACAGAACACATTGAGATTCCATTTCACACCCATTTAATTGGCAAAAAAAAAAAAAAGAAAAATCTGACCATACCTAATGCTAGAGAGATTTTGCCTCACGAAGGCCTGTTAGTCTTTGGTAACGAGCGTGTTAATTGATGCAACTTTCTGGTAACCGTTCAGCGTCATCTTGTGAAGCTGAGCATCCCTACAGCCTATGACCCAGCCAATGTCCTCCTGTCTGACAGGAAGGACACGACATTGCTGCCATGGACAGACAGGCATGCAAATGCTCAGAATGGCACCGTTTGTGACAATAAAGCCTAGAAACAAACTCAGTGTCCGTGGACGGACCGATGGATAAATGAATTTTGTATCTTCCCACTGTAGGGAAGGAAGGTCCTTTTTACTTCCCCAACAGAAGTTAGTGTCTGTGTTTCCTCCCGTCTAATCTTGGATTTGCTTTGACAAATAGAAGGAGACAGAAAAGAGCTGCTGGGCCTGAGCTTTAAAAAGTCCTTACTGCTCGAGGAGCCCCGAGCCATCAGGTCAGGAAGCCAGCCTGTCAAGCTGAACAGAGAGGCCGCGTCGAGGGAGGGCCTAGAAGACAGGAGGCTAAAATGAGGACGTTCCAGGCAGCCGTCCACTCAGCCAGCCCGGCGTGGGTGGCAGACACGTGGTCACGACAAAGGGATTTTTCCTGCCTTTGTTTTTTGAGCCAACTCAACGCAATGTAGCCCACGGACACGCCGCCCAACGGAGCACTTCCAAAAGCACAGCCGCGAAAAAACGCAGGGTGTCCCCCCAAAATACATACCCACTTCGAATGATTAGAGAATCAGTGTTTGTTAACACACAGTTCATTTTCAAGATTTCAAAGAATCTACAGAAGTGAATTATTTTTTTGTCAACACCTGTTTTCAAACCGATGACCGTTCTGGCCCAGGCCCTGCTGATGGCACCGAGCGATGGAAGAGCCAACATCGGGAATCATTTCCTTTGGAATTTGTGCGCCCTCCATTCATTGACTGTTGCCAGGTTTGTGCCGTAAACGTTATCTTTTATGTGTCCCCATAAAAAAGTCTACTGGATAAATTTTCTTTGTTCAAAGCTTAAGTCTGGCTTCCCCCATTATTTCAGATCAGTTAAACCTGAAAAGGAGTGAAAATTGAGTTAGCAGCCGTTGGAGGGTGTGTACATCTTTTTTGGGACACCCTGTGTATGGTTCTTATTTAGATCCACTAAGTTCTGAGGTGGTTTGTTACGTAGCAAACAATGAATAAAACAGGTGGTGTTCTCATTCTGTATTTATATTTTTATACTAATGTTTCACAAGTTATATGTGCTGCACGTATTTCCCTGAGTTTACAGCTTTATTTTTAAGATATCTTTTAATGGACAGAAGTCTTCAAACTTAGTATAGCCACACTTAAATTTTTTTTTAAGAATAAACACCTTCATACCCTGTTTAAGAAAGTGACTACTTCTCAATATAAAAAATATATTCATCTCTGTTTTCTCCCAAACGCTACAGAGCTTTGTGTATGGTATTTCAAGTTTAAGTTACCGGGTTTGAATTATGGATCTGTTGTGATGGAGAAATTCAAGTTCATTTTTCTTTCCATACGGAGAACACATCTTTGCTGCTTTTTGCCTTAAATCAAAGCAGCATGTTTGTGTGGCTCTGTTTCTAGGGTCATTGTCTTCTTGTCTATGGGAATGTGCCCGTCCTTGGGCGCTGCTTACACTGTCCGAATTACTGTAAGTTAAAATAAATCTCAGGATTTACTAAAGGCTTCTCTTCCTCCACATTTCTCTTCCTCAGAAAGACTTGACCTATCTATAGTTCTTTGCTCCTCTATATAAATTTTACAATCTTTGACTGTTGATCGGCTTGGCTCCGTAGAGAAATATTTAATCCCAAAATGTAACTTTGAATTCTGCCCCTCCCCCTCCTCGACACACAAGTTCTAGAAAATACCATGAAATACCGTTAGGGGTAAATAGGTGTACATCATAGAACGTACAAGGTTAATGGGTAATACTAGTTAACATACTTTATATAATATATAGTATTTTAATAAGAAAGGATGTTTGTTTATTGAGAAATTTTACTCCACTAGTATCTGTGCTTTATACTTAGGTTTTATTCAAAATTTGACACCTTCCCCAAACTAGTTGCATCAGAACCTTCTGCTCCACATACATGAGAACTTTTAGTTATGAGTAAATATAACGTGAATTTAAGCCAAGAAGTATTTTAATACCACGGAGGGAAAAGAGTAACCAAAGGAGCCAGCCGATGCCCTTTGAATTAGGAAAATAATCAGCCTCAACGTGGTGACAACCGACCAACAATCCAACCCCAACAAAGCAGCGGATAAGACAAAAACTGTAATGGGCGCTGCTTTCAATATTATCAAACGCCCTACAGAAGAAGCCCCCTGGAACCTGAGCAGCGAGAACAGGCCGATTTGGGAAGAATTCCGACTTTCCTCGGCTCTGCAGGCTTCAAGCGGAAACCTCCCTGCCCCCGGTGCTAGAAGCAGGAGCAGCGATCAAGTCGCTCCAAGGAAATAAAACTCAGTCCAGGTGGATGCAGGAAAAATTGTTCAACTTGTAAGGGAAGTGTAGTGTGTTCACTAAGAGGCCTTTCCTGCCCAGCCCTTGCATTTTAGGATATTATTGGCCAAGGTGGGTCCAACTCTATGTTCTCTTTCTGGATATGAAATTAGGATAGGTCCAAAAAGCATAGCGTGGCTGCCAGAATTCTTGTAAGAAATCCCATGAGGATTCATAAGCCCCGTGTGAAGAAACAATGAAAACACATTATGCGTTTCGTCAGCAGCTGTGTCACATCGTAATCACCTAGACCGATGACCTTCGAAGCCTAATCCCCGGCCCCGCAGCATCACCGGCACCACCTGGGAACCTGCTGGAAGTTCAGGTTCTTGGCGCCACCCCCACACCTGCCCAATGAGAAACCCTACGCGTGGAGCCCAACAATGCGCCCCTTTTAGAAAAAGGCTTTGCAGGCGATTCCAGCGCAAGCTCAAACCCGAGCACCGCTGACCTAGATAATCACTGCACCCTTTCGCTCTGTTTCCCTGCTGCAAACAGGCCCCTGATTGCCATGGAAATGTGTTATAATGCAGTCAACGTGCAATTATCTCCGACATTCAGGGAGTGGAATGATGTGGCCAAGAGAACGCCACGGATAATCCCCATCTCTAGCGGTTAGCTCCAGACCCCCCGCCCATCCTGCATATATATAGAGCCAGAGTCCCCAACGGGGACTGTAAATGACTGGCTCTAGCTTCAGCCAGCTCTTTCTGGCACCTGCCCACTCTCAGGTGAAGGTGCTAATGAGCAGGGAAAAGGCCTGAAGGCGAACAGCAGGAGGGAGGAGAAGGCCAGCCGGGTCCCTCTAAATATTTGGCATGTACTTTGATATCAAAAAATTATTTAAAAACACGCACACCCTCTAGCCCAGCTGGTGTGGCTCAGTGGTTGAGCATCAACCTAGGACCCAGGAGATGGAGGTTCGATTCCCGGTCAGGACACAGGCCCGGGTTGCGGGCTCGCTCCTGCCAGTAGGGGGCGTGCAGGAGGCAGCCGATCAGTGACTCTCATCATTGATGTTTCTCTCTCTCCCTCTCCCTTCCTCTCTCTGAAATCAATAAAGATATATTTAAAAAAAAAAACACACACCTCTATTTCCTGTCTTAACATTTCTTAACATGCCAATATTAGATTCATTTAAAACACTTTCTAATAGAAATTTGAGCCGTTACAGGGGTCCGAGTGTTTTCTCAAGATGACTGTTTTTCGTCAATGATTAGCTCTCCCTCCCCTCTTTAGTGCCGTTTGACTGGTTTCAGTCTATCACCCTCTCTAACTGCTGTCAACAAGGCCTTTCTTTCTCTCCAAATCTCTGCAAATTTTCACCTCTCTGTTCAATCGGCTTTGAATGCTAGTCTCTAACCCTACATTAAAAAACGTATGAGGAAGAATAGAAAAGTAAAATACCATTGAACGCCAGGCCACTATTACAGGTATGATTCTAAAGGTATCTCGGGGTTCGGCACATCAAGTGAACCTCGGTTTGAAGGGTATTATTTGGCTTCTCTGCCTCTACTGCCTTCTGCAAAGTGGAAGCAAGAAAGCCCTTTTAGAAAATTCTTCTGTGATTTCGACTGGAAAAAAACCCCTCCATACCAAACAATCCATATCATCAATATAGTTATAAAAGATGCCAAACTCTTCTTTTCCTGCATTATTTTCATTCTTTTATATTTGATTTAAAAGATAACCCATCCCCAAGAACCTGAATACCATTATCTCATAAATATGGAAAAATGACTTTACGAGCTTCTCTCCCGGACAGATGGTGCTATTGCAAACTACGTGTCACTCAGTCCAGTTGAGAGCCTGGTGACAATAAGGGACGTGCTGCCCCAGCGAAATCGATATCGATACGATCGCTAGTTATTGGCGCCGCTGCTGAGGCCGTCTCCAGGCCCACGCGAATGCTGCGACATTAATTCTAATTTTCTTCCCGAAAGGCTGAGTCATGTGTCACATCCGAAGTGATTTAGATCATTGACCTTTGTTAGGTGTCTTTGTCGAAATCAGAGTAAAGCAAAGGAAATGGCAAAGCTCGCAGCCATGTGATCATGACACTCAAGGTTTCAGGGTTCCCAACAGAAACGTAAACTGGGACACTGAGCCGTGGGCGATGTTTTAGTGCAAATCCTGAAAACTGCTTTTGTTTAAAAAGACTCTGACTCTCGCTTCAGAATAGTTTGCTTGAGAAGCGCTTATGTTAATGATCCTGTACAAGATTATTCATGTTTTGAGTAAAAAGCAACAAGCTTTTGCTTAGGCTGTTCAAATGGGAACAAGCTTGCGGAATGGGTCCACCTCCAATAGCTCATAAATATTTATGGATCCTTGAGCCAAGAAACGCAGAGCACCTCGCATGTTATGATCACAGTTTTGTTAACAGTTCAGAAGTTTCATGTTTTCCTTTGAGGCCTGGGTCTCTGATCTACTTTGGAAAGACTGGGTAAAATAACATAGATTACATCTGAAGCAAGGAAGGCATGTTTGCAAGTAAAATATAAGCTGCCATGGTTTTGTCACCTGGGATAGCTAGGCCCAGAGAACACACTGTTCAAACTTTTATGCTGGAAACGTTTTAAAATTAATTTTTGCCTTTCTTCTGAGGCTCAGGTACCTGTTGCAAGCTCTTACAAATGTCTTAGAGAATCCAGAAGAAACACAGACATATAAAATTCAAAACAAATATAAACAAGATTAGACCCCAAACAAGAAAAACACACACAACACAAATCAATGTAGCCCATTAAAGTGTATTCTTTCAGAATTTTAATTGGTTAAATGCCTCTGTTCATAACATTCATGATATTTTTTTCTGCCTTCTAGTGTCTGAGAAAACGTAGTTACCAGGAGCTATAGTATTTACTATTTTGAAAGAACAGCTTTTATAAATTATAAAGAATTTTCATTGGAGGTAGTTTTAGCATTAATTTGTAGCAACATTTTAGGCACATTTATCTATTTAACACTAAGAAACTTCCAAATTAAAAAGAATTAACAGTGTTCAATGGCTAATAAAATTATTTTTGTCTGCAGGTTGCTCCCGAGCATCATCTTTATGCGTCTTGAAAATATTTCCCTGTTCTTGATTTTTATTTGCTGCAAACTTATGCAATATTAACACCTGATTTCCAGCTACGCATGTGTATTGGTTTCAAATTTTAAAACACTATTTGTAATAAAGAATACGAACAGATAAAAAACACTTTTAAAACTGCATATCGGGTTTGAATTTATTGAGTAATGTCTATGTTTTGCCA
The DNA here is from genome assembly GCF_964146895.1 of Miniopterus schreibersii. Lineage (NCBI taxonomy): Eukaryota > Metazoa > Chordata > Mammalia > Chiroptera > Miniopteridae > Miniopterus > Miniopterus schreibersii. The sequence goes on from NC_138123.1 coordinate 3,149,413, forward strand.
TTTTTTCTCTGCTGTGCTTTTTTACCTAATAAAGATCTAGGATCACTTCTCTACCTTCATACACTTCATTTGAAATACGTTTGATGGTGTACATAAAAGAACTTTTAAAATAAAATAGAATCCACATAGACTTTTAAATTTATCTCGATAGCAATCAAACATCATGTAATCACAGGAAATAATGGAACAGCAGAATCGGATTGTTTGTAGCTTAAATGATCACCTGTGGACAAAAACAGCAAACAGACAAACAAACAAAAAACTATTTCAATACACACCAGTTTTTAGGTCAATCATTCTAAACCTATCTGCTGTCTTCACTGCATTTTAAAAATGTGAGCCCAGTAGTTCCTATGGTTAAGGTTTTTCCTTTATTTCCATTTTTAAGCACATTGATCTTTTTTCATAGTTTTTTAAAAAAACCTTAAGGATTTTGTGCTCTCCTTAATTTGCTGTTACATTTGTCTTAAGGGTACAATTTTAAATTAGGAACAACTTTATCCTTAAGCTTATGATCTATGTGGTATAGAAAAATCTCGATTTTAATTTTGCTGATCACTGCATGTGGAACGCTCCCCCCAACCTGCTTCAACGACGCTAAGCTACCTAAAGCAACTGCTTTCTCCAAGAACCATGCTAATGTTTTACGGGCCTTTCTATTATTCAGGTTCAAATATGAAAAACATCCGTAGTATTCTTGCTCCATTTGCATCTTAATTCCTAAGGACTGTTTAAATTTTTATTGTATTGCATTATTAATTGATTTCCCCCCCCCTATGCTTTTTCAACTTGAAAGAACCAATTATCTGTTGTCTAACAAATGTGTAGGTCTTAGTCCCATTCATTGGTTGCTTGAAAAAAAATACCTTGAAGATTTGGTTATTAGTGATGCCACAGGAACTCGAAACCCATGGAATCTCTGGTTTGGCTCGGCCACCGGAGGCCACTTAACCTGAGCAGAGCTTGTCCATGGTGACCTGGGATGTAGCCGGGCCCCAAACCACGGTGAGCCGGCCAAATAAAGGGGGAGAGGTGGAGAGAGAGGAGAGGCAGAGAGATTCAACCGTAACAGCACTGAATTTTGCACTGTGAGAATTTTGCACTTCCTAACTACAAGAGACTGAAGAAAATATACTATCTGTGCCCAGATACTGTCTTAGAAATAATATTGTTTTTTGTGGTTTTTTTTAATTTTATTTTTGTTTAAAATATTACTAATGCTCAAGTTTATTTTATTGGCCGTGGAAATTACCCTTCCAGGGTGCTTCTGAATATACAGAAATCGTGACAAATATTTTCTTATTTAGAGGTAAGCTGACTGCGCTCCCATTTTAAAATCGTATCTTCTGTTTTTAGCTAGGCCCACCAGGTCAGAGCCCACGGGATGGTTTATAAACTGGAATCGGGCCTTGCTGGGGGCGCCACCCATCTACACATGGATGATTTGTGCCTCTAATTTTGTCTGAACTGCTGGGTAGCAAACGGGAACAAACTTTCTAACATCTGTTCAAAGCAGTAAACAATTTATGGGCAGCACTGGCCCAAGATGGCTGTATGTCTGTTGAAAGAAAAAACCCAAATAAATGAGCAGAGTAGTAGAATGCACACAGCTGAAGGGCAATTTGGCCAGCTACCGGACTGAATCGATGACCTCTCAGAAAGCGATTGATCAATCACCCCAGCTTTTACGGGGACCCCCTTACCACCTGCTGACTTAGTGGCACGCAGAGCCGAGCATGGCCAGTGGCAGCCTTGGCCTCCAATGTGATGGAACCACGAGCATGTTTCCTGCTGAAAGCCTTTCTCCCCTGGGACCAGAGCTCACTGCGGCCAATATGACAGAAACGGGGGGAAAACTGACTTTCCGATGATTTGGCTTTACGGTGAGACAGCCACTCGCCCCTTTTGGATTGCTGGGCTCATGCATTTTCATCATGGGAGAGACACCAATTCAAGACATTTGTGGCACCATCAGGACCTCACCATAGCCCTGAGGGTTTTCTTCTCACTATTTCCTCCAGCAGCTGTTTCTGTGATGAAATGGGGGCGCACCAGTGAATTTGTGGGTGAGAGCCAATGGCTTTGAGTTTTTTCCCCAACAGGAAAATGCGTATTGGGCAGGGTGCGGGAGAGGACAGGTGCAGGCTTCCTGCTGTGATGTCCCGGAGGAGCTGTGCACACGGCCCGGTTTCTCCCAGCAGTGACGCCTGGTGATTCTCACGGGGGACTGCCAGCCAGGGAAGCTCAGGCGAGCCCTGGCGCTCAGTTTTTACTGGGAGGAGGTGGGGATCGTGTCGACACGACTGGCCACTCACATAGCGACACTAGTCTCTATGTGATCTGACACCAAGTAGCCCAAGACCCCTCCATAAGTCACATCATTACTATGGACTAAGTGGCATAGGCCCAGGCCTTCAGGTGAACAAAGATATTTCATCATAGATTATGTCCAACATTAGTCTTATTTCATGATTTCCTTTGACATCGTTGGATCTTTAAATTTTCATATAAATTCGAGAGCCCATCTGCAAATTCTCATATATGCTTTCTTTGATTTTTTTTTTTTTTGAGTAAAGCTTGAAATGAAATAATAGAGATTTCATATGGAAAGGTACAAGTTTTTCAAAATGTTCATGCTGCCTTTATGTTTGGCACTGATTTTAATAGAGAAAAAAATTAGTATAGAGTTTGGGAAATACTTTATGGGATATTTGATGTTTTAATCAAGCTTTAGATAACGGCAGGCTTGAAACTGTTGAGAAGTGGAGCAAGCACAGATCTCAGGAGTACGACATGGCATCACCTTGAACAATTGTTGGATGTGAAGTTCATCACAAGTGCAACAACTCGCATTTATGACACTACAAGGTTAGCAATCTGAATAATCGCAGATCATGGCTAAGTCCTGCAAGTACCATCCTGCTGTTTCAAAAACTTGAATAATACATTTAGTGAATCAATTCAATCACAGGGCTCCATCCTGTCTAACAGAGCTGTAGTTATTTAGGCAAAGCAGAACAAAGGGGAAGTCCTAATCAAAATAGAAAATAAAAGTAGATGACCCTGCCCTAGCTGGTTTGGCTCAGTGGTTAGAGTGTCTGCCTATGGACTGAAGGGTCCTGGGTTCGATTTCAGCCAAGGGCAAGTACCTCATTTGCAGACTCAATCCCAGGTCCCCGGGGGGGGGGGTGTTTATGCAGAAGGCAACCAATCGATTGTTCTCTCTCTCTCTCTCTCTCTCCTTTCCACTCTCTCTGAAAAGCAATGGAAAAATGTCCTCAGTCGTGGATTAAAAGAAAAGAAAAGTAGGGAATGCTTTGTGAAGGCAATGACATAATTTTGAAGATACACATTTCATGTATTAAATCTCTTAAATTGTCAACAACTTGTATTATACTTACTAATTGCCAAGCGCCGTTTCAAGCTCCCCATTAAGTTTTAACTTCCTGATTGTCGATAACCTCACGAGGGTTGTTGAAATGCGTATTTTCTCGAACCACAACAGTCTATGTACCTCCTCTGTATATAAATTTAGAATATTGTGAGCCGATTTCTCCAGTGAATTAGATATAAATACAGTGATCACTGGTACGTTCACGATTTATCAAAAGAGCAAGCGTTTCCTCTGTCAAGAGACAGTGTAGGGAATTTGGGGATCTATAAACCTCCAGAAAGTTAAATTACCCTACATACCACATTTAGGTACTATCAGAAAACAAATTTTCAACCTTCCTGAAAGAGCACACAGCCTGCTCAATCGGCAGGCAGGGCCGTCATTTTACATAGCCTACTGTATAATTTTCAGGAATTACTGTTACAGCAGCAGAAAGCGCTTGAAAAGTATATGACATTATTTTTCACTCTGTGCCATGTATTTCTCTATATAACGATGACAGCGTGCCATTCATATACACAAATTCATGGCTGTGTCAGTTCACACGAAGCACATCAGGAGGGAGAAAATGTGATCTAAACCGAGGAGAATTCCCCCTCCCGCTCAAGAGCCCATCTGTAGCCAACTGAAATCACTATTGGAATGTTGTCAGCTGTTCATCATGACATCTCAAGAGACGCTGGTCATCACCGTACAATTGCCCAAAGCTTTCATTTATCCGAATACTATCTTTGTAAAGCGCCTACAGAAATGAGTGGTTGGTGACCACAGAGTTGAGGGTTTGCTGATGATTATTTCTGGAAAAAATAATGCCAGCAGAGCAAGAATGCCCATGACACACGTCTGTTTGCTTAAAATGAATGTTGCCATGGATACGGAAAAGGGGCACTGACCTTCTGTTCTTGTGGCCAATGTTTAGAATGTTCATGTCTAGCTCATGCGTGACCTCCACGTCTGAAGATCAAACATGTTCTTTGATTTGCAAAGTGTTTTCCAAATGACGCCCACATGCATTAGCTGTAGGCAGCCTCGTACCTTAGCTGGCATTGTCCCTCTGGACAGGCAGGGTTTAATCTTGAGCTTAGAAATTCAATAACATGTTTTTCTCTCCTTAGGAGATACTATGGTTTTTAATTAAAAAATATTCTCAGACCATGAGAACAATTTGTTGCTTTCTAGGCACTGCCTGTTATACATTGTACAAATGCCATCTAATTCTAAGTAACTTAATTTACCTTTTATGATAAAGCCAAGGCACTGCAGATTGTAAAGTTATTTCTAATGCAATTGTTCTGTATTTTATACAATTAGCATAAATCACACTTTTTCACTAAACAGCCTCAACATGTTATTGCCTGTAACTTTAGGAATGATCCCCCTATTTTGCATCTATTTGTACAATGTATGTTTTCTGTGTAGTGTGTGCTTATTTCATCCCATTTAGAGCATATATTTCTAGAAACTGATTCTATGCCTTCCTCCTCACTTTATGGTCACTCATCTACACTTGTGTACCTTGGCTGCAGATCAATACATTTTATCTTACAACCTAACCTCTCAGAACAAGGGGGGAACATTCTCAGGTGACCACAGCAAACATGAGGAAGGCTGGTGTTCGAATTCAGAAAGAACAAAGAATGAAGTCGCCCTGGCCGGTGTTGCTCAGTGGTTTGAGGGTTGACCTGCACACCACCAAAGGGCACCGGTTTTGATTCCTGGTCAAGGCTAGGTACCTGGGTTGCAGGTTTGATCCCAGCCCCAGTCGAGGTTCCTGCAGGAGAGAACCAACCAATGTCTCTCTCACATCGATGTTTCTCTCTCTCTCTCTCTCTTCTTCTCTCTCCCACACACCCCTCCCCTTCCACTCTCTCTAAAAATCAATGGAAAAAATATCCTCGGGTGAAGATTAACAAACCAAAAAAGAAGGAGGTAAGGAAGCAACGAAATACGTGATATCAGGATGGCGACTTGAAAACTGCTTCGCAATCATGCTTTTGCGTGGCTGACTTTGCATTTTTGAACACACATCTGCCCCAGGAACTTCTCTCGTTCTCTTACTGTTTGCCAGGTATCTGACGGCGCTTTTTCTTATCTCATCAAACTCTCGTGAACATTTTAAACATGGATTCATTGAGCTATCACATGAAAGACAAATGTAGAGAACATTCTAGAACATTCAGCTACTCTTTCCCACAGTTGCAGGTATTATCTGCCCGTCTGTGCTCATTCTCTGAGATGTAATTCAGGCCGGAAAGCTGGTCTCCATTTCCCATGAGTACTTCTGGAAAATCAGTGCTGTGAGGGTAAGTTTGCATCAAAAAGGAGGCATCTTTGGTTGATGTGGAGTGTGGCCACATTGCAGCTGGCTCAGTGGGGAGCCCGTGGCCCTTTCTCGGTCACTCAGGGTCCCTGCCCTGAGATCTGGGATGGAGACCAGGAGGAAAGAGAAAAGCAGATCCTCCCACCTGCCCAGAATCGGGTGGCCCTGTTTTCCTCATGTGACATGAGTAACGAAAGGAGAATGTGCTAGAAAAGCTAAGGGAAGCCAATTCAACAGCAGCAGAAATGTTTAAAACCCAAGGAAACATCTCTGTTTTCTGTTTCTGATCTCTCCCCTTGTTTCGTCTCCAGTCCTTCCTCAGGCCCAGCTGTTTTCTGTTCGATATGAAACATCCCTTTGTGCTTAAAATAAATAAATAAATAAATAAGAGTCCTGTTTTTCTTAAGCTAGTTCAAGTTAATTTTTGTTCCTGGAAATCTAAAGTGCCCTCGCTAAACGGACTTAATTATAAAATAGTGGGATTAAGAGGGAGTTGTGCCTAGAAGCAAAGCATAAGAAAATCTTCAGCTCTGCGTTTTATATAAGAATCTATAATAAAGAGAGGAGAGAAAAGACGTTGAAATTTGTCATGCAGATCATGTGAAAGAGTCGTCGGAGAAAAATACCGGTAAAATCAAGTATATTCTGAAAACCCCAGAGAGTCCTCTGTGTGGATATAAAAGGAAAATTCTCTGCAGGTTACTTTTATGGGGCGTGTGCGACTTAAACGATATTAAGGCTGGGTTGTTTATTTGGCAAGACTTTTTTGATAATGAAATTTTAGTGGTTTTATTTTTATTTTTTATTGATTTTTCTAGAGAGAGGAAGAGACAGGGAGAGAGAAACATCCATCGGCTGCCTCCTGCGCGCCCCCTACTGGGGGGCATGTGCCCTGACTGGGAATCAAACCGGCGACCTCCTGGTGCACGGGGCGACCTCAACCAGCTGAGCCACACCAGCCGGGCAGAGGGCATCGTTTTGAATGGACCACATTTTGATTTAATACAGTATTTAGCTAAAGAGTTCAGTTTACTGATTGGCAGTTTTAAGTGACGACAAGCTGTTTTCTGGATTAATAATTTTAACAAATATTTATCCGATTGCAAAGGCCATTCCACGCGTGGGCAAGTGGGCCCGCGTCACAGGAGAGCCGTTAGGTTACAGCTTTAATTGCAGCAGTTCGTGGGAGAATATGAACTCGGAGATATGTGCGGAGAAAAAAAATAAAAATAGGAGCTAATAAGAGCCGGCGCTGGCAAAATGACCTCAGTGATCAAATATGTGATTACCAGAGATGCCAAAGGAAATTGTAACAACCTGGCTACAGTCCATTAGAGAACATTAAAAAAACAAATCAACAGGCAAGCCAACTCACCAAAAAATGCCTTTTTTAAAGGCCAATAGTGAAATGCTAACAGTTAAAATATCAAGCAGTAGAGTTATGCTGTTTCCTCTTAATTTCCTACGTTTTCGAAAAACCAAATTATTGCTTAGGCTCTGACACATGATGTATTTTGATCCAAGGATTATGAATTTCATTCCATGATTGAATGCAATTTTTTTTGTTGTTTTCATTTTCCGTTTGCAAAAGACGTGCTACATTTGTTTGATGTCAAGACTTCATCAAAAGAGAATTTAGTCAGTATGTTTTTCTGTTTCAATGTTTATTGAATAGCTGTCATTAAATATTATAATGCTGGCTATCCCCAGCGCCCACTCCCCCCCCCCCCAAAAAAAAGTCAAAGATAAGCCAGTGACAACATTGTGGAAATTGTTCATTTAAGAATCTGGTCAGAAATGAATTTATGTTCCTAATTTTAAAACATTTCAGCCTTACACGTTATGGCTGTTCCGTTACGATTATATTTTATCGTTCATTCGTAGGCTCTGCATGCCTTTTATGTGATAATCGACTTTGATGTTGATTGCTATTATATTTAAACAACTTTTATAAAATGGATCCTGGTGCTTTTTTATATTAAAAATATTCATATTCTTAACTACTCAATGCTAAGTTAATTGAGACATTTTAGTATTCCCTAGATTGGAATGAAATTAGATTTCACTTCCTTGAGATGCTAAAAGGTGCCTCGCGCTTCCTTGTACTAACTGCGGGGCCAGGGCACCCTCCCCAAAACCCAGGACCCGGCGAGGGTGGGATGCAGGGAGGCCAGTGTTCAGCTCCACGAAACACCAAGCAATCCTGTAAAATGCAAAATACGTGACTCCAAACTGATCTCAGTCGTCTTCAGAAAATAGATAATTAACAACATTCAAATCACAATTTGGTTGGTTGATAGTCCAGCTGGCCCTGGGCTTGGGATTTTTTTGTTCTTCAAGGAGTCCAGTCTACCTCACTCCTGAGCTGCTGTCCTGGATGTTACTGATTTCTATTGAGTTGCTCAGATTCCAGAAATTCCTTATTAAAATATAAATGGGAGGGAATGAGAGGAGGGTAAGGGATGTGGCCTCCGTAAGCCCATGGTAGGTTTTATTCAGCATTTATTACAGAGCCTGCTGATCACAACAGAGACAGGACTCGGCAGTGGGGGGGGGTCTAAGACTTTAGATTTATGGGTGAGATTTTACTACAATGTGACTTATTTTATAGTCTTTAAAAATAGCCCAATTTCTCGCTTTCAGAAGGAAAATTTGGGCGCATGCATTTCTTTGCATCGATCGTCACAGGCCATTGCCCTGCCTGCTCGCGGGAGGCATGGAGCGACTGCTCTCCTGCTCAGCAACTATTTCAAGGGTATAAACCCTTCGCACTGCGAGCTCATTTCCATTTGTATTTATAGACACGCTGAAAATGTCACTCGGAAAAATCAGCATGGGGAGTGGGTCCCGCACACCTCATCTCCGTTTTCAAATTCCTATAATTATTTTGAGGCCTAAACTATATCTGGCCATGGCCCGAGGGGAACGGCACCAGGGCCCGCCCTCCCGGGTGGGACATCTCCCCCCGAGGTGACAGGAGGACCTGTCCCAGGGCAGGGTGATTTATCTCCCCGATTCCAGCCCTTCCAGTCGCTCTGCACAAGGTGAAGCGATCATTTTCCTCCGAGTTAACATGTCCAACGTCTCATTTTTCATTCTGGTCCTTGGGAAATGACATCAAACACTAAATTGGGAACTCATTTGGGTTGTGAGGTTTGGCTGCCTGCCCGTGTCTCTGGGAAAACAAGGAAATTATCTGCACTTTTTAGCCATAGAAGTTATAGGGTACCTGGGGCTGGCAGGTTGGTCTAAGGACTTTTTCTTTTCTTTTAACCCACACTGGAGGAGCAGAAGAAAAAATACATGACAGGGAATTTTACAAAATAACATATATATATATATTTTTTTTTTTTTTTGCTGGAAAATTAATCAAAAAGAAATATGCCAAGTATCATATGGGGGGGAAATCGCTAATGGAAAAAGAAAGGCAAGCAATATATTTTTCTACAGCTAAAATATGCATTTGGTTCTGTATAGTTTTAGGAAAAAAACACACCGTTATTTGAGAGTAAAAATTCAGCCAACCAACATATTACTTTCATCAGACAGGAACCCTTGTTTATAAACATTTTTCTCTGAAGCCCGAACACACTTTTATAATTCCTCCTCCGAATGCACTCATTTTAGCACATAAATGGAAAGCTAATTGCATGTGTTTTGTAGACAAAAGATGGATATGTTAAAACTAAACTCTAACCTACATAATTATGTATTTTCCCTTGATAAATAATTGATCATGGGTTATGATTTATTGGGTAAGTGCATTAGCGGTGAGACGCTTAAAATTAGGAAAGTTACAAGACTTTAAGGAGCATGAGACCATGAACTAAGAACAGAGAAAGTTTGTCCTTTCTGAAGCTGACGGTTATTTTATAAATGGACATGCTAAAGGAGTAGAGCTCGTAGTTCATGGAGTAATTGGTATCTGAGCATTTTGGAAGTCATTCTGTGGGCCCTGGATCATGTGAAGCCCATAATCTAAATAATCTAAATAGCAAAAGAAAGTGATTATAGAAAAGTAGACGAATGGCTAACGCTACTGAAAGCTTACTATTTTTAGGTAGTAGGTGCAATGCTCTACATGGATTATTTATTCCTTACAACACCTCTGCGAAGTAGGGACCATTAATTGCATCTTTTTGTGGTTGGGGGAAAAAACAAGACATAACAAGGAAAGTAATTTTCTCGAGATCTCACACTTAGTAAGTTTTAGAGTCATGATGCGAATCTGTCTAGAGCATGCTTTTTTTAAAAAAACCTTAGACTAATAAAAATCAAAGTAGGGCAGGTGCCCACAAGAGTCTGGCGGCCCGAAGAGAATGGCCACACGTCTAGAGAGAGGTCAGAAATGGGGGAAGCATCCCAGCTGCAATTCAAGGGAGAGCTAGGATGTCTCCAGGCTGGAGCAGAAATGGAAAGTGACCTCAAGCAGGTGCAACGTCACAGACAAAGGCAAGTCAAGAGGATACTTAGAGGATCTGAAGGCGATCAAGCCTGCAACCCGGGCCTGTGCCCTGACCGGGGGGACCGAGCCCCGATCTCCTGGATCCTAGGCCGAGGCTCAGCCGCTGAGCCACCCCAGCCGGGCCTGACGCACCTGTTTCTCTTCTTGCGTTTGCAGGAGCGCGTGGGTGTCCCTTTCCTCCCGGGTACATGGAATTCTGGGCAGACACCATTTTATGAAACTGCTGTCACCGAAATGAATACAAATGCCTTGGACAAAGTATAAACAGGAAAAATGTTCTAAAAACGTCTGAGATAAAACATTTTATAGGACAGACACTTGTATTTGACACTCTCTTTAGAAAGAAGAGGTTAGAGAATTTAAAAGCCCGCGCGCCCAAACCAGTTTTTGCCGAAATGACTTTCCCTGTATTCAAGTCTCATTAGGTTTGCAACTATCGCACTTTTGGAACTCACATTTTTTACAGGAGCACACTTGTCAACACAGAATTGCATTTACTTTTTAAAAAATATGTTTTTATTGCTTTTTTTTTTTTTTTTTTTTTAAGAGAGAGAGAGGAAGGGAGAGGGAGAGAGAGAGAGAAACATCAATGATGGGAGTCATGGATCGGCCGCCTCCTGCGCGCCCCTGACTGGGGATCGAACCCGCAACCCGGGCCTGTGCCCTGACTGGGAATCGAACTGGTGACTCCTTGGATCTACGGATCGATGCTCCACCAATGACAATTTTGACTCTTTTTGTTTTGTTTTTTTTAAAGGAATTATATTCAGCCCTTAGGATTTGTTATTATTGTTGCTGTATTTGTTAAACTTCATGTTTTAACTTCCTCTAAGTGCTAATTTTTTTTTTTTTGGAGGTACAATCTGCAGCTAGCATAACACTGCCTCCTGCTCCTGGCTCGCAATTCCGTTTTCATGTTCATATACCTTGCAAGTGTGATTTGTCACAGCAGGGAGCATCCTGCTTATTTCAAAGTAGACTTGGTTCATTTTTCTCGGGAGACGCTCGGTGTTTCTAAGAACCTGCTCAGCAGGGAAGGACACTTTAAGCAGCTCTGTTTCTCTGCCTCACCTGACAATTTCTGTGTTTGCAGGATGAGTGACATTCAGACAGAGGCTGGAGATACCCTGGTAATGTGGGTGGTTCGTTTCCACTCTTTTCTTCTTGCAGAGGGTAAATAAAAATTCAAATGAGGTTCAAACACCTCCGAAAGAGTGAGTTAATGGAGATATGTTAGCTCGCCAGGTGATGCAGAAATATAAACACAGGGGAGAGGCACAGGAAAAGACAGAGAGTAGGAAAGCATTCACTGGTTTCAATTGCATTAATGTTATTTTCTAGTATATACTAAACAGTCTTCAGAATCAAGAACATGGCCCGGCCGGTGTGGCTCAGTTGGCTGAGAGTCGTCTCATGCACCGAGAGGTGGCCGGTTCGAGTCCCGGTCAGGGCACGTGCCTGGGCTGCAGGCTCCATCCCCAGCAGGGGGGTGCAGGAGGGGCCTATTGATGATGTTTCTCTCTCTCTCCCTCTCCTTCCTCTCTCTTTAAAACCAATGAAAACATATTTTAAAAAAGAATCCGAAGGTGTACAGGAGTCAGCGCGAGTGCCAAAGGACATGCTTTAGGGAGCGATAAACAACAGCCTTTTATAAAGGAAGCTGAGTGATAGGCGTTAATTGAATTTTTAAATGACATAGATGGTTGGTGAGTGACGGAGCTTAGGTCCCTAGAATCCTAATGGGGTGTAATTTCACTATCTCGGGGCTATTTGGACTCGGGCAATTGAAAGTTTTTGTCTCAACTATGCTTTATTCTAAGCAGGTTATTTGGAGGAATATCTGTGAGTGTCCTGAGCGATCTGACCCCCAGCCTAGGGCACGTAATGAATCAATGGTTAATACCATAGGGCTCTGGTAGAGAAAGCTGTCACTAATTTTGGGAATTATTGTCATCTATGTTGTCTCTCACGTGTGCCACCTGCCTGCAAAGCAGCCAAAGAGCTGCCCAACAGGCCACCTCCACGTTAGTGAGACCCCTTGACAGCCTCTCAGGGTACACTGCAGGCCGGGTGGGCGTGCGAGGCTGTCAGAGTCGGTCCCCAGGGATAGGATGTCGGAGAAGGTCACCGAAAAGACATGACCAGCAGCTGGCTCATGAGGTCACCTGAGCGACCGGAGGCTTCCCCCCCTCTCCTTGTCCTTGGGAGGTGCACTCACCTTGCCTTCCCTGCTCTAGAGGCTTCTCCAAGGAGGCGGCCTGGAGATAGGTCCTGGTTTTAGACCATCTGAGCCCAGGCAAGGCCTCTATGTAAACTCAGAAGATTCTGGAGGGCAGGTGGAGAAGTCTACCCATCCTGCAGCCTCCCAGGACCCGCCTCGTAATTTCCTTGCCTTTTGTCTTACGCCAGCCACCTGCCAACCTGGGGTGGTCTCTGTCTTCCTTTGGTCTCTCCCTGCCCTCTCTCAAAGGGGGGACAGTTTCAAATTTCCCTGGGGATGCTCCCCAGAACGTTTCGAAGAAAAACGTTGGAGCAGTTCATGGGTATAAATTAAATTTTAAAATGAAAACCAACAAATCCACAGTAACCTAGTTGTAATTTAACATTTTTGAGAGTATGGTCTAGGTGAAGACCTGTTTGCTGAGAAATGCTTGCCAAAAAAAAATCACAGCCCAACAGAAACAAGTTATTTTTCTCAAAAACTAGAGTCTAAAGGATCATTTCAAAAGAAATGTTAAGTACAGTGAGGTTTCTTTGATTTTCAAACAACTCGTTTGTATGAGAAATGCTTCTGACATCATTTTGCGGTACAAGGTTACTTCCACAGAGTATGCAGTGGTCATCGCATCACCGCATTGAAGTTTCATCAAAAGGTTCAGCTGGATGTGTTTTATCTCTCTAAACTCACATGAAAAGGCTTTAGAAGTGCAAAATAATTTAGCACTGGGGAAAATGATTAGGGGAAATTGCACAGAATTTGGAGGTCTTTCTACAGATAAAAATAAATGATTAAATGGCCAGTTAGTGAATGTCAACTGAAAAGGAAATACCAATGCATAAGTTAACCAATAAATGTTTGTGCTGTTGTTTGCATATATTATAATTATTAGAGAGATCTATCTCTATGTATCTATCTACATTATACAAAATGTAAATGTAAAATGTTAATGTAAAAGCCTATTATATATATAAATGCTCCTTGACTTATGATAGGGTTATGTCCCAATAAACCCATTGAAAGTTACAAATATAAGTTAAAATACATTTAATACACCCACCTACCGAATGTCATAGCCTGGCCGACCTTAAAGGTGTTCAGAACACTTAACCTTGGCCTATAATTGGGCAACTGTCTTGAGCTTTATCTCAGGAGTAATTGCTTCCCCCTTCTCACTGGGAAACATATTGTTCAGCGTAAAAACAAAAGCCAGTTGCAGAACAGGTTGCATTGAAAATAACTAGATACACGAATGAAAAATGTATATGAAAACTCACAGCAACATTTCTGAAGGGATACATTGGTAATCTGAAGGAGGGTGAGTAAAAATGCCAAGTTTTGGGGGGGTGGAAGGACCAGGAGAAAGCAGGGAAAGGGAAACTGAGATATCTGCATATACTTTTGTTGGCTTCCTAAAAAATAAACATGTTTTCCTGTTTAATTATGTAATAAAAACATAAGAAAAATGATTAGTTGATTTTTTAGTTATTAATAGAAAAATATTTTTAGTTTTTAAAGTGAGTATAAGATAATCATACTTCAAAATATGTGTTTGTGAGGAAACCCAGACTATTTATTAAATCAAAATAGGTATATTTCTGTGCTGTGTGGCAGCTAGCATAAGAGAATATGTAATCTTTTACTAGCTTACCTATACATTCATCTTTCAAGAGTGTCTCCATGTATACCAACACCATTTGTTGCTTCCCAAAGGTTTATTAAATATTCTGATCTTATCTTTGTATAATTTTAAGTATAAATGATTTTCCTATGCCCAAGAAGAATCTCTCCACACAATTATATATAGTAAATTTGGAAGTAGATAAAATGAAAAAAAAAAAATTAATGGTAAGAAGATCTCAGAGAATAAAGGAAGGAATCTGGGTGAGAAAAACAAATAACAATTATACATACTTGTACACACTCTTATATACTTGTTTTATGTAACTTATTAAGATGCACAGGATAACTTTTGAGTGACGAAGTGGTGCAATTTTGAACTGAACACGGTTAGATCTCACGAAACTGCATGTGATTCCACCCAGTTGCTGACTGATCTGAGAATATAATTTGATCAAGTTCTAGAGAACAAAAGGGGACAATCTTACAGATAATGGAAATGGAGTTTCACTGCAAATGGTGTCAAGAGTGATGACATTGCTGCTTCGTATTTGGGGGGAATGAAAATTCAGTCATTATGGAGCCTTAATAGAAAAACACTTCTACTCTCATGAAGGCTGCATATAATGAAATTCTACATCTAACAGCATTTCTAAACAGTGGTGTATGGAAGAAGAGAAGGAATGTGCTTGGGCTGGAAACAATCACAAAGACAGCGTGATTTTAAAGAAATGATGGCTAGCACTTTTTAAAAATAGGTCAAGCAATATTTAAAAGCACCCAATAATGTGGAAGGGCCCACAATTTTCATTAAGACAGAAAGGGACTGGCAATTAGAAATGCAGAAACTGATCTTTGGCCTTCATATCTATTCATGTCTCGTTTACGTGGGAGAGTCTTTAAAGAAATTGCCAGTTTCTAATGAAAAGAGAGAAAAGATAGGAAACACTGAGAAATTCGATTTTTTACACTCTTGCTGAATTTGTTTCTTAAGTGAAACATCCCAGTAAGGTGTTAAACTTGCAAAGGAATGACTTATGTTCCTCATGAACGACATACTCTGAGATTGCTTGCCATTAAACCCTCTCTGTTTATGCTAAATTACCAAACTAAAATGCAGAGTGGAGGTGTGATAGTAATTTTATGGAGGGTCTATATGACATCTAAATTCAGTACTTTTTCCCCTTATTAAGTTTTAAAATGCAAGTCTTTTTAAAGCTTAACACCATGCTATTAGTAAACAAAATTCTTAATTTTTTAATGATGTCTTTATTTGAATCAACATATATAAAATTTAAAAAGTCATGTTTGCCCCGTGACCTTCAACGGGCAGATGACCTGTTGTCCTAACTAGATACCTTGTATCCTTCATTAACTTTAAATTCCTTAAAAGCACACCTAAGGGATTTATATGCATATAGTACCATTTCAATCACTATTTCACAAATTCTGTGTTGGAATGATCGTGATTATTAAGATGGACCTACTACTTTCTTCATGAGAAAATTGAGAATGAGAACATTTAAAGGACTGCTCAAAGGGTTATTAGTTTTAGGACCTATAATTATCTATTTTTACCCTACTAGCGCCCTGCTTCTCAAAGCCTAGCGAATGCTTTGGTCTCCCGCACCCACGTTCAGTCCACTCCAAGGGACCATTTTTATGGCCACAAATGGCAATTCCATTTGCCAGTTGCTTAGGTTAAAACTAGCAGAGTCATTATTTTCTTCTATCATTATTTAATATCACACAAGTTGTCCATCAGAAAATCCTGGGACCTATCCCAGGAACCAGCAAACTTTTTCTGGAAAGGGCAAGACTCTAACTGTCCTCTCGGTAGACAGTGTGATCATCTTTGCAACCACTCAGCTCTGCCATGGAGCGTGAAGGCGGCTATAGACGATTAAAGGGATGGGTGTAGCTCTGTTCAAATAAAGTCATTTACAAAAAACAGACACTGGCATTGGTTCCAGCCGAGGGCCAGAGTTGCCAAGCCCTCTGACAGCCTTTCCACTGTATCCTGAGCGTGCACATCTCTTAGCACACCCGCTGCGGTCTTCCTCCCCCCTCAAGGTCAGCACTGCGACATTGTCCCATGGGGTCCGTCCAAGGCCTAGCGAGCTCTCTCTGTTCAGAATCTTAGGACAGACAGTTCGATAGCTTTTAAAACTTTTTATAAAGCACTAACTCTATAAAGTGCTTACTATCCTGAAATAAAAATACATCTTCACTCGTATACATGAATAAAAACTTCTTACGGAAGCTGTCAGTTATTCTGGATTTTTGAAACGCTTGAATTGCTTTATGTTTCAAACGAGATAAAGACATTTTACAAAATCCTATTCCAAACTGTATTTTTTTTTTTTTTCAAGCAAATTACCAGTGTGGATTTTTAGGAATGCTTATGAGAGTCCAATTTAAATTAGAAAACCGGAGAGATAAAGTCCAATGAGTCATACAATGAACCACCAATGAAATTTATAATTTAATTAAGGAGTACAAGACTCTTTTATGAAATGGTCCTCTCCCTTTTCAATATAGGAATTCAAAACAAAAACCGACACAGATTCATTGTTTGCTCAATAAAATGAGATTAGCAGATGAGCAAAACTCATTAAAAAGCTCTGTACGTGTGAGAATGTGGTGCGTTGAGTTTTCCTGTTTTTCCTCTAACATATTATTTCTGTTAATGGACAGATCAACTCATTAGGAAGTAAATCTTAATAAAATTGTTACAGAAAAGACATATACTTTTTAATTTTTCGGCCTACAAGTGTAGCGGTGTAGCAGGATGATATTAAGCACTGTGAGGTGTGTAGGGTATAAGGAAATTTTGCTTTCAGGCTTTTTGAAATTCGGGTATAATGATAGACTCCCAGGGCGAGAGGTGACTCACTGGAGAGTTTATGCAACTCCAGAGGAATGTCACTTTTGAGTCCCACTCACGATAATTAACATCAATATCTCATCTTTGGCCTATAGTCTGAAAGTTGCAATGCTTATTTTCTGTGATTGTGTGTATCTATGCTTGGAAGTTTGTATGAATATATGAATATGTATGATATATATGCAGATATAATAAATGCATATGTGTATGTAATTACGAATCTTCTTTGAGGCCATTAAGACCAATCGCCTTGATTCCACAATACGCCCATTCTGATAGGTAGACCAGAAGTCCTGTATCAGCCCCTCATCATGGAGAGTGGATTTTTCCTTACGATCTGTGTCCCCTTTTTCTGTCCCTTGTTCCTATCAACTGACATTTAACTTCTGAAATTTTTCTGTTATGTGTTTAGGGAATCATGGCTGGTCATCAATAAACACAGCCTACTCTAAGTCTCTTCTTTGAGCGCTCGCCTCACTTTCTTGGTGCAAATGAAACTTGGATTATTTGTTCCCATACAGGGCAGGGTAAGAGTTGGTTTACCGCTGTGAGTGCGTGAAACACAGAGTTTATTCTCGTATTATTATTTATTTATTATAGCATTATTTTCCATAGGAACAACCTACGTTTGCCCCTCCGTATGTAGTTTCCCCCTGAGTAGACAGAATGTAGCCTTCCCGAGGGCAGGTACTTTTGTCTGATTTTTGTCATTGCTTTATCTGTAGTCCCCAAGAGAGGAACTGTAATGTGGCAAGTGTTTGCTGAACGAATCGCTTCACCTTTCTCACTCTTACCTCCATTATAAATGCTGTCAGTATCTTAGCTGGTGAGTGAAGGCCCGATGCCAGCCCTGCTAACCTCAGGGGCCAGAAAGAAGGCGGTGAACAGAGAGAAAAGCTGCCAGGTACGAGATATAAAATATAAATACTTATGGAGCGGATCTGTCAATAGCACAGAACTAAGAGATCCAACTGCCTTAGAAAGAGGAGAAACATTATTTATGCTTAAAAAATGCAAAGCGAGCACGCGGAGCGGTGGAGCCCTGGGTGCAGAGGCCGGGTACCAATCAAGCTCCGTTGCCTGGCAACAGAGCTGCGAGATCCATCTGAGTGGAGGGAGTTCAAGGCGGTTCCACGGAGGGCAAAATGGTCTTCATTCGGAGTCAACTCTAATTAAACAAAGTCGTGGGGTAGGAAGACGCTGTGTGCTTCCCCGCGGCTACCGGCGACAGTGTCTGTCGCTGGGACAGTTTGCACGAAAGGGGCAATGCAGCTCCTCTCCAGCTTTCAGTGTGCGACACCCAGAGGAGAACGCGTGAGGCACCATGCATGTCCCTAGCTCGGGATGGCCACTACAGGCCTTGACGGGTGTCAAGGCGACAAAAAATGCAAGAGATTTTCTCGGAAACGATACCCCATTCACTTAAAATCAGATGCTCCCTCCCTTAAAGTGATGAAGACAATGGTCCTATACCTTAGCTCTAGTTTCAAAGGGCCATTGACAGTATGGTGGTGACCAAAGGAAAAGGGGTGGGGGTGGGGGAGGGACAAGACAGTAAAGGGGGGATAAATGGTGGTGGAAGGAGACTTGACTTGGGGCGGGGTGAACACACAATGCAATATACAGATGATGGGCTATAGAATTGCACAAATACAATTTGATTAACTAATGTCATCCCAACAAATTCAATGAAAATGAAAAGAATTAAAAAGAAAAGTGAGTTTTCAAGTCCCGGCCTATGAGATGTATTATTCGTAAAGAGAGAAATCATACAATGATTAGAAAAATAAACTTAATAAATTTCCCCTATAAATATGTATCTGCTAGGACATCTATTTATTTATTTATTTATTTATTTATTTAGTTAGTTAGTTAGTTAGTTAGTTAGTTAGTTAGTTATTATTATCACTTCTCTAGTTCATTTTACATCTCTGGTTATGGAAACCATGGGACAGTGATTTCAAATAATTTACCAGCTTGGGAGAAATCTTAGAGTAGGTTGAGAATTGTTAGTAGACCTTGTGACATGGGAGCATTTTGCACGCACATAAATGCAAGGTAGAGGGACATCTAGGGTGAGAACAACAGGAGCAAAGTCTCGGCTAGGAAGGGACAGCAGGAACACCGACGACAGCATTTTAACCAAGGTAAACATGCGCGAAAAGACATGCTGAGAAACACTCTGCACATGCAGATTGTCAGGACAACAAGGACATTATTACGACCCTGTGAGTCTACAGGAGTTGGATGTGACGCTACAGGCGGGGAGGAAGTAAGCAGAGTATTCGAACAAGGGTCTTACATGGTAAAAATCTGTGCTTCCAAAAGATAAGCCTGTCAGATGAATAAATGCTAAACGGCCCATGGGAGAGGGCGAAGGCAGAGAGATCAGTTAGGGAGCTATAACAAGGCTCAGTGAAAATAATGAAGTCCAGGATGAAAAACATGAAAATGGGAAGAAAGCAAAATTATCCCCCCGGTGATTGGCCCGGGCCAATTGCTTCTTGTTTCCTCATTACAGAAGGATTTTACGTGGCTGGCTCCTTCCCAACATCATGTTTTATTTCAAATAGCATCTTGAAGAGGCCTGTTCTTACAAAGCGCCTTCGGCAAACATTCAGTAAGTGATTGTTGAATAAATAAGGAAATCAAGGGGACGAATTAGGGTCTCTCGAACTCATGGAGCTTAGGTTATAACAAATTGTTTCTGATCTATTTGACGTAAAGGACCGGTTACTGCACATTTTAAAAGAGAAACTTTGGCGGTGGTATGGCCACAGTGTGTGATAAGTGCTTAGTTAAGGTGGAAAAGGCATTGCATTTGTGGATGGAAGACGTGGAACAGAAAATCTGTTTCCACTGATGGCGACGTGTTGTATCAGAGAGCAGGGGGCCCCCCCAGAGGGCCTCGGCAGGGGATCCCCTCGGCCTGTTGATGAGGCCACGAAAAGCCTCCATCCCTGGCATCATGCTCCTTTGCTGTGACTCCCAGAACAAGAAAAGATCCACTGGTGTCTACAGGGAATTTCAATTTATCCACCTGATTATTGGAATTTTCCTTTTCTTTGGTTGCTCCTTGGTGGGCATTTAGGTGGAACCCAAATATCTCCACCCTCCGCGTCCATTCGGGGAGCCTAACACATACCTCTTCTCTAGGCCTCCTTGTCAACAACGTTCCCGATTTTTTTTCCTTTCAGATGCCTGACAACACTCAATGTAAATCCATTTTATGATCATCTTTTCCTAAGCAAAGCGAACAGCAGGGCGCCCTCCTTAAATCCCTGCCTAGCCTTCTTGGGGGTGACAATGAAGAGGCCTATGGCACTACGGTCACCTGTTTCGAGTAGAATCAGCGTGTGCGGAGCCAGCCGTCAATCAGACCTGCTTTTTTGGCTCCTCAATCAGCCTTTCCCAGGGGAGCATCTTACGAGTCCCCAGGCGCAGGCTCAGGGGGTGGAGGTGATGTAGCCCGAGGAGGGGTCGCGAGCATCTGTACCACTTGGCCGTGGAACTTACACCTTCGAATCTCTTTAAACCCAACAACACACCCCCCCCCCGCTTCCCTTGACGGTGGGCAGATGCGGGCGACGCTGCCCAGCTCAGTGTAGTGGCTTAGACGGCACAGCGGGCGCGTCCGTCTCAGGCCCCGCAGTGCCTGGCTGGCTCACGGTCAAGCTTTCCGTGCCCGCTGGGGCTCTGGCAAGCCGGGGACTGCTCCCCAAAGGACAGCACTGATTTCAGAGGACGGGGCAACTTTGCTCCCAAGCCCTACAGGCGCCCTCTCGTCCCCTTTGGGGTCTGCCACGGGCTCTGCTACCCCTGAGAGGTCCTCGGACCCCACTGCATCTGCGGTGCCACCTGAGTCAGGCCATAGAGCAGCTTCCCGGCGGCCTAGGTCTCTTGCGGAGCCCCAAAGGGAGCTAGAGAGCAGGGGAGTGAGCACCCACAGCTCCCAGGGTCACCCGTGTCCCTCCCCAGGGCACAGGGAGTGTTCTGGAAAGGCGAGGCGCTCAACCTTAACGCAGGGCATTTGGAATGGGTAGGAGAGGTATTAGCCAGGCCGCTGGCGGCAGGAATCAAGGCCAGTAAGTCACTCTCAGGGACGCTGTAAGGCTCAGTTAGCAGCCATGAGGCATTTGGAACCTGAAGGAGAAAATAGTCCAGAGATGCTGATTTTGAGACAAGTTACAGAAGACAATCTCTGCGTGCTTCTGGAGACTTCGGAGTCGAATCCAAAGAAGAGTCTAAGACCATTAAAACCATATAAACACCATCGTCATAATGACTGAAGTGATGGAAAAAGAGAAATAAAAATGATGCATATCACTGGAAAACATGAGATTTTGAGTAGAGTGTACTATTTGGAATACAAGACCATTTGTAAATAAAGATGCCTTTGGCAGTTTGAAAGATAGTTTTTAAAATATGTTTTCATCATTTTAATGGTCTTCAATTGCATTTTAGGAGGGATTATTATTCAATAGTTTTGAATTTCAACCTGTAATTAGACTTAAATGATTGGAAGTACTGCCTCAGAACTCAGCACCTCAAATTGTAGTTCCTAAATGTTGGTAAAAAAATTATGTAATGGAAAATATAGGCAGTTTTGTGTCTTCTATTTCTCTTTATTTCAACTGTTTAAAAGTTCTTATCTTTTTCTAGAGGAGGGTATATGAGTGAATATTTGGGTATCTGTTTTCTTTTTTCGAGAAAAAAGGAAATAATAACATCAAACTATTGTTTTAAACATATTCTACATTAACCATGCCTTCCACATACTGATAACATGTTTGTGTTTCAGGCGCTCAATTCCTTTTTGTGATATTAAGAAACACTTTGAGTTCTGAGAAAGTAATTTAATGAAATTACTATTTTTAAGCATCGTTGAATTTAGTGTTCAAATATATTAAACTAATTAGGCAAAAGAAAATGATAGCCAATGTTAGTAATAAATGAATAGTGATTTCATCATTATTGTTTAGAATTAAACACGGGGACATGAGATGAGAGTTATACCGAAAGGAACTAAGAATGATGACTACCAATTCCAAATTGTATTTGTGCTTTCATTTTACGTGTTATTTTAGATAAAAGGAATTTTAGCCTTTACAGCTAATAAGTGAACAAAAAGATAATTTTACGTAACTGGAGAATTTTACATTTTCAGTTGAAAATCTTTTCTAGCATTTACCAAATGTAAAAAAAAATATATATAGCATCACTGAAAAAATAATATGAGTAGTCATCACTATAGGTTTTGAGTTTGAAATCATAAACAGGTTTTTTTCTCTGCTAAAACAAATGCATGTCATGTTTGGTAATCATGAAATATATGCACTGTATTTTTAGATGATTAAATGAATCATTCATATTACAATAGAAACTCTAAACCCACAACAGATTGACAGGGAAATGCTTTTGTTCAGAATAAATTTCCATGTGCCTTTTATGGAAGTCATTTGCTAATAAAAAGTAGCTGTTAGCAAAAATAGGGAATACAAAAAATTTTCAGATTGAGTTATTTGTACAAAAATATTACTTATAAATAAGACACTTTAAACCCACATGTGAAAAATCTAAGCTAAAATTTTCTGCACTGATATTTAAATATGTCCAGGTTTCCAATAAAAGACAAAACTGATAAACTGCTGAAACACAAACAATGCCAGGGTAAGATTTTATTGCTGCTTTTTCCAACTTCTGAATTATCTTTATAAAATCAAAAATATCAAGACTTGGGTGATGGCACACACACTAAATTACCTCAATAGTTTGATGTGATGTCAACCCAACAAGACAGGTGTAATTTCCTTT
Source organism: Miniopterus schreibersii (assembly GCF_964146895.1). Classification (NCBI taxonomy): domain Eukaryota; kingdom Metazoa; phylum Chordata; class Mammalia; order Chiroptera; family Miniopteridae; genus Miniopterus; species Miniopterus schreibersii. Next base: position 3,172,131 of record NC_138123.1, read on the forward strand.
TGGTTTGAGTTTCTTTATAGGCCAATCTGGGTCATGTTAGAATGAAGGCCAACAGACTTCAGTTTTACTTTTATTTATTTTTTCACATAAATCCTTGTTTATTGTTTTTGGAGCTCAAACTGAAATAAGCTCCCCACAATTCTCCCAGGACTCAGGTCCAGAGATTGGTTTGATATCTTTATATTTGAGAAAACACATTTTTTTTGTCTCCTTACAAGGTAACTAAGGAGAGTGTTGCTAATTCTGACTCAAATATCTCTTAACCAAAGAAAGTAGCACTGTCCACACTTGCCTTTCTTTCATTTAGGCTTTGAAAATACACAAACAACAATAATAACCAAAAAAAAATCTTAAAATAGAATTTTAAAACGCTCAAGTTCAAAAGAGGATCTGGCTAATGGCTCTTTGGTACAAAATGAATATATAATCACAGCAGGACTAGGCATATCTATTTTTATTTATGACCATTTTTCTTCAAGGGGCTCCCCGTTTCCCGTCTAACACTCGACAGGTCTGATGGGGATCCCTGTAATGAGTGAATTATGTAGATAATATTTGTATCATGTTAAATCTTTAATCGTTTAAAGCCAACTTGATCTAACTGATTAGTATTTTAATTAAAACATCTGAGAACCGCAAAAGCACCATTTAGCCCATTTTACAGACTTGAAATAGAGAATTATGTTAGAGGAAAGGTGGTCGTCTGTTGGATGGCTTGTTGGGTGTGGGTGATGTGAAGCACGAATGGAGAGAAACCATAATAAAACTGAGCTATGCTCTAGAAGTCAGCTAAGTGTACAGAGTCATCATATTTTGAAAATGTAACATCCTGCCCTTTTTTATTTATTTTAAAATTAAAAATATGATCCTCTGTGCCTCCATGTTTATATCTGTGTGCCAAGATTATTTTTCAACTTTTTTGGGCAAATTCAAACATATCCTGAAATCAGTGTCTCCAGTTAGTTGGGTGCCTACCGTATGAAGACATTGATCACTAATATTTTGGGTTGTCATTCAACAGTAGGTCAAACCCCTGACATAACAAGAATCAGGCAACCTCCGGGAATGGCCTGGGTCCTCCGATGGCTCATCCAGCAGAGGAAAAGCTATATGCAGACCAATTTTATGTAAAAACAATCCACTGAGTTTCCCACTTAAAAATGTACGTGGACATAAATCAGTGTTGACTTCCAACATCATCCTCTGAAAAGCTATTTATAAACGGAGGAAATTAATAGTTTCCAACCGTCCCCTGCAGAGTGAGCCCACCATGAGTGTGGCTGACTTTTCTACTTGATTCTCAGAATATTTTCAGGGTTGCTGGGTACAAAAGCGACACTGAAATGTTGCCGTGTTGCTATTTGTGCTGTGAGCCTAATGGAGCTCTTGACTCTGACCCACGCTCATGTCCCTGCTACATTCTGTGCGTGTCGGGTGACATCTCAGGCCTTCCACTCTTTCTGACAACATACATCTAAATATTGTTTTCAATATTTAATTCCTGCAGAGCCATTTGTTAAGAGTGAGGCCATAAATATAAAACGGCCTATTTGCAATCTTTTTTCTGGATGTTCTTAAAAGTTATATTTTCCTCAAACGATAACCTTTTAAGAGGTGCTTAAACTCAGCTTTATGACACAGAAAAGCCCCCAAAGGTAAAGATTTATAAGGGACACGTTGGGGATTTCTTCACCACAGCGGCATAAAAAATAGCAGCATAATTTATGATGACTCGAGCTCCATTTACAAGTTGTAGTCTGCGGCTTAAATCCACCATCATTACAGAGCTTTTGTTATTAATAGGAAGCCAAAAAAAATTAGTGATATTATGTTACCATTTTTCAAATGCTCTGGATTACTTTTAGGAGGGCTTCGGTATCAAAACATCTATGATTTATTTTGTAGGGAGAGCAGGATAAAAATCCATCAAGAGCAAAGAGGGTTTTTTTTCTTTTACTACAAATATTAAGGTGAAATGCTTGATTTAAAAACAGCTGTAATCAGGCCATAAATCCATTCCCTGGTAATATAAAGAGGTAACCTGCGGTTCTTCTGCGAGGAGTACTAATGAGAGAAGGTGCAGCGCCATAATTCTATTCTTTGAAAATCGGGGATGTTGATGGGATTAGTGCAGATCACTCGGCTAGGGGAGACCGCCCTGAATCCATATTTCAAAGTTACCAATCTCATTAAACACTTCAGTTCTTACATAACGAAGTTCTGCTTTTATTTACATTTTCAGACTGTTTGTCTGGCTGGTGCATTTCATTTTCTGCAGCGCCGTGATAAATGCTGGTCATAATCGCCTCTAAGGAGATCAATGATCCGGGCGTTATTACAAACTCACTGTGGAAATCTACCTATAATATATCAACTTGCATATGTTAATGCTTGACAAACTGTGGATCACTAGAACTATTTAAGTACTTTCCCATGGTCCCAGGATCATGGGATTAAATTGTAAAATAAAGGAAAAGAAAAACACAAAATGGACTTTTTAGCATGCTTTAGAAAATAAACTCATGAGCTGAAGCTCTTTTTCTTGTGAACAAATGGAAAGATATAGTAGCAGGAAACATATCAAGAGAGTGCCATATTTTTCTTTCCCAACGGAATTAATTAATGAACCCTGCCATCGATATTTAAAAGTATATACTCACTAATTCTGGTTTAACTTGCAAAACAGGATCTCGGGAGGTACAATTCACAAAAGACACCCTGCCCATCGCTAGCATGCCTCTCCCTTTATTTCTATTGTCTAAAAGCATCTTCTGGGAATTATCTCGGATGTGACTGTTTAATTGTCGTCTGTCTCTCACTCTAATGCCTGCTGCAGGGACGTGAGGCGATGCCTGCGGGCCTAGGGCCGTGTCACCAGCACGGGGCCATGGCAGGAGCTTCAAAAATGCTGCCAAGCCGGTGGATACGCTGCTTGAATTTGGAAAAACAGTCTGAGAGATGTAATTTAAGCCACTACCATGGTTTTCCATTTAAAAAGAAAGGCTGTAAGGAATGTAATCAGTAAATTGTAATAACCACGCACGGTGCCGGGGGGGGGGGTACTAGCTTATCGGGGGGTCACTTCCCAAGGTATACAAATGCCCGATCGCCCCACTCTACACCTGAGCCTAATACAATATTGCATGTCAGCTGCAATTGAAAAAAAATTAATAAAAACAGAAATGCCATGAAGTAATCAACCAAAGGTCCAGCAAAGAGTCAATGGGTTACAAACGAAATTAGGAAAACAATGAACTGCTTTTCACGAGATGCAGAATTATTTCTGTGTCTGTGGCAATACCTGCAATTGTGGAACAACTGTGATATCACAGATTCAGCTCCTGAAGGTCTGCATCAGAAACAGTTTGAACAGAGGTGTCTTTCCCAACGTGCCCCTTTTGTCGGATGCTTTCCTTCTCAGCTGCGTTCTCGCTCCCGGCACGTGGCTTTTTCGCTTTTTATTTGTCCGCTGACCAGTCCCTCGACTTGACAGTGACCTCTGGTAAGGACACTAGCCCAGGCTCCGGGTTGTCACGCTTGGGGGCTGCCTGGAAAACTGCTCAGTGGATGGTTGCGAAACGAATGAATGAAGAAAGAGGCTGCAGGCCCCAGAGACTCTGTGCTCGAGCATCAGCTCTCCGTCCGCTCCTCAGGTCGCAGGACCCAGCACACATTCTGTCACTATTTCACTGTGTAGGAGTGATTTCCCCTTCAGGGAACATCGCGGTTCTGCATAGGATCTTTTTGGTTGGTTTTCTTGCTTCCTGCTTCCCAACTAAAATGTAAGATCCGTGAGGAAGACTACTGTTTGTCGCATTTACCGCGCTTGTAGTGACTGGCATTGGAGGACACCTCGAAGCCCCTGGAGGAAGTTACCTTCTGTTTCTCTCTCACCCTCCACCCCATCAGGGAGGAGATGTGTTTACATGGAAAACCTCAGCGCCCCTCCCTGTGAACTGCTTAGAGACGGCCTGGCTCTTCTTTCAGTGCTCGAGCACAGGAGGCCCAACAGAAAGACACCCTCACCTTCATGGGGAGATGGCCTTCGAGGTACTGGATCATTTTAGGATTTAGCCTCGCCATCCCAGCTTTGGATCTTCTTTGAACGCACGCTGGTGCTCCAGCATAAAGCCCCAGCTCCCCCGAGCCATCTGGAAGGGCAAATAGAAAGGCTAAATGATCTTAACTTGAGCGCCAGTTCTCGTGGACGGTGGTGGCCGTTTAGAGCCCGGAGGTAAGAAATACCCTGAAGGCCCGCCTGGGCCCTGGACGGTGGGGGCCTTGGAGGATGGGTGAGGCCAGGGGAGGAGAGATGGGGGGTGTTAAGCATGTGGCATAGTTCACACCACTTAGAAGGACACCCATTATTCTGAAAGATTTTCCAGAAGCAAGCATATTACTATTGTTTAAATAACACCAGAGGTCTCCCTGTTACATGCAAATTGGTTTTGCTTTGTTGGTCTCACTTCCTCTTTGCTGTTAGAATACAGATGTCTAATATCTTTCAGTTTTGCATTAGTTATTAATATGAGGATCTCTTGCTCGGTCAGTTCTTAGGCTCACACAGCCACAAATAGATTAAAAACTTAATGAACTATATATTTCAATTATATTGTGTGTTAAATATTAAATAGTTATAGAATAGTTTCAGTAAAAAATAAATGTTAGCTGATGAAATATTTACCATAGTAGGAAGATAGGAAAACAAAATTGAATGACAATGAAAACGACATTAATATCAGATAATGTCTGGACATTTTTGCTACCTCTACATTATTTATTGTGGATGGCAATGTTTATATGGCCATCTGTTTAAAATCCAAAGTGCTGCATGTCATTAAGACACTAATTTACTCTCAGGTGTACAAAAACTGGAACGCACCCATCTTATGTTCCAACTCTTTCCTTATGTTAGAAGATATGAATAAAAATTCCTTTTAGGAGGTGTAAATTATATGTGCTCATTGTGAAAGTTATTTTCAATTTTTTTTTGAAAAAAATTCTGATTCCATTCATACTTCTTTATTTCCATGCCAGTGGGTGTGAAATCTATGATATGGAGTCTGGAGTCTATTAAGCCCAAAACAGAAAGCGCAGTGAGATGACAAAGCCAAAGGCTTCTCTCAAAGATTTTGAAAGTACAAATTTAGGATCAGAATACAACAAAAGATCACTGTTGCTTGAACCTACTGGCTGTGAGTTTTGAGTCAGAGAATCAACGTTCCTGGATTAGAAGTGACCCCATCAGCTAATTATTTTAACTGTTGTTGGCCTGAATTCCTTCATGAGCTTTACCCCTAGATTGTTATCTAGTACAGAGGCTGTAGATTTTAACTGCGAGACTGATTTTTTAAACCTACCAAAGAAAAAAATAAAGCTATTAAAACTAACATTATAAATTCCTTGAGCATGGATTTTTTTTTTTCCTTCCAATGATTAATTCTCATGCCTCAGATAAACCTTATTGGCTACGGTACTGCCACTGAGTAAAGCTAGCATGGATATTTAAAAAAATAATAAGATGACAATGGTGGGGAGAGGGACTGGGGAGGGGGAAGGAACGGGGTGGAACGGGTCATTGGGGAGAAAAAGGGACATCTGTAATATTTTAAACAAAAATAAAATTAAAAAAAAAAAAAAGATGAACTTAAGACTAGCCATTTCCCAGAAAAGGTAGTTGACAAATACTGATGGGCTACCATATGCAATTACACACACACACCCCACACCCCACGTTTGTTCCATTTTCCCTCCACTGGTGACTATTTTGTGGCACCTCAAACCACCCTGGATGCCAGGGTTTGTAAACCACTGACAAAGGCCGAAAGAGCCTTGATCACATTGGCATAGTTTAAAGTATCAGGCATTTCTTTCCTATATCAGGCTGAGATATAACTTCTTATAACTTTAAATTATAACTCCAAGTTCTGCCTCTTGGGATCACACAACACAACTGCCAGGCATCTTCTTTCCACAGGTTGGCCAAATGTTTGAGGGATTGATCAATCATATTTCTTGCATGGTATTATCCAATCCCCCGAGGACTTTCTGACTCTTTATCACCATGGTCATGCTCCAGGAAGACACACTAATTATTTCCCAGGGTCTCTCCTAAAATGTGGTGCTCGTGGCACAAACTGAACGGCCGGGAAAAGAGCCACAATCCAAAACATTAGTAGCCCCAAAGAACGCACTGTCTCTCAACTGTGATAAAAATCCAAAGTCAGGAAACTATTTATGGAGCATAGCCTACAGGGCGTGCCGTCCACACACTCATTAAGTAACTCTAAAGCCTGTCTTTGAATTAAATCAATTAGAAAATTCCCTTAAGATTCTCTTCACTGCTTTGCGCTGTGGCCAGGACAGAATCAGAGTAAATTGAAGAACGTTAAAAAAATACAATCGTTGGAAATTTGCCACTCTTTTCCCCCCTTTTGTTTGTAGTTGAATATGTTAATTATTTTATCACCCCAGGTCCACTTAGGACAATGTATCTCCCTTCAAATTTAGTGCCCAAGGTCTTGGAGCCATATTTTTGGCTCACCCTTTGGAAGAACCTCACAGGCCCTCCCACATGCTTTGGGTGCGAGGATTAAACCTGGCTTCAACTCACTTTAGGTCCTTGACTCCCTTGTTTGTCTAAAATAGTCATCTAAAGTAGTTTTATATTTTTTACAGAATAAGTTGAGTGGTGAAAAGGAAAATAAAAGCAGCCATGAATTGCTTAAAGAACAAGACACCGTGTTAGGTGAAGTTACCTCCTTTATTCTTACAAGACTACACGACAGAATAATTAGATGAATTTGTGCACATAAAGGCTAGAAATCATATCCATCTACATGTCGCTAAACAACGCTGTTTTCCCACAAGTGAACATTTGAGGCTGTTGATAAATAAATACTTATTGAGTGCTGGTGGCAAAAAAAACTAGAAGTAACAAGACAGCTTCCCAAATATTACAGAGTGTAGTGGGGACAGGTAAGCAAATAATTCATAAAGAGTCACAGTGACGTTCCTAGAGTGACGCGAGAGAGTGGAAGAGGGGTATTTAGAAAGACTGGGGCAAGGTTTGTATAACTTCCTAGAGGAACAGTAGAAATTGGTGTGTTAAAGAGAGAAAAGGGGAAAAGCATTCCGAGCAAAGGGAATGTAACTTCTACCCAGGGGCTGTAGTAAAATGCAGGACGTGGTCCTGGCCGGGTAGCTCAGTTGTTAAATGTTGTCCCTATGCCAAGGCTGAGGGTTTGATTTCCGGTCAGGCCACGTACAAGAATCAACCAAGAACCAATAAATGCAGAAACAAACCAATCTCTCTCTCTCTCTCCCTCTCTCAAATCAGTAAGTAAAAATATCTTCCCAACAGAAATTCCTCTAATGTCGAAATCCCCTGGTAACAGCGTTTATTTTCATAAGGGACATATTGCACCCAAAATAATATGGTAATATATCTAATTATGTAGCATCTCCGCGTCTGTCACTTCCAAAAGAATTCATGACAAATACCCTCATCTGAACAGACCTCTGTCAAATCTAGCTAATGGATTTATAGGATGTTTTCTCTTAAGTATCATGTTTTAAAGCTACCGAAGGGGGCTCTATTGTGTGATAAAATATATTTAGAGCAGATAAAAAAAACAACAAAAAACAACACTACATCTCCAAATGTTTCCAAGGTTTTCTTCTGTAATTGGAAATATTTATATAAAACCTTAGAGTAAGATGCCCATTAATTTTCCAGGTCACTTATACCTAAAAATATTACAAAAAAAGCAAACACTGACCTTTTCTAGGATTGAGCACAAAAATTAAAAGTGTCTTTATTTTTGAGCCTTTGCGCGCTGGAACCTCTCCAGGGAAGCTCCGCTTCTCCACTGATTGAGTGGGTTGACCTGGTGCCCGCAGGACTATTTGTCTCGGAGGAACTCTGCTCACTCATCCTCAAGGGCACCTTTCCTTTCAGAGCCCAGAGCAGAGGAGTTTCTACACAGAAGGAGAATTAATCATGTGTTTGTCACACTGCACACAAAGCAGGTCCTTCCACAGATACCCTGGTGCAAACTCCCAGCTCCCTGCAGGAGGGTTTACCACCCGGCGCTGGGCACATGCTCCTGGAGACAGGTGGGACGGTGGCAGGTTTTCCATTGGCACAAACACAGGACTCAACCTCGGAAATGCGTCCTAGCCCTGGCCGGGTTGGCTCAGTGGTTGGAGCGTCGGCCTGCAGCCTGGAGGGTCCCAGGTTCGATTCCGGCCAAGGGCGCGCACCTCGGGTGCAGGCCTCAGCCCCAGGGACTGTGCAGGGGGCGACCAATCGATGTGTCTCTCTCACATCCACGTTTCTCTCTCTCTCACTCTCTTTTCCACTCTTTCTGAAAAGCAATGGAAAAAATATCCTCCAGCCAGGATTAAACAACAACATCCCATTTTAAAGCACCTCTAGCAAGAAGGCAATAAAACACAGAGGCAATATTTATTCTATTTCTCTCTGTAGTTCTCATGCATTTTTCTTGGGCCCAATCCTGAATTCCTTAAGGATTTAAGGTCATCATATAGGTGCCAATACTAAGATAGGTTATGATTTGCTTTAAAGAATTTAAGCTTTTATTTATTTATTTTTTTATTATTATTTTTAAATACATCTTTACTGATTTCAGAGAGAGGAAAGGAGAGGGAGAGAGAAACATCAGTGATGAGTCATTGATCGAGCCCACAACCCGGGCCTGTGCCCTGACCGGGAATCGCACCCTGATCGCCTGGATCCTAGGTCGATGCTCAACCGCCGAGCCATGCCCGGCCGGGCAAGAATTTAAGCTTTTAACTTAGATTTTCAGTAGTTTAAATTATTTAGTATTTTATATCAATTGTTTTTCGCTCCCCTAGACAATGAACTTTCTAAAATTTCGTCTTTTTTCCCTACAGTTGGAGCTGCTGACTACACTGAAACTTCTGTAAGCAAAGTTAGCCTCTGAAAACATGCCCCGCGATGGCCGAGAAATGATTTGAGAGAGAGCTGGGCGAGCTATACTTCTCCTGGACAGTCTAAAGATACAGGCAGCGTGGAGCTCGGCCAAGACGAGAAAAAGAGTAATGGGAAAATAAATTAATTTTAGAAGCTATAAAGAAATAAGTACCAGTAATTGGTAGATATAATATTCGCATAATTTAGAAACACACATTTTAAACATTATTTTTAAACGGGAGCTCCCTAGAAGCTTTCTCCAGCCACGCTTGGGGTCCTAAAAACAATTATCCTACAATCATTTGAGAATAACTTTGGTCTCCTGGCCTTCCAGGGGAGTTTGTGTGGAAAACAGTGGGCCTCGTTTCTCAGAGCTCACGTATTGGAGCAAGTTCTAGATGGAATTATAATTCTCAAAAAATCAGCGTCTTTAAAAATTTGATACAACCATAAACTTTTGTGGTTATAAGAATATAAAAACCGCCTTGCCCTCAAACTCCTTGAGAGTCAGTTGCCTAGAGGACAAAAGGTTCCTTTTTTCTGTGATACTGATAAAAATGACTTTTCAATATATCTTTTAAGTCATTTTGTGTGTGTGTTTGTGGCAACGGAGTGGCCTGTGCATATAAAAGCCCGGTTCTGTGTGGGGACAATAGGTTTGGCCTGATTTTTAAGTGTTTTGTCGAATGCAAGCGAAGGCTTCTGTTCCCATGTGGTCCACTCACCCCAACAAATCTATAAGGTTGGGGTCCGACTCTCGACTCAGAAATCATCAGCAGTACAAAGAGCTGTGGGTTTTTTTGGTTGTTGTTGTTTGTTTTTGTTTCTAAATCTGCAGGACACCAGCTATAATAGATATTTTGTTTTCGTTAGATTACTTGGTTTGGGTTTAACCATTTTCTGAGGGGGATGACAAATTATGTTTTCTTAGCAGCCTCGGAAAAACTAGCAGGCGGCACTGTATTTCTAATTCTGAATCGGTTGATTTTTACTCTGTAAACATGGGAGAATTTTGCAGCATGGTGGGAGAAGTGATGTGACTAAACTTGAGATTCTACTGAGATTGCTATTTCAAACAATCAGCTGTAGGGAACCTACACAAGAATGGAAAAAGTCATGCTGGCTTGTTTTTAGATGAGTTTTTTTTTAAAAAAAAATATTTTGTCTGCAACTTATAAGGGGGAATTATTTTGAATATATGTCCTTGGGTGATAACAGTTACCAACAAAAACATGGTTCATAACATTGTTCCATTTCACCGACTTCAGTATGTGAAAAAAAACCCAAAACACTACAGTCTCTATTCCACGTTAGGCAGAATTTCTTTTATAAAAAGACAGATTTTATGATGTTAAAAAAAAATAAAAATCTGGCCCTGGCCGAGTAGCTCAGTTGGTTAGAGCATCATCTCGATAGGCCAAGGTTGTGGGTTCAACCCCCAGTCAGGGCACCAATGATACATCAGTAAGTGGAGCAATAAACTGATGCTTTTCTCTCTTTGCCTCCCTCACGCAAATTAATAAATAAAAAAAATTAAAAAACATATTCTGGATACTTAGACAAATTCAGTTTATCGGATTATAGGATGTCCTGATTATAATAAAAAATGATTGAAGTGTAGGCTACTTAGTGAGTCATAACTAATGAGTCACAATTCACGTGTGTATACAGTTGACTGTCACATGGACTGGAAGGAGCAGTAACCAGTCTAGTTTTTGGCAAACGGTGACTATAATGCGGATCACGACATGCCAGTGAATTAGAACCTAAAGGAAAGGAGAGCAAAGCCAATGGCGAGTGGGGAATTCAGGATGGCAAATACTTTATTATTATTATTTGAAATGGGAGCTTGACCGTGGCTCATGAGGGTTCTAGGCTGGAGCTAGTGAAAAGCTGAATTATCATTATTGCCCTAGAGCTGAGTTTTTTTTGCAACAAAGTCTTCACGTACATAATTCTGGTAAAAGTATCGGTCATCTGAGAGTTAAAAAAAAAAAAATCTGACACTAGGTAAGCAATTTAAAAAGGAATATTGATAAATATCTAGTTTTTATTTAAACCCTCCTCTAATAAAACGTAGTTACGGATTTTAATTTCTTTGATAAATATATGTGCTCTTTTCACATGAACAAAAGACAGTTTTGCTATATTCAAATACTCAGAACCGAAGGATTGGTTCTTCTCTTCTTACCCATTATATATCTAAAAATCTTAAATAAATGCCACATTTATTCTGGGCCAGTACCCTGAGATATATGGCTACTTTATCACTTGTGAAACCACCCAGGACTCAAGAGGAAAAGCAGAAGATCAGGATTAATAATTTACATTTGAAACTTGATTTACACGCTCTTACTATTTTTCCACTCCCTGAAACTCTCTCTATTTAAAGGTAATGCTGGCGGGAGATGGATTCACTTAAAGTAATGCTGATTCATAAACACTTCAGTGAGCCAAGAGTATAATTTAATAGCGAGAGAAGCAGAGCCTTGAATGGGGCAAACGAGAAAATTGTATTATTAAAATGCTTGCCAAGAAGGTATGTTCAATTGATTCCCATTTCTTGGGACATTTACTCAGAAGGATCCCATATTTTAAAAAAATCGGGTCAAGTTTGTTATTGCATTAGTGCACTTTTTTGATTAATTTTCCTAATGAGGAATATCCATTTTCACAAAGCATGTGCAAAAATATATCGCTTTTAGAGAGACGGGATTTGCAAGGTCAACTGAGTTATTAAATAATACAGATGGGTCCATTGTACTTTTTTTTTTTTCAGAAATGAAACCTGAATTTTTATGCCAATAAGGAAAACAAACAAAAACCCCCAACATTTTAGTTTTTATCTGATTATAAAATTGAGCAGCATAATGTATAGAAGAGTAGATTTAGCCAAGCACTTCGATCATAGCCTATTATCTTTTATCTTTAGATAACATCATCCAAATTACCTATGGATGGGTCATCGGCATTAGTACTCAGAGACCGTAGTACGAATAGTTTCTAATATGTTTATCAGTCATTTTTATTCAGACCTGGGTATGACTGGTAGCCTTAGGGGGAATATTTAAAAGGTTAAAATAGCATTATTTCCCCCACTTACTTAGTTGGACCTAAACAAATATCAGATCAAAACTCTTTCATCAACAACACGTCCCGACCGTATCTCACAGCTATAAAAGGTGTCCTGCCAAAAGCAGCCAATAAAGGAAAGCTTATGGCAAATTTTAGTTCCCTTGCAGTGATTCTTCATTTTCTGGGCTGTGCAATTTATTCAGAAAGTATTTATGGAATTTTTCCTGTGCTCAGAGAACTCTCCTTGGCGTTGCATTGTATAAGAGATATATTTGAATTTTCGTTTTTTATAGTTATGGGCCCTTCTTTTTATTTCCCAGAATTAATGTAAAAGCGGAGAGAATAGTCACATAGTAAATGTAAGTTCCTGGAGATGAAAGGGTAGCTGGCTCCCCGTTCCCTGGGTCACACAGAAGCAGCAGAGTCGCCAGGAAATCCCCCGAGGGGCCCGGGCCTCTCGCTTCCTCTTGCTCAGAACTTTCGAGAGTGGAACCCAAGATCCTACATCCGTCCCTTTCAGGTGTAACGTCCAGCTTTCATTTGGTGCAAAGGAGACCAGAGTATTTCCTTTCTGAAGGTAAATGACGAATCGATTTCTTTATAATTCAATCAAATCAAAATAAATGAACAACAGTAACAAAAACAATTTTTAAACTCCCCAAGTGTTAACAGGTTCCAAAGATACCAAACAAGTAATTTGGTTCAAAATCTCAGCATTTATGGTCTCTTCACTAAACACGACTAACTTGTTAATTTAAATGAAATGTTCAGACTCTGCTGGATACACACATACAGTATAATATTTTAATTGAATGTAAACATTCATGCTGTATTGGTTGTTTTTAAAGAATCCTACACAAATGAGCTACTTTCTTATGATTCAGTATTTATACGTTTTGTAAGATCTTGACAGTTTAAAAACGTTATAATATCTATGTAATAAAAAAATGCATATTATTATATGTATAAAACTGAGAATTGAATTAAAACTATGTTTGCAATAATTATTCCTGACATTTGTACTAAAAATTACAGGACCTTCATAAATAACCTCATTTGATTTTTACACTTTCTTGGTGAAGTATGTAGGGCAGGAAATAGCCTTAGAGGTTAAGTGGCTTGTCCAAGGTCCAAGTATTAAGAGGTAGCAATAAATCCAGAAAACAGGGTTTTTTTTCGTATAAGGTCATTGCTTTTTCTACACTAATACTCTAATGGACCTGATGCACACAAAAACTTTATTATAATGCAATATACCATAGTATAACATAATGTATCTCCCTTATAAATAAAAATATTTTTCTCAACAAAATGAAAATATTTCTATTCCAGAAAATGAGACTAAGAAAACTAGAAAAAATAAAGTTTGATATAAACTGCTAATATTTTCATATTTAATTCCTATTCCTCTATATAAGTAACATATATTTTGCTACCTTTAATTAATTTCAAGGAAAATATGTTGTGTTCAGTTGCAAAACAGCTCAAATGCTCTGGAAGAAATAATCCTGCTGTTACCAAGAATGAAATCTAGAGCCAAACCCGGGTGGATTATCCCTAGACCTCCTCCCTGACCTTGAAGGACGTTCACTGTTCCTGCATTTCTCACCAAAATCCGAACCAGAAGCATCCTGGGCCGTCTGGCCCAGTGCAAACTCCCTGTCGCCGGGTCCCCCGGTGCTGGCAGCCCTGCCCTGTAGCCCAAGGAGATGCCATCAGCTCAGGCTTTAATTCATGGCTGTGCCCCCAGAGTCATTCTCCATCTCATCCCTTCTCTGCCCCTTTTGGTCCAGGCTGGCACCGTTTCTGCGGGCATAAAATCCTCAACACCTGTCAGTCTCCTGTGCAATTCGAGGAGGTCGCAGCAAGGGACACGTAGGCCCTCCGCAGGTCTTTTCTGGACAAGGACACCTCTCTTCCTGGCTTCTGTTGGGATGTGACTGGATCCTCGAATCACACAATCTCTTTCCCAAACGCCATCCGGCGACACCTTTGGTGTTACCTCGAGAGCATGTCTTCTTGCTTGTTTTTTATTTGCAATACGGATAGACTGAGAATTTCCCGAATTTGGAATTTTTAAAACTTTTATCTTCTGCATTATATCTTCAATCGGACATGGGTTGTTTTTGGAAATATGGTGTAAAATACAAGCCTAATTTCCTTTTTGTACATGTAAATTGTCCACTGCTTTAGAACCACTTATTAAATAGTTTCCCAATCATGAACTACTTTGCAATGCTCTCTCTCAAATATTTTATTTCTATATATGTTTGGTTTGTTTCTAGGCTTTCCTCCTAACCCATTGTTTAAGGCAATGTCAAAGCCACACATTGAAATAAATCTTGATCTCTGGTAGATTCGGCTCCTCCCCAGCTTATCGCTTTTCCAAACTGGGCCAGAGCCCTACCTTCTGTGGGGAGCGTGGGCACCTGTAGGGCTACTAATGAGAGTGTCGCAGAGCAGGTCGCAGGCGGGGGGATGGCGTCCGTCAGCGGCTGCCTGTGACTCTGTTTCCCCTTTTCTAAACCTGCTGGTTCCTTTAGTCTAGACCTACAGGCCTCTTTCCTTCAGTCCCCTTTTCATGGCTCCTGTTTCTTTATGTCATGACTCCTGTTATTTGTTTCTTGCAGGAGATACATCCCTAATTGCCTTTCTCTAGCTCTGAACCCAGACACCCACAAGCCGAGCACCTCTCGAAGTTTATTCGTTTGCTTCCCCCCATTTCTCGCACGCAAATAGGTTTGTCTTTGTGTGTGAGCGTTTTTAGAGTTGGAGAGGGCATGGGAGCTCAAGTGTGATCTTAAACGCCTCTTATGCTAGAATATTGCAGTTTTCCTTTCCAGTTGCTGAGGGGTAAATAAAAAAGAAAATGGAAAGAGAGTTGATACATGATGTAGCTGCAGATGAAATCGTTCTGAGAAAGAAAATAGAGATTGTTCGGTATGTGTCCTGAGAAAGAAGCTGGAGAAATGGAGGGACGGTCCTTGGCCAGGCAGAGTTTAGGAATTTCAGGCCTTGTCTTTCTATGTCCAATGCCTACTTTAATGAGTTGCAATTATTCACCGAGATTGAATAATATGCCACGAAAACACACACACAAAAACGCTCAAAGCAGAGCACAATGACAGATTTTCAGTAAACAAGAACAGGTTAAGGAGGATGAGTAGAAGCTAAAAGCCAAATCTCGTATGTGCTCACTCAAGAGTAGATAAATCTTCAGTCCCCAAACGATGCGCTCCTGTGCTTTTAAAACTCTTAACTATCTGAAGTCCACGTTGGCATTGGAGGGCAGGCATGGGGACAGCCAACAGAGAATCCTGGAGAGTTGGGTGGCCTTAAGATATTTACAGTTTGTGACTGTCTATAAATCTCATTTGCCACTGGAAGCATTATAGGTTAGCGAGTCCACATCCTAAATTAAACATTTGCAAAATAGTGTCACTAGAGGGCTTTCTAAAGAGATAAGCTTTGGGAATGATAAAGGCTGTCTACGCATTTTGGTGTTTTAAACTCCCTTGTGGGAATGCACAGCTCTTTGTATTTACTGTGCTTTTTTTTTTTTTTTACTTTATTTTAGCAATACAATTGATTTTGAAAAAACATTTCCGGAGAATAAAGTTGTTTCATGTTCCAGTTTGAAGTTTTGCCTCTTTGATTCCTTTGTCCCACCTCACGTGCCCTTCCTTACAGAATAACCTTGGTCACGGGCTACGTATGGGTCGCTGGGGTGCGATGTATGAAATACTTTAATAGGTAAACACAGGGCAAGAAGTAGGATATTTTCTCACATTTACTTGGCATGTATTTCTTTGGAAAAGCTGTACCATGCTAAAAGCAAAATAAAATACACAATTTTAAAATTAAATTTGTAAAATACACGCCTGTATATTCTCTGTTGCCGTGTTATACAATTTAGAGAGGGTTCTTAAAATTTCAGAGTTGTAGCAAGTTCGGGCAGGCCAAAATGAATTTCCACAAATCTTCACGGGGCCGGTGTTTAGACGGTGCCCCTCACACAGGAACCTGCCTCCCCTCTCTCCTGGAATTTCATTAAAACAGCACAAAGAAACCGAGAAGATGTAAAGCGGTGGCCGCAGAGTCAGCACAAGGTCAGCGGCGGACAGAGGGTTTGCAGATGGGGGGGAGGCGAGGTTATAAAATTGGGTCAGCAAATGAAAGAGGCGCCCAGAGCAGCAAGTGAGGACGGCCGGGTGTCCTGAAAATTGGGACCCTGGTCTGAGAACCAGGGGAGGAAGCCAGGGAGCAAGGGCCGAAGAAGAAGAGGGTTTAACAGCTTCAAAAAGAAAGGTTTCTTGGTTTTAGAGAGAGAGAAAGGGAGAGGGGGAGAGAGAGAGAGAAGGAACATTCTGCAGGCTCAGCCCACTGGGCCACACTGGCCAGGCAAAAGTTGCTTTGTTTTAATAGACAATTGACTCTGCGGCCTAGAGTTTACCCTCAGAGGCGACAAATCAACGCTCCTGCACAAGGCAGTGGAAAACAGAAGAACTGGGGGTGTCGGAGACGCTTGGCGGGCTCTGGAATTCAGAAGAGGAGCCCTTCTCCCCGTTTTCATTTCTCCCTGTGAAAATAACCAGTGAATTCCGAATGCTCGCTCTGAAAAGGGTCACGTCCCTGAAAAGAAGATCTCCGTGGCCTCGATTTGCAAAGATATAGATTGCAAATAGTCAGCGCATGTTTCCTAAATCGTTACCAGCATGTGTAAAAGTTTTAAAAAATGATCAGCGTCAAAAAGAAGGAAGAAACAGATTAAAGGACTTAAGATAAAGTACGGATTCAAGGGGATCGTCTTAAAAATGAGCAAAGCAGAGAGAGACTCATAGAGGGGAGGCTGACAGCTGTTGGGCAGTGGGTGGCAGGGTGGAGGGACTGAGCCAAAAAAGCTTCAGAGCAATTGGAGCCAAAGCACCAGGACCTTCCTATTTTGATGCCAGGACGTCCGTGTTTGATCAAACGGCGAAATGGGAACAGTGCTCTCGAATATGAGTAGCTTCACTTAGAGCAAGCGGTAATAACAAATAAAGAATATTGATCCCTGGCAGCCTGTGATTCATATTTGATTTACAGTGCACCTTGCATTTAAATCCCCTCCACCTATGAGCCCCTCCCCACCGCCGTCCCTTTCCATCTCTGCACTATCGCTGAGAGACGTGGGACCGAGATAAGGGCACCTCGTCCCGCAGAGGCTGTGTCTCCTTAACTGAGACAGCTGATGCTGACACAGACTTTACTGGAACGATTTCACCTGGGAGTAAGTCTCCTCGCCGAGCCACTGAAGCCGGCGCTGCCGAAATAGAGGGAGCGACACTGCAATTACGAGGAACTGAAGCACAGTCCTCTGTCAGGGCCCCATGGAGGTAAAGGTGGGGGTGTTTCAAGGGCATTTTAGGGAGTTTCAATTTGCTATGACAGGGAAGCCACAGTCAGGACAGCAGTCACACACATACACTGCAAAGCCTGGCGGACAGGTGGGCCAGCCCACGGCGCCTCAGCTCACGGTTCCTTGTGTCCTGACTTTTGTTCTGTCACCACAGGGGAATGACCACTGGCCTGTAGACGCCCTTGATCACACTTGACATTGGGCCTGACTGGTCTAGAACCACTCAATGGGCAGCAACCCTAACTGCAAGAGTTACTAAGATTACCCGAGGGGGTATTTCAAACCTCCTAGTGTCCTTTGGCTCCTGATTTCTTATTATGTCCTGGCATGTAACACCCTAGGATCTATTTTCAATCGCTCCCACAACAAAAGAGTAATGACATCACCTCTGACATCAGACAGATAGTGATGCACTTCATCCCACCGCCGGGCTCTTTTTAAACACCAGCCGCAGTCACGTAAACAGACCGTGTTTTTGTTTCACACTCGCGCTGCGGGAGTGTGATGAGGCCTCTGAGTGTGCTGCAGGTGCGTGGAGTAGAGTGTTTCTATCAGTCCGAGGAATGGAAGCTGGAAGGCGGGGGGTAAAACTGCAAGAGGGCAAAGGGAAACTGCAGGTTATCTAGACAAAGGGATGCTTGGTTTGGTCAACGCTGAAGCAATGGGTTGTCAAGGTTTCAGGGCAGGAGCAAGAGACGGGGTGGCGAAGTGAGCTGGCAGGAGGTCACTGGAAATGGAGTCAAGGAGGCAGAAGGCAAGAAGATGCCCCAGCACCCTCTCCCCCCACATTCTGGTAACTGTTCCCCACGCCCACGGCTTCAGCAGAAGCCACCAGCTTCCCACAAGGTGACTTCACCCTTGGTCCTGGCCAGAAGGTCCAGAGACAGCCCCTGATGGGATTTAGGTTAATTAGTTGATTTCCCAAGATTGGGAGCTCCAACCGGTCAAGTGGCATCTAAGGACCGGAAACCTGAGATGAGAACTTTGGAGCTGCCCTTGGGCACTTTTCTTCCCATGGGGTGTCGATAATCGAAGACACATTTTTCAAGCTGCAGAGAATAAAACCCGCCATGCCCACGGAGAGAGGAAAGATGAAATGCCAAGCGTCCCGTTGCTGTGAGTTTCTGCTCTTGGATTTCATATGGTAATAACCTTGTAATGAATTGAACTTTTAATTAAACTTGCTTCGAAGAGAGTCTGAGCTACTATGTAGATCACTCCTTCTAAGAGGCACTGAAGTTAAGTAAGATTGTGACATGGAAATAAATGAGGACAATATCCTCTTGGCGGCTGTGCCCGTCGCCTTTGCGCACCCCTGCGCGGGGCCACCCTACTTTGCATGTTTGACGCGCGTCGCGTGGCCACCCCTGTACCGTTCTCAGCAGCAGGCCCGTGTCGCTTGGAAATACGTATTGAATCGCGTCTCTTGTCTTATTTGTGAAATGCGAAGGGGGCAGCTTACAATAGCCTGATAAAGCCTTGAAACGTGCCTCTATCACGTAGATGCTTCGATAGGAAGAAATCAAAATCGACAATTGAGTTTATTTGCTCTTTTGTGTTAAAATGTGCTACTTATTTTCTCCTGTGTGCCTGGAAGGTGCTAACTGTTTTTGAAAATTTTAAATTTATCTTTATTGTTGAAAGTATTGCAAATGTCCTGTTTCCCCCACCCACTGACTCCCTCCACCCTGTCTTCCTCCCCCCCCCCCCAGGCCCTCACTGCCCTATTGTCTGTGCCCAAGGGCTGAGCCTATAAGCTCTTCGGTTCATCTCTTCCTGCACCCCCCAACTTATTTATTATTGATACTCTAAAGACAAAGGAATTAAGAAACAGGGAAATAAGTGGGACAATTATAACAGGTGTGCTCCCACAAGAACCTAATAAAAATATTACATATTTCTCTAGGATCTGAAGTTATTTTAAAATGCAAAGGAATTAGAGCTGAGGTGGGTGGATGATGGGCTTGTAATGAGATGACCTGTGAAACAAATTGGTGTTTGTTAACCCTAAGGCAGAATTCTTGTTTAGTTATCCACTCGAATAATTACAGTTGAAAAGATTCGCCCGTAAAAGTGCCGCATGATATTCTTTCCCCCAAGGCAATAATTCTCTTAGTAAATAGAAAAACTAATTTTTCAAAGGAAATTGCCTGTGAGCAATGAGACAGAGAGTGTGTGTTTTTGACTATACGAATATTGTGCATGATTACTAACTAATCTATTAATTACTGCATTTACATATTACACTTGAAGTCTTGTATGTATTTTTCAAAAGCTTATACATGGGTCACTCAGAACACAAAAAATACAGTTTGTGTAGAAAAATAGAAAATAATCTTAAAGGTATAGTCTTTGAGAAGACATTAAAAACAGTCAAATGGACAACTTAGGCCGGCCGGTGTGGCTCAGTGGTTGAGCATCCACCTAGGACCCAGGGGATCGAGGCTCGATTCCCAGTCAGGGCACAGGCCCAGGTTGTGGGCTCGATCCCCAGCAGGGTTCGAGCAGGAGGCAGCCGATCAATGACTCTCATCATTGATGTTTCTCTCTCTCTCTTCCTCTCCCTTCCTCTCTCTGAAATCAATAAAGATATATATATATATTTTAAAAAGTATAATTTAATGCACAACAAAATGATTCCTTTTCAAAGGCCAACTTGCTTTCCATAGGGTTTTACTGTCCATCTGGGATAGATTTTTAGTTTATAGAGTACGGTAAGGGGCAAAGCACTCTTTTTCCAAACTGTAGTCCATGACTCAGTCAAATTTATTGAAAAGGTCAATTTTTCTCCATTGAACTGCATGTCACACTCGTCATGAGTCAGTTGATGCCTATGTTGGAGTCATTTTCTGGACTCTCCGTTTCAATCCACTGATAGGTTTATCTATCCCGTGCTTATGACACACAGCTTTATTTATTCTAGATTAAGACTATCGTATGATATCTGATAGCGTAAGTCCTCTGGGCTTACTCTTCAAATTGTTTTGACTGTTTTTGGTTCTTTATATTTCTACATGTATTCTAGAATCAGCTTGACAAATTCTGGAAAAATGAACCTTATGAAACCATTAACAACTTCATAATATTGAGTGTTTTAGTCCATACTTACAATACATCTTTCCATTTACATAGGTCTAATTTCATTTATGCCAATACTGTTTTAATTCGGTCAATGCAGGGCTCTCATATTGCTTCTTAGATTTATTCCTAGATAATTGTTTTTTGATGCTATGACAAGCTGAATTATTTTCTAAATTTTATTTCTATGGGTTTGTTGTTGACGCAGAGAAATACAATTGATATTTGCGAAACTCATATGTCTCTGCTTTCACTCCAGTGCCTGGTGTTTAATGAATATTTATTCACTTAAATTTAAAATATAGTGTCACTTAGCTCCCATATCGTGAGTGGACACGTTGGGAGGTATCAAGGTAGCTAAGACCTTGCCCCATTGATAATGGTGCTTATTTTGAGTGGGATGAAATTTTGGCTCTCACGTTACCCATTGGGGAAAAAGAAAATGTTTTAAAGTGTTTTAAGTCTTTGTTGAGGTCACCTCTACAGAGCCCTGTGACTGCATTTATTCAGAAAGACCAACAGGGGACATTATCCCAGAGGTTGTAATAAGCTGGCTGGCAGACACCTAGCTTACCCAATCTGTCCTTGCTGAGCCCTGACCAAGTCCTTGGTTCTGTCTGTTTTATATTTATTAACAAAGTGTGTTTTATATTTATTGATAAAAACTGAATTGTGTAAGAACAACTTAACTGTGTAAAAGCATTACCAACTGGAATATGAATTAGGTAAAAACAATGTTCTTTATTTCCTTAAAAATAACCCTATAAGATCTGAAGGGCCTCATAATGAATAGATTATAAATGCTTTATCGATGTGGTAAGGTGCGTCTAATTCAATGCAGGTGACTTTCTTAGGAAAAGAGCCACCTCGTGTGTTGGGCTCTAATTGTTTGCTGCTTTCAAGCACCGGAGAGTCTCAGTTTCCTATAATCAACTTCACTTTTAACCACAGAACCTTGTCCAAATATAATTACTTTGAATTCGAAATCGCATTAGAGATAAAAAGAAAGGGGAATTAATGAAACTCTCGTTCAAAACCATGGCCACGCTTCAGCACCTCCCCATTGATATCCAATTGTGCTCCGCCGCAGGAACAAGGACACATGACACCCCGGCCTCGCGCTGGGCCCCGGGGCGCCCCGAGCCGGACCCCAAGCCCGGGCCTCCCGTTCAAACAGGAAAACGCGGCGCTTTGCTGACTTGGCTACTTTTCGGGGGGATCTGAAATGCAAAACCCTTCCAGGCAGCGCTCAGGCCCTTCAGACACTCACAGGAAAATAGCAGCTACAGGCCTTCTTCACTCGGATGGATTCAACGTGTATCTTGGAGCTTTGGGGTGTCCTGTCTCCCCCTAATGCAGTTTTCTAGCTATGGGTCTGTGTGCAGCGTAAGGTCAAAGGGCAGGAATCTCTGCACTCCCCTAGGCCCTCACCTAACACCCCCCACACACACACACCCCGCCCCCCCACACACCCACACACACACACACTCTGCTGCTGTGTGTTACCCTTTTATACCTTATGAGGGTGAGTTAGAGGCACCTGCTGCCATCCGAAGATGACACCAGCTTGGACCATTTCCAGTCCTCGGGCTTTGGCTCAGGAAGTTAACTGAATTCCCGAAATAATTAATTTAATAATAGATCATTTTGAAATGAATTTTGATAAATATCCACGATAGTATATTTCACCCACCTTCCTTATTAGGAAATTGCATGACATTTTGTTGTATTTCCAGGGTGTGCCTGCTGGTCCTTAATCTAGTATCTGCGATTGTCATAGTTCTCATGCTTATAAAAGTAAAATAATTTCGTGATTATGTGAATATTTACGTTTATTGACCCAGTTTTCAACATGCTGTTTCAAACAAAAATTAAAAATAATATTTGTGCAAATTACAGATGTGGAATTAAAACGATTTTGAGAAAAAATTCTATGTCTTTTCTCTCAGTTCGTCCTAAATCATTGATCACTAAGTATCGTGGTCAAACAGCATAGGCATTGTGAAAGAGTGTTTTTTTAATAATCAGTCTTTGTGTGACCTTTTCCAAATTTCCCCAAGGTAGTGCGCTCATCTTTTTTCTAAATTAAGTTTTCCTGTGTTGCATCCTTAATTATGAGTGGAATTTGAATTTCTTATTTCTCATAATACCTTTGCTATTTTAATCTGACATATTGCACTTTGAGGTGTGTAATGACCCAGAGCTACTTAAAAATAAAGCAGGATAGCAATTCAGATGTAATAATGAGAGATTACAGTAGCTTAAAATAGATTTAATAGAGTCATGTTGCAAAAGTTAAATTATTACTGTTAACTATGCATGCTCAGTTGAAAAATAGAAAGTAAAATAAAATTTAGAGTCTGATACAATCAATCCATTTCTTTTCTTGCAACTTATTTTTATATAAGACCATGCTAAATGTCTCTAGTATAAGAAATACCGGGGAAAATTTAGAGCAACAACCAGGTCAGATAAGGAAAGTTCCATTTAATTGGCAATTCATGTTAGCAGAGTAAAGTGAAGGTGGTCCTTACATGCTTTCACAGAATCATTTCATTGTTTAAACAAGGTAACTCATCTCTTTGGTAACCCAGACATTGCAATTTGGGGGCAGAAGTCTTCTGGAATAAGCTATGGGATCATTTCTATCCATTTATTTTCAAACTGCATCAATCCATCTCTATCATCTATCTATCTCTATCTATCATCTATCTATCATCTATCTATCATCTATCTATCTATATCTATCATCTATTTATTATCTATCTATCTATCTAATCTATCATCTATCTAATCTATCATCTATCTATCTATCTATCATCTATCATCTCATCTATCATCTATCATCTATCTATGCATTTCTTATTAACAGCACTTGGTTTTTAAATTTATGTTATTAATTCAAGATGAAAATATTTGTCTAGATTCATGCCCCTTAGGATAATTCCATCCTCCTTCCTTTGGAAGGTTAGCCACCACCTCCTGGATTTTATTTCAGGATCTCCCCGTCTCCATTGCTAATAGGGAGGCCAGTGCCACCACAGCACCCCCTAAAGTCAACCCTGGCCTACAGACAGCAGCAAGACCGAGCTTCCCCCAAAGCCGGTGCCTCTCCTGACTAGGGCATCACTTAACACGCTGCAAAACAAAGTATTTCCTGAGCCCTCCTGTGGCACAGACCAACATCACTGGTTTTCCTGCCCTACGTAGCATGTCCCGTCTCCACGCCTTCTTCTACCCTGAGCAATTTGACCCACTCATGTGTGTCTGTCTTTGTCCCTCTGACATTTCTACTTTGCTTAGTATGAGCTATGATTTTGTCCAGACTTCCAAGGTGCAGTCAATGAGGACACTTGTATGGATTTTTGGAGTCCTGGATGTGAATGGACTCCTGTGAGAGCATGCTCTCATACGAATAAAGTCTTCTTTTTCTAGCACCCTCATGACCCAGCTCCTTCGGGACATACTGGCTCTGTCCTGCAGGTCCTCTGTGTACAGTCCCTTCCTCCCTCAGCATGTCTAGAACTCCTCAGCATGGATTATATTATGACATGGCTCCTCCTGTTGGTCTAGTGGCCAGGCAGGGGGTGGAGTGGATTCCGAGGAGGCATATGTTTTCTTACAAAGCAAAAACATTTCAGAAAGATATGAGACAAACTATTTTAAAATTTATTTTTCAATGTTTAAATATCAAAAGCCTTTTAAAGTGACATTTTGGCAGGTAAAACAAAAAAAATCTCTCCAATTAAAGCTTGTAGATTTTTACATCTCTCATTTTATAAATGAATTATAAAAATGTTCATTGGGCTGTTTTACATATTGAAATTATTCTTTTAATGAAGACCATTAAAGAATATTAATGTCACAGAGGACTATAAAAATAATAGGATTTAAAGATATGTTTTCCATGTGTAAATTTAATTATTTTCTAAACATAGCCAGTGAAGCTACTAACTGCAGACGGCTCAACATTTCAGTAATAAAATAAAATAATTGGCTCATAAAAACATTCCTTTGAATTTGTTTTCGAGATCCAAAACCTCCGCCATCAGTGTGTCTTAGAGAACATGCCAGGGCCGTGTCACAAGTGCTAATGTGCAGCTAATTAACAGGAGATATTGTGCCGAATAGGGGGCCAAGCGAGAATCTTCCAGGATTCAGAGAGAGGGACTTCTGAAGAACTTCAGCTCATTTTAACATTTTCAATTCAAGACCAAGTTACCAGATAACCTTTTTTTTTCCCTTTGGCCTGGCTGTATGAATTTAGTCTTGATTCCTTTCAGCAAATGCTTAGTTCTATGGTGCCTGTCTTTGTCTCTTTTTTTTTTCACTTACTATTAGTGAGGGATTGCTGTCTTCTCCTAGTCCACAAGTATAGGCTTTATATTTATTATCCTTCCTCCTTTCCTCTCCACCCCGCAAAATTTAGCTACATTCTCTTCTCCGCTTTCATGGTTCCAGGTGTTTATCATTTCACTTTATTTGTTACAACGTCTCCCTTTCTCTCGCCCAGAACATCAGTTATCTTAGGGAGGGAAGTTATGCCTCTAGCCCAACACCGAGACCATCAGTAGATGCTTCAGAAACAGAGAGCCTTAGAACAAAGCCCCCGGGGGATTCAGTAATTACAAAACATAGCTTAGTAAATCTCACCACTGCTTTTCAACATCACACCGGAAGGCCTAGCTATTCTAATAAGACACGAAAAGTAAATAAAAGTTTTACAAATTCGAACTAAAAAAAAATCCCAAACTCTCTTTGTTTACTGATTAAATGATTGTCTATGTAGAAAAACCAAAAGAATCAATGAAAAATCTCCTGGAACTAAGAAGCAACTATAGCAAGATTGCAAGTTACAGAGTTAATATACAAAAGACAGTTGCTTTCCCATATACCAGCAATGAACAAGTAGAATTTGAAATAAAAAATACATTACTGTTTACATTCCAAAACTAAAAAAATAAATAGGTATAAAGCTAACGAAATATGTACAACATTTATATAAGGAAAGCTACGAAACCGATAATATCAAAGAAGAAATAAGTAAATGAAGAAACAGTCAATGCTCACGGATAGGCAGACCCAATATTGTCGAGATGTTAGTTCCTCGCAACCTGACCTATAGATTCAACGCAGTTCCAATCAAAATCCTGGCAAGTTATTTTTTAGATGTCAAAAAGTTGATTCTAAAATTGATATGGAGAGGCCAAAAAAAACCCCAAACACACAAAAACACACACACACAAATAAAAACCACCTCAGAATAGCTAACCCAATATTTAAGGAGATAAAGTCAGGGGACGGACACTATCCAACCTGAGGCCTTATACGAAGCTCTAACAGGCACAATGTGACCGTGCTGAAAGAATCAATTGTTAGATCAGCGGAACAGAACAGAGACCCAGAAACAGGCCACGTAAAGACAGTCAACGGATCTTTGACAAAGGAGCAAAGACCAACCAACGGAGCAAAGACCGTCTTTCCAATAAATGACGCGGAAACAACTGAATATCCAGCTGTGAATCTAGGCACAGAGCATCCCCCCTTCGCGAAAATGCACTCAAAGAACGAACGTAAAAGGCAGGCCTAGGCCGTTCCAGATGAGCTACACGTGCCTTTAAGAAATTAATACAAGCAAGCAAGGTCATTCTTTTCCAATCTGCTAACTGCAGCGCAGGGTTGCTGGTGGTGGGAAGGGGTGCAAGGTGGGACCCCAGCCCGGGACAGGGCACCCCGCCATCGCAGGACGCAGCCAGGCACATCCTTACTGGACACACCGCCTGTGTGTGCACCGCGTGTGCACGTCTCTGGGGTGTGGGAGGAAACCGGAGCACCCGGAGGGACCCTCCAGGGGTGGGAAGAGCACCCCACTCCACCCCTTGACACTAGGCCCCGGCTGGGAATCTATTCCCCCCCCATCAATGTTATCATGAAATAACATTTTTCCAATAATTGCTGATAGTTTGCACATAGTTACACATCCGTTAAACACTTGTAATTAGACTAACATGTAAGTCAAAGTGGACATCTGGGTAGGAAGATATAATAAATTCTAAAATATATTTCCTTCAGTGATAAAACAGAACGTTTAATGCCTTAAAAGATTACTGAATGGCTGTATCTGGCAATATAATCACGGTGCTCGTTGAACTAGATGATAAATATAGGAAAACTATTCCAGTGAATCAATTTTGTAATTTTTCACAGATTCTACATACGAAGTTTTTATTATAACAGCTGTTGAATAAGTGAATGAAAAGCTATTAAATGTGCTCCTTACCTTCTAGTTGAGAAACGAAGACACCAGTAAAATAAACAATACATTTAGGAGATTTTTTGAAAGCTTCCCATGTCTCTTACATTTTTTGCAGTTCTATTTCTATTTATTTAAAGCGCATACATATGAAATAATATTTGGTGCTAGGTATGATTTTAATACATGTACTTTAAGTTGTGCCAGTATCAGCAGAAAAGTACTTGAGAAATAAAACTGAAATATATATATTGAATATATTTATTTTTTAAATTTTAATAATTTTAGAATAAATATTTTCTAGAGACTAATTAAACATAAAAGATTACATTTGAGCTCCGGGGGTTTGATATTATTTTGATTAACTATCCCAATCAGATAACAAAGAATACATTTCTATTTAAGCAGTACTGTTCCCTTAATAATTTTAGCCAACTCAGTAACATTTTTCCATTCAATTGAAAATAATGCAAAGCCAAAAAAAAGCAGAAAGGCTGGCAAGTTTCGATTGGCTTTATACTAAGAAGATAGATAAGCTTGTCTGCTCGAATGAAATATTTTTCTCTGTGCAGGTGACGTCTCAACGCATCAGTGCACCTCGAGATAAGATAGTTCGCTTTGTTTTCTGCCGATGCTTTGCTCACTGCCCATTTCTCACCTTCATTAAGAACAATTTCAAACAAAACACTCACCTCTCAAATACATTACAGAGCCAACCCTGACTCTGCTCGAGGTCGTGTTTCTCACCGAGGCCTCTGGAGCATCACCCGCCGCCCCCTGCAGTGATCTCCAGACTCCAGGGGCCCCTCAGGGTGTGAGCTCGGGCAGGTTTTCTAGTCTTTCTGCTTAGTCATCTCTAAAATGAGAATATTGTCATCGGTTTTTGTGTGTGTGATTTCTTTTTTTTTTTTTTTGATGAGCCAGTACATGTAACACACTGAGAGTGTTGAAGGACATGTAATAAAACTCTGATAACGACTGTTATTTTGTTAATTAAGATTTTTTGCCATCTCCCTACGCACTCCCAAACTGCCTGGTTTATATTCTTTTCAAGACTATTTTTATATATTCTTATAATAAAATGCTTCTTATTTCCACGTGCGGTCTGGCTGTGTGCAGATTGGAATCCTGAGAATTCGTCCTGGGGGTAACTGATGTCAGGGCACCGTGTAGGGTAAGCGGGGCCTGTATCCCTGGGGGCTGGCTGGCTGGGAATGAATATTCATGCTGCTCAGAAATGCGTTTCTCCCACTCTCTTCAGACAACAGCCTGGGACTGCGACTTGAAAGACAAAAGAAAACAGGCCGAAGCAGAGTTGGGCTAGCAATTTTGCCCACGACACCTGAATGCTTCACTTTTTCAAGAAACATTAAAAAAAGGAAGCCCCGACGTACTTAAACTGCTGTTTACTTATGCGAGAATAACCTAAAGCGTTTTCATCTCTTTGTTCTCTGTCGAATTATTTAAAACAGATTTTTTATGTATCTCAGATGGTTCTAGTCCTTTAGCCGGAGTTGCTAATTATTCCATTAACGGGCACTCACTTCAGGGAGCTTTCTCAGTCTTTCCAGCTCTTAAAGTTTTCGTTCTTTCTTTTGTTTTCTTTTTTAAATTGACTTTAGAGAGAGAGGAAGGGAGAGGGAGAGAGAGAGAGAAACATCGAGGAGAGAGAGAAACATCAGAGGTGGGCGGCTGCTCCTGCGCGCCCCCTGCTGGGGGTCGAGCCCACAACCCGGGCACGTGCCCTGACCGGGAATCGAACCGGTGACCTCTTGGTTCCCGGGTTAATGCTCAGCAGCTGAGCCACACCGGCCAGGCTTTTATTCTTTCTTTGAAGCTTCAATATGCTTTCTAAGGCCGTGATTCCACGTGGTTGCCGTTGCATGTGCGTTTGCAATTTTCCTGCTATTAGGATGTCAGCAGGCCCATTTCGGCTCACGCTGCCCTAATTTCTGCAAGGTCTTTCTCTCCCATGTTGATCCACAAGTGGCCTCTCACGTCTTTCATTTTAAATGTAACTAATTCAAAGCACATGGATCTTGAATGCGGCAAATTTTAAGTATACTTTTGGAATTTCAGTTTTAAAATAAATAAAACATGGGACTATGAGCTGAAAGGTAATATTTGTATACCTCCCCTGTGTACCGAGATCGAGACGCTCTGCTAAGTGACCTACTCCTACGCTAGTGGCTCTCCACCGACCCCGGCCATCGGACACCCCCTAACTTATTTGACAGTATGTTAAAATGTCACCCACTAGGACATGAAGCAAATAAAAATTCATAATTTTTTAACGTGGAGGCTGCCATCCATCCCCGAAGAGCGGGACTCTATTGTAAAGTTTAGTTTGGAAATTCGATAACCAGAGGTTGAGAAATGATACTTAAATATGAAGAAACTGCGTCCTCATGTGTGTAATAGGTTGTTTTTTCATGTGTGTAATTGCTTGGATTGGGGTCACTGGGAGAGGGAGGGAAACAGCCTAAGAGATACGGGGTATATTTACATACACTCTATTTCCCCTGATTTTCCTTTGGAAGCAGAACTTGCTGAGGTAGTTTGAAAATTTTTAGAGGAAAAGAAACACTGGCGGAAAAGCAAGTACACAGGAAAACATAAGGAAAATGTAAGAAAATAAGATACGTTGCTTGCTAATAAGGAGTTGGATGCACTTAAGTGTCTCCTATAATTTAAATCCTTTGCATTTCTTGTGGCCTCGATGTTCCATGAGCAAGCTTGTCATTCCTAACTCGTCCTTGTGACCCAGAGGAGGTTGTTGCATAGTATCCACTGCATGCCCCCCGAGGATGGAAGGGCCTTACCAACGCTTTGTGGGTTCCCAGAGGCTGGTAACGTTTCCCCTTTTGTTTCTGTTCAACTACCATTCTCGTCGTTTCCCAACTTGCTCCCGTTTTTTTAGTTGAGAACGAATTTTCTGGTTGTCTTTTTTTAAATTTTTATTTATCATCTCTTTCCTCCTGCCCCCAACTCCCATTTATATTTCAAATCTATAGCAGATGATTAATCCTTAAAAGATGCTATTTTAATCAGGTTGGCGTATTGAGATTATGAATGAAAATAGCGAAAAAAAGGCCACCAGAGCTCCAGTAGCCACATGAGATCTAAACACGGGGATTAATTTTGGCTCCATGGACACAAGACAAATGTACCTGCTAAATTCTACACCTGCAAGAACACAGCTCCAGTCCTTTTGTCAGGTAGGAGGCATTAAGGAAATTGGTGACCCTATGAAATAATTGTGTAATTAATCACTGCAGAAATCACGGTGGAAATCCCAAAGAACTAGCTATGACATGCACATAAATACCAAATGAGTTCATCATGATTAATACAGTGACAATAAATACCAGAGGAAATTAATAATGATCAGCTATTATTTTAAAGCCCCACGACTTGATTCAAAACATTTGCCTTGAAAGGTAAGAACTTTTAAGGCACATACGACACACATTTCTGTAGCTGTGTTTTTATTCAACTTTAATAATTTTTAAATACTTTTATTTCATAAATTATTATTGCTAGAGGATCTCGTTTCTCCCCATTTCCACTCGGTGAGGAGTGATTAGGCGCTGAAATTGAAAATCTTAATTATTTGGAGCCCCCTCTTAGTAGTGCTAAAAAAATGAACCGAGGCATATTAATAGCCCTGTTTTCAAGATCTTTTACCTAAATCAATAACCACAATTTTTTTCCTAAATCAA
Organism: Miniopterus schreibersii; assembly: GCF_964146895.1. NCBI lineage: Eukaryota > Metazoa > Chordata > Mammalia > Chiroptera > Miniopteridae > Miniopterus > Miniopterus schreibersii. Next base: position 3,202,616 of record NC_138123.1, read on the forward strand.
TAAAGGCAAATTTCTTTGTTGTTGTTGAGGGAGAGTATCTAGCGTGCAGATTAGAACTCGATTTATGGCCTTTGGAATGACTCTGTTTCATGGGGAAGCAGGCTGGGCTGAGGTCATTCTCACTAAAGCAAAGTCCAGCCTCTCTCGTTGCCCAGAATCCAACCCCATCGAGACTTAGCCTCGAAAGCGACTCCTCAATACTTGAACCTAAAGCTTCTGCTACACGGCCCTTGAATGGGCATGTCGTTAAATCCAGGTTATAACCCAAAACTTATAACAAACTATTCCCTATAGATGCAAGTCCTCTTTTTACTTGTTGACCATTACTGGTCAGAAAATTCTACCGGCAATTACATGTCCCCTGCTTTCTGAATTCCATATGCTGAAATGCTGCTTTAAAATTTTTATTTCATTACTCATTAGGGCATTTAAACTGATTCCTGCTGATGGTGTTCTGCCTGTGGTGGCTGGTGGCTGAGCATATCCTCGTGAAATATGCCTTGGGATTACTAAAGAATTGTCTTTCAAAAAGAGCCCCTGTCACAGGAACGGGAAAGGCTGCGAGAATGGAAAGCTTGCTAAAGATCGCCCCATGTTAACAGCCTTGGCAATCGACCTGGGCCAAGTCGTGGTTCCTCAAATATAAGGCTTTCTAGAAATATTTATGACCATAATAACGACATTGTTTTCAGAGTAATGAATTTTATAGGTTAGGAAAACATCATTTAGGGATATTTAAATATTGCTCTAAGGGCACTTAGCTATTACAGTGGACATCTAATAAGACATAGAGGTTTACTGGAAGATCCATCTTGAGGAAACATGTGTGGCACACAGAAAGTAACTAATTGTATTAGAAGTTTTCTTTCTTTCTACTTAATCAAGCTGATTGACTTCAGCAGATCATCAATTTTGTTAATAAACACTGTATTGTTTATCGTAGCATGCCTACCCTTCATAAATAATTACATTACAGCCACCTCTCTTGCTAGCCAATTAAATGTCAGTCTTTATTTTTTTTCCATTAACTTATGACTGGTCCATGATAGAATCTTGTTATGTTTCTATATTTATACCCTTTCGATGTTTGTATTAAGATTTCCTAAACTATATATTTCTTTTCAATATTTCTTTTCAATATTACAGAGTGAGCTATTTGCAGGACTGTGATGGTAAATGCTTAACAATGAACTCCCTGAAAATAATGCATAAGTTTATTATATTTTTTGGTATGGATATAAAAGACATATAGGACCCAATTTACAAATAATAATAAAAATACAATACCCCCTTGTAATTCCATAAAGCCCATTGATTTTCACAGAATGCTTTTTATTGATTTTTGCTGACCTCCTGTATCTGTAGCAAACTGATGTTTGCAATTTCAGCATGACTTGACAAAATGAAACTACAAGTAAACACAGAGAAGTTGCTCACATTATTGATAAATGAGGGTACTTTTGACATGAATATTAGTTAATAAGCTCATTTAGCAAGTCACATGGGTGAAATAAAAACATTTTGGAAATCTCTCATTAGTCATTAATATGAATGGGTTCGTTGCTGAAGCAAAGGACAGTGTTTGATCACTAAAAGGATGTTTTCTCACGTGTGTGTCCGTGCATGTGTGTCTATTAGTCCCAATCTGATGACGACAGACCTGGCAGCTTTCTAAATTTAATCTGCATTGCTAATGTGTTTCCATCCCTTTCTTAAGACTAGGCAATCAGCAAAACGGTGAACCCAGCCCTTATTTCCAGTGTTTGTCAAATTCCATGGCTGATCTCTATCACCATGATGTAACTAAATAAATATAATTTAATTTTAAATAATGGTTGTATTTTATTTATCTTTATATTTCCTTTTATTTTTTAACCCTTATCCGAGGATATTTTTTCCATTGCTTTTCAGAGAAAGTGGAAGGGAGAGAGAGAGAGACATCGATTGGTTGCCTCCCACATACACCCCAACCAGGGCCAGGGATCGAGCCTGCAACCGAGGTACACGCCCCTGGCTGGAATCGAACCCAGAACCCTTCAGTCTGAGGGTCAACACTCTAACCACAGAGCCAAACTGGCCATGGCAATAATGGTTGTGTTTTAAAACAAACATAAAATCCCTGAAAATGTAAATTTGTTGATTATTAATGCCATTTCTTCATACCTATTGTCCTGAAAAGCTGCTTTGATTTTTGCTCACCACATTTTCTCCCCAAATAAGTAGTAAATAGCCAATAACTTTAAGCAGAATAGGAATTTCCAGTATATATTTTTATTGTTACCTTATCTATTTCAACCAAGTGGATGAATGTAAGTGTTTGCTACAATTCTTCTCAGGCCAACTGTCATGGAAACATGAAGAAGGTAGAGCTTATGAACACTTACTAACTCTGCTCACCCTCAGATTGGCCCAGGTTTCTCACTGGTAAAATGAAGAGAAATCTGATTTATCTCATGAGCTTGTGGGCACAATTAGATGCACTAATGAAGTCAAGTGCTCTTAGGGGGAGGAGAGATCAGGAATCAGGGAGCAAGGCATGTCTTGAGCAATATGGCCCAGTGGCAACTCGAGATAGAACCCCTGTGCTCTTTTTTAAAATATGTTTTTGTTGATTTCAGACAGAGGAAGGGAGAGGGAGAGAGAGAGAAACATCAATGATGAGAGAGTCATTGATCAGCTGCCTCCTGCACGCCCCCTGCTGGAGATCGAGCCCGCAACTAGGGCATGTGCTTGACCGGGAATCAAACCACAATCTCCTGGATCCTAGGAAGATGCTCGAACACTGAGCCACGCTGGCCAGGCCCCCTGTGATATTTTGAAGCATGATCTTTTTAATGCTACAACCCCTGGCACACATCTCTCTCTCTCTTTCTCTCTTTTCCTCCCTTCTTCTCCCTCCCTCCCTCCCTCCCTCCCTCCCTCCCTCCCTCCCTCCCTCCCTCCCTCCCTCCCTCCCTCAGGTTAAAGCCACATGAAAGAGTTGGCAGGTAGATTTTTCCACCTAAAGCGCAGAATGTGAAGCCAAGACTCAGAACAGATCCTGACATTGCAACAGTACCTCATGCAAGGAAGTACAATATTTTATATCATTCCAGCTTAAAACACTTGGGACAAGCACTTTTTTCACTGTATAGAAATGAGCTCAACAAATATACGTGGAATTTAATATTCCTTCCCTAAAGCAAAATAATCCTGCCATGGTAAAATAAGCAATCTGTTTCTATATTGCAATGGCAATATATATCTATATCTTGAGATATATTGCCTATGTAATTCACAATATACGGCTCTAGTAAATCAGCTCTAATTCCAAATTTATATGAAATAAACTTCAACTTGTCAATGCTAAAACGTTCTGTAAGCATCAAATAAAATATAACTGTAAAATTTACATCTTATCATTTTCCATGTACTAGAGGAAAACTTATTATGTTTAGTACTTTTTATCAAGAGAGACAGAAACAGATCCAGCAAGCTGCATTTCGGCACCTACATCACCCAATCTGTAAAGATTAGAGCTCTCATTAAAATCTGTTTATTTTTTAACAGTTCTTAATACATTTTATTCTATTCAATATTTAAACACCAGGTTTAAAAATGTTTTGTTGTTAGTTTGTACATTGAGCTGTTGACTTTTGGTGAGCAGTGGTGTGCTAACCATGGCATTAATTCCCTTTACAAACTTCTAATACTGTTCACCAAAAACCAATGACCTAAAATGAATGATCAATAAAAATCTATTCCAGCCTGGCCGGTGTGGTTCAGTGGTTGAGTGTCAACTCCTGAACCAGGAGGTCGGAGTTCAATTCCTGGTCAGGGCACATGCTTGGGTTTTGGGCTCAATTCCCAGTAGGGGGCATGCAGGAGGCTGCCAATCAATGACTCCTTCTCATCATTGCTGTTTCTCTCTCTCCCTCTCCCTTCCTCTCTCTGAAATCAATAAAGACATATTTAAAACAAAAAGAAAAGAAAACCAAGGAAATAACAGTGCTCTTGGCCTTGTACTATAACAAAATTTGAAAAGCCATACAATATGAAGCATCTTTTGTTGGAGACAATTTCTGTTGCTTAATTTTAGACTTAGATGAAAATAACCATGATCTTTGGTAGGAATAAAAAAGATGCCATTTCTTCATATGCAACAGACTTAATGCTATAATTTATTAGAAAGAACCATTTTTAATAATGGAAGTTTCCAATTATTCAAAATTGCCATTGTTTGAACATTAAAACATTAAAAATTTTTTATTTGTCTCAATAGAAATTCTACAGTAAAGGTCAGTATTTTGGAGAATAAAAGTTTCATCTAAAATACTAAGCTCAAAGGGGGACATCTGTAATACTTTCAACAATAAAGATAAATTAAAAAAATACACAAAGTTAAGTCAAAAAAAAAAATTCTAAGCTCTTCTGGAGGAGATGCCTAGATTAAGAGAAATAGTTCATATGTGTTTTTTTAAGGATCACATTATATGTGTTAAATTTGGCAATTTAATTATCACTATGGGTACTAGAATCACTGATTACTTTGCAGTGTACAATTAATTATAAATTTAATGTCTATGAATAGCTCAGCACTCATTTTCATCTAACTTATATAGATACAGAACCCAAAATATCACCTTTAGAAAAATTATTCATTGTATTGATTTAGATTATTGTGCAAGATAAAGTATATTTAAAAGTAAGACATTTCTGCCTTGCTAGAATATATTTAATTTTAAGTCAAATATAATGGATTTGTTCAGTCCAAATTACCCTTGGAGTGGCTAGATGTGATTCTTCAATTAAGAGTATTGGATGAGTTTCATTTCCACTCAAAACCACAAGTTATGAAATTAAGGAGTCAAGTATTTAATTAAATTAAATTTGGAGGGCATGTTTGACAGTTATTGCTTAGTGTGTTTTAATAAATCAATAATCTACTGATATATAGACACAAGAAGACATTCTGCCTTTAACATAAAATACAAAACCAAAGCTTATTTTAACAAAATTCTTTGTTTTTGAATTTTGTTGCAGCATTTATTTTTCCCAAAGGAAAAAGCATTAAGAGACAATTGATATGATTATACTTAATCTTATGAATGTTAATTTTCTAGGAATCCTTCTACAAATTTTACGTATATCATAAATAGCCACTTCATTGCCATAAAATATCTCTATAAGAGTCTCTTCACTTCCCTTTTATTACTTCAGTTCTAGCTAATGATCTTCCTGGTACATTTTTCTGGTATAGCAAGTTATTGCACTGGTTGCTTAAGAATTTTAAAGTATTGCTCATAATTAGGCCTTATTTGCTTAAACTAATATTTCACAAGCATCTCCAAAGCATTATAAAGTTTTTAAAAATGAGAGGAGAATGGAATAGCATTCTATGATTGAATACCTGAGTTGTGACAAATAACTACGATATCACAATTATTGAAAATTTACTTTTAAAAAATTGAACTATGTCGATATCTTAAACTACACCAGAAAGGAGAATATTATTTCTTTTCTAGCATGAATAAAGAAAATAACTCTCAGGATTTTCATCCTGAGGAGAATTCAGTGCTTCAGTCAAGTTTCCGCCTTAATTGTAAGATATTAATTGACTTTGTACATTTTGGATATATTATTATTCCTTCCTTCTTTGCTTGTTAAATATATATGTAACACTGCATAACAGAATTATGGTAGAAACACAGATGTAATGTAGGTTAAAATTTTGTACAGTACAGGCCCTATAGTAAGAACCAAAGTTAGAAAAGAAATCTTGAAAGAAGACACAGAACAGAGATACATTATATGCAGATAGATATGAAAGTTGACTGACTTTCCAGGGAAGCAATGAAGTTGGAGAAAACAATGGAATGGCATCTGGAAAGTGCTGGGAGAAAACACATATGTTCGTATAAGACTGTCAACTCAAATTGTATAATCAGTGAAATTATTATTGAAATAATGAGAATGAAATAAATATATGTCTAGGTAAATGAGAGCTGAGAGAATTAGGTCCACAGCCACAGTATGTTTCCTTCACCCCTTATTCTATGGCCATTATTATTATATGTTTTACGTGTACATCTAGTATTTCCCGTGATGTAATATTAACAGTCAGTATCACCAATTTGATATTATTTTTCACATTTACCCGCATACTTAATTTGTATTCCTTCCTATAGGTCTAAATTAAATCTGGTGGTACTTTTCTTCAGCCTGAAAAACTCCCTTTATTACGTTTTGTAGTTAGGGTCTGTATGTGATGAATTACCTTGTAAAGTTTAGTGTTTAATGCTTTGCATTTAATACTACAACAAAAAAAATTTAGAAAAGGCATATAGGCAAAAGTAGTGCATTAAATGTTTGAGGTTATACTGAACTTATATAAAAGTCCTTTGAACTTCTGGACTTCGAAGCAATGTGTAGTAGCAAAATACAAGTGTTGACTTGGAGTGATTTATCTCCCATTTCCTCAGGGGACTGGCCCTTGTTGTCTGACCACAAGATGTTTCTCCAATTGACATTCATTAGAAAAAGCTACCAAGTTCAATATCCCTTAAACTCTCATCCCATCCCTGCTGAACAGAAATCTAGTGTCAGGAAATAAGACCGTGTGGGAAATTGCAGGGCAATACCAAGGGCCTTGAGACTGTAGCTACTACAAAATAGGTGTGAGCTCATGAAGTGTGTAATGAAACTATTTCCTGCAAATCTGCACTTTTCCCATTTCTACATATTTTATTTCATTTCCAATCAAACAATCAAATATTCATTCAATATGTTCAATCGAATATCTAGGTAATCAAAACTTATTCAAGTAATCAAAGTGATTATCTGTTTCATACGTATGTACTCATGTTTAGAGATTCCCTAGGTTAATACTGATCTTTGTAAACTCCAGTACTTATTTATCATTAACTTAAGATATAATTTTGGTTGTCTTTATTATAACAGGGGTAAGCAACATATAACTATATTTCAGTATGCCCTAGTATTTTTGCTAAGATTTACTTGTTAGTAAATATCCAGTTAAAAAAACCAAACAGGACTTTAATTAAAATGAATGCTTTTTTAAAAAACTTAGAATAATTCTTTCAAGTTGAATATAATCACCCCTTAATTAATTTGTTTGTAAATCTATAATTTTGTATTAAGGGATGTTTTCAATTGGCACAAGTGCAATCTGAATTAATGAGATAATTATATAAGATCTTTGTTTCATTTTCCCTGTTTAATAGTAAACATCAGGAATGTTTTTCTGTTACAAACATTTTTACATCCATCACATTTCTCTAGGACTATCAATCAACGTACTGCTATTTGCTTCTAGAACATAGAACTTCAAAAGCCATTGGATTCAAAGGTCTACTAATAAGTATTTAACTAACATTAAATACCACAAAATTAAGGGGCTCACAAAATTATTTTCAAAGCTAAATTGCTTGGGAAGCTTTAATATTACACAATAAATATTATCCTCAATTTCTAAAAACTAGATCCAAAATTAAAATGTTGAATTTCAAGCGAAAGAGCTTCAGTTAATCATAGATGATTTTTATGAAGAAAAACAACAGTGTTACTGTTTCAGAAGAAATGTATTTGTGTTCAGTAATATATTAAAAAATCTATCTACATAATTGTGGATTTTTAGACTTGTACCTGTCCAGCTATGTATGTATCTATACATCTATTTGTTTGTCTGCCTGTTTATTTTCTGTTCTCATCTTTGATGGCACGGTCCAATTATCTCACTTAGCATGACATTTTCCAGATTTTTCTTAACAATGACAAAGCAATTTATTAGGGAGCCGTGTTTTAGTCATCCAGCCAACTATTTGACGTAAGAATATTATTTGAATTTATGCTTAATTTCTAATGAAATGTCTTGAATATAATAGTTGTACTGTGTAGTTATAGAGTCACTTGATTTTTAAAAATTCAGTCCAGGTTGTCAATCATAAAGTGTCCCATTCCAGTGACCAGCAATCCTGCCTTTGAATTCAGTGGTTTGGAAACAAGTTTAGGGAAAATATTCATGATTTCATGGCACCCTCCACCTCTTTTTTAGCATGAGAAAATAATGCATTTTATCTCTGCTGATTATTAAGGAATGCTCTCCGTATCATCTAATATTGATGTTCTCTGCAAATCAAGCAAGCGCTGGACATTCATATTTTAAAGAACCTCATCTCGCCTTAAAAAATCATATGTCGTCCATGCATCTTAACCATCTGATTCATGGCTGGAAAACTTTAATCTGAATCAGCACCGCTGCTCCCTCTCGGGGAGCTTTATTTAATTGGCTGTGTCCAAGGCCCTTGGATTTGCATCCAGAAGCTTCAGAGATGAACCTACAGGCTGCCTCTCGGAAGGCAAGTGAATTCAGCTGTTGGCTGTAGTTTCACTCCCAGAAAACTCTTCAGCTTGGGGAATCTGCTCAATTGCTTGGTTTTCCCCGATTATTTTCTTCCTCTAGGTCGGTTCGGTGGATCACATTGTGCTTCATTTCTCAATTTCTCAGCTTGTTTTCTCTCAGGAGTATCAAAGTGCTGGGAGGAAGGTTTCTGTTAACAAAACAAGGCAATAGAACCGCGAATGGGTTTTGACCTTAATTCTGCAGCACACGCTCCCCGGCCAGTCTCTGCCGTGGCTGGGCCGTTTCGCACGCAGGTGGCAGGGCCACCTGAGGGCCATTGAAGGCGGCTAATTTTGCTAATGCATCACAATTATGGAAACACCTGTGCTAAATACCCTTGTCGCATGTCCACGGAAATGAATGGTGTTCAATAGCCCTCAGAATATCTCATTTCATGCCGATTCAGGCTTCCTCTGACCACTCGCCTGTGACATTTCTTCCAGCGTCACATGGCATGTTTTTGAAAAGCCCAGTTCAGTTTGTTTCCATTCAAATATTTCAGAAATGTCCTTCTTCGTTTTCTATAAGAAAGCTCTGCATTTTTCTGCTTTCAGGGCATCGTCAGGCCTGCTGGATACTGGACAGTAAGAAGTTTGCTAATGGTTCTTGGAGCTCCTAGGGCCTGCGTGATTATTTAGCAGCGTGGTTATTTAACAGTCTGTGCTGGCCCTGAGAAGCAATGCGTTTTGATCTTGGACGCTGGTCAGGAGGTGACTCCTTGTCAAAGCTGGAGGTGGGAGAAAGCATTAGGCATGGAGGACAGGGCCAGGGAGGCCGGGGACCCCAGCTCCTGGGCTAGAGCAAGGCGACTGTAGCATCGCGGGGAAGCTCTCCTTAAATATCAGCCAACGATCTGCAGAATTTACTGGAAGGAAGCAAAGCCTTTTGTACACTCTATAGACGAAGATTTATTTCTTACTGTGAACTTTGACAAATTCATAAAAAAAAAAAAAAAGACTGATGAGTTCCTGAAACCGGCCAGGGCTCTAAATCAAGACGTAGTTATTCTAGAAAGATGCTGTGGGACTTTTAGAGGAGGGGGCATGTCCTAGAACAAGAATTCAGATAAGGCAGGAAACAGGTCGCCCCCTTAGCTCTTTGCTCCATCAACTGGGAGTTTTACTTGTTTCTAAATGCTGAGCTTTTCATGTGCAAAGCCTTTTGATGTCTAGGTTTTTATGTGTAAATCCACGGAGGCGTGGATTTTCCGATTCCAATCCGTATGTTTGAGGGTGAACGGCAATTGTCCTTGTTGTTACCAAAATGTGGCGATGACAGCGTTGACCAGTGTCTTCTTCCCGAAGTCTTAAAACTTGGCAGATGCGTCTCACTCTTGTTTCAAACGATTTCTTTACAGTGCTTACCCCCTCCCCCCTGCTGTGCCCAAATACTCTCAGGGACCCACTGGTCCTACACGCTCAAGTATTGTTCTGAAGTTACATGTTTTATGTAAAGTTATTTATTAGAATAATTTGACTATTTTTTTTTTTTTTTTTAGCTTAACTCCATTGTGCTGTTAGTAAATCCTATGGATAAAGCAAATTACATGAAGTGGGAAATGGATTATTTTTTCCCCTAAAGGGTTAATTCCAGGCTTGGAGGGACCCTGAGATTCTTGAGGCCTGGCCAACTGAAGGATTCATGCCTATTTTTGTTGTCGTTAATGAAGTCTTATTATTTGCATTATAATTGAGTCTGTTTGCTTTTCCTTTTAATTTACAAAATTCCTAACTCAAGAACCTCAAATACCTGAGAATATAAAAAGATCACCAGTGGCTAAGACATATAAAGATACCTTGTTTTGAAAGCTACAGAATCTCGTATTCGTCTCAGTTAATAGACAAACCCTTTTTTCCTCTTGCTGTGGTGGTTATAGTAACGTACCTTTTAACCAGAATTACTGAAAAGCTCCTTATGGACAGCTTGCCTTGAAAGCCTTTCGAAAGCTTTGCTTGTTAAAACTATTCCATGAACAAGTGAGCCGAGGCAATTTGGAAAGAAAGCAAGTGGAAACCAGCACTGTTTTAGGTGTTTTGTTTTTTAAAAAACTGAAATGCATAAAGCAAACAGCTCCTCCAAGCACATAAATAAATTATGGTCTATGGATACTGAGAGTTTGCATTCATCTACTGAAAATTATATGTTCTCAAATGGATGTGACCAGATAATTAGGTAGTGTAATACTTTTTGGCTGTGATTTACATTTTAGCAAAAGCTCCCGGATGGCCATATGTTTATAGGCAGTTAGAACTAGCTATAGTTATAAAGTTTGATGATAAAATAAGTATAAAAATACCACAATCACATTTAAATGCATTGTCTAAGGAGTGTGGTATAAAAGGAATTTAATCCTAGAAAACAAAGGATAGTCAGAAATGTTTGTTTGTTTTTTTAATTAAAATGTTTAATACTAGGATCTGGTTTCCAATATATTCAGGAAACATCATTAAAAGAGAATTTTACTCCCTGTGCTGTGGTCGGAATGAATGATTACTTTGGACTCTCCTAGATAATCTTCCCATCTCAAGATCAGCAGCCTTCTGGACGCCCCCTACTGGGGATTGAACTCACAATCTGGGTGTGTGCCCTGACCGGGAATCGAACTGTGACCTCCAGGTTCATAAGTCAATGCTCAACTACTGAGCCATGCTAGCCGGCCATCATTCATTTTTTTACCCTAACGTATATCTTAGCAGAGAACAGTACTCAAAAATTTTTTAAAATCACAGAAAGCTAACAGCAAAAACATAGTAACTTAAAAGTTTTTCTTAATTCTCTGATATGGTTCAACAAATAAAGTTGTGTTTTCAGTATGATCTTAAAGTCTTGCTTTTATTGTCTGTAATCTGTAGGAAGACCTCCTTCATATTGTTATTCTGAATTAGCCAACTGCAGTAATGCATGCATCATAGCGCATCATGCTTTACAAAGCATGAAGTCACATAATGAGGTCGCAAGAAGCATGAGCTTGGAGGTCAAACCTGTCTGGGCTCAATGATAGCTCTGCCATTTAATAATTGTACTACACTGAGCACCCTGTTTAACCAGTCCGAGTTTCAGATCCGTCATCTGGAAAATATCGGTAATAGTGCCCAACATCAAAGATGTTTGTGCAGATTAAGTTAGACACCGTTGATGAAACCTGGGTGCAGAGTGCAGAGAGGTTGGCAAAATGCAATAGCTCAGAGGAGAGGCTGTGTGGGTGCGAATGCCAGTGGTGATGTTATGTAGATGGTATAAACAAATTTTCTCCAAGGATATTTTAAAGTGCCTATTTCCAAGTGAACAGACACATCTCCCAAAATAGGAGTTAAAAACAATTTGAGTATGCTTTGCTTTAACTATAAGACAACCACAACACACAAAAGTGATGGGTATTAGAATTGGATGACTTCTGGTTGCGCTGGGACACTCACCTGTACATTCAGCTACCCGTAGGTTCTGAGCCGCCTTGGGCCCTAAAAGTAAGGAGTACAGTCTGCTGATCCTAGAAATTATGATTAGTGATCTGGCACCACAGATATTTTCTTAGCCTGTTTTTTGCCCAAATTTGACATGACAAAGTTCCTAAATAAGTAAACTTCTGTGAACACTATAATGACAACTAGCTTAGTGGCTGGCTGAGTTACTTGGAATTTTGGGGTTGCAGTGGAGAGACACATTCTCAGATAACCTTAAGTTTTTAGAAGTGCTCTAAGGATATACAGAAGAGTAAAAGAACAGAAAATTGTTTCACTTGAAACAGTTTTAATCACTACTTAGCCATGCTAAGTAGTGATTAAACATAAAACATGGATGTTTTCAGAAACTTGAAGGTTGTTGGGGAAAAAAGTATGTCACCTACAGACACAAGTCTGTGGTTTTCTGCCTTTGAATTCCAAAATGAAGTAGACTCAGCCCTTGGTCCCTTAGTTAGCATGTACTTTCTTTATCCATAAATACCATGTGTTCTAATTCCATTATCATTCATTACATGTGGTAAGTTAATGACCCACACACAGTCAATTCACTGAATGCATCCCTTGATTATGACAAAGCAAATGATTAATACAACTGATGGTGACATATTAGACTCTATTTTACTAACTGAAATTTGAATACATTTATGTATATTATTTTTCCTATAAACATCTTTATTTTATAGAGTCAAAATTAAGGTTATATTCTCTTTTAAAAGAATATTCATTGTAAATTTTAATTGTAGGGATATTCACATAGTTCACTCACCTATTTTAGTATTTTGTGACAGCTTAAAACAAAAAGAGAATATATACCATATTTATTAAAATATACTGCCTTATATAAAAAAAATATTTTACTATGCTGCTGCCTTTATCAAGATATATGCTAACTAGTTATATATTATTTTTAAAGGTTTATAAATTAAATATTTCTAAAATACAGTTTGTAAAATGAGAAGAAGAAAAAAAGGCCACAAGTTTGCTCTTGCTGTTCCTTTCATACCCTAAATTTATAGCTAATTTTCATGAGTTATAAAGTTCTGGATTGCCCATCCCCCCACCCAAAACACCTCCCAGCTTTTAAAAGAGCTTAACAATTTATTATAGCAATTTAGCAAAAGTACTGCTGCTTTCTGTCAGAATTTACTGGCATCTTTGCTCACAAATTGGACGTAAAATATGTCAATGTGACCCTCATCAGCATCTTTGAGGCATGACATTGATTGCACATTTCCTTCCTCTGATTTTACGGGTACATTTGGTAGATCAGAGAAACTGGGACACCTCTAAATTTTTATAATAAAATTCTTGTATTTGCAGAATACAAATTCCTACGAGAAAAATAAGAGTGAGACACAAAAAGGAAAAACTTAATAGAGACAAGGCATTTCGAACCTGGGAAATGACAAGTATTAGACTATATTTAATAATCGCATCTGACTGTAAACTGAGCAATTTATAATTATAGTAAAAGTATACGACAGAAGTTATGAGATTTGATTCCTCAAATCCAAGTGACTTGTGTGCTATCATTCTCTGATTCATTTCATATTTCTCTAGCTAAATCTTCCAAGAAGAAAGGCAGTGTTTTCCCTCCATTCCACCTGGCTCACCTTTTATACACATGCCAAGGTGTGGACCCAGAGGGAAATAACATCTAAGACCACCGATACCTTAATACTTGTTCATAACGTTACAAATGAAATTACTTTTTCAAATAATGGGAATATCTGTGTCCAGCACCTCGGTGCCACAACTTGCACAATCTTCATGAGATCTAGAGGCCAGAGGCTGATGTTGCTTTTGTTTTCTGTTAATAGGCTCAAGTGAGGCCAAGATTTGGAAGCAGCCCAAGTACCCGCCAGTAGATGAGTAGATAGAAAAGCTGTGGCACGTTTACACAATGGAATGCTACTCATCCTTAAAAAGACAAATTTTACCTTTTGTGATAGCCTGGATGGACCTGGAGAGTATCATGCTAAGTGAAACAAGCCAGTCGGAGGAAGACAAATACCATATGATTTCACTCATATGTGGAATTTAATGAGCAAAGTGAACTAAAAAACAAATTAGAAACAGACTCATAGATACAGAGAACAGACTGGCAGCTGTCAGAATGGAGGGGAGTTGGGGGGGCTGGGTGAAAAAGATGAAGGGATTAATAATAATAAAAAATCTCATAGACACAAACCGCAGTATGGGGTAGGGGAGGCTGAGAGGGTAAAGGGGGTGTCAATGGTGACAGAGAGGGACTTGACTTTGGATAGTGAGCACACAATACAATATAGAGATGATGTATTATACACTTGAAACCTACATACTTTTATTTACCAATGTTACCCCAATAAGTTGAATAACATTATTTAAAAAATAATAATCTGTCCTCATAGTACAAGGCGAAAGATTTGATGTTTCCCCTCTGGCTTATTTTAGAGTGCATTACTAGTGAAGAGACAGTCAAGAGCCGCTAAAAGTGATCAATCTAGGCTATTTTCACTAACCGAGTTACCCACATCATCACTTCATTTAAATTTTGAGGACAGTCTTATACTGAGTACAGTATAAAGTCCTAAAATGTTCAGCATGAACGTCACAGAAAGTCATCTGTCTACCTCCTGTATATGTTTGCTATAGAAAATTTCTTTCCAGGAAACGATGGCAAGAACCCATAGAGCAAAGTATCCAAAGAGCACTAAAACGGCAGTTACAGCTAAACCGCGTGGCCCGCCAATGGCAGAGACACGCTTCCATCAGCTGTGACAGTGTCGTGTTTGCCCCCAGCTTCACCATCTGCGTCCCATTTCCCTTAGTTTGTTTCTCATACGACTTTATGATATAAATTTAATGCTCAGTCCATAACACCGCACAGGGCTTCCTGGAGGCTTTTTACCGTCCTTTCCAACGGAGGCCTTTCAAAATTCAGTGTCCCTACGGAATATGTGAGAGGGAAGTGTGACAGGAGTAGCAAGAAAGAAATTAAGATATTAGAATTAGACTACAATGTGAGTCTAATATCTGTGAAAGAACCATGATTCTAACAGAACTAAATGACAGAGAGGAGAGTGTCTGTTGTACTTCGGTGACAAAGAGCGATGTCAGGTGGCTCATCAGCACAGATGTGTAAAGTCAGCTTCGGTTTCTGTCACCTCCCCATCTATTCAGTGAGCGGGGTTGACACTTAGAACCTTGGGATTTTTTTTTTATATCTATTGTCTTCATGTGCTCAAGTTTTATAACTTGGTGTAGACTCACGGAGACTGCTACTCGGTTAAAAGGCACATTTATTTTAAAAGAAAATCAGTGTTTATGATTTACATACTGCACATGAACCCGGTTAGCCTTCCTCGATTTCTCTAGACTGAGTTAGAATCTCTTCTTTTGAATTCTATGACCTTATAGTCCCTGCACATTTCACGCTGTGGCATATGTTATTTAGGGTATGTGTATGTGTGTGAGTCTTTCCCTAGGACACGCTGTCTTTAAGAGAAAGTGTGTTGGATACACACACACACACAATGTAGTTACCATCCTACCTACGTCATGTCTACACTCTAAGTTCTGCTCTCTTGATGGTTTTAAGGAACACAGGTTTTGAAGGCGCCTTTCAATTTAATGTCATGGAAGTCATTTGGGACTTGGAGAGAGCCTTGTCAGTGCATTGGTAGGACGGTGACCCTGATGGCAGTGTGTTATATAACAAATAAGAAATAAAAAAACAAGAAATAATATGGTTAAACAAAAAGCCTCTTAGAAATTGTTCTGTCAAAAAAAGAATGTGTTACTAAAGAGGGGAATTTTGTTGTTTTATCTTTAAACAAGATGGCAATATGTAGGTAAGAAGGCGAGGCCTAAAGAGTTGGGGATTGGCCCAGCGGGCGCTGGTTAAGGGGCTGAGCTTCCACCCAGGAACCAGGAGGCCAGGGCTCCATGGGCTCCATCCCCAGTCGGGCGCACGTAGGAGGCAGGCGATGGGTGATTCTCATCATTGATGTTTTTTTTTCTCTCTCTCTCCCTCTCCCTTCCTCTCTCTGAAGCCAATAAAAACATATTTTTAGAGATTGGGGAGTTAAATTTGTTCATGAATTTTAACTTTCTATAGGAAGCAGGAGATTAGGTCACAAACTGAGGGCAAACAGAGCTAAGGGATGAGAGACTCAGATGGTAGAGAGGTTTGGAAATAGCCCCTTTGGACATTTAAAGAAGACGATGGTAGGACAAGAGAAGCCCTGCGGAGCCGCGCTGAGAGCAGCTGCCGGGTGTGTGACACCCTCTGGAAGTGCTGAGTATCCGGGATCCGGTTAGAGAGGACCATCCATTACTGCTGGGAACATGGGGACTATAAAGGTCATTTCTATTGCTTAGAACATAAGGCATAAAGATAGCACTCACGGTCACTTAATCCCTTCTCACTGTCCCTAATGCAATTTTGCACTTGAATGATCTTGAGAGAATAGCTGTTCTTTCCACTAGAGGATGATGCTCTCCTAATGAACACCTGCACGCGGTGTAATAAATGATTCGCCGAATTGCCCACACCAGAAATCAGATTCTGATCTATGGGGACCATTCCACAGCCATCCAACCTCTGCTAAAATATGCATTGTTGCCTGTCATGGAGGTAAAATAAAACAGAGAGAGAGCCAGAGACTGATTTTATTTTAGTGACTAGAACTAAACATGAGTATACAATCTAAGGGATATACTTGCTAATTATAGCTTGTCCCTTCCGTGGTTGTCACGGGGATCTGAGGTGCGACTTGATATATTTGGAGGACAGGGTCCTTTGTGTCCCCTGCTTCTCCCCATTTCCCAGCTCAGCAAACTCTGTCCAGTTTTCTCCCCAAACACTTTCCTGGTGCTGCTTGTTCTGCCATCTTCTCAGAATCCTCTGAGATAATACATTTGAATTTATATTTTATTATGATGAGTCAGTTATATATATATAGTATATAAAAATGTACATATAACCTAAATCTAAATACAATATGCTTTTTTGTTTTTTAAATATACAGAAATATTTAGTACCTTAATTAGATGTATAGGAATATTTAATTTTTTTCCCAAAATATTCACACTAAGATACCTGATTAAAGAAGATAAAATAAGCACTATAATATTACTTTCAAGGTGCTTTAGCACTTTCCAATATGAGTCCAGTGTTATAAAATTTGCATTTTTAAACTGGAGGGCCCAGGTGCAGTTTCCAAGACCCTCTCTAGTTGCCTAGTGTTACCTTTTCAGAATTACAGTATTTCTTCATTTTCATTCAATTCACTATGTGAGATGCAAAACTAAATTTATAGTCATTTCCAAATCTCTGTGTACTCATAATGCCCTTCTCAAGTGGCTCACTCAATATGCTAACTTTGTCTTTTAGGTTATAAGGTTTCCAACAAACTTATATTATATTTCCTTTCCATGCATACTTTTATTTTGTGTTCCTAATTGTCTGTTATAAAAATAATAACCTCCTGCTATTTTATCTCTGTTTCTGGAAATTAGATTATTTTGAGAAAATTTTCATAACCTCTTAAGTGGAGTTTACAGGGCTCAAGAGCAGTTATGTCAGTGAATTGTCTGCAGGAAAATGAAGACAGTCTGTGTCGGGAGATGAATGTGTCTAGAGCCTGGGCAAAGGTGTTCTATATAACAAGGCGCTTTCATGTCAGATTACCGCCTGGTAGGGTGACTGGCACATGAGGATGCTCAAAATCATTTGCTTAACGAAGAACTTGGGAGAGGAGCATTTAAATTTCGGGTATGGTAGCTTGCAAAGCTGTACCTGGAAAGCTAAGCAAGGAATCAATCTTGGGAGACCTGAAGATCGCATGTCGCAGGATGACTTTTTGTTTTTGTCTGTTGAGAGTGACCGTCAATAAGACAGAAGAAAAAAAAAAGAGAGACAATAAAACATAACTTGAGAGATGGCAAAAATTAAGGAGAAAACCTAGGATAAAAATAAGACAAAACGGAGTAGCTTATGACATATGGAAAAAACTAAGAATAGAAGTCAGAAACGGGGGGAGGGTGGAGAGGCGGGTGGTTGCTGGACTGTTTCACTGAGGCAGAGCTCACGTGCTTCGCCCCCTCCTTCTACCTACTTTGCTTCTTTATTTTTGATAGCTAGCCTGCGCTTAATCCAGCCCCCCCCCATATTAACTGCAGAATTTGCAGTGACCACTGTCATTTAACCCACCTTAATTTAACCCATCCCATTTGGGACATTATAAACATTGCTTACTTCCAACAGCGTCTATACACTATTGCTGAGCATCATTTACACCCAAGTTTAAAAACATCCTTGTAAAAAAATAAATAAATAAAAACATCCTTGTGTATCATTATGAAAATCATTGGAAAAAGTATAAGTGGCGTTTGCTAAATAACTATTTGGTCTGCTGCATGCCGGCCGCTAAGAACGTCTCCTCCAGGGTGGCACTGAAACAGCAGTCCTAAGTCATGCACTTGGGTCGTGTAGGCCAGATTTAATCACCTCTCAGGCCACCTTTCCCCGCGCTGGTTAAAAATAAGATTCAGAAAAGTGACGTGAAGCTGTCATCACATTTTTCCTAACATGCTAGTGTGAGGATTAGCTTATCCGGAAAGAAATGCCAGGGTGCAGGTCTCAGCAAAGTCATCTTCCCCCCTGGAAGGGCCCCCTCATCATTTGTCACAACTAATTGAAGGCTCCTTCTTTGTTGTTTAAATGCAGCAAGCTTTGTGTTATCACTTGCGAGAAGTCTAACTCTTCAGAATATTTTGAACATTTCTATTTTGGATTTGAGAGAGGGTAGCGACTCTCTCCAGTTTTGACACTTGGTGGAAACTGGCAAGTTTAAGAAAATGTGACAAGTACTTCCAGCTCCTTCATTATAGCTGTTCAATCCGACAGCAGGCATGGCGAGAAAAGTGCCGGGGATGTCAACACCTTTCATTTATTTTCTGAACAATAAACACAGTTTTGAGAAAAGTTATAAGTAGAGCAGACAAAGAAATTTAAGAGAACTTAAGTTTTGGAGCATTGATGAGTTTTAAATGTATATTAACTTTCCTGTTAGATTTTTTTCTTTTGCTCCGGGAACTTCAACAGTAAGAGCAGCCACAGTGGCCTTTCTGATCTCCGAGTGTCTTATGCACAATTGCAGTTAAGAGTTTTACCTTTAATTGACATTGAATGTTATAACGTTTGACTTTGGAAGAGGAATAGCCTGAGACAGGATAGCATGCTAATTTTCAAAGAATATTGGTTTTAATTAATCTCACTGAGTTAAATTTTCTCTAGACATTTTTAAAGATCTCAACACCCCCAACGAACAACTATTACTTCCTATTTTCTCTCCTCCACGACTCTCTTTTCGATCCCATCTCCTTCGGGTTATGCGTTGGGTGTCTGCAGTTAAGTGCAGGAGGTGGTATTATCCTTAACAAAAAAATTTTTAAAGATTTTTGTATTAGTTTTTATTTTAATAATCAAGAATAATGAATAATAAAGATAGTCTTTGTTATATCTATTCATGTAACTGCAATTTAACTTCATCTACATTTAGTTTTATTAAATATCAAGGACAGTGGCTTATTCTTAGTAGATCCCAGGTACCTATCAATAGGATTTATTTGTAACATGTTGATAATTAATAGAAACAAGGTATTAATTTGTAAATAGCTCATTCTGGAGGGTACAATACATTAAAATCAAAGCCACTTCATTTATACCAATACATCTATTTATATATAGGTTAGGTTTTATTATTTTTATTAATTGTATTCATTAATGTTCCAATTGCCTTTGGAATTTTCCTATATGGGATTTTGTGGAATAGTTAGATATCAAGACTTTTGATCTGAACTTCATTTTTAAAAATAATAATTCAAGATTTTTTTACCCTACTTTGTTTAGTTAATGATAGATAGCAGGATTGGAAATATTGAAAATTATTTGCATTTCTGAGGGTCAGTTACCTTACAAAACAGTACATGGATTACTCACAGGTCATTAGGATGTTTGAATTAAATAATGTGAGTGAAGGACTGACATATACGGTTATTCTTAGTAAAGTTATCCTGTTTACGTAACTCAACAGTTTCATGGGCATATGATATTGATGAAAGCTATGCTCTGATATTTTAAGAAAATAATTTTATTGCATTTAAAATACTGTTACTTAAAACTATATTTTTATCTTTCCCAAATATCATTGCGAAATGAATTCATGCTGTTGACATGTAAAAAATCATAAGCCATTCTAGCTGAATAAATTTCCTATCAATGTCCATCTCCTTCCATTGATGTTCAATCATGCAAGAAAAACATATCACACCAATCAAATTGCAAGATGTAATAATAATGAAAGGCAAACTGCGTGCTGTGAGTTTTGGATGCCTCTTTAATTTGACTAGAGATGGGACAGGAATCCCTGCTGGGTGGAAACTGGCATTGAAGAAACTCCCCCTTTGGCGAACCCCCATTGGCCGTGGAGCTACCATGTCACCGTGAGTCACCCGGGCCCAGATCGATTGTCATGCCCCCAAGGGAAGCTGGGGTCTGTAATATCACACAAAAGTAATGAGAGGAAAAGATTTCCCGCCAGCACATGACTCATTTTGGGGCATTAAATGAACAAAGCTTGAACTAAATCGGGCAAGAAGCACCCTGCAGGAGATGACACGGGAGCTGTGCATCAGCAGAGCTTCTTGGCAGGAAAGGGCCGGACAAGCAGGAGCACAGTCACCGTCTTATTTATTTGCCACTCTTGGGAACACTAATATGAAAGTGACTAATGCTGTGTGATAGTTCCCAGAACCAATTAATTAATCACAGCTTGCCATTAATAGGTACTTTCCTTGGGGGGCATATTTCATGCTCGGGGGAATGAAACGATTTTCTTGTGATAAAGTTTCCCCTGTCACAAGTACTTTAAACCGACACCCTCACTGTCAACGAGGTGGGAATCTCCTACACGAAGGGATTTTATTTTCATATGGTCTAAGGTGGCTTCTGGAGGAAGATTAACTGCTCCCGCGGAGTGGAATTACAGAAAGGTGATTTTTATCATTTTCTTGCACTTAGTATTAATGAAGGATATTTGCTGCGCTGATTCCATTTTTTAAGAAACAAATCGTGATGGATTCAACTTTCTTGTAAAACACCTGGCTTTCATTTCAAACAAATGGGGGCAATATCCAGTTGCCTCGTTAAAAAGTTTCAAGTCTAGTTAGCTGGTTTATAGATTTTTCCCCCTTATTACACAAATGTTATTCATTTATTTCTCCCTTAAGTTAATGAGTCAACTTACACAGGCGTCTTACAGTCCTGCAGACTCGGCCAATGCTTTTCAAGAGTTTGGCTTCTTTACTCACATTATTTCGAAGTTCAATTGTCTCATCGACGGTAGGTAGCATTTAATATCCAGGCAAACGAGTAAAGCACAGCCAGTTTATTTTAATTTTTTCCCCCTCCCCCCAGGTACCTGTGTCCTTACGATGCAACCCGCATGTCCCTGTCCCCAGTGTGAAACATCACCTACCTAGCGCCCCATCCTATCCAACTCCATTATTCTTGTCTAAACAGCAGGTGATCAAAATGCAACTAGAAAGGGGTGAAATGCGAGGTCCCCAGGCGTCCCTTCCACCCCATGCGCCGCTTCTAACCTGCTCTGCAGAGCCAGCGCTCCGCGTCCCGCCCGGGTCCCTTTTCTCCTGTGTCACCTTTCCCCGAGGCTGCTCTCACATTTCCCTGCCACCAGCATGCTAGAGAAAACGCTCTCCTCCTGGATACTATTTTAGCAAGATTTATCTGCCAAGGCGCTTTTAGCCAGGACACAGGCGGGCAGAAGATTCCAGGGCCTATTTATGGGCGCGGTTACTGATTAGTGCAGGTGCTTGTGACAGTCCTGCCCCCTGTTTGGGCTCCCGCAGGTTCTGACGATCCCTTATTAGGTTTATTTTTAATCAGCGTTTAGTCTACACGTGTGGATAATATTCTGCAAGGTGCTGTGAGCGTTTAAAGTCAGGGTGGCTAAGTTAGCACGTATCAACGTGCAGTGGTTTCCTAAAAGGCTTCAAGTCTGGCTTTAGAGAGAATGTTTCTTGACTTTTTAGGAAGTTTAAGCAGATATTTTGTAAGGAAATGTATGAGGCATTTTTGATGCTCCCACGTCCTGGGATGCCCCCTGCAGGAGATCAAGCAGTCTCAGTGGGTGACCAGCAACTTGAATTTGTGTGAGGAAGACGGAAGGTTGGTTGTTTCTTTTTTGCAGTGCTACCAAATCAGGTGTGTGTGTCTTTTATTTGCATGATGATTTTGTCTCTAGAAAAAAAATTCAATGCACGTTGGAGGTTTGGGGGCTAGTGGATGTTTATAATCATTGTTTTCATCACCAAAATGCTATTATCTATTAACCAAGGCACGGAAAACTTTTTGCTTTAACTTTTATATTATTGAGTCCACGGACATGCCACTCTATCTTTGGAAAAAATAAGAGCCTGCAAACTGTTTGAAAGGGGTCTGAATTTTGGTATCAATATTTAAGATTAGTGATGAGAAATCACACAACTGAAATTCCTCCAATTAGTAACTATATGGATATAAAAAGAAAGAGTTGAGAGAGAGTGATGGTTGAATGACTGATTGATTTGCCGGCCACATTATTTCTTTAGCTTTTTTACTTTTCTCTTTAAAGGCCCTGCTGCGGTGAATGAGCCATGGAATTCCTATGGAGCCCTGGCCTTGGGCTCTCAGATATTCTGCCAGGTTCATACAACGTTAGATTGAGTTGGCCCATTTCACATAAAAGAAAAAAAAATATAAAATCAAACTGTACTTTTTCTTATCATCTGTGAACTTGAATGATAGTAAAGCAAGAAAAGTAACTTCCCAAACCACAAATTGGCATCACATAGGGGAAAAAAAAAAAAGCCAATTAGTATGAAACTCTGTCTGGGGGGGAAAAACTGAAAAGCCTGATTTAGCTAACTTCAAAAGATGTTTTTCAACAGGTTTCTAATTAATCATTGCAGACTTCTCATTAATGAGTTCCTCCTTCAGTCCAGGGGAAGGTAGTAGAACCTATTTAACTACAGAAATAATTATAGTTGAAAGTCCGAGATGGAATTTTCTGCGGGAATTTTGTTGTTACTCCTGTAACTGCTAAATGGAAACCTGTCGGTTCATCACATTTACTAAAACAATATTTAACAATGTAATGACTTCCACTTTTCCATTCAAGTTCTAGTAAAATATTAATGATGTTTTACACTATGCCTTAATTCTATCAAATACTTCTTTGGAAGAAAAAAAAAAAAGAAAAAGTAAAGCTTACATAACTAACCCCAGATATTGAGAAAAAGGTCTTTACTTTCCCTAAATGTGACAGAATTGGGATTTATAAATGTAATCAAATGACTCAAGGTGCCGTAATAAGCTGAGCACAGAATGGGGACCTGGTTCTATCCTAAAATAGAATAATTAGAATAAAATTAATAATGAGCTTCTATCACTTTTTTATCGGTGTGTATTTTGCAGAACCTAAGACTGTCTTGTCATGTGGCCAGGGCCACCTGCACCTGCCGACGCGACTGTGCGCCTACGGTCGCCTTCCCAGGCTTCCGGGCGGGGCCTGGCGTCCTACGCTGCTTCGTCTGGCTCACTGCTGTCTGTGAAAACTTGTTCTATTTTCTCTTTCTGGAATATCTGATCTGAGAAAGGTTATGTAGAAAACTGAGCTGCAGCCGCTTTAGGGAAGCTGATCGGGCAGGTTAGACTCTTCAAACATATCTTAGCCCTGTTCTCTAGGCCGCAATAAATTTGCTTTTCCCCCTTTAGAAAAATAACCCCGATAGAATCCACGGTGCTCTATTTTGTACTAAAGATAAAATACTAGCAAATGGAATTCAAACTGATGTGTGTGTTTTTTAAACTTTAAGGGGGTTCAGGATGTCACGCGGTTGCTAGTAGCAAATGGATTGTAGACTTCTATTTTAATATTTTAAAATAAGAAGAAATGTTCCCCCGCCATGGCCCCCCCAGGGACCAAGTAGAGTATTGTCATCTCAGTTACTCCTCGGCGAGCCCTGGAGTTTATTAGTCTGGGCGAAGGGAGAAGCCAAAAAGAAAAGTGGGAAATGACAGCAAGGTTCTGCCAGCGTTTCTCTCTAGCGAGTGGCTGTAAAAAAAAATAATAATAAAGTTCCTTGAAGATATTAAAATGGATGGTTTCAATGCCTTGTGAGTGTTACTTTGGCAAGTCGTTCATACGGAAACAATACATGTTATAAAATGTAAAGTGATTTGCAATTGTTACCCCAATATGCCTTTTGCAAGAGGGAATCCTATTTTTTTATTGCACATTTCCAGGATGTTTTTACTACCTCTATGTTGATGTCAGATTGTTTTCCTTATAAATTTATCAGAAAGAAAAGAGGCCCATGGGGCAGCCTAAATAGAACCTTAGATAGGTATGGGGTCAAATTATTTATTTTTACTACATCCAACTTTCTCTCTCACAAGGACAGTTGCATTACGAACTTGGTGCTGAGTTGACAATGTGGATGGTGTCATTTATACCAAGCAGGAGGCTGCCCTTAATTTTATGTTATTCTAATAAAACAATGTATTTTTATGGATATTTAGAGAAGAGTAGCACTATAACAGTATGTGGTTTTACTAGAATATTAGCAAATCAGTAGCGAAGTAAGCCCTAGTAAATATAATTTACTTATTTGGCAAATATAATTAAATATAATCTGACATCTTCCATAGACACCATAAAATATTATTTTCCCATACTAGTGAATACATCACAATTACTGATCATTTATTATTGGACTGGTTACTGTAGTCCTTTCAAATATGACATTTTTTTAACCGTGAATGTCTGTCTTGAACTCAAAATGTGCAAGAAAAACCCCTTTAAAGAAACAAAACTCGAGTAATGGGAAGCAATGCATCCTGAGTAGATCAGGAATGAGAAAGAAAAGAAATGCATCTGGTGGGGAGTAGAAGGATTCCCCATCTGTATGGCAAAAGTGGCCTCCTGCTCTAATAACAGTGTTAGTTCTAACAGAAGGGAATGGCTTGGAGTCCCATAAAACCAAAAATATAGGCTACAAAGCATGGCTTCTGAGGAAAAAGCATTTTTAAGAAGAAGCACAACTGATTTCATTATGCAAGAAACCTTGTCATGAGCTGGTGGGCCAGAAATTGCAGTCAGAAGATAGAGCGTTCCCTCTCCAGCTAGAAAATAACTTTTGAAGACCATCTTTATATTCTATGAAAAGTGTATTTTGAAGATCATCGGTGGACATTATAGTATTAGGCAATTTCTTAAATAAGTTTGTGACAACAAAGCATTTAGAATAGCCATAGGCATTGTGTCATTAAAGTGTAAATCACAGGGGGAGGCTTTCACGCAATGAGAGAAAAGATTTTGGAATGCAAAAGAAAAAAAAATTGCCTTTTACGTTTCTCGTGATTTGGTAGTAAAAATAATAATTAGAAAAATCTTAAATAATGACTGTAATCTTTATAAAACAGTTCTCTGCCTCAGTAATTATTTGCCTTTCTTCTTTTGAAATGTATATTAAATATTTCATGGAAATTAAACAATTGGTAAAATTAGTACATCAGAAAACTTTAGTTATTAATAAAATACAACCTAAGACTAGTATTTTAAAATATCAAGAGAAAACGACTTTGATATTTGCATTGAAAATAGCAGTAGTCCTAAAATTTACCTTTCTTCCCCTTCAGGAAACAAAGTAAATTATATATTTTGAGACTATCTAATATAATTATGTCTTTTAATTCCTTGCAAATTTTGGTAGGCCTAATGTGCTTACCAATCATTTTAATTAAGTAGGAACTAGCTGCTTATAGGGCTTGTTGACACACCTGGTAGAGGATCCTGTGTCACATCTATTTATTTTAGGAAAGTGGTATCCTTCCAAGCAAACAGCAAGTAGTTAGTAATCTCATTAGTAACATGGAATCTACCTATTATCTAATTCTCCAACCAAGAAGGGCAAGCTTGATAAGGTTTGAAAGATAATGTAATTCAACGTCTACATTTTCAACTGAGGAACCGTAACTGCCAAGGATTTAAGTGAGAACAGTTGGGCGAGTGGCACCATCGGTCCTCAACGGCAAGGCCTAAGCCCTGCTGTCCTGTTCCTGTTCCACACACAGTTATGAACAATAGTCCCCTGCTGTTCAGTAAGCTGTAGACATAAATTTAGTTTCCTGATAGAAAAAGAGAAAAAATTTAAATTTTCTGCCAGTCCTATATCAGCACCAAGGCTAATCCCAATAATTGCTCTCATCTGTGAAACTGGGGTGTTTGTTTTCCCTCGATATTTCTCCATTCTCCAGCATTGAAACATGAAACATGCTGCATTCTCTTCAGCATGATAAACATTGAGGACAAAGCCACGACTCCTGGCACCCAAAGAATCAAAACTAATTTTAAATACAATAAAAATGCAAATTTTAGTTTTTTCTCACTTTTTAAAAATTTATATATTATTTATTTTTTTAGTAAATTTATTGGGGTGACATTGGTTAATAAGATCATATAAGTTTCAAGTGTACAATTCTATGATACGTGATCTGTGTATTGCATTGTGTGCCCACCACCCATAGTCAAGTCATCCTCCGTCACCACATATTTGGCCCCCTATACCCTTTACTACCCACCTCCGCCACCTATTGTAAATTACTGCTGACATCTCAGGATTTTTAGACTGTAGTTTGACCAGGAGATATTAATTTGGATTTTTTTATATAGCAGAATCTATGCAATAATAAAGATATGGAACTTGGTTCTACTTATTTAGTTTCATTTTTCCAAGTTAAACAGACAATTTTTTACTTCAATGCAATTTCAAAAAAACCCCACAGGAAAAAAAAAAACTGGGCGGCACTGGAAATCGTTAAGTGAAGTATGTATATATATATATTTTTCCAGCAAACTCTGACAGTCAATGGTTAAAGTTAATACTGATATTTTCTATAGAAAGCATATGCTTTTCTGACTCCATGGAGACATTATTTTTCCAAGCATGGCTGCTCTTGATTTATTTTAACAGAGAAGATGCATTCAGACCTGCTCTCAATGCATTTCCTTCAAAGTGATATGTAATGTAGTCAGTCACTACTTAGGTTGTACAAACGATAGAATTTTCACAAGCATTATCACCCCCCCACTTTTTTAAAAAATATGTTTATATTGATTTCAGAGAGAGGAAGGGAGAGGGAGAGAGAGAGAGAAACATCAGTGATGAGAGAGTCATTGACCGGCTGCCTCCTGCACGCCCCCAACTGGGGATCGAGCCCACAACCCGGGCCTGTGCCCTGACCGGTAATTGAACCCTGATCTCCCGGATCCTAGGTCGATGATCAACCGCTGAGCCACACCAGCCAGGCATCCCCCTTTCTATGTACTGGCTGGGGTTGCGTTACAGTTATGCCATAATTCACCCTCTAGTGAAGTATTAGTAAGTGTTCCTAGAAGAGAAAAATTAGAATGTATGTTCCATCAACCACCACTGAATCTAGCTGAGATTGTGACACTTTTTGGTTGACCTTGGGACTGCGTAATGATTAAAGTGGTCAAGGAGTTCATATGTAAGTCCATAGCTCCTGGGAGCTGTTTCCGGCGGAAATGAGGCAGTGCATGACCCGGGTATAGGAACTTCACTCCCCAAAGTTTAATATAGTTAGAGAGATTAATACTGTCTGGAGAACCGAGAATTAATCCTCGAATATATTATTAAAACTTCGTTCAGAGACAGAAAATAACATTTGCGAGGAGGCCGAAGCTATTGAGTAACACACACTTGATATGAAGAAAATTAAAACATAAAATAAAATGCTTCTTCTAACTACCCTCATCAAGTGAAAACAGGGCTCACTCTTTCAATTACAGCCTTCAAGTGTACATTGGCTCCTGCATCATAGCGTGCATGCGATTCGAGTTAATCTCAAGAATTAAACAATAAATAATAACGGGAAGGTAGCTATATCAAGTGGAGTAATCAGCGCCTGAAATCTTGACATAAAACTAGCAAGGTAAAGACATTAATTCTGGTTCTGCCTTCGGTTTATGCACTGCTCTTGATTAAAAAGACAAAACTACTGTGTGTGTGTGTGTGTGTGTGTGTGTGTGTGTGTTCTTGCATTTGCCATAGAGAAGGGAGGAAAGAGCAATGAAGAGTCATGGAAGGAAACTGAGTAAAGCTCAATAGAGGTTGTCAAATTCCAGCTGGCTATTCTCGGAGAAATCACCCCCCCGCACCCTTTAAAGGGGCACATGCTATCAGGTCCACTTTTGAGGAGCTATCTGACTCCACCTTACCCCATTCCCACCAGATACAGATGTTTGAAGAAAAATATTCAGATAATTAGAATCACAGTGTGTGGAACTGGAAATAAATGCACAAAAGTAAACCTATTTACAATTGTGTCTAAGGAGGGGGGAAAGAGTCTCCTGTATACAATGTAAATAGACGAAAGTTAGAAGTATAACAACCACATATGTCTGGGTCAGTCCTTCCTTCCACAGTTAGGCATGAAATAGGCAATCAATAAATAATTTTCAGTTGAATGGACTTCACCCATAGTCATGATTTGGAATGCCAAAAAAATGTTATTTTTTTCCCTCTGGGCCTTAAACTGAGTTCCAGGTTATTGAAAAGCAAATGATGTCTGTAATTACAGCAAAGGCAAGACAGGGTAAGTTTTTCTGATCAGGTACAATTTGTCAAGATGTCGTCTAGCTTTTTAAATAGATTTACTAATTTAGCATAAAATTACTCATTGACAGTACATGCTCTTCAGATGTGAACCAAAGGAAACAAGACTTCTGTTTGTCTTATTTTAAATGATATACTAGATAATGCGTAATAAAATCCTTTCTTCCTAGCACGGGTCTCAGCACTGGGGGTGCACGGCCCAATCTTCCCCAGAATTAGAACAAATTAGTGAGCGAATCCCCCGCATTCGTAGCACGGTTTTTGAAGGTTGCCTTCTTTATTCTTGCTGTTTCAAATTTGCATTTGTAAGACGAAAGTCGGCAAGAAAAAAATTCATTTAAAAAGTCTTTATGCGAACACCAGGTCCTCCAAAGGGAGAGAGATGTGCAACTCTGCTGTTGTGATTTTAATCTTCCAAAGAAAGCATTTAATTTGAATTCTTCACCGCTAGCGTTAATGCTGATACTCTCCTTTGAAATCTGTGTGTAGGGAACAGGACGGCGTCCTTCTGGCCAAGCGCAGAAACACCGACGCCATGGGAGGGAGCGGGAGTGAATCGTGGGCTCGGGGTCCGAGGCAGCCCTGCGGTTTCATTACCAGAAGCACGCAGGCAGATCTGCCTTCAGACTTTCTCATACATTAAGCAGCATAAACACGCGGCACGGTTCATTTAGTCCCTAATTTTTCACTTGGATAAATTATCTCAATGTTCCAAGTCACATGCATTAATCCTGGGGAGAAATAGCACAGTTTATTTCAGAAGAGAAAAAAAAAAGACTCAGTTTCAGCTGCTGTATCCAACCGACTTATTGTTCTACGGGCCTCAAAATATTCCAGTTATCAATAGACTTGATTGCCAAGCCAGAGGCAAATTAATAGTGTTACGAGAAAAGAAATTCAAGCCACCTGGATCTGATTGATGCCACACCCTTTTAAAAATGGACCAAGGAACCGTCCTATTTCCCCCACATTCTCCCTGACACCTGGCTGTGTCCACTCGCCCTGGGCCTGCGGATCCACAGGCATAGGCCGTCTGACCCTCCAGAGGGTTTGACAAACACATTAAAATGGGATCGCAAAGGCCCAGCTTTCCAAGTTCGAGATTGTTTTCAATAGTCCACCAGGCTGGAAACAGAGGTATCGGTGCAGTTGAATTTGGGGGGACTGTGAGGCCACTGAGTTACGAAAACAGGCTCTTAGCCATTCGAGACGGTGTTGGGGTGGATGGCTCCTTGGGACTCTGTCCTGGATATTTGTGTTTTCTCTTTTTGTTGTTGTTGTTGTTGTTGATCAGGTCGGGTAAAGATTTATCGACGTTCTTGACAGTTTCAAAGGACCAGCTATTGGTTTGAGATTAAGCCACTAGAAGGATTTTACGTGCCTTTGCTGGATTTGTAGATGGACGGGGCGACATTCGGGGACGAGAGAAGGCGCGAAGGGCTCAGGATAAGTCCCTGTCAACAGCCAGAGACGAAAGAAACAGGCTTCGGCCAACAGGAGGCACAAGCCTGGAAGAGGACCTGGGGGTCCAGGTGAGAAAGTGACACACTGACACCCGGATTGCTCCAGATTGAGCAGAAAATCAGGAGAAACCAGCCCCGCGATGCCAGGCTCCTGACACCCAGGACTGGGAGGTCATAAATGATGTTATTTTAAGTCACTAAGTTGTGATAATTTGTTGTACAGCAATAGGAAACTACCAGAAAGCCACTGTGACCAAGATAGTGAGATACTGGTGTAAGGATAGACATACAGCTCAAGGAAACAGAGAAGATAGTCTAGCAATATAAAAAAAATATTTATATATCAAATCAACTGTCCAATAATTTCCTAAACCAGTGCCCCAACAATTCAATCCAAACAGGGAAATCTCTTCAAGAAACGATACTGGATCAATTTGATATCTGTATGTGGAATAACCTGACTCATACATAATTCTTTACTCAAAACTCAATTAGGGGTGACTGAAAGATTTCAACATAAAAAAAATAAAATAAAGAAGCTTCTGGGAGAAAGAAAGGACACTTTCCTTGCACCCTGGGATGGCAAAGGTTTCTCAGTGAGGATATAGGCCTTTCATTGCCAAGGGCTGATATTCCAGTTGACCCTCCCAGCGCTCGGGTGTGCAGTGACACTGTCATCAAACAGCCTCAGAGTTCATGGAAATGTTCCTTTTCTGAACTCAGCTGTTACTCATACGCATCTTTTCTCTTAACAAGGTCGCCGCATGAAGCATGTAAACAAAAATGTTTAACCAGCCCCTGCGAACCACCGATGGCCGTAACAACACCGGATCGTCTATATTTCTGCCAAAGTAAAATTTGAAAGTGTTAGCACCTGTTTCCCTAAAACACCCAGGAGTCTAGCTTTAGCTGCACTGTGCTTTAGTGAACAGCTAGCAAAAGTTAAAAGAATCTATTTCTTTTTAAACACATATTCTGGACACGTTTTTACTAGATTCTGAATTTATTGAAGAACATGTAACTAGGGAGGCAGCGTGTATATTAAGACGTATTAAAATCAAACCCTGTTCCTTCTTACTCTGTGACCTTGGTGGAATGACCTCATCAGTAAAATAATGCAATGTTTTGAGGGATATTTTGCAGATTAAAAGACTACAGTCCAAGCTTGTTTTAAATCTTAGAGAAGGAACCCTACGGGTTGAGGCTGTTATGTTTTCTTGTTACTGTTATGAAACTACTTTCGGTTTGAATGCATTTATCAATGTTCTTTTTTTGTAGGACATAATCTATTAAGTGGAAACAAGAAATACATATAAAAGTAATGAGATGAAAAATCATTTGAAGATGAGCATTTTTCATAAAGCTGTTTTTTAAGAATGATGCAGCTTTTTCAATTATATTTAATTTCAGCAGAGGTGAGTCACACTATGCTCCTCCTAAGATTAATATGAAGTGCATCCTTGAGCATTTTTAATCATGGAAACTAAATGACCTTAGAGCAAAAACAAAGTTTAGCTAGAAATTTCGCCACGCATCAGCATTTTCTTTAAAGTTCAGAAACGCTGAGTAGGCAAGTGCCATTCATGAACCTTGTTTACACTTTAAGGGGAAAAAAATTAAGAAAATACTTCATAGAATTGGAGAGTAAATAAAATTTAAAATACTTTAAAGCAATTAATTTGTCAAGTCTTACATAAAATACATAATATAAAAATATATCTTATGAAAATATCCACTTACACTACTAATAAACAAATATTATTAAGCCATTGTGTTTGGGACCACTGAAATTCATGTGCTTATGTGAATACAGAACTTGAGAATTGACAAAAATAGGCAAAAAAATAAACACTTGTTACATATGTGGGCAGGTTTATGAACATTGAATAGTCTGAGATCCTCTTGCTCTTGAGCCTACTCACAAATTCTACCTGCCACACCTTGAAGGAGACCCGGAGACCTCGGGACAGCTGAGGCACCTTTGGGTCTGGAGCGATCTCAGCCTAGTAGTGGACATATGCTTAAGGAACTCCCACAGCTACTGAGCTCCAGGACAGTACTAGCAGCTCAGTTGTTTTGCAAAAGGTTGGGAAGTGGTTTGGTTAGAGCAAATAAACATAAAATGAATTTTTATGAATATCCTGCAAACCCAAGCAGTGTGTTTGTGCTAACACCCATCTAGGCCACAATATGAAGGCGCCTAAAGAAAGGGTCATGTTTGGGCGGGTCCGCATGGATTACCTTTATGGGAGTCAGATGCATGTTCTCGCTGGAATAATATGCTCTCCCAAGATATATGGGAAGGATAGGCTACAATCGCCTTTAAGTAGGTTTTACATTGTTTTAGATCCTAAAATTAAAGCATTAATGTCTAAATTATAATCTAACAAGTCTGCGTGATATGTATTAGAGATTTGGTAGCGCTAAATCCTGTTTTCTGGAAATAAGCAATGTTTTGGATTAGAATGTGAGATTCGTGAATGTCCACAGTTTGGGCCTATATGGAGCAATCAGTGTGGCCTTTAATTTGGTAACAGGAATTAAGGGTTAAGAATCACATATATAAATCCTATAAAAATATCTATATACATACTCATCTCAAGATTTAGCTTCATCAAGAAGAAAGGAACTGGGTATCAGATTTGGCAACATTTTCTAAATTGGCATATTATATGAATATTAAATTTGACAGTCTCATAAAAGCTTGCATTTTTATTTATAACATGTCACTTCCTGATTGCTTTTTTAATACTTTGCCTCTATAATAATTTCTTCATCCTGACAGATTTTACAGATGAAGCATAAAAACATTTCAAAAGGTTGTTTCTCCTTGACTAAGCAAGGTATTCGAGCTGGACAGCCAGGCTGCAAGTTGTTGCACTTTGGAGAAATTCTATCTCCTGGAATACCTAAGAAAAATGCTAAAGACCTTAAAAAAATTTACTGTATTGGGTCGATCGTGTATAATTGATTCCAGGTGTTCTCATATTGCTTTCTCTTTTAATGGGAAGACAAAAAAATTAGAAAATTGAGAAGTCATCTAGTGAAATACTCCACAGTATCTCTCAACATTTCAAGACAGTTCATTCTTCCACTTCTCATTGATTTATGTGATGTAGTTTAACTTCAACATTGGTCGTAGGGAGTAATATAGCATTTTTTTCAGCAGATAAACTTATTAGAGAGTTCTTGTGCCTATATGATTTCCTCAGTTAAACTCATTGGCCTAGGTTACATCCTTTGGGGAAGCATTTTTGTTCCACATTTGAAGAGAGGCAAGTATGTGAAGACAGCAAACATGCTTTGCTACGTTTGAGCACATGGGTGTTTTACAAGGTTGTGTGCTATGACCTTATGCTTTCCCTTGAACCTTACGGTTCAGGCAAACACAACTGAAAACATGTTTATTTTACGTAGAGGTGTTCTTAATGTTTGTCTCTGTAGATCAGGAAACTTTGGTTCTCTGTATTGAGTCATCTCTACACACCAAATTTGAATTAATTTTTGAGTTAAAACTATTTGGCAATGAATTGGCGTAGTAAGAATATGCAAAATATGCCTGAGGGTGGTTTGTTCGTTGATATTGATGGTAAAGAGCTGTGCGGTTAATTTTAATATTTTGGTCTGTTGTCCTGGTGGAGCTCTCTAGAAGGATTTTTTTTTCCTGCTATGTTACACCAACGTGAATGTTTGAGTTTGAGTGGTCAGGTAAAATAACAGGTATATATGATAGGAATTTTGATATAGCAGCATTATAATAAACCAGCCGATGAACAGCCCATGCTTCAGAAGTCTGTGAGTGGGGGTTAAATGGGGCAAATCCTTCCTTAGGCTCATCTCCTTGCCTGCTCAGTGTACTTCACACGATTTGGCAAATGAGCTTCATAAAGGCTCCTATGAGATGCATCTTGGATTCTCAAGTCCTTACGTTAGTGTACCATTGCCTGACTACACAGCTTTTACATATCAAAAAGGATTTTTCTACAAGATTACTGTTTTCATTCATGGAGCATTTACCTGCATATCTATTTTCAACATTTTATACTATTTCTATCTGGGAGTTACTAAAGTTATCTACTTGAAATAAAATAAAATGGATTATTATGGCAATCACCCCATTTCTTAAACTTAAGACATTTGGTGATGATAACTGACTGCTTTCCTCTTGAATTGTTGTACATTCCTGTATTTCCCCCTTTTATAACCTTAATAAAGATAATTGATTACGTTAAATTCATAGGCTACTGAGAGACGGCTATAAGAGAGCCATATGAAAATATATGAATAAACAAATGTAATTAGCATTTGCTGGTATCTCTAAGTTTTTTTTCAGCCTTATTGAGATATAATTGATGTATAACATTATGTAATTTAAGGTGTGCGATGTAATTTGGTACATGTCTATAGTGCCAAGTGTTTGTGAAAGGATTACCACAATAAGTGCAGTTAACACATCCATCGCCATAATGTGTATTTGAAATTTGCTAAGAGAGATTAAAAAAAAAAATCCCACAGAAAAACATAACTACATACCATTTTAATTGTTAACACAGTTTGTGAGCCATATCACTAAACAGACTCTGACCCGGCTTTTCACGCCCATTTTCCAAATTTACCTAATGTAATTGTTTTTGGAACTTGCTTACTAAGGAGAGAAAACCGGAGGTAAAGCTAAGGGCTGTGGGGTAGAACAGGACCATGGTCAGTGTTCTACTCATTGTCATTATGGCCCCGAAGGAGCGGGGACGGAGGTCTGTCCTGCAGGCCTCGTGGTCAAGGGCTTGGCCTTTGTCCCCTATGGGGGCTGCACCCCTTACCCTCGTGACCCAGTGCAAACCACCAACCTCTCTGTTCCTCCCCTTCTGGTTGCAAAATAAATATACTAATTGTTTCTGCCTCTTGAGGTTGCTGTGGAGACCAGTGTAGGGGCTAGAGGCCCTATTTCACGTTCAAAGCCCACTTCACTATTTCTACTTTTTATAGGTGGGATATCTTCACCTCTGAATGAGTTTACGGGGTTAAGAAAGATTCGGAACATAAACACCCTCGTGTACACACAGAGGGGTGAGGGAGGGAGGGTAAGTAATAAATACATGGAGACTTGTGGGATTGCAATAGGTTATCTGGCTAAGGGGCAGGGGTGCCAGATTGTTCTAGACAGAGCTGGAGGCGCCAACATCAGAGCTGGCTTGATGCGTGTGATGAGGAGGGGGTAGGATTTGGGAGGAGACTGTCCCTGGGGAAACGCCTCTGGGGACACGCAAATAGCAACGTGTATGTTTGGAGGGGCAAAAAGCAGTTAGCACAGTGGGGAAAACGGGCTGAAGAGTGTGCAGCCTGGGGCTTCTTTGCAGCTCTTACTATACTTGTGAATTTATTAACAAAGAAATAAGCAAACAAGGTTTTGAGCAGTGCAGAAACCTATAAAGAAGAAATGGAAATCATTGCACCCATCAGTGGCCTCCACCTACTATTTTAACAAATGCCCTTCCATTAATTTTTTATTCATAGGAGATGATAAAATGTTACACAATGAAGATAAAATCTGTAGCTACCCCCGTTATCTTCTAGAAGTCTTCTTGTTTAATTTCACCAAAGACGATGCACCCTGAAAGCCGTAGCCTGTTGTGGTTTGCATATGTGCAGATTCTGTGTCACGATGGACTTAAAAGAGACAGTTTCAGACTGAGGTTTAGTTCCTGATATTTCCACCTAGAAGTTACCTCCTAATGGAGTTTCCTCGGATACCCTCTCCTGCAAATGAATATCCTCTCTGGCTGGTGGTTCAAATACGTTTTCATAAAAGGGCACTTAGGCCAGCTTTGGAAATTGCTCTGATAATTGCCAAAATATCTGCCCACTTAAAATCTCTGGATGGCATTAGGCTAATCCCATCTCCTACTGCCTCCGCTCTGTCCCTCTCGCAGGAGGCCGTCCCCTGTCCCCTGCGGTCCCTCGCTCAGGCCCGAGCGAAAGTGAGATCTCAGGCAGCAGAGCCTCCCCCTGTCACTGCAACACGCGCCCTGGGCGGGCCTAGAGGCTGCGGGGGACATGTGCTCTCAGCTGCCAGCCGCCTCTGCTTTCCTCAGCAGCCCTACCCAGCTTAGAAACCGGGTTGAAAACAAGCATAGGGGCAAACCTGCTTTGGAATAGAAGATTTTTGGTGTAAATCAGACTTTCGCACCTCCCCTGTGATGTCCGGCCACCGGTCTGTCTCCATATGAGCCTGGGAGTGTGACACACGGGCGGCTGTGCTGTTTCATTTCTTCCCTGGAAGTAGACATTTCACTCTCCTCTCCCTCTCGTCTCCCCCCCTCTCTCTTCTCTGAATTGCTTTATCCACCTGCCTTATATTGATAGGCTTTAGAGAGTTTAAAATACGTTTTCTAAATTTTTGTATGCATCGAAAAATTAATAAGGGGCCCCATAATATTACATCTATGTGACTATGCAGTGGCAATCATTTGATTGCAACTAAAAGTATTATTATTATTTTTTATTAATTACAAAGAACAAAAATAGAGTATTTCGGATAGAGGAGCATAGCACAGTAAATAGCCTATTCATTTCTAAATAAAGACCATGAACAAGATACATTTTATACACGCATAATTTTAAAGCTCTGTGTCTGAAGTTTTCCAGACAAAGCCAGCCACACAGAAATCATATTTTCAGACTCTCTCATAGCACACAAATCACTGGATTAATTTCCTTTCCTTAATTAGCAAGTTATCAGACTGAAGCTCTTACAGTAACAATTATAACTCCCAAAACCTGACGCGTCCGGCCTTCATACGTGTCACCAACACTGTTAACAACCAGCAGACCCTGCTCACACCTGCTGTCATAACAGTAAGTCACGTCACGGCCCACTCTAGCTCTACAATATTATTCGTTCCTAATTTTTGTTTGAGCAACTTAGCAGGGAAGGAATTCAGTAAAGGAAACAAAAATAAGAAACAGTCGCTGAAGGCTTTGAGAACACGGGGAGACAGGAAAATTCAGAGTTTGATCTGAAGAAAGTAAAGATAATTGGATCTGAAGCAGAACTAAAGCATAGGATGCCCATTAGAAAGACCTAGGGTCTAGAATTTAAAAAACTCTGTGGCTAACTGCATTTGGGGATTGGTGGGGGAAATGCTTATGCTACTTTCAAGTTTCTAACTGGGAAAATTGGATGGATTACAATGTGCCTGTACCATTCGGTAATATTATTCCATTATATATTATTAGGTAGAATGTGTTGAATTGTCATTAATCCATATAATATCTCAAGAATAAAAAACTAAAACCTACTTAAGGTGAGTCATAAACATCACTATGTGCTCACTGAACTAATTAACAGCAAAAACAAAATAGCCGAGAGAACAGCAGGGGAACATTGCATCTTAGTGTAGAAATACCCTTCGTATAATTCAGTTTAGGGTTATAATATGCACTTTTATTGTAATATGCTACAGGGCTAATTGACACCGAAGCGAAAGGCTTTTTAAAAGATTTCGTTGAGATATGAAGTTAAGAGAAATAAAAGTAAGGCTCGAGAGAACTAAACCCTGGGGAGCCTTCTCCAAAAATAGAAGCTTCGGGGTGAGGATTCAGAGAAATTGGGTAAAATAAAATAATATTGAGAAAGATGATGAAAGAAAACTTTTCAATCACAGAGTTTCAGCTGGATAATAAAAAAAGTACACTTGACATTTTCTTGGCTCCAACTTTGATAAGCAGTAGGCGCTGTGGAAACCTATTTACAGCCTCGCTGTATATTTGGAAAAAAAAAACCACACAGGAACAAGATGTTCTTATTAGATCTATTTCCCTTTCTTACTATCTCTCTAATAAAAAGAGTTATTGGTCATCAATGTAAAATAGATTTATTTCACCCTTTAATTACATTTTGAGCAGTTCACTAATAAGTGCACACAAGATAAATGAACATCCACAAGAAATATTAACTCGTGCGACAAAAGGAGGGCAACATTTAATCCGTGTTATTTCCCCACATCCTGGTGAACAGAAACCCGTTTCACACAGATAGGTGGCTTTTATTATTATTATTATTATTATTTAACTCTAGTTGAATATTTATTTTACACAGCTATGTCTGTCTACAGTGGAAGGCATAGGCTGTTAAGTGTAAAAGTTGAGTTTTGACTAATTTAAGCAAGTCTGCAACCAAGGATACATTCACCATAGAGAACATATCCCTCCCCCCAGGAAGTTTCTCATACCCCCCCAGGTATGTTTTATCATCAGAGGTCAACACTGATCTTTGCTGGCTTTGAGAAAGGAGACAGGGGTCATGAGCCAAGGTGACGAAGGTCATCGTTAGAAGTCGGGAAAGTCAAGGAAACAGATTCACCTGTGGAGCCGACATTTAGATTTTACCCCAGTGAGAGTCATTTAAGGAAAGACTCACGGACACAGACAACATTATGGTGATTGCCAGAGGGAAAGGGGGGTTAGGAGAGGGAAAAGGGGTAACTGGTGATGGAAGGAGACTTGGGGTGGTCAACACACAATACAACATGCAGAGGATGTGTTGTAGAATTGCGCACCTGAAACCTAGATAATTTTATTAACCAGGTCACCCCAATAAATCCAATAAAACCACTGTGTTGTTTTAACCCAAAATTGTGTTACTTTAACGCTAGTTTTGGGGTAATTTGTTAAAGCAAAAATATTATTTTATTTAATTATTCCATTCTACTTCTTATTTCTCATTTAGGGATGGCAACCGTGCCATGTGCGTGCTAGATCTTACCACTCGGGTTTCTCTTAACCAAGTCAGAAGCGCGGCTTGTATTTAATAACATCTGGGATTTGTATCTCGAGAAATACAGCCACACTGTTGCTAGGGGATGCTCCAGATGTGTGTGACTCTGGCTATATTTGCATATTTTACTTGAATATTTTATTGCCTTTTGAAGAAAGTGTTAGGATTATAAAGCCTGGAGAACATACACTACGTGTCCAGCATAAATTCTGTTGTTATGTGAATAATTTACAACAGAGGCAAAGAAGTTTTATTGGTAAAACACAGAAGCTACGTAAGGTCAGTAAATCCATAGAAAGGCAGCAAGTTCATCTCCAATATCATTTCTGATGATGAAGTACTTCCTCTCCCTATCAAAGCCAGTCATTTCCCCAGGGGTTTTATTTAGAAAGTTTCTTGATCAATGAAATATGTGGATATAGGATGGAGATTTTATTTTCACTGTCCTCTGACCGAGTACCCTTACCGCACATTTTATGATTCCAATATCATTTAATGTGATGTCTAGGATGAAATGAATCCCCAATAGATGCTCTGAAAAGAAAGGAAAAATCACCTGGATCCGGGATCCACGTCAGGTCATGGCTGGTCCCTGTCCCACAACACATACCATAGTCCTGTGTCCCTGCTAGAAGATCTTTCCCCATGTGCCTGGCATTTTGACCCATCTAGACATCAACCATCTTAAATGCTAGAGACAGTGTCTCCATGTGGGTGAGTGAGCGGGTTTATTTACATGGGAGATACTCCAGGTCAAGGCCCCTTCCTTTTTCTGGAGGAGGGTTGCTTATATTCCAGGAGGGAAAATAGATAAAACCTTCCTTATGGGTCAAAAGTGGGGGCAAGTTTGTCAGAAGTCTCTGGTAAGGTGGGAGGTCCCTAAGCTGGGAAACCCTCAACGGTGACACTGCGATGAGCTGGGCATCTCTCTGGGTCCACCCTGTGTTATTCTCATGATGACTGGGGGACAGTGGAATCTAATGGGAACATGAAGCCCATAGTCTCAACCTGTTGGGGGAATTAGCTCATTTGGAAAGTAGAACATATAGACAGGCAGCTTTTTATCAAGATAATATATATGGAGTTGTCCATAAATTTGGAACTGAGCTCAGAAACCTCAAACACATTTTATATAATTGAAAAGGTCATTATTATTAAACAGCTAGTGAGAGCTATAACCAAATATCTTGGAGATCCAATGTACCTCTTAACTTCTATATAGTTTTTGTTAATGAAAAAAATAAGAATTATTCACTGAGTCTCTGTTGTGTTTGGAGTGTTTTTCTTTACACGTACAAGTAATACATACATTTTACTTCATCTAAAAGTAAAACTTGAATCTGAGAGAGTCTATAACATTAAAATATACACTATTACTTTTTATGATTGGTTGATTTCTAGAATGGGGCACATTCTAGATAACTACGCAGTATTACCTGTTGATCGCTTATTTTGGGCGTGAAACATGAGCTTTTGGGGGCATGAAGCATCAGCTATGTCAACTTAAAGCATAATACGGGAGCCTTAATTTGGTTTCAGAATCAGTTCTATTCGACAGTGTTCAGAACATGTTCTTTTATTGCAAAAGAAACCAAACTGCAATTAAAATTCTACATGGATGCTCAGTGTCACTGAGGCCAAGTAGCTTTCTTTCCTTTTTGCACAAGCTGTATGATAGGACTTTTTTTTCTTTGCTCTGAACTGTAAGCCTTGCTTTTATTCCCAGAGTGATGGCTGTACTCCAATTACTGGGAGGTAAATGGATTCTGAATTATAATTGCATAATTTTTCGAAAGTAGGACACTGGTAATCCTTCAGCTAAGGGACGAAAAAAATAGGAAACTGACATTTTGAGGAGTAAAGTAGGTCTCGTTATGGTAGAAAACATTTGGAGACCAAATACGAAAACAAAACCACCACCAACAAAAAAATGCAGCAGCCAAGTGGGTGGTGGTTACTAGGCCAGTAGATTTCCTTCCACTGTTCCTCTCCCAACACTGCTTGTGGGGTGACTCTCACCAGGTGAGTCGCTCTCTGGAGTGTCTTAGAGAATCAGATGTATTCGGCCAACAAAGCACTTTAGTGCTGGGGAAAATTTGGATGAAAAGTAGGACTCCAGTTAGGAAAGGAGACACCCTAATGAGTGGAGACCTGTGTGAGGTGCTATCTGCTTGAGAGAGAAGAGGGGTGAACATGTGGAAAGATTTCCAAGATGCACAGAAGTTTTTTCTATCCATTATTGGAGGTGACCGTTACAAAGCCAGTGAAGCAGTGAGATCTTGTATTTTATTTCTACACCAGAAGAGTAAATTTTATTTCATTTGCTGTAAAGTTCAGAGAGGTGAAGTGTTTCTCCAGCCCCAATACTGCGTAGGGAACGGCAACACTCACTCTGCCCTCCCTACCTGGCTGGTATGACTTCAGGGCGTGTACTAGCTTAGGATGGTCGTCTCTGGGTGGCCTTCCCTCTTATTCTGGCCCAAATTCTCATTTAGAAAATGCTTTATGACTTCACTTTGCATCTGAAGAAAGAACATATATTTATCAGTGAACTTCTCAGCATTTTTTTAAATGGAGAGATTGCTTTAATTTGGTTGTGTGCAAAAATTTTGCAGTGAACATCGGCGTGTATCGGACTGGCAGGGAATTTCCTCCTTGGACCTTCCCACACAACTGGGAAATGCAGCCTGTCGTTGCAACAAACCCACCCTCTATTTCTACTTGGCATTTTCAGACCATCGGATCGCATGAGCCACAGGCCCTTGTCATTTTTGTTAATTGCCCATTATATAGACTTCTTTATTATCCATTTCCTCTGAATGTCTGTTCTCAAATTGCTATGTTTTTGTTCTTTCTTGATTAATCCTGGAACTATCCTAAATCTTCTCGAATTCTCTGGAATTTTCCGACCTAAATTAGGAGTAAACAAGCACCCTTCTTACTTAGGCTCATCAGAAACCGTTCTTTCCCCTTTCTGGAGTCACTTGAAACTAAGTTGTCCAACGCTGCACATCCCCCAAGCTCTTTTAAACGCAAGCGAAATGTTCTCATAGGTTCTAGAGGTAATTTGGGGCCTCCTCGCAGTGTTCAATGGCGTTTAGGAATCAAAATCACTGAACTGAACATGTATACAAAAGAGACGCATCCCCTTTAGACACTGGGGAACCCCACTGCCTAGTCCTCCTAATATCTGTTAGGAATGATACTGCTTCGGTCACCCTCCCCGTGTACTGAAAATGTTGCTTCACATCATAATGTTTGTTTTCATCTCAAGAGATATTAAAATCAATGCTGTTGAATACCACTTACATCTTAGGAAAGAGGCAACTCTTTCCTATGGGGAAGCAATTGCATTTGGTCTGATGGAGCTAACTCTGCCCAAAATGGTACACGACTAATTAAGTGCCAATTACAATTTTCTAATGCTCCATATAAAATTATCTTATAATCCAAGCCTGAGTAAACAGAGCTCTCCTCAGAATTACGTTCTTCAGTTAGGATAAAAAAGCTTTTATGGCATATTGTTTGTCTATTTAACCTCAAAAAAGCTGCAAAAAATCATTAGACATTTCTTAATAGTAACGTGAAAAATAATATGCAAGAATTTTAAAATTATAAATAAATAAGACCAAAATCAATCTGCAAACAAAAGGATGCCTTATGGTTCCCATGCATCTTAATTTAGCACAGTGCCTATTCAGTGCAAGGCTTTTACAAGTCATTATACAATTAAATTGAGTAGATTAAGGTCACTGTCATACTATAGGATGTGTGCCTTCTGTCCATGTTCTAGGACCTTAAATTTTAAGTAAGCAATTCCTTTAAATTCATACTTTCTTTAGTTAAATATGTCCATTGTGCATCTTCATATTCCAAATATTTTTGAATACATGTAGGATATGTGTTCTAGTATTTAAGAAGAGATAAGATTAAACTATGTTTCTCAACTAGAGCTGATGTTTCCCTCTCGGGGATATGACATGTCTAGAGGCACTTACGATTGGACGTCCTGTAGTGAACAGGGCAGCTTCACACACACACAATGTTACCTGGACCAAATGTCAATAGTGCAGAGGTTGAAAACTCCAGTATTCAAAGTGCTCTATGGTTGTGAAACATCTAGACTTGATGGTCATGCTTTATACTAAGATTCCTTCTATCCACGACTTCCTTCAGCATCAAGACTCCCCTTGGTGTGAAGCATTTTAGGTTGCTCACAATACATGTAATGTACTAGCTCACTTTTGAGACTAATCTACGCTGTTAATTGGATTTCTTTGGCCAGCCTGTACTTTAATCATCTGCACATTTAATAACTGAATCAAAGGTTTGACAACTTTATGCCATGGGAAGGTGCTTCTAATTCCAGGTGACAAATCAGAAACGGTTTTACGTGCTATTTCTCTCCCATGTTGATATATTTTCATCTTGGATCATTACTTTCCACAACCACAACACATCTTGGCTTTTTCATGCATCCCTAATGAAGACAATTAAAATCCTTGGTATACATTATGTGGACGGGATCTCTTTTTAATTGTTCGTTGTTTGCTTTCATAGTGATCAGTTGTGTTAAATGAGCCTTGACGTTAAAGAGCAGCTTTGACACTCTGTTTTTAATTTATCATTTCAGGTGATCCTGACTGCTATTAAAGGTTCAATCGAAGAGTTGAAAGACTGGTGATATTCAACAAGAGCATTATAAAGAAACAGTATTCCAAGTAGCATCAGAGAAAACT
This sequence comes from Miniopterus schreibersii, assembly GCF_964146895.1. Lineage (NCBI taxonomy): Eukaryota > Metazoa > Chordata > Mammalia > Chiroptera > Miniopteridae > Miniopterus > Miniopterus schreibersii. The sequence goes on from NC_138123.1 coordinate 3,246,199, forward strand.
TCCCAAATTAAAAAGGTCTTCATTGGTCTCAGAAAACACGGCAAACCCAATAAGAATTTATTTATATATTTTCTTCCTCTAAAGTAAATTAATTATGGTATGTTTAAGATTTCATGTTTCCTAAATAACATGAGTTGCTGAAATGCCTCCATGGAATTATAATTTAACTAAATCAACTGAGTATTAGAACAGAAACAGTACAATTGAGATAATAATGAATGATTGACCCTGACCTCAATATTAACATTGTTAAAGAGCAGTGAGAAATGTGACAAATAAAACAGTATGACAATTTAAAGCAGGGGGCCAATTGCTGCCAAGTGGCGACAGATCTGATTTTTCAGAAAAACAAGTTATACAGATATCTACCTAAAAATCCCTTGATTTTGTATGTTGGCCATTAAATACTCAGTGAATCGAAACTGTAAGATCAAACAGAAATGTCAGCTTTCTCTGTTTGGCCAACACGTTTTTATTTTTCTATCTTCCTTTTTTTAAAATAGATTTTAGGACTGGTGAACAATTTGGAAGACAAATATAAGATATTAAAATTTATATCTCTATATAAGAAAGGAATCCAGCTTTGCCTATTGAGATAGTTAATTTTAGGTGTCACACTGGCTGGGCCACAGAGGTCAGATGTTTGGTAAGATGTTATTGTGAGGGCTTTTTGGATGAGATTAACATTAAATTGCTGGTCTTTGATTAAAGCAGATTGCCCTCCATGATGTGGGTGGGCCTCATCCGAATCAGTTGATGGTCTTAAAAGACTAAAGATGAATTTCCTTGGGGAAAGAAGGAGTTCTGCCAGGAGATGTCTTTTGGACTTCCTAGTGAGGCTAAGTCCTAAGTGAGTATGGTTAAGACGTGAGGATTCTCTTTTTCTGCCCAGACCCCACAACTGTTGAATGGAGGCTCTACTTTGGATACATCATATGGAGAACACTGGGGCCCTGTTTATTTTTGCCCCATTTCATGGTGGTTCTACACCAAGAGAAGCCATCAGGAAGAACCTCAGATAGCCACCCCCGTACAGAAAACCATAAGGAATGAACACAAAAACTATTATACCTTCTAAAACTTCTAAGTGTTCCAGTAATCTTATGATAAGGCAACTGTAATCTCCTAACAGCCTTTCATGCAAGATCGGGAGGTCAGCCAATTCATTCACATCAAGTCAAGGAACCGATTTTTATTCCAAAGTTTTCCAACCCCGAGCAAGTTTTAGTTTCCGTTGTTTAGTTTAGTGGGCGTACAAGTCTGTGACTTTCCCACATATTCAATACTTTAAACTTAATTTATTTGAGGGGGATGATATACACACTCGCTTTCACATGGCCAACACTGCCAAACTCATTGTTCTGTCACTATGATGTATGGATCTTGCGTCTCAGTCTTATTGGATGTTTCTTTTTACCTAATCAGAATCTGATGATAATTAATACGGTATCTAGATGTTTCATCTGCATGGGGATGAGGGATTGCACCCATACAGTTGATTTCATTCTTTGGAACATGTGGCTAATTTATCATTTTGGCACACACATTCAAATTTTTTGGTTGTTGTGATGATTGGTTCTGTTAATGAGACCTTCATATTTTTTGTTAGATCTATTAATATTTATCTAGTTAATTTTATTAACATATATACATATGCATTATCAACCATCTTCCAAATAGATAATCATCTATGTATGTTTTACTTCCTATTAATTTTCACAAATATTAAACATAAGCTATCATATTTGCTCTTATTTGGTATGAAATTACCATTTGATATTCTTGTGTTACACCTTTGAACTTTTTGAGTATTATTCTGACTTAAGGAACTTACAAAAACGTGTTTTTAAAAAATATATGTTTTTATTGATCTCAGAGAGAGGAAGAGAGAGGGAGAGAGAGAGAGAGAGAAACGTCAGTGATGAGAGAGAGTCATTGATCAGCTGCCTCCTGCATGCCCTGTACTGGGGATCAAGCCTGCGACCCAGTCATGTGCCCTGACCCGGGAATCAAACCGTGACCACCTGGTTCAGGGGTCATCACTCAACCACTGAGCCACGCCAGCCGGGCACAAAAGCATTTTTAACTAAAGGTAGCTATTACCTCTAGTACTTCTAGTACCAGGACCTCTACAATAATGGATTTTAATTGCTTGCTTCCATTCTCATAAACATAATGGAATTTGGGACATTTGTAGGTGTTTCAGACATATCCTGCTTTTTGCTCACTAAAACTGTGGACTAAGCACAAAGTCATGGAGTCTTGGTTCCTCATAAGGAGAGCTTCATAAAATAGCAAATTTGATGTAGTGTCCATGACTGTGAAGTCAAAGTGGTTTTGGTGCTACTGGTAGACTACTTTTAGGAAAAGAACAGGAAACGTGTGTTTTTTAAAGTCCTGATTTATATTAATTCCTTAATTTTTTAAATGGGCACACATCCTGAAATATTTTAACGTTTAGGCTTCTATTTCTCCTAAGATGGATAAGCTCTGGGTATACCACTGTTCTAGCTATAAATAACTAAGAAAAGTAGAACACAAACACATATCTGTGAGTGTCAGAAAAATAAAATTCACAGGGCCCACATTTCTATGAAGGGGGAATTTAAGATCAGCGAACTGGCCTTCTGTTGCTGTTATTTTCTCTTAGGACATTTGCCAAATCTCAGCTGAAGGTGAGAAAGGCCAAGAATCTGGGCAGAGGGCCACCGCAGAATCCCTCTGCTAAGAAGCAGGGTGGTCAGTAGGAGAAACTACTAAATGTCTTGTTTCCAATCTCTTTCCCCGAAGGCACAGACTCATTACAAACAGCCTGCCTTCCAAATAGTCATGGGTGACAGCCCTTCTCTAACATGGGTTTCTATCTTTTTCAGACTCTACTGTCATTTCTCTCAGAGTGTACAATTTGCCCATTAAACCGGGGTTTTAAATGTCATGGCCCCGCACTTCCTTTACAGATTCACGTATGAGAGTTTGCGCGAATGTGTGGCTGTGCAAAGAAATGCTGAAAGATCAACAAAGAGTTATATTCGAAGGGCTTTAATGGAGTAAACGGAATGATTTATGTGTTAACAAGTTAACTGCGATGGCTGTGGGAGAAGTTATTTTAGGACATGAAAAATTAAAGAAGGGAGATTAGACAGGACTCTATTACAACCGTCTAGATGAAATGTTCTCATACTCTTGATAAATATGTCTAGTGTGCAAACAAAAGAGACATAACTGGATAGACTGGAGTAAGAGGTAAAACGACATGGTTAATGTGCACATGATACCGACAGAAGGTGGGGTCAGAGGAAAAGAGACAGCAAAGGAACCATGAGGGCAAACTTAGCAGGAAGTTAGTAGATTGTCAGAACTTTAAAATATATACTTGAGAAAATATAGGTGAAAATTATTGTACTACTATGCCATGTGGCAGTTAAATGTCACAATGAAATGATGTATAGTGTCCCCACAAGTAGACTTTAAGAAATAATAAATTGACATAATCTGTAGAGTCAGTTATCATGTCAAGAGTTTAACAGGATGCTTTATTTTTATCATGCCAATTTCAATCATTATAGTAAATTAAGTCTCTTCAATGATATCTATATATAGTTCTAGAATAAACGTAAATGGATTATAAAATATCTACCAGAAATGACTCTAAATAATTATTCAGTTAAGTTTAGTAACATACTCTAGTTCTTATTATCTCTGTTTGTAGGATAGTTTTTAATATTTCTCATTTATTACCCTTTAGTACTTTACTATTTATATTTTATCTAATCACTCTCAGAAATAACTTATAATGGATGGTCTTCACATTGATGAATATTTAAAACGGAGCATCTGTGATTGGTAAATATCATAAAGCAGAGATCCTGGAGTAATTAAGAATGTTTTCTCACTAGCAGTCTACTTTTCATTGCCAAGAGGGACCAATTTTTACACACAGTTAAATCAGATTATGTGACATTTAAACAGCATAAAATAATGCACACTGCCAATTCCTAAGTTAAATATCATGAGGATTAGTGTAAAATTGGGTCAATCTCAAATATTTGTAATTACAATTGCTAGTGCCTTGTAAAACAAAACATATAATTACAAGAGATTGCTTTTTTTTTTTTTTTACGTTGTTATTTAATGCAAGCCAGCCCGAACTGATTTACATGTGTCCTACAAAAAGTGTAAGTACAAATATCTACGTAGCCTGTGTTGCGCTGAGGGTTTTTAATTTTAATGATACATGCAATGCATTCTGTATTTATGTAATAAAGCTGTAGGCCGGCACCCAGGCACCAGCGGAGGCAATGCAAGGGGACATGGAAATATTCCTGTCCCTTCCGTCGTCATCACTTCTACCATCACTAATTGCCTAAAGCACCCCAGCCCAGGTTTGTGCCCCCCCCTTAGCCACCAGGCCAGGGCTCCGCTTTGCTTTATTTCTCACTAGGCCGCTAAACCCGAGCAGATCCCCCAGGAGACCAGGAGGCTGGGTTCGGATCCAGCAAGGTGAGTGCTCCCCCCCCCCCCCCCCCCCGCCTTTCTGACTTCAGCATCCTGGCTAATTTGCATCGCTCCTGGTGCAAATTATTTAAATGCCTGTAGCGCATTAAAAATTTCCATCCCCCGCGTCATTCTTGTAAATGAGTTTTGCCAACGCCATTCATTAAAATGTTCATTAAAATTTCATTTTATGGCCAACTACTTTGGTTAGAAATGCACTTCTCCGGAATTTGCTTACAAATCTATTAAAATAGAAAGGTTTGGGATGAATGAATGAGCAGGTACAGTTAGCAAGAAGAAAACTAAGAGGCCTGATAGCTACAACACGTCGTCGGTTACACTTTACAAAAAACCAGAAAGTAAGAACATGTGTGTACTATTTAATTTATTCACGAACATTAGCATAGGCTTATGTATTCTGGCACTGAAATAAAATATTTTCTGGGACAGCTTAAATGTGAAATCCAACCTAGAGCAGAAATACTGTAATTCTTTAAGTACTTTATTCTGGATACTAGAAGACAAATTATTTCTATAATCTTTCATATATTGTAGAAAAGTTTGGAGAAAAAAATTTAAGTTGACAGGGAATTTTATACTTTACTGATTCTTTAAAATTCAGTGACTTATTGAAGACTAGAACTGAGATACTAGCTCAGAGCATCCCTTAATGGGGGCACTCACTGCAACCGAGAAGGAAGGTGGCAGAGATATCAATGCCTGCACATTTCATTCAAAATATGAGAAAAGCGAGACCCATCAGGGTGAGGCAGTGCCAAACACAGGTCTAGAATTCAGAATTTTCTTTTGGCCTAGCCGAGTTCTCTTTCCCTGTAAGCAGCCTCTAAAACTAAAATCAAACAAACAAACAAAAACAAAAAAAACACACCAACAGAGTAGAACATATGTATTTGTTCTTTCAAACAGCCTAAAGAAACCAGTAGAAAGCCTATATGTGAAACCCCACAGTTAACAAAAATGATATAATTTGATGCTCGAAACATTCCACATGCCATTTTTCAAGTTAGAATTTTTGTGTCATTAATGCTGGAATTAAGATCAGTGGTGTATTTAACTTCCAGGCGTCCTCAAAAATCTAATGTTGACATCAATAAACAAGCCGGCTGCTGTAAGGACGCCTACACCACCTCTGAATTTCCTTCTAGGATCACACTCTCAGTTGCAAGGTTTTAAAAAATGTATTTGTCTACTTTTAAGCTTTCTCGGTAATTGCAGATTTTCAAATCCGATGCAACTCATTTACTAAAATTTGCAGAAGGACTTTGTGGGCTGATAAGCATTTGGACGTTGAGGGGAAGATCGTGTGTTAACTGATAAAACACCAGCTCCTCACAGCATCTGAAGATGAGTGAACCTATTTTTACGTGGTGATATGCATCTGTTTCTGGAGTTTATGGAGTGTGTTTCCTGCTGAAATAAAATATGAATGTTCACAAATTAAAAATTAGTAGAAGGCAGATTTTTCCCCCCCACTGCTTTTGGATAAGATACTTGACAATAAACAGTAGGAGGTAAATCCATCTCATTTCCAGTTATAAATAATATACAAGCATCCTTTCCATCTATTGCTTAAAAGATAAGCTACGTGAATGATAGTAGAATAAAAACAATTATGAAATTGAGTTGCACTGAAATTTTATGGTTTTATTTACTTTTTAAAAATTTTGTAGTGTTCCAATGGAAACTCAAAGAGATCTTTTCAAACAATAGGCTCAAACGCATAGGCCGAAAAACATATCATGTCTTCTAGTTGTTTACTTAAAACATATTGGACTAAGAGATTCAATTAAATCACATCAATTTTACTTCAAACAACCAATTAATTCATGTACTTTATTCTACCTTCTATCCAGTTCAATTTAAATAATTCGTTTTTTTAAAGATACTGATAGAATTGTTTTGAAAAGTAAAGAAGAGCGAGGTAAGAGATGATTTCCATATTTCAGGGTTAGGTAATTGAGCCTATGGTGATGACAGTCAATGGAATAATAACTATTTGTGGAAGAAGGGGATGGTTTTTAATAAATAAACAAATAGCTACAGGGCACTGAATGCATCCCAGGCATGGCTTTAGGGTTTCAGTTTCACGGTGCTTCTCTCTAGAACTTAGGATGAAATAATAGTTTCCAGCTGGGACACACCCATTCTCATGTTAGAGGAAAAACAGACTCTAGAGTCACAAACTGGGCAGATGTCACTTTATTTGCCAGCAGAAGTGACATAGTCTAGACTAGCGCAAGGTGAGAATTTCCCCCAGTTGAGAGACACTAGGGTAAGTCCTATAAAGGCCGGTCTGATAGAGGGAAGGGGTGTTTTGAACAAAAACACAAAAAGCTTTGTCGGCAGCTCCTGCTGGCAGGAGACAGTTAGATATAGGCTTCTGATAATTGGAAACAATATTTAAGGGTAGGGGAAATAGTTTCAAAGCAGGGTCAGGGCTCAAAGGCAAGTAAATGAAATCATTGTCTAGAACACCAAGGAAGGCCTGTGGGTTCCAGGGCGGGGGGAGGCAGTGACCGTCACACTTTCAATCAGATGCTAATGAAAACAAGGACACTTTCCCCTAAAAGTGTATCACACACGTTTTACTTTTTAGGATGCCTGGAACACAATTTAAGTTCTGCATCTTATGAAGAATAATCACCAGGAATACTAGTCATCGGGTCCATTTTCTGTGTTTATTGTCTTGCTTTCAGTCACCGGACGCTGGTAGTATAGGACACAAATCATCCTTTCTAGACCCGTAAAGGTGACTCCTAGTGATGAGCAGTGAGCTAAGTGATGCCATAGCCAAAATCAACAATGTGTCTAAAGCAAGAAGAAATCTGCTCCTAGCGGAGATCCATAAGAAATAAAGCACCTGCAACTTAGAATATATGAAATAAGCAGGGGGAATTTAATAAAGGAGGTGCTTTAAAATTCCATTGCAATGAGCAGCAAAATGCCCGGTGCTGTTGGTTCAGCAGTGTTAATGGAGGAAGGACAGAAGGCTATGGAAGGGTCTTGTCCATGCTCTCAGTAAAATATAGAAAAAGCCCCAGGATTTATTGCAAACGGAGGTGGCTCAGGTTAGTGCACTCAGTGTTTTCAGAGGTGCTCAGCACCCTTCCTGAGCGAGAGGGAGGAGACAGAGGTGCTCCAGGCTTGAGGCCTGTAGGCGAGTCCTTAGGGGCCTGCGGGGGGGCTGCTGTGGAAGCTGCTGGATGGGGTGACCTAAAGTAAAGGGTGCCATCTTTCTAATCAGTGAGGCTAAAGCGGGGGTGAGGTGGGCATGAGGGGGTGAGCCGGAGGGATGAGGGAATGAGCTGCTGTAATCAAGCCCGGACTAAACGGCTCATGGTTCCCAGGCTTCCCGGGGATCCCTTGAAATCATTCGTGCGCCAGAGTGCAAAATAGAAATACGTGTCACCAATCATCTGTACGTGTAGAGCTTTTGGAGATAAAAGTATTTGTTAAATATTTAGAGAATATGAATATTTAAGAAAAGAGGTGGAAAGGACAGTGAAATCGTGCGTGCATGTGTGAAATGCGGGCTATTTTTATTCTGGCTGTTCCCGCAGAGTGGCCCGCACACCTGCAGCTTTCCTCGGTGCATCTGTGACTCGCATTTCTAATAGTGTCATAATGGCCTCTCATTTGCAGAGATCAGCCGAAGCTAATATTTAAAGAATAGGAGATTTAAAAAAATAACCAACTTCCCTTTCCAACAACGTAAAACAGACTGAACGTCCCCGAGTAAATCGTTATTTCTCTCAGCCATAATTGGATTTTCCCAATTTTTCTGCTCTGTGAATTCCTACTCAACCTTCAAAAACAAATTCATATTTCTTGTCCTATAAATATATCCCTGAACATTCCCAAACACTTCATTTAGCGCATCTCAAAGATGGGTTTGACCTTGGCGATCCACTGCCTTGTAGAAATCCTGCCATTTCAACTACTGTATTTTTATATCTGTCTCCACACCTATCTGCCCATCTTCTGTCTATCAGAGTATTATTTCCTGTCTCTCATTTTAAAAGAAATAATTATTTCTTAGTATTGATTTGTTTGTATTTTGTAGATAGCTATTCTTTCTGGCCTACTAGAGTTTTTTTTAATAATAAAATAATTTATATTTATTTCCCTATCAAGGGAGATATGTCCATATAGTCAACAACACTCTTAACTATTACAAATAATGCTAAATAAATATTCCCATGCACACTTCAATATCCAATTATGAATATATTTCTGGAAAAGTCAACTGGATTAGGTAATAAACCATAAAGAATATATTTATTGTTCTGTTTTCAGATGAGGAGTCAAGATTTAGAGAGGTTAAATATCTTAACCAAAAGCCATTCCTTGGAAAGTGGTAGATGCACCAAAAATATGTCTTCAAAGACATATTTAAAATCCCAGTTTTAGTCGGTCCATAGTCCAACATAAACCGGCTGTATTTCCTGATAGCATTTAAAGTAAAAGATCAGAGATGTAGACATATCATTAATACAGTATATCATTTAAACAAATTGCCAATTTTGGTATCTCACCAAACACTGAGAAAAATTTCTCCCTTAAAAAACTGACTTGACATAAAGAGGCAGGTGGGTTTTAATATTTTCTTAGCCACGGATTAGCTGTTTGACTTTACATGCGTTATAATTCAATGTCCACAAAATTGCTTATTTGTAAAATATGATGGTCATCTCTACCTTAAGGTGGTAGTAGTGGCATAAATTTCTATAGAGCACACTTTGTAGAAAGCACAGTTTTAAGCACAGTTCATTTTTCTTCTCACAATAGTCCCTTTAGATGAATACATCTCCTTCCTTCCTTCCATTTTTTTTCTTGATAAAGAAAGTGAAAGTGAGAGGCATGGAGAAATTCAGAGATGTACTGAGAACCTCACGGATACTAAGTGTTAGCATAAGAGCCCGAACAAGGTAACCCCCTCAGTCTGTCCCTGCAGCAACCCAGCAGAATAACTCCTACTCTGATTTACACTGAGAATAAAAATCCCAAGTTCCAGTTGTCTCTGTAAATGTCTTTCGAACCAACACGAAAATAGGAATTTTCCAAGAAAATGTCTTGTTCGCAGGTGAACCTGCTCCTTCGCTAATTGTATCAAGATACGACTGGGACCTAAACTTTTGGAGTAAAAGGCCATTGATAAAGCAGTTTTTAATAATTCACTACAGCTTAACCTATTTTGACTAGGAACGTTCCAATGGAATTGCCTTACCAAAAAAAAAATAATGTACGTTAGGAAATGAGAGATATTCATGAGGTATGAAAATCAATGTAATAAAAAAACATAGTGAGGAACACATGCTCTGATTTTATTGTGTTTAATCTAAGCATGGAACGGGGCAGAGCCACCTGCATACCACAAAAAGTTATAACACCCTAATTTGCAGAACGTACCAAAATATATAAAAAATACATTGTCAGAATAAAACCTTGTGAATTTACTGCTCCGCTCTTCAGAATCCTGTGTTTTATCGAATGGTGACAATTATGTACAAACTAACAGATGATCATTCTATCAAGATTTTACTGCGGAGCTGAAATTAGGCTCCATTCAAAGTTTTATTACAAACAGTGCTGCACCTTTCCAGGCTCCCCGCCTGCTGGGGAGAGGCCTTCGAAGGAGAGCGTGGGTCTGTTAGACTGGCAGCGAATATCATGCCAGCTACGTCGTTGGCAAGATGATCATTACCAGTCCCTACTCCCCTGAACACAAAAGCAGGTTGTGCTGTGTGGCCTTGAATCTCAAAGAGCAGAATTAGACGCGCAGAGTACATGTCAAGGGCTGGAGGAGTTAGGGCCAGAAAGCGGTGGTAACTGCACAAGGCACAGTGAAGGCTTATTCAGTGACAGCTGATTGCCCTTCGTCATCAGTGGGGTCCCTTCGGATGTCATCGTATCCTACCTGCCCCCAAGTCCCTTTGAAGGAGAAAGGCAATACCGCATTAAAATGTTCCATGGAAATTAAATCTATACAACACAGGAATTCGGAAATGTCTTAGGAGGACTCTATTCATTGGAATCATTATTGGACTTTTGCTCATAAGAGAATTTTTTAAAACTAATTGTATCGGGGACAATTCAATGTACGGATGGTCAATTTTTGGCAAATGAGTTGAATTAAAGGGGGGGGGAAACTTTGATAGTTTTAAATTTCCTTAATGGAAATGCCTATATTTCACACTGCTTTTTCAGGCAAATAAGTTTTCAACTTCTACCCATGATGGTAGTAAAATTTCTTATAAAGATTGATGAACTTATTCATAAAGTTAAATATTCATAATTTAACTTAACATCAATTTTCTATTTAGACTCAATACAATTGCATAAGGCAAAGGAATTTAAACACACAAGATCGCTGCTATTGAGCTACAAAATCCAACCAACCTGGATTTTCCCTAAGCAACAAAAACAATAAAGAGCCACGAAAATGTTGTTTTAAAACATATCACATTGAGGAACACAATTAGAATTATGATTTCCAAATAATTTAAAAGGCTTTCTTTGCTTCCATTAGCTTTTAAGCAAAATCAACATGACTGCCTTTAGTTTCTTCCGGCGGACTAGTTGGCCTGACTATATGCAAACACAAGGCTAATTATTTATTTTTCAAGTGTGCACAACAGTGGCAGAGCAAATAGCAACAGGGAATGAAAAAACCCATCAGGTTTGGGATCTAACAGAGCTGAGCCTGGAATTTACATCTATTGCTTAACGGCCTTGTAGGATGTTTTGCCCACGAGTTTTAGATTGCTCCTCTGGAGCTCGAGACAGTGTCCATCTTTCTGACTTACTGGGACATAAAATTATATGACATGCAAAGTAGAAACACAGCTCGGCCTTCATTGAAAAAGTGTTTATTGATTCCCAAGTAATGGTTAGGCCGTGTACTCACGACGCTGCAAAAACCTCCAGGAGCTCACAGAGGGGCCTACACCAAACCTCCACCTGCCTCTGCTCCGTGTCACGCTCCCCCTCCAGGACCGGCTGGAGTCCCTCAGCCCCCGGCCCTTCTTCAGGCCAGTCCCTTCAGGCTTTGCCTCCTAAAACTCAGACCTTCTCTTATCAATTTGGTTCCCAAACCACACAGTAGTTTGACCAGGGAGCTTTTAACATTGGAAAACTGTTAACTGCAACCAGGGGCTGGAGCACCAAGGGCCTGGGTGTTAGGAGGTAAGAGAACTCGAAAGAATATGGGAGTAGCAGATAGAGGGAGCAGCTAAGGGGCCCAGGGCTGAGATAGGGGGCCCGAAATACCCTCCCCGCGCCATACCCTTGGGGCTGAGGTCTCTACCTTGCTGGAGAGGGCGGGCCCTTAGCTCCCGGAATCGCAGAGAAGCTGCTGGGAGGCAGAACTTGCTGGAATCCTGCCACCTGGAACTGGCTGCAGTCAGGCTCTCCTGGGCGCTGAGAACAGCCAATTTATTCTCTACCCACCAAAATAACAAAAAAGGGGAGAAAAAACACAAAGCTCAGTAGCAACACCCACCACCAAACACCATGTGCAAATGGTGCCGTCTTTTCAGGAAACCACCCTGGAGATACGCTGTCAGAGCTTTAAAATAGGTTCATGAACGTTAATGCCTCAGCTACTATTCCAAGACTCCAAGAAAGAGGGACATAATTTACTGACAGGGACACATAGATACAGATTTGTGCACTGTCGCCACAGACTGAGCCTTTATATCTTTAAGTTAGAAACACAAAATATCCAGCAATAGGTACGTATTAAATCCTGTTAGTATGCACCTATTGAAAGTACTCTTTTGCACAGTGTTCTATGAAATAGAAAAATGCACATGAAATAATTTAGAAGTGCAAGGTACTTATTAATTCATCTATGTGACTTGATTTATCTTTTGCAAATGCATGCGCATAATTTTTAACTCAATCACCTGTATTAATAAGTGTAGAGAAAATCAGAACATTGAACCAGTTACATGTGTTTGTTTATGTTGCCACTTGTCCTTTCATTTCCATAGGGGTGTGTTTTACATTTCTAATTGTACACATTATTTAATGAACTCGCGGCGAAATCATTTATTCAGTATTCTCGGCACACTTTGGAGGTGAAATATGTTACACACTTTGGGCCCGAGAGGCTATACTAATGTTTTTGCTCTCTCTCTATGCTTTTTTTCTTATTAAGTTATTTTCTGTTGGTTTTTATTTTAGAACATTTACTGCTACCGGGATAGCCCACATTTTTCTAACCTTTTCCCACTATAAATAATGTTCCAGTGAGCACCTTTGTACATATATCTCTATAGGTAATTAAGCATACTTCTGACAGATAGCTTCCCAGAACTGGAATTGCTGATCCAAAGTAAATGAACATATTAAAATACGATCATTACTTCCAAACTGCCCTAGGACATGCTGTTAAATTCGCACTTCCATTAATTTTATATAATAGGACCAGTCCTGGTTTGCCCTCACCAACACTACCATTGGACACCATCAATTCTATTAATCCTTAGCTACCCGGCAGGCAATAAAAGCACTGCATTGCTGTTCTAACCAGAATCTTCTGATTTCTGTGATTCCAAATACTCTTTCATATTTATACGTGTGTGTTTTTCCCCTCTATATTCTATTTCTAACCTCATTTAATCTCTATGAAATTCTAATGATTACATACGGGAACAAAATTTGTTTTATACAAAAATGTCTTCTTGTCTGTTTGAATTAAGAAAGGACAGGATGGCACAATGTCTGTGTTTGCTTGTTTAAATATGTTTTTATTGTTTTTTTTTTTTTTTTTTTTAGAGAGAGAGGAAGGGAGAGGGAGAGAGAGAAACATCCATAGACCCGCTGCCTCCTGCATACCCCCTGCTGGGGATCGAGCCCGCAACCCGGGCCTGTGCCCTGACCGGGAATCCAACTGGTGACCTCCTGGTACCTGGGACGAAGCCCAATCCACTGAGCCACACCGGCCGGGCCACAAGGCCTTTTTCATAAGAGCAGGACAGTGTGACTAGCATCACACTCATCACTCTCTCCCATGACAAAACAAATGCCTTAGGTACAAGGGTCGTTTGGTGAGAATTGACAGTTGTTGTTTTTTACCTGCTGCATATGGTCAATTTTTCTTCCTTTTAATGTTGTATCTTTTTCATCTGCACCTAGAAATCATTTTAATATGGATAATTGAATGGCAGTTACTTCTCCATCTGGTGCTCCAGGTTGGCCCCTGCCCACCGCTGATTTGAGGCTGATGGTTTCACTTCTGCCGCCTGATCCTTTCAGTCGCATCTCTGGCAGCCTGTGACACCCACGGGGCATGTCATGGGAACACCGCTCAAAATTCCCAAAGTGTAAGTCCTTTTGTGCAGAACTTGCAAGTCTTACAAAACCCCTTATACGATCCATATTTTAAATTAAGTTATAATTGCTCTCTGAAGTATAATCTTAAAACAAGTTTACAACTGGAAAGATGCTTGGAAAGTAACAGGGGGTCTGTTATGTTTAGGGTAGGATTTTAACAGGCAGGGTGCAATGTTGAGACAGCAAACCTTGATAAATCGGGCTATCTTTAATTATTTAGGAATCCTGACATTATTTTATCAGTAGAGCTGAACATATTAGACATAGACTTGGTAGCTGGGATTCAACTGTTCTGCATAAGTCATCCTTTTTAACGTTGGGATAGTGAGTGAGAGTTTTAAAGAACTTTGACTGGATTTGATCGTATTAGGTAAATAAGGGATCTTATGTTTAGGTGAAATATTGCTCTGAGCCCAAGAGAAGGTTAATTTATCATTAGTTAGGACTTTCAATCAACTGGAAATTAGATACTCTTCGAATCTCATTTTCAAAATTGCGCTAACCGTGTCCCCATGTTAAGGCTTCTGTGAGGACTGAATGAGATGATTCATTAAAAAATAAATTCGACATATGTTTATTATTTCATTACCTGATTTATGACTCCCGTTTCGGGGTTTACAAATCAAATATCGTAGAGGTTTAAATTACCTGCCAAATCAACATATTTCAGAACCACCCGAAACCTATGTTCCTCATTCTAAAAATGACTGGGCAAAATAGGTCATGGTGATGGACAGTAGGTGTCCCCTGATCCAGTCTGGTCGCTGAACAAGAGAGAACTCCGAGTCCCCGTGGTCCTGATGGATTAGCCCAATGGCCAGCCACCACTGCCTTAACAGTCACATTAGGAAAGCTTTTCACAATAAATTATCTGTATGTGAATTTTCATTCTGGGGTCAGAATTCAGTGAATCCGGCCTAAGATATTGTGGAATGGACAGACAAAGATTGGGTGTTCATTTTAAAGACGAGCACCTTAAACACAGGCCCTTGTAATAAATATGGCCTAAGCCATGTTGATGGGGTGCCCTCGGTTCAACTGAGGACACAACCTAGCTAGCAATCTCTACCTATATCTGTTTTTCTTTTTTGACTTTAAAAGTGTCGACTTTAAAAACTAAATGATATGTAACCCAGAAATTGGTTTTTAATAAGTAAATGGCTTAAAAAAATAAAATAGTTTTATTATGATACGTTAGTTCACGAAACCCCATCAGTATACTTTAATGTATTGACAGTGACAATTAATGGCTTTGCATGGAAAACTATTAATTTAGCGAATGCCATGTGCAAAATGCACTCCTACCTATATAATTACTGATTACGTTTCTCCCCTAATCTCATCCTAATCAGATGCAAAAATGTTACTGTCCATTTTCAAATATGTAGCTTATCTCTTGATCAATAAATCTATAGGAAACTATTTTCCTTTGTCCGCCACGTGTGCTATAATTTGGTAATGACAGTGACATAATTTACCCAGACATGCTTGAATTTCTGAGGCCCCATAGATTCATTATTTATCTTCTCAAAGTTGCTTATTGACATGTAATAATTCCATTAAAACTTTTCTCCTTGTTATTGATGGGCCGACGTGCTTAATTATTAATGCTTTTTCATTTAGTATTTTCTTAAAAGCCCTTTACTTGTGTGACTCCTTTGATTAACGTGAGTTCATCTGAAATGCAAACATGATTCGGTCGTCCGTGGGGAGAAAAGAGGTGCGACGACAGCTAATCAATGAGACACTTTGTCCTTAAGCGGTTCAACTGTCAAGGACAAAACATGTCAATCAAAAGGGCCACAAGTGTCCCGTCAGATTCCAGATATTAAAGCTAAGTAGGAATTTGCACCCCTGAGGCTCCGTTTCATCGGCCTGTGTTTCAACTTTCCTGAACGAAGAGAAACACTGAGTTAATTCTACCTCTCAGACCTACCCATTGATTTTCATGTGAGCATTGCCTTGCCCCTGCCTTAGGAGTCAAGAGATGTTAGCCTCTGATTATATTCATAGATTAAAAATCATACCCATTTAATTCATGAGATGGTGCAAACAAGGACAGTCACAGAGCTTGGAAATAGAAAACAATGCCCCTTCCTACTTGCATGGCCTCAGGTACACAGTTTTCTAAAACTCAGTCCTCGAACTTTTACCAGGGTGACGAATAATTCAGAATTTAAGGGCTGTTTAGGGCTATAAAGGTGACCTGTACGTGAAAACATCTAACACGAGGTGGAAAAATAAATGCTGGAGGGAATGAATGATTTTACAGGATTCATATTTTAACATAGTCCTTGATACTAAACGAAAGGTGTCACACAGGTAACCTTCACCCGTCTATTCTTGTAAGGATTAACCTATATGCTCGTGATTCAAAGGAAAGAACCAAAAAACTGAAACAGATAAAACTGTTCATTTTATATTACAAGTTTTACATAAAGTAACAAACACGCGTGCACCCCGGGGACATGGAGCTTTCGACAAATAATGAAATGGCCGGTCACTTTTCCTCTGGAAGGAAACCCAAATCCTTTATAAACCCCATGAATATAGTAGCCTGAAATCGAAGCTGCTTTATAAACATTAAATAGTTCAGATTTTTTTATATTACCCTTGCTTTCTTGCTTAAGTTTTGTTTTCTTGATCACATATACATTTAAATGATATTCTTAATTAATAATACTTTTATACTCATTTCAAGGGGGACACATTCATCTGCGCTGTGATTATAAACTTTTTCCAAGTCTAACTCCTTGAAGTAACTCAGTGAGCAATTAGCAGCCTTGAAACCTATAATTCATCATGTCACATGCCAGGGACTCGTTCCCCTGTGAGCCCTGTAAGTCCAAGGTTAAGGATGTGAGGTTCTGAGTGTCTTTGGGAGCCAGAAATCACAGAAATAGCTTTGCTGCTAGGCACCCACACATCGGGTTCTTGTCAAAGGCCATCCTTAGTCACCGCTGGAGCCTTTGGAATGGAGATCCGGTGACCTTGAGGTTGGGCGGTTTGGCAACATCAGCACTTGTTCACGAAGATCTCTGAGTAATTTTGAAATGACTTCACACGCTGTGACTTGAGACACATTTTTGTCAAGGCGGCAACAATGAAAAGTTAATAAGAGGAAATAATTGCCAGTTATTGGGGAAGACTGGGAAAGCATGTATCCTTTGATACAGATAAAATTAAGAGTTTATACCCATGAAGGAAAAAAAAAAAGATGAGCTCAGGAACTGCTATTTGTGCTGCCGTAGAAATTGTGCGACATCACGTCGATGGTGGAGCGCACCTAGGTTTCGTCTCGGTTTCCCCAGAAATCACCTTCCAGGAATTTTCTAGGGGGTGGTGATGAAGGAGCCTCGGATAGGGCTTTTGCTTTCCGTGAAGAAGCATTTGTACTAAATGTTTCACCTTCACGTCTTTGGAGGGCCAATAACCATAATCTGAACTATTAAAAAAACACAAACGTCTGTACTTGGAGGAACTTGGGTGAGCTGTCTGTCTTCATTTTATTTTCTCCGGCTGGAACTTGCTGGCCCAGGAGCAGGATATTCTACCCCAGTTAATATTGATGCTATATATTGACCTAAGAAAATACATTCTGCCCAGGACTTTATTTCATTTCAGTCTGGATCCTGGTCATAGTTTCTCCTGAAACAGGAGAAAGGGATTTCACGATAAGTTCTTCTGCACAAAACAGCAACTGCGACTGCTTTAAGGCAGAATATTTTTCCCCCTCTTCCGTTAGGCCAGATGAAGTTCTTGGACTAGTACATTAGCTTCTTTCATCTATACTCTGCCAAGTAATGAGACTTAAATAACTATGTAAATTCATTAATCTCATAAAGCAATTAGTGTAAAATCCAGGCCAGTTAAATTATTTCAAAATGAATTAGTTATAACATAACATTTAATTTTCATGATAACCCTCATTTATTTACACAGTTTCGATTACATAAATGCAAAGATGTAATGTATTAAATAGAGCAGCCAAAAGCTTGTCCATATCTTGTAAAAGTTGCTCCCGTGACCTGCCGTGAAGAGAATTACTGCAGATGAGGCATTTCCTGCGCTGTGTGCCAAGTGGTGGGCGGCCCCGAACGGGGCATTTCTTTTTTCCCCCCTGCAGGCGGCCGCTGGAGCTAAATTACTTGAAGTGTCATCAACTAAATTGTCTGAATTCTGGAACTGTCCAACTCTCAGAAACAGCCTGGAGTCCCCCGTGGTTAAATTCGGCCTGGTGATTTCATGGTAACGCAGTGTCAGATACCAGCAAAGCTGATTTCACACCGGACCACCAGAAACATGGTCAAACAAGGCCCAAGGCATGGCCTTGGGTGTTATAAGGGGCTGATGGTCGTTGAAATACCCCTAAAAATAATAATGTATAATAACATCAGATCTCTAATATCATAGGAAGGACCAATGATAAAGACTCTCCCAGATGACTCTTTAGAGAATATTAATGAGGAGACCTCTGCTTTTTTTGAGAGTAGGAATTATATTAGTTTCTTTGTTCGAGATAACAAGATAGGTTTGTTCTTGATGGTATCTTGGATTAAGCATGCTCCAAATTTTATTTTTCTGCTTGTTTTGTATTTGAGAATTGCAATAGGCTGAATGGTTGTGTCTTCCCCCCCCCCAAAAAAAAATTCATATGTTGAAAACGAATCCCCAATGTGATGGTATTTGGAGGTGAAGCCTTTGGGAGATGATCAGGTCATGAGGATTGAACCATTGTAAATGGGATTTTCAGCCTCATAAGAAGAGACCTTAGACACGTCCCTTGTCCCCTCCACTGTGTGAGGGGGCAGTGAACAGACAGCCATCTAGGAACGAGGGACAAGGTCATCATCTTATGGTGAATCTCCCAGCATCTGGCTCTTGGACGTCTCAGCCTCTGGGGTGTGAGAAGTAAAACCCTATAGTTTAGAAGCCACCCGATCGATCTATGGCATGTTGTTAGAGCAACCTGGGAAGGTCAAGACAGTAATTAATAGGTCTCAGGTACGATTGCCCTGATTAGATTAAGGTACATTTTATGAGTATCTGCTTTTTGCCTGGCACATGCCGTACTTTGACCGGATCTCAATGGCTTGACTGATGTCCAATACACAGGCTCAGGCATATAAGAGCAGATCTTTATACCATTGGTTTTAAAATATCCTGACACAGGAACGAGGGGATTTCCATTTACTATCTTTAATTCCCTTTCCTCCAGGCACAGCCGGAGCCCGCCATCTCTCTTACTGGCCAGCTGTCTGCATAGTCATCGCCCACACTGATATCTGTCCAGCAAGTAAAAGCCAAGGGGGGGGGGGGCAACAGGCACATCTCAAGGACACTTTCCATTCACCAGCCTTGTCTGCTCATTAAGACATTTGTTAAAAGTCAGTATCCTTTCGAATTCAGAAACTTCTCCATATCAAACATGACTCTCACTCAATAAGTCTTTGACTTGAATTTGCCTAAATCAAAAAATGAGAACAATAATTTAAAAATCAAATGCTTTTACAGACAAGATACAGCCATCACTTATCGTAACACCTACGGGGGCATCCTTGCCTTTTTGAGGCTCCCACCTCATCATAATAAATGCAGTTCCAAAATGCACTTAACTATAGGATAGAGTTATTGCCCTGTAATGGAAATAAATACTCCAAGCTCCACCAAAAAATCTATGTTAAAACTGTAGCAGAAAATGGTCGAACCGGTATCAACAATAAAATAGCAGATCTATCATTTTCTTATCATGATAAAGCGTAGCCCCCTGAAGATGCCTATTTCCTGTCAGTTCAAAAGAGGTCTCCCGATGGCAGGAAAAACTGCAAGAAAGTGAGAGAAATATGTACATGGCAGCTATTTACATTGTCACGGATTATTTATCATCTCGAGTGTCTTGTGCCCTGAGCAGATAGGCAGCCCTAACATATCACCGAAGACTTATAAAAACGACATAAATGGGCTTCGGCCCTTGACTAGTGGGTAACCTAGGGCGAGGGCCCTGACCATTCTGAGCTGCACTTTTAATAGTTTTAAGATTAAAACTGACATACGCCCCCCCCCCACCCCACGGGGTTAGAATGAGGCCTCAGTTGAGTAAAACCAGGAAATTTTTGTGAAACTTAGATTTAGCACATTTGCTCAATAAGGGTGAGCTGATTTTCAGTATTAAGAGTGATACAATTACACCGGGGGACAGAGGTGAAGGGATTGGGAAGTACAGGTTGACAGTCACAATATATGGGGAATAGAGTCACAAGGAATACAGTCACTGATGGTGCCAGGTGGGGACTGG
This sequence comes from Miniopterus schreibersii, assembly GCF_964146895.1. Taxonomy (NCBI): domain Eukaryota; kingdom Metazoa; phylum Chordata; class Mammalia; order Chiroptera; family Miniopteridae; genus Miniopterus; species Miniopterus schreibersii. Next base: position 3,266,348 of record NC_138123.1, read on the forward strand.
GACTATGGGGGGACACTGTGAAGCATAGGGGCCTCTAACCGCTGTGAAGAGAGTCTTAATTCTTTCCTTTGTGACTCGCTGCTCTAACTGGCTCCTCTGACCCCTGGCAGCTCAGCTGAGTCCCTGGCACCTGCTGCACAAAGAAATCAAAGCCGGAGGTATAGGCTTTCTAACTCCTGTCTTTCAATAAAAAATTAATTTGAACAAAACGTAAAACTAAACAGTGTTCCTTAGTTCACAAATATTTTTATACAGAATATTACTGCTAATGCTATAGATCTTTTGATTTAATAACACTTATGGAAAGAATGCAGTGTTACGACAGGCCTGCCTTCTGGCTTAAAGCTTGTATCTCGGTGTAGATACTTTGTAAGGATCATACGCATTAGAGATACACGCACCCACCGCTTGTAACGGAGGGAAAGCTTTCTCATCGGGAGCCCCGGCTGCAGTCCTTATACAGTTTGCTCACTCATTTGTTTACTCGAGAAATTGAAATTCAATCTAAAAAAAAAATAAAAAAATTGCCAGTTGCTGTTCTCATGACCATCCCAGTACATAGCTGTGAGGCGAGACCGAAAATGTTCCTTGTCGCCTAAGTGGCGTGCAGAGGATGGTTGGGACTCAAAAAGCCATATAGCAGAGATCAAAGCGAAGGCAGAGCTGCTCAGGTCCGAGGGGGGGAAGCAGGCCTCCGCCTGCTTGTTAAGTTTTCCCATCACAGTGTCATCAAGGAACTTGGAGTTGCCCAATTACCGGGTGGAAACTAAGGTTTAGGGGGTTTGAGAGAGGGTATTGATGATGAAGCACTGAAGCTGAGATTTTTCTATCCCCAAAGTTTCCCGCTGCAGAAGAAACAGTAAAACCTGTGCGCAGGAAGGTACAATACGTGAGCGTTTTAAGGTCCCTGCCCCAGGCGGCCTGGGCTTGCTCGGCGGGCCCCTGGAGGAGGTGGCATCTGTCTCAGAGGGAGGCTGTGGGCAGGCCCACGAGGCAGGCTCCCCGTCACCTTAAAAACAAACAACAATTCACCGTTTGTATCTCTTTATAAATGCTGAGTGTTACGGTGTTTCAATTAAATATATAGTGGAGAATTAATAAAAAAGCAATTTAGAAACCTGATTTCTACGCATTGTTTCCCTTTAAGAATTGAAGAACTTTCCTTTGTTATGCAACCTATTAGAATAGGCTTCCTCCCCCCCATAAAGAATTTACTTTTAATCAGATAATACCCGTAGAGCTCTTTCTTCAAGCTAGTAAAGTAATTCCATTATTCGGATTATATCTTAATTCTGTGATCACATTTGTCCTACCTGTTTGGATGAAAGAGCCTAATTCAGACCCTTTGACCGATACTGTGCACGTATATTCACACTTCTTATTAAATCATGTGGATATAATTGGTTGATACTTTTAGAAGTCATCTGATTTTGTTGTTTTTTTCAAGGAAGTTATTAAGACTAGCCAATAAAAGTGATCTCGTGTTTTGTTTGTGTTTATTCTCTATAAAAATGGATTATAAATAATTTTATGTTGACTCTATCATCTCTATTTCTAAATCATTTTTATTTGATTTAAATAATTTAATTTTGGCTTACGTAAATTAAAATATGAATGGATTCACATTTTATGTAAACTCAAATCTTTAGTTAGTAACTGGTAGAGTTTTATTTATTAATTATTGCTCGATTTATTCTAATCTAGTTACAGGTACTCATATTCGAAACATGGTATTTGCTAGCTCATTTTTTTTTCCTTTTAAGTTATATTTTTCTGCTATTACTCCTCCACAAAACCTAAGTCAAGAACTTTCAGGACATATGCTAGAAGGTGAAAAAACCACTTCTAAGTATAAAAACATTTTTAACTTCAGAATTATTTGTGTAAAGGGTTGAGGTTATGTGAATGTCATCTCTTTATGAACGACCACACTTCACTTTTATTACTAATTTCCCTCTGCATCAAATCAAACGCCGCATATGGTTATAACATTGATTTCTTAATTTTATGAAAATTGCCCTCCCGGCAGCTGGTCTCTTGAACAAGTGAATCTGTCAATGGCTGATTACAGATCAACGATACAGCTAATTCTTCAAAGGTGCAGCCATTCACAGTCAGATTCAGCCTCCCAGTAGTTCAGGATGCTTACTTAAAAGGAACTCTTTAACTTATGCACTTAAACATTTTTATTGATGTGAAAATGAGTGCTTTAGAAGACATAACATACACACTTTAGAAGAAAGAAATTAGATTTAGAATCATTGGGAAGCACATCTGCTTCGAGTGGGCTGATTTATTAAAAGCAGCGTGAAGCGACTGCTAATCGAATGTATGTAAAGGCGCCAGACAATAAAGACGGCCTTCCCATCCAGGCTTGCGGAGGGCCCAGTTTTAAAACATTCGGCTGGTAAAAGAGCTGAGTTAAAATTCAGAAAGAGCTCTGAAATTCCCCTCGCCAAGTACATTCTAAACAATACTTGTTACTGTGCATTTAAAATGATAAAGAATTTTAATCACAGCCGTCATTTCCTTTACCGGCCTGAGTTCTGGGAGAATCTTCTGCCAGGTTGCAGGCTGCCAGTCCCGCCAGTATCCTCAGGTAACCGAGAGCGGAGGAGGAGAGCTCTCTCCTGACTCTTACAAGGGCACTAATCCCATTAATAGGGGCCCCACCCTCCTGACCTCGCCTGACCCTAATTGCTTCCATCCCGGCATGAGGAAGGGTTTCAAAATCTTAATTGTCTGGGGGACACAAACGTTCAGTTTATAACACTCCCTGTTCTGTCCATTAAAAACAATATAACAACATTGAAGGAAAATACTGATTTTATAAAATTAGATCTAGCAAATTAATAGTTAAGATGCTTTAAATGTTAGAATTAGAGCATAAACTATAGATCATTAACTAGTACTTAGAGCATAAACTAAAAAAAATGTTTATGCATGTTCCCCTTAAAAACACAACATTCCCGTAGCTTGGGATATAGAGCTGGGATTATATTTTCGTAATTTATTTCTTTATTTTCATATATTTTAGAAGACCCAAAAAAAAAAAATCACTTGCAAACATATAGAAAATGTAATTAATTTTAATTATTAAAACTCCTTTGTATGCACAGGTGGTAATAGATTTATTTAATAGTTCCCTCTTGGACTAGAAATAGTCATAAAAAATCCTTGCATTTAATACATAGCTGCACTTAACGCATTTTTTTCTCCCAACAATTTTTTTATATTTATGTAAAAATAAAATGAAGTAAGTTAATAATATATATATAATAATTCTTAACTTAGCATCCTAAACTATTTAGCGTGTTTAACAAATTAATAATGATTTCTAATTAGTAAGAAATATTCTAAATAGTAGAAGATTTAAGAAGTTTAATACTCAAGAAAAAATATGTGTTCAGGGGGAAATTAGGGGTGGAAAAAGCAGATGGATAGAATTAGAAAAATCTTTCTGCTGGGCTGCCATATGTGGTTTGCTCAGGAGCTGATAACACAGGGGTTTTGCTATGAAATATGTTCTCTGATTTTTAATTCATTACTGTAGAGAAAAACATTATTAATAAATAGCAGGCACAGATTACCTCCAAAACATCTATTTCTCTCTTCAAAAAGAATTTGGCTCTCGTGGTATGTTTATATTTCTTAAATAGAACACTGATAGTTTCTCCAAGAACAGAGTCAGCACAGATATTCATAATCATATCATCTACCTGCGTTACTGACTTTTTATTATAATAACGCTGATATTTCTGTCACTGTCTGAACATGTTGGAGGAACATCCTGTGATTATAATAAATCTGGAATTCGTGGTGCCTTCAACGTGGGCCCGAGAGGATTTTTGTAGTTTTTCGTTTCCCGTCTTGTCAAAAGAGAACAGATACTGGCAGGGACATTTTTCTGGAAATGCTCACGCCTCATATTTAATTTGGAAAAATACGAAGTAAGTTTAGTTATATATGTTTTTATATCAATAATTATTTTTAGGGCTTATGTTCACATATGTATGTTCGCCTTACATCTGTTATTTATGCCTGGAGAAAGGCATCCAGCTAGAACTGCGGATTTGTGTGGAGCCGTCAATGAACCATGTACATGGCAGCAATAAGCCATTGACTGTCACAAGAGGCCAGCCACGCAGGTCACCCCCACCCCCGGCCTCCTTTAATCAACCCCATCTCCTTCCCTCCCTCTAGTGTTGCCTGCAATTTCACTCTGTCTTCTAGATTTGCGCCCCGATTGAGGTTTTTCTCCTGTATCTTTGGAGCATATTAAGGATGTAACTGAGATTTATCTCTCTGGCTTTTCTCACTTTTACTTCTTTATGAGGTTTGATATTAATCCTGGCTTCTCCTAACCAACCACTGAGAGGAAGGTAAAGAATTAGACTCACGTGTTCGCCAACTCTGTCATCAAATACCACTTTCTGCACATTGCCCACAGTTATAAACCAAAACAGAAATTGAAAAGAATATTTATTTTATTATTTTAAGGAGCTCCTTTAAACTGTTTGAATTGCATGGACTTTAGGAAATGAGCTGGACTATTATTTTTAGCTTTAAAAGTTGCAGAGAAAACCTCTCTGGGACGGAAGGCGATTTGGGATATAAGCCAGAACTTAAAAGATTTCAGTACAAGAAGGGAATCTTGAGGGAGTGAATTAATGAACGTTTTTGGAAGTGAAAAATCTAAGAATTACTAAGCCATGCCAGAGATACGGAGTGACTGAGCGTTTATTGCCGGGAACCCTGGAAGATAATTTCTGAAAGACACGTGGGTTTCAGGTTGTGAGAGAGTCCACATGTGTCTCCCGCTGGAAGTAAAAAACTCTGCATGTGCTACTGTTTTCCCTTTTCTCTGTTCTCGGGAATAGAGGAAATTGAAACATTAAGGAGAAAAAAAAATCAGTAGACAGTATGAATTACAGATAAAAGAGACTTGGGCAGAGGCCCAGGTTCGGGGCCTGTCTCTGTGATGGAGCCGAGAGCTGATGAGAGCTGAACCTGCGGGAAGGGCCGTGAACGCGGGGCCCCCAGACCTTCCGAAAGGAGGCAGAGCGTCCAGTGCGACCAGAGCTTTAGAAAATAAAGACAGGAGAGAGAAAAAATGCCGACCATCGGGAGGTTAGATCTGTGCAATCTATGCACAAATGTTTATTGCTTCGGGGTAATATTCTGCAGCACAAGACCATCTACAATCTAAAGTAATAAGCAGGGAATGTGCCATATTCTATCCAGAGATAATAAAACTGCATAGCCTCAAGTGTCGGCTGCAAAATTTCCTTTATAAAACATTAATTATGTGAATCTGTCACATTAGGCAATTCTTGGAAAGAATTCTTACGTTCTACTCAAAAAGCCGGATTGATTTTTTTTTTTCTGCCCACGAACAGTGCAAATTTAGTTAAAATATTGCTTCTCTAGGGTTTTACGTTCAGGTGCAAGGGCTTATTTAATATTGGCTATCAATTCAGGTAACAATTATTTCCGGTGGCAATCTGTTCTTAAGATATACGCAACCGATTAGAAAAATCCCCGCAGGTTGAATACTTAATTGCAAACAGTCTAATTAATTTAATTTCTCCTAATATCTATAGTCTGAAATTTTGCAGAAGTCGGAAAGATACTCATTTCCCACTCAAGACGCGTGATTGATCCAGACTGCTCAGTGTGGCAAGATATGATAATTCCTAATATCCTGGACATTTATACATTTGGCAAAATGCAGTCGTTCTTGCGACTTAACTGACTGGGGATTTATTAATTTTCGTTGCTAGAGTGAGTCGTGGCCATTCGACTCCCTACCTGCCTCGTTGGGAAGCTTGAGGAATATTTACCAGGAATCGTGACTTCACAGCCCTGATACACTGAACACAACCCTGTAGCTAATAATACGCCCCGTGTCCTGTCAATGCGTACCTTGGAAGGAAGGGGACACCCAGGGCAGAAATAAAAGCAAATTATCGCCACACATTTGACAAAAGGCAAATGTTAAAAAATATGTAAACAATCTGTACAAAGCAGCAAGGAAAGAGACAGGCGCTAACGGAAAACTGAGCGAAGGAATCTAGGAGCACTCGGAGGCTCCTGAAAATTTAAGAGGCCTCCCATTGACTTGCTATCGCAGTGACCTTTAGGAAGGTCACTGCCGACGACTGCACAGCCCACCAGTCACCTGGGACACGCAGTCCTTTGTCCCACGTAGCACGAGGGGAATTTATAAACGAGGCCCTGGGCCTGGAGGTGCCCTTCCCTGGAGGTGCACCCGGAGGTGTAACTGGAGGGCTCTGGTCCATCCCCTGCTCTTCCCAAAGGCGTGTCCTCACCTGTCTGTCCCCTCCTTCCTAGACACCTGATACCATCTCTTCAACCCTTGGACGCTCTGCATCACAACTGCACCCCGGCCCCCTGCCAGATTTATTCTGAGACCATGTGGACATCTGTCTAACTTAAGCCTATTGCTGTTCTCGCCAGGCCCACCGCTATTATGCTCTTTCTCGGATAAATACAGTGCAGGTTACTCGCATTTTATCCCTAATTCCACCTCCTAAGTATACGGGGAATCGGGCGATTCTGTACCGTGCACTGTGGACACTGTGGTGAGTGTGACACATCTCTGCAGAGGGGGCTGGGGACATCCTCGGGGCCTCTGGTGCTTTTCAAAACGCGCTTTGTGTCCGGTGAAAACACAACATATGAAAAAACAGCAAGTGAGCAAGCGAGAAAGAAGAGCAAGTGGTAACTCAGAGAGAGAAAAACAATGATTAGAAACCGCTGTTTTTGCCATGTGTACATGACGTGTCTCCCAGAAAGAAAACAGAAACCAGGCCATTGCTTGCATCCTGCTGAAATGCGTCAGTGCTCCCTATAAGTTGGGGCTTGTTTAAAAGAATAGCTGACGGGTATTATTTTAAACTTCTTATTTTAAACTCCTTATTTTCAACTTCTAAATTATATAAATGCGGATCTACAAAAACGGAGAGGTAGTTTCATATGTAATTATCATCAGCGGTAGAGAAAGGATATGATTTTGCTTGATGTCCTTTAAATGTGGATGTTGTTATGCTCAGAATCCATCATTTTTATGATAATGGAGCCAAAAAAAAAAAAGAAAAAAGAAAAAAACTAAAATTATTCACATTTGAGCATTTCTTTCCACAATTTGGGGACTACAAATTTATATTCCTCTTAGAACAGTTAATGATGTCGTAGGCAAAGTACCCCTGTTCCATATGATTTAACAGAGACAGATAGGAGACGTGTTGGGAGAAATCACAGCGCGTGTAAGTTTTGGGGAGTTGAAAGCGTGCTTTGGGAAGACGGGAGGCGTGTTTGCCAATCGGTTGAAAATCAGAGGAACCCAGCCCATCCCGTTGGCTTCTATGCTCGATTTGACGAACCTCTGCGATCTCTGGCCTGTCCGTAGCCAGTGGTTTTAAGACTCATCGCCTGCTATACGTCAGAACAACAAGTTTCCCAGAAGGAGATTTGAATGTCTAGCTGGAAGCGCTCACCTGGACACATGTCAGAGCATTTGGTCTCCCCTTAGGGGTAAACAACTCCAATTTCTGGGTGTCTATGTGAGTCCTCAAAATCGCACGGAACATTAATAGAGGCGGCATTTCAGGCTGCCTTTCAAAGGTGTTCGAGAACAGGCCCTGCAACAGGTAGCCCATCGTGAGCGAGCGTAAGGGGCCCTCTAAAGGCACCCTCTCCAAATGCGCCACCTTTCCTGCCAAAGAAGACACCTTTCGCATGATGCATCCCAGGCCACCTACTGTCGCTAGGACATGGGGATTTATTGGAGATCAAACGAGTCTTTTTATTTGCAAAAAGTAGGTATCCTTTTATTTAAATCGCTTAAATGTCCGTTTCAACGTTTTTGATTTATGAAACTCGTTAAACACGCATTGTGTAAGCGTCCCTTACTTTCTGGAATTAGCCGATGGGTGTGGATATATCATCTATAGTAAGTAATGTATTAGGAATCACTCGCCAGTAGTTTTTAAGATAGTCCTTGGTGAGTAGGAGGGGTAAGCCCAGTGCCACGGGCACAGGCCCTGCATTCTGTAAAAATGCTAATGGGCGAGACAAAGTCATGTTTATAGACAAGCTTGTCACCTTGCAGCCGCTTCAGTGAAAACAGCTCATGGACCCCGACTTGGCTCTATTACCTGTTTTCTGGGAGGACATTTCTGCACACGAGCAGTGTCACCTTTTACCGCTGGGGTCCAGGAGCGCTGGCCACATTTTTGTACCTCATTCCAATAACTGGGGACCTGCAAGTCTCCCCCCCCCCCTTAGGGCAGGGACCCTTTAGCTCATGGTCTATGTTGCTTAGGGGCTAGCAAACCACTTTGCCCATTTAAGCAGTGAATACACATTTTTTTAAAATTTAGAAATAATTCAGTATTCAATGTTACTAAAATTCAAGTACTTAAAAAGATTTTTTTTCCCCAATGAAGACACCCAATGAACAACCAGATTCGCGGCTTGCAGAGAGAGAGAGAAACACGGGCATGCCCCTCATATTCTGTACCAAAAGACCTTGCTAATTTATAGACATGTATTTGAACTTAATTATGGTTTATATAATATCGCCATATGCCTGAAAATATTAATTTCTCGATCACCTAACAGAACATCCTTGGGGGGAAATCTGTGTCAAAATCTGAGACATCAGGTGGAAAGTTTATCCAACTATCGCTCACTCCTGGTACACAGGTATGTCTATAAAACTTCCCTCCAGTGTTTCACAGAATAAAACTAAACATTAATTTTTCCAGTATTTGCCGCTCCAGCAAGCCATTAAAAAGTTGCCTCAAGGATGTTATCTATATCTAGTGAATAGAGGTCTAGACGGCTGACACGGCATGTTGTTCGAGGTTAGAGTATTTACATTTAAGATTATTGATCTTGCATTTATTTCTACTAAAGTTAGGATCTGCTATCAAACGATTTTTATTGCTATCCTAAATTAAATGTTCATAAAACCGAATGTGCCCTGAGGTTACGGGAGTACAGGAATGACCAAACGATGTTGGAGTTTCCTGGCTTTCTTGAGCTTTTAAAAATAGGACTATTTACTAATTTCGGTTAGTAAAATTGTGTTGCAAACATGAAAAACTGGTACCCACCCTATCTATCGGAACACGTTCACCTTTGACTATCACTGAATTTTAAAGAGCTGTACAACGCGTTACACTGTGTTGCACAAGAACTGAAATGACCTTCACTCAGGCTTGGCAACAACTCAATTAATGCCCGGAATGGGAAAAGAAACACTATAAAAAAGTATGGTCACTAATGGATTAAAGGCTTAAATGTACCATCTGAAACTGTAAAACTCCTAGAAGACAACGGGGAAAAAGCTTCTAGATATTGGCCTTGGCAATGACTTCTGGGACATAACACCGAAAACACAGGCCATAAAAGCAAAAATAGACAAATGTAATCATGTCAAATTAAAAAGCTTCTGCACAGGAAAGTAAACAGTTAACGAAATGAAAAGGCAACCTGTGAAACAGGAGAAAATATTTGCAACTGTTTATCCAATAAAAGGTTAATATAGAAAATATATAAAGAATTTCTGTGGCTCAGTAGAAAAAAATTAAATAGCCTAATTTAAGGAATTGGCAAAAGAAATGAATAACATTTTCCCAAACAGCCACACAAATGGCCAACACATATATGGCAAGATTCTCAATATCGCTAATCATCGGGGATCTGCAAAATAAAACCGCAATGTGATGTCACCTCGCTGCGTTTTGTACCTGAGTGACTTCTCCGTAATGGAATTTCACATTAATGAGATCACAGAGTATGCAGTTTTTCTGTTTGACTTATTTTACTCAATGTTTTTTGTTTTCTTTAAATATTCACCCATGCTTGTGTGCGTATAAATTTAATTAAATGTCATTACTAATTAATATACAATTCTTTGAACATATTACGATTTTCATTATTTATGAGTGGAAGGGAAATTGGATCGTTCCAGTTTGGGTTGTTATGAAAACATTTGTTTTCACGTGTCTTTGGTCATAGATTTTTATTTATCCTGGATAAACACCGAAGGGTCCGATGTCTGGGTATTTGGGTTAGCGAATAATTAGCTTTAAAATGAAATGAGTGAAAGGACACAGGCTTGCTTTGTTCTGGTCTCAGGGGGAAGGCATTCGGTCTGAGTGATGTCGACCGTAAGTTCCTCATGGGCCATGAACGAATGTTAAATTTCATTAAGTTATTTTTCCTCATATGATGAGATAATTCGTATTTTTCCCCTTCAAGTGTTAAACCAACCCAATACCCTTGAGATAAATCCACTTAGTCACCAGGCTTTATATTTGTAATGCTGCGTTCAAGTTGATAATCCCGTGTTAAGGATTTTCCTATCAACCACATGCGGGAGGTGGTTCTGTAGTTTTATTTTCTTGCAATGCCCTGGTCTTCACCTGAATTAGGTACAGATTATAATGAACACATTTCTGCCGAGAGGGATCGGTGCCTGAGGCTGTGCCTTCCACTAGGACCAGACCCATGGAAGGAAAAGCACATTTACAAGGCCTTGAGTAGAGAGATGGACAATATGGGCTGCGAACATTCCAGAAAGTGATGAAAATAAATGCTTGATGTGTCAAGCGGAAGCAAGGGTATAGGACACGGTCCTAAAGCTGTAAAGGGGCTGCACCGGATGGCTGGAGGGGGAGCTTTCCTTACAAGTTCGCTCCAGGAGACATGCGGGTGCTGTGCCCCCAGGTAAAAGGAGCCGGGTGCATCATAGACGAATAATCCGGTGTGCAAACTGTTTATCGCACCCACTGGGTTTTTGCTCTGACCCACCCGCAGCATTGTCACGGAGCTGCAACGAGAACACCCTGGGACCAGGTAGAAAGAAGCGACGTCACCCTCCCCGGTGGCGCAGTGAGCGCACTAATTGACGCCCAGGCCTGTCTGCAGGGCCCATGTCCATCTTCCCGACACAGGCCAAGAAGTAGCAGCTTGAGAAGAAATTATCTCTCACTTCCCCAAACCAGAAGGGCCAAGAAGCTGCCACCCCCGATAGCTGTGTTTGCATCAGCAACTGTGAAATAACCCCTCACCCGGGACGAGCACGCCGTCCCCGAGGGCCATTAAAAAGCCATCAGAGGCCAGCCACAAACACCCCCTTCTCCCTGGCCTGCCCGACGCATCTGCTCTACTGCTCCTCCCAGTGACATTCAGATTGTCACCTGCCCCCCCCCCCCCCACGATTCCCTGTCTTCTAAATGCATCCCGTGGGACCCTGCAAGAGGCATGTGTAGGTGCCTGGCTTTTGCCGAGGCGCTGGCACCGGTTCCTCATTTCTGTAGTTTTCCGCCGGTGGACGTGCCCCGCGCTGTTGTGGGCTCACCAGGGTGTGGGTAGCTTGGGTGGCAGCATTTCTCACACCTCCGTCTGCGCCTTTCAGGAGCCGGCTTTGCAGGCGCCTGCCAAGGAACAGAAGTGCTGGCCCATGTCATATGAAGGGCTGACTTTTATGGGAGTTAACAGATTCGCTGATATGTATAATCTACTTATAATACTGGATATTTCTAGCAGTTTTTTTAAAAAGAGCTACTTAAATAGCTAAATTTAAAGAGATCAATATTATCGTTTCAGCTGTAAGCAATGTTAACTGTGCACAAAATACTCCCATTTCTTTTCTTTTAAAGCGGGGTTTTTTAGGCAAGAGCAACGTTAGCTCTGTCTCAAGCAAATGCTAGCCTTATCAAGTATTTCTGAACCAAATAACACCCTTGACGTAATTAGCCTGTTATTTAAAGGACCAATAGGAAAATCTTTTGACTCTGGCACAGTCCAGAGGGAAATGCACCAATTTGCTAAATCTGTTGAAATGGAAAAGGTAGAATTATGATAGAAGGGAAAATAGGCAGAAAAAATGAAACTGTGAGCATCAAGAAAAAATTTATTAACAATCTTAGAGGGTTTTTTTTCTTTTTTACCCTGATCTGACTACTGGAACCATATTAGCTTTTTCAACCTCACCTGTGTCCGTGAATGAGAACAGGGCCATCAGAGTCTGACTTAAATAAAAACAGCCCCTGTGTTGCCCAAAGCTACTGGAACAAATCTGAACCGATCGACAGCCCCCCTCAAACCCGCCTCCCGCCCTGGAAGCGCATCCCTGGCAGGGCCGCGCCTGAAACACTAACCCTTCGGCTCTCAACTGTACCCCAAACGTATCAGAAACTGTATATTTTCAGGAGCAACGTGCTCTCCTGTTGGAAAAGCTGTTCTATAAAGTTGGTTTTCCTGCCTTTAGAGTGCTGGTTATTGATCCAAATGCCATAACATCGGGAGTGGAAGCTCGTTTCTCATTTATCTTCTATGATTTCTCTTTATTGGGGGGAGAGAGGTAATGAAGAGCATTTGGGAGCTGGGCGGCTGCAAGAGCCATTAACACTAAGTGCTGGCGATAAATGACTGCGCAGCCGAAAACGGTGGGCGCCTTGTTTATCCCAATCTTTAAGTGCCCTTCTGTGTGTGTTTTTTTAATCTGTTAAATGCAAGTACAGTCTTTCTTTACGCCTCTCAGTTTTTAGCAATAATAATACCACGTCGTAGCCCTCGCAACGTGTTTAGAAGGAGAAACCCACGTAACTAGCAAGATCTTGCTTCTAAAACGTCAATAGCCTATTATCTTAGGGAACAAGTAAAAAGTGATGTTCTCAGTATCAGAAAAAGCCGGAAAAATAGCCTAATGTTTGGTCATCATGGAATCTATATCAGGCCAACCATGCTCAGCTCTTTCCGGTATTGTACAATTTTAAGTTGTTTCCCCCCAAAATGATTTGTAATTGTGCTAAGAATGCGCTTACTTAATGGGTTACGTCCCTAATCAACAGCAAAAGCTAAAGCCAAGAAAGGCCCTTTTGTTATTTCTGTAGCTTCTAAACATAAGCTCTGGGTGTAAAAAAAACAAGTGTGAACGTTACAAAAGCGATGCACCTGGGTTCATGATTGTGAATCACGGGAAATAATTGCACGCTGCTGATGGTAGCGATGTCTCTGAGAAAACAAAAGTGAGTCTAACTGATAAAACACAGTATAGGCCAAGATGACTTAAGCTGAGATCTATACAGTAAACTCAAGGCTTTCCTACGTTTACAGTTTATCTAATCGGGTTCCTAACTTTCTCTTCTCATCTCAAGATGACAGAAATGTAAAATCAGTGTGTTCTCTTTGAAGGAAACAAATCCCTTGTCTTGATTTAGACCTGCCATTGGCCAATGCTGTCACAGTTATTTATTTCAATATCACTTAACTAGAGAGCAGTGATTTAAATTCCCTATGAATATTCTGGAAAAATATCTCTCCTCTAGTGCAACGCGTTGTCGTAAAAAGAACATTAGAATGTTGTTTACGGAATCAGACAAAACCTGAACTGAATTCCCGTAATTTACAGACATGTTATGCTAGGAAATGTAATTCCTTGAAACAGATTTCTAACTTAAATGGAGATGCTTTTACCATATAGGAACCTTGTAAATGTTCTATAAATATGTATAATATCTATATATAATATATGGGTAATATGAAATACAATTCATGACTGATTGATATTGCTACAAATTAAAATATTTATTAGGATGGAGGAAGGAGACTGACAGGTGATAGCAACTATATATTATGCTTTACACAGGGTTTGGCAAACTTTTGTCTGTAAAGGTATCAAGTTATGTGTAGTAAACATATTACATTTTTGTGAACCACACAATCCTTGCTGCAGCTGCTCAGCTCAGCCGTAGACGGTGCACAAATCATTGCATATGTCTGTGTACCAATAAAACTTTATTCATAAAACAGACGCCAGCTGGATTTGGTCCACGGGCCACAGTTTTCCGAACACTGATCTCCCCATTAAACAGATTTTTTCATTTCTTTTTATGTTTTTACAACATAGATTTTCTTATCACATATAATACTTAAAAAACAAACACTGAAGCTTGGAGAAAGTGATTAATAAAACCCAGTTAGGTAACGTCGTAATAACTTATTTATCATGAACTTGTCAAGTGTCGGATAGTTTGATGGAAATGCCATAAACACCATGAGTTTTAAGCTCCCACAGACCCCTGCTGTGGGCACTCTAAATATCTGTGCTTCATAGGTGAGGGAGTCAAGATGGAAAGGCCCATACTGCCCAAGAGTCGCATGTGCCACCCACAAAAAATACGTCTGTTAAAGGGTATGTGGGCTCCTTCGTCACCTACAAACTTGTCCAGTGCTGGCACAGCTGAAAACCGAACAGGACGCTTTTAAGGAGTTCGAAGGAAATGGAAAACGCTCTTGGAGTTCTGTAGGTGACCAACAGGCCAGGCAAGAGTTTAACCAAACCAGACAGTCTCCTGAACAACAAGCTCTCTTTAGTTTACTACAGTCTCCAGGTTAGTGATGAAATATTGTGTCCCCTTTACACCAACGTGACTCTCTGCTCCCACAGACACCTGCCTCTCGAGGCCTCTTAATGTCACTTGTCACTTAACCAGAGCCTGTGTGACAGCGTTGGCTGCAAGTCATGTTCCATTGTCACAGAAGCAGTGACATTTATTCAGAATCAGCGTGTGTCTTGAGAGACAGATCGTCATATCTCATACCTGCTTTCAAAATAAAAAATAAAAAAAAGCTAATAGCTTTTCCATCCACTGCAAAAGCAAGTTGTTTAGGGGAGAAAAATCTCTCCGACTGCTTCGGCCAATTTAAATGGAATCAAAACGCCCTTGTGTGGAGCTCGGGCTGAGTGCGTTGCAGAAGATTAAGGGGCTTCAGCATTGAGGATGGGGCTCCGTGGAAGAAACGACAACTTGCCCTCGATTTTCTTCTTCAGTGAAATCTTCATGGTCTCTTTTTCTGCCTTGAAATCCATGACCCCAGGGTTCTTAATGCTACACGGTTTCCCTTACGGTCTTCATGTTGTTAAAATAATTTCACACTGGGTGATGTCAAGAACAGAACATGTAACTACAATACAACCAGTTTGTTACATCAGAAACCCCCCAGGCCAGGAGGTAGACAAATAAAATTCAGGATAAAAAAGGAGAGCTTTCGTCCAGAGTTACTACAAATCCCCTGCTGCTTAATTCCCTAGTCAGCCGAGTATTTGTATTTGCTCCTGACGGTAACACTAATCAGCAGCTGGCACCAGAGACTGCTACGTGCCCGATAAAATGTCGAGCTCCGAATAGCAGGGCGTATTCTACACCATCCTGGGGTTTTAAATAACTTATGTTTCGATCCGTCATTAATAAACAGCACTCAGATATGTTTAGACGTATCTGTCTGTCCTCTCTATGGCGTGTTTTCATAGGATTTTATATAGTTTATTTTCACAACACATTTGTAGGGAGTTTTTAAATTTGTTAAGTACTTTCTTTAAATTCAGTATTTTTTACAATAACTGTATGAGTTAGGAACGTCGTAGCAGTATAAAAAGAACCATTTAATCACACTCGGGAAAATCCAGAAATCCATTGGGCCCTTAGAAAGAATCGAATGGCTGAGGGCTATAATCCTTAAGACTGGGGGATCTGGTACAAAAACAGATGCTTCAAAAAAATAAAAATGGCCTTTCAATGAAACGCCTGCCTCCTGGGCTGAGAAGGCTGAAGATTCAGCTCAGCGGGGACACTAGGCAGAAGGGCACATGTCATTATTAAAGAGAAACACGTAGATCTGTGATCTGCATATTTGGACTATTTGAAAGTCAGGTTCCGTAGCCCCGTTTCTCTTCAAGGGAGGAAAACGGCACCCAGAGAATTGACAAAACGTGGCTAAGACTGCAGAGCGAGGGAGGGCAACAGCCTCCTTTCCAATCCTGGCCTAATTCAGCTGCAAAGCCTATTTTTTCTCGGAAAAGTCAGACTCAGAGGAGCGAAACGAATGTTCGGCAACGGCCCAGGCAGCCTCATAACCCGGGATCGCACTCCCTGGGGGACACGGGCTCCCTGTTCAGGACACAACAAGGCGGCCAGGCCCGTGAGGCTCGGGCGCCCCGCTCAGGCCCTGGCCACCGCGCTTTCTCAGCTTTGCGCCCTGTGCGCCGCCTCCGCAGCAGTCAAGGTCAAGGCTGATCACGTTTTTCTTGCTTCTACAAAGTAAATGACAATAGGTGACACTCACCAGCTATGAGAGAGGCAGTGGGTCCATTACCATCGCCTTGAGGGTCTTCTCTCTATGGGGTAGAACACTGATGGTCAATGGTTGGACGTGACCTCTGTGTTTCCAAAAGGCGGCAGGACTCGGGTGGCTCCCTGCTCCCTGCCGCCTGCCTGCCACGCTCTTTACTTCTGCGTGACTCTCCTGCCTCCTATTTAGCCTGGAACGTCTTTCCAGAAATATTGCCACCCAGCCATCCGGCTGCAGCCCAGTGTTGAGAAGGGCAGGTCCGTGGTCTGTGCCAAATTTTGGATTTCTATTCGGGTGGAAGCTCGCCTGGCTCTGGCCAACTTGGCTGTGGGTGCTTTAGGTGATCTTCTCCGACCTAATAGGATTTTCACTAGCAAACTTATTTCAAAACTCTATTAATTATATTAACATACTCGACATGGAATCAAATCATAATGTAGCCTGATCACTGAAGCCACATCAGGGACGGACTTTATCGATGTTTAGGACCGTTTGGCGGAACAAAGGAAGATTTATGCCTCAATCAGAGGCCAATGACTCCTTTATGCGTAGAGACTGTCATTTAAGAAGCCCTCCGACACGATCAATAGATTGCAAGGGATCTAAAATAATTCTAATTTTCTAAAAACCTATTAGCCAACAGAAGTATAATTTAGGAGACGAGTGTGAGGATGGAATTGAATTTTGAAAATTGCCTTACTTGGAGTTGCCATTCATTACTCATTACAGATTCGGCCCTACTTGTGTCTGTCAAACCAGTGATACCACACGAACGACATACAGCCTGGGATAGTGACATTTAAATACCGTTTCGAGATTGAACTCATCTTTCTTGACTCCTCCTGACCTCAAGAAAAGACTGTTGTGTTTTTTTTTTTTTTTTTATCTGGTACATGATCTAGGAGTTCAAGGATATCACGCATTTGGGTTTAAGACTTGTAGCCCAGCCCTCAATTATTACGTCCCATTATGTTCACTCCTTGGGTTCCTTTCGGTTGATGAAAGTAGAAGGCCTGGGAAATCGCTCTTGTCAGTAAGTTTCTATAACATTCTCTTACATTCGGATTTTTATGCTCATTTGCTTACATTATGATAGCATCACCGCTGAGTTATTTCATTTCTTCCAGGTGTTCACTCATCTGCTGTCTGCTACCACGGAGAACTGCTTTAAATGGCCCTTTATTAAATTATAAGCTTCCTGAGCTCTGATGCTGTATCCAATCTGTATGCTTAGTTAGCTACGGAGTTCTTCTACTGGTGCTAACTTAACACTGAGTTTCTTCTACAGGAAACATGAGCTGGTTGGTGCATTAAACAGCAACAATGATAAATGCACAGGAGAAAATAAATTTTTTTTATATATAAAAGTACGTGAACAAAGGACAGAGTCTGAAGTCTCTATTCCCAATGCTGAGAGGAGAGAGAGTTTGAGCTTGAGTTTCAGCAAGAGTCACATCCCAACGCGCAGTCAAGGGTTTTGCTCATGGACGCTGCTCAACCTTTAGGTTAATAAACTTCAAATGACTAACCGGACATAATGCAACAAGAATATTGAGCCATAACTATGAAGGAGAAAATCTTAACCATTTGGGATATGCGGTTGAAATGTTTAAAGCAGATTTTTTTTTTTTTTTGAGCATAAGAATTATATGAAAAAAGAGGAAAGGTGTTCGGTTGATGATTGGAAGCGAGTGTCGTAAATACTGGTTGAGCAATTCAGTGCATTTTCTTCCTCCGTGCAGCAGGATGTACATGACTGAAGAGGACTGGGAAATAAAAAAGAAATTGGAACTCATAATACGAATAAAAGAATAATTTATTAGCGCGGCTATCAGGAAAACACGTTGCAGTAATGGTTTGTTTGTTTCATGAGGTTCTCATTTCCTAAGCAGCTTATAGTTAGAAACAGCATCATATATTTTTAAACAACAAATTGTTTGCGGTTGGAAATCAAATTGGAATATTTGTGCTCTGCCTTAGGCAAATATTTTTGCTCTGCATTATCCTGAAATAATAATAAAAGTAAGCATATATACACACAAACACACATACACATACAGATTATATATACCATATATATATTCATTTACATCCCTTTGATGACTCAAATAATCATGCTACTTACACCCCAGGCTTCAATTACAAAGTAAAATGTGAGCCTTGTGAAAAACCTTTCTAATTCTTAAAAATATATCAAATTATATATATGAAATATATAGAAAATATATAATTCATCCCCACTGTTTCTTTTTTAATTTTACTATAAAATGGTGGTGTGTTTTTTCCCAAACATCATTTCCAATGTTTTTGAAACTACGTTGTTTACATTTCAATCACTGCAGTTCTTGCTCCAATATTTCCTTTTTTTTCTAATGCTAATCAGGTTAATGTTACTCCTGCTGGAAAAGTGACTCACGTTGGAAATGACCACCTGCAGTACAATCGCACAGAATTACGCAAAGACTAACGAAGAAGCCACATGCTAAGAAGCAACTGAAACATTTCCCTATGACTTCTTTTTCTTTTCCCTTGAAAAGACTCCATCTTCCTATTTTACAAAGACCACAATGGAAACCGTATTTTATGTTACAGGAAGGCCTACGCTTACCAGCAGCGTTCCAACAATACAGGCCGGTGTTTTTCTCGAACATTCGGAATTGACAATGAATGTGTTATGTACACTGTTCCCCGAGGACCTTCAAGGCTGCTTCCCAGTAGGAGCCGGGGGGAAATGAGTAAAACAGGTAGATGCTGTGAGGCCTTCTAGATAATTCTTTGTCTCTCCCTATTGTGTCTGCGCCCAAAACACCGCAGGAAATACCTGTGCCTTCTTAGGCCCAATAATATGTGTCTTGCTTGGCAAGATCTCGCCTAATGGGATTAAGCTCTGAGAGGCCTAGGAAAAGCTTTTGTTATCGACCAGCCAGGAGCTCTGCCCTCTGCCCTCAGGAAAGCAGTTAACTCCACTCCCTCCAGCTTTCCAGGGCCCTGCCGAGGTCAACCCTGGGCTGCAGGCACCCCTGCTCTGTCCTTTGTCCCTAAAATGCACACAGGACCTACAGTCACACCACCGGCATTTCCCAGCGCAGAGAGAGAACAGGCAGGAAGCTGGCTAAGTCTTAATGATGGTTTGATTATAGATTCTTCAAGTATGGAATAAAAGCCTCCGTTAATCGAATCGATTGATTTTGGTCTTTCCGTGTCTTGGTTTTCTTTTAACCTTCGGAGATGTAAGGGACAACAATGGGCTATGGGCTCCTGCAGGGCCCCTCCTAATTTCGTGCACAGCCTAAAACAAACTCGGGGTTATTCAGGCGAATTCCTCAGTCAAGACCCTGGATGCAACGGGAACAAAGTAATTTCTGAATAGATTTTTGCCGAATTAAAAATGCATTAATTGCTCCCTTTCCAAATCTTCAGGCTTTATTAATTTTATTAATTCGCTGCACCTGAGCGACAGCAAACACATTTTCATCAAAGGAATGATTATGTCTCATGTGCTATTAACACATTTTACCTGGAGCCCTTCTCGCTTTTTCGGGACAGTGGCACAAGTTTGGGGATAATGCTGAATTATAGTCAGCGGCATTTGCAGTCGTGGCTATGGTAGAAGCAATACCATCAGACAATTATAATGTTTAAAAAATGCTGCCACATTCACAGCCACCTGCTTCTGTGTCATGGGATTGACAGTGAGGTAGATAATTGAGCCAATGTCAGATCTTTTGTCAACCAGCGGTGCACCGCATGCTAAAAGGACTCTTCAACCCCCATCACCGGCAAGTGCACAGTGAAGTTAAAAACAAAATAAAGCTTTGCTCAGTGACCTCATTACCTGGCCCTCTCTAGCCCAGGACACGGTTTCCTTTTTCCCTGCAGGATTTAATAACCCGACGCTGTAATTATTTCCCAGCATAATTATCAGAGCAGCAAGCTATTCTAGGAGCTATTTCGCAGAGGCAGAAAAGTGAGGTCCTGACCACCTCGTTATGAGAGATTTCACATCACAACATGTCAAGGTAAGAGAGTCACTCTTTGGGCCCAGGCCTGAAGTCAGTGTGATGATTGGACATCTGCTCCTCCTAGAGCCACCCACCCCTGTGATGTGCGATTCATCTCAACATCTCTGGCCTTTGAGACTCCAGACGGGTTTGCAGGAATGATCTGTGTCAAGTGTGGACATGAGCTGGACTTGACTTTTCTACCGATCTGCTTGTTTTTAGTAAATTCTTTGGTTTTTCCAAAGATAATGTAAAATCACCCAAATTAAGTTTCCCCACCTAGGTAGATAGTATAGTTATATTCATTTTATGTGATGCCAAGAATTTTCGCTGTGGCTACGACAAACTTTTGTCTAACAGACCACGAAATCCGAAAGAACCCTGGGAATTAGATTCTTAGCTTTGCCCTAAATCTTCCCCGAAGACTATTTGCTCAATTTTTAAAATAGGCTGGCTAAGGGTGGTAAAGACCACGTACAGCATCCTGTTTTTGAGGGTAAAAGGATGAAGCTCAGATACATTTATGGTCAAAATAGGAAAATTTAATGGAAAAGAAATTGAACAGAAAGGAACCATCTGGAAAAGATACTGTTAAGCTAAAAACTGATTAAAAACTTACACTGGGTCAGGCCCTCTAATAAATTATTTGGATAGGTAATCTCATTTAACGGAATGTCAATGCTACCGTATCGGTGTTAGTATCTCCCTTTGGCAATAGGAAATGTCTTTAGAAAGATAAAGTTACTTATAAGAGATCAAAAGGGGGGCGGGGGGCAAGACAGGATTTGAACTCAAGTCTTTCTGAGTCCCCAGAGGAGCTGAGATGAAAACGGGGAGAAGCCACCAGGCGGTGCTGCTCTGACTCGCGGCCTGGCTGCTCCTCTCAGCAAACTCTCCATAAAGAGATAGATTCGAGCCTCGCAGGGCTGCGGTCTTTTCCTTGCTCATGCATTTGAGAGTGATGACTCTAGAAATAAAACCCTCAATAAAAGTGGCAGCAAATCTCCCCGAATCAGGAGATGTTGCACCTTGTCATAAACACGTCCCTTTCCCGAAGCCTTAAGTTGTTCCTTGTGGCAGAGAGATTCATGAGAACCGAGGTTATGAAATTTCCGCCGGTTTGTCCCCAAGGGAGGAGTAGGGAAGGAGTGAAATTTATAACCGTTGCATTATAAATTAGAAAAAGGGAATGGAAAACTGCCCGAAGTGTATTCTATAATACAGCCTCAGAATTTTTATCAACACATCCCACTTGTATTTTCAAAAATTAAAATCTGCAAGACGCATTACAAAGTCCCCGTTTGTAAGCGTTGAAGTAAGTTTCAGACAATTTACCTTTTAAAAAATAAATATAAAATTATAATATTGACGTGCCGTTACTCAAATATATAACATTAAGGTTAAACTATGTGCGAAAGGACTCATTAAATAATATATATTATATTCTAAATCTGATACAGTGAAGCTATATTTTTTTTATACAAACTATAGAACAACCTAAAATTGCGAATGGCTTTATAGGTAGCCTTGAGCCTTAATAAAACTTTATCGGTATACATTTATTTCATAGTTTAAAATGGAATTACACTGCAAGTTCATTTTTAATTTATATTTCTTCTCTGTAAGAATCAGGATGCTATCATTTACCTTTTAAAGATTTGTAAATATATGCAGAGGAGGTGGGAACCGATAAAGCGGGAGGTGAAGTATTGAAGGAGACTTCAGCTGGTCTTCCCTGTTGGCCTAAAACGTCCCTGACTCCCCTCACCCGCCCTGGAAAAAAAGCCTGACAGTTATTTTTCCTCCAAGACTTTCAGAGCCAGGTCCAAAAACTTCTGATAATATACACAGCCCTGGGGTAATCTATGCACTTCAGCAGCATTGCTCGTTTCTCCCCGTCCGAGATGACGGTGCTGAATAAGGAATGTCATCAGCGGCGGGCGACAGGGTCACCTGCGTTTTCGAGTCTCCCCTGGACCCGGGAGCATGATTCACACGCGCTGCGGCTCCGCAGGGAAAGGTCACCGTCCCCTGGGGAGGGGACGCCACACGCACTCGGCCCAGTGGGTCCGGGAAGGGCTCCCAACCTAACAATTTGTCAGAAGTACCAAAGCTGCCCGTCTACAGGACGGGGCGCCCGACACTGCGGATATTTACGGATTTCTGCAGAGATGCCATGGTCCCTAGATGTATACTCGCTGCGTATGGTTTAGCGGCCCTTAAATATTCTATTTTTATGAGTTTGTTCCTATTTTATGTCAATATTGATGGGTACATAACTAATCACCCTAAGTGCATATTACTTGTTACATGTAAATTATTATTTTATATATGGTCATGTCATTCACTCAGGTTTTATCGAGAACCTATTATTTACTTAGCAATTAAGCTGATATAGGACAAAACTTGAAATAAAACCCAAAATAATATACAGAAACCTACTGATTATACTTTTTTTTTCACTAAACCTCACTGTTTTCTTTCATCCTACTCTCCGCCTGTCCCAGATTCAAGGCCGAGCTCAGTCTCTATAACTATCCTTGCAAAGCCCCTCAACAGATTGGCTCACCCCTCTTTTTGCTCTTTTCTCAGAGCTAAATGGAAACCCTGGTAAAGTCCAGCTTTCTAACTGCCCCCCACCTGCCCCTACAGTTGAAAATGGTCGGGGGGGGAGTCGGAGCCTGAAAGAGCCGAGATGCGGGCCAGGCCCAGCGGAGTTCTGGGCAGGAGGCCGGCACAGGGCGAGAGCTCAGGGCCTCTGCTGTGTGCTGGCTGCTAGGCTGTGGATACAAAGAGTGAGACTCCAGAAGCCTAACCCCCTCCCCACCCCCCAAAATTTAGGGGTGTGTGTGTGCAGGTAAGCTCAATAATTCTCAGGGCTCAAATAAGGGGAGAGATGCATTCATTTGACCTGGAATCAGCCAGAGTCAAGAGTCCTCAAAGGTCAGCAGGGCCATTTAGTGGAGGCCCAGGCGGAGTCACACGTCAGTAAAAATGAACTACACCTGTACTGAAAATTACTCAGGACAAAACTGCATTAGCCAATGAAGATCTGAGGCTGTAAAACAAATAAATATCAGTTGCAGGGTTCAAAATGAAGAAAAAAAAATGACTGGATGATAAAATTTTCAACATTTCTTTCCAATCATGATATATTAAAATCCTTTGATGGAGAATGCCTGGATCACAACACAAACGCTTTTGTGATCTGAATTCTTTCTATCAGTGTGTTATAATTAAAAAGCTCATTTTTTATTCACACATTGTGTTTTTAAAAAGTGAGCATTGATAACGCCTTACCTTGTTAACTTCATTCCTCCCTATTTCACACTCTTTAGAAACTAAACATGAATCGATCTGATTTTCGTATTTAAATTCAAGCACTATATGCTATAATACTATATTTTTTCAGATTCCATGTGTATCCAGATTACAAATCAAGTTAATTATTTTGATTGCTGCACTAATTGATTTTATCAGAAAATATCAAAATAGCTTGACTATGTATAACTAATTTTGATTTGACACATCTGTGTATATTGCACATTTGACTGACTGGGTTTGTCATGAGAAAAACTTGGCATAAATGTTTGTGTGTGTGTCTACACGTTTAGTTGACTATTAATATTCAAAGCATTTTAAATAATAGATATATCAAGTTCAAAGCCACCTCCCTTCGATTTAATTACCTTGATGTCTGGTTGGTATTTGGTCTTGAAATTTAATTGAATTTATTTCATATCTGATCATTGACTTCATGGTGATATACTTTTTTATCATTTCCAGATAAAATTAACGCTGTTCAAAATGTAAAGACCTACAGTTTAAGTGTCAGTTAGAATTATGCGAATGCAAAGAGAATTTTAAAAATAACCACACTGTGATGAGAAAGGCCATTCGAAATTATGTGGCGCGTCGTTATTTTTAAGGGACTCTCAAAAGTGTAAATGAGATACAGCTACGGACGGCATAAGGCATAGAGCTTGCCTAAAAAGTTTCTTAATTTTTTCCCCCTAATCTTTTGGCACCTCTCTAAATATCAGCTGTATCATTAACATTTAAACAAATGCCTGCTCCTTAAAAACAAAGCATTATCTTTTTTTTTGAGAAATGAGCATATAAGGAGATCTAGCCAGAAATCAGGGAACAACAGGCGTCTGCACCTGCTTATACACAAGTTTGAACCCCCCTTCTAAACCCAGCTCTCTCATTTGGTTTTCTTCTTATAATCTCAGTATAACCACATTAATATTACTTTTTTTTCCCTCAAAACAGTTGACCTTACCTGGTTCCTCACTTCTGCCATTTGCCCCTCCCAGTGGGAAATCCTACAGGATTTTGCTTGCCCCCCTCTCTCCCACTCCAACACCCCAACTTCATGACCCCAGGACGCACTCCCTAGGAGGAGCCTTACGCACCCCCTACCTCGCTGGGCAAAAAGAAATGCGAGGGGCAGAGTCTGAACCCCAACATCACAAAGCAACCTTGAGAAGGCTAGATTTTTAGACCTGGCCCATAGTGACACTCTCTGGCACAGACAGCTAATTTATGAATACTTTTTTCCAAAAACATGTTCTTATTCTAAAATTCTTTTCTGATTTTTCAACACGTGAGTGAGCCAAGAAACTATATCATTTGTTTGTGCAATTTGTCCAAAGGACGTGAGTTTCTTTGAGGAGCCCTTCGAGTGGATTTTTCACCCTACAGGCTGCAGACCTCATGGTTCTACAGACTAATGACTATTTAAAAGCATCATCTTGAGTAGTATTTCACTGGTAATATATTCCTCCCTCTGTTTGATATAAGAATACAGGCGATCATATAACATTTCCTATGGATTTATGACATTGTGAAATATATTTGGCTCCAGGGAAAATGTCAATGGAGGAGTATATTAAGGATGAGTATCTATTTGTACTAGAAATATGATTAAAATTAATCTTCCATAAATCTGAAATATTCATATATGACTACTATCTTACAATCCTTTTGAAGATCAATTGTTTATCACAAACATCATAATACCCGGCACAAGGACCTACGTCTGTAGAACTTCCTTCTGAGCTGCCATCGGTTTAAGGACCCCGGAGGAAATTTGAGTGACAGAGTTTGGGAAACTGATGCCAACGAGCTAACAGTAATTCACTCTTTGAGAGCTCATTTGTCACAATACTTTTAAGAGAAAATAATTTAAAAGAACATTGACACTTGACACTACCCAGGGACATGGAAGTAGCCTAATATCTCTTCTGCACAGTAAGCGTCAAGCACTGTTAGAGCAACTAACAAAAAGGCTTGTGGATGGGTTGCTAGAATGATCTTCCTCTGCAACATTTTCTGCATTCGTGGGCTGTCCCTTGAGGTAGTTCAAACCAGCTGCTGTTGGCCAGTGATGATCTATCTGAAGCTCTTGTGCGATCCTTGTAAAACCCTTAGAGGGCCTAGACCATAGTGGACACTCAGTAGCTGTTATTGCTGCAGTGTTGTTACTGCTGACAGAGCTCCTGCGACAATGGGGCTTGGTGGCACCTGGTCACCACGTGTGAAACTGCACCTGGAAAGGGGCCTGAGAGCAAGTCTCAGGGTCCTGGTTTCTGTTTTGCAGATCATTCCTGTTCAGAAATTCATTACACAGAATTTGCTTCCCAATAGCTTAGATAGCAATCATAAATGTGTGATAATTCAGGTAACAGCTCTACATATATAAGCGAAATGTCATGTTTTTTTCTTACTGTACCAAGTTATAGACCTCGCTGGGTTTCATTGAACCGGCACGTAATCTATCTCCTTCAATGTTTTCTAAACTGTGATATCTAAAATGATGTTTTTAAAGGACTAATTATTGATAGGAAAGCACATTCATGTTATAATTAAAATACATGCCATACATCAGAGATCTGCAAGCTTCGCTTTGGTGAAAAGCCAGTAGAATATTCTAGGCGGCAGAGACCACACATCTGTCTCTCGCTTCTGCCTCTGCTGCTCCTTACGCTTCTTACGCTTTTGAAAAACCGTTTAAAAACGTCCTGTCATGTGGCCCTTGAGCTGTGTAATGAGCCCCCCCTGGCCCATATATTACCATTGCTTCTCCTGCCACTTATTACATTTTTGGAAGTTGTTTCAGGGAAAAGCACTTTTAAACTTAGTAATTTGCTTTCCTTAATTTATTTAAGAGCAAAAATTTTAAAGCTCTATTAACACATATTCTGGTAAATTGTGTTATGAGAGAGAATCTCTCCCTTACCCCATCTTCCTGCCCCCAATTCATGCATTTTTTTAACATTAGGGGGAGTTCCCTGGGACACATAAGATCTCTGCTTGTCCACGATGAAGGCAATTCTCTGTCTTTCGTACTATGTGGAATGTCTACAACGGCAATACGGTATTTTAATTAACATAGCTCAAGGTACTTAGAGGAGCCTAATTGATTGTTATAAGGGCTTTTTTTGATAACTCAGTACGTTTTTTATCCGACAATTACTCCTCTGTCCTCAGGCAATTTCCTCATTAACGGTTCCTTCCCCACCCTGAATTGTTCGCACCTGCACCTTCCTCGCATCAGGCGGGAAAGGCCGCGTCCACACGGTTCTCTTCCAGGGTTCCACGCCTCAGATTGCACATTTCCACTCTTAGGAAAATATCCTCTAGGGATCACATATGTAGAGGAGCAACTAGGAGTCAAAAACTTTTAAATTAAGACATAAAAAGGAACCTGTTTAATTGGGAAAGGGGAAGGAACATGGACATGATTTTTACAAAGATCAATGGATGGGGGGGAATGAAAAGAAATTGAGCCTATAAACAGCTATAATACGCACAAGATTTAAAAAAGAAAATTGTCAGATACGAGTAGCAGTCTTAGTAATCTTATGCTGATTATTTAACACGTATTACTCCATTTAACCACACACACAACACCACAGAGATGTGCATTTTGATAAAGACAAATTTACAGATCTTATTAAGGACAATAGGAATCAAAACCCAAGTCTACTCGAGTCCAGATTCAGAATGCTCACATTGCAATGATATAGCATTTCTATATCTTAGCCATAGCATTTTATGGCTAAGATATAGAAATGGGGATACTGCATACGTACTTCCATGCACGGATTACTACAAACTTTACTGATAAAATTCCATAATAATATATTTTTTTCTGTAACATGGGTCCACGGAAAAGAACTTCTTTAAGGAAGGATAGTATTTCGCTTGGTTGGAGTTCAAAGTTAGTATTTCTTATCCTCGAGATTGATTGAAGTGCTATTAATGCTGATCTGTAAAGATAATTTTCACATTTTGTCTCTGAAAATGCTTTTTGATACAGATGGATACCTCCAGGTATTGATAATCTGCCTACGAGCGCGCCCTATGAATAGATCATGTGCATCGCATGGCAGGAGGGCATTGAAGTCCATGAGTGTTTTCTCTTGAGAGTTTTGACAAATGGGTTATAATTTTTTCTTCTTATTAATTGTTTTTTCCAATTGTCTCAGAGTCGCCCAGTTGGAGATTTCTTTTTTTTTTTTTTTTTAGCGTTTTCTTGCTTCTGATAAAAGATATAAATACCATGAATTATTATTTCCACATCTCATGCCCTGGAATCAGCCCTCTCTCCAAGAAACCCTAGTTTCTTTGCTTGGAAAATGCTACTTAGAAATAAGAGTGGGAGCTAGCTATGCTCATGGCTACTAGTTCATTGCTACCAACTCTCCTTCCAAACAGCCAAAGACTATGAATATATATAAGTACATATACTTATATATGTATTTGTGTATCTTATATATACATACACATTTGTATATACTCACTGATATATAAATTCCTTTATACATTTTATATGTAAATATATATTATATATATACATGCTTACAGTGTAGGGATTTTACCACCTATTTCTTTATATTGATGACAAGCGTTAATGCTTCCAATTCCCATCCAAATCCACAGTGTTCCTTCTCATTTATTTTTTCCATATTTGTAATTCCCTTCTCTGATGGCGAGAAGCATGGCTCTTCTTATTGTATTTATTTTAAGACATTTAATCATCAGTATGTTTAATTATCAGTATACTTTCTGCTTCGAACCACCCCACGCACACATGCCTGAGCTCCCACCACCTCGCCGGCTCTTCCTCCGGTGGCCCACTCACCTGCCACCTGCCACCAGCTGCCACAGCGCAGCCCCTCTGCTCGCCCTGCGGGGCCCCAGCGCCTGGGCCCTGAGTCCTTGAGCCCTGGCAGTGTCGGGATGTGACAGTGTCAGGCTGCCCTCCTGTGGCGGGCCACACGCACTCGGGCCCTGACACTCGGTGCAGCTCCCCTCTCCCGCTCTGTCCCCCCACCGGCCCTGGAAGGGGCTCTGTCCAGGCCCCTGAGCTCCGACGCCCTGTGCTGGGGGCTGCACCGCACCCCCTGTCCCACCCCGGGGTTCTGCTCTGATGCAACAAACCAGGGTGGGGGCGCCTTCTCCATCTGCTCTCATGGGAGCCCCAGGCCACCCCGCCTCCACCTGGACAGTCACCTCGCATCCAGTGCTGTCACTTGGACGTGACACCGCTTCTTGGTTCTCTGATGCCTGCAAATGTCTCAGGTTCGTCTCTTTCACGTCTTATGAAAATCGCTAGGACCTTTTTAGCCACGTTAAAATGACAACCAACCTATTTTAAAATGCATCACGTGCTTCAGACCCTGCTGATTTACACTGGAGAAGAACCTTTTTCTTAAATTAATAATTTAGACAATTAAAAATATCTATTTACTTATTTTAATTGAATTTATTAAGGTTACATTGGTTAATAAAATTATAACAGGTTTCAAGTGTACAATTCTTGAATTGTACAATATGTACAATATATCGTCTTTAGATCCCCTGCCTCTTGGTTTCTGGATCTTTAGGGAACTTTGGCCATGATGAAGTTGGACATTCAAGATCCCTTCTTGAGGCATAAATAAAATGGAAAAACAAATGGAGTTACCAAGTCACTACTTTCTTTGGTGATGTATAAACACCATGATTAAATACAAGCACAGGAAAGAAATGGTCCCCACCGAGGTCATGGTGACCACCTTAAATCTGAGCCAACAGCATTTTCAACAACAAAATCTAATAAGCCTGAGGTTCATAAACTAGCTGGAGGAGGCCATGCATATGAGCAGACCAGCAGCACAGGCATGGAGGCTGCGAAGCTGAGGCCTTGGGCACCGTCCAAAGCAAGAAAACCATTAGGCTGGGCCATAAAACCTCCCCAATCCATAAAATGCTACTATTTTACTCCTGCAAACAGCAATTTCGACCCTTTTTTGTTCTGTGTGTTTTATGGCGTGGAATTCTTTTATGGTGTCTATACTTTTAAAGCTTGTTTCTGGAAAGAATTTCCTAGCCCTTTATCTTTTGAAAATACCGCAGCTCGCAATAATGTATTGGGTGTTTGTAAAGCAAAAATTCTCTGTTATATGATGGAAATCTCTCAGGACAAAAGAAAATGCATTTTCTGCTCAATATAAGACATCATTGGGATGTTTGGAATATAATAATAAGATTGCTATTGTAATATCTAGGTGTTTTTTATTCAATTATTTTTATATTTGTCTAGATTTCTTTCAGGTATATTTGCCTCATTTGCTTCTGAGAAGGTATGTACAATATCCTCTCTATAATATAGAAAATTTCCCCAAAATGGCTTTGGTAAACATTAGTTTGCGCTCAGGTACGTTAATAAATCTCTTTTCCCCTTTACATGAGAGCATTCGGGGATCCGATGGCAGGAAAAACCCTCTAGTATAAGTAAGTAGCTGTTACACATTGAAACTCTTGCCATCGACGTTTCTGTGATTTTTAGTCTGAGGGCAACTTCTGTGCTAAATATCAACAAAGCCAAAAACATTCATTCCTTAAGACATTAGTATTCTCTTTTCAATAAGTTACAACATTTAAAAATCTTCCATATTTCTCTTGAAAAAAAAGATTACAGTAATATGATCAGAATCCGTGGAAATTTCCTTGAACAGGCCAAAGGGTTGATCGCCACCCGAGGTTAGACAATATTATCCAGAAAATTGGTTTCAGGGGTATCGCTCCTAAATATGCTATCAAATAATCTTCTAAGTGACACTGAAAGAAAAGTAGATGTGCGTAAACTAATACTTCTTGTTGGAAATAATCTAGCGTGTAATCTTTAATTACGGAGACACCGTCCCTATATCTATGACTTTTTTTGCATCTTTCCCTGTTTGAAATCCCCTCTCCCAGGACCTAGTGCGCTGCTCTCTACACAAGTCCATCCTAAGATGCTTCATTAAAAAAAAAAAGCATTTTTGCTATAATATTGCTGCCATTATATTAAGAGTGTTGAGCAAACATGAGCATAGCCTCAAATTAAGGAAACAGTTTGCAATGACCTGATAAACATGAGCAGCAGGGATGTCCAATTCCGAATTTTCGAGATGACCTTGCAACTCTCATCTGCGGAAAGAAGACCAGGCCTATTGGAGCCTGTGGGCATCGGCTAGGGCAGGGTGATCTTTTCTCTTCGCTATGTGTCTCCACGACAGCCCCAGTCAGCAGGGATCTGGTCACTCTGGTCACATGAAGTTAAAACGCAAGCCCAGGGGCGGCTCGGGTGCAGCTGATCTGATGGCCGCTCCAGCGGCCAGACTGAGTTGTTTCGCCAAAGCTTCTCTAGTATCAGGGAGAAATTTATTAAGAAACAAGCTTTGAGGAGAGAGATCTGCACACCATTTGTATCTCACATCACCCCATGGGATCACTCAAGGCTGCAGAAAACCTGGTTTTGCTCCCATCTATCATTTGACGTACACAGTGATTATTTAGCTTAACATCCAGAATGTTTTAAATATCACAACCATTTCTCTGCATGAAGAAATAAATGGAAACCCCAGAATTTCCCAAGCAGTGGGAAATATGTGTATTACAAATTGGACTGAGCTGCAGAACAGTGTTCAGACCGTGCGCGTTGCATCCAAGCGAGCTTACTCAGCAGTGAACGTCTCCCGCAAAAATCAATTGTGTGATACAAGCTGGTTATGAATGAGGGGAAAATGGAAAACAAGTGTTCCTTCACACCGATAACGAATGGTGTATTTTAAAAACATTTCCAGGCAGTTTGAAGAATCACAGTGTACAACAAAACCATAGAATTTCTGCTTAGAATGGCTACAGACTCTACGGCACTCCACCGAAAATGATTCTCTGAGTTCATTATGCCAAATAAAGCAAATGCAAATCATCTATTTCCTACTGAATTACCCTTATAGCCAATTAATTATGTCAACCACCATTAATATTAGTACTAAAACGACACTTTCCCCTCCATTTTCTGCTCTTCAGTATGTAGAAATCTATTTAGGCTTCTATAGATTTAAGTATATTTCTTGCTATTGTGGCTTATGTGCAGTTAAGTATTTCCAAATACAGTACGATATAATCATATGAAAGGGTTCCTTATATATTTTGGATAGTAAGCCTTTATCATATATATGGTTTGCAAATGCTTTCTTCTGTTCTGTAGGCTGTACATTTATCCTGCTAGTGGTTTCCTGTGCTGAGCAGAAGCTCTTTAGTTTGATGTGGTCCCATTTGTTTATTTTTGCTTTTGCCTGTGCTTTTGGTTTGAGGTCTTTCATGTATCTTGAGTTGGTATTTTGTGCATAAGATAAGGGTGTGAGAAAACAGTTTTAATTTCATTCTTTCAGATGTGGCTATCCAGTTTTCCCAACACCATTTATTTAAGAGGCTCTCCTTTCCCCATTCTGTACCCTTGGCACCTTTGTCAAACATTAGTTGACTGTAGGTGTGTGGTTTTATTTCTGGGCTTTCTATTTTTTGCTATAAATGTTTCATTCTCACCGAGGGAAAAGTTGCTGACCTAACTAGCTTTGGAAATGAGAGGAATCAATAAGACGAAAGGTGAGATCTTTACACAGGCCCTGCGCTCTCATCGATAGAGTTGTATCCTAGAGTGGTATGGATCAAAAATTCTGGTGTGGCTCTATTTGTGTACTGAAATGGGATGATTAAATAAATGGGCGGCAGGTTCTGGGAACTAGAACTCTTACTCTGTGTGGGAAATGACAGAGAAGCAAGAAGGAAAGTCTCGAATGATTCACATGATGCTTAATTAGAGTTGGAGACTTCAGTACGGACTCACGTTAACCTTAATAAAGATACCGACGTTTACATGAAGCATTTATAGGCATGTGCATAAAAGGGGTTCTTATACCCACATCTATTCCCTTGCTCTGTTGGCTGAGAGGTTCTAGAAATATCCACATCCAAGTCAGCACACTTAGAACACAGATGGTTGTTTCTAACAAAATTTTTTCCCCCCAAAATGAGCCAAGTCTCCTTGGAGAAACGCTTGATCCTAGGACTGGAGCAGAAAATACACAAAAATAGGCTGAAGCAACTCATAGCATCAGAAAGCAATAAAGTACTAAGAGCAGCAACAACGAAAACCCGGCAATGAGGCACGTCAAGGGGAAGGGAGAGCTGACTGAGAGAGGACGCGATTGCCAAAGCCGGGATGAGCTGAACCACAAAATAAATAAAGGGGTATCGGTTCATAACCTGATTTTAACATTAACATCCATGGGTTCCTACTAATATACGCATATTTAAAAAAATAAATACATGACCGAGCATAGACCAATCTCCCATTCAGTAGAATTTCAAGTAATTTATGTAGATACAGTGGCCTCAAGGACACGGAGCCGAACTTGCCCCTCTGCGGGTGTGGGTCCCACAGAGTGGTTTCCTTCGAAGTGCATGGTAGGGGGGAAGGAAATAGTAACTAACGTGGAAAAACCCAAGGAACACGACCTCGGCCCTGCGGTCAAGGTGAGCCTCAGCAGTGCTAGGTCGGGTTGATAATGCAGTAGGTGCCCTTGATGGGATGTTAGGAGAGTAAGGCTTTACCTCTGTGACCTTAGTCCCCCCAAACTATAACCCCAGTCTAATCACAAAACAAACAGAAAACCAGACAAATCCCAACTGAGGGACATTCCACAAATACCCGACCTGGTCATCAAACCAAGCAAAGTCTGGGAAACCGTCACAGCAAGAGGGGCCTAAGGAACATGGCAACGTAACGCAATGTCACTCCTGGATGAGACTCCAAGAGAAAAAAATATTCGGCGAAAGGGAATGGGAAATTTTAGGGACAACTTGCAAAATAATGACTGAAGTTCAAATATAAAATCTCTAGTTCAGTAAACGAGTAAGAAAAAAATACAATAAAGAAGATAAATAACAAAAAGATGAAAAAGAAAGTGACAATCACTGCTCCCAGGTATGTGTTTTCTGACGCCCTTAAGTGAAAGGTGCCTGCACTTTATTAAGCTGTTTGCTTCTGCACGGTTGTTGGGTCAGCACCAACTTTCCTACCATGGCAGCCTCGGGAGGTTTTCTAATTAAGATACTTAATGGTTGTATCTTATTAATTCTTGTTGATGGAGGACGGCTGATGTCATTTCACTCGCTAAGTGTACCTCCAAAGATGAATGTTGTTTAATCTAACCGTTAATTAAGTGAGCCCCGTGAGATATTTTACATCGAAGATCAAAACCAATCCATCTCTGATCAAGGGTACATCCTAGTCCTGCAGGGAGTGGAGAGCTCGTACCTATTAATGATTAATAGCAATGATAGGGATGGACATGCCTCCTGTGTTTTTCACAGTGTTTAGAGGGATTAAAATATAAAAGATTGAAATCAGCTGTGAGTACACATGGTTCATTGCTTGAGGCTACTGTTGACGGGTTCACAGAGAGGCAGACACTGACTCTTCCAAGGCAAGAAGGCAGGGCCTTCACATAGGGGGGGCCTTGAAAGCACGAGACGCCAAGGTTGTTTGGTAGGTGACTAACTTACATTTTACAATTTATTTGTTGTCTCTTTTCCATATTATTGGGCATCATCAGTACAGTCAGCTTCCTGAGTATGTAAATATCTTGTGCATTTATGTCTAATTTTCCTAATAAAATGTATTTCTTCATCGCTGATTAAGTAAATCAGAATAATCCAGACATATTTATATATATTTTTTAAAAGCTCTGTAAGTGTCATGGTTTGATAACTAGGCAACTGTTTCAACATGTACAGGAAAAACATATTCACTGGCACATTTTCCTAACCCATAGTGGGAGACAGAAATATAACATTCATTTAGAGACGCCCAACTCTCCCCTTGGGACGTAGTTGCCATCCACGCGCCACTTGTGCCACTTTCCCGGTGTCCTGTAGGGTACAGCTGAGTCTCGAATTGCTGGTTTAGAAACTCAGCAGGGTCAGCAACCCACAGCCACCCTTGTTCCTAAGGGCCCGAGGTTTATCTTCTCTATACCCATTAAGGCCTGCACTTAAGAGTAAGATTTATTCCTCAGGCTCGTTAAAAACACCAAGACGGATAGAAATAAGATTTTAAGTAAAAAACAGAAGTGGCTTTCTCTCTGCGGACCGACTGTGCATGCTCCTTGCCTTTCCCTGGGCCTTGTCGTTTCTGTTCACAGCTGGACATGTTCTGTGGGTGATGGGAACTGAGCGCAGTGGCCTCTAACGGGGGACTTTTGCTCTTCTGGTGGGAAGTTGTGCTTCGTGCAGTGTTGCTGTGTCGGTGACAAAGGCTCCCAGTCCCGCCTGGGTCCTTTCTGCCTCCATTCTTACATCTCAGGGAAGAATCCGTGGCTCACAGCTCTTTCATTTTTCCTCCATTATAATAATGGGGTTATTGTATTTCACTGGACAGGTCCAGGGGAGGGGAAGGTTTTTATAATCTTATGATTACGATGGTGGGTCCCCCTAAAAATATTAAGGCGTCATCGCTGTGCCTTGAAATGCATAAGTTTGCTACAAATTGCTTTTGGAGTCAGGAGACAGGAGGGAAAAAGGCATTCTGACCTTCTTTTCTGGGACATCAGACTTCCACCAAGAAGCCCCAATTCATAAGCTTTCCAGTTCTTTCTTCAAAGCCTGTTGGAGCTCGGATGACATAATTGCCTACGCGAGGGCCGGACAGCATGTGCCGTGGCTGTCACTTGATTCAGACATGCATAATGAAACCCGCAATTGCCTGCATCTTAAAATTGCATCTCCCTGGCTCGGTACAGAGATAGCTCTACCATTGACATGGAAAGAAATTCCCCCTCAGTCCTGCGGATTTGCAGAGCAGTTACCAGCGTGAAAATTGGTCAATTTTTTTTTTTTTTATAACAGATCCAATTCTACATTTTTGAAACGTTTCCAGCTCCTGCTTGTCTCTCTTTAGTTCTCAAAATCCAGACATGTTACAAAAGACTCTCTTGCCTTCTCAACTGTGTGCCTTCTATTTCTCGCTGCAAAGAAATGTGTCCTATGTTTAGTGTCCTTACATCAATGTTTATGCCTTCAGCCCTTTAATCACCTTGGTCACAGTAACCCTTGCTTTAACCCAAGGGTGGCACATGGCAACCACATACGCATGGTGTGTTTTTTTATGGGAACAAAAGCTTCTACGGAAGAACTGGGCATCCTTGGAAGTGAAACGACAGTCCCTCATTTAAACTCTATTGAAACCCTATTCCTAGGTTATGGTCACTGAGCCTAAAAAGCAAGGTGACTTCTCCAAACCAGTTAGATGGATTTGAACCAAGCCTGATCTGCTCCTGTAAAAAGTTCTGCACAGGGGATATAGTCAGTGATATTGGAATAACTATGTACGAGGCCAGGTGGGTACTGGAAATAGAGGGGGGGAAACTCTGTCAAGTACATGACTGTCTCACTCCTATGCTATGCACCTGAAACCAATACAAAATAATATTGAGTGCAAACTGTAATTAAGAAATTAAATTAAATTTAAAGGGAAATAGTTAATAAGTTAAACTTTAAGCTGAAAGTATTCTCTCTTTGCCCTTGACCTCTGAGAGAGAAACACGCAGCTACGATGCCGATGCTCAGAAGTTCACAGGATGACAGAGCAATGACATACGAGTGAAACAGGGCAATGGAGAGTCAGTTATTTTGCCCGCTTTCTATAATTACTATGAAGTTAATTCTGGTTTAGACTCTGCCAGGTGACAAATAATAAAATACTATGAGAAATTTTTAAATATTAAGTTAATATACTTGGTGTTGCTAATGTTGGCAATTTAGCATCTTTAATTACGTAAAACATTGCCATGGACACTCTTTAAGACAATATTGCATCTCTAAAGATATTAATTAATCTATTAAATAGGTTTTAATTTGTTTCACTGTTGTCTTGGAAGGAAACTCTTTTCTTAATTGAAGTTTAAATTGATTTCAAGAGAGAATGGTTATATTGAATGTAGAAATGATTTATGCTTAGTAATTGAGTGAATGGATTGTAGCTCTTCTGCCTTAGACTTCATATCATAATATTATCACATCCTTCTGTCTTAAAATAGTCAATCACCGGCCAAATTGTACACAATTTAAATCTGAAGTGGCACTTCTAATAATTGGCATTCTTTGAATCATGTTATATACATTTTAAATAAGTAAGGAGGAATTAACAGAAATGCTAAGAATCATTTTTTACACAAGAATGATTTCTCCAGCCATCCAGGGAGACACTGGAAATCGTGTTAAAACAGGTCTTTTTTGAGAAACTCTGTGTCTAATGAGTGAGGTACGTGGGTCTGCCGGTGAAACGCTTGGAACTGATTGCTTTAGTCTGGCTCCAGAAAGAAACCCAGGACACAGGAGCAAGACGGAGGGGTGACAATAGCACTTTTAGGAAATAGGATTGTGAACGTTTTATTGTGTGGGGTGGGGTGGGGTGGGTAGTGGAGGGTTGGCTCCAAATCCGAGGAAGTTTATCACAAGTAAATGTTATTTAGGCGGTCGGCAGGACAATATTAAGCAAAACGTGTGAATACCAATAATGAGAAATTGATTTGGTGACGTTACAAGAAAATATCACAATATTCCTAATGATTTTGCTACAATAGTGATAAGAAAAATTTCTAAAATGGAAGATATTAAACAATGAGATGTCTAATTGTCTGTAAGGGTTATATGATGTGAGAATCTACACAGCTGGTGTTTGGGGAATCTTCCCATCAGAAGTAAAGCTGTGCACTCTAGCTGGGAAATAACACTTTTTCAGTAATATTTTCAATATTTGTAAGTTTTTGAAACGGCAAAGATTTCGGTACAGACAGAATTCATACTAAGAAAACTGCTTTGTGCCCTGACGTGAGGACTTAACATAAAACATATATATTTTTACTTTACTCTTAATTATGATATGATGACAGCCCTGCAGTGTCATAACTTTATGAAACTAAAATGACGCCCCATACTGCATGTTTAACCTGCTAGAATATGTTTTACTAGGTTGCATTTAAGGATGAAGGAGGCCTAGGGACGGAGTTTAAATTGCGGACTGTGAGGGTTCCGTGCAGAGTGACCCTTCACAGGCTGGAGGCGCCTCAGCGGCCAGTCCCCGCAGCTGATGCTGTAGGGAGACAGTGAGAGCAGAAGGAAAGTGTCCCACGCACAGCTAACAAATATATGCAAAAACTCAGCTCCAGAGTGACTCCCATTACACACCTACTTAGACTTATTTGAAAGGAAATGCTATTTTTTTTTTCTTTCTACAGCAATAAAATGCTACACTTAAAATCACTCTGCGCCTAATTCACTGACGTGGATTGAAACTCTAGCTTGTGTGGCATTTTTAGCAGACTGAACACCATAAAATGTCACCTTTCCTTCTGGGTGAAAGTCTTTGGCTTTCTCTAGAATAAAATATACAGTTTAAAGCTAGCTTTAAGCAGAAAAACTCCGTTAACCTAAAAGTTTACCAAAATGCTATGTTGCAAAACTATTACTAAATAACTGAACTGCGAAGGTATTACTCAATATCTAAGAACATATCCTTAGTTACAGACAATAATTCTATTTCTTTTTTCTATTGAAGAGTATTTGGTAAGAAAAAGTTAAATAAACCCAAAATAAAAAATATATATTTTATTACGTGATATAGGGCATCTGTCTTCTATCATGGGATGGACAGAAGGATATTTTAAGCAGTGAGCTCAAGAATTAGCCCATTATAATAAGAGTCTAAGATTTTTTTTAAAAAAAATGAGACTGTATCAAGCTCCATTGGTAGTTAAGAGAAACAATTTTGTAGTTTTTCAAGTAAACATCTTAGCGAATATAATTTTGCGATCATTCAATAAATATCATTTTTTGGACAATGGAAAATACAACCCAAGACGGAGGTCTTACACCAGATACCTGACATAAAAATCACGAGAAGAGAAATGCTACATGTTTATGTTTATATAGCTTATCCATATGCACTTTTACCTAAAACTGAATAAAATGTTTTTTAATGAAGGGATTGAAGGAGGCTATATAAACAATGGTTACCTCTGACCGGTGAAACTATAGATTCATTTCTTATATGCATCTTCCCCCCCCCCACCATACCCAGGATAAAAAGAAACAAGATAAAGTTAATTCACTATATTAAAAACCACCAATGTATGATAATTTGAAGTTTATATATATTATTAAAACATAACACTAGAGATTTCTTAGTAATGGTTTAAATTTTTGAAAATGCATGTTCACACAACAATGTAAAGTAAATTAAATTGGAGAGCTTACATGATTTTAATTTGATTAATTCAGATAAGCTGGATATTTAATTCAAAAAATCATTTTCAGCCCAGAGGGATATGAACTTTTTTTTTTTTTAACTTTTAATAGAGCACAGAAAGAGCTCTTCGTTCACTGGGAAAGCCTATGAATGCAAACAAGAATTAAAACCAAGGCTGAGACGAGTGATTGGCAATAGTTCAGCAAGTTCAGCAACATCTTTTTGCTTTGTATTCAAGATGTACCACTGGTAGAATAAATTAGCTTTCAACCTTTGAGTTTTCTGCCCCTGTCCTTTAAATAAGGAGTAATTGTAATATTTATGCTTTGTCTTGTCTGCGTTGAAGTGTGAGCTATGTCAACGAAGACACGTTCTTGGAAATAACTGCCTCAATTCAGGTTCCTGTTTATTATGTCGAGGGTCTTTAAACGAGGGTGGGAGAGAAAAGAAGGTGTTGGTGTTTGAAATAAGATAATTTTACAAACAAAATGAGCACCGAGTCATTGTGCGTTCATTAAACATTCTAATTGCTTAAGTCTGAGAATCCAATAACGAGGAACACTGAGCTAAAAAATATAACTTATCTCAATCATCCTGCACTCGTGTCACTGAAATTGAAATTTTCCACTTTATCTTGACCATTTCTCTCTCTATAATATGAGCTCGGTGAACCCAGGTGCTAGGCCACATCTACATAGTCATCGGCAATATAGCCGTGGCCTCCATAAAATTTATAATTAACATTTGTTGCCCGAATAAGTAAGAAAACAAAGAAGGTAAGACGATTATAAAGATGATAAGGATCTAGGAAAAGGCAAAATACTTTTTATAGTTTACAGTAAAAGTTATCAGAGCCCTCGTATGCCGTCGTCTAGGTTGACCAACCGTTTCACGCGTGAGTTTCAGAAGTTGATTTTAATCCTTTCGTTAGTGTTCACATCTACCTAAAGTAACAGTGAATGATATTTTCAGTAAGGAAAAAGAAAAAATATACTAAATCCAAAGAGGACATCGCTGATCATTTGTTCGGGCAGTTTTCAGGGTGAGAAATCAACTCAACGTGTTTATGTCCATATATCGCCTTTCTGTCCACCTCATGTTGAGACCACGAAGCCGACCTCCTGGGAACGTGCTGCTGTGGACTTTATGGGCTTGTTCTCTCCGGGCTTAACCTCAAAGTGATTCCATAAAGTGAAACCTTCTTCTGTTGTGTAAAAGCTATTTTATGTTGAGAATGAATCATCGTGCCACTGGGACAGAATGGTCGCAGTTGGAGGGGGCGCCTGGGTGAATGAGGACAGGTGCCCTGATGTTTCCTTGGCGGTGCGGGAAAACGCACATTTGACAGGCTCGGGGAAATGGCACTAATCGAGGTGTTCTCTTCACTTACCCATATTTGCCTGTTGTGTGATTTCACGTGTTATGAATGATCAGCCAGCGTCAGCACTCAACAGAGATTATTAGCATGGCTATTAATTGAGCCAAAGCTAATTATGGTGAAATACATAACTCGGATATTTTCACACGTGTATTTCCAGAATATAGTATAAAATGAAGAAACATCTCCAGCTAAAAGCAAATCATTACACTCCAGCTCTTTCCCCCCAACGTCAATTTTTAAAAAATTAAACCAAAAATTAAAAGGAAAAGCAGAGATGGATATCAGGCCTTAGTGATACAAGAGTCACTACCATAAAAATTATTTTAAGAGAATCTGTCACATATAGTGAAGGTCGGACAAGATTTCGTAGGCAGCTAGAGAAGGTGCATATCTCTACAGATCCTGACTTCAAGTATGTGTCTGACACAACCTGAGAGGCCAACTATCAAAGTCGTATAGGATCCCCCAAATCCTGGACCCAGGGCAATGAGGGAGTGTCCCCTTCGGCTCTCTACGCCGCGCCATGACCAACAAGGACACATCTGCAGCGGGCCTCGTGGGCTGCCTCCTCAACAAACATTCTTAACTTCTCTCTTTTTGGAAATCTTTTAAGGATGCTGAAATGTAGCTAAACATAAGTATACAAGCCCTAACCGGCAACTGTGAAATGCAGTCGGCTAAAAATCAGTAAGTCCTCCATCCCCCTGCATCACTTTTGAATATTGTGGAACTCATGCTGATCTAAACATACCTGAGTTAATTAAGTTAAATGACTTGCTTAAGCGTAAACAAATCATATCTTGCAGGGCAACCACTGAAGACTGATTTTCTTTGCTAACTTGGTTTATAATAAAGAAAAACAGAAGATGATAAAATTCCTGTGTTAGAGCACTTCAAGTTTGCAAAAAAACACACAAAACAACAACACAAAAACCAAAACCAAAAACCAGGTCTACTATTAGAGCCAAAGAAGACTGCTAAAAGGAAACATCTCTGATGTAATTTATCAAGAAGGCAAAGATGAATCCTGGACAGGGTGGGAGCATGGGCCTCAAAAGAGTGAGGGAAGATGTTTCCTAGTGGCTGGAGCGCCTCCGCTTGACGCTGTTGAATGAATTGTGAAGTTCAGCTCCCTCTCTGCGGCCGTCAGGCCCTGGTCACTGATGGGCCTGTGCGTGCACATGGGCTCAGAGAGGCCCCTTCATGTGGCCGTAGCTGGGCTACAGCCGATGCCCAGTGAGCAGGGGAGTGTCCCCAGGATGAGTCACAGCACAGAGGCAAC
Source organism: Miniopterus schreibersii (assembly GCF_964146895.1). Lineage (NCBI taxonomy): Eukaryota > Metazoa > Chordata > Mammalia > Chiroptera > Miniopteridae > Miniopterus > Miniopterus schreibersii. Next base: position 3,307,813 of record NC_138123.1, read on the forward strand.
TGACCATTGGGTTGTTCGGACACTATCCTCAGTTCTCAACCCTCCTCGTGTAGACGCAGAGGATCCGAAGTAGGTTCATTTAGACATTCTGATGCCCCCACTTGAAGTTACACACACATATTTGAGTTCTCTTCTGTGCCTGGCACAAAAAATCATGAGTGAGGAAGGGGTCTACGGATTTCACTGGCATTAGCGTCCAGTGAGTCAAAAACAGAATCAGTAAAAGGCGAAAGATTTATGCGATCTGAAGAGAAATCATTTCCACGAGCATTTTTAAGTCTGCTCCCCGCGTGCATTGTTTAAACGGTGAGCACACCCACACCTCCTCCAAGAGGCCACCCTGGGGAAACGATTGCATTCCTAGGCCGGTGAGAGGGAAGGAGCGAGGAAAGCTCTCTCAAGAAGAGTTAATGAGTTAATTTTCCAAAGAGAGGGGAAAAACCACATTAAACTATACCTGCTTTTTCCAGCTTATTTATGGATGTGCTGAGAGACACATTACTTTTATTCTCTTTCTGTTACATATTAATGTGGGCGTTTGGTGAAAGCTTTTTCCAGATTGCTTTCCTTTTTATTTTTAAGCTCAGCCAGTCTCTGGCGGGAGCTCTGAAGTCACCGACGCACTGCATTCATTTAGAGATTATTTTAGATTATTTAATACTTATTAACTTATTAGAACACACAAGTTTAATTCAAAATATATTTACTGTGTAGGCTGGCGCTAATATATTAAAAGAATTACTGACTATAATACCAAAGCGACACTGAGAGGGCTTAATTTTCTCTTAATCATACTGTGAATCAGTTATATCTGTGTGACTTGATTGTCCCCATTTACATAGAGGCATAGTCTAGGGTATTTTATCTTAAAAGTAAATAATTACCATTGATCCTATGTACCCGCCAGCATCGCATCCACAAGGGAGGGAGGGAGGGAGGTTTGGTCTCTGTATTTAAATCGCTTTCACATCTAGTCTTAAACTTTGTCTTGTTAATCACGCTGCTATTTTGAACGATGCCTGTGTGACATGGATTTCTGCTTACTGTTTGCATTATTAATTTCTGGATGCTCTGTTAGACTCAAGTTCACCATTCCTGCTGAGTATTTAGTATGATCTCTGGCCTGTGTAAAGTTCAGCCCTTTCAGGATAAATAGCCTGTTTTCTATTAATGAGCGAACCCCTCCTGGCCTTGTGCTATGCAACAGGGATTCCTGTTAGGCGATTATTTTCTGTGATGTTGCTTATCCTACATTAAAGCAAACAAGATTATATCTGCTATTTTACCACCTGCTTTAAATGATTGACTCATCAAACTTTCCAACAACTGACGCCACCAGATCCTGATAGCCTTTTCCATGAAATCTCTCATCTATCACTCATGCAGTCTTATCTTAAAACATATATTTAAGCCTACAAAGTAGAAAATATATGCGACAAGAAATAGATGACATTTATGCATTTTAAAGATTATTTTATGCAGCATTATATTTTTAAAAAAATTTTTAACAAACTATTAAGTCAAATTCTTTATACCTGATAACATAATAATGATATTATTTACCATTTTTAGTTTTTTGTTATAAAAATTAAATATGTATTAAATGCCTTAATTCAAAGCATCATTAAAAGTTTCAAAATTGGCAAAAATATAAGCCTTTGATATTCCATTAAATATTTACATCTGTTTTCAGCCATGTGCCAACATACCTGGGGGGTAATACTAATGATTGAATAATGTGTAGTGGTTGTAATAAGCATTTATAAGCATAAATCTTACTATACTTATAAAACTAGACTTGTTAAATAATTTTAAAAGCATACTTTAGATTTTGCCTAATTAATGAACCTTATGATCATTAAGAGGTATTTAATTTTAAATAGTTTTTGCTTTCACCCCAAGTTTTTTAATATTTCCAAAGGCCAATGATTTTTCTTCTTTATCAATAATGTTTCTGATCATTGTGCCTAAATTTCCCTAGTGACTGATAAATTCTTCAATTATTTATGAAAAATAGCATTTCTTTTTTTGGGGGGTGCCCAGAAGACAGATGTTGGAGAAGCAGAGAATGGTGAAATGAACAGACAGACACTGGTTATACACTGTCGTTTTTGCAGGAAGCCTATCATGGAATAGATTGCCTGAAAATTGGATTAGACATCTTGAAAATTTAGGAAGATCCAAAATAGCTGCCATTCAGATTTATGCAGAAACTTAGCAGAGAAAAAGACTTCAGAAGTGGTTTCCACTCCCCTTAGGGGAGAAGGGAAGTTGAAGGCCCAAGAGGAGAGGAACTCTGTCTAAAGTAGCCGTGTGCTCCGGGCTGCTCCCCAAACTCCCTGAACTGTGACACGAACTCCCCTGCTAGAAACACGAGCAAACCAAGATCTACCATAAGCTGCTGGAAATTGAGATTTAACCACCCCCCCTCACCCTATGAAAATGTCCCTGTTGTCTACCTTGCTTGGAAGGCTTGTCTGGAGAAGGCGCCTGGGTGGGGTGAGCCAGGGGATCAAGGCCAGGCACCACGGGCCCGGCTGCAGGGCTGGGAAGCCCTGTTAGTCTCTGGGCTGGGACTCCCCCTCCCGCACACCAGCATCGTGACATCCAATAGTATATGATGTCAAACATGTTCTATTTCTACGCTGTTCACTATGATACAATATAGATGCGTGTGTCTGTTGAACACTTAAAGTATGACTAGGTACACTAAGGATATTAGCTTAATTTTATTTGGTTATCCAAGTAGGCCACCCTTATCCGACACAGTAAGAGTGGGTCTATTTGGATGATGGGAATACAGTAATTTTCTTTTGTGTGTGTGTAAAATTGGGATATAGGACTTACAAGTATTAGGGACATATTTAGGCAGGGAATAATTAGTGTTTCTTTTAATGCAATGAAAGATATAAGAATGTTATGAAAGATCACTGTCATGGCTTGATGACTCGATGGGTATATGGTTCAAATACGTAGGATAATTCAAGTGATAATTCTAAAATTTTAAGCATATCTATGGGTCTGAACGGGAGCAATCTCAAGTCTGTAGGATGGATTTGAAGCGCCTTGGAAAGGTGAAGTGTTCCTTAGCATTCCAGATCTATATGTAACAAGTGCTGAAGAATTGCTCTTATATATTGGTCACCCACCACGCGTAAGACACTGGTCCAAATGCTTCACCTATTTTGTCTCCAAGGCAGGCATGTTATCACCCTTCTTCTACATGTGGGGAGACTGAAGGAGCTCATACACTTGTCAAAGGTCATAAGGACAGTGAGGCGAACGGATGGCAGAGCTGGGGCTTCATTGCAGGGACCTTAGCCGACTTCAGGGGCCCCCGCTTCCAACCACTACGCTCTGTAACCTCACATAGGTAGGTTATATGCGTCATGTAACCTTCACATGAAGACTCTACATGAACAGGAAAGAGCAATGTGGCAAAGCAGGAGATACATGTGCAGAGAGAGGAGACAAGGCGAGCTCACTGCAGCGTTCATGAGAACTCGGAGCCCATATGTTTAATGAGACTAAGAAAGTCTGAAAATAGTAAGTGTGGAAATCACAAGGCCATATACTAAATGGAGATGTCTTGGCAAGTATATAAACTGGCGGAGAAAGAACTGTGTTATGTTTATAGGATTATCGGGGATTAGTGTCGGAGTTAAGAAAAACGAGACAGCACACCCGAATGTTTGCATAGCTTGATGAAATTAAATGCAAAAATAATCAGTAAAAATAGCACTTAGGCACTGAAAACACATTCAAGGAAGTGTGTTATGCTTCACCAAACAAAAATAAGGCATTTCCATAATGTGAGCATTCCAGAAGCATTTGTTTAATTTATTAGTAAATACTTATTAACCAGAGCCATCACTTACAGGGTTTTCTTTTAATTTATTTTACTTAAATTAATTTTCTCATATGTGAAAAACAAATATATATATATATATACATATATATTATATATGTATATAACATTCAAATATTTGTGCAGTGCATTTGCATTGCTAAATTTTATGGACTAAAATATCCTAGAAATCATACAGATTTAATTTTTGTTTTTAGTTTTACAAGAAAGAAAAAGGTAATTTATAATATTCAGTGTCTGAGGCAGATAAGGATTTCAGTATGGTTTAGTTTTTAAGTGATTAAGTAACTACATGGAAGAAATCTGAGAATTTCCCATTGATATTTTATTTAGTAGATTGGTTTTCTAAATCTATTATGAAACTCAGACACTAATCAATTGTAGTATAGTAAAGTAATAAAATGCTTTACAGCAATTAAAAAAAATACTGATACATGCAAGAGTATTGATGAAGATACAAAGACACAGAAACTACCAAAGAAAGTCACACACATTAGGATGAGTGATTCCATTTATGTGAAATATAAAAAATAAATAAATATATTCTATGCTGACAGAAGACAGAGAGTAGCTGATTCTGGGTGGTGGGTGAATGCTCTCAAGAACAACAATGGAATCTTTTTGTGTCCTGAACACATTTAATTTTCTGTATTTTTACCTGGCAATCTTTATTCAGACTATATTTATATTAATTTTTATATTAATTTAAACTCATTAAATAACCTAAATTAATTAAAACAGTTCATTTATTTTCATCAATTTAAATTAATTAGATTAAAATTCATCATCTGATCAATTAATTGCTATAAACAGCATTTCTGTTTATAGTCATAATTAAAAACCAAATTTTTATTTTTTGATAAGTAGGAGGTAACCTCAGCATAGATGACTAACAAGCATTGACTGTTATAAGTTCAATTATTAGTGCAAAGTAGTGGAAAAAACACGCTTGAACTTCTCATTGGGTAGGGATACCCTCAAATGTTTTCAAAATTATTTCCCTTCCAAAATAGTTATTTAACATGCCTTTGTTTACAAGTATTAAAAGTCAGCTTGTTCAGAGTTAATATTTTCTGAGCTTTCAAACAAGGACATGCTAGTGATTTGAGTTTAATTAAGTAAATAGTATTGAGTGCCTAAGTGTTGTGAGCTGCAGAACACTTGATCCAAGTCGAGTTCTGTGCACTTGGCTGCTCTTGCCTTTCTATCGGTCATGAAATGTTTTGCAGACCCTCCTGCCCATTAGTACATGGAATACTTTGCGGTAATTAATTATTTTTCCTTTGACAGGCTGGCTCAATGATGCATTACCAATATATTAATTACTGTCATGATGAGGTTTGCAAGGAAGGCTGAATGCAGTTATCTTCAATGGATGACTGAAATCAACTCCGAAATAATTAATTAATCTAGTCTATTACCCTTTAGATAAAATATTGGAAGACAAGAATCCAACTTTTAATAAGGCTACCCATTTGATTTAGTAACATTTATTGAGAACAAAATCAATGTCCTACTTTTGTATTATACTGCAGTGTTATATTTTATCATAAACGACACAATGGGCTTGAACTCAGGTACCCAATTCCCAGTTTAGGACAGGAAATATTATCATTAATTTGGGATCTCTTTGGATTGATCCCTGATTATGACAGTTTCTTCCTTTGCCCTTCTATAAGTAACTCCTATGCTGAATTCTGCATTAATTATTTCCTTTCTTTTCATTAGAGTTTATTTCCTTAAGCATTATTATGCTTTTTAAGATATCTAAGTAGACAAATGCTGAGAAGAGAATCTTAAGGATATTTTAAAAATCAAATATTTTTCAATTAAAAGTTTTGTAAAATACATACATATTTAAACATTCCCTTAATTAAATATTAGGTAAAAATGAAAATATATTATTCACCTATCCATGTTGAGCTTTAACTAGATTTAGAATAATATATAAATTTTTCAAGATCTCTAAGGGACTAATAATGACTATTTTAATAATTTAAAAGGGTGACATAAATGTCACATAAAAAGGAAAATTACACTCAAGTCAATAATAAGGAAATTCTCTTTGTGTCAACATAGCAAATATAGCCATGAATCTTCCCCTCTGTGTTTGCTGGTACTTTTCTTCATAAAAAGGGTGGAGTCTTTTAAACTAACTGTTGAACTGCACTTGACCATGTGACTTGCTTTGGCTAATGGGATAATACCTAACATGATAGAGGAAAGGCCTTGAAAAATTCTTGTTCACTTGGGCTCACTCTCTCTTGCTCTTGGGGTTAACTGACACATCTTAAGAACCACTGAGAGTGGCCCAGTTGAGCCCAACTCGAACTTGTGACCCACGGAATCCTGAGGTATATAAATGACCCTTTTTAAGTCACTAAGTTAACTACGGTGTTTTACGCTACACAGTAGAGCTGGCAAGATTTCCTCTGCATTTATAGACTATGTACTCCATAAATCTACCTCCTACGTGACACTTAAATATCTGATGAAGCACAGCAATGCACAGACTTTAAAATCTGTGTGGGGGTGTACAGGAAAGGTGGGGAGATCAAGAGACCAAAGGGCAGGATGGGGACAAGTACAGGGCGCAAGCGAGCCCAGCCGGCGGTGCTGTGAGGGGATTTGCAGGGCTCAGGGACTCCGAGGCTTCCTGTTTTTGTTTGCTTTGCTTTTCCCCAAGGGACAATCTATAAGAACTTGAGCTTGCAATACGACGGGTATCTGCCGTGCAGGGTGGCCCCAGCATAAAAATGAATCCTCACAGATCTATGCCTCCAGCGAAAGGATGAACCAGACTGCAGCCCTCCCTCGGGAGCCATGGAGCGCAGCCCTCATGCCCAGCGGCTTTCACGGAGGATTTGCCTTGGAGTCCAGATCACAGCCCCAGCAATTCTGAGCTCAGGCAGGAACTGAGAGCAGTGACCAAGTGGCTTGGGGCCCTCGTGTGTCTCAGCCGAGCTCTCTATCAATAAGCTTACGCTAAAACCAAATCTCACAGCACTCAATATGCAGAGTGACAGAATAATAGGACTTCCCCAGCAAAGTCCACAAAAAATCAGACGGAAGGAAACAGGATGAAGTCTGAAGACTCATCCAGCAAAAGAATCTGGCTCATGAAGAATCTGTCTGTCTATTGGAATTAGCTGTGATAGAACATATTTATGTTGATCGTGATTAAAATTAAAGAAGGGACCTGAAACAGAAGGCACCCATCAACAGAAAATCTCAGCCACCTGTGGAATAAAAAGGACTTGCAAAGTGAATTGTAGGGAAAACACCTGAGCGCAGTGAAAGCGCCCAGTGACCTCTTTCTGGTCCCTACAGGAAGAAGGGGCATTTGCTGTAATAAAATCCTGGTAGTTCTAAAATATCAGTAACAAAAACAGTGGAAAACAACTGGAAAAGAAATTTTAGCAAAGAGAAACTGCTCATAAAAGCAAAGAGACTCAATGGCACATGCTCACATACTTTTGTTATTAACTTTTCCTGGTTTGATATCTATGGAATGGGAAGATCATTTTCTTAGTTGATCAAAATGGTTTTGATTTATCGTGTGTATTTTTCCTATTGTTGATGTAATAAATTACAGATTTCGTGACAAAACTGAATGACTTTCTAACAACCCATGTGTTGGCAGGTCTGCGCTCCTGAGGGTTGTAGGGGAGAATTCATTCCCTGGCTTTCCGGATTCTAGAAACTCTACACACTTCTATTATTAACTATGATCCTCCTGCTCTTTTTTATAAAGAGACTTGTAACTAGATTGGGTACCAACATAATCTAAAATAATCTCCCCATATCTAGGTCATTAACATAATCATATATATAAAGTCCCTTGGCAGTGTAAGTACTCAAAGTTTTATTCTGCCTAACACTCCATCTTATCACCAGGACATCATGGAATATTCCAGCAACTTTGAGTGTAAAATAAATGATACGTCATCATCTTAATTCATAAAAGGACATTGTATTTATATAAATTAGTCAATTAAGATAGCATTTTTTACCCTGAACTCTCAAATGTATTACCTTCTTAGCCACCCGATTATTTATATAGAACTTGGCGTGCTAATTGCTTCATACCATTTAATCTCTGATACAATAAATTCAACTTCTAAATATATTCAAGGATTTAAAAATCCATCTATGTTCTACTGCAGTAAGAAGATATTAAGTAAGAGATTTCAACTTTGAGGAGTAATATAAAAAGGAGAGTGCAGGATGCCAAGTATAATTATGATAACAATAACTCACACTTATTGAAAACTGTATATGCTTAATTGTAGAACAAGCAGAAAATGCAGTTAAACCTTATATAAAGTCTCTTTATTCTGTAAAAAATGAATAAATAATTAGGTTAATGAACGAATAAAACCAACAAACAGCTATTGGTTTTTGATCATGGTGAACGCAGTCAAATGCATGTACTTCCATCCCTTGAAATGTCTAGAATCATGATATTTCTAACATATTGGATTAAAAAAAATACTTGTGTTTAATGAGGTTTATTTTAGCTTGCTCGTGTATTATACATAGATCTAAAGTTTAGTTTGGGAAATTATAAATAAAATCTATTTTTATACCTTCGTAAGATCCTCACACACACATAACAGGGTGAAAAACATCTTGTATTTTAGTTTTTGCAACAGCACCCTAGGAGGCAGGAGAGTGGGAGAATATAGTATGTGCAGCAGTCGTAGTTAGCTATAGTCCTGATGCCGTGTTCTCTCCTAAAGTGATGCCAAGATATTGTAAACGTCTCCAGAGCCTGTCTTATAACAAGCAACTCTCGTATTAACCTATAAAAATCCAGTGTCAGATATGCAATCTCTCAGACTGAACACCGGAGAAACTGGATGGGTTGTCAGGCAGCGTCTGGTGCTGAGGATGAATGGATAAGAGTCTCTTGGGCCTCTTGTTTTTGTCAGTTATTTTCAAGTTTTCTTAGCTACATCTGACAGTGTTGTACATCCGTTCGTCTTGTTAAAGCTTTTGTGGAAACTAACTTGTTCAAACTACCGCGAAGCTTGGATAAGTAAGAGTCCTTTTATTAACAATGCTTTCTAATAGCCTTTCATTTCAAAACACGGGGCACTTTGTCAATGTTTCGATAGTAATGGCTTCGTGGCCTTGGATTTATGACCAATCCATCATTTTCATTGACAGGTTATTGTATTTTGGAGGTCAGAGGTGCCCATGAAATTCTGAGCTATTGTAATTGATCAAAACTTGTTAGAGGGAAAGAAAAATATTATTTTAATAAATATGGCATTAAAAAGTAGAGCCACCCGGTGGTGAGTGGCCCCTTTTCATGACCCCGCTCTCCATCTCCCCTCCATCCGTGGATCACGTTGGAAAACCAGGCAACAGCCCCAAGAAGCGGTCCCGCTGGCTCTGCCCCCAAGCGCAGGATGTGAGGCCTGGACAGCCAGCGGTTTGGCTCAGAAAGAGGAATGTGAAGGGCATGTTTTCAACGTGGTGTCCTGACTACCACAACTGTCACAGCAGGTAAAATGAATGTTTCATGGAAATGCTATCGAAAAAATAAATATTTAGAGGGAGGAGAAATAAAGCAAGAGAGAAAGATAACAACATGAAAAGAATGGAATGAAACGGAGACAGCTTTTGTTTATCTAAACATTAATATGGTTCTTGTAATTAGTGAATTATGATTATTATGCTCATAATTCCAATAATCTCATGACCTTAATGCAAAAATATTAATTCAATAATAATTATAACAAAGTTATTTGCACTACGTATTTACTGGCAATTGACTTTCAAAGCAGATTCTTTATTTATATTCATCACCTACTTGCATATATAATGCTCAAATTATATTTCAAAAGTTTTGTGATATATACTTATCCCTTTGAAAAATAATGTATGTCGATGAACAAATAAGATTAAAGGAAGCCAAATATTGAGACAAATGTATTGTCTTATTTAATCAAATAAGAGCTGGCAAATTAATATTGTTATATGTTAGTTTTATATCCACTTATTTATAAGCCATCAAAAATAAAAATTAACTATTCTCTAAAATCACAGTGGAAAATAAAATAATTTTACTAGATTCCATTCTTTTCAGACTATTTCAGAAAAAGGGGCTCATTTAAAAGTATTATGGTGGGGAATGGGGTGGGAGGAGGTAGAAGAAGGCACAGAGGGGATAAATGGTGATAGAAAAAATTAAATTAAATTAAAAAAATAAAAGTATTATGTCAGATTATTCAAATATTCTTCAAGCATTTGTCATGCCAGTGTATCAGGTAGATTCTTATTTTTTCTAGAGCCAAGAATGTTAATAATTGAATACTTACTTAGAAACTAAAGCAAAAACTATAAAACCAAGCTATATGGCAAAATTCTCCAACTATCCTTGGTTTCAAAACCCTGAGGGATGGAAATTACGTTCACTATATTCTAGTTGAATTACAAGCGAAATTGAGCATCATAATATTTACAGGAGCTTCCACCAGATTCATTACTTTTCTGTTTATACCACATGAGCATTCTGTGTACACTTGGTATATTTAAAGCTGCATATATTTGCGCATATGACAGAACCCAATTTATGTCTTGAGTTCCTCAGCTGCGTTCCTGCATAATAATTGCAAATAAGGTTTAATATCTAGCGAATTTGCTTAATAAACGTAAAAACAAAGAATCCCTAAAACCGCATTACTGTATAGCAATTGAATTTCTCAATGGCAATATTTGTTTTGAAAATGTCTTAAAGGAAGCATTAAAGAAACTTGTAATTTACTGAGTTATTTGACATGTATGTTCTAACTTAGCCAAAGTTTTATAATGGTAACAGAAACATGTAAAAATGATTCTATAGTCATGTATGGGACAGGTCCATCCCATCTGTACATGTTATGTTATTCTGCATACTGTTTTATTGGTAACGTGTGTGAGGGTAACAGGATATATTTATATATATATATGTGTGTGTATCAAAAAGTCAACTATACATTCGTTCTACATGACCATTAGCAATTATTGTATAGAAAAAGAAAATAAAAATACAAAATAAAATTTAAAACTATAGATACTGCAAGAGCATAGCTTGTAACCAAATATCTGGGCAATGTGTATGATTAGATATTTCGCATCTTCCTAAGTATTTTGAATTTCCAGCTTGACTTCAAGCACTCTGAGGACTGTGATGTTTTCTTAGCTGGGCTTGTGTACCCAAGAATATATTCCCTAAGAGCACCTCAGTGTTCATTGGTATAAATCAATAAGTTATAATTCTTAGAGGAAATTCATGGCTATGTAACTTATTTCCTGGAGTAAAATGAACAATGATAAGATTTACTTGAGCTAAATGAAAAAAGAAAAAGCTCATTGAACATGATCTACTCTACAATAAGAGGCTCCGACCCTCATTACACGAGCCCTGGGAAACGAGCGCAGGATGCGGGCCTCAAATAGTGTACAATTTTATGGAGAGACAGCAAAATCTTTAGAAATACACGCCTGCCTGACATGATTTTTCTAAAATGTCACATCCTGTTCTCTCTTTCTACCTCTCTCCTGTCCCTAGGTCCTCAATTCCTTAAAGTAGAGGTTTTGCTTTGTCTCTGTTGCAATTTTAAAGCATATTAATTTCACCTCTTCATGGAATTCGCCCATTTGTGCCACTTGTCGCATTTTTTAGGCTCGCATGAGAAGCACGCGGCCACTGAGATCTGCAAAGGCCTCAGCGTTCGTGCATCATCGGCTGAGCGCGGGCCACGCGTTGCTCCTGAATCCTCTAGAATTTTATTACGACATTAAACTGTTAACGAAACAACATGGAAGGGAAAATGATTCTCGGTTTATTATTTCCATTCCAGGTGGTATTTATGATATTCCCTGCAGGCTTAGGGGAGAAAACCCTCTACAATTTTAATGAGAGGTAAAATTGAAAACATAAACTAGTCATGTGCTAAATGACTGTTTTACTCGCTGACCCGCCAGATAAATCAGAGCTCTCCGGCGACAAACGCAGAGCAGGACGAGTGCCATGCGCCCTAGTTTTTTGGTTAGAGCAGTGGCCCCGGCTTGTTAATAGAGAGAAGAGGTATCCTGCAAGGGGACCAGGGGAGCACTGGAGAAAAATGACCCCATGCCTTTCAAAGATCGGTGCCCTTTCCCTGCAATGATCATGCAAAGCGCCTTTTGACGAATGGTCAGGAGCCAGAGTCAGCAGGCCTTGCGTCCATGCCCATAATGTCCCTCGTCCTGTCTCTTCTTTCCTCACCTCTGTATTTCTTCTTTTATCTACTCTTAATTACTTACTGCGGCCCAAAGAGGTATTCGGGGTTAGGGTTATTTTCTGGGAACTTAGGGTACCCACTTCCCACAGAGATGGAATGGAAGAAGGGAAGCTAGACGCCAGGCAGAAAGGGGGAGAGTCCCCCAGGAGGAGCGAGGGTCACAGAAACAGACGGGATGACGGTGCTGGGGCGAAGCGGAGACGGCTGTGGACACTCTTAGGGCTGGCCCGCCTCTGAGTGACCTGCTGCAAGTGGCACCGCATCGCCGCATTCTGGGTTTTAGGGAGGGGGGCCATCTCTGGTTGTAAGGTAATAGGATGACACAAGCAAATCTAATGTTTCGAGTGGCAATCCAGCTGAGTATCCACAGGGGTTCAGAGCTGTGCCTCGAAGATTCCTGTACCCCTAACTGGAAACATCGCAAGCAAAACTGACACGGATTCTTTAGAGTTCGTTCATTTTCTATTAAATCGCTCGCACGATGTTACCAGTGATGCCACTAGGTTGAAAGGGAAACAAAAAGCATGTAATTGGTTCTTGGCCCATTATTTTAGTGTGATGTGGGAATCAAATTTTTAAAATGAAAATGGACACTAGAAGAGAGTTGAGAGTTGGCTGAATAGTTTTCATTCACTTTTGTTTAAGAAATTCAAGAATTAACACCCCCCCTCAAAGGAGAGAATATTATATGCACCAGTGTTCCTTTTCCAAAACCTACCTTCCCATCTTAAAACAACTTCTAAGTTTTCTTCATCAGTGCACATAAAATCTTTCAGAATCCTGCTGGAAACAGAGCATGTTTTACAACTCAAAAGGATATTAAAAGGTATAAAATATTAAACAAACATGGTGACTAATATAAATTTTTCTTAAAAAGACATGTTTCTCGCCAAATGCATGCATAATTTAAAACTATGATTTAAGAATGAATCAGGGACGTCTTCCAGCCAAGATGAAATAACAGGGACTGGATTCACTGTCCCACTTGAGGCAAATGAAAACAGCTGTAAAAAAGTGAGAAAGAACCGCTCTAGGACTTTGGACGTCAGGAAACACAGGGGGGCAGTGATCCTCAGAGAGAGGGTAGAGGGGAAGGGAGCCCTGAAATCGCCCCAGTTAATCACTTGGGTTTCCAGGCCGCAACACGGGGAAGGGGAATCCAGTGGGCAGCCTGTCATCTTCCTGAGTTAAGCACACGAAGATGGGCCCTGGCCAGGTAGCTCAGTAGATTAGAGTGTCCTTCCCATAGGCCAAGGTTGCAGGTTCGATCCCGGGTCAGGGCACATACAAGAAGCAATGAATGTGTAAATACGTGAAGCAACAAATCGATGTTTCTCTCTCTTAAAAAAAAAAATTACATTAATTCAAAAGAAGATGAAGATTGCAGTGTGATGAGGCCAAGGAGGCCGGAGTTTGCAAGAATACCGGAGAGGAGAGAAATGCACAGAGAAAGGGAGGGTGTTCGGCCCTGAAGACCTGCAGGAGGCCCCTTCCTCTCGTGGCCTGAGTGCTGGTGAGCACAGGTGACAGGAAAGGCCAGGAAGGTAGGGCAAGGACCCCGTGGAAAGGGCAGACGGGGCAGGCTCTAGAGCACACTTAGGGACAGGACGAGGCCCTATTCCCACGGGACAGAGTGGAAAACCTCAAGATTTGCTGGGCATTTAGGAGAGCAATTATTAGGTTATTAGCTCCGAAGTGGGTTCAAATTCGCTTTAGACTAAAGGCTGCCACAGTGCCCCACACGAGGCTTAAAGGAAGCCTTGAAAGGATCAATGTGTCGCCGACTCGTTTAACTGCAACCCAGAAAGGCTTCTTAAGAATATTTATAGGGTTGTAAAGATACTCAGCACTAAACGAGGAACGTTCACAATCTCTGGCATCCAGCAACATTAGCAGGAAAACAATGAAAAGGGACGAATCCATTGAAATAGCCCCCAAAACAGAATAGGTCACAGCATTCGTAGGCAGGGACGTTCACCTAGTGGCTAAGTGTGCATCCCATGTACTCAAGAAGACAGAGGGAAGATCGGACGCAGTCACTGGTGTCATGAAAGATACACTAAAGACCCAAGTTGAATTTCTCGAGGTGAAAACTATGTCTGAAATGAAAATCCACTGCGTAGGATTAATGTTGGATTAGATATTTCAGAGGATAGTAATCAGCAGACTTAAATATGTGGCAATAAAAACTATTCCAAATAGAGAGAAAATTCTAGGCAAAAACAAAAGAGAATTTGTATGCAGTGGAACAATTTTCAGTTGCCAAATATTTATGTGCCTAGTATCCTCAAAAGAAGACAGACGGCATGGGGGGGAAAAAACATTTTGACCATGATGCCAAATATTTTAGATTGGAGTAGAAGTATTAACTCACAGATTTAATTATCTCATTGAAATTAAAAAGGAAACCCCCAGTGTAAGAAAGATCAAAGAGACGACACAAAGCACGTCATAATCAAATTATTTAGATGAGTATCCGTTATGCTGAGTGGATTATATTAAAATGAAAGGTCTGTTTCTTTTTAAAAAGACATCACTATTTCTACAAAAGTGTCCACAAGTAAATGACTTTCAGAATAAGTAACAATCGGGACATTAGTGGAAGAGCTTTAAAATCATTTTAATAGAAGTTGATAGTCTAGTTACTGGGCAACTCCTTGGGATTAATTAACATACTAAAAGTAACGGACACGTCAGTCATAACTATTGATTGAAGGTGATGCATATGGGTGGTATTGTTTGTTGAAATAATTTAAATTTTCTAATTAGCTTGTAATAAATTTAGAAAATTAAAGGGTATGCATTGTAGGAGGAAACACAAGGAACACTGAAAAGACTGTACACCTTTCACTGCTGTGTCTCCTAATGTCCTTGTTGAATATAAAAAAAATAATTTAACATAACATTAGGTTTTATAGTATTATAAAAATTATATGAGAGGCTTGTTCCAGATTTAGAAAAATTAGCTCATGGTGAGCATTTCCACAAAGGGCGCTGATTAAGCGCAGCTCCGACTCCAGAAAACCAAATGTGGTTCCCTTCAGCCCGCTCGGTGCTCTCAGCATTTGAACCTGGCTGAGTTTCTAATTAGAAAAATAAATAAAACATGAAGCATATATAAGGGGGCTAATGAAATCTACATACCAGGACTAAATCTAAAAGACTGCTTTCAGGAATAGTGTTCCTAAGGTTAAAAAAAAAAAGGAAATTCTGTTATTTGAGGATAAGAAGAAAATTAATTGTATGTAAAGAACTAGCTAAATTATAGCACAGAAAAAAAATCCTGGATTAAATTATATTTCATATTCTATTTTATGTAAAACTATTATTTCTAAAACATAGACAATAAGAGGGCCAGTGAATGGTAGCTAAGTTTTTAGTTAAGAGTTAAAGTATGTGCTGTGAGATATAATAGTACATAATGATTTTAAGTAATCACCTTTGCACCGTGAGGTCCTTTTATTATGAACAGAGCACTGGATTGAAACCTAGGATTCAAAAGCATGAAAAGTAGATATAATACATAGCTATGAGCAACAAAGACAGGTCCAACAGTGCTTTTTGTAAATCCAGATACCTGTGAGTTAGCAGGTAAATTATCTCTTGAGAGAAAGTCCTAGCGCTCTCTGGAAGGTCTCTGGTTTCTCATGGGGATCCCTTGGTTTCAATTTGCTGCTCTTGTTTCTTTGCTGATCACACATAACAATTTAGGGGAGGTTGAATCTTCAGGTTGGGTTTTGCAGGAATAGTGCAGGTTTTTTTTTGTTTTTTTTAAAGATCTAGGCTAATATCAAAACTAGAAAAGTTATGTGTTGAAAAGAAAAAGAAAATGAAAGAGACAAAGAAAAGTAGGTACAGAAAGCAAATTCTATGCCTACTTGAAGCATCGCTTCCTGTCATTCAAATACCACTTTCATGTCAAAATGTGTGTCGGATAAGATTTTTGCAGTAACTAAGCTATTTAAAAATGTATCAAAATAATCGTCTAGTGCAGGGTATTTCCATTAATGAGAGATATTTATAAAAAACTCGCATACTTATATGCCCAAGTCACGCAAGACTAACTTACTCTCTTCCCAGTGATGACAATTTTTAAAACATCAGGTTACATATCTAAATTTATAAAACTGTAGCAGGGTTCTTTTTTATTTCAGCTTTATCTATAAATTTTTCAGACTTTATCTCTAAATCAATCCTCTAATTTAGGGTCTAGTAGTTCTACCGCCTCTGTGACATTTTCACTTCTAAATTCTGTCCCAGTTGTAGTCAGTTTGAGCACATTTTCAGCATGAGAACCAACACCGCTTCTTACAACCTCAGAAAATAAAAGTTAATCAATGGATGATAGTAACGGCAAGTGTTAAAATCCCTCACTTGGCATCAACAACGTTCAGAGAAGCTCTGACACACGTGAACACAGTGAGGTTCAAAGAAATTCTGAAAAATATGGCAGCTGTTTCTCTTTACCAGTTGAACGTTCAACACCAATGGGGCCAACATGCCTCCCCGTCTTTGAAAATGTGCACCATTTTGGAATTCTCAAGATCTTCACTTTATTTCTAAATTGCACATACAATGTGCATTAGCACAGAGAAGCTAAGGACTTGAAAAACACAGCCCAACTGTAAAATATTTTAACCAGAGAGTGGAAACAGAAATAAAAAGAGCTCCAAACTTGGAACCACCTTGGTCTAATACGTGCATCAACCCCCCTCCCTTAGCTAACATAATCCTTAATAAAACTATATCCTATAAATCAGAGCTAAGGAAAGACAGGGGGTAGAAAAACACACAAGGGCAAAGATGCAAAAGTCACCGTCGTCTGCAAAGCTCTCACTGCCCTTACCCTGGACTATAATTTCTCATTTCCTATCAGGTGTGGCCTGGGAAACGCTGCCATTCTTTTACCTTTTGTATTTATTGCTCACCGTGGGGCTTACCAAAACCTACCCCCACCTGTCCTCTAGTTAGGAAAAGAACCTTGCCCTTTGCTGGCATTTCACGGGGGAAGAGAGGGGTCACGGAGGCAATAAATATTAAGAGTGTAAAATGGACAGAACTTGGTTCC
Organism: Miniopterus schreibersii; assembly: GCF_964146895.1. Lineage (NCBI taxonomy): Eukaryota > Metazoa > Chordata > Mammalia > Chiroptera > Miniopteridae > Miniopterus > Miniopterus schreibersii. The sequence continues at coordinate 3,325,025 of NC_138123.1, forward strand.
TGATCCTCGGGGATGTTTAATGATAAAACACGAGCCAGTAGTAGGTACTAGGTATTTGGTTTGGAGGGAAGGTGGAGGCAGGTTCAGCGTAGAGGAGCAGGCCTGGGTCACCAGAGATAAATCCAGTTCATGTCACCTAGGTTATAAGCAGTAGGATACCTCCGCGGGGGCATAACCATTTTTTGACGTTTGATTCATGGGTGCAAGGCCTTGGAAAGGAGGCCTGAGCTGGAGATTCAAATGGGCGAGGTGTTGCACTGGCCTCAAATCCCAACAACCGGTGTCTAGTACCTGCCCTGGCTCGAGCTAGTCATTTCAGAAACACATAATGACAGCTTGGCACTGAGCTGAGCTCCATGAGCGCTCATTTGCACAGACATAAACTGTGGGGAGCTTTCAAAGTGACCCCCCTGGGCAGCAGGATCCTGGGGAGCAGCACTGGGACCCAGGTCAGCTGGACAAATAGGCGGCTTCCCCTCAGCCAGGGAGTCTCTATAGAGTCTCAGTTTGAATGCAGGCCTGCTGGTAAGTTTACACCCCGCAACCCCACATATTCATCCCATTCCCGCTGCTGGGTAAAGTGGAGGCCGCGAAAGGTGTGGAACGTCACAGACAGCAGCTCACCTAAGAGCCCGCCACTGGCCTTCAAGGGACAACCCACAGCGGACCAAAGCCATTCCGCAGAGTCCCAGGGACACGGCTGGGAAGGTCAAATACTCAGCCCGCTCCAAGGCAGCGGCTGCTTGGCAAGAGTCAGTTTAGGGGAGTCATTGAGAATCGTCTCCGGGGTCCCTCAAACCCGATTTTGAACGTCAACTCTGTTACCTATAAGGCATGTAAAATAAAACTCTCCACCTGGACATAGGGAAGCTGCTCCATTAGGAGTCCCTGTTAAATTTCCCCCCCTTTTTATTGAATGCATTGGGGTGACACTGGTTAACAGAATTATACAGGTTTCAGGGCCACAATTCCACAGCACATCAGCTGCCCCAAGTCCAGTCTCCACCCATCACCATTCATTCCCTCCCCCCTCCCCCTAATTTCCTCCCCCCACAATCACCACATTGCTGTCCTTGCCCATGAGGTTTTTTCTCTCTTTTTTTCCTTTTTTTGCTCAATCCCTTCACCTCCAACCCCCAGCCACCCCCCACCCCGATAGCTGTCAGTCCGCCCTCTCTCTATGAGCCTGTCTCTATTTCGCTTGTTGGTTCATTTCTTAAAGGTGCTTCTTGGCCGGGGCAAACTGACCTCCGCCTGTGGATTGCTCATGAGGAATTCTGCCTGAAAACCCTGAAGAAAGTGGAGACTCGGGACTCAAGGGGGGAAAAACAAAATGGGGGAATGAAAGGAAGGATTTGCATTACCGATGTTATATGGGAAACTTATAGGGCTGATAACTGCTATATTTCTATACAATTTAAGAGAAAATAATGCTAGGCCTCCTCTTAGTGGTAATTTGTTTTTATTTAAATATATTGCATATGGTCTTTAAAGATGTCACTGTAAAAATGTCTTCTGACTGGCACGTTGTTGTAGGATTAGTCCTATGGGAAAAGGTATGTGTATAACACCAATATTTCAAAATATCTGAAACAGACCCTTTTACTTATAATGTTTAGCTGAAAATGAAAAGCATGCAGGAGCAACTGTCATTTTAATAAAGGGAAACATGGTGATTTCATAATTTTAGTATTGAGCCGTTTCTCCTATGGCCTAACTAGTGTGTTAAAATTGTATTTGTTTCCCAATTACAAGAAGGAGTACCATTAAGGTGAACAGTGATTTGTAAAAGAAGAAAGGAAAATCCTTAAACTACTTTAATTATACTTTTGAACAGATAATTGCATGGCTTAGTTATTTCATACTCATTACAAGGTTTAGCCCTGATACCATGGTGAGATACATAATTATTTTTAGGCTGGAATTTATAGAAATAATGAGAAGGACTGAAGGGAGAGAAAGTCTAAGAATTATAATTCTAGTTTTTGAACCTTCCCGTGGATATTTCTCAGAGCTGTTATTAAAATGGTACATTTCAAGGTACCTTAACGCCACTTGCAAACATCTAAATTAATTTCCACGTGCAAGGAAAGGGAAGGCTATGCAATGGGTGTTGCTGTTTCCTTGCTGTGGTCAACGGGCAAGTGAAATATTAGAGAGAAACTCTAGGATGAACACAGAGAGATTATGCATCTGACAGAAAATACACTTTAAAAATTACTATTTTTTCCTGGCATGTACTTAATTATATGAGTGCTGGCCATGTAAACCATTCCTAAACAATATAATAAATATTCACTATTAATTAGCTCTGCTTTTGTATTTCTGCCACCACTGGGATACAGGAGAGCTAGTCTGCTAATAATTCTGTTTTTCTAGTATTTAACAAAAACAACAAAAAGTTCCTAGGTCTAATCCAGCTAATTGATTTATATTTTAATAGATGGCTCATTAAAATTGATATCATACCGTTGTTTAAAATACAACACATTCGGAATAATGGTCTCGAACTACACGGAAAACATATTCAAAACTTCACTTAAGAACAAATATCATTATTAAAAAAAAAATAAAGCAAATCCCAAAAGGGCAAACTACGCTGTGTGATTTCAACTCCATGACATTCGGAAAAGGGCAAAACCATGGAGACAGTAAAGAGATCAGAAGATCGGTGGCTGCCCGAGGTTGTGGGGTGCAGCGAGCACAGAGGTGGGGGGCTCAGTGAACCTGCTCTGTGTGACTCCGTAATAATGGGTGCAGATCAGTCATTATACCAACCCCAAGATGAGCCCTGATGTGGGCTCATCAGTTGGGACAAGCGTAGCTCACAGTTAGGGGGTGTCGATAACATGTAGGGCAGGGGCCCGTGGGAATCTGTGTACCTCCCTCTCAATTTTATGGCACCTAAAACTGCTCGCAAAAGAGAAAGAAATATCGTGCTTATAAATATTGTTAATTAAATGGGATTAGAAAATAATAAAATCTCGTTAAATGCGCTGTAAGACGATGATGAATGGAAGCGAAAATGGCTCTTAAATATGAGCTTCCTCTCTTTACTCGGTTGGAATGATCCCCAGTTCTTATCATGTGGAGATGGTTTGTATAAACAAAAAAATAAAACAGGAAATTACAGTTGCATCTAAGAAATCTGAAATGCTAATATCAGGCATTTTAATTTGTTACACAGAGAGTTTTAATTTCGGGTGTTGATGTGATAGTTGCTGCTGTATTTTATCAGAATATTTTATTAGTTGTCATAACTGAGTACTTTCTATATATTAGAAAGCAACAATTTTCATTTACAAAACAAAATATCTTAGAGAAAATGTTCTGAATTTATTTTTTTACTGTTAATATTCTTTTTTTCTCTCCCCAAAATATTGCTTTTCTAGTAAAAATCTTCATGAAGACAATAAAGATATTCTCCTGTTGAGACAAGATTTGGGAGCAATCCAAATCATTATGTTTATGATTTAAAAGATGGACTAATTCAGAAAAGTACATCAAACCCTTTAAAACAAGGCAAATAAAGGTTTCAATAAAGCAAGATTCAGTTTTAAGGCATAACATCAAGATGATTGATATTAATTACTTTGGAAGAACATTATCAGTTAAGTAAATGTACTGCTCCAAATGTATTAAGCTGAGGAGAAATACATTTTTCTAAAGATGTAAAGACATTATAAGGCACCATCAAATCACTTATAAGTCCATGATAAATCAATCTTCCATCAGATTTTTGCACTCACCAGATATCGGCCCTGTGCAACTGTTCTTTGCATTTATGGAGGAAAAGCATAGAAAACACCTCCATGTGGAATGCCATTTCACTTTACTAACCTAATTAAATCATTAAATCCTTGCCTGATTTTTCATTATACAACGCTCCTCATCACAAGATACTTTCGTAACCCAAGGTCAGGATAAAAAATCCTTTCTTTTGATGAGTAGCTGGGTGTCTCTCGTTAGACACAGAGAAAGCTAGGTGAGATTCTGATTTACAAACATGCGGAGTTTAGAAAAAATTCTGTATTGTGTGATGGTGACTTTGTTGGGGATGGTTTTCCAGGGCGTCACTGTTTATTTTATGACAGTTTTTTTTCTCAAACTAGCTTTTTAAAAATATCTGTAGAGTCTTGGAAAAAGAGACACTATCTTTCTCTTGGGAAAAGCACAGATTTGGGGGTGTTGTTTTTTCCTGACCAGGATAATAAAGGTAATGTCTCTACCCAGACTGATTGTTGTGGAGATTTACCAGAAGTCTCTGTATAAGATTTGGGTGGGGGGGGGGCCCTAAGCTCAGAATTCTGCACCTAAGCTACGACCAGCATTCTCCTGGGCCACTGCTCACCATCCCACATAACTCTGGGGACAAGGGATATTGATGTGACATGAAGTTCTTATTGTTTGGCAATGTTTATTAAAATACTGTTCATTTTCAAAATTGAGCTGTCAGCTGTTGCAGTGCGTATACATTTTCGGGGGACACCCTGTGTCTGTAGACACAGAGAGAGAGGTCCACTCATTATATATTTCACGAACTTAAAAACCATTAACTCTTCTCTTCAATGAGCTCGCCTCCCCGTGGGGAAGCGTGGGCTGCTCTCTAAGTGTACCCCGATCTTCAAAAATGCCAGTGGCCAGGCCCTGCCAGTGTGGCTCAGGGATTGGGCGTCAACCTATGAACCAGGAGGTCAGCGTTCGAGTCCCCATCAGGGCACATGCCCGGGTTGTGGGCTCGGTCACCGTGAGGGACTTTCTCCTCCGTGTTTAATTAGTTTCCACACTCAACATGGTTAAAGAGATTTCATGATATGGAGAATGCTATTTATGTGCAATATCGCCTCCCCTGGGACAATTCAATCGATAGAGATTTACGGGTGACAATTTAAAATGTAAACATAGTTGTGTGTTTAGACAGCGAAGGGTCTTAAATTTTAACAGGATATGCAATAATCCAATTAGACAGCTGCTCGCTAAGAATGGAGGCAACTGAGTCACGGTGTTGTCCTGAGGCCGCACCACCTACCTTCACGCAGCCTTTTCCACTCCCATTTCCACGCGGCTGAGAGGCCCTGGCTCTTTCCTTGTTATGAGCAATAAAAGCAACTTGCCCGAACTTACTGCAACACGTCCAAGTTATTAGCCATACCTTGAAGTACAATATGCTTAATAATTCATACTTTTGAACGACTTCTCCGCGTGTTTTATTTTTTAAAGGGAAACATAACTGCCAGCGCAGGGAAAAATTATTTTAATTAGAAAAATACTGAAGGCTCAGAGTTCGATTAACAAATCAATATTTAATTAGCAGTGTGGCCCACCGCGGGTACCTGTTTCTGCGTTACGCGCTCCTAAAGCAAGACGCTCGTTTGTCACTGATGCGGCTGAGAAACAGGTCACCGAGTCCCAAATGCAAATGGAATCGGGCCTCCACCGGGCCCCGGCAGACAGCCAAGGCCCCCCTTCTACAGTCACCTCGATGATGGGAGCGAGTCACCAGGCTTCCAAAGCACTTGAGCTTTTGTCATTGTCATTGTTAGGGCTGGCTTGGGACTGGGACCGAAAGGAGCTGAGCAGTGGCACAGAGTAGGCCCACCGACTTCTGACTGAGACCTTCACCCCTCCGTGGCTCTAATGAGAGAAGATGCCCACGAGGGGTTCAGCGCTGGCCCTCTTTTTGTGTCAACGCATCCAGATGGCTGCTGGGGGTCCTGAACGCTATTCAAAAGAGATTATTAATTTGAATAAATTTTTTTTTCCTCTCTACGTATCATTTCATTGTAGACCACTAATGAGAAAGGTCAAAATGCAACTCAAGATGTGTATTTGTGATAACTTGTTAGCAGATTTTACATCACAATTCTAAATGCCCCCTGCTTGACTTCAAACCCTAAGAGAGATCCATAACGATTTCATTTTTAAATATCATATTACATATTTCTATATCAACAGAGTGGACCTAAGCAACTTTTAACCCAAATTAGAAATAATTACTCTAGACAGACTAATGCTGCAATTTCACAGGTGACTCTAGAAGTTTTCCATTCATTTATTCTGTAAGATACATGATTACACTGCGTTCAGAAGCATCTAAGTCTCAAGCACAAAGAAGAGGAAACTTTGAAAATGTGGGTGAGTTAAAGAATGAAAACTCCAACAATTTCTGTGAATAAGGTTTGATATAGGGGGAAGTAACATGCATGAGACTTTTATTCTTACAGTGTTTCTATAAATGCTTAAGGCCCCTAATTCTAGACATTGAAACGGCCAATGCTTCTTGAGAACTAACTTTATGGGATCCGGCCTGACATTTATTCCGTGATCCTGGCAAGATATTCAAGAGTTATCTGACTCTGAGCAGCCACGTCCAATAAAACCCGGGGCCATCAATCTTCCTTTGCAGGATGCTCGAGAAAAAAAAAAAAAAGATAATTTATTAAGAGCTCCTCCTACAGTTTCTGGCACATACACCATGGTGAAAATCCGAGAGCTATTACTATTTTCTACCACTTGCTCGTTGTAAATATTGCTTCCAGTTTTTTAACTTTATCATCGAGGATGAATTATAAACATATATTCTAAGTACAAAAAAATGTAGAAAAAGTTTGGCTGTAAAAAGCGGCCCGTCTCCTCCACCCCTTTACCGTTTCCCCAGCAAATGAGAAACAGCGCGGGTCTCTTCTATCGGAGGAGACTCTTGATTTCCTCTTGGCTGCCACTTGTGGACATTTGGCACATCGGAGAAAAAGACTGATGCTCTTTTCATGACGAAAAACACCCTTATATTTCATAAACCACATTCAGTTCAGAAGAAGAAAGTTAAATTCTTTTTCCCCTCAAAGCAAGGCAATAGGCTTACTGTTGGTTCGTTTTTGAAAGGCAGGTTTGCACGACACGACTGGGAGCTTCCAAAATATATTCTGCGGGACTATGAAATAAATGATGTTTGTTTGTTGTTGAGTTTCTTAAACATAGGGTGGAGAACTGTAGTGTGAAACTGGCCATTATATTGATTAAAAATGTTGGCAACATACAAGATAATGCAGATAATAATGTAAGATATTCCATTTGAAATATTTTATTTTGAAAAGTAAGGATTATCTATGGAATATATGCATGCCCCGATATAGCCACTTATTTCTTAAGAGCTGCTCCTAGAAAAATGCTTTATTCACTAAGAAATTCTTTTGCTGTTTTTTTTTTTTTTAGAAGAATCCTTGAAATCAACATACAATCCCTTGACTTATGTAATTGAAGAGGAATTTTGACATACGAAATCCATTTTAAAATGAATCTCTGCCTCACAGAACAGCCTCAGCATCAGCCAGATCAGTATTTACTGTCAGCTTTAGTAAAAGACATTATTTTAGAAATTTCATGATCAGAGATTTCTGGGCTCACAATGACAGCTGGCTTGCAGGCCCCAAGGGAGCCTCCCACACTACTCATTAAATGCTGACAGAGATGCAATGAAATGTTTTTAAAAACCCTTTGCAACCTTCCGTAGTAGCTATGACAGATAACCAACCCAATATCGGTATCTTGTAGACACTAATAATAGAAAGAGTCAGAGGAAAAGTGGACAGGTATAGATTAGGCTTCAACTCATAGATGTTTTGTGATTTTGCCACCATCTGATCAGCTAGCTTCAAGGCTCAGGACTTCTGACAAGCACAGACCATCTCTAAAACACCATTTTGGGCCTGTTCTCTGAGTCTGAGATCTCAAATCACTGCTAAGGACTGGAAGAGCATAAGAGAAAACAGGTGACCGCGACGCGCCTTGCGAGGACAGGGGCCCTCCCGCAGGTGAACTGCTGTAAGTGAGGGCAAGGAAAACATAACCTGGGGGCGAGCTGGCTGACAAGCGTAATCCTCGGTGGGTTCAACACTGGCTCGGTTCTTTGGCTCAACCCCAGAAAACCTGGAAACAATGTTCGGGAAAGCACTTAATCAAAGCAGAGCAGGGCCGGGAGATGAAGAACTGCCAGGAACTGGAAATTGGACTGGGAGCTGTGCACATCAACCTTCCCTTCTGTTACGGATTTGAAAATAGAATCTGCAAACGGTGCCAGTCAACAGCAAGGGGAATTCAAGGGCAAGTCCCTCACCCTACCTGTTCGGAGTTAGACAGATCTTCCCATGTTGGGGACGAACGTGGGGGAAAAGACAACCACAAGGTGCTATGAAAAAGAAACACCGCGCTACGGAGCAAGAGGGAGTCCGGAGGGGCGGAGTAACAAATATATTTAGGGCTGGCTCTGGATGGAAATATTGGAAAATGTACAGAGATGTGGAGAGAATCACGAAGGTACACGCCGCGGGTGCCTGCTAATTTTTAAATCTCGGTGTGTGAAAATATACTCAATAGAATATATAGTATAGACATAATTTAAGTGATCTAAAGAATCAGAAATGTAAATTTTTTAACAACCGTGATGATGAACTCACAGATAAAAGTATAAAAACTATAGTAACAAGAAATAATTTTTCCTAGTATTTTTGAGAAGAAGAAAATTTTAAGAGACAGTATCCAGGGTTGATGAAAATATGGGAAAGTAGATACTTCCAGGGCACATTGTTAGTGTGGCTGTCACATTCGACAGTCATTGATCAGGTTGAGATCTGTCACTATAGCTCCTGCTTTTCTACCCTCAGAGCTGAACGAGGTATTTTTATATTTGAGAACTGGATTCCATCTGGTCAGTCCAGTTAATGAACCAATCAGCCAGACACAGTTTTCCCTCTTAGCTAACCAGAAAAAGTTGCCTATATTACAAGGATTCTTACGGCATTCCACCAATTTAAGTCATAGGTAGTGTTAGTAATTTTAAAGATTTTTTTTTTTCTTTCTGATCGGACAGATATATACATGGCACAGAGAAAGGGCCAGATAGTAGGGTCAACCTATGTCTCTCCTGTAGCACCCAAGAGCAATGAAATCGTTGCTCACAGGACATTTCCAGTATGAACAGGTTATTTACAACTCTCTGTGAGTACCATGCTGTGCCCTTCGGATGCTATCCAGTGCCACAGGGCACAGGGGTCCCACGCCCCTATCTGTGGCCCCCAGTCCTGGTACTCCTACTGAGTGCAGAGAATCCTGAAAACATCTCCCCTTACGAGCCCAGCGAGTCTCCCGCGAAGGATGGCAACACACTCCCATCCTGAGTATGGGCCTGGCAGATTCTGGATTCCTGCCCTTGGTTCTTTCTTGTTCAGGTCAGAGAACCTGGAAACTCACAGTCAGAAAAAGCTCCGACCTTCAGTTCAAGCCGCTCAGTCAAGCAGCTGACCGGTGGTAAGTATTGAGATTACTGTCACTGCGTTGATAGGTGTCATTTCTTCACCCAGCGCGCTCAGGAGGGAACTCGAATTGGCAAGAGCGACAGCGGGGAAAAGCAAAATTAGGTTGCCAGGCCGCTGAAGGGGCGAGAGTCAAGTCCTGGTGGGTGTCGGCTGGTTAGCGGCCAGGGGCTGCCAGGCCTCACAGGGATCGGCCCCCCGGGTGCCAGCAGATGAAGTGTTCAGGTCATTGGGAAGGAATCCTGTCGTTTCTAGGGAAGGCCAGTGACGGAGCATTTCCAACAGCCCGATTCTAACTGCAAACATGTCTGTGTCCCAGCCCTGAAAACCAAAAACGCATTCCCCGTGTTTTCGTTTTCCTTGGGAAGAAAAATTTATTTAAGTCACAACACACACACACACAGATGGCGCTTTCCTTTAGAATCAGAGTTCCAGTCACATAGTCTTTCACCCGTTGTCATCTACGTATTATATTTAAGTTTGATTTCCTCTTTGGTCAAGAGGGTTTTAAAATAATTTGGCTTCATCGAACAAGGACAGGGATGTATTGGAAACTCACCGGCTCCCGGGGAGGCGAAAGGCGAAGGCTCAGGAAATGAGAAGGAGCCAAGGTGACAGATCACAGCGTGACAGGTGGAGAGACGTTGTGTTAGGACAAAGTCACAACCCTGCCACGGCTGACAACTCTTCCTGGTGGCCGAGCACGTTGCCCGCCTTACTTACGAAGGGTTTCAGGGCACTGCTTGGTATCCGAAATGCTATGATTTATTCATTTATTAGAATGTAAATCGCCCGTCCTGTCTTCTGATGATCTGAAGCCCTCGAGGGCAAGAGCTGTTTTGGGTGATTAAAGCACCGGTGATTTCCGATCGATCCATTTTGCCTGCCCCCCTGCCTTCCGTGGGGGTCTGATCTGTCCCCGAACCTCAGTGGCTGGAGGCCCAGAGCGGAGGGGGAAAGGCCAGAACAAGGGAATGCTGCTCTCGCAAGTCCCCCCGAGGTGCACCCGTATTTAAGTGTCTGGGGACACAGGGATTCCAGGAAAGCTGTCAGAAGCGCAGCCTGGACAGTGGAAGGAGGGGACACAACTGAAGACAGACACAACCCAGTGTGGCAGGTGGTGAGGCGTGTTATGGAAATAACGTAGGGCAGGCAGGAGGGAGGGTTGGCCGGAAAGGGGGTATTTTCATTGGCGTGGCCTAGAAGGCCGCGCTCGTTCAGTGCTGCTTGAGTAAAGCTGGCGTGTCCTGGACCAGCCGCATCCCTGGGCCCGCAGACTTGTTCCTGAAGAAACACCCTCATCTTGCTAAGAAGGATGTTACCTGAACGTTGCAGAATGTGCTAGGTATCGACGAGAAAGAAACTATGGACGTATCACTTCAAAGCACACTGATAATTTATGAATTTCTATTAAACACATTGTACTCCATTTTATTAAACTTGAGAGCTGTGACCTATCTCGAGATTCCAGTTAAATTAAGCTAATTAAAACATGGAACTAGCAAGGGTGAAAGTGGCACACATATAAATTGCTTAATGCAAATTTAAATTAATGAGTAAAGCAAATTTAGAAGTGCCCTGTTTTTTATGCAGTTAATACAGAGTTGTCTCCAGTCACAGTGATCGTATCCAGAAGAAGTAGAGGGAACGTTTATTCAAACCTGGCTTTTACGCATTTTTATATTTAGAGATTCGGGATCATCGTAAGAGAAATTCTTTCTTTTTAATTCGCCTGATGTTCCAATTATAGAATTTACTTCGTTAAATAACTATGTTATATTTTCAGTAAAATCACCTTCTATCATTGTTCTGCTCTCTTTATCTCTAGCACACACATACCTATATGCTTAGGGTAATAGTTTTACTGTATAAATACAGAACTGGTAATATGAGGACATGCGGAAACGAGAGGGTCAGAGTAAAACAAATCGAAGTGATTAAAAGGATATAAAAGAAAATGAAGGGAAGAAAAAGCTAAAAATTAAATATATATTAAGAATTTGCCTTATATATCCGTGTGTATGTATACACACGCACACGCGCACACTCACACGAAGACAGTCACACATAAGTACATAATTTAAATACATTTTCATAGCCTGCGTGTCTATTGGTGGTGTCTACATATTTTTATATATTTTAAAATATATTTTTGTTTCCTCCCTGTGAGGCTGTGCTATGGACTATTTCATCTGATTTCCCAATACTTCTAAAAATATATTTTATAATCAAATCTTGAAATTTATACATATTTATGGCACCAACATTGGTAATCACATACACAATCAAAAAAATTAAAATTCTCCTAATCATAATGCACCCAGGAGAATATATAGAATTAACATATAAACATATAAATGTATTTCCTTCTAGTAATTATACTTTTACTTATAGTTATGTTATATATAAAATTAACTCAGGGACATATAATATATCCCATTTATTACCAGGTCTTTAAAATTTATTTTAATATTTTTTCTTATTTTAAATATTTCAAAACTACTCTTTGTTATATAGTAATAATATCTATCCTTATCTTATGTTTGCCTGTGCAATATCTAATTGAATATTTGAATTTGTGGGATATTTGGTTTTCTTTCCAATTTTGCTACAATAAACTCTATGTGGAACAATAAACTGATATATTTCATTGCTGTAAATCAAAAAAATGGGGACGATCGATACAATCCTAACATTACTAATCCCAGAATTATTAGAGGAGAAAATTTTATCAAAAATTGGAAAATGTATTTGAGTAGTCATGGATATACATAAAAGAAGTTACGATCAATACGCAAAGAAAATCTCAGAGAACTGCCGGGTGAGCGCTGAAATTCCAGACCTTCCCAGGTGGTTGAAATTTCACCTGCAGAGTTTCAAATGCACCTGGTCCAAGAGGCTAAAAATGGGGACCAGACACACGTCACCTTTTCTGTCTCAACCTGGAAAAGCGCATTTGAGCGGAATGTAGAAATGAAGGCGTCTCTCAGGCCTGCTTGGTCTGTGGAAGGAACGTGAAAATAGAAAGGGCAGGACCTCCGGGGAAGGGATGCATTTCAAGTTCAATGCAGGGTCTCCACGCGTGGAAATGGGCAGCCCTGACCCGGGGTTCATCTAAGCTCACCGTCCACCTTATACAAATTCAGAGATTTCATCGTCAGGAAAAAGAACCTCCTTTTTCCATAGCATTCCATCCCCAAACCCATCATCTTGGGTCCTCATTAAACTCATTTGCAAACGTATTTACTAGACCAGGAACAGCTGCAACATTTATAAGTAAATATTTTATTTGCTAAAAAACAACAAAAAAATGTAGAAATTGCTCCATTTCATAGCAGCGAGACTACAGCCAGTTGTCCAAATGTACTGTATGATTTTGTTTTGTTTTTACCTAATATAAATCATACATCTCTAAAAAAGATATATTCAAATTAATTTTGCATGCATGTTGGTATCGAGCTTTCACATTCCAGTTATGATAATGTATGATTTTTAGAAAAAGACAGTTATAACTTATCTCACATGATTTCTCACAATAAGGAGTCATTGCATCCCCTATGAAATAGTTAAAATAATTGTCACCAAAAGAAGTTTTATGCGACCGAACCAAAGGGATCCAACTTGGAAGCAGTGGGACAAAGGCATAACAAGTGGCCTTGGGGCTGCTTTTCTTAGAAAGCCATCGAAGATATGACCGGCTTTCTTTCCCCCTCATTTCATATCCTTAGCAAACCTGACATGAGTGCCTCTCAGGCACAGAGCGCAGAGGTTCTAGCTTCAGTTAAGTATTTCAAATATATATTGGTCTATGTAAAAGCCGAGCATGAAAGAAATTAAGATAATTACCTTTATAATCACACTCCTACGTCTGTGACATACTGATTCGTGGCAATAAACCACATGTCAAAATTAATTTGTGCATTTTATTTAAATATTCTGCCCATAACTCAGGACTCTAAGAGGTCGCATGCAATTTTAAAAGCGTGGCATAATTAATATTTGTCAACTAATGCACACACCAAAAAAAAATCCGTCGAGCCACAAATGAAGAGTTACGGACACATTCGGCAGGTGGGGGTCCTTCAGAAATAGGCCAAGGTGAGCTTCCTGGGAGGAGGGAGAAATTCTCGATCATCAGCAGGTAAAGGAGCTTGTGCAGGGCCTGCTCCAAAGGCTGGAGCCTCAGCATTTCTGTGGGGAAAGAGACCTATTCTTGAGCTAAAGCTGGCTAAACAGATAAAGGCTGAACTTTTCAACTGCAAAGCAGGTACAGGAATTGCTCTTTCTTACTGAGACAAGCAGTAAAATTTTACTACCCCTCACCAATTGGGCTGCTCAGCATTAAATACCAGCGAGTCTATTGTGTAGCTGTCTGCAATACCGATTAGGGCTGGAGTGGGGCCCCTATTTTTATTTGATGGGGTTTCGGACTTTTTTTTCAACTTTCACCTGACGAAAGTGGTCTGAGTTAAAGGCGTGAAAAAAAGAAGGGATGAAACGAAAATCCGAAAAGTGAAAACTAGAGTCGGGAAGGCTGGGCCAGATGTGTAAAAATCGTTAGCTTCATCCCCGCGACAGAATTTTATGGGAAACAATAAAAGCGCAGAAGGGAATGCTGATGGCATCACTTGGCTCTCCGCGAGCATTAGTTTGGATGTGTCTGGGAGCCAGTGGGCACCGGGAAGAAGAAAGCAGAGGAAGATTCTTTTCTTCTGACCATTAAGTTAATGGAGCTGATAAATGGAATTGTAACAGTGACACTAAGTGACAGCCTCGTTCCCCTGGAATCTGCTCTTTCATTCTAGTTACTTCAACCTTGAATTTCTAATGTGCCGCAGCCATTATGTTTAATAGTTGTGTTCGGTGCTTTTATGTGGTTCCAAAGAATAATAAAAGAAATGCCACTCCTGTCTGGGTAAAGCAAGTTAAAGCACATTATGCGAAATTTCAGCTCTATGCCTACATATAACCGTTCGAATGATTTAACATTCTTTTAGACTCAAGATCAGGAGAAAACAAAACAAAACAGTGCTGTGTCCCCGAGGGAAGGGACTTCCTTCTTCCTGTGTTTCAAGAACGTAAGTTTTCTCTGAGATGATCATTTGAGCAGGGTCATAAATTAGCTAAGAGAGAAAGCCAGCTGAAGATCTGGGGGACGTTTCAGGCGGAGAAAATAGTGAGAACAAAGGCCCGTAGATAAAAAGGAACCAGGAGCGGTTTCGAGAGTGTGGGCCGCACCATGTCAATAGTCTGAGTTTGGCCCAGAGACAGTTCTTTCTTCCTTTCATTCCACGTACTTTCTTGATGTGCCCACACCCCCAGCGGCCCAGGTAAAGCTGCTCTACCGGCCCTTGTCAGTTAGCTCGCCATTTAAGTTTCTTCCAAGGCACTAGGCTCTATCGATGGCTCTTGAATCTTTGCTGCCAAAAAAGAGATCGACTTCTTTAAGGATTTCCTAGCAACAACCTGACGCATTACTCCCATGAAGTCGGCCTCTCAGCTCGGACTCAACCGAAAGAAATCACACGGGCCCCAAAAGTCTATCGTTTATCTCAGTTCCATAGGGAACATCCCAGGTAAAGGTTCCCAGAACTTTCTGGAAACTCACCAATAACTGGAACGTAAACACTATCATAAAAGTCGGAAAGAAAACGCTCGTTTACAAAACCATTCCAGCGCTGGTGTCTCCTCTCTGTCACCACCTCATCCAACAGAACGACGTCTCAGGGAGGTATATAGGTTGTAAAAACAAAGTATTTATTTCCCTGAGCTTGACTCAACTTCAGACAGTCTCCGTCCTGCCTCAGAGCCCATGACCTACCTCCCACCCTGGCCTTTAGAGAACCCACGCGGTGTAGCCTAACCACAGAGGTCCCCCCACTTTTTTTTCTTGGAGCATTTACTTTAGAAAACACAGAATTGCAAATTCCTTGTCTGCCTCTTTGAGATGTAAATCCTTTCAATTCTTTGTAATAAGTCTCTCCCCAGTTTTGTCACTTAGGACTGTCGTTCTCTCGGGCCTGGGAAGCATCCCTTTGCGAAGCCATCAGCAAGGATGCCGGCATCCCTGCCTCCCAGTCACTGTGGGGAAACAGAGCCTAATTTCCTTGTGCATCTTGCTCAGGGCTTAAAGCTACCTCTTGTCATGAAGATAGAGGTTTACTTTTCCTCTGGGTAAGGCCAGTTAGCAAACAGAGGGCCTAAGATGCCCCCAGCCCCCAAACTCCCCTTCTCCCCCCACCGGCCTTTGGTTTAAGGAGTTGGGTTCAGACAGTGCTATGTTCTCTCTTGTCTGTTTCAAGAGCCTCCAGTAATATTTTTATTTTTCCTGTTTAACTCTGGTGCAATCTGTGCTTTTACAATACTAAGTGTCATTCTAGTTTTCTGAAATGGCAGTTTTAAGAGTGAACTGGAGGATGGAAAACACAGATGAGTAATATTGATTGGAAATAAATGATATTATAATAGTCGTCTCTTCTGGTCTCTTCAAATTGTCCTCAGGCACGGATCCATACGAGTTTCCATTCTAAAACCAGAGCTCACAGCTCACCGATTCCTCTCTGCCTCAATGTGATGGGAGCACAACAGTATGTTCCTTTCAATGCTGCTCTGATTAAATGCATAATCATTGGAATTTGCCCTGCGTATAAAGAAAATACCTTGGCTAAAAAAAATCAATGAGAGTCGTTTTGAAAATCATTTTCTACTGATGACATTTGCTTGCAGAATAAGACCTTGCCCACAATTTCAAACTTTATAGTAACATGAAAACAGTGCACAATTACTGTAATTTAGAGCTTAACTCACATTCAGACTGAAATGGGTGGAAAAATACATTCCTGTATGAAACTGTGCTCGCTGGGTGTATTGTGAAGCAACATTTAAATCATTTACACTACTAATAATTTCACAAAACCCAGGATTTGTACTTCCCGGTATCAGCTTGATTATTTCACAAAAACCAAGAATTTGTACTACCCAGTATCAGTTTATGAAGCCAAATGACTTATGCTAGTTTGATCTGACTCTTTGGTGAGTCTTTTGGTCTCAGAAGGATATAGATTGATGATATTTGGTGCTAAGTTCCGAGCTCAGCACTTACAAGACATTTCTTAAATCTTTTTTACACTTTCTGTTGAGTCTATTGCCAAAAATAATCTGTCCTTAGAGTAATTGAAATCTGCTCTAGATTGTCATTGAATGATA
Source organism: Miniopterus schreibersii (assembly GCF_964146895.1). Classification (NCBI taxonomy): domain Eukaryota; kingdom Metazoa; phylum Chordata; class Mammalia; order Chiroptera; family Miniopteridae; genus Miniopterus; species Miniopterus schreibersii. The sequence continues at coordinate 3,341,539 of NC_138123.1, forward strand.
CACAGCAATACACTTTAATTATAGTAACAGACATTTTTATTTTTTTACTGACTATCATGTTGAACCAGGAAAATAAATGATTTGTCAACTGTGGACAAGCAGATAATTGGTATAGTTTGTTCACCTGAAATGATGTCTATTTTTTAGATCTTTTGCAAGGTTAAAAATATTAATGCCATAAGTCATATTTCAATGGAAACTTAATAGCCTTACAAAGTCTTCTAAAGTCAAGTGAAATATTTGTTTTGCTTTACTGTTATATATTGTCCATTAAAAGCAAAAATTTGCAGATCTTAGCAGTATTGCTAGAATAATATGTGACATTTTTGGCCAATGGTTCAGGAACCACTTTCTAAAACACTGTGTGTTTAATTATTATGGTTTCAAACATTTAGATAGATTTAGATAGTAGTCTGCAAGCATACTTTAAATAAAATAAATGCTCGTAACCTAAATGCTCATGCACTACAAAGCTTCAAGTGAACACACATGGTTGGGTTTTTCAATATATTGGTAGACAAGATACTAGTGAAAACAGTCTCCAAAGCCAGTATAATATTGCTAACATAGTGCCAAATATAATTGCACTAATATACTATTCATTTGTGGATCCTGCAAGCTATCACACATCTCTACACTTCTACAGTGGAGTCCAAAGGAATGCCAGCCCTATGTAATCAGGAGAAATCTGAACATTGGATATTTCTAGTTGCAAATTCTGACAACCAATTACAAACCAGATTTCAACAAATGTAATTTTGTTCCTTCTATTACATGTGATTGTTTGGTCCAACATATTGATTGAATATATGTCTTGTAGCTGGATAACTGGAAATGTATATCCAGTAGAGATACACAAGATGGGCATATAAAACATAAGTAGACATAGCTATGTCCATACAAATTCACATTTAGTCATAATTATTAAGTAGTAACATATACAAAAATAGTTTGGATGCATTTAGAAATTATTATATGACTATATTGGTGAAATAAGCATAGAAAAATAAGTGGCTTACTAAAAATAAGATTCTCAATGTAATTTGATGGATTGGTGAATTTAAACAAGCAACTTGATTAAAAAGTTTAGAAAAGTATTGCTTAATTGGCTATACATTTTTATTGAATTCATGCTATTTTTATTGTTTATAAAAAATGGCCCTATATTTTGTTGGCTGTCTAGATATTCTATACTTTTGAGTAAAAATAATTCATAATTCTGTTTTTTAATCTGATTATATTAAAAAATTTAATTGATAAAATAGTTACAGTTTTTTGTCTAACGGCAGATTTTTGAGATAGGCTACATAAATACTACTCCCAAGACCAAAAAATTATTAATTTATTGCAGGCATTTTATTTTCAAAATTCCAAGTTGTTATGAGAAAGCAATTAGCATATCAAATAAGAATTTATCAGGCTGAGATTAAAAATGATGTTGGTCAGAATGTTGGTATGAACTCACTCTTCATAAACTATCATTATTTTATAAACTATAGCATTCTCTTATTCAAAATTCCAGATTTTGCCATGAATCTGTAAGTCTGCTTTAATTTTTGTCATTCAGTTGTAATATCTAAAACCATGTTGAGGGTGTTGTGTGTCAGAAATACCTAGTATTGCACAAAATTAAACTTATCCATGAGAAAGTGCAACCAGAAAAGCCTTTATCTGGCTACAAAATTATAAGTAAAGAATAACCTTATTTTTGTTGTTACTGTTGTTAAAACGTTGAAAACCTATTCACTGTTGGTCAAATATGTATAAAGAAATCAAATAATTTAAAAACCACAGTACAACTAGCAGCTATGTAGGTCGTCTCAATGTTAAACATAGAAACACTGAGAATTAGAGTGTTATTTCTCCCAGTTTAGAAAAAAAAATAACTTATCAAGTTTGAACAATGCTCTCCCTTCCTCACCACATGATTTATGATGCACAGTGAGCGTCCCTCTATGCTTGGATGAATTATAACTCCTGAGTTTGGATGAGCTTCCAATATTTTACCCTCTGCAGTTTTAATGTCATGACATATCTCTCGGTGCTTTTAATGGGAAGTTTTTGCCAGTGTCACTTTCTTGGGTACATCTTCATCTTTTTCTGTCACAATCACTTTTCTCATTTATGTTGAGAAAGTTGCTTAGACTAAGCTTCTCTGGCTGGTTAGTTTTATTGTGTCAATTTTGCTAGGCCACAGGACCCAAATATTGGGCCAACAAACAGCCTCGAAAGGCTGTAATGGTCTTTTTTTAGATGAGATTGCCATTTAATTCAGGGGATGTTGCAGAATGCAGATTACTCCCCATAACGTGGGTGGGTCCCATCCGATCAGTTGAAGGCCTTTTGAGAAAAAGACCGTGGTCTCTGAGAAAAGGGGGGTTCTGCCTCCTGACTGCTTCGAACTACAACATCAGCTCCTCCCTAGGTCTTCACTCTGCCACCCTTCACTGCAGATTTCAGACTCCCGGCTCCTATAGTTGTGTGAGCCAATTCTTTAAAATCTCTGTGTATCTATAGCTATCTATATCTAAATCTATATCTGTATCTATAGATATGTCTACATATCCTACTGGTTTTGTTTTCTGTAGCAATCGGACCAATGCTAAAATAAAGAGATTATTCTAATTTGTTGGGGTGTGGCAAATATAAACACAAGGGTCTTAGGAAGCGAATGCATTGTGAGTCAGGTAATAAGGTACCTGGGGTATATATTCAATACCGCCACATGCTTAAAACATTTATAGAGACTATTCTTGTGACTTGACTGCCCCCAGAATTCAGGTGAAGCAAACAAAATGTGGAAGGTTTGGTTATAAAAGTTTTAACATATTTCCTAGTCAGGGCCTGCAAACATTTCAGTTGCATTTTGATTTTTCTCTAAAAGCTGACATATCACTGAGACTATACCGATGTTGACAGACAGGGTTATAAATACATTTATGGGAAGAGTTGTTGCATGAACCAAACAAGCCATTGCACCAGGAACGCCCTGTGGGCATTTAGATCCAACTTCGCAGCATTTCTAAGGGCAGGGCACCCTCGATACGCTATGCCCATGAAAAGTAGGTAGCACTGAGTGCTGGTAAGCCCCTCGCATGGGAGAAAATTTATTTCTGGGAATAGTAAGAACTCGGTATTTGTTATTTGCAGTAACAACATGGTAAGAGGCCCGGGAGCAGGTGGCCTGGAAAAGGCTGAATCAGATGAGGTCAGACGAGAGGAAATACTGGTGCTTTTTGTGATGTTACATAAAGTGATTTGTGAGATGTTCTCAGCACAGTCCATGGCCCAGGACTCAAGCCACACTAATGATCGCTGTTACGACCGTGCGATTTTTAAGATGCTCAGAGTCATCTTTGCTTATGGCTTATTCTGTGCAGCCAAACAGCTCAAACAAATAAAGCTTGTGTAAGTAGGACGTCTGTGACAGAATGTGTCGGGGATCAGGTGACTAAGGTCAGGCATACACAGAAAGTGGATGGCGGGTAATCCTGAATTTGCATTTTGAAGTTTAAGTGACTGCCAATAAGTAATTTTTCTTAAATGAAAAACCCCAGCAAATGGAATGGTCCTGAGTAGGTTATTCAAGGTATTGACGACACCACCAAGATATAAACTGAGGGAAGTTACTTTACATCATAGAAATTGCTTTTTCTGAAAATAATCATTTTATGAACAACTTAAGATTGTTTGTATTGAAAAAATTCTTAACAAATCTTTTCTTCTAAAGTCACCATACTTCCATACATACTTTCTACTTATAAATAATGTACACTGATAGATATATTAGATAGTGATCACATTTTTAGAATGTTTTTCAATACCGAATAAATATGTTTTTTGGCTTCCAGATTTTCTACATGAATGTATCAGAGAATGGCTTAGAATGCATGTGTCGTAGATTTAATTTTGTAGAAAATGCTTCCTTGTTGCTATATAGTTGATAGCCCGTTGGTACTCACACTAAAAGTCTCCATTCTGGAGAGTGTCTTCAAAATTGTCACTAACTAAAGGGAACATTTCCTTCCTGCATTATGCATTTTTAGTAATCAATATATAAAAAAGTCAGTAATCCCTTATCCCTTACCTGTGTCTAAACAACTACTTGATTCTCTTGTCACTTTTTAAATTATTTGTAATTAAAAATAATCAATGTATATTGAGGACATGATTTTGCTTTCTTCATATTTTGGAAATTTCCCCCTATTCTGATTATTTTAAGGAATCAGATCAATATGTCTTCCCCTATGAAATGGTTAAAAAAGTTATTACCATGACCTGGGTTAGATACTGCCAATTTAAAAAGTCTTAAGATATATATATATATATATATATATATATATATATATATAATCTCCTGATGTCAAGAGCCATGTAATCTGAAATTTCCCTTTAATTTGTCCTTTCAAAATTACATATTTTAATAGAAAAGTTATTTGCTTATATTTATCAAAATAGATGTTCATATTAAGTTACTTTTCTCTGGATGCACTAACTATGATTTCCAAGTCTTTAGATGTAGGGACAAACTTTCAATCGAATTTCCACTGTTTATGGTAATTGCAAATACCTCCTCCATTTCCCTCAGGCTTAATTAGGAAAAACATGGAGAAGTAGAGTGACTTTAATTAGCCAGTTATTCAGCATGGGTTTTTTTGGTGTGTGTGTTTTTTTTTTTTTTTTTTTCATAATTAAGCAGTTCTGTAGCTACTACTCTCACCACAAGTATAATGATGAAATAAATTACCTTTTAGAAGTTGACCAGATTTAATAAGCAATTTCAGTGAAGACTAGATTTATCTCAACTCCAGTGGTCAACGGGTATGAGCAACTCATCATTTCAGATTTATGGTATTCATGGCTTCCCTAAATTGAACACAAACTGCTTAGCTGTAATGTAATAATTTCTAATCTGGTAATAGGAGTCTCAACTGAAGTCTAGCAAAAATCTATTGAGTTAGTTAATATATCACAAAGAAGGAAGTTTTTATACAAATAACATGTTGTCCTGTTTCTAGAAGTTTTTGATTAACTCTGAAATGAAGAGGGCATTGGTAATTAAGTACTATTCATAATTTCAGAGAAGAAAACAGTGGTATATATGGAAGAAAAATAGCCAAGTGGAGTTGATATTATCAAGGGAGCAACAAAAGATGGCTCCAGGAGGCTTCGCACCCCTTCTGCGTGAAGCCTGAACTGGGCTAAACCACCAACGGCTACATCCTGAGGCAGCTCCTTGGCCTCTCTGCGTCACTGAGCCCTCGATTAAGAAATACTTCCCACCTAGCCCCGGACATAAGCAATCGATCACGCACAGCACAGAGTAGGTCTGCAGGCCCGCACCCAGCACAGATCTTCCCGAACAACTTATATAACCTTCGGAGGCCCCCTTCTGCTGTGTTTATAAACTCTCTCCCTCCGTTCTTCCCTCAGAATACAGTTTCTACCCAAATCTGTGATCCCAAATATGTGGACATTAGTATAGCCTGTTTCAAATGCCAATAAAAAAATGAATTCTATGCCTGGCCAGTGTGGCTCAGTGGTTGAGCATTGACCTAGGATCCAGGAGATCTCAGTTCGATCCCCAGTCAGGGGCGTGCAGGAGGCAGCCGATCAATGACTCTCATCATTGATGTTTCTCTCTCTCTCTCCCTCTCCTTTCCTCTCTCTGAAATCAATAAAGACATATTTCTTTAAAAAATTAATTCTCAATTTTACCCTACTCTGTTGATTTAGTTTACCGTAAAAGTCTACACCACCCATTACACTTTATCCGTTAAGGGCCTTAATGCAGCAATTAGAAGTCGATTAGAAGTGTCCAGGAATAATAATACTTAAAGATCAATTAGGAACCCATGCTGCTAGGAAGATTAAATATTTACTAAAATAACAACAGCCTGGAAACTAATGGTTCAAACTTCATTACTTGAATACATTTTTTTTGAGCTGCTATTTTCTGCCTCACTTCACTGTAATTGCAAAATGTAATCGTAGCAGTAAACGTTTCAGACAAAAGTACATAAAAGGCACAAAGCTTTCAGGTCATAATGACACTTGTTTAGATATTGTACACACAGAATCACAAGCACTTTTTGCTACAGGTTGATAAAGGTCTGGTTGAAAAGAAAGCTTGGTAATTATATTATTTAAGACTAATTATATATAATGCAATAGGTGGAAAAGAAAGACATTAAGTTTATTGCTTGTGGGGGAAAAAAAACCTCAAAAATTGAAATGTGTTGGACTAAACATTATGGTTTAGTTAATTTACAGGGTAACAATAAATTCACCGTTATGTGAAAAACCAAGTCACAAGTTTCCAAAGAGGTCGTTTCTTGTTTTACACCAATGTTGCTGCTACAAAAAGAAACCTTTGATCTATAAAGTTGGTGCATTTATTGTGTAGGATATTAAAAGGCCCTGAGTGGTTTTTAAAAGTGGCTTATAGGCTTTTTTTTAACTTTTTATTTTTTATTATTGTTTTTTTAAAAAAATATGTTTTTATTGATTTTACAGAGAGAGGAAGGGCTAGAAAGAGAGAGAGAGAAACATTAATGTGAGAGAGAAACACCGACTGCCTCCTGCAGGCCCCCCGCTGGGGATGGAGCCCCAACCTGCACATGTACCTGGACTGGAAACCTAACCAGTGACCTTTTTGGTGCATGGGGTGGGGCTCAACCAACTGAGCCACACCGGCCAGGGCTCGATTCATTAAATTTAATGTGTCTGATGCAAAAGCTCTTTCTCCCATCTATCCAGTTTCTCAAACTCAAAACTCTAGGACTCATCCTTCAGTCCTTGTCTCTCCCACACTCGCCCACATGATCATCAGCTGCAGGGAACCTCTCTGCCTCCTCAGTGTCATCATTAACCTGAACCAGCCTCTGATTTTCACCTCTCAACCTCTCCAGCAGCCTCAGGTGCGAGTCCCTGGGTTCGCTCTGGGAACCTCAATCTCGTCTCCAGCAACGAGGGCCGGAAAGATCTTGTTAAAATGTAAATCAGAGATGGAAAGGAATTCAATTTGAGCCGAAAATATATAACTGTGCTAAACACAGTACAGGGAAAGTTTTAACTGAAGAGACATCTGTGTTTAAATAGCGAGAACGAGCCTTTATAAGAGAAATAGTTTGAAATGCAAAAATAAAATGTGCTGCTGCATCTTCGGGTCTCAGATATGCTGGAGGAATTTTTTTTCCCCTCTCGAGCATCTGGATATTAAACTACTCTTGGCAGGGGATGTAAATAAGATGAGAAGGCAACGGTTTTAAATTCCATTATCTCTCTGTTCAGTAATTTGAATTTCTATAGTAAAATTGTGTTCTCTGTCTTGTTACTCTAGTAATCGTGGAAGACTGGGTGAGAAAGATGAGAAGTAATGGCTGAATCATGATTTTTGTGTGACTCTAGCCTGCATTTTTAGTATTCACAAAACCTTAAGTTATTATAAAAGAAGCTCTTGCTTTTGGCTTCCCCCCCATGTCTTGTACCGAGACTTCCCCGTCTCGGTACAAGCAGCACCTCACACCCAGGCGCTCAGACCAAAAGCCTGTAATTCGCTCTTGATCTCTCTCTGGTACCACATACCTAAGCCAATATTTCAAATTATAAACCTTATTTATCAGCTCTAAAGCTAGCACCCTAGCCTGTACCACAATTACAGCTCTCTTTTTTATTATTATTATTTTTAATTTTCACTCAAGGATTTTTCCCCCCCTTGCTTTTCAGGGAGAGTAGGAGAGAGAGAGAAACATTGATGTGAGAGAGACACATCGGTTGGTTGTCTCCTGAACGCACCCCGACCAGGGCCAGGGATTGAACCTGCAACCGAGGTACATGCCCTTGCTGGAATCAAACCCGGGACCCTGCAGTCCACAGGCCGACATCCTAACCACTGAGCAACCCGGCCAGGGCTACAGACCTAGCTGGGGAAATTGGTAAAGTCTTTATCTGAAGGGGGATCGCAAGGCCTCACGATACTGCGGAAATATCTGCTCAGCCTCAGCCTATGATCCTGCTTTGCTTTCTGAGTTGTCATTGCAAAGGGGAGAATGGCCCCAGACCCCCAGGTTATCACTCTGCACCTTCCTCCAGCCCAAGACCGTAGGCCCCAAATGACCGCTGTCTTTATAGCTTTCTATGACCTCCGCATAAAATATTTATAATTTGCCAAGATGTTTACGAGGAAGAGTTGGTCTGAAGTTAGTCCAACATTGCCAGAAACAGAATCTCATCAAAGATAAGATCAATAACCTCATTCGATCTTTAGTTACTTTCCCTATGGTCTTGCCTTCTCAGCTTGTTGAGTTTTCTTAATGACCAGGGGTTATTCGTTTTCACCTACCAGGATATTTGATTTTTAAACTGATAAGTTATGGTTAAAACAGAAAAGAAAAAGAAGATTTTCAGAGCTAAAGGTTAGAATAGGTGTTTGGGTATATTATTTATAAAATGTCTAATAGACTAGAACACCCAATAAAACAAATACACATTTCGCAGATTATAATATAATAATAAAGCCTATACTGAAATTGAAGAACATTTTCTGCAATGTTTGAAGGAAAATATCATGGGGAAATCAATAATTATAACATTAGTATTCATTCAAAAGGCAGTGATTCATAACCAATTGATTTCACCATCTCATCTATATTTCACTGGTGTGAACAAATAGAATGGATGGTTTGTAATAAATAAGTTATGGATGTGCTTTATGTTTAATATATATAACCTTGATTTAATATATCCAATAATGCTGACTTTTATGATTTATAACTTTTCCTTCACTTTTTGTGGTCAAAAGATAATTCGGATTATTCTCAAATGAGTTTACCTATGTATAACCCAGAGACTATGAATCTATTATTAAATTTTGGTAAACCTCCTAGTCAGAGTAGGTGATGAGTTTTTTTTTCTTTGGCAGGTAGAATATATCCCTCATTGCTCCCTTTATGGCAGAATATCTATTTCCTAACTATGTTTTTGCCCAAACACATAAATAAATAAAGCTAACCACTTATAAAAACTAATAACAGTTTGATATAGACTTGTAGGATAACAAAAGAATAGATTTTGAGACACATAGTTTCTCGTTTATTATTTTCTGTAAATAAAGCAAGAAAATCATGGGCGAGCTTTATACAATCCTCCTTCCTAGCATATTAAACTAAAATAGATTATTTTAGAACTAAAATATTTTTACACTATATAAATCGGATTTCAATTTACATTCATTCTTAGTCCATTTATAACTTTCAGATCACTGCTTTTGGGGAGTGTTGAAGCAGAAAAATCACATAATTTAAAAGGAAATGTCTTAAGATGACTTTAACTTGAAAACCCCAAATCGTACACATTAACAGTAGATACTGGACAGAAAGTGTATCTCTGTGCACCGGTAGCCATACATTTTCCCCATCTCCTCCTAAGTCAGGGCATTTATTCACCTAACTGGCCAATCAATGCAACATGCAGTGAAATTCCTGGCTGCAATTCAATCACAGCCATTCGACGAAGCACGGGTGATGGATTGATATATTCAGAAACTGTGTACTGAGCCGGAAGAAAACAAACCTGTAAAATACACAGATCTTTTGTCGGCCTTTCCAAGTTCAAAACCACTTGAAGCTTCTCTACATCTTCCCTGCTGCTTAAACACCCGTGTGGTGACACGTGGAGGTTAGAGCCCTCTAAGACGCCGCCTGGAAGGCCCTCGGATCGATCGCTGTCGCTGGAGGGCAGCTAGGTGACAACTGACAGAGTGCAGGGGCCACAGTCCGTAACTCCACGTGCCTGTCTGCTGTCAATTGCCTTCTAAAGTCGTCTTTTTAAATTTTTTTTTAAATCTGCACATTTGGCATTTAGTGAAGTAGCCCAGTTGTATTGGCCTGAGACCCAAGGCCTGTGCGAGAGGTTCAGACAAGACGGCACCGTGCGGACAACGCAGTGGCTGGAGATGGAACTTGGAGGCCAGGCCGGGAAGCCCAGGAGCACCGGCGGCCCGCAAAAGCCAAAAACAAGCAGACAAACAAATCACCGAGGCAACAGCTGCTCCCCTCAGGGCCTTCGCAAGGACTGTAAGAGAATAATTTGTGTTGTTTCAAGCCCTTTGGTTTGTGGCCGTTTGTTAGAGACTCCAGGAAACCACTGCACCTGCTGACTCCAGTCCCTGCTCGAACCCCAGCCCAGCTCCCAAACTAACGCCCCCCATCCTGGAAGTGACCGTCGTTGCTAAATCGAGGTCAGAGCTCAGACTTCTATCTTTGGATATTCTAATGAGTAGATTTTCTACTTAAAGTGAATTAAAGCTTTCTTTTTTTTTACCAAAAGAAATCAGGGAAGTCTTTGGATTTGCAAGTATGTTCCTAGATTCCCAGAAGGGAACCAAACGATCAGGGATGGTCCCTTTTAAAGGAACTTTATTCACGTTTGTATTAAATTGCGTATTCAGCCAGCACTCCTGTTAAATTAAATCTTACTTAATCATTTTTCTGTATTAATCTGAGGTCATTTTTTAAAAATTTGGTGGGAGAGTAGTTGCAACCCTCAACTTTTTAAATAATAAATACGATTAAATATTTTGGAATCTCCTAAAGATAAAGCTAAGCAAAATGCACTGAAGCCTTTTATTTTGCCCCTGAAACAGTCTAGTTGACTATAAGGAACTTCCAGGCATTCCCTGAATGATATGCGGTTTGTCTACTTCACTGCAGAAACCAAGCACAAAAATAAATACATCTGGTGGCCTCTCGAGCCTGTTGCTAAGAGACAACAAATTATGTGCTTTTAGAATTGGGAGACAAAGAGGATTATTATGTACGAAGCATGTTCTAAAGAAGAAGAGAAAGGGAAAAACAACTGGATTTTTATCAAATACAAGGATTGCAAACGTAATAGCATCCGTGAGGATGAGGCATGATGCTATGAACACACACAAGATGGGCAGGAGGCAGGGACAGCAACGAGGAGCGAGGTGACGATGAAAACTGAGGACGTTCAGTCTGGCTCGTGTGGCTCAGCAGTTGAGCCTCGACCTATGAACCAGGAGGTCAGGGTTCGATACCCCGTCAGGGCACAGGCCCAGGTTTTGGGCTCGGTCCCCAGCAGGGGGCGAGCAGGAGGCAGCCGATCCATGAGTCATCACTGATATTTCTGTTTCTCTCTCCCTTCCTCTCTTTGAAATCCATAAAAACATATAAAAAAAAATTAGGAAAACTGAGGAGGTTTAGAAATGCTTGTCTTTTTCAAAACCCAGAGTTATAGTAGGGGCTTTGCTGGAATGTTAGAAAGCCTATTGACTTGGTTAAATTTTCTGCACCTTAAAAGAACAGGATGACACATCTTCAGCACGCCAATTCCAAAGAAGTAAAGAACCAGCTTGGGGAAAGATCCATATGTTGGCTGCAAATATTTATCTATAATTACACTAGCCATTTTAAGACTATAAAATGCAAGGTTCAATGCGTTTACTAAGGTAGGAGGAAGAATAGTCGTGCTTTCCCCTTGTAGGCTCCTCCTTTGTCTGTCTGTCCTGTAAGAAGCGGCTTGTCCAAGACGCCATCTCATTACTTCTTTGTATTTTATAGGCTTTCCGAAGAAAGCCCATGCAAAGACTTAAATATCAGTAACTCTCATGTCCTCTTATCTCACTGAATGCTGAGTTGTATGCCTATGTACATACAATTGCATGCTAAATTGTATGCCTAACTACATACTACATATCAGACACCAAAGGGGAAGGCAGAGATCGAAATAGAAAGAGACCCAAGAGACTTTACAGGACATGGAAGCTTGACTGAGAAGATGTGAAGTTGGCTAATCGTAGTTTTTGGCAGGCCCAAATTACACCCGAGAGTATAAACCGCGGTATTCACATGATTTAGTTTTAGCAAAACAGATTTGAAAGTAACATAGATAGTAAAGGTAGGTGGTGTGCAGGTAATGACACGGTTAGGGTTGGAACAGGGGGTAAAATAAACCAGACAATAGTTTCTGCAGCAAAACACAGCGTGGGAGCAGTGGGAATATCCTTGTAAATCAGGCCCTTTGTGGACTAACATATCCTGCAATTTAATAAGGTGGAGCTAGAAAGAAAGTGCAACCTAAGGCCACTAAACCTCGCTAATGATACTGGAGATGCTAATAAAAGGCTAATACAAGGCACTGGAGTCTTTAAGAGCTGAAATGAAGGGCTGTCGGGACACGCTTGAATTCGACTTTTCCCTGTGTTTTGGGAAACTAAGAAAAATGGAAACTGCTCTGTGTTTGGAAAAAGTTCAATTAAATCAATGCCTCAGTGCCTGTTGGGGAAAGTCGGCCGTTCACTGTACGGTGTTTGGACACTATTTCAAAGGGGCCCAAAGGTGTTATAAAAAACGGTAATTAGGTTTATCAAACTGATCTGTATAGACTTTGGCCTGAGGCTATGGCTAATTCGTTCCAATAAACTCGGTGATAACAGGCTTAAGCCTCACTTATTTTCGAGGAAAAGGCTCTTGACCATGACACGGTCTGGCAGGAAGAGAGGCAGGTTCTTGAGCTCTTACCCACGCCAGCTATAGAAATGTGCAGTGTGAGCTGGCAACACCCTGGTGGCACACTTGTCGTGCTTCCACCTGGCACATTTCCGGGACAGAAGCACCCAACACAGGAAGAGTCGTCCCCTTGGCACTGGCGGGGGAGGGTACAGTTAGTGCCACCCGGGTGAGCGCAGGAGGTTGAATGGCTACTTCAAGGTTCCTGCCACACACTAAATACGGGCACTGCTCCTTGAGTGCGCACTGTCAGCTCTTTAAAACATGTTAGTGTTATTTTTGGGCCAGTTTTGGGTATTATTTTGTTCTGCAATCTTTGCCACCCTGCATCCTGCAGATACCTGTCTTCACTGGGCATCATCTTTGGTTATGTACACTCTTCTCATTTTATATCAAAGTTTATAAAAATTTTATATCGAAGTCAACTAAATTATAAATGAGAGGAGGAAAATGAATAGAAATAGAAATCCCTATGCCTTTAGAATCAAAAGTGAATTGTCCAAAAGTAAATAGATGAGCAGAAATGCTTAAAAATCTTTAAAATGTGTATTTAAAAAGCCTTAGTGTTAATGTCCTTATGGGACTATGTTAGTGACTCTAAAAGAAAGAAACTCCCATGGCATTGACCTCTTTAAGAGAAGACAAATTCTACTAACAAGAATGGATTAGGCATCTACTAAATTTAGCAGATAATATTGTCTAAATAAATATGAATTTATGTTTTAAATATATACATATTGAAAAATATATTGAATATATATTCAAATATATGTGGGTCAGATGTATATTTTCAATATCTATCCAAATTATATTCTCCCCATTTCTATTTTAGTAATGGAAACTACCACCTTGAGTTTTACACGGCCAACCAGCAAACCTTAAATCTCTGTGTAACTATAAAATGTGAACAGAACTGATATGTGCAACTTCTGTGTAATATCTTCAAAATAAAGCCCTACATCTGTCAGTTGCCCTTCCCCCGAGTCCCACCACTGGAACTAGAGGTGATGGTGGTGAGTCCTTTAGACACGCTGGACAGAACCCACGCCCTGCCCGAACCGTAGAGCGAAGAGATGGAGAAATGCGACCTGGCTCCCGAATGGCTTCATGAAACAGAGCTGCCCAGGCCTGTCAAGAGGTGCCCCTCCCCCAGATTTCCTATAAATGTCCTCTTTCCAGGGCTCACGTCGCACCCTTAGGCTTCTACCCCTCCTTTACACCGGGTAGTGCATCACCAGCACCTAAGGAAACTGTCTGGCAGAGCAAAGCTCACCTAAGAGGGCAAGTAGGGAGGGAACAGAGAGGAAAATCAGAACCCACAGGACAAGCACATCTGCGACAACCAGCAGCATCCAAGACAGTGGAGGGTTTAAGAGGCAGCTGCAAATTTAAAAAGAAAGGCAGCCCGGCTGGGTGTGGCTCAGCGGCTGAGCATCGACCTAGGATCCAGCCGATCGGGGTTCGATTCCCGGTCAGGGCACAGGCCCGGGTTGCGGGCTCGATCAATGACTCTCCCATCATTGATGTTTCTCTCTCTCTCCCTCTCCTTTCCTCTCTCTGAAATCAATAAAGATATATTTTAAAAAAAAGAAAGGGAGTCCTTACTGCATGAGTCTTTTGCTTACTTATTATGTGAAGTTTTGGAGTAAGACATATAGTAAAAATCATTAAGAGGAAAACAGATTCTTAAATTCATATTGATTCTGTGATTGTTGCATACATTTGAAGTTGCAGTGAAAGGATTAATTACCGATGGAACTTCAACTAGCTTTCCTTCCCTAGGAGAAGCTCCGAGAGTCTAAACTAATTCATAATGGTGGTTATATGAAAATCCTAGAATGGCTGCAATTCTCCGCTGATCACACCTAGACAGCAATTGATAGTTTTCAAGACTAAAGTAAAATATTTTAAAGCACTAAAGGATAAATTACCATATGCCTTACTCATTTTAAGTTACTAAAATGAGCCTTTTTCAGCCCATAGAGTAAATTTAACCCTCAATTCTTACTTCAAGTGTGCACTTGAAGTATTGAGGCTTTTTATTGAAAATGTATTCCTATCATATTTTAGAAGGAATCGTGATTGGCTCAGGTCTTCTGGCTTCCCTGAAATCCCGCTTCCACGGTACAGTAACAGGAGTAGGACTTCGATTTTCCCTTTGAATTGAGAAATAATTGAGGACAGCTTTGAAAGGCAGTCAAGTGCTTGTTTTCTCTGAATAATCCTGCAATTTTGTGTTGAGTGTAGCATTATGGTTGATGTGTTTAATGCTGATGAGCAAATTGCATTTACACCAGAAATGTAAGAAGGGTTTGCAGATAAAAGAAATACAGTGGGCAAAAGCGATAGAGCTAATTAATGTGGATCCATTCCAAGGGAAAATTGTGGTGCTGGCAGTTATGAAAGGAAATATATGGCCTAGAACTCAAAACCTCGAATGACAGAGATGAACCAAGATACTAAAATAAACTGCGGCCATAAAGACAAGGGTATGTCGAGCTGCGTAGACAATTAAAATTATTTGTAGATTTTATTATAATTGATATTAGGCTCCATTTTATGAGCAAGATTTAGGTCTAGGATATTACTTTATTATTATGGAAATTAAATTTTTATTAAAAATATTATAATAAAAAAAATTCAAGTATAATTTCCTCATTGTTAGCAAATCATGCGTGTAGTGTATAATTATTTCTAAAACTACATTAAACAATCAGTAGATATGACTTTCAAAGATGTTTCCCTACGGCCTTATGCTGGAAATAGAGCTGTTCATGTTTCAAAAGTAAAGAATAAATAGAGACAGACAGAGAGGGAGGGAGGGAGGCAGAGAGAGAGCAAACCCGAATACCTAGTATGCATTCAGGTGCGATAGTATTTTGTTTTTCATTGCAAAAAGACTGGAGAGCAGTTACTCAGGAGGAACAGGGCGACTGGGAAACGGATTTGTTAGAGAATCTTTGAATTCCTTAGTTTTCAGATGACTCACAATCCACCAAAGAGAGACAGGTAATTCAAACAAAAGGTAAAGTAACGTGCCAGTGACTCGAGAAGCTGGCAGGAGCTTGACTCCTTTACCACCCTCAGGTTTTTAATCCTTAGCAGTTGTCACCGCGTATTTCATAGACCCCTTCTCACGAGGACACAATCACATTCTTTGATTTCCTGTCCCCAGTATTCTATGCTGTCCCCTTTAGCAAATTTCAGAGGGGCAGGAGTCTTAGAGTAAATAAGCAAAGGGGAGAAAACTGGCTGAACTTTACAGGACACTGGTTGAGCATTTATTTGAATTAAACATTTAAATGTGGCTAATTAACTCATTAACCTTTACATTAAGAATTCTATTTCACACTGTGTACTACACCGCGGTTCAGCTGTGGTTCAGATGTTACTTAATTAAATCTAAGGCCAAGATATTTGCTCAAAGATTCTCTTTTAATTCACTTATTAGGAGATCATAAACATGCAGGACAATGCCCAGATAGGTTCTGCTATGATTTTATTACTAAGAGGTTTCGCTCTCCATAATATACTTCTTTAATAATTTCACCAGAAACACAAATCTTTTCCTACTAAATAAGAGGCATAACTATGAAAGCCTCATGACTTTCAAGTCATGAGCACGATTGGGATTATGGATTGTTTTATACCAGCTCTAGCTGTGTGATCATGTCAGAACTCAACACAATATTCAAAGAAAAAATGGTCTGTGAAAGAGATCAAACATCTTTAAAAACCAAAGAAATAGAAGAGAAAATAATATAAATAAAATCAGTAATGGACTGGGTCTTCGTGCATGGTAAGGAAATAAAACTGAAGCTGATGATTCTCATTTTTACAGTAGGTCAAGGGAAATTCAGCTAAGAAAAAATATTCATAAGTTTTTGTTTGTCTATCTGTTTATTGAGCCCCTAACCCGATCAGTCCCAGCTCTGCTTAAAGAGTTCTCATAGATTTTCTTAAATAAATGTTTCTTCGTTAGATTTATGCCCTTAGGACAACTTCCAGGTACTTTAAATGGTTATTTTTAAGTCTTCACCAGCTCACTTGTTCTGTGGGGAGCGTCCCCGTGGAGTTTGTCAGGCTGCGATCTGGGATGTGGAGCCCTGCCACTCTGGAAGCCAACTAAATAAATGTTTATTAAAGTCGAAGAGATGGGAGGTACATCGTTTTATCAAACAGGAGGATCTTCAAAGTCCGTATATAAAGCCATAGAAGACTACAGTCATGAAAAGTCCATTTTCAGCATCTGCTCAAGTATAAGTTTTGTTTCACACCCTCTTAGAGCGCAAATAATCTAGATATATGTAGGTAATTCAATAGCATTTGCCTCTTAAGTCTACTGAATAAATAAATGTATAATCTCTGAGCTTGATCAAGGCACTAATTTCTAGCATGACTGAACTATTTAATGTCCTTTTTATAAAGACATGTTTGTGCTCCAACTAAATCGTTGTTTATATAATAGAAAACTTCAGCTGTCTCCACAATTACTTCTGACACGTTATTGATGTTTCTATCTCTCACTCCCTCTCCCTTCCTCTCTCTGAAATCAATAACTTTTCATTCTTCATATCTGCCAATTTTGTATTAATAGCAATCGAACTGGGTTGTTTGTCCATGGCTACCCGTGGAGGGAAACAGAATCCACAACTATTATATTGCATGTCAGAAACCCTGTTAGTGTTGACTGGCGAGATATTATTTATATTGGGAGATACATTCTCTATGACTGACGCCTGAAAGCTCTCAGGGGCTGTTACTCAGTGTTTATTCCAGAACCAGCTTTTATATATGTTCATTTTTTGCTCAAGCTCTGGAAATTACTCCAAAATAATTCCAATTACATCGAGTCTTTTGTTCCTGAATCACACCCACGATCACCTTTGTGCATCCATCTGTTGCGATATATTGACTCTGCCTGTCTGGAGGTGCGGGATTGGGTTTCTTTGGCTGGATACCAGGATGCCTGTAACAGTCTATTCACAGTTCATTTAGTCCTGTGTGTCACTGTCCTGTGACTGGCAGGTCCACGGCCACAGTTACAAAACTAAATCAGAATTCTCCCAAGTATTCTGCTCATAGTGGAGAAGAGAGAAAATGCCTGGTGTTTGCCCTACTTTTTTCCCCCCCTGTGGGTTTTGGTGATGCTTATTGTCAAAATTAAACTCAAATTTAAACACACACATCTACAGAAAGGGTAATTCTGTTCTTACTGTAGATAAACTTTTCTCGGGTAGTGGAAACAAAAAGTCAAAAACCAAAGCAAACCGGCTGTAGGCTCTGACAACACTCCACACTCCATTTACAAATGAAGGAAGAGTTTGGATTTTCAGCGTTAAATATGAACTAGGTGGAGGCCATAGTAGGGTTTTTCAGTTACACACGTGAATTATATGTTGCATAGGAGTCAAATCAAGGAAAACCTGCATTGGTGGAATATGAGTTCTGAATCATTCCGGCTTCCACGGTCAATCTTCTAAATCTAATGAGATTAGATGAAATTTTACACATGATTTACCCCAGAGAATAAAAGCAAAGCTGGGATAATTATGTCTTTTTTTAAAATATGTTTTTATTGATTTCAGAGAGAGGAAGGGAGAGGGAGAGAGAGAGAGAAACATCAATGATGAGTCAGTCATTGATGGGCTGCCTCCTGCGTGCCCCCTGCTGGGGATCGAGCCCCAGTAGGGAATCAAACCTTGACCTCCTGGGTTACAGGTTGACGCTCAACCACTGAGCAACACCAGCCAGGTGATCATCATGTACTTATAACCACCAGCTCTACATTCCCAATACCCAGTGTGTCTCTCGGGTAGCTATCGAAACACCCATCCTCCAAATCTAAATTTTATTTTCAAACACATGAACTAAAGAAGGAAACATCCGAGACAGGAGGAACACATTTTAAGCAGCTGACTGCTTAGGAGCAAAAGAATTGACCTGGTTTTCTGATCACTGGAGGCCCGTAAGCCCCTGTGTTGACAAAAGAACCCCAGGATTTCTGTCGACGCAGAAGCCCCAGAAAACTGGCGTCGCCCTTTCTCAGCTTTAAACATCTTTTCGAGGGAAGACATACATTGAACTCAGATCGTTTCTGCCAGAACACATTTCAAAAAACGACTGAACCCGCCTCCCGGCCCTGCCACACTCAGGCTTGTTAGGGCCGCCGGCCGGCCCAGCTCGGCCACTGAGATGTCATTAGGTTGTGAGGGATGGCAGGGCATTTCCAGATGGCTCTCCATCCTCTGTTAGTTTTCCCTCACCGAGAACACTTTCCCGTTTACCCGGGATCAGCATATCCAAAGACTTCTGTACAGGTGCTTACTTTGTTCTCCTTAATGATGGCAATTTTCCTCCTCTCTTATGTCTCTTCACGTTGGCATCTCACCGCTTAAATAAGGGAGTAAACGCAGTGGGAGCACCCTGGCAACATTTTGTAGAGTTGATTGCAGCGTAAAATTATTCTTGGGGGTATTATGAGGCCCTCGCTATAGTGGAAAGCTCTGGTTTTTAACCTGGGTAATAAGCTGCCAATGTGTTTTCCGAACAGACTCTCTGTTCCAGTTCTAAATTAGACATTGATTGTCTAGAATCAAGAGTTTATTTTGAAGGCAACCTTAAGAAAATAACAGAAAAGAAATAGACTCCAGTTTCATATTTGTCTCTTTTCTTATTATGACCATGTGACAAAGAATATTCTGTAGTATAAAAAATTGAAAATTTATGATCAATGACTCTTGACGTACGCTGATTTTAATAAATATGTCAATTATAATCAAGTACCAGGAGCCAATTACAGGATCCTATTTGAGTCCTAATTGCTTTATGATATACAGACAATCTACAATAATGCAATATATGTAATTTTGGATAAAATAGCATGAGGCAAATCTGCACATGAGAAACATCAAAACCTATCAGGAAACAGGTTGGGGGCAGACCAACAAAACCTAAGAAACTTTGCAACGAGCACATTCATTAATGCTTTTAATCATCCTGATAAAAATAATAAAAGCAGCGTACCTAAAATAACATGTCAAATTCCTGATACATAAAAAAAACAAAAAATTAGAATAAAAAAGGGTCTTACCATTTAAAAACGTGGAAGTACATTTTTTATTTGGCTTGTTTCAAAGGTGTTTAAGGAAGGCATGAGTTTTAAAAGCACGGATAAACTGTGCAACGCACCCTCCGACCCCAGTCCAAATTCCACTGATTAAGAGCTAGTTTAAGACATGTGGTCTCCTGCTATCCTTTGATTCTTTGTGTGTGCGTGTGTGTGTGTGTGTGTGTGTGCTTCTCTTCGAGTCCCTCCAAACCCTCTCTGCTCCTGTTTGCATAGTCTTAACTCATTTCAGTTATATTCAGCCTTCGAACAGCCCTTTGTGAAGACAGATTGCCTCAATCTCCTTAATAACACGACTCATGGTCTTGAAAAGGCCCCTCAAAATATTCCCTTCTCCTCATGCTCCAGAAGATTTTTTATTTTTTTAAGTTCTTTGAAAAGTTTAGCATTATCCAGGGAGCAAAGAAACAGCTCTGGTTCCCTTTTGAAGAGTCATCAGCCAGGATTACAGAGTCCCCTCTCATCAACCTGCTTTGCCCAGCAGATCTCCGACTTGAAAGGTGCAGGCCGTCTTGAAGGTCAAGTAACAGAACTGGGCCACTCATCACGGGGAACAGCACCCCCGGCCTCCCGCCTGGGGGGCCCCCCGCTGCCCCACAGGCCTGAGAGCAGGAGGAGGGGCGGAGGGTCCCAGCCCTTCTGACCTTCGTAAGCTCAGTTTCGGTAGAAACAAGAATTAATGCAGAGAACGGCTCATCGTTTGAAAACGCCTTGTTAAAACTTCACAGCTAAAAAAGGTGTCCAAATGTTCTATTTAAAGAAGTGGAGTTTTAAAATAAAATAAAAATCCAGAGATTATACGCTCATTATAGGCCTGCATTGCTGGAAATTGAACAAATCTGGGCTCTCATGGAGACTCTGGCCTCCACGGGCCCCCTTCTGCCCTGTGTGCAAGTTAACTCAGCATCTGCTTCAGGATAGGACTTCAGTCAGCATGGAGTCAAGCCTGGCTGTCCTCATTTCCTTTTTTAGAAAGGATTAATTGTGTTTTACATCTTCTGAGTGGCAATTATCTGATGGATTCCTTTCACACTTCCTGTCCTCTCCAGGCTCGGCGGGGTGACAATTGGTGCTCTTCCTACAACATCAAAATCTGACCTGTAAGAACCTGACCTGACCTGGTGTGTGGGCAGCCATCTGACTTGGTGTATGCAAAAGAAAAGTTTCCTTTCATGTGAATTATTATCTGCTTTCACTCTCTTTGTTTCATCACAATACCCTACTTTTGCTAACACGCTCTTGTCATTTCAGTTATCACAACGGTTTAACGCAGAAAGTAGAAGAATTTCTCATTAAATGTTTGCTACTCACAGTGCTGATGATTTTGTAATTAAATGCTAACAGCTAAAAGCTCAATTTTCCAGTTCAGTCTCAATATTTTCATAATATAAAATGGTACTCACGGTCACTCCATTAATATGCAAACAGCAGTAATTTGCCTCAACGATCTGCTGCAAAATGTATCACATAAACAAAGGACTCTAGAGCGTTATAATAGAAAAAGTGGGAACAGAGTATGTAGAGAAAGAAAAGAGAAATTTTTTATTGTATACCTTATTGTATCTTTTAAATTTTGGACTATGTACAAATAATACTCATTCGAAAAGGGAGGAAAGAAAATAATGGATGAATGGTAATCAGCTAACTAAATAAATAGGATTTCTGATTTACCCTGGAAGATAGTGTCTGACAAAATTTTCTATAGTCAAGTAGCCTTAGGATTTCTTATTACCAAGTATCATAACACTTCTAAAATACTGGCATGCTACTAGCAATCTTTAATATTAAGTTGTGGTTCACAGGGCTAATGGAAAGTAGATTGGAAGTTAATTTAATATTGTAAATTGAAGGTTCTTACTGACATAATTCATAGTCAGAAGCAATGAGGCATTGCTATAACATCAGGATAGCAGCATTTATTCACCTGCTTTGATTACCTATGTATGTCCATTCAGACAATGTTTTATTTTACTGCATGACTAACATGAGGTCATTAAAATTTTAATCTTGAAGTTATTTGTAGGTATTCCATCTATGCAAGAAACATGACATAAAGACTTGGGGGTGGCTAAAATTAAAAAAGAGTGACACCACCAAAATCTGGGAAGGACTCAGTGACACTGAGCCACTCTTGCATTGCTCATGGGGATGGGTAGCGATCCATCCACGCTCAACACCAGTTGGCATTTTCTCATAAAACTAAACACGCCTGTACCAGAGTATCCACCAAATGTACTTTTGAGCATTTATCCCAGAAAAATGAAAGCTTGTCATCAAACAAAAACCTAATCAAGAACCTGCCACAGGCTGTACCCTCCTCTTGGACCCCTATCCCTCTTTGCCTTAGGCACCTTTTTAGGCCAGAATTTATCACTGTCGCCTTCATGCAGCTCCTGATCAGGAGGCCTTTGGTGTTTGAGTGCGAGACTTAATCCACAAGCTTCCCGACAGAGAGTTGTGCACACGGTGCTGTGTCACATGCCTGGAAAGGGTGGAATATCTCTTATGCTTAGGAAACTTAATAGGATGCACATAAACAAAACAAAAAAAATGTATTGCACATCAGTGGAACAGACACTGAAAATTAATTTGAATTAAAATTGTGTAGGGTTTTGATAGATAAAGTAGGGTTTTCGTTGGAGATTTTAGAGAGGGCCGCTATGTATCTCTCCTTGTACAGGTACAGAAAGAATAAATCCAGCGTGTTTAGATTTGCTTTCCCTGTGTTTCTGGTCTAAATTCAGAGCTTCACCATCCCCATCATGGTCTAGGACTCTGGAGGCATTTTTTTAACTCTCCTTTCTTACCAAATACATCAAATTGCTCTCTAATCTCTTCCTGATATCACTTCCAGAGTGTTCCTTTATCTTCATTCCTGCTATCCGTCTTCTAATTCCAGTTCTCATCACCTCCCAGCTAAAACCAGAGCAATCACCTCCACACTGAGATCCCTGCGGTGACCTCTTCATGGCCAAATCCACCTATTATGCTGCGGACAGAATTACTTTTCTAAGAAGCAAACCCGGCCCAGTCACCCTGCTCGGAGAACTGCGATGCCATTTCTCCTCTCATGAAAAAGACTCACCCGTGAAAGTAGTCACGTCTGTGGTTAATGTGGCCTCAATCGTTCCTTCTAGTTCATTGATGCTATTCAACATCTTTACCAGTATCTTTTATCGACGTGATACAAGTGACGTTTTCTAAGCATACCACACTCTCTCCAAAAAACATGCCTTTATTTGACGATGATTTCCATCTTGCGAGCTCTGCCACACGCCATTGTATTCCTCAGGTCTATCTGAAAATAAATATAATTTCCTCCTTTTCGAAGTTCATTGTTTCTTTCTAAAACCCTTTGTTAATATATCCCTTCTATTTGGCACAAATACATTTTAACTCTCCTTAAATGCTTCTTAAATGTTTCTTCCTTCGTTTGATTTTTTAAATCCTTGAGAGTACAATGTCTTACGCATTTAGCATCTTTGAGAAGGCCTGGCTTTCATTAAATCGAACTGAATAGAGCTCATTCACCCTTTCGAGAATTGTTTATGGGACACACACAACTGTTAGTGAAGAGTCCACATAGTAAAGAGTAGACAATGCATAAAATATAAAAGGTTCCTGCCTTCGTCTAGCATTTTCCTAGTTGGAGAGACAAGCAATAAAAAGTGAACACGTAGCAATAGGTCAGATACTGAAAAGTGCCATAAAGAAATAAATAGAAAGAATACTAAATTGAATTAAATTCATGAGTGATACTAAGAGTTAAAACATTTTTCTATAAAGGTAAAACTGATGTGTTAATACTTCTGGGGTTGTGTTCTAAATGGGATTCTTGTACTGTGACTGATAAAACTCTCACATTTTTGTGACTGCTGGGGATTTTGAAAGCTGTTTCAAATAAGGGTGACAAATTAGCAATCTTACTGATAAAACAGCACAATGCAACCGGCGTTAACCACTAGATCAAAATGTCCTTTTTCTATTCATGCAATGCCTTCTGCCCTTAGACTGCATTCAGAAATCATGATCAAGCTGTCTTCTGAATTTTTACCTCTCGCAGTTATAATTACCCTCTGTTCGACTAAAAGAGTTTTGAAAGCACAGGGTAGCATGTACATTCAGGAGCTATGGAAAGAAGCTTTTCAAAGTGTCAAAAGATAAAAAAAAAGAAGAAGATATACGTGGCTACTTAAAACAGAGCAAGAGGTGGAATAGGAGGTTCCTGATCTTCCCTCCACCCACGGAGCTGCATATCCAATTCCTGTGTGAGCCATGACGTTATATTTATGATATTCTATTGACCAAAGCAAATCCAAAGTCCACTCAGATTCAAAGGGGGAACACAGAGGTGCCCTCTTTTGATGGGAGAAGATACAAACTCATTTTTCAAAAGTATGGATATGGGGGAACGTGGGGCACTGGGGTGATTTTTCCTATCAGTTAACCACAAAATAGTCCATACTAACAATTATCTGGTGCTCTCATCAGAATCAAAATATAAATTAACTTGGCAATATGCTTTTGACTTTTCTTAAGAAAGAAATCAAGATAACTCTATTTACTATTTTTTAACTCACAATTAATCAAGTGATCCCATATGGAATAAAGGTTGCATCTCTCCAATCAACTTCGTAGCTATTAATGTATTAACAAAGACACCAGCAGTACCTGTATATGTGTCTGTGACAAGGAAATGTATCCCCTATGTCTATCTTTTCCTAGAAAACTGAAACTATTAGATGATACTTGGAATGTAGGTGCATCAGGAGAGGGTTCATTGAACCTCAACTCAAGACTCTGCTTGTTGCCATAACATCAGTTCATGATGATGCCATTTACAGAGATTTGCAAAATAGAATGGCTGTGATTAGCTATTCCTATGCATAATTCATGAAGACACGTTGCAAACATTTCTGGTACATGAGACAAATCAATTTTTCATTTGCATTTTTTTCAATAACTATTCTGAAAGAATTTTACATTCTTTGTCTGATGTTTAGAAAGAATCAGACTTAGCATTTGCGTATCACTAACCATAGGTAATACTTGTTGAACTAATTGACTCCCTTAAATGTACTGCTGTTTAAGAAGACCAGTGATCTATTTACAATTATCAGTTTTCTCTGTGGTGTGTGAAATGTATCAAAAGGTAAATGTTAAAAGCATTATAATACATTTTAATCTGACCTGGCTGCTTTTTTTAGACCAACTTGATTGAGGTAGATTTTACATCGATTAAAATGCACTCATTCTAAGTGTACATCTCAACAATGTTCCCAAATTCACGTACCTGTATAGCCCCCATCTCATTAAAATACAGAACATTTCATCATAATAAAGCTCCTTAGTGCTCCAGGTCCTCATTCATATATCACACCTTTCAATGAGAATAATTGTGACTGACTGTGAACACTTCTGAAGTTTAAAATGAAGAGGAATCCTATCAGCAACCTACACAGGAACTGTGAACTGCACTACGGCCTAGTTGCTATGTTTTGTTTATGAAGAAGAAGACGTGGAGTGGTACCCAAGGCCACGGTCTCTACAAGCTCAAAGCATTGCCAGGCTCATGCCAGGCTCTCCTCTGCACAGGCCCAGCACCAGAGAAGCGCCAAGGATAGGTCCCCCCATGAAACGGGGGCCGAGGCGGCAGATCATAACGACCATAGAAATCTTCAGGGACATTAAGGGCAAATGACTTATCCCGTCAACCAAAGAGCCCAGCGTGAATGAGGGCATCTTACAATCGGAATGATAACTCCTTAGACGGAGCCCAACATCAAGCTGTGTCCAGATTCCCTTGTCTAAAACAATCTTGAAGCAAAACAACACTTTCAAAGCTTTAAGCAGAATGATTTCATGGAAAGGAACAGGAGAGATGAGAAACCGCTCAACCAAGCCCTCCTCCCGAGTCACAGTTATGCAGATACTTGGGTGGGGGGGAGAGCACGGCGCCCCAGGCATACACGCCCGAGGGAAAATCAACCGCAAAAAGCCACGTGGTGTTACAAAAACAGGTCACTCTCCTGAGCCGAGAAGCCATGAACCACCACAAAGAGCACCATGAAACCATTTTTAAAGGACATGCTCCTGCTTCCCCTACAACTTATAAAAAGTAAAACAACAGCCCGGCCGGTGTGGCCCAGTGGTTGAGCATTGAGCTATGAACCAGGAGGTCGTGGTTCGATTCCCTGGTCAGGGCCCAGGCCCAGGCTGTGGGCTCGGTGCCCAGCAGGGGGCGCGCAAGAGGCAGGTGATCAATGACTCAGCATTGACGTTTCTCTCTCTCTCCCTCTCCCTACCTCTCTGAAATCAATAAAGACATATATATTTTTTTAAAAAAAGTAAAACAATGGAAATTTCTCTATGCCTACTTAACAAGGGGAGGTAAATAAAACAGCCCAAGTACTTAATGATAATAACCAATTTATTTTTAAGTGGAATGACTGCGTAAGAGGTGAGTAATAGAAACGTGAAACCAATTAACTTTCAGATGACACAGAGCTGGTGCCCTGTTCTTTCTCCAGCACACAGAGCTGCGCCAGGAAATTTAGATTTCTGTGGTCAGGGACAGAAGCTTATTATGAATGCCTCTCTTTTTCCTCCGTCTCGGCCCTAGAATGAAATTTGAGTTTCACGCTGTGCGTCTACAATGCCCTTCCCTGCAAGAAACGATGCTGTTCGGTCCCACAGGTGATCTGTTTTGATGCCTAATGTTGCCCTTGGTGTAAACACAATGCTTGTTTATGTCGCTAAAATGGCTTTTAAAAGAAATGGATTTCTGTGAATCATCAGTAAATCCGGCTTCTAGGATCTAATTCTCTCTGTTAGGAGTTCAGGGGGAAATTTACATTTTCTTGCTCTATGGTGTGTTTATTAATTGGGATTAAGCAGTAGCATTTAATCACGTGTGGGGATACACAAATACGTCTTTTTCATATTTTCTCATGGCTTTAATTACATGCTTTTACGTAACTTTCTGTCACTGGCTTCAGGTCAGTTTAGCCTTAAGTGTAATTAAAATAATTCACATTTACAGTGTAATAAGGTTATGCAACTGAATTTTATCTCTGAAACAAATACAGAATAAAACAAAGCTGTGTTCAAAAGAGTGACAGAAAGGGTCATCGTCGGTAGCTAGGGGAAGGAAGAAAAAAATTCAGTGTCCATCATGAATGGTTCGCATCAGAGTGATATGAATTTTCATAGTTCAGTAACAGTGGGGACATATGAAGAATTAGTTTCAACTTTTCAACTTGCCTTCCCACGGAGCCCAGGGTTCCCTCTTGACTAAGGACCATTCATCAAAATAAAATGAACCAGGAGGTCGAGGTTCGATTCCCAGTCAGGGCCCAGGCCCAGGTTGCGGGCTCGATCCCCAGCAGGGGGTGTGCAGGAGGCAGCCGATCAGTGACTCTCATCATTGATGATTCTCTCTCTCTCTCCCTCTCCCTTCCTCTCTCTGAAATCAGTAAAAAAAAAAATCACTGCAGCAGCCAAGGTGTCCCCATCATCCATGCTCTACTTCTGAATCAAGCATATCTTCTATTTTCTGGCTTGTAAATTAAATTTAAACAAATCATACTGATCTTTTTTCTCCCTGGAATGAACAATGACTGACCTTGAAACCAGCAATGGCATTCATGCCCCACAAGCTATCACACTTACAGGTGCTGTGTTGTTGTTGTTTTCTATTGAGAAGCTTGAAACACGTGTTGCATCCTGATAGCTGCTTAAAATAATTATGTAAACTCTCACCAACCCAGGTGATATTCAAATAAGTCAGAGCATCTTGACCTGCTTCGGTAGGTAGGTGACAAGAACTATTTCTCCTGACACAGAAAGGTGTTCCTCACATATTTGGCCACGTGAACGCTTGGAGTGGCGAGCAGCCAAGAAGCTGCAGTTTCTCCTGGTACTTTCTCAGCATTTTAAATATGAACTGGTCTCATAAACCGTGTGCAGGAAATGATATATCCCTTCTCTCGTAAAACAGATTAAAGTCATTATAGTTTCTAGATTTTCAAAAATCAAAGGTTGGTGTGAGTGGAATCGATTATAGAAAAAATTGCAAATGTTTTCTCCTTAACTGTACAAATCACTAGGAAGGCAACATGAATTTCTGTAGAAATCTCTGAGTTTTAAAAATACTAATTTCTACGGGTTCCTTTTTTTTCATTTCCTTTCATTCTCTTATTTGCCCCCTCCAGAAGTTCTAAATAAAACGCCAATAATTGTGTTTTAGGAAACACGGGTGCTGTCTTGGAATACGCTTGGTGAGCAATATACGGAAAAGGAATATAAGAAATTATGTCTCTTTATTCAATTGTGGTAGAAATCCCTTATAGCAGGACATGCCAGAGTCACACTTCACATTTATTTCTGTTTCTATGGGCTCCCTGGGAGCCAGCTTTGCTGGGAGATGAACAGGAGGGGTTGAGATGTGAACATTCGTAAGATTCGTCCCAAGGTCATTTTTGCCTTTAAAACGTATGAAAGCTTCTAAAAATGATACTTCTCCATTGCAATCACAGAATAAGCTCAAGGTCAAAGAACAGCATTTCTTCATTTTTAAAAATAAGAATCTAAACCTGGCAAGAACTACAATGCTGGATAAAGGGATAAAACCCCTGAAAGATGATTCTGCCGCGTGGAAAGGAGTCACCATCTTTCACCTGCCTGCATGTTTATCTTTAAAATACCTCCAGACCTTAAAAGATGGACATTTGGAACAAAAGAAAGTGCCCGGGACTTAGAAATCATGCTTTGAAATGTCGTAATGTATCGGAAGACTTCTGACACGTAGCAAGGGTTTTGTTTTTTTTCCACTTAGCGCTGAGAAATGTTGGGAAAATTAGTTACACATTCAGATATAACAAATGCTTCTTTCTTAATTGATCTGATATTTTCAAAAAATAAGAATGAATGCTTATTCTAATTTACTTCACCACAAAGAAAAATAAAATTAGAACTAAATGTCCATAATCTGGGTGTCTTTGATATCCTAAAGCTTTACATAAGAAATATCAGAAATCATAATAATGTATTCAGCAATCACCTGTTTCACCGTATAAGTGCAGTAATTATATCATTTTATAGGTGACCATATCCCTTAATAAGAGTTTGGATCATTACGATTAATACTGGTTTTGACCGTGTAAGGTTATCCTGTGTGTTTACGCTCCAGTCACCCACAGTGATTTCTTTAGTGGACTAAAGAAAACATTTCTGATGATCGTCTCCCCTGGTTTGAAGTCCTGGGTCCCTGTTTCTTGCCTCCCCGACTACACCGCATTCACTGGGGATCTTATCTCTGACCGGCTTCCCCCGTAACCCAAAGTGACACCTTGGAGCGCCTCAGACACACTCCCAAGAACTAAGGTGGCCTTCAGCTGCTTTTCAAAGTGATGGAAGCCTCTGAAGAGAAGAAAACGTAGCCTGGCCCTTAAATGGCTCTTTTATGATTTCAAAACGCAAAGTTGAAATAAAGGGAATCCATTGTATGTGAAATTATACATTATTATGAATTGCTATGATCTCTGTTCAAGTCATTTAATAGGTTATTACAATAATCTCTGGTGAGTGGAAAATATTATATATATACACACACGCACATATATATACATATATATATACACACACACACAGGTATATATATGTAAAGAACTATAGCTAAAACCAGGCAAGGTCCTGCAGTTGACAGATAATTTTCCAGGGTCTATCTATCTATCTGTCATCTAAGTATCAGTCATCTATCTAGTAGCCATTCTGAGCTGTAAAGTAACAATTCCCTCAACAATTTTTGTTGTAAGCAAGAAACATGTAACTGAAGGAACAGAAGAAACGGAATCATGGATTTTTACCAATGACGAAGCAGCCCTGGAGATCCCCTAGGCCTTCATTTCCTAGAACATGCCCCGTGGAAACAATAGTCCTTCTACAGCCCTTAGAAATCAGTAACCTTAAGAGATCTCAAGAGGCGCGATCTTTCCCCTCCACGTGACTCAGTCCAAGTCTCCCTCACGTGTTCATGATACAAAAACAAAAACCCTGTTTTCATAAACTTGTTCTTTTCTTAAACGGTTTATTTAGCATTCATGCAACTTACCTTACAAAGCATTTGTAGATCAGTATCTTTGTATATTTGAAATGATACATAATAAGTTCTCTAGGCTTTGGTACTAAATATTGGAATTTAAGTAAATTTCATTAAGAATATAAACCTTTTTAAAATATATATAGATCTTTATCAATTTCAGAGAGAGGAAGGGGGGGAGAGAGAGAGAGAAACATCAATGATGAGAGTCATTGACCGGCCGCCTCCTGCACGCCCCCAGCTGGGGATTGAGCCCGAAACCCGGGCCTGTGCCCTGACCAGGAATTGAACCGAGATCTCCTGGACCCCGGGTCAATGCTCAACCCCTGAGCCACACCAGCCGGGCCAGAACATAAACCTTTGACCTCAAATACCACTCCTCAGTACATTTCATGCATTTAAGCCAGTAAATCAAGCAGACAATTATATACTAAGTCCATAGGCTTGCCAATAATAAATATGGGACCTTATATTAATTGACCAATTATTTATTAGTGTGTAGTATGCCATTCTTTACGTGGTTATAGTCAGATAATCAACTGCAATTGTATAAGCCACCTCAAAATTTATTTAAGCGATGTAAAAGAGAATTTTGTTTAAGTATTTAATAAACAAAGATGCACAATGGATGGGTAGAATGTAGCTTTTTTTCTTACTCTGAATCATGTGAAATTTTGGAAGAAAACAAGATTTATGTAAAATGATTAGAGCACAGGAGTTACATCGCGTAGCTAAATGCTAAGCAGCATTCCATAAAATCGAAGGGTAAAATCAATATCAGTATAAACCTCACTCTCTACCAAGCCCTTGGAATCATTCTTACTAATAAAATACTAGCCAATTATTTTGAGTCTGTGCCATTTTTTATTTACTCCTATTGGACTGCTCCATAGCATGGTTCCAACTACATTTTGCCTCGATACAATCAGGACTTGCTTCGAGGCACAGCCATCTCTATGTTAGTGTAGCTTGGAGTTTCAAGGTCATACCTGATACAGCAGAGCGTTGTCATAAATATTTCTGACATTTATTCATTACACTTTCTTTAAAAGCAAGTTAATATTTCAAAAATAAATTAATAGTAGCATCATTCCTCAGCTCAATCATAAAATATGCTAATGTATCAGACATTCGTAATGCATCAGGAATGGCTGGGGACTGCGGTAGCCCAGTAAAAAAGAAGTTTAAAAGGCAATATTCCATGGTGAATTATTTAACCATATGGTCATTTGGCTTTGATTTAACCCACCAATGGATGTTAGGAATTTTATGGTGTATCTGGAATAGATATTCTACCTCTAAGACAACATCTTACACAAAAAGGAACTGTAAATAGTATGATGAAAATTTCATTTACTATCTATATTTTTTCCATTTTACCAAGTCTTTGCAAATTTCTCCAAGGAAGCATACGAGAAGTGACTTACCTAAGTCAGGCTAAATCCAAGAGCATTGACTCTGTTGATACGCAGAAATTCAATTTTGGATAGACTTTGATAAATCAGAAATTATCAGGGAAATTTTCCACCATTAAACTTTATGCCCAGATATCAGAAAGCGGGACAGAGAGGGAGAGACAATGCATGAGAGAGTCGCTGGAGTATTAAACTGTCCTACGCTAATGAAATAAAGTTCTCTGTGGAGCGAGTGGCCCATGTCAAGCCAATGTACTTACTGTTAGGTGGTGGAAAGAGAAGCCTGGGCTCGCCATGTGCGCACCTGAAAAACAGAAACAGGTCAGAATTAAGGTCAAGGCCAATGACGTCCCATGAGTGGGCTTTGATACAATCGGGGCTGGACTGTTTTATGGATTTCATTAACTTTCATTAACTTCAGATGAGCCAAAGTGTTCCTTATAAAATGATTTATACGTGGCCAAACATTACTTTCCAGAAGTTCTATAGTTGAATAGTTAAGTCTTCTCTTTGTTTTTATCTGTTTACATGGAGCCACTGTC
This sequence comes from Miniopterus schreibersii, assembly GCF_964146895.1. Lineage (NCBI taxonomy): Eukaryota > Metazoa > Chordata > Mammalia > Chiroptera > Miniopteridae > Miniopterus > Miniopterus schreibersii. The sequence continues at coordinate 3,373,257 of NC_138123.1, forward strand.
TAAAATGGTCACAGATACACCAGTAGCAAAGCTGACCGCTGTACCTTTGCATAGGACATATCAGTTCCTTGAGCATTTGCATCTTTGCTCATAAAATACAGAGAGCGATCCCTGCCTGACCTTCTTCCAGGTTTCCTGTCAAGGGGCGCCAGTCCTTGAAAATACTGCGGCAAATATAAAGTTTTATTTCTCCATCTGTTTTTGCACCTAACTGTACAATTTGTCACCCAATCTGCTAGGCCTGCACGAGATAGCATGCGGTAATAAATTGAAGCCAAGAAAATAAATAAAAGAGATATCAAGATGGGATTACCATTTAGAGAGACCGTGAGATGCATTTTTACGCTGACACTTACAAATGAAAAGCAATGGGACGGATGAAAAGCCGTCTGTGGTCGGAAAGAGCCAGAGAGAGAGGTGCCGCCCGGGTGCCGTGACCTTGCACAGAGCTCAGGACACCTCCAAAGTGTCCCAGGGAGGGTGACATGCTACTGATGCGATTGACAGACAAAACCACCCAACGCCAGATTCTAGAAACTGGCCGTCAAAGTTATATGTTGAGTTGCAGCGATGCGATGCTTTCCTGTCCTTTCAAGGGTCATGGTTCATGGGATCCACGAAGCCCATCAGCAGGAATCGGGACTAATTTTAGGTAAAATCATTTGCATCTTACTAGTGTAGTATCTGTGCTGAAAGGAGGCGCATGTTGTACAGGGTTCCGAAAGCCACTGTTTCACGTATTATTTTATTTTCTTTAGGGGTTTTAGGTAGCCATTTAAACCATAAGCAGCTCTAAAGGACTTTTATATTATATTATGTCAGTGTATTCAATAATTGGTGTATCTGTGACCATTTTAGACAGTGGTTCCATGTAAACAGATAAAAACAAAGAGAAGACTTAAATATTCAACTATAGAACTTCTGGAAAGTAATGTTTGACCACGTATAAATCATTTTATAAGGAAAACGTTGGCTCATCTGAAGTGTATTTTGGAAGAAAATATTTTGACTTATCTAAAAGGACACAATTCACAAGGGAAACAGGAAAAACTGTTATAGAGTAAAGATATAATTTATAGTAATACATGTTACATTCCAGACTCAGGAGGTGACTCAATTAACCAATTATCACTATAAAGCCTAAAACTGAAATTTTAGAGAAGTTATTAATCCATTTGAAAGTTCATCGCGTTATTATAGAAGGCTTGCCTTTAACTGAAATGTTTATATATACTTTTGAATACGGCATTAGAGAAAATGCTGTGTGACTTTGCATATAATTAGTCTTTGGGGGGTAGTCTGGGCCGAAAAATGACCCATGAAGATGTCATGTTTCAGAAAATGAAGGCGATTCGTGTCCTCATGTAAAGATACTGAGAATCCCACTCATTGGGATTGTTGAAAAACGACTGAAATACTTTCCCAGGAGAGAACTTATAAACGAACCACACAAAATACAAACGTTACGTTTCATTTCCCGCCTCCTTTTTCCTACAGGATACTTTCAAGAGTTATATTCAGTTTGAAAATATTTTTTTCCCCCGCCAGTTCATAGTTTAGGCTTTTCAGAGACTCCATAAGGCTGCTATATGCTTAACATGGTGGAAAAAGACATCGAATTTGCTGTTTTAAATTTTCATTTGGCATTGTGATTTTTATAGCTTCTGGGTATGAAAGTTAATGTCCAAAAGAGAAGTTAGGTATGTCTGGAATAAACTGAATCTCACAATAAACAAATAAGTAAATAAATGAGGGAGGGAAGGAGGGAAAGAGGGAAGGAAGGAAGGAAGGAAGGAAGGAAGGAGGGAGGGAGGGAGGGAGGGAGGGAGGGAGGGAGGGAGGGAGGGAGGGAGGGAGGGAGGGAGGAGGGAAGGGAAAGGAAAGAAAAGGGAAAGAAAAAGAAATGGAATTGCCACGTAAGGCCCGCTCTACATGCGTATTTGATGAAGGAGCTAAGGCGGCCTCACTTCAGGCTCCTTGGCTCCTTCCCGGGCAGGGAGCTGCCGACGGGGCCCTATGTCTGAGGCCGACCTGTAATGAGATTCGGGGCGTAGGAGCACATGGCCGCGCAGAGCTCTATCACGGCGCCCCACGAAATGATGAACTGCTCATTTCCCAGGGTTTTGCATGAAAGTCTACTCTTTTGCTGTGAGACTTTTTCTAGGAAGAATGATTGGAAGGCATTCCCGAGGAGCACAGCTAACCCCCTTCCAGATGCAGGGTTTCTGCAGACCAGTCGCTCCTATTACAGACACAGGGCCTCGGCTAGGGACCAGGCTTGGTTTTCACGGGAAAACACCAGCAGTCTCACAGGTTAACAAGTTCATCAAGGGGGCAGAAAGCGATGTAGCGTCAGCCACAGGAGCCAAGTATGTGACATTGTACGTGGCCACCACACACGCTCTTATTGGAATAAAGCAATGAGGAAAATCATCTTCCTTCACATTTAATTAACCAATATCAGAATATTCCCTCACGTTCTCAGGGGACAGATTTCTGAATGTGGCTCCTGCAGTTTATGGGGCTCCTCTTTGCATGCAAAACTGATTTGGTTGACACGTAAAATAAGTCGTGAGATCCCTTTTAATAAAACCAAAATCCAGCATTGCTGAGTCACTGGCATGATTATGTTCCAAACAGGGAGCTTTGGAACAGACAAAATACAGCTAAGGAAAGATTCTAATACGGAAACATTTACAGATTTTTAGGATTCATTTTCATAAGCTTTTTTTTAAAGACAATGAGTTTGTCTTTACTGGAGGACATGTATTATTTTCTGATGTTTTTCAACAATGAAAATTTGAAGTTGTTTTATTTTATTTTTGGTCTGTTTCTGAAAGTAAACTGCAGGTGGCCGATAATGAACCTGATTTATATTAAACAAACATGAAATAACACCCCTTACTGTGATTTTGGAAATGGTAATAATAAAAATGATTCTCATAATTATTGGTAGCATCTCTCAATGTGCCTAAAGGGGAGAACTCATCTTGCTCATATGAATGTTACATATCTTGGTCCCTTGAGTAATGAGTTGATGGTGAGCAGAGAAGCTACAAGGGGGCAGGAAATACTCAGTCCTGGGGAAAAATCTTGATAGTATATAGCACCTGAATGCAGAAATCAGAGACATACACAGAAAGGTTAGAGATGGATCTGAGCATAAGCAAAATTCTGGAGCTGCCTCTCTCAAGTTTAATTTGAATTTTTAAAGAAAATAAGGAGAAAGAGAATCTAAAAGAGTTTCATATTCAGAATCAACACATTTATTAAGCAGGAGGTATTGATCAGGCATGGGTAAAGAACTTATCACTCCACAAGAAAAAGCCAAGTCACCCCATTAAAATATGGCCAAAGGACACCAATAGACATTTCTCTGAATAACACATATCAATGGCCAACGGGCACATGAAAGCGCGGTCAGCATCCCTAGTCATTAGGGAAACGCGAATTAAAGCTCCAGTGAAGAGCGCAGGTCACACTCGCTAGGGTGGCTACACTATTTTTGAGGGTTGGGAAAAATGGGAAGAAACCAACATCCTTGTACATTGTTAGTTGAGACATAAAATGTTCCAGCTGCCGTGGAAAACAATTCAGTGGGTTGTCCAAAAGCTAAACTTCTGACTTGCCACAGGACCCTGCAATTCTCCCCTTAGAGACATACCCCAAAGAAGCAAAACCGGGCACTTAAATACCTGTACCTGGATGTCCTCAGCGGCACTGGTCACATTAGCCAAGTGGTGGAAACACCCCGAATGTCCATCAGCAAGGGGACGGGTAAACAGGCCATGTCACAGGCATGTGATGGAATATTATTTAGCCGCGAAGAGGAGCGAAGCCCTGACACACGCTACAACGTGGGTGAATCTCGAAAACGTGCACGTGAAAGAAGGTCCCATAAAGGTCACATGTGGTTCAACTCCATCTACGTGAAACATTCATAATGGGTAGATCCTTAGACACAAAACACAGATCGGTGCTTGTCAGGGGCTGGGAGGAGCAACTCCTGGACGAAGAATCTAGGGGGTGACAAAGTGACTTTTTGGAACAATGTGCTCATTTAAAAGCTGGGATTCCGACAGAATGTTCGTACAGGATCGTGTGAACCGGTTCCCAGGCACGCAGATCGCTCGGGTCGCGTGAAATCCCAACCCTTATTTTCCTTCACCTTAAAATGCAACCACCCAGCACTGCGGCAAATTGTAATTAATACCAAACATCACGCAGCAGACCCGCCTGCCGCCGGTCCCCCCCCCCCCATCATCCTGCGCTCCGTCAGCCCGTGAGCTGTCGCCCCCAGCCACCCTGCCCACCTGTCCCTAATCTACGGCCAGCCTGCCGTAAGTGACGATCACACGGAATTAAAAAAAAATACCCTGTGAAAACCATCACCTTCCGAGGCTGAGATGATAGCAGTGGGGACACTTTGGCCACTTCTTGCTAATTCACTAACGATCGCCCTACACCCCCGTTCCTGCATTTAAACAAGGGCGCCCTTTGCTCCGGGATTAGACACTTAATTGCTCGGAGGAGTGCCCTTCACGGTTTGCTGTAAGAATATGTTCTCCTGACAGCCACCTTCCTCTTCTCCGCAAGAGCTTCTGGGACCGAGAGCAAGGAAAAATGCGGCAGGTGCGCGGAGGGGCAATTAAAACCCAAATCCGCACCCACTGATGGGTAATCTTCAGTGAAATCGCCGGTGACAGCCCCAGATGCCTGGGGAAAATGACACTGACCCGATCCGGTGACTGCCGGCAGCGCCGCCACTCATCTGCGCCCGCAGCTGTTGGGCAGGTAGACGGCCGTTTATGGGGTTGTTTGGTTGTAGCCGTCTTAGTATTTTTTATTTTTTATTTTTTTTTGCACCCGAGCTTGTCATGGATCAGATGTTGCCATTTTCAAACAGCCTTTCCATGGCTCTTCATGTCCCAGGGAACAGGATTTGCAAATAGATTAGTGTTCCATCTGAGTTAATCGCACTCGGAATTACTAAACAGCTTGAAAATAGCTAATGAAGGCACTTTTACCTGAAAGGTGGACAATTCGAATCGGGAAAACGTGAGAGCCTTCGCTCTGTTTTCCTCCCAGTGCTCGATCCCAGTACAAGTTCTTTCTCCACGTAAGGACCAGGCTTATCCGCAGTGTCCTGCTTCCCAGGACATCCATAGACTGACACATGACAGAGCGGCATTGGCCTGATGTCCACTGAAGGGACACTGGCTTATTTACGCCTAGGAGATGTCCGAATCCAAAGGCCTTCCAAGTTTTCATCTTCGTCATCAAGCATCAGATATATTCTGTGCTTCTGTAATTTGTGAGGTCAGCATGCTTATGATTTGTTGGAGGTGCATAAAGTTACACAAAGCCACGTGCTAAACCTTTAGATAAGCAGCGTCTCCTCTCTACTGTTCCCCCATATATGTTGATTCCATAAACATAGGAAAAATTCATTTAGTCATTGTGGATCTGCTTGTTTACTTGATGACTGACCGTAGGCCCCATTAAGCAGGAATTTCCATAAGAGAAGTGTCTACTTCATAGACCGGTTTATACCCGGGGTCACGCACAATACCTGGCACAGTGAATCATTTTATAATATCTTTAAAATAAATAAACATTTGTATTTCTATTACGGCTGTCCCAGTTTTCTTTAACAGTCCATTCACGAAGACACACATAAACTTTCTGAAATTATTTTACTTTTCTTTTAAACTTGAATATGTTCAAGACACTTTGGTAATTTAATGTGTCCGACCTCATTGGAAGTCATCATTTCCATTTCATTGATGAAGGAGACACTATCATAATTTTAAGATACAACTACATTTTATAAGATTCAGTGTGTCCGATGCCTCCACTGATCTGCAACAAACAATTCTGCCAACTGACTGACAGTCAATGACTATCCGGTGAATTATCACCAAGAAAATTCAGAAAGTCGTGGGTATGGGATGTGACTGCTGGTACCTAAAACAGAGCTTAGGAAGCTACTGGAATCCATGCATCTGAATGATATCTTATAATTAATAGCAAACATTTATTGAGTACTTACTATACTATATTCTTTATTATTACTCCCAATAGGTAACACCAACAACACATACATATATTTTATCATAATTTGGATGAAAACTTAGGCCTGCCTTGCCCCAATGCTTGCTTTCTTAACCACTACCCTTTATTACTTTTAATAGATGCATTTCTCTCATTTTTTTTTCATTTTATGCCTTTTTCTTCCGCTCTACGTTTCCTTCCATTTCCCTTAGTTTGATTTTCCCCCGCCCTCCTTTCTTCTTCTATTTTCTCTAAGACAATAAACTATATGATTTGGGAATCTACCTAATTTTGTTTGTTTGCTACAGGTTTTAAGATTAGCTGAAAAAAAAAATATATCAAGCCAGATTCTAAACCAAATGTTGAGACTCACTCCAGGTAGTTACATGCCAGGGTTTCTTCACAGCTCAAAATCAAAAGCCTGGCTGCAAAAAAATACAAGAAGGTGACATCTGCATTCAGGGATCGAGTAGGATGATAGTTTGTTTTCACCACCATGGAAAGCAAAAAAAAAAAAAAAATCCCGTACCAAACATCTTCAACAATTTGGTAAAAGGGTTTAAGTTTAGTGTCTTCTTGACAAGAAATTCCTCCAGAAATCACTAGTTTGTACACTTCAAAATAAGGCCAGCAAAACACACAGAATTCTCCCTGGCTCCTCTCCCTGCACACAGTTCTGAGTCCCTAATTCCATTTATAGAAGGTGAAAATCAATTGCTTTTCTCTCTTTTAAATCAAAGCAATCTTCAGCCTGTAACACTCCCATTATACTTCCTGAAAATCCCTCGGCCCCCTGTGGCCCCCAGGACTATAGACTCCGGGCCTTGGGGAGAGAGTGCGATTAATTGAGAATGATAAAAAAAAGTACTGGCAATTTGCTGCAGGAAGTCGGAGAACTTGCAACCGGCTAAAAAGGCTATTCTCCTTGGTATTGATCCTTATGTGAAGCTCAATCACAGGTCGCCAGCACCTTTTCCCTCTCTTGTTTAAAATCAGATGTAATTTACTGTTGACAAACACCAGGGCATGGTGTGTTCCATTCGAGGTCACTTCTCGCAGCTCTCTGCTTTGATCCGATATCGAACACCCTAAAAATGTTCAGTTATTTTTAGCGGACTAGGTTTAGGCCAGCTACGTAATTTTACCCGTGTCTTCACCCAGCATCTCCCTGTGGGTAACAAAATACAACCGCAGCCCAATCCGCAACCCCCAAATCTAATATAACATAAATTTGATGTCATTAAAAATTCATGTCTAATATTTTTGGAAGACCTTCTACACTCATGATCTAAATTGTAGATATAATCGCATGATTAGGAAAAAAACTTACTCAAAATATTTGATCTATGACAGTCACAATGCTATAATACTTCAAATAACATATCCTTATTTTGTGTCTATTAGCTCAGTTTTTATTTAGCAAATATGAAAACAAAACCCATCAGTGTGTCACCGAACAAAATGCCCTCTTCGATTTCTCAGTCTCACAGTCAGTATGGACAGAGTGATTTAGAATCACCTGGTCACGTTTTGCAAACTATAATTTCTGCTTCTGTGGTCTGCCTCCCAGAGAGTCCCCCTCCCAGCGTCATCACTGCTCCATCCAAGACCACCCAGCTCACAGGAATCATTTGGTAGTTTCTCAAATTAGGAGCTAAGCTACCTGTCAACCTTTTCATATTTCTTTCTGCCCATTCCTCAGCGTGACCCTCCACTTTTGGAGAGGCAGGCCCCTAAATCTATCGGGTGCTAAATGATAAGATTTTGTTGTTGTTTGGATGAAGGTCAGTTTGGGCCTTGTCTTCAAAGCAAAGTCATGGACTTTGCCGTGAACACTAAGACATCTACAGTCCCCTTTTCTGTTATTTCTAAAACATTTTAGGAATAACTCGGGAGGGGGGGAGAGCCCAAAACATTGAATTCTTCCGCTGAAATAAGAACCAGAGAGGAGGTTATGGCTTCATGGTACCTGGCAGTGCACAACCTCGGCTGCCTTGCGGGTCAACAGCTAACCGAAGGCTGCAGGCGGGCAAGCTCCACACGGCCTGCATCTCACTAGTGCAGAGAAGCTCACTGACACGTTGCAGCAAACACAAGGTTTGGCTTACTGGTTACTCCAGGAATAGAAATATTTAAGGGCTTGGCGGAAGCAAATGAGCCCTCCATGGGTACAGAGAATTATTGATCAGAATGAAAAGATTGGATGAATGCAATGCCAGGAAGGCTGGAGAGAGGCCGGTGGTGTCAGAGGACACCAGGAGGCCAATGAAAGGAAAAGTGGGGAGTGGTCATCGGATTAATTAACAAGGAGGCAAAGGGAGATCTGGGAAGAAAGAGAGATGTTTAGGGTGCAGGTGAAATGGAGATAAGGAAATTGAAAGATTAAGTGAAAAGTCTTATAAAGAGTTACTGGGAAGGCTTTTCAGTAACTAGAGGAATTATTATTATTACTATTATTTAATATATATCATAGAGAAGTATATTTAAAATAATCTTAGAATAAAAAACTGTGAAGAGAGAAGTTCAAAGTTCAGGAGTTTATGATAATTTATGGATGAAACACTAAGAATGGTATATAGAAAAAAATTGCTATCTGACACCAGCCAATTTAATTACACCAGGTAAGTATTTTAGGCAAATCACAATCTTAAATATCCTCAATTTCATCATTGAGATCATAAATCTAATAGTGATCATGCTCCGGAGAGACAGATTTCACCATCGAAAACTCATTCCAGACCTTCAACGTGATCATTTGCAAAGCTGTGAGATTGTTGAGAGATTTAGGCAAGATCAGAATGTAGCCTTTCTGATCATGCCTGGAGTGTGCACTCCTGACTAGAGTAACTGATTATAATAGAGTTTAAATTAACTAGTACATGGCCCTGGCCCCCTGGCTCAGTTGGTTGGAGCTTTGTTTGTGCACCAAAAGGTTTTAAGTTTGATTCCTGGTCAGGGCACATGCCTAGGTTGCAGGTCCCATCCCCAGTTGGGTATGTATGGGAGGCAATCAATCAATGTTTCTCTCTCACATCAATATTTCTTTCTCTCTCTATTAGATTTTTTTTCTAATTGTCAACATAGAATGTGAGTGAACTATACTGGGCCAGAGGAAAGAGCAGCCAAACTTAGAAATATAAACGATGTGAAATATTAACAACCTGCTTGACTCTATTCTTCTAAATCCCTCTACAGCCTTGCATTTTTCTACTCCAATATCAAGAACAGGCAATTTTAGTCCTTCCAGGAAATGAAAATACAAAGAGAGCTTGCTCAAAAGACCAAGATGTACATCAGTTATGAGGACCCAACAGTCCTTTTGAGAGATCAGACATGAGCTGTCCTTTCTGACCTCAGCTGGGTGCAGTCACTGCCCAGGGTCCGTCTCCGGTGGGCAACCAGGCGAAGCCGAGTGAGTCCCAAAGACAGAATCCAGGAGTGAGCGTAACAGCTCTTTGGAGTGTCCCTGAACCGGGCCTTCATGTCCAAGGTGAACACACAGCGTCCGACAGGTATATGGACTATTCTTACCAACCAGGAGCCCAATAATGAAATTCAGGTTGAGAAACCAATATAAAAATGAAATACGTCGAGTGAGGACAGTAAAAATTGCATGGCCAGTAACTCAGAGTAGAGATACAGGAAAAGAAAAGTTTATGCTTTTCTGCCTAAACAGAAACCCAGTCCCCGCCACTCATCCATTCAATGAAAACGCAAAGAGATGCAGGCAGACAGGAGAGCAGCCCGCGAAGGCGACAGATCACGGCGGCATCTGGGACAAGGACAGTGTTTTGCATGGCAGAGTTTCAATTTAAGCAAATGTGAAAGGAGTCCCTAGGGACAAAATACTGGTGCGGGTAGGATGAGACGCAAGCAGGAGACCGAAAAGAATGACAACCTCATTCTGGCCTGAGAGGCGACCCGTCAAGACACCGTGTTTTTAATGTGACAGAGACACAAACTAAGCAAAACAGGTTCCCGCGGCCTGCTCTGCACGCCTTCGTCGCGGAGGAAATCTGTACGGGCTCAGCCCTAATGCAATTTTGCTGCTAATGTGCTACTAATTCTTAATTGTTTTCCTGATCATTTAGAAGAATCCGAGCGTTTCAGGCTCTATGAGCTCAGAGGACATATAGATCCAACTGGAAGCAGATGCAGCCTCAGCCTGAAGGCAGCCCTGTGTGTTCATAGAAGCAGAGACTGGAAGTCACACGGCGTGACTTCGGGTCCTGGCACTGCCACCCATGAGCCACGTGGCCACGGGCACGTCCTTTATCTTCTCCAGGCCCCCAGTTCCTCGCAGGCAGCTCCAATGAATCATAACTTCTCTCCCCCAGGGTCGTCGTGAGTTGCAGCAGAGGGACAGTCCCACAGGACTCAGAGCGGCCTCCGAAGCACTGTGAGCACTTGCTAAATATTTACGATAATTATTATGAAACACGGGCTTCATTGCATGGCACAGAAATCAAGCCCTGAGGGCCCCTTCTTTGCCGCGGCCTGGTCATTCAGAAAGAACTGGAAGCCGGATCCTTTCAGGGACCAGGGTGAGGCTCTGTGACAAGTAGTAGCAGATGCCGATGGCTCTGTGGATCCAAGTTAAAGTTCCCCACGGGGTATAAATGAATTTGGAAAACATCCAACCGGCCGAGCGTTCCTCTTCTGCGATGTATTAGAGTCAAGATGTTCCCTAATTGAAGAAGCTAGAACATCGCTTTATCTTTTTAAACCTTACATGTTCACGTCTTCAGGGGAAAAGCACTGGGATTTTATTTTGTCTGGTTTGGGAGCTCATCGAGGATGTACAAATAAATTAAAATACCTGCAGAACAGGTTTTTTATTAAGTTAACTACTGCATTTCTTGGAGACTCCCGAGGAACCAGCACGACAGCTGTCACAAGTTTTTTTTGGTCTTAAATACATTTAAGACAAGTAGTCATAATTCTATATATAGCTTGAGGCAACGGGTGCACGTGGCTTAGAAGAAGTGATAGCTGAGCAATAAGGACCAGATATAGACACAATTAATACCCCATTATAGACACACAAACCCTGCCCTTGGACCCCCGCCTCTTCATCCAGCTGGGCGTAAACTAACCCTCACCCACCATTCTTCTAGAAGGTTCTTGGGCTGAGCCTGTGCTAATCATTCCACATATTTTTATAATTGTATTTTCAATTATAACACATTTTTAATTACTAGATACATTTCATTATTTAGATTATTTAATTTTAATATGTGTAATGTAATATAGAGAGAAAATTTCAGGTATATACAGGGTGGGGCAAAAGTAGATTTCTAGTTGTGAGTACGGGAAACACAGAGTTTATTCTTGTATTATTATTTGTTAATTATTTTCCACACGAACAACTGTAAACTTACTTTTGCCACGCCCCGTATCTAACAACACTATAGATGTAGAGGGAGGTATATTTAAATCATATTATATAAAAAGGCCATTCTTGTTCAGAGCCCAATCCCCAGCTTAGCTTATGCTGTTTCCACCGAGAAAATTCTGGATAAACATGCCATGCATTTAACTTAACACTTTTCCAAGCTCACACCCGTTGACAGAATTTCTGGAGAAATCCTTGCTTCCCCATTCCTATTTCGGCACTCTTATGGGCGTATTGTGACAGTGAAAGCCATTGCTAATAATAAATTAGGTCTTAATTGTAAATGTTGTTCTGGTAAAATTTAGATAAAAAATGTGTTTCTGATGTCAACATCTCTGCATGCCTGTCAGCAGTCATACAGACAAAAATCAACATTAAGTTGTAACTCAGAGATAGGCCTGAAAATCATCGGCACCATTATTATTATTATTTAGCTGTCTCTCATAGGGACATCAGACATCTGGTTTCAAAGATAATGGCAGCAGCAATTATTTGCATCATAGCCCTAGCTAACTGGAGAGCTGAAAACATCTGTTATGATCTTCAGTTCCCCGAACCTGTCCCTGGAGAGGCTTCCGTAGCTGAATTCTTTTTCTCACTTCTCTCTGCAATAATCATTTTTGCAAAATACAGATTACTTGATACTTAAGGAAGTTGACTCTACCGCTGTTTTGGTTTTTTTGAGTTTAAAACTGGAGGAGGGGGCACTAAGGAAAACTTTAGAAAAAAATAATCTTGCTAGAGTTGGAGTTTCACTGTCATCGCTCTATTGTGTTGCTCTTTTCGACTATGGTCATTGTTTTTCTCATATTAAACTCATTAAAAATAGAGGTACTAATATTTAAACTAACACATCAGAGCTCCACTAGACTGCTGTCCTGATGCTCCACTAAACATACAGGTAGGAAAAAAACAAACCCATGAGGAGCATGGAGTGAAACATGAAGAGACCACAAGTGCTATGAACAGCTTGGTCTTGTAGGTAGGATGTTATATTGACTTACACAAGTGTAATTAGAATAAAACTGAAGAAATACAATGTTTGGGAGATCATGGCAAATATTTATCTAATACGACTTCATGACAATTAAATATGTGGGTCAAGGAGAAGAAATCTTCAAAACTGGGAAATGTGGATAATATTAATGAAACTAAAAGCGCTGTGTAACAACAGGGCCACACTGAAAAGAAAGATCCCTATAGCCTCTGAGGATCACCCAGGCACCTGAGTGGAAATATTACACAGGCAGGTGGAAATATGGGACTGGAATTCTATGGAATGATCCTATTTGGAGCCATTAAATTTACAGGAATCCACAAAGATGGATATTGGGGAAAAATAGGACAACCTCTCAAAGTGAGTAGTATTTAGTATATTTGTTTAAGTCATAATCAATTTTGGAGTAGATCCAAACATTTTTTCCTCATGTCAAATTAGTTTTGCTGTTAGCAGAGTTCTGGGTGCTTCATTATAGTGTTAACTAAATATGATCCCCTTTTTATAGAGAAAAACTCTGCCTTTGATCAAATTGTATATATAATAATTGCAGTATTTTGTATCCAGTGAATCTATTAGAATTTAAGGATCAATTAGTTCTAAAAAGCTATATATTAATGTATTTAATATTAACATTTCTTGCAAAAATAATGTTTTGAGTTTGCATACTAGTACCACTTGCAAATAACGCCCTTCTTTCATAAAACAAAAACACATTCCTATTTTTATATTTCCCCAACGACACCATTATTTCTCGGCTAACTTTTTTTTCACCTTTTAGTGCTGTGAGATCTGGAGGAAGCTCATTCTCTTTTTATAAATGTTCTTCAAATGCAACCTGCTGTGAGCCTAGGTTAGGATAATTGAACTCAGGAGAAGATTTAAATTACGAAAAAAAATAGGGCAGCAAGAACACGTGGTTTCCTAATCATGCTGTAGGTTCCTTCCATCTCTTCCCCCCTCTCGTGGTCTCCTTCCCTAATCCACTGCGCATCCCTGGTGCTCCCACAGGCCGTGGAGACAGAAACAGTGATATACAATTAACTGGCATTTGGTCTTTCAATTGTGTTAATGAGAATTTTGGAAGCTAGAGACCACTGGGGGTATAGCAACCACGGTCAATAGGGACTCTGGTTTATAATGGGCCAGACATGGGAGAATTCAAGGAGCCTCCATACAGAAGGTTGTTTACAATAAAAATCATTGCACTTCAGCAAGTGACATGCTTTCCTCGGGGACTTTGGCCTCAGTACGACAGAAATATATTGCATGTCTTTTATTTCCTTGTAATAAGATTCCGTTTTCATATGATGTTATCCATCTATCGTTTTGCTGAATATCTACAAAAGCCCTGAACCTGTAATACTCTAAAAGCATCAGCACTGAGAAAATTCAATTCGAAATAGTTATCCACACAGTATGTACCGAGTATACGTCTTCCCCAAATTTGACTCAAAAGCTAAGCCTCAAGGATATCAGAACACTTGGAGACACCTCGTTGACTATCTCACTAAAGCAGCCCAAAAATATAGCTGCAGAGAGCAGAAAAAAACTCCCTGTTTCCGACGAAGTCAAGCAAAATGTCCTTTGTAACCTTCCCCCGCTTTAATCTGAGTCACTCCGAGTACCTGAGTTTCACGTTTTATAGTTTTATAATTTGTGGCGTCTGGCAAAGATCAAGGATTCTCACTTTCAACCTCACAGATGTCCTTGCAAACTGGAACAAGATTTAAATGGTTTACACACATATATTACTTCATTAGTGCCTAATTAAAAACACGTCTGACAGCTGGCAAGACAATGAGGTGCTTCAGATAATCCCAGTGAACTGATCAAGGATGGAAAATGGTGCTTGTACCACTTAGATGAATTCCTAGCATTCATTTATCAGTTACGGGATTTTTTTTCCTCTATAGACTTTGTATATTTGGTACACATGTGGTTAATGACACACTCACACTGCACTTAGATTAAATGTCATATTTTATAGCAGTACGAGGATTGTTTTTCTATTAGAAGTTATCCTGAATCGGATTTACTCAAAAAATCTATTGACTTCAATGTTAATCACACCTAAAAAATACCATCCCACTAAGATCTGCCATTTGACACAAAACTGGTATGTTGGGGCCTGGCTGAGCTGACACGCAAAATTAATAATCGCCGATTCATAGAAGCAAATAAACATATAAAGTTCAAAAGCAATCTGAATATAAATAATGCAGAGAGGAAAGAATTTTTAGGGCAAAAAGGGGAAAATAATGATTTGATTGGAAAAGACTATAATTTAGAAGGAATATTAGTGCTGTAAATAACAGGGATTTAGAAGGTAAAAAAACACTCAAATTGTCCAAAAGTTAAAGCAGTGACCTTCTAGAGGTCGCCTCCTCTTTCCACTCTTTACACCTGCAATTATGTCAACATTAAAAAGTCACATTTTAAAAATGTAAATTTCTGCGTTGTGAAATCCACTGCATCAGACTCTCCGGGTGTGGATAGGTGGAAATTTGGTCGCAAATGACCTTCCCCGGAGACCATTTCAGGATTAAAGTTTCTAATGTATTATTTTTATTTTGTTTTAAAATTCCCCAATAAATTACCATTGACTGATGTTTGCAGAACTTCTGAGAAAACCCTGTTCTCTAGGCCTGTGACAAACATCCCTGATTGTCATCAGATATATTGTCACTCGGTTATTTCTTTGGTATTGTCTTTCCCTTTGAAGCCAAGATGGGAGCGAAGGAAATGTGAAGATAGACAGGCCAAGAAACGGGACTGAGGCAGCAGGTGTCCGAGTCCCTTAGGAAGATCAGAAAAATAACAGCGATATTCTTCTTAAAGTTACTTTAGCTTCAGGAACTCTTGGAAGGGAAATATTACTAAAATCTCCATCATACGAAAGGCAAGTGGAAAACGGGAACACCTTTGTCACCCACACACTCTACATGAACTCATTGATATGTCACATCTATTGTCATAAAGTCCATTTTTGTCTCTTTCTTGCAAAGCAAGATAACCCTCTATTGATATCGAATGTAACTTTTTCTAAGGACTGGATTAGTGGTGTAACTACATTTTCACTCATTTATTCATAGAAATTATTCTGTGACATCCCATATTTAATAGAGACTAAGCTGATAGGTTGGGAAATACGTGTTTACACATAAATACAGATGCGGCCTTAGTCAGTTTGGGCTGCTCTAAAGGGATACCATGGGCTGAACGGCTTAAACAACATTGATTTCTCATAGTCCTGGAGGCTGGAAGCTGTAGCATCAAGGTGTTGGCAGCTTCGATGGCAGGGGAGGTATCTCTGGCTGGTTGAAGGTGACACCCTGGCCTCTCAAGACCCTCACAGTGGGGTTTACGAGTCCAATATATGAATTGGAGAGAGGGGCACTTAATCTACAGCAGATACAAACACAAACAGTGTGTAGATGGGAGGGCATGTGGGGGTGCACACGAGAGAGACAGGCAAGCCTGGGCTCCCCATGATATTCATGGGGGACGACACCATTTAACAAATACTGTTACTTTTCTCTGCGCCAAATGCAATACCTATTCATCTCAAGTGCATTTTAAAAAGCACGTTTTCCCACCCTGCCACTGCACTATGTGTCCTGCAAAGCTGGGAAAGCGACAGTGAGGTTGAAGTGCTGAAGGGGGGATCGAAGGATGCCCACGGTGACCGTGACCCCAAGAATCATGCGACAGCTACCAGGTAGGTAAAGGCAATGAGGGCAGCGAGCAGAGTCAGCCCCAGCTGGAGCTGGTGCGCAAGGCGCCCCATTTGCCTCTGCCTTTCAAACGGGGCTTTGAAGTGAGGGTTGGATTTAAGGCTCTGAAGATGAGTTTTAATTGGGGCAATGAAGAGATCCCGTGGTATCTGGTGTTTAGTGGGCGCCCAGCTGAGGTTTAAAACTTAGGAATGACTAGCTCTTGGCTCTCAAGGCCTAACTAGTAGCCGTGCATTGAATTTACATCCGTGCCGACGAAATTAATTGCTGTGCTTTGCCAAGTTCAAAGAGATTTTTCTTTTACTCGGCTCTCAAGAGGAAGTATTAACCTAGGGTAGGTATCGAGGCCTCTCTCTGTAAAGGGGAATAAAATGTGCGATTAACTTCAGACGATTTCTTAGAAACCTTGCGTCCTGCCGGGCAGCAGTCACTCAATGATCTCTTCCTCCTCAGCTGACTCTCAGGTCCTAAAATCATAATCGGAGCTTTTCAAGTCTGGAAGGGGACAGGCAAGTCTTTGTTGGAAAGACCATTAACGTCGGCCCTAAGTAGGGAGGTTATTAATGTTCAAGGAACGGGGGCTATTCATCAGCCAGTTCAGAAGCTCATCCTACTGTGGAGATGGCCCCACAGATTTTGCGTTAATAGGAAGAACTGGATCAGGGTTTAGGGAGCTGTCCAAGAGCGGGCCTGAAGCGGGGTCACTCTTGGAAAGGCCCCAGAAGAACAGTATAAAGAGAAAACGAGCACCTTCTAATAGTCTTAAATTTTCCTTTAAAATTCCAGCTTGGAAGCATTAGCTATTGATGTTTTTTAATAGAAATTTATTTCTATTTTTTCTTTGCGTTATTTAAAAATAATTTTTATTTGTTTTTATTGATTTCTGAGAGAGGAAGGGAGAGAGAGAGAGAGAAACATGAATGATGAGAGAGTCATTGATCGGCTGCCTCCTGCACGCCCCCGACTGGGGGTCGAGCCCGAAACCCGGGCCTGTGCCCTGACCGGGAATCCAACTGCGACCTTGTGGTTCACAGGGCAACGCTCAACCACTGAGCAACACCGGCTGGGCTATATTTTTTCTTATTGCAGTTATTAAAATGTTTACATTTGAAATTAAGATAATTAAGGGAGACTTATTGGTTTAATTGATCTGCTATTTGATGGTAAAAACTCACCACTGCCAACACTGTGAGATCATACTATGTCCCCTCTCCCTGAACCTGCGCTGACTTGCTTGACAGCATTTGATTGTCCCAGTCCAGGTGTCACACATGTGGGGGAAGACGTGTCCACTCACATGATTTTAGCTCCCACGCTGCAAGTGACCCCAGGGCTTCAATCTTCCCATCTGAGACCCCAGACATCTTAAAGCCATTTCAGCTACAACCTGTCCAAATTCCTGACCCATCCTCTGTGAGCATAACACAGAAAGTTTCATGCCACTGAGTTTCTGGGTGGTCTGTGACATCACATAGCAACAGAGACAACCTTTGTCCAACATCCTTTCAATTCAAGTGGAAGAGAGCTGTTTATATGTGATCCAAGCTGCATCATAAGCTTACCCATACTTTTGTTTCTGAAACTTGAATAATCTAAAATATCATTTTCTGTACATCTGAGATATTCAGCTTTATATATGGTCTCCCACACTGCTTTCTACCTAGGAAAGCGTCTACATAGAAAGCAGGCCATCAGACATGATTCTCAACACATTTTCTGGCTATAAGACCCTGGGCCTGACAGAGGCTGTCTCAGAGATTTGAGAAATTGGATCAAGTGGTCCAAAATCTAGATGTTGGTTTGGGGGAGCAAGGTTCACCTGTGAACAATGTCTGCTCTTTTATTTTCCATTTATAGAAAGGCCTACTCCTGCTGATTATAATGGATGCACATTACATATCTGTTTTTAAATGCTTACATGAAGAAAATATTTGGTACCCAGGGCATCTGCAAAGATAACAAGCATTAGTGACAGGAGAGAGAAGTGATGTCAGGGAGGGGACAGGGGTGACGTGGCAGGAGGCCCAGCTCTTTCATTCTGCTGACGGTGTTCCATTCCCATGTGGAACTGATGTATCCCTGAGCATTGTTTCTCTAAACATAAAGACAGACATTTTCCTGCTCTGAGTTCTGGTTTTCAGTTCATCTGAAATCTGCCATGTGATTTCATTCCCGGCTATTCATTACGCAGTGAGATAAAACAACACAAACTAATGAGAGCTGTGCCTTAAGTCTGAAATCCAGGAAGGAGACAGGCTGATTGATGGAACGATTTTAGTGATTTAAGTGATGCCCATATGCATGCACGCCCCTGTGTGTTTTTCCCCACTGCCAACCAACTAAAAGAGTAAAATAATGGACCTGTGAGAATCTAAATTATGCGCAGGAGTAAGTTTCTATCGAAATCGTTGGCTGGCACACAGAGACTGTGCCCAGCTATTGCCTCTTACTAACGAGCCACAAGGACACTAAGCTTCCCCTGAGTGGCATCTGGGGATTCTTGTCCAGAAATGTCCCTGTCCCTGGGTAGATGCCTCCTCTGGACCTGGCCGTGCCGTGACCAGGCTTCCCCTGCCCGGTGCCCACCAGGTCGCTGTCCTCACTAAACCCAGCTGTGTCCTGCTGTTAATGGACATCGATGTAGGCCATCAACTGATTGAAATTGTTTGGCTGGTAGATGAAGAAATAAGCTCGTTAAGGACCAGCATTATTTAAGCATGAAGAGCTTGCCAATTTGTCATTGGGTTTTCCGCATTAATAGAATGTAAACAGCTAGCTGGATTAAAAATGACCTGTCACAGTCACGGACTATTTAGAAAAACACCATGATTACATGAAATTATGATGACTCCTTTCCTCCATCACCAAGGAACTCCAAAACGTCATGGTTTTTAAAGAATATTATGTGGCTCTAATGTAAATAGTTTCTGTGAAAGATTCTCGCCTCGTGTTCATTAAATTTCCATATTATTAGCAGTTGTTTCTAGTTAGAGGCAAATCGAAATTAGTTTATTCTATTTGGGGGAGGGGGCACCTACCGTTCAAAATAATTAATTGTAAAACATCGCGTGGGTATGCACAGAAAGTGATAAATACGCGTAGCAGGCACTAAATAGAGTGCTGGAGACCATTACTGTTATTTGGCAATCTGAAAATAATTCCTTTCCCTCTCTTCATTAGGGGAAATCCAGAAGTAAACAGAAGGGTGATTTAGACGCCATCAATGAGAAGCTATGGCTTTAATTAGTGTCATCATCAGAGGGAAAGAAAAATGTTTCGCAGTCAATTCACGGGACGCATCTCTCTTCACAGCATTTCAATATATCCCGGGGGTAACAACAAACAAACAAAAGGCGGCATGAGGATGTCTGCACGTATCTTATATCCCATGTGGGTCTGAGGCCAATGTGGCACAAGGCAAACTATTGAAGACTTAAAACGAGGGAAGACACATGACCAGTGACAGTCAGGGGAAGACAAGAACATCGCTCAGAGAAGAAAGTCAGAAAGTATCCAGAACCGAAAGGGCACTTTTTTAGGTGGTGGGGGAAGAGCCTGAGGGGTGTTATGATTTGACAAGATGCTAAGGGGACGCTAAAGAGAGCCCATCATTGTATTTACTCCATTTGTAATTTTATTTCATTAATCAAAAATATATGCACTGTACATCTACTCAATTAGTGTAGCCATGCTATTATTCTAGGAAATAAATAAAATATATAATGTATGTTTTCCAATCTAGCAGAGAAAGTAAGTCATGTATGGCAATAACATATGTTGACCAACACAAAATAAAAACTATGAAAGTTTTTGAAGAAATACTACAATAAAGTGGATAGTATTTTGAGATTTAACTACACTGATCGTAAGTTAAGCCAACTCATTCATTCATCCATTCATTCATTCAGAATTCCCTTCAGAGAATGAAGATATGAAACTAGGAAAGTAAACAAGGTATATGTGAAACAAGCACTCTTCCCATCCTCATTTCTAGTCAATAAAATAATTTCGTAAATTGCCTTTGTTTCAGGTAACTGTGGGGGAGATTGTGTTGGCAGAAAACCAGTTCTATTTGCTGCATTAAAAAGAGTACTGAGTTCACTGTTGTGAGTTAGTGTCGGCACGAAGACGACAGAAAAACAGGGAGATTCCCTTGTGAAAACACGGTTTTGATTAAATTTTAATGTATAGATTTGTCATCTTTCTACTGCATCTTTCAGATGAGGAATTTAAGAGTTTGACCTTGTGCAATAAGAAGATAATTTTAACAGTGCTAAGAATTTGGCTTTAGAAATATTTGAGCTTCAAACCCCCTGGCACCAACATAAAGTCTTAATTTATTTTGTATTCCATTACTTATATTTATTTCCGTGTCTGATATTTAAATCCAGGCATTAATGATCATAAATTCTAGATATAGTCAAGTCTCGGGGTTTTCTAAAGTCCGTGATCCTCTGCAAAGGAGCTAAGCTGGACTGACTTAGCATATTCTTACTCCATCGAGAGGCCAAATTAAGAACGAAGGAAACTTTGGTAGGAATAATTAAAAATGTAAGAAACATCCCCTCCGGCAACGTGAACACTTTAAAGGCACACGCAGCACGGGCCGCCTTAGAAAACCCAATTATAATTTACTTTCATAGTCATTAAAAAACTTCCCCTTGAGGTTTTCATGAAATAACGCTTTTAATAATACTTTAAATATAAAGACAGCTTTTATATCAACATAATCATGATGTTTAGCATTTTTACTAATTTAAAATGATATACAAGTGTTTTCTTTTGTGAGTGGTTCAACTTTCCAATTATCTAATGTTTCACTACATTCCGGTTCTCCTTTGACCAATAAAATGTCTTGTCCTCTAGAAATGCTTAATTAGTGCTTCCCAAATTTCACGCACTTCTTTTCTTTTTTAAATATTTGATTAGTGTCTGTCTGCTCCACTAAGAGCATAACCTTCGTGAAGGCAGACATCACATTTATTTTACTGTGAACGTATCCGGAATTTACACAAAACTAACATGTATTGGCAATGTGCTTTGTTTTTTAAAAATCTGATAAATTAATGTTAAATTAATAAATGAAATAAATCATTAAACTGAGATCGCTTTCCATGAAATGTCCTCCTTTTGGGTTCAAAATTAACCAGAAGGCTTGTTAACCAGAAGGCTAGTCACCAGGCACTCGCTGGACTTACAAGACCAGGACACTTATGGAATTAATTCATTAATACAGGAGCCCTGTGAGGCTGGGTGAGTCACATTCACCGGTAATCAGTGAAGGGGAAAAGACTGAAAACCGATCTCCTGGTTCCACTACTCTAAATACTGATTTCATTAAGAATTGGCAGTATATTGGCTTTATTCTCAGTACTGTCTCGTTTAAGTCAACATTTACAAAGTAGAGAGATTCAACCGACAGTTGGATTTCCCAGACTAGAGCTCAGCTGAGAGGCTGAGCCTAGGAATCTAGAGACAACATGAACCACGAACAGAGGCCACTGTGAGCAGAGGAATGAGGGCTGGATTTTTCTTCCCATGTTTCTCTTGGATCAGGAAGGCGAAAGGATACTCGGAGACATTTTTGAAAGATCTTATTGTAGGTCTTGGAAGATTTAATGAAAGTTTTTGTGGGATTTGGAGGGATGGGGGATTTAGGTTGGATTAGGGAGTAAGCAGGGCCTTTGGGCAAATGTCCATTTGGTGACGAGTCACCTGGAAGTTTTAGACTCAGGGTAAGAGCTGAAAGAGTAGGGTTGCAACATATGGTGGAATTAGCCCTGTTGTTCTCTTAGGGCAATGGAAGTAATCACTGTAATTATTGCCTCCTTCTAGGAATTACTCTCGTGGGCAGTGTAAATCATGAGGCAGATGGTGGCCTGGCAGAGGGAAGTGACTTGCCAGGAGCAGGGGCAGGGGCTCCGCAGGCCTCCCCTCAATCTTGCACGCTCGGGAAAGGCGCTCCACCAAGGCCTCCCGATGATTGTCGCGATGGTCCCCCTCTCTCATTAACTCGGAAACCTCGAGCCTTACAACGAAATGATTCATGATGTTATTACGGTGGCATTAAAAACACATAACTGCTTAATCCTTCACTTATTAGTTAACTGGGAAGATTAACCATTTGTGGATAATGGCCACCGGGCAAAACGCTAATGCTGACATCCCATAAATCAGTTTAAGCTGCACTTTGGATACTCATGTCTTTACCCACCTGAAGGTGAGAGAAGAGAAAGTGATTCGGTAAACACCTCAATGTACTGTTTACTTGTAATCCTGTATTTGTGATTTTTTTATGCACCGTCAGGAGAGAGGGGCTCTGAGGGGGTGAGTGGTCTGTGGGGAATGTCTCTGTCCTTTCACAGGCTCCCACTCACTCCTCTCCCCATCCCCCCAAAGCCTGGTGGCCCCCAACCGTGGCAGTCACTGCCCATTGCGGGCCGCCCTGTAAAGAAATGCATTCTATGAAATTATTCTGCTCCACACGGGCTTACTATTTAGTCAATGCTGACAGATTCCTGCAGCTAACAAGGCACTGCGTCAAAGTGACATTTCTTTATAACTTGCATTAATGTTTTAAAATCTGGGCTCGGGAGGTAGAGACTTCTTAATCGATTTTGCAGGGACCATGAACATTTCTCTAAAAGTAATCCTGAATGTGAGCTTATGTTTCTTTGAAACGTACAGAAGGAAATGGAATGACAAAACAATCTTCTGAGATGCATATATATATATATGTGTGCGTGTGTTTATATAAATATATTAAATATTTACATTTTACATGAATATTTAAATATATGTAAAAATATAAATATTATATGTATTTTACAATGCAATTATTTATTTTTCAAGGAGATTCGGTACATCAGGAAAGCATCTTGAAATACATCAGGTTTTTATTTTTTCTTTTACATCACGATGGTGAACTGTTACTTACATGGGAAGGGAGCTCAAAGTTATATATATATAAAACGCCTGAAAAGACTTGACCCCCAAAGTCTCTTGTTTCAAAACAACATGAATGACATGAAAGATAAACTAGATCCCTTGGTGGAATTTATCTCATGGGAAGAGAAACTATCCACATTCCTATGAGATTTTACAGGAAGGAAAGCTGACTTCTGGGGCATCTTGTTTAAGGCATTATTTGGAAAGCACTGCTCTGTTCTAAACCTACGTAAATGTATCATTTGAGTTCAGCCAGCTTAATCAAATAAATTGAAAAGAAACAATCTATAGGAAAAAAAGTCCATGGATTTACTCGGTCACGCAACAGGATAACCTAACACTCACAACCAATGAGTGTGAAATTCCACAGGTCTTTCTATTAAGAAAAGTGCAAAGCGGTTTCTGCAGTGGGGTTATTATATTATGGAAATACCCCATCGTAGCCTAATTCCTTCAGGATGTGGACTCCACAGTAGGCTTTGGAAATGGATTCAACAATAAGCCAGATAAGTGACTTTCACTCACATGCATTTTTATATTTTAAAGATATGAGGGTAACATGCAAAAAATGGGAGCAGACTGTTGGCATATAAACATCCAGCCAAGTACTAACAGTTTGAAAAAATCAAAGACAGCCCTGGGATAAATAGACAGAAAATTGCTCTTAAAAAATATTGCGTGAAGATTATAATTCTAAAAAGGGGAAAAATCAGAGATTTCTTTTCAAGAATAAAGGAAGTTATAACTGGCACGGAAAAAAGGCTCACCCCCTACCTATGAAAACAGGTTCTAGCCGCAGGTGAGTAGGTAAACAAGCCTTAAAAGCATCAAGGAGCCGAAATGGGAAAAGTGTGTCCCAGGGAACAAAGAAGGCAGTGATTTCTATAACTCTGCGGGGAAGGCCATGATTGGGCCTGTGAGCACAGCATCAGGGAAAGTTATTTTATAGGTAAGAGGAATGGCCGGATGACTGCTCTGGCCAATGTTTTTTGGGTTTTTTTTAAGTTATTTTTATTTATTTTCTTTTTGTTTCTTTAATAATGATACTCCCTTTTTTAATAGGAAAATTCTGGTCATCAATACTATTTTACAGATGATTTTTGGTGGTACATCATGGCACCAAATAGGCAATAAAATATCAGTGTTCGAGTTCCATCTGGAAAGAATAAATTTATCTACTGAGCAATAGAGAGACCATTTATCTTCTGAGTTATTAAAAACTATTTCAACCTGATATGAGAAGAATAAATTCATTGAACCAGTAAATGAACAGTTTAAATAAACCAAAATAAAATATATGGATGCGGACAACGGTGTGGTGACCACTGGGATGGGGGGGAGGAGAGGGAGGGTCCAAGGGCCATAAGCAGTGATAGAAAGAGACCTGACTTGGGGCGGCGAAGACACAATACAATACACGGATGACGTATTGCAGAATTGTACCCCTGAATAGAATAGACCTATATAATTTTGTTAACCAGTGTCACCCCAATAAATTCGATGGAAAGAAAAAAGCTAAGAAGGTATTTTTATATTTGGAAATCTCATTTGATACAAATCACAAGAGCAAGCCCCAAGGAAAGCAGCAGTCTTAAGATTGTGTTTATAATTTCTCCGCTATCCATTTATTTTTCTTTGTTAATACTGGATTTACCTGGGTAATTGGATCACTGAATCAGAACCTCGGCACCTGTGGCATGTTATATAAAGGTAACTGGGTTATAGTCTATGTACCATCGATTTCTGCTGCTGGAATAATTTATGGTCAATGCTGACACTAGTTCTTAATTTGGACGTCTTGATTTTAGGGGGCGGTGTGATCTGAAACTTTATTTACACGGATGTGACACTCAACCGTGGCTCCTATATCAGCTTTTGGCATGTGTGGTGGTAGGTTTGCCTTCCATCCCCGAGTTGTTCCTCTTATGCCCGAAGCAAACTCCCTGGAGGATTAGCTTATTTTAGATGAATAGGTGAGCGGAGTGTGGAAGCCAGAACAATGCAATTCCTTATCGTCAGGGCCCAGAAGGCCACAAATCCTTCTAACAAATAGGTGCTTAGGGACACTACGTGAGCAAGTTCCATAGGCTTAAAATAGTGCTTTTTAATGCATGGCAAAGAGTGAAACTCAAACGAGAACCTTATACGTTATCTGCAGTGTGTGCATTTTCAATTAAATCATTCATTTAACCTCGGTTTCGGTAACTCCCGGGGAAAGGGAGATCTAATTCAATGAAAGAGCAAGCGTTTTCTTGTTTCCACTTTACAGGAAACTAGGGAAAGAGGAAACCATGGGGAGGGATTTTGACCTTCTTGCAAAACAAATATATAAATATATAAATATATACATATATACATATATACATATATAAATATATAAATATATAAATTATGAATATAATCACCCTTTGAAGACATTTCTTATGTTGTTAATTTTCCCCCTTTCTGTTTATTTTATTAGATTGTAATTCACAGATCAATGGTAACTTGTTTAGCCAATGATTATATAGTTATTTCTAAATAAATATTATGTATGTATCCATGTAAAATCTACTCAAATGCAGAAGCACTGAACTATTTTTCTTCTTTCACTGAATAGCAATTTTTGGTAACATTATTTCAGATAAATTATCAATTGAAAAATCCATGCAGTGTATTTAAACAAACAGATAGGTTTAAGGTCTGTTTTAAGAATGCGTATGCTGTAAGGACACTTCTCAAGTAGTTTGAAAACCTTCTGGAGAGAAAAAAAAACAAACCTACACAAATCTAACAACATTACAATAGTTGACAATATAAGAACATACCATCAATGACTAGAGAAGCAGGAAATCCCTGCCCTGGAAATGTAACACCCTTAGGCTAATTTCAAATCCCACAAATGAGGTGGCTGATTCCAGCCACCCTGGTCCTTTGTCTTAAATGCATCAGTAGTTGGGGCACAATTCCTGCAACTACTTGGGGTTCTAAAAGTCTATGAATTGTTAAGCGAAAGGAACCATTATGATTTGAAGTTGTCCAGAAGGACTTGACCCAACATAATCTCTCATCCCCACATTGATGCTGAGAAACAAAGGGACGGGAGTGACCCGGGAACCTCGGGCTCTCCGGAGGGTCTGAACGGCACCCGACGGTGCACACGCGCGTGTTCGCACTGTGATGTGTTCGCTGTGCCTGCCTCTCCTGTGGGTCACCTGCGGCTCTTCAAGTCTCCTAGTGTCTGTTAGCAACGGCCAAGGCATCTTGGGTGGAAACAACATGGCATGAGAGCTGCCCGAACCCGGGGCCGGGCCACCAAGCGCAGGTTTCGTATTTGCTAGTTACTGCACCAGGCACAAGTGACATGTTGACGCACACGTGCGCCGAGTGACTTATTTATGGCCTTTCTGGACTTTATGAGTATTACTGGAGTTTGAATTTAATAACTGGTTTCAACTGAAAAAAAAAAAAAAGTGAAGCTAATAATCAGAGGAAATATGAAAGTCTACATCGCCCTGAAGATTTTTATTTATTTTTTTATCTTTTGCAGAAACCCAGAATTTTGGAAGCAAAAAGAAAAATGAAGGCGTTAACGGCCCTCTTGTGGATTGCGGAAAACATAAGCAGGCACTGTATCGTATCCTACGTTCTCCGAAGCCTAATTAAAGTTGGTTTTTATTTTACCTCTAGCCAACCGGGCTAGATAATAAAAGCAACACATGAACGGGTACCAAATACATGAATTACTAAATCTTCTGCGGTTTCCCATTATCTGAAAATTTTCCGCATAATAAGAAATACTACGATGATGAAATATCGCAAAGATAAAAAGAATAGCACTCCTCTAAGGGGTTTCTGGTTTTCATGCATTTCAATCAAGTCGCATGGGAATCCCTACTAGGTGTCCAGCTCTGCAGCAGGCGTTGGGAGGCAAATGTGATTAAGACGTCGGCTCTGTCCTCACTCAGGCCCGTTTCAGCTCAGTGAGGAAAATGAATCCGAAATATAATGTGACAAGGGCACCGCGGGGCTGCCTTGGGCAGGACAAAAGGAGCTTTCCCACCGGGTCGCCACACCCCACCGAGGAAGGCGGTGCCCTGGGTATCCCCTGGTGCTTTAGTCTTTGCCCAGTGTCCCTGAAATCACATGCACTTGGACCGATTCACAGACCTGAGGCTGAAAAGGCCGGCACCTGACCTTGCTTTCTACTTCCCCTCTGCTTCCTTTATCGATTGCTATTACCTGTGGTCTTTCTTCAGTCTTCCCCACATACTGCCTTTCTCCCTCCGTTTTCCAGTTTCATTATTATTTTTTTTAACGCTCACCCAAGGATACTTTTCCCATTGCTTTCCAGGGAAGGAGGGGGAGAAACTACACAAGTTCATAAAGAATATTCAGAAAATTGTGTTTCAATGAAAGCTCTTCCCATTCTTATTGACATGAAAATACAGAGATCTCCAGTCTCAAGTGAAGGAGCATAGTTCACCAAGCACTGCCCAGCTTTGAGAAGTTTTTAGTAGAAAATCACAAAACACGTGTTTTCCTGTGATAGAAGAAAACTGATATTCTCTATACCACACAATTTCTGTAAACATAAGAACATATTTACTAAATATCTCATTGAGGATAGAGAGTAAGCTCACCCAAGGACACTTTTCCCATTGCTTTCCAGTGGAAAGGGGGGAGAGAGAGAGAGAAACATCGATGTGAGAGAGACACATTGATTGCCTGCCTCCTGCTCCAGTGCTGACTGGGGCCTGGGATCGAGCCTGGGACTGAGGTCCCTGCCCTCGGCCGGAATCAAACCCGGGACCCTTCAGCGCGTGGGCCGACGCTCTAATAGCTGAGCCGCACCAGCGAGGGCACTAGTTTTAATTTTAATTTTTTTTTGCAATGTCCTAACTATTCTTTTCAATGGTTTTTGCACCCTGCACACTACGAGGAATATAGAATGTATTAAAATACTAAGATCACTGTCGTTAGATTCAGGTGCACCTGTGACAGTTAGCAGTGGACGCAACATTACTGGGCCGAGGACGCATTTTACTTCTTTAGGCTCAATTTAAATACGGTAAACTGGGTACAGTGTCTTTGAGCATTTCCGTGATTTTCAATATTCAAAATGGCCAGCTGCACAAACATCCAAACGTTCTTTCGAAGTTTTGCTCAGCTTACTGTCTATCCTCAATGAGATATTTGGTAAAATTGTTCTTATGTTTACAGAAATTGTGTGATATAGAGAATATTAGTTTTCTTCTATCACAGGAAAACACGTGTTTTGTGGTTTTCTACTAAAAACTTCTCAAAGCTGGGCAGTGCTTGGTGAACTATGCTCCTTTACTTGAGACTGGAGATCTCTGTATTTTCATGTCAATAAGAAGGGGAAGAGCTTTCATTGAAACACAATTTTCTAAATATTCTTTATGAAGTTGTGTAGTTTTCGCTGGTAGGTGTCCATGGACAAAACAATTATAAAATGGGTGTTTCCCAGCTTATGAGAAAAATAGAAGCTTGTTTTTAAGTGTGATTATTAAACATTTCTGTCAATATGCTGTGGGTTTAGTATCTGCAGCATGCTTTTTTATAGACACACTATTCTGGAAAAGGCACATTAAGGAAATGACAACTAAATGTAATTTCTGAAAGCAATTTTCTATAATATAAGTGTTAAGTGCTGGGGAAAAAAGTGACAATGTGCATTTAGAAAAATCACTTTAAGAAACCAACCCTGATGCTTCCTTCTAAAAATCATCAGGTGGACTTGAAATTTAAATATTTTCTCAAATTCTTTAATATATTTTAAATATAAAGTTAATTTTGTCAATGCAAATACAGCATTTGTCAGATGTTTTTAATAAAATCTTTCCATTTCAGAAATTGGTTTTCTTTATTTTTGTTTCTCTACATACACCCTGTATACAGCTTTCAACTCTATTGCGTTTTTTTAAATTTCTAGTCTTTTTTGTTAGTTTAACGGAAGTAGAAGTCACGACTCCCTACACATCTTTGCAATTATTTTCTCTCTAAATTTAATTGCATTTCATCAGTTTTGGGCATAAGCGCATAAAGTATCTGAAAATCGTTCGGAGTAATTCTGAAGAAATACTCCGGTGACTTTTATACCCACAACAAAACCAGCAACCATAAGTCAAAATTTATACGGGGCCAAATGGTTTTAATTACCTTCCAGATGTATTTATGAGGCTACACAGATGGCAGGTAAAGCAGCTCGGGTCTATGAAAGGAGGTGCATGAATAATTGCTGTAGTCTGAACAATAAAAGTAAGTTGTTTTACATATAAAATGACAGGATAAAGGGTGTAGTGAATTCTGAATGTAGTCGAGGCGGAGGAAACTGTCCAGCACTACACCGAGCACATGGAGGGAGCAAAAAATGATATAACACCTTCCTGATTTTAAACTGAACAAAACCTGCATTCTAAAGATTATTCTATTCTCAACCAAGGAAATACAGTTAGCTTTAGATAATCAACTAATATATCTATTAATAAAATATTATTTTCTGATCTCTTTGTGTTACTAAGGTTTGCTGAGTGATTTGCGTGAAAGAGCAAAAATTCTATATAATAAATCTGAAGATCTGATTGGTTTTATCGAGCGATTCCTGAATGGGGCAGTTTCCCATCTAGCACAGGAAGAGCTCCTCCCGGGGGCTCTACAAAGAAGAAAGGTTTTTATAGGCAGGAGGAGGGTGGGCCAGGCAAGTTATTAGCACAAGTAAAGGGCTCAGTGCTTCAGGCCTGGGCCTCGTCTTTTTGGGGAAGAGACTCCTAGGGCCTCCCGCAGATTATCTCCCTGGTACTAATTGGAAAATTTCACATTAACTGTTTAAACAAGGGTCACCTTCCTGGGAGAGGTTGAATCTGCAGTTAAGTCTTGATGTGCTGTCCTGAGGGCAAATGACTCCACTTTGGGCCTGTTATTTCTTTTTTGGAACATTTGTAAAGGTAATTTCAAAGGCCGGCAATTAGAAAGTCACCTGCTCCCAAGTTCATTTTGTCTGCGCAGCTCAGGGACGTCAGCAGTAGGGTTGCGTCAGGAAATTGCTCCACGGGCGACAGGAAAGCACATTGTCAACAAAGCCACTGTCCCCTGAGAAATTACCACCTGGCCTGCCGGTCCATCAGGGAGAGCCTGTGCCTAGAAACCATTAGGAAGTGAAGGGAATGTAACAGTCGCACTAAATTGATTCCTAATCTGCTTAGATTCTTAGGTTATTAGTCTTTACAATTACAGATTCTAAGTTGCATATTCCAATAATTTTTCATTAGAGAGAGAGAGAGGAAGGAGGGGGGAGGGAGGCCGTCTCCACAGCAAGCTGAGTAGCCTTGAAGGGACATATTTAAGTGTCCCTCCAGCCCCCAGCCCCATCAGTGGGAAGGTGGCTGCCGTGCCACATGCACTCTGTTCCAGAAGGCCAGGGAAGTAGCACTTTTGGCACATCTCGAGTGGCGATATGTAGGCTTTGACAAAGCCCTGCACGTAGCAAAGCTCTCTTTTCGAAGATTGAAGTCAATTGGAAAATAAATTCGGACGCACTCTTATCCTTTGCAAGGCTAACGGGCGCCAGCAGTTCTACTTACCTAGTTCAACGGGAGCTGGGTATTTTGCTCAGAATAAGTTTCTTCAATCTTTGCTCCATCACCAGGCTCTGTGTCAACAGCGGTCATTTCAGTCTTTGGCGGCGGCGTTGTTACTGAAAATCGACTTTCAATGAGTCGTATCATCTCATCCAGGTGGATTGCAAGGCCTCGGACAAGCCATGCTACTTTTCATAGCGAGCACTTTAGGCCCCAAAGGAGCATACATTTTATTCCATCCTAAGACAGTGCGCTGGGTTTTCCTGCAGAGTTACTTTGCACACTGTTTAGTTAAATCACCCCAATTTTTCTGGTGGGCGTAGGGCTACTTACTTTATACTGGACACTAAATTTACTTTCAGTCTATTTACAGTGATCTGAAATTATTAAGGTTATGTTATAAATTTTAATTTACTGTGTTTTCCCTTCCGCAGATTTTTATACAAAATTCTACAAATTATTTTTCTCTACATTTGCCAGAGTTAAAAAAAAAATCAAAATGAAGGATGGGAAAAATTTTTAAATGTGTTCAGGTAGCAATATAAAATATCTTTTCTTTTTTCAACATAAGACTCATCTACTAGACAGGGAAAGTAGCATTCACAGCCTTCAACTTGCCCCAAAGTAGGATCCAAGAGTCTCGATTCTACTATTTGCATGATAAAAAAAAAAATAACTTGCATAAATTATGAATTATATTTGTAATCTCTTACCTAAATATGTATTATATCCATACGGCAACATGAGACAAATACATTTTATCTAAGTCAATAAGTGAACAGGCTAGTGAGAATGTCCTGTAATTGGGACACTAAACTTCAGTTGTGTTAGTTGACCTCAAACCATTCAATGCCTTGCCTTTAGTTCTTCAATCTATTAAGAGTTGCTCAGTGTCAATATTTGGGGTGGTTGTAGTAAATACTTAAAAGCAATATTTGATTGAGCACTTACTATGTGCTCAGTGCGTTACACTGAGGTCTCATTTTACCTCAAAATAAAATCTGTACTTCACATGAAGGGGGAAAAAAGCAACTTTCAGTAACCTGAAAACTCCATCTTTGGGTGAGATAGACTGAATTCTGATCTACCGAACACAAAAATATTCAGGGAACACAGAATATTTCAGAGGCTGGAGCAAGCAAGTGCCGTTGCAAATTACCTTGGAAGTGAAAATTCAATAACATATTTCAAGTCAACCCATATTTGTGACAGCTATCCTTCATGAAGTCTGTGACTGTACCAACGAGATGCGTAAAAGCGGGCGTCATGAAAAAGCTGAAAAAAGAAATTCATTTTTATGGTTCAGATATATTATAAAACCTTGACCAGAAGGTCTCGAGAAAGTAAGGAGGGACTGGCAATCTTGGAGTTTATTATGCAGTTGAGAATCCTGTGTGGAGAACTTGATTGGGAGCTAAGGCTACCCCTGAAAGGCAGAGGGTCTGGTTAAACGAGCAGTAGGCTCCCAGCGACATTACATGCATTGTAAATAATGCTTTTTATAGATTTTTGTGTGGCTCAGAGGATTAAGGCTTGATATTTCAGAATAACTACCATATCTTCATGACATTTAACTACCTCAATCGGAATTTCTAACAATTAACTAGCTTCTCATAAAAAATTTAAAATATGTATTTAGCATAAAATATATTAAAGAGATTTTTTTTTTAGTACCTGCAAAGATTAGTACATAAAAACTAAAATAGTAGTTTTGTTAACCACCAATCCTAAAAATAGAAAATTTGGCTTTTTCAATATAAAATTAGTAGTGGATTAATTATCAGAACACTTATTAAATGGGCTAAAACGAGAATTTTGGAAAAGAGGGGTGATTCAAAAAAGCTTATTACTTTTTTTTTAAAAGAATGAGTGTAGACATGCTCTCTTACACAGAACAACAAGCAGTAAAAACCTCAGATGTCCATATAATACAATAACAGCCTCTTTTTAAGCTGGGTTTTTTTGTTGTTTTTTTCTACTTTTTTGAATATTTCTCTACTATACACATCCCCCAAAGTCCAACCACACTATTTTAAGTTTGATGATTTTCTTCGGGAAATAAACTGTGCAAAAACTGCAGACTTCAGCCATCTCTCTTTCTTAAGGGAAATTACAGTCTTTAGGCCTTTGCTTTAAACACCCAAACAGGAGGGACTTAGCCTCCCAAACAGGGCAGGCCAGGGGGTTGGCAGCCCCTCACCCCAGGAAAAGCACCGCGACCACCTCCCCAGTGGCTGATCAGTTCACGTTTCACAGAAATCAATGACCTTCCCTTAAAGGCCCCGGGTTCCAGGGGAGACCCCTGCAGGCTGGAGCCTCCACTCCCACCATCTGGGATGATCTCTCCCCGAAACACCGAAGGCGGCTGACACCGCTGACACCGCCTGCAAAGGCAAGTGGCTTCCAGCGGCTAGTCCGCAAGGCGATTCCCTGAGTACAGTTAACTGAGCCATTGTCCGTGGGCAGAAACGTGGGGAAACACGTCCTAACGATCATTTTATAGGCTTTTTATAAAGATATATGATTCAATATATTTTGATGATCGATGTTCAGTAACCCTGAAACTACACCTTAGAGAAAATGTGATCTTGGCTCAATTATTAGCAAGAAAACAATAGGGACACAATGATTGAAAAATCAGTATGGGAGGAGATAACAATTGAAGATAACAATTGAAATGTGCACAGAGAAACATGGTGTTAATACATATATATATTTCCTTACACTGTAATCTGAGAGGACCTAAAAACAGTAACCCCCCCAGGAAAAATGAGTTTGCCTTGGGGTACTTTAAGATATTAACATAATGTGTTTCTCATATATATATATATACACACACACACATATATAATTACTTTATAATTAATATATATAATTATATACAATATGTATATATTATTCAATGTATATGGAGTAGTCCCCCCTTATCTGCAGGGAAAGCTGGGTTTGGGTATATGGCAACTCTATTACCTTTTCCACCCTTCTACAGACCTAAAACACATATTATAAAATAAAATCTTCCCTTTAAAATGCCATTTATACTAATACCAAAAGATATGATTCATTCACGGAGCAAAACTAAGAAATATGTGCTGATATTTTACTAAGACCAGTGGAGAAAAGGGGAAATAGAAGAACTAAAAAGTAAATGCATAGGAAGACTAAAAATCATAAAAAATAAGTGTTTCTCAAATTAATCTGAATGGGGAGATGTATCCTAACATTCATATGGAAAAATAAAACCAGGGACCGAGGTAGAGCAAGCAAACAGATAATAACCTGCTTCCAACATACCGACAGCTAGTTGGTGCCCAGATGACGTGACTCGCCAATGTCGTGATTATCAGGAAGACCTCTGACTAGTTAACTACCACACAGTTGAATCCATCCAATATATTATCCATATACTATCCAATTCCTTTAAATGGCAAAAAAAATCTAAAGAAACCCACAAAAACATTTTAAATTTAAAAATAAAACCAGCATAAAGAGCTCTTCTGAAATTATTAGAGTGACTCCTTGATTTTCCTGCGTGGATTGTGCTAATTAAATTTTAGTCTTTCGAGCATATTTTGTATTTAGTGAAGTGCTATATAAAGTTGGCTGTAGGATTCCGTGTTGATGATACTCTCATAGGATCCACCGCACCACTGAAATTAAACTAATAATGCTGAAAAGGATGTTTACCTTCAAGATCCCTGTGGCATTTTAAAAGATCAATCAACTTGGCACTTTTGAACATTTAAATTAAATGGATGATGTCTCATTACCCTCTCTTTGATGATTATGACTGCCAAGGAGCAGAATATAAATCTTAAGGAAACCAGCTCTGAAAGGCTGACTAATAGAAAACATAATAGATGCTGAGTGTAGACATTGTGACTTCTGTTTATCACTAATAGAATAATTAATCATTCTAATTTTCACTTATTGATATCTGAAGTACATCTTATGATCTTATAAAGTACACCTTTAATTTTTAAAAAAATTAAAAATAAGATTGAAAGTAATGCAGTTGAATTTTAAATGTAAAAATTATATGCTTATTTAAAATACTAATTTACTATTCAAAGGATTATTTAGACGATAAACTATTAGTATATATCTATATTGTTTATATATCGAAGAATAAATAATGCTTCTAAAACTGAATTTTTAAAACAAAAACAATTATCAACCAATATTACAGTTTACAATGAACATTTTATGACAATCTCTTAATGTTCATTTTTTCCTTTAAATTTTTAGTAAGGTCATATTAGAATAATTCCTTCACCTAATATATATATTTTCAAAGTCCACGTTATATCTTAATATAAGAGAGATAACAGCCCTACAATTTGAAGCTCTAGCAATTAAAAAAATAAGATAAAATTATGAAGTAAAATTGAATGAAAAGGGCAAAGCAATCATTTATATCTAGTATTTACTGTGCTCATCAATGATTTTAAATTGGAAAAAAATACTTAGAATAGGTTTCATACGCTTAGGCATCATTTTTTAAAATGATAGGAAGGCCCGGGCAGCTGTGGCTCGGCAGTCGATCAATGACTCTCATCATTGATGTTTCTCTCTCTCTCTCTCCCTCTTCCTCTCTCTGAAATCAATAAAGATCTTTTTTTTTTAAAAAAAAATGATAGGAAGTATTAGAAGTTTGTTTATAAGAAATTAAAATACAAATATGAAGGCTCTAAGATATTTTATCAGACAAACATTTAGAAAAGTACGTCATTAGCTAATTGGTATATTTAACGGAGTGATTTCCATTCTTGTTTAGTCAGCTTTTCATTAGGATGAAAATGTGAACTCTTTGCAGCTTGATTAGCGGGTTGAAAGAAAATGAAGTTACCCTTTTAAACTCAGAGTTGACTGTGAGGCATAATGGATGTGCTAATTACCTGTGGGTTGGAATTATTCATGTATGCCAAAGCTTTAATTGATCCAGATGCATAGTATAAGGAGAGGACAAAACCAGCCCTAAAGGAGTCTGTTCTCCGAAGAGCTGATGCAATTCTATGTTCACAAGATGGAAAATAAAGAACCTTTGCTTTTTCAGAGTCTCAGTTTACGGGTATGAACCTAAATACTATATTGTCACATATTTAGATATGCCCCATGGTAGGTAGCAATTTTTTTGTGTGTGTAAAAGGCTGGATGGCAAATATTTTGGGTTGCTCAGGCTCACGTGGTCTCTGTTGTAATGAACTAGTCAACTTTGAGTGAGCTGGTGTAGAAAGCGGTCATAGACAGCATCTAAAAGAATGGCTAGCTGTGTTTCAATAAAACTTTATTAACAAAACAAGAAACTTAGCTGTGACACACCCCCCCCCCCGGATTAAAGCCATGTCTCTGCTACCATAACTAGGAAGTTTAATTACTTGAAATAATGTTATCTCCTTTTCAACATCAATGATAGAAAGTTCTAATGAAATTGTGTTCACTGAATTGCAATATATTCAGCAGTGAAAGCACTATACTGAATCTATTCTTGCATTGCTTCTTATAATAGGAAGTATTAGTTTTTAAAAGAGTAGATATTTGGTAAGATTGTTCTATAATCCAAATAATTTCTAAGTAAACCAGATTTTCTCAATGCACCGCATAATTTCCAGCAAGAATTGAGAGGATTTAAGAAGGCTCAGTAAGTCATTCGTAAGCAAATAAGGAATGCCCAAAAGAATTCACGCAACTTCCAAAATTGCTCAAGTCCATGAATGGTACAGGGGTGGGTGGCAGGGAATTCTAGCCCCACTGCTTGTTAACTGTATGCCTGTTATTTACTGTTTCGGGTTGACTGTAATTCTCGTTTGGATTACTTTCCTATATGCTTAATTCTCTAACCCCATCAGGACGTTCTGAAGGCCCAGTATGCTGAACACCCTGAGCTGTGAGTGTCGGCCATGTGTCTTTCTTCTGTATAAGACAATTTTTCTCCACAGAGTCGCTCAGAGCAACTAGTCACTAAATATCTTTTAAGCTTTGTTAGTATGAATACTTTTCATTACCAGAATAGTTGAGAGAGACTTAAGACGGGCCTGGAGACAATAAATTCGGGGCAGGCGCTCTCTGATAAGCCTGGGGAGGTCTGGACGTGAGACCCAAATTATGAAGCCAGTTCTCAGTGTTCAGATGTGTGCAGCAAGTTGGCTTCCTACGAAGGCGAGAGGTGCAAATGCCTAGAACAAATGCTTAGTCACGAATGGAAAGCAATGCGGCGGTGCCTGAGAATAGACTTTAACAATGGCCCACCAATTTGCATTTCAGAATTGGCAAGCTCGCTGCATTAGCAGGAAATCTACTCAGTTATAGGCTTTTCAAAGGAACAGGTCTGGTTGATTCAGGACTGGAAACAGTCCCGCTGTTTACAGATAAGCTACTGACCCCACAGCCCATGAAATTACACAAGAGTTATTTTGTCGAAGTCATTTTAACCTATCAAAATATGTAATCCAGAAAAACTCACAAATGCAATACCAGGGATTTTTAACAGGATAGTAAACATTCCAAAATGGTAAAAAAAAAATAGTAAACACACATCAAAAGATCTCTATTGTTGAAATCTTTAAAAAAAATGGTATCATGATAAATTAAAAAGTAAATACATGCCAATCAGGGTAGAAGGGAACACACCTCTTTTATCCCTTCCACCTTTGATAGAAATGCAAAGAGCAAATATTCTTTGTTTAAGACCAGCAAGGTGTATAAACTAATTTACTGCACTGATGCCTATAATTGAGGTTTTCCACTCAGTCCAGGTCTTCCCTGTGACAATACACCTGTAATTTTCTTGAGGTGATCTATCACTCATATCCATAAAAGGTCCTACTTAGCTCAACAAAAGCAAAGATTCCAATTTGTGCAGCCCAGTGATCTCCATGCTATAATGCAGATTTGTAAAAATGCTGTCTCTAGAGTCTTGAGTAACGATGGTTAAAAAAAGCGAACATGCAGTTGAAAAATCTCAGTGATATTATATATAAGCTATATTGTTGGCTCATTTTTAAAATAAATGTTACCTCCAAAGCAATCAGTAATACATATAAATAATAATCACACAGGGTTATGATCCTTCAGGCTCAATGCAACAAGTACTCATTCGCCAGCTCATTTAATAAACACGAACTACATTAAACTTAAGTAGGTCAAGTTCAAGCTACGGCACAAGCACAGAGCTCCTTTGAACTCTGCCTAATGGCTGAAAAGCAGGCGAGTCAGAAACTATCACATGTGCTTTCGTTGGGAAGTTCAATTTGAGGTCAATTATGTGCAATTTGAGGGTCAATAATGAAATTTTAACATTCTCAATTATATAATTGCAGAATTGCTCTTAATAGGTTTTAGATGTTTTAAAAAGTGATAAGCTTTACTTCCATCTTAAAAATAATTTGTACACACTTAAGGTAATGAGTAAAATCTTAAAAGTAGGATCTTTAACAACAGAGGCCTTGGGCATTCCATGGCATTCAAACTACTCTTAACTTACTAGCAACTCCTACTTTCTCTTTTTGAAAAAGCTTTCAGCCCAGTCCTTATTTAGACCCAATCTTGGGGATTTCTTCAAAGAGAATTTTAAATTTTTTTTAGTAAACACTGTATTTGATTATATAAATAATGGATTATTTGAGAAGTTTTAAGAAGTTCAAAAAATATTAAATTACTAATAACACCACCTCTCAGAGGTCATTTTAACTTTTCAATAATGTAGTTAATGATCAAATAATAAATTTATATTATGCTTGGATCAGTGACAAATATCTTACTCTGGAATACCTCTATCGATCCATCAATATAAAGAATCACATTTAAAGGTCCAAATTCTTTGTCCTTTGTTTTCTGTATTTTTAAATGGTACATAATCTGAAATAAACTGATCTAAGACTGTTGTATGTCAGAAAAACAAAATCTTCAGAGAAGAATTATAGCAATACCAGACAGACTTTTGTGGCTATGAAGAAATAATTGAGTGCTTGACATGTAACTTTATAGGTCAAAACCTGAAATGGCAACATCTGAAAATAAACTGATATAAAACTGTAGAACTTTACTTGGGAGCCAGGTTGGTGGTTTCATAACACAAATTGAGTATGTGACCTGGATTTCGGGAGGTGCAAAGAACATAGGGAGAGCTGGTTAGGAGCGAGAGCCAGCTTAGCTCATGGAATCCTGAAACAGTGGACAGATGTGACCAAGGTCACCTATGGACACAACTCAAGTGGTCAGAGAGGAGGTAAAAACATGGAACAAATTAAATTCCAGTTTTCTAGTTATAAGAAATAGATATTGGGGGCATTGGGGTCTTTCAGAGTCAAAGCAAAGTAACAAGGTTAAGCCCAGGAACTTGACGGACTGTGACATGGTATATAAAGTATATTAAGTTGCAGTAATAAATGATCAGTTGTTTTATTTCTATTTTCATTCCATTTTAAAAACTTACCAACTACTAAGTGAGGGGGCTATACACTAAGGAAAAAGTTCAAAAGACTTGGCTATCTCAAATAGATTATCTACCATAAATCGCATCTGAAAAATTAAGTTTCTAAATTGCTATTTTATAGGTTGTATACAAAGAAAAATTTGTGAAACAAAACCGTATTTTTAAATCCAAATGTATTACCAATAAAAGTTTTATATATTGATTATAGTTAGCAATAATCTTTTGAATCTAAAATATGGGCATAAAAATTAATGAGAGAAAAAATATATATATTTTTAAAGTTGTTCTTAGAGATGTTTACTGCACTAAATGCTAAGTGAAACAATAGTTCATCATGTTGATAGTTAAAAAACAAACAGCTATTGCCAGGTGTCACTTATTCAAGACATAAAAGATTCTCTTAGGTAGAAAAGTGCTCAGATATATAGCGTTCCAAAAACAGTTACCAGAATTTGTCTGTATTGCAGCCAAGCAGAGACAAAAAAAATTGCAAGTAGAAAAAGCACAAGTAGATTTACGCGAGTCAATTTATTTCTATAAGTTCCAGAGATTTCAAAACAAACTGTAAGGTCAAAAATACTCTGATAATAATGAAATACAATAATAAAAACACACAGCGATTTAATCATGATAACCAGGAAAATGGAAGAATGCTGGGTAGGAATAAAATGCTAATTTTCTTGTGTTATATTAGAATAAAAGATGGTGTTTCAAACTTGATTGGATAGTTAGAAAAACAATTTCTTTAAACACAACAACTACCAAAATATAAAAATTAAATGCATTGTTGAAAATCACTAAACAAAAAAGTAACGGAAGCATGATTGAAGACTGAGAGAAGAAACAGAAGAA
The DNA here is from genome assembly GCF_964146895.1 of Miniopterus schreibersii. Classification (NCBI taxonomy): domain Eukaryota; kingdom Metazoa; phylum Chordata; class Mammalia; order Chiroptera; family Miniopteridae; genus Miniopterus; species Miniopterus schreibersii. Next base: position 3,413,254 of record NC_138123.1, read on the forward strand.
TTTGGATACTCTGAGTATAAAGTATGATTTACTGCTAAGCTCGTGTGCTCTATTAAGAGTAAAGCTGTGAAAGTTGGTTCAAAAAATAAAATATAATTGTGTGAGTATAAATGAGATGAAAAGAAAATTAAAAACATAACAGTTTGGCAGATGAGAAAGTGGCAAAGGGAAAAAGAGCTGAAATGTTTGATTATCAATATTTGTCAGGCGTTTTTATAATGCCTTCTGGGCTGCAACTCTCAGAAGTAATAAATAACATAAGCTTCATTACTAGCTCTGTGCTATAAAATGCCAGAACTGAGGCTCAGAGAAGTTTAATAATCATGACAACCGGCGCTTATTAAATGGCTATGTTCTAAGTCAAGAGACATTAAGTAGGTTATCATACATAACTTACATTTTTATAATATTAACCCCTTGATTAAGATGTAATAGCTATGCACCTTCCTGCATGAGTAACAAGTTTCAACTAGAAGAAATTATGGAATTAAAATATATGAATAGCCCAGTCCGCGTGGTTCAGCAGCTGAGCATCGCCTTAGGATCCAGGAGGTCGGGGTTTGATTCCCAGTCAGGGCACAGGCCCGGGTTCTGGGTTCGATCCCCAGCAGGGGGCGAGCAGGAGGCAGCCGATCAATGACTCTCATCACTGATGTTTCTATCTCTCGCTCCCTCTTCCTTCCTCTCTCTGAAATAATTTTTAAATATATATATATGACTAGAGCAATAGTAGGAAGTGATAGAAATGGCTCAGAGTTGAACAAATCGAGTTGGGAAGACATGAATGAATATATCATGGCCATAAGTAATATATGGCCAATGTATTTGACTTAATATGTAATAACTATGAGGGCTACAGTATGGAATCTAAATTGATTTTTAGGTTAATTTGTTTATACAGTGTTTTAAAACTAATATAATGACAAATGAAATACCTAAAACAGAGAATAACCCAGATTATAATAAACACACAAACCCGTACAAAAGAAACCATATTCTAATTTGACATCTTAGAAAAAGAACATGTTCTCAATTGTCTCTGGAACACCGAGGATAACATATGTCACGCAGTTAGCTGAAGTTATAATCACCAGTAGCTAGCTATTGTAAATGTATATAGTGTGAAGAAACAGACCTTATCGAATGGAATGAAAACGTCGTAAGGAAAACAAACATATAATAAAAAGGGACGTGGACATGGGGACAGAAGGAGCTAAACTTTGATACTAAACCGTGTTCTGTTCTACAGTGATGCATATTAAAGTCGTTATAATTGAAAATCTTTGGGGAAAGGAGCTTATAAAATATATCTTTGCACAAATAAATAGTGAAGAGCATTCAGCCAATGAGGAAAAGGTGAAACATAATAAATGCATTATGATCTTTTACATTTCAAATATGAAGCTGCTCTAATATAGCATGCCCACTTAGATGTAGGAGTCATACTTGAGCTAACTTGTTTCTTATTTTTATCGATAGTCGACTTTTTCACATTATATGACTAAAATATGTAGGTGAGGAATTTATATAATACTTGGGAGAGTTTTTGATAAACTTTCAGTATCATATACGGTTTCGTTTTCAGCAATTGTTGACACATTTTTAAGATTGTCAAGACTTAATTTATTAGCATATACAACCAAATTTACATCCTTTATTTCTATATAGCCTGCAATTCTTGGCAGATTATAGATAGCTATTTCATAAATTTGAGTCTCTGTTACCCAAATCATAGCTTTGTTGTTTATTTCTCACAACGGGATAAAAATAAGAGTTTTATAAAAACAAAATGAAGGAGACAGGCTATCATTCTTTTCGAAGAAAATACTTGTCAGGACCTCTTCAAAAATAATTGGAAAGGAAATATGTTAGGTTCTGCAACCCACTGAGTCATTTTAAGGTATACATCTGAGCATGTTAAAGAATGGTATTTTTTATGACCAACTTAGTTGTGCAAAGATGTATTCCCAAAGTTTTCTCAAACTTGCTTTAAAAAAGTTATTTTGCCTGATTTTAAGCTTAAGCATTTATTCCATTAAAAAACAAACAAAAAACTTTTAAGTTTCCCTAGGCTGACACTCAATGCTCTAGACTGTATATATTTTATTGCTAAATTCATTGCGCTGTGATTTATTCTGACAAATATTGTTGGGAGCCCTATTGTATTTTTTGAAATTGTAGTCTAGATTTTAATTTTTAATTTCTCCTCTAAGTAGTCATATTTTCCTCTGAGAGTGTGATGCTAACATGCATAATTTGTCAGTAAAAGGAATGATCATATTTCAATGAAACAAGAGTATTCATTAGTTTATCTTGTCTTAAGCTCAACTGTTTCACTCCTGTGACCCAGAGCAGAACAGAAGCATGCCTTTCCATTTCTCCATCTCCTACAGTGCCTTGCACACAGCCCAATGTAAGTTGTTCATTTAAATATATGTACAAAATTGTGTTCATAAAGCTACTGCTTATCAATAAGACTGGCAACAGCATTGCTAGCCATCTGTATTTTATTAAGATTATAATCACTGTTAAGTTCTAGATACCCTCTACGACTTGATACATTAAAATCATTTCTTGATGTGAAATATTATTGAAAAAGGCCAATTTTCTTAAATGAAACCACTTCCAAGATGAGAAGATGTTTGGTGTCATCTTATTTTACAATAGCCTACCTTAAGCCAGCGTCAATAACGTCAGGTAAAGTGTCTAATATTTGGAAATGATAATCCGGCTGCCAAACCCGGAGCCATGCCTGTTAAGTTCTGTTAACCTCATACCTGCTCCTAACTCCCTTAACCCACTCATTCTGCCCACCTGCTCTCAGTCCCATGCTCTCAAGCTTTATACATTTGTGCAAAACATCCAGCTAATAAGGCTGGTCATGTCGATCATGTGATCGGATGCAAAGATCGATACGGGCCGTGCTTTTATAAACAGCTTCAGACGTGCCTTTCCCAGAATCGACACATTTTACTTAGGGTGACCTGGTGGTTAATACGATGCTAACGTAAGTGTATCAGGGGACCAGCCTCTCAGAGTGGTTCAAGGAAAAAGAATTCCATATTCACAAATAACCTGAGAAAGTGTGGAGTGTGAGATCTGACTCGAAGCAAGGATGTGAAATCCAGGCCCAGGAAGGGAGGGTGCAGGGCGGTTTCACAGTGGGAAGGAGGGGGCACCGATCCTTAGGAGCGGCCACTGTCTTTAGACTCAGTTTTCATTGAAACTTCGACACAAACCCCCTATGAGACAGGGTTTCAAAAGCCAAATCAAAGCCTTTATTCCCCCCCACACGCCTCCTTTTTCCTAGGGTCTTATGGATCAACCCCATGAACTCTCCCATCAATATATATATTTCATTTCTCTGCGTCTTTTCACGATGCCACTGATCTAGTCCAACCGTAATCGTCTTTCCCCTGAACAAATGTGAAAGCCCCTTAAAGGGTCCCTCTGCTGCTATTTCCCACCCCTATTCTGCATTTAGCGACCAGAATGGTCTGTTCAGAGCATAACTCAGATCACCCCAATTGCTTGTAGAAATTCAAAATGTGTAGGTCAAGGCCAACGGGAAGCGCAGGCTGTCCTGTTAGGCCATTGTCTGCGCTCGCTCGGCCCTCGCAGGGCTCTGAACTGCTCCCTGGGCTGCCGGCCTGCGGATTTTCCGCGCGGCCCCTGCTGCTCTCAGGAGGGTTGGCTTGTCCTTAGGCTCCTTACGCAGAGGCCTGCTTCTCATTGTTGGCCCGGGTCTGCAGACAGGTCCCCAGCAGCTCCCCCGGCTCTGCGGAGCCCATTCCCTGACCCCTCCCTTGGTTAAATGTAGTAGAATCTGCAATTGCTTCACCCAGTTGCTTGCATTTTAAAGCATCTTCCCCCCCACTCGTGCTGTGCCACCCCTGAGTCTTCCTGTCTGTCTCGTCTGCGGTTGTCCTTCCCATGTTTCATGCACAGGGTTCTGGTTAAAGACCAATAATGGTCGAATCAACGAATAGACGTGTCTGAAGACGGGAGGCAGCAATAAGGGCGGCAGTGCCCTATTAATTCAGCCTGTTTCTACCCCTCACTCTGTGTCCCCAAGTCTCAGTGAAGGCGTGAAGACCGTGTTACCAGGGATGTAGGATAGTTGGATGCACTAAGGAAGGTGCTCGTATTTGCCAGTGTTGATGTGACCAAAAGCCCCAAAAGCGTGTCCCTCACGGTCATTCTGTTTGTCCCAGCTAAAGAGGCAAGAGTTGTTAAGGCACCATTATCTTTGAAATTTAACATATAACCTACACAGGATGTATTAATGCTAAGTCTGCGTTGATTCATGTCCTGAAATTGAATTATGCCTGGGAATTCATACTCAGTAGAAACAAGCAAGTATTTGAAAAAATAAAAATAAAGAACAACTAACAAACAAAGAACTAAAGTAATTATAAAGTAATTACACCACAAAAACAAAATATCTCTACAATTTAAACTGCCTGGTTTAATTAGCTATCTCCTAAAAGTTTTGAATACTTGATAAATCATGAAAATGAGTGTTTCTAATCTCTTTCATATTGTTCAGTTCTGCTACAGGGACAGATTTTAGTCTTAGCTGCAGATTGGAAAACAATTTGAATCTGTGTCACACAATGTCGCACGCGTGTGTGTGCGTGTGTGTGTGCGTTTCCATGAATTAAATTGAGCAATTAATGAGATTACACTGGGGACAGACATTAACTGCCTTTTAATACCAAAAATGCTTTACAAATATATAAAATAAGCAAGCTGCCCAGCTGTCGTGGCTCAGTGGTTGAGCTTAGACCCACGAACCAGGAGATCGCAGTTCGATTCCAGGTCAGGGCACCTTCCTGGTCAGGGTTGGGGGCTCGATCCCCAGCAGTGGCCTTGCAGGAGGCAGCCGATCAGTGACTCTCTCATCATTGGTGTTTCTCTCTCTCTCTCCCTCTCCCTTCCTCTCTCTGAAATCAATAAAAACATATTGGAAACAAAACCCAAAAAAACCAAGCTTTCATTCCACAGACTAGTTAAGTTTACGGTAAGTTGGTTAGGGGTCGTTGCATTGCTGTTAGGTTCTAAATGCCAGTCATAGGAAAGGTGTTGGCAGCGATTAATGACATTTAAAAGTTACCTTAATAACGACCCTCTCTCCCAGCGACACCAGCATCTTGCATCGGCCTTTTCCGCAGGCCGCCTTGACTATTCACACTAACCGGTGGTGCAGCAGCTGAAGCGATGGGTTCATGGCACCTTAATATAACAGCAAAATAGACCACTATCATATGACTTTGACCCGCTGAGCACTATTTTTCTCTAAGGAAAAAGGAACCAGGGTTCATGAAATGAATTTTACGCAGGGGAACTGAACTTTGAGAAGCCGCTTTTAAAAATAAATCTGTTTCAAGGGGAACAAATCAAGGTTTTTGTTTCATATAACTAATTCTTATTACAGATTGATTAAGTGAGGTATAAATAAAAGAAGGGGTGATCTAGATTAAAATATAAGGGCCTAATTAAAGTGCCCCTCGTTGATTGAACCACAGTGAGAAAGGAGAGAGGAGCATTCATTATGGGGTCAGGTTCCTGCAGAAGTTGGGGTGCAGGAGGGAACGGGCCTAAGGCAGGCCTAGGCTTAGTTGCACTCATGCCCCTGGCTGAAGGGCTGAGCTGGGAACTGGGCTTGCTACGGAAGTCACTGAGAAAGGAAAATTCTAACACGTAAAGTCAATGGGAAATTACCTTCTAGAAAATTCAAATTATGTAGATCGTTGATTAGAAAACCAGAGAAGAAACTGCTAGTCTTCTGAAGAGTTAAACGTTTCCATGGACAGGGGAAACAATATTTTTAAAAGCATTGACTCATATTTACTTATCTGTCTTTAACTGGGAAACATTTCACAGAATTAAAAATAGCTTAAAATGAAACGATTAATGATGCAAACAGAATGGAGAGAATCTAGAAGGAACTTAGGGATTATACCTAACAAGGCATTTAGATGGACTAATTACTTATTAGCTTATTCTATTTAAGTTAGATAGAAGGAACATTCCCAAGAGACAGGTTCATTAATTACTAAAATTAGACGTTATCAAATGAAGTAAAATTTGTTTTAATCTAGAGAGTCTCATAGGGAATAGATATATTTGCATCTGCTTGGATTTCTTTTTGCACAATTCCATCAAATTGAGTCTTTAGGCTATTATTAATTGTTTCCTAAATATTTATCTTTGTTTTTGTTACTAGCTGATTGATTTTAATATGATTATGACTTGGGGGGGTATCTGTTTCTCTCTCATCTGCCACTGAGCTTAGCATGAAGGCCTTTTTTTTAAAAAAATTATTGTTATTTTTAATATTAAGTTTATTGGGGTGACATTGATTAATAGAATCATATAGGTTTCAGGTGTAAGTATATAGTTATTTTTAATTTAATTTTATTGTTGAAAGCATTACAGATATCAGTTTTTTCCCTCCATTGGCCCCCTCCACCCGGCATCCTTTTAATGGGTTCTTTGAAGTTTCCCTGGTAAAATGTAACAAATCATAATAACTGTCAACCTATTCTCAAAAAGGCAAACAAGGATCCATCCCCCTTGAATAATTTTTATGGGGATTTGCAGGAACTTTGCAGTAACAAATCAGAGGAAATGCCTGTTCACGCTAATCTAGCACAAAGGAATTAAAATATTAACCATTACAGGTTCCAAAGTCGGGAGATAATTCAATAAGCGTCTCAGTCTTGTTCAATGTTGATGATTAGTGATATGAGGCTCATCCTCACCTAAATATAAAGACCCAGGTAGAGGGGATGCTACAGGCCAGCGGCCTTACCTATTATCACACAAGCAGCTGTAACAGTGAACTCAAGAGGCTAATAGAGACAAAGGACCGATAGCTAATCCCTCGGTCAACCGGTAAACCCAGAGGTCAGACGGAATCCACTTCAAGGCCAGGGGGCAATCATCCCACTTTAACCGAGTAAGTTTGAGCCGTAAACTAGTAGCAAATACTGAGACCACAGGAGAAAGGAGGGTGCTTCACCCTGACCCCAAGACAGCCGGTTCCCTTCAGCATTCTCATGCTGGGGCACCCGGTGCTTTCGGTGCCCACTCAGAGCACACGGGCTCACGTGTGAATACACTATATCCACCGGGGAGGGACACAAAACAGGCTTCTCTAAAATTGCCTCCTTTACTTATTCTACTGTGAAGATTGTAATAGACATGAGGATTGTTCTCATTCATAATCCTACCCAGGTCCTTCAGTCTCACCTTTTTCATAGCTGCGTAGTATTCTCTTGTGTGAGTTCACAATTTTTTTTTCTAAATCGATCCACTAATCCACAAGTAATGAGCATTCAGATAATCTGTAGGACTGTGCTACTATAAACGGTGCTGCGATTCATTTGCAGGTTTATAATCTAGCCCATTTGCTGGAGTATCTAATTAAGATACATTTTTGGAAGAGAAAGTAAGAGTGAGCTTCTCGGAATTGGATGGGTCTTACCAAATTGCTTATAAATTACAATTTACGGTCTTAAAATATTATGACAGCGAATGTCGTTTCTTATCCAGCCGAGAGCGTTGCCAACATTTTTATCTTTGCCAATGGTAAATGATTATGATTTTATTTTCTATTTATTTTATTTACAAGCGATACGGACATCTGTTAAGTACTTAACAGCCATTGGAAGGTACTTTAACTTTTGGCTGTGGGAGACTAACTTATGTGAGGCAAACTCTAGAAAAGCTAGAAAGACAAAATTTAAATACATATGCTTCAAGGCACCAGAGATCTACCAAGATACTGAGAATTTGAGGAACGGAGATGCCAGGAAGGAGAGGCAAGAAGAGGGGTGAGCCAACCATTTTCGGCTTGAGAGTCGCATAGATGATTGCACCCGAGACGTACACCCGCACTGTGGCACCATTTAAAACTGTAACAATTTCATACGAGTTTATTTCATAGTTGTACTTCTGTTAATGGGGTATTTATCATCTCCCCCCCTTTTTTTTTGTCCTTGGCTAATGGAATTGAAAAGTTACTGATGCATCACGGTATCATTAGCCTCTGGGTGCTTGCTAGTTCATTGCCTTATTGATGAAATCACCTTAGGACAAGGTCTCCATAACTATATACCTCATTGGACACCTGCAGGGTAAGTCTGCCTTTTCCCCAATTCCAATACGTAGCAGATTCTCTTATAACACAGCTCCTGCCTGCGTCTCATTAAGGTTAAGCATTCCTTTGTAACGAGCCAATTTTACAGCATAGCTTGGCTCGTGTTGCATCGCAGAAATAGCTTGCCGCTTGGCAATGAGCGTTTTCCATTCTCACAGTACATTTTGTCTTTTCTAAGATCCCTATGTTGTAAAGCGAAATGCTACAAATGCGTCATCACCTCAGCCATCATGTATTGATCTATTTTTTTCTCCCCCTGTTCGTGGCCTGTGCATCTAAAGTGGCTTAAGTACCAAAAGCTCTCAAGGTGGAGGCCTGAAATATTAACAGGTGATGTCCCCTCATTACACAAAAAGAAACCGCCCTTATTCAAAGGCTATAGATGCTGACAGTGCATTTATCCAAAAAAATTGGTTTCAGAAAGAGAGGAAGGGAGAGGGAGAGAGAGAGAGAAACATCAATGATGAGAGTCATTGATCGGCTGCCTCCTGCACAGCCCCCACTGGGAATTGAGCCCGAAAAGTGGGCCTGTGCCCTGACCGGAAATCAAACTGTGACCTCTGGTTCATAGGCCGATGCTCAATCACTGAGCCATGTCGGCTGGGCAGATTATTAGAATTTTGCCCATTAATGATTGCCTCTCCCTTGAGAAGTAAAGATTAACGATGCTAAAATGACACGTTTTAATACAATGAAGTTATACTTCTTTCTGACTCTACCTCAGATGTTGATGATCAGGCACTTTTTTTTTTTTTTCCGAAATAGCACAAGTTCATTTCAAGGAGAGAGACAATGTCTAATAGCAGGGCAATTATTATTTTAATCAGTAGCAGCATTATATTTCAAATTAATCTTCAAAAGTCCCTGAAGCAAAAATTTCAAAAGTCATTAATCAATTAAGCAAAATAACACAGCCTTTCGAAGCAATCCATGTCCTGAAGGTTGTTCAAACTGTTTTCTGAGACTGGAAAAGGAACACTTTTTCTTCGTTCCCATTGAGCGGTTTTATTTTTCTAATAAGTATAACTGCCCGATGTGTAAAAATAATATGATGGTGTCAGTGAGCATTCTAGTGTATTTAAACGATTTTACTGTAATCAGCGAAAGGGTAAACCTGTCAATACCACTTCTCTTTATCAACAGGTGCTCTAAAGCCAAACACTGCCAGACACTTTGGCGTTGAAATCACAGCAGAGAGTGAAACTCGCCCTCCGTGTCTGAAGGGCCTGAGCCACGAGAACCACTGTGACACCGGGAAGCAGCCTTGGTTTCCAACCCAGGAGCCAAGCTTCAGGCGGGACCTTTTCAGACACGTTTAATGTTTAACCTCCAAGAGCATAACACAGCGAGCCTGCTTCTCAGCCCTGCTAGCTATCAGCCCAGCACTTTCCTTTTAGAAACTAAAATATTGATAATGGGACACAACGTTCAAGCTACGTTCTTAATAGTTTCCTCTCATCGGATACGCAATCCAGAGTTGATCCCTGCTTTCCTGGAATCCCCTTTAGGGCCAGTTATTCGGTGTAAGCTCGAACCCTATACAAAGATCTCTCTTCTTACTAAGATATTCAACCTATACTTTCTCACGGTGTTTCTGTCCCTTGGTACAGAAGGTTATAAATCGAGTCACTTGTTTCACGACACTGACGTTCCTAGTGGCCTTTAATGGATAGACTTTGTCGAAATTCTTAAATGAGCCCTGTAGTTTGCAAACCAATAGTAAAACTAAAAATGCCAAATATTTAGGAATAAAGGAGTCATCTCACAGAAATAAAGTGTAAGGAATGTGTATAAGTGATAAATATCAAATGTAGTCACTTATCTCTCCAAACCAATTAAAGATCCTTATAATGGTCCATGCAGTAAATTGCTAAATATTGAATGTTTCTGCCTCCCCCAAATATTTAATACGTAACTTTTTGTTCCGCCCTCTTTCGCTCTGGGTAAGGCTCTGGGGCTGCCTTTGATTTTTTTTTCTTAGCACAACACATGAACCTGCTCCGCGCAAACAGCACATTTTGGCTCCAAACTGTTTTCCGCCCTCTCCCGGTATAGATATGCCTGCATTAGCTCATTCTTCCAGAACATTCTTCTTAACACAAATTAACTGAGTGGCTGTTTCCATTTGGAGCATGTTCCGTGTCACAGAACAGGAAGCCTGAGTCATTCGTTATAAATAGGGTTTTGCCAAGGGAGAAATGACATCATTGTGGATTTACTCCATGAGGCGCATGAAGTAGTCATTTCAGGCACATCCGAGGTAGTTCAAGTTCAGGTTTTAGATACTTTGCAACCCCCTTGGAACCAACAAGTGCAAAAACGGGGAGCAAGAGCCAGCTTGTCGCTTGCCGTTGCCTCGGCGTAGAGCCGGCCCAAGGATCTGAACTTGACTTTCAGGCACAGACAAATTCTGCTCTTATCTGTGATGTGGAGGGAGCTGCAAGCGTGTTTTATGCTTCTGCTATGAGCAGACACACGACGAATGGATGGCACTTACAGCTGAATTTCTGTTCAATCTCAGGAATATTTTTCTATTAACCAGAACTGTCTGGAAAATAGGACGGGCGGGTTAGGCTGAGTACCTCTTACTTCCTGGCGGTAACTAACTGGATACTAAATGCCCAAGCCTCAGGAACATCTCAGAAAGTGATTTTTGTTCTGAACAGAGCATGAATGAAGCTTAACTTTCGATTCTCTGGCTCTCTGATAGCCTCTGTTTGGGAAACTGATAAATGAATGAGTGTGTTCAGGTGGACACAGTAATGCTACAGTGAACACGTAACAGAAGCATGTTAGAGTCACACAAAATAGTGACTGAGAACGTCGTCACCGAGCCATAGTGGTGGGAAAAATAGGAAACGAGATTTGACATGAGAGACCCTTGCGAGATGTGACATTGCATGCCCGAGAAGATTTCTTATTTTGCATGTTGACAGACAGAACTAAAAATTATGTTAATTATATCATGATAATATATAATAGCTAACCTATTTTCATCCAGTCATACATTGATTAATCCATCTAACACCACCCACAGTATTTTGAATGCCTACTAGAATGTAGGTGTGCCAAGATATTTTGCACATATTATCTCTAATCCACACACCCATATATTGAAGGACAAATATTATTGTCACTATTACATTTGCAGAAATAGCACATATTATTTTAAATGTCAAACATAGATTTTTCTCAGGGCTTTTTTGAGTTTTAATTCTAACTGCATAGAATCTCTCTAAACAGAGAAATGCGTTGGTTTGTGTTTTTTTCTTCAATGTTGTATACTCTGCGTTTTAGCTCAAAGCAAATATGTAGTTCCATTTGGAAACATCAGGGAAAAAATATCTCACAAATTGTAAATACCTCTGCTTGTTAAAAGAAAAACTAGAACACAGGCATCGAGATGTAATGAGGAAGTAAATTGTGATATATGTTCATAGTCAGATTTGGGATACGGCCATAAAACTGAATCCATTACCACTCTATGCAATGGCCGGGGCGAATTTTAACAACGTAATGTTGACATTATGAATGCGTAAAATGAGATCTATTTGTGTAATGTTCAAAACTAGGCGAAATTAAACCACATTGTTCAGGGGGAACATAGAAAAGTGACAAAACTATGAAAAAAGAAAGGAAACGACTCTCATCAATATTAGCCTCCAGTACTCTGGGCAAGAAGCAAGGAAAAATGGCCCAAAAAGAACAGAGGTGATGCTCCTGGCAGTAGACGCTTCTCTATTTCTATGTGGTCACTGGATACTTAACAGAGATGTTTGCTGAAGGCTTTGGCAGACTGTATATGCATGTTTTCTGCTATTTTCTGTACATGGTTTAAATGCTAATTAAAGTGGCTTTAAAAAAAAAAAGAGAGAGAGAAGCCCAAGGAAATGGGATTCCTTGATTCCCAAGATGCCCTAGAGATGTTCAATCCTGAAGTGAGGATTGTGAAAGTGAGTTATTGCAGCCAACATTCCAATTACAGTGGTTTGTTTTTTTTTATGTGTGTGTTTTGTATTTTAATTTTAAAACTGTAAACACCTCTTCTCTGGTTGCCTTTTCTCAGTCATTTCGTAATTGTCCCTCAGAGACTCATTACGCTTCTCTGGAAGGCTACTCATTTTTCCCAAATGCATCCCACTGGGCCAACTCTTGCCCATATTCTTTGCTAAAAGACTCCCTGGGTCCCAGTACAGATTCCCCACTTACTGCCCGTAGAAGGCTCTCTCACATGGAGGCTTTATAAGGACCAGGAGATGGGAGAAGGTGCACCAGGGTTCCCCTCACACCTACCACCAGGGACGGGCCACGGACACTTTGGAGAAACCACTATTCTTTTGGGATGTCATCCGACTTGTCCCCATGCCACCTCGCTCACAGTCTCACCCATCCCATGAGAACATTGGCCGCGGGTGAACATGAGAAGCACATCAACCTGCCAGGTGTCCCTCTTTCATTCCTAGTCGACCCCTGTTGACATAACGGCACAATCCTTCCTTCGCTGCTGTTTTAAATTCCGTATTTCATTTTTTTCTCCCTCCACAATTACATCTCCTTCCCACTTCTTCATACCTAAAATTAATGTGTATGTCCTGCCACAAAAGCTGAATATGTTTACCTCCTACCTAAGCCTGAATCAAACTCCTGATCGAACATTAAGACACTACCAATGTCCACCGCTCTGTAAAGTCTTTGACACTCTTGGCTTGTCTACAATGAGTGGCTTCCTCTTCTGTAACCACAGAGAAGTCGGCCACAATTTTTAAGACTCTATTTGCTTGAGCCACTGCTCTGTGGGCAGGTGAACTAGGCCTTCGACTTAGATGTACTAGGAAATAGTACATCTAGATGGCCCTAGAAAATAGAGGTAACTCAACATCACTGACGAAACTTGATTCTGAATTCAACATACCGATTGTTTTATTCCTGTTATGATTTTAAAATTTCCAGCAGTAAAAACAAGTAGCTACATCGGTTATTGTTTTCTAGATACTGAGTTGAAAGACTTGAAAATAATCATAGCCCTACTGTAATTTTCACACTCCCCCTGGGTATCCGTAGGCTTCCATCAAAGATAAACAATCCGTGGGGGGAAAATGATGTGTCCCCTTGTCTGCTTGTCCTCTCGTTAGGGAATATTAAACTCATCTCTCTCTTACTTAGAGTCCCCCTCCCCAGCTGCCGGAGGAACAGAGGACAAATATTCCATCAGTTTTTGTAATTAAAGTATTTTGGTCTTTCTTTACTTTTCCCTTTCCGTGGAGAGGGATCAGCCTTCACGTCCCAAACAGATGTTTCCAACAGGCTTATGAGCCACTTTCCCGTAATTCCCCTCCTGGGTCCCGTTCCCTCGTGTCTGAAGCAAAATAATTTTCCAGATTGCTAAGCAAGAGTATTAGAAAGGTTGAAGATAAATAATTTTCATTTTGTCTACATTCCCCCCTCCCATTACTTTTGTATTTTCTATTTCTGGTTTCAAACTTCCCGTGGAGATATATATCTACACACAAGGCACACCATAGTTTTTTGTGTGTGTGTGGTTTTTTTAAAATATGTCTTTACTGATTTCAGAGACAGGAAGGGAGAGGAAGAGAGAGAGAAACATCAATGATGAGAGTCATTGATCGGCTGCCTCCTGCACACCCCCTGCTGGGCATCGAGCCTGCAACCCGGGCCTGTGCCCTGACCGGGAATCGAACCCCGATCTCCTGGATCCTAGGTCCTGGCTCCACTGAGCCACACCGGCCAGGCCACACCATAGGTTTTTAAATGTAATATGCTAAAGGTTTCAAAGGTCTCAATACCAGCATTTAACACTGAATAATACTGAGGGGGTTCTAATGAGCTCATGCCTATCACTGCATTTTCTATCTAGGGCAACATGCGAAGAATGGCTCACCGAGGGATGTAAATGTGGAATCAGCGGTGTCACATAAACTCTGACTATGTACAAGCACCACATTTTCTCCTTCCTACTTCTAGGTTCTTCAGTACAAAATACCCCTCTGTGGGAGTGACATGTCATCTTTTTTCCTAAGCAAACACCGAATATTTTACATGTCTTAATTTATGTGACAAGAAGAGACGATTTCCCTGCCCACCTACAAAAATTGCATGGACTCATCTCTTTCTTACCCATTGGCATGTCAAGAAGATTAAATTGCCCAGTGTTGTTGTTATTTCTGTTCGGTGACATTTCAACTTCCTCTAATGATACACCGTCCGGGTTGCCTGCTCAGGTAGGTGTCAGGCCCTCTGCAATCAGTGCTCTGTTTCATCTGTGCAGAGATCACCTACTTAGAGGGACTCGTTAAAGCGTGATGAGTCAGATATGTTCCAGGGTATATTTTAAGTGAATTATGTTCTGAACTCTTACTTTGGCTGCTTTGGGCATACATTTAAAAAGTCTGAAGTAGGTTCTTTTTTATTTTTTTCAAAAAAAGCATCTTTAAACTTATTTTAAAAGGTATTTCCAGCCCGGCCGGTTCAGTGGTTGAGCGTCAACCTCTGAACCAGGAGATCACGGTTCGATTCCCTGTCTCAGGGCATGTGCCCAGGTTGTGGGGTTGACCCCCAGCAGGGAGCGTGCAGGAGGCAGCCAATTGCTGTTTCTCATCAATGTTTGCTCTCTCCCTCTCCTTTCCTCTCTCTCTCAAAGCAATGAAAACAAATTTTAAATAGTTAAAAAGTGTGTATTTCTAGAGAAAATGCATCTGATTTGAGATCTGTTGCAATCTGTCTACCAAAGAATAAATAACTGTGATTTTTTTACAGCAAAGGGTCCCATTTCAAGGTCACAGCTCTACTTTGCTTCTGGAGTTTATTTAGCAGCTAGAACGATACACACAGATTCAAACCCTGGCTCCTTTTAAGTGACACTCAGTCTAAAAGCGTTTGATCAGAGAGAGGACAGATTCTAAAGGAAGCCAGGCAATCTGAATGTGTGATGCCCAACAACAAAACATTGTACTGTAGTGTAAATAATATATGCGTGGACTTTTCATGTTAATGTCAAAGACCATATTTCTTATTTAAAAAAGACTAACCAGTTAAATGCCAAGTCTGCTTTGAAATTCAAATTCCTTTTTCTATTGAGGAAACTCAAAGATTTGTTTTCCCTTAGTCTATTGAGTTCCTAACCCCACATAGGTTCAGGGAATTCAGCGGTTTTCATCTTCAGGCAGAGAGTTGGACAGGCTTCTTTCTCAACATAATTTTAATTTAATTGCATTCAGGTAATACATCGAATTTAATAAATTCATTAACCCAAATGAGGACAGTGTTCTAAGCACTTGGTTAGGTAGGTCTCTCATAGGAGAAACTAATTCAATTAACATCCGACCCTTCTCCTGATATTTGGTGGCAGGAAGAGCTTTCTTTGTGGTGTGATTGTAAAGACTGTTTTAGTTAAAAATACATTCCTCTTGTCTAACACCCTCTCCAAAACACCATGATATCTAAAATCTCCATAGAAAACTCCTTGTGTCTTAGAGCTTAAAGACCTCCCATGAGCTGTAAGTTTCACTTAACTGAATGGCCCAAGAACTGGTCATGGAGATCCAGGTTCTGGTTCTGCCACCAAGTCATCTCAGGAAGGGCACTTGGGATCTCATTGTCTTTTCCGTGTATCATATGTGGTTGCACTAGATGGTATCCAAGAGTGTGTTTAGCTGTTGAGCTCTACAGTTCTGTGTGTCTATGATAAACCCAACGGTGCCTAGTACTAGTAGTTAATACATGGAAATTGTCTCAGCCATCAGTATCAGGGACTTAATTATTGGATTAGGTCAGCTGATGTTAGTTGCCCACTGATAGAGTAGGTGAAAGCATTAGTGACCAGTGATATTACAGGGAACAGCACCACCCAAAAAAACCTGCCTTTCGATCCGGGTCAAAAGATGGTTTAGGAGACACAGAACGGTCCCATGTTACTGAGTTCTATACCTTAGAAATCTTTCTCTCTCTAAATATATTTTGATATTATGATGAGGACAGTAGATATTAATTTTCACCCTAAGACACAGACAGGATCAAATTAATGTCCTTTAAATGAATGTATAATGGGATCAATCAGTCAATTAACATGAAAACTTGGATGCACCTAGAGGCCTGAACGAGAAGCCTTATGGATGAAGTTGCTGAACATTTACCTGCTCAGTCCTTGAACAACAGGCTTGCAAGTGATGAACTTGGAGGAACATAGGACGATTTCAAAAGAGAGAAATAATGCGGCAAAACATCTGATATCAATTGTGAGTTAGAGAGCAAATGAATCACACAATTCTCTAAAAGCGAATGATGCTATTCTCTGATGAGAATAAATACTCAGAGGTGAGGTAAGACTGGCAAATGAACCAGCACTAATTAGAAGTGTGATAACCTGGGACACCCCCCTCCCCTGTGCCTCTTCCTCGATTTTACTGGAGTCTCCTATACTCCACTCAGTGCCTATCTCAGGACACATACTCTAAAGTCCTAGCTGTCTATTTTAAAAAATAATAATAATAATGCTGTGTTTTTAAAACATAGGGGTATGGGAAGCTCTCGAAGACATAAAAAATCTTCTACCTTATGTTTCGTTACTAATTAACTTTGAGGCCCTTGTAGATCACTCAACCTATTCGTTATCTCCATTTAAAGTATTTATATGAGTCACATAAGGAACAAATAAGAAAACTCATATCGAAATTCTTTCACAAACGTAAAGGCATTAGCATGAGAGCTAGCTTTCGGTAAAACCTCACTGAGTGATAATTATGCTTTAGAAGGAAATTAAATCCCCAAGCAGTTGCGCACAGCGTTTTCTGTGAGGCTCCTGCAGGTGGCCTCAACTGAAACAGGGCACCCAGCGCAGGGGCTAAGAGACAACGCCCCCAGAATGGAAAGGAAACAGAAAGAGACAAAAATCCAGGAAAGCACAGAAAAAACAGGCCCGGAGGCCATCTGTGTGGAAGGGCGGACGGACATTTATTATGATAGACTCACTCCTCCAGGGCAGTTCAAACATCCCCTGCGCCGCAGAGGCCTGGAGCATAGAAGACTCATGGAGCCCCAGTGTGACACAGAGGTTTCCATCACCTAAATATACTGCTTAAAAGAGACAGACTTTTTCTTTCTTCCTTCAAAAGGGACACCAAAAAAGTGAAAATTCGCTGTGTTGAGTCCACAGTGACACTATGTGGGAAAATGCCCTAAATGATACCTAGATAAATGCAGTCGGCGGTGTTTTACATACACAGTAAGGCCTCACTTAACATTGTCCATAGGTTCTGTGATTTTAAGCGAAACGCCGTATAAATGACACCAATTTATACAAATACGAGGGAAGTCCCTGCGGCAACTCATCGGCCTGCGATGGAGCAAAATGACCTTGAAAGAGATGGTGGGGTTTGAGGACCTGCTGTGCCTGATTCTGCTGGGAAAGAGTGGGACACAAATTTGGAGGCTTCGGCAGCGTGCCCGGGGCGCCGCGCAGCGTTTAATATTTGATCAAAATGAAAATGGGAAACTCACGTCAGAGATGTTTTCATCAATATATGTATGTGTGCAAAACACATCGCTGCTGTGATATGCGGAGAGCAAATATTGTACAGTCACCACCACAGAAGAGCGCGGGGCTTGGAACACAATTTCTGGACCCGGGTTACGTAGCTTTTTGATGGAGCCCTTTGTTTCCTGTGTCATTCTGGGAAAGTTCTTAGCCTCTTTTTTCCTGAGATTCCTCATTTTTAATATGAAAATTGTGGCAGCGATGTTGAGTCAATTCCTACAAATTATTTAGAACACATAAATGCTTAATAGGTTGCTTTAGTTTGAAATTTATTTTTAAATGAGGCTATACAAGAGTAAGTTAGGAATGATTTTTATTTTCTTTCAGCCCTTCAAGTGTGCGTGTGTTGTTGTTTTTAATTACTCCTTCCTAAATAAAATTTAAAAGTTTATAATATAAGAACCTAATTATTTTGGGTGGAAGATAGTCTTAAAAAAATAAACAAGAATGGAACTAATTATTTTTCAGGCATAGTAGAGCTTCAGTAAATGAAGGTATTTAAACAATGATGCTATTCTTACTTCTGTTTTTTATTAATATTTTTATCCATGAACATTTAAATATTATGTATGGTTTTTAAGCCAAGGGCCTTTATCAGCAGTGTGTCTGTAGCTTTTTCCCCATCTAATAACTTGAATTAGTTCATAGAATTACCAAAGTCCCTGACTCCTTTAACTTCCATTCACTTCTCATTTTGTGTTGAACTGTAGTTATCCAATTTTCTTTTAAAAACTTAAATTCTAATTAGTGTTGCACCCGATTTTGTCATCTCATCAGATTTCATCTCACACAGACTTTTAATAGATAAATACCACCATTTTATAAAGAGATTCCCTGAAGAATTATCTCCCAGTACTGATGTGATGCATACTCGTGGTTAAAATAATGAGAAATGTAACGTAAATGCCTCAGGGTAAATCGCTGTGAAGGCTATTTAAAAACAATCAACAGTACCAACATTCCAAGGAGCTGGAAAAAGAAATTTAAAACCAATGCAAAGTGCAGAACTTTCTCTTCATAAGGTGTCAAAGACACAAGCCCCCAAAGGAAGCTTGTTTACCATGCACTTCTCCCAGTAGCTTAAATCACGAGATTGCAAAAATCTTGCAGGTTCATTAAAGATTCCAGGTTAAAGAAATGCTCATTACAGATCTATGTGCAAAACAGAACTGATTTCTGAAATGGGGTCCCCTTACTGATGAAACAAAAGCTGCTGAGTTCCTTCTCTTTCTAAGTGTTCTTTTGCTCTAGGGCTGTGTAGGAGAGGAAAATAATTTCCCTTTACCTTTCTAGGTTTTTGGCGGAGACATCCCCGTGACAAAAGGCAGAGATTAGCAAGAGAAAAACAGAAGTTGAATACCTCATGTAGACACGGAGATACCCAGGAACGCTGAGTGACTCCTGAAATGGTCCAAAACGGTCCAACCCATCACCTTAATAACCATCTCCAGCTAAAAACAGAAGATCCTGGGAGGTTATCAGGAAAAGCACAGTAAACAAAGGTTAGCTTGGGAAGCAGGTGTAAGTCCTTAACTTCATCGACAAAGCATTTCTAGGAATTTAGAATCATCCCCCTCTTCCTGGCACAGAGAGGGAGACACCTTTCAAAACAGAGATATTTTTCCTGATAGACGTAAACATCTCTTACGAAAGGGTAACTTCTCGTGTTCTGTGCTTTTCCTATGTCTCCCGTTTGTTAAAAAATATTCAGCTCCAAATAACCCTTACACCAAAGAAGCATAATTTAGGGCGGGGATATTCTACTCGCCTTTAGCTGTTACTGACTTTTCTATTACCCCATAGTTATTACTAAGCTTTCATCGAAATAAAGGGCGATAAAAGTACTTTTGGGAAAAAAAAAGCCCTTAGAAAACATATCTAAAGATATGCGGAAGAAAAAGCAGAAAAACCACCAAGCACTGCTTACAGCAGGTGATTCTCCTTGTCACCCCTTCTCAAGGAGGCAGCTTTTAAGGAAGGTTTGTTAGTGTCTGTCCCACAGCAAAGGGCAGCAGGCAGTTCCCAGGTGCCAGCCCCAGGCCCACGAGGCTGCTGTGTCTGCCCACTTAGCGGCCAAGTGACCCAAGCTGACCTCCAGGGCACAGAGGAACCAGGATTCACAGAACGCAAGTCACACAGGCGTCGCTGTTTGTCGCCGGAGCCCGTTAAAAAGTAGAACACCCTCCAGTAAGGCAGATCCACTGCCCAGACCAAAGGTGGACGCCTAGCGGGCCGACCAGCCAGACCCCGCCAGAGGGAACTTGCCCGGTTGGCCCCTGGCCTCCTCCAGCTCCCTCGCCTGGGATGGCTTCTTTCCAAGACTGCCCACTCAGTCACCGAGAACTAGAATCTGTGAATATGCAGAACTGCTCCTCCCCTAATTCTTAACATTTGCTTCCAGCCTTTGGTTGGGGAGGTGGGTTAGTGTTTTCTCCCCTGTCCCACATGGCTGGCTCAGGAAATAAACTCTCTCCTTGCTACATACTCCGTGCTTTGTTGACTCTTGGTAGCATATGAGCTCAGTTTGGTTTGATAGCACTGCTTTCCTCAACACCCAACTAAATTAGTCCACATATCAAATCCAGGTCCCATGGGATACAGTCGCATAAGAGAAGGAAATAGGGTTTAGAGTAATTCCCCCCCTCTCCCCCAAATATGCTTCCCCAGCAGCTGGTGTTAAAATTTTCTTACCTGATTCTGGCTACATGACAACCATCCCCAAGTCATTAGAATGCATGTCCTAAGCCCTCACTCCGTTCTCGAACTCTAAATAGGACACCCATAAGCATACTTTATACTCTGCTATGGTCGCAACCGAGAACAAAGGTATTGCTTACCTTTTGTTCAGCATCAGAAAGGTATCTGCTTGAGTGACGATGGAGATGTTTTCTTCCACAGAGTCACCTGTAAATAAGAGGAAATAGATTTTAAGACTACATTACCCAGAATATTTTTTTTAAATATATTTTTATCAGTTTCAGAGAGAGGAAGTGAGAGAGAAAGAGGAAAATCAATGATGAGAGTCATTGATCGGCTGCCTCCTGCACGCCGCCTGCTGGGGACAGAGCCTGCAACCCGGGCATGTGCCCCGACGGGGAATCGAACGGTGACCACCTGGATCCTAGGTTGATGCTCAACTGCTGAGCCAGGCCGGCCGAGCTACCCAGAAGATTTTATAATGAGTTTTCAAGGGCCATACCAATGCATTTGTCCATTACAACATATATCAATAAAGTTATAGAGAAAATAGAAAATGAAATTGATTCGATCTGTAGAACCGAATTAAAATAGAGTCATTTATGTCAGAGATCAAATGCAAATGGTCAATGCAGGTACATAAAGGAAGTTTAGCCGAACTTTACAGGAATTTACAGTCACTTTTCAGGAATTTACAGTCTTCTCAGAAGTCTTTGGGGGTCTCCAGCCAATTTCCCAAAGACCAAGCCTGTTCATGCCATCTCTGGACTTCTTTGTTCCCCTGGCTGTTACCCTGATCCAAGTAAGAAAGAAGACCGCTAGTCACCCAATCAGCTAAAAAGCCAAATAACTTCTGTATTAATCCCATTAAAATGCCTTAGTTTCTGAGCAGCTTGGAACTCGTCGCTCCCGTAGGCTTCAGTTTCCTGATTTGCAGGTCGAAAGCTTTGCAATAAATTCACTTTCCTACTTTGTTTTATTTGACATATGGAGTCTGGTTTTTGACTAATCACAAATCTATATTTTCAGCAATATATTCTCCAAGTTTTAACTTCCCCAAGTAAGGTAGTCAGGGTACCCTCTACATAATGGGGACTGGCCAGAGGGCCAGGGGCAAGACCTATAATTTTCTAACTAATTATTGTCTATAGTTGCATAGGATATTTGCATAGAATTTCATAGGATAATTATGTTGTTTCAAGCTTTTAGCTAATAACTTTGCTGAAATAAACATATTTTGCTTTTGTTTTTCTGAGTACACGAGTAGCAGACCTTCCTAGCTATGAAACCGATGGGTGAGGAAATATATGAAATTTTAACTTTCATGTATTTTAATTATTCTGATAATTTTCTTTTACAAAGGTTGAACTAGAAATTATTAATATTTTTAATTGGTTGCCAAATTGCATAATGCTATTTTGACTTTCATTTATTTAATTACGTATGGATTTATGCATCATTATGTTAATTTGTGTATAAACTGCTTATTCATTTTTATGCTTATTAGATTATTAATATTTTTTCAAATACATTTGTATATGACCTTTCCCCCAACTCCGGAAATGCTACAGGAAAAACAGGAAAGCTGCTGGTACTCAGAGCTTTGTTTAGCAAAGAACAAAACTGTAGCCACTCTTGGAAGAAAGAACTGTGGTAAAATTAAATATAAAAATAGAAGGAATGCTATAGAAAAAAATTGACGTTTTTTTAGCCCCTGTGGAGGTTAGGGGAAAAATAAGCCCTTTGAAAAATCTCAACAATTTTCACAGTATTATTTATTATAACCCTAATGACTTCTTTTCTCTATAAATATGATACCTTTGTAAGATAGAAATTTTTTTAAAAACATGTTTTTATTGATTTCAGAGAGAGGAAAGGAGAGGGAGAGAGGGAGATAGAAACATCAATGATTTGAGAGTCATTGATTGGCTGCCTCCTGCGTGCCCCCGACTGGGGATCGAGCCCACAACCAGGGCCTGTGCCCTGACCAGGAATCGAACCCCGATCTCCTGGATCCTAGGTTGATGCTCAACCGCTGAGCCCTGCCGGCCGGGCTAGAATTTTAACTTATAACCAAATAACACATACTTTTTAATCTCCTCCAGCAACATTTACTGTTTACTAACAGAAATATGATCAGCATTCTCCACATGTATTATATTACTTCATATCTGTATAAATTAAGCACTTATTCAGGGGATCCTGAATATTTCTTCGCAAACTCTGACTTGATTGTTTCAAATGACTTTTCATCTAAGTCTCCTAAATTGTAGTAAAAATGAGGCTGATCCGCTGTCCCTCTGAGACCCAGGTATAAAAACCCATCCATCACGGTGTATCTAATTAAGAAACTAAGTTAAGAGGTGTTTGAACAAGGTATCTGGAAATCTCCGGGGACAAGGCAATTGAATTGGTATTCCAGACATATCAAATTAGTTAATGATTTGGGAATCTTTATTCTGCAAGAATATGTAAATTAAAAAAGAATAATGAAATTCATTAAAGCCTGGAATCAGGGAGGAAGGAGTACCTTGTGCACCACGCATGTAATTATAAGTACCTGCCTCATTCAGATAGAAGGACAGGTGACGGCCGGGAGGGGAACAGCCATCTGAGCAGATTAATTTACACATCGGACACAGAGCTTACAATTATGTTTCTCTATATTTTAGGGTAACTTTCTCATAATTGACAAATCCGTATTTGGTCACCGGGCTTGTTTCCCATTTTCCCTGCACCATATGAACTTGTAAGATAAATGTGTGCCATTCAACATGACAATGGATATTGAATTTTTCTCTTGAAATTCAACGTGGTATTTTATTTATTCTGGCAGTCGATTTTGATACTGAAAGAGGCAGAAGCATAACACTCTACCGCTTTATCCAAAAGCACAGGGTGAATGGAATATTAAATCTCGCCCGATAAATAACCGGGCTGGACTGTGAGTTCCAAATGTAAGAGAATTTGTCTCCTGTTGCCAAGCAGTGTGCTCGTGGCTCCTTTAAAGCACATACAATAAGGATGCAACCGCTGATAATATCATTCAGTTACATAAAATAACAATAATTTCTTCCATTTTTATTTCTAACGTGTCCATCAGAAAATATTCACTTTTGCATCTATCATTTAAAAAACCCAAGCTCTGATAAAATGTAAAAAGCGTTTTGAAAAATTGGATGTAGGAAGAAGACTCTCGTGCTCCAAAAGCAATGTATTTACCTAGATTTTTACGCATACGAAGACTGTAGAAATATCAAAAGCAAATGCTGGTTGGAATTAGGACACCCCACATGAGGTTATAAGATTCCAAGGGACTAGAAAAGGTTAGCACATTCCCTCCAATGTCTCCCTTCCCCGTGCTTGTCCCTTGCTAGTCCCTCCAATCCAGTGACCTCTAAGGTATATATTTGACTTCTATGAAATTTCTACCTTTAGTGGGTTTTTTTGTTTTTTTTTTGCCTCAGAAGCACAGAAAATTGTAAACATTTGTGAAATGGCATTTATTGTGTCCACAAGGCGGATGCAGGAATCACTAAGTTGTTAGACGTCAAAACCCAAAGAGGGGAGAGAGCGGAGTGGCTGAAGCATTCATCCTCAGTGGATTCTCATTAAGGGGAAACGCATTCGAGTGAAGAATGAACAGTAAAATTGCAAACACACAGTCCTGATGTAGGAACAGGTCATAAAGAGTTTTCCAAAAGGGTCATGGATTCACCCATCTTGCGCTATTTGGCTGGAGGACACCTCCCATCACCCATGGGGTGGACAGTTAGGCATCAAAACAAAAAGATTCAGGATCTTAAAATCTTAGCTGTCATCCAGACCACGAGGCTGCTTCCAAACGCTTTAATAAGCGCGGCCACAATACTGTTAATGTTGCTGAGGTTGAATTTGAGCTTGTCGTCTGTGCAAATGGAAACTTAGAATTTTCTGGCTGTCACGGCCTGGCGTCTTTTCACGGACGCCGCGCTCCATGGCCTTGCTCGTTTAGCGGCCTTTCCTCCGTCCCATAAAGAGCTTTTCAGGCTCTTTGAGGCTCCCGTTATAGAGTTGGATGGAAATCTCTGCCATTCAATCTTTAGGACAAGTAATTACTCTTGTTCTGATTGGGTTGATTACTGCGCACTTTAATGCAGTGAAATGTATGCATTTGTGTATTTTGGATGATAGCAGGCGGCCGGGCAGGCGGCCTCAGGTGCCTGCTGCGTGGCTCTGTTACCATGAAAACACTACAACACGTTTTTACCCTGGAAAGATGTGATTTTCTTTGCATTTCTCCGAGCAGGTAATTTTTTTCTCAAGGAGCGCAGTGCCTCCCTGAGATGAGGTAATGGGATAAACCTTTGTAAGAAGCATCTCTTTAATGGGTAAGGTTAGCAAACTAATGCTGTCGGCGATTGTATTACACCGTCCCTTGTGTGTGCTTGGAGTGCGATTTTCCGGAGGGATCATTTCAGAGCGGTAAAGAATAAATCGCTGTGTTCTCTCTCCAAAATCCTTCTTAAAATAGATTTGACAGTTGAGTGATTACATCTGGAATGGAGACTGTGATAGAATATGTGAGATTAAAAACGTGGCAGCTTCATCCGCCAGGCACCGAAGGGGTCAACAGAACAGGGAGCCCCCAAGTCAAACCCAGATAACTAATCAACTCAACTCTGCCCTCAATACATCGGGGTTAAGATCCCCGCCTTCCACAGTCTCCATTATTAGGGTTTCAAAGCCCTAGATAGTTTTTTATCCTATAAAGAGCTTATCAATTTTTTCAGGATCTTTGAGCTTAAAATTAGCAACATCTGAACGTACACCTGTAGAAATAAAATTTCCTGATTCTCTTTAAACTTCCAAAAGATCTG
Organism: Miniopterus schreibersii; assembly: GCF_964146895.1. Classification (NCBI taxonomy): domain Eukaryota; kingdom Metazoa; phylum Chordata; class Mammalia; order Chiroptera; family Miniopteridae; genus Miniopterus; species Miniopterus schreibersii. Next base: position 3,438,527 of record NC_138123.1, read on the forward strand.
TTAGAGAGCAATGTGCAAGGAATAGGATCTGTCAGGTTATTGTTTATAATGTAGAGTTCAGAGCCTCAAAGGAGACAGCTAAAGAGAAAAGGGACAGGACATTAAATACTAATACTGTGTGATATTTAGAATTTGCATAGGCCCATCCCCTCCTTTTATGTCTTAGAGTCATTTGTCTTCAAAATAGCGGGATGTACATATCCCATATGGGTAAATAAGACATACCATAAATCAGTTATCTCCTGAAAAGATTACACACAGATTCCATTTCCTAGGTAAAGCTTTAGCCTTCAAGTAATCACCTACCTTCAAAAGAAATAACATTAACAAGTAGAATTTAGCTAAAAAAGCACAGACACACAGCAAAATTATAAAACTCAAAATATTGTTTTAAAAACATCGCAGTCCGCTCATTGTGTTCTGAGTTAAGCTGTTTTTATTGTGCATTTAAGTACTTTGGTCGCCGGGATATTGAAGAAATAGAGCAGTTACTCTTTTGAACCGTTGCTTGTATCTGCCGGGACCCCTAACATACCCTCCTTCTCGGATTACAGCCGAAGGGCATGCTCGCTAATTACTCCCAATCTTGTCTCCCACGGTGAGTGTTAACCAAATATAGACTCTCAGCCTTCTTATTGTTAGCGCCACAAAAAAGGTATCTTTTCTTCCATTGCTGTGGTATTTTTAAACAAAGAGCATGTTTCAGGATGACACGAAACGTTTACTTGTTTATAAATTACAGGTGCCCAGGCCCTAACCCAGACCTCCCAGGCCACTGCTATGATGGAGGGGGGCCCAGAATGCGTATTTTTCAGCAATCTTTGGTTAAGGAATCATGCCCCAGAGAGCAGAGACCATTACGTGCTCTCCTTGGCAGCTGGAGTTGTCTCTTTCACCGCTAGCTCAAGCTGCCCGAGTTCCTTTCATAACCACAGGTGTGCCAGGCCCCCTTCCGGCCAAAGTAGAGCCCGTTGCCAGCATCCTGGAGCAGGGGCCTTTACTGATGGTCCTCTTACAGCATTAACTCTGGCCTGAGGCCAGGGAAGGAAGCCTTTTTAAAGGTGGGGTGATTTTCAAAACCAAAACACATCCAACGCTCAAACATAATTTAGGCTCTGAAATCACAGTGAATTAAACTTCGTAAAGCACTTAACAGCTAGCTTGCTCGCCTCCTTGCTCATATTAGAGTCATGCATCGGGTCTACTCAAGGGAAGGGAAGTGAGGGGACTTTCAGCAGGTGTCTCATGAGCTGGGAACGATCTGGAACCACGTAGCGTATGATTCCAGGGACATGACTTTCAGGAAGAGTGAAAAGGATGGAGACCCTGAAAATATCAGTGGTGGACAGGGTTCCAGGGGGATGGTGGGAGGAGGTGAGGCACGAGGGATTTTTAGGCCAGCAAAACCACTCCGGATGACAGCGCAGTGGCGAAATGTGACATTAGGCATTTGTCAAGCGCACGGAAATTTACAGCACCAAGAGTGAAACTCAATGTATGCAAATGTGCAAGAGTCACGGAGGAGTTCAGGGAATCCCGGGAAAGAATATAGACTTTGACAAGAGGGTTTAACTGTATTACAAATGCATGAAGCCACCTCACGGAGGAGACGGGAGGAAGGTGCTAACCTCAGTGATCTCGGAAATGAATTGAGCCTGTAAACTAGAAGCAGAAGGAACAGGACATAATAAGCACTTTGCTCGAGCTGACAAAGTGGCCCAAGGGCATGCGGGTTAACCATGTGGGTACTGCTGTATGTGAGTGCTGGGATGGAAAAAACAAGAAAGTCGCCCGGCCGGCGTGGCTCAGCGGTTGAGCATCCACCTAGGATCCAGGAGATCGGGGTTTGATTCCCACTCAGGGTACAGGCCCGAGTTGCAGGCTCAATCCCCAGTCGGGTGCATGCAGGAGGCAGCCGATCAAGGGCTCTCTCATCATTGATGTTTCTCTCTCTCTCTCCCCCTCTCCCTTCCTCTCTCTGAAATCAATAAAGACATATTTTAAAAAAATAAGTAAATTGATGCAGGTAATGGGAACCGGAGTTCTTACTTTTTTTAGGACTTTACAGATAATGAAGGGGAAGAAGCTACAATGCTCCATGTGGCCATGGGTTCAAGCTGGAGGCCTCAGTATGAGCTCGTGTTTAATTTAGTGTAGATGCAGATGGGTAGGTTTAGATGTTTATAGATACGTGTAGACATATAGGTTAGTACACACACATATTTCCTTGCTTAGGCAGCGGAGGGAGCCTACAAGGAACAACACCCCAGGAGCAAGGAGCACACCTCGGATGAAAGCTGGGTGAGCAAATAGGGTGTTCACAAGATAGGCCCTAGTGTTTGCTTTTAGCTTACATCACGGTGTCAACATTTATTCAAGTAAAGTCCAGGAAATGCTCCTTCAATCTCAGGTAGTCCATATAAATACCTTTATGTCAAAGGCCAAGTTCTGAGCGATGAATCGTGATACCCAACGAAAACCACACATCAAGAATGAAAAGACGATCTCCACTGAGGACACGAGGCCCAGACATTTCAGGTGCCACACACGGTGTTGCTCACAGTGAAAAATGACAAGGGGACACAGATCTTACCCTCGGTTAACTGAAAGTAAGTAACACAACAAGACCTCACGCACAGAAAGTGAGACCATAAAGAAAGTGGCAAATTAAATGTCTTAAGAGAAATACGTTGAAAAGCCTTTGGAACAATAAAATGGATATGAAGCTCCTTCGGAAAAATAATTCCCCAAAGTCTTATTTAATGGTAATATTTGATCTATCAGTTAAGGATGAGTAATCTATCGAGGCTGAGGACTTATTTCCCATCTCAAATGTGATTAAATTATTATTTTAATTTTGTTACAGATTATGTTAAAAGGCTTCTTTGTCAAAACAAAATTCATGCCTCAAGGTGTTTTGTTTTTTATGTATGAGATGATTCATCGTCTTACAGTCACCGATTTGCATAACAGGCCACCCCAAAGTCAGTGTCTTACTGTAGCCCAAAGGATCCATTTGAAAATAACTTGATTAAATGTTCAGTCCAAAATAAATAACTATCATCAAAAACTTCTCAGCCAGAAAACTAGTGCTCTTGAAAGGCTGTCTTGATCCTTTGTGAAAAAAGAGGGGGAAAAATCCAGAAGCCAATAGAAAAGACATCGCCGTTTGACACACTCACAGTGAAACTAGCTTGTGCTAAGGAAAAAAATTATTTCATTATCATGTTAAATCAGATTTTTACCTGAAGTTTAGAAAGTAAGTTAGAAGAAGACACTGATATTACATTAAGAATTAAAAAGATACTAATATGGGTGTTTAAAGGGAACAGTAGAGAAAAGTTTCCAGAAGGTTTTTAAAAGGCAGAGACAGAAGCCTGGAAAGTGATTTAATAGGGCAAAGGAAGCTACAGCTCAAATAGAGAAAGAAAAGACAATGTCGAGAGGAGACACCCATCACCCTGCAGAAGCCTAAAAAGATGACCTGAAAACTGTTAGGCAGAAAAGCAAAGAATCTGTTGAAATACACGAAAAAGCCATCTCCCCTTCCAACTTCACATGTAGGTACCCATACACAGGCCAAATAATAAAGGCTTATTCTTTAGAGAAATCAAATTGAAGGGAGAGAATCTGAAAGCCTCCATAGTCAGATCTGGCCTCTCAAAGAGATGTAGAACCACCTAAATGTTCATAATAGAAGGTTAGCTTCAATAAATGATGGTATATCCAAAGAATGGAATACTATACAGACATTAAAAAGAATGAAAGAGCTCTTTTGATTATATAATGTCTCTGAAGTATTTATAAAGCAAAGGACAGAACTATGTACGTACAGTATTCTTCAGCGTCTGTAAATTAAAAAAGTGTATGTATACATACACATTAGCCTAAAAGGATCCAGGAGACTCTAGAATAACATTTGCCTCTGCGATGCAGAACTGAGACATTGGAGCCAGGGTGGGAGTGAAACATACTTCTCACTATGTCTCCTTCTGTCTCTTTGGCATTTTGTATCATGTGTTTGCATTATCTATTCAAAATAATAATATTTTTAAAATAAATATATAAGTGCCAAGTTTAAATAAAAAAGAAAGAAACAAAAAGTAGGGTTGTAAATATGTATGCAGAGCTCAAATGTAGCCCAAGAAGAACAATCAATATATACTTGCCAGGTCCTAGCCCTATAGGCTGTTTAATCACATATACAATAGTTTCAATTAACTAACTCACATATAGTCAGCAGAGCAAGGCATATTTACACATATACATATATGTATATAAACATTCACATGCATATGTATGCATTTGAGTGGATATAAACATACATATGCACATATAGCTATAAACTACACAAACATATAATTTATACATATACATATATGTATAATTTATATAATTCCTTTTTCATGCAATTTTCTCTATTTATTTATTTGAATGCCTTCCATGGAGATCTACCATTTTCAAATTTAATTATTTCCAGCATATATTGGAATATTTTTTCATTCTGATTCATTGAATTACTATGTCTTACGTACTTTATATATCAGACAGTAGACTATAGGTTCTTTGAACTATTATTTTATCAATTATTCTTTGTTATCTGCTGTATACACAATAGTGCTAGCCCCCCCCACCCCCGATCTGGATTAAAGTGAAGCCTTTGATCTAAAAAACGGGTAAAGACTAAGCCTGAGATAATAAATCCTCGGTGAATCTTAAACCATTAATTATTAACAGCTATTCTCTTTGTATCTCTGTTTCTTCTACTGGAAAATATTTTCTTTTCTTTTTTTCCCTACCAAAAACTACAGATACATCAACTCAAGTTATATTTTTCCCCCGATTCTGCTCGAGAACTTTCTTAAGGGTAACTTTTTCATTTATTTATTTCAGTTTTGGTCTTGTGCCCAGATGCTAACTCCTGAAAGTTAAACAAATCAATACCAGGCTTCACTAGAATGGTCCACCTTGTAGCCATCATGAGGGAATTAGCTAAGATAAGAGCTGCCTCATGGAAAGCAAAATATTTCTTTTCACTGAGATTCCTGTCCTTTCAGTGTTTTATGTATTTGTATAGATTCTGCTTACAAATTCTTCCAAAGGCTGAAGCGACTGGATTTCTATATTTACCGTCTGAGTCTGTCTCACTAGACATTACAATTAACCAGCCTGGCTTCCCCTCTCTCCCCTTTACTTTCCCACCCCGTGTTTTGACCTTGAATTCCCCTTTCAAGATACACCTGCTACAGGCTCACAGGACATTAAAAAAAAAAAAAAAAAAAAGTTAAAAAATTTAATAGCAACCTCTCTGTCACAACTGAATCTCTTGTTATCCTATCAAGAGTTAGATGGAAAAATAAAATGTTGATGTCTGCAGAGGGAGGAATGCGGCTTTGTCCCCCTGGGGCCTCCCGCGGAACAGGCTTAACTGCGCGCCTTTGGCAAGGGGAGCGGAACGTCGCCTGTGTCCCCCGCACCCTCCCCTGGCTCCAGAGGACCACACTGTGGGGTGTGAGAAGGGACAGCCACCGAGCAGCCTGCTTCCTGCAGATAAGCTTCGGCACCCCCCTTAGCACCGCGGAAAGAGGCTGTGGTGACAGCCCCTGCAAACAAGGAGCGGAATTGCAAGGCCACCCTTGGCTCCAAGGACGTCGGTCCCTGGGCTGGGGCGTGACGACCATTCTGTGTGACTGTGTGGCCTTAAGCTTGGGGAGATCTCTGGAAATTTCCCCAGGGTGCTTTGAATCGTGCAGTGTGTTTTCACGATTCTGCCGTGTGCGTGTCAATACTTAGAGCCTCTCGTGTCGATACAGATGCGGCTCCATGGAGCAGTGGGAATAGTGTCAAAACACTGAATCCGGGACAGAGTGTGGTCCTGACATGCCCTTCGTGATGCCCTTCGTGATGCTATTCTACCCCTTACCACAGCCGAACACCTGCTGGAGTGCCCCGTGTTTGAGATCCTGACTCCCTCACTGAGATCTGTCCCCACTGCAACTGTTTAAGTGGCATTATGTCCCGAACTTGGCAGAGAGACGGTGTCACTGGGGGTCTAGTCAAGTATTTCAGGTGATGATAACCACAACATTGAAAGAAATTGGGAGAGCTGGGGGTGGAGCCCATGCGGTTTAGAAGGGGGCTAGGATGGACTTCAAGGAGGAGGGGGCATTGTGCTTGATGGGGCCACAGCAGGTATTCGATTCTTCTTGCTCACATGCTAAAAGCCCTGCTCTACTCTGGCCACTTTCAATTTCTCGGGCAACGGGGCTGTCCCTCTTCTCCGAGGCCCATCAGAATCAAGGCCAGGCCCTGATGGCCGGCATCACCGAGACAGAGAATTATAAAGCTTGCATTCACTGTTGGCTCTCTTGCAAGAATGTTCATCAGTCAGCTTATCTGTAAATTGATTGCATTATCATTGCACTCAGAATAGTTTTAAACTATGGAGACCTAAAGTCTAATGCAATTCCACATGCAGTATATAAAAATAACGGGTGTCTCCCGGCCGGTGTGGCTCAGCGGCTGAGCATCGACCTAGGATCCAGGAGATCGTGGCTCGATTCCCGGTCAGGGCACAGGCCCAGGTAGTGGGCTCGATCCCCAGTCGGGGGCATGCAGGAGGAAGCCCATCAATGACTCTCATCATTGATGTTTCTCTCTCCCTCCCTCTCTCTCTGAAATCAATAAAATCATATTTTTAAAAATAAATAAATAAAAATAACTGGTATCAAATCCCTGTAGGGTAACACACGAAAACCTTAACACAGATGCACGGTTGCTCCCATACGTATTGGGAAATAGCTCATGGATTGGCTTGCCATATTGCAAAAACATGCACTCTTATCTAAATTTAAAAATCAGGACAAGTAAATGGCTGCATTAACCTTTTGGAATCACCATTTAATTATTCTCAATACAACAGTTCACATTTACACAAGTTTTCCTTCTGAATTAATAAGTCGTTTCATTTAATTGCTCAAATGGTGCTCGAAAGTTTTGATTTTTTACAAGCACGCCGATATCAGTTTATTTGGGGTAGAACAGATATCTTTAAAATTCTTCTTTACCAGAAACATTACGTAGCATTTGTCAAAAAATATTTAATGGTGCTAAAGATAAATGCATCGTGATGTTTTACAAGTTGTCCCAGGCATAAAATAGATAATACAACTATGAGTTATCTACATAAAACAATTCCTTATGTTCCCCAGTCTTTAATGCTATTTTAATTAAATATTGGAATAAAATTATTTGCTGAAGCACCGCTTGTAATATTATAGTCCTATAGCAAGTGCTCAAAACAGCCTCTTTTTATTTTTTTTATTTTTAAATATATCTTTATTGATTTCAGAGAGAGAAAAGGAGAGGGAGAGAGAGAGAGACAGAAACATCAATGATGAGAGAGTCATTGATCAAGCCCACAACCCAGGCATGTGCCCTGACCGGGAATTGAAACCCCGATCTCCTGGATCCTAGGTTGACGCTCAACCACTGAGCCACGCCTGGCCGGGAAACAGCCTCTTTTTAAACTGAACTTTGTCACACTTCCCTGCTTAGTTTTTATAATAATTATTTTGAAAGTTACGGGCGCACCAAGTTCTGCAACTGGACTGTAGTACCGCCAGTAAGGGTTGGCCCTCAAATATATTCACACACACACAGAGTAAAGAGAAAATCGTGCAGTATTTTCCGACCGGGGGTGATTTTGGACCCCACAGGATATCTGGCAAAGCCTGGAGTCGTTTTTGATGTTTTACAGCCCAGGTGGAGGGTGCCACTGGCATCCGGTTAATAAAGGTACGTTGCTCTCCCTCCAACAATGCACAGTGCCCCCCCCCCCAAGCAAAGAACAACCTTGTCCAAAAGGTCGAAGTGCCAAGGTGGAGAAACTACCTTCAGACTTTCCTAGAGGAACCCACGGTCCTGGGGAGGTGTAGAAAGCTGGGCTCAGACACCGGCGCCCTGTAGGGCCCGCTCCTGGGAAACAGGCCACGCGGCCCAGCGCCGTTGTTGGCGGCGACAGTAAGCACCGTCTTCTCAACCTTCACACATCAACTCATTTCAATAAGCCTGCGCCGTTTCCCTGCGAAGTAATTACACCTGGAAATGATAGCAAAACCATGTCCCCAGAGGACAGTGTTGTATAGTGGCCTAATGATGCAGAGAGGATTTCATTTAGTGCATTTTAGAAGAATTATGAAGAACACGGCCAATGACATTACGCGATGTCCTTTAACATATAGCATAATATTTTAAATACGGAAGACGGGGAGTGCCTTTAAATGATGCGGAGGTAAATCGACTTACTTGCAAGTGGAGTTTAAGCCCCGGAGATGAGGGCTCTTATCTGGGCCATCGCCTACATGAACTCGTTTCTGCCCATCGCCCGCTCTCAGCCCGTGAGTGGTGGTTGTGGGGACTTTCACTGATAATATTGGTCCAGGAGGGTTTGGAAGGGGGACCCTGCTATGCATCACCCAGATCTCCTGTCAGGACTGAAGGGTTGTTGGCAGAAAGGACTCAGCGGCCAGCCATTTGGAGATAGTTAAGTCACATCCAATGACTGGCCAAACCCTGGGACTCTTGCCCCAACTGGGTACAAATTCGAAAGATTCTCCCCACATCTGGTGGGGCTGGCTGATGCCTCCTTCAAGATTTCACAGCAGACAACTTGTCCGTTTGCTCGCTCTGGCTTCCTTCCCTTTTCTCCCCCTGCACTAATTCCAGAAACACTCCCCAATAAAGCGCTTATCTCCATCGGGGTCCATCTGAGATGGGATCATCTCCATCTCCGTGTCTGCTTCCTGTGGGACCTGCGACGGGCCAGCGACCCTCACCAGCCAAACCAAGCCCCCTTACCGCCGCTGCGCTCCCAGGCTCTCCTCTCCATCCTCGGCTGCGTCCACCACAGTGTGGTTGTGGCCTTTCAAAGAATTTATTTACATATTTCTTGGGGAGCTGCTCAGATCCCTAACGGATAATCAAAGTTGTTCAGCTGGCGACGCAGATGCAGCGGATGGGGAGGGAAATCAAGTTTATAGAGTCGGGAACCTTTCAATAAAGTCATTCAATAAACCATGAACAAAGGAAAACAGGGAGCTGGGGATGTGTGGGAGCCTCTGGAACATGACAAAGGGTGTTGCGGCCACTGTGGCCACTATGAGTGATTCAATAGAACATCATAAACTTTCTACAGACACATGTATCCGTCTCCAACAAGAGCAGTTTATACCTGTGCTCTCTTCTTAGTCAACAGAAGTTTACCTGGATCTGTCTTCTGGCCCTAACCTTGCCCTTGTTCTAGGTTGGCTTCTGGGTATTTCAATTCTGATATTTCTCTTAGATTGTCAGCTTCCTGTAGGCAGGGGCATTGTTTCATTATATTAGGCACCATAGCACTAAACAGAATATCTCACTCCCTACCAAGCAGTAGTAACAGAATGTAGAACAGAATTCACTGTTTCCCCAATATCGCCTGTAGCTTAAGGCGTACATGAGAATATGGTTTTTCTAAATCACATTTTTTGAAATTCAAACCAAACCAAAAATAAAGGCAGTCCGTAGCCGGTGTCCTATGGTTCTACATGGAAAATGCATTGTCATTGAGCGATTTGAATTGCAGCAAACCGCGCCAGCCAGTGTCTAGGAAAGGAATACACGGCTCTGCCCGGTTACCACCATCACCAGTATGGACTATATTTCATCCTATTGCCAGGGGTGGAATGCTCATGGGACATGTGTTTTTATCATTGAATCCTCTGTCGATTTATTTATCACATAAATGAAATTGATTCTGATATTTAAATAAATCCAGGAATACACAGCCTGAAGGAAAAAAGATGTAGGGAAGATTAACACGTAACTTCGTCAGTGGGCTTTGTGTCAGGACTTCTTTTCTGACCCCAGGCGCACAAGTTCCCAGAAGCCAATTTTCTACTTTTGTGCAGAAAAAGAGTAAATTGAAATCACCGCTTGCTGAAAAGGGGAAGCAGCCGGCTGATGAGCCCTCGGAGGAACAGGAGGCCAAGTGAAAGGCAAGGGGGGCGATTAAGATCATTGAAATTTCAAGGGACTGTGTGTATCTTTAAATAAAAGGGTCAATAAATGGTACTTATTCTATGAGTTTGAGTTGGTTCTAACGGAGCTGAAAGGATCTGACTGTTTAACTATGTCTTAAATTATTTTATGTCTCTAGTTCAAAGTGAGCTCCAGATCGACATAAAAATCTTTGGAATATTTTTATAACTGAAAGCACGGTATATATGTTAACTAGCGAACGCGCAAGCATATCTAATTTCACATTCACATTAAAGTGTGTTAGGTTTAGACTGGAAGCCCAACAGATTACGACTATCATAATAGTAAAGCCCCAAATTTGCTGGCACTTTAAGAATTTTATTCTAAGGAAACTACTAAATAATTAGCGTTTATATCATCCAGAACCATGAATCACTTACACTCTCAAAGTAAGGCTACTGCAGTAACCTACTCACATATAGTTCAATGATATCCTCTGAAAGCACAGCATACGTTAAACTGATCGCCTTTACCAGTTTTTGGCTTTACTGCTTATAATTATATTTGGTATTTCATCATATACTTTATTAGATATCCTTGTTAAATGGGGAAATGTTTTCATTCAACTATCATTTTAAGCATTAAAACAGGAGTCTGTGTAGTAAAAGATTCAGACTTGAAAGCAAGCTTTTCAAAAACTTCCAATTTGAAACTAGAAAATAAGAAGCCTGCTTAGCACCGTTATAAAGTAGATACATCTATAAATGAGGGAGGGTTCGCCTCTTGTAATTTTAGTGAACTGTCTCTTCTTAACTTAGTATTGATTTCCTGAACAGCGAAAAAAATTGAAGTTTGAGGGGAAAAATCTATTAGGTGGGTTCCAGTAATGCTGAGATTGAAACGAGGTCTAATATATGTATTAGTGTGAAACCTTTTGCGAGGAAATTTGGATAAAAGTCTAGAAAGGCGAGCTTGTTACCACCACCAATACAATCGATGTGAAAATTTAGGCAGGCGCAGAAGAAAGTGCCAGACTAAACCACGAGCGAAGGTTCTGTAGAGCATGCGGCGGGTTTGCACTAACTACTTAAGTTACACCTTCCTCAACCCACAATTGACATATTACCTATGATATACGAGTGCCCTTTATGTGTCTTTTCTTAAATTTATATTTTAAAAGTTTTCAATCACAGAGAGAGAGAATCTCATGATAAACACTCACGTACCTATAATGTTGTCTAGATTGGACAAGGCTTATAGTTTGTCATACATATTCATCCATTTCCCCCCAAAATAATGTAAAATATATTATAGTTAACAGTGATACCCTATAACATGCTTCCTGATCCAGCCTCCCGCTAGCCCTCTGACCGCATCACCGGCTCGGTGCCTCTTTGCTGACACCCGCCCGTGGCCTCGGCCTATCTGCCAACCATGGAGCTTCTGCACGGTCACTGCTTGGTGTTCCCTCTGCCAGAAACGGTCTTTCCTCAAACAGTTCACGATTCATTTCTCCCCCTCGAAGCCCCACTCAAAAGGGACCTCTCAGCAGAGCCTTTTGTTTTTTCTTTCTTTTTTAAAAAAAATATATTTTATTGATTTCAGAGAGCGGAAGGGAGAGGGAGGGAGAGAGAGAGAAACATCAATGAGAGAGTCATGGATCGGCTGCCTCCTGCCCGCCCCCTGCTGGGGGTCGAGGAGCCTGCAACCTGGGCCTGTGCCCTGACCGGGAATCGAACTGCGACCTCCTGGATCCTAGGTCGATGCTCAACCATTGAGCCACGCCGGCCGGGCTCAGTATAGCCTTTTCTAAATACCTTAAAAAAAAAAAAAAGAAACCCCCATACTCAATATTATAGCAATCCCTGCCCATTTATATACTGCCTTGCTTTCCTCCAGAGTATTTTTTACCCTCTGTGGCTATGTGTGTATATATATATTTATATACTTGTTTTCTTTTTTTTACTCCTCCCATTAAAATACAAATTTCAGGAGCGTAAGGGCTTTGTTTGTTGACAGCTGCATCCTGAGAACCTAGAGGAATGCCTGGCGTAGAGTGAGTGCGTGATAAATATTTATTGAATCAATACATGAATGCAAGGATCAAACTGTACGAATCCTTGCTTTTGGGAGAAAGCAATTTGGACTTCATTTAGTAACCAACTGGGAGTTCTCATAGATCTGCAATATTGACATAGCAGAGCGCCGCTTTAACAGATTAACCTGGAGTGCTCCACGGGACGGCAGGACAGGCGGGGAGCCTAAGGAATAGAAAGCAGTGGGGACCTTCCGTGGTGCTGACTCCGTGGAGACGCACCAACAGGTGGGATATTCAGGTATTAGTGATACAGGCGGAAGGACACTTCAGGCAGGATTTAAACATCATTACTGAGACTCTGGGCAACTACTACATATGTTCTCGTGGATTTTTCAACATGATGCTTTACTTTTAATGTTTTTATTGATTTCTTGGGGTAGAGAGAGGAAGGAAGAGGGAGAGGGAGAGAGAAACATCAATGAAGAGAGAGCCATGGATCAGCTGCCTCCTGCACGCCCCCTACTGGGGATCCAGCCTGCAACCCGGGCCTGTGCCCTGACCGGGAATCGAACCAGCGACCTCTTGGTTCACAGGTTGATGCTCAACTACTGAGCCACCCCCGCTGGGCAAGTTTTATTTTTGAGATCAACATTCAGAGCAGACACGTCCTGAAAGCTGGGTGGAGATGAGTAGCTCCCTGAATGCCATGTGGCTCAGGAATTTCAGAGTGTTGAAATTTCAGTATCTATGGATTAGTTTCCTTAACAGATTTGCAAAAGTAGCATGAAATCTCTGATTTCTACCAGCCCAGGCCCGGCTCAGACCGGCTCTACTTGACCTCCTCTCTTTGCTCACCTTTCCGACCTCCGTTTTAATTGGGTTTCCAGCCCTGACCCAGACATCTGGTTCTCAGCCTGCCCATTAATCCGAGGGCTGCGCTCCTTCAACTGATAGAGTCTAAAGCTCATCAAAGGGCACCATTTAGAGATCAACCAACAGAAAAGCTTTTATTAAATAAGGGCTAGAGGGATCCTGTTTAAAAATATAATAGAGCTGTCAGTTTTCTCAATAATGAATGTATTTTCCATAAAACTACAAATCCAAGTTATATTTATAAGCCAAGACAAATATGCAGTTATAATTTATATTATATATTTTTTTCTTATTAAATTATTTTTGAGAAAGACATTTGCCTATTTTTGTTATCATTATCATCTCTGCTTCACAATTATTAAAAAGTAGTGTTTTTTTTTTTTCTAAGAGCAGGTTTTTAAAAATGTTTTCCCCCCACTATACCACCATGGCTTTGAACAGTGATTCACACAGAATAAATGCACAATAAATATTTTTTAAATGAATGAGTGATAGAAAGAAAAACATTCTAAAATACACATAACAATGTTGTATATTAAATTACTTCCAATGCTCACTATTTTGACTGGTGCCAGGCAAAGCTAAACGCAAACAATGGGAATTCTATAGGGAGTTACAACAGCTTGGCCCCAAAATCCATCTTTATCATAGACTGACTTGATTCAGTAAATAAATTTAGAACACGGGCTCTGAATTTATGTGGACCTTCATGGACCTCTGAGGATGGAACTCAGGGGTCAGCACATTATGTGTAAATTAAACAATATGCTTTTAGCATATTTAAGCAGGAGGTTCCATCAAAAATCTTGCCACAAGCATATTTCTGAATACATTTCATCACGCCTGATAGACCTTCACCCCCCAAAATGACTGGTCCCACTGGCCCAGCTTGATGAGAACTGGATGTGTCTACTACACAGAGCCAGCCCCTCAAAGTTTTAATCATCCTGGGTGCATTTCTGTATGAAATCAAATACTCTCTCTATGCTGATGAAAATGCTGATGTAGTTTATATTTATAAAAACCGATCCTACTATGGGTAATTTTTAAATTAAAAACATACACAATATAAATATTTCCTTGGTTTATTGGATATTATTCTTAATAAAGTCCTTTAAATATTGAAATTCCATTAACTACTTTAGTGTTTGTTGTGCACATATAAAATCTGAATAGGCCAATGTGGCTATTTTGAAATCTGATATTAAACTGCAAATAAAAATAGAGCGTAGTCCTCTGTTTCTAAAATATCGTACTAGGGTAATTGAAACAGTTTCATTCGGAGGATCGTTTATTTCCCCTAGGTTCTTATGAATTCTCAGTTAATATTACCACCACAATGAAGGTTAAGATAGTGAGCTCCAGAGCCTTGGTCAGGACGAAATAGTAAGTGAGTGATTTTCGTAGAATTAGGATGCATAGCTCTATGGATTTGGCTCCTCGGAGCACTCTGGCCTGTCACTCTCCCTAAGTACACGCGAGATAAGCCCCACCGCCTCTCTTGCATCTACTTGAACTTACATATTACACCGGGCTTGGAATCATCAAGTTTTTAAAGCAATAAATAGAAACAATGCCATCTGCGGTATTTTAGAGCGATGTCCTTGACTATTGACTCTGGGGGGCCTCCGAGGATGTGGGCTCTGAATGTGGGAGCCAACTCCTCTCGCACAGTCTGATTCTGCGCTCTGGCTGCCGGACGCAGGGGACAGTCACGGCTTCTGATACGGGGGCATCCAAACAGCCCGAGGTCCTGCAAGGCCGGGAAGACCCCCTCCTTCGGCGAGGCCCCTGGAAAGCCTGCGGCCGAGGTCAGGACCCGGGTGGTGAGGCAGCATTTTCAGGAGCACGTGTGTCCATACGTTTCAGGAATATCTCTCATGATCAAGTTAGATAGAGAGGTTTGTAGAAAGAAAACGGTAGAAAACTATGCCAGGTACAGATTACTCCTGAATCTCCACCTTGCAAATAATGCTGCGTGCTTTGTTTTGTTTTATTTTGTTTCAGATCACCGGTACCACCTTCTGGAGTGAGGGTAAAAGGTATATAACGAATAAAATTCCTGTTTCAATTAAACTTTTAAACATGTCGGAGACATTTGCCTGTGGGGAAAATGTCATGTCCTATATACTATTCACAACACCCCAAATGAGTTTATTTCGTTTTATTGGTTCAGTAAATTCAAATCGTAAGAAGTATTGACGTATGTAAAGGATTTTCAAACCACGAAAGGTCGGATATATGTGGACAATGTTTAGGGAGAATTGACATCCGCCACCAGCGTGGAAAGAAACCTTTTCAGCCTTAAGCCCATTTCCCAGGGCCCCAAATATGCGTCGTGACTCAGGGCCCACGAACGACGCTTAAAACAAAACCCAGGCAGCATGTTTCTCCATCGAAAGCCCAGGAACAGCTCAGGTACTTGGAGGCCCGAGATCAGCCCCCTTGGTGCTCTGATCTGTCACAAAGCAGGGGACAAGCTACTACAGAGACGTCCTCTATCACAGCACGGATGACGTAGGGTGAGAAAAACAGGCCCCGCAACCTTATTTGCTGAAACCAGAAAGTAGAATATCCAACACTCAGGATGGGCATTGCGGCTTTTTGGTTTTGAGCCTCTGCTAAGAAGGGGAAGGACATCAAAGAAAGTGCAGGAAGCTTTCCAGTAAAACGGTTAGCGATGATAAATGGACTGACGCTTGGATGTGCTTGGCCTGGTTGGCTACCCCGCATGGCCGGTCTCGCATCGGGGCTGTGCAATGACAGTGACCTAAAGCTGGTGGCAGCCCAATCCCTACCCGGCCGTCAGGAGTGGATCCCAGTCCAGAGCAACCAGGGAGCCCATCCTGCCTCAGGCTCCTGTTTCTAGAGATCGGTTCCCGCTTCAGAATTAGAACCGACGTTGGGTTAGTTCATTTCTCTGTTTCCTTCGAGCCCAAATATTCTAAAATGACGTGACTGCAGGGAGCATAGAGAATAAAAGTCAACTGCTCAAGCAAGGTGTTGGGGTAAAATATTTTGAGCAAATACATTTTGGAAAATTCCATTTCAAAGATTCAAAAATTTTTTTAAAGTAGGAAAACCCCCACCTGATGACTCGGTAGGGATTCGAAATGAGCAAATCCATCCACTTAACTGGAAATGATAAAATGAAGGTTTTATGACTGAATTCTGCGAGGAAATAAAGTAACATAAATGTGATCTTTGTCGAAAACACTAAGAGTGGTGACCAGGCAAGTGAAATTCTATTACCTGTCATGTTATTGCCCAATGTCATCAGACCACCTGAGATGTTTCAAACAAGCCCGAGGCAGGGCAGGCGCAAAATGAAGTCATTCATCTTTTCACTAATTTGTTCCTGAAACAGACGGGCTCAGGCGGGAGTCCTTTCAAATAAAACACACCCAATGTTCCCCTGATGTCCACAGTCGCTTTCATCTGCATATTTCTGGCTCATCATTAGCTGTCAAAATTATGATATTTCAGTTAAAAGGACCCCTACGGAGGGAGAATCTTATGGTATAAATTTGTGTATTTTCAAGATTAGTTATTATTTAAATTATTTAAAGGGAAAATAAGTTAAACCCGGGACTCAAACAGATGTGGGCGCTCTCAGGGTTCGCGCAGCATCACTCATCGAAGCTAAAAGGAGGGAACAGCCCCCCTCACACGGGTGAGTAGACAGGAAAAATCGGTGCATATACATGCCATGGACTATTTATTGTTCAGCCCTAACGGGAAAGACCTTCGGACACATGCGAGTACATGGGTGAACCTTGAGAACACTGGCTAAGTGAAATAAGCCACTTATTTCACTAAAGAATTTCTCATGAGGTGCCTGGGGCGCCCGTCGCAGAGACAGAGAGTGGGGCGATGTGATTTCCAGGGTAGGGGAGGGAGGAATGGGGGTTCTTTTCATGGGCACGGAGTCTCAGCTGAGGGACACGGGCACATTCTGGGGGGGGACGGTGGTGACCTGGTACAGCAATGGGGATGTGCTTCGCGCCACTGAACTGTTCCATTGCAAACGGGGAAAATGCTATTTTTTTTCTTTAATTTTTTATGAAGGGAGACGTGTGGCCAGGAAACTGTTAGTGCTAAAGCAAAAAAACCCAGCAGGACCTCCCAAAACCCTAAAACATGAGCTGTCTGTGATCACACCTCATTTCACTACCCTAGAAACCCAGTCGTTCAAGGTCTTTCGGATTATTTTTTAAAAATAGGCAGAAAAACATGTCCCTCCTTGTAGTAATAGCAAGAGCTTATTTGTTCTGATTTTATTTTTATTTGTTTATTTTTTTGTAGGGTGCAGACAGGGCTTCCAAGGCGGTCTTTACCTTTAGTAATCTTTCCAGAATTTTTTCTGCTCGCCCCAAGTTTTCCAACAGCCCCTGGTGCGAGTCACCAAACAACGCACAGCTGGAGCATCCTGTTCGTTCAAGGAGGCGGGTCCTTGTCCTAAAATCTTCACCTGATGTGCAAAGTAGCTCATGTTACCTGGTTAACTTCAGAAATATATAGAATATCTCTTTCATGCATAGTTTGAGGAACTGAACAGAAAAACATCATAAGGTAGACGGTCCTTTTTCCATCTAGGCATTTTTATTTATTTTTTGCCTGCAAGATAAAAAAGAAACCTTTTTCCTTTCTTCCAGCAGATCTGATTTCTCTCCATATTGTGAGTAACTAAATCTAGATAAACAACAAGCGTGTTCCGGGATAATTGCCTTTATCCCCTTGCCCACCAGACACGAGCCGTGCTTTTAATTTTCTCTCTTCTTTATCCACTTTTTGATATAAATGTTCAACGGGGGCTTAAATCCTTTCCCCAGGCTTCTCTTTTATCAGGTTTCTAATTACCTAGCCTAATTGCTCAGGACCTGCAAGAGCTTGTGAAGTTTTTTTAAACGGTTTTCTTTAATTATGATTCTCCGGTGAGAAAGATGCTGCTGAACGAGAGTTAAAACTGAACACGGACTATCTGTGTCGGGGAGTCAGAAGAGAAAAAAAAAATTGAATATTTGCTCCCAAATATCGGACTATCTAATGTCTAGATGAGGCGTCGCATCTCTACGGCCCTTACCATGCGGCGGGCACTGTGCTTAGCTCTTCACAGGTAGAAACGTATTTGATGTCCCTGAGAGCCCTGCGAACGGGCCCCTTCTGTTATTTCAATTTTACCATTGAGGAAATTAGGCGAGAAAGGTGTCAGAGAGACTTACATGCGGGTAACCTGTCCCCAGGGTCACTGCTCTAACCCAAAACTGCCCCTGCCCAGAGTGGAAGCCGGACACGTAAAATAAATCAGCGCTGAGATGACTCTGGAGAAGGGGGGTAGGCGCAGGAAAAGCCCAGAATATCGGACCCTCTCTCTTCCCCTCCAACCTCTCCCGGTCTAAGGGAAAGAGATTAAAAATTACCAAAATAAATGATCTCTAACGCTTGCCCCGTTCCAATGTTTTGACTTGGTAACGTTAGAGAGCGCACGCGTTCCCCTTTGTTTGAAATATAATTATTACCTTTTATACATCTACCCAGAAAGTAAAAAAAATAATAATAATAATAATAAATCCTGTTTTATAGAAAAAGATTTTCGCAGATTCTCCTTGTCGGCACGAAAGATGAATATTATCCTGTCCTTGTGCTCGCTACTCGGCAATTACTTTCTCAGCAGTGCATTAATTAGTCAACCGCCGTAGTCTAGAACTCTTTGATGCTAGGTAATGAGATTAATAATAGATTCCCATCAACCCTCCCAGAGCTGCAACAGGCAGCAAGTACTTCTTTTTTTTTTTAAATATATCTTTATTGATTTCAGAGAGAGGAAAGGAGAGGGGGAGAGAGAGACAGAAACATCAATGATGACAGAGTCATTGATCGACCTGTGCCCTGACCGGGAATCAAACCCCGATCGCCTGATCCTAGGTCGATGCTCAACCGCTGAGCCACCCCCGGCTGGGCTCAAGTCCTTCTGATCGGTCTTGCCTGTATGGGACATGAGGAAGCGCTTCAGGCGACCGCAGCTGAAAGGGGACCATCGTGTTTTGAGCACTGTGATCCCCAGGGCCTACCACATCCGGCCCACGTCTTTGCATGTGGCCCCTTAACAGCCCCCCACAATTACCCCATTCGGGCCTGTCAGAGGCAGCAGCTCAGTGGATGCGAGGGAAACGGTCTACTCCGAGCAAGACCAACCCAAAAAAGTCAATGTCACCCGATTGAATGTGTACTTTATGGTAATCCATTGTCCCTTTTTCCTACTCCTTCCTGCATAAATCTGATAGAGCCTTAAATAGATGGCGCAATCAATGAGTAATTAGTGAGCAGCTATCTTACGATCCCTTTTAAAGACGTTCACCTGCTCGAGTTGACGCTTTTAATCTCCTAAATGTAATTGCAGGTGGCTCTGAGGACCGGGAGAGGCAGAATTAATGTTGGCATCCCTTCAGTCACATGGTCTCCAAACCTGTCCTCTCACCCAGCCTCACCCCATCCATCTCTCCTTTTCCTACAGAGGGTGTAAAGGTGTTCACAAATCTAGGAATTGAGAAGGGTGAAAAATTTGGTTCGGTGAAGGTAATTTATATGGAGTACCATTAACTCTTATTGATATGGAGGAGCTGTTCCTCGAAATTAAAAATATTTAAGAATTGTGATACCATAAGTGGTGTGAAATTAACAGACAGACTTCCATACACAAATCAATCGCTTATCAGTTTTAACCATATGCGATTTCTTCATTTGATTTCAAAAATTTTAAAGTTTTATGTTTTTCATGAACAAATTGTCAATACAGCGTGCTAAATATTTATAATAGTTGTACCTCTGCTGCCATCTAGACTTTATGGGAAAGTATTGCGGGCAGATTTCTCACATGAGTTGGTGCATAAATAAAAAAGGTGCATAGCTTGGCTGGCGTGGTTCAGCGGTTGAGCAACATCCCATGAACCAGGAGGTCACGGTTCGATGCCCAGTCAGGGCACATGCCCGGGTTGCGGGCTCGATCCCCAGCAGGGGGTGTGCAGGAGGCAGCTGATCCGTGACTCTCTCATCATTAATTATCACAACTCTATACCCACTTTTGCCCCACCCTGTATATATAATGTTTTCACTATTATATGACTATCATCATTATTAGTGACATAATTCATATTCTCACAGTCATCAACACTGCAAATAGATATTATTGTTTATTCTGAATGTGTAAGGAAGCTGAGATGCTAAGAGTTTAAGTAATTGGCTTGCATTTCCACAGCTAGGTAGTGGCTGAGCTATGCTGTGATTTTAAGTTTTCCTGACACCAAAGTCATGTTGTTTCAAAGCACCACGACCCCTTTCTCTCTCCTTTTATAGGCAGAAAAGAACCTGTTAATCCCTCAGGACTGTACAGCCTCGCCAGGTGGATGGTGAGGTTGTCAGAACAGACATAAATTACTCAGATCATTATCTTTTAAGTGGATAGGTTCAATACTATCTTCAAACTACCCCGAAGAGTGGCCAGAAAGTTAAGGTAGGGTTATACAGAATATCTACATAGTTTTTAAAGTCAAGATAAATGACAAGCAAGACATGCCAATTGTTGCACTGGAAAAAAAATAGATAGTGTTATAGCAGCTAAAAAAAAAAATCCAGGATATATATTTATAAGAGTCTTTTCCACCATCTTTCTCATGAGTGTCAAACTCGCTTAAAGGCCTGACACGCACAGCCCGTGACAGGCGGCTGTGGCCCATTTGCACACAAGCCACAGGCCCATTGCCTGACTGGTACTAATGCATGGAGGCCATGCTCTAAAAATATGCACCTGGTGGCTAATCAGCATCTATTCACTGCATCATATAGTAACTTTATACTTAGTTGTGTGTTTTTTTTGAGGAACCACCGTACTGGTTTCCATTGCCGCTGCGCCATTTCACATTCCCATCATCGCTGTGCGAGGCTTCCAACCTCCACGTTCTCACCAGGACCTGCTGTGTGTGCAGACAGCAGCCAGCTCTCATCACAGCATCCTGGGGGAGCAGGGACATGAGAACACACAGAACTGTGCTCCTCTAGCTACTGGCATCGCTGTCAGTAATCAACTGTCTCTTGTCTCTGACCCAGGAGCCTCGTGTCTTCTGCCAATATATATATATATATTAGTTAGCAAGCTAACTAATGAGATGGTCAGCAACGAAACTCTCAGATACGTTGCGTGTTCTCAAACTATAACATTCAACTTGAGGGTTCTTTGCATGTTTTATTTTAGAATAACAAAGAGAACTTGCAAAGGAGACTTTGAAAGAAGAGTAAGGCAGGGGAGTTTCACCCAGAGAGACCGGAGCCCTAGAAAGTCAAGTTCAATGAGTATACTCTGCAAAATGTTGCTGACAATCAAGTAAAATACAGATCAACAATTTATTAATATGAAGACCGTTAGCGACATTGACCAGAGCTCTCTCCGTGGAGGGATAGAAATGGAAGATTGACCAGCGTGGGTTTAACAGAGAGCGGGGGGATTTATGGAGTGGCAAGTACAGATAATCTCATGTTAGAGTTGGAAGAACGGAGGTCGGGAAATGTAGAAATATTTTTACCCCCAAAATGTCTCTAGTAGCTGATGATGTGGAGAGAATCTGATGCTGTCAGTTTCTCTTTCCGTGATAATAAGCAGCCCCCTCTACAGAACGTTAGGGCTGCCAGGGCCCTAGCTCCCCCGACGCCCGGGAATTTAGGAGGCATTTGTGAATGAACCGCACTATTCTGGGTTACGATTGAGACGGACTCCTCATTGGCTCGCTATACTTTTAGGTTAATGAAGATGTATTAGATTTAAAGCGATGACGCGATGATTTACATTTCAATTGGCTCTGGGAATTTAGGGTTTATTACCTGGGGAAAACCTTAATTCTCATTTATTATGATTGACTGGTCCGTTGTCATGGGGATGTAATTTGATTTTTGCCAGGTCTTACAATGCAGTTCAGCTTTTCATTTCTAAAGTGTCGGTCTTTTAAAAATTGTGTTTGTTTGTTTTTTAATGTAGAGTGGCATTTATTTGGGCCCTTGCATAAATTATGTGCCAGAATGGCCATCTCAAACCACAAGCTGCTCTCCAATCCCAGAGTGTTGGCTAATGTGACACCTGTTTTGCCCGCCTGGTGCCTGACCATGCATTAACGCCCAGGTGTGTGCAACTCGGGCAACCTCTCAGGCATATAATAAATAAGTTCCAATGAGTCAGAACCTCTGCTCTGGCTGATATTAGAAGCTTGGGTGGTTGTTTTGTTTCTCTCTTCTTGCCAGTTTAATATTTCTCCTTAGAATAGCTACAAAACTCAAGGATGAAAAATATATATATATTTAAAAGGTTTTTCTTTTTTTACTCCAGAAAACTTCAGCATCCCCTTTCATGGAAAAGTAACTGGTTTAGAGACTATTTTAAAAACAATTCTAAGTATTAGAATAAAGTATTTTTTGCCATCTCCCTAAAAATGATGTCCATTCCTTAGAGAGCTGGAATACATAGTCATTTTGAAAATCAGGATTAACATATTTTAAATGTTATTTAAATTTGGTTAAGCATATATATATATATATATATATATATATATTTACTACATGCTTTAAACCAATTAAAACCCCAAAATATTTAAAATATGGTTTTCCCATGGTGGGATTTCTATCCAAAATTTTTAGTTCTGTAAGTGCGAATGCATCTAAATAAATTCTAAAAATTGCCATTTTAAGTGAAATTGTTCTCAAACTATATGACAAAAATGAAAATTTTAGTATTCCTAATAGTCCAAATTGACAGGATGATGTATAAAAGAGCCTGAAAACACTTCTAAATGCGTGTCTTTTCCTAGATAATTTTACTCCATGAAGTTGACCTAGAACTCTGATCTCTATAATCTGTCTAGTTTTAAAACACATTAATGCTCCCTCTTTGGACTGGGAAAAAAAAAAAATCATTGCGCATAATCATTCCGAAATCAGCCTGTGACCCATCACACCTCAGCGGGTTTGGCGGCCTGATCTTCTCTCATTCTGCCGTAACCCCAGCATCCCCGGTTCATTTAATTCTTTTAACTTTAATTAAAAAACAGCAGGGAAAGCCAAGAAGGTAAAGCGGATGAAAATCCCTTTATAGCCTGTAGAACAGTGAATAACCATCGGAGGGAATGAGCAAAGTGATGCTCAGATATGAGTAGGAGGCGTGGAAATTTATTTCTCAGGGGCGAGCGTTCTGCAGAGGAAAGCAGGGCCCACCTTTTGTCTCGTTGCACCAGAAACGTCAGACTCGAGCTGTCTGAAGTGTCTGAGTATCGGAGGGACAGTGTTTTCCCCCAGCTCCCTCTCTCTCTTCCACGGTAGGAGTTAAGCTTGTTGTCAAGTTGCCTCTGCGGTGGCGTCGAATTCACAGTCTTGCAACACAGTCAGCCCTGAGCGGCCCTCATAACAATGCAGCAAGTAGTCGAGAACATGGCTGTGGGTGTGTTCAAGGGCAAACTAACCTTCTAGCAGGTGCGGATGTGATGTGTCCCTAACATACTTGTTGCCTGAATTGGGTTAATAAAAACGAGATGTTGATAAAAAACGAGACTAGTGCCTAGTCCGGTGCCCTGCACGTAAGATGCATTCAGTAAATCTCTTCTCCACCAATAAGTGAGTGCACGTGCGGGGAAAGTCTTGCGGGGAGGCGGAAATTGGAAATGATGACTTTTAATGTAATGGAAATGTCTCTGGGAAATAATCTGAATAGAAGTCCTTTAATAAGTTCCCTCTTTTCCAGTGATACGTTTAGTGTGGTTCAAGCTCAGTGTCTTCATGTGGGATGGAATCATATGGAGGTTTATGTATTTGACTCTATGAACTGATTTTTCCTGAGCAGAATGCAATTGCAGACTATCATAAAGAGGCCCTTTGGACGTGTCTTATAGGGGTGATTTTTTAGCAGACCCAAGTGTTCCCTGAAAGTTTGCAGACTAGAGGCAGAAGAAACAGAAAGTGTCAGATAACAAGTCACAGAGGAATAAATGTTTGCCCGGGACACACACTCTGCCTTTTCCACAAGGGCCTGAAACAGCTCCCTTCCTGATCCCCCCCTAACATTGGTGGCATTTCATTTTCCCAGTTGTCCTGTCAATTAAAGCTCATCTAATAGCCTCCCTGAAATTAGCTGTCTGACTGCTTCAGCTTGTCTCCCCGAGAAATGTTGGCTGAAATTTTATACCCAAGCACATAGTTCCCTTAAGAGAAAGAGCCACCTCTCCGGCCCATGTGTTCCCTTCTCCCTCAAGGTCATAGAAGCCCATTTCCTTCTCCTCAAGGTGATAGAAGTCCATTTCCTTTCCCTCAAGGTCATAGAAATTCATTTGCTTTCCCTCTAAGGTCTTAGAAGCCCATTTCCTTTCCCTCAATATCATAGAAATCCATTTCCTTATCCCTCAAGGTCACAGAAGTCCATTTCCTTTCCCTCAAGGTCATGTAAAGTCCATTTTCTTCCCCTCAAGGTCAAAGAAGTCCATTTTCTTTTCCTTAAGGTCACGGAAGTCCATTTCCTTTCCCTCAAGGTCATAGAAATCCATTTCCTTCTCCCTCAAGGTCACAGAAGTCCATTTCCTCAAGGTGATAGAAGTCCAGGAAGCCTTGTGTCACACAGGTACCTTCCAGGCACCCATCCTCAGTGGCCTGTTCTCCACAACTAGTCGGTCTCCACTCAAGCTCACTGGTGGTGCCAGCAGCTGAACTTGATGTCTGATATCCCCGCAGGTGGACCTTTCTCTCACCATTCAGACAGACTTCCCTGGACACTGCTTGTTCTGTGCAGGCCACTGTGTCTTCTTTCTGTGTTCCTTCCCAGGCTCCGACTTCAGTATCTCCTCCCCCTCCTCACCGCTTTCTAATTCCGGGGTCACATTCACTCGGGTGTCACCCAGACCCCATCGACCCTGCCCAAGGGACCTTGCTGTCCTCAGGATCTTCCTGGATGTCATCATTTATGCTGGAGCTCCCGAGAACGAGTCCACAGGGCTTAGCAGGTGGTTTTCTCCTTCTCAGGTGCTGGTTGCGTACTGGTCTCCTGTAGTAACCAGTGACCGCAAAACACCTATTTGTCATTGTCATCTTTTTTTTATTGCCACAAATTTTGACTGCTAATCTCTTGCCAAAAGCAATAGCTAGAAACTGTTGGTTTTATGG
Organism: Miniopterus schreibersii; assembly: GCF_964146895.1. NCBI lineage: Eukaryota > Metazoa > Chordata > Mammalia > Chiroptera > Miniopteridae > Miniopterus > Miniopterus schreibersii. The sequence goes on from NC_138123.1 coordinate 3,463,638, forward strand.
AATTGCAATACAGAAGGGTTTTGCTCTTTAAGCAACTTTTTTGATAAAATTTCATAAACTTTAAGAATTCTATTTTTTTCAAGTGGAGAAAGACTCAGAAGTTTGATAAGTGTTTTAGTGTAAAATATATTTTAATTATGGTATAGCATGCTTTAAATAAAGACATACATGATCATGGTTAGTAATCCTTTATATGCGCTATGAAACAATCTTTATCCCAAGGTATTTTAGAGATTCAAAAATAGCTAATATAACTGAAATATTTGACCAATCAACTATGATAAGACAATAAATTAGTTAGGAAATCTTCACTTCTCTGTTCAAGATGTTGACTTGTTATCTAAAGAGAGGCATTCAGTAGCTTGTCATGTCTTCTGAACAACAGATAATCTGTAATTTCTTGTTCCAGGAATTCCTCATTAGGGTTGTTCTCATTGGAGTTTCCCAGCAGATGTAAAAGCTCACAGAATCCTCCAGAGGGGTTTAGCACAATCAAGCCTAGAGCCACTTGGAGAATATGTCATTATTCAAATCTTCAATAGCAAATATAAAATGCACGCGTCTGAAACAGAAAATAACAAGCAGAGATCCCTCGGGGACGTGACTACAGGGATCCTTTCTGGAATAGAAAAAATTAACGATCCGTGAAAATAGAACAATAGTCACATTTTTAGATACTGGAAGGTGTGGGTATAATTATAGCAGAGGCACTTGGAAGACGATGGTACTAAGGAGAAAAGTCAACTTTGTTGATAAGCAAGTAAAATCATTCTTTTGGAACTGATAAAAATCCTTACCTTGTCTTATCTGAAAACCACATCTGTCGAAAATTTATTTCTATTAGTATTTGATTGGGAACCTAATCCATGAGTCCTTTTGTGACTGGTTTGCACCAATTTCCCATCAGATATATTATAGTGAATCTGTTTAACGTTATTTCAAAGCCAAAATTTATTTGTCTTAAATAACCTTTCATTTATTCAAGGGCCAAAATGAAAAGTCAAAAGAGATGCTGGAAGATAAAAGAGCAGATGTAAATGGAACAAATTGAGGTGAGAACAAGTTATTCCCTCGATTCCTTTCGTCTTACACTTAAAATTAACAAATCTAAAGTCATTTAGTAAAACACACTTCCAGCTCAAAAAATTCATGCATAATTTTCACTCCCCTATGAAGCCTCTTACATTCAGTCAGTTTAATTATCTACAACCCTTGTATGACATTTTTTAATCCTTTGTGGTTCACTGAGAAACTTCCTAACGTAGACTAAGTGGTGTGTTCATTAAAAAGTCAGAAATATCTTTGAGTCCAAGTAGCACAGCATATTTTTCCTGAGTATAGTAACAATACAATCACTATGCCAGGAGGGTGTCATGAGCAATTATTTAAAAGAACTATTGTCTTAAATTATTCAGTTTCTTCATGCATAGCATCTTAATTAAAAAAAACAAAATTATTTTTAAGCAATCCATTGGGGGAAAAAAGAAAAGAAATGAAAAGAAATGTGATGAAAGAGACAAGTTTGTGGGGCTCATTTAATATGTTTAACACACAACATAGCTGCCATTGTTTTGACAGGACACTTCAAATGGCATTAACACTGACAGAATGTTACAGTTTACACAGAATTTCAAAAAGTATAGCGGTGATTGTATTCTACTTGGATCTTCATACTCTGCTGGGAATATGGAAATTGAGAGCCCCATTGTGTCACCGTAGTCTGGTTAACCTGGTTTAATTTATAAGAGGGGTACAACCGAGCCCTTGGGTGACAGTCATGTACCTGCTCATCAGCAGAATCTGCTCAAGGTTGTTACAGGAGCTCTAAGGACAGTTATTAACACTTACGCATGAATCATTGGATGGCTAGCCTTCCTCAGCAGCGACTGGGGTGGGTTTGCACAGGGTGGATGTTACCTGTCAACACAAGGCCATCCTGAGATAAGGCTGACCCTCCTATCTCTGCCTCCAGAAGGAAAAGTGGGCTGCATGTCTCTCTGTTAACTGTGCCATGGGTGCCAGCCTAAGTTTAGAAATAACCCCCACACACACCAAATAAATATATATCTCTCATTCTACTTTCTGTAGTTAAATTTCGAAATGCCCCTACTATATGTTTCTTCAACTCAAAAGAGGGCAAGAAAGAAGGGACAGAAGAACGTAAAACATGAGGATCATCAAACTAGAAAGCAAACAGTATGGTGGTAGTTGTAAATCCAATTTATCAGTTATCGCATTAGATATAATTAGGCTAATTTCTGAAATTAAAAAATCTAAGATGATAACAATAGGTTTTTTGGGGGGTTTTTAAACCTCTCTATATGTTACTGATAGGACTCTCCTAAAATTTTAGAAAATAGAAAGATTAGAAATAAAAGGATGAAGTTATACATGGGAAGCCGGGTAACAAGAAAGCTTCTGTGGTTCTACTAACATCAGACAAAGCCCATTTTAAGCAGAGCTGTTACAAGAGACTAATGTGGACATTTCTTAGTGATGAAGGTATCAATTCTCTGGAAAGACACAACATTAAACCTGAAGGCATCACGGAACCTCCAAAAATATGTAATAGCACAGAGATATTTGTTTCAAGATGATATTTGTTTCAAGCACCTACCAGTGACTGAGAAGATGGGACTCCGTAAATGTCACTCATTTGCTCAAAATCGAAGATAGAGTTCAGAAGACTTAGAATGTACCTCCTACTCCACACCTAACTAGCTGCTAATGCCTCTCTCTCTCAATTTCCTCAACCTAAAAGTGAGCGATTGGACCCTATGTAGCCCTAACATTTTGGGATTGTAAAGAAGGGAAAGTGATGGTAATATCACAATGTAGTTTATAGACAGAAACTTTTGATTCCTAAAGAGCAACTATCTCCCAAACTCTGGAGCAATGGGGGGGGCATGTAATAAAATGTGGGTGTTAATATTTCAATGCACCCACCGGCTGCCACGTGTGTGAGAAGCTGGGACTGAGAGTTCCCACTCACTCTGGCTCCTTCCCACATCGCGGCTCTGCTTTGTCTTATCCCAACCCTTCAAACTCAACTGAGACTCAGAGAAATTCTGTTACTTCCCCAAGCCCTGGTAGATAGCAGGGCTTCTGGGTTCTCAATCCCTTAAGGAAACTGTCTCAACGTTTAATGCACAGTTCTGAAAAATGTATTGAGTCAATTAAGTGATAAGAATGATTCTTAATTTTGTTTCACAAAGAGGATTTGAGAATTCAAAAGTCGATTACATAAGGCATCTACCCAATCTCATTTGATAGACCTTGACACTGATTGGCTTCAGGTGATTGCTAACAAATATTTGTTGATGGCATTAATGCAGTTACTTTGAAGAACACTACACAGCTATGTGATTTCTGACTTCAATTTCTCTCATTACAATTAGTTCAAATGTACTTGCTGCAAATGGCACTTTCAAATGTCTGTGATTTTAGAAATCTAAGCGACCTGACAGATCCATCTAGAGACAGAGCTGGTATGGGAACCTCCCAAGGAGATGAGTGTTCCTTTAAAACAATTATCTTTTATACTAACTGCATTTTTAAAGTGCAGAATCTATGCTTAAGGGATCCATTTCGTAGTATGGGCTTCTGTTGATGTGTCATATCAGTTTCAATAATGACAGCCTGCGGTGCCATCTTTGGGTTAAATACCGCACACGGTACTCCAATTGGCATGTAATGCCCAACAGAAGCCTACATTTACTGTTCTCTTACTGTGTGCCAGGCAATACTCTAATGCTTCCCATTAACTCACTGACTTCATATCATAACCCTGTTGGACAGGCCCTATTAATATCTCCATCATACATGAAACCTTAGCTAAGCACAGGGATTACTTGCCTATCACGTGGGATTACTTGCCTTAAATTACCTAAATTCCATAGAGAGTCAATGACAAGGTGAGAATTCCTCTTATCACTGTACATTAAGTCATTTGCTTTAGAATCAGGGTAAAATTTACATCTACTTTCCTTCTTAGGGAAGCAAACACAGTTCATATTAGGAGAGTTTTAAAACTAGAGGATTTTTGCATGCAATAAACAGCTAAATTCTACACGTCGGGACAAAGGGAGTCCTGAATGCAGGTTTTCTATTAGGAAGTGCAATTGAGGATTTAAAATATTTCTGCCCTGCTCATCACTGCAAACAAACGTGGGGAAGGGACAAGTCTAGATGAACACAAAGCTATTTTTTACTTCTCCCCACCCTCGAAATAGAAAAAATGTTTGTCAAGAATGAGATGGAATGCAGCTTTTCGGTCTGATGCAATCAGATGTGTTCAGACAACCGCAGTGCATTGTTTTAAGCGCCCAGTAAACCAGTGATTCTTTCCTCTCCTGCACCTGACACCCCTTTCTAACTATCGCCCAGTGCGGACGGGCCACCATTGCACAGAGACTGCTTGTCAAAACCAAAATGTGTTCTCAGAGCGTCTTCCACTAATCCCAGTCCTCGCAGCTGTGAGAACAAAACACAAACTCCCTCCCCTCCCAACTTCCTCTCCTGAAATGTCAACTTGCAGGAGCCTTTCATATGTACAAGATGACGCTTATCAAGCCACAGACACCCCGGATTCGCAGCACGGCCCTGCCCACTCACACAGCAGCGTGTTAAGGATGAAACGCGGGGTTTGCTCTCCTAGCACAAGTCTGTTTCCATTTTCAGGAGCCCACCAGCTGGCCTATTTCCAGTTCCTAATAGACGCAGGGGACTTGGCACAGTCTTCTTTGAACCGAGCCTTTAAGTCATGTGGGATTACTGTATAAATGATGAATGAACAGAGAAATAGGGGGTCACTTAATTTTCTTTAAAAAGGGAATGGGCTTTGGGTGAAACTTAGTTCTTTGGAGAGCAGAATTCATTGTTGTGTCATGTAATGTTCAGAGCCTTTCTGCTGAGGTTTTTACAACACACCCACAGTGCAGTTTTACGAGCCGCACGCTTCTAAGTGATCATTCGCACTTAAAAGGCAATTAAACAGATTTAACAAAATCAACAACCTATACTTTAAGAACACTGGATTTCTACAGACACAATTTTACCAAGTAAAATACGAGACGGTTACGTTACATTTAATTTAAAAAGCTTTTCATCTCTGAAACTACTTTATTTTTTTAAGTGCTTCGTAATGGGATATCAGTGCGGCTAGTTGAAAAATTATGTTTAAACGTGACAAACACAAATACACATCCATACACATAAAAGAGTTCAATCAACATTACTTATAATACATAATACTGAAACAGGAAATAAGCCAAATCAATTAAATAATGGTTTCTACATAGCAAAAGGAAATACAGCTATTAAAATGATGGTACAGCCCTGGCCGGTGTGGCTCAGTGGTTGAGCATTGGTGTCATCAGTGTGATTCCCAGTCAGGGCCATACCCAGTTTGCAGGTTCAATCCCTGCTCACAGTGCTTGTGGGAGGCAGCTGATCCATGTTTCTCTCTCTCTCTCTCCCCCTCTCCCTTTCTCTCTAAAATCAATAAAAACATAATTTTAAAAACTCATGGTATGGACCTATATTTATGGAGTAGTCAATTTTTATGATACATTATAGAATATTTAGATTGAGTTTATGCATGTATTTGGTGTGTGGCTATTTAGCTATATGGGCCTCTTTTTTCCTTAACAACTACAGTCTCTATATTTTCACGTAATTCACATTAGAGTGCTACCAGGATTTCCAATGCTGAGGCTGAAAATGTATTATACAAGATAAATTTAAAATTGATTAGAGACTTATTAAAATACTGGCATTAAAATGGTGATTGCGTGGCCTCCTGTAAAAGTCAGGGTTTAGGTTAGGCAGTGAAATGAACACGTAGAAATTCATGTCACGTTCAGTAATACTGGAGACAGTCAACTTTTGTTCTTGCAGCCTCTATTTTTGTCTTCATAATCTTGAAAACTGGTTTTTTCCCCCCTCCCTTTTGCTGTTTTAATGAATGCTGGCATAGAGATTTCCATTTAAATACAAGTTTAATAAGGAATCCATTTTATTTAACGTCCTGTAAGACAGCATCACTCCATAGCTAAAGAAGTTTAGGCTTCCACACTGCGATGGTGCTAAGTTATGTAAAGCAGCTAATAAACTACTAACATAAAACTACCGCTAACTTATGTCTTAACCTGTCTCAGCGTAGTCAGTCTTTTTTTTTATTCCAACTAGGTTTTCACAATATAAGCAAAGTGAACGTTTCAAAAGACGAGTGTGGTCCTATGAACCCTGTCACTGGCTTTTCCCATCTCAAATGTTTTGTTTTGTCTCTTATTATTAATCAAATGACTACGAGGACAGAGAAGGGCAAAAGAACCTGAGAAAAGTGAAGAAAATAGCCCAGTACAAGTATATAAAAACTCATCCTGGCTTTTCTGACTTTAGGAAATGAGGTGTGCCCCTTAAGTACATTTCCGAGATAACCGAAGCTTAACTGATGGTCTCAGGGGTGACCGGGGAGCTTCGCAGCATCCAGGACCCTCCCATTCGCCACCCCCAGAAAACCCTGACCCCTGAAATTCTCAATCTAGTTGACCCTGAGCTACAAAGCGAACACTGACAGTTAATTAGAATTCAAATCTCTTAATAGTTCTTTCTTCTTCAGCAATCTGTGCTATTATTTTAAAATACTACTCCTATCAAAATGAGACCTGAAGGAAGGCAGTCTTTTACCTGGATTGTGTGTACATTTTTATGATTCGGAAAAGACAAGAGAGATGAGTGAAGAGAGCCTGAAAGGTGCTGTATTTTTGGTACTGCTTTGCATTCTTTTTTAAAAAAATAAATGTTTTTATTGATTTCAGAGAGAGGAAGGGAGAGGGAGAGAGAGAAACATCACTGATGAGAGAGTCACTGATCGGCTGCCTCCTGCACGCCCCCTACTGGGGATCCTGCAAGCAGGACATGTGTCCTGATGGGGAATCGAACCATGACCTCCTGGTTCATAGGTCGACCATCAACCACTGAGCCACACCGGCCGGGCTGCTTTGCATTCTAATTGCACATGTGCAGAGTGAGCGTCTTGGGGAGTGGACACTGGGTGGAGGAACCGACAGCTGCTGGGCCAGCTCAGCAGCCCTGCACCTGCCTCCTCAGTGGGTGATGGGACCAGCGTGACCTCAGTGCTATGGAAACAGGTAGGAAGACATGCAAGGCGATGGCCATGAATTAAAAAAGGGATTCTGACTCTCACTCTCTCCTACTGAGTCCATGGTGAACAGCAAACTGTTGCTTTCATTTCCCACCTGTTCCCTTTGGCAGGGACCAAGAATATTCTCTTTAGACAAGACTAGAAATAGCTTCTGTTTGCATGTGTAGCAAGGAAATAAACAGGGGGAATGACACAATCATGATGGACTTTCTTCACCAAGTAGCATGGGAGAGGGTCTCTGTGTACCTGATAGGAAAAAGAAATGTGTAAGCAAAACTTAATAGAAATTACATGGTGAATTTGGTAACTTATTAAATGTTATGTGAGAGTGATTTTTATTTTAATCCTAGTATGTGTGTCCATAAAAATAATGTACACCCAATCCTGACTATTTAAGGGTCAAAGACTAATCAGTTTGTCCATGGAAGTTGCTTTAGTTGAGCACGGACTTGGGACAAATTCACTTTCTGATGAGGGCTTAGTAATTTGACGTTAGCTATGAATATAATAACAGAGGGAGGTGTAGAGGAAAGAAGAGTAAAGAAGAACCCATCTGCCCCTCTAAAGTCAGTTCAAGGACCTGGAGTTTGGGTCTCCAATGTCCCACCCTTCAAAGAGCCTGCATTCGGCAGCCACCACAGGGCCACACCTGCCTGGACAGGTGAATGGTCCCCAGCTTTCTTCTTTGTATTAACAAGGACTGTGACATTAAACCTCAAGCTGGTGAGATATCAGTAAAGAGAAATCTGGTATAAACTTAATTTTAGGACATTATAAACACTGCTACATTTTCTTAAGCAAATGCTTAAATCAATACCAAATGCATCATAACTGCGTCTTAAGACCTGCATTGCAGTTCCTCACATTTAAATATTAATACACTGTAGATAACTTCCAAGCCTTATACGAAAGGCTAATAAAACCCCAAAAGTTTTGCCTTCAATCAAAAGGTGGCTGTAAATTATTTCAGGTTTGATGCCCCTTTTGAGCACATTTCAGAGAGAAGGAGCCCGTGTCCGTCTCCATTTCTACAGCCCTGGGTTTTAAATGATGCAGAGAGTAAGGGGGGAAATCCAAATGGATCCTGGGCCACCTTACGTGAAAATCAAACCTTTCAGTGTAAAATAGGAATTAGAAAAGCCACATTTCACAGCATTAGTTTCAGCATTTAATCCCAGTGTAAGAACAGGAAGGAGTCATTGTCTTCCAGGGCCGCTGACCCCCCAGGGGTTGGGCTAAAGGGCAACACGACCCAGAGAGAAAGAGAAGAGCAATCATATTAATTTTAATGGCACAATAGTTTTCAATAAGCTTTATGGCCGCGGAAAAGATTGATTTTTTTTTTTTTTTTTTTGCACTTTGTGCTAAAATGGGCAGTGTCCTAAACTGCGTTTTGCCAGAAATCTAATACCTGTAATTTATTGGATCCCATGTTCTCAATGTTAAAAAAGGAAAGAAGGCCAAAGTCCGAGGGCTTGGAACATGGTGATGAAAATTCAACTGGAGAACTGAAGGTTTCCTTTGCCTTTTGAAATGCACTTTAAACAATTTTAGAAGTCCAAGAATCGCTGTGAAACGGTGTCAGAACACTGTGTTTTCCAGATTCTTTCCGCAGGAAATGATGGGAATTTCGGAGTCTCAGTGCGGGAGCAAAGAAAGGGCCAGGAGATTAAATGGAAGACACATGGCTCTGAAGAAAGCCCCCCCCCCCATCTATTTGGAACATTTTACTAGGCTGAGGGGCCAGGGACCGCATTTCCTTAGGTGGGCTTCCTTTTCAGGCTCAATGTCAACATTGCTTTTCGGGTTTCTAAGGGGAAAGCTTTTGCCTATTGCTTTTTTCTATACCCTACAGGCAGAAGGATGCTGTCCAGTTCTTCTCCCCCACTCACTATAGCCTTGGCCCCTACAAAATCTGGTTTCCTTCAGGATATTTTCTCTGCACACTATATATATATATGGTCTTGATAATCAGAGCAGTGATTTCAATGAAGACTTTATGTCAATAGAGAGAAATCTAAGACTTGTCCAGGTTGTCATCGAATTAAGGCGAGCTAGATTGATTTTCCTCAACCTTAGTAAAAGCCATCAATATAAAGCGACCGCTAAGAGGTATCCAAAGAACATAATCAATGGAAATCGTTGTCCAGAAAAAAAGTAGTATTTTATTAAGTGGGGCAATGGAAAATTAGGATACCTTCGTACGAAGAAAATTAAGGTGAAAATTTGGAAGCCTTTCCTTTAGAAACCCACAAGTGTCTTTTCTTAAGAAGGATTTGGGAGGGAGAGGACCAGAGGTATGACTCGTGGCCTCAGACACATACGTGACCAGCTTTGACTCAGATAAAGGATCTGAATTCTGGTCAGCGGCTGGTGGCCTGGAAGAGTTCATTTATCTAACGTAGGGGAACAGTTTCTGCACAGAGGGTCTCTGTTTCTTTTTTCTTCTTTTCAGATCCATGATATTTGAATAAAAGAAAGGGTAACAGAAATGGATAGAAGTAATCTGTCTCTCGTCTATTGATTATAATTAATATTAAACTCAGTGATTTCTACTGATGAAGACAGATTTATTCCTGCTAAGATGGCGGAGCCTTAACTTTCAGAGTTAACTTATTTTCTTTTTACATATTTATTAGTCTTTCACAAAGTACCGATTAATCTTCGGAGTCAAATTAGCAAGCCCATCAAACATTTGTCTCATCGAATTCAGGCGCTGGCCAATTCTAGAACAAAGTGACGCTTAAGCAAATTTATTCCTGAACCGGAACCATTGCTCATGTCAATTCAGCTCAATCCAGCAAGCTCCGTAGATTATGGATGCATTTATCATCCAGACTTCACCCACTTCTAAGAAGGAATTTGATTTGGTCACAGTAAATAAAATACCCACTGCTCGAACATTCCATTTAATCTCCCAGGAAAACCATAGCTGAGAAAAAGCAAAGCTTCCCGGAGCAGTGGGTGCAGCTCTGAGAGACACTAGATAAATAATAGCCCAACATCCTGAGGGGTAACCAAATGAATTCTTCCATGAAAGCACAAGAAAACTTGAAAGTCTGCAACAAGGGAAGGAGGAATTATAAAAGGCTTTATATCGTGAGCCGATTCCTTGGCAGTTGATTGTAAAGCAGCGTAATAATGACTTTCTAGGCTCCCAGTGACCCTTCTCGTATGAAGTACATATTAACAAATCCATCCTGCTGCTTTGCATTTTTATTTACACAGACTCAGGACACTAAGATCCAAGGCTGGATTCAAAGGCCGTCTCTACTCTTCGGTAATCATTTTATTTGTCCCAAGTCCTGTTTTTCCTTCTTTCAACTTCAGCTGTCACCTGGAAATCTTAGCCCTCTCAAGTCTTGCTGAATTTATATATCTGGCCATAGTAGGGTTTGGGGGCTGAAATGTGAAACTGTTAGAACTTGAGGAGACCCTCGGAAATATCGGGGGCAGAGCTCCTTTCTGTAGGAGGAAGGTAGTGGTCAAATGATTTGCCACAATCACAACGCCCAGAGACCCAGCAACGTGGAAAACTCAGCTCGTGGCTCTCCACACAGCACTCTCTAGCGAAGAAATAATCTTGCCCGTATGTCCTTGCAATTCTTTATACACCCTATAATACGACAATGCAACCATAATGTTCTCTTTAGATTTTAATGTAATCTTCCAAAAGATTTTATATATATATATTATTTATATTTATATATAGACACGTATCTGTGTATATATGTGTGGATATACATATATGGGAGTGCACTCCCATATATGTAATTAAAAAATGATTAAATGATTATATCCAGCCCATCCTAAAAACTGCATCTGACCCCATGTTCTCACATGTGGAACTTCCAGAGTATATAGATATATAATTATCATTTGGCCGGGATGCTCTTTTCTCCCTTCAGGGACCGTGAGAATTCTATGAATCTTCATTGCTTCACTCACAGGAGATACAAGTGATCACGTTTTGTGTTGTTTTATTAAACAATTTGAAAACCTGGCCCCAACTCAGTCACTGACATACAAAAGGAAAACTGTTTTCAAGCTATCAGGCTGACATTCATCCTTCAACAACCACTCTGACGTTAGATGGTGATAGTTGAGCAGAAATTCCGGGGCCTTCAGCTGTTTCACAGCAGTCGCTCCGCTGATCCGAGCCTCACTCAGTTATGTGTCGTGGTCTCGTCTCCAAATCTAACTTGCTTGTGCCCAGAACAGTGCTCACTGGTGCTTCCTTTTAGCAAAGCCAAAGGCAAGCACAGCCCTTATCCAGTAACTTGAGGCCTTCACCATCTTCAATTCAAATATTTCAGGAACACACATATTTTCAAAACCACTAAGTGGATAATTACTCCAGTATATTGTAGTGGTTCATGACATGGGCTCTAGATTCATACGGACAAAATAGCTTATTGGCTATGTTACCTTGGACACATCCCTATTGCCTATAAGCTTTAATTTCCCTCATTTGTACAATGAGGGTAACGATAAGAGCTGAGCAATAAAATTATTCTGAGGTGTGTATTACCATAGCTGCCTCATGACAAGTATCTGTTAAATGTTAGCTATTATTATTTGCATTATTAATATAAAGTTATGTAAGTAATGGTACCTACTTTCCATAAAAACTCAATTCGTTGGCTTGGACTGTTTGAGAGAAATACGTCTTTAACGCTTTACTTTTATTAGTTTCTGATGAAAACTGAAACTAAAGAAAGGAAACTAGAATATGTCTTCTGTGATAGATGTCGTCTCAGCAAGTTTTCTGGATATTATCTCATTTCATTGTCCCAAAAACTCTGCGGAGGCTGTTAACTGCTCAAGGTCACGTATCAGTTCCCCTTTCAAAGTCGAGCTCAGAGGAGCTGAAATAATGTCCTTAGAAGAGAACAGATACGTCCTCAGCCTTGTGACGACCTTATACACGTAATTATCACAAATGCAACAGAAGTCCCAACTAAGCCCACAAATTTCTTTAACGAAAATTCTTAAGTAAAGCAAATCTGTTTACTTTTCAGACTCAAGAGAGCAGAGCAATCAACAGATACTTGCCTTACTTATGACAAAAACTCTAACATCACTCTAATGCCACTCCTTAACTATAAGGAAATAGATAAATTATATACACACACGTACGTATGTGTTTAGGGCATATGCTTATTTTGAATGTAAATGCTTCTGTAACCAAAATTGCTGCTGACTCATTGTAAAAGCTCCTGGCATTGAGTAGACGGATGCAAAGGGCATGTTAACACTGGGAGAGCCTTGCTTGGAAATGAGCAATGAAATTGGGAGACACCTCATGGCTAAAACCCTCCAAGATGTATAGCATAAACCTGAACTGAGGTTATTTAAAAGATATATCAAACTAAGGTATTTAATAAAGTGTGAGTGTTGTAGATATCAAAACACTACCTACTGTGAAAGGTTGCATGCTTTGAAGGAGCTAGAAAAACTGGAGGCAGGTGACAGGCAAGAAATGGCAATCTTGAAATCAATTTCGTGAAGCCTTTCTTCTAACCCCTGCCAGGTAGGAGTCAAGGTTCCCTCTGTGGTTGTTGGGTTTTCTGTGCACAGATTCATACTGCGTTGCATTTATGTATCTTGTATGGTTTTTGAAAATGCTTACACACACACACACACTTTTCTGTATCCCAAGGACACATACAGAATATTTATTCTTTATGTGTTTTACAGGTACAGGCCCTCAGGCTTCAGGGTCTTTATCAGAAAGCGATAAATAGCGGCTTACACTAGACTGAGAGTTGATTCTGTTTTTACTTAAACCATGATGGCTTTTTATCTAGTATGATGCCAAACGGTTTGGGGGGGTCCTGACAATGAGCCCTCTATGTGTTCCCATTCTCCAGATCCATCTGCTTGCTCTGAGGCTCCCTTAGCTACACAAATGACTCTGTGCTAAGGGACATGTCAGAAAACAGACACACGTTCCTGCCCTCGCGGAGTACCAGGTATAAACCTGGTGAGGCTTCACAAATACCCAGATTTCCCGAGAAGCTAGGCCCCAAATGCTGAGACCTATATGCGAGGGAGCTAGACTAGAGAAAAAGGAGATTATATGACAGTAGCTCTTACGAGATGAAATTGAGGATCATGCCTGTCACCTCATTGTTATGGCTCTCATTTTCTTTAAAACCAGTGCGATTGGACTCAGCAAATTCTAAACTTTCTTCCAGCTCTCCTGCTCTATTCAATAAAACTTTGGGGTCTTTAAGGCTACTAGAGAGATCAACAGCCAAAATCCAATATTTCATATTTTCTTTAATTTTGCTATTTTGCAAACGCTTTTAAGTATCTATACTTTAAATTCAAACTTCCCAAGTTCAAACGACTGTTTACGGGATATCATTAAATTCATGATATTAAGATGACAGATAAACACACTTCTAGTTTCGATCTGAATCCTTACACGAGATTTAATTCCTTTTAGTAGTATTCCACAAAGCAAAAGGTGGTGAAAATAATTACATCGTCCACATATCATAACTCTGTAATTTGGTTTTCACTCCGAGACCATCAGAATACCTGACCTCCAAGATGCTGTTAACGCGGTTTTGAAATTTAATTCTGACGTATCGATTTTTTTTCTAGGGGGTAAGAACTCTTCCAAATGGAAAATGTGATTTGTAGTACTGTGTTAGTTAAATGCCCAATATTCTCTACTGGTCGGGAAAAAAGCCTAGAGGAAATTTTAATACAATAACATTTAGTTATAAAATAAAATGAGAATCAGAATTAGCTTTTGCTTATAAACAGGGCCATTGATTAAAGCGAGCCCGCCAAGGGCATTTTTTTGGCGGGGACTGAGTGCTGGTGGAGGGTTAGGGGCATTGTCCACAGGAAGAAAATTTACCCAGCTCTGTAAAATTAATCACTTCATCTGCTAAATAGAGTTACTTAGCAAATCTACAATACTGTTAGAGAAGTAAAGAAGATTGTTTAAAAATCTGTCTTTTATAGTCCAACAAAAGGAACCTGTTGTTTTGTATAAATTATTTTCATTTTGATGAGCAAGACTAGGAAGAGATCAGGCGTCTCTGTTGTCCTAATTCCTGACACTCCCATACGTCTTATTCTAGTATAGTCGTGTGTGTGTTTCCTTTACTTACTTTGGTGCCAAACACGGTACATGAAACAAGGTAGGCAGTCAACAGGTATGTGTCAGGTTAACTTCCATTGGATCTTGAAAGCACAGAAATGGCTTTAAAAAGACTCTGCATTATATTTACTAAAGTATAATGTAAAACCTTACCTATCCTGTATATATCTTGCATGTCTACCTTGCTTCTATATTTCTACCGTTTCATTAAAACCTAATACTCGTTTCCCTCATAAGCCAGGGGCAAACTGCTTTATTAAAGCGTCTTTTAGCAAATCTGGACTTTCACGTTATTACACATCAGGAATTCTTCTGAGCTCACACTGTTTGCCAATGTCCCAGCCCTTGGTTTGGGGCATATTGCTTTTCGCTTACATATTACCGTCTCCATTAGTCCCAGGCTCCTTGGGAGGAAAAGAGAGTCTAGTTTTTTACTGAATTCCTAGGGTCTCACTGTGGCTGCCACATCGGAAGCTCAGTAAGTACTGTACTAGCTAAATGAATGGATGTTGAGTTTCAAATGTCGTCCCTGGAGGAGCAGATACAACGCTGATGAAGTGTTGGAGCAAGAAAACGCCAGCAGACCCGTGGCACCAAGAAACGCACCCCAATCCCAGGAGCAGCGGTTGGCACCCCCCTCTCTTCTTCGCGTCGGGTCTGCCAGGGGCGAGAGGCCGGTGACTGGGTCCCCATCAGCCCAGTTTCATGGTCTCTTGGAACCATTTCGACTCCCCAACAGGCTCCGCCGCTGGAAGGCCTGCTGTGGCCACAGCTGCTGCTCTCGTGCCTCGAGTCTCGCTTTCGTTGCACCAGGCCCATCGCGGAGAACGCACTTCAACACCTCGGAGCAGCTGCTCTCACGTCTGCCGCAGCCCGACCACGGGTGCCCTGGACCCTTCCCAAGGCCGCGCACCCATCTCAAAGCCCGCTCGCAGCCAAGCGCGGGGAAGGCTCAGGCGCTGACAACAGGCATGGCTGTGGCTCCGTGGCCAAGACCTTCAAAATCTGGGCCTCGTTTGGTGTCTTTACTGCACCAGCCAGGAAAAAGCGCTTTCGAAGACGAATGTCAGTGGCTGTAATTTCAGGGAACGTGGACCTGGTTTCGCCTCTACCAGTTCAGAGCTACCAGGGGCTATTATGACACCACCTAGGATATAACTCGTTCCTGCCCTTTAGACCAGCATTTCTGAAACTGTCGTTTTCTAGGTCCCGAGTCACAGTTTTGACTGCGTCTGTGTCTATAGCCCGTGCCACAGTTCAGTTAATAAACTCGGCAAAGTAACTCATACTTTTATTTTTTAAAAATTAAAAAGAATTTTTTTAAAGCCCTCAGACAAATGGGAAATAAGTAAAATTGTCATGCATAGAAAATGTAAAAATAATTAAGATGAAAGCAAAACTACTCAACTAAAAAATAGGCTGTCAGCCTGCTGTCTGTCTAGGGGTCTGTCTCTGTTTTGCTCGTTAGTTCATTCCGTTCATCAGATTGCACACATGAGTGAAATAAGCTAGTCAGAGGGAGACGAGGGCCATATGCTCGCAAACTCTTTAAAGAAGCTGTAGCCTGTTATCTCGGGATTCCGTGAGCAGCACTGGGGGATTTGATAGCAATGTTTTCAGGATAATTGAGTGTGTTCGCTATTTTGTCCATAGTCTAGCGAGGCCCTACCAAAGAACACCACGCTTACTTTCAAACTGAAAGCAGAGAAAATAAGGAAATATGGAATTACTAAGAGTTCCCTTCTGCCTGAGAGCTGTAATTCAGGGTTATCGATGGTCCGTTAATTTGGAGACGGAAAAGCAAGGCTCTCCAAACAGACCTGAGATTTGTGAGAGAGATTCAGCAGGAGGGAGGGTTGGACCCTAAGAGAAAACGGACCCTTTGGGCCTTCGCCAAGCTTTTAAAACATTATTTGGCTGAAAAAAGAAATATAACCTCTCCAGTTGCTGGGTAGCCTCAGGGCAAAGGACTAGTTGCCTGTACCTCCCCAACCTCAAGCCTCATTTCTAAAACTGAAGCTATGTATTTGTTAGATCCTACAAACAGACGCTAACATGTTGTTCTGCAAAAGTTAAGCTCCCAATCAATTGAACTTCAATTGTACTTGATGCTTTATTATGATATCAAAAATATTATCTAGTTTGGATAGTCAAAATACTATTTCTATTTTTAACTCACATAATTGCAACTAAATTATGCTAAAATTAATTATATGCCAAAAAAAACCACACAACAGTCTATTCTCATTTTTCAACAAAGGATCAGCATATTCAAATATTAACAGTTCTGCATATTTATTTATAAAACACACAAGTCATTTATTTAGCTGTAGCCTATTATGGGTGGAAAGTATATAATCTGCTTGATGATTTGCTTGATAAATGTATTTGTCTTTTTAATGAGCTGCTTTGTTAAGGTGGTTGGAATGATTAATGTGCCCGAGCACATCATCAGGAACCTTGAAAACCAAAAGTCAATATTTGGGGAAAAATCCTTGCGCAGGGAAACGCAGTGCTTAAAACTGCAGAAATCTCCACGGGGATGCCAGCCAGCGATTAGCAGACGTGGCTGACATGTTGCTGTTTAATCAGGATTAAGTGTACTGGGTGAGTGACAGCGGAGAGGGAGCAGGGGGAGGGGCCTCAGAAAAGCAATTATAACACAAGGATTGATAAGCTCCATTATCTGCAAATGCATTTGATAGTTCAGATTACTAATTGCCCTGTCAGGAGGCCTGGAAAACACAGGGAAAGAGCTATAATTTGCTCAGAAAAAAAAAAAATAATAATAATACTTAGAAGCAAATATGCATTTCGTAGCATATCGGTAATTACCTTTCATTTTAATCAACTGCTTGACCCGAAAGACTACATAATATATTTTGTGTTTTCTATGGAAGAAAGATATTTATTCTAGGATTTCATCATTTCGTATTATAAGAAGTTACAGGAAATAAAATTCATAAAGTATAAGGCAATGAAGCAGAATTAGAAACTTACAGTAAAAATAGAGATTAAACACTTGTTGCCGTTTGTTTGACAGGTTTCTCCTGAGCCCACAGTAGTTCTGTATAGCCCCCCAAAAACTGACTCAGCCACACTCAGATTCACTTCCGCTGGCCTCTTATTTCCTTTGCTGCCTTTTCTGCTCTCCTATTACTATATTAGAATATAGATTTTTTCCATAAAGAACATGTTCTTATGGAGATAAAAAAGAATTAAAAAGACAAAGCATATTCATAGTTTTGTATAACGAATTTCCTTTATGTTCACACTTTTATTTAGACCTCAGGCAATAGGAGTTGTCCTTTCATGAATAAATTGCTAGACTCTTTTGAGCTGAGGTACATAGGAGCTACTGGATTATTTATTTTGTACAGTTTTGGGGTGTTTTGTTTTGTTTTTTGTTTTGTTTTTTAGTTAAATGTGTCCAACTATTTTGCTTTATGCGTTTGATAGTGGCGGCTCGAATAGAACTATGCTCTCAATAGCCTCTGCTCACATCCCATCCTGGGAGCACAGCATGCAGTTGAGAGCCTGGGCTCTTGAGTCAAACTCCCTGTGCTTGAGTCTTGGTCTTGCCCCTACCTGGCTGCGTGACATAAGACAAGTTAGTGAGCATCTCTGCCCCTGATTCCCATGCTTAGAACAGTGTCTAGCCCATAGTAAAGCCAACAACCAACAGAAAGTGTACCTGTGATTTAAAGAAAATGGTAAGAATATTAAGTTTTCTGTAGCAAGTGAGGGAACACGACTCACACCTGGTGAAATCTTGAGGCACCTTGATTAAAGGGAGGTAGAAGAGACGAATTATTGACAGGATTTAATATGAAAAGAGGTCAAAGGAAGCCGGGATCTGCTCTGAATTGGGTGCTGTCAAAAATTGGGTGTCACTTGGTGTTTGGGTATCTTCTCTCTGAAAGTCAAGAGTGGCAAAGAGAGGCTGGGGTTGTTAACGACGTAGCAGTGGCCACTTGAATAACCTGCAAACGGGGGATATTCGGCAGTATTTTGTGGCTATATAGCCTTTCTTGTTTTTTTTTCCAGGCATGAGAATGGAATGATCTTCACAGTCACAGAGAACCTCACAGGATGTGGATACTGCGTGAAACAGATCATGTCCATCAGGGAGAACCATGACCTAGTTGGTCGCTACAGGCTCGGCCATTAGCGGACAGTTCTTAGGGCCACTCATGTGGGGTTTTTTGTCTGTCTGTCTGTTTTTGTTTTCTTTCTCAGCACCTGTCAGCTCACGGGCTGACGAAGGCAATCTGCAGGACACTGAAGAGAACACAATGATAAAAAAGTTGTCTCGGTAATGTTTTCTTCAACTGAGCTAAAGCCAGTCTTTCCTGCGTTCGGACAAGTTATCTTCTAATTTGGAGATGGCTACCCGGTAACTTGCAGGATTCTGGAAAGGATTCATCAGCCAACTCCAATACAGGCATTTACCGGAAAAAAATAACTCTTCGTCCTTACAACAGAGTGTTTGCTTTTTTTTTTTTAAGTTGGCCTGTCCCAAGTAGAAACGCCAAGGAGTGTCTGCAAGAGCAGGTCATTAAGAAGCATCGCTAAATAATTAGATAACGCCTCTATGTCTCTCTATGTAGATGCGTACGCGTGCATTTCACCTCCTGGCGAGTGACGTTTCCTTTTCAAGTGAATCCACTCATCTTTTTTTCTCAATATTATGTCTTTACCTAGTTCCTTTGCTCATAAAGAAAAGGGTTAATGTGTAGGTTCATCCGCAAAATGATTCATATATCATAGGTTCTTCAGACACAGTAAATGCTCCGCCAGATGCACAACCAGGGTAATTAAAAACGTAGCGGCAGGCCTCCTACACTGGTGGGGAGCATCTTGGCTCTCGGCGGTGTCATAACATCTCCTGCCGCGCTAAATAGACTCAGAAAACAACTGTGTTGGTGGGCGACGTGAGGATTCAAAGCCAGCCTCACTCGTTAATGTGCCAGTACCCAAGCCAACAGCCTGTCCAAGCACCTCTTTGGGAAAGCAGAACTCTGCCTTGGGAAAAAAGTTCCATATTTTGCAAGTAAATTTCCAAAGATGAAGACTATGGAAGGATTGCTTTAGAATCTGCATTGTTGTCTTTTTACTGTTAATGACAAAGAATTTTCTCCTGCAGGGAATAATTTTGCAAGGGAGTTTGATAGTTGACTCAAGAAAACAAATCTCTCCTAACTACTTTTTTTTGTTTCTGGAGTTCTTAACAACCTTGTCACATCTAGCCATTTCCATATGTTTATTCTAAACCTCGGCTGTTTGAGGACTGGCAGGAAGCTCATCGCTTCTGATTCTTATCATTTTTTCTTTATTAAGTATATTATCGGGGCTCTGGCCGGGTAGCTCAGTTGGTTAGAGCATCGTTCCTCATGGGGGCCCCACAAAAATGATAAGAGGGCCTGCCCATTTGGGAACTGGGGCATTCGGGGGATGGAAGAGCTCTTTCCCACTGCCAGTCTTTCATCTCCCTTTCCATTCCTGGTACCCGGGACCAGCCACCTCCACGCTCTTTGGAATCAAAACTCTTTCAGGGTGCGGGACAGGCGTTTACTGTGACTCCCTCCGCTCCTTCCTGCATTCCCATGTTTAGGAGCTGCAGAAAATAACCCTGATTTCTGTTCTCATTTACCCACCCCTGCCTTAACCACAGTCTGATCGCTTGGGCCTTCTGTAGTCTCCCTTGTCTATTTTCTGAATTCTGCCCTAAACTTTTCCCCCATAGCCCTCATTTACGACGGGAACAACAGGAACGAAACTGTCTATGATCCCAGAAGAAGCCTATTTTTCTTCAGTATACCAGAAGCCCGGTGACCACTAAGCGGGTGGACCCCCTTTTGTTTTCTTTATTGACCCTGGAAATGTTTCCCCTCCACCCATAAGAGGGACAGGAATCTGAAAAGGCTCACGTTCAATGTAATACCCAGGATCTCAGCCGTTCGAATGGGTATTAAATGGAACAAAAAAGCAGCTTCCCCTCACCTCTCTTGAATTTGCTTTTATTTTTATTCCAGTGAAAAGGGGTGATCGATCTCTCCCTTGGACCACAATAATCAAATATCGCCTCAGTCAGCAGGTGAAAAAGGGAACAGTTTTTACAAAATGGCTCTGTGACCAGTTCTGTAAATACCTGTAGTCTATCTCCCCTGACACGGCGTCATGTCAAGATGGCCTGACGATGGCCGGCTCAGGCCAATTTCTGCATCTGGTGCATATGCACCTACGTTGACTGTGTGCAGAAACGAATTCCCTCCGCGATGCCCGCGAATTAAACCGAGTTGCACACTGTGTCTCTGCTGTGCCCTGAGAAGTGGCAAGTGACATCCAGACAGAGCAAGGCAAGGAGGGCTTCAGAATTCATCGTGACTTTCAGAACAAATGAGCTCTCCTGCTGTTACGACGGTGGTTATGTGCACTTTCCAACTAATATGCTTATACCTCCAGTTCTTGGTTAACCCAGTTTAAACAGTAAACACTGACCCTCTACTGTGGACAATAAAAAATCAGCTTGTTTATGGTTTTTTTTTTTCTCTTAAATCACATTGTTCCTCTAAATTTATAAAAGTTATATCGTTATTTTATCTTACATCGAATATCCTCAGCATCTTAATTATGTATTTAAGCTCTTGGTTCCAGACACATTTTAGACAATATTCTCTAATCCTCTAGCATATAAAACAAAACCAAAAATTAGCAATGTAGACTCCCTTCCTCTGTTCCCCCCTTTCGCATCCCAACTTCTGCCAACTTGGACATGATTTTCATACTGATGAGGTTTCAAACGTTTGCATTCCATTCTAGAGCTGCAATTAAGTTTTATGACTTGATTTTAAATTTTATGAGTGGATTTAAATTTTTTAAAAAATCAATAAATGTCCTTTAATACATTATGATTATATAAATAAAGTTCAATTTACTAGTGTCTTCTGGACCTTGTCCTGCTCAGCTCTATGATATGTCACACCCCTCCACCTCCCCAAATCCAACCGCAGCCTTGACAGACAGATGACAGGCTGAGGACACCCCACTTCTTTCTGCTCAGTACTGTGCACCAAACCCTTCGCACTGCTCACTGCCTTTTCAACAGGGTTTTAGCGGAGAGGAAAGAAACGTTCTGTCTCAAATTATTTTTTAGTAACCGATTATATTACTATTTAGGGGGAAACTCCTTTGGTAAAAAACAGACACGTTTTATCCTAGAATAATTTGTGAAATAAATTCAGGGGGCTGTTCCTCAGTCTCTAACAAGCCATTTCCAAGGTCAGTGTCCAAGGACAAGCCAGGCTGCAGAAATTCAAAAACTCTTATTCTGAAATGCTCCTGTAGGGCCCAAAAATAATTCTGAGCAAAGAGCCGAAGATACCAGATTCAAAGATACCAGATTCACAAACTGAAAGGCAGCGGGAGCTCTGAAAGAACTAGAACTCTCTAACACAGAGAATAGGGAATTAGATTATTATTGGCCAATGATGAAGAACTTAGAGAAACCTGACAGTTCTCACTAAATTCCAATTCAATTAAGTTGTATGAATACCTTTACTAGTTTATATCAATGTATTGTGACTTACAAAATCAGTATTTTACCAACTATACAAACAGTTATAAAAATGTTTCAAATTCAGTCCCCTTTGCTTTTTTTTTAAATAAAAAAAACACACACATAGATAACCTCAGGTGACTTGGAGATTGTTTTAAATAACAATGCAAACTTCTGGATTCTATTTAAATGCCAAGCACTTCTTTGAGATACTGTGAAAGTAGGTTCCCTACGCGATTTCTGTTTAGATTGGAAATTCAACGAGCAAACCTGGCTGACAGTCTTTCGACATTTCTAGCTCCCACTTGGCTTATTATCTGAAAGCACCGAGGAATCAACAATAAAAAATAAAAAAGTAGTGAAAACGGAATTTTTCTTTAACTTTTTTTGAAGTTCTAAGAAGTTTTGACTCAAGATGAAATTTGGAGAAAGGGTTGAAATCTGCTTTGGCTTCACGTGTTCACCCGGTTCCTCCGCTTGATCCAAAACAAACAGAACAGAGACAAACAAACCAAGTTGCCTATTTTCAAACAGAAGTGTGTAAGTTAAATAAGATGTAATTGTGATAATGTTCGGTAATAATAAATACAACCAAATAACTTCCAAAAGGCACCTCACCATGTGCCAGGCACTGTCCCAAGCTGTGAATGCACTTTACCCACCCCAATCCCATGAGATCCCTATCAGGATGTATTATTTCCAACCCTATTTTATGGGTGGAAAGCGGAGACTCAGAGGAGTTAACTAAGGCTCCAAGTCTTTTGAGGGATCTAGGCAGCCCGACTTCAAAGTCCATACCATTGACCACTTGTGTTACGCTTCGTGCGTAAGTATAAACAGAGAAATACCATTTTCCACCCACCGGCTATAGCAAGATTAAAACACACAGATAACGCCCAGGGTTGGCATTCTAATGCACTTTCAACAGGAATATAAATTGATCTGAGCTTTTTAGAGGGCAATTTGGCAATTTATATCAGGCCCTTCTTTTAATCACTTAGACAAGAACTGATGGAAGGGCCAAGGATATTTATCACAGTGCCATGAACAATAACAAAAATGCGATACGACGTAAATATTCCTCCAGAGAGAGTGGGTAAGATAATTTCCGACATGCACACTTAGAGGAACCCCCTGTGTCTGTTAAACATGATGCAGCTGATCTACAATGACAAGAAAAACCGTGCAGGACTTACTGTGGGACGCAGCAGTCGCTTCCCCATGTTTTTCTTCTTCAGCTGCAGGCCTTGTCATTTTTTCTTTTGACCAAACCACTGAGGAAGGTTTGAGAAAGAAGAAAAATGGTGTTTGTCTCAGAAGACAGACTTCATTCATTCGTTCAGAAAACATTCGCGGAACCCTCGCTACGTGAAAACCCTTCTCTAGGTTTTAAGGACGCAACACTGAGGAGAAATAAAATCCCTCACGGAACTTCCATCACTGAGGATATTCAAATACAGCTGACCCTTGAACAGCACAGGGGGTCGGGGCGCCAACACCCTGCACAGTCAAAAAATTCATGTAGAGCTTTGAGGGCTGAAGATCACTGTGGCAGTGTTCTTGGATCAGAGTAGGTAAGAGCTGATACGGCTGAAATTGCATGTACAGCAATAAATACTCACTGAAAAATAGCTCATTCTATTTTATCTTAATAAGTCAATATGTGAGAACTGTTATTTGGAATAAATAAAAAATTAGCAAAATGTGTTGAGCCTTCAATCTTTCAAATTATTGCGCTATGAGCTACTGGCTAATATTTTTACTAAAACATTATAGTGTACTGCCTGATGTATTAATGAACTATTTGCTAGCTCTATAAGTTAGGATCAAGTTTAATGACCAAGTCACTAAAGAAACTAAACAATGCAGCACTTTTTTAAAATTTTTCTTACATAAAATAAGTCCGGAGATGGCTCCAAGGTCATTAGGCATCTTTCTGCTCCACTGTCTTCAATGTAAACTATGGCATAGGTTGGATGCCGGGCACTTGAGAATTCCTAAAATAAAAGCACAAAAAGATGAGTAGAAGGACTTTTCTTTCAGATAAAGTCTTAAGGAGGTTTACTTTGAAATTGTACCGAATAATTTCGTACATTTCACTGTTGACTCCTGACTATAAGAGATAAAAAGCTGTGTTTTGTGCCCGCAAGTAATTTTATCTATAATCTTATATCTGTTGACCATCGTATATCTAAAACTGATTTTTTTCTAGTAACTACATTATTAAAATCATTTTACTTTTTGATCTAATGGGATTGTGTCTAATGATGCTGGAAAAAACATTTACATTTCCGATAATTTCTCCACTTAGCAATGGCTAAAGGACCCAACACTTGAAGCTCTGTTTTAGAAGATCATTATCCGGGACTCAGCAAAGCACAGACTTAGTGTGGTTTACTTGGCACCACCGGGTACCGGGTAGTACATTTATTTAACTTCTCAGCAGTTCATTGGCATTTTGGTGAAAAGAGGTGATGGGGGCTATTTCATTAACCTCGAATATTTCACTGGCATAAGGACCTGAATCATCTGCCAGCATCATTAGGAATTTATAAGCTGAGTTCAGCAGCTAATGGTCATAAATTCAGTCCCATGTAACCTTTCCAGTAAATGACACCAGTCAATTGAAATTTATTAGGGCAGAAATCACAGGCTTCGACATTCACACTAAATACCCAGAGCATTGAGACCGAGCTTTGCCGGTACCCAAGGTATCACATTTGTGGAAAATGGACAGGATTTTAAGATGCAGAAATGATGAATAACAACTGAGTCATTCTTCTGAGTGTGATCAAGAAATAGGAGAGGTTCAATATTTGATAATGCTTCCTGTTCTTCAATAGGACAAACCCGTGCTGTGGGGCCTGGGGTGATGACCGTGACGACTGAACAGGAGGTGTCATAAAGCATTGCTGAGTCGTTCGGTGTGGGTGGTACCTAGAGAGCCTGGCGAGGAGGCTTGCTTGGCAAGTTTCCATTGGGACCTCATGACTGATAACCTGAGAAAGGAATCAAATTTCATTTTCCACATCCTTAGTGGTAATGTGAGGTTATAGTTATATAGAGTATAATGTAATTGCTTTTAGAAATTTGATTAAATTATCAACAGCATGATACAAGTATAGATGGAATGATTTCAAAACAGTCTCGGGGATTTTAAAAAAGTGAGGAGAGAGAGCAGCCAGATGATCACATCTGTAAGATATTAGGGAAATTCAATATAAGTTGTTTGATACAAACACTAATATGATCATTTCAATTTGTTAAATTCAGTAGACTGTCAGAAGGCTTCATCAAGTACAGCCCTTCCAGTAAATGACAAATATAATCATGATTGATGATCATGGTTAGGCATGTTTTCCAAACTTGAGGCTTTACTTACTACATATTGTAATCAGTATATGCAGCACAGGGTTAGAACATATCAATAGAATTTTAGAATGACTCTCACATACATCATATGGCAAAGATTTAGAAGTGTTCTGGAATTAACTCTTGCATACTAATACAATGTCTAATAGTCCACTGAAATAGCTAAACCTGACGAAAATTGCATATAAATACAGATCATAATAGAGTGGTTTCAAGCTGATGTTTCACATGCCAGTTCACAGTTCATTTCCATTCCTAAAAGAGCCATGGGTAGCATTATCGCTCATTTGCATGAATATATTCTAAGTGTTATCATTTAAAGAATGAATTGCTAGGTGTGGATTTAAAAAAAACCAAAACACAACACTTTCTCTACCAGCGTGTATGCTCTTGCAATGTGGCTTCCTTTATCAAATGTGACACAGATATCCCCTTGAAAACTCTCTACACACTAGGGTTCACTGCACTTGAAACCCTATATATTCCACCTACACAAATCCAAGCTAGCCTTCTGGGACGTGGGGGCCACGCAGAGAAGTGATATACTCAGCTGACAGCGAGCAGTCAATTACATGAGACGGGAGTGAGACCATTCAAGGTCATCCACCCTCCAGCTGACCTACTGGTCAACCGGGCAGCTGACTACACATGAGTAACAGAGCCCAGCGTAGGCCAAGCTGAGCTGGCCAAGGCCAAAAGAACCAGATGTGCTCAAGAGAACAGATACACTAACTCATGACTAAATGATTGCTGTGGTTGGGATAGAAGAATGGATGCGATCTCTGACCTCTTCCTGTGTCTTAGTGCCTGGCTCTGCTGTTCAGCCTCAAGTTTCCTTCATGCCTCGGCTACAGAACTTCCTTCAGGGACTCTAAACAGACTCAAGCAATATTCCTATTTAGAATGATGCAGTCATCATTTTTATACACACCGCTGACATGGTTTTGACTTATTTCTCTCTAGACACACTCATTCTTTTACTTGTTGTGTGTGATGTAAAATTGAGGGAAAGGGAATGGGGAAGGGCCCTACGAGTTCATACAACAGGACTGGATACTGGAGAAGTACCCGGAGTCTAGGAAAGGGGCATGACGAGAGCTAGAGAGTGGGAGGAGCCGCCGTCGGAGGGCAGGACTTATAAAAAAAGAGTCTCCACAAACTCTCAGCCCTGTCACGGCTTGGAGAGTTGAGTGATAGGGGTAAGTCATTCATTTTTAGGGGGATACATTTCTGGTGCTGTGTCACATGATCATAACTTTCCCAGGATCATGCATCATAGTTGCACATTTATTTATTTTATGATTATCTTCCTGAAAAGGGTAGAGAGACCTAATCAGGCAGCATAATTTTTCCAGTATTCATAATGAAAGTCTGCATCTTTCTTCAAGTAATTCTCATACCTAAATGTACCATTTTTACAATATTTAAAAATGTCGTCAATTAGAATTCACTATTATGTTTAGTATTATGGTCATTGAATTAATAAAAAAATACTCCCTATTGGTCACCTCGAAAGCTTTCTGCATATAAATATCTATCTCACCATCAAAAAAATCAGCCGTCATTAGCTAGAGTATTACCAATTTCATGACTGAAATTCTGGACTATGCCTTGATAGAGCAGAAAATACTGACTATAAATTCAGTCCTTGATCTGAATGCCCTTGTTTTAAAGATTTAAATCCTTAAAAATGATAAAAATTTCATTTTGGATATTTAATTTCTTTTTTCTTAAGTAATAAAATATGCATAAGTAATGTGGCAAAGGTGGTGATGAATGTCTTGAAAGAGATTAATTCTTTGGAGACTAAGGATAGCTTATAATACTAATGCTATGAGCAGTGAAGAACAAAGGAAGGTGAGAAATATAGCTCATGTCTTGTGACTTGCCATGATATTTTTAATATAAACTTGATAGCTATTCTCAGAGTTTGAAATGATTTTGATGGTCGGCTGTCAATCATATATTAATAACTATATTTCATACTTGTGGTTACTAAGTAAAGCTTATTTTAGGATATTTTAAAATAAAATATCCTAAAATAGATTATTTTGTTACAATCAGTAGTAGAAACATCAATTGGTTGCCTCCTGACCCGGGACTGAACCCACAACTTGGGCATGTGCCCTGACCCGGAATCAAACCGGCAACCTTTTGGTACATAGGACGATGCTAACCCAACTAATCCACACTTGTCAGGGCTTCATGCCCTTATTTTAAAAAATATTTATTACTACATAAAATTATTACATTTTTCATTGTTATTTTTTATCTACTGTTTAATTATTCCACAAGAATTTAAATTTCATAAGGAGGTTTATCTTGGGTGTTTATCATTATTTTTCTTCATACATATTTGTTCACTATAGCATTCTTAGCAACTCTTTACAAACCTCACACAGATTGCAGCCTAAAAAAATATTTGTGGAAGGAATGACCCAGCCCCCTAGTAAGACAGTGACCATAAGAACAAAACTCCTTCAGCTACAGCTCTCGTCCCCACACATTAAGGAGCAGATTCTCTATTAGGTCTCTTAAGAAAGATTATTTACTGATTTAGTGGCCTGACAGTTGCATTTCAATGTTAGCTAACCTGTGTCACGCTATTGTAGGTTGAGATTAAGGAATTGTCAAGACATCCAAATGGAAACGTTGATATGAGTCCGGGCTCAAAGAATGGTTTTGACAAAAGATACAAAAACTTGGTGATCATTGGTATGTTGTGAGTTAGTAAAGCACTGGTTTGGACAGAATGACCTATGGAGAGAGAGGGAGACCAGAAAGGAGAAGGTACCCTATAAATGAGCCTTCAGAAACCTAGCTTTTAATGGTGGAGAGGGTGAGGCCATAATGGTGAATGAAGGTGGCCAGAGAGCCAGAAGGAAAAGAGAAGCCAAAGAGTGTTTCAATTGAGAGAACGTGGCTCAGGGTGTCAAATGGAGCTCAGAGCCCATTTACAATGAAGATGAACATGTCCTTGACCTCTGACCCAATTTCAAGAAAATATTTCATCTCATTGGTGGTGAAAGTCTATTACCAGTCAAATGCAATATGCCCCTTAGAACTGGAAAATGCAGAATTCAACAGGCATACAAGGTTACTAGTTTCCTTGAGAGTCAGAAGGAATACTACTGTGTCTGAAGTCTCACCATTTTCTAATAATTCACTTAAGCAAACTTAGTACCTGCAGTAAGTAGGCCCACAAATTCCTATGTCAAAGCATTTCCATTTTCATTAAAATCTGAAATCATTAGGAGTGCTATTAACTTATTATTAATGAAAATGGTTGATTAGTAATCAGAAGCACTTTTATGGAAATGACAACAGATGCATATGAGGCTCCAAGACAAAAGAAATAGGCCAAAACAAATCAGTTTGGGTGGGTTACTCTCTCATCAACGTCAGTTTTTAATGCAGAGCTTACATCATCATCTTCCCAGAAACAGACTAAAATGATAAAATTTCAAGGTGAATTAATTTAAGAGAAATAAGAAAGTTCGTAGATTATAGGTTCTTCTTTGTGTGTGCTTTCACGCTTATTACAGCTCAAATGCAAAGCAATGGTGGGATAGTTCAGGGGGTGGAGAGACCTTCAGTATACATAGCACCCCGGCACCAATATTTGAGAATGAAAAAATATTCCTGTTATTATAAAAGTGAATGGGAAAGAATCTGAAAAGTCATCATCAAGCCTAGGCCCTGTGATAATGACCTTTCATAACCTACATGAAACATGCTCAGGGCACATAGGCATAAATGTAGACAGAGGCAGAGACAGATATAGGTGCAGGCGTAGGGAAAGGTATAGAATGTGTGTTTTCCAAACCTACTTTTGTCAATTGTGCCTAAAGGGCACATGAATCCAGAGCACGATACCCCACATTCTCTTAATCTAAATCTATTCCAGATTCTCTTTGCTCAACTCCTTTATAAGAGTAATTTCAGAAATTGGGACACCAAAGAACATGACTTAATATTGATTCAAAAATAATGATGTAACTAACTACTGTGACATGGGTGATATGCAACAGAGTTGATGAGCAGTAACCTAAAATACAGGGCACCCCAAAATTCAATCAAATTATTTGAGGGGGAGGCTGCTAAACACAACTTTCTTGGTTATTCTAGTAGTATTTATATAGGAGTGGGCAAAAGTGGGTCTTCAGTCATGAGTACATGAAACCCAGGGAGTTTAATCTTGTATTATTTTTTATTAATTATTGTATTATTTCCATACAGACAACTGTAAACCTACTTTGGCCCATCCCTGTACATGTAAATACATTCACACGTGTAAACATCAATGCTCCCATCATTCAACAAATATTAGCATTCTTAAAACTGTATTTTTTTCATCACCCTTGTAAGTGAAGATGGAAATACATGAACATAATTTAAAAGTGGGTTGCCCTACTTTGTTTCATTTTTTTCACAGCACCCCCTAGGGGTGAGTAGAAAAGCCTTGCAAGCCGGTTATCACTGTGCTGAGCTAAATCACCAACCCCAAGGCAGTAAGTCCCCCCATGTAACATATTGACTATTGTCAAGACAATTTGGAAAAGACTATTAGTATAGATACATATACAAAACCTAAATAAATTGTCTTCTCGTTTGTCTTTATGCAGATGTTCATGTAGTCCCAAACATTAATTTATTATTTACTCAAAAACATTTATTGAATCTCTACGAAGCATAGTGCCTTGCTAGACTGCCATAGGGCAGTGGTGTGTGGACAAATGTTCAACAACTGGCTTTTTTTCTGGGAGAAAGAAGCCCTCGTTTGAAGTATCTGCAGTTTTCTGTGGTATAAGTACTTTCAGTATGATTGATTTCAAGCTATCAACCTGATGCTCGCTGAATGCCAAGTTTAAGAGGGATGGGCACAGTCAGCCCTGGGAAGCTGGTACTGCGAGATCTGGCCCCAGCACACCCTTGGAGGAATGACAGGCTCATAAGAAGAAATAAGATACTGACAAGAAGCTACCCTGCCAGACCCCATAGAGGAGGCCGTCACATGCAATACGAGAGGACTGTGCAAAACAATTTCAGCATTTCAAAGTGGAGATGCCGAAATTCTTTATCTGTCTCCCTGGCTTTGAACAGATGAAAAGTATCTTACTATTTTTGCTTAATTTTTTTTCTTCTAATTTTTAGCACATTGCTCACTTGTCACAATTTAGGGTGAGTCGTTTGTGTGTGTTTTCTTTTCATTTGGACAATCTTGTAACTTTAAAATTGCTTTTTCTCATGCAGCAGCTTTTCTTATTTTTATTTTCATTTGTCCATAGAGACTTATGAGAATTGGCACTTCACCATTAGTCAAGAACAGGTCTATAAACCAGTCTACTACTAGGAAAGATATGGGACTTAAGACCTGAGATTGATTCTACTTAGTATTTAGTTAGAATAATCACAAGAAATATTTCTTGACAAAAAGCCCATTTTTTATAAAAATAAGTGAAATATTTCCAAGTCTTTTCTACCTAAAAGTAGCTGCCAATTTTCAAAGAACATCAGCAGTGTCGCTCTATGGTTTTCCTATTTTCTGTGGCAGAAGAGGAGCCATAATATTTACCCTGTCTTTAACATGACCCAGTTAGATCCATCTGCCTCCCTGCCTAAAACTCTTCCAGAAATTCTCTGTAGAACTGGCGTTTCCTTGGACTCACATTGACTTGTACAGAAGAATTTTCTCCCTCTACATATCTGCTCAGGGTGGCAAGACTCAAATACATGTTTGCAGGAGTGTTTAATGTTAGCCAATTTTATTTTAGATCTTCCAAACATTTTTATTGGCTTCACTTACATAGGGAAGTTTATTTAAGCTCTTGTTCATGTTGTCCTTGGTTGTAGCTATTGTAAGTGGTTTTACAGCTCAACCTCACAAAAGGAGCAGAATAAACAGCTTTTTTTTTTCCATGTCATCGTCTGTTCTAGCTTGAAAAACACACAATATATTTTAAAATTTTCTGTCTGCCACTATACAGTCTCAGAGATAAATGCCTGTGCATGAGCGAGTTTTCATATCCTATTTGGTGTGCAGATAATTCAGGTGTCTGCTTTATCATCACTTTAACTTGTCTGGGCCACTGAAGATCAATGGGAACTTGGAATTAACTGCAGGCAGCTATTCAAAAAGAATATTGCTGCAGATGTAAAAATGTGCATGGGGTTATAAAAAAGAAAAGCCGATTTCGCTGAATTATATCACGCATACATCCCCAAAATTGCTTTATCAATACGTGATCTGTGGCAAAAAATAAGTAAAATAAACAAGAAGCATTCTCCATTTCTCTACTTTCTGTCATTTCGTATTAGTCTTAATGAAAATACTTTGATTCAGGACTTCCTGTGGAGAAGAGGGAAAATATCTCCCTGTAGGTTTCTCTGTTTGGTGGTTATTAGAGACACTGGGTAGACACGCTCTTTTTCTGAGACACTGATTTCACTATTACTATTCTTTAGTGAGTGGGATTCATACAGCTGTGTTTTCATCTGTGGAGTTCAAAGCCGGGGGAAGCTTGATGAAAGATTTAATTATTTATTGGGAAACTCTAAAGAGATATTTTATAGTTGAAGAAAAAACAATGCCTTCACGAAATGAAATATGTATTTCTGAGATGCCAATGAACACAGCAAACATGTTGTATAGTGTATTTTAATTATTTAAAGAATATTTTGTGATATTTCTTATATAGATCAGAAGAGCATTCGTTACTTGCTCACGTTTGATCTACATAAGATTAAAAAATTATAAACCAGCAAGCTAATGTAAAGCCCATATGAATTGAGAGCTGCAGAAAAAAATTGGTAGTACTCAATGGATATAGAAATTGCAAAAAAAAAAAAAAAATTACCATAGAACAGAGTAAAAGATAAATGCATTTTTTTTGAATATAGGAAGCGGCCAAGTCACCGCACGCAGCACCCGCCCAGGAATTACTGAGAACTGTACTTTCTCAAGTCTACACCAGTAAACTTGCTAACTTGTACATAACTAGCAATAGCCATGATTATTTAACTTGCAAAAAATACTATGAGATGTTTAGTAAATAAGAATGTGAAATGGATTGTATCTTAACAATCAGGTAGGTCTCTGCAGTGATCAAGGAGAAGGTGTATGAATCCATCTTCAAGGCCAAGCCCATAAGCTGTTCAGAAACAGCTGTACAAGCATATGAACCGGCGTCAAAGTCCAGGAACATTTAAGCTATTTTAGAGTCAAGCACATTAAACAGACAATAAAAACCATTTCAAATCCCCTGTGGAATGATACGGGTTAAACAAAGAAGAAAAAAATAAGAATGTGAGGAGCTTTTATTCCACTCCCCACACTGAGAAAATTTGGTTGAACTTCCCTTGACTTTTAGCTCTTCTAGTTTCTTCTGAAGAAACTGGAGTGTTGACAGATCGCCTGCTCATCTGACGTGGGAAACAAAATGCCCTCATCTTGCCGTTTTCCAGGAAACAAATGGCAAAGGGGCTCGAGCTGCCTATGGGAGAGTCATGTCTGGTAAGTGGTGGGCTGCTGGGATGTGGCCTCCTGCAACTGATGGACACGACAGAGCACAAACAGGGGCAGGGCCAGGAGCCAAGAGGAGGGGATCGCGTGTTGGTGGTAACTTCCACCCTGAGCGGCTGTATTTTGGATCTTGGATGACCTCTTTCTGTCGCTTTCACCCACCGAACCTGTTACCATTTCAGAGTCTTTACAAACTGATCTGTCTGGAGAACTTCCACCCTCTCCTTCCCATGGTTGGCTCCATCTTACTATTCCGATCTTATTTCAGATATCGTTTCCCCACTGCGGACTTCTCTGGTCAACCTGCCTAAAGGAGTCCCTCCCCGTGCATTGCATGATCTCATGACCACTTGATGAGTTCTACACACCACACGCACCGCCCGTGTTGCTCTCTCCGTGTTTGTTCCCTCCCCCAGGGGGATGTCAGCTCCATCAGCGTGCAAACCTATTGCTTTGCAGGTAGCCTGTCCTGTATGTAGCAGCTTTCCAATAAACAGTTGGCACACTTATTGAAAGCGTGCCCTATTTGTATGTATCCTACTGTCCCTGGTGCCCCATTCACACCCTGAGCTGGCTCTTAGTGAATGTCTGTGGAGTAAAGGAGGCAAAGTTCTTCAGCTTGTCTGCTGATCGGCATTGCATGGAGGTCGCTAGTGATAGCAGAGGGTTTTCTGATCAAAAACAAGGAGCTAACACTTGTGGAAATGATGATGTTAAAGGACCCGAGGAAGCGGGTGTAGTTACGGAACAAAAAGAATGGACATGCTTGGGAGCAGTAATTCAGTTAGGGCTCTATCATCTGTGCTAATGAAGAGAGGCAATGACACAGATGATCCGTAACAGCAGACACTGAAAATCTATTTGCGTTTAGCCCTGGGATGCATTATCCACAGCCCCTAACATGTAAACAGGTCCTGTGGCAAAAGGTCATTTGTAAATAGGTTATTTTGGACTTGGGATGTGTTTTCCCGAGAAATAATACAGCTGATGGATAGTGCTCACGCTTTTTAGAAACTGGAAAGCAGTAGCGGAGTGCTCTGTACCATCTGAGTCAAGGAAACAGCTTCCCATATTCAGATAGAGAAGTCTGGAGCCTGTCCCCAGGGGCCTCAAACCTGCTGCGTCCCCTCCAACTGGAGGGAGCGAGGTGGGGCGGAGAAAGAGAGAGAGGGGGAGAGAGAGAGAGAGGATGAGTGTCCTGATCTGACTCAGCCAGGGAAAGAACCGCTTTGAATGCTGTGTTGAGGAGAGATGGTTGGGAGGTGGAAGGCAAGGTTGGGAGGAGACCGAGTAGAACTCATTAGGAAGTTGTTGTAACAACCCCATTGAGAAATCACCGTGGCTTGGGACTTGGGAGTAACGATGGAGATGTTGAAAGGTGGTCAAATTCTGTAGGATGTGAGACAGACACAAAGAAGAATTACGATGAAGCCCACGTGTTTGGCCTCAGCAAATGGAGGAAATGTGTCATCTGCTGAGGTGGGGAAGACTGGCAGGGACAGGTTTTAGGGGGAGATGATCAGGAATTCTGTCTGGACATATTAAATTTAAGATTTTTTTAAATCAAATACTCCACTGACATTATAAAGTAGGCAACATAATATATGCATCTGAAGTTCAAGAGAGAAAGAAACCTGGGATAAAGAAATAGAATTGGGAATTTCAGCATTAGAGGCGATATTTATAGCCCTGGGCTTAAATGAGGTCACCCCGTTGTCATTCACCATTTAAATTTATTGCTGGGAACTGAAAGGAAATTTCAGCTTTTATATCCATTATTCAGATTGGGAAGAAATTGTTCACAATAAATTTTAGTTTCAATAATCCTTGTCTATCTTTCCCCATTAAGTGTCAAAAGTTGGAAAACATAGGTACGCTCAGACTCAAATTAAATAGCTCTTCACCCATTCTGCTCAGAGTGAGTGAGACACTGTTGACCTTGAACAACACAGTGGGGTGCGGGTGTCGGGGGTGCCAACCTCCACACAGTCAAAAACCCACAGTGAAACCTGACTCCCCCAAAACTTAACTACTAATAACCTACTGTTGGCTGGAAGCCTTAACCATAACATAAACAGTCGATTAAGGCATATTTTGTATGTGGTATGCATTAAATTCTGTATTCTTACAATAAAGTAATCTAGAGAAAAATGTTTTTAAGAAAATCGTAAGGAAAATACACTTACAGTATTTATTTATTTTTTTAAAATATGCATGTAAGTGGACCCGTGGTGTTCAAACTTGTTTTTTTGTGTGTTTTTTTATACGGTTTATTTATTGCTATGATTTATATTACATTTCAAAACCTTAGTCTCATTGCCTATGGCCCTTTGAATGCTATCAAAGATTCACCCTGGTAAAATAAAACTTTATTTTTAGAACCCACTTCTGTTATCTGTTATTTTATTGTCTAATTCAAATTCCTTCCTCCCTGGGAAGAAAAGTGCTTCATCTCTATTTAGAGCTGTAACTTGAACTCTAGGAAGAAAGGATCCTTCAGAGACATTAGAGTGTTGACACATAATCTCACCAGTGACAAGAAAGGCAGAGCTGCCAATGGACTGCCTCCTGTTTGCTTAGTTTATCGACACTGTGCTAGTGTCTGAGGGACTGTCACAGCATTTGATAGAGGAGACCTTGCTTCACGAATCTTATACCCTACACAGGTCTCCAGAGCATTAACTATTGTTCATCTCCCCTCATATGAATCAAAATGCACAAAGAGAAAGGATTTTAAAAATAAAATAACAGCATCTTCTAACAAACTGTAAAATTCCTGGTAGGTAAATATCTATTAAGATTCTTTCTGTATCACCCTGATGGTGTGGCTCAGTGGCTGAGGGCCGACCTAGGATCCAGGCGATCAGGGTTCGATTCCCAGTCAGGGCACGTGCCCGGGTTGCGGGTTCAATCCCCAATGACTCTCTCATCATTGATGTTTCTGTCTCTCTCTCTCTCCTTTCCTCTCTCTGAAATCAATAAAGATATAAACAAACAAATAAATAAATAAATAATCATAATTTATACATTATGTGAAACCCAATCGTCCTTACTTCAACGGATAAGTGCCATCAAATTTAAACTCCTTCAAAAGCCCTTCTTTATAACCCCCGAATTGACATTTCTCTCATCCTTGAAACTAGTAGCATTACCATAGCCCCTCTCGGATTTTTAAACCCAAGCTAAATAAACATCCTGTCTTTTCCTGGCATCACTCTGATTTTTGGAAACAGTGCTCTCTTCTATCTTACTTTTCTTTCCCTCTTCTCATCCCTCATCCCATTACATTCTTGCTCCCAGATCGATCACATCACCGAGACTGATCTTGCTAAAGTCACCAAAGTTCTCCAATTTTTAAATCCAAGGTTTTCTCACTGGACTTCAGTCCGGTCTCTGTAACACCACCATTCAGACAGAATTTTCTCCTGAATTTCCTGGGTAGCTTTGGTTACTCCCTCTCTTTTTGGTCACTCAAAATCGGTATTAATTACATAACAATTATCAGTCATTGAACTAGACACCAAAGAAAAACAGGCTGAAGAATGGTCCCAACTGGTATGCATGCTCAAAGGCATTTTTGTGGACAGGTTTCTGGCTTTGGTTTTCATTTTTAATTCAACAAAGCCATTCATGGACCACCTTCTATGACTCTGGCTCTATAAAGGTCAGAAAGAAACAAACCTTATAATTTTTAAGAAATCTGCACCCTAAGATTGAACACAGCCCATAAAAGCAATAAAGAGAGATGTGCAGTTGAGATTTAAAAAAAAAAAAACAAAAAAAAACCGGAATAAATCTAGAGCTGTGTGATTCAATTTCCTCCATAAGTTCGGATTGGCATCTAGGATATATGGTGTATTTTTTTTTAATTTTATACCTATTTATCTTTTGCTCTTTTCTCTGGAATCCTATTACATTTTTACTCAGTTAACTGTGATTATATGTAATATTCTATGTAATATTCTGCATGATTTAACTGCAATGACTTTCCTACATATTCTTAATTGACACAGGCCGTACTGAGAAGGCTACGCGTCTTCTCTCCTTATGCTCCTCTGAACGCTTGCTATAGACACAGTCTTCCTGTGGATACAGACAGGCTTTCCTATCTGCATGCGACAAGCTAAGAAGTCAGTTTGGAAAGTTGTGATATGAAGCAGTGACCCCTGTTCCTCTCGGACTTGTAACGTTAGGTACCTTTCCTCGCCGCAGACTCATTGGGCCTTCTCCAGATGTAGAAATCTAGATTTTTGCCCCAGGGGTCACATACAAAACGATTGCCCTCCATCAGCGATTTCCAACTGGTGTGCTGCACAATTTTAGTAACTAGCTTATGTGCCCTGAGATGAAAAAGGTTGAAAACCGCTGTCCTGAATAAATCGGAAAGGAAATCGACTGTCTGCAGGACCTGAGGCTCCACCACAAGACTCCCTCCTAAGGTGACTTTGCCAGGACACAGCGTCTTTCAGGAGATGACCCGGGGAGGTATCTAACTCGAAGGAAGAGACTCACGTCTCTATCTGCAACTGCGCCGTGATGCAGAGAGAGACGCCAGCCGCAAGAGCAGGCCGGGTTTCCTTTCCAGCGGCTGGAAATTAAATTGCGTGCCGAGCCAAGGCTTCACGCTTTTATCGGTTATTTCGCTGACTCCCGGCCCGTGGCGTGTGTCGGCGCGTGGTGCTCAGGGCAACCTCCGCGGGCAGCTCCACATGATACTCCCGCGGCTCGGACGCCGGGAGATCATTCAGATAGAACACGCACAATGGGCTCTTATCGTTCGGGCCCCATTCAAGCAATGGAATGGGTTTCAGGCTCGTTCCCCGCCTTTCCAGGTCCACGCTGTCTCTGCATTATGCGATTTTTGTCTGGTTTTCTCCCTTCGCCTCTCACGTCAAGCTTGACTGACGCCGTGACAAATAAGTCGCTGGGCTTGTAACCACCGTGTTACTTGAAATTTCTACTCCGGGTTTTCTGGACCATTCTCCCCCTACAAATAGAGTCGCTCTCTGCTTATTTATTCTATGGGATAGAACAAAAGCGGACACAGGGGAAGTGATGTCAGCTTTCCCAGGTGGGGCATAAAACTGACTGAAGTTCTACCCCTGGTTCAGTTAGAGAAGCAAACTCCCGCACCCCAGGTTTGTATAGCTTGCTCCCTTTTTCTGTGTAAAACCTAAAAGTATGTCATATTCCAGGTGTCAATATGACCAAACCATTAAGTTTTACTGCTTTGAATAAGAAAGTAACGTGCATCTGTGCATAACGATAGCAGAGGTCAATGACCGAGCTGACCTCATATATATATATATATATATATATATATATATATATATAAATATGTTTTTATTGATTTCAGAGAGAGGGAGAGAGAGAGAAACATCAATGATGAGAGTCAGTGATGGGCTGCCTCCTGCACACCCCCTGCTGGGGGTCAGGCCCACAATGCGGGCATGTGCCCTGAGCAGGAATTGAACCAGTGACCTCCTGGTTCATAGGTCGATGCACAACCACTGAGCCACGCCGGCCGGGCCTGATCTCGTCTTGACTCCTGCTTGCGTTGTAGAGCCCTCTGTCTCTATAACTTCCTCCATGGAGCCCCTGGTCAAGGCTGTCCATCTGCAGAATCACCAACCTCCCAGGGAACTGGGCCATGTGGCAGAGCTGCCCACTCTCTACTAAAACAACACCCAAGTCCCTCCTTAGACCACAGGGCTCTCCTGATGCCGCACAGAAAGGTAGGGGGACTCGGGGTGCTAAGCGTCAGCTCTCTGTCGCCACACTGTGACACTGTGCTTCCTCTTTAGTCCACCCCCCAGCTGTCACAGGGGACCGCCTACTGGCACACCCTTTCAGCGTCCCAAACACTGTTCCATTCAAGAGCGCCCGTCGCTAGCATTTCCAGATTGCCTGTCGAACGCACCTGACTTGGAAAGGAGACATAAGGACCCGTGTGTCTGATCTTCTGCCTCTCCTATCTCCTGACTCATTCTTTCCAAAATCCGCCAGCTCCATAGAGAGAGTTTCGGACTTAATCTACCCCCCCTGCTCATCCGGCAAATCTGCCCCAAGGCTTGGCCCTCCCTCATTGATGGGAGGGGAAAACGTCTCTACATTAAAGGAGCAACAGCTCCATCGGAGACTCCAGGCTTGGCTCATGATGTTCTTTAGTGAAATCTTTAATATTTCACTCACTCCAGAATTCTACTTAGAAAATAACTCTTTCTCTTTGCATGTCTTTTATCAAAGTCTCAATTTCCCCACCACACTGCTGGAGCGATGAATGCCTCAGGCCCACGAGGGAGAAAACGAGGGACAGCGTGATGTAAAAGGGAGGCTCATCCCCACGGTTTACTGAGAAAACGAACGAACTAATTAATGCATAAATTTAAACTGAGAGTCGGTACGTTTCTGGGACCGCAATCACAATTTTAAATGCCACTGAAAATATGACAAATTGGTCATTTCACACAAGAAGAAGAATTAAATCTTCTTAGGAACTTGACGTCCTAGGAAAAAATAATGCCCGCCACCTTCAACGATGTTCCCCCTGAGATTCATGGAAAAGCTGTTTGGTGAGGAAAACAGCTAGATAGCGATGATATGAAAATACAACTTATTGAGGGGGGGTTGGAGAGGAGAGAGATGGAATAAAGATGAAATGTGAGGCCAAGAGAAACCTGGGTGAAGATTAACAAGTGAAATGAGTAGAGAGGCATGGATGATTCTTAAGGAGCATCAGAAAATTAGACATTCTAGGATAGATAGATTAAAAAAAAAATGTAAAAACTCCAGGGCACGACAAGAAAACAGCTAGAAATGATTTGTCTATAAAGTAATAACACCATCCGCACAGGAAGTTGGATTTCAGAAACTCTGTTTTTCATCGAGAGTCTATATTCATCTCTTAAGGGGAATCAGTGAGAGTCCAGTCAGGGAATTATGCAAATCTATCAAAGAAGCAGATCCCTTTTATTACTATGTGATTTGAAACACGGCACACGTGGCTCATCTAACAGACTTAGTAGAATTTA
The DNA here is from genome assembly GCF_964146895.1 of Miniopterus schreibersii. Taxonomy (NCBI): domain Eukaryota; kingdom Metazoa; phylum Chordata; class Mammalia; order Chiroptera; family Miniopteridae; genus Miniopterus; species Miniopterus schreibersii. Next base: position 3,503,412 of record NC_138123.1, read on the forward strand.
TTCTTCAGAGCACAGCGTCATTGAAATGCAAATGGAATTTCTAACGCAGAGGAGAGGGGGCGGATGTGATTGTCTTACCCTTTGAGATACGGCGTGTGTTCCTGGCCCGATATCTTTACCTTCTTTGTAAACCACTCGGCACAGTTCCTCCCTCCCCAAACTCCCTGTTATCACTCCTGGGTGGTCTGTCTAAGCTTTTAACTCGGTTTCCTCTTTCTGAAACATATTCACCGAAGTTCTCCTGAAGTCCATGGAAAGAGGGTACATTAGCTTCGCATGTGCATATGATTAGGGGATGTGTAATCATGTGAGATTATTCTGTGCTCATATTTACTCAAAGATGTTCAGACAGCACCTGCTACTTGCCAGAGCCTGTTCCAGTTTGCGGTTCACGTAGCGGGGATAAAACACAGAGTCCCTGCCATCGTGTGGTGGGTGGTCCATGCAGGAGACAGGTGCCCATCAACCGCAGGTGTCTTTGGAGTGGCAGTTGACCGGTGTGATACCTGGTAAGCACAGTGAACTGGAGAGGTCCTGTCCAGCACTTTCGTTCTGCCTAAGCTAATAGGTGAGAAACCTTGGCCAACCATTTGCCTGGAGGCGCCTTAGAGCAAATTTCATAAATATGGTGTTTTTTTTGAGGGTGGTAAGGCCTTCAGGTGAAATAGAGGCCACCGGTTTCAGGCCCCCTTCCCGTTCTGATCAACTGTGCTTCCCCCCCGCCCCCCAGACTTGGTTACTCGGGCATTTCCGTGAGGCTCTTGCGAGAACTGGCCATTTCTGAACGACTTAGGGGCTTCTTAGTTTCCCCCCAGTGGTTAGTTGTTGGAAGATTAAAATTGAAATGCTTTGAATGGACCCAAAATTGAAGATCGGTTGCATTTTATTAGCCTCTTCTGCAGCAGGCTCCTGCGAAAGATTAATCCACAATACGTCTATTAGAGAGCCGTTAGGCCCGTGTTCGTTTATTAAGATTAAAGCGCTAGGACAGATGAGAAAACAATATTGTCAACCTCCAATACTCTCTTCTCCGGGTCCTAAATTTATCACCTTTTAGGCTGAACTGGCTCCAACATTTTGGACTCTACCCAAAGCTCTCTGGCTATGTGGGCATCTCATTTGCATACAAAAAGGCGCACATCACGGCTGGATAAACCCACCATCTGGCCCGGGCAATTTATCTGGATTATTACTGAACTGTACAAAACTGTGTAAATATATATTCCTAAAATTCCAATGGCTTCCTTCTCTGTCTGCCCGACTGCATTTCCCTCCGGTAACCCCGAAAAGACTGGAGCATTTGTTTCCCCAACCCCCTTCCCCACCTTCCTGCTCTGTTGACTATTGTTAGCACAAGTCGGGCCCTGAAGCCAGGCCGGCTGGTCCACGGCCAGGGAGCACGATTCAGACTCGGTCGGACTCTGTAGCTGATTCTCAGGCCTTCACTAGGCTCCAGATGAGCCTCCGTCTCGGTGGCCCGTTTCTCACAGCGCCCATTCCAGAGCAGCGACATTCTCTTCTTATAGGTCTCATCCTTGCATGCGATCCATTTTAGACACTCGGGCTAAGGATTCCAATGAATAAATATCAGTATCATTGCACCTCTGGTTTTTTTTGTTGTTTTTTAATGTTTTTGATTTCAGAGAGAGGAAGGGAGAGAGAGAGAGAGAGAAACATCACTGATGAGAGAGCCATTGACCAGCTGCCTCCTGCACACCCCCGACTGGGGATTGAGCCTGCCACCCAGGCATGTGCCCTGACTGGGAGTCAAATTGTGACCTCCTGGTGTGTGGTTTGACGTTCAATTACTGAGCCACGCTGGCTGGGCTGCACCCGTATTCTTAACAGGATGGATAGATTGATGTTGAAACTCATTACCTGATATGAGTTCAGCTTTTCATATTAAAGTCTGAGGTACGTCTAGAGGTCTGAACGAAAGGACCTCTTTCATTCTTACTAAGCAAGATTGGATCCAGAAGATCTTAAAGGATCTCCTGAAATTGCTACTCTATCCTTATTGGTAAATCCAAGGAGCCACACGACACAGTGTAGTCGGAGCAGGAAAGGTCACACACTCGGAATCCTGCCTCCTCTTGAACTGTCTCAAGTTCAAGCCATAGCCCAGCGGTAACCGCGCCTTCGTCATCTCCTCCCTGGACAGCAACGGAATCCTAGCTGGTGTCCCTGAAAACCTCTGGTCCCATCCCTTTCAAATCCCCGAGGCCGTCTACCTAAGGACTGGTGTTCCCACGACTTCATAAGCTACAGGCTGAGCTCTGAATAACAGAGTCCACATCCGAGCATCTTCCTACCCCTTCCTACCCGCCCCTCCCGGGTCCCACCCTACCATGCTATCCTCCTCGCCTTGCACGTCCCCCTGTAAAATCTCTGCATATTCTCACACAACACAGCTTTGTTTGGTCTGGTTTTAAAATCCCCTGCTTTCGCATGTCATGTTTTCTGCCTGGAATAGCTTTCCTTGGGCTTGACTTTCAACCTTCAAGTAACATGAAGTTTTAAGTCAGCTGAAGTTTAAATAAGACACACGTCAACCCCTCCAACCTACTCCCCAAGCCTGGGTTAAATGCCCCCTCTCTCCTTGCTCCCATAGCATCCATTTCATGCATGCCATGGTATATTAATTGCATTTCGCTTAAACTAGCTCTAAATACTTTAGATGTTCTTTGCTGGCAGGAGATCACGGGATGTGTATACATATCCCCCGTCCCTTCCAAAGCATCTGTCCTCTAAAAGGCACCCCGTGATATTTATTGACTGAATGAATAAATGATCCCACGAATGAGCAGTTGCATCGGAGCAGCACAACTCTCAAGAAACTGACCCTTGAGATAAGCTCAGTAAACTCTTTCATGAAATTCTGAAACATGATTCGCCCCAAAGACACCGAGCGGGTTATGCCGTCCTGGTCTTCCTATCACAGGGAGACAGTGAATCACTCCTGAATTACAGCTCTTAAGACCTCACAGCCAATGCAAAATGCCCTGTAGGACATTCATCTTTCACACGGCATTATATTTTTAAATGATAATTGTTGTCATAAGTGTTCTCACCCACATTTAGGCTAGTTAAAAAATTCTGCCTGCCTCCATAAAATGAAAGATGCCAGACTGTTTACAGATGAATTAATCATGACATTATCCCTGGAACTTTTTAAATTACATCAATTACATTGCATTTAGCATCACAAAATAACCTGCATATTAAACGAAGGGAATCTTTTCTCCTGTTAATAAAGATTAAATCATTAACTACCACGGTTGCATAGCAATATGTCTGCAGTCAATGGCTCCCAGGACACATAAGAAATCTCACTCTGTCACAAAATGTATGCTCTCCTTCCAGGGGCCTCCTCAATCTTGACGGAATTTGGGAGCATCTGTTTTCTTAGGAGTTCATGTATGAACTGAGGATCACGTTTAGGGGGTAGGTAGGCTGCCAAGTGCAGAGAGCTCCGGAGAGCCATCTGCAATAATCCCACGTTAAAAACCCAGTGCTCAGCCTCTTTGTGAAACAATAGCACAAGCCTGGCTTTTCAGTTTCCAATTTAACTTTTCAGATACTTAAAAGGTTTGGATTTAGTTAATCGATGTCTCTCTCAAAGAGTAGGTTGGCGATGTCTTGAGTCGAGCCAGGCAGACACATAAAGACATTATTTCTAGTGTCTTCTGTGAATTATGCATAAATATACAACAAAGACAGCAATACGTAATCAAATATAAATCTGTTTAAATATATTGGTCTCGAGCCATCTGCAGAAGAAGTAGCCTTTAATTCATTAAGCTAATTTAATTTTCCTTACCCTCTGCATATTGTGAAATGTTAAAAACGCAAAAACCCTTCCAAAACCAAATTTCTTGTTCACTGAATGTAATATTTTGATGAGTAAACGGGAAGACATATAGGGATATAAATTTTAAATATTTATTGAGGATGTTGTGCTGTCTCTAATTAATTTAGGTTAGATTTAATTATATATGTAAAACAAGGAACTCAGAGCCCCCAATGGACTGTGTGTGTTCGCGAAAGCGAAGTCTAGAAATAGCGGAGCCAGCATTAATGCTCTTGCCATGATTTATTAACTTAATGTACTAATTATTCATTAAAACTCTTCTAAACAGCCTCTGTCATCAATCAACAAATATTTACAGAACAGCTCTTGGTATGTGCACGTTCCTGCTCTGCGATAAAACAGTATAGAAAGGAAAAGAGAACCGACCCATTCTGTCCTAGGTAGGAAACTAATGCGAAATTCTGAGTTATTTGGCTCGTGGGTAGTCAACCGAATACTAACCCAGGTGTTGCTGTGACTGTGCTTTGCAGATGTGATCAAAGTTCATTATCAATTGATTGTACATAAGGGCGATTGCCCTAGATAATATACACATGCATTTTTTGATAGCTCAATGGATGCGTCTTTCTTTTCAGAATTAACCCAATGGAATTAATAATATTCAAAGTGTGTATACATTTTTTTGGGACACCCTGTATATCTCCTAGCGGTTCTGGTTCTCCAGTTGAACCTCTGACAGACCTCTGTTGTCTTGGCTGCCGAGGACAAGGCCGGTCGCCCCAAGGAAAAGCTGCAGGGACAACTAGTTTCTAGGGGCCCTGACCTAAGACAAGCTCTATTCTGCCTCCAAAGATGGAGCTTCGAGCTCGGCTTGGAACTTTGAAACCGTTCAAGGAGAAAGGCGGCCAGAAGAGGAAATAAATGGCCTGGGTAGTGTATAATAATTTTTCAATGTTATCTTGAGTAGGGAGAAAGGGGAACTTGCTTGAAAAATCTTTCTGACTGGTGTCTCCGTAGAGTTCCGGACCTTTTACTCACTCGTTTATAAAACAAATAACCTGTTCATTTATGTGGGGCCTGGCAAGGAGAAAGGCAATTCTCTTGAGCTCAGATCAATAAATCCTTGAAAAATCTTTCCATTTAATAAGACGTAGGTGACCTCACATATTAAAAAAGAATTTATTTTCTATATGGATTATTGGTATCCAATCATTAAATGTCTTGTATTTCCAGTCATTAAATGTCTTTGAATAAACGGTTTATCTATTGCAATCTTCACGTACAGTTGGACTTATTTTTCACACACATATATATCTATGTAAATATACATATGGTTATGCAACTTGGCAAATATATATATTGGGGAAATCAGGCTAGGGCTGAGGATTGTGTGTTTCATCATGATTATGCACTCTATAATAAAATCCATGACCAAGGTATGGAAAATAAACTGATTTATACGTATGAAAATATTCAAAATCTCATTGCACCTGTCAAATAATATCCCTTTCTCAGGACTAATGATATAAAAATTCAGGATTAAAGATCAAAACCCATAAATCATAAACAAAATGACACCTGTTTTCCTTCTTATAAATCATTTTTCTGACACTGCCAAGTATAACAGGGACGCTAGGTCAATCCATCACGCCCGGAGCTAAATACAACATTAGTTTCCAAGGATATGCACATTTAGGGTGCCGCAAGAGCTCATTAATTTCTTCACAGATATTTGAGAACACACCCAGCAATGCGGTAATAAGCAAAAGGAATGCTCTAGAAGACCTTGATTTTTATTTTAACGAGAAGAAAAAGCAGATGGGTCATTCACTAGTCTGGGAAATATGAGCAGCCCCCATCCTAGGAATTTTGTTGGTGTTGCTGTTATTTTTATATATATATAATGTTTATATATATATATAAAATATACAATTATTTACATATATATTATATATATAATATATATTTTAAAGTTTGTGACTAAGCAACATTTCCCAATGAAACGATTACAATTAGGATCTGAAGTCCCTGAGCTCTGTTTACCTCTAAGATATTTTAAGTATACAATAAATTTAGTTTGAGCTTGTAGCCTGGGAAATGAAGATCTCGAAGTTTAGAAAGGAGAGGAGATGGGAGTGAGGTTGAAGAGAAACTCCTGGCGGGTCCCTAAAGGCGGCCTCACCTGAACAGGTTTAATTCTTCTGATTTCTAGTCCCTACTCCTCTCTGGTTCTTTCGCCCATTTTCTTAGACATCCATGACCCACCTGCTCTGACTGCCACTGTCCTACAGCCACTTCCTAAAACCACACAGATCACACAGCTTTTAAAGATGGGACCTGTTAAAGTCTTAAAATCAGTGACTTTAAAATTCAAAAAAAATTTATTTTTAAAATTTTAAATGTGAAGACAGAGAAAGACACCCACCAGGCCATCTGGTAAAGCCCATCAGACATTAATATGTTCATTTTTTCACTTAGTTTGTTCAATATTCATTTAAGCGCTTCTCCCCTTGAAAGACACTGTTATGCCCGTTTTTCCATCAGTTCCTCCCTCCTTTCGGTGGTGTTTTGGCTTCTCGCTGTAGGACCTCGGAGGCGGCCTAAAATCCCCCAGTGGTGGTGTTTGTCTGCTGTGCCTATTAGTGCCCAGGATGGTTCCTGTGTTAGAAAAAGCAGCTCTTCCTGGGAGAAGCAGAGGAGGGGTGTGATTGCATGGGGGGCTGGCGGGGGCCTCATCTGTCCCTCTCCATCAGTGTGAGCTCCTGCCAGACTAACTAGGTCAGAAGATGTCCATAAAAATTTAATTAACTGGTTAATCAGGTGGACAAAAGATCAAGCTGGATATGTTAAATCCTTGAAGGAAAGCTAATGAATTACCTTGGAGCTCTCCTTATCAAAGAACCACCAATTCCTAGAACCGGACTGAGTTCTTCGCACCCCAATATTTCTGCCACTTAAGAGACAGAGACGTCTGCTCCCCATGAGTTCTGTGGTTGGAAGAGAATTTTTCTAGAAAACAAACCACATTTATTAACTAATGGTGACTTTATCAGGTTCCTTAATCAACACATCTAACAACTGCTAATCAGAATTTCTGATAGGCTATTTGCAATCAGATCCTATGTGGCCAAAATTACAAGAAAGTACCTTAATCCCAGGTTCTCCTTATGAAAATAAAGAAGAAAACTTCACTGATTGCAATAGTCTAAAATACTAGAAAATGTGCATTTATTTTAAAGAGTCAAGTTATACACGATTTTGAGAAATTTGAGGGGGAAGGGAGATTTAAAGTCTTACTTCAGAATTATTATTTTATTTTAAGCACTACATTTATAAACTCAACCTCAAAATATTTCGTTCAGCTGAAAGGAGAAAGAATGAATGAAGAAATATCAAAGAAAAACAGATACGTCTTTGCGGATTTTCCTCCGGGCTTTCTAATTATGCGTCTTTCCCTCTTTAGAGTTGTGCAGAAAATTCAAGTGCGGTAAAAACAGCCTCATCAGCCGCCTGATTGGAAGAACTAATTTAGACAGGACGCGAGTGTGCCCTCGGGAGAGGAGGCGGGCCTTGCACAGCGAGACATGAACATACGCATTTTCTCTGAAGAGCCTCCAAGTAATTTTCAATCATAACGTGTTCGGCCCTATACAAAATGTTATGTTTCTGTCCTATCCAATCATATTGATTCACAGAACTCCTATTAAGGAGGCTGAGTACGTTTTATACAAACTTTCAAAACTTAGCCGCGTGTTACACCAAATGTCGAACTGGAAAATAAGCAGCTTCGTGTATTAACATGTATTTATTCTACACGTTACTTTAAATCTCTACCGGGTGGCAGACACTCTTGGTTCTGCGCCTACTGCTTGAGTTTCTACTAAGTGACAGACACTGGGGGGGAAAAAAAACAAAAGAGACATGTCTCTGTCCTCGTAAGGTTTAAGAATTAGGTTTATTACCAAAAAGGCTGCCTACTGGGTGATTTCGACTATATGACGTTACTGCGGGCAGTTAAAAGATCCCTGGTTCCCAGAGAAGGGGACAGGAGATCAGTGGAACACGGAGAATTTTCAGGGCAGTGACACTACTCTGTACGTTATCATAACAATGGGTAAATGTCCTTGTGCATTTGTCCTAACCCATTGAGTGTCCAACACCAAGAGCGAACAGTGATGCAAACGAGGGCCTCTGGGTGATGGTGACGCGTCAGTGTAGGTTCATGGGCTGGGAAAAATGTTCCATCTGGTGGGTGGGGGGATGCTGAGCGTGGGGGAGGCTGAGCATGTCGGGGGGAAAGGGGTATATGAGAAAAGACTGAACCGCCCTTTTAGTTTTGCTATGAAGACTGCTCTTTAAAAAAAATGCCTTTAGCCCAGCCAGGCGTGGCTCAGTGGTTGAGTGTCGACCCAGGATCCAGGTGATCGGGGTTCGATTCCTGGTCAGGGCACATGCCTGGGTTGCAGGCTTGATCCCCGGTCAGGGGCATGTGGGAGGCAGCCGATCAATGACTCTCATCATTGATGTTTCTCTCTCTCTGTCCCTCTCCTTTCCTCTCTCTGAAATCAATAAAGATATATTTAAAAAATAAATAAAAAATAAAAATTAAATGCCTTTAAAAAAAAAATCACACTGTAAACTTAAATATATATACTTTTTATTTCTAAATTATACCTCAATACAGCTGGAAAAATTATCACAAAAATTTAACTGCAAAGAGCTTCCTGACAAAAAGACCTTATGCTAAACATGGGTCTAAAAGTGATTATAAATGTTAATACTGAGATCATTGCTTCCAGGGGGGAAAAAAAAGACTAATATCCACTTGTTGGGAATTGTAGACGCTGTTATTCAAACATCCAGCAGGCAGCACATCCTGTGTGTGTGCATGCGAGCACTCACATATAGAGTCAACTATATTTAACTTATCCAAAAAGAACCTGAGCACATTAAGTAATTAATGCTTGTCAGTTACTTTGAGCGAACGCCGTTTCAGTCAAATGCTGTATCTGTGGTAAGTAATAATAATCATCAAGATAATGGGCTGTCCAATTACGTGGGTTATTTGCTGGCAGTTTTGAAGCGTACCATATGTTTGCCCAGAGCGCAGATATTTAAGTTTATCTTTAAAAGCAAGGCGAGCACTCATCAATTTAAAAGGAAATGTTTTTCATGTGAGAGACATACTGATGCATATGATGATTCTAAAAGCGCCGACGGCCTACGGCGCCGTCAGTCAGGCTGCCGTCGATATAAAGAAGAGCTGAGCTCACTGCCTCTCATTTCTCCATCAGTTCTCTTGGGATTGAGACCCTTTCCGCTCCTGTCCCACCCAAGAGAGCCATCGGATGTCCCCCCAATCATCTGGTTGTTGCCAAGGTCTTCCATGGCTCATATGAAGCTGCTATGGTTGCGGGAAATTACCTGATCACAAACTCATCCTATATAATTAATAATTCAGAATGGCTCTGAGCTATTCCGGGGAGTAGGTGTGGAAACAACAGCCCAACGATCCGTTCATTCTACTATGGGAGATGGGAGTGATACCAGGGAGCGGCGAGGCCGACGACCCAGTTAATGCCTTGTCAGCTTGGTAACTCTTACCTCCACGGTGGGATGCTGGCAAATTCGCATTCTCTCTACTGCCCACTCACGAAACCAAAGCGAGAGGTCTTGGTGCCACAAATCTGGGCGGGGCGGCCTTGTCTTGTAGCTACAGGTTTTGGTGTTCTACCCACACCTGAACTTTCATTCAATCCCTTCCCTCTATGCCTGTGTCTCCAAATGCACGGCTAAGAGATGAGCCACTGTGCAAACCAAGTGATTGTGCTGTTGACTAGGGAGATTTCGTAAGCCCTTTCTAGCTCAGAAGCGACGCCACATGGCAGCCTTGTTAGGGTTGGTCCCCTGTGACAGGCTCAGGGTCTGGGACCAGCAGCAGTGTGAGGCCCTGGGGGCCCAGGCCAGCAGGAGCCACCCGGGAGAAAATGGTCTCAGGGGCGCATGAGGCCCAGAGCACACATGTGGAGCCTGACGGACCTAAGTACAAATCCTTCCTAGAGCTCCAAGTCGTACATTCCTGCTTTAGGTAAATCACTGAGTCTCTCTGGGCTTCCGTTTCTATTCTGGTAACTGAAACAACATACGCAAGACGTTAGCACATAATAGACCAGACAGATATTTTTCTCTTTTTCCTGTAAGTCTATCTACTATGGAAAAAGTTACCTAAAGCATAGTATTATAGAAGAATTTAGTTAATGGCAAATTAATGGATTAAAATGTGATGCACGGTTCTATCAACAAGAATATCATTTCCACTGCTGACTAAAAACAGAGACATTACGGTTTTACAAAATTAATCTGCCATCAGTGGGGAACTGTTTCTCAATCGGCATAAAGTTTCAGTGATGCAAGACAAACACATTCGAGGTCGGCTATATAACATCGTTTCTAAAGTTAGCAGCATGGTATCCGGCACTTTGAAATATGTTAACAGTACAGATCTCATGATAGATGTTCTTACCACCCAAACAACACAACAGCCAAAACCCCAAAAGGACAGAAGGACACTTCGGGAGGTGAAAGAGACGATCAGTAGCTTTTGATTATTGTGATGGTACCACGGGTGTATTCACATGTCCAAACTCATCAAAGTATTCATTAAATATGTATAATTTTTATATCAATTATACCTCAATAAAGTGTAACAAGTATTCTCACTGAATTTCTAAGTGTCTGTTAAAATCAGTTATGAAATTTATAGCTCTCTCTCGAAGATGTTATAACTTCACATAACCAAGCTCCTGTTGGATATTTACTTAAAATAAAGACAGTCTTAATGACATTTAAGTTAATTTTGCTTGTTTAAAGTTTTCACTGAAAAAAAGTCCCTGTTATTTTTAATCCAGATATATTTGGTATGAAGATGTAATTGCAATTTTAAATTAACTTGTCTTGTACCTCCGGGAACAACATAATGAAAGTAATTTTGTAGAAAACTGACCTCTATAGTCTTCAGCAAGACAACGTCCCCCACCAAAAATTAATCATAATTCTAGATTTTATTTTCTGGGAGGGGAACAGGTATATGTTCTGTTCATTACAATTTCATAGCACATCTCTGGAGCTGACCTCTAATCTTAATTCAAATACATGCCATTTGCATTTAAAATTAAAACAACAGACTAAGCACCAATGAGTTCAGCAATAGTTTTTCCTAAGCAGGGTGTTAATCTTTTAACCAAGGCTTGGACGGAAGCACAACCCCGAGACCCTTACCAATGGTGTCAGTATGTTCTGTGGTTTAGAAATTACTGAGCGTATATTTTTGTTCCCTTTAGTTTAATGTTATGGGTGATTAGAACTTAGCAGGACGGAGCTTGGATGTGACCCCCAAGATTCTGATGTCAGGGTGTATGCTTCCCTTGGGGAACACACCTAGGTTGGGGGTTTGATCCTTGGTTGGGGCGTGTACAGGAGGAAACTGATGGAAGTTTCTCTCACATAGATGTTTCTCTCTCTCTCTCACTCTCTCTCAAATCAATAAAAAACATTCTCCAGTGAGAAATTTAAAGTTACTAAGCACAGTTCACTCTTCTTAAATGCTACATTGGAGCAACCTGAGTAACGGAGAAAAACAAAAGCATTCACAGGACGGTCCAAGGTGTTTTGCATTTGGCAGGGGCAGCTCTGTGTTTAGAACCTAGAGGAGGGAGCGGTTTGGGGAGCCGCTGGCTGGCTGGCTCCCTCTGGGCATGGCCTCAAGCGTCCCAGCTTAGTAGCAGGGATACATGCTCACCCGCAGGGCCCTGCATCGACGTAGCCTGTCGCCCATAGAGAAGCAGGCATCGCCTTCCGGGTAAAGTGCACACATTGTGGGAAGAGCTGCAGCAAAAATTAAGCTAATGTTTTTAGCAAAAGATGGTGAGATGGGTTTTCTACACTCAGTGGGTGTCTCTGCTGGCAGCAGAAACGGACGTAAGTTTCTTTAGCACGATCCTCTGCCTGAGGTGGCACCTGTTGTGTCGCTCAGTGTGTACTAATTGCCGATGGCAGCCACTTACCACCTTGAGCGGCCTGGTCAACACCATGTTTAGCTGGTGGAAGGATCTGAACCTTTCCCCCAAACTGTGTGCATGTGTCCGTGTGTCTGTGTCTGTGACTGTGTGTGTGTGTGTAACAGCTCATGATACTTTTGAATTAATTTTGTTTCTCGGAGTAGAGCTTCCGCTGATTTGCTGATGACCTTTCACAGCAGACTTATCTGATAAGAAATCAGACGTACGTTTTGGACATGCATTGATTTTTATCGTTTGCATAGTTACCGGTAGACCAAATATTGGAACTGTCCTTGAAATCGAAAACGGTGGCATTTTAAATTCATCTGCTTAGACAGTCGTTTCGGAACTAGGAGACAAATTATCTATCTTAAGAGGGAGAACATATTTTCATAAATATCTACGAAAAGCATATTCCAAAAGCCTAACCCTCATTTCTGCAAAATAAGAGAAAAAGGCAATCCCTACATTGGCAGGCCCACGGTTCCAAGTATGAATGTGGTGAGAGTCCCATGAAAATGGATGTGTTTTTCCATTCATTGGAACTGGTTTTAGACAAAACCCACGCCTTTCTCCCCTGTTTTGTCTTTCAAATAAAATGAAACCATTTAAGCAACTTGGGTGGACTCATGTTAAATAAGCGAGGAAAGGACTCCCAGGCCTTTAGGAAGCCCTATCTGCACCTGGGCCCGAAGTGAGCTGCCCGCCGGCCACGGCCTCGGTCCAGGTGGAAAGGACTGTGGCGGCTAAGAGGCCCCTCAGCACATTTCTAAAGTCAGCTTCAGGTTTAAAAATGTCCACACTGCCACTCCCTGGGCTGTTTTGTGGAGACGGGCCTTTTCCTGCCCCTCACCAGAGGAAGACGGTCCCAAGTCCTAACCAAGAACGCTGACGGTCAGGCCCAGGAACCTGAGGGTGGCGGACCGGCTACGACTACAGGTGTACCTTGTGCGTGGTACTGCTCTTAGCTTTACTGCACTTCACAGGTGTTGTGGGGTTTTGCTTTGTTTGTTTTTGTTTCTTAAAAACTAAAGACAATGCCCGGCCGGCGTGGCTCAGCGGTTGAGCATCAACCTAGGATCCAGGAGGTCGCGGTTCGATTCCCGGTCAGGGCACAGGCCTGGGTTGTGGGCTTGATCCCCAGTTGGCGGAGTGCAGGAGGCAGCTAACCAATGACTCTCATCATTGATGTTTCTCTCTCTCCCTCTCCCTTCCTCTCCCTAAAATCAATAAAAACATTTTTTTTTGTAAAAAATCTGAAGGCAAGATGCTCCACCAGAGAAATGCTTACAACAGGTTTTACTGCGATCCTCGCTCCATCACCCTGGTCGGGAAAGGGGCCGCAGCATCTCTGCGGTAGGCCTGCGCTGGGAAAACCTACAGGACCCGCGAGTCTGTCCCTGATACTAAGTGGTATCCCTCACTTATGGACGAAACAAGGGTGTTATTAAAGAAAACTACACCCAAAGAGAAAAGAGGTGTTTTTATCCCAAGTTTTAAAGGATGGGTGAAACGCACACAAGCACTTTTTCGTTCAGAAAATCATGCGTTTTCCAACACAGATAAAAAACACTGCACGATTCGATGAAACAAAGCTCTTCGGGTAACAAGAGGGGTCTAAGCAGGAGCAAAAGCCGAAAGGCAGGACTGTTGAAAAGCCAGTGCTCTTGTATTTATTTTCTCCGCTACCCTAAGGAATCACCACAACCTCGTGAGGCAAACACCACAAATAACGTTTCTTACTGTTGGGCAGGTTGAAGGTCTGAGGCGGTCTCATGGGCCAGGCACCAAGTTCTCTGCTCGGCCGGTTACGCCCTGAAGGGTCTGGGCCAGAATGTTCCATTGCCTTCTCCGGCTTTGCCAGGCCACCCACATTCCTCCGTTTTCGGCCCCCCTTCTTCTAGCCTCACTGCGAGCCTCTGCATCTCTGAACAACCCTCCATTCTCACCTCTCTCTCTCTCTCTCTCTCTCAACCTCTCTCCCTCTCTCTCTCTCTCCCTCTGATCAATGGTGTGAGAGGTGATTGGCTTTTACGGAGCCTCAGGATCATGAGATGGGACCCACCTGGGTAGCTCGGGCTACGGTCCCCACACCCGAAAGTCTCTACCTTGTTAATAGGGCCTGCAAAGCTCCTTTTTGCCGTGGAAGGCAATGTAATCACAGGCGTCGTTATGGGGGGGGGGGGGGGGGGGTCGTTATTTTCTGCTTCAATGACCTTAATTTTTCCCCCAAGTGAATTTAAACTCTTCAAAAGAATTTTTTTAAAAACCCTTCTCCATTGCTGTATACCACAAACATGCCTCTATAGACACAGGCTGGCTCACCATCAAAAATAAACTTCATAAAGTGTAAGTTCATAAGAGCTAAAATACGACAAATGTGGAATGCCTAATCATGACGGGTTTTATAAAAGCGACGGTGGCTGGTCGTTTTACTTCTGCTAAAATGATAAGAGAGGACTGGAGGGAAGGGGAAAGAAGAGAGGGTGGCAGAGACAGGGGAGGTGATTCCGACAACCGTCAGCCTTAATCCTGGGAAAGGCAGTCTCATGTAAAAGGCATATTACTTCTTAGCCAAAAGAAAAACCAGGCCAGCGCCTTACGCAAACTGTTGCATCGAAATAAAGTAAAACCCCAGTTCTTATTTTGTAATCGTTTGTGACGTATCCATTAATAGCACAATTACTGCATTGTAATCCTATCAAGGGTTTGCTGGAAATTTGCCCCGATGGCAAATGTATCTAAAAATGCTAATCTAAGCGTTCTTTATCTAAAAATGCTAATGCAAACCTCCGGCTGAGAATTTTAATATATCGATCCATTGGTTGGCAAACTGCAGGTTGGCGGGGGACCGCACAAGCTGCAGGTGAAACAATTCTCAGTGTCACAAAACAACCAAAACAAGGTTCGGGCGTTTGCAACTGCTCTCAACTGAAAGCATCAGCCTGCGGTTGCAGTCGTCCCATAAATATTCACTGAGCACGCGCCCTGTGGCGGGGATCGTTTTGGGGACCTGGGACACTGTGGGAAACCGTGTAACTTTTGTAAACAGAGAACATTTATTCAAGAAAATACTTTGTCCTCTGAATTAAGGGGGTGATTTTTTAATGGAGTAAATAAACACGTGTTGGGTTAACCACCGAACTTTCTCTAATAGCTTCCCGTAGCACTTTGTTGTTTCCCATGAAGGCTTCCGATACCTGGTATCTTTGCCTGGGATCTCTTTCCCTGTGCCTACCGATGTCTAATCTGGGACACAGAGGAAAGAATTAAAATGAACCTTTCCGAACATCCTGCTCAGAACTTTGAAAGCACAGTGTATGTACAAATGTGTTAGTGAGGGAAGAAAAGAAATGGCATCAGCTAACTTAATTCTTCCTCCAAAAGCTCTGACACTTGAACTCTTTCATTGAGATGTGTCTTCTTGTCTTATTCCATTTCCCTTTCTCAGCCCCTCCAAGGAGCAAACACGAAGCTTCATGAAGCAAATGTAATGATCTGGTACCCAGAAATGAATGTATTTTATAGTATATGGGTAAATAGATTTTTTAAGACGTAGTATTATATTTCTTGATTTTCCCTGATCAGAACTACTGTTCTGAAGCTCCCAGGAATAAAATTCAGTAGCAATTAGGACACCCTTTTCTTGCACCCCGGGCTGTGGTCATCCAAATGCAGCGCATTAATTTTTTTCTGCTCTTGCTTTATTACTCTAATTTTTTTTTTTAACTTTCCAGAGTATTGAGCCAGCAGGTTGGTGGCTATCCCCTTGTTAAGTAAACAACTTGACTAATTGATCATTAGGTATGCTCAGTTTCCTATTAAATGTGACGATCGTCCTTACAAAATCTCAAAATGACAAACTTGCAAATGCTAAGAGCGTCAGTAAACACAAATTATTGCTCAACATTAGTGGACTGGGCCATTACTAATCACGGGTGGCTTTAATTACTTTATTTCTTGATACTTTGAACTTTAAAAAATATATATCCCAATCATACTTAGATTGTTGAATCTGAGTGCCTATGAACTGGCCCTGGAGATTCGTTCTCACTGACCTGGCTTTTCTGTTTGTCAGTCCCACCAAACATTCAAATTCTCTTTGGCGTCTTCTGAATGCCTGGCAAGGCCCGAGCTCTCAAAAACGAATGGTTCATCTTGGATAATTCATTCTGGCCGTTGGGCTTTGGTTGCTGCAAGGAAGCTTTTTGAAGTGCCTCATGCATCTACCCTATGCAATTTAGTCTGCAGATGACTGTAATATGGGAAAATATCAAAAGTGAATGTTTTACAGAAATAATACCTTTTTTTGAACATGTCAGATTGCCTGTACTTGAGGCTCTTTATTTGTGTGGCATGTCGAAACACCTCAACAGTACCCTGACCTTTCCAAGTTTGCGGCTCTAGCTCTTTTCGGAAGCTTTTGAAAGTATGTAATAGTCTGTTCTACCTTTTCCCTTTCGTACTTGTAATTCCCGTAAATCATGTTCCTTCCGCTTTAATTTCCCTCGTACTTCTTTCCAGGTCATACAGTGAGATGCTGCTAAATGTTAACTGTTTGAGGAGAAACGCTCAAAACACGTCAGTGATTGGAAAAGAAAAACAAAATGATGTTCGGTTCTTATTTTATCTGCCGGCTTTGGTGCCTTCTCACTTATCTGGCCAGGGGAAGATCGGATCTATCATTGAGAAGGGCATTATCTGGGACTTCTTGAAATTTCACCTGCAAACAGGTTTTAGTGCTGTAGAGGAACTCAGGTGGAAGACATTCTGCTCTGTGTCGGGTATGCAAATCAATGCACACCAATTAACCAATTAATCGGTGCTTTGGATAGATCATTACTAGTCATAACACGTTGCTTCTTAGATGAGAGTGTGTGTGCGACATTTGCTGTCTGCGTATTTCATGGTGTATCTGGCAGCCTCTGAGAGAAACAACACATCTTAAGGCCGAGCTAGAATGGGGCGCTCTGCAGGTCTGCAGGTGTCTGTGGAACTGATACCTAGTTAGAGGCTCATTTCTTTGTGTGCAGCGCCCCCTGCCTTCGGTAAACGAAAAGCGTACGCAGGAAAGAGCTTCGAAGCAGCTTTATTGAGTAATAGCTGTGATTCTTAAAAGACTCCTCTTATGTCTTCTGTGTAAAGCATAAGCTAAAAAAAATAGAGAGTTAAAGTGTTAAAAAAACCACACACACCAGCGAGAAAGAGAACACACGGAGACCATGACAAATAGGCAAGAAAGAAGAGACAAGATTGTGCACGCTGAGTGCATGGCCCGCATCCTGAGCTGGTGGGCTTGGAGCTGACATCGGATCTCTGGGGAAATTGGCTGGATGCAGAGTTCAATTGGAGCACCTCTTTGAAGCTTTGCATACCACCAAATTCACTTGCTGAAATGATAGTCTTTTTCCCCCTGTCCAGGCCAGAGTGACAGACAGTTGCAATTAGTAGCCTAGGGTGGAAGGATAAGGGATTAAGAAAAAAAATCAATGGTTCAAGAAGAAAAGATTGATGCTAACGCTTGCTTTAATGTCAGGGGACCCGCAAAGGGGGGACGGATATGTGAGAATGCTATGATCTTACTTTGATTTTTTTTAAAGGTATATTTTACAATGATTTTCTAAAAGGAGGGAAAAGAGAAATGTACAAGAGAGAAGAGTTGGATATATGGCCAAGGGAGGGCTGGGGACTGGGGTGATTGTATCTTCAATCTTCCCCTACATGGTAAAAGCAAAGTTCTCCCTCTCTTCTGACCTTGATTAACAATGTGAGTGGTATCAGCTTTTCTCTTAAGGTCCTTTGCCCAAGTGAGGGGGCACTAGTGGGCCAGGACGGAGAGATGGAGATCTGGTTCAGTGTCAGTAGAACACAGTATGGTTTTTTTACTCATTGCCTCTCCTGGAGGCAAGAAACAGTGGTAAGCAATATCAAAAGAGGAGTGTAGCAAAGAAAGACAAAAACATAGTGGAAAAAAGCAGTACCGGAGACTTAAAAAGCAACAGAGAAGGGGCGCGGTGTTTCCCACTTGAAGGAAACACGGACTCGCAGCAGGCGTCTGTGTGGGTGTTTTCACAGTCGGCAGGGCTCTCTCAGTGGCACCCACTCATTAGCTCTGTTCTGCAGCCCTGAGCAGCCACAGATAAAACAAGGAGTCCAAGTAGGAACTACATGCTTGTTGGGCATTACCTCCAGCAAGAAAAAGTCCAATGGAAATCAATAAAAGTTGCACACTGTCATCATCGCTGAATTCTGTAGTGTTGTTTGCTTAACAGTTTCAGGGCAAATCAAAATGATAACCCCTTCAACATGCATTTGGCTGCACTTCCATTTTTGACTTGGCTCCCACCAGATCCCTTGATTGAAATGCTTTCCTCAATGTTGTTCTCTCAGGATCCTTAAGAAACACTCTCTGAAGGCTGTGCCCATCCCACTCTCTTTCATTCCCCTAAGCGCCTGGAAGTCACCTCTATTATTACACCTATTGTCCTGGGCTGTGATCCTTTGTTTCACCAAAAAGAGTCCTGGAGGGTAA
This sequence comes from Miniopterus schreibersii, assembly GCF_964146895.1. NCBI lineage: Eukaryota > Metazoa > Chordata > Mammalia > Chiroptera > Miniopteridae > Miniopterus > Miniopterus schreibersii. The sequence continues at coordinate 3,521,812 of NC_138123.1, forward strand.
CCTCTGAGTTACCCTCACTCTGCTCTCTATCCTCATGAGATATAGTAAGTCTTCCATCTATGTAGGATTTTCTTTCTTAAGATTAGTCAACATTCTCAGTTACTAAACTCCTAAAAAACAGCATAAGGAAATATTCACTATAACATCCTAAGGCACCTACATGGTCCTCTGGCTTTTTTGCTCCCCATGCCTCTCTGCAGCTTTCTGTTTTATAGATCTTCATGTTGTATAATCACCGTGGCCAAGTAAGAAGTGAATTTTAACTATGATGGACTGCTAGTGACAGAATATATAAAAGGTTGTTTTAAAGTTAAACGCTAATATTATCTTTTCTCATTATTGGGCACATCAGGTTGTCTAAATTTTCGTCTAAGATGTTTATCATTTTTAGTCATTAAAAAACAATGCACAGCGATCCACTCAACAACTGGGGAGACAGTAAATCCTTTAAAGAAAAAGCATTGAGCCTGACCATTAAGCAAGTACTTTCTCTGAACTCCATTAGCAATAATGAATGTGTTCTCTGACACATGTAACTTTCAAAACTATCCTTATGTTTCATAAACTACATAATCCCACACATTGGTCAAAAGATTGAAATGTACTGTCTGCCAGGTTAATCTATGGAGACAAAACTAAAATATCCCTTTACTATTTAGTCTGTTGAAGGAACTTGAAGGCTATTTATTTTTTAATATTTTATTATAATTAATTCTCCATTGTAATAGCATTCGTAAATGTTAATATTAGCTACTGCTCATTGGCCACCCATGTTTACTAGACAGAGAGCTACCCATTTTACAAATATTATTACTAAATCTCAAAACTTCTGTGAAGAGAAGTATCACCCCCTTTACAGACTGAGAAACTAAGGTTTGAAGCTAGGAAGAGACTTGTTCAAGGGCATTTACTAATCCTGCTTCTTTCTCTGGACAGAGTGACAACCTTGACTCCAAAGCCAGTAGTTTTCCCTGTGCATGCATGGGCCTGATGTGGTCCTTTTGATCTTCTAGAGGTTAAGGGCTCAGGGATGCTCATGGGTCCTTCCTGGCACGACCTGAAGACCCTGAGACAAGAGGGAGTGTGTGGGGGGAAAGGCGAGAGACGTGAATTTGCCTTGGGGTGATAGAGACTGTGAGTGAAGGAGGTTGCTCAGTTTTCGTGGAGAGTGATAAGGGAGATAGCATCCTGAGCACCCCCACCCTTTAGGGCATGGGGAGGAACAGCTGACTTTGACTAGACACCTATGAATGGGCTGACAAAATTGATCATTAAAATCTAAAGCTACTCTTCTATCAGATTACAGTTAATATAGTCATGACCATGAGGCAGAGTATAGTCTCCATTCTCTTATTCCTACCCAAAAAATAAAGGAGACCTTTTGAAAATGCCCATCCAGGGTGCCATACTGTTTATTTTCTTTAGGAAGAACAGACGAGTCGAGTGGAAATATGAAGATTCTCCTGAGAGTTGACCAGGATGTGTTCTTGATGTTGTGACTTGGCAGGAAGGAGGCACCTGCAGAGTCAGGTGCAGTTTCCTGGCACCCCCTTGGTTCACACTGGTGAGAAGCACTAGATTAGGAGACATGTAATTAGGGATTTTTAAAAAAAAAAATGTTTGGAGATTGTTTTTCTCTTCTGAGGAACAACAAAATGATGCTCTGTACATTGCTTAGTCTTCAGAGCTGCGGAAGCACTTGTGGAACCGCATATGTATTATTTGATTCTGAACAGAGAGAAGCATCTTTTTGAGATTAAGCCCCAAAGACAATCATTAGCCAGAATTTTCCAGCAAAGTTCCTGTGGGTTGTGGGAGTTCCTGACACTGTCTGCAATCAGGATCGGTCACGCTGGGCCATTCCTCACATCTCACTCCTAATCACCACTGGTTTCTCTTTAGAATCAAGCCTCTGTCCAGAGAGAGAGGCATATTTTGCACAGAGATGCTCTGACTTCCTTTTCATTTTCTCTCTCTGGAGGCTGAGTAAGTAACAGGGGGAACCGTAACCATGGATACAATGACAAGCAGATGCAGAGAGCAGCCTCGGTGAAGTGGAAATGCTGGGAACTCTGGGATGTGATGAACATGTCCTCCTGGGGGCTCCGATCATCAGAGGGGAGACCTGGTCTCACCAGAAATGTGCTCTGTGCTTAGAAAAGCAGGTTTCAGAAACTTCAGAGGAAGGCCTTCTGAATACAGGTGGCAGATTTAACTGTGCATAAGATCTGTTTCCTCCACACACACACACACACATGCTAAAGCTACAAGGATGGGTTTTATTTTTAACTAGACATAAACCCCCAAGGATGGAGGAGAGGAGCCAAGGGCAACAAACTTTTAGAAGCTGAAAAGGAGATGGCCCAGTTCTAACTGACCTGGCAGGAAAAGCTAAACAAAGCAAAACCAAACTAAAAAGCCAAACCCTAAGTCAGCAATGAGAAAAGCCAGGAGACAATCGGTCTGTACACAGAATTTTCAGGTTTCTCAGGATCTGGGGACATCAGGTGCCACAGGATACCTGGCAGGAAGAGTGGAGCTGCTGAGGATTGATTGATACCTATTGGAGAGAAAGGCTGAGAATCCTTTCCAATACCAGACTGTCTGACCGCCTGCCCACATCTCCGTAGACAAGGAACTCCACTTTTTAGACAGGTAAAAACTGAGGTTCCCCAGGCTGTAATAGCCCCCTAAGACTGAGGTGGGGCCACCATCCCAAAGCAGAAAGATAAAGTAGAAATAGCCATGCTGGAGGCTGAGCGCTCAAACCTCTTCTGCTCCCACCCCCACTTGCCTGATCCCCTGTTGGGCTCCACAAGCATCGGCTGGCCACTACTCTGTGAGCCAAAAATCAGAAGATGGTTTTCTATGAAAATACAACAAACTCAGGAAGAACTGTTTCATCATCTTTACCTTAGGGATTCCTCAACAAATAGCCCTCCCGAGTCAACGAACGGCCTGCTTTTCATTTCAGGAAACGAAAAGTAATAAGAGGACCCAGCAAGGTGCGGGTTATATAATCACACACATAGGGAAGTAAAACTTAATACGGAATTAAACAGGGATTGTCACTCAGCAACACAGAGCAGAGGAACGAAAGAGACGGCAGTGTTGGGGAATTAAATTCTACTGTAATCAGAAGTCAGTGGATCGTACCTAAAATAGATCAATCAAAAGCAGCTGTATAACCTTATTAATTAAAAAAATATCTAGTGATGCCTAAAGAGATGAAACGATTAAACATGCCCAAAGTTGTCACTTTGGGAGACAGGATGCAGGGGACTGGGTCGGGGGTGGCCCTGGGCCTGAAACCATTGTTAATGGAACCAGAGGAGCGCTGGAGTCCGCTCACACCAGGTCCCCAGAGCCAGCTGTCCTCACTTCTCCCCACTCCCTGTCCTGCACCTGTAATGCTGGCAGCTTGAGATTGGCCATGGGGTAGAGTTCACACCAGATAAATCGGAAAAGGCTACTCATCTCCGCCCTCCCCCCTTGGAGAAATGACTGTGCAACATCCGCCAGCAGTCCATTAACGATACGCCTACTTGACTTTTAATCACCGATTCATAAAGCGTGTTACGCAGCTAGTAACAACTAATAAATAGCTATCTGATAATAAAACATTAGAACATTCCAGGAAAATAGTTTTAGGACCGTATGTTCTAAGACTCTTAAGGATATTGATAACTCAAGAAGACCTGAGGACCATAAAAGTTATGCTAATAGAATCACACATTATTCCAGTGAGAAAGAAAAAAAAGAAGGCAGTTAAATTAATGCAAATGACGGGGAGCTTTACGACGCACATGGAATTTTTAATGATCTAGACAAGTGTTGGAAAGAGGGCTCCAAGAGCAAAGAGAATGAGAGGAAGAAGCCACGATGTCAAGAGAGCAAAACAAGGTTAAAATAGGCCGGGGCTTCCTCAGAACTTGAACTCCCGTCTTTTCCAAGCTATTTGTGAGCCAGGAAAATGAACGGAAGATGAGCTGGGAGTCTGTGTTGAGTAGATAGTGAGTGTTAACACGGTGGGAAGGACAACGCACCTGTCCAGCTCCTCCACTACATGGCAGTCTCCACCCAGGACCGGTCTGAGTGTCACTCTGGGACTGTTCGGTGAGTCTCACAGAAGCTAAGGAGATGAGTGACATGGTGATGTCATGCGTGGTAACCTGGGAACAAGGCACACATACCTCCACCCCAACTCTAAAATGAACATATTAACTAAGACACATAATATCAGAGAAAATTTCCCTTTTTTCCCCCGCCGACCTTTCCCCTCACTCAATTCTCTCTTTCTAAGCCCCCAATTCTCCGGCTGTCATTAGATAGACTCTCACGTGGGCCGGCCCCTTGAGCATCAACGTCTTGACACGTACTCAAAACTACGGGTGGTTGACAAGAAACACAAGAAAGGCATGAACTGATCAAAGAGCAAATAAGTGCCATTCTGTTTCTGTCTAATGCATACACATTAAATATAGCATTTGGGACAACGGTAGAGATGAATTATGAAAAACAACCCTCTCCATTCAAGAATTCCGATGCTTAATTCATAAACCTCAATGACACCCCCAATCCTGACTCTCTGCACAGGAAGAATTTCTGTTCATACATTTTAACTGCAGACCTTGGCTCTGTTGAGGGTGGCACACAAACGCTACTGACCAGGACACTAGGCCCGGGCCCCTTTGTCTCCTTAACTCTTATTAACCCAAGGAAAACTACTGTCCTTTGGGGGACAGAACAAAAGCTGCAGTGGCTGGATCTGCCGAACTGTACTTCCCCATATATTTTTTTCCAGATAAAAAGCTCTTCAGAAACCCCCAAAGCATAGCACGCACACCAGAGAAAATCATTCACAAAGGTCCCTTCATCATAACACGTAGATCAGCTATCAAATGCTGAGAGTGTCTTTTACCAACATCCCATAGAACACACAGCTACATACCAGAAATGGAGAGCTCAGGAGCCAATTGATGTCAGAGACAGTGCTGAAGTGGTTCATGAATTTGAAATGACAGCAGATGCTTTGAAAACGGAAAGCCGGCTGCCTTTTGATTGAACATGCTAATTTTCAAAAGAATCATTTGCTAGCTCAATTTTATACCATGTAACCTGTTAAGGCTATTTGGGGCTGCTGATAAAATAATATTGAGTTCAATTATCCACCATCAGAGGGAAAGATACCAGCTTCCCTTTTGTCCCTTTGCAGGTGTGTTTGAGCTCGCAATAAGAGGGGGACAGTGAGACGGCTCAGGGGACAAGTGGCTGTGTGCTCAGGGAGCTATGGACATGAACGAGTGACAGAATTTGGGGATACATTCCTGCTGATTTGGTTCCGCACTGAGATTAAAGCTTTAATTTCTACCACTTGAGAAAAGAAAGTTAAACAGGCAGCCACTGTCCTCGAGGCAAGATTAAATTGAATCCTTTATCATGGGGATCCACACAGGATGAGATTAAGAATTCTCACCAGCCAGTTAACTTTAGAAAATATTTAATGGAAGGTTCTCAGGGTGGAGGGATGCTTTTCTATAGTCAAGTTGCCTTTAGCTGCGGAAAGCTAGCTGTGGAAATTCGGGACTTTTTGGATGGATTAACAAATCGAGGGTGGTCCTTGACCTCCCTCTGCTCAAGCATCTTAGAGCTTCTCCCGATTAAATCACCAGTGAGAGGATGGCCTTGTGGTACCAACACCAGTGATGAGTGCTGGCCCCCTAAGTGTGGTCTCTGGCTACGGGCTGTCTCCTCTATGGGCGTCTTCAAGGCTCTTCTAGGGACACAAGTTTTGGTTGCGATGTAGCATCCGTCAAGGCTGGGGTCAGGGTAAAGAAGATGAGCCATCCAACTCAGGAATAAAATCAAGGTGGTGGCCAGGAAATTCAGTAATCACGATAAATAGTATTTAGCACAGTATTTCAAAAAAATTCAAAATGAATGCAAAGACTTCTGTGAGAAACAAAATATCAGAATTTTAAGGATAGTCTGCTTGTCTTCAGAGCCCGAATTCTGTGCAGTCACAGCAGCCCTTGACCCCCCAGAGTCATTACATCTTCCCCCCAGGTCCCCCCCCCCAGGTAGATTTATGAGGATTGACAATGACATGCTTAGCAGGCAACCACAGGGTTGATATGTGATGTTTTTGTTATAAGGCTTTATTTATTTTTACCGCTTGGTTCAAAATATGAAGTCTGTCTGAATAAGTGACTATAGGGATGCACATTGGTCTCAGGCATGACACTGTCAGTATTTTAAACTATTTAACACACAGCTCATGTGCGCTGTCTCATTAGCCACAACTGAATGTTGGAATTTCACATCGTTTTCCTATTTATGTTTTTAAGAAGATGTAGTCCTGCAGGTGAATGGATTCTCCTTGGTCCCAGCGTTTATTTTGTATTGTGTTCTTTGAAATACAATTAAGCAAACTTTTCACAGATCCAAAATGTGGATTTTTGTGTTTTCAACTCTGGAATATTATATCCTGATTGACAAGCGGTCAGAGAGGTTAGAGAGAACTAAAGAGTTTCATCCTTACGCTGGGCCAAAGGATCCAGCTTAGGAAGCTGCCTGGAGAGAAGATTAAGAGAGCTTTACTGGAAACAGTTTTTTGGCTTTTAAAGCTTTTCTTAATGGGTAACCCAGATGCCATTTTACTGTATTCCGTAGACATCTAACAACAAGAGAAGCGTCTTTTTTAAAAAAAAAAAATTTTAATTAAGTTTAGAGTGAGGGGGAGAGAGAGAGAGAGAGAGATATCAATAGGTTGTCTCCCACGGGCACCCTGACCAGGGATCGAACCCACAACCGAGGGATATGGTGTTTCTTTGAGGTTGTTATTTTGATCAAAGCATGAGGGAAGGGGAGTTCCAGACCCTTTTTTTTTAATTTGGCCCTTTATAAAATAATAGCTCTTACCAATGCATAAATATAAATAAATACATTTAGCAACCTAGTCTCAAATAAGATTATATAATTTTAAAAAGAGCAGAATTATAAGGATACATTTAAAAACACTCCCACTATAAATTTCGGACTTGGGAAATAGCCGGAGAATGGATCTGCAATTCTACTGGATGCACTGTGAGACTGGCATGGGCCAAGACTCTTTACATCCTGACTTTCATGAGCCCCACTCCGACCTGCACCCCGCGGTGGTGCTCCTGTCAGTTCAGAGCCAGTATTTAATAACTCCCAGAGCTTCTGGGCATTTCCATTTCCCTCGTGCACAGTAACCGTGGTAAATTGTTTCACGTCCCTCCACTAATGTCTTGCAGGGAGATTTATTCGTGGCTATTTTCAGGGACCTTTCTTAACAGGACCTGGCCTCCCTGTCAATCAAGGGGCTCTGGGACCTGGGTAGGAGGCAGCAAATCCCTCCTCTAGTTACTGGAATCCAGTCTCTGCTTAGCTGACCTAGAATTTGACAACTTTAGTAGGTCAAGCAGCACTTTAGTGTGCCACCTGCTTTATTCCTAAGGACACCATGGTCAGTCTGCCCCCACCATAGAAGAATCTTTGGACTTGTATCCCCCAAATCTTCTGCACAAAGTATCCTCCAAATTTTCAGATATGGTCTCAGCACAGAGGTCAGCTCCCAGAGATGTTTCTACCCCTGAAGTTGACATACCACTGTCCAGCCTTCGTTATTGCGTCTTATACTCTTTAGAGCAATTTTCATTCATCAAAGTTACAATTTTTCTTTGCCTATTTCCCTGGCTAGTATATATAATTCATGAAATCCAAGACTTTTCTTTACGGTGGCACCCAAACAGGATCTTACAAATAACAGGCACACAATAAAAACCTGTGAAATAAAGAAACAAGTGAACAGATAAGCATGGCAAAGAATTATGCGAGATGCTAATCCTTCACATAGGAGAACTGGTCACCGACAACAAGCACTGGTCTGTTTAAGAGAGAAAATAGAAATTGAAAGACCAGTTACTACAGGGTTTGACCAAAATATTATATATATTTTTAAATATGTTTTTATTGATTTCAGAGAGAGAAACATCAACGATGAGAGAGTCCTTGATCGGCTGGCTCCTGCATGCTCACAAATGGGGATTGAGCCTGAACCCCAGGGCATATGCCCTGATCTGGAATCGAACAGTGACCTCCTGAATCCTAGGTCAACACTCAACCACTGAGCCATGTTGGCCAGCCTGACCAAAATATTATAGAAAGCAATTAGCTGTCATATGATTTAGCTTTCCAATGCTGCTTATCACTGACTCATTTCTTCTCTCTAATCTTTTTGTTTGTAATACATTATATTACCATAGAGACTGTTTTAAGTATTTTTGTAGGAAAGGGCTTACTATAAGTTTGGATAAGTTATATATCCTTGGTAACTGAAATTGGGGAATATTAACTCAAGACTCATTTTTTCCAGGCAAATAAAGCCTGAAAGGACATGAGAAACCAGGCATTTTAAGAAAGCATCTGAACGCAGTCATTGAGGATATTTTTCTGATGAACAGCTGAGAATCATCTAAACTTAGATCTATTCGTAAAGACACATCAAAGAATGGCTCATTTAAACCAAGCTAGCACATGTGGATATTTATAGTGTGTGTTTTTTATGCAAAGAAGAATGCTGTGCCTCTATTAATGTCAGATGAACAAAAGAGCAGGATGTATTTTGTGTCAACTTGACCAGTTAAAAGAACTCAGCCATGAAAGATGATCAGTTTGCTGAAATAAAGTTTGCTTAGGGATGATAAAATAAACTTCGATATTGATTTACGACGAGGCTCTGAAAAAGGAAATTCTCTGTAAACAAGTGTACTCAATGGACCATCAATAACTGTGGCCTCTTTGCTTCATTTATCCTGATTTTATCCTAAGTAAAGAGACTAAAAATAAATACCAGATGCCTACAGAACAGTGCAAACAACATGTCATTCTAATCAAACTCTTTAGAGATCTCATTTTTAAAACCAAAAACCACCTATTTGCCATTCACTTTTTGTCTCAAGTATATTTAGATTTGGAATGCATCTCTAAGCAATTTTCTCTGGAATGTATTTTTAGATTGTTGACAAAAAAAATCTCTATTTCCTGTGCAAAGCACAATTCAATGTTCAAATGACAAAAAAAAAAAAAAAATTGTACCTAAACTTTGAATACTAAAGATTTAATTTAATCAGTTGCACCCAAAATTGTCTGATGAAAATTTAAATTAATATTCATTAGAATTACAGTGCTAATTTTATTATGTAGCTTCCTCAGAATGGCATAAAATAGTTTAAGGTTTTATTTAGTTTGAATAAAAATATAGGCATAAGTAAATATAATAATTTTAAGTGATATTCTGCCCATAAATAATCACTGTGAAAAATTATTTCAAAATGAGATAATATTTATGAAATAATACACAAAATGTTGAGAGTCATTTTGCACATGATTAGGTTATAATGTAAATTACTACACACAGGGATGAACACTAAAAAAAAAAAATTAAGTGAACGTGTTTTTATTAGGTATAGTTTTAACAATAAATTATATACGATAAAAATTCAGTATATATGCTAATCAATAAAATCTTGTGACACTTTCTAAAACATCAAGTTAGATAAATGGGATTGTTTGAAATTCGAAATGAAAACTATAGAAAAAGAAATCAGATATAGAATTAATGTAGAAGTGAAAATGTAAGGGTACCTTGGATATGAAACCTTGAAAGTGAAGGAAAAACTTGGCAGCATATTAACTACAAAATTGAAAAGTATATAAACACAGTTACTAAATGGACGGAAAAATGGGAGGAGGGCCTAAAGAAAACGTAACCAAAGAGATCGGATATGAAAATTCCCACCGTAATGCTTGCCTGAGCCCAGATATTCTATTCTTCTTCCTTTCTTTCTAGAATGTACAGATCTAACGACAGACAAGAAGAAAAGGAAATGAGAGCATCAAATGAAAATTTGGGGTTTTCAGGTTGGGTAACTTGGCAGATGCTTTTGCTGTCACTCACACATACACGAAAACCAAGACACATGCCTGGCTGTGAGCACTTCCATTTGGAACCTGAGATACTGCACAACCTCTGACCTGAGAAGTCAGGGAGGAAGAGGTGTGGTCCTGGGAAAACAGGCCCAAGACACACACAGGCTCCTTGCAGGACATCGGATCCTGCCCGAAACACCACGAATACATATGGCTGCCTTTCATACTGAGCCCAGACAAACCCTGGAATCATCCTGCACTCGGTGAGGGGGGACAGGCCATCTGTCTATATTTGCCCCAAAACTAAAACCTCATTGCCCTTCATGGCTCGACTGGACAAAAGGACAAAAGAACACAGTCACAGGAGGCCTGATAGGTTGTTCAGATGGATATTTACATTAGGAAAGTGGCAGGGGGACAGGTGTTCAGAGACCCAAGTTGAGGTGCTGATGTAATAGAGGAGGTAGGAAGTTCACAGAGGTAGGAGGAAAGCAACACATGTGGCGATCTAAGGCATACCCTTGCCCCCCTAGGTATTAACTATCTAGCATTGGCTTGAAGAAAATCAGTGTTTAGCATTAGATTGGAAATTGAGAATTGCTAAATTAGTCAAACTATGATGTGCCTGGTGTCCTCTATCCCTTTTGGAATGTGACAGACTACAGTTCATTCCCTAAGCAATTATTTGGGTTCATGCTTACTTTCTGATCCATGTACAAATATCAGGAATTATGTCTTAAGAGCACTTCAGAGTCTCGAGCGACTTTTCACTCCAAGGTGTTGTGGCATTGGCCCCAGGAACATAAGGCTAAACCTGGCTACGGCTCAAGGTCCCTTTTCACAGAATCAGAAGGAAGATAAAATGAAATCTCCCAAATCTAACTAAAGTGGCTTTTAAACTAAAGCCATTTTCTTTACGTGTTAATTGCATATCTAAGCTTTGTCCCCTGAAGTCTTTCATTATAACACGGCCTTTAGCTCAGTTTCATCTCACGGGGATTTTTTCGAGACAATCGCCATACAATAACTTGGTTTTATTATTAAAATAATCACAGCAATATATCAAATACTATCAAATTACATAGGGAAAGCGTAAGGACCAGTTGCCGATGATTAAAAAGAAAGATGGTTTCTAGGGTGAAAACATGATTATAGATAACCTTGAGAAAAGAAAGAACATTATCCCAGCCACAAGGTGCCCGATAACGGTTTATCACTTACAAGTGAGAACCAGAGAAAAGGGAAGAAATAATGAGTTGATAAAGAAAAGTATGTAAGTTGGCTATAGAAATCAAACGATAGAGGAAGTCCAGTGTTTTACTCATTATAACAAACAAGGAAGGTAATTCTTTCTTTTTATTTTATTTGTTTTTATTGATTTCAGAGAGAGGAAGGGAGAGGAGAGAGAGATGGAAACATCAATGATGAGAGTCATTGATCGGCTGCCTCCGGCACGCCCCTGCTGGGGATCGAGCCCCCAACCCGGGCCTGTGCCCTGGAAGGTAATTCTCTATCCAATTTTATTCCTGTATCATTTTTAGAAGAATAAAAATAAAAGAAAACTGACTGAATTTATTATTGTATTTACACTGGACCTGGGCTGGACCTAGCAAAAAAATAAATATATGAGTGAGACATAGAAAGCGGCTGGCCAGAGGGAGAGGGGAAAGAGAGAGAAGCCGTATTTCTCAGGTAAGTAAACTTCCCTGCATCCCAAACACAACATCCATCACTCGAGGCAGCAGGGATACTGTTGGAAAACATGGCCCAAGACCCATAAATTCTCTAAAATTCCAAGGAGAATTTCCTGTAAATCTTTCTGCCTGAGAAAATCTCCACATAATGTTATATGGCTATGAAAAAAAAAAAAAAAAAATTCAGTTGCTAAGAAACAGAAGCAGGAGAAACTAATGGTAGAAAAACCATGATACCGCATAGTACCGTGGACAATAGGGCGAGCGGAAAACACGGCATCCGTACGAAGGGGGCATACGATTATTGAGGTGCTGTGAAGTGAATATTGCCTCTGAATTTCAAACCTTACATCGATGGGCAAATCTATAAGGACTCAACTTAAAAACATGAAGAGGGTGAGAAACAAGATGGCGGCGCAGGCGACGGCGGCCCCCGCCGCCTCCCGCGGCCACATCAAAATCACGGCTAAAATCCAGAACCACCAGCACCCACAGCCTCCTGAAACCTGGCTGCACAGAAGCCCCGCAACCAGGGAGCTGAGGAAGCACCGAGAGCGGGAGGAGGGGCGGGGACGCGGGCGGGTCGGGGCGAATCACAGGGACGCGGCCGCGGGCCCACCCCCGGTGCCGTGGTTTAAACCGGGGAGGCCATCTCCGCTGCGGAGGTTTCCCGGAGGAGCGAGGGGTCCCAGCCCACAGAGGCCCCCAGCCCAGGGCTCCAGGCCGGGAAGAGACGTCCCCACAACTCCGGGTTGTGAACCCAGCGGGGACTGTCGCTGAGGGTCCCGGAGGCTGCGGGAGCCCCAGCAGCTCCTCTCAGAGGGCCCGCGAATGGACTGCGCTCACTTGGACGACGCGCTCCCTCAGCCCAGCGCCGGGCGGCAGCCGGAAAGGACCCGGGACACTCGGGGGGAACTAACCTGCCTGAAATTGGGCCAGAGCTGGAGGGGCGGCTTCCTCCCGGGCAGAAGGGCTGGCGGAGGCCATGGCTCCTGGGGCGAGTCCTCGCCGCACAGCCGCAGGCGCCATATTGGAGTCTCCAGCACGTGACCCCCACCTTTGGCCCCGCCCCGTGAGTCCCCGAGGCCCCGCCCCCCCACCTGCAGGCTCACCCAGGCCATTTCCATGGGCTTTTCTGTGCAAGTGGCCTCTCCAGCCTCATGCTTAGGACTTTCCTAAAATCTCTCAAACAAGCAGCAGCGCACCCCGTATGGCTTGATAAGTGGCCCCAGGCCTGGCACTAGCGGCAGCTGCATTGGCTCATAGCTGGGCCTCTCCTGGGCACCTCCAAGCCCAGCACAAGCGGCAGCCAACTACGGTTTGCTGTGTAGGTCATGCTGGGTGGCCCTGGGCAAGGCACTGGCACAGGCAGACTTTACACCTCCTGGGAGGCCCCAGAGACAGTGCACCCAGTGATCAGACTCGACCACGCAGGATTACAATCCTACCACATCCACGAGTGACACTCAAGGGGCGCACTTGGTGAACCAAAGCTCCACTGAAGTAAACCCTGCTCCATAGGGGTGTCTCCAGCACAGCCGCTCTCTGGCTGTAGTTGCAGCTGGTCCTCACAGCCGATTGTCCTGGGGGGTCAGTTCCTCCCAGGGATGCCAACAGCAACCAAGGCTCAGCTACAACAGGACAGTGCACACAGCCCACACGGGAGCACCTAGAAGGCCCAGCTCAGGTGACTGGGGAGGCTGAGCCCCTGGGCCCTACAGGACACCTACTACACAAAGCCACTCTACAAATTCCAGGAGACAGCAGCTCTACCTAATACATAGAAACAAACACCTGGAAGCAGCCAAAATGCGGAGGCAAAGAAACATGTCACAAAGGAAAGAACAGAAGAAATCTCTAGAAGAGGAACTAAATGAAATAGATCCAAGCAAGCTAACAGATACAGAGTTCAGAATTTTATTTATAAGGATGTTTAAGCATATTAGTAAGAGTATTACGAAAAGAACTGAGAAAATCGATGACATAATAAAGGACCAATTTGAAATGAAGGCTACACGAACTGAAATGAAGAATAATTTACAGGGAATCAGTAGACAGGGAACATGAGGAAACAAAAAACACCCAACCAGAAGAGCAAAAAGAAAAAGAGTCCATAAATATGAAAATAGTTGCCCTGGCGAGTAGAAAAGAAACCAAGTCATGTTTCTCTCAGGGAGTTCCACGAAGCAGAGCATCTCTCCCTAGTTTATCAGAAATAAAAGTTTCTTACACAACCACCGCTTAAATAACTTTAAAACGAGAAATGCATTAGCATCTTTATTACAAATGTAATTGGTTTTCTTTTATTTTTCTCTATGGGGATAGGGTCACTAGTTAAAACATACCACTGTAAAATCTGCAATTTAAATTTCATTTCATGCTGCATTGTGGAAAGAGTCTACATAAATAGCATCCATTAATCATTTAAAACAAAGGTTAAATGGAAATTAGGATCCTGCTATTTATTTCTATGATTATTTATGCTTTTCTGGTAAAGTTTTATTTCTCTCAGGGTGAAGGAATTCTTTTTGAAAGTAAAATATCTTTAAAATTGATAACTTCCAGGAGTCAATCGACCTGGATTAGCATAGCCTCCTAAACAGCATTTGAAGTTAAAGGGCCCATTAAGTCACAGTTACAATTTTAATTATATCATGATTTAATTACTAAATGTCTTTCTTCAGGAGTCCTATTTACTCCTATTCAATAAATACATTGCACTGGCCCATGTGGCTCAGTTGGTTGAGCATAGTCCCAGGAACTGAGAGGTTGCTGGTCTGAATGTGATCCTCCACAACTGAACCATTAAAATGAGCAAAATTTATATTTTCATATCTCCTGTAAACAGGAAGCAATATCCATAGCAAATACACAAAGGGAAACTTTATAAATTAATTTACAAATGTACGCATGTCACATGAAGTGCATTTCGATAGCATCCTGAAAGGACAAACCCCAGCCCTTGAACACCACATGGGGGCTGCATTATGGCTCCTTGGCACAAATCCATGACCTATTTCCAGCCGCCACCATCTCAAAAATTTATGAGGACCTGGAAAGCACAGACGGGCTGAAGAAGCCACTTGAGTTCTGCTTATTAGGATACTCATTAAGCCTAATCAATAATTGATGAACCGTTTGTGGGGGAAAAAAAACACAAAACATATGGATTGAATTCCATCTTGGTGTAGACCATGCAGAAAAGAGTCCTAAGTATTTTGCCCCATTGTTTGCTATGTAAACACAATGTCAAAACCGATTCCATAACAAATAACTAAAAAAACTAGAGCTTTCTTTTCCCAACAGAACAAAATTATGATGTACTAGGCCATATTTTTCCAATGCTTTCAAAGAATCGACTATGGAAGCTGTTGGAATGTAAAATTAGTGGAATAAAATGAGAAGGGTTCATTTTTTTCCCCCCCAATAGCCTTAAGAAACGCTAGAGAGAAAATAAATAAATAAAAGGCACCTATGAGAAAAGTGTTGTAAAGACTAAAAAACACTAGGTTATGTCTACTCTCATTAAACATATTCTCATGCTACTGGTTTTAGGGTAGTTTCAGCTAATAAAACTCCACATTTTTGCGGTTAGATGACTATAAAGTCAAAGCACATTCAGAAATAGAAATCCGCATTTTTGTGATTATATGATTACACAAAGTACATTAAAAACATTTAATTTTCGAACTGTTCTAAATTTACAGAAACATTGCTAAGATAATAGAGTTTCCATATGCCTCCCGCCCAGTTTCCTATAATACACTTGTCATCATCAATGAACCAATATCGATACATCATTACTAACTGAAGTTCGTATTTTATTCTGATTTCTTTGACTTTTACCTAATGCCCTTCTCTGTTCCATGAGGCCATCCGGGCCACCACGTCACATTTAGCTGTGCTGTCTCCTTAGGTTGTCCTGGGCCGTGACTTTTCTTGTTGGGATGACCCGATAGTTGGGAGGAGAATCGGTATTTTGTAGAACGTCTCTCCTTTGGGATTTGTCTGGCGCGTTTCTCGTTACTCAGTTAGGATTGAGGATGTAAAGTGCGTTTCTCATCACACTGTGCCTAGGACGCGTGCTGTCTCCATGACCTAAGCTGTTGATATTAATTAACCGCGATGGCCTGGCCGAGGTAGTATCTGTTGGGTTCTCTGCTCAAAGTTCTTCCCCCGCCTTAACAAATGCTCTCTTAGGAAGAAAGTCACTAAGTGGAGTCAACACTTAAACAGGGAGAGTGTGCTCCCCCCTCGAGGGAGGATATCTGTGTAAATTATTTGGAATTCCTACACCTGAGAGATTTGACCAGTGTGCCCTCTTTTGTGAATCATTTATTTCTATCGGTAGAGACTCAGGGATATTTATTTCATACTTTGAGCTATAATCCAATACTATTTTATTTCTTGTATTGCTCAGCTTGTGATAGCTTTGGCCATTGGGAGATCTTTCAAAAAATACCACTTTCATTGTGTGTGAGTGTGCGCATGTGAGAGTGTGCATGCACACACTCAAGAACTTCCTTCCTTTGGGGCCCCACGATGCTCAGTGTTCACTCGTTTTGCATATTCTCCATCCCAGAGATTAGGATTCTAAAAAATAACACATGTAAATAAACCTTGAAGGACTTTTTTCCTTTGCATTTTTCTGCCTGGGCACTATGCTGAGCCTAGGAGCGCAGTGAAAATTATCCTGAAAATGTGGGCCCTTAATATGTTATATAGTATAACAGTGAAAAGACAAAGGCCAAAATGAGATTCAGTATTTCTAAAAGCACGAGAATATCCCACATTTCCCTTCTTGTCCACAGTGACCCACCCGCCCTTCCTGCCTTTACAAATAAAAACAAAATGTCCTTTAACATTTCCTAACTTCGACTGGAGCTCATGTCATGTGTTAGGAATGGCCTCTTGCTACCTAATCACAAGGCTGCAAATGACTTTGAAAGAAAAGGCAGATTTCAAATGCAGAATAAAATTGTCACACATAAGATGGAGAATCGTAAAGAAAATTATATAATATGATCTGACTGTTATTCCGAAAATTCATTTGCACTGAATTATTAGCACCGAGGAATGAAACGTTTCTGAGAGATGATTTAATTTTCCCAAGAGTTATTGGTCTATATCTGGAAAAGAAAAGTTGGTTTCTTCCGCGGTGATTAATTAGAATGTGAAGCATAGTGTCGGATAAAGAAGTGGCGCTCGGCATGTATTGATGATACTGGAATTTGGTGCCTGCTTCTCAGTCCACACAGCAGGGGCCTCTTAACAAAAAGAGGAGACTCTAAATGCACCATCGATAAGTCTTATTTAGGACACAAACCTGTAAAGATGACAGTTTGCCTTAGTATAACTACTAAAATATTTTAATTACTTAAGTATGTTTATTTGTAATACTTTTCTGCAAATTTTTACTTGGTCGCTACCCATGTCCTTTTGTCTTTGTGCCTTAAGTTGTCATTAGATTCTAAAAACATGCATCAAAATTTTTAATATTGAAACCAATAACTCTTAAACATCAAATATTGAAAAAACACACATTTAAACAATTTTTTTAAACTTTAAAACCTGTACAAAGACAAGTAAAAGCTCCATATATATATTTTTTTTAAACTGTAATATATATATATTTGTAGCTATAAGTTTTGGTCAGTCCCTGCCACAAGCTCAATGAGAACAGCTTCCTCCATGGGGACAAACTATCCAGATAGGTATACGGTAAATTTTATATACTTTGAGGGATGCACTGAGGAAATGGGTAGAGGAATGTTTACTCTAAAAAGTCAAGTCTGTTATTCTTTTACTTCAAACTACAGAATACTAGTCTCAAGTATTTTACAGTCTTGTTGAGTGAGAAACAGAGGAAACATAAGTTGGAGACGTTTTAAAAGGATGGAAAGAGTTGCTTTCAGGACACTCCAAATGCATGTGATTTATGAGAAAGGAGGAACATCACAGAGACGTCGATCATATGAGTTACAGGAGGCTATTCCTCAAAATTTACTGGTGAGAGTTTAAGCCTTTGTGATTTGCAGTTTAGCATTTTAAGTACCATTAATTATAGAATAAAGCCATGCCTCACTTTTGACCATTAAATGCAATTTTACCGGAAGGGAGCAAGAACTCTGAATTGGACTCAAAGGAGGAATCTTCTCTAAGGTCACCCTTACTAAGTGGCATCACAACCTGATCACGCCATTCATACTCGGTGCCCCGTCTACTCCCAGCAGGCCGAATCCTGGTTACTTCTACACTCCTCACCCTACTATTTATCCCTCCACATACCCCTCTGAGTAGAGGCCGAAGCCGTTACAACAGTCCACCGGATCTATCATAAATGATCGGTCCCCAGCCCACTCAAGGTATGAGCTCCAAGATCCTAAGGATATTGCGCCTCCCACGTACACATGCTCGGGGAACATTTGTCGAATGGACAGATGCTTATTAAATCTTATCCTTATGGGTGGATTTTAAAACCCTTTTGTGGGTAAGCGTTCAGAAGGCAACTGATGGACTTTGGAAGTCAACATGCGATGGAGAAAGTCAGAAAGAGCCTTGATCTTAGACTTACAGGAAAACACCAGAAAATCTGCAAATTCACAACTTTTTTTTTTTTTTATGCATAAGAGGTCTCATTTTTGCTATGAATATAAGAGTGAATCATGTAAAAATATGAAAATTATAATATTGGTTATATCAAAAATCATGTGTGTACATACACGAGTTTTGGGGAAAGTATCTTATTTATAATGATAGAGGGATATAGGTTTTACATGTAGATAGGTAGGTGCAGATAGCTGACTATTTAGCTGTGAAAATTCAGATCATATAAATAGATGGTACAGGTACAGATATATAAATGTGGAAGTAGGATAGTCAAGGAAATGGTCATTTTATCCTACCAATTACCTTTCCTTTCTATTTTAACAGAAGTTAACTTCATTTACAAATTTCACACAATACTTAGTGACGTCTCCCTCAGCTTTATATTCTACAAAATAGAGATAAAAAGATCCATCTATGGGTGAAAGGAACCTCTGATTTTAGCTTTTAGTCATCAGTATTGATCTTTATTTTTACCACTTTCAGTCACACTAGTGACTATTTCTTGATCAATACACCCTAGGAATCTTTGTGATATTATGGTTTGGGCAATGTCACCAGAAAAAAATCTACCAATCCAAGGATATAATGCCCTGAAATCATTAACATTTATAATATGTTATTTATAATGCTCCATTCAAAATACACAAGCCACAGTACCAAGTGAAGTGAAATGCATTAATTGTCCAAAAATGAACTAAAAATTTAAACAATATGCTTTAGCCTGATCAACTAAGTTCCATTCCTTCCTAGTCATTTGGTTAAATATGGGCATAAATATAGGTTGCACCAAAGAGGTTTGGTTTACTGTCATTTAACAAGTGATAACTTTAACATTTTTTCTGGTTTATTATTCATTATATTTCCACATATTTTCTCATTTCTCCCAATAAAATTATTTCTGAGGTCAATCGCTTTTATTCTGTCTCATGAAATTCTCTCAGCTCCCAGAGTTCTTTTCACCTAACAGAGCTGTCCCTTTTCTGTCCACCTGACCCCATGGTTTTTAATAGCTTTTAAGATTAATAATTAAGTATAATAAAAGCTTTAATTTCTAAAAGGGCTAAGGAATTTTGAAATAACCACTTTAAAGAAACCACTTTTTGAAATAACTTCTTTAAAGAAGAAAATCACATTTAATATATTCGTTATAAGACAGACACAAATAGAAGTCCAGGTACAATTTTTAATATTACTAATACAAAATTTCTAAAGTAGACTTATTTTTGATAAGTTAAATCTACCTAAATCAAGACTATACAGTAATGAAACATTCTGTTTGAATTAGTTAGTGGAACACCCCAAATGAAAGTTTAATGGAGAACTTTGCAATTTTAAGATAATTCTGTGCCAAAGAGCACCTAATATTATCAGTTTTCCCTTTCAATTTTTATTTCTTCTTGACTGAGAAACCCTTCCTAAAAATGTTATGTCTTATTTAGAGGCTGTGGAAGAATATGCTGAGCAAAGCGGATTATGAGGCATCACAAACACAACAGAGAAAGCGTGAGGATATTTTGAAGCTCAAGGAAATCTGGATATTTAACTTTAAGTAAACTTCAAAGCTTAAATTATATAAAATAGTTCTATGGGTCAGAACTTTAGGCAAAAACAAATAACCATTTTCAAAATTGCTTTACCTAAATATACAAATGAGCCACAGGGCACTCATCCCAGCGTTGATCAAGGCACAAGATAACAAGAATGCATCGCCACCTCCTAAAAAAGCAAATGTCCCTATAACTTCTGAGAAAAACACCTGGACCTCAGCTTGCACTAAAAAGAAATGACAGCGCAGTTTGTCATTGCAAGAATATCGCTGTCTTCTGTTCATTACGCCTGACTCTCTATTATTGAGTAGAACTGGGTGATCTCTATTTCATTTACTTTCATCAGAAAGCTCTTCTAAAATGCGTCTGGTTAATATTTGGTTTGAATGAAGCACTTTATTAAAAATGCTGGCTAGGTTTCCACTTAATAGCTGAAAGGGAAATAATGGCCCGGCGTAAAATGGCCTAATAAATCAGAGGACACTCGTTTCCTTCTAAACATTTCCAAGGTTAGTTTTCATCTTAATAGAACAGCTGATGTGTCAACTGATCAACTGTAGATATGCCTGCGACTTGTTCCAGCGGAGAGAGGGATGTCGGGAATAATGAAAAAGGGCCCTTTGAGCCTTGTCTGAAAGCATTTGTGTTTTGCTACACATGCTTTGTGCGCGTTGAAAAATCGTTTGCCTTCCTCAATGTAAAATTTCAATTGATTAAAAATAAAAAAAAGATTTAGCTGGTTCATATTTCTAAGTGGCATGGAACAACAGATCCTTGCGGTAAATATCATTTGGGGGATTGGCTTTATACTGTGACGGTGGTAAAGGCACTGGAAAGCTCCAGCTTGATCTGGGACAATGAAGCGTTACTAGATTATAAAGTTATATAATCTGAAGTAAGAACAATCCTCAAGTTGCATCAACAGTCATTAGAGACCTCAAGGTCACCTCTACAAAGGAGGGAGAGAGAGAGAAAGAGAGAGATTTTCTTTGTCTCTCTCTCTCTCTCTCTCTATATATATATATATATATTCCAGGCTACCAGTTACACTTCCACAGATAACAAGAATTTTGAAGTTCCTTTAGAGACACAGTGACAGTTACATGACAATTCTCACTTAATTCCAGAAAGAGATAAAGGGTCTCTAAGGCAGATAAGAAACCCAGGTTGTGCAGCATCATATCGGCCCAGAATAAAGCCTTTCATCAGGAAGGTGGCACAAAGGGAAGGTATTTCCATCAATTTCGAAACTGGGCCTACACAGAGCAGGGGGAGGAAACGCCTGTATTGCTCAAATTGAGGCAAGGCCCGGCCCCCTGCTGACTTTGGGTAGCGTCTGGTTGGCCTGAGGGCCTCTCTCCCTGCAGGTGGGGCTCTCTCTGGAGGTTTGCTAAATATGCTCCCAAACAGACTCCCTCCCCTGAAATGATCTGCCTGAACTCTAAGTGGAAGCCAAGTTTTGTCCATGATACAACTCCAGGGGCTGTCGCTCAGGAGGCGGTCAACAAATTCTTGGTGAACCCCTGAGAATGCACACATAGGGGCATTTTGAGCTTTGACTTCTTCAACTTCAAGTCTTCTCTCAAGAAAAGTCTGAGCCAGAATCTTGCCCCCCTTCAAAGGAAGGGTCATACATGGGGAGCTAAGTGTCCCAATGCTTCCAAGGACAACTGAAGGAGGTTTGACTTGTCCCCAAACCCTGAGGGACCGGAGCCAGAGCACGCATCTGTCCCGAGTGAAGGTGCTTTCGAGGAGGGTGAGTTATTTAGAAGTTTCACCCAGCGTTTCATGGGGTTGTAAATCCCGCAAGCTCCACAGGGGCATTTTGAGCTTTGACTTGGGTCCTGCACAAGCACATCTTTTTAGGTTCCCATTCTCTGAAGTCATTCCTCTCATTGTTTTAATCTGAGCTTTACAAAAAGTATTGTCTTAAGAGAAAAGAATGCATTTATTAAGTCAAATATCAAGGCAACACCGATACACAGGGGTACACGTAAATCACCCTGAAAAATCTGCCAAAGACCTACTACAAGCTGGATTCCCATCAGCTTAGGAAAAGTAGCTGGAACACTCCCTGGTCTGTGCCTCTGGGGGCACATAATAAAATGGATGAAAGGGGACAATTCAAATAGCTTTTCAGTTTTCATTTACCTCTATTATCAATGTCATTCTTGTATTTCCCAGGCACTTCCCTTCTGATCTAACCGTTTGATGGCACGATTTGTATCTACATTATAAAAATTCAGGTTCTCGGGTTCACCGTTGGGTTTTAAAGACTACAAATGCAGAACGTTGTCTTTCACAGGAGGCGTGAGAAACAGAAGTGAGAGGCTAGAGAGAAATCGTCACTTTCTACAAATAAAGATAATCTTTCTATTTAAAACAGTGGATGTGTGATACGATACTATATTAATATGATTGAATTCTTTTATACTTACCTCTTTTTCCCTCATAGTGCAGCAAAATGATTTTTAATATTTATTTAAGCCCAACTACTATTTTTTTGCAATAAAGCACGTTCATATTATTTACTAAAATTGTACCCTTACTATAAAAATAAAATAAAAGTCACTCCCAAATTTAAAATGAACAGTGAGAAAAAAATGATCATTTACGTAATGATGTAATGTTAATGTAATACTACATTAACTTTTTATGCATTTTCTCTGTTTAATATAATCCTGTCTCTGCTATGGTACTAGCTGTATTTTTTTTTAATTCTTGTAATTTTGCCAGATAGAAGAATAGCATTGTTTTAAACTACATTATTATTTTAAACTATATGTAGCTCATAGTTTAAAACGATATATATAGCTTTACACATAGTTTATAGCTTAAACAATAGCATATTATTAATTTATAATATATAATATAATTACATTTACATTACAGTCGCACTCACTCATACCATACTCAGTGTATTATTAAGGAATACTGCTCAGGAAACTTACTTCAAAATATACATCCTGTGCATTTAAGAGACGCAAAATTATTAATGTTAGGAATATATTGTGTGTCTATAAGGTGAGTGAGAAGACAAGATAAAAAATGATTCAGAAAATAAACACGAATCATAAAGGTAATGTTTTAAACATTTGTTTTCAATACATGTAAATTTGAAGTTTAAAGCATTTATTTTAAAAGTCTCCCAAACTACACATCTGGAGTTTGGTGGACTTCACAGCATAAACCATAAAAGGAATAAAATTACTGAAAATTCGAAATGACAAAGAATGGTGCGTAAACTAAAAAGGCATTTTTTTCCCATGAAGTAACTTTCTTGAAATCATCTCTTTTCGAAAGTGGAAAGTACAAAAAGAGGGAGGCAATTAAAAATCTACTCCTGAAAATGCAGCCCCACTTGCCGAAAATAATTATCCAGGGACAAGACACAGATGCGTCGGAGAGCACGTGAGAGCAGCTGTGTACCGCAGGTAGTAAATGCAGGTTACGTTTCAACGATTTTATGGATACCAGGCTCATCTGGATGCTATTTCTAATAGCAATTTTATGGCTAAAGCTAATAAAGACAGGAAACTTCTGATTTTTAATAATACGAGCTTTCTTGGGGCGGTCGTTTATGCGGGCCAATGCAACTCGGTAAGTCTGAAGGCTAAGGTTAGAGCAAGCCTCGGAAAACAACTTAAAAAACGAAATGCATTCCTAGTCTCGTATCTTCCTAAAGTCATTACTGCATTTTTTGAAAGTGGACTTGAGGGGCTTCTTTCCCACTTCAGAGCTGAACCCATTAAACCCACTGTTCCATGTAATAAATTAATAAACAGGAATAGATTAACCGCACGACACGGGGCATTAGTTCCCTCCAGTGTCTCTCTCGATCTCATCCAGTTCATTGTTGTTTCTCTCCTGGGAAGTGGCGGAAAGTTATATTTAAATGGAGATTGGATAAAGTGCTTGGTAAGATATTTCAGACTCCCCGAAGTGTGGTGTGCGGGAGAGAGACATAGACGTTTGTTTCTTCCCGGAGCTTTGCTATCATTGTGATTTCCACCAAAAGAGGCTTCACCGTGACTACAGATAACTTATCCAACTAGACCAGTTTGGAGAATGATAGAAGATCTGATGAGTGATTACATCAGGACGATGCCCGGGAACACCAGAGCGGGCCACCCGTCGAGGACACATACCCGGGAACACCAGAGCGGGCCACCCGTCGAGGACACATACCCGGGAACACCAGAGCGGGCCGCCCGTCTAGGACACATACCTGGGAACACCAGAGCGGGCCACCCGTCTAGGACACATACCCAGGACACCAGAGTGGGCCACCTGTCTTGGACACATACCCAGGAACACCAGAGCGGGCCACCCGTCGAGGACACATACCCAGGACACCAGAGTGGGCCACCTGTCGAGGACACATACCCGGGAACACCAGAGCAGGCCACCCGTCTAGGACACATACCCGGGAACACCAGAGCGGGCCACCTGTCGAGGACACATACCCGGGAACACCAGCGCAGGCCACCCGTCTAGGACACATACCCGGGAACACCAGAGCGGGCCACCTGTCGAGGACACAGACCCGGGAACACCAGAGCGGGCCACCTGTCTTGGACACATACCCGGGACGCCAGCTGGGCAGCTCTTGCTCTCGTCAGCATAACACTTCCATCGATTTGACAAGAATCCCAAACGTGCCATTTCCTTCCCTAGAAGCGGGCGTGGGCTCAGAGCGAGTGAAATGTGGGCAACCTGTTAACACTAGGAACGCTTGGTTTGTTTGTTAAATTCTTTAATTTAGAATAAAATTCCAGCAATGCCCTCTAGCTCATTAGTGAGCATCTTGATCTACCATTCGAGCCGCCACCTCTACGCTATGTGTCTTCAACCTGGTCCTTCCTCCCGACCTCTACACCCATTTCCATGGACACTCAGACTCTCCTAGGCCATGGCCCTGTCCTTTCTGAGGATCACTGGGCTATGTCACCACGAAGGAGCGAATTCACGCTCATGCGCGGACGGGAACAGAGTTTAACCATCCACTGAACACTGACGAGGGTGTTGTCAGGAAAGAGGTGTTTTCTTTCCAGCCAACAAGAATGTTACATCTCCTTACATTTTATAATACACCCTGATCCCCCCCCCAGAAAAATTGTGTAATAAGGTCTCACTTGTGTCAAAGACAGAATTTTTTTTTAATATGTCCATTTTAGGTACTTTTAGAAAAGCTTGAATTGGGCACTGATTTGAAAGCTAGAGCAGTCGCCCTGGCTGATGTAGACAAATCTCTTCGTATCCACGGCGATGTGAGAGATCTATAAATATGCTGCTGCTAGTTGGGCCTCTCAGCATAAGATCCCAACCTCAAAGAGATCTGAGGCACGACCGTATCAAAAGCGTCGCACTGACATTGCCACCACCACTCATTTATAAGCATCCCAGGGCCCTGGGATAGACGGCTTCCCCCTCCTGCTGATAAACAGGAGCGGGCGTTGCTTTGTGATCTCAAGGTTAAAAATCAAAGGTTTACCTGCGAAAACATCTGTTTGTAAGCTTGTCTCTGCTTTTCCCAGGGGCCACATTTACATGCCGGGCTTTCAGCAGGCCAAAAATGAGAAGCCCGAGTTCCAGTTGGCCCATTTTCTTTTTAAATACGCCAGGATGGCTCTTTATGAGAGAGGGGCGGTGGGGGGGGGGGGGAGAAAAAAGATCAGCCGTGTAAGCCCACACTCATCCATCTGTAATGAGAACAAGTTAGATTTCACCCGCTCACACGTAATGAATAGCACCTCGGAACAGGTGACTCGAGACGTGAGCATCGATTTCAGATCGAGTGATGGATGTGGGATAAATGCCGGCCACGGGGATTCACATAAGGGCAACTGTGTTGTTGCCGCTGGTGCTGTCAGAGAAGCCTGTGGGAAAATAGATTAGACGGCCTCCTGGAGAGACGAGGGGGATTTTCATATTTAATTTAACTCCTCTTCACATGCAAAAAAACAAACAAAAGAAAACACCCTTTAGAAAACAGTCTATTGGAAAACGTAGGGCCTTTCGTACAAAAATCTTTAACACAAGGTAAGAGAACAGGGGTTTCTGTTTTGTCAGGCCCTCTCCTAGCTTCAGGGCTTACGCATGTTACAGCTAGCGGGCGATATTGAATTAAGGATCCACCTTTATAAAGGTAATTTTCTCACCAATAGCACTGCACCACACAGGAGAATTACACATCCACAAAATGCTGCACAGATGAAGCTTAGGTGAATGTGTACCTTGGCTTCTAAAATATGTGATCTTGAAGTTTAAGTGTCATTACTAAATAGGACTTGGGCATCCATAAGCCCCCAAAGATGCCTACACAGTTATATTCCTGATGCTCTTGAACAGGAGGCAGCCATGAGCGCCTGGGGCTCACTTCCATGTGGGATTAGAAAGAAAGGGCAAACGTTATAGATACATTTTTTTTAGATGATTCAATATCCCCGGCTGCTCTGATTGATCAGATCAAATCAAAGGCGTGCAGGGAACATCTCCAAGGCTACCTGTTCGTCTCAAGAAGAATCTAGTGGGGCCAGAGCCTGAGGACCCTGGTGCCACCTTCCATGTCCCGGCGCGTACACCTGGGGAAACAGCCGGGCGAAGGGTCATGGCCAAGGGCCGGCAGCCCGGGCGTCCATAGAGGAAAATGGTAGATCCCAACCAGAAACGCCTTTGTACATCTCTGCACAATGTCAAAGCCAAGTAGACTGGGTAGCTGTCCTGCCGTGAAGAAGAAAAATAATCTTAAAATTTAATCCTGGAGTCGTTTTAGAGAAAAGGGGGCTTGGGGGCAGTTTAGATTTTAAAATCCCCCGAAGAAATATCTAAAGAATCCATTACAATGGTGGAATGGAACAGAAACAGAAAGAACAAAAGAATAATATGAGTTTCCAAAGACATTTAGTGCTATCCCAATTCCTCCCGTAATGATGAATTTTATTGCACCATAACTCTTATTTATTAAAATTTCTTTGTGTTTCAACAGCCCCAATGAGATGCAACTTTTTTGTTTTTATGTTGGTCCGGGGAGCCTTAGAGGACACTATACCCATATAACATATTAAGCACACCATCACTTGCCCATCAAACGCTAATAAATTTCTGCATCTTGCGATTTAGAAGGAATGCAAGGTCCTGAAGGGTTAGGACACATTATGGCGTTCAATTTTCAAGTGTAAGAAGCCCTGTATCTGTACGACTTGTAAAGACTTTGGACATTAAGCTTTAACTAGGTTTGCTGGAGGAAGCGTTACTCATGCCAACTTCCTGCAGATTTTAGTGTTGAACTGACCCTTCTAAGACGAACGTGTAGGTGTATCAGTAAAAAATATTGACCAAAATAGCTAACATATATCTACCCTTCCTATACCCAATTCACCCATGTAAATTCCTATTTCTGATATCGTCGTCTCACGGCAATTTCATTTAAGAGATAGAATATTACCTAATAAAAATCCCTGTTACATTTTTTCCTTTGCCCTGTCTTCTGTCTACAACGTGTTTAGCAAATATTTGTGGAGGTTACTCTGTTTCGTGTACCCTGCCCTCCGGTGACCAAAGCATGTGATAGAAGGAACAGGTCACGAAAATGATGTTTGGACAGACCTCATCATTTTAATGCCTTTTTTTAAAAAAAAACACCCTGTTACTAGAAATGTAATTCCACTGACCCCTCAGTCAACATCTACTAAGGAAATTCCATCTGCCCAAAGGGACCCACCATCCAGTTAATTTTATTCACATCCTTGCGCACCTACTGTCTTAACAGGCCGAGCAGAAAGCTCCAGCCGCTATTGGCACAGAGAAGTCACCCCCGCTCTGCGACAGTGGAGGTGTTGTGCCCCAGACAGATTTTCCCCAGACGTACCGCATGAAATTGACATTTTCCAGCTTCTCCAGCAGGATATGAAGATTTTATATAAATGCAAATTTTTCCGTTTCCTAAGTGACATTCTAAAGGCTAGAACTGGCAGGCGCAGGTACCAGACAGGAACTCGTTCCCTGGGACTTAGGAAACATGCAAGGGGTTGGGTCGTAATCAAACTCCTCGTTTTAGCATCTTTGGCCTGTTCGTTAAAAGCGATCCTCCCTTGATCTAAGAGGAAGATGCCTACATTTGTAAATAATCTTCTCTTTCCTGATTCCTGGCCTTTGGAACAAAGCAACACATGAATCGGATGAGACCTTCTCACTCCTGAACATGATCTATGAAAAACAGCGGAGAGGAAACAATAATTAACTAGAAACGTATGTGCTTTCATTTGTAGCATTTAGCAATTATTCCTAATTATTCTGCAAGTCTTGCTGAAGGTATATTGAACTCCCAGGACCAGTCTCATTAGCCTCCTGGCCATGACACAGGGGTGGGGCAAAGGCGGGTTTGCCTAAATTCCCTAGATTTGATGCCATGACTCCCGGGAGCCCCTCAATATTTATTCTTACTCGGATTGTTGAACACAGTCAGAATAAATTCCCATGGCTAGATACCAAGAAAAGAAATTTAGTTGAGTACTAAATATTAAGGATAAAAATATTTCTTTTTTCATCACGATTTTTTAGAGGGTTAATATCGCTAACACGTATCTGTAGAAAGAGGTACACCTCTGAGAATGCCCAGGCACCGTTTTGTAAGATCACCCGAATGTCTGTTTTAACACCACTTTCTAGTATACATACAAACAGAATATTTGTCAGGCGTTTATATCTGAACCTATTTTTTGTGAACCTGTCGAGTCGTCATTTTTTGTCAGTTATACAAACAATGATAATTAAGACAATTCTCCAGTAAGACAGGTCTTTTGTACAATTTCGGATCAAGAACCTATACCCTTATTATTTTACAGGACTTTTATAATTATTTTCGTGGAACATGGCTGAGCTGCCACCATCCCCTCTTATCGTGATGTCTGGAAGTAATTAAAATATCTTTCACTGGAGCGACAGCAATATCCTTACCTAACCTGAAACAGCATTAAATAAATTACTGACCGGGGAAGCAACAGGGCCCCTCTCTCCGGATGGCCCGGCCGACGGCTTGGGTGGAAGAATCAGGATTTGGGGTTTGTGACTGCGTCGCCTTGGGGCCTGGAGTGTCTCTTTTACTTTACCAGCCGCCAATAAGTCCTGGTTTCATGCAGACCAAAGCGGCCTTTCAAGCATCACCCTGAAATAAGTAGAAAAACATCCTCCTTCGCCACAGCGTGCTCTGTACGACCTTTTGTTTATTTTTCACGGGCAGCTCTGGGCAGCACTGACCTCAGGAAAAGTGGGGGTGCGGCTGTGTTGGTTTTGGGCACCCCGGCAACCCCCCCTCTGCCCTGCTCTCATCCCCCCTTTAGCCTTGGGCCCTGGGTCGGCGCCGTCTGTCTGTCAAAACCTGCTCTCCAGAAACGATCAGAGGCACGTTCACACGAAAGCACACTTGACAAGCAGCGGCGTCGGGTGCGAGGCGTTCCACGGGCTCTGAATTTAAATGCACCGGAGTGAAAAACGCCAAGCGTGTGCTGAGACCTCTGCGGCAGGATTTTCGTTTTCGGCCCATCTCCCCTCTGCTCTTCCCCACTGTCCCCGCTCCTCTCTCGGTGAGAGGGGCCCGTGTCTGTGTTCGGAGCGTGTAAGGGTGCGGTGTGTCTGGATATGCGTGTCTGGGTGTGTGATGTGTGCTGGGAGGTGTAGGGCCCTGTGTGTGCGTGTGTGATGTTACCTTGAACATCAAGGGAGGGGACTTCTTGGGCACCGACGGCCTTTATTATTATAAACCCCCTTCTGTTTCCATAAACACCATGGAAAATAGTAAAAATATATATATTTTAATAGCATCCCACATGAAGAAAGATACTGAAAGGTGACGATGAGTGAACACTTATAATTCTTGAAGAGTATTATATTCCAGTTTTCCTCCAGCTCCTTTCCTCTCTCTCCTATTTCTGTGTGTTTTTTATGTCATGTCAGCAGGTCTAAATCTTATGTAAAACACACCAAAACAATCCTCTCACCTAACATTTTCATTGTCATTTACATTCACTTCTTTAGTGACAGATTCTCGGGGACACTCGCTTGCTGCACACATTTCAGGGAAGAAAAGTCACCCCCGGCCTCGAGAGCCACGCCTGCGTTTCCCACCTGATCGCTGGGTGGTGGAGGGAGCCCTTCGTGGGTGCCCCACAGGACATGCCGCCAAGCGGTTTCTCTCTGGCGCCTGTGTTCAGGGGACTGGAGCAGCAGCAGAAGCACGATCGCCTGTCAGCGGGGAGGGACTGTCGCAGAAACCGTGAGACGCTAAATGAGGGGCCGGCAGGCCTGTCGGCTGAGCATCCGCCTCAGAGTCAGCAGAAGCTCGGTCTGCAGACATGCTTATGGTTTCCTTATTAGGTGCCACGGGAAACCCAATCCTTCCAGAATAGAAGAAATAATATTGAGGAGTCGATATTAGATTTTTCACGAGTCCCAGCCGGGATGGAAAATACAGGCAGATGGCAGAGCAGGGAGCGCAAGGTAGCTTTGGAGTAACAGAAGCCTGAACTGAAATCTGTGTCTTCCACTCACTGGACGAACAGCCTTAAGCAGATCGTCTGACGTCTATTAGGCTCAGTTTCCTGATCTGCAAAATGGGCACAGAGCACTAATGTCCTATGGCAGTTGCATTTGTAAAGAATGAGCCCGGCCACAGTCCGCTGAACTCCACTTAATGTCTTCATGGTGCCGACTCTTACCTGTGCCAGCATCGCAGTCTCTATCTAGCCTTTTTTGTTTGTGTTGCCTGGCTTTTGACTATTCCTTAAATTCTGCAATGTGCTGATTTTTGTATTACTGAGCTATCCCGAATTTGGTAATAAAAATAGCATTTTATTGGATAGCTATTATCCGCCGGGTTCTTTTCTAAACACCTGAACTTTTAGAAATTCCACAGGGTTCCTATAAGGTAGTTACTACTGTTACCTTCCTTTTAATGAAAAGGTGTCACTGAGGTTGTCCCTGGTCACGGAGCCTAATACATTTCAGAGCCTGGATTCCAAGGTTGGGCATCTGGGAACATCATGCAATCACATTGAAGGAGAGAGAAGAAGGGAAGGGAATTCAAATAAGGTGGCAGGGTGCCACCCAGTGATGAAGCCTTTGACTAGCAGGGAGTGAACCAGAAGTCTGGGCGATGCAAGCAAATCACACTGAGAATCCGAGGGAGAACATTCCACAGACAGTCATGCCAGAGGCTAAAAGGTATTTGATGCCACTGAGGAACTGAACCATCGCTGGAGGTTATAAATTTTCAAGAAATATCTGATTCATTTCCCTTAGTCGCTTGGAATCTATACCTAGACCGCCGATAAATTAAAAAAAAAAAAAAAAATTAAAAGATAAACATTTTAAATAGTACCCCCAACATTAACAAAAGTACATTTAAAAGAGCTGACAAATAGATGCTCCGGGTATCGACGAAGGGCCGCGTTGCAAAGCTTCATTTATTTCCGTGGCTGCAGGAAGCACATCCAGTAACAGGAGAGCTCGTTTTCTGATCGAAAGATTCGTTAATGCTCTTTGGCATTGAACTCTGGGAGGAATTTAATATATATTGATTAATAATTAATGAGTGGAAGCGTGAGTGGGTCGATGAGAACCAGGCCTGCCTGACAATGGTGCAAAGTGATTAAACACCGAGGCCCCGAGTTTCTGCTGTGATCCGGGAAGCGTTTAACAGTCCTCAGGTGCACGGGGTGGTTTTCTGCTCAGGAAGTTATTCTTTTAGCCAAAAAAGCCAGAGGCTCACGAAGCTCCTGTAAGCACCAGGGTCTTGGTGGAAAGCTCCTCAAGGTGCAGGGAGAGTGTGAGCAAGAGAGAGGGAGAACAGCACCAAAAGACAAAAACAAAACCCAGAGGCGCCCCGCCCAGACAGGATGCAGTTAAGGGCAGGCATCTGGGGAAATGCGGGGCTCTTGAGAAATGCGGTCAGACGGAAATGATCAGAGAGCTCGCTACATATAAATACCCATTTTTGTGCCATTGGCGTAGGGCCGAGGCATCGTGGCACCCCCTGGAGCGGGGAGGCAAACCCTAAACACCCACCTGTATCGTGACCGGCGGTGCACTTGGCCATCAGGGCAGAGTGTTTGCTTCTCATGAACCACGTGGCTTCTACTCAAGTATTTTTATTTTTTTTAATATATCTTTATTGATTTCAGAGAGAGGAAAGAAGAGGGAGAGGAGAGATAGAAACATCAATGATGAGTCATTGATCAGCTGCAGGCCGCAACCCGGGCCTGTGCCCTGACCGGGAATCGAACCCTGATCACCTGGATCCTAGGTCGACGCTCAACTGCTGAGCCACCCCCGGCCGGGCAAGTATGTTTTCATCGACGGTGCCAGTGTTCATGCAGCACAGGATCCCTGCCGTGAGCAGTCCAAGGCCAGTCGTTATCAATTCCTCTCCTCGGGGTCCACTATTTAAGAAGAACCAGACCCCGGCATTTTTGAATAAATGTGGGTTTGTCTTGTTTGGTCTTGTTTTTATTGATTTCAGAGAGAGGAAGGGAGAGGTGCCCTGACCGGGAATCAAACCCTGACCTCCCGGATCATACGTTGATGCTCAACCCCTGAGCCACACCAGCCGGGCCAGTCCACCGGCATTTTTGAAGATTGCGGTACATTTACAGAGCAGCCCACACTCCCCCACGGGGAGGTGAGCTCACTGAATAGAATCGTTAATGGTTTTTAGTATTAAACACACACACACACACACACACACACACACACACAGGGTGTCCCAAAAATATGTGTACACAGTGCAACAGCTGACAGCTCAATTTTAAAAGTGAAATGTATTTTAATAAACACTGCTTTTATATATTCAAAGTGTATGTATACACTTTTGGAGACCATATATATATATATATATATGAAAGAGAGAGAGACAGAAAGAATAAAATAGACTGTGCTACAGTAATTCTAAACATAATCATCTTTTTTAGCCCTATCTCCATCCCCAGATACTTCAGTCATAGGCACGGAAAACAGCAAGCACTTCTCAACTTAAATCATCGAAAGGCATGGAAACTCCAAATAGGAGCTTAGTCCAGGTTCTCTACACGAGAGGACTGTCACAACCTCATCAGCAAAAAATGCCAGCAGCGCTGCCTGGCAGCCTGACCGGGAGGCCAGCGGGCTCACATGCAGTCCAGCCACAGGCCTCGCCCCAGCCCACTCTCCAGGCCGCGGCAGCCGCCAGTAAACCTTGCTTAAAATCCACAACCAGTAAACCTTGCTAAAATCCACAACCAGTAAACCTTGCTTAAAATCCACAACCAGTAAACCTTGCTAAAATCCACAACCAGTAAACCTTGCTTAAAATCCACAACCAGTAAACCTTGCTTAAAATC
This sequence comes from Miniopterus schreibersii, assembly GCF_964146895.1. Lineage (NCBI taxonomy): Eukaryota > Metazoa > Chordata > Mammalia > Chiroptera > Miniopteridae > Miniopterus > Miniopterus schreibersii. Next base: position 3,554,992 of record NC_138123.1, read on the forward strand.
CACAACCAGTAAACCTTGCTAAAATCCACAACCAGTAAACCTTGCTTAAAATCCACGACCAGTAAACCTTGCTTAAAATCCACGACCAGTAAACCTTGCTAAAATCCACAACCAGTAAACCTTGCTTAAAATCCACGACCAGTAAACCTTGCTTAAAATCCACGACCAGTAAACCTTGCTAAAATCCACAACCAGTAAACCTTGCTAAAATCCACAACCAGTAAACCTTGCTTAAAATCCTTCAGACAACCCCATCGCTCTCTGCTTAAGGACCTCTCCTCGACAGCCCGGAATCAGGTGACTCACAGCCCCAGTTGCCACCTGCTGGTCCTGTGTAATCACCAGCAGGGCCTCTCTTTCACTCTCGGAAGTGACCCAGTTCGGCCAATAATTACAGTTTCCCCTCCGTGTACTGGCTCTGTCTGCCCCACCTCTCAACTCTGCACCCACCACACACTGGACTTGCTCTGGGTGCCAGGATTTACCATTATCATTCCTAATTCAGGGCCTCTTCCCAGCCTTTTCTTACCCCTCCCCACACCGCCTTCCTGCAGGTTAATGCCTTCTTAAAGCTATTCAGCATTTCTATTTTATTCCAAATACCACTTTTTTTCAAGATAACCTATTCTCTTTGTCTTAGACTAGGCGCAGCCCTCCTATTATTTATTCTCATAGCACCATGCCCTTCTATTTAGCACAGAGGTGATAGGACATTTACTTGCAAGATTCATTGATTAATGGCCACATTTTCTATTTTTCTCTACATTCCGGAGGTATAGAGACAACTTGGTTTCTTATTGTTTTTGTGTGTGTTTTTTTGCAAGTCATTGGACCCAATACCCGTAACTGTGCCTGACACATAATTGAGGCTGGACAATTATTTACTGAACTAATGATTAAAGGACCTGAAGGAAAATTGGAACATTAGACTCTTCAAGAATTATAAGTGTTTACTCACTGCCACCTTTCAGTGAAAAAAATAAAAAATAATATTCATAGCTGTTATTTTAGTAACAATAGCATGCATGTATTAAGTGCTGAGCATGTGACAGTTTTCTAAGTGCCTTCCATGTTTTAACTCAGGAGGGTTATAAAAATGCAAAATGCAACAGAGCATTCTAAAGCAATTAGCTTGGAACAAAGAAAGTCATTATGAAAACACGGATAGTGCCTTGGGGAAAGAATGCCAAGTCCTTGGTTCAGAGAGAGAAACAAGGCGAGTGAAGGATTTTCGGCTCTGTTCTGCACTTCAATTTCATGCTAGGCTTCAGGATGGTGAATGTCTGGCCTCCAACATTCATATTCTTTAATGGATACTTGGGACACGGGTCTTGCCTGATGACCATAAACTGCTATTTTCCTGACGCCACTGTCTTGAGAACAAAGCTCCCATGACTAAAATTTCTGCAAACTGGATTTAAAACTCTTGTACAAAAGGCCTTGGCCAGTGTGGCTCAGTTGGTTGGGCATTGTCCCACGCACGGGGAGGTTGCTGGTTCAATTCCCAGCCAAGGGCATTTGCCTGGGTTGCAGGCTCGATCCCCAGTGAGGGGTGTGCACATCAACGTTTCTATTTCTATCTCCCTCTCCCTTCCTCTCTCTCTAAAAATCAATAAATTATTCTTAAAAAAAAATAAATAAATCTGTACAAAGGATAGTCTACCCCCCTGACGTGGACCCAACTTTCTCCACTAGAAATTGAGAACCTCTTCTAGGGCCTTCAAGTGCTCACCTTAAACATGATAATCCTTCGCCTGAATAAGAGAAAGCTGGAATGTATATGTTCCTGAAAAGAAATCCTGGCCACAATATCTCACAGACGAAAATTGATTATAACTCTATTCATGTGCAAACACTAGGATGAAATAATGAATCATCTTACTTGCCACAGATTGGTAAAGGGTATAATATTGCTATAACTCAAATAACTTGGCTTATCATATAATCCTCTTTGCTTTACTTAGCCATGAGTGAACACCCATATTTTACTAACTCAGCCGCCTTTTTTCTCCCCACGAGAGCCTCAGGAACTGTTGAGGCTCCAGTCAGATAAGTTTTACTCCAAAACATAACTGCTTTTATTGGTCTGGTGCTGGCAAGTGATGTAAAAAGTGAAGTCAGCATTAGGTATTGATCTCACAGTTAATTAACTTCTGTCCCGAAGCTAGTGTCTCCCTAATGAATGATGGGCATGCTGATAAAGAAAGATGTTCCCCGTAATAATGCGTATTTAATTCCTCTGAATTTTTACGGAGGGGAGAACCTGATAAATGCAAAATTTCTTTTCTCCTGCTTTCAAAAATCAACCCTAATCTCACTCCTTGCCATAGTGCTCTATACATATAAAGAACATTAAAAGCAAGAGGAGAAAGGATAGCCAAAAAAAATGATCTGGCATTAAGGATAAATCCTATGTCTGTGAGCATCTTGACATGCCAAGTAAAGAGATGGTTGAAGTTGGAGAGAAAACAAAAACAAAATGACCCCAAGTAAGGGATAGACAGAGTGCTTGGGACATCTGCAGGGAAGCATGTTAGAGCTCCTCGGCTAACGTGGAGGAGGCAACGGCTCCCCCAAAATCTAATGAATGGCACAGGGCAGAGGCTACCTCCCCCATTAAATCTCCAAAAGAGATTGCCGCTTCCATATGTCTCTTATTTGCTCTATTTTAAGAGCTGCCTTAGGATTTAGGAGGGAAAAAAACTAAGGTCATAACTTTCTGGCAACGTGACAAATAATTTGTAGCCACACAATTATTGGAACAAATTGACAAGAAACATTAAATGTCTCTATTAACATTAAACGTGTGAAAATATGAGGAGAATGTCATCACGGAGCAGATCCATCACCGAAGCCTTCCAGTAAGTGGCTTTTCAAAGGATTACCCCGAAGACCTCTAACTTCCTTTGACAGCCCGACACGCATCCCCCCCCATCAATTAAGGTATCTGAGCTATTCTTGAATGTCTCTCAACAAAATCACCTTTCTGGGAAAACACTTTCATATGTTTATAATCCCTTTCAAGTGTAAAAGGTGACCCTCATTCTGGTAATTAGAGATCAAGAACAGGGATCTGAAGTCACCGCATACACAGCCTTCAAAATGGTTTAGAGTTCAACCCTCTCCACTCAGCTTTTATCTTCTAAGGTTGGATTTCTCTTTCCCTTCCCTGTTTTGTTACCTCGTGATGTGGAAACCGGTCAGTCTCATTTCATCTATTAAAAATGTCCAATAACTTTAAAAAATGGGAACATTTACTGGAAAACTACTAAACTCTCTGGAAATTCCTTTTGAGGCCAAAGCACTGACAAACGCCCAGGTTAAAAAACATGTTTAGAAAGACCAAAGTACTTTTCATAGTGTTTTCAAAGTGTTTTCTGTTGGTGTTGTCGGTGTGTTGGATTATTTGTGATATCGGATAGGCCGCTGACAAGTTAGAGTAGGTGTGAATCGCGCTAGAGTAGAGCCAGCTCCTCGTGTGAATGGACGGTCTTCTCTTCCCAGAAGAATCACTCTGTCTACACACCACGCTCATCACTGGCCAATACCCGTGACCATTTCTCCCTGTAAACTAAAAATTTATTCTGAAAAATTAAGGGGCAACGTTTATGACGGACATGATGCTCTAATATCAATTTCCGATTAATGTAAAATTACTGTCAAGCTTGCTAATTGTATGTATAGTTCTCTATAGTTCCATAGCCATATACATAAAACATAGTAACAGGTACTATGACTAGTTAACACATTGCACATATTCATGGATTAGAATTTAAAAATCTTTTTAAAAGATGTTTAAAATTTTTTTTAAATGTTACGTTTGGGTACCTCTTAGTAATATACTTAGTGAAATGCTTTACGGCTTTCATTGTTTTTTGCATATTTTCTAGATTTTCAACCAATGTTTATTTGGCATTTAGCATACGTCCTTCACTCAGCAGGAGCTGATGGCATAGTGCTAACAGGGCACCATTTGGAGGCTCCAATGACTGAAGTCTTGGAAATCAATGTACTAACAGCCGGGTTTATTAGGACTTGGTGAGATGGACAGAGCAGAGTGTGTGTGAAGAAGGACCCTGAAACCATGTCTCAGGGAAAGGTTTTTCTTGGTCCCTGAACAGCATTGGGTCAAGAATGCTGTCTTATCCACCACGCATAATATATTCAGAGAGCGTTATAATCAAGGCTAGTCTGTTTTAAATGACTAAAGAAAAAAATGAGAGTTTATATTACACTAGGAAAGTCTGGGAGGTGGGTCCAAGTATCCCCTAAGCAACCCACATGAAACAAATGGCCTATAACAGATCTTTTAATTCTGCAGGAAAAGTAGAATTTATTTTAAACTAAAAGATAGATAAGATTTCTTAATGATTATCCGGTGAGCTGAATTCCATTCTCAGCTCTGCACTGGGACTTCATTCTGTCAGATTAGATGAAACACTTAATCTTTCCAAACTGCCATCTATCAAAATATCTTGACAGAAATTATATGTTAAGTCCCAGAGGAAATTTATGAGCGTGAACTTAAATTCCTTTCTTTGCCAAAATGAACAGGAGAAACAAGAAAATGTCTATAATTATTATTTAATGTGAATAAACAAAAATATAGAAATGTTCTTTTCCAACAACAGTGTGGTCCAAAAGTAAAATTCAATTTTTTAGCATTTCCAAAGTTCCTATAAGGTGCCATGTACCTGACTCTCTTACTGATTAGTTTTTGTATTAAAAAGATGACATGATTTTCTGATATATGTTAAGGCAAATCTTTAAGAGTATTTAAGTCAAATCGAAGCAGGGTCTTAATTTTTGTACTTTTAATGTTAACTCAACATTTCTAAAATACTCTGACTTTTTAAAAACTGGGGGGAGGGGGGAATATTGTGAGTAGGTAATTCCTCTAAGTGTGATGGTTAAACTAATATTTTAAAAATTCAGTTAAACTAATATTATAATAAATATTAAAATACAGGCCCTTAAAAAGAAAAAAACATAACTTGAATAGTGTGTTTTAAGCTTATATAAATTAATTAAGGTCATACTATGAAATGTGCATGCATGTTCTCTCTTGAACAAACTCCTAGACTTTTTGGGCAGGGTGGTGCATTATTTCATAGGTACTTATATTTTACTTCATTTTAGTAGAGAGGAACCTGAAGTCTCTAGAGCTTAAATGTCTTGCCCAAGACCACACTGCTGTCAGTTTTGTGGTGTGTGCTTACAAGAGATCCCTTAGGACAGAAGTCACATGGGACACCTGATTTAGGCAGAAAAAAAAAAAAAATGCCGAGGACCCCTGAAAAAGCCTTCTGGGCGCCTGATCTTTCTCACCTGACAGCGTCCTACCCACCGGCAACTTTACGGGAAAATAGGCGAAGGTAGGAGTTCGCATGCTCTATAAATATGCTAGGGACAAAGTCACAGCCACATGCATCTTCCATAGCAGGGCCTAGCTCTTGAGATACGGCCCCACTAAATGGGAAAGCAAAGCCCAACCCCAGCCTTCCACTCCACGTGCAGATTCTGAACTCCCGAGACACGATCCACTCGTGAAGGTCATCATCTCGGAGAGGCGAGGCGAGATTAAGCCGGTGGAGAAACCCAAAGGCGAAGAGAAAACGGTGGTGCATGTACGCGGGCCTGTAGGCCATGGCCGTGACTACGTGACCAGCTGCTTCAGATACGCCTCCAAGGTCCCTTGCTCTACGTTAAAACGTGCCTTTCCATTCAGGAAGGTTTGAATTTAGGAAAAAAATTAAGGGGAACGTTGTCTTTTAAGACGTTTGCTCTGCCTGGCCTGCAAGTACCTCTCCAGCTCAGCCTGAGTCCCTCCCCCATTCAAGCCGGATGCTCTGTTGACATGAAATCGCTCTCAGCTCTGCACACACTTTTTTCTGCACATGCTGTTCCCCCTCTCTAGCATTCCCTTCCCCTTTCCTACCCCCTCGTTCTCTTACATATTTTTATGTGAACTCGTACTCGAAGACACCGGTACAAATGGACACTTGTATAATTTAGCGATCGGGCCACCCAGAAGCCCTCTCTCAGTTTTCTGTCGCTCCCTAAGCCACCGTCTCCTGGGCCGAGTACCTTTTCTAAAGCCCCTGAAATCTCCCGTGCTTATCTCTGCCACCGTATTTCAATAGCCTTTTAAATTAGGTCGGCCTCCCCCATAGCCTTGGCCTCCTTGAGCGCAGGGACTGTCTTTTTTACGTCTGCTGCACCGATGCCAAGCTTAACACCTGACAGGCGGCAGGGAGAGGGCACGTCTGCTAAATGAATGCTCGGAGGGTAACAGGCTTGCCTCTGAAAGTACTCGATTTAGTCACCGAGGCAGGGGCCACTTTCAGGGAAGAGTCTTCTTGAGCAAACACTACCACGATGATATGCTTTAGAGGGGGAAATGTTCTCTAAAAGTCTCCTTCCTGGTAATGTCAGTGTTGCAAGTTTCTCCTGCGGAGCCAGGCATTCAAAAAGCACCCGTTAAAATGCAAATGGGTTGCCCATGAGGCATAATATATCAATTCAGTAACACCCACTCTCACATAACAGAGAGCTTCGGTTTAAGGAAATGGGACTCGAAATAGCTTCGATGATAGAGTTTACCCAAGCACAGGCCATTGCCCCAGGAGGGCAGAGCAGTGTGGGTTCCCCAGTGCACGCTGAATATAAAAGCGGTGGGCAGGAGGGCCATGCAAATGTCACCTGTTTCCAGAGAGTGTCTAACCTTGGCTGTCGAGAAAGCCACAGGAATTTAGAAATCATGAACGGGGGTGAGGAATATTATTCCTAGAGGGACAGAGGTGGTATAAGAAGAAAAAAAATATATATATATATATGTAGATATAAATATTTTAATAATACGATCAAAAGGACAAAAGCAGCCTCGTAGCTATAAAGCTCCAGGTAGCAAAGAGAAGCTTTGCATTTTTCCTCCCCGTCCTTTCTTGTCATCGTTTCGTATCTGTCACCCTGCTGCGAAAGAAGTGGTCACGCAAGCACGATCGGCCACTGTCACTGAGTAGTCTGCACCCTCTGCTTCCCTGGTGGGGGCCCCTCATTCATGTCAGTGTTTTGGGCGTGCGATGAAATAACGCTAGAGTGTCAGCCTCGGCTTCCTGGGCGTCCTGCCAGCTCCTCACTGTCGCGCTCTCTCTGTAGCAGCATCGGAGACACATCTGCTACCCCTGACCTTGTTATTTTACTTCCACTCGTTTCCTTCCATCTTGAGACGCGTCCTCAGACCAAAATATATATATTTTTTGGTCTGAGGACACTTCTCAGACCCTATTAGTATATATATATATATATATACACACACACTATATTAGTTATATGTACATTAATATATATATATTTTTGTGTGTGTATATATATATATATATATATATATATATATATATATATATATCACTGGGTATACTGTTTCTTCTACAACAAAAATTACATCCTTAATTCTTCGGATTATAACTTCCCTTTACTCTAGTAACAATTTCCATAGACATTGTGTTGAATATCAATCAATATACAACAGCCCAAAACGGAAGAAAATTTTTATATCAAGCATATTATTAATATTTAAATGGTACAAAGGACGTGTAATTGTAAAAGTCCCGGAACATGATCGTTTATTTAGTACGAGGGCTGAAATCCAGTAACATGAGCTTGGAGCTAAACCTCTCCACTCTCTACTCGTGTGGCCTTGACCGAGTTACTGAAACTCTGTCTTTCTGTTTCCCTGGTTGCAAAAAAAGGAAATAACATAACACCTGCTGCCTGGCTGGTGTGACTCAGCGGTTGAGCATTGGCGTAGAATCCAGGAGATCGGGGTTCAATTCCCGGTCAGGGCACAGGCCCGGGTTGCGGGTTCGATGCCGAGAAGGGGGCATGCAGGAGGCAGCCGGTCAGTGACTCTCTCATCATTGATGTTTCTCTCTCTCCCCCCCTTCCTCTCTCTGAAATCAATAAAGTCATATTTAAATAATAATAATAATAATAATAATAATAATAATAAAATACCTGTTTGCAAGGCCTGCTGGGAGGGTTAGGCGCATTAATTCAGGCAGGGGCTTAGGGGCAGACCGGTGCAAGGCCAGTATTCGGGGAAGGCTATGGAAGGATATATTTTCATGCCCCGCTACAGAACTGCATATAAATCACTGGAGCCAGAGCTTTCAGTTCAATTAATTAGCATCTGTCAGAGCCCGTAACACGATCTAATTAGTATCAACTCACTTATTTGTAATTAGTGATCCAATTAGTATCAACTCACTATCTGGCCGTTACCTAGTCTCTTGCCAGGGAAAACCTGACGGATCCCCAAAGGCGGGCTAAAATTTACGGTGGGGGAATCTGGAAAAGTTTCGCTGCACAAACTAAAAGGCGCGCTGTAAAGAATCACATTAGAACCTCCTTGATCTGCCCCTCAGCAAGACAGGGAGGGCTTCTCTGTTTTCTCGTTAAATTAGCTCTAGCTGGGATGGAAGAGCGAGTGGGATCATTTTTAAATACTGAGGAAATAACAAGAAACAGCGTGGCTCCTGACAGAGTGTGCATGTCCCTCTCCCACGGATATTTTTCAGCATGGGAAGGGGTTCAGAAGGTCCCTTACCCAACCCAGCCACGTTATATATCTTCCCAACTTACAAAGAAAAGGAAAGCATCCGTGTAACAACCATCCTAGATTTTCATTTCTCATTTTCTTCCCGCACCTTTCCAAATTAGTATCTCAGTACTGTAAACATCATGAGCCTATACCATCTCCTTTTCTTAAAAATTAAAACGACCTACTATATATTCCCGTGAGAAATAAACTCCCATAAAAATGGCCTGCTAAAAAAAATAAAGAACTACACCTATATATTTTCCTCAAGTAGACCACATTATAAGGTCTCATGGTTGTATCGATTTTCATCTAACCTTATTGACGCTCTCCGTTGTCAGACGTTGATTGATCTCCCATCAGGTGTGGCAGGGGGCTAGCCCAGTGGAAGTTTCCCCGAGGAGATAATACCTGAGATGAGGGGACCATGAAGGCCACGTGGGTCAATCTACAACCCGAGTCTTTGTTGGACAAAGACAGAAAACGCTGAGAACAACGTGGAGGGTGGAGCTGGCGAAAAGTAAACAGCAAAAAGCACACCCTGCCCCGCATCAGCTGAACCTGCAGAACTGGAAGTGAGGCCGGGGTGCCTGTAGGCCTTTCAAGGCGGGGCAGGTAGTGAAGAGCTTTCCACCCGGGGTTCTCTACTTTCTCAGCAAAGCAGGAGGCCAGAGAAACACAACGATCTTCTGCAAGTGAGCGTGGTCCAGGGTGGGGAAGGGGGGGCATGGCTGGGGAATGGGGGAAGCAAAATTTGGGGAGATTTACCAGGGGGCATGGAAGACGGAGCTAATCACACTGTGGCCCCTTGAAACACAGCAAAACATTTCTAGAAACATATGCTTCAAAAGAAGGCCTGCTCATGCCCAAGTGGCATTTATAAAGGGCCCTGCTACGATTCCAAATTGTGGGGTTTTTTACTTTTTCCCAATTAAAAGGATGAGTTTTCTATACAATTTTATATATATACATATATATATATATATTTTTTATTATTATTATTATTTTTCTAATAGTGTTTTCCAGTTCACCTGATTTTCAGAGTCGTCTGCGTTGAGCCCACTATAAGGATCTCTGGGCGGATCGTTTGCCCTGTGTGTAGAATATGAAAAAGGGGCCTTGGATTCTCATATCCACTTCTCTGAACTTCGGTTACTCCGGCGGTTCCCGGCCTGTTTCTCCCTCTGCTCTTTTTCACAGGGCATTAGCTTTAAAATAACATCCAAGACCCTCTCTAGCTGTCTCCCCATTTTATTTTCTCCTACTGCCAGCCACTGGGGCTCTGCTTCGTCAACAGGAAGAGTTATTAAGATCTGTGTAGTTGATTTCTACCCTCACTTAGCTCTGTTTACGTCCCTTGGGTAACTTTTCCTGTGCACGGCTCCAATTACGTTCCTCTGCTGTCCTCTCTTGGCAGCAAAATGTGATTTGGCTAATTCCTATCTTCATACAAGGGATGCTTCAGACTCCCCTTGTCATGGTTCCTCACTGGCATTTTTTAAGGTTTTTTTTTTTACAGCCCGAGATTAAAATCTATTTGCCAGTTTTGAATACATCGTCCATTTCTGGAGAAATTTTTTTGGTTTTTTTGGAAGTTTCCATAGGAGCTATCCTTTGAATGATACTTTCACTCTCATATAAACCTGGATCCCACTATATTTAGAATTCCACTGTCTTATTTATACAAACGTCACAGCGGTCGTTTCTGAGCATTACTTCCTTTCATTAATTTTTCTTACGTGAGGAAGAGATTGGAGTCGGCAGCTCATAAGGCCCTTCCCATCTTAAAAAATTCTGTACGTTATAAAAATGTTTCTAGTCATCCATTTGCATAACTTTAGCTCTTCCAAAGGAGGGTGTGATAAAACCAACTGATCTGAGGAGGCTGTTTTTGTTCCAAGGAGTGGGGGCAGGAAGAGACTAGTGTACATATTGGTGTTTGTATTGAGCACACGCATAGGACAAGGGTGGCAATTCCTAAACCCTACTGTCAAATCCCTACCTGGTCTTAGCCACACGCCTCACAGAGGAAATCTCAGGTCCCCACCTCATCGGGGTAATTAAGTTCTGGGTCTGCGAACAGTCTATATGGGCCGCAACTGTTTCAGTCCACGCTGGTAAGACTATAAAGAGTCCAACGCTTTTCTTTTGACAAAACAATCTTATTGCCAAGGGACAAAAATAATTTTTCCTCCCCTTTATAACTTTTGAAAAACAAATGTTCTACTTCCCAGTAACACATACATCATTGCCTTCCAGGCGTGACACGCATGCATTCTTCTTGGGTAATATATGGGCAAGAGGGTTGAGTGGGAGCCGAAAGAGTCCATTTATGTTTCGAAAGTGATTGATGAAAATGATCATTCAAAGGGAAAAAAATGGGTAAACCAATGTTCCTGCTCTTCACCTTTTCCTATCCCTAAATTAGAGAATATAGAACACGGACATCTATCATTTCAGCACATCACTCTTCTATTTAAGGGCAATTTCCTCTTCCACGGCGCTAATGTGAATCAGTGGGCCCACTGCTGGGATGGACTCACTCAAGTCAGCGAGCAAACTCTTCTAAATTGGAGAGGCAGTGAGGAATTTGCTGAGGCCGCCATACTTAACATTAGATCAGAATAAGGTATATTCGCACAGAGTGGACTGATGCATCTCCTAACAGCCAGAAAGAAGTCGTACGTGCCTTTAGTTTATTACTCCAATCCACGGGGCGTGTTGTCAGGAACCCCCCTCACCTGTCACCTGCCCACATATCTCACCTGTGCATCCCTACGCTCAGTCGTCAGTGGGTACCTGTGACAGACAGTGAATCGCCCTCTCTACGGGCCTCAACACCTCCCCTCCTTAGTGTCAATAATTTGCAAATTTCTATTTCTATCTTTTAAAGCTATTTCCCTATAATAATATAACACTTCACACTGAGAGGCTGACTATACAAATCAACAGGCTGTACAGGGGAATGAAACTCTGCCCCAAAACCTCTGCAGCGTTGAGTCCAAAAAGCCAAACCACAACCTCTGCGGTGACCGGCCCCAGATGGTGGGGACTTGGCAACGACCGCCGGCTTCCTTAATTTTTGCCCCTGCTTCTGTCTCAGGAGCAGCCCCAGAAAGCTTAATATGTTCCCCAAAGTGATGAGAGAGGACGCCCTGCTTGCCCGGCAGCCCGCCTCCAGCTTCCCCATGGCAACCGCCTCCGTCCCAGCTCACCTGGAGCCCGGGCCTTTATGACCGCGAAGCGTCCCCACTCCACTGCCCGCCTCTGAGTCGTCGCCAAACACTAGCGATGGTGGCCGGCGCTGAGAAAATAGCCTCTCTTTGTTCTGATCCTGGCAGACTTGACTTCTACAAAACCACAAAATGTTACCGGCCAACAAGCGTTATTTATGCCACAAAACGCCTAATGCACTAAGACGTTTGCTTCCTTTGAAATGCTATTTGAAAGGGGTTAGAAAAGCAAGATTTAAAGACCCTACTGAGATGTATACTATACATTCCTCTTAATAATTCAGTTGGTATCTGCTGCCAGTTAATTGTCAGACATCGAGATGTGCCTTGAACATTCCAACAAAGATAAATTAGTCGGTCCCTGTTGCAGAGATTAGCCGCGAGTGAGGAAATATAAGGAAACAAATAATCTAACCTGTGCACACGTACATATGCTAAAAAGAAAATGTGAAGAGAAAACCTGGCCTCTGCCTAGTAGGTTGTGGCTGCCCGTGGGAGCACCCTTTCTTGGGAACTAAGACCTCTAGGCCAGCACAGCGTCCAGCCTTGGGGACAGGGATCCGACATTCCTGAGGGATCATTAGGTGTGATGGTGATTGGTCCACGCCTACATCCATCCTTTGATTCCTGGACCCATGAATCCTGGATACGGGGGAAATGGCACCATACATCCATTCCCACACTGGTTCCCCAGATCCTGTCCATGTGAATTAGAAAACTCAGGTTCTTTTGGAGCTGAGCAAACCTTCCATGGGTCACACTTTGTATATTGTATTTAGGAGTCTGTTGGGATTTAAGTCTAGTTACAGACCTCGAAGCAAAGAGGAGAGTTGGGGTGGGTCCAGAGGAGAATTGGGGTTGTCTAGCATGGTAGCTACCCCCAGGGAGACCAACACTGTTTCCCTTCAGATGGGGTCTGAGAGGTGTTTCCATCAGGGGAGGGGAGGCCTCTTGCATTGGCAAAGAAGAATTGTCAGAATTTAGGGGATCAGTGTCCCCAGATTCATCCGGGACCCCCTACACATTCCCCTTCTGACTTTCAAGGTCTCATTAATCCCAATCAATGCCCTCATTCAGCAGTAGACACCTTTTGTCGCAGTCAAGTTGACAAATAAAATTAACCATCATAGAATTATTCCAAGAAGAACATTTCACAGAACTGAGGATGCAGTTGTTACCATAAATAAAAATTAAGAAAAATTGGACAAACGAGAGCTCCTTAAAAGCGAATGAGATCTGTGCCTAGCACGTGAACAGCAATGTTAATGAACTCTAATAGAGTCGTTCTACCACTAGGATACACTGTCACTGGAGAAGTTTTGATGAAAAACCAAATAATATTTTGTGGAATTAGAGGACACCTTTGGCAGGAGGAAAAAGAAGTATACACTTTCCTAAATATAAAAAGAATTAGTGGTTTTCATAAAATAGCTAAATAAATATTAACAGGCTGATGAATCTCAGAGGGAAGGCAGGGAAGGGGGTGAGGTGGGAAGAGATTAACCAAATAACTTACTATATGCATAACCCATGGACACAGACAATATCGAGGTGAAGGCCTGGAGGGAGGGTGGTCAATGGGGAGGGGGGGAAAGGAGACATCTGTAATACTTTCAACAATAAAGATAAATTCTTTAAAAAAATTTTTTTAAATAGCTAAATATTTTTCCATGTGGAGATAAAACACATATTAGCATTAATGGGAATCTTGGGGTTTTAAATATTAATTCTTTTGTGGACTTTTCCTACAACATAGTCAGCCAAATTGTTCCAAAGGGTGTTTAAAAGTGTTACTGGATGCTGGCTTAATAAGTTTTGGAAATCCTAGGTTAAATAGAGCAAAAAAAATTTTTTTTTTAAATCTCTTTAAGCAAGAGAGACTCAAAGAGCCTTTAGCATCCGCATGAGCCCTGTGGACTGAGCCTTGCGGATCTTCAGGTGCAGGACACAATGCGCATCTTCTGCCCACGGTGTCAGGCCACACGACACTGTCCTGAAGCATCCCGCACATTACCGTTCCGTGCAGAGCACTTTGGGAAGAGCTTCTCCTGGGTATTTTCAGTCTCAGATGCTTCTAATGTTCTTTTCCATTTACAGGAGTAAAAATATCTCCTCATATTAGGAAACTGTTATAATAGCATCTTACATAAGCCCAGCGCTAATTAGTTCCAAAGTGCTTTCGCCACCACGATAGCACCTTAACGTTACAGGGTTTTTGCGAGGCAGGTGTAATGAGCCTCCTCGCACAACCGAGGACGTGGGACAGCGACCATCTAAGCGACGGTCTCAAGGTCACATGGAGAGTTAGTAACAGAACTTGGGTTAAAATTCCTTTTTTTTAAGAAACCCGGGCAAAAGCTCTTTCCCCTTAATTGTAATGTTTCTGCGGCATTCGCTTACACATCAGTGCCTGTGTACTCTCATCTAATCCTACATTAGCTGATTATGAACCATGTTAGTCATTTCTGAAGCCTCGTCAGGAGACGACCTTTAGCCTGAGACAAGGTTTCTGGGCTGATGCTGGCACACAGACTAGAGGGCCTTGGTCAGGCTTCTTGAGCACTTCGGGTCTCAGTTTCCTTATTATGAAAACAGAGATTAAAAAGAGTCCCACGATCCCTTTTCTAGAACCCTTGGGGCTGCATGTATTTCTCAATGTAAACTGTGTAACAGTGAGATAATTCACTCCATCTTCCATACATGGCGTAATAACCACCATGGTGCCCAAGATAAAAGACAGATTTTTTTTTTTCCAGCTAAACATCTAAATATTCACACTGAGGAGGTTCAGTTAAAGACTATTATTCAGAAAAATGGAATTTTACTTAATAATCATTATAATGATATTAATAGCTGGCATTTACCGGGCTTTCATGGTGCTCCAGGTACTGTTCTATGGGCTCTAATGTGTATAGTATCTATTTTCATAACAGCCTGAGGAATCTGATGCTCAGAATTTTGCCACCAGCTAAATTTTGTCATGGAACGGATGAAAACACCTTTTGGTTTTCCAAGGTTGCGTTGGTCGGGTTCGGGCTGCTATGACAATGTACCACAGGCTGGCTGGCTTATGAACAACAGAAATTTATTTCTCACCGTTCTGGAGGCTGGAAATCTGGGGATCAGGGTGCCAGCTGGTAGGGTTCTGGTGAGGGTCCTCTACTGGGGTGCAGATGACTGACTCTCTCTGACTCTAATGAGGGCACCAAGACCATTCATGAGGAATCAACGCTCATGACCTCATCTAATCCCAGTTACCCCCAACGGTCCCACCTCCTCATACCAGCACACTGGGGGTACAGTTTCCACATATGAATATTGAGAAGACGCAAACATTGAGTCCATAACACAGGTTCTTGGATATCAGAATTATGACATCAGATCCCTCAGGCTGTTATGAAAATAGATACTGTACACATTAAAGCCCATAGAACAGTACCTGGAGCACCATGAAAGCCCGGTAAATGCCAGCTATTAATATCATTATAATGATTATTAAGTAAAATTCCATTTTTCTCAATTGCATTCATTAAAAAGGAAACTCATCCAACATCTCTACATCATGAAATTTAGGAGTGAGCAAAAAATATGTAATGTTATAATCTCTACCTATTCGGGGACTTCCATAAATACACTTTTTTGGGTAATGAACCTAATAGTAATGTATAAGAGCAGGTAAATAGGAACCATAATGAATATAGGTTTCAACTATATGCTATTCTTCATGAAAATGACAAAATATGGGCTTAACCTCAAAAGAAAGGCGTGTGATGTATTTGCTTTTGTTTTACCGTGAGCAATTAGACACCACTCATTCATCTGTGCGTGCAAATGCGGCGTCTGGCACAGAGAGGAGCCAGAAATCTATTTATTGTGTAAGCAAAGATGCTGTGATGTGGCCTCTGTCCAAGGGTGGACATCTGCTTCTGGCAGGGTCAGCCCTCCTGACAAGTGTGCAAGGTTCGGCAACGAGCATCAGACCCAAGAACAACCAAAGAACAGCGTCCCTGGATTTCTGTGTCGAGACAGTGAGAGAAAATTGTATGAGCTTCTTACCGGTGACTGAAGATACCAAGAGGACAGCAGCTGCAGCGTCTGAATTCCCTGTACCTAAGAAAGGAAGAAAGAAAAGTTAATACACGACCTTGTGTAGAACAACAACAGCAAAAACCGGAGAGGATTAACGTGTGCGTGTGTGTTTGAGTCGTGATCCCCAAGAGCTTTGAAGTCTGGTCCATTCCTCCCATTCTGGACAACTTGTTTGTACTCTGCGACCCATCCCATTGTCCTTCCAACACATTATCTTTTTAAATTTTAGCTTAAACTAGTTTGTCTGTTGCATTTTCAAACAAAAAAAGTGAGTCTTATACATATGGAAGGTCAAGGGCTTTGTACGTGAAGCTATTTCATCTGAGCTATTTATAAAACTTGAAAAAAAATGGAAATGTAATGTTCCACACTGGAAGAAGCACAGTCATCTAAGTCTTGACAAGTCTATAAAACCGAAATGTGTTGCAGCCGTTCAATCTGTTTCAAAGATTATTAAGCAACCTTTTTTTTTTTTTTTTTAATGTGAGAAACAATTAAGCAAAAAAGCAGGTACAAGACTGTTTAATCAATATTAGTCGCATTTGTTTGTAAACACGTTAATGGGTGCTCAGAAGGAAAGCTATGCAAATGTCAAGAGTGGCTGCCTGTGGATGCTGATAACACAGGTATGTCCATGCTCTGCTGTACTTTTAAATAAGCATATATTTTTATATTTAAAAATATGGCATCAAATTATAGTTATATGTAATATAATATTTGGTTTGGCGCCTAAGCAAATTATTAGAAATTTCAACTTAATAGTCAAATTACTGGAGTATTTATTTTATAGAGAAAAAGCCAGAGAAAAAATAAAGGAGAGACAATTACTATTCTAAGCGGAATAAAGAGGACTTCTCTGTGCACATTTACAGAAACAGCACAGAGGTGTCTGCCCCAATAAATTAGAATTTTAAGTGACTTTTTCTCTGAACAAATATTAAGGAACTATGATAATTACTTGAATTGTGTTAAGTTTTCCTTTAATTAAAAAATAAAGCCCACAATGAGTAAGATACTTTTTTTGCTGAAGAGGTACGTGGTTCCAATTACATGGGCAAGCACTGTGTAATGAATTAGACCTTTCATCCTTTGCAATTGCCTGCTGGAAAAAAAAAAAAAAATACATCCTCTTGCATCCTAAAAGCTTAATTCGAATACTTTTGCCGATTTTTGGCAATAAGGCCTTCTCCTTAGTAAACCAAGAGCAAAAAGCTAACACTCAATTTCTGAAAGTAGAGGGATTAAAAAATAAATAAGTTGGGAATTAGGGAATTGCAAATAAAAAACTCCAGTGAGATACCCCCTCCACCTGTTAGAGCGGCTGTGCTCAACAAGACAAGTCCTAGCAAGTGTTGGAGAGGCTGTGGAGACGAGGGACCCCTCGTTCAGGGCTGGTGGGGATGTAAACTGGTACAGCCACTGTGGAAACAGTATGGAGGCTCCTCAAAAAAAACAAGAATGGAGTTATCATAAGACCCAGCAACCCCTTCTGGGTATCTACCCAAAAATTTTGCAAAGATATATGCATCCCTATGTCCGTTACAGCATCACTCACGGTGGCCAAGACATGCAGACGACCAAAGTGCCCTTCCATAGATGACTGGATAAAGCAGATGCGGTGCATTCAAACAATCGAATAGGACGACGCCGTAAGAAAAGGTGAAATATTGTCATTTGCGACAACACGGATGCACCCTGAGAATATCATGCTAAGCCAAATAGGTCACAAAAAGCTAAGGGAGCCCATCCATCGTTCAGTTTGGCAGGAGCACAAGTCATAAATCGTATAGCGGTAGGTCCTAAGTTTTCTAAACTAAAGCAAGATCCTTGTTAGCTATGGTACTGACTTTTTAATTGCATTTTATTTGCAAGGTGTGTCAAAGGAAAGGACTTGCACGGGAAAGTTAACTTTAGATAAAAGGCTCTGATGGCAATATTGAGGGTGCTTTCCTAGGTGCACAGCTTAAGAACCTCGACAGGCCATCGAAGCCACTCATCGAGACAGGCAGGAAAGAGAAGATGTTTTCATGAGGTTGAAAAGATCAGAGTTCCCTTATAGACACGGGTTCCAAATTCATATGGTAATGAGTACAAGGATGTATAGGTTTCCAAAAAGCAGAATATTCACGCCTTGAGCTCTGAGCTGGAAAGCAAAGGTGGAGGCCGTGATAGTATTAGAGTCTTACCCAGCTCTTTTCCCTTCCCTATTCCAACGTTGTAAGGCAAGGCCATGGCCATAAAGTGTGATAAATGTCACATCTGCAAAGATATTTTAAGAGACCACATAGAATTCACCACTTCCTCTGAGTGACCGTAAAGAGAGACGACTCCCAGCTGATCGGTGAGAAATAAACCTTGTGGAGGTTAAGACATTGAGAGATCGGATGCCAGCTTATTACTACGGAGAAGCCTCCTCTCTTCCTATTACTAAAGAAATGATCAGTTATTCACTTAAGTATGTCATTCAAGCCATAAAAGCAGATGAGACTCCCCAGGAGTGTGTAAGAAGAAAAGCGTTCTGAGAGCAGAACCTTCTGGAACTCCATCACGCAAAGGCCAGATCAGTCAATGAATGTCCCCAAATGTCACCAAGTGGGAGCAGTTTCGGGAAAACTTTTACAAGCGGAAGACAGCAGTGCTATAGAAGCAAAAGGAGAGAAGGCCTTCGAGGAAGACGTAGAATTAAACGCAAACTATTCATATAAATTAAGAACTGAAAAGCTGCCCTCGAGTTTAGGAACTGGATGGATGCTGGCCTGAGAGGAGAAATTTATTGGAATTGTTGGAAGGCACAGGATAGTAGGTTCAGGAATAATAAACAGGCAACGACTACCTTTAAGAAGCTTTGCTGCAAATGGTAAGATGCTGTATTTTCCATCAAAGGGTGATAAATTAATGGAAACAGTTTCAATTGATCAGCAGAATTTTTTTTACTTCATCCTTTCACTCCACCTGTAGAAGTAAACACTGTGTGTGACAATATCACGCATTCAGGGCCTTAAAAGTTGGGACAAATCGTGTGCCTTTCAGATGAAGTGCAGTGTAAGTGATTTTAGAACCAAGCAAAATTTTTATATAAGTTATTTCATTATAACTTTATGCAGATTCCATCAGAAATATGACAAATATCTGAGGACAAAGACTTGCTTGTTTCACATGACTAACTTGCCTGTACATACATATGTGCACATGCAGGTACATACATATTATAACTATATTGATACTGAGAGGAATGACGATTTGGTGAAAGATGTTTCATTTCATGAATCAGATTGATTTATTTACGTTTTCAGAATGCATTTATATCTTAATTAATGATGAAGGAAATGTGTGGTCAAGGCTACTCAGTATTTCTCTTTAAGATGGTTTGTTGTACAACTTGAATTTGTCCAAAAGTAAGTCCATGTGCATATATTTTGTAAATAAAGTGAATTATCATTTAGTTAAATACAGTATTACAGTTTCCTTTAGACAGGTAAAATTTTAAAATATTGGCCCTGTCCAGGTAGCTCGACTGGTTAGAGCATCGTCCGGATACACCAAGGTTGCAGGTCCAATCCCCGGCCAGGCACACACAGGAATCAACCAGTGATGCACAAATAAGTGGAGAAACAAATCAATCTCTCTCTCCTTTCAAGTCAACATGTAAAAAATATTAAAATACTGAGTATCTTGAACGAATATATATATGAATTCGTTATCCCAAATCTACTATCTTTTTCGAGCATGGATTCCTAATAACACTGATCTAATGTAGGAATGAATGACTTTTAAAAATGAAAAGATTAAATAGCTCCGACTCAGTAATTGTTGGAGATGATAAATATGTAGAAATAAGTGTATGAATAATTTTCTGAGCCTGAAGAAATATTTTGTTGTATTGACGTGCATTAAATACCACCCTGAATATCAATAGTGCTTAGAAGCTGTTTAAGTTGATATTAAGCTGAAAATGTAAATTTATGCAGCAATTAGAGAATTATTTGTGCAAAAATGCAGCAAATCCGAGATAATATAAAACTGCTACAAGCTCTTCAACAGGGTGAGAACCTTACAGGCTCATCATAGGCTGTCAGATGAAGTGTTGTGTTGTTAGGGACACTCCCTATCAATGCTGATGGGATGAGAAACTATTTCTTTTCCTTGCTAAGTATATCAAGATCACCCTTCCTTAACCAGATTCCCTTCTGGTTATAATTAAAATTTGGTCTCCCCAAACTGTAAGCCACAATGCACTATCGTACAAATTAGTTCATAAATGTAAGCTATAAAAGAAGGTATTTAATTGTTTTTTTTGTCACATAATACAGTTACCTAAATAGCATTGCACTCCTAAGGATGTGGGATCTATACTATTCGGGTAGGCCAACAAAGTGGTGAAAAATGCATACCTAATATACAGCCTGCATAACTAGACGCTCTAAGATGGAAAAAATTTTTCTTTAGCATTAACCCAATTTTTATACAAGCAAATCTCCAACACAGGAAAAGTCTTAGCCCCTCAAAAATAGTCTCTAAAGGGCTGCATCTTAAAGACTGATCTGCAGGCCAGTGGAAGACTGCAAACTAACGGCCGATCGTGAGAAAAGCAATCCAGTATTTGAGAGGGTTTAGAACTTTTATGGCTATATGGCATTGCCAGGACATCCAAGACCATCATTCCTCCCCTTGCAGATCATTTTTATTTTGCTTTTTAAGTCTTGGTCCCTTGGGGGGGAGAAAATACAGATAATTTGAGAAGTACAAGGGTGTTCCTTGCCTTTGCATGTTTAGGCAAATGTTAGGCAAATGATTTAATGGCAAAAATAAATAAATATATAAGGAACTTAAGATATTCAGGGCATTATATAGTGATGAACACCAGATAATTTTTCAGCAGTAGAAAAGCCTAAGGACAAACACACTAATTTTTAAATGACCTTGAAGACATAATTTCATTGACCCAATTCTAAGTGTTGTTTACTTTTCTCAAACTTTCTCTTTTTTTCTCTACTTTTTTTCCCTTTCTTCTTTTGTAAAAATTTTCTTGGAACATCCTAAAAGTAATTGAGTTGACTGCTGACCACTTGGCTTCCGATTGGTATCTACAGTTCACATTTATTAGTAATTTTGTTAGTAATTTTATTTAACCTTGAAATAAGCTCTTTTTATGTAAAGGGACTAATAAAATGCTTTATTTTTTTTTTACTTCCTTTCTTATTACATTTATTGGGGTGACGGGAGAAGAGATGCTTGACATTTCTGCTGTGACCCCACACTGATGAATACCCTGACCCCTGACTAGAACTTGTTCATAGTCCTAGGGCCACCTCTTCAAGCAGTGGGTAGTCCTTGGTGGCCCCATAAATATCAGTTAAACATAAAACAATTCAGTGGATATTTATAAATGAGTTTGTCAAGGCCTAACTATGGAGAAACACCCCACGTCTTAGCCCATGGGGGCTGCTATAATAACACATCATAAACTGCAGAGCTTAATAACAACGGAAATTTATCTCTTGCAATCTGGAGGCTGAGAGGCTTAAGATCAAGGTGTCTGGTGAGAGCCCACCGCCCCCGAGATGGCCACCTTCAAGCTGTATAAGTTCACAAGGCTAAAGGAGCAATGAATAAGGGCACTAACCCCATCATAGAAGCTCCTCGCTCTTGATCTAACCACCTCTTAATCCCATCACCTGGGGGTTAGGGTTTCAACCCGAGAATCTGGGGAGGGCATAAATATTCAGAGCATGGTAAATGCCTCCTCGCCTTAAAGTCATGGCCAGTCGTCTCCATGAAGAGCATCGTGGACCAATGTGGCCTGGAGGGGTGCTGAGTAATTTTGGCACCAAAGTCTCTGCAGTTCTGCAAGTGATAAAGAAGAGACCTGATCAGAAAATCCCCCGGGGGCCATAAATGGATATTGCGAGTCACCGTACTAGTTTATAAAAATATAGAATCAAATAGAGTGGAGCTATTCATTTCTATAATCCTATAGAGGCTGCCTGGGTGAAACAATCCAACAATTATAATGCTATGAGAATATCGGAGGGATGGGTAACTCAAGATAAAGAAAGAGATCCAAATGAAATCTTTCCAAGAAGAAATGCCTGGATTTTTGAAGAAATTGGGCCAATAGAAGGGGATGACTATTAGAGCTTGAATGATAGGGACCATCTGGGAGGCATGGCAGGTCGTTTGGCATTTTGACACTCATTTCAGGAACACAGATTGAGTCTGGAGGGTCTGAGTTTGGAGAAATTGGCTGGGTCCAACTCCCAAGAAACCTCCAGTGCCAAGTTAAGAAATCTGACATTACCTTTCTATAACTGCGAGGGAGACGTGATCAGATTTGCATTCTTGAGGACAATTTTAGTAATGCTGTGGAGAATAATTTGTAGGAAGGTTATGATCTAAGGCAGAGGAATTGGGTGTGAACTCATGAAGCCTTTTAAGTGAGAGATGATGAAGGTCTGAAGGGAGTCAGCAAAAAAGAAAAATACAGAGGAGACTTGGTGATTAATTGAACAATGGATGTAAGGAAAGAACCAAAGATAGGTCCAGTTTTTTGCTTTGGGAATTTGAATAGATCATAATGAAAATATAAGAGGAAGTTCAGGATAAAGTGGGGAGGGGGGAAATGATAAGCTTGGTTTGGTGCTCGTTGCATTTGAAAAACAGATTCATGTTGAGCAGCAGATATTTAGTAGACAGGTGGAAGTACCCACCTGGAGCTTCAAAGACAGGTACCATGTGGTGGAAATCAATAATTTTAAAAGGATTTGATGGCTCAGGTGATATTGCAATCTAGGCCGGAATAAAGTTTCAGGGGAACCATACAACGACTCTTAAGAGCCAGGTCGATGGAAGATCTGGAGCATGCAAACCCAGATTGTTCACAGAAAACAGAAGGGAACAAATTGGGAGGGATTATTCTAAGACACTGTCAACAACAGAAAACAAACAAGCAGGAGCACCGATTTTATTCAGATCTGAAGTCCAGATCCAAGCGGTTCTGCCTTAACTTTTTATAGGAAGAACGATACATGTCGGCTCTAGGTGTCATCTCCATACGATGGAGTATTCTGCCACTTCGTCTACGTTTTTGTACTTTCCACATTTTCTACGCTAGGTATGTATTACATAAATGATAAAGCTGCCTTTTCTTTTTCAAATAATAATAAAAATAGCCTCCCTCGTTTTTTACTTCTTGCCTCCGTCTGTCTCTGGCGTGGTGGGGGGCTCTTGAGTCGTCATGAGATTCTCCTGCTCCAGTGCCAGGCTGAAAACTTTGCTCAGCCTTTAATTCGATGCCAAGTTAGCTTTGGCGTCCTCGCTAGGTGGGGTGTCTCCTATGATCCCCAGGTAACGACTTCCTGTTTGCATTTTAAGCATTCCCTTGAAATGGGATTCTAAGGCATAGAATCCCTTTTCTCTCTTTGTTGTCCCTGTTACATACGGGGCTTCGAAATTTCTCTTGAAATAGAATAAAATTAATGAAAACACCTTACAGATATATTTAAATAGGCAACTGTCCACCCTAGGGGGGCACATCTTTCCGTATTCACCTTTTAATCTTAAGAAATGCAATGCCACAGCGAGAAGAAAGGGCATTACGCTTGCTTTACGGCTAAGGAGATTAAAATAATAAGAATGGGCTATAACTTTAAAAATCGAGTGATGGTGTCCTTTCCTTTGTTGTTAACTCCATTGATCTACCCATTATGCTGTTCTTCTTCCAAGAAGCTGGGATAAAAAGAGCATTTGTGTAGCTATTTGGAAGATAAATAAAGCAGAGCTTGTTATTTGTAATCAGCGCCCTCCTTGGCGCTCAGATCTACTTCAATAGCTGGTAGAGCTCAGGCACCGTGAGGGACGCTGGCAGAATGTGCACTAAAGAAGGTGCCGGTCAGGGGGCTCCGTGGGCCCCTTCTCCCTGAAACATAAATCGGATTATCCGGGCAATTAGGTATTTGTACAAAAGGGAGACCAGCGTGCCTTTGACAAGAAAGTCAGACATTATCATAGTTAAAGCCTTGCAGTGGGGCCATGTGCCATCATCCTCTGGGCTGTCATCTGTCCGGATGCTTTTATCTAAAATGCACTGTACATGGAAGAATTAGCATGTTACTAGGAGGCAGGAATAAGCGACTATCATTTAAAAAGAGATAAATATGTTGTATTTGATGATATTCAGATCGTAGGATTGTTTTCTGTAAGGCGTGAAATAAATGTGATCAGTAGCTGAAGAACAGGGAGGCAGGTCCTCGGACATGGACAAGAGTTTGGCGAAGGCCAAGGGAGAGGGAGCCCGGGGTGCGCGGAGGCGGGCAGAGGGGAGGGGGAGGGGATGGGGACACCTACAATAATGTCAACATTAAAAATTTTTAATTAAAAGAGGAAAAAAAAGAATCTGGTTTCAGAGACATATAAACTTATAAAAAAATTAGCACGCTGAATCAACATCTCCAAAAACTTTATAATTTGGGGCCTCAAGGACACGCAAAATCCGTAGGTCTTGGTGCAAAAAAGAGCCCCTCCGAAAGACACTGCCTCCCCAGCACACGCACAAAAGGAAAATTCGGTTTGCTAAGAAATGCAGTGGTCGCGGTAATTAGATTTTTCTTCAACTCCAGCATGCATTTCATCCTGAAATCTTCTCTCTGAATTAGCATCTGAGCTTCTGCTGAATATAAATTACCCTGCCAGCTCTTTCTCCAGTGTGTCAATTTACTTCCATCGCGGCTCAGTCTGTCTGAACCCCAACCTGCGAAGACCAGCCGTGATTTCAAAGACGTTTCTCACAAACGCTTTGTGGTAGCGGCCTGTCCTCCTCAGAGCCCTTCGGCCTCCCCAGCGATGTTCATATAGCAAAACGAAAACCAGTGCGAGTGTTTCCTGAGCTCACGTCTCTCACCGGAGAAAAGTATAACTATTACGTGAACACAGCATTGTGTTCTTTTTCTGCAGGCATCTCAATGTCGTCATCTAATCCATCTTGCTTAGCGCTCACACTGCTCCTAGAATAACCTCTTAAGTCATCCAAAGGGGTCAGCCTAAAGAATTCATCAGGAAACACTAAGGAAATTAAAAACTGCAGCCCGGTGCAAACTCCCAATATTGACCTAGATTTTGCACTATGTACATGCAAATAATTGTCATCCTGAGAATTAATGCTTAATTTAATTAGCACTTGTTCTAAAGAATGTGTAGGTTATGTTCCTGTAAGAGGAGGGATTCGGCCATTGGGAGCTCACTCATTAAACGTCTTTTCTAATCAACTCAAATTTTCTGTCACCTGGCCCTTGAAGGGGACAATCCTAACTCCTTTCAGGCTCCACACAGGTGCAAAGCCTAGGGACACCCACTCACACACTAAGCCAAATACTAAATTGGTCAGCCTCCTGCAGAATGCAGCCCAGCTCCTCGGTAAGGAGTATTTTCCTGGTGGTCACCCACGCCCTGCCCAGCCAGCCCAGGCAGAAACACCGAGAAACGTCAGAAACCTACGCACATAGGAGCCTACGGAGGAACCTGGGGGTGGGCTGCAAGGAGCTGGACAGCCAAGGTCAGCCAACAGGCTGGAATCCTTTGGACCTCACCGCGAACCAGCTGTGTGACCTCAGGCAAGCCGTGCGATCTCTTTAAGCTTTCGTTTCCTCGCCTGCCACGCGGAGATGGCATGAACAGCCACCACCTACGTCATCGTCCTGAGGATCAAAGTAGGCACCGCCTCTGACCCAGAGATCCTGGGCCTGAGGGAAACCGTATGCGCCTGTTCCAGAGCGGGGCCGTGCAAAACCAACTAAACCAGGGAGAAACTCCCCGAAGAAAGGAGAAACACAGGGGTTAAAAGCGAGGGAGGATCCAGCCACCCCTCCTGAATAAAGACACGCTGCTCATGGCCCAGCTTAAAGAGTTTGGGGTTTGGTTTTGTAGATGTAGCCGGCCCTGCTGGGGTGACCCAGGTAAAGCCTAAGCGAGACGCCCAGGCGGCACCCTGACCGACGCTGCGATTTGAGGCCTAGTTCCCCGCACGAGGGGGCCCGAGGGTGCCGTCTAAGCTTCATCGCGGGGCTGTGCTCTCCTTCCTCTTGTCCTGCCCAGTCCCGGGCTTCGCACACTTTCCATTTTACAGGCCAGGCTGCCTGCACATCCAATTTTATGGCTGGGTGGACTGGATAATATTCAGTTCATAATTGGCAATCGGGGGCGCGCGGTTCCAACCGCCAACCAAGAGCTGATTTTCCATGAACACAATGCGCTGTCGGAGGAGGACACCCCCCCCCCGAAAATCCACGGGGGGCTGGCTCTTGGGCTAATATGGAAGCTCGCTGTGCGGCGTCTGCCGCAGACGCCTGGACTCCTGACTCAGCAACGCCCGGGTGTCCCAGCGACGTGTCGCGCCGTTGCCCTCTGTTGGACATTTTCCATGATAAAAATTTAACACGTGGCCCCGAGAGCTCCTGGAGGGCGCCCTTAGAGTGGATGCTGTCACCTGCCCCCTCAGCTCCTGGCGAGCACCTGCTGTTTGTCCTGTGAGTTGCGGGGGGCCGCGTTCTGAGTGGCAGCTGGCCGCTGCTGCTTGGCCAGGACACAGGGTGACGCCACGTGCAGACGTGCGCGCTGAGGCTATGGACTGGTGTCCCGGTGTTGAAGATGACGATGATTGGGCCAAGGACCAAGGGTACCATCTACAGGTCCTCGTACAACCTCTTGCTCTGATGATATCAGCACTAGGCACTGGCCTGGCACTATAAATGCCCAATTGACATTTTAGCCAAATAGCTTCCCTTTGATGACTTACTCTCCTGTTGCGTTGTTTTTTGTTTGTTTTTTTAATTTATCTTTATTGTTAAAAATATTACAGATATCCCCTCTTTTTCCCCCATTGACCCCCTCCACCCTGCATCTCCCCCCCCTCAGGCCTTCCCCACACTATTGTCTGTGTCCACGGGTTATGATTATAAGCATATAAATTCTTTGATTAATCTCTCCCCACCCACCCCCCCTTCCCTCTGAGGTCCCTCAGTCTGTTCCATGCTTCTATGTCTCTGGATCTATTTTGTTCCTCAGTCTATTTCATTTATTAGATCCCACATATGCGTGAGATCATGTAAAACTGAATCGGGAAGAATCCAAAAACCCGAACAGGCCAATAACAACTGATGAAATCGAAGCAGTAATAAAAAAAACAACCAAAAAAAACAGTCAGCAAACAAAAGCCCTGGTCCAGACGGCTTCACGGGGGAGCTTTCTAATTCATTAAGTTGTAGGGTTAGATAGTTTCCTAAAATACTCTCCTGTTGTAATCACCTCCCAAGAGACGTCCAAGTCTCCTGTAGGACACCCGGAATGGGGACGAGTGGCCTAGGGGATTATCTGAGGAAGACTTACCTACCTTATTTAGAATATTCTCCTATTTCCTCCCTGGCATTTTCCCACTTTCTCCCAACGGGACTCTTTCTCATCTGACTTGTGCTCATCCCTTAAGTCAATCCTATTAGTAGAAAATACACTTTTTTGTACATTTTCCATTTTTTTCCCATCGACTAAGAGTTACATACAGCGCTGTCCGGACACTGTGTGCATTATTTAAAAACTCTATTATGTAATATTTAAAGGAAAGCAACATGTTTATGTGTTAGTGCCCTATAATAGGAGAGAGTTTATTTCGGGGAGCATGTGTTTGAAAGGTACTTAGTTGGACTTGATTACAAATCATCTGGAAGGGCCTACGGGGGAGAAGTGGAGTAATGACTCTAAATTACACTCCGTGAGCTAGGTCTTTGCTCGGCTTAAACGAATCGCTTGCTGGGAGTTTGTACCGTTGGAAGGATCCTAACTTATTCAGGCCACCGAGGTGCTATTTACTGCGTTTATTACTCCCCAGTCCCCACAGCTAAACAGGCAGTAAAGAATCCACGAAGAAGGGCTTTCATTCCTGCTCATCTGGTATAAATGGTTTCACCTTTGAGTCTCTGCCAGGACCTCAGGCAAACGCAGAATGCAAATGCGATCATATTAAATCCGTCTTTTAGACTTTTGAAATAAATTTTGACCGGTTCAACTCCGTCCAGTGTATCCCAACATTTATACCCAAGCCTAGAGGCCCTTTGGAAAGGGATTTTTTATTTTATTTTATTTTATTTTAATTTTATTTTATGAATGAAAATTACACAGAGGCAGCAAAAATGCAAGCGCTTTCTCCTTTGTGGCTCCCAACAGCTACTTGTAGTCAGTCAATGCTATTTTTAATCTGCTTTTCCCAGTCATTTTCTCAGTGCTTGCTTTCCTTAACGTTTCACCACGATGATACGGACCCTTATGAGTGGCCTTCGTGTCATACGAAACCATCACGTTCATGGGCCTCCGGCAACGTGGCCGCTGCGGGGCTCAGAATGCAGAGAAGCTTCTGAGTTGACGGGAATGGTCTCGATCTGGACTGTCCCCTACCGCAGCCGCCGACCCCAGGGGACGATCGAGTGCTTGACCTGTAACTGCTGGGACTGAGGAGCTGAACGTTTCATGTTCTCTCACTTGAATTCATTCGAATTTAATGAACCACATGTGGCTGGTGGCTTATCCCCGGTTAGAAGGATGCTACGCATATTATCGCTTTTACTACCACGATTCATTTGCAGACTGCACGTACATGCTGGGATACATATCGAAAATAAACACCACCACCAACAAGAAAGAGTAAACTTTTAAAAAGGGAGGGAGGGCAGGAAGGGAAGGAATCCCAGCTTTCTAAGGCCCCAGCGTCTCTCCTGCCTCTTGGAAACTGTACCCCGCTGTACTTTAGCTCTGCCGTTAAAATTTATTTAAGCCTTGCAAACTAAAAGCATCTCTTAACATCTGGGTGGAGGCCACACTACGTACGCAGGCTTGCCGGACGGTTTTATGTTTTCAAGGATGTGAATACATGGTCACCATTTATCGACTACAGTTTCTGTTTATATAAATCTAGTGCATCTACCACATTTAATTTAAAAATGTCTTTCAATGGAGTCTCCTACGCTGGTTTCTCAGAGGGGAAGAGAGAGCTCTGATCAGAGCCAGATTTACCATGAAATATATTAGATCCTTATAATTTATCGATTTTAAAAGTAGCTGGAAGCTAGGTAGTAATACTTTACTTTTGTCCAGATATGAAGACATTCCTTCTACAGATTCTTGAAAATGCTTAACACAGCCCGGCAAGTGCGGCTCAGTGGTTGAGCATCGGCCTATGAACCAGGAGGTCTCCAGTTAGATTCCTGGTCAGGGGGCCGCCTGGTTTGTGGGCTCGAACCCCATATCATATGGAAACTATTTCTCCCGGCTGCCTCTGCTTCCCCGGGGAAGAGCTTAGGTTTAGCCTGGGAGGCAACAGGGGTTTCTTTGAGATCGAAGTCTAGCTACTCGGGAAGCACTGGTTCAGGCAGAAGCCCCAACAGTGCTCTGATTACGGGGTGAAGGCGAAGGAGCCAGAATGAAGGGCTCAGGGCCCATCAGAGTCCTGAGCCTGGGAAATTGGAGTCGGGGTTGCAGGCGGGGAGCCTTGAGAAGGAGGGAGGGTAGGAAAGCGATTTTAAAAACCACACAGCTTTGTCTGCACTCATCCCTAACTATGAAACCCGCAAGGTGTTTTTATCATGTTTTTCCAAATACTAACCGATTCTGAACGATCACCCTTTCAACCCAGCCTCTTGCTAGGGTGGCCCTGTCTTGGTGACACAGACGTCCCAGGCCTCTCTCACGTTATAGCCGCAGGCAGGCTTTCGACTGTTCGCCCCCCGCCACCCTCATCAGAGCTTCAAGGAAGGGAAAATAACTCAGTCATTTCAATAAAGTAAATGCGTTCTGGAAACAACAGCCTCAGCTGGCTCCCTGTGCGTACCTATCTACGCGGGGACGTGTGTCCCACTCAGTGGCCTACTCGATGGGGCCTTCGACGCCGTTCCCGCTCAGCTGCAGCTGACCGACACAGCTTCGATTTCTGATCTGACGGCTTTGGGCTGCGGGTGGGCTCCGCTTTTGTGTTTCTCGGCGGATTCAAAGCTCGGCAAGGGCTTCCCGCGCCGTTGCTGGGGGCCTGTGTTGTGAAACCTTCTCCGTGGGTTGCGTGCATCGAGTGCGGCCAGGTCTCTTGAAAGCCTTTCTAATCCTTGCGTTCAGTTCCCTAACATTCCTGCCAATTGACCGGCCTCTGTGTCGGCGACAGATGTGAGGGACGCATTAGCCCCAGGCCTGTCTGTCTCTGCGTGATACAATTCTTCTTTTTCTACCGGGGCTGAGACACAATGTCGGAAAAATAAGTCTGGTAACAAAAGTCGCCGTGTGCTTTCATGTCGCACTGTCCTCAAGTCCCTGAAAACCGATTTCTATAACATCACAAAATTCCCTCTGTCCGGGGTGAATCAGACCGCGGAGGGGAGGGGGCGGTCACGCAGTCACTGTCCACAAAAGGCTTGGTTTGGGAGACACAGTGATATCTTTTCGCTTAATCTCTTCTTCAGAGACATCCAGGAATGCTGAGTCCTATCGCCTAAGTCCACCATCCTCGGTTGCATCTACCTATTTCGGTTTTGTGAGAATACAGTTGACTTTGTAAAGCGTTTCAAAGAGTCCAGGGTGCAGGCTTCAATAAACACTACGTACGTTCTAGCGATTTTTTTCAAAAGAAAATGGCAAAACACACGTCTTCACTCTTAGCCCATTGAAGTAATACGCGATGGAATTAAATCCTGTGACCATTTAAGCAGAGAGACTGTGTCTGTGCCAACGACAGTGGTGACGTTCTAACGACAGCCTGATCCTGTATTGGGCCTGTCGCCAGCCTGGTGCTGACCCATGGTAGAGGGACCAGCATGACCGATGGGCCCCGTCTCTCCCTAGGCCTTTGTGGCCTGGCTGCTGGGATTAAGGATCAGCAAAGTCCGCAGGACGGCACCCTCCCGTGACACCCGATCAAAGCAGCAAGATCGGCCACACTCGCCACGTGGCCATGGGGTGTGCACTTTGGTCCCTCTTATCGTTTCAGTTGGTCACCTCGGTATTTTGCCTGGGTTCTGGCCTAAACCCTTAAGAAGCGAATATAGCCCGGCCGGGCGTGGCTCAGCGGTTGAGCGTCTACCTAGGATCCAGGCGATCGGGGTTCGATTCCCGGTCAGGGCACATGCCCGGGTTGCGGGCTTGATCAATGACTCTCTCATCATTGATGTTTCTGTCTGTCTCTCCCACTTATCTACCCCACCATTCAGGCCGCTGATTGTAGTCTGACATTCTGAGTTGGAAGATCCATTCTGGGTGCAAATAGAGATGACTAGGGGGTGCGAGCATTTTCACAGAGGAACACAATGTACAATTTTAGGGTCCTAAACTAGTTTCAATTGCCGCTTTCCTCATTTGAGTGTTTATGTTTTAGAAGTATTTTGATCACAGACTATAATTTTTTTAAAAAACATAGCAAGGCCATTTTGTGGGTTTGTTGTTTTTTTTTTGGATTACTACTGAAGCTTTCAATGCAGTGTTTATCCAAATTGTTTGTCTTGTACAGGCGAGAATGACATCTCTAGACGGCTAGCTACATATTTGGAAATGGCCTGTCAGCTATTCAAGCCTATCAGTGAGCCCTGGAAGCAGCTGGAACAGAATTGAATTCCTCTGGATAATCGGCGTATATGTCACTCGGAAAACACACTCTGTCTCAAATAATGTTGACCAATGAGACAGGGCATGTCTTCCCACACAGACCACACACTTTCACATGGGGGAAAACAAATAAAAGCATTGTCCAGAGACATTTTAAATTTCATGAGAATGTATTTTAAGATGAAATAGGCCAGTTTCTGGAAATCTTAGCCCAAGGACTCAAGGCGCCAAACTTTTTTTGTAACCGATCCGATGGTTCATGCTTTGGAGGCTGCGTGTTCTGGGAAATACAACAAAATAGAAAATAGACAGTTTACGTAGAAAGGGCTCAATTTAATTTTCTTTTTTTAACCCTTACCCGAGGATATTTTTTCCATTGTTTTTCAGAGAGAGTGGAAGAGAGAGAGAGAGAGAGAGAGAGAGAAACATTGATGCGTGAGAGACACATCGATTGGTTGCCTCGCTCATGCACCTCGACTGGGGCCGGGGATTGAGCCTGCAACCGATGTACATGCCCTTGACTGGAATCGAACCCAAGACCCTTCAGTCCACGGGCAGACACCTTAACCACGGAGCCAAACCCTCCAGGGTGAAAGGGCTCAATTCAGCACGTTGATAAAATATCTGCCTGTGAGCTAATTACACAGCACTATTCAGGTTTACGGCAGGGAAACACCCTTCTGGTTTCTCTGGGATGTCTCTTCACATATATTAAAAAAGTGCTTTGCAAAGAGTAAAGAATGTGACAGTTAATCAGAATCATCTCTCTAAGGTGGCCTGATCTGACATTCATCTTTATAAAACTCAACCGTGAAGTTAAATATCATCATGAAACCAGTTTTTGGTGCTGGTCTATTAGAGAAAAGACTCAGTCGCTCTCTCTCAGACATACAGAAGCGGAGAACATGTTACATCAGAAAATAACACCTGGTTGAGGGCTCTTGTGCCTGAGAACATCTGTTTGCTACATTTTAAAATGAATTAGGTAACCACAACTTGATTTAGTATTAATTTCTGTTAGTCTGAGATGCCAATTTATAAGCCACACTGATTTAAAAGAGAAGCAGAATTAGCAGAGCTACAACATGGCACTAAGAAAAAAAAAGTACCAGAAATTTGGGGACATAAAGTCTAAAATTGTGATTTATGACCAAGAAATTCTGCTTTTAGCAATTTTTTTTTTTTTTAACAATTCAGTGTGGAATAGAGAACCTAACATACAACCTGAATTGTTCTCATTCACTTACTCAGAAAATAATTATTGAGAGCCTAGATTATTTGTTTTACGTACATTTCCATCTGAGGAATTTTTTCTCTTATCTCACCTGTTCTCTGCATCACATTGGGTTCTCTTAGCCTTCGAAAGCTCAATCTGATGCTCAACTGGGAGACCCAGGCTAACCCTCCTCTCCTACAGATTTAAAAATATATTCATTTCTAAAGCTTTAACAAAACAGTTCCTTGTGATTAGGACCAAAAAACAAAAAACAAAAAACAAACAAACAAAAAAGGTACAACACCTGTTTAATTTTGGTAGAGCTTGTTTCTACTCAACAGGCAAATCACTTCCTTCGCTTTATTTTGGACCAAATGAAAACAAAGGGAAGATATCACCCACCTGAGCGATAGTCATTTTACATCACATTTTAGCTCAGAGTAACCCTGATGAATTCTGGTTACTGAATTGATAGATGACCAATTTCTGAGTCAGAGA
Source organism: Miniopterus schreibersii (assembly GCF_964146895.1). Taxonomy (NCBI): domain Eukaryota; kingdom Metazoa; phylum Chordata; class Mammalia; order Chiroptera; family Miniopteridae; genus Miniopterus; species Miniopterus schreibersii. Next base: position 3,588,245 of record NC_138123.1, read on the forward strand.
AGCAGTTCGAAACTAGTTCTTTTACTTTCAATTGCTTCCCTAAATCTCCATTATGATCATTTAGATTCTCTCTTTTTTGCCCCCTTCTCTTAGGAAGAAATGAGGTTTTTGGCACACACACAAAAGAGAATGGCACGCTCTATCTTAATAAAGGGACTTTGCATTTTAGAGGCACGGATATGATAATGACAGAGACTAAATGAAATAATTCCTACCTGGATGAACAGCTAGCACTTCTTCTACAGTCTCCTAACGGCGTAAGCTGAGAGTTCACGGGGACTGGGTGTCTCACGATGCTGACAGTGAACCTGGAACAGCTCGGCCCGGCCTGTGAGGCTCAGCGGCTGAGCATCGACCCGTGAACCGGGAGGTCGGGGTTTGATTCCAGGTCAGGGCACATGGTCCCCAGCAGGGGGCGTGCAGGAGGCAACTGGCCCATGACTCTCATCATTGATGTTTCTCTCTCTCTCTCCCTTCCTCTCTCTGAAATCAACAAAAACATATTTTTTTTAAAAAAAGAAACTGAAACAGCTCAAACGGCAGAGGTGCTTTATACACCGCATGTTAAGATTAAAAATGCAGCTTTATCTCAGCGTGAGGCCAACGTTAATAACCAGTCCCACTCGAGGAAAGCATCAGGAATTCTATAATTGAAAGTTGCCCAATTGCGCATGGACGAACCTAACTCCCGAGGAGCACAATTCATCTTAGTCAGTGTTTCGCTTAAATAACAAAGTTTCAGCAAAGAACAAGCACCTTTGCTTCCCATATGATCAACGTTGATGTCCTGGATGTTTCACCGCGTCTGCAAATGATGGCGTTTGCAGATAGCATTCTGGCAGATCCTGATTACAAACTCAGGCAGGCAGAAAAATTCATTTATGGTTAAGAGAATAGCAAATGTTACAATACTCCGTCTTCGGAAAAACAATAATCATTTCACCTACAGCAAACTTATCCACTGCCGTGGCATACATTTTCTACAAGTTAATTTTTTATGCTTCCTTTGATTGATTTTTTTCTTGCCACGGCGATGCTTTCTCAGCGATCTTCATTTACGTTCTACCTTCTGATTATGGAGATCTTGTCTGTTCGAGTAATTATACTGGAACTGCAAGTTCACGCTAAAAATGAGAATTACAACTGCCATCAGCTTCTTTGGGGTTTTGACAGATACCCTAGAAGAAAATAATAAACTAGGACCCCCTGCATTGCTTCTCACAGTGGGAATCAGCTTTGTACGGTATCTGTCTCTCTTTGATTTGCTTGGGAAAAAAAATAATAATCTGGACTCTAGATTCATTTAGGCACAACTTGCAAATCTCCATCAAGGAGGAGATGAGAAATGCCTGTGTTTGCAGCATCACTGAACACCTCTCCTTCAATTATTGGACATTATTCTGAAGCTGTTCTTTGTCTGACAAACTTAGATTTATATGTACATGTCCAGATTGTGCCAATTTAATAGATTTTTAAGTTCACTGGAGTAGGTCAACTCAAACATACAGGCTAGTGTCCAACACTGTCACGTGCATGTCTTGAGCAGAAAAAAAAATCCTTATTAGCTATTCGAACGCAGGGTGCAGGCTGGCATCTTGGCGTGACCGCCCTCCTGCCCATCTGTTACCCTTATTTTGCCCATTCACATTGGGATCTGCCAGGATAAACCAGAGACAGAAGCCAAGGAAGGTCTGAACAAGGGGCTTAGCCTTCAGGACACACATCCAAACTTATTTCCCCCCTGTAACATGTTTTTAACAAAAAGAAAACCGGTGGGAACCGTTCCTCGGGTGTTGTTTTCTTTAAAGGGCTCTCCTCATGGTTGCCTTCCAAGAGCAAAATATGTAAACAACACAAATTAGCTGGAATGTTTACTTGGGTGAGGTTCATATCACATAACCAGGTTTATGATGTCTGTTTTCAGGCCCCAGATTGGAGTATTCAAGAATTTTTGTTTGGTTGTTTCCTGTGATTCATTGGGAATTGTATCCAAGAACAGCCTAGGTTAGTCCTCAGGGATGTTAGCACAGGACGTTCATACACCGAAGATGAAAGACCCATAAAGGAGTCAGGAGCGATGGGGAGAGTCAAAAACCTGACGTCTAGGGATGGAACCAAAACGGGAGCGAAGGCTGAATCCAAGCACCTCATTTCAGAGCAGGGAAGTAGCAGCAGGCTCTCATCACTCAGAACTCACACGGCCTGAGCGCCTCCTTATTTTATTGAATTTGTTGGGGTGGCATTGCTTAACAAAAACACCCAGGTTTCAAGTGTACAGCTCGATACCACATCACCTGCACACTGCATCCTGCGCTCGCGGCCCCAAGGAAAATCTCTTTCCATCCCCATGGATCTCCCCCTTCGTGCTCCCTTTTTAGAGCTGGGACCCCACAACTGAATTCAGTTTGTAACACACCGAAAACAAAGAAAACCAACCCATATGCAAGGAAACCGATAAACTGCCTTCTAGGGTCCAGGATCTCCACTGAGTCAGGTCATAAATAATCTCCCTGAGGCTCTGAACTGCCTGCTTGTGAAGACCCGAAAAGAGATTCATGGGTCATTCTCAGACACTTGTCATCATCAAACAGGTTACGTAGGGGGAATTAAAAAAATTATTTACCCAACAAATGAATTCATGGGTTAGAGGCAAATTATAAGTTTCCTTGCGTAAGTTATGGGAATGGGGCTCCCCTTCTGCGCCCTGAGTCTCGTAGTTTATAGGTCTCTCATCTTTTATGGCTGCCTGAGATTCTATCCTGAGAAACAGTTGGCCACGATTTTAAGGAAGAATCTCTTTGTGGTTTGGTTTCTCTCCGGCTACAATACATGCTTTCACACTTTTAAAAACACATCATTCTACTTCACTTTCTAAAGAGCAGGGATTCATCTTTATCTGCCATTATGGGCAATGGCTTCAATTTACAAGATGTCTGATGGAAATTCTTTTTCATTTTTCAGAACACAAAAGATTCAGACTACGGGGTAAGTTTTAAATCCCTAGAAAACTTCACCAAGGTCAACAGTCTTACATAAAAGGGATATGTCTTGTCTTCTAAGAATTGAGACAGATCTAAGCTGGCATCGAGCAGATAAATGGGGATGAAAAAAAATAGAACAAATAAATATTTTTAAAAAACAACAACAAATTTAAACAAGCTGCATTAAAACAAGGGTGAACTATTTTTACACCAAAAAGTTCTACCGGGCATTACTTAATTAATGATCTTTCTGATGGTTGGGCCTCTGCAGTGGGCCATTTGTCGTGGCTTTAACCCAACATGGTGCTTTATGTGGGTGATGATGGGGGGGGAGGAAAACTACACAGCTAAGCTCTCCTTAGAGGCAGCTGTGCTGTCGAATTTCCAGGTAATGAGAATATTCTCTGAACTTTGAACACATCAGGGCATGGAATGTAAAGGTTTTTGGGTTTCGGTCCTTTATTTTGGCCGACTTTCTCAACAAACGTTATTTTTACGAGCGAATTTCCACACCATCAACAAATCACAGAGCCGACGCCGGGGATGCGTTCGAAACATAAAATTAAAGAGCCAGCACGAAATGATTGATTGCTGAGCTCAGAAGAATAAAATATTCTGTCAGCCCGGCTTAAGAGAAATATATGTCTAATATTATAGGGCACCATCCGCAATGAAAGTCAGCAGTCAGCAAAGTTTCCTAGCGCGTGAAGTGAGAAACCTGTGAAAATGTGTCTTTTTCCACAAATGAACCTCAACGTATATGGTTGCTTTTAGTAAGTTCTTAGAGTCTATACGGACATGACCCCTCTGCCCCTAGAAAATGTAGCCCTTACCCTGCGTGCCTTTGGGGAACGAGATGAAATCAGGGCCCTAGCCTGTCCTGCTCAGTGGTTAGAGCATCGGCCTGCAGACTGAAGGGTCCTGGTTGACTGTGGCCTCGGACACGCACCTTGGTTGCAGGCTCCATGCCCGGCTCTGGTAGGGGCGCATTCAGGAGGCAGCCAATTGCTGCATCTCTCACATCGATGTCTCTCTCTCCCCCCTTCCACCCTCTCTGGAAAGCAATAGAAAAAATAATAATAGAAATCAGCCATTGTCTGTTTTTCCAGGTATCCAACCAAAGGGCCTAACTTCTCTCATTTTAGATGCTATCACAGACCTCTGGCTGCATCCGTTTGTTTCAGGGAGAAAGAGAGAATTATTTTCACCAGAAACACCTACAGAGAGACAACCCACGCACCGCAGTCCCAGCCAACATCCACGGGCTGCTCCTTTGCCCGTGGACAGCTACCCTCAGCCTCTGCTGCGGGCGACTTGAGATGCTCTATGGCTACCCTGAGTTCCTCCTGGCCTTTGATGAAAACCATCTTTGTTCAGCTGCATTACTTCCCCATTATCTTTTGGTGAGGCGTGAGAGCCAAGGTCTAAACAAAAAAGCAAGACAACCACATGCCCTTATTTATCCCAGCCTTTCAAGACCCGAAACTATCTCCCCCGGCAACGAAGCTGCAGCAGCAGGCTGCGGGTAGGAGCTGAGCTTCTCTTCAGATCTAGAGAAAGAGGCTAAAGAGGCTTCTGCGAGGGATTCTTCATCCCACGGCATCGCTAGGATGACCTGTGGGTAGCAGTCTTTAAGGCCGGTACACTGGTAGCTATCCCACAATCATTGCCTCTGCGTTTCTTTCCACTGTTTCTTCGAATACAGCCTCCCCAGTTGTGACCGTCACTGATGCCCATTTTTTTTTAATATGGTTTTATTGATTTTTAGAGAGAGAGAGGAAGAGAGAGGGAGAGAGAGAGAAACATCGATGAGAGAGAAACACCCATCAGTTGCCTACCCCGCACCCCCTGCCGGGGATCGAGCCTGCAACCCAGGCATGTGCCCTGACGGGGAATCAAACCAGTGACCTCCTGGTGCCTGGGCCAGTGCTCAACCCACTGAGCCACACCAGCCCCAATTCTTGGAGAAGGTATCAGTGAGCATTTTTGGGGCTAGTCACCTTGGTGACGGTAGTATATTATACCAGCTGAATTTACGCCTCCAGTTGGAAAGGGGGTAGAGAGATATCAAGAGAGAAAGCACTTTGAGAGGAATGAAGGAATTTCAGTAACATTTATGCTCAGATGAGCCCCTCGAACACGCGCAACTATCCCGAGAAGACTTTCATCGCCACTCTGCCGATCAAGGCTTTCAACTGATGTCTCCTTCCCGATACCCCAAAATTGGTCAAGGTCGACATATGGAAAACAAAACTCGTTCTTACCATCCCCCAATGATCCGGTCATTTTCCTACATTCCCACTTCATCCCGAGTGGAGCTGCACGTCACGTAGGCCCGGGACCTGGGAGTCATCAGCAATTCCAGCTCCCTCGCCACTGCCTCGAATTACGCACCAGTGCGCGCAGCAGGCCAATCTACAAAGATTGGGGAGACCGTCCGCTCAGACTGAGCTTAAATTTACTTTCATTTCACTTTATTAAACAAGCAATGAGCAGTGTAAAGGTTACACACAACTCAATACAGTTGTCTTTTCCTTATCTACAGTCACCCAGCACATAAGGGATGTTCCCACAGCGTGGAAACCCGTGCGTGGAGGAGAGGGTTAGGATCATCAGCAGGGTCCGTGAGTCCCTCAGTTCATTTTTAATGACCTCACATACTGGCCAGATCTACTTCAACATAACAGCCCTGTAGAAACAAACAGTATCTAACTCAAGTTCCTTCTTTAATTGAAATCCATTTATTCTGCTTTTAATCTCAGGAGAAAAGAGAAATATGGGATCATCTCCTTTCTGCTAATAAGACAGCCACACTTTTGAAAAATTGTAATTTATAGAGTGTCTGACACAGTAGAAAAAAAAAAAAGAAAGAAAGAAAAAAGAAACCTCTCTACCCTCAGCTTCGGCCAGCCTCTTATTATTTATGTATTCTTTCTGTATTGGATTTACACAGTCTCTCTCCCCTGAAGAGCTCAGGGTACTATATGACAACTTTTAAACAGCAAACATTATTTCATCATAACGAGCCCGACTCTGTCTCCTGCAGAAAGAAAGCAGAAGATCAAACACTGAGCCAGAAAATGATCACTCATCCTAAGGAAGCCAAGCCCTCTTTATAAATGCAAAGCACCCAAGGAGGGTCATTGCCACCAGGAACAGGGGCCGGCCTAGGAGCTGAGCCAGAGGGGAGAGTTTTCCCTGAAAAGCATCGATTTGTCGCTCCCCTGATTTATGCATCACTGATTGCTTCGTGTATGTGCCCTGACTGGGGGGCGAACACGCAGCCTTGGCGTATTGGGACGGTGCCCTAAACGACGGAGCTACCCGGCCAGGGCCCCTTATCATTCATCTTAATTCACCATCACAGCCAAGGACATTGCGGATACCAAGTCTGATGAAGGAGAGAACCAGGCCTGGCGCAGAGCACACGCTACATAAATCTTTAATTAGATAGATACGAATGTAAACAACTGTGTGGACCCGAAGAGTCGCTGGAAACAACCCCATTGTATGTGTCAGTGCAGCTCTTCTGCAGGGACCGTTGCTTACACAGCAGGGAACAGGGTGAGTGGCGGCTGCTTTATTAATGATTGAAAACTGGTTAATGAATTATGACTGCTTAGCATAACTGAGAGGTGAGTAAATTCGAAGAGGGCCAGGTTGATCAGCAGAGCGATGTAGATGTTAGGAAATAGGATTCAGGATGAGCAGCTAAGGGAATTGGGGCGATTCGGCCTGGAGAACAGCATGGGAGGGTATTACAGCAGGCGAGGGCCAGCTGTTCATTTTTAAAGACTAACCCATGTGATGAAATACAGGAGGCGGTGTGTTAAAGTAAATTCACCAAGGAACCGAGCATTTGTAAACGTACATTTATGTTACAGGGAACTCTCGAATTTAAATGGTGTTAGAAAATCACAGTTGAAAAAAAAAAAAATCACAGTGAAAATAGCTATCATTAGGTATTTGGAAATGCATAGGTGGGTTTAAATTAAATCCAATATTAGTGAAAACTCAAAATATACAAACAGACCTGAATACCTGAACTGTATATGTATCCCTCACTTAGTAAGTTTGTTGTAAACCCAATGTTTCCAAGGTAATTATTTAAATTCAGTAAAGTTTTAATTCTCATGCTTTCATTCCGATTTTGTGGTTGGAATGAAAAGTAGTAAAATGTTTGCAGGATCCTGCACCTTTCCCAAGTGTTTTAATTTGGTGTATTCACTCTCTGTGGGAGGCTGCTCTTTAAATATAAATTTTTCATGCCCGGCTGGTGTGGCTCAGTTGGTGCAGTGCACCAGGAGGTCGCTGGTTTGACTCCCGGTCAGGGCACATGCCTGGGTTGCAGGCTCGATCCTCAGTAGGGGGCATGCAGCAGGCAGCCGATCTATGGCTCTCTCACCATTTTTCTCTCTATATATTCCTCTCCCTTCCTCTCTCTCTAAAATCAATAAAAACATATTTATTTTAAAAAATACATTTCAGGAAAGCATACCTTTTAAATCAAGTTGTTTATGTTTCAAATGCAACATGGTAAATGATAAATATCTACTATCTTAATATTCCACAGCCTTAGGTTTCATAATTTCAGGTTCTTTGAAAGAACGTTGTTTTTTCTCTTCACAGCTGCCTACATGGTTTTAGCAGACACATGAGCACCATCTTTTGGCAAAAATGAGCCATGGATTTAATTCACTTTTTCCCCCTCACAATGGCTATCTCTCAATTACTATCATGCATGTGGCCATTCTAAAAATGAGACTGAAAAAGGGATCATTGAAAATCATTGAAAATGATCCCTTTTAACAGCAAGTTAAAGAGATTACAATAAAAGAGCAAATTTTCAAGAAGAAGTTTTCATACAATCAAATGCTGCCGATCAAGCCTGAAAATGGCCCCCCTGTTGAGTTGCAGCTAAAACATTACAGGGCCATGGGATTGGGGTGGGGTGGGGGGGGCTCTGGGTGACTAAGAAGAGGGAGGTTACCAAAAGTGGGGAATAAGCCCAGAAGAGGGGGGGTCAGGGCGAATGGAAACGAACCCCACATGGAGACTTTGCCAACAACAACACTGGATCTCGTGCCGAGCCTAAGAACAGGTGAGCCCCATTTTTTCCCAGTTTTTTCCGATAGAACCGACCTGTAACATTGTGCAAGTTTAAGGTCTACAAGACAATGATTTAATGTATGTGTATGTTGTGAAATGACAACCACAATAAGGTGAGCACATCCACCACGTCACGTCGTTACAACTGTGTGTGGGGGGGGTGAGAAATTTTAAGACCTGCTCTCTTAGCAGCTTTCTACCGTGCATACGGTCAGTCCACCGTTGTTAGCCACAGTCACCCTGCTGCCGTGACCTTCCCAGCACCAAGTCATCTTATAACTGGAATTTGTGCCCTGTGACCCCCTTTACTCAATGAGGTATCACCTCCGTTCAGCCCTCTCCCTGAAAGCAAATGGGACTTGATGTGCTGGTGACTCTCAGTGTCCACCTGTCTTCGAATCGCTTTTCTGGGGTCTCTCTTTAAAACTATGAATTGCCCTGTCTACACCATAAAGGAGGCTCTTGGCAGCCTCCTTTCTCCTTAAACTACCCCAAATCTGTCCCTGTTCTTTAAAACTTGCTCAAATTCTTACACCCCCTAAAATCTGCCCTGGCTGATCCAGTCCAGACCCATCTCTCGTGGCCTCCTTAGGGGTCCCTCTCAGTCCTTGGCACGCTGAGACGTTAGCAAGTTCTCTGCAAGGATCCATGGAGTAAATCATTTTTTTTCAAGCACTAAGACGATTATTTAAGAGGTAGGAAAACACTATGCTCCGAATCTCTTAGAAGACCACTATGTTTCAAGGTGTGGGGTGGGGGCTGGGAGGAAAGTCAAGTAGCTGAGACACAAGAAGGGGATTGAAGATGACCTTGGGCTTTGACCCAAAGAGAAAAGCGCTCCTCTGAGGAGAGAAATGCAGCACAGATACCGCCCCAAGGGAGAAGGCTCAGGGCCATGAGCTTTCCTTGGATGAAGCCCACATCCAAAAAAAAAAAAACCCTTTGCACATGGACTTTGAGCAGAGATGGCAGGACATGGAACGGGGCCCAGGCGGGGACTGGAACACACGCCGTCGCCTCGGGGTCCCCCGTTACTCATGGGATCTGTGTTCCGACGGCACAGGAACCGTCGCGTAAGTCCCTCTCCCGCTTCTCTAAGGCCCCGGGGGTGAGGCTGTGCGGGGCACAGCAGACAGCCCAGGAACAGCGTCTTCACTTCCACGAGCTTTGTTCTTTGCACGCCTGGAGCAAGCGTTTGCTGAATGCTGGGAGAAGTATCCGTGAGCCCGGGTGGAGAGAAAGGCCAACACCACGTCTCCTACTGGGATGGCGCAGAGTAGGAGGCATGCCTGTGTGCCAAAGAGTAAAACCCACAGGCTGCGGGTTAGAATAAAGGCCCCGTATGCCTGAGCTGGGGGAGAGACTCACCCCTTCCTCTCCTAAAGCAAGGAAAGTAATGGAGAAGAGATAACACAATGGGGCGGGGGGAGGGGGAGGTGGTCCAGGGGCGCACGGAGCAGCTGTGATAAAAGAACAGAAGACGAAGGTGTCGTACGTCTGTGCTGGGAGGGAGAGGAGCCATATGCACCCGTGTGGCACATTGGGGACAAACACAACAGACTTGAGCACAAAGACAGAAAGATGACTCACAGGGGATGGCTGATAGAGATCCCACCTTCCCTTGCAAGGAAATACAAGGCATCTGGGTCACATTGGGAACAGATGAGACACACGGGGGAGAGACGGGGAGCATCTGGAGTCCACAGAGGTGCGCGTGGCGGGAGGAGGGACGCGTGAGCTGGAGGAAATGATGCAGCTGATGAGCGCTGGGTGCGGGAAGGATGCTCGTGGGAGCCCCGGAGGGAAGGTGGGTGTCCCTGGGTCCCCCTGGGGGAAAGGGAGGTGCTCAGTGCTCGCTGAGAGGGAGACACTCCTGGGGAAGCTCGGTTACAAATGAGGCCTCGGGGGATATGTCAAGAATGGAAATCATAATTATAGAGCAAAGGGAAGCCCGTATACACTGGGCATCGGCGACCAGTGTGTGACAGGGACTCCACCTGGCTGAGTGTTTCGAGCACATGGAAGGAGAGATGAGAAAGATAACCGGGGGGAACAGAGTTGGAAAAAAGTCTACCAAGAAGAAAGTCTGAAAATGAAGCTCTGGAATGCACTAGAAGAATGTTTAAAATATCTGCGCATTCCTGGCCAGTGTGGCTCAGTTGGTTGAGCTCTGTCCCATGCACCAGGTTGCAGGTTCGATTCCCGGTCAGGTCAGGGCACATGCCTGGGATGTGGGCTCGATCCCCAGCAGGAGGCAGCCGATTGATGTTTCTCTCTCATCAATGTTTCTCTCTCTCTCCCTCTCTCCCTCCCTTCCTCTTTCTCCAAATTCAATAAAAACATTTAAAAATAAAATATCTGCCCAACTTTGGCAGAAAACTGAAACTATTTCCCGCGTCTAGGTAGACAAAATAATACCCATTGGTTGGTTTAAGCATAAACTTTCTCTTCTGGATAGTGATTTTCTTGAGAGCAAAGACTATTTTTTTGGTGAATCTTTCTAATCTCAGAGTTTTGTAAAATTCTATGTAAACTCAGCTTACTACAGTGTTTGTTTTTGCATCTATGCAGCACAGATTAATCAAATAAAATAATCTGGGGTCCTGGGCAAGCACCAAAAATACAAAGGAATAAAAATAACGCAGAGAACAGATAGTAAAAGAAAAGTTAAATTATACAAGTTAATGTGTCTGAGATGTTTTTAAAAAAATAGCAAAATGCAATGATTACCTAGTAAACCTGAGTATTGTGCCAAAACAGTAATCCATTTATATTTTGGCTACGAGTCAAAAAATATCTAAAAATTATGCCGCAAAAGCATTAAGGCCGTGTGTGAGAAAATGAGAGCTAAGTACATCTACCTTCTGTAAAATATAATATCTCAGTGTTAGGGAAAGAAGAAACAGGGATAGACCGCCAAGATAACACGGAATAGCAAAGTGGCTGCTGACTGCTTGCGTGGGAGACGAACGCACCCCGCCTGCTGCTCCCCATGAACAAGCTTTACACGGCAGCAATAATGCTCAGAAATCCTAGCCCACAAGGACAAGCGCAAATCCATATTTTATGTGACATCTACGGTTTGGGACTCTCCGGTAGAATATCATTATTATAAAGCAGGGACGGTAAACTGTATTTAGCACGAGAAGAGAAACGGAGATCCGTCCCATGCGAGAGGGGGGGAAAGACCGTATCTCCTGGGACAGCAGGAAGAAAACATGATGGTTGCTTAACGCGGAGAACAGAAAAGAATTTTCTAGACTTGAAGAGGCTGCACAGGGAATCCTCTGCTGAAATACAGGGGGATTTGCCTGCGGGGCCGCAGCCACCACTGGCCTTGCTGTAGGTGGGCCTCGCAGAGGGAAGGCCGCTCTTCTCGGGAAGAAAGAACTGACGACCGACCACGACAGAGGCCCCAGAGAGAGGATCAGAGAGGGCGGGAGTCCTGCCCTCGCTCAGAAGTCCAGAACACGGGGCGCTGGTGAAAATGTCTGGAAGAAGGCAAGGCACGTGGTCTAGGGAACGGAGGGGAAAACTAGATGTATGAGAGGAAACCCTTTGATCTTTAGATGCTATGCGAGAAATCCGACGATAAAAGGCATCAGAAACGAGATGCACCCAATTTCTAAAAAGAAGAAAGGAAACATCACTCCCCTGGGAAGGAGGGAAGATAAACTTTCTAGGCTTAGGAAACTCAATGCTTTTTTTTTTTTGTAGAAAAAGGAACGACAGTTTTAAAGGGGAGTTCGGAGAGCACGGCGGGGAGATCCCCAGCCCTGAATTCCCACTGAGGATCCAAAGAGGGATTTTGCCTTCGTGGCCACAGATTCCGGCACCAGAACTGGGCCCGAAAATGCAAACCTCAGACCTGTCCAAAGTGACCGATGCGTTTTCCACCCTGAGAGGTGGCCCCAGACACCTGGCGATTGTTGGTCCAGGGCCACCTGCATGGTCTCTGTGAGTTAGAAAGAAATGGGATTTATTCATCTGGTAGTTGATACCGGGGACTGGCACGTGGTCACCAGTGTGTGTGTGGGGGGGGGGACAGGTGATTTTGTTTAAAGGATTTGACCCTGTAAAACAAACTCAAATGGTTTATTTCTCTCCTCTCTTGTCCAGACCAACACTATTCCCACCCTGTTTTCTTCCTTTAAGCAGCTTGAAGCCGAAACACGGCCCTTCGACCTGTGGGCACCTGTGTGGAGTTTAATTAGCAGTCAGGCCATGAGCTCCGCCCTCTCCCTGGCCCGTGATGCTCCTATTCTCTCACGTGTGTCAGGTTAGTATGTTTCTGTGTTCTGTCGGGCCTTTATGGTCTCAAGCTCTCTTTAATTTTTTTTTTTTCCCATTTCCATTTTTAACTCCTGTGCTCTGAGTCTTCCTTCCAAAGGAGCAGGTCTAGGAGTTGTGTCCCTGAGATGTTAGAGTTGCCTTCAAGGATCTGGTTTCTTTTTCTGTGTAAACCAATGTCTAAGTGAAGAGGGTGGTGACACACGACGTACCTCCTGGAGGACAGGGGTCTCTGTGCCCTGATGATGGTAACATGAGCCCCTAGTGAGTGTTTCCTCTGAGCCGGGCTTTTCCTTGGGGTTAAATGTGTATTAACACATTCACCCTCCCCTACAGCACACGCTCCACAGTTTAAATATATCTTTATTGATTTCAGAGAGAGGAAGGGAGAGGGAGAGAGAGACAGAAACATCAATGATGAGAGCGTCATTGATCAAGCCCACAACCAGGCCTGTGCCCTGACCGGGAATCGAACCCTGATCGCCTGGATCCCAGGTCGACGATCAACCCCTGAGCCACGCCCGGCCGGGCACGCTCCACAGTTTAAAGGCAGCTCCTGTTCCCTGCGCATTGGCAGGTGAGGGACGCGAGGTCGCGCTGATCGCACACGGCTACCCGGGAGCAGGGCCAGGCTCCGGGGCCGGCAGGAGGGCCCCAGCACCCACCTGTACCCACCTGGCCATCTGCCGGCCGCTGTCCCAGCCCCAGTGGCCCACGCGCGGCCCAGCGTCTGGGACACCATGGCCCGTGAGCCCTCACTGGCTTCACTTTAATTTCATTTTGAAGTGCTAAGACCCGTATAAAGGTCAGATGGGGAAATATGGAAACCGGGAATGTTCAGCTACTGTTATCATGGCCGAATAGCTGATAAAAATGTCCTATTAAGTCCTTAGCTATGGCTGTTATTTGCACAGAGGGTCATTGTCACACTCACGCATGACCCTTCAACGTATGCATGTCAAATACGAGGTTCTTACATCACAACTCTCTTTTAATCAGCTACATACTGTTTTTAAAAAGTCGAAAAGAGAGAGAAGTACAGGATATAATAGAACAAATGGTCTATTTCTCCATCACCCCAGGTCGACTATTGTTAACAAGTTTTTCTTTTCATGGTAAAATTAATAAAACAATGAAGATGAAGTTGCTGTGCCCTTTAGGGAACACAATTCTTTTTTTTTCCTTTTTTCTTGGCAAGAGCTAGTTTTCATTGATCTAAGAGCTGGTTCGTTGCCAAGAGTGCATCTTTCTCCCACCAAAGATGAACCTTCCCTCGTAACTTACCACCCACCCTGAGCGACTCTGGGAAAGAGGCACCGTGTCTCTAAAACTGTCTTTACAGTCACCTTGCTAAGGTCAGCGGGAAAAGCTGCACCGCCTTGAAACGTATTCGTTTATAATGGTTTCAATTTTTCCCTGTATCCATTAGGATAACTCAATAGTCATCTGTTTTCAACCTCGCAGAAAACTCCGTCTGAAATGTTATTTATAAGCCAGCATCTCCAAAGCCACATTGCCGAAGACCTTGAAATTTCCCCCTTGGTTTTGTTGTAAAATGTTTTCAGATCTCAAGATAGTTTCCAAAGAAATTCTCCACAGACGGCCCGAGAACCAATGAGTGCTCTTGAAGCCTCACACCAGTCAACAAAATCCTTAACTCCCACCGGCTGAATTAGCACATCTGTGAGGAGCCGCACTCGCCATCCCCTTTTACACTGTCTGCTTTTGTGCAAAGACGTTGCGAGTATACAACCCTCAGGCTTCCTCCGCTCCCTGGCTTTTGTTTGTTTCCGACAGGATGCACCAAATAGCCCATGCCCAGCGTTTCCTCCTGCTAGAGGCTTCTGGAAGCTTTCTCCTGCCTGAGTGTGTACCTGCCTCCTCACTTACAAGAATACAGCAGGTCCCCAAATAACATAGTTTTGTTATAATGTTGATGAGAGAGAGAGAAAAAAAAATCTATTCCCGGTGGGACCGCTGTCTGCGTGGAGTTTGCATGACCCCCCCAGGCCTGGGTGGCTTTTCCCCAGGGTTCCGGTTCCCTCTCATGCCCCACAGACGTGCGCTCGGGGTGAACCGTGTGTCTCCATGGCCCCCGTGGGAGTGAGTGCGGGTGGGCGTGAGGGACCCTGGGATGGGAGGGAGCCCCCTCCAGGGTGTCCCACCGGGCACCCTGCGCTGCCAGCAGAGGCTCCGGCCACCACGACCTTGAACTACAACCAGAAGGTTGGAGAATCAGTGTCTTACCTGCTTTTATTTATCTTTCCGAAATGTCTGCGCAGCTCACATTTATTTCAGTGTCTAATATTAGAAGCGTTTTGGGGAATTTATTTAGACGTTTAGCGATGGTTCTGTGAAGGACTTACAGTTTCAAACTCCAATTAACTTTCATTCCTCTGAATGTCCAGTTTCCACCTCTGAAAAGATAACTATTTTTTCCCCTTTCTGCTCCTAGGACAGGTAGTCTATGTGGTTTTATTTTGTGTTTTCCTTAGAGTGAAGCGTGTGTTTTTACCGAGTAGAGAATGTGCGTGTTGAGGTCCGTGATGAAAAGGTCTGGCATGTACGTATGTATCTATGTATGTATGTGATGAATGAATGCTGCATAAAGAAATCATGTTTAAAAAAAATCTCAGTTCCTCAGAGTTCAAGGAAGTTGCACATTATGGCTAATAATACGCTGAATATTTATTCTATTCACAATCCTCGGCTGGACATGTTGTAAAGAAGAGAAAATCCATAGCATTTATTTAAGTTAAAATGTCTCCAACTTTTTCCAGATCTCAGCAGACCCTGTCCTCGCCCAGCTGTCAAGAATTCTCTAAATTGACCCAGCCTCCAGCCCGGCCCTCCCAGAAGAGTCTTGTTTTCTAGACTCAGCTCTTCCCTGAAACTCAGAAAAAAACAAAACAGCTCAGAGGCCACACCTGGGAGACTGGGAGTCAGAAAGCCCATTTCCCGGGGATGCGGGGGACAGCGGGGGACCTGGCTGGCGGGTGGCTCCGGCCGGGAGTGCTTGGGGGTCCTTTATAATGAGACGAAAAGCCACCGCCCGTGGCCTGCCTCCTGCGGAGACAACGGAGCGAAGCCAAGTGGACAAGTGTCCCCGGCTCCCAACCCGTCGCCTCTGTGTGTCAGGTACGTGGTTCATCCCAGAGATGCTGGGGGGCGTTTCATTCTGATGACATTTAGCCAAATGATGCCAGTTAGAGGAATAGAGAAACGGACGCCCCGGACACGCAGCCTCCCTGCAGGGAATGCACAGGGTTTGCTTTCCTTCCCCTAAGAGTTAAGGGTTCGAGGCCCACAGTTCACTCCGAGCGAGACTCGATTTATCTCGGGGCACGTGCCAGCTTCTGTCCCCGTCGCCTGCACCCCGAGCGGGGCAGCAAGGCCTCCTCTGTGAATCCTCCGTCGGAGTTTTGGTGGCTCACTGAAGACGGGAGGAGAGAGAATCTGGAAAACCCCTGCCTGGCGTTGAAGTCAAGCTTCAGGCAGCGTAAAAATAAGGCAGTGTGAGGTTTACCAAAAATTTGTTTTAAAAAAAAGGAGCTCTCTTTTCTTTTCTAAATGGAAAGGGGGGCCTCTAGAGTCTGTGGCATGTGCTAAGAACAGGGGGTCAGAGAAGAACTGAGCTGCAGATGCGGGTTTGACGGCTCTAAGCTGGGTCATAATATAGGGTCCGTGGAGCCACCCCCGGCATGAGCCTCTGGGCAGAAGGCAGGCAGTCCCCATTTAATACACTAAGTGGGGTGTCGGTTGTGGCTTGGTCTCTTTTTTCCTGCCCTGGTGGTCAGAGTCCTGAAGGGGTAGGAGTGAAAACCTTGCCTTTGAGGGAGACGGCCGAGCCTTGAGCCTGCCGTCCAGCCTGAGGTGCTTCGTCTGGGGCTGGACGCCTTCGGGCTGCCCCCGGAGCCCGCGCGGGCCAAGCTGCAGAGAGAAACGGGGGGCCCGGGCCGGCCTGGGGAGCGCGCAGGGAAGTCCAGGCCCGCCCAGAGGGGACGGCTGGGCAGCGGCCCCGGGGTTCAGGTGGTTCCAGGGGTTCAGGGGCGGCCTCTCCAGGGAGCACAGCTGCGGGAATTATGGTTTTTGTTCATTTAGTTGTTCTTGGTTTTTTGTGGACGTGCTTTTTTTCCATTTTTATCACATTTCTCATCCCCACCGAGGCGTGTTCAGCGTTTACACTTGGGGCACGCGTGGCCTGCGCACACACTCAGTGCAAATTTAAACTCCCCCATTTATTGTCTCGCGTAAATCAAGAAAACAACGCAACCTTGGTCTATGTTCAGCCTGCAAAACGCCGGATCCAAAGCGGCCTGGAGATTTTATTCAACCGTCATTCGATTTGCTCCTGTTCCGAAACATAGAAAACTTGTTAGCAAGAAGGAAGCTGAGAAAAAAGTGTGGGAGACATCGCACAATTCCTTTCTCTAGCATAGCTTTCCGCACAGAATGATCTAGAAAAAAAAAACACCACCCAGCTCTGCGGGAAAGTAAGATACAGAAATAGAAATGATACCCCCCTTAATTCACTTTCATAAGCGAGGAGAGTCCACGTGCGAGATGCGAGCACAGGTCCCTCAGCAAAGGACGGAGGCCAGATTGAACATGGGTGTTTTTTTTAAAAAAAGAAAATACTCATTAAGATCACACTTGGGGAAACGCTTAATTAGCATCTCACCCGGACTTGAGATACTTTGCGCAGCTCTGTTTAAAGAGGGAACTCGGAGGTTGGGCTCCAAGTCCCATCACAGATTTAACTAATTCATCATCTGATTCTAACTCCCCCTGGAGTTTACTTCTCGGGGCAGAAAGAAGAAAAACAATTAAAAAAACCCCACAGAGCGCGAAAGGAGTAGATGCAGCAGGACAAACAGCGATAGCTCTGACGTGGGGCTGAGAGCGGCCTGGCTTTGCAGAGTTTTACAGGCGACGGGGAAGGGCAGGTTACGCTGAGAGACGGACAGAACCCGCCTGCCTGTGAACGCTCATTGGCCTTGGAGAAAGGAAAGCGGGAGTTTTCTCTGAGGTCCCTGTGACCTCGAGGAAAAAGGTTTACTTTCATTTTTAATTTTTATCCTGGATTCCCACATGCAAAATGCAGTTGATAATACCTGCCTGGCAACCTGGGTCTGTGGCGAGGGGTAAGATCCAAGGGAAAAAATGGACTTAAATGTGTTTTTGGGAAATGCCAAACGCTGTCAAATGGGAAGCATGGCGAAGGGATAAATGCCCAAGGCAGAGAGAAGCCGGGGGCCTTGTCGAGAGGGTCAGAGCCCAGGAGTGGCCGGCAGTTTTCCCAGGGAGCATGCAATTGCCGCTGGGTCGCTAGCAGGGGCCTTCTCTCCACCCTTTGGAAGGTGCGGGGCCGAGATGTTCGGTTTGGAGGCTGCAGAGTGGCCAGCAGCTGAGAAGGGCCCTGTTTTCCTTCTTTTCAGGCTCAAAACAACCAGAGAGAAGCAAGTGGCCCTGATCTTCTAGAACTGCCAAGAAATTCAATAGGGAGAAATGTGAACCACCAAAAAGCTGGAAGGACATGAGTGTCCTAGAGGGTTTCGGCTTTTATTAGCGAGCCTCGCCATTCCCACGTGTGGGCCCGGAGGCGCTGCTCTTTCTAGTGAACGCGCGTGGCATTTCTGCACGTACGTAACTGAGACATCGGCTCCCCGGGGGTCCCGAATCTCTCGGCCTAACGGGGACCACCTTTGCAGTGATCCTGAAACTCACAGGGCTCATGAAACTACCCTCCATATGCTGAGATCTAAGGACCTTTATGTTTTCCCTCTTTCACATTCCGATTCCCTCGTTTGGCTGAATTCTCTATCTCTGTCCTGTGGGCCTTGCTCCGTCCCATACTGGTTTGGTCCCTCCGACCGGCCCCAAATATTACTACATGAGCCTCAAATGAAAGTTTATGTGCAGGAGAAGAATGGAATTGAGTGACTTTATGGCAGATAAATTCAGATGTTATATAGTGGTCTCCCTTTATCTGCAGGGGGTATGTCCCAAGACGCCCAGTGGATGCCTGAGACCGAGGATAGAAACCTGTCTCTACTATGTGTTTGGCTTATGCATACCTGTGATAAAGTTTAATCTATGATTGAGGTATATAAAGAGACTGACAGCGATAGCTGCAATGAAGTAGAGTAATTATAACAATATACTGGAATAAGAGTCATGTGGATGTGGCCTCTCTCGCTCTCTCCCCCAATATCTTACTGACCTGGACTCACCCTTCTTAGGATGATGTGAGATGATAAAATGCCTTAGTAAGTTCACAACTTTCATCTTTTCATGAAAGGAAAGCGCTCTACGGCTTCTCGTGGGCATTTCCGAACCTCCAGCTTCACTACTCTGGAGCCCTGGGACCGTTATTAAGTGAAATAAGGGTGACAAACACAAGCACTGCGATAAGGCGACGGCTGATCTGATAAGACAGAGGAGGCAGCTGGCAAGTGAGTAATGGGGGGGGGGGTGTGCAGCCTGGAGATGCTGGACAAAGGGATGACTCACTTTCTGGGCAGAACAAAGCAAGACATTGCTCGAGTTCGTCACACTACCCAAAACGCTGTGAAATTGAAAACTTTCTAATTGTTTCTGGAATTTTCCATTTAGCATTTTCAGACCCCGGGTGACCACAGGTCACTGAAACCGTGGAAAGTGGAACCGTACGCAGGAGGGGGCTACCGCACACAGACATTCCGGCTTCAGGAATTTCCCTGAAAATATCCACCTTCTTAGAAAATCCCCACAGGCGCGTCCTGCCCTCTGGGCCACTATGAACCCATGCTCTTCTCTCTTCCCCAAAGCTCCCCCCCAAAAGTAAGTAAATAATCTCTATTTTTAGCATTAATGAAAATTATAATCAACTATAACTTAAATACAGATTACAGGCAGGAAGCAAATATAGTTTATGAACTTAACCATTCTTTCTTGGACGAGAGCAGTGTTGGGATGGGAGCGTAAGGGAACATATACAGTCTCTACCTTCCGAAGCCTGCAGATGAGCTAAGAGTATGAAGCCTCTAAGGGGTAAAATCCTGGAAGAAATGACCTTTTGTTTGTAGAAAATCTCTTTTCTTTTTATTTTTTTTAGTAAAATTAGGTCAATATAATTTTTCTCTGTACAAGAAAGGACTGGATTTCTTTGCATAAGAAAGTAGGAAAGATGTTCATTTTGTAAAGCTGGGTGGTGGGTAAGGGTGTGTTGATTTCATTAGTCATGTGTATATCTTTAGATACTATATTTGGATTCCCAAAAAATTCATTAAAAAAAAAAAGCCAAGCTACTTTTCTCAAACATTAAAAAAAACATACAAAAAAACTGAAAGCTAAAAGAAAAAATATTTTAATAAACCCTACCTGGTTTCATTTATGATGATGATGATGATTGTAAATGTTAAAAATACAAAAAGGACAATGGCCGAAGAAGGTGGCCGGCTCCATGGGCCTCTGTCGTTTGTGCAGGGAGGATTAGCTCAGGGAGGGGACGGCCTGGGTTCCAGGGCAGACCCCTGCCCTAAGGCATCGTCACCTTGAGAAACACGTGCCTCTGAAACATACTTGTGCAGCAGGAATTACGGTTCAAGCCGGGAGGGATTGATTACCAAACCCAAATGCTTATTTTATAGGTGAAGCAGCTGACGTCTAGGCCGATTAAGGAACTTGACCAGGGACAGTGATGTTCTGACCCCCACACCCTGGGGAGAGTCCAGGTCCCAGGCTCCCGGCGGTCAGGCCACTGGATGGATGTGACAAGAAGCACCTGCCCTGTCTCCTCCCTGACAGTGTTTTGTGGGTAAAATGTGAGTAAAGTGTAAAAAGTACCTAAAGAAGTATCATTCCCTGGCTTGGCATGAAGCGTTGATATAAATTCCTGCCTGAGGTCGAGTTGCACTGTGGATCTGTTTTTCTTTTTTATTTTTCTGGCATTTCCCCCCTCCTCTGTTTTGGGAATTAAGTCGGTATTGAGGCTTTGTTTCAGCTCTGCAGCTGGTTTCTCTGGTCCACAGTGTCACCTGCTGGACGCCAAGTAAAAAAACCTCTGCAGTTCCTTCTAACTGGGAGCTCTAGCCGGCTTGTGTGGCTTGGGCGAGGGCAGGGGAGACATCTAGAGGGAGCTGGTTCTCACCACGGTATTGGGGGGGGGTCAGGAAAACAGAAACAGGATTATTAAGTAAGTTTTAGTGATGATCTAGACAGCTCCAAGGAGGCAGAGATCACCCGAGGAAGCAATTATTTAATAGACTGCCATCACCTCTCTGCTAGCTCACGACTGCCTGTGACCATAGTGTGACTTAGGGGACAAATTCAGGAAAAGCATACTCTGTGCCTTTCTTTCCCTCGTCACTATTTATGCAGGTAGCCAAAAAGGGGTAACTCGGGGGGGGGGGGGATAGCAACACTAAGAACAAAAAGAATCCCTTTTAAGATCTAGTTTTGAGGTTCAAAAATTCTAAACTTTGGTGGAAATGAAGAGAATTTAAGCCATAACCTGGAAAAAGGATCCAGATTAAGGCAGGGAAAGCGGTGCTCAGGCGGGCAGGCCGGGCTGGGGAGGTTTGTGGGGTCGGCGCGTGCGTGGGGACAGAGCGGAGGAAATGGAGGGGTGGCCTCCTGGGGTTCAGGGTCTCCAGCTGTCACAGCTCCAGGGAGGCAGACTCGACCTGGGGGTGACCCCTCCCTCGTCTCAGCAGATGGAGCCACAGACGGTTTTGCAGATTGCTTTGCACTGTCAGTTCAGGGACAAATTTCTCCTGTACTCACAGGAGCATATGAGACCATTGTTATTGATTTAAAGATAATTCTAGACATTTATGTAAAGGAATTTTTTAGATGACGGTAACATTGAGATCCTTAAACTTTGAGTAGAGCAGAGTTCCCTCTGTTATGTGGGTGGGCCTCATCTAATCAGTTGAAGGCCTAAGTGGATGGAAATGACCGTTGTCATTAATATAGTCATTTCAAAAACTTGTTAATCCTACTGTTGGCAAACGCTTATTTGTTTATGAGGTTCAACATCTCATGTCTTTACTGTATTTTTTTTCTTTTCTCAATTGTCGGCTCATGTTATTTGCCCACATCTTTATTGGTATAATCTATTTTCTTTTTGATTTATGAGCTCATTTTGTTTATGCTGTGAAATTCTTCCAACCCATTAGTTTGTTTTGTTGGTTTGTTGTTGTTTTTTTAATTTTAAATGGTGGTGTGCTTTGTTTCTGCTCTGCAAAATGCTTAATTCTAATGGTATTTGGAAAGTTGCTAGACTGTTATGCCTACATGTTAAGGGCTATGCTATGGCCAGATGGTGCTGCTGCTTTAAGATAGAGAGTCCATCACATTTAAAAAGCTGAGCTTTTCCTTTGTTGTCGTGATTAAAAAATAAACTCATTCGAGCAAGCAAAAATATTTTCTAAATAACTCCATAACAGCCAACCAAATATTCTATTTTTATTTTAATAATAGATACTTCAATACGCATGCAATGCCCTATCACCTACCCACACAAGTTATCCTTTTAGAGGCTCAACTCCTGGCATTTTCTCAGTTTCATTTACAATCCTTAACGTATAATTGTATAAGCCAGGTGAACACTAACCCCTCAGGCTCTCTTTCCCACTCTCGCTGAAGGGGCCTTAATTAGGTACCTGACTTATCCAGGGCCATACAGGGAGCTGAGCAGCCTTCTGTTAATGAGCTCTGAGTGACCAGGGCCAGCGGGGAGGTCTCCAGCAGAGCTTCTGTATGTCCCTCCTCTCTAGCCACAAAAGGCCCTCTCTAGGCTGCTTTCAACCCGTTCCCTGCTCCCCACAGGTGTCTCAGCACATCTCAGTATTGGCTATAAACTGGAATTATTCATGCAGTGTTTGAAAAGTTTCCTGATCCTCTTATCCCATTACCAGAAATTCTGATTTAATTGATCGAAAGTGGGACCTCAGCATCAGTATGTTTTAAAAAGCTCTCCAGGTTGGAAGGCCTGAAAATATAATCTTCAGTTTCCAACGGGAGACTCTAGAGATCTGTGTATGTCAGCTCATGATTTCCAAGCACAGAAAGTGTCCTCATGAGCCAGCCTAAGATACAAAGATGGACACATCTTCTAAAATAAACTCGCTATTTGTGTCCTACTCTATCCCACCCATACTCTGCGCGACTTCGGCTGATATGGGATTACTGTCCCGGGCCTTCAGTGGTGTGCCTCTTGGATTGGATTTTTAATTTAATTTTTTTCCTCATAGTGGCTTTTATTTTTGTACTTTCTTCTAATTTGGGGAGATTGACTCAGTTTTATCTTTCATCGTGCTTGCTAAATATGAGCTAGCAGTTTAATTTTGAAGAGCTCTTTATTTTCTGATTACTGTATTTATTTGGATGGCATCCAGCTTTTTACTTAATGAATGCGACATGCTCTCTTACCTCTTAGAAAAAACAAACTAGAGGACTTTCTCTCTTTTTAATATGTCTTTATTGATTTCAGAGAGAGGAAAGGAGAGAGAGAGAGAGAAACCTCAATGATGAGAATCATTGATCGACTGCCTCCTGCACGCCTGCTGCTGGGGATCGAGCCCACAACGGGGCCTGTGCCCTGACCGGGAATCGAACCTCGATCTCCTGGATCCTAGGTCGATGCTCAACTTAGGGCTAGAATTCAGCCGAGAGTTCCCCCAATCCTATCGGTGGCTTTAACTCTCCCAGTATCTCTGTAAATAGTCCCTTCTCGGAACTCTTTTCAATTATCTTAATGGCTCTGTTATCTGTCCTGCCACGCCAGCCAATAAAAAATGAAAACCTTATCTCTGCCATGGTTTCCAGCCCCAGCATGCTCTAAATATGTATTGACTAAATCAGTTAAATCGCAAGGCAAATTTTCTTTGGCACAAGTTACTTCTAGGACCCATGATGCATATGTGCCTTTTGGGGGAAAGAGGGCCCATTACTGGCCATCAGGGTTGCAAAAGGATTTATAAACTAAATGTCATTAGAAATGCTTTTCTTTAACATGGCATTTCTCTTCCTGAGATGCTGACAGTCTGGTAGCTGACACCTGGTGGCAAAAATACTGTAAAGAAATGATCACAAGTCTCCTTTAGGAAATTCTGATTTTTTTTAGGGCTAAAAAGTATATGTTTCTTGTATCTGTTATGCTCAAAAATGAATTTTAGTAGCATTTCTTGCACAATGATAATAGTATCACTAAGCTAAATTTAAGTGGATTGAAATTTCATTAAACTTTATTTCATTAAACCCATTTTAATATGTATTTCCAAAACAGCATTATGTATGTTGCTAAGTATTTTATTCTTTGTTTATAAACATCATCCCTTTTCCAAAAGTTTATATGCCTGTAGTTTTAGGTTTATGCAGAAATTTTCATTGGAGCTCAGAACTTTGATGTTTAAATCTAGATATTGCTTCACCCTTTTCAATTATTTTAAAATATACATGCCTGGCCAGCGTGGCTCAGTGATTGTCAACTTATGATCCAGGAGATCTCAGTTTGATTCCTGGTCAGGGCATGTTCCCCGGGTTGCGGGCTTGATCGGTGATGGGGGGCATGCAGGAGGCAGCTGATCAATGACTCTCATCATTGATGTTTCTCTCTCTCCCTCTCCCTTCCTCTCTCTGAAATCAATAAAGAGATATATATATATACACACACACACACACACACACACACACACACACACACACATACAAAACAAGATTTCAGTAATTATGTTTGAATATTTATAAGTCATTGGCAGAATGTCACCAGTTAAAAAATATATATTGAAGGGCTAAGCTATTGCCCCGATAATTAGAAAAACATCTCACTCTACAACACAGCACGAAACAAAATTCAAAACTAATGCACTCGAGTCGCGTGAGCATGTTGTTTTTAATAATTGAAAAGGAAAACAGATATGCAAGGTTTTCCACAGCGACACCAGTAAAAGCGATTGAAAAGGCAGCCCCTCCCGTCGCAGAACTGGTTTGATCTCCTCCTGCCCCGCTGGGCCTAACACCTTCCCTCCGGAGGACAGGCCGGTCTCCGCGGCAGCTGGAACAGGCCTCACGGGCGCGCTCCTCTCATTAGACTTGCAAAGCTAAGAGCAAAATTGAGAACGTTTCTGGATATGTAGAAATTATTCTTTAGATAATATACAGTATCCTCTATGGTTCCTTTTCTTAACTCATGTAAAAATGTTTTCCAGTTTTAGCTGAGATGCATTATGCAGCTTCATCCTGCATCGATGCACCAGCCGCATCCCATGGCTTTCTGGGGCCTCCCAAGATTTTCACAGGACCCCCTCCCAGTGCTCCCAGTGCTCCCAGTGCTCCCGGGTTCTCTGTCTCACCCTCCTTCAGATCCATAGCTTTTGCTGTTCGTGTGGCTCATTGGTTAACTTTGCCAGATATCTACCCTCCGATAAACTCTTGTGATGATACAGAAGCCGAGACCTGGTAAAGAGAGTGTTGAAGGGGAAATTCTCTTGGACATTTTATTAGGCTCAACCCCATCGTTTCATAACCATAGGACTTGGGCAAGTGACTGGATTCCTCTGCGTCTTGCCAAGAAAATAAGCTTTTGAGCTTAACACCACGGGAAATAATTGTCTGATTAGGACCTGACTATAATATCTAGAAAAATTATCTCCTTGTAAACACTAGCATTGCTAATAAATTTCCTACTTAAGACTTGAATTAAATTCATAAAGGTAATATGCTCCCGCTGAAAAATAATTTCCTGATGAGCGACGAAGTCCTACAACCAATTTAGCAGAGTCGTTACGGTTATTGCTAATAAAATCGGCCTCTTATTTAAATACGGAGACGCTGCAAGGCTTCCAATACCAATTACACATTACCCCTAACTCACATATTGAAACTTGGGGGAATGATGCCAAGATGCAATCAGAAGGAACCACGAGGTGAGCCATCTACAGAGCTCCATTTAATGCGACATCTTTTTAATGGTATCTTCCAAGATTTATAATTACATTGAGCCATCGGTTGGATTGAAAGGGCAAAAAGTCCCACTGCTCCATTGACCACCATTCCACACACTTGTTCAGACCGGACAGTGTCGCACGAGATCCAGTTTGTGACAAGTCCAGTCATGAGGGGAGGGGCCACCCAGGTATTTCTTCAACTCTGTTGGAAGGAACATAAGTCAAAGGGCCCGGTGTCACCCATGATCCATATGTGCATTTTTTTGGGAGGGAAAGAGGGGCCATAGCTCCCAACAGGGTTTCAAAGGGATTTTATAAACTAAATGTTAGAAATGATTTTCTTTGGCATTGCATTTCTCTTCCTGAGATGCTGGCAGTCTGGCAGCTGATACCCGGAGTTTCTGCATTTTTATATGATGTGGAAACTTCTCCATGGAGCTCTAAAAGAGAGGATAGTGCTGACTACTCTGTATTTCAGCATTAGAAGGAGATATTAAAAATCCCAGCTAGAACTTGCGCTCCACTTCAAAGGGAAAATAATGAGGCATTGATTTAAAGGAAATGAGACGTAGGTCTTCTGTGGCGGGAAGGGGTTTACCTGGAGATGTTTGCTGGGCACCGTGGGCCGCTCCACTCTGCCTTTCGACACTCGAGTCATAACACGTCCCCTTTCATTAGCCGGATGTTCGCTTTGTGGGCGTCTTGTTTTTGCCAGAAACCGTGAGTTATTTGCTGGTAGTCAATGGGCCATGTAACTTAAAAAAAACTCCTAGAGTCAGCAGGGCAGAAACCCAGGGACAGTACCGAATGTGTCACTCTCGTTGCCTTTAAAGCTCTGCTAGCCTGCGCTTTGTACAATTCCCAACGACGGGACAACATAGGTGCCGGTGCTGGCTCACATTTTCCCTTGCAGTGCTTTCTGTCGGCTTGTTTTTAACTCGAATGCCCAAGGCTAGTGGGCAGACGCAGGCATTTTCCATCAATCATTAGTAGGGGGATTAGTTGAGTATCTACAGCATTTTGGGGCACTTGGGTGGCTGGCTTCCCAAATCCCTAATTGATGGATTGGTTGATTGGGAATGCTTGTTTTTGTCCACTAGCATCAGTAATTCTCTTTAAGTTCATTTCCTTTATTTTTTTAATTTTTCCCCAATAAGGAAATAATGGCATTTGAACTTAAAACATGGATTAAATTTAGTACAGGCATAAAATAAAATTAAGCGCGGATGTTTTTAGTATAAAGTTACTGGATGTAAGGCCATAGGTTTTGTGTTAGTACAGCTTGACTTTGAAG
Source organism: Miniopterus schreibersii (assembly GCF_964146895.1). Classification (NCBI taxonomy): domain Eukaryota; kingdom Metazoa; phylum Chordata; class Mammalia; order Chiroptera; family Miniopteridae; genus Miniopterus; species Miniopterus schreibersii. The sequence continues at coordinate 3,614,851 of NC_138123.1, forward strand.
ACTCATAAAACAGTTTTACAAGGTCGCCCATGTGCTCAGATGCCAGCTACCTACCTTACGATTATTTCATTTATAAAAAGCATTTCAAAGGAAGTTCTCGTGTAAAGGGACCTATAACTAAAGTGCGTTCAGCTGCTATTAGGCTCCGTTTCCATTTTGAAAGGATATTAAATACAGTACAAGGCCCCCTTTTTATCTAATAAACCCAAAGCTTAACTATTAACCACCCACGACAAAAGGTTCGCTTGATCTTTATAAATTTTTGGAAACTGAGATCTAATGCCATGTACTCTGGGCAAGGCTTCCACCCAGTGGGCATCTTATGCAAAGGCAGCTTCTTGCTTAAACCCTTGATGGACAATTTGTTTAAAAAAAAAGAGTTGTTTTTAACCTACCTAAACAATTATATTTTAAATGGCCACCTAGTAACCCAATAGCCAGCGAAAGCCAACGTGGTCAAGAAGAAGCTTAGCCTTAAAATTGGAATTTAAAAGAACGCTGCGATCCTAAATGTCTATGTATTTTACAACCTGCCAACCTGTTCAGTCTTAACAATTCTACTATAAGCAAAATGTCTTAATTGCGCACAATCTGCGTGTCAGTTTCCTTACTCATAAAACCGAGATATTTATCAATAGCATCACATGAGCCAATACAAGTAAAGCTCTTAGAACAGCAGTGAGCATACAATTCATCACTTGTCCTGTTCTTAGTTGTATGATTTTCAACCGGCTGAGACAAGTGCCTCCTCGGCCTTTAACAGAATCGCATCTTACCCAGTTATAAAATAAGTCACGGGGATGTCCGGTACAGCATAGGGAACATAGTCGTTAATATCATAAGAACTATATTAACCGCCTGCCACCCCTAATCTGCATCCCAGTATAATTTATTTTTTTAAAACCGTTTAAAACTTTTGCAGGCAGAAGTCCTACAGGCGGGACATCTGACCCTCCAAATCTCTCTCTCATCCACTTGCTTCAATCTGAAACCCCTTTAGCAGAAATACAATAGCCTTTTGTTCCTATAAACTGTAAGTATCCTCAAAGAGGCAAACCCTGGACTGAAAATGACACTAAACGTTGTAAACGACTAATACTAGCTTCTTCTGGGGTTTACATATTTTGAGGGGGAAAGAACACAGTAAAAGAGCCCCGGGGGTTATAGGGGGGAGATGCCAGTGTGAGCAGGGTAATGATGAAAGGAGTACAGTGGAGAAAAGGGCCATAGGTAGGTGTCACCTGATGCCCAACTTTTCCCAGACCAGATTCCCACCGAGACGAATACCGTTTCCCACTCATCGGGTGGAAAACACATGCACGGGATCCGAGGGGGTCAAGAACTTGAATTAGGACTCAGAACAGCTGGGATTAAAGGCCTGCTCTGCTAGCGGCCAAGTGTGTGAGCTGGGGGCAGGCTCCTGCTTGGTTTCAATTCCCTCACCTGTAAAGTGTGCTAATAATTAGCAGTATGTGCTTGGTAAGGATTAGTTAACAATAATTATTTAGAGATGATTATCTCTATTTTGTAAGCATAGCTGAATTAAAGAAACAGCTTCTCGTAGCTAACATTTCTCTAGGTATTTCTTTTAGTCTCATTCAATCAAATAGGACTAGTAGGAATAGCCACTAAATGGAAAGCTTATTATGTTTTTGTTTTTTTTTTAAAAAGTATTTGTTCTACTGACTGCCAAGGTTACGTCAACTACACTTAGAGGGAGTTTACTGATCAGAAAGATGCTAATTTAATCACAGATTGCTCTGAAGCTAGAAAATAAATAATGACTCTGTGTCACTAGGCATTTTAAAAAATATTTAATAGGATTTACACATCTTGACACGTGGGGCATTAAAGACTAAAACTTTTATCTTTTCTAGGTAGGGTTATTTATAATGTCCTCCTATAATTTGGCTAATGTAAATGGTGATCCTACAATTCAATTTTGTCCTGCTCGTATCATGCATTCTGACATTATTGGATGTTAAAAGAAAATATGAAAATGAATTGCTTATAGAATGAATTCGGAGTCACCGAGTTTAGAGCTGAAAGGGGCCTTGGAAACCATGTATATACTTCAATCCAGAGAAGTCACCTGTCTTGGGCAAGGTGCTACATCTCCAGGGAGAGGAAATCGTACTTACCCAAAACAGCGGATGTTTACCGACCTACCCTACGTGCCTGGGAGGTTTCTTGGGAAGTATGTTCCAGGAGGCATACGCCCCCCTCAGGATTTTTTCTAGAGTAAACAGAACCTCACAACACAATACATGGAACTGTGCTCTGCTGCTGCTCAGATGTTACCTCTTTCTTTTTTAAATATTTTTAAAATATGCTTTTTATGGATTTCAGAGAGAGGAAGGGAGAGGGAGAGAGAGAGAGAAACATCAATGATGAGAGTCATTGATGGGCTGCCTCTTGCACACTCCCCACTAGGGATCTAGCCCGCAACCCGGGCATGTGCCCTGATCAGGAATCTAACCCTGACTTCCCGATGCTCAACCACCAAACCACACCAGCCGGGCTCAGGTGTTACCTCTTTAAGTTCTTTCTTGACCTTCACTCTCTAAAATCAGCCTCTGACATCACCATCAAAACCCCACATTACCTTCACCTTCTCAACCTGCTTTTTACTTATGATATAAAATTATTGTTGTTGTTAACTGGAGATTGGTTAACTGGTCGGTCAGTTTATTTCTGTCACCCCCACAAGTTAACCTCAGGAGGGCAGGGGCTCCCTCTCGTTCACACACACACACGTTCTGAGGACAATGCCTGGCATACTTCAGATGCTCAGGAACACTAACGCCACCTTGGCCCACATTATAAGTGGGGATATACCGCCTGTGGACACCTCAGTGGCCAGCCCTGAAAGTTCATACGTGGAATATAGGAGAGGGAGAGAGTCTTTCCCTGGGTCTACAGTCACAGAAATGAGGTAGTCAAGGGCTGTCTGTGGCCAGCGCTTTGCCAGCTAAAACAACGACATGAGAAAGATTCCAAGGAAAGGCAAACACGGAGAGATGAAGGGGAAGAGATGAGCTGATAACATGTTTCATAGGTAGGGGAGGCAAAATTTTACCCCTACCCCTCTTAGGTTTCCAGCTGGCACCCTTTAACAAGAGGACAGATTGTAACAAGAGGAAAACAGGCAGTTTACTAACGTGTTCCATGCACATGGCCTGGGAGAAACCTAAACAAAAAGTAACGCAAACTAACAGCTTAGATCCCAGCTCATGTAACATCTTCAACACAGAACAACATGCACATTTTAGAGAAATGACAGGACAAAGCACAGAAGTTTTAGGCTCCCAAGGGAGGCGAACTGCAGAAATGTAGATACATGGGAGGGAACTAATGGAGTAAGGTTGGTTTGTAGGTTCTTCTGGAAGGGTCTCTGGGCTGGTGAGAGTGCCACCAGGAAAAAGAGAATTTAGTTCCTCCCTTTAGGCAGAAAAAGGACAGCTATTCCTGTGTGTGTTGTTTTTTTTCAGCTGAAAATAATAATTTTTATGTCAAAGAGGCATCTTTAGGATGATATAGTCTCATTTCCTCCAAGTATCTCTAATCCTCTGATCCAACCACATCTGAAACCAGATGCATTCCCAGGGTTACTAGCCCTAAAATTTATGTTCTTACTGTATCTAAATTCTGTCATTTGCAACACAAAGAGTCTCAATAGTGGAAATTACAGTGAGAACCATTGTGCTGCTCTCAGCCCTGGTTTGTGTTCTGACTTTGATATTTTGGCAGATGTAGTTTTGGGATTTCTCTTGGTTGTCTTCATGTATTTATTTATTTTAATTTCAAGGGAACAAAATCAAAAGAAGGAGCACTTATTAATCACCAGAATGACTTATTTATTATTACTGAGGCAATGTCTGGAAAAATCGATGTATTGCAAATGCTTCCCGCAAGTCTGCAGATTTTAGGCAATTAACAAAAGCTGCTGTAGTTCACACAAAGAGAACATTCATTGCATTGCCAATAACTCATTCTGATAAATTAGGCCCCAATTGCGTTGAGTTTTGTGAGACGCGTGAGTTTAAAACTGCAGACTGGCACAGGAACTATTTCCAATGACCCACTGATACAGAAGCTGAAAAAATATAGCATCTAGAGGCTGCCAGGACAAGTCGAAAAGAAAGAGAGAGAAAGAGAGAGATGTTTGGGAGTGGGGTTCTTCCTATTTAAACATGATGCTATAAATATTGGGAAACAGAAACAGTACATCTTGCAGGAAATAAGAAAGTTTAAAAAAAACAAAAACTCACCATTTCTGAAGTGAGTTCTGGCCTGTGCCCGGCACACCAGAGAGCGGCACTGGCCCACAGGCACAGTTAGATCTCCAGGACCAACCCCAGGCAGCCTAGGCTTTTCCAGAAACCAGGACTCCCAGCTGTCTCCTATAGAAGGCTACCTTGGCCATCCGGGAACCTGCCCCTACATCCTGCAGTCTCTCCAGCGCCCTCTATTGATAAAACAAAACTTAACTTTCTGTCAGTTGGCAAAGAAAAAACAGATTGACTCCTATATTTTCATAAATGGGCCAATACAGTATAAATTTGGAGCCGAGAGGCTACAAATTAATAACTGGCACACATGGAATGTCTTTCTCCAACTTTTTTTTTCATCTTATCTATTTTTATGGAAGGTTTTTTAAAATAGATAGCATATACTTGGGTCTTGACTTTTTTCTAATACAAACTGACAGTCTCTGCCTTTTTGTTGAAATATTTAGACCATTTTTAGTTAATGTAATTGTTGATATGGTTGTTTTCGACCCTACTAATTTGCTAGTTATTTTCTTACAAATTGTTTTTCATTGGTTGGTTAGCTGTTTTGTCTTTTGCTTGTTTGTTTCCTTTTCCCGCCTTTTTTTTTTTAAGATTAAACCTTTTATGTGATTCAGTTTGTGCCAGTTTAAAGCTATGAACTGGGTGACTACTGCTGAAGTATTTTATAACAGTTCAATCAAAATGATTGCAATGTTCTCACACTTTTTCCCTCCTGATAATGATGAGAAAATATTATTCAGATAAAAATCTACCATGTGCTTACACCCCTAGAAAACCGAGGGGAAAACTTTATATATTATCTGCAAAATGGCTCTTTAGTGGCTCTCAGAAACCTCAAAAAAGGAGCTTTACTCTCACATTGTACTAAGTTGTTATAAAGTGATATTTAGCCTGAGCAATTTGGTCAACCAAGAAAGAATCATTGGGATGTGCCGGGTGGAGAAAGGATTGAGGTGATATGCTTCTCCGTACCTAATGGTTCTCAAAGTAATGGTTATAAAATAGGGTGACACTTTTCCTAGACCAACCTTTCAGATTCCATGGAGCTCTGGATATTCAAATACTATTTAGCATTGATATAATGACTCATCTAAGCAGACTCATATTTTGGTTGATATGTTGCCAAATTCTTACTTGTTTGACTCACTTTTTCTGTTCATCATGTGAACTCAGCCTGAGACTTGAAAAAAAATCTGATTAAAAAAAAAAAAAGTTGCAGTTCCAAACTATAGTGATATTTCTTATTTAAATCATACAGGAAGGAAGTACCTCCTCAAAATTTCATGTACAATACAATTGTATAGATTTCTTGGTCCACAGACTTGCTACTAAGTTAAGTATAAAAAGATAATAAGGTAGTACTTTTTTTGTGTTTTTTTTAAGTAGTCCTATCATGGAAACTAATTTTGGTTTAAAAACTTACTGAAATGATCTGGTAGGATCCAGGAGATCGAGGTTCAATTCCTGGTCAGGGCACATGCCTGGGATTGTGGGCTCGATCCCCAGTAGGGGGAGTGCAGGAGGCAGCCGATCAATGACTCTCTCCCTCTCCCTTCCTCTTTCTGAAATCAATAAAGACATAGTTTAAAACACACACACACACACACACACACACACACACACACACAAACTTACTGAAATGAAGTCCCTCAAGTTAATCTGCCGTCTTTTTATTAAGACGTCTACTTCACTACGACTCTCAGACGTTTTGGCAAACATTTTAAGAAAATGTGGCACCCCTGAAATAATTAATTTGTTAATAATGCCCTCTTACATCATAATTGGGGAAGAATATCGATTATAGGGGAAATGTTTCTATGTTTTGGTCCTTTGTAGGGGCACACTAGATCATGGGGCATAACGTTACAATTTGAACCCTTGAAGAATTGTGCTGAATCCTTGCCTTCCCCCCCCGCCCCAAACCCTGTGATGATAGGATGGGATTTGGTTTTATAGTCTTCAAAGCGCTTTTATATAATAATGTATTAGCCTTTAATGAAAATTCAATATATATTGACTAATGGTCATGAGAGGCTTTTACTCATTAATAATATAAGATTTTTCAAAGCACGCTACTGAATAGATTAACCGATGATATCATCTGAGAAACTGTTACAAAAAAGGAATGTTATTGTTTTCAGCCAAAGTAGTTTCAGGTTTGTTTTTTTTGTTTCTTTTTAATTCTCACCAGATAGTATTTTTTCCATTGCTTTTCAAAGAGAGCGGAAGGGGGAGAGAGAGAGAGAGAGAAATATCGATGTGAGAGAGACACATTGATTGACTGCCTCCCGCACTTGCCCTGACCCCACTGGGAATTGGGCCTGCACCGAGGATCGGGCCCCTGGCTGGAATCGAACCCGAGACCCTTTAGTCAGTGGACTGACACTCTACCCGCTGAGCATACCAGCTAGGGCAGTAGTCTCAGTTTTTTTCCCTGTACTTCACGGCACTGTTGGTAGTCAGTTTTGTATTATAGGAACCTCGTATTTCTACCGGGTGGTGGTGAAGGTTTCAATCGTGGCGAGATGTCTCAGTCTACCCTATCTCAGTAACTAGCCCATTCGGCGCCAACCTCTGGACACGGCGAGAGAAAGGCATTATATTGCTTCCTTTCCGCCTGTGATGAAAACACGGGGAGAAAGTGCTGCCTAAGAATTCGATTGAGGGGTTTAGTAATTTTAATTTGAAAGCACCTGCCAGTTATTTGTCTACGGGGACAACAGCTCTGTTCTTTGGAAACTCTTAATAATGGGCCTGCTGTATTTAGCATCGGGAGGCACTGGCCATGGCCTGGATGACAAACCTTTTCTGGAACGGGCCAGATAAGCATGTATTTCAGGCTTCACGGGCCATATGGTCTCTGTCCTTGTCATTCGAAAGGCAGCCTCAATACATAGGTGTGGCGGTGTCCCGATAAAACATGTTCCCGTAAAACTCTATTTACAGAGGCCGTGGGTCAGGTGTGGCCTGTGGGCCCAGCTTACCGACGACTGGTCTAGAAACGAGCAGAGAGAGGAAGGAGAATTGCCACAGCTCTGCCTAATCACGCAAAGTCCACCTCCATTGTGGAGCTGGGGTGTTTTAGCAGATTCTGTTATCATCATTATGAGTGTCACTGGTGAGAGTGTCTTGTTTTGCCTTATGAGGGGCGTGTGGGGGGAGAGGAGAGATATTAAAAGGAGTTAAAGGCTGGCACTGTTTGGAGCCGTGTGGGAAGATGTAAGGGCTCCATAGGGGATGATAAACTACACGAAGACAAGGGACACCAGAGAGTAGTTATTGCTTCATTAGAGGGAGACAGCCTGCAGGAGCCTCATCAGAACCAGGCTCTGCAGCAGGGGCTCTTCCAGAAGGACAGAGAAACAGGGTCCATAACGCCCTGACCCCGTCTCCCCGCGTCCACTGGCTGACTCGCATTGGAAGACAGAGGACAGGGACACCCAGGTGGTGCAGCCCCTAACAAGCAGTTTCCCGCGGCGCACAGGATGACAGGCAAAGGCAGACGGTAACCGAGGAGAGGGAGAGTGGCCACAGGCGACTCCAGCATTGCGGGACGCCTCCGTTACTTTTGAGTTTATTGAGGCATAATTAAAACACAATAAACCGCACAATTTGGTGAGTTTGGCTTATACAGACATCCTGAACACCGTCACCATCGCCACAATCAAGAAAATGAACATACCCGTCACCTGAAATCTCCCGGTGCCCTTTGTATTCATTTCCATCTCTCGGCCCCGGGAAACCACCCCTCTGTCTGCTTTTTGTGACTAAGGACTGGGTTACATTTTCTAGAATTTTGTAGAGGTAGAAGCCCACGCTAAATACCCTTTGGTTGGTTTGTTTGGCGTCTCATACTTAGTTTGATTACGTTGACACTCGCCCAGGTTCCTGTGCGTAGAAGTAGCTCATTCCCTTTTATTGCCGAGGATTCCACGGCGAGGGACACATTCGTATATTCTTTCACCTGATGGCCAACACTTGGGTCATGTCTGCTCGGCGGTGACAGACAAGGTTGCTATAAACACATGCGTGGAAGTTTTTGCAGGGACGTACAGTGGGTTGAAGGGCAGTCCCTGAAAGGTTATGTCCCCAAGTTCCTAATGCCTGAAACCTGCGAATGTGACCTTCTTTGGAAATTTTGCATCTGTAACTAAGTGAGAGATCTTGGTGTGAGATTGTCCTGGGCTGCAGGGTGGAGCGTGCTCTCCGAGGACTGGTGTCCCCGTAAGAGAAAGGCAGGCGAGGAGCATTTGCTAAGGCAGACTGAGTCAGAGATTAGAGGGGTGCGTCCACAGGCCAAGGGGAGGCGGGGGGCAAAGGTCATCTCATAACAATCAAGAGGCCACGTCATTGAGGCGGCATCAGGGTGGAAAACATTTATGCAACTGGTGGCTGAACTTAAAAAACGGCAGTTCTTAGAAGACAAATGCCCGATTACAGACCCACGTTTCAATACCCCTCTTACACGCACTGACTGCACAAGTAGGTGGAAAGCCCGTAAAGAGACAGGGGATTGGCACCACGCTGTCCACCAGCAGAACTGGTGGATCTGAACTTTCCACCCAACAGCAAAATGCACATTCTTTGCAAGTGCTCCTCGGACCTTGACCGAGACAGACCGCATCCTGGGCCTCCACGCAGGGCTCAGTAAGGTTTTAAGAATTTAGGTATTCAGATGATGCTCGCCCGCCACAGTGCCTAGGGGTTTGGAGTTGGTTTCAAGTCCCTGCTTGGGAGGGTAGGGCGATTGTAAGCACCCCACCTGGTCCTGTCTGGGCTCTAACAAGGCCCAGGCCTAGTTTAAACCCTGACATGCCCCTTGGGGGGAACTCCTGTGGACGCTTAACTGCAGTCCCTTAAAACCCACCCCAAATCCTGCACCAGGGGGGCGCCCTGCTAGCCCGTGCCATGGCCTTGGCTCCGGTGCCCTGGGGGACGTGGAACCCTATTTGGGGAACAAGGTCGAAGAGGGTCAGGGGACACGTGCCCAGGTGAGCGCTGCACAGGTGGAAAACCCCCAACTCCTCAGCGCACTGGCGCTGTTGGCAGTGAGGGCACCCACTTGCAGGTAGGGCGGCCGGACACGTGTCCTGCCTCTCCTCCGAAACGCGCGTGGGCTTTTCCCTGCCTCTCCTCCGAAACTCACGTGGGCTTTTCCCGGCTTCTTCCAAATGCAGGTGCACATAGTAGGACTCTCTAAGCTGCAGACCTCAAATGCAGAAGGGGGGGCTGGGGGTGCGTGGGGGGACCCCCACTCTCGGCCCTGCAGGCCTCAAATGCGGAAGGGAAGGGCTCGGGGTGCGTGGGGGGACCCCCACTCTCGGCCCTGCAGGCCTCAAATGCAGAAGGGGGGGCTGGGGTGGCGCGGAGGCGGGGAGACGCCTGAGTAACGCGCCGCCGTCCGCTCCGGTCCCCGCCCCGGCTCCGCGCCGCCCGCGGCCGGGAGGCTCCGCGCCGGGTTTTCCGTCCGACCCTGCGCGGCGCCGACGCCTCGCGCGGAGGAATTTTGTCCCCAGCGGCGCCCGGTCCTCCGGCGGCGGGTCGCGTCCGCGGCGGCGGCAGCCAGGCGCCCAGCAGAGGCCCCGCCGCCCGGCGGCCGAGTGGCCGCGCGACGTGGAGGCCGCGCCGCGGGCGCGAGGGGACGGAGGGGACGGAGGGGACGGACGGGAGCCCCGCGCCGCTCCCCCCGCCGCCGCCGCCCCGCTGGCCCTGCGGCCGCCGCCCCGAGCCCGCGGAGATGGCGGGCGGGCCCTGCGGCGGGGGCCCCGCGGCCGGCAGCGGCGAGATCGTGCAGCTCAACGTGGGGGGCACCCGGTGGGTCGGCGGGGGCCTGGGCGGGGCGCGCCTCCTCCGCGGGGCCGCGGACAGGGCGGGGTGGGGGTCGGGCGGGCCGGGGAGGGGGTTTGGGGGGGCTGGGGGGCGGGCGCTGAGGGGGGCGGGCCCGGGAGCCGGCCCACGCGGCGGGACGCTGCTCCCCCGGGGGCCCCCTCGGCCCCTGCCCCCCTCTGTCAGTGTCTCCCTCTGCCCCTGTCCCCCTTCTGCCCCCCCTGCCCCCTTCTGCCCCCGCCCCCCGCCTTCTCTTTTGCCCCCGCCACCCCTTTTGCCCCCCGTCTGGCCCTGCCCCCCCCTCCCCGTCTGCGCCTCCCCTGCCCCCCTCCTGTCCCCGCCCCGTTGGCCCCTGCTTCTTCTACCCCTGCCCCCTCTTTCTGCCTCGGCCCCCCTTTCCCTGCCCCTTCCCGGGGCGCCCGGCCCCGGGGCGCGTTTTCTGGGCGCCCCGCCCGGTGGCCCGGGCTCCGCCGGGGACCCGCCCCCTCCCCGGGGTCCGCGCGCCTGGGGGCGGCCCCGGCTGTCGGGCGGCGCCTGCGGACGGGCGTGGGGGGCGCGGGGGCCCCGGGGAGTGGGGGCGTCCGGGGCGCGCAGCCCCGCCCCGCGGGGACGCCGGGGAGAAGCGGGCCGAGCGCGCCCCCGGCCCTCGGGAGGGGGATCCAGGCGCGGGGGGCAAGGGGCGCGTCCTTGGGGCGCCCCAGGGTCCAGGGCGGTCAGAGCCTCAGCTTTTAAGGGCGGGGGGAGGGACTGGAACCGGGGGATGAAACGCGCGGGGGTCCCTGAACTTGAACGGTTTTCCAAGCGCGCTGGAGAGCTTGGCACCGGAGACGGCGATTCTCCATCCGTTCCCGGCCCCCCGCCCCCATCAGAGTTACTTAATAGTTGAGACATTGCAGCATTATTGCCGCTACATAGATAACCAGTTTTAGGAGACTTGCCCCTAGTGTAAGAAATGAGTATTTTCCCGAAATCAGTGAAAATGGGGGGCGGTTGGAGGATGGTGGCTGGAGGGAGTGGAAACCCCTCGGGCTGCTGTGAGCTTGTGGGATGAAGCTGGGGTCCCCGAGGCCCTGGCGCTGTGGGCGCCGCGTGGGAGCAGGTGTGCGCATGGGGTGAGCTTTCGCAGGAAGGTGCTCAGGCAGGGGGCCGGATGGGCCCCGATTTCCTTCCCGGTCCTGCTGCTTTGAGGCCCTCACTCATCTTCTGTCCCAGGCTGTGGCTCTGCTTTGGTACCGTCCCCTCTGTGGGTGGTGATCATCACTCTTGATCAAATGTCTCTTAACCTCAAAACAGTGATATATTTATTTACTGAGGTTTTTTTTTTTTTTTAAATGAGTGACCACAACCATTGCAAATAGCCTAAGACTGCAAGTAAAGTGTTAGATGCATAACGCACAGCGGATTCCTAGGAGCTCAAAACGGGGATACAGGCTATTTGGAAAGTTCATTAAAAGGAAGATAAAACCTTAAGGGTATTAAGAAAACAGGAATCGTGCTTGGATTCTTGGATAGGACAAGAGCTATCTAGCTGGGATAAATTCAAATAAAACTGAAATGGTGGTGAGCGTGAACTCGGGGTTACTGAGTACCCTCTGTTAGCGGGGCTGGTTGGAGTGAGGAAACGGGGCCTGAAGGTAATTTTGAATGCTGTGGTGAAGTGAGATTTGGGGTGACGGGCTGGCTGTCAATCCTCTAGCAGGTGGGCATACTGGGGAGTCGTGTTCTAGGGGAGCATTATATGCCAGAGTTAATTATTTGATTTTATTGAGAGCTCGGAATAATCTTAACTCTGAATTGAAAGAAATTTTAAACTATGAAATGTGATGAATACCCTTGATAACGGCTGTAGCTTTGCAGCAATCTGTAAACCGTCAGCCCGCATGTTAGGGCAAGTTAACTAATACTGAGTTTTGATTCATGTCTTCATTTGTAATACCAGGTAATTTTTACTTGCAGATTTAGTACCTCAAAGCAGACTCTTATGTGGATTCCAGATTCATTTTTTTCCAGGTATTTCATATAATTCTTTAATATTGTTTTTAACATATTTAGTATTTATCAAAATAGTAAACATTTTCCTTGTCTGTTAAATTAATTTTATTTTTCAAATAAAAAATCTTAATGTTTAAAATAGAATTTTTTTTTTTGTTTTGCACTGAATAAAGTTTATTTTTAATTTTTTATGTTACTTTGGAGATAAGATGGCCTATTTGTATTGGTTACTGACATTGGGTAAAGAATTAGGACATTCATTCATACTCAGATTTTAAAAACTAACCAGTGTATTGTTGATGACTTTCAGTTTGCTGAGTGGAAGAATTTCAACACTTCGAGATGAGACTGGTGCTGTAAGTATAACTGTGTGTATGTATCCAAATTAGATTAACGCTATGATGCGTGATCTTTGTTATATGTTGAATCTTAGAAGATAAGCAGCTAACGTTTTTATAACCACTAAACGGAAGTGACGTATATATACTTAAAGTTTATTATTTTTTTGTCATGTATAGAATGTTTCTATAGTTAGAGAAGAGAACTCTAAACAGAAATACTACATGTAGCAATTAAATAAATGTTCATGATTAGAGAGATTGTAGGATATGAGCTTACATTGTCAGTAAAAAAAGTACTTTTAATCAGGAATTAAAACTTTAACAGTTAAATAGATTAATGTAAATACTAAAATATTTTGATACTGAATTAGAATGGTGTAAGATGTAGTAAAGTCCTACAGTTTTTTACTTTGGAAAATAGCCTTAGGAATTTGTACAGCAATGGTGGAATGAGGGAAGCAGGGAACTATTATGTTTCAGTACAAAAGAAATTGGTTTGTACATTTAAAAAGCAGTTAGTTGTACTGTGTACAAAGCGCGTAAAGTAAGTGTCTCCTGCTTTCAAAAGCAGAGAGGTTCTCTGGAGGCAACACAGTGACCCCAGGTGTGTGTTTGCTTTGGCGACATCTGCAGGTGAAATAATGCAGCAAAAGCAGGCGAGCCTATTTGAGACTCTGGGAAAGGCGTCAGTAATAAGGTCCACAAGCCTGTTGTCTCTCCAACTCCTGATTGGTTCTAGTAAAAGAAAAGCAAACATTTATGAAGGTAGCAGAACTTCACTCATTGAATGTACATAATGATCATCATAAAAAGCTTTAAAAGATGTTCAGTTTTATGGTTAGAGCTTTTGCAATTGATTCAAAATAGTGTTGGAACATATTCCTGTAAAATGCTATCAATTATGTATTTCATGCGTAAGCACATTGTATTTCAGTGGTTCACATATAAGTCACAAATTACGTGATCAGGCAACATAAAGTGTCATTTATGCATAATAGTTTCAAAGTATTCCTTGAATTTTAGAATACTTCAGATAAAAATGTTCCTCGGGTGTCGATTTTACCAAAGAGATCAGTCAAGAAATGCGAGAACTGACTTATTAAATACCGTTTTCCCACATATTAAAATGTCACCAATAACAGCTTTTTGGGAGGAAAACGGACACCACTGCATCGAATGCACACAACGGTAACCGCATTCCAGGGAAGGACAGTAATTCAGTCTTGTTCCCTAAGTTAGTGTCACAGATGTTGAAGTTAAAAGTTGTAGTTACACTTGGAAAGTAAAACAACTCGTCATTTGCAGATATTTATTGATAGAGATCCGGCAGCATTCGCACCCATTTTAAACTTTCTTCGGACAAAAGAATTAGACTTAAGGTAAGATACATCCTTTTAAATTCTTAATGGGTATGTCTTTGGTGTATGAGGGAAAGTTGTTGTTTTTTACAATACTGCGTTGCTTGACCGTTTTCGCAGAATTAGACTCTCGTAGATAGAGGCCTGTGCCCTCTCTTCCCAGCCTTCTCCATCCAGCAGCTTCCTGACCAGTCCCCCGACTTCGTGCTCGCACCCCTACAATTTATTTTCCATCCTGTCTTCTGAAAATACAAATCTGACCTCGCTGCCGCGCTCCTTACAGCGTCTAAGATGTTACCGGGTTCATGGCTGAGGGTTTCGGCACGTGGTACTGTTTCTTAGGGCTCTCTAACCCGACCTGATTCATTTCTCTTCTTCCACACTGTCCGCGTCTCTGCCTTGGCGTCACCCTGACTTCAGGTCCCCGCCGTAGCCACCTGACCCGGGCGTTCATGGTTTCCTGAGCTGCCTCTCCAGCAGTCATCACACCTCCTTTTCCTGGAGTCTCTCCCGTTAGACTGGAGTTGCTGAAGGGCAGGCGCTGTTTCCCGTGTATCCCCAGGGTCTAGTGTTGTTAGAGGTTCAGTACCTGGGGTGGGGGCGGCGGATAAATGAGGGTCACTTAGACTATTTCCTTAACTCGGCCATAGTCCTGGTTCTTACCAGGAAGCTGCAGTCTACTTTGTAGTTTACTGTTCTTTTATTTCATAAGTTCCTAGTGACTCTCAGAATTTATTAATATTTTATAGATACAGCTTTTAAAATTCCACTTTGCTGGAGCTGCCTCAGGTGCTGGTCCGAGGCGCTGCTGGAGGACTGATGCCTTTGTTTCCTTGCAGGGGAGTGAGCGTCAGCGTCCTCAGGCACGAGGCGGAGTTTTACGGCATCACCCCGTTAGGTGAGTGCTGGGTCTTGTTTGCCCAGACAGCGTGTCTTATGCCAGGTCCTGATTTTTGATGGCCTGGTTCAGTGCTTGCTTTTTGTGGATTTTCATTGCAAGAAAAAGTTATTAGCTGGTTTAACTGACGCATTTCCCTTCTTTCCCTTGTCCTCTTGAACTAGAGAAGATAAAGGTGGAGTCTGCCTTTCTGTTTGCATGTGCCCTTGACGAGTTTGCTTTGCAATGTTTCAGTAAGAAGGCTCCTGCTGTGTGAGGAACTGGAGCGCTCGTCCTGTGGCAGCGTTCTCTTCCACGGGTACCTGCCCCCGCCAGGTACTTGCGCTCGGTGCACTTAGTCTTCCTGAAAACCCTCTTAGCATTAAGCAGGTCTGAGAAATGAGTGGATGTGACTGTGCGGTATCACCTCATTTACACAAACAGCCGTCGGCCGGCGTGGGCCGGGGCCCCTCGTTTGCCGACTCCTGCATGAGCACGCCGGTGTCGGTCCCCCCGTGGAGCCCAGGAGCCCCGCACAGGTGTCCGTGGCGTCAGTGTGCAGGACGGCGGCACGCAGAGCAGCTCTGCCGGCGCCTGTGCCACGGTGGGCGCTGAGCAAGGGTTTGTTCCAGTAAAGGCTCCCCTGCCCAGTAAAAGACCTTGAAAGTCGGGGGCAGTTCAGCTCTAAAGCAGCTTAATTTAGTGCCTGGTACCTGATACCTGGTAACTGTATGGTGTAAAGAGGGGACAGACAGAAGGAATGAAGGAGTGTTTGCAGCCACCTAGGGCTGGGTAGAAGAGGGGTGTAATATGATAAGTCTTAACCTTATTTATATATAACATGATAAAGAGCAAAACTATTAAGAGTTTTATTTATTTTCACTTTGTTTATGGTAAATTGTAATAAATTGCTGTATTGGAAGATAAATGTTGACTATAACGAAATGCACATTTTTGTTTGTTATAACATGACTTTTTAATTTAATGTAATTATTTTAGGTGAACTTAGAGATATATTTGTCTTATTTCCTTTTGTAGGTATCCCCAGTCGTAAAATAAGCAACACAGCCAGGTCCTCTGCCGACTGTAGGAATGGACTGAATTCTGCAGAAGCAGAGGCTCGGGGAGGTGGCACCCCGCCCACAGCGGGAGAGGAGACCAGCAGGCTTGGTAAGTGCAGATGAAAATACATATTCTTAGTTCCTGCTGATACTGAAAACATGTAAAGATGGAATTTTTGCCTCACCTCACTTTTTAACCCAGATTTATCATTTATATCTTAGTGTCTTTTAAACATACAAGGTAGGACAAAAGTAGGTTTACAGTTGTGAGTATACAAAACACAGGATTTATTCTGTATTATTAATTATATTCTATATGAAGGACTGTAAACCTACTTTTGCCCCACCCTCTGTAATTTTTAATTAGAAAGTATGTGATGTTCTGTCTGCTCTAAGTATAGTGCAGGGGTTGACAGACTTTTTTACATGATCCAGACAGTAAACACTTTAGGCTGCATGGGCCGCATGCCTTGGTGGCGTGGAAGCAGCGGTGGGCGGTGCGTAACCTCCTGCTGACCGTGTTCCCGCGGAACGGTCAGGGCAGGTAGAGGACTGGGATGGGCCCGTGCTGGATGTAAACGTTTCCTTTCCCAATCGCCAGGGTTTCCCGTGGACCCGCGCAAGGTGCTGATCGTGGCCGGCCACCACAACTGGATCGTAGCCGCCTATGCCCACTTTGCTGTCTGCTACAGGTACTGGCCCAGTCCCGGTGGCTGCACTGCTTGTCATTTGGGGGCTAGTTTCGGTGATTGTGACTTTATATTCCTGGATTGAAGAGCATTAAGCCATTAAGTTTTTTCCCTGCACATTCTACCTACTTCTGTGTCTCTGGATTATGTTTAGCTTGATTTATTTTCATAGCTAACTTGGTAACAACTGCTCGTAGCCTTGGGTGTCTAAAATGTTTCTCGAACAACATGAACTGTGATATAATTGCGATATCGTGACGTTATTCCTTCTTGCTTATTACATATCCAGCTTCTGAATCCTTTGACTATTGTATTAAATGACCAGGCGGGATTGTGACCCGAGCACCGTGACTTTCTGCCTGTAGTGTCAGTCTTTCGTGCCTGCAGTGGCGAGAAGTAAGGCTCCCCACAGTCATGACAGGCGTGAGCTGGGAGTGAGGTGGGAGCAGACAGTCTGGGCAGAGCAGCGTCATTAAAGGTCTGCAGTGGGTGAGACTTACAGAGGGAATTTAGTTTGTGCCAATTCTTGCTTCTCAGAAACTAAGAGTGAGGAGGAAAAGTAGACCAGTGGGTTTTTTTGTTTGTTTGTTTTTTAATCGGAGGAAGGATAGGATCTTAGTTCCAAATCACTATTGCAATGAAAATTGTTGATGACATAATGGTATAGAGGCAGAAAATGGTTGGGAAATAGGAGCTTAGACTGTGATACCATTTATTTTAATTGCTAAAAAATTAAAGAATATATATTTTGTCACTATTGTGTTTGTTTAATTAAGAATAACCATAACAGGTTAAAAATGTTTAGAATGTCTTCTAAAGATTACAGATATATTTTAAAGAATCCTGGATGCATTTTTTAAAAACTTCAGTTTCTGATATGTTTGCCATATGTGGTTAAAAACACACAAACCTTTTATATCAGTCATGTCTTCCTTGTATTTTCATTGCAATAGAGATTCGGTGGAAACTTTCCATTTTGAGAGGGTTCTGTATACTTTTTGTTTTAAGTGAACAGCATGGAAATGATTTTGTGGATGGTTTCTTTTGGGGATGACTTTCACATGAAGCCAAGATGAATTAAAATAAAGAATTCGGGGGAGCGTTGTCTTGAACGTGCCGCCTCCTGGAGCTGACTTGAGAGAACCGGCTTCGTTTGTTAAACCCATGCACACATCCTAGTTGATAAGGGCCCGGGAGGGTTGTGAAACGAGGTGCTGAGTTTTCCGGCAGGACCGTGTAACTTTCCATCTGGGTTACACAACAGCGCTGAAGATTCCTGCAGCCGGCCAGACACGCGGTGTTGGCAAAATGCCTCTCTGAGCGACAGCAGGGTGAGCGGCGGCTTTTCCCCCTTTGATGTTGACCGTGATCTTGCTGTGCTGTCACCGCGTCGGTGATGTCGGAGCCCCGGCAGAGGGGCGGGGAGAGAATGAGGGCAGAGCGCAGCCCCTTGATGACTCGGCTCAGGGGCGACACGGTTTCCCAGAGCAGGACTCCGAGCTGTCCGAGGGCGCTCCCGCAGGCTGCCCTGCCACAGCTTTCACGTCCGTAAGTCCAAGCCTCACGCAGGCGGGTACAGTGCACGCCGCGTAGCTCTCAGCGGTTCGCGCATTCTGCACGTTGTTAGGTTCTGCTCTTGCGTTTCTGTTTCTTGCCGAGTTCACGACAGTGTTAGTTGCATTCAGGAGACTAGTTGTGTAAACTGGCTTCTTGGAGCGCACATCCCACTTCAGAGCTTTCATCTTTGTGGGATTTACTTTTTGTGTGTGGTGTGAGAGTTAGGAATCGGTTGCCTTCCAGTGGGTAGGTCAGTCTGTTTTGATTATTACAGAAATCCTTTCACACTTAAATTTCAAAGCTTTTATTTTGCTTTCTACACACACACACGCGCGCGCGCGCGGATCTAATTTAGACTCCTGCGATCTCCCAACGCATCTGTCTCTCCCCATGCAGTCTGAGGTCAGCATGCTTGTCATCAGCTCCCAAACCTCCAGGGCGTGGCTCCCTAGGCCGTTTCCTTGAGGTCTTCCCGTGGGAGGTGAGCGCGCTCCCGGGTAGCTGTCCTGGCTGCCGAGTGTTGGTTCCCCAGCCGCAGTGAGGAGCTGGGCGCCAGAATACCAGGGCTCGCTCTTTAAAGGTTTTATATTTTAAATTCTGTTACTTCTGTGGGACATCATAGAGCAAATATGTCTGTCTCCTTTGTACTCAGTTTCTTAACTTACAAACTAAAGTAAGTTTACAAATGAGGTCCTGTGGTTGTGATAGTCGTTCTCAGATGTGCTCTCCCGATCCCCTCTGGGCATCTGTCCTGACACCCTAGTTTCTAGAGGAAAGCAGCTGGAGGTGTGGTCTCTGTAGAAGACGAGGTCCATGCAGTGCTGCTGTTTCTGTTCCTACTTAGTGACAGCACGGCGCCCCCTCAGCACCTCCCCGTGAGCGCGGGGGGAGGTGGGAACCCCCGTGTGTCTGCGTCCAGCCCCACAGCCCCTGAAAGCACCCCGTGGACCTCTCAGTGTTCCCAGCCTTTAGTTCGCTGGGGAATCGGTTCCATCTGTCCATCTTAGCACGCCTCCCTCTGGTGGCCGAGTCGGGCAGTTACAGGCCATTCAGCGCCCAGGACAAACGGTGCATTTTCCTCTGCGTCGCTTTAAGGTTAAGGAAATCATGAAGAAGGCTCACTTTTTGTAATTGTGTATTATTTTAGTCTACGTCTTAAAACAAAAATGAAACTAAACGGATTTTGTTTGGGTCCTTAGGTGACCCTTCCTTGTGGCCTGAGGTTGACCTTTGGGTGACATGTCAGGTTGGGCATAAGGAACGTTATTTCCTTCGTGTCTCTTTACTCCCTTAGGTGAGGCAGAGGGGAGTCTGTAATTCTGTTTCATCTCTTCAGTGTAACTAGGAACAGGAACCCCAAGGTTAAAGTTCAGTCATTGCCATGACTGCCCAGCTGTGCAGGCTCCGCATGTAGGAAGGTTGCTCTGCAACCCCACAGAGTACCCGTCGGAGGGACTTAAGATGGGGATGTTTATCAGAAATTAAATGTTAAGGAATGCGTTAAATATGTCTCCGGTTAACTGCAAACCTGAGCCCTGGTAAGCCTTTACATAAGGGGAATTCATAGGCCCCTAAGATTTTTCATTTAGAACGAAGTCTTTAAAGTCCAGCCCTCAGAGAAGGGTTTCCTAGCCCTCATTTTATTCCTTTGATGGTGCCGAGGTATTGGATGAATTGTTAAACCACATCACTCCCTTTTCTCAGTTTGCCTGTGGAGACTGTCATCTCCGGTAAGAAAAACAGTAGATTGAGAGTGTGTGGTCTCAGTTTATAGTAACACCTGAGTAACTGTTAATAACTGAGAATAATAATAATTGTCCTAAACTCTGGTTTCATCCACCATTCCTGCCCTTAAATGCCAATAGGAACACTTCTGTGTGTAGAAAACTGAAAGGGTTGACGTGCATCTTTAAGTTGTTAATGTTTTTTAAAATTTGTGAGGGCTTTGCTAAATTACTCTTTGCAGAAGTATAGAACTCTAACCTCTTTAGGGGATTTAGATTTTGTATGTGTGTAAATGTAAAATATTTCAGAAGTAATATTCTGGATTTGCAGATGACAGATACCAGCAACATGTTATATTTAACATAAATATACCAACAACACTTTACATCTAACACGAAGGGGGAGTGAGCCGCGATTGGCATGCTCTGTGGCACAGGCGCTGTACGGTGTTTGCCCAGCAGCTGCTGAGCTGCCGTCTGTGTCCGTTCTCACAACAGAATCAAGGAGTCCTCGGGGTGGCAGCAGGTGTTCACAAGCCCGTACTTGGACTGGACTGTCGAGCGAGTGGCGATAAACGCGAAGGTGGTCGGAGGGCCCCATGGAGACAAAGACAAGATGGTTGCCGTGGCCTCGGAGAGCAGCATCATCCTGTGGAGCGTCCAGGACGGAGGCAGCGGGACTGAAATCGGTACAAGTTCTGCGTGTGCTGCATTTTGCTGGTGTAGATACTATTCTGAAGCTGAACGGGTCGCCCGTAAAAACCCAGCCTGACCCGATGGTTGGTTAGCTAGAGCTGCCTGTCCTATTCTCAGGGCCCCGGGGGACCAGGGCTGCTCAGTGCGGGGTGCTCTGCAAAGAGGGAAGGTGATGTTGCAGGAGGGGGAGTCTTTTCACCACTTTGCTCCAGCAGAAAAGAATTCCACTAAGTTCAGTTCAGTGCCACTGCTCTGACGCGTGCCCAGGTGCCTGCTGCTGCTACCCAGCATGCTCTGTGCCAGCAGTCAGATGCCAGCAGGTGCTCCAGGACAAAGCGTGACATTCCTAAAAGGTTTCAACACTGACACTCTCAACACGCATGCTTGTGGCCAAACATTCACATGAAAGGTCTTCCGTGACGGGCAGGTGCTGATACCAGATGATAGAAGCCACACACCAGGTCCAGCCACAGCTTACAGCTGTACATTCAGCTGTTTGTAAGAAAAAATATACAGTTCTGCAGACAAAATGTTGTGTCTGCCAAATCTCTAATTCAAGGTGCCCTGTATCACTCAGGAGGGGCAGTGCTGGGGCTCCTTTCACGGCCTTTCATCCGCTGAGCCGCTGTTCGGTCTGTTCCTTTCCCAGCCGTTGTGCATGCCAGCTGATGCCACCAGCAGACATTTCCAACTTTTAAAGAGTTTTTCACGTGTTTAAAATATTTTCTTCTTTAAACTCTGACTATTCTCAGTGAAGTGGCACCTGGTGTTGTCCTACTATTCAAAACGTTTTGGTTCATAAGACACAAAAGGGAAATTACCAACATCTATAAAGGCGAAGGAAAGATAAGTTTTACTTTTAGGTTTTTTCAGTTTTGCCCAGGTTCTTTAGAGTCTCCCTCCTTCTGTGAGTCAAAAAGCAGACATGTCCTGCGGTCGGCGTCTTTAGACTTCGTGCAGCTGCCGGTGGAGCAGGGGCTGCTCTGACCTCCCGCTGTGAAGCCAGTGATCCATCACTACACACCAGGACAATCTATTTTAAAAATTTATATTAGATTGTTTTTTGAACCTTTTAAGGTAAAATTTTATTGTTTTGCTTAAAACTAATATTGTAAAGCACAGCCCAGTATAGTTTCTTGTTTCTTTGTAGGCGGAGGGAAAACTTGGACGTCAGCACAGTGATCTAGTGGAAGTGAGGTTGGAGAGGTGGTAACACGTAACCGGAGGTAGCCAGTAGGAGAGTAGTGGAGATACTTAGAGTAAACCGCTGATCTCGGGGAACGTGCCGTTACTTACACCCTAACCTCCCACCTTAGACGGTCCTAGAAGACCTGAGACCTCCCGCTCTGTCCACTCCTAGGGTGAGGAACAGACGTGGAGGCCGTGTGGTGGGGGACGCGGGTGTGATTTTTTTCCTTCTTTCTCAAATGGCCACTTGTAACGCCCGTAAGTGAAGGCGATTCGGTGCCTGCTTTGCTCTCAGAGGCTGATGGGGTGGGGCTGTGTTGAGATACTACCAGTGATTTGTTCAGACCCCGTAAGAAAAGCCGTCTGTTATCACAGATGCTCTTCAGGCCTTGACAGCGGCATCTGGAGAAAGCTGTTAGGCTGGTGTGTCCCCGCTGGTCCCGTCCCAGCTGACCCCCTTCCCTGTAACCTGCATACCCGAGACAGTGCTGCTGGGCAGCCGCTGCGACACTGCTTCCCCGGAGGGTCCCCTGGGACAGGACCCCGTCATCACTGCTGCCGTCCGCCCGGTGCACGTGGTCGGGGCTCCGGCGCCTAAGCAGCGGCGACACTGAACTTCTCGATCCTTCAGGACGCCTCCCCTCGGTGCCCAGAGCCTCACCTCCGGAGGAGGAATCGACCGTGGCTGGTGTCGATTGGTCTTGGGTCTACCTTTTACAGAGTCCGCAGCACTGAATACAGTTAGTTTTGCCTGTTCTGAAAAGTTGTGTGGCATCAAAATTAAAGTCCTGTTACCTAAGAGTTCCTGAAATTGCAGGGGAAACGACGCCTTTCTGCTCTGAAGTGGCAGGTTTCTTTCTCAACCAGTTCTGGTCCAAGGGCTGAGCTTTCTTGTGTGTGAATTTCATTTTACTGTTCTGTTTTGTTTTCCCAATGGGCTGGGCGAAATGGTATATTCATGTATATAAACACATATTTATTTGTAAAATTAAAATGTTTGAGACAGATGGTTGAGGGCACCCAGGTCTGTGTCCTCAGCTCAGTGGTTCCCAGATTCTGGTCCCCGAGCTGCAGCTAAATCTCCGTGGACTTTATAATAATGCAGCAGCTCTGACCTAGTGGGCCTGGTGTGGATCCTACAGCCCTGGTTATTTTACTTGTTCACTTTAAATCTACGTGCTATTTGATGATCACCTAGGTGCGGGGAGCACAGCTTCAGATCACAGGATGTTCTGTCCCTGGGGGAGAACTTGGGCAGACTTCCATCTGCTTTAGGGGCTGTGTAAGCTGCCTAAGAGTTTCCTGTTTCTGGCCCCCACAGTGCCTAGCACATACTTTGTAGGAACGAGACTAGGTTAAAATTGTCACCATGAGATGCTCTTAGGTTTGGTTTTGGTTCATTGTAAAGCTGACGGCTGACGGACCTCTTTTGTTGCCGTTTAAGGCGTGTTCAGCCTCGGCGTCCCTGTGGATGCTCTCTTCTTCATCGGCAACCAGCTGGTGGCCACCAGCCACACGGGGAAGGTGGGCGTGTGGAATGCTGTCACTCAGCACTGGCAGGTGAGTCCCCGGAGCAGGGGAGGGAGGGAAAACGTTCCTGAGGCTCCTGCTGACTGCCGCTGTCTGTCGTCCTGGGATTCATGCTTCTGTTTGAGTGACAGACTGTTGGATGTACTGTTAAGTTTGCTTCTAGATGCCAGTTTGACTTTTTAAGAATTTTAAGTTACTCTAGGAAATGTTTTTAAATTGTGACTTATTTCTTCATTTCCTTGGCGGGCTTAGAGCTCCAAGATTTAGCTCTTTCACGTTTCCATAGGAATGGGCCTGGTTCTCTGCTGCGTGCTCCCTGCTGTCGACGTGCCCGCCCCTTCCTCTCCTAACTGCCTTTCCCAGTCCTCAGGCTTCACTGCTCTCAACTTTTCCTCGACCTTTGCCCTCCCCCTCCTCTGATCGTGTCACCCACCGATTTTACAGCCAGTTACAGCCTGTAATCGTCTTTATTTCTCCTTCCTGCCCCCAAGTTCACAAGCCCCTACGTTCCTTTTCCAGGCTACTGCTGGTTCTCCTGATGCTGCCTGGTTCACGAAAAGCGTTTCAGTTAAGGGTCACCTGTGAGGTTTCGCCTGCAGCTCTGTCTGGCTGTGCCCAGCGAGGGTGCACTGTGACCTCACTTACTGCCTCCACTCCCACACACACTGCGTTTGTTTTCTAGTAGAAATCATGCCCTTTGAAGCAGCTGTTAACGTGTAACTAGATGACTTTGCTTGGAAACTGATTTTATTCTAGTGAGCTTGAAAAACAAAGCGCATGAGAGAAACAGAAAGTCTGCAGTGGGGACAGTGAAAGTAGAGAAACGACCTTTTCAAATTATTGAGGGAATGAACTGTCTGGAAATCAGTTGGTCTGTGCTCTGGTTCTAACTCTGCCCAGCACTAGAGGACCCTGCAGGCTGGGGATCTGCTGTGTACCCTGGTCTGACCCGGCTGAGCAGTCCTAGTGCGCTGTGGCCTCAGTCATGTGCAGAAAAGAATTCTCCTAGATCCTGGGAGGAAAGTGCTGCTGTTGGAAACACACATTTTTTAAAAGCTTCACAGGGAATCACATGGGTGGTTCCCCAGCATTCCCTGTGTGCAGGGTGTGTACGCACAAAACGCCTGTTTCTAAGCCCTGCTTACAGTGGGTATTAGTTTTCTTTTTATTAAAAGAATTTTGAGGAGATTGAGCAGAAAATATAAATTGCAATGAAGATCTAACATCTAACAATAATCTCACCGCATCAGGTTCAAGACGTCGTCCCTATAACCAGTTACGACACTGCGGGCTCCTTCCTGCTGCTCGGGTGCAACAACGGGTCCATCTACTACATAGGTGAGTGTGTGGCCCCGCGCGGCCCTGCCAGTGGGGTTCTTCGGACGACAGCGAGGAAACGGTACTTCCTAGTTTTACGTAAATGCGGTTTGTTCTACCATCACTGAAATGTTTTTATTTTCAGATATGCAGAAGTTCCCTTTGCGAATGAAGGACAATGACCTTCTCGTGACTGAGCTCTATCACGACCCTTCGAATGACGCCATCACTGCGCTGAGCGTTTACCTCACTCCCAAAACAAGTGAGCGCTGCCAGGGCTGGCCTCCGTTCCCGGCGCGTCCTTGAGAACGTGGGCTCTTGATGCTACAAGCAATGGGGCCCTTTCTTCTTGGGAATGGCAGAGCTAAGGATTTCACCCGTTTCTCTCGAGTTTCTTTTTGTTTTTATACTGAAGTCGAACGTGACCAGTAGAGGACAGCACCTCTGCAGAGGCGGGGGGGACACGACACACACGCAGCCCTCACAGGTCACGAGACCCGTTTCCTGGGCACGTCTTTCTCCTTCCATTTGGGTATTTCGAGGTGGATCGGAGAGAAGAGCCAGTGGAGCTAAGAGGCTCTTGGTCTGTGAAACTTAAGATACAGGTCACTGATCCCTGTCCTGTCTTTAACTGTGCAGTGGAGTCTGGGCACAAAGCCACCGACAAACGTGACAGGGTGAGCTGGACAGTTAGCAGAGAGCGTGGGAAGTGCAGTGTACGCGACGTGGGCACTTGTTCCATGGGGAAGGGATCGAAACTGTTAAATTGTATATTCACAACTTGGTTACTCAGAGAAGGTTCTGTACTGTAGCAAAAGTAAAAGCAAACCAGATGGCCACGCCGGGCTGGGAGGAATGTGGAATTTGGCTCGGGGAACACTGTGTGGTGTCCGTGGGCTTCTTAGCACTTGTATCGGCCGTGCTGATTCTTTGAACACTTACTGTGCACCTGCTGTGTCTCAGGCACTCTGCAGGGCGACAGATGAAAAGATGATTACGATTCGGTCTGTTGAGTAGAGGTGGGTAGAAGTAGATCGTCAGAGTGTCAGAGCTGCGCTGCGAGAACCCGACACAAGGCAGGGGAGTGAGGTCGGGAAAGACCGAGATGGTCCGAGAATCCCTGGCTCCCAGGCGGGGCCGGGACTGGTGGAGCCCTGGGCCAGCTCGGCCCCTCCTCACAGGGAAGCTCTGTGAAGGCCTCTTCTCTTTCGCTGTCTAATGCACCTTCTCACCTGTGACTCAGGTGTCAGCGGGAACTGGATCGAGATCGCCTACGGCACCAGCTCGGGAGCCGTGCGGGTGATCGTGCAGCACCCCGAGACGGTGGGGTCGGGCCCGCAGCTCTTCCAGACCTTCACGGTGCACCGCAGCCCCGTGACGAAGATCATGCTCTCGGAGAAGCACCTCGTGTCAGGTAGGGGGTGGTGGGGCTGCCACGTAGGACATGTCACATAAAGCCTGCCTGCGTCGTTTCCCAGACGCCTACGGGCTGGGAGACTCTCCAAGTCGGAGTTCATGGGGGGAAAACACACTGAAAGCTGGTGCAAAAGCTGAACGACTGGAGAAGTGTTAGGCTTGTCCTCAAAGGATTTCTTTGACTTTGCTTGGCTGTAGTAGACATAAGTGTCGGGGGTATCGTTTCTTTTATTTACTCTCTATTCTGATATTTTGTTCTCTATCATAATTCTGTTGAAAGGTTTTTTCTTACAGAAACCGTCCAAGTATGACTTTGATATACATTTGGTTGCACTGTCTTAAGGTTTAAAGCTAAAATTGTAAAAACGAACAGAATTTATAGAGAGGTTATTTGAAGAAAATAACACTTTTGTGAGTTTGTTGTTCCTCATAGTCAAACAATTTTCAGGGTTAATGAGTGGGACACACACAGTAACATGACCAAGTAAACGTCGCTGACGAGACGCTTGTCACTGACGGGCTGTATAGGCCTGAGCCGGGAGGACCCTGGGGCCTGCCTCTACCCCTCAGGCTTCTGTAGGTCAGATCCTGCCTAACTCCGTGTTCTGACAAACATTTTCATACACGAGGCGATGCCTCCTTCCCAGTTCTTCAGCCCCAGTAAATACCAGGTGGAGCTGAAACACTTGTCAGTGGATGAACAGGCTTTTACCGGGCATCTAGTTGTTTGGGGTATAATTGGGCCTTTCTGGAACCGTCTCTCCTCTAGTCTTTCATAAACGTGTAAAGTCAGGTCATTGGATCCTGTGAGAAACAGACTGTTTTGCAGGGTTGTGATTTTTATGTGACGATACTTAGAAATCTCAGTAGTAATTGCTGTTAGTTCAGTGGTGACGCTATTGTAGCATGTACCAAAGAACTGCATAGTAAAACTTGCATTTTAATATCAACTTTCATGCAGGTTTGAAATTTTAAGTAAATTTATCAAGAAAAATGTCTGGCTTAGTGCGCAGTTATGTTATTCTGCCCCCTGGTGGACGTCAGTATAAGTTTAACGAGAGTCTCTTCTCCAGTGTTAATTTTCATGTTTTAATGAAAAACTTTACATAATGATTAATAGTAAAATTGGCGTAATTGAACCAAATAACAAAATCTGCCTTAATTTAAATATATTAAAATTTTTCTGAATCCTAGTAAGGTTAATAATGAAATCATGATATTTCCCATGAAGCTTAGTAAACAGCATGGAACTAAATGTCTTCTTTTAATCTGAGAATTTTGTCACTCAAGTAACATTTGTATGTTTTTTATTCTTATTGCAATTAGCCAAAATTAAATTTCTTTCTGAAGTTTTGTTTAAAAATGTGCAACTGTGGCATTTTACCCAGTAGGAAGTGCTGTGTACATGCAGTAAACTTTGGATATTTTCCTGGTATTTACTGATGAGTTCATAGCTCATTGCTAATAACAAGTTTCTGAAATCGTAATGTATAATTAGTACAGTTTTTTAAGAAGGTGTGACTCAAAAGTATAGTTATTGCATTCATATTTTTTGGTTTATATTTTTTAATGATGTTTAGACCAAAACAAAAGAGATAGGTTACTTGTTAAGATTATCTCAACATATGCCCACTTAATATTACATGAAAAAATAAGCTAATTGGAGTATGTTTTTAAAAGACTCCTATTTGATATGAAAGTTATCAGCTTTATATGGAAAATTAATTTTTCTTAATGTAACTTTGGGCAAAAAGTAGCTGGTTCCTAACAGCTTTTTGACAGATGTCATTTGTGACAATAAATTTTCTGTGACTCCTGGTCTAGGTTATTTAATATTTGAGTAACATAAGCACAAAGTTCCTATGGTTTAAAAACGTAAACCGGGCAGCTTGTTCACTGTCTTCTCTCTTACAAATGCTTTTTCTAAACCCTTTCTCCCCTGCAGGCTCCTTTTACAAGGACCCATAGGTTTACTTACATACCTTACATTGCGGTAAGGTAAACCATATCCAGGTCTCTCTTTTGATGGCTAGGTATAAATTAAGTATAATTTTAAGGTAAAAATGTCATTTGCCACACAAAAAATGTGCTATGGTCTATGTAATGTACATCGCAGTAAAGTTCAGATGTGTTTATAGAACTGATTTTGTTGGTGCTCTTATATCTGAAGGTAACAGCTCGTTTCTGTCTCTTTCTCGCCTAGTCTGTGCAGATAACAACCACGTCCGGACGTGGACGGTGACACGGTTCAGGGGCATGATCTCCACGCAGCCCGGCTCCACTCCCCTCGCCTCCTTCAAGATCCTGTCCCTGGAGGAGACGGAGAGTCACGGCAGCTCCTCCGGGAACGACATAGGTGAGGGGTTCACCTGGGGCACTCGCAGGTACCACGTGGGCAGCGCAGAAGCGTTAACAGTAGTAGAGACCTAAACGTGAGTTTTACATAAGAATCTTTCATTTTAATTATGATATTCAGAAATTTAAGTTCTGTAAATTCACAAAATTATAACATCAGTTTTCGTGTTATTAGCATCACATACCTTTGTGAAGAATACTTTTGTATTATTTTAGCTGTTGAGTATGGTGGGAAAAGAGAATTATTAAAACCTTATATAAGTTTTTCATTAAAACACTTTTTCTTTGTATTGTTGCTCAGAATGTTTCTAAAACGGATGAGCCAATCCTTCACAATAAAGTAGAAATAATTGATGCTTTCTTTTTAGATTGAAAACTTTGCAGGGTGCAATAGGCTTCTGATCAATTAAATTCTATTTAATGAGGTTGCACTTTATTTTTAAGATTTTGCATGTTGGCTTTCCAAAAAAAAACCTAAAATCAATACAGAAAAGTTACTTCCTCTTTTGAAGTTGAAGGAAAGGAGCATATTCTCAAAGGTGGTAGATGTGGGGCTTCGTTTTAACAGGTTTCCTTCTGGGACTGATAGTGCCCAGCCCTAAGCTGATTAACAGCCTTAGTGCTAAAAATATAATTTTGAAATAATGTGTTTCTTTAAGAGTTTCTCTAGTGCAAGGTGAAGTCCTCGTATCGCACTGCCGTCAGTCTGGTGGACTGGGCGCGCCGTGCCGCCCGGATCGGCGTGGAGGACCCTTTTCTCCCCCAATATTAACATCAGTGTTCTTTTTGTTAAAGGAAACCAGTTACATTTTAATCAGCTCCTTTGCCATTTTCTGTCTTCTGACGCAGGGCCTTTTGGAGAGCGAGACGACCAGCAGGTCTTCATCCAGAAGGTGGTTCCCATCACCAACAAGCTCTTCGTCAGGCTCTCCTCCACCGGGAAGCGGTAAGGCCGCGCCGACGCCTGGACGCGCACACACAGTGTTGAGGCGCTTGACATTTTCACAAGGGTGCGCCAGAAACAGATTGTTGAGAGAAGTCCATTCATCATCTTGTGATTGTTTAAACTTAGAATCGGGACAGTGTGTTTAGCACTCACTCCCTAGGATATATTTAAGATTTTCTCTGATGCTGTGGACAGTCGGACGGACTAGTGACCCAGCCAAACTAAACTCTAATCCCGGCTCTTCCTCTCACTAGCTGTGGACACTCAGCTCAGGTACTTTGTTTCTCTGAGCCCCGGTTTCTTTATAAAAGAGGGTTCAGCTACCTTGGTAGGATGTCATAGGAGGACCTGAGTTGGAGCATGTGACCCACCTTGTGGAGCCTTAACTAGAACAGAGGCCAAGTAGAAAAGTTTCCTCTTCCTTTACCATTTGACTGAAATTTTACTGTTTTAAAATATATTATTTACAGCCTCAAACACATTGAGCTACAACATTCCTTTTCTATAAAAACATACATTTTTTGCATGTCGCAAAGTGATGTTCCAGCAGTCACTAAGAGGGCTGTGGATGCCCATGCTAATGTCACCAACGCTGATGTTTTTAATAGTTTCTCGGTTCTCCGTCAGCATGTGATTTCTAATTTCTTACTAAGTTTCATATCGAAGTCCATTGCATATAGTCACTAGTAGCTATTAAGTGAACTGATTCCAGAACATTTTATGCACTAAATTTTTTTTAAAAACTGACAAAAAGAAAGTGTATTAGGAGCCTGTAAGGTAGAGACCGAGTTACCACCTGGAGGAGGCTGCAGATCACTGTGACTAATGCTCGGTGCAGATATGAAGAGGCTGCCAAATGTTTATTAAAACCGCTCACAACAGCCTGCAACGAGGTGGTGGTTCACGTCCTGCTCAGTCCTAACCTCTCCCTCCCTCTCAGCTCACGGGGCGGCAGCCTGCTGCACCGACCACACTTCCTGCCTGATGACATACTATCGTTTCAACATGATTCCAGAGGAAAAAACAACCAGAAATTACTCTGTATTACTGAGTAGAGTATCAGCCCCTCCTGAAGCTGTTTACAGACGCTGAGGTGCTGGAAACAGTGAGAGTTCAGGCCTGATGGAGGATTCGACTCGGGTCTATCCACGCAGCTGCACATTGGTTCTCCTTCCAGATTTTTAAAATTTACAAACTTTAAATGGCTTCTCAAGATCTTTTCTAGTTTGATGTCTGTAACTTCCTTTGGAAGAATTGCTCATTTCCTACCAAGGCTCTTTCAAGATTGGCCTAAATTATTTGCCAGATTTCAATTACTTAGTAAGTTATTTTATAAGAACCTTTTCACTGGACTCAAAGAAACAAAGTTTGACCTTGACTCCTGCTGACTTGCCTTGACCCCTTTACATCCGCCTTACGTATGTGGAGGATTCAACCGTAACTTTGCAGATCCACTTCGACACTGACAGTGTTGTTCCCCGCGGTTTGCACCTGCACGGTGTCTTCCAGGATCTGCGAGATCCAGGCTGTGGACTGCACTACCATCTCCTCCTTCACCGTGAGGGAGTGCGAGGGCTCCAGCCGCATGGGCTCCAGGCCGAGGCGCTATCTGTTCACGGGCCACACCAACGGCAGCATCCAGATGTGGGATCTGACCACCGCCATGGACATGGTCAGCAAAAGCGAGGACAGGGGTAGGTCTCCTGGGAAAAGACACGTGGGACAGGCTAGCCCGTGGCCTAGTGATTGTAAAGCGTGTGCTTCCCTAAGACGCAGGTGGCCCGACCGAGGAGGAGCTGCTGAAGCTGCTGGACCAGTGTGACCTGAGCGCGTCCCGCTGCGCCACCCCCAGCATCAGCCCGGCCACCTCCGTGGTCCAGCACAGCCGGCTCCGGGAGTCCAGCTCTAGGTAGGCAGAGGGCTGACTGGGGAAACTGGCAGAGAGAGTGTAACGGTTCTTAAAAGCCATGTTTTCTAACTACATTTTAAATTCAGACTTTATGTTGCTATTTAATCCTTTTTAAATAAAGGTTTACTAAATTTCTCCACTGTGTACATCAAAGGGAATTAGAAGAGTCCTATGTGACCCTGGACAGTGTGTGGCACTTTGTTCCTGTGGCCGAGGGACATAGTGTTCAAGTGACCGTCTTATCTACTCATTAGCATTCTGCAATTTATTTTTTATTCTATTGAGATGTGATTGACCTACAGCACTGTATTAGTATGAATCATGTACTTTTAAGACAGTGACAATGGTATGTTTTTAGTTAACATATTAAAAAACCCAAAATCTAAACTTATGGCCAAATACCGAATTATGTTGGTTCTGCCTTGGTTTTTAAAGTCTTTTATCCCCAGCTTTTTTCAGCTATTCAAAAATTTATCTTGAGTTATAAAAATCATTACGTGGATGTAAAGTACAGCCTAAGGAATATAGTCAATATTATAATAACCTTATAGTGTCAAATGGGTACTAGACTTACGGGGTATCACTTCGTAGGTTACATAAATGTCCAATCACTGTGTTGTACACCTGAAATTAATATAATACTGTCTGCCAACTGTAGCTGAAAAGGAAATCCTGCTTCACTGAATCTCTATTATGTTTACATTATAGTTTCATATACACGTAAAGTATTTAAATATATTTTTATATACAGAAGGCTATAGTATTCTTTATATACTTCTATAGTGTGTGTATACTCTAGTCTAATTAACGAGATGTGCCCCCGAGAGTCTCAAAAGATCTGAACTGCAGTTTTAAAACCATTCCAGCCTCCAGCTCCAGCACCACGAGACCATCCACGAAGCAGCGACCTATGGCTCCCTGAGGCCCTACAGAGAGAGCCCTTTGTTGGCCAGGGCGCGGAGGACCGAGAGCTTTCACAGCTACCGGGACTTCCAGGCCGTCCACCCGCACAGGGCCGTGGAGAGAGCGGTGCCCACGGATGCGGACGGCCCCATACAGGCCGAGGTGAGGCGGGCGGCAGGGCAGTGCCCCGCGGCCGAGAGCAAGTCTCCTGGGGCAGAAGCCAGGGGCGCGAGGGAGTGGGACAGTGGGCCGGAGGCGCATAGGACAGCCGACGCTGTCCCCGAGTCCAAGAAAAGGCCGTCGGAGGACGAAAGCGACAGCAAAGCGGAGCCGAGGCGGAAAGGAGGGTTCGAGGGAGGCGGGTTCCTGGGGAGGAGGAAGGTGCCCCATCTGGTGTCCTCACCCAGCACTTCGGACGGGGGCACCGACTCACCCGGCACTGCCTCCCCCTCGCCCACGAAGACCACGCCCTCCCCGCGGCACAAGAAGAGTGACTCCTCGGGGCAGGAGTACAGCTTGTGAGAGCTCCCGAGGCGGGTGGGTGGTTCGCTCGGTCGGGGGAAGGTTACCCCTGGATTGCACTAGCGTTCACTCCCGAGCTTTACACATTGGAATTGGACTTCGTTCAGTATCTTTTTAACAATTATCTGGAGCAAGGAGATCAAAAACTAGAGCTCGATCTTTTTGAAGATTTTTTATAATTTTACAAGAATGTTCAACTGGTCATTTGTAAAGCAGGAGTCCCTTTCAACGTGTAGAGCTTGGGAATGCGCGTAGTAAGCTCCACATCCTAACAGGACGTCGCCCATACGGGTGACAGCCCGAGCGCGCAGCAACCGCCAGACTACATTCCGGATCTTAATTCTGCCCGAGACCTGTCTTGCGAGGTTATCGTAAGTGAATCACGTAATTCTCTTTGGGACTTAGTCTCTCAACCCTAATGGTGATGGCAGAGTGTTTACCTGATGTTTAATGCGGTGCTATGTTTGTGAGGAAACACCATGTAATTCAAAACACTATTGATGCTGAACCCGGTAGCGGGGAGTCCCGTAGGGCCACTTTAATGGTAGGCCGTCTTCTGATTCTCGTCGGAGGCTTTAAATCTTATCTTAGCGAGCGTCCCCACTAGTAAATGACCCAAGTCCAATTAAACTTTCTTTACAGTTGGAGCAGTTGTCTGTGTTTGAACTGGTGAAATAAAAATAATCATCTAGGACAAAGCTCTGGGTGCCCCGAAGGGAAAACTGGACCAGCTGCTAGTCCCCCTTGTTTGAGGAGCCCCAGTACTTTTCCCATGTTGATCATCAAGATAGTTAAGTTAGAATGTGGCCACTTCGTTAGTTTCTGAGACTAGTTCTGAATTCTTGGTTAATGGTTTGGGCTGTAAAAATGTTATTTTGAATATATTTTAAATTGTAAGAATAAAATAATTTTTTGTATTTTGTTTTCATTTAATTGGAATGATTTTCACGTTTCTGCACATAGGGTAATTGTAAAGCGTTAAACATTACTGGTGGAAAATGTACATGTCCAGTCCCAGGAAATACAGTGAGTGAGGCTGAAATAAATGCTTTGAGGTTTACCATATTGCCAGTGATTCCACAGCCGTTCTCTCATATTTATTTATCAATTAAGTCGAATAAAATGATTAAGACGATCTCTGTTTTCAGTTATTTTAGGAACAGCTATCTCTTTACA
Source organism: Miniopterus schreibersii (assembly GCF_964146895.1). Lineage (NCBI taxonomy): Eukaryota > Metazoa > Chordata > Mammalia > Chiroptera > Miniopteridae > Miniopterus > Miniopterus schreibersii. The sequence goes on from NC_138123.1 coordinate 3,648,529, forward strand.
CCTACAGGCGTGGGCTCATCTCTTCCCGTAACAGAGAGGCAGGGGAGAGGGAGGGCTTAATACGTGTGAAAGGAACTCGCCAAGGGTTGGAATCATCTCTTACCTCTTTTACGTGGGCAAATAAGAAAGTTAAAAAAACCTCAGTAGTTCACCCAGCCTTTTCCAAGAGGAAAGGGCCACTGGGAACAGACAGTGAGTGTAAACGTGTGTGGTGCTCTGTGAAGAGGCCTGGAGAACGTCTCCGAGCACTAGGCAAGGAAACCCTTGGGCGGAGCGCTCGGCCTGACACTGGGTTGCATTTTGCAGCTGGGTCCCCTGGAAACTGCCACTGATTAATTCATTTAACCTGCACCCTCACCGCCAGACAGCGAGCGTCGGGTGAAAAGTGCATGGTTTTCAGCCTCCACAAAGCGTGCCTCAGACAACCAGAAAAACAGCATTTCTCAGACCTGTTGGGGAGGGGACAGTTTCACAAACAATCCTGGTTTCCTTCAGGGGCGACAAGGTAACAAGCCACGGCTCTTGCGTGTGTGATGTGTCAGTGACGAGCGGCGGCGGGAGCGGGGTGTGCGGCCCGCATTCCAGCCTCACTCACGTTTTGCAGGTGCCCGGGCTCTACAGGTGGGTGTCGGTGAAGGTGGTGTGTTCCTTGGCCACAGAGCTGAAGCCCTTGATGGCCTTCATCAGGTCTTCCTCATCGACGTACTGGGAGGAAGCCAGTCAGAGGTTAGGAGGTTTGGGGCCATCAGGTTTGAAAAGCCTAATGCTCGACGCCCAGGTGTGGTCCGAGACCCTCCTCGCCTTAAATTCACCTTATTGAAAAGATCACATCACATGCACAGGTGACCGGCAGGCTAATCCCAAATGTGGACCGTCTGAGGACGGCCTCGTGCCATACCTTAAGCTAAGCCTCAGTTTTCTGGTCTGTAAAGCGGAGTCTGTATGTTTAAGATTTAGTTCAAAATGCAAGCAGAAGAGCCGACTGCAAGCTCTTCCCCACGGGTCCCCCTCTCACTGCATTTGTTTACTGAATAGGTTCAGTAACATGAAGGAATAAGCAGTGTGCCGTGTACTGGCATCTTCAGGGGCATTCACGGCACTGCATGCACGCTGCTTGCTACCGGGACAGTGGAAAACGGGCTCTGCGGTCAGAGGACGTCTTTAAGGCCCAGGTCCACGAAAACGACTAGCTGTGCGCCCATGGGCGCGGATGCGTGTGCACCTAAGCCCTCAGTGTGTCTGTTGAGCCACGTGAAACTGCCGCCTTGCGTGTCCATCCAATACGCTTAGGTAACAGATTCGTACGTCTCAACTAGTATAATTATCCCTGCCCCTTAGAAACGCGAGGCCTGAGGCGGAACCGTGGGGTTCAACAGCTCTATGCACATGAGGAGGCGCGTAAAAAACCGTAGCAACACCGGAGGGCTGCCTGGGTGAAGGGGCAGGTGCGCCTGAGCCGTGGGCGGCCCCATCAGGTGCAGGAAGCTCCACGCCACCTCGTGACCCACTGAGACTCGGCTGGGGCGTCGGGCAAGGGCTCCGGGTGGGGAGGGAGCCCACTCACCAGTCCGCTGTCGTGACCCAGGATGGTCTCCCACAGCGAGTCGTCGATCAGGACCTTCTTGCCCTGGATGTCCATGAGCTGGCTGACGCTGCGGTGCAGGGAGCCTTGGGAGTAGGCCTGGCTGAGCTGGCTCTGGCTTGGAACCCGGAGCACAGAGATGCTCCGGTTGCTCCGGAGACTCAGGCGCCCCCCGGGCCGCGGGATCTTGGTGTCGGCCAATCCCTGCAGAGAGAGCTGCTGCTGGTGAGCGGCCCAGGTCAGCTGTGCTGTCCCCTGGCTCCCACTACGCCAGCACCTTTGTACTGCGCTTTAAAATGCTTGGATACGGGCAGGGAAATGGACTCCTCCCTCCCTTTTTTCCCCCGCCCCTTATCTTTCCCCTTGTTACAGGATCTCAGCCTCCAAAATAAATCGGGTCTGATACTAACATCAGAAACAAAGGCACTGATTAGGACCTAGCATCAGATTAGGGCCTGGAGTGCGCCTTCGGGAAAGTCTAGCTGCTCCTAGACCTCGGAGGGCTCTGGCTCGGCAGGGCCAGCGGTGAGCCGTTCCTATTTTCACCGTGCAGGAAGCACGCCATGCAGAAGGCCACGCGTTCATGCAGCACACAGAGCTACCTCGAAGTGCATGGTGTAGCTTTTCAGGGTCACGTTGCTGGACACGTCAGATACGTCGGCCACAGAGTCAAACTGAGGACAGACGGGGAGGCAGTGGTCAGCCTTTGCAGCATTTCAAAGCACACTCATAGAGTCTCCCCGACGATAGCGTAACATGCTCAGACTTTGGCCCTGGCCCACGTGGCTCAGATGGGTGAGCGCTGACCTATGAGCCAAGAGGTCACAGGTTCTATTCTGGGTCAGGGCTGGATCCCCAGTCGGGGGCGTGCAGGAGGCAGCCGGTCAGTGACTCTCATCATGTTTCTCTCTCTCCCTTCCTCTCTCTGAAATCAATCAAACACATATTAAAAGAACAACAACATATTCATACTTGAATACTATCCTGCACCAACCACGGGCCTCACCGACACTGCTGCTCTTTCCTGTCCCCAAGGTGCCTGCTCCTTGGGCCTGAGAGTGCTGCCCGGGGCTCAGCCACTGCTCGGTGCTGCGTCCTGGAAAACGGAGACCTGGGAGGTGGGCAAGGCTGCCACTCTCGTTTCTCTTCACGTGTAGAAACTTAAGCAGTCTGACCAGACGTCTGTGCTCGGCTGAGATACTCTGACTTAAATACATCTGGTCTTTGTCGGGCCTCTGGCACAGAGCTCCGAAAGCCCTAGGAAATTCCTCCCTGGTGACAGCAGCAAAGCTGCCTTTTTGTTATGTTAATAAGGTGGCTTTGGGCCTCACCTAGAGGGGGCTGGTGGCCAGGAGAACCAACCAGGTGACTGGAGAGTTGGAACTTTCAGTCCCACCCCCCTGACCTGGCTGAAGGTTGATTCAGTCTCCCCTGGGCAATGACTGAGTCTCATGCCTAGGTCATGAAACCTCCAGAAAAATCTAGGAGGACTGGTTTGGAGAGCCTCAGGGTCGGTGAACACCTGAAGACTCAGGGACGGTGGCATACCTGGAGAGGGTGTGGGAGCCTCCTGCCCTTTCCCCAGGCCTCGCCCTGTGCGTCTGGCTGTTCCTGCCTTACCTCCTTCTATAATGGATCGGTGAGCTAGGAAGTCACAGGTTTCTCCGAGTCCTGAGAGCGACGCTAGCAAACGAATGGCCCAAACCCAGGGAGGGAGGGTCCTGGGAACCTCCCATCTGCCTGCCCATGAGAATCCCTTTCTGGAGTTAAAAACAGAATGCCAATCCCCGGGCTCCACCCAAGACCTGTGAAATCAGACTTTCGGGGATAAAGGCCCAGGCAATGGCATTTTTAAAAGCTTCCCAGGTGCCTTAGTCCATTCAGGTCCTGATAACAGGACTCCATGGACTGTGGCCTATAAACCACTGACATTTCTCCAGCCCTGCAGGTTGGAGATCCAACACCACGCGCCCGCCTTCGGACGTACCATGTGGGTTTCTCCCGGTGGGTAGACACTCAGCGGGGACGTTCTCTTCTGAACAGGTACCAGGGGAGGCCTCTCTCTGATGTATGGCTCCTGGTTGATCTTCCTTTGCAGAATCAGGGACAGGAAGATGGCCAGCAGGACCAAGCCCAGGATGGCCACCAGCACGATGAACCAGAGCTCGCTGTAGAACTCCGAGCCTCTGCTCCCCGACCCCTTCTTCCCTCCGGGGGTCGTCGGCACCAGGCCTGCAAGACCCGGGGGCAGAGAAGGGACAGGTTATTCCGGGAGGCAGCTGGGCGACCGCCTGCCCTGTCGTTCAGCAGTAAATGGGGAAGGAGTCTGACGCGGTTGGTCTCGGGGTGCTTGTTTGCACCTGTGTTCAGGCTGGGGGGCCCTGAGGAGGAGCTCAGAGCCCCCGGAGACCTGGCTGACACTCAGCGGTTGAAAATCCCTGCTGCCTGGGCACGATCCTGGGAAAGACATCAGTGGGCTCTGGGGACGCCAGCCCTGACTAACACATCCCTTTCAGGGGTCACCGCAGGACGGGACAGCGAGTGGAAGCTCCCAAACTGAGCGGCAGAGGGTCTCGGAGATCATCTCCAGCCCAGCCCCTGGGGAGGCAAGTGCTGATGGCCGAGAGGAGGGAGGACAGACAGATACAGCTCCAAATGCTTTGGACAGATTTCCCGTTTTAACACCTGGACCAGTGGGCAGGCCTGCTTGGCACATCACACCTGCATTCTCGGGGGGCGGTTAGAGGGAAGCCTTCAGGTCGGGGGGTGAGTATGTTTAAGGAGGGAGACAAGGCCACTAAAACTAAAATGGGAACTTCATGAGAACGGATATTACTTTGTGAACCTGAGGTCTACTTCTGATAGCTCCGTGGTTAATAAAAAGTCACTCTGCGTCCCTGGGGCTCTGCTCCCCCAGCTCTAAGATGCAGAATTGGGGAGATCAAAGCTCTGACGAGGCTCCGGCAGGTTAGAAGTCCCCTACTTAGGAACCAAAGTGCGTTGCTTGATTAAAATAAAACAGCCACCTTGGTTAGGCCCCGGCGGAGCTGGGTCTCCTCTGTGCGCGGTGCGGGGCTGTACCTCTAGCAGTTATCCGAGGGGCCCAGCGGGCCCCCTGCTGCAGAGGACGCGGGGGAATGTAGGGCAGCCTGCCTGAGGGAAGCCTCGAGAAGGAGACAGGCCTCGGAACAGCAGGCGGGGAGCGAGCCCGGCCGGTCCTTTACGCTCGCAGGCTGCCTCCAGGCAAGGGAACCGCACCAGGGGAAAAGTTACATCCCGAAAATTAAAACTGACGACGCACGTTCGCTGGGCAACACTTCTTGGAATTTTCCACGAGTTTGCACAGTCCTGGGTGTCCCTTCTCTCAACCTTGCTTTTCAAAGGCCCCTTTCATTTGAAGGGACTCCACCCATCAGGGGGTTTTGCCCAACGTGGGGTCCTGGTCCTTCGGGATGGGCTTGTTAAAAGAGCAGGTGCCTGGGCAACCATGTGACAGACAAGCGCCTGGAGGTGACTCTTACGCACACCTAAATTTCAGAATCTTTGCTAAAAAACACACACACAAAAACGAACAAACAAAAGTACAGGGCCGGGAGCCAACAGAAAAACCACATTCAAGTTCTCCTCTGAGGTACGAGCCTGCAGAGCATTCTCTGGGTGAGCTCCGGGGCCCCTCAGGCCCCCGGGTGTCCACAGGGGGAGCCCCTGGAGTTGCTCAAATAATATCGGAAGAGATCTGCTCAATTCCACTAGACAAGAGGCGATAGACTATGTGGGGGAACTGCGTCAGGTGTTCGAAGAAGTTTTATGTGGCATCCAGGCATGAAGGGTCTGGAAATATGAGCTAATTTTATTATTTTACATACGGAAACTATCCTTGATAACAGTATGTATGTTTCAAAATTTTTGGACATATTTGCATTAAAAACCCACCAACTATGTATGCATACAAATCGGATATAACATTGCTAACTGGGCTCTACAGTATCAGCCCCAGTTCTGTTCTATTGAAAAAGTCGGGTCATTTCTCTAACGTGCCCTTGGAAATTGGAAAGTGTCACAGATGCTGGATTCAAAGGTCGTGGGCCGGGCTCCACTTAAAAGATGCTCCGTGAAAATTACAATTTCATCTCTTCAGCTGCCTCAGTTGGTTTTGCTGGTGGGTCACCATCTTTCACAGAGGATACAAGACAGAGATGGACCAAATTTTACCGTGTTAGGCTCGGAATCTGGATGATCGTCGTTACGATCACCACGACCGGCATCCGAGCCTTTTCTCTCTTTCTCTGACTCTTTCTGTAAATCATTTTTTGGGGAGACAAAGTCGTCCATGTAGCAAAGTCGTTTACCGAGAGGATCTGTGCTTCGGGAAGCTTAGTCACCCCCTCTCTCTGTCCCGGCGAGTCAGTGACTGGCCCTCGAAGGGCATCCCAGCGCCTCGCCTGAGGTCAGCTCCCCGAGGACTTTGGAAGGTTTCGTACAACGCGTCACCCGCTTCCTCCCGACAGTCTATGCTAATGTCTCAGCGCAAGTGTGTCTAACACACGCACACGCGCACGCACATGCACACACGCTTCGTTAGGAAGCCGGGCAGGGGCGACGCGAAACAACGGGAGGTGAGCGCCTACCGAGGCCGGCGGAGGCGTCGTACCGAACCAGAGGCGTCCGGGCACTGCCTTCCTCCGTGATGCAGGTGACCTGGAAAAGGAGAGCTGGACAGGGGGTAAGTGGCCGGGTGGCCGCCACCCGCCGACCGCGGGCGCCCTTTCCGATCAACGGCGATCAGAGCAGGAGACGGTCTGAACACAGAACTCCCGGGCAAACGGGGGCTTCTCCCACTAGGCCGACGTGCTTCTAATCTTACAGTTATCGAGGAAGGGGGCTAGAATTAGTGCCCTAAGCATGTGTGTGTGTGTGTGTGTGTAACAGAACTAAAGAAGCTAAGGGCTTATACAGCAGAGTGAAAGATTATCAGAGGAGGCCCGGCAGACGGGGCTCAGCGGCTGAGCGTCGACCTAGGATCCAGGCGATCGGGGTTCGATTCCCGGTCAGGGCGCAGGCCCGGGTTGCAGGCTCGATCAATGACTCTCTCATCATTGGTGTTTCTCCCTCTCTCTCCCTCTCCTGTCCTCTCTCTGAAATCAATAAAGATATATTTAAAAAAAAAGAATTATCAGAGGAGAAGACACGATGCGTGGAGTGTATGTTGTCCTGCATGTGGCCCACGCCTGTTCCCTTAAAACTTCCAGGCGCGCCTTTCACTGGGTGACCAGAGTTGGAGTGGCCTCTTGAGCTAAGACAGGTTAAGGGCCAGCCCCTGCCGCCCGCCGTTCAGAGGGACCGTCTCGTGACGCGCTGAGCAAAGAAAGCCCGACACTCACTCCCGTCCTCGGCCCTCGGCATGCAGAGGGCGGTGTCCAGGCCGCGGTACACGCGCTGGCCCCCGGCGGTCACCACGAACGCCCGCAGGGGGCCGTGCAGGAGGAAGGAGCTGCTCCAGCTGACACACACCGTGGTCAGGTTGCCGGTCACGGAGCACGGGGCTCGGTACTGGGGCGCTGGGGGCGAGAAAGCTGAACGTTATGACGATGATGACCTCTGAGTGTGTGTCTGTGTGTGTGCGCGCCTTTTTAAAAAATATATATAAGCAACAATTTTTTTTTTTTAGCATTGCCGAAATTCTTTATATTGTCCTCAGTGTTTGCAAAAAAAATAGCAACTGGCATTGGAAGAGAAAGAACACCGGTGGAAATGTGTGTGCGGTGCTTTCTCAGCGATATTGCACCTGCTTTCCCCCCCAAAATCAATCGACAGTGGTGTTTTATGAAATAAAGCCATTAACATACAATGGTTCTGCTCACAACACAACCCTGGAGCTCATATTTCCTTGCTTTTCCCTTCTTTTAACAGGTAAAGTGTCCTTAACACTATTAACTACAGTAGATAGCTATTTTTCATATCCAATCAATATTTACTGCTACAAAGCCCCAAGGACTAGATGAAGTTAATATATTTATATATATATATATATATATATTTTTTTTTTTTTTTCCTCCTTTTTTTTTTTTTCTCTCCAAGCCAAACTGCTTAAGATGGTGAATTATATCCGTTTGGCACCCATTTATTTTTAAGGCTTTTTCTGGAACCGTTAGTTAGTTTTCTAAGAGTGTGAAAGAGCTTTGTAGATAGTAAGGCGAGTGTAATAATTCATCGCCCCGGCTAATCAATCAGGTGTATGGTGTATTAGTATATAATCAAGCTTGGTCGCCTAAGTATTATATCAGATACAGAAGCTACGCTGTGAGCGTTTTGCAGGCACGATCTCCTTTTATATTTTCGCTCCTGACTATAACAAAGGAAAAAGAATCCTTAATTGAGGCTCCTCTTTTAAATGCAAAATTTTTTGTAGAAACAAATGAAGGAATCTCATGTCATCAAGTCAGAAGAGATTTATTTCATGAGATCCCGTCGTCTCCAAAATAATCAATACATTTGCAACAGGGTTAAGATCCATCTATATACTAAATTGGCTTTTAAGAAAAGAAAGGAGTCCTGGAAATAAACTGGATATCTTTTTTCTTTGAAAATTAAATCTATCTGATTCTCTCTCTCTCTCTTCCCCCTTCCACTCCTTAAAAAGCAATGGAAAAAATATCCTCAGGTAAGGATTAAAAGCCAACCAACCAACCAACCAACCGGAGTGACAAATGTTAAAAAAAATAATAATAATCTTAATTGTCTCTCCATTTCCCTCCTTCCCATGCATCAGCTTCCCCTAAGCTGGCTTTCACCCCACAGCTACGAGAAAAATCTCCCTAAATCGGCCCTTGGCCTCCACATCATTAAAGGCAAGAGGCAGGATTTTCCGACACTCATCTCCGTTGGCATCACAATAGCGGCCAAGGAAACGGAACCTCCCTCCAACCCTTTCCTAAAACTGGCCCCCTGCCCTCGGGGCCTCTGGCCGGGGCGCGGGCGCTTCCACTCACGCTCTTTCTCGGTGGTGAAGCTGACCCACTCGGAGGCCGCGCTGCCCGCCTGGCTGTGGGCCACGACGCGCAGCCTGTAGGTGGTGTAGGGCTGGAGGCCCCCCAGGCTGGCGCTGGGCCCCGGGCCCCTGTACGTGGTCTCCGCCCGGCTGGGGGTGCAGGGCGCGTCTGCATGGGGAGGGCAGGCCCGGTGCAGCTGGAGCTCGTAGCTGGAAGGAGAATGGACGCATCAGGGGACAGAAGGGCATGCGGGAGGCAGCCCATCGACGACTCTCATCATTGCTGTTTCCCTCTCTCTCCCTCCCTCTGAAGTCAGTAAAGACATATTTTAATAAAATAAAATAAAATAAAATAAAATAAAATAAAATAAAATAATAAAATATAAAATAAAATAAAATAATAAAATAAAATAAAATAAAATAAAAATATAAAATAAAATAAATAAAAAATAAATAAATAAAATAAAATAATAAAATAAAATAAAATAAAAACATAAAAAAATCAGATAAGAAAATTATGACTTGGGCACGGAATTTACATCCCAGCGGAGGCTAGAGGATGGACAATTCAAGAACCACGGGGGGTGGGGAAGAGAAATCCTTCAGTGAGTGCGAACGGGAGCCGCCTTTCCTGTGATGACGATTTTGTGGCTCTCCTGTCTATCCTCCGCTGATATTACGATGGAAACACTTTCCAGGGAACATTACCATTGGAACTGACAGGTGTCCCATTTGCCACAGGTATCTGTTCAGCATGCAAGTCTTTCTAGGGGGGCAGCTGGGTGTGTCTGCGGGGAAGTCTTATCTTGGTAGATTGGTCCTTCAGGCTGGCCAGTTACCTCTGGATGACACCATTGGGGTAGAGCGGGGGGCTCCACTGGAAGGAGGCTGTCCTGGAGGCCAGCGCCTGGACCTGGGGGGAGGGCACCCCTGAGGGTGGGGCGGGGTGCGTCCGCAGCTCCGCCGTGGGCCCTTTGCTGCAGCAGTTGAAACAGGTGCAGGCCTCCACCCCGATGGAGTAGGAGGTGAAGGGCCGCAGGCCCTGCAGGGTCTGCTGGGTGGCCAGGCCTTCGGACAGCTGCGGGACAGAGAGGACGCGATGAGACGTGCCCAGGCCTCAGGCCAGCGACCGATCTGCACCCTGTACCCCACTTCCCGTGACTAGAGCGCCACGCCAGGCAGTCTGGGGGACGCACCGAGGATGGAGCTAGTATGAACCCTCAAGGGATGACCGACTGACCCACCGCAGAGAGGCGCGACTCAAACAGGCAAAATGTAAGGATTTGACAGACAGAAGTGGGAGGCAACAGGACAGACATCACAAGGCACACGCTGTCCATCACCATAGAAAGATAATAGAGAATGGCACAAAACGCACAAAATACTGACCAAATTCCGTGACCCTCAGAATGATGCCTTTAAAAAAAAAAAATCTATATCTGAATTATACTCAAAGTCAACATTCACTAAAGTCCATAATCTGCCGTTGTTATTTGCATGTAATTTTTTGGGGTCAAAAGTCCCTCAAATTCATGTTAGAGTTGAGTATTTAAGAGCTTGAAATATATATATTTGATATATTTCTATATTTTACATACTGCATATTTTATATATATTTAAGAGTTTGAAATTCCATCTTTTTCTCTGAGGGTGTTGGGTATATGAAATATCCTGGTCTTTTTCTCAATTATCCGTGTTGTATTATAAACCTTTCAGTTTATTTGGAGCAAATTTCTTTTTTTTCCCCACTAAGTACTCTTTGGAACAGCAGCCTTCAGAACCTGGAAACTAATTTTCACGCCGACGTACACAACATACAATTAAGAAGAGCCATCTGTTATTGAGAAAACTGCATACAATGCACTCCAAATAGAAATTATTTTACTTTATTAATATCATCATTTTATAAGCATGGATAATCAAGGGTTGATTGTATTTACATCATCTATATTTATTGACTACGAAGCCCTGTAGAAAATATGCTAATATCCCTTTAACATTCAATAGGAGACTTCCCTGGATCCGAGAGTTATCTTGTGAAATTGCGTGTCAGCACCTGGCACTCCGGCCTCCAAGGACCTCTCCACACTCGCCCAAATCATTCCCTAAACTGGTCTAAACGATGTATAATGTGATCCTGGGACCTGCACAATTTCCCTATGAGGTTTGTGATCACCACGTATTATAATTTATCCTTACGCAGGAGAAACTTAAGAGTGGCAGAGAAAAGACTTCCTCGCACTGGCTCTCATTCTCTCCATTTGAATAACGCAGGAGCTGGTCTCATTGATTAGTGACCCTTCCGGCCACTGGCTATGGGAAAGGTGATTTTCCACAATCCATCCCGTCTCCCCGATGGGCCCCGAATGTGTGGATATGCAAACTGTGGCTCTAGACTGAGCTGTTCTGCAGTCTCTTCCAAAAGTGCTAGAACTTTCTCAAACTCACCAAAAGAAACACTGAGCTTCCTGGTGCTATCAGAGATCTTCAAATGCGAAAAGGGGGATTCCAAGAACATTCTTTGCTCTATTTTTTTTTTCTTCCATAGCAACATTTACACCACCACCAATGGCCATCTGTCTGCCCCTGACCATAGACCACTCACCATTTAAGTGCTTGATGTGTGTTTTCTAACCGAATTAATTTGATTTTAGTATCCCTGAAGCATTAGGTTTCTCACAACCTTTGTGGAGTCTTTAATGCCACCTTCAGCAATTCTCTCCCTGGGCACTGACATATTTTCTGCCTGTGTCCTACTGCCCAGCCTTATTTCCTCTCATAGGGATCACTGTGCCACTAAGTTCACCACTGGGCCACCAAGAACAGATAGATAAGAAAGAGCAGGGAGGAAAAAATACAAGGCCATCATGGTTTACTTAAAAACAAATAGATAAATAAATCAGTCCCGGACTATCAGCTCAGGGCACCCTCTACTCACCACTGTCTCCACCCCACCGGTGTTGTTCGAGAACAGCCTGTAGAGGCTGACAATGCCGTTGGGCTTCCCAGGGGCGCTGATGTTGACCACGGCTTGAGTGGAAGACACCTCGTGGAACCTGGGGGCCCTGAGGCCTTCTGGGGGGGCGGGTCCGGTTCTACACCGAGTCCAGCTACTGGGGGCTTTCCCTGCTGAATTCACCGCCCAGACCTTCAAAGAGAAATCAAGACGACTGGTCAAAAGCAAGATAACCTCAGGCTGAAAACAAAGTTGGCGGCCCACAGCAACGGAACACCACGGAACGAGAGAGACTTTGATCCTGCAACTCTGTGATCACAAAGGCAATTGGGTCTTTCCTCGTTTTTTTGCCTTTGCCCGTGTGAACACAGAGGGGGCTGCTGGGGAGCCCTGATTTCAGAATGCAGCTGCTGATTTAAGCCTGATGGAAAACGGCTTGTCTCTGGGTGGAAGGTGGTGGGATTTTTGTCAGCTTCTGCAAACCGGACGGCTCTGCAGATGACTCAAAACTCAGCAATTCTTAAACACTGTCCCCACCGAATCTGCATGAAAATTAGATTTTCCTTTCATCAAGGAGGGAATAAACATATGGAAGGATGTATAATCTTATTTATCAAGAACTATTTGTATAATTAAACACGAATATCCTAAAAGGTTGCCTTGGGTCATCATTTGCATGAGTAAGTAATTTGTAGGATGTCAGGTACAATAGACAGAATAGATGGATGTGCGAGTGTATAGGGTTAAATTAGGCCCAATAACAGCCAACTACACAGTGATCAATCAGAATGATAGATCTAAGTGACAATACAAGAAGACTGCGTGTTTAGGAGTACCTGTATTCCTCAGAAAGCTCTCATCTTGTGCAGTCTAAGTTCAGGAAATTTTTCTCTCATTTGGTGTCTTCTTTCTTTATATCTATCTATCCATCCATCTCTCCATCCATCTATCCATCCACTCATCCATCCATCTATCCATCCACTTATCCATCCATCCATCCATCCATCCATCCATCCATCCATCCATCCATCCATCCAACCAACCAACCAACCAACCAACCAACCATCCACACTTGCCCTGAGCTTTTAAAGACACAGCTCGAGAACTCGTTTGAGTCTACAGTCCACACTTTGTAGGTGTGCGGTGTTAAAAAACCATGCAGAACTTTCAAAAACCTGAGCCATTTAGAAAAAACTGTAGGAGAATACCTTGCAGTGAGAGTTCAGTGTAGTTTTTGTTTTGCTTTTGCATCAATAATATTGTCAAGACAATAGACACTGGAGAGATTACTAGTTGTTAGGCCAACTCCTATGACTGTTCCCATACATTTTTCGGAGGAGGTGGATTCCTTTGTAAAAGTAAAACTTCTGATGTTGAATTGCTCTTGGATGGCTGTCAGATGCAAATCCCCAGCCCCTTGCTGATGGGAGTGCCAGAGCCCCATATTTAAAAGAGTAGGGCTTTGGTTGGTGATTTAAGGGCCTATAGAATTTGGGAGGGGCTCACAATGGATGGGAAAAATATGGGGAAAGTGAAAGTAGGTGTCAGGAAATAAAAACTCAGCAAGCTGTCCATTGATTCCTGAGCACCAGTGAGAGCGCAAAAGTGCGGGCACAACATGAAATAAGTATCATTCAGAGAAAGTGCTTAGCACAGGCCCAGCGTTACACACGTGAACTTTGCTTTCCCTTCTGATGTAGATACAGGGGCGTGAAAACCATGAAGGCTTTTTAATGCTGGTGTTGGCTGAAAGGACTAAACCTCACACCTGCCTTCCTGAACCTTTACTGGGTGGAGTCCTTCCAAATGTGATTTTAACCCATGGTGTTTTCAAGATACCCTGGGTCTCAATATCATCATGTTTTGCTGTATCTCTTTGGAAAGAGTCTCTTCTAAAAGCTAGGCAATAGGAAACCCCTCTCCCTTCCCTGGGAATGGATGAAGGAGCCAGTGTCTGTGTCTTTGACGGGAGACCTTCATAACATAGCGCTCTTTTTTTCCTAGGCTTTCTTTTTAGTATTCAATCAATTTGAGATCAAAATAGCACTCATCGAAATCAACACGCTTATGCAAAGCACATCAGCTATTTACATGAGCCGCTCTGAAAATGAAAGCAGTCGCGAAGGAGAGGAAGCCGGCTGAGATAATGAGCTTTACGGATTCTGCAAAACTTGAACCTCGAGGCAGCGTTTCTGTTATGCGCAACCCCCAGCAGAAACGGAGAAGAGAAACTGATATTTTCTCCGCCTCTCTCTGTTGTGGTAAAAGCCCTGTACTCAAAAGGTGCTGTGGATTTTTGAATCAGCTCAGCCAAACAGGAGATAAAGGAACTGGAGTGGAGTTCAGGGTTCAGGATAAACATGTGAACAGATGATTCTTATGATTTCTACTGAGAAATAGTAGCCTCAAGATTTGGGCCCACCTTCATAGGGTGGAGGGGAAAAAAGCAGAGATCTTGCGTGGGCAATGTTGAGCAATATGCCCGGATCTTTTCATTTCAACGAACCGATACAAAAATCAAGAAATGAAATATCTTATGAACAGACATAGAACTGCCTACTTTATCTATCTCCTATTCTGTTCCATTTTGCTCTATTCCATCCTATTCATCTATTCGTAATAATTTTATAAAAGAGAGACGGAGCAATGGCCCTGCAGAGGATGGGTGAAGAGGAGCCTTATGGGGGCTCCTGTTACTGCGCTGGTTACTCTCCTGCATTTCCACACTTCACTGTAAGCAGTTCTCATCTCAACGCCTGTCTCACTCAATGGTTCATAGCTTTCCAAAATAACATTCTTTGTGACTGATACTTTCCAAGTGTAGCCTTTGTACAAGGAGAAATTCTTAATGTAAATTTCTGAGGGATTCCTGGTGTGTTTTTTCTTCATCATATTATAGAAAACTATCTCCTTAATTGTAAAAAATATTTCCTTTGGCTGAAGAAACACTGCAAGTCTTGAGAAAGGCAAAGGAACATACTTTCTATACTATCGGAATCCAGCTGATGTCTCTCTGAGACCCTATTTGCTATCGTTTCCGTACAAAAATGGAATGCAGGAATGCCAAATTCAATCAGCGCTCTTACTCAAAAAAATCCCCTAAGCTGTTGACTCCTAATGTAAGTGGCAGTGACTGTCCTTGTTCTTGGGGCAATTTGAGATTCTGCTCTTTCTCCAGGCTGCTTATTATGAGTTAAATTATAACAGTTACTCTCGGAGAATTAAGATACGGAGGCATTTCTGAGGTCTTTGCAAGTTCTTCTGGGATACTCTCTAAGATGCTTCCATGTGGAATATGATCATTTAAAAAAATACATGTTTTTATTGATTTTCGAGAGAAAGGAAGGGAGAGATATATATAGAGAGAAACATTGATGAGAGAGAAACATCCATCAGCTGCCTCTTATTGGGGATCAAGCCCGCAACCAGGGCACATGCCCTGGCTGGGCATCGAACTGGTGACCTCTTGGTTCATAGGTAGATGCTCAACCACTGAGCCACCCCGGCTGGGTGAACACAACAGATTTTGATAAAATAAAAAGCATTCTGACAACACTGAGCACACAGCAATATCAAGCAGCACTAGGAGGCCACATCTTTGTTTATAAAAACTGGAGCACATAAATATGTTTCCCTGACAATTCACATCCTAAATAAAAATCCAACACCAACAGCCATGCCCATAATTAATAACTAGAGTAAATAGGTTGTGTGTTAACAGGCAAACAATTAAATTATTTGTTTCCTCCGGGCATGTAATGAGATTTTATCACATTCCCACGAGGCAGACAAGTAGATATTACAAAGGTCTTTCCAATACCTGTATTGGCGAAGGCCAACAGCTAACTCAATAGATTCGATCAAAATCCCCATCTCTTTCACTGCTCCTGATTTATGACTTTGGCTGTGGTGAGTCATCACTCATCGCAGTTTGCTCTCCAGTGCTCATAAATTATGCCTCATAAATAAAAAGATACAATCAACAAAATCATATCAATTCATCTACAACCTTGGAGTGTGTTTTCCCGGGGCACTCACGCCCATGCCTTTTGAAAGGGGAGCCCCTCTTGGCTTTTGAATCAGTTTGAAGAGCAGTATGACAAACTGGGCTTTGCCAGAATTGTGGTCAGAAAGACTCATGGCTAAAAAGAGGAGGCAGGTATGTCTGAAATGACATAATGACAAGATTGTTTTATTTCATGAGCAGCCCTGCAGGCTAGCATCCTCAAGGGGTAACTAGCTGAAAAGCTCTGTGTAGCTACCTATTTAACTGTTTAACTATCTGATTTTTTTTTTTCAGCATGCTGCCCAGATTATAATCCCAAACCGTTTATCTTTGCAGGGTCAGGGGTTCCTGTTCCTGATGGGGGTGACCTGAAGAAGCTGGGGTTCAGCAGAATGATGACTGAACTTGCGGTCAGAAAGCCAACACCTGAGTTCTGACTCTGCTATTTTTTTTTGACCAGGTAACTTGCTCAATCATTCAGTTTCCTGATTATACAGAAGGAAAAACACTACCTGCCTCACAGGGCGATTCTGAGATTTACATGCAATACATTTTCTATACATTTATGAAGAAATGAGTGGTAAATAAGTACATTTATAAATATTTTATTAAGATTTTTGAGATCTCCCAAGTTGTATATAAATGCAATTTGGAGCAACCGTGGAGTGAATTTAAAAAAACAGAATTTGGAACCTGAATCTCAAGGTTCAGATTCTAGCTCATCCACTCACCAACTATCTCCTTGGGCATGTTAACTGATCTTTCAAATCTTCAGATGTCTAAGGATTATTATTAGTAATAACCCTTATCTCAGGTGGTTGCTATGAGTTCATACATGTAAAACTTTAACATAGTTCTTAGCACATAGCAAACACTAAATAAGTACAAATGACTATTATATATTATTTGTGTAACAAGTTGGGAGAGTTTTGGAAGAGAGGGTGGGACTAAACAGCAACTCTGTCACCCCGGCTGCTATGAATCAACAACAGAACCCCCCCACAGCATTCGGGGTTCAGCCCCTTCTCTCTGTGTGTCCTCGAGGGCTCCCCCATTCTAGAACTTTGAGGGTCAGAAGAAATGGAAGCCTGGTTTTTCACAAATGCTGCTTCTACATCGAAATCTGCTGACTGGATGGCATTCTCTATGCTGCCTAATCAATTAAAAATTTTCAAAAGCATCCCACAGTATAAGCAAAAGGAGACATTGAGTAATTCGATGGATTCTTCAGAGAAAAAAAAAATTATTTCCAGTTTCCATGACAAATATGCCTCCGGGCATCAAGGAGAGAACTGTGCAGTTTCCCAGATACTTAGAGGCATCTGAGTAATGATCGGACCCCATCAAGAGATAGGCAAATCGATTGACAAGATAAAGTCTCAACCATTTTCCTAAAGATTTCAGTTGAAGGCATCGGGTTTACGTAAACAGGTTAAAGCTTTTTGTTTCCACCTATAGATATGATTCCTTCATACAAAGACATTTATTTTGAATTTAATGGAAATGTACCATTAGTCCAAGTATCTAAGTGGATCCTCTCTTAAGCCTTCAGGATTACTTAGTGTTTTATCAATAATCGTAGAGTAGCGAGCCGCCGTTAGCCAGGGGGTCCTCTACCAGAAAGGGTTCTCCTGGGGAAGGCCCTGTCACAAGCTGGGTGACGACACTGAGCAGCAGGGCCAATCTGGGGAGCGGGGGGTCATGCTGGGTCCACTCTGCACCCACTCCCCGCCCTGCTGTGTCCCACGAGGCCTGTCTGCAGAGTTCAGCTCTGACTCCTCCTGCTCCCCATTTTTGGCACCCGATCAATGACCCTCTCATCATTGATGTTTCTCTCTCTCTCCCTCTCCCTTCCTCTTTCTGAAATCGATAAAAACATATTAAAAAACACAAAGACAATGAAGAAGGGAAAAGAATGTGGTCTTCCCTCCCTCATTTACTGCTTAAAAGTTACTCAAAGATATTATTAAGCTCCTCCAGCCCCTTGTTTCTTTAAGCGATTTTCAGCTGCAAGCACGCTTGACAGGCAGGCCCCGACGTGCGGGCGCTGGTGCGGGCTTCTTACCTGGTACTCATACTCCGTGAAGGGCGCGAGCTGGGAATCCGTGAAAGAGCCCGCACTGCCATTATAGGCGAGCACCGCGCTGGGCGGGCCGGGCCGAGCTGCCGTCTGCCTTCTGTACAATTCATAGTATAAAACGTGGCCGTTTGGCCGAAGCGGGCCTGTCCACCAAAGGGAGACGGTGGGCTGGAAGCCTCCGGGGGCCACCCGCACCTCCAGGTGTGGGGGGGGCTGCAACGCAGGGGCGGCCTCGGGGGTCTGCACGGAGGCCCAGTCGCTGGACGCGCAGCCCAGCGGGGCGCAGGCTTGAATTCGTGCTTCATACCTTCAGGACACAAGGCAGAGATGACCTGTTATCGGCAAAATAGGCTTGCATTGGAAGAATCTTAAAAATATCAAGGGTTCTGATAAAAAGGCAATTTAAGTTTATATTCATTCTTATCGCGAGCCGACCCTTTTGAAAAGTAACATAGTCATGTGGCTGGTGTGGCTCAGTTGGTCGAGCACTGTCCTGGGCAATTAGAGGTCAGCGGTTCGATTCCCCATCAAGGGCACATGCCTGGGTTGCAGCCTCGATCCCCAGTAGGGGGCGTGCAGGAGGCAGCCAATTGATGTTTCTCTCTCTCTCCCTCTCCCTTCCTCTCTCTTGAAAATCAACTAAAAAAAATTTTAAAACACAAGCAACAAAGTCACGTTTCCATAGAAAGTTTAGAACATCTGAAATACCTCCTGTCTTTCCAAAATAAAGACTCTCGCTTGTCCAGAAAGGGGCGGACACAATTCTTCCCTGAACAGGAGTGTGTGGGACAAACAAAGGTCCAAGACTCTCTCCAGCGTGCAGATCCTTTCCGTCTGCAGAGTTACTGAGCGTGGTGCTGACGAAGGCGGATCTTGGGGAATCTGAGCCAGCTTCCAGCAGTCCCGGGCTCTCCCTGGCTCTGCCGCCGGAGCTCCAGGACTCCCCGGGCATGTCCCCAGGTCTTGAAGGAACACCCAGGAGCTATGGCGTCCCTGGTAATAAATCCCCTCACCTGATACCTGACATTTCACAACAGGCTCCCTTACAACACACCGAGACCTTTCGGGGCCAAAGTTAACCCAGCCGCACACTAGATGATCCATCACGGAGACACCTTATCACCACCCCGTTAAACTCAACCAATCAATTACGTTTTGCCTCCCAGCCGGTCTCCCGCCACTTGGCAGGGTCTCTGCATAGCAGGGACTGTCCCCTTCCAGCAAAAGGGCCTTTTGTGAGCCGTGAGTGCCGACGGCTGCAAATGGGGGTGTTCTGCCTCTGCTCCCTGCCCCACAGATTGCACGGCACCCCTAACTTTCCCTCCAGCATCTTACCTTTCCCTTTATTTTTTTTTGGGGGGGGGCTGGCTTTTTTCTCTCCTGTTTCCCGCCTTCCACATTTCCTCCTCTAATCACTGCTGTTTCCCTTTCCCCTTTTTAGGCCACTTGACTCTCCCCCTGTGATGTCCTTCGTTCCGTCTCTGTCCCTCTTCCTTTCCCTTCCCTCTCATGCCCGTCGCTCCCGTGATGGGCCACCAGGTTAGGGGTGAGCAAATCCACCGCTGTGTCCAGATGTGACTTCTGAGCGATTCTCTGAAGTCAGCTTTGATTTCCCATAGCTGGATTATTCGTTTTCCGAATCATCTGGGGGTAGTTTTAAAATTTCCGGGCCCGATTCCTGCTGCCACTCAGGGACTCCCAGTCTCCTCCTTCCTACTGACCCGGGGGGGGGGGGGCGGTACCCCCAGGAGCACACACTCACCCACAGTGTTCACTAAACATTAAACTGCTGGGGAAAAGCCAAAACTATGTGAATCCCAACTTCATACAGAAGTGACCTTCTGACTTAAGTTTTCAAGCCGTTTACAGCTTCAGTGACTGTGGACACTGAAGAGACATCTCTCTAGGTTTCATTAGATAAATCATGCCTAGGTTTTATTAGATAAATCTAATTTTTTTTTCCCCAGCCCAGCTTGCTCTCGACAGACCTACAGGGTGAGCTGCCCACCTGTGAGACGGCTCCAGCTGGTCTACCCTGAACGCGCGGGTCCCAAACGATCGGTGACTTGCATTCACGGGCACGACTTGTGTTTCCCTCTCGAGCAGCCCACGGACGAAGAGGGTGTAGTTGACGATCGGGCCACTTGTCCTCACCGGCGGGTCCCAGCTCACTAAGATCTCCCGAGGACCACTGGCCTGTACTGTCGGAGGCTCCATCCCTGAAGGCGCCGAGGGGCTGGTTCGATCTCTGACGACGGGGCTCGAAATCCCACCCTGGCTGTTGGTGGCAGTCACCGCGTAGCCGTACTCCGCCCCGGGCCTGAGGGTGAAGTCCTGGTATCGAGTTTCCAGGCCGGTGTAGACGATGGTGCCGTCCCTCCTGACTTCGTAACTTCTGATCTGGCCATTGGGGTTTCTGGGAGGCGTCCAGGTGATTTCTATGGATTCGGAGCCCGTGACTTGCAGCTTTGGAGGGTCCATGTCCTGGGGCGGGGCCTCCAGGGTCCAGGCAGATTGGGACACGCTGGCTGTACAGCCCCCGTTTGTACAGGCCACTAGGGAGAAGCTGTACTGAGTATAGGGCTGCAGGTGGGGGACCAGCAGGGACAGGTTCTGCCCGGCAAGGTACTCCTGACCCTGACACCTCAGTAAATATTTAGTGATCTTTCCGTTCTGTGCTGATGGTGGCGACCAAGACGCGTTGATCCGAGTGGCACCGACGGCCTGAAGGGCTGGCGGGCCGACCCCCGCCGGAGCGGCCTCGGGGGTGGTGGTGCTGGTGGGTTTGCTGGTGTGGCAGCCCCCGCGTGTGCAGGCTGTGACCCCGTAGCTGTACGTGGAGAAGGGAAGCACCTCCGCGTCCGTATAGTTGAAAGTCTCGGCGTCAAAGCTGAAAGGATGGGGCACCCCGTTCCTGTGAAGCCGGTAGGACCGAATGACCCCGTTAGGCTGTTCTGGAGGGACCCAGGCGATCAGCAGCTTTGGGGGATCCACAGATATGTAGGTGATCACGGGCGGGGAGAGGCCCTCTGGGGGCGCCGGCATCGTCCTCGCCGCGGTCCATGAGCTGCGGGTGTGGCCCGCGGAATTCCACGCGTGGATTTTATACTCGCACGGGGTCCACGGCTGCAGGCCGGTGTCGTTATACACAAACGCACGCCTCTCGGCCTCGTGCTCTGTGAAAACCACCTTCTCATCGGCCCAGGCGGCCTGGATCCCCCGCGCTTTGCCCTCGGAGCACCTTCGGATCACTTCATAGCCAATGATCTTCCCGTTTGGCTGAGCCGGCTCGGACCAGGCCAGCTCCACGCGGGTGGGCCCCACGGACCGGACCGCGGGAGGCGGCTGGGAGCGGGGCGGGGCCTCCTGGGTCCGCACAGGCTGGGGTGCCGAGTGGGCACAGCCCGCCCGGGTGCAGGCCTCCAGGGTCAGCGTGTAGACGGTGAAGGGCTCCAGGCGGCGGAACAGAAACCGGCGGCTCAGGCCCGTGTACTCCAGGCGCCCGGCGCTGAAGATGCTGTATGTCTGCAGCAAGGAGGGAAGCAAAGGGCAGGTGACTTGAGCGTCTGGCTTCTCGGTGCTCCCATCTCGTCCCTTTTAACCTCTCCCCGCCGCCAGCCCTCATCTTCGTGACCCTAATCCAGAAAGAATAGCCCGATATTAATTCTGGGGGTGTGATGTGTAAGCCCAGAGAGGGACGGACAATGGATTTCTCAGCCTTCACAGCTCCCACTCTGCTGCAAGCCACCATCAACTCTACCCCGAATTCTTATTTTTTTATAAATTCTCACCTGAGGATATTTTTTCCATTGCTTTTTTAGAGAGAGTGGAAGCGGGGAGGTTGGAGAGAAACATTGATGATGTGAGAGAGACACATCGATGGGTTGCCTCCTGCCCACACCCGACCACGGCCAGGGATCGAGCTTGCAACTGAGGTACCTGCCCTTGGGAACTGAACCCGGGACCCTTCAGTCCGTGGGCCGGATGCTCTAACCACTGAGCCAAACCGGCCAGGGCAAACCTTGAATTTTTTAATAGCTCCCCAACTCCACTGGTCTCCTTAGAGTCCATTTTCTACATAGCAGCCAGAGGGATTTTGAAAAACCATAAATTTGAAAATGCTCTTCCTTTGCCTAAGCCCTCCGGTAATATTTCATCACACACAGAATCGATTCCAAACTCCTATGACAGCCCACGAGGCTGGGCGCCATCTACCTCCCATCTCTTCTGGTCCCACTGTGCTCTCCCTGCAGGGCCCCAACCACCCCGGCTTCCCTCCCTTCGGCTGGACACCAAGTTCATCCCTGGCCCCAGGCCTTGCATTCGCTGCTCGCTGTCTCTGGAACATTTTGCTGCTCATATCTTCACATGACTGACTCTGTCTTGTCATTCAGGGCTCTGCTCAAATGTCAACTTGAATAAAAAATTGCCATTCATTCTAAGATAGCCTGGCTGCGGTCGGCGTGGCTCAGTGGATGGGGTCAACCTCTGATCCAGGAGATCGAAGTTTGATTCCCGGTCAGGGCACATGCCCGGGTTTCGGGCTCGATCCCCAGTAGGGGGCCTGCAGGAGGCAGCCAGTCGATGACTCTCTCATCATTGATGTTTCTTTCTCTCTCCCTCTCCCTTCCTCTCTCTGAAATCAATAAAAACATAGAAAAATAAATAAATAAAAATAAAGTAGCCTGGGCTGGCGTAATTACATTATTCCGTTTCAGTTTCTTTATAGCATTCGTCACACTGAAATTCTTCTGTTTTTACATGTGCTAGCTTCCTGGTTTTCTCTCTGTACCCCCACATTTATGCACACACACGTACACACCCCCCCACACACCCACATACACACGCGAGGTCTATGGCAGGAGAATTAACAGAGCGTGAAGGGACTTTTCCCGCAGTGGCCTGATGGCCTGCCGGGGCTCCTGTGATTTCATACTCGGGGGGTCACCTTAATCACGCCGTTGGCCCGCACGGGCTCTGCCCACCGCAGCCACAAGGCCCGGCCGCCCTCTCTCTGTTCCACCGTGAAGTTGCTCAGTCCGCTCGGGGAAGACTCTAGGGTCTGAACCAGGGCCCAGGGGCTCGACGCCTCTCCCGCCTGGTTTGCGGCCACGACGCCAACGTGGTATGTGGTGAAGGGTTCCAACCCGAACAGGTGGGCTTCACGGCTCGTTCCCTGGAAGAAAACCAGCGGGTGAGGTTTCTCTTAGAAACGGCCGACGACGGCGGGAAAGTCGGTCCCTGGGACACACCGGTGATGGTGGCACAGGCTTCACCGCAGAGGTCTGAATTGTTAAGAAAACGACGTGTCATTTCCCTTGCCCTTGACACCCTGGTTGCGTGATTTCAGACACACGCAACGTGTGGGTCAGGCAGGATCCTGGCCTTTTCAGAGCTGGCAACCCAAAGGATGTGACACAGAACCTAAAAAATTCTGTGATGCCTCAGGGGTCACCCAGGTGCCAACGGAATCAGGGGAGACTTATCCCCAACGGCCCCAGGTCTCTTTCATCCGCTCCGCACCCCACATGTTTATACTAAGACTCTGCCCATCTCCCTCTCCCATTCTCTCGGTGTGTATTTATGTTTTTACTTAAATTTATGTTTTTACTTACAACGGCAGTAATACAAACCCAAGGGCACCGTGACAACAAGCCAACTGGCCCATGAAACGCAGACCCCCTCAGAGAGACCTGCTATTGATACAAGTGTGGAAATATTGTCGTTTGATAACAACGCCATCACCGAAACTGTGGAACGTACCAAAAGTCACTGCGAGCTAGGCTTTGAGAATCTGGTCTTTGTTGATTTAACGGGGGGGAAAAAAATATGAAAAAATTCGTTTTGTTTTGTTTTTCTGTTCAGAGAGCAATATTTAACGTATTTTGCATAACTTAACTGGAGCTCCGGAGCTTAATGTTTTGGAAGAGCCCAGGATGCTCCTTCTGCATCTGGACTGGAAAGATGTGTGTGTTTACAGATAGGAATTATGTCTGCAGTTGGGCCAGTAACGTGTGTACCGGCACATGCACGCACGCATGAACACGCACGCACACCCTACACACAGATAGGTTCTTTCTGTTCTGTGCCATATCCATCGGGTGTGAAAAATCCCGAGGAAGTCTGCCTTGGTTTAATGGGGTGTTCATACCTAATGGTGTGTGAGGTCACCTTGGCGTATTAGCTGTCCAGGTGTGACAACTGTCCTCTTCGCTTGGTGGCCGTGGAAGGGGGAACAAGGGGTGAAGGGGAGGAAGTTATTTCTGGGAGTAGGTACCCCCAAAGCATCAAAGTTCTGTGTATGGAAATTCTCCTTAATGTGGAGACATCCAAATATCATTTTGAACAAAATCTAAAGCAAGGTGGCAAAATCAAACTGAACCGTTTTCCAAAAAACTCCCCAAACTGGTTATATCACAGAAGTAATTTTTGACACCGTTTCCTCACATTCTTGGTTATAAGTTTCAATGGTGTTAATATTTCTTCTTATGCATTAAACACAAGCAGAGAGAATACAATTTCTTCTACTTATCAAAAACCAGTAAAGTCAATTTTCCTGCTTCCATAAGGGCCATTATGCTATTACATGCTCACCTCCTGATATCTTTTAATATTTAAACACTTGCTAAGCGACCGGACTCTGAAACAAATTTTACAGAAAGACTAATTCCTCTTTTTTAAAATATTAAAAGTTCGATCATAAATATTTAAAACTTTATTTCTCCACAACACCGGATAGGTCTTTTAGATAAATACGGCGCAGAACTAGAATGGCCATAATGAATATTAAATCTGAGGATGCTACAAGTCCCGGTTACAAACACCCTTTTCTGATAAATGATTCCTTTTCTGTGGAAATAGGGCAAACACGGGCGAGATTAATAATGCAGAAAAGAAAACTTCTTTGTCCGGAATATCCGGTAATAGGTGCCAAGAAAAACATAAGCTCCAAAGCAAACAATAATCACCTCCAACAGATTACCTATGAAACAGGTAGACTGTTGGGGGACATTTAGAGATGGCTTTTGTCATAAGAAACATGAAAAGCATGTGGGTTATAAAGCAAAAACATATGTATATTGTCAATAGCAGCACCTGCTCCACTGCAGTTTATTTCAGAGCCCAGAGTCCCCTTCGGCCCCTAGGTGGCAATACTCGCCAACACTTCTGGTGGCAGGAGTACTTAATGATGAAAAGCTGGCATCCAGTCGCCCCGCACACGCCGGGCAACCATTACAAAAATAACACAACTGGCTTCATTACAGACTCTCCTAAGGCACACGTTCAGCTCAGATCCCTGAAAGAGGGAGCACGCGGCAGGCCCCGGCCTCAACGCCTGTCACCGTCGAAGGTGGGAGCGACACCTGCCACCTCAAGTGGAAGTTCACGCCCGCCTGGCACAGAAACGCGAGAGGCCTGCGCCCGCAGAGGTGGCGGCAACCGCTGTTTCGCTTAATTTGGCCCATTTCCTTAAAAAACACCCCAGAAACGATCACGATGGGAATAGAAAGGAGAATTTTGATATAAATTTATACCGAGGACAAGTTCCGGTATTAAGTTAATTTGTTATTTATAAAGAGCTACGCACACCCTGAATACAACTCATTAACGGCCTTTCCCTTTGTCGGTGCTTAGTAAAGGCCAGAGGAAAATTTTAAAATGGCAAAACGACCCAACTCATTCTTTGACATTTAAGGAAATAACCTGGATTATTTGCTCCTGAAGAGATTTCCAACACCCAGAGATTCCACCGTGTGAGAATTGCGCTGGAAAATCCGGGCAAAGCTCACCCCGCGGGTGGGCCTGCGTCCTGTTCCTCGGGTGACGCGTTCGTTTTCCTTTCTTTCCACTCGGAATATGCATGTGAGCGCCGTCCACCTTTGATGTTTAGGGTTTAGTTCCTGCCTTTGGAATCGTAGCATCCTGTCCCACCCACTTACAAGAAAAGTCATTTTCTGTCTTCTCTCTAGGTCCACATCCACATGACACTCATATTTTTTATTCTAGGAATCTGCGAACTCACTTTGTTAGGTAGCAGATGCACAGGATGACTCAACAAAGGACAATCGAAATAATCCTTTCTCCCCAACCGGCTATTTCCAATGAGACCTGGATTATTTTTAGCTTATACGCAGAAGGGTCAGGGTCTGGATGCCAAACGGAGCGCCCTCTCCCGAGACGTACAGACCAGACTCCCTGGGACACGCTGCCAGGCGAGGCTCTGCGGGCGACTTGAACTACATGGGAGCCTCTGGGCTGCTGCTGGGGGCACATGAACTACTCGGCGTCTTCAGCCGTCTGACAATTTTACCCCACCTCCTCTGATTATTTTTGACGACGTGAAGTGCCCCAAAGGTGGCCGCGGGGTCAATAGGTTTATGTAGGCTGAAACTGATCAAAAATTACCATTGATCTGCAGCTGTCAATAAAAGGCTGCGTGGGGAGGCTCGGTGCACAAATGTTTAAACTGCATAAAGCAACCTAACTTAGTCATCTACGCGTCTATTGATCTGATGACCCAGCACTTTCCAGGGTGATCCCGCTGGTCTTCGCGGTGCATTTTCACGGAGCATGCTTACCTTGGCCCTTCTGAAGCTTTTTACCGTTTTACCCCACTCCTCTCCACTCCTGAACCCCAATAGTGATGTACAGGCCCCGATGTGTTCATCCACAGAGTATTAGGTGCACTTATTACGTCTGAAAAGGGTTCATCTTCCTGGTCACCAGCAACTTCACTGATCATCAACTTGATGGGGTTTCTTCTGTCTTTGCCCTTTATCGTTTTATTTTTTAAATTTTTATTTATTTTTAAAAATATGTCTTTACTGATTTGAGAGAGAGGAAGGGAGAGGGAGGGAGAGAGAGAGAAACCTCAATGATGAGAACCATTGGTCGGCTGCCTCCTGCACGCCCCCTGCTGGGGATCAAGCCCCCAACCCGGGCTTGTGCCCTGACCAGGAATCAAACCTCGATCTCCTGGATCTTAGGTCGATGCTCAACCTCTGAGCCACGCCAGCCGGGCTCCCCTTATCATTTTAAAATGATTGACTTTTAGCTTTTAAATCCTTTCCCTCCTTAGTTACCATGAATGCCAAGACCTAGAGAGCATGTCACATTGAAAGTGTCTGCTTTTTTTTTGCACAGAGGGGGCTTTAGAGGAATCTTGATTTAAATATATCAACTTCTGTCTTCTTCAGTGGAACCACTTGGATGCTGCTTCTTGGTTTTATCGTAAGTTATAGTTTACCTTGTCATTATAAAATAAAAGAATGGTTATGGACAGGTTTCCGGTTCAGATTACAAATCAAACAAGAGACGTAGGAAGAGATCTCATTTTCCATTACCCAAACATCATGGCTTGTGGCAGAGTACATCCAGTCAACTGGATGACTTATATCCATTCTAATGCCCACAAATCAACATAAAATATTTCTATGATTCCTGAAAGCAAGATAATTTGAGGCGTAAGTTTTATAGGGCTATCTTTCTATTTATAAAGTTAATGTCTGAGTTCTCCAAAGGTTGGCCAACATATGTGTATCTAGTACATATTTTGTAAAAACGAAGTCGGTCTTGATATGGAAATGATCTCTTTATCGCTCAAAGCCAAATATCAACCCCGAACACTTACCCATGGTTAGCTAAGTATGAGACTTACAACTCTGCAAAGTGTTAGGAGGGTCAGGCGGCGCCCACTGATCTCCCAACGCGCTTACTTACCACTGTCATTTCTGCCTACACACCTCCTGGCTGGGGGGACAGAGAGGCATTTTTTGATGGCGCACACACACACACACACATGCAGATCAAGTCACAATACCACGGTGCAGGTCACGGTCAGCGATCAAACAAAACATCTGCCAAGAACCCGTTCATTCATTCACTGTTATTCAGCCCATAAGCAGAGATTGCCATCTATAGAAGGGAACAGAAGGGTATTTTCTTAGATTTAGAACATCTCTGTTGAACGTTTGCTCTATTTTAAAATTTGTGATGACTCTTTAGACGCAAGTGTTTCGCTTTTGAAACCAATTGAGGCAGGGACTGTGAAAACTGAACTGAACTGAAGCCAATAATACTGTCCTTTGTCCTGACCCCACTACCAGACGCACATGTGGACCATGCTTTTTCCTGGTCGTGGGGACATGAGCGTGCGGGGCCGTCCATGTCCTTGCCACTGTCCCCCATGCCTATCCAACAGCTCCCGGGCAGCTGGGAAGGTTTAGGGATAGTATCGGTGGCGAAAGAATGGAGATAATTCAAAGGTACACACCGCGTTACAGCATTTCCAGCTCAGGGCGCTAACGGACGTGAGAGGGTTTCGCTGAAAAGATTTCAAGAAAGGTAAAAGTACACCCTCCCTTCGAGAAATGACCATCCATCGGTCAGAGGCCAACTGGTCTTGTCACAACTGTCTCAGGCACCAAAGGGGTTAACTGGTTATGGACAATCAGAACCAGGTGCTTTGGGTAGATGACGGTGGCCCGCTCAGCGGTTGGGGTGTGATATTGAGTTGTTGCTTTGAAAACACTTTAATACAGCAGGACATAAATTTCCCCCTTTCTTTGGGTTTTTCAGTTAATATTAGAATTAAATTAAAGCATTAAGTCAACCGGCTTAATGCAAAGCAAATTAGGTCAGGTTCAGCATTGAGGGCTTCACTATGGAATATTTATTGACTCAAGCTTATTAACTTGTAAATCCTCTAGTTTTAGATTATGATCTATTGATTATCTGCTTTTATTTGCATTCTAAATGAGTAAACAAAAGGAAATGATCGCAGTTTAGTCATTACACCTTAAGAGAAAATGTACTTACGCTAAGCATACTTAATTAAAAATAAAAACAACTTTTATCTGAGAGTGAGCAGTTGTGGTTCTTATTTTCATTTAGGCAAATCAAAGATGGTTTTTGATTTTGCATAATCATTTCTATTAGGCATTTGGACGGAACTGGGGAAAAGAAGTTTCTTGCTGAGGATAGAAAGTGTGCTGTGAGTTTGGTGTTTTGAAGGCATTATTAAAATTGTTCTACAGCCTATTATTTTTCTTGGCTTGTTTTAGCAAAAAATGATCTCTGATGTGGAAGAGAAGCCCTGTGGCTTAATGTTTGGGGAATGAGGCAACCTTTGAGAGTTCAGATGCTTTAATCAAAAAGTAATCAGCTGATGCCTGGCTGGTGTGGCTCAGTTGGTTAACACCGTCCCATGCACCTAAAGGTTGCTGGTTCGATTCCAGGTCAGGGCACATACCCAGGTTGCGGGCATGATCCCCAGTAGGGGGCATGCAGGAGGCAGCCGATCATCATTGATGTTTCTCTCTCTCTCTCCCTCTCCCTTCCTCTCTCTGAAATCAATAAAAACATATTAAAAAAATAAAACAAAAATCCCATCAATCCTTTGTCATAAATGAAGTTCTAAAAAACAGGTAACTCACTGAGGCCATTGCCTTGCGATGGCCAAAATCCAGTCATGCTTTTTGGAAGATAAATCCTTAAAGATAATTTGTAAAAAATAACATTAAAAAAAATCTCATTCCCTTGACTAATTTCCCAGGGAGAGGTGCTATTATTGATAAAAATGACACCGACGATGGCCATTGCCCAGATAGCCCTTTGAAGAACATACGTGGAGACGAAAGCCCTATACAATGTGCATGTCCCCAAATCATACTAAACCTATTACGCACGTGGGCTGTTTTAACCAGTTACATATATTTATTAGTCCTTTTGCCTATTTCTCAGGTGCACTGATTTGAGTTAAATTTTCTGTTAAGCTTAAAACCCAGAGTTAAGGAGGCCAATGCAATTCGAAGTGTTTTTGGCAAGGCATAAAATATTTCCAGTGCCTCTCGGCCGGTGTTCCTTACACGATTGCAAGTAATCCGTTACCGGGAAGGTGCTGCGCTGGGCTGGGAGGGCAGCGGGAGCCGGGGGACGGGGGCGCCCCCAGCCCGGGGAAGCGATGCTCAGTTATCATGGTGACTGTCATCGTAACAATCGTGCGAGTGCATCATTCACTGGGGGTGACTAGAAACAGATGAAGAGGAGCTGAAAAATGGGAAGATTTTCCTTGTCTCGTGTCTCCCTGATAACCAGGCAGGCTGCAGGGCGTGAAAGATGAGGGCTGCCCGGTGCAAGCTGGAGCACGTGGTCGCCATCTGGGCATTTTCAAAGCAGGACCAGGGGGCTCAGATGTATCCCCCAAAGGGGTGCCATAAGGCGGCGGTAACAGGAAAGCCACGCTGAGCGATGGCTCCCGCGCTCGCAGTCGCTGGGGCGCGGGGAGGGGCAAGGATTCCCCAAAGACCTTGGCCAAGGTGCATCTTTACTGCTCAGGGGCTGGGCAGGTGCCCACATGGCTCCTGGCACTAAGCAGACGTGTGGTATATACACAGATCCAGCAGAGGGCGCTCTCCTGGGGCAAAGCCAGGGGCCAGATCTTTCTGAATGGGGCCCTCAGTTTAGGGGCTCAAAAGGGAAAATACCCTGGGGGCCCACACCCATGAGGACTGAAGCCATTTCCTTCAGAAGCCTTCGCTGCTTAAACACTGACTTTTAAAATGGTATCTTTGGCCTTCAAAGGTGGACCCAGTTGAGTTGTTTCATTTAGATGCTGCTGAAGGTAGACCCTTGATTTTCCGACCGACAAATTACTAGCTATTCAAACGTTAGAAAACGAAGA
Source organism: Miniopterus schreibersii (assembly GCF_964146895.1). NCBI lineage: Eukaryota > Metazoa > Chordata > Mammalia > Chiroptera > Miniopteridae > Miniopterus > Miniopterus schreibersii. Next base: position 3,678,823 of record NC_138123.1, read on the forward strand.
GAAGCGGCACTACGGTTTTGGACCTTTGAAGGCGAGAGTTCAGAATTTGTTATTTCTGGAAACCTCCGTCAGTTTCTGCAGATCCTCAAGTCCCATAGATGAGTCAACGCTACACCAATGAAAAAGCCCTCGAACCCTCGCTCTCTCCTAGCTTACTCTTCTGAGCGACGTTTTGCAACGAGAGAGAAAAAAATATGACTTATAGGAATAAATGTCACATCGACGGAAGCATATACTCTTTGGCCACAAAAAGAATGCAGGGGTCGCTATATTTACTACATAGATTTTCACAGAATTTTAATTATAGACATAGGCCACTATATAACCTTCACTTAGGTTCATTCATATCTGAAAAATGACTGTTTACAAGAGTCAGTCAGTCCGTCCGCAGGCTTCTCCTTTGCTGGGTTGTGGCTTGGTGACTAGAGAGGCTACAAATGACATTGTTTCTTGCAAAAAGAGGCACCGGACCATCCTCATGAAACTACTCATTGCTCGAAGTAACTTAAAACTGCCTTCCTACCTTGGCAAGGAAAGAAACTCTAAGGAAATACAAGTGAGATCATTAAAGAGAATATATTTTAAATGGAACGAAACTTGCCAAAGAGAATCTTCCCAATGAAACCTCCTTGTTTCCGGTCGAAATCCCAGATACTCGAAAGAGGGAAATTCCTCCCGATTGTTTCTAGAATTCCCCAAAGATTTTTTTTCTTTTGGTCTCTCTACACCCATCATTTTTAATTCTGCTCCTTGCTGAAAACTCTTACTAGCTAATCTCCGCGTTCAGTGTACCCTACCTACTCTATAATGAATACGTGGCCTACGCTGTTAATGGGCCACCTGGGGTTCAAGGAAGGGAAATGCAGAGTTGATGTCTGAATGTCACCTAAACGTGCTGACCACAAAGTGACCACAGTCTATTTCGCAGGGCTGAAAATCGAGCTTCCTCGCGGCGTGCGCCCCTCCCTCCCCGCACTCCGTGCCTTGACCGTCTGTGCCACTAATATAATTTTTTTAAAGTGATTTATTTCTAACAGATGTGATCATCCAGCCGCAGGGACCTGGGCGCACAGTGCCCCTAACCACGTCAATTTCTGGATATAATCAGCGCACACCCCACTAATAAATAATTATCACTCTGTTAAGGAGAAGAGGGCGAGGCGTGGGGAGCGACAACCAGGTACTTCTGGGCGGAGAGGACACGTGGATGGGTCTCCCGAGGTCCTGCCTCCGCTCCAGCTAAATGCGCTCGTGATTGGATTTCCAGAACATGGTAGGTCACGGAGGAGGAACATCAGTCATGGTTTAGGGGACTGTGCACTATTTAAAAAGCTAGTGTTAGGTGTACGTTAGGTTTCTTGCAAACCAGAAACTGCACAAGGTTAGGTAAGAGGTGGTGGCAACAGAGGCTGGCACAGAGAGGGATGTGCCCTGTGCCCCCCCCCCCGGTTCTCTAAGTGGGCCTTGGGGAATCCCAAAGGAAGGTCCTAGAGGTGCGTTGACATCCCTGGGCTGGGGTCATCACTCCATTTGTGGGTGCTGGTGAGGTGGCCCCAGGCAGTGCCTCATCCCGTGATGAAACCCCAGGTTTGCCTCACGAGGTGTCCTCCGCTCAGGGAGGCCTCCTCTGAACATTGTAGACTTCAGGTAATATTTTAAATGAGTTATGATCTCAAGGCGAGCTCCCTGACCACCGGCCTGCCTTCGCTGTTCTTTCCCTTTGTGCCACCTGGGATCTCGGGTCATGACGATGCCACAAGACTCTTCTTTCTGTTCCTGACAGGATTTGTCAAGTAGCACGTGTTCTTGGGAAAGGGTTGGAGGGAAGGAAGGGAAAGAAGAAAAGGGAAAACTTAAATAAAAAAATTAATAGGACCCTGTCAACGCATTAGCCCAATGACGTTTTAATGAATGTACTGATTTTCCTTCAAATCTCATATGTATCTAATTACACTAAACTCTTCTCCAGGCTTTTACCTGAACCTGTGTTTCGAGCATCCTGAAAGGCCAAAAGGTTGGTGGGATCCTACAATTTTAGAGAGTAAAACCTTGCATCCTTATGACCTGTATGGATATATTTTTTAAAATGTCAGTGTTTTGGTGTCGTAGGTGCAAAAACACGTGAAGGGTTACCGCCTTCCTCAAATATTCATGGTGTTGACTGTTCACGCTCTTAAGCTTATGATTTTTTTTTTTTTTGAGCAGCCCTCTTAATATTGGGCCCCAAATAGCAGGATTGGTTTCTTCAGAAATGTAGTGGAAACTGTCATTTCGACGACTCGTCACTCTCATGGAAGACCATGGAGTCTCGGGCCTTCTCCCCAACAACAGAAACCCTTCGAAAGGCTGGCCTGTCATTTACACCATTCGAATGGGTTAGCCGTCCCCCAGCCCGGGACAGGGTGTGCACGTGGGCCCACGGGGACCAGAGAATTAGAATAAAGACCTGGCCGGGCTCTTCTCCCTGGGCCTCTTGCAGAGGGGACCGTGCTCTTGACATTCCAGAGACAAGCAAGAGAGTTTTCAAGGCAGCTCCCGTTTTCATACGAGTTCCTTTGTATGCTGGGTTGCCTGTCATTATGTGTATGTAATTCTGACAGTGTTCTTAATGACACACTAACAGATTGTAAAACACGCTGCTGGCATTCACTTGTTTTTTTTTTTATATTTTTAAAACAATGTCCTTCATGTAACAGTAGTTACGCGCGGCAGAAGGACATCATTAGAGCCATGGTTAAACTGTAATTTACACCATTAGGAAGGCAGGAGCAATTTTTATTGCCTGGCAATTTTCTTGCTGAAATATTTGGACCATATGGCTCAATTTGTGTAATAACCTTAATTTCTGCACCCTTCAGGTCTGCCTTCCGTCTCCCACGGAATGGCAAAGTGCAGCTTAGCAGAAAAGGCAACTGTCTACACTTAGAGAGTTGAGATTAATAACGTGTCACGTCCTGTTTTTGGTGAAGGAATTAGAACAGCAGCCAGATGGTATCTCTACAAATAACTGTCAGGGGTCTTGATCTAATCAATACAATGTATTAATACATCTCCCTTTGCTGTTCCTCCGGGGGCCGGAGCGCAACATCTGGAAAGAGTGGGGAGGGCGGTGGTGGGGGGGACGCCAAGTAGAAAGCCGATTCTTTTCAGAATCAAACTGAGCCCAATTAATTTTTCATGTATCCTTGATAACTGTTTCATAATGAGCGATGCGTCTTGACGGATGTGGGGTTGGCAGAGCAGGCTGCCCACGCTTCCTATCCCCATTCAGTCCACTTACAGAAACCAACCCATTAATCAAGCGATCTGGCATAAGACCCGAATCTCAGCTCAGCAAGAGATCAATAACCATCCTAAAAAAACAACAACACACACACGCCACTAACGGGCCCAGGTTTCCAGCCATGACATTAGTAACCGCTTGAGCAAAAAATAAAACTCTGGATCAGAAGCACCCGACAGGAACTTATATGAGAAAATTCATTACTTGTGTCTTGCCAAGAAGTACCAGTTTACCTCCGCTGTTGAAAATCTGTGATTTTACTATCTGGACACGGCCGTTATCTTTCAGAGGTAGGCGCCGCGCCTTTTTGAATGGATTAAAACTCTCTGGTTTTGTAATGTGAATATTTAATAATCCAAGTATCATGTAAAATGTTTAAAAATGAGTTATGGCGCTTACTTTAAACTCAGAGTACCTGAGGGGCTCCTTAATACAATCTTTAGCCCAACCGTATATGACACATGCTGAGCCTGCTGTGCTAACTGTGCTATGATGTCAGATTGGTCAAATTCCCCGACTCTTTGGTTGGGTTCATGGAAGGATTTACGATTCAAATCACAACTTCTTATCACTTTTCCCAATGGTTTCATCTCCGACCTTTACTGTTTTACCTAATTCAAACCAGTCCTTTTGCTTCTCTGAGCAAACCTGTTTGGGCTTGGCAGGAATTTCTACCCTCTCCTTTCTCCTGAAAGAAAGGCGCTGTGACACTTTCTGTGAGTAAGTGTTCAGAGCGGAGATGGGGAGGTGGGGGACACCCATGACCCGCTTGGTAAAACACTCCTTCCTGGCTCTGGGACAACAGGTGGCAGGAGAGCCTGAGATTTTGATTAGGGGGGAAAAAAAAACCCCACAAAATTGGTGGAAAGCGCTGCCATAAAGATAGTCATCCATTGGCTGATCATCAGATCAGACGCTGCCAAGATGACAGAAAGGTCTCAGGAATCATCCAGGAACCGGAGGGTGATGTTACATCCATCTTCTCTGACAGCGTGACTAAGAGTCATGACGCGTGTTCGCTCCGCCAGTGGTTTGTGGCTCGGCAGGGGGACTGCTGGGCTTGGAATCGGGGGTATGAGTTAAGGTCCTCTTAGGTTCTTTTAAGTATTTATGAGTCCAATCAATGCCTATGCATGACTAAATAATTGCTTATTATATTGCAATTTATCTCTTTCCTTATTTGCTCCGAGACCACCACCGGGCCCAGAGACAGGAGCTGCTATTTCTTGTTTCTTTGCATCTCCAGTAGCTTCTGGGCATGTCAGGTTCTCCAGAGGGAATTACAGGAACACTGATTAATGGGAGAGTCCCCTGGTATTTCTTGGTCTCGATCGCCCCATTAGACATTACATGTCTAGGTCCTCAATTGCAAATAACATGCGATTTTCATGTATGAATGAGCAATGAGAGAAGTAGTGGCCCCGGCTGGCAACCTTCCTCCTGCCTGCTGATGCCCAGGGTGGATAAACAGGAAACACCCTGACAACGGCGTGTCTGCAGGGGTGTCAGGTAACATCAAGCAAGAAAGTTATTTCAACACATGAACTGAGAGACTGAATAAAATCTCAGATTTGGGATCCACGATACACAGCATCCAGAATCTTCAACTTCTGCGATGCCATGAGTGTAATATTTAACTTCTACAAATTGAAATCCTCCCTGACAAAGACAGAAAGAAGATCGTTGCTCTTCCATCCGGGGCCTCCCAGGCCAGGGATGCAATCGGCAATGCGTATAGTTTGAGCTTAGCAACACCCAGCTACAGCACTAGCAAGGTATTCACCTTAAAAATGATACCAAGATGCAAGGACTCATTTGCAAGCCCATCACATATGTCTTCGCAGGTGTTGGGTGTGGGTCATTGCATTTGGATTAAAAAGCCAATGTCTCTCTCTCTACATGAGAGGTCACTCTAGCTGGTGTCAGGTGGAATCTTTTCGCTGTTCGGCATAATTAAAATATTCCAATAGTGGTTTCGGTAATTTGGAAAAAAAAAAATCACAGTATTGTTGTAATGTTTTTCCAGGCTCCAGGAAGCTTGCAATTGTTTGGCCCAATCAAACCTGGGAACACCGGAGAAGTTATCACCCATCAAGGTAATTACTTTCAAGTTGAAATAATTACTCTATCAATGTTAATGGTCTTTCAACTCCAATAAAGCACTCACCTGCCGATAATCACGGCTAACCTCTTGCTCTAATGTGATTCCTTCCCTATTTAGCGGGTGATATTACAGCCGTTACAGTGGTCACTTGTCCCGAACAGATGCTGAATTTCACTTTGCTCGGCCGTGAACCATAAAAGAATTGGTCATCTGTGTCCGCTTCCCCCTCACCCATAAGCCCTTGCAGAGCCGAGGGGGTGATCTCTTGGCTGCGACAGGGCACTTTGGGGCCAGCCACCTTGTCTCAGGTAGTGGCCGCTCCCCACCTGTGACAAGGGCACCATAGTTCGATTAACTCCTGCCCTTTGCTTTCATCTGCAGCTGGCCGTCCCTGTTAAATGGCATATATTCTGAATTTACGGCCTGGGTGGGTTAGTTCGTATGCATGTTTTTAATAAGGCTCTGGGGGATTTGGGGGTTCTTAAAGGGTTTCCTTATAACTCGGTCAAAGGCCAGAAAATAACAACATACCTGAGTTAGAGGGTGCTGCCCCTCGGCACTGAGAGAGTCTGCTCTTGGGCGTAAGTGAGGTAGGTAGATGCCAATTTGGTAGAACCCGTTTGATATGGGGAGGGAGTGTGTGTGTGTGACCAAAAGGCCTCATGTTTTGCTGATATGATCCCAGATCTTGGGCAGTGTGCAGGGTCCTATGGGTGTCACCGCACGGAAACACAGCTATGTCTGAGCAGGGCTCCTTGAGGGACAGGCATTAGGTAAAAGAGGGGATGGTCAGCACTAAACCTCAGGGAGTCAAAAAGCATCGTCCTGCTCCTGGCCACGTAGAAAGGAAATAGAATCTAATCCAGTACTTGAGAAGTTCCCTGGAAATTAACAGTCCGGTATCAGAAAGCACTTAAATCTGCAAACTCTGAGTTAGGCTCTGCTCCTTTATGTCTAATTCTTTCCTTTCTGCCAAGATCCTGGGGAAATCGACACGAGATGAAGGCGAAGGAAAGTGAACATGCCCTCTCCTCTCCACCTTAGATCCACTAACACCAGTCAGGCTTAGGCGGGATGTTTTTTTAAACACCTGAAATGGGTCCTGATTCCTAAAACTGGGCTGGTTGCTGTCACTGGAAGTGACTGGAAAACCATGGGACCCCCGCCCCCGCAGAGATTATTGGTGAGGGAGCAAGAGAGGCCTGGTGAAGCTTGTTGGACTCAAGAGGTTGGACAAAAATAAAGCTTTTCCAAAGTAGTAGTTCTATGACATTTAAGAAGACTTACATGGATTTTTCTCTCTCAATCCCTAGTAATACTGAGCTAAAACACATCTCCAGTATATATTTGTGATTGATACGGCATTATTAGAAAATAAGACATAAAGATGATATAAAAGAATATGTGAAAAGTTAGTGTCAAACCAAATACATCATTACAATAAAGAAGAGTAGTGCCAACCAGTATTTATTGTTTTGTGTGGCATTCACCCACCCTTATTTTGTATCTTTTATATAAAAGAATGAATATCTCATATTATAAAATGTGAAAATCTGAGCTTATGGTACCGAAACAGAAATTTATGGTAATTGTTTTTATTACCAATTTTTTCTTCATTTTGGAAAGATAGTCTTTCCAGGTAGCTAGGTCTCCCAGAACATTTCTTTTGTCTTCTAAGAGGATCTGGGGAGAAAAGGCCAAGAACCACCAAATTTTAAGGGCTACACCTAATTTAAGATCATGTGTAAAGAGCAATCATATTTTACATTATACTAAGCCAAAATGAAAATGGAATAGAAAGTGAATTTGTCAATTTACTCACAAACTCTCCATAATATGGCAATTACGACGCATCTCATTTCCCCCCAACAGATCTACTTAATGGTAAAGAAATTTCAGACAACCACACGAGGAAATTTTGAATCCTTCCTCCTTGACATTGGGCAAGGGAGCCTGGCAGCTAGAATCTAGAGACTGGAGTTTGTAATTCTGGATTAGGGGCCCATATAATTTGCTTACCCCTCAGCTCTGCAGGCTTCATTCTGCACACGGGGTAAAGGACCATCTACCTTTCAGGACCCTGGGCGAGTGTGTGTTCTGGGCTGGATGTTGTATAACCCTGGGGGTGGAGGCAGGGATATACTTAGGGTACAGACTGACAGGTAAACCACCTTCGCTTTAAATCCCAAGTTATTTCTGCCAGCACAATGGCAGGTGCCAGTGAGAAATAGCAAACAAATCGGGATGGTGGCAGCAGGGTGGCCGAGCTCGCCAGGAGCGTTCCCTGCAAACGCCACCGTGGACCGCGCGCCTGCCAAGTGAGGCTAAATGCGGCTCCTCTCCCGACACCGCACAATTCATCACAGGGCTCACGGGGAAGGCAGTCTGAGGGTTTCTGCCTGAAGCTCGTTTTCGGTAGTGGTGGGCATTGGTCCGACGAGACCCTGAGACGCTAGATCCCCCTCCCTCTTCCCCTTAGAAGGGCCTACTGAGGCCCAGGAGGAGATGAAGCTTCCTGAGGTTGGGAGAGAAGCTGGTGATACATTCAAACCCGCACTCTTCCCATTTCTCCTCTCCTGCTGCCTCGGCTGCTGCTGCTGCTGCTGCTGCTCCTGCCAACACATATGCTCTCCACCCCCGCAGAGGGCCCCCACTGCCAGTTCTCCATCCGCCGCCGCCATCGGGAGGATTCATGCATCCACTGCATCTGTTTTGTGTGGCTCTCCCAGCAACGTCCAACTGTCAGTAAACAACTCTGGGGGGACTTTGGGCCAAGCTAGCGATGGCGATGTATTGGTGGCCCCTTGTGCAGAGATGGGACCCCGATAAACAAGAGACTAAATGCGGGGGATTAGTCTGAGGACTGAACTGTAATCCTGCAAGTGTGAGGACAGGTTCTGTGTCCCATGAATCGAAAAAACGGGTCCTCTGCTTTGGAGAATTTCAGCCAAAGCCATCTATGAACCAAAAACTTGAAAGATTTCCTAGGGCAGGCAGAGGAATGGAAGGAGACAGGGAAGATGCTCAGCTGGGGTAGGCATTAGAGGAATAGTAAGCGGAGCCAGGAAGGCACTCAGAGGAAGATTTACAAGGGAATCATCAAAGCATGAGCGGCGGAATCTCAGAAGCAAAGCGACATAAAAACCCGAAATGCCCAGCAGTAAGAATCTGCACCTCAGACTCGATTACCGATCTTTCCCCCAGTCTCTGCTCTGCCCCAGGGCCCGGACTCAAGGTAGACTTCATAAATATACTCGAGCTTAGAATTGAGTATTGACCTATTGCAGATAGTACTCAATGACTATTTGCCAAATTGGACTGAATCGTCAATAATCTGTTGCTGACCCTGAAGATCCATTGACCAGTGCGGGAAAGCCACGCTGCTCTGAGCACAAGAGATGGACTTAGGGGAGGAGGGGTTTGGCTAGGATGAAAGAATCACGCATCTCGGATGGCGAGGGACTGGAATGAAGGGGTAGGACCCCCTTCCTTAGACGCCTTTAAAAAATGTGGAGCACATTCTCTTGGGAATGTACAAATGGATGAAACTCAAAGACAACGGTTTATTTTTCTGATTCCTTCTTTTAAAGACGTCGGTCCATAAAGAGTCCTAGAGGACTCCTGCCCTGGAAACGACCTAGTGACCAGAACATTTGAAGACCAACCCGGTTGTCCTGGGGAAGATGTCCTTGGTTGCTTACAAAGGTCAAACAGGACTTTTCCTGATGAACCCAATGAAGTCTTCTCTTGGGATTCTCAGGGCCAAAGATCCAGACTTTGGGGGAGGTGGGGGGAGTCACTCTGCACGCGCACACACGCTCGCATTCAAGGATGGTACGCCGAAATATTACTGTTTTTTTTATCATTCTGGTTATTCTCTTTGGGTCGCAAGGATTAATCTTTAGAAAGATGGAAATGCAACAGATGCAGACTTGGCTGTCAGAACAGAAGCTGTATCAGGAGGACCCATGAACAAAACACCCTGGGAAGCTTAAAGCTTGGGGCCATGGCGAATAAGCCAGTATTCCTAAAAAAAGGAACATTTTTAGTGTAGTACATTCTAGTTCCTTAGATTCTTTAAGTCTTGTGTTGTAGAATGAAACTGGCCAGGAAGAGGTGGCTTAGAGACCCTTTCACCAGGGAATTCCAGAAGAACTGTTTTGGGCTCATAACCCTAAAAGCCATCACTTAAAAGATCAGGGGTTTAATCACTGCATAATTGGTCCCTTCAACAAACTGCATTTAGATTAAGTTGTCTCATTCAGAAAGCTCTTGTCAAGTTATTTTAACTTCGCATTCCAGTTCTTACCTTCAGGGTGGAAATTTAGAACACGAATCCCAAGGATACCGTGACAAGTAACACATTCGCTCATGGATCACACCTTCTACACCAAGTACACCGCCCCCAGTGCTTATAATGAAGGATTCTGAACACGTCACGCACGAGATCCTGATACGTAAAGATCACTAAACGCCAAGTAAAATGTAAAGTCCTGATTCTGGAACAAAGATTTTAAGAAAGATTATGCCTTCATTCCCATGTTGCCTATCTTTTAGTCATGTGGGAAAATTAAACATAAGGACAGTGGCAACATACGCTACTTTAAATTACTCACTTACAAAGGTCCTCTTAGAGTTTCGTTAAAATACAATCTGATTCTATATCTCTCTCTCTATCTATTATGGGTGATTCTGTTTAATTCATATAACCCCTAGATCTCTGTATATAATTATACCTATATAGATGTAGATATGGGGTATGATTGGCTCTTTAAGAGAAAAGAAAATTATCAGGTGGAGAGAGATTCACTTATTTGCTTGAGTTAATACAAATGAACTGTGGTCTGCAAACTGGTTCCCAATATCCCTCATACTCAGTCCAGTCATCTTATATCCACGGCCACACTGCTTCTTTTAACATGTGAAAGATTTCCATACATTTAACCCCTCAGTGAAAAAAAATCACAACTCGGATTAAAAAAAACGAATCTCAACACATTAACCAGATAACCTAAGCATCCGTTATCTTCCCCCAGTACTCACGGCTACTGTGAAGGCGCGCACGGTGGGGATGGTAAAGGTCGGGTCGTCGGGTCGCTCTTGGTAGACCACGTGGTACTGGGAGATGAGGCCGTTCGGAGAGCCTGGCTCCGTCCAGTTCAGCAGCACTGAGTGAGCGCCGCTGGCTCGAGCCCGGGGTGCTGGCAGATCTTGGGGTGGGGCCTCCAGCGTCCGTGCTGAGGACCACGGGCTCTCCGCTGCGCCCCTGGAGTTGTGGGCTCTGACCTGGTATTCGTAGAGGGTGAAGGGCCTCAGGGTGTCTGCAGCATCAGTAAACTCAAGGGCTCCTTCCGACCAGACAAACACCAGGGCCTCCTCGTCGGTGCCAGCAGGACGTCTGAAAGGAAACCCAGAAGGTGATCGGTGACGGCTGCGCCCCTCAAAACTGACGATTTCACTTGTCTGGGTCATTCGCTCGTCCATGGGTAAAATCGAGACGCAGACCTGGCCAGAAGGAGGGGGCTCCTGAGCACGTGTGGCTGGTTTAGTTCCATCTTCCCAGAGCCCGAGCCCAGCAAGCGGTCAATAATTTCTTTCCAGATGACTGACATATAATTTCACGGCATCTCTGCATCTTTGCCTCGTCTCCGCCATCCCTGCTTTCCTATTGGGGCGCAGCCTTCTAGGTTGGGAAAGAACGTACCCAAGAGCTGACCCTCTCTCTCTTTAGCTCACTCACTCACTGAGAAGAAAGACGGATGAGTCAGTCTTTCTAGGCCATTTGGGGGCATTTAATTAACACACTGTTCCTATGCAGACATATTCACATGCCGCCGTATCAGGCTGCCCATCAACACGGAAAGGGTTATCAGGACAAATTAAGCGACGGTACCTGTCACAGGCAGGAAGGGTACTTAACGTCTCTGGCTTGGGGAGCTTGATGACCCTCCGGTTGATAAATCAGGATGCCCTGTGTCTGAGCAATGACAAGCTTCCTGCTGGAGGCAGCAGAGGTTTCCTAGATACCTCCCTGTGACCCGCGATCACCTCATTGCTTCTCGCTGCGCGCACGGGCCAGACTCTGCACTCGGGGGAGGTTTGCAGGGTTTGGCCCCCGTGCTTGTGGCAGATACCGGGTACCAGGTGTGTCACGGGGAGGGATCCATTCTAATGAGGACCACAGGGCTCCCAGCCAAGGTCTCCTCTCATTGAGTTTTGTTCAAAGGTGTTTGCTAAATACAGCAAACAGACATACGAACTTCTGCGGGGAAATAACATTTTCCACTCTGTCTGGCTTCGGCCTTCCTCTAACAATTCGATTACGTTTTTATTAAGCTCTCACGAATCCCTACATCGAGGTGTAGCCGTGGTTGACATCGAACTGACATTCTTTAAAAAGTTGCCTGTAAGTGTGAATTTAAAAAAATACCTACGCCATGTAAGAGATCGGGCATTGTGTTGGCCTTAAGTCTTATTCAGATACAATGAAAGAAGACGCAGCCTGGTGAAGTATTTCTTATCACTACTGAATACTTAATAAATTCACATTTCGGTGAGGTAAATATTTCATCCATGGCGTTATGAAACAGGGTATCTTTACATGTGAATAAACTCTGAACAGAAGAGGTTGAGCAGACCACAATTATTCCTAATTTAGTTCAGATTTAGGCTTCACCTGCTCATTTAACTGGATGTGTTACCTCTTGGGCTCTCTGTACGGAGAGGAATCACAGTGTAAGATCTCTCTGAATAGCCAAGCGGCGTTCTGTGCTTAAGCTCATTCGGGAGACAGCTCGAGAGGGGGGCTGAGAGAGGCCACATTCCCGTAACTTTCATTACAGTATTTTGTTATAATTGTTCTATTTGATTTTTAGTTATTGTTGTTCATTTCTTACTGCACCAAATTTATAAATTAAACTTTATCATAGATATGTATGCATAGGAAAAAAAATTATTACATACAGGGTTTGGGACTATCTGTGGTTTCAGGAATCCATTGGGGGTCTTGAAACATATCCCCCTTGGGTAAGGGGGGGGGCGCTGCTGTATCAAATTCACAGGCACCCGAAACAGAGGCAATCACAGTAACGGTCTTGGCCATACTAGGTTATTGTTTCTTTTAAGTCATAAACATCCTATCTCTCTCTTTTTTTTTAAATATCTTTATTGATTTCAGAGAGAGGAAAGGAGAGGGAGAGAGAGAGAGAAACATCAATGATGAGAGTCATTGATCGGCTGCCTCCTGCACGCCCCCGACTGGGGATCGAGCCCACAACCCGGGCATAGGCCCTGACTAGGAATCGAACCCTGATTGCCTGGATCCTAGGTCGACGCCCGGCCAGGCCCTATCTCTTTATTGAGACAGATACTTGTGAATAGGACAATATCACTAACAAGAGAAGGGAATTACTGAGAAGAAATCATTTGGGGGGCGGGGGTTTGCAGAGAATAGAGTGACGGGCGTTTTCAAAATGGGATTGGCATGCTGGCTTCTTGCAATTTAACGAAACTATCTGCGTGGGCCAACCCCTGCCTCTGGTTTGAGCCAAGTGTGCTTCCTTTGGTGGCGATCGAAGAGGTCACAGGTGACACAGCAGGGATCAGACGCCGTAACCTCCCCAGGAACTCGGCCATAGCTACATAGGGAGCCCCGTGCAGTCCCAGGGTGGAAGAGGCCCGTGTGTCTACGTGCTAAAAAAATTTCTGATTTTTTTCCCCCCCCTGCAGCTATCTAAGAAAAATTTGATATTGTTGTTGTTGAAGCACATTTAAACTTCAGCCGAAATAACCGCCGAGTGATTCATGCCTATGGAGGTGAACATAATGATGGTATCTGGGGCCCCGGTGCGCATTTTCATTTCACTTTAAATAAAAAACAAAATGCATCTGTGTCAGTCAGTGCCCTTCTTCTGTACTCCGAGGTATCAAACAGGCCACAATTATGATTGTGGAGTGATTGTGTCACCTAGGAGGAAGGTTTATTGCTTTGGAGTCCGCCAGGCAGTAACGCATTCTGTTTCATATTACTCTTTATATCATTGTTGGGCTGTGACTGGAATAATGAAATGCCATCAAACGCTGTCAAATTCAATTTACAGTATTTTTCATCGAGGCCGGCTTCCCGCACTACATTCTGTTTTCCTGCTCCGCCGTCGCCATGAGCTTTATTTACACAACCCAGAGAGTGAAGCCGCCTCCCGGTTTGTGACAGACACTTTCTGCCCCTCCTTTCGGAGCCGGCGGGCTTGGATGTGCTTTTCTCATGCAATTAGCATTGAGGGGGCGACAGGAATCGACTCCGAGGGCACGGGCCAGTGGCGAGCCCGCGCCCGTGGGCTGGGCGGAAAATGGAAATCAGCCTTCAGCCGTGTTTGTCGCGGGTTCCTGCGTGTCTGTCGCAGGTTCCTGCGTGGTTGAGCCAGGAGGAGGCTTCTTCAGATCAAGGCGAGCGGAGAAGGCATCCGGCCTGCTGGTTTTCTGCCGGTGCCACCCGCATAACCGGGAAGGCAGCCGTGCTTTTCCTCCCATAATTTCCCAGCAGATCCTCAGCCGGCCACTGCAGTTGTATCTGAAGCTGCAGAGGGACCTGAACCAGGCTCCACGATGCGATCAGGGCCTCGGACCACACCAGGGAAGGTGGGAGGCGGCTGGAGAGACCAATGAAGGGGGGCTGGGCACCTGAGAAAAAGCCCGTGGCCTGTATGCCTGATGGGGACGCGCTGCTTTGGGGGGGGGGGGGGCTTTCCATCTGCAAGTGGCCGCCGCCCGCCGCGTCTGTCTCGCGTGGTGTCCTCTCTGTCTTAGATGGTGCTATGGCCGGAATGGCTATGCCCCCTCCCCAACTCACATGCTGCATCCTAACCCCAATGGGGTGGTGTTAGGAGGTGGAGCCCTTGGGGGGGGGTGACTAGGCCATGAGGGTGGGGCCCTCCTGAATGGGGTTAGTGCCCTTATAGAGGGGACCCCACCCCACCCCACAGCGCTCCCTAGCCGCTGCCACCAGGTAAGGACACAGGGAAATGACGGCCCTCTGGGAACCAGAAGCGGGTGCTCCCGAGACACCCGGATCGCCAGCGCCTTGGTCTCGGCCTCCCTGGCCTCCAGGGCTGTGGGAAATAAATGTTTGTTGTTTCCAATCCACCCAGCTGATGGCATTTTCATTAGAGCAGCCTGAACAAAGTAAGGCAGACACACAGAAAGCTCCCAGCTAGGAAAAAGCCTGTCCGTCTCCCACATGGTAGGTGATGGGAATATTATTAGGTGTCTCGTTCCAGACCTGGGCCCCTCTCTGGACTCACCATCTTCTCCAGGTCAGGGAGCCTCTAGACGAAGCTCCACCACTTCAGCAAAGGAAAGGCCTATGTGGCTCTGAGGTCTGGTCTTTCAAACAGGCTCAAGCAGAACTGCTACATGGTAGCTGAGGTTTTTTCCCCCCACTTGGATAATATATAAACATTTCCGGTACCGATTTTAGTGCCTAGAAGGTGCTCCCCAAACCATAAATTCTCATCCGTCCCCTACTAGAAACAGAAAATGTATCTGACGCCGCAGTCCTGGAATAGTACACATTCTTAAATAATCAAAAATAACAGTAAAGTGTTACCTGTGAATAAAATAGTTGGTGATGACCCCGTTTGGGTTCCTAGGTGGCATCCACGTAACCTCTACGCAAGCCGATCCCAGGGCCCTAAGAACGGGGGGACTTAGATCCACCGGGGCTGCTTCAGATGTTTGGACAAACGTCCCGCTGCTAACTCCACAACTTCCTTGGAAAAAAAAAAAAAAATCAAGACCTTCAGTAATTTCTTTAACTGGAGATGAAGCAATACTGTACCCCACTGTGATCCGCATCTTTTGGGCTCTTAGCAATCGGGTGTTACAGCATTTGAAGGGATGAAGGGGGTGAGAGAGGCTCTTCCCCAAGGTCACTGAGACGGATGATTTCACTGACCACGGGTCTAAGCCACGGAACTCAAGGCCACAGTGCACGCACGTGAGATAGGGGTCAGGAAAGCACGTTAAAATACCTATGCTTCAGCTGACTGTAACTCAACTTCTCAATAATGCCCCCACCAGCCCCTCCTGAATAAAATTTATACACAGCCAAGGTGACTACGTTGCCCATGAAATTTCTGTAATAGCCAGTTTTTTATTTTCCCAGTGATCCCTTGATGCGACCTAGGTGTTTTTCTTTTAAAGGGCCTTATAAAACAAGACTCTGCAATACCACTATTTTAATACTATATTTAAATATTCATGATTTAATGTGCAGAAATGCATAATGCTTCACTCAGTACCAGGCTCTGATTTTTCTGGGTAAACAGTTCAGTGCAAATGAGAAATGAAATGTTAGTCTTTGTATTTGAATTGAGAATCTATCCCTTTTTTTTTTTTTTTTAATATATATAAAACACTTTTTTTTTTTAATAAAAGCCCAGAACAAGTGTCTGAAAGACATTCACCATTTTGACAGGCCTGTATCCTTATGTCATACTGTGTGAATGGAGCCAAGTTCCCCAGCAGGATGGACTGACGGTGACCCACCGAGGAGATGACAGGTGCCACACTGCCAGCATCGAGCAGGACGTTGTATTCCACAGGCATATGGGGGATCAGGACCCCTTTAAAGAGAGAGAGAGTAAAAAAATGTACATGAATGCTACACAGAATGGTGGTCAACAAATGCCTGTCTTTTAAGAACGACATATATTTAAACATTTGTAACATAAAGGCGTATCACTGCTTAATGCAGCAATTCATAACGGCGTGAAACTTACACTGGGAAATATTAGAATGCATATTCCAAAAACAACAAAAGGGTATCACTCATTTCAAAAGGCAAATGAAGTATAATAGCTCTTTTCAAAGATACACTCTGCAGGCAAATAAAAACGAAGCACATTTCACCTCTTAAGAAATACAAGGCAATCAGAAATGGTGTCATGTATTTTTCCTAGGCTAACTTACTCTTAAAGTACCTAAAAAAACACTGGTTTTGCTTGTGACAATAATTTTTCTGTACGCATTGTGTACGCATCCCAGTCTGACACGGATCCTTGACAAAAGAACCCATAAAGTGCCCAAATCAGGGTCTACCTAGAGGCTTCCCAGCGCGTTACTTATGGAGTCAGGACAGTCCACTCTGTCAGTGAGACGTATGCATCTAAACACACATGAAATTTGGGTTTGAAAACTGCAACTTTTCACAGTGCTTCCTAAAGAAAGGTCCTGTCACTCTAGCCTCTTTGCAATCTACGCATGTAATTAAATGCCTGCAAATGGCATTTGGTCATGATCGATACACACACTGGCTCAAGGAGAAGGGTGGGCCCTGAATGAAGACTATAATAAGTGTACCCCCCCCAATTTTCTCATTGATCTGATGCTCATAACATGTGTGGGCTTTTAATTATTTACCTTCGCAGCACTTAAGTTTAGCTTTGCTATAGAAACTATGAAATCTCCAGCACAGGACTCAACCGTGAGAGCCGAGGCCTGAAGAATGCAATGTGATTTGGCTTTTTGTGGATGGAGCCCCAGTATATAAAAGGCAAAAGAACTGGTACAAAGCAGAGATGCTCTGGAATTTGCATGCGATAGGTGAAAATGAGACGTCTGAAGGAAATACTGAACCCAGGCAGAAGGACCGATTACGTGTTTCCTTTGGAAAAAGTGCTAGGTTGGGCTGAACACAGACGGAATTTTTATTTTAAATGAAGAGCCTCCTAGTTAAACTATCTGCTGCACTGGTCCCAATAGCTTAAATTACTGTTATTCTGATGATTCCTAAATCCTTACCTCCAGCCTTATATTTCTCCTGCATTTCTGACTTGTATTTCAATAGCCTACTTCTCAGAGACCTCAATCTCAACAAGTTCAAAGCAGAATTACTGGATTTTCTACTCCCAAACCTGTTCTTCTAGTTTCCTTCTGTGCCATAGAGTAAGACCCTTAGTGTAGACCCTGCTTTCTTGGTTAATCAAAAGTGAATGTCCTCTGCACGTACCTATGAGGTGTTGAGACAGAAAATGCTCCTTGAAGTTGTGACCGTGTCAAACACTGACATGCGTTTAGGAGAGAGGGTCCCCTCCCTTGTCATAATTTACAGGACTGTGACATGACAGGCCCCTGGGTCCCCGCCAACCCTATACCACCTGCAACGAGTTGAACCGACCCTGCTCCCTGGTGTCCCGATGCCGAAATGAAGGGAGATGGGCGTGTTTGTGAAATTCAGCTGGGAGGCCCCATGACTACTGGTCCCCAAGTTCATGCATTTATGTCTGACCTGGGGGGGCGGTGGCAGCTCAAGTGAGTCGATTTGCCCCACGTGCAAAGGCAGTTAGTTATTTGGAGTCAGTGTCGCCCGTCCCACAGTGACAGGCTGCCGGAACCCATTTCCCTGCTCGCTCAAGAACAAGGGTCGCGCTGGTTAGTATTCCTCGCGGTGCCCCTTTTCATAATTTACAGCAACTAGATGCTGATAGGCTATTTAACATTTATGAAGTTAAGATGTAATCAGAAAAACCCTGATTATCTTTACAAATACAAAAGTTAAATTATTCAACTTTTCTCTCTCTCTGTGGCTTCATTTCATAGCACTTGCGTACTTTACATTGGGACGAGTCAATCAATCCTTCCTTTAAATCTTTTTTTTTTAAGGAGCCGGAGCAGGGACAATTCCAAGAGGTCTTGATGATGTCGTTTGGGGGGCTGTGCAAGTGAAACACACATCTATACATATTTTGTGGGAGTTTTACAGAGTTTGTGTAACAGCTGTCACTTTAGGCCCCCACATTATCGGGGTTCCTTAGAGCAGGGACAATGTCTCACTCTTTACAACCCCCACGGCGTCCAGAATGCCACCTCACCCCTGCGTGGGGCGCAGGAAGCATTTTCACATTAGTTACAGTGACCAGATGAATTAATCTACCCAGAGGCAAATGAACTGCATCCCATGAAGTTTAAGCTACAAGTACGATGACCCCCCTGGGTTACTGGATGGACCATCCTTGGATTACGTTGCCCTTATGTATATTTGCTGTATCTATAGCAAATGTTTTAAGCTTCTGATCAGAGTAGAATGCAGAAAAAAGTCATTTACTCTCAGCGCTGTTCACATAGAAAAACAGTGAGAAAATACAGCACAGTGGTTTTGACCATAGGATTTGGAGTCAGACTCATTGAGATTTGGCTCCCACACCTATGCGATGACTAACCAACAGGAAACAGCTTATAACATCTCAACTGATTCTTCCATTAGTAACATAGGGAAAACCACAGGCCATACTATAAGATGTACTGAGTGCTAATTGAGGTATGTGTTAATCTCTTAGAAAAACGCCCAGTACCTATCAGGCCTCAACAGAGTAAGCTGCATTTAGTAAACACCAAAAGGGACTACATCAAACTAAAAACACTGCTGTACAGCAAAGGAAACCATCAACGAAATGGAAAGGCAGACGGTAAAATGGGAGAAAATACATGCAGGCCACATGACAAAGGGTTAAATATCCAAATATACAAGAAACTCATTCAACTTTACTGCCAAAAAAAAAGCAACCACACACCAAAAAACAAAAACCACTCCCACCAACAAATAACCCAATTAATAAAAATGGACAAAGGACCTGAATCAACATTTTTCCAAAAAAGATAGACAAATGGAAGGGTGCGATCTTTAGTTCTAAGATGAGTAAGGTCTGAGGACCTATCGGGTGACACAGTGACTAAAATTGGAATTTGCTAAAAGAGAACTTAAGTGTTCTAATTAAAATTGTGCAAATAAACTATAAATCATGGATATGAATTCTACATTTCTTCTGAAACTCAGCACGGCTTGCCACCTGGTTATAAGACAAGTGAAACACATGCCAATGTTGCATCATCCCAATTAAGACAACATGAATCCTTAGAAATCTTAATGCCATTTTGACTTTGAGTGGAGAGTGTCCAATCTAACACGCCGCGGCCAATGGGCTACCCGAACGCCAAGCTGCCTCGTGTCTATAGACAGGCCTCACCGAGGCTAGCTTCCCTTTCACCGAAGCTTAATTAATAAAAAGCATTTAGAGTCCTAAGCAATATTAACTGAAATTTCTCAGTAGGAGAATTGTTGCCAGTTCTTTTCTTTAATGGGCTCGGAGATAAATGTGAAAGGAAAAGCCCCGGTATTTCGATATTCTGCATTAAGCCTAAATAACTCACCATCTTTAGCGAGAAAACGTGTGCGTTGAGTGCAACGACACTGTTAATCAGAACATGACTGAGGGCTAACAGAGTTCAAAATACAGTCGTCACCTTGAGAGATGAGAAAGACTCCCTATTGCATTTGGAGTTTAAATAATTGTGAATGTTCAGATTCTCAAGCAGTAGGGAGATCCAGCTCCACTATTCTGAGCAAACCAGTGGTGTTCCACGAAGTATTTGCTTTCTCACTGCCTATAATTTTCCACCCATTAAGGCAGCATGTGTCCTTTGGTTGCTTTCATATCGATGTGTAAGTCCTGACCCAAGGTTCAGAGCTGGTGAGAGGTGAGAAGACATGTTTGGGGATAAACGAGCCTGTAGATGTGAACAGTGATGTCCAGCATGTCCCCGGTGCCCACTGAACGGTTCACATGCCGTCTCACTGAGCTCACGGAACAGGAGATTCTTCCTCAGTAGACTTGGGGTTGACAGCCTATCTTTGCACAGGCTTTCCAGGTGATTCTTATGTTCCTTCAGGTATAGAAACTACAGGTCTGGACAGTTGTGCCCACTTCTCAGCTCTGCCCATGGAGTAATCATAGTGTAATGGCACGGGACTGAGATGAACACCTAGAAAGCTCTTGATTGTAACGCAAATAAACAACCTCCAGTCATTACAAGTTTGTTTTCTTTCCGTTTAAAATATATATTTGTGGCAATCCAGGAACAGGAAAATATTTTTAGTATCCAAATCAACACCCAGCATGAGGTACTTTCCAATAAAATCAACTGTAGATTATACACGAGTCAAAATCATCTGCCTGTTTACTGAGTTCAAAATCCTTCTAGGCACCGGGAAAAAAAGTGTAATTTAAGATTTTAATCTTTCCATATATTACAGGGTTTCTGTAATGGATTTTGTGCATCTGAAACGACAAGATTGACAGGTCTGGGTATTATAGATTTATTAACCATCGGCTACACGGTCAGAGTTGGCGGGAGAAGCATCTCTGCAACAGCCCCTGGGCTGGGTTAGAACAATTTCTGCAAAGCTTCCGGGAGCCAAGAGTTAAGATTCCATTAAGGCACCAAAAGTTGTGTTTTATGTCACAATGATCCCTTTCTAAATGGAAACGTTTTCCATTGAACGCAAATAGACGCTGTCGAACTCAAACAAAAAAAAATGGCAAAATGCTGGGAAATGTGAAAGAAGCCTTAAAAATGGACTAACCCAGTCCTGCAGTTGGCGGTTTTATCGTCACAGAAATGGGGGCCTTGGGATCTAGCAGATGTTGGAGCAAACACATTTGAAAAGAAATGAGTAATTAAAGGCAAAAACAGTTCATCTGAAAATAACCGGCGCTATCTAGAGAATATTATAAACCAGATAATGCCAATCCCAGGAATTACCTCCATGTTTCTAAGCACCCCCCACACAGGTACCGTCCTTTCACCGACTTACAGGCGGAGGTGAGAGAGAGAAATGGCTTAAGGTCGGCTAACAGGTGGTGTTCCTGGGATAGGAATTCTGGTTTTTTCCACTCATCCTCACGTTGGTTGTCTTAAAAGAAATAGGTTTTCAGATCCTCACTAAGCGTGAAGCCCTCGGATGGGCAATGGCCACGTGCGTGTGTGATCCTGTTAAAAGGACAGGTAACTGGCCCAGCCAGGGAGCCTCCTGGCCACACTGCTCTCGAGAGTTTGGCTGGCGGGAGACCCTGGTGTGAGGCTCGGAAACGGCCGGTCCGCAGGGTGGGTCTGGTGTCAGGCTGGCTCTCTTCTTTGCGGCACAAAACCCCGAAGGGACTATTACAATGCCAAGGGGTCATCTGCTACCAGGTCGCAAGGCAGCGACGCTATCCCGAGAGAAGCAGAATCGATTCCATGGATATATGCGAACAAGGCGACATTTTTAGGCTCTGGTACCTGAAAGTGTTGCTTTGATACAACAACGTGTATCTGTGTATCTCTGCATCTTTACATACCTATGTCTATATCTGCGTGTACGTATGTATGTGTGTATGTTTACCTATGTGCGCATACCTGCCAAAGCGTGGTTTACGTTATCTTGTTTATATTACCCAGGAAACAGATGATCTCCTTCTGATTTACTAAATTCACTAAATTATTAATACTTAATAGATACCCGTCTTTATTGCCACTTAATTTCCTCTAAAATGTTCTACACACACACACACACGCACTTTCTTTCTTTACCTGGGGGGTTCCAGGCTATGAATATGGAATGAGGCCCGGTCACTGTGATGTTGTACGGAGGCTGGACTTCTTCTGGGGTCAAAAGAGGTGTCTGGACAAGGTACTCGTCACTGAAACCACTGCCACCTCCAGTTGTGGCTTCCAACTTGTAAACGTATCTGTATCGGGGGGAAAAAAAGTTGTTGCAAGGCAATGCGCGGGAGAACTGAACAACGGTGGCTGTTCTTCTCCCCATTGCTTAGCCCTACACTTGGGACAACTTGCGAAGTCCCTGCCCCTGTCCAGAAACTGCACCACCGACTTGGTCGTCGGTCTACCCCGGGCAGCGCTGTCCCCAGGCCATTACTCTCTCTCCCCTCCCGACTTTAACGCCCCAGCAATTCGAGGCTTTTCTTCACCATTTCAGGAGAGCCCTGGGGCGTGCTGCGCACTGTGGAGGGACCCAATTAATCTGCCCCATTTTCAAATGGGCGAGAGTTCAGGGCAATATATTTAGAGGGAGCAGTTTCCAAACCGATCTCCCACTCTCTACAATAAAGCCAAATCCATCTTTATTCTCGGCAACAGGGCATCTGCTGATCTCAAATATATTTTGTCTCTGCTGAGAAATGAATGGGTATGAGTTGCAAACAGGTGGACATCCACCCCCCAAAAATCACTCAGGTCTATTATATATAGTGCAGCGAGCAGAGAACACACGACGCCGAAAGAAAAGGGAGTTGACGAACAAGGCCCTTTCCATTTCTTTCATTGCTGGTTGAGGAATGCATGCTTTTGAACACAGGGTCATTTTTAAAGCTGAATAATTTGTGTATTTTGTCTGCGTCAACATTCTCAAGCGTTTGAGTCATCTAGAAGATTTTTAAGGAGTCCCCCGGGTTCTCAAGACTAACGTAAGGCGTTAGCACTTGTGTCACCGCCATCGGAACTGGGTCCACTGACCTCATCGGCTATTCGACAGCTAATGAGTGAGATGAACTAATTAATTCCCTATCGGTTCAGTGGGAGGCACAGTCTTTTCATGCCTGAAAAATCTAAAAACCTAACTGCACGATGGGTGAAGTTTCCTTCTGGGTCACCTGCTGTTGGGCCGCAGGTTGCCGTCGGTGAAACGCTGCTCCTCGCCGCCACCCAGGAAAACGGAGCTTCCGTCGCGACTCAGCCGATACTGCGACACGAGGCCGTTGGGCTTGTCTGGGGGACCCCAGCACAGCTCCACCGCCGTGGAATTGATGATGATGTGTCGGGGTGTCGCCCACACGCCTGGCAGAAACGACACGATGAGCATTCAGTGTTGGGATAAAGGAAACACTCTACCCAAAGTCCCCGCGTCACCGCCCACGCTCCGATCCTTTTCTCTGTTGATAAAACAATCTCGGGGTGAGCGGCAGCAAGACTCCTGGTTTTCTTTGGAGGCGAAATGCATAACTGGGCTTGGATTGTTTTATTCTGGAATTGCCTTTAAGGAGCGAACGCCATCCAAGCAGGGATGAGGGATTCCCTGCCTTGGCTGTCACTCTGAATGCAATCAAGATTTGACGGATGCGTGACAGTGACATCACCTGGTATTGACCTGAATTATCCAAGTCACCAAATAAACATGATTTCTCTCTGCCTCTGTCGCCCTCTGTTGTTTCTTTTTGCCTTTTCTCTAAGCCCCTCCTTCCAGCCCCACAGGCCCCACCTCCCCAGGGGACCTCAAAGTGGCATAGTCCCCAGACAGGGAGGCCGTCCCCTTCTTCTTTTCCAAAAGCCACCTCCTAGGAGATCCCCACTGAGTCTCGGTTTTCGGAGTCATCTTTATGCTGAACACTCCCAAGTGCCAATAACTGGACTAAAACTCTCTCCCGAGCTTCAGGCTCATGAATCTAACTGTCTACCTGACACCTCCATTTGGATGACTAATTATATAGAGAAAACTTAAAACCTCCAAAACAGAACTCCTGATTTTCCTGTCTACAATCTGCTCATTTCCCGATCGTGTCTGTCTGTCCATTTTATTGGGCAAAAAAATTATTCTTGAGGCTATCACTTTTCTCACCTCTGAATATAACCTATCATTAAGTCCTGCAGATTCTACCCTAAATGCCTATCGTTCCCTATATCTTTACCGCCATATTTCATTGTGATCTTTATAAAAGTGCATAATATATACATATATATATGCATGCCAATGCGATCTTTATAACATATACAACCCTTTTAAAATTATTCATATAATTATTCATATAATTTCAACTCCTTGTGCTAGCCTGTGTGGCCCTACATTTTTCTGCCTCTGGCCTACCTGGCGCCATTGTCTCCATCCACACCAGACCCTACGGGAATAGTTTTTGTTTGACTCTCCCCTAAGTTACTCAGTTAAGGGTAAGATCCTGAAACTTTAAAAAAAAACAATTTTCAGGAAATTCAAATACAATGTGTTTAGCAACATCCCAAACGAATCAAGGTCGATTTCAAAATGGCATAAAACGTACTGATTTTCTACGGAACAACTTGTTCCTGAGAAGAAAGTAGTTCATTTTGTCCTGAAAGCTTGCTCTGTGTTGAATATTTGGACAAATCTACAAATCATCGTATACATTTTTTTTTTTCTGAGTTTCTCTGCCAACAGCCATGAGATGACTCAACCACTTAATTACAGTTCTGACTTAAACATGATATTAATTTGTTGATTTAACAGAAAGTACAAAAATTCACTCATAATCTTCTTCCTGAAGTCAAGTCTTTCTCACCTTGAAGGATGTATTAAAAATCCCCAAGAGCTTGGCTGGTGTGGCTCAATGGTAGAGTGTCAACCTCTGAACCAGGAGATCAGGGTTCAATTCCAGGTCAGGACACATGTCCAGGTTACAGGCTCAATCTCCAGTAAGGGCCATGCAGGAGGCAGCCGATCAATGACTCTCTCATCCATGATGTTTCTCTCTCTCCCCCCCTGTACCTTCCTCTCTCCAAAATCAATAAAAACATATGTAAAAAATCACCAAGATATGAAAAAGACTATTTCTTAGTTTCCAGTTTGAACCAGTCAATGCAGCCTGTGGATTTGGAGAAGTTAACGAAATAAAATGAAGCAACATTTTGGGTTTGCTCCACGTTTTAGGTAAAAATTGAGTTTCACATGTGAACAAGCTCTATTCATGTTGATCAAAATCCTGTGGCCATTGGTTTGATTTATAAGAGGAGACTGACATGTGAAAAAACAAGGGCTGTGTTTTGACTTGTATAATGACATGGAGACAGTGTCATCTTGGCAGCTGCAAGGAATCTTTGACAGAGTAAGACCACCTTTGGCGAGATGTCTTAATGAGAGCCCCAGATGGAGAGTCTGTCCCCTCGCTGAGCCTGAGTCTCAGGTGGCATCAGAAGCCTATTTTACATAGTAGAAAGGCTGAGTTAAGGCAACTCAAGGGAAGAAAACTTTACGTGGTCATGAGGGAAATTACCTTGAGTGGGTAAGCTAGCTGGGAGCATAAGAGTGAAATTCCAGAAGGAGACCTTGGTGGGCCTCTTGACATGGTAACCACCTAAAAAGGAAGGAGTCTACTGGGTTTGTTTGACATGTATCTTGAATGCCTTGTGATATCACCCACTCTCATGTTCCCTCTACACCTTCATTTCAACAGAAAAATCCCAACATGTATTGTGGATTGGCTTTTTTTTTCTTCCTGAAATAAGGTGAAGGGAACCAATTTTCTATTAGCTGATGTCCAGGATGCATTGACATCTGGACTATGTACTATTTACTAATTTATTCATTTGGCATTCTACCCAGTATCATGTCATTTTCTGTGTTGGGCAGCCATTCTACAAAGAAAGCAACCATCCCAACTCATCTCACTATTTGCTAAAGGAACACAATTTTCTATGAGGCTAAAATTGTAGAGGATTGCGTCCAACTGATCAATGAGGTCATAATAAACATTAACTTTTTCCCCTTTGTTTCTAAGATTGACAATGAGAGAGAAATGGGAGGAGCTCAGGGTGGCTCTGAACAAATGCTTCTTTTATTTCTCTCCAAATCCACGTAGGACACTCAAATGTTAGCCCTTCAATCTACGTCTAATTCACTCGAATAGGCATTTTATAATTAGTGGTGTCTGGGTTACTGATTTAAAATGCCATGTTTGTTTCCATCCTACAGAACGACAGAACTTAATGTTACTGGCGATTGGTTTCCTTACACCCTCCAGTTAAATGTGCCAACTACATCTATTCCACATACAACTTATTCACAAATGGCACTTAATGCAGCCAGAAAATGGATCCTAAATCCACATTTCTTCAGTGGAGAAAAGCCCATTTAGTTTATTACTCCTCTGCACAGTTATTTGTGTTCAAGGAAAAGTGCCTAAAGTTAAAAAAAAAAAAAGGAACTCAAGGATAGCATTTCTCATCTCACACTCCCCTGCGTTGTTGAAAGCTATAATTTTTAAGTCAGGAAATCTGAGTCAAGAAAGGCTGTCGGGTCTGTGGGAAAATAGACATTTATCTTCTAATAATTTAAATGTATGGATTTCGTGAGCAAACTGGAGGAAGAGGCCCTGTTATTTTATCAGGCTTGAGTTTCAGCCAAAAAAATGGCTGGTGGATCCTTTAGAAGGTATCCATTACCATCAAAGTATCCATTGGATAGTTTACCTTTCCAAAAAATCCACTGCTGGTTTCTTCCTTTCAAAGGAACACTAAGCTTTTTGACATGAAGCATTCTTTATATAGAAAACATCATTAGTGAATTCCTGGGGAGGAGCCATATGTCCCTATGTGGAATTTTCCATTTTACTCCCCATTTACTGGTAGGAACTTCAGGTCTAATATTCTGAGGTGCAACAACCCCTTTCATTAGCAGAGTCATGGACAAGTGGTTCAGCACTCTACGATGTTAGTTCACATTACATTTGTTTAGAGACTTATTTAGGCCTCTATTTCCCCCACATGCAAAACAGGCAGATAATACATTTTTAAAAATAATTCGTTGAGCACCAGCCCGAGCTTGTGAGCATGTTTTTTCTCCTAAAAGTAGATGATACCACCCACCCAGTTCCCAACCCATAAGCAACCACTGTTATCAGATGGGTGTATACGCTCCCAGAATTTGTCTGTGCATTTATTTACCTATAGAAATAAATATCATTTTCTATGTATGCTTTTTATACACATAAATACCATATATTAATGGAGTTCTATTAACTCCCTCTTTATATGTGTGGATTATCCATCTCATTTTTTAAAACTGATGCGTGAAATACCACAGTGTGACTATACCTGAATTTATTTGGCATTTCCCCTACTCGGGTACATTGAGATTGCTTCCAACATCTGCCATTAGACAAACAAAACACGGTTCAACACGCAGCCTGGTACACCCCTCCTGGAGCAGTTGTGGAAAAGTTATTTTCTGGCACAGATAATTACAATGAAACTGCTGGGTCACGGGGAGTCAGCATTGTAAATTTAATGCCAGTTTGCCTTCTGAGGTGATGGTCCCACTTTACATTCCCCATGTTTGCAAGTTTCCTCCACTGTCCATCGGTTAGAATCCGTATTGCTCGTGGTCCACCCCCGAAGTCCACTAACTGCTCCATGAACTCTCTCTGGGTGTCTGGACGGACGGTCATCATACACCCCTCAGATTAGCCTGAGCACCCTGCTCACCTCTTCTTTCTGAAGGTCACCTTCTGGACTCGCTCTCTTCCTATGGGTTTGGGTACCTGTCCTATCACGTCTACTTGATTGCAAGTCAACCTCAGCAGTGAGCATGGTACTTGTTCTATCAGGCACCCCAGAAATATTCAACTTTTGATTTTTGGA
The DNA here is from genome assembly GCF_964146895.1 of Miniopterus schreibersii. Classification (NCBI taxonomy): domain Eukaryota; kingdom Metazoa; phylum Chordata; class Mammalia; order Chiroptera; family Miniopteridae; genus Miniopterus; species Miniopterus schreibersii. Next base: position 3,706,425 of record NC_138123.1, read on the forward strand.
GGAATTTCATATCCCAGTCCATAAGAATAGTAACTTTTATAGAACCCTAAGTCTAAAAGGGTCAAAAAGAATTGAAAGCAAACGTTAACTGGGGAGGCACAGAGTTGAACCAAACCTGAAGAATGAAAACCTAGAATATTATTTTCTTTTGTACCTACTGACTTTATGCCTTCTTCCCAGTTCATTATGCAAGAGCTTGGCGAGTTTACTTTAAAATGCCACAGGAAAACGTCTTCTCCCAAATCACGGGTATTTTTAATTACCTTGAGGTGCTGCCTGCAGAGTCTGACCTAGAAAGGGCTCGCTCGAAGTGCACCCGGCAGATGTACAAGCTGTAAGAGTGAAGCTGTAGCTGGTGTACGGCTGGAGACCTAGAAAGAGCAAACCAGAAATAAAGTTCATCTGGAGAGGATTATTTATTATCAGCTAAGCAGCAGAAGCAACATGCAGAGTTGTCGATACGACATCCAAAATTTTTTTAAGAGCAGAAAACACTCTTTAAAAGAAGAGAGGAACTTCATAAGCAGTTCAGCACTAATGGACATTTCACGAATCACTGATGAAATGATAAATTCTCAGCCTTAGAAGAGATCTTAGCCTCCATGGACCCCAGCCATGCACCTTTTTTCTTGATCTCCCTGTACGGGGTGTCATTGGAGAGGCGGCCCTGCTCAGGAGATGGGAGCCCTCTGACTCCCAAAGAGCCCGTCCCACCTTCAGAGAGCTCCAGGGTTCTTGTTTTGTTTGAAAGTCTTTCCTTATGTTGTGGTAAAGATAAATTAAACAATAAAGATGCATTTAAAAAAAAATAATTAATCAGCTGGTTCACTGAGACTGGGAGCCGTGGCCTGGGTTCTCAGCTAAAGCGCTCATGTTGTGTAGCTGGAGCCGCTCCAGGACTCAGCTTCAAAGCCCTTTGTGTTTCCTTATCGGTTTAATGAAAAGATGCAGATACTGATGCGACCGCAATCGCCCATCTGGGTGCGATGGAGCATTTACACGATTTTGATCTCCGCCTGATTTGCAGATGAGGAGCGGGATGAAAGATCCAAGTCACACCCGAGCCACGTACGTCTGATAAAAGCTTATGGGAAAATGCTAACGATGATAAAATATAGAGCTCGAAAAAAATTTTAAAAATAGGTAGGACGCATCCAGGAAGGACAGAGACTGCAGTGGCAAAAGCTGATTTAGCCTGATGAGGACCCCATGTCCTGCCACTACTGGAAAAGGGGGGTCTTGACCCTTAGAGCACCGTTCATCTGAGTATCTCACTTCTCGCTTAGAACGTAAGCAGTCTGAGAACAGGGGTGGTATCCTGAGGTTTATTTCTCACCATTATTTCTCAATACCGCCTATTTTAAATGTTCATTGCTTGTGAAATATCGTTTAAAGAAGGCCAAGCACACGAAAGTGCTCCACAGGGATGGCAGGGCTGCGAGGCGACAGTGGACACCCATGACGCCCATCACAAGAGTGACCGGGCCAAACTGGCCCTTTCTCATAATTTCATACGTATCCCTGCCCGCGGCATCTATTCATTGAGCGACCGAATCTCCTCTGGGTGCAGGCTATTAAAATAATCACAAAGACTAATGTAACTGGGGAACAATAAATAGTCTCTAGACTTTTTTTCTGCGTGTCCGACACCAGCATCGCCCCTGAAAGTGAAGTCACATATGCCGATGAGAATTCAACGGGTCTCAGGTTGTTCTACTTTTACTTCTCTATTCACTGCACTCTATGTACTAACTGAACATATTTTATAAGAAATGCAGTTATTTTTCAAGGAAATGCAGTTATTATATGGAAAACGATGACATAGGTAGCTCAAAGCCCAGTGAAACTTCCAGCAATATATATATATATTTATATAAATATAATATATATAAATATATAAACATATAAATATATAAATATATAATATATAAATCCAAGTGGGTATATTTTAAACACAATTTTAAATATTACTGCAATTCAGGCACTGACTCAGTATTGCATGGCTGTCGGAGAAAAGAGTCTGAAATTAGACTCTTTGGGTTCTAACCTCTACCTGTCTAGTAACTATAACCATGGGCAAGTTGTCTGACCTCTGGGTGCCTCAGTTTCCACATCTGTAAACTGTGGGCACGACGGATAGTGTAGACTTGCTTATGGGCTGCAGGCTAATTTGGGAGAAGGCGATATCGGAATCCACCATTTCCTATATTCTATTTTTCAGGTCCTGTATTTTCCATATTGTTAGGGGGCTGGGTTACCCGCGGGCTTGGTTCAAACACCCTGCAAGCACAGCACCCGCTGCCATGAGGCGTGGATGATTTACATGAACTAGATGTCCCTTCATATAGATGACCCTGTACGACTCAATAAAACCAACACACTTCAAGCGGAATTTGCTGTCATTTTAAGTAAGTCTCTATTGGTAGTCCTTAAAATGAGATATATATGAAATATTAGCAACAGGCAATGAAAAGGGCACGCCAATTGGAAAGTACTCGTGAATTGATCAGGGCGAGGAGAGGGAAGTAGAGAGATGTCTCCAAGGAACCCTTCTGACTGTAACTTAATCCTGGAGTCGAAGAGCAGGAGAACAGAAAACATCACTCAGGGGCTCGGCACTGAATTAAAAGAGTAGGAAACAGTGTGTAGGGGGGGAAAGGCAAATGAATGGAGAAAAAGCCTAGCATTTAACATTTCGGTGCAGTGAAGATTATTACTGTGTCTGCAAATTACCCGGATCTGCCCACAGGGAATCTTGTTCTTTATTTTTTTTTTAAGGAAAGAGGCATATTATAACCAAACTCATTGCAATTACCCTTCCAAGTATCATTACTTTCAAGAGTAAATGTGTGTTGAAAGGAGACCATGAAAAGTCTGCCTGTGGGCCATAAAAATATGACTTGGAAAACAAAACCCATGCCTATGGAAGTGACGTGTGATGTACTCTATAAGAAACAGCTTGTTTCTAATTTTTAATCTCCAGGTAAATAGCCAGGAAAAGGCATTGTGTCTGCTATAATTTTGGATAGCCAGCGCTCCTTCGAAGCTCTCATCCAGTCATTCTGCAGTGTCATCTGTTATAGTCTAAAGAATTACCAAACAGCCCTGAAATATGATGACGACGATGCCTGGGAGTCTTGGAGCAAGCCTCCTTCCTGGCCTCTGTGGTCCCGCGGGGGGCACGCGACTCAACCCGAATGCCTTCTTCTAGAACACGAGGCTATTGTCTCTCTCCTTAAAAGGCTCTACCTACTGCCTGGCCGGCGTGGCTCAGTAGTTGAGTGGTTTACTTAAGGCATTGATAACACCGCTAAATAATTAACCGAGGACGTATGAACCAGGAGGTCACGGTTCGATTCCCGGTCGGGGCCCAGGCCCGGGTTACAGGCTTGATCTCCAGTGGGGGGCGTGCAGGAGGCAGCCGATCAATGGCTCTCATCATTGATGTTTCTCTCTCTCTGAAATCAATAAAGACATATATATATATATATATATATATATATATATATATATATTTTTTTTTTTTTAAAGCTTTACCTGATAGTTGAGGAACAGAGACGAGAGATAAAGGAAGCAGCCACGAAGTCTAATAAAAGCTATGATAGCAGGATGTGGGACAGACACTATGGGAACACACAGGGTTATCTAAAGGTAAAATCCCTTTATAAAAAATTTCCCACATTTTGGGATATCGATGGTCACACTAGGTTCTCCCTTTTCCCAAAGTGGTCTCTGTTCCGGGCTGTTCGCAGCCGCTCTTCGGCCCTAATGAGGACGGTGGACCTGGTTGAGCGCAGGTGGCTTTCCCGGGCCTCCTAGGGGATGGTGGCAGAAGGCAAACCCCTCTCCTCGCCGACGCCGGTGTGTTTTCCCTCTTAAGTGAAATGCAGCGAGGAGCAACTTTTAATGAATTTTTAAAAAACATTTCCCCTGGAGTTAAGAGACACATAAGCCCTGATCGTATCAGCTGCTAAAGGGGACATGATTAATTCATTCTGTCCTCAGTGGCCCTAATTATTTCGTTAATCCCTCTTCCCTGCCTCCGCCCCGGCGCCGACACCGGGAGGCCCCCCGTGGACAGCGGCGGTGACCCGGAGCGAAACCGCGCCGTCGCTGCCAGCCCGACCGTCCCGCGCAGGCCGCTGGCGCGTTCAGTGACCGGGGCGACGGAGAGGCCTGTTATTGACAAGCTGCCATGTGCTGTTTGCATTAGCGAATATGAGAAGCCGGTGGCGGCCGCGCCTCGGTCCCCACGGGGCCCGGCTCAGTGAGATAGCAGGACACGCGTCGGTTTACTTAAGGCATTGATAACGCCGCTAAATAATTAACCGAGGACTTCCTGTCTTCAATTACTTAATGCTTTTTTTAACATCTTGAGGGGATTATAAGCAATTTATGGATTTCGCGTGATGAGTGCCTTCGCCGCTATTCCCACAGACCATTTAGGGGATCATGTTGCTAAAGCTCCGAGGTAATTAAAAATAAGCAGGGCGACGACGGGGCTGAGGCAGGGTGCCCGGCTCCCCCGCCGTCGTTTCTCGGGACCCGGATTCCAGGCTCGGGGACGGCGAGAGCTCCCGCTTCATCAGTGATCGGCGGTCGCTCAGCGGATGCCGGGGTTTGGGAAAAGATGGGAAAAGCAAAACACTCATCCCAGGGGCTTCGGGCGGCTCTTCCATCAAACGTCGGAGATGAGATGTGAAATGCACTTGCTGAGTGTCGCTCATCTCATGAGCTCCATGAAACGGCCATTGGTGTCGCAAAGCAGCTCTGCAGGGTGCTGGCCGGGCTGCTGGCCGCGGTGCTGGATCCTGCCTGGCAGATAAAATGCGTCCACACTGCATGGACGTCGGGTTTTAGGTCGTCTGACGCCACCCAGCACCAATCCTGTCCCACGGGGCTACACGTGGGTGGCGCTGGGCTTGGTCAGGTTTTGCCCAATGAGGTTTATTTCTTCTTTCAACAAAGAACTCGTCCCTTTAGGGCTGGACTGCCCAAGGGACGCGCTGTCTAAAGCTGCCAAAAACAGTGCCGACGGGCTGACTGGATTCGAACGACTTCTTTCCATTTTATAATTTTGTAAAAAGTCAGATTACGTGGGGAAAAACTTTAAAGTGTTTACTCTAATAAAAGAAGAATTCGGGCATGCACTCACGTGCGTAAAATCCTCTTTGATGTAAAGTTATCCATTAAAAATGACAATGAAAGGAAGACCTAGGGGAGGGAAGCCCCCCTAAAGACCACATTCCAGCAGGAAGAGATACAAAAAGGCAGATAGGAAACGAACGGAAACGTCAGCGAGGGGCCGACGATGACAATGACACAGGTGACAGGGTGGCGTGTCAGGGAAGCCACAGCCAGCCTGGGGACGTCAGAGAATCCTTCCCTCCTACAGAAGTGACATTCAAGCTAAAACATGTTAATTATTATTATAATCACTGCTGCTAATTATCTAACATTATACTATTATATTGTACTATTATTACACTATCAAAGCTAATTATAAACTGCTATAATAAACAATAAAAATAATGCAATTATTAATTGATGTTAATAACAAGTTGTCACAACCAGTCAACTGTCAACTATTCTGTGTATTAATTACCGACGTGGTAGATAAACGTTGGCCTCTGGCTGATTTTTTTTTCCCTGCCTCCCAATATGGTCTTGGCTACCCCAGCCCTGTTATATCTATGAGTATATCCTTGGGGAATGAAAATGCACCTTACTGATTGTCTGAAAAAAAAAAAAAACACAACAAAAACACGGAATACTGACGTCAAACCCCTACACATAATGCACATCCAAGCCAAGTATAAATTATCTCTGAAGTTATCTGCTGTTGTGGCTTATTGCTGTCAGTGTGGGTCCCTCGATTAGTGTGGTAAGTGGGATCTGACCATATGTCAAGAGAACGCGTCCTTTCAAAGTGACCTCGTCTATCACGCACACGCCCCTGGGATGCTCGGCCCCCTCCCCACGGCGACAGACTCTTCCGGTGGGTTTTACCTGTGACCGTATGTTGCCTCCTGTCGGCGGTGTCCGTGTGGATGAGCCCTTTCCCAGCCTGCCGGAGCTGGTACTCCTTAACGACGCCATTCGGTTTCTCGGGGGCGTCCCAGCTCAAGCGCAGAGCGTCCGCGCTGGGGGCCGTGACTCTCGGGGGCAGGATGCCCTGCGGGGCTCCTTGGGGAGTAGCTGCGACCACCTGCAACATGGGAATTAAACAGCCATTTATCATACGCGTATACGAGGTGTCCCCACCCATGAGGGTGTCACTTTTGTTTGAAAACGTGGTTGGCTGGCCTGGCAGAGCATTAGCGGGGGGCTCGGAGAAGCAGCCCCCCTCTCCGATTCCTTTCCTCCCATCCCGCTAACACAATGACATCTGACCTTGAACGCATCGCACGAGTCTCAGGCTACCGTTTATCACAACAGGTTCAACAAGGGTTTTGACGGCGGAGGGCAGCCCCCCGTTTAAACAAGTCCGGCCTGGCTGGCACACTGTCTTCCCAGACAACTCTTGATAACTCTGTTCCATATGGCCCATGAGTGTCTTTGCATTTTAACAGCCTGATTTGGTACATTTTAAGCGCCGGCAAATGTGGAGTAAAAGTCACATCTGAACTTGCCAGCGCAGAATATGCTTTGAACAGTATAAAAGGGGGGACTTTTTCCTGCTCTTCCTATGATCCCTGGGGTGACTCTACAGGCTGCACCAAGGTTCTAGAAGAACCGAGCAGGAGGAAACAAAAGATACAACCAACCCGTTATTTGTCCAGCGCTGTCGAAATACGGCTTTGGGAGAAAAAAGGCTGCATTTGTGTTTTGTTTGTTTTTTCATAGAATTTACTCTGATTTTACCTTTAACTAATTTGGGGGGCATCTGCTAGGCATGAACTGTGCCTGTGCAGGAAGCTTAGAATTTTTCCAGGACTGTTCAGATGCTGACTTTTTAAAAGTTTTAAATATATCTTTATTGATTTCAGAGACAGGAAAGGAGAGGGAGAGAGAGATGGAAACATCAATGATGAGAGAGTCATTGATCGGCTGCCTCCTGGACGCCCCCGACTGGGGATCGAGCCCACAACCCGGGCCTGTGCCCTGACCGGGAATCGAACCCCGATCGCCTGGATCCTAGGTCAACGCTCAACCGCTGAGCCACGCCCGGCCGGGGCAGATGCTGACTTTTGATTGGGACTGTCGGCTGCCATCTGTCCCGGGGGTGACATATTTCTAGGGGGTCTGTAGACCGTAAAGATGAACCCAGCCTGGCTGGATATCTGACTTGGATGGTCTTGCACAGGGTCTAGAGGTGCTATTCTTCTGAAAACGTAACTGCATGTAAAGATCAGGGCTGTCCTGTGTGAGTCCGTGTTCTCCTGGGTGTCCTTGGGGATAATGGCTCTTTCTTCATTGCCCTCCGGGAGTGTTTGTCTCTCCCAGGCCCTTGGTGAGGTTTTCTGCTTTCGTTTGGCAGCGTTCCCCAATGCTCATTGCCTATGGTGATCTCTACTTTCTGGATTTTTTTTTTTTTAATTGACTTTAGAGAGAAAGGAAAGAAGAGAGGGAGAGGCAGAGGGAGAGGGAAGCTCTCATAAGCTCCCCGAGACCAAGGATTGAACCCACAACCCTTTGGTGTACGGGGCGATGCTCCAACCAGCCGAGCCACCCAGCCAGGGCCAGTGACCTCTACTTTCAGGCGTAAGTATTAGTGCTCAGTCGAGACGCCACAGGGACACCCCACTTAACACGGTATCGAGAGAAACGCTGCATTCTGTCGCTGGCAAGATCCCTCCCAACCTAGACGGTCTTCACAGTGGATAACTTCGTCCAGACTGGAGGCAGGGTCCCCTTACCTTGCTGCTGGCGGCACAGCCAGCCACCGTGCAAGCCTTCAGCTGGTACGTATATTCCCGAAAAGGCTCAATCCCCTCTGTATCCAAGAAGGTCAATGACGTTCCCCGGAATACTTCCGTTCCGTTTCGGAGGACGTAGTAAACGACAGGACCTGAAAGAGGCAGGGAGAGGCTTGCATTTGAGCAGCAGGTCCTTGTCACTATTTGCAAACGACGTACATGTCTTCGCGTTCTGACGGAATGGGATGCTCTAGCGTTATTTAATTTCCATTTGCTATCGCACTGCTACGTTCCAGCCGTTCTTAATTACACCCACTCTTACGGAGGAGATGGATTCTCGACGTAGCCAGAGTCATTTATGTTTATTTCCCCTCATTAGCAAGCAAATTTACTCTCAATATTAAAACTATTTTGTCTTCCCATAACACGCATTGTCTTTTTTTTTTTTTTTAGAGCAACCCAGATATAGGCTGGGCTTCAAGGGGAAAAAATGGGGGCCTCACAATGCCTGAGGCCCATGGCACTCAATGAATGACCAGCTGGCACATCCATCCCTCAAGTCCACTTTGTCAGGGAGCGCTTTTCAGGGGTTAGGTGCGTGCCAATCACGTGCCGATCACACTCACTCCCATCTGCTCGTGGATTTACGGGACTACGGCATTTCTATTGTCAGAGCAGTTTAGTACCGTTTGGCTGCGCGGGTTTCTTCCAGGTCAGGACTACTCCGTCTTCAGGGTTGTCCGTCCTGACCCACCGGGGGGGACTCACTCCCCGAGGCACGTCTTCTCTCGTGCTGGCCCTAACGGCAGCGCCGAAGCCGCGCCCGTAGCCGTTCCAGGCCGAAACCCTGTACTCATACGTCGTGTAGGGCTCCAGGTCCACATCTAGACAGACAGACAGGGTGAAATGAATCTGCGTTTCGGCAGCTCTTCACTCCCCTCCTGCGCCATGGGCAGTGGCTCCCTTTCTCTTACCCGTAAAGGACGCCGTGTCCGCACCTCCCGTGTGAACGGGCTCTTCCACGGAGGAGCACATGTCTCCCACCGATGCCTTCTCGGCAGAACTGGGGGACCCTCGGATCACCGTGCACATGGGGCTGGTCAAGTTGAAGTCACACTGGCCGCCATGCGCCTCCACAGACGCGGGGCAGACGGTCCTGCACACATCGGTCTCCTAAGCCGGGCGGCAGAGGTGGGTGGGGGGGGGGAAGAGGACTTTACAATCCCATTTAGACACACGTGGGGTCAAGTTTTACACCTTTGAAATGAAGTTTTCTTCCACCCAGTTCATGAATGAATCTCAAAATTCATAAACAAGAAACGAAGGCAGTTTGTGTCCTGGAAACAGCACTTGTTGTTGGATCAAGATCCAATCTGTCAAACGAATTCCTAGTGCTGTGACCTTGAGCAAGTCACATACCCTCTCCAAGCCTCGGCTGCCTCTGTGAGAACATTAAAATTAAATTGAGCGCAAAGGCTTGTTGTGCGACTCAAAGAACACCAGGGAATGCCTCGCGCTCAGTAGATCCCCTAGAATTAATAACAGCGTCAATTATTTCATTATTGTTACCTTGACCCTGTCCTAATGGAGTTTCCGAAAAAATAAGGACATATTTGGGGACCTGCCCATCCCGGGATGCTGGGAAAGGATGACCCGTGAGACGCGTTCCCCACCCAGTGAAAATCCAAGTAGCCCATGAACTGTCGTTGTAATTATTATTTATATTTGAAAACCCTGTCTCTGATGATTCTCTGGATTTTTTTATAGTGATTTATAAATACTAATATGTCTGAATCTCAGAAAGTAAATTATTTCATCTTCCCGAATTACAGGGATATATACAAGTCACTGCAGGGTGGGAAAAGGTAGGTTCACAGTGTCTCACGTACTCCAAGAGGGTTTCTGCCCGTTACCTGCGTCGTCATTGGGGCTGAAGCCTTGTCAGAGCCGAGATATTTCGGGGGGCCGCATCCAAGGCCGCTGCAGCAGCCCTGGCTCCCTGGGACAGGCTCGGTCTCGCAGCATTTTACTGGCACCGGGTCGCTCTTCCTAACGTGTGGTTTAGAGGCTCCGCTGGAGGCCGAGCAGCATATGGTATCTGACGCGTTCACATAATCCTGCCCGCAGCAGAGCATCCCTGCAACGGTGCAACGCGCATGTGAACAGGACATTCGAGAATGGGAAGGAGGCTGAGGGGGCTGTGAAGTTCGGGATAAAAGAAGCCAGAATCGGGCAGTGGCTCAAACGGTACAATACCCAACAAGGTGTCCCCAGCAAGGTGATTTAAATGTGCAGTCTGGGGGGGGGGGCTTTCTTACCAAAAGCACTGGATGCTAATTAGCTAAAGAAGACACAAGAGCAAGTGTTCCAAAACCAGTCGGCGGGGCCAAACGTCTCCAAGCTCTGGCCCAGCCGGTGTGGCTCAGTGGTTGTGCATCGACCCAGGAACCGGGAGGTCACGGTTTGATTCCGGGTCAGGGCACGTGCCCAGGTTGTGGGCTCGATCCCCAGTGGGGGGCGTGCAGGAGGCCGCCGATCGACAATGATTCTCTCTCATCGATGTTTCTCTCTCTCTCTCCCTCTCCCTTCCTCTTTCTCTAAAAATCAATAAAAAAAAAAAAAAAAAAAAAAAAAGATCTGATTTCCGGCCTGAGAATCTCCTGCCCCTTTTGTGATGATGACATGTCCTGTGGTTAAAACAGAGGGACACAGAGGAAATCTGGAGGACTTCCCAGGGGAGGAAAGGCTGCCCACGTGCTCCGGGGTAAGTGGCCAGGCAGAGGGGAGAGGCAGCTCTTCCTGGGGCCGAAGACGAAGCTGCAGCGTGCGTCTCATAAGCGGCTGCCTGGCTTCGTCTAGGGTACAGGTTCTTGTGGATCCAGCAAGAACAGTAACTGCTCCTCCTTCGTGAGACAGATCCGCCCCCACTGGGCATGCTCACTGATGAGGTGACGCACCGTGGTTGCCACGCTGTGTTCTGGACCCAGGCTCTAAGTAGAAAATCAAAATGCAGACGCTGACCTCATTCCAAACTCCTAATCAGCCGTCTGACCGCTCTGAGGGGCTTTTGACAGGTCAACTAAAATTTCATTAATGAACTTGTTTTAATGCTAAAAAAAAAAAAAAAGGCGAGGGGGGGCGGGAAGAGGCCTTCTTTCAGGGAGAGCCTCCTGTTTGTTTCACTGAATTAAAACTTCCAGCCAAGATCTCACCCCCATAACAAGAAGGGACTCCCTTTCTCGCTCCTTCGGTAAACCATTACTTCTTTAATTATTATCAACCTTGTTCCAGCGTGATAAATTGCTAATTACTTAATACCCTAATCAGCGTTCATTCTTTGCACAGATAAACTGTGACAGTGCCATTAATTTAAATAGTAATTTCACTTAATGGCCAGAACGGAGCACCAGATTTTTATGCAGCCTTTTCTGGGGACTGCATCCATCACCGCGATGCTCTGACATAAAGACGTCTGACGTGCAGTAACTCACTTAGGGGGAGCAGATGTTCCCGAGCAGGGCTGGGTAGTAATTCCCATGGTGCATCGCTTCAGCATGAATGAGCTCGTGTCCCGAGTCAGGCCATCTCCCGAAACTGCCTTGCGAGAGCTTCTGACCCCCCTACCTAATTTATCACGCGCGGCGCTTGACTTTTGAACTCGGACACGCAGAAGGCACGGTTTTAAATATGCTCAAAGAAGAACAAGATGGGTCCCGGATTACTGATGGGTTGATCCATGTTTCTTCTAGGGGCCCTTCATGAAATTTGTTCCCAGGTGGAGTGTCTCTTTGAGCTGGATGCCGGTGTTACTAGCATGGAAGCGTTAGTTATTTATTCTGAGATCAAAAAGAGCATATGTATTGAATGAGTATCTTTCCAAACGGCATAAAGATCCAATGGATGGTTTCCACTGTATTGGATACAACGGAGGAAACTACTTCCAGTATGTTATCGATTCTTATTTAACGGCCAGGGCTGAAAATGAAAACATGCATAAACACACGGGCCTGGTGAATTTCTAAATTCTTACATCTGCAAAATAGGCACTCTATTTTTCTTAAAAAACTTTTTAAAACAAGACCAAGGATTATGAATCATGCTTTTGAGATTAAAACTGTGCCCTGGTAAAAAAAAACAAAACACCGAGTCTAGAAGATGACACATCCCTGTGGAACTCTGGGATTGATCGTGAGAACCACATTTTAGCCGAGGGGTTATGGTTTAGGCCTAGAAGAATGAAAAAATAAAAAGAGGTTTGTGATCGCTCCTTCTTAGGACACACTTACCAAATGGGTGGCAGAGATGGAAAGAAAAGACATGCGTGCTTGTCTTCACCGGTAGGTGGCTTTATGGCCACCGCCACAAAAACGAGACACAGGTAGAGTAAAAACGCTCCCCGAATCGTGGCAACTGATTTTGTAGCATTTATATACTGCACTTAAGTCATGGAAATCTTCCTGGGAGATGTCCTTTCAGTCCACTCAACACAGGATAGGGTTCTGTGCTACATTTCCCTGATTTTTTTTTAATCCTTACCGGAGGAAGGGGGGGAGGGAGAGAAAGGGAGAGGGAGAGAGAAAGCATCGATCATTTGCCTTCTGTACGCTCCCCAATTAGGGATCAAACCTGCAACCCAGGCATGTGCCCTGACCGGGAACTGAATGGGGAGCCTTTCGGAGCACAGATGACGCTCAGCCCACTGAGCCACACCAGCCGGGCAACACTTCCCTTTTTTGCAAAGTCCCCAAATCCCATCTCATGTAACTAACAGGGGGTATCATTCATTCTACGCAAGCCTGAGTCTAGGGCATGAAAACTCAATGCTCTTCTCCAGGACAGCAGCAACCCAGAGAGTCCGATCGAAGGCCGGCTGCGTGGACCGCAGCTGTAATAGAAACAAGGCCAAGAGGCTCCGAAGCTCTTCCGTGGCCGGTTTCCGTGGCTCACGGGAAACCCGGTCCTCTTTGCGTGTCGGAGAGCCGTTCATCCCCTCTGGTTTAACACAAAAGGATACAATCAAGTTCAAGCCAAGATTAATGGCAGAAATGATAAAATCGTATAAGCAAACACTGAGAATGAAAAGAGTAATAAAGGCGTTTAAAATACAGTCCGGGAAAACGGTTAAGAATACATATCCGCCGAAACGACAGGCACGGCTTTCATCCCAAGGCGCCTGTATAAGGCTCCTACACGACTCATCTGCCCAGAGAGAGCACTAAAAACATAAATGCTGCCCCAGCACTTCTGTTCTGACAGCATCTGTTAATTCACTCCATTTATAAAATACATATTGACAAAGACAACTGAACTGGGACCGGGGAGATTTGATTTGGTGTGAGAAAGTCAATTCAATGTGATTTTGTTAAAGGGCTCCTGCAGGCAAATAAAAGAGTTTAAGTAATAAAGTACATAAAGAGACGTTTTACGAGCCAGCCCGGTCTCGTGGCAGGAACACAATGCCAGGCGGGGAGAGGGGCCGGGTTTAGGACCGAAATCACGACACCCACAGCCTCCTGTAGCAGGTATGGTGGTGTTAGGTTGACGGGGGGGGGAGAAAAGGAGCCATATGGATATTCTGGAAGGTCACTGAGGTCAGAGCCATTAGGGGCGACGGGAGGGAGAAGCAGCAGAGAGAGAGAGAAAGAAAAAAGAAAGTGAAATGTGTCTATTTCCAGTGAAATCTGCAGGAAGGTCAAGAGAATAAAAAGCTATTTTTTCCCCTCTTTATAAATATCATTCCTTCGGTCCACCATGACTTCCAGAGTTGGCGGAAATGAAGGATGTCGTGAGAAACCCTAGCGCTAATCCCGAGGAACGTCACAGTTTGCTTAGGGACTGCCTGACCGGCACAGTGTCCTGTGGAAGGAGAGAGAGAAGCGATTCTGAAATGTGGGCCCGTGGGTGCACGTCAAGGGCGCAGGAAACGGCAGGGCCATTCTGGTGTGTGTTCTGCGCACCGTGATTTGAGATGAGGGTTTGTGAGGTTCAAAGACCCTAAAGAGAACATGCGGCCCCCAAAATCATAACCGCCGTCCCAGTGGACAGCAACCTCCACTCCATTTCCTAGGCCAGGGCCCTTTCACTGTTTGCCAACAGTGTCCCGACTTCTCTGTTACGTTCATTCTGCCACCCGAGGATAATTGACGTCCCTAAGCCACATGGACCCTTCCGTGAGCACGAAGCAGTGCTGAATCCCTGCTCAGATTTGCCTCCCTCCCTTCCCTTACCCGCCGTGGGAGCCTCCCATACGCCCACTGGCTCGCCACCCCCTGGACAAGCTTCGCACGTTGCTCATTTCACACTCCGGCTCGAGCTACGCCCTTCGGCTGAACGTCCTTTGTCTACCCATGTGTCTCAAAATCCGACTTCTTGTTAGAGGTTCCAATCCGATGGTTTACCTCTATTTTTTTTAATCACCTTACCTTTTTTTTTTCTTTTACATGCTTCCTGAAGCAATACAGCCTCTGACTAGCTGTGTGTTTTGGGGAAGTTTTTAACATCTGTTCAAAGGGCTTCTGCTTGCACCCAGTGGGTGTGGCTCAGTGGGCTGAGCCTCGATCGTCCCACGATCCCTGGTCAGGGCCAGGCCCAGGCTGTGGGCTCCATCCCCAGAAGGGGGCACGCAGACGGCAGCCGATCGATGCTTCTCTCTCTCCCTCCCCCTTCCTCTCTCTCTAAAATCAATAAAAACATTTTATAAAAAAAGCTTCTGCTTCCTCACCTATAAAACGGAGAAAATAACAGTAACCCCACAGGGTTGTTGTGCGGATTACATGTGTTCATGTGCATGAAAGACACGCAACTCAGCTGGGCCAACAGTGACCGTGGAGTGCTGTCGACTTGGTGTAGTTTGTCTCTCTGCTTCCCATTTTCTCCACCCACGGAGGGGTGCGCGGGCCCCTCACCTGGCAGGCGGCTGTAGGCCGTGCCCTCTTCGGCTCCCCCGCAGCACTCGAGGTCTCTGCCGACCACCTGCCCGCCGCAGCACCGCCGGCCGTGGCCGTCGCGAAGCCTCCCCGCACAGCAGAGCTGCGCGCCTGACCTGGAGTAGGGCATTCTGCCACAGCAGGCGTCGCCGATGCCCACGGACACCCGGTGGTGCGGCTCATCTGGACAGCATACTTCACCTGCCAGGCGAGGACAATAACCAGCGGCGCGTGAGTTAAAAAAATATGCTGTGACTCACGGCGAAATTTTATCGCACTCATCCTGCAGACGCCGACAGGTTGAGAAATACCAGAAAGAACACTGACGTGTTGGAGACGCAAAATCTCAGTGCACCCTCAAAATGTTTGCGCTGATGACGCAGAAACACGCGTGTCAACTCCCCTGGGCACACGCCAGCCTAGAGGCGAGGCCATGCTCTTTACTTCCTCTCTGACCCCTAATAAATAAGCACTTCAGGCCTGGTGACGTGGCTTAAGGGACATTACAGAAAAAGCTCGTCTACAAATACTGTCCTGTTTAGTGTAATTTTTTTTTTTTTTTTTTTGGAACGTGGGTAGAGTCAGAAATCAACTCTTGATAAATCTATAATGCGTATGCTTATAATTTCTTTAACCAAACTGTATTTATTGAACCAAACAAAATACTTTCAATGAAATGGTCAATTACGCGAGAGGCAGTGAAAACACTATACTCAGGTCAGCACGCTTGTGATTGCGGAGCCGTGGCAGACCCTGAATTTCACTGCCGTAGTTTCACCCACATTCCCTATTACATGATATTCTGGGAAACGAGATAAAAATAAAATAATCTTTTCTCCTGCTGCAGCATCAGTTAATTAAACATGACTTAGGACAACGGTGGGCTCAGAGGAAACAGCGGACGCGTCTGTATTGGGGAAAACCGACCGTATCTCAAAAAGCCACTTTTGAGTAAGAACAAATAATTGGTTTGGATAGTTCAGCCACATTTCCCTCTATCCCTCAGAATCTTATTGCATTACTGTCAGAAGAAAAGGCGTCATCAAAAAAGATGTGGGTTATATCAATGAGAAGGAAAACTGATTTTCCCCCCTCAAAAAAAGGGCTATTAGACCTAAGATGCAAGGATCCGTCACCTTCTCATTAACCTCTCAAAAATGAATCTATTTCGCCACCGCTCGAAAATGTTTCCTCTCTAAAAGCTACCACGCGGTCTTAACTGTTAATTGTTATTCTTATCAAAGAATGACCCGCATTAACATTTAGCTCGAGGTCATTAGCATATTTATAAAAAAGGGGGGGAGTCACGAGCATTCTTTTCTCTATTGCTCTTTGTTGTGGGTGCTATGAAAGTTGTGAGAAAAAAATAAACTAAATAGTATTAACCAATCCTTCAGGCTCATCGATAACTATCAAAATGTCTATACCCATCTGGGCCTTGAACTGGCAGACCACGGATTGAATTTTAATTACATTTTGATAGGAGATAGTTTGGGGGTCAGCACGCTTTCTTCTTGATGTAAACAGGGTTAAATTAGTTCACAAAGATCACTAGCTGAGGATAGAGTTTAGGATAAAATCTCTCTGTTTGGTTACATTGAGATTCATGATTGGGGCAAAAAGCTCTCTTTGATTAACCCATAAGATTGCTTTTTTTGTCTTTTCTTGACACCACGGTAGGCATTCTAATCCTACAAAAAAGGCACCACTGAACAGGATGTGGGCCAAGTTCAACGTTTAGTGGACATGAAAGTGCTTGAGGTCTGAGCGAGCCTGTGTCAACCTATTGACCGCGGAGGTTTTAGAATCTCTCATTTAAAAAATTACTTCTCAAAAAGTTTTGTGTAATGTGAATTAATAATTGTTAGGCTTCCGCGACTGATTTCATTCTTAGGGGGGAAAAAAACGTCAAATTTTATTTGCAAAAAGCAATGATGTTTAACGCTGGTCACTGGCTACGTGGAAGCGATTTGATTTTCATTGGGAAGGTGCATGAAGTACTAGTTCTCGGACGTGAGCCCTGGGTCTGCTTTCCCTGGTCCCCGGGGTCACCAAGTTCACCTGGCGACGGCCCTCACCTGGGAGGACTCTGATGTAATAGCCGGAGCAGCAGCGATGGTCCGGCTGGGCCTCGTGCACGCGGCCACCACAACACACTCGAGTTGAATTTGAAACGAAGGGGACACACTGCCCATCGCAGCCCTGGGGCCCTGCCTGGGCGTCACAGAGCAGGCCCGCGCAGCAGACCTGGGAGACGGAATCACATCGAAAGAAATATCAGTCAGTTAGGACTATTACACCACCCCATCTTCTGTGACATAATTACTTTCTAATAGCGCTTGTTAGGAGACCAAGAGTAGCATATGTCTGATAAAATTCATACATCGGAAAACACATTTTCTATAAATGCTAGTTGATATAATGTAGCTTTTCTAGCCTTCAAGCATGCTGTGTGCTCTATTGTAATATTCCATAAATATGAATTACATTTTGAATGTCAGTGCTTCCAATGGAAAGACGGTTTATAATTATAAAGGAACAATTGCCGTCATATATGTGCTTGTATTTTAATAGCTGTTTATTTTAATTCCACATCTGTGGAAACCTCTCACTGATTTTTCTTTTGCTTTGCTTTTTTTTTTAATAAATTGCACTTTTCTTATCATTTATATGATCACTTATTTATGAACCCAATCTCCAGACAAGGCGATCTTAAAAGAGTCCAACATTTACATACATATTTGCACACACCCCCATATATATGTATATATGTGTGCACACATGTCACATGAAAAAAAATAAAATTTATATGGAAATTAATTTTTGACAAGCCCTTTTAACCATGTGTGTTTCCTCCAGGAGGTGTGGAAGAAATTATGTGCTTGGACAATCGAAATTATTTGCATGCTCCCTCGGTCTGAGAAACTGTCACTGTGTGTGTAGGACAGTTGCCAAAACGGAGCCTCAGAGCCTACACTTGGCGCGTCACATGCACTGGACAGACGCTTCCTGGGACAGACAAAACCAGCCACTGTTTACGAAATGTCTCTCTTTCCCCTTTTGTTCACTGCTACTTGCAGCCTCACCAACATTTGAATCGAGCTCAACACGTGAGCAGTAGAAGGTGGGATCTCTAAGTCTTCAAAAGGGCCCCTAGCTTTAGACCTTCATTTATTTTTCAAAAGTTACCGAAGAGAAAAAGAAACGGGGCCCTTTAATTCAAAGTCTACCCCCTGTGGTTGTTCGGGTAGCTCTGTGAATCCAACTGCACAGTTTATGGCCTGAAATGACAAAAAACTTAGGCATAATGACAATTCTGGGGACTGTCAAAAAAAATAAGTAAGGATAGTTTGTAACAGCTGGTTTGATAACATTTATTAGATGATAACTACTCTTTAGCTAGTGTCATAATAATTTGTGTTTAGATCCACATTGCTGCAAAAGCTCCCTTTCTTAATTACTGTGTCCTTGGGCAGTGAATCTTTTGGATTTAGTGGTAGCTTCCGTCCTTAAATGGGTGACACCGCTGATGAATAGGAACTTTATTTCATTATACGAAATCCTACCTTCAGACCAAGAATTTTCTGCATCGTTTGTCAATAAAAGCCATTTACAAACTCTTCTGTCTGGCTGTGTTATTGATCCGATTCCTAAACTGCAACTAATAAGAACATTAATCTGCAAATGGCCATAATTTTAAAATATTTCTGACAAACAGTGAAAGGTCCTGCTCACAGTTACTCATCAGTGTCATGTAAACAAACACTCACTTGTAGCTGAATGGATTTGTTGTAAAAAAATAATAATAATAAAAAATTCAAGTCACTCCATCAAATACAGATTCAGGAGGTTTCTTATTATTTTAGTAAACTGATGTTTCTGGTGAAGATGATGAAACATGAGACGGCTAAAATGCTCGTGAGGATGATGGGGTTTTTATAAGCAGCCTGTCTTTGCCATGGGATCTTCTCGATGGACTGGTGGGAATGGAGATCATGATAAATCGTGGCTTAAGGAGGGAGCCTTTTCACCTGGAGTGTTTAGTGAGAAAAACATATTTCACTGACGGGCTGGAGAAGATTTACCTTCGCTTCAGGAGCCCCGCACCTGTGTCCACAGGCACTTTCAGGTTCTCGACACATCCCTGCCTTGCAGAGCTCACGGCTGTGGTTGCTCTGGGCCGCAGGGCACGGGGACCACGTCCTCCGTAAGAGCTGGTATCCGAGAATGATGCCATTCGGTTTCCCCGGAGACATCCAATCAATCTGAAGGGATCTGTAACAGGGAGAATAATTAATACTCCTGAAGAGACAACACTTAACGTTGCTGCTCTCAGCCTCACGTCCCTTTCAACTTACCTTCCAGATTGTTCTCAGGGCCTGTATCTATTAACGTCCTAATCAAAACGCTGAAGCAAGAGAATACGTATCTATTAATGTATATACTCATATATGCTATTATCATGTATTTTTTTGAGACTCACTCGAAACTTTTTAAGATTTTGGGAGTCATGAGTGACACGAGCCTGGGGGTCTCCCACTTTAAATTTCAGAAACAAGAAGAAAGGATTGTTTGTGGCCAATCAGGAAAACCAACGGAAAACTTCGCTTTGCTAAGTAAAAATACGGCGCAAGGATTAAGACTTGGGGAGTGAAGTGTAAATTAGAGTATGTGGCAGACCTGACCCCTACTCATAAACACTTTCTCTTCCCTTCCCCTGCGTCCCACGGCTGGGACCAAGGGCATGACACTCGGCTCTAAGGGATGCAACGGGAGGACTGCTGTGGGATTCCCGTAGGACCTTTTAGCTTTCTTGACACAGATTAAGAAAATGAAATACAATAAAACATAGCTTCAACTTTTTCATTGTAAAATTATTCCTTCAGCATTCAAGCTGCCAGTCACTGAAAAAAATCAGGGAGGGAAAATTAAGGATAGAGAAGATTCCTTGATAGTCAAGGTCATGAAATGCAGGGAGGTTTCCAAGTCTCACCTCAACTTTGGGGAGGCAGAAAAGGGAAGAGTCTTCTGCCACAAGCCATGACCTCTCACGCCATATCGCACCCTAAGCTAGGGACTGTGAAGACACAGGGGAGTTTTCAAACAATGCAAGGTGTTTAACCTGCAGTCGGAGGCACCCAGGCGGACCTGCTATCATCCAGACTTTCGCAAAGCCGGTGTGGACAAATATCATTTATACCGTTCAGTAGCTTGGGGCAAATTTTTAAACAATTATTTGTGAATGCTACAAAGGCATTACACCCCAGACTTCTCATCAATAATACAGCCCCAAACTGATGTGGAACTGGGAGAAAAAACTGCCACGGTTCCAATTAAAGGCAGCGAGAGACACGATCTGCCTTCCCTCTGCTCTCCCCTGAGCCTCATGCCTGGAAATCATGCATTTTAGAATACTAGCAGTAATGCAGCAAGAAAACATAAACAAGGAGGAGATTTTATCGTACGTGTTTATGGAGAATAAATAAGTAAACCTCAGAGGCTGCCCGGTACCCCGGGAAGCTGTCAGCTACAGTGTTTGTCATCGTTCAATCAAAGCCAGAGCCGGTCAGCCACCTTCATCTAAGGCAGTCTCTCCATTCTTGAAGACCAGAATGAATGAATCAGCTATTGATTAAATCCCACTCTAACAAATCCACCAAGGCAAATAAATGAACTACCCGGGGCACGTGTAGGCCGTGGCCAGACACGTCCAGGCTATCGATCATTCGTTAGTGTTCTTTGGGGACATAGAAGCAGCCGATGGCAATATGGCAAGTGTGGAAAATGTGACGTAGAGAGTGCGTTTCTGGAGGAGCAGGTGATGGAATGAGAAGGTTCATCCGATCTCTATTTGTGTGCTCAGGCACCTTTGGTTTGTATGCAACAGAAAGACACGTGTAAGTGATTGTACCGAAGACACCGTCGTCGTCAAAAGCACCGTGTGAAATGCAAAGGCCTGAGACAAAGGTCACACCCCACGCGTGCGATCAAACAGTGCTGTGCTATCCGTATGTGCTACTAAAACACGTGGAAGTGAAACTTCGCTGCTGACTGCGTTTGACAAAAACACGCAAAGAATCTAAGAAGTAATACGTCTTCTTAGAAAACAAATGAATTTAAACGCGATTGACATAAACCCAGGCTACTGACATCTCTCTGGAAGGGTTTCACATTTGATTTTGCAGGTTGCTAATACGAAAGGAAGTTTGAAAAAAAAACAAAAACCAAAATAGAAACATAACTAACACGTCTGGGCCGAGAGAAGTGTAATGAAATTACACAAATAACGCAGACACGGGAGGCTGACCGCACGGGAGCTGCGGTGATTCTGATGAACGGCGGCCTGGCAGCCTAAAGGGCTCGTTAGAGTCTTGCCTTTGGAAAATGCTGCTCTGTTACCGTGGGTCATGTTAAGAAAGGGAAGGTTATATGTGTCAGTACATTGGTTGTGAATGATTTCTGCGCAGTTTTTGCTGAGGGAGGAAGGGAGGGAGGGAGGGAGGGAAGATACAGTTTTGCCCTGAACAGCTAAGAATCCAATTACTCGGGTTTTTCTAATTACTTTACTCACTCATGCCCCAAAATTAGTACAGGTATTTTTAACTTATTTTTAAAAAGACCAAGAAATTTTAACATGTCATAAAGGAATCCTTCAGAGTTGAAATATTTTGTAATAGATTATTTTAGTCAGTTTGCCTGTGGGGTGTAGGCACGTATGTAGGTGGGGTGTGTGTGTGTGTGTGTGTGTGTGTGTGTAGGTGAAGGGTGATTCATTTGGCTGGGGCACAAGTTGTTTCTATGGAAAATAATATAATAATTAATTAATAATAATAATACAACAATAAATTCTGTGTTTCGAGTACTCACAACTGTAAGTCTACTTTCGCCCCACCCTGATGGATGTGAAAAGTACCCAGACTTCTACGTCTAGTCCCAACTTGATTTAGGATGAACAATGGCCTTCTGACTTGGCCTGGGAAATAACATTAAGTCTTCCTTTTAGTGTTACTGTCGCTGCGAATTTTGAACTGAAAACAGACTCACTCTCAACTTACAGTCATTTCTCAACACCAAAAGAATAGAGAAAAATTAAAGGATTCTGCCAAGAACCTGATAAAATTGGTAATGGGTTATCCAAACATTATTTCCCCTATTTATTTTACAGGTATTTGTAGCTTTAGGGCAATCTGATATATGGAAGTCTACTATTTTTGAAGAGATGAAGTCAGAAGGGAGTCCTTCTAATTAAAATTGTATTCCGGGTCTCACAAAAGGGTTCACTGAAGGACACGTTTAAATAAAGAAACTCTTGGATGCTTTAGCATTTGTCCGCAGATTACTAAAGAGAAGTGAAGCTGGGCAAGCAGGGACAGGGGCCTCAAAGCTTAAATGTCACGGGACGTGTCCAGTCAAGATCAACAAAATAATACCAAAGATTTTATTTACACACACGTTTTTAAGCAACTTTAGTGGAGATCACCACGGCTGGGATAATACCTTCTACTTTTTCACTGCTTAGGATCAGTTCTTTGGATTGAATGGCAAAAAACTGTACCTTGAAGAGATGCTACGAATTGTGGGTGTCGGCATATCGCCTGGAGTATCCCCGACGGTGGTGACCTGGGTTCCGTTGCTTTTCACACAGGCATGTTCTGTGCAGACTTCCACCTGCAAGGAGTAGTTTAGAAAAGCGTAAACCCAACTCCGTTCAAAATCCAGAGCGCCAATGACTGGATCTCACCCACCCTCATTTCATATGAATCTCTCTACAGCCTCTTGGGGTTAATTAAATATTAATTTTTGGTGTCAACTGACTCTGGTGGGATAAGCTCAGAAGACAGTGCAGAAGTGGGCTCAGGACAATTGATTTAGTGACTTCAGTGGGGATGTGTAGTCCCTGTTTCCAACCATTCGGAAAGAGACAGACTTATTGATCTATTTGGAGCCCAGGTAAGGAACGGAAGGTGCCCAGGGGACATAGTTTGTAAGCGTAACAGTCATTGCCGTATACTGCTCGCTAGATCTACAGCCAGGTAATATAATGATGGTCTCTTCTGGAAGCCTTGATGCTCTCCAATAATAGTAATAATAATAATAATAATAATAATAATAATAATAGACCTAGAGAAGCCATCCAATCCAATATGGATGAGCTATTGTATATCCATTTATTCCAGCTCCGATTGTATTTTTACCTTAATCACAGCAGAAAAATCATCCTTTACCTCCTTTCATTCTGCCGCCTCATCTGAATAAAAACTGAGGAGGGTGGGATAACTAAAGATTAGAAGTTGGGTTGTTCGAGCATGAGCGACGCAAAAGGGACGCGTTCAGCAAGAGGGGGAGAGGGGAATGCGTGTACAGGAGATCGCTCCTGGGACGTCCAAGGAACGACATCATTCTGTTCCCAACCGCAGGATAAACCCAGGGGAACTGTTCCTTTTCCAGGGCCCACTGGCTTTCATTTATTTACGCCATAGAGTATTTTGAGGTAACATTTAGTAGATATTTAAACACTATCAAGGCTGTCCAATTAAACCCCAAATAAACTAAAGGCCAATGAACTTAAAATATACTTGCTGGTTGCCCTGGCCAGTGTGGCTCCATGGTTAGAGCTTAGGCCCATGCACGGAAGGGTTGCGGGTTCGAGTCCCAGCCCCGGTTGATGTGTCTCTTTCATAGCAATGTTTCTCTCTCTTTCTCTCTCTCTCTCCCCATCCTCCCTCCCTTGCACTCTCTCTAAAAATCAATGGAAAAAATATCCTCGGGTGAGGCTTAACAAAAACATATATATGTATACTTGCCGGTAATAGAATTAATGACAATAAAACTTCATACATATTAGGGAATATTTGACTCAGTGCATGACAAGGTAACTCGAGATCAATGCAACTGAATTTTATTATTATTTTTTTTTATATAACCCAAGGACTGAGGATATTTTTTCCATTGATTTTTAGAGAGAGTGGGAGGGGGAACGAGAGGAGAGAGAGAAACATCGATGTGACAGAGACCCATGCCCCGACTGCACCTGCCACCCAGGTACATGCCCTCGATCAGGACTCGGGCCCTCGAATCATACACGCCAAATGTCACGATGGGTACTTGCGCCAATAGTTTCACTGAGCACTCTCCCCTCCAGGGACTCCTGTGTTTGCCCACAGCACACAGATTTAACGCCGATCAATGTCCCTCCCTTCTCTCCCCTTCCCCACCCAATAAATCATCTGTAACCAAGACGGCCTAGGTATCCGCTTAGAGACGTACCCCGGCATGTTTTATTTAACGTATTCAGGAGCCTCACTATCCAGAAAACAATGTTCCAACCTGAATGTCATAGACAGTGAAGGGAGACAGGTCTCGCAGAAGGAGAGACCCCGGCACATCCATTCCCGTCTCGTAGAGCCGATTATTTACATAGACGGAACACACAGCGACAACGCCATTCGGGTTTGAGGGAGGCGGCCAGATGACACGTGCAGCTGTGCTGTTGATGATGACAACCTCTGGAGGGAGCATGCCCCGAGGCTCTAGAATTAAAGGGAAAAAACTGAATAAACTCCAGCTGTCTCGGGAAAAAAAAAAAACCACACACTTATTAAACCAAATGCAGATTAGCACTTGGGTTGAGCGAAGGCTCCGCTGCTTATCGGCTTCCCTCTGATGAAGTCATCACGGGCTGTGGTCCTCTGTAAATTGGCTTATTACACTCGCAGTTAGAGACCCTCAGAATTGGTGGTAAAAGGCTTCCTACCAACAGGATAGAGCTAATCTTCAATGCTATGTGACCAGTGGGATACGATGATAAATTATTCACCTATTGGCACCACTAACACATATCTATCATTTGTCTCTCCGCCTGTCCCTTCACTTCCCATCTCCCAGGGGGGAGGGAAAAAAAAAAAAAAAAAGAGAGAGAAAATTTGCTCCTTAAGCAAAAAATAAAACTCAGATACACCGAGGCTGGTGGAACGAGAAAAATCATTTGATGCTCCTAGCTTGTAACTCCAGCAATATGAAGCAATAATGCAATATTGTCATTATGTAAATGATTTTGGATGTTGATTACCGTGGGTAATGATGAAATCCAGCGTCGGAAAAAAATCTCGCTTGGCGTTAAATTACACAATTATTCGAGCGTGTCAGAAATAACTATGCGGAGGCCTATTTTTATCTTAAGGGCCCATCTTAACCGGGTGAAAAATCGTCCTTGTGATCCATCCCCTTTTATAAACAAAAGGTGCCGACCTTTGGCACCGGGAAGGGAAATGGGTCCCTCGCTTAAAGCGCTCTCCTAATGACCTGGAACACTTGCTTGGGAGGTAATGATATTATAATGTTTATAATGAGACTTGATAAAGCCAAAAAGATGAGAGAGACCATTCCGAACTCATTTCAGATTCACAAGCTGCTTCTCGGGTTTCCAACCCCCCCCCCCTTGCTAACTGGCTTCGGGATGAGTCACAGGCCATTTTTCTCGGTGGCTGAACTTCCACCTACCGCTTCGGGTGGCTCAGGGAAGGGCCCTCGCCGGGCTTGGCTGTCCTTTGGAAAAGCAGACTGCTTCGGAGAGCAAATCTTTACAAAAAGTCTCTACGTGTCACCATTTATTGATGTGAATTCAGCTCCAGACCAAGCATGCCCGGGGAAGAACAGCTACAAACTAGGCTAATATCCCATTATGAGAGCCTCGGGCCGCTGTCTCGATGGGACCGCTTATCGATCCGCCACTTGATGACAGCGAGCACTTAAGCATTTTCGCCCCGACCCCCTTTCCCTCCAACACCGGAAATTTTATAATGGAGGGGTGACTGATCTCAACCCCGGCGAGGATCAATCAGCTTCGTTCGCCGCGTCCCTGAAGCCCAGTGTCCCTGGAAAGCAGGACTCACCCCCGTCGCGAGGGGTCGCGTACAGGACGTCGCTGTCGACGCTGTGGACTCCGTTGAAGACAGAGATAAAAATCTGATACTCCGTGTCTGGGTTTAAGTGGCCAATGACATGAGCGTTTACCTCTGGGTGGATTTTCAGAGATTCGCCGGAGGTAGCAGAGCTCCAAAAAAGCATGTAATATTCAACATCACCTTGTAGGTCTTGAAAGGCTGTTAATGACAAATATGGGGACACCGTCAAACGGCCTTGGGGGGGTGGGGAAGGCAGAATAAACTATTATTTGCTAGTCCTAGAATGGGACAAAGGAAAGCATATGGAACCTTCCTTACGGTTTTCCTTTTTTTTTTTTTTTTTTTAACACTGCTGATCCCCCCTCCCCCCCATAATTAATTGTGTAGAGTCTTACTTTTATAGGTAGAATGAACCGTCAAAATGGGAAGGGCCTTATTCAATCGCCCTTGACGAAGTGCTAATAGCCATTGAGGCTAAATACATGAGAAACAGCCGAAAATCGGATGCCCGAGCCCTAAGTTTGAGTTTGGGAACCGCTATTTCCTCGCTGTAATTTTGGGCCAGCTACTGACCCCCCATGTCTTCCTCAAAGGGCTTTCCTGAGAGTTGTGTGAATACCTTAAGTGCAGGCGATTTTGCATCTCCTCTTACAAAACGTTTTCACTGCTATCATGTATCTTTGTGGTTTTTAATTTAGGCTGAAATATTTTCGTTTATTAGACAGAGCAGCAGTGAGGGCCTCACACCTCTGTAGGGACCAGGAAGACGGGGCACGTGTGGGCCTGTCTGAAGGGGAGGCCACCATGGGGGCAGTTTCCCCTGATCACTTAAATTTTCAAATCATTCCAGAAAGAATCACCATCTTTACATGACATCTCCTGATGCTGAAAATGCTGGCAAAATGATTTTTCAAATACCGCAGGCACAGTAGTGGATGTTCATGCAAAGTCACACATAGCGACGCAGAAGTTTAAAAGAGGCACTTGTAAAATTCTCAACAACTTATTCCTGTTACCCGGTGATTGGTAAAAATCTGCCAGAAATATTTGGCTACCCAAATGGTGTGCGTGGCGTAGTTAAAAAACAGGTTTTCACAAATACGTTACATGGTGCTTTTGAAAGGCAATTTTTAGTAAGCAAATATAAATGCATTCAGGTGACTTTCGACCTATAGTCTTGTGCCTTTGGTCACACTAGACAACGTGCCCATTGTATCCTACCAATCAAGAAAGCAGTTATTAATATTGCAAGAAGCAGGAGGCCCTTTCTCAGAGGAGGGACTCGTTAACTTAGGATAGTAGGTTGGTTACAAGAGGGAGGAAAATGATTATGCACAAACTTCGGCGTCGCTGACCCGCTTCTAAGAGTTAACTTCGGTGCTCACACATGGTCATCTGAAAAATTTCCAAGGTATGAACGGAAATTAGAGCAGATTGCACGGCGTACGTCCCCGAAGGTCAGGGGTTCAGATTCCCGGAGTAATGGAACTTCAGTGAGCTGCTTCGGATCTATTAGGTTTGTCAGTTTTTATAAGCTCGCTTTTTTCGGGGTGCGTTATAACAGAGGCCTGCGGTGGTGGGAACCCAGCAGCCGGGTCCTAGCAGCAGCATTTGGGTGTCAGCGGAGGCCCAGGGCCTCCGCCTTTCCGACGGGGCTTCTACGATGGATCGGCAGGGGCCCTAGCTGGTTTGGCTCAGTGGTTAGCATGTCGACATGCAGACTGAAGGGTCCCAGGCTCGATTCCGGCCAAAGGCACATACCTGGGTTGCAGGCTCAATCCCCAGCCCCCGGTCAGGGTGTGTGTGGGAAGAACCAATCGATCTGTCTCTCTCCCATCGATGTTTCTCTCTTGCTCTCTCTCCCGCCCCCCTGACTCTGAAAATATACTGTGCATAAGAATCCACCTCCAGATAAAAACTTTGTGTTGTTCCAGGGGGCTCTCAGAGGGTATTCTTCCATTTAAATGGTTTAAGATCCCAATAGAAGGGATGTCGGTCATTAGACACCTGAAACCTCATAAACACCCTCGAATGATAGTCTTTAGTAAAAATGGGTTATTTAGTGGCACCGGAGATCAACCTAACAGGTACTAATTTTAATTTACAATGAATGTCCCCTAATATTGGTTTTAATTCACCACGGATACAATGTAACATTGGGGCAAATTCAGGGGATGCTCTAAAATGAAACAGGAAGCGTGTCTCTCCTTAGGCGGCAATAAAACTCGGGCCTGGATCCCCATCCCAACCAGGAGTAAATTTATATCTTTTTATATAATAGCAGATGGCCACCCGAGTAGGTGCAGTTTCCTTGCATTAAACATACATTTTAATTGGGGCTTCGCAAGTCCGGTATTTCTCAATATCTGGTAATATTCCAGGCAAGTGTGGATTCCGTTATTTTAAGTGGTTCTTGTTCCTAGTGCTGAGTGACGAGATGGGGGACCGCGTTCTCCGCAGGAGCCTGCCCATATAGGGTGTCCCCAAAAGTGCATATACACACTTTGCGTAACAATAGAGGCAGTGTTGATTAAAATACGTTTCACTTTTCAAAACTGAGCTCTCAGCCATTACAGTGTGTAAGCATTTTTGGGACGCCCTGTACAACGGGACCTTGTTTCAAATGACTACCTGGGCGTTTCCATCACAGCTGGCTGGACACTACATTCCCAACCCAAAAGGGACAGAGCAAGGGAGAGGGGGCCCAGTAGGGACGGAGGAAGAGAGACAGTGGGCACCTGAAGCATAGCACGGGGACCTCAGCTTTTTGTTGTTTTGGGTTTTGACCACGTTCATTTCAAATTCACCTCGGTATCAGTATGTTAAGGGGAAACAGAGGCACGGGAAGCTCACGCACTTGGTCTGTCCCATCTCACGTCCAGCGCCGTGCGGTTAAGGGCAGTCACGGAGACGTTGGCTCCTCGCCGCGGGAGGCCAGCCCACGTGGTCACCGTCGCTTCCCGGCTCGGGGTGAAGCCCACGCTGTTGTGGACGAAGACCCTGTAGGCGTACGTGGTGAACCTGCAAGGTTTTTTTTAAAAAGACGTATGTCAGCGTCTCTTTTGCAGGAAACAAAACAGATGTTTCACTTGTGCCTCACAAAATACAGGATTCCCCGCCCCCTCAACAAAAGGCACAATTTTCTTCCCCCCCTCCTTAACAAAAGGCATAATCTTTCTCGATGCAAAAACATTTCATGCTTTTTGTAAGTGACTTGTCTAAGGCCACACAGCCACCCACACCTCGCTCGCCTGGGCAATAATTTTCTGATATTACCTGCAGGCCTATCCCTTGATTTCTTTGAATTCTAGCCTGAATTCTTCCAAGTGTCAAGCTTGTTAACTAAATAATTTTTGTGGACTGTGTCAATGCCTTATAACAATTATTTTCCAGACACAGCAAGCATCTGACAAGCGCCCACTATATAGACGGTCGAGATTTCCAAATTCCTATATTAAGTTTTCACGTCCTGCGGGGGCTGTGACACAGGCAGTAAGCGAAGGCTCCAGCACCTACAAGTTCGAGTTCAAAAGGCTTGTTTCCGAAGGCGGCACGCATTAAACAGGATGGCTGTTTCGGGCTCGATGATTAACGCCGCAGATAATGACCGAACGCGTCTCGCCGCGGAACTGATAACGCGCCCGCCCAACGAAGACGCGGCGACACGTTCAACTACTCTACACGCCCCCAACTGCACGCCAGCACTTGTTTTTATAGTTTTTGTAATCTCACCTGCTAAGACCCTTATCTTCGTAAAACCACCGAGTTCCTGAATAAATATTGTGCCACAGATTTAAATCTTCTGGGGGATTTGATGCAAGTGGCTGCTGGATTTTACGTCTCAGAAGCTCATATCTAAAGCGAAAGACAAGCAGAAACATTGGGATTATCTCAACGGATGTTATTACCAAAAACTCAGGGTGTTTCGTGGGATGCGTCCGTGGAAATGGAAAGAAAACATCTTACTTGTGATTGCAAAGTTTTTTTCCCCCCAGGTTATTATTTTTTCCTGACTCCGG
The DNA here is from genome assembly GCF_964146895.1 of Miniopterus schreibersii. NCBI lineage: Eukaryota > Metazoa > Chordata > Mammalia > Chiroptera > Miniopteridae > Miniopterus > Miniopterus schreibersii. The sequence goes on from NC_138123.1 coordinate 3,736,133, forward strand.
TTTCAACCATGCAGTTATTCTGAAACCAAGAGCTATATTCGCATTTTTGGGCTGTCGGCGAGAAGGGCGATGCTTGATCCCCCGTATGTCAGGTTTGCCGACACCCCCTTGCCAGTGTCACACAAAGCAGACACACAAAATGCTTAGGAGGTTAATGATTTCCTAGGACGTCAGCCGCCGATACTTGATAAACAATGATAATATTATTGACTCCATAGTCTTGGCTAAGGGTCAGGTTGAGCGTGTTCAAAAGCCACTGGAGACTCTTTTCTTCCTTCTGATTCAAACCCCCGACCACATTCTTTACCGGTTTCCAGATAATAACAACAGGACAAAGAATTACGTGTGAGCTTGGGAATTCTGAGACGTGGCTTGTGCAAATGCATCGCGTAGAACCTGCCATCAAGGTTTCCTGACGTATAATAAAAATACGCTTTGAAAATCAAGGGGAGGTCACGTCAAGGACCGTTAGACAATAGTGGTGGTTGTTTCAAGGGCTTTCGGTGCTTCACGAAGTTAAGGTATTTCTACTTGTATGGTTCCCTGAATCCAAACACGTTCACATTTTCTTACCTCAAATTGGGTCCATTGGGCCTGGATGGCGGCTGCCAAGATATCCCAACACAGGATTCACTCAGTGGGACCACGGACAGCGGGTGAACATCCTGAGGCAGGGCGGGCTGGGTGGTAACGAGGGTAGGGAGACTCTCTGTGCACCCGCCCAGATACCCGTTACCCCCCGAGCAAGCCACGATGGTGACCGAGTAATCAGTGAACGGCATCAGGCGGGCGACCACCTGGCTCAGCGCCGAGGGAGTGCCGTCGGTTATGGTGACGTGAGGGTCGGGCATGCGGATCTCGTAGCTGAGCGGGTCTCCATTCTGGATGAGTGGGGGTTTCCACGTGACCTGGAAGAAAAGATAAACTTGGAATCAGTGTGGGGACCCAAGAACAGAGCAGCGGAGGTTAGGCCACGGGGCCCAGGATCTCGGCCCGGTGTTGGTTGGGTCGCTAAGTGCTGCTTCTGCCCCTGACGGTCATGAAGGGTTTGGGATCAACCACCGGTGCTCTGGGAACTAAATGAGATGCCGACTCCTGGGCTTGGCTTTCCGGCTTGTGACTTTTAGGGCTGCCAGGCTAATCCACGCCTTGGTGGCTCATCTCCTGGATGAAGTTATATGATCAGAGGAGGGAATTTAAAGAAAGCAGCCAGGCAACTTGTTTTCCAGACTTTCTGATCGTTTGTATACAACAAATCAAACCGGATTGTGCCTGGAGCCACTCACGGCTCTTCTACAAGAACCTGTTCTTTCCTTTTCAGATCCGCCTATTAAATGTCTGTTGGAAAGAATCCAGATTCACGCCCATCACACAGCTTTGCCTGCGTTCAAGGGACGTGTTTACGTCGGGTCGTACTGACTGGTATCGCTACCCAAGCTGAGACGAAAAAAGTCATCTCCGGAATGATTAATCACTCTAGGTTTGCTTGGGGTTTTCTTTTTTGTTTTTAGTTTGAATGAGGAACACTCCTTAAGACTACCCAATAAACGCTGCTGATTGTTTACTTGGAATTAATTTCCTTCCACAGAATTCTATACACTTTTGGTATTTCTATCAAAAGCGGGTGTTGCTTTGAACAGCCTCAGATTGCAAGGACCTAATACAGTCTCTTCAAAAGAGCATTTCGCTTGTAGGTTGCATTAAATTTCTCGGACCGTTTCCCCTATTTAGCATCACCTAGTGTTTGGTGTCGGGTGGGTGGGGGGAGAGCGTGAGCCACGTAGATCCCAGTCGTAATTTCAACAGATGAACTTTGCTGTTATGCAAAGGCCCTTTGTTTTGTGCTCTGGTGAGCAAGCTACTGTGCTGAGGCTCTTGGCAGTCGTACAAGACCCAAGCCATGGAAGCATGTGTGTATTTACACAAAAGAGGCTTCTAAGCTACAGAACTCCCTCCTGTTTGGTTACACTAATTTCCCTTGAATGAAGTTTGTCTGGGAGCCAAAACAATGGTAGTTAGCCAGTCCTCTGGCGCTCGCTCCCGGTAGGACGGGGCGAGTAATTCTACGCCTTCTAGATCGCCCAGCGATACGCTATTTTTATTTCTCTCCCCATCATTTTGATTCTTTGATCATTAAAAAAAAATAATAATAATAATCAGGATTTTGGTAACTGGAACTCCTGTTAATACTCTAACGCACTCCTCCGCCCTTCCCCCACCCCTTCCCGTTTTTCTGATCTATTTAAATCTGACGTGGTGGTTGAGCTAAGCATCCCATTGTGGCGTTCAAAGCATTTCAGGTGTGTGAGGCAAACGGCAGCATCGCGACAATATAATTAAGAGGATACGGGGAGAAATGAAACTCTGACAGCGAATGGGAGAGAGTTTGGGCCAAAGGCCAAAACCCCGCTTCTCCAGCGAGCGCCCGAAACAGCAGATGCGTGCGTGTCGCCAGTAGGTGGCTCTGTCCAACACGGAGAAAACCAGGGTCAATTCCGACGTCTGCAGGGAACACAGAACCCTGGGCATCTTACCTCCGCTGCGTCGGGGCCCAGCACCCGCACCGTGGGTGGCTGCACCCCAGCAGGCCGCGAGGGTCTTGTGGTCACCGCCACCCAAGCACTGCTGTTCGTGCCCCCGTTTCGAGTGCTCACCAGCACCCGGTATCCGTATGTGGTCCACGGGCTGAGAGCGGGGGTCTTGTCAATGTACCGCATGGAATGATTTCTTGGGAGCGTCACCAGCGTAGTGACTTCCTCCCTCCCTTGGACCCTTCTCTCGATCGTGAAGTTCTCCACCACGCCGTTGGGGCGGGTGGGGGGCTGCCAAGATATGATCACAGACGTTGGGGTGTCCGAGAACAACTCTGGGCTCGGGATGCCTTCCGGGGCGTCTGGGAGTGTCCACGCAGTCTGGGACTCCGGGGACAGGGAACACCCTTTCGACGTGCAGGCTTCCACTTGGAACCTGTAGGCGGTGTGAGGGCGTAAATGGGTCGCTGTGCAATTAGTGACATTTCCAGGAGCTTCCGAAGAGAGGTGGCCATGCTGGTAGATGTTGTAGCGCGTAATAACCCCGTTGCGCTTGGAAGGGTGCTGCCAGGTGACCAGCATCGTTCTCGATTTCACATCCAGGAGAATCGGAGGGTCCATAGGTCCGGGTCCTACAAAGTGGAACGAATCCAGAAAGTGATAACTGCTTGAAAACGTCCCACATCTCCTCGAAATAAAGCTAGAGCGAGTGCCCACTCTCCCACGAGGATGTGAAATTGACCCCTCGGTGACAGCTGATCAGAAAATACAGGTGTGTCCCAAAGACAGGGACGAGCCCCGTTTTGCTTGCAAATGTGCAAGAGGTCATTTTCCTTCCTACAGTGGCTTTATCAAAACCATTTCTTTTTCCTAAGGCGAATGCTTAAAAAAAATAGCACGAGGACTTTTTGGAAATCAAGACACTAGAAGAGAAATAGACATGAAGGCAGTTGTAACCAAAGCCCACATTTTTTTTTTTTATAAGAGGCCCGGTCGCTAATTATAACCGATGACACTCTCCTAACACACCCGCCTAGCTTACCGCCCGGGAAAACCCTCCCGCATCAGCACCGTTCATTCCAGATTCCCTATCACACCCGGCTCTGTTTATCATTCTCGGCTGTGTTGGGCAATTTATCTACTCCCTGTTAATATTATAGGTGATTTTTTACTCTGACTGTGACAGAAGCTGCCGATGGAGCTCTTTCACCTACTGATAAATAAACAATGCGCGGATCTGACCTTTGGGTTAACAGGTTTTATGCCTGCTCCACTCAGCACTCTAACTGATTCAATTACCATAAAGGTCCAGGAGGCTGCGTGAATACTGAAAGAGGCCCACCATATGCCCGCCGAGGTGCTGTGCGGAGCCGCAAACATCCTGCGGCCCTCCAGAGAAATTCCTTAATTGTAAATAATTTCGCCGCGCGACACAATCAAGTCACCTTGAGTGCGAAACCCCGCAGCCCGCGGAGGCAGAGTGTTATTTAAGCTTTACTGGGCTGCGTTAAATTCTGCAATTTGAAGGGCTGTTAAGTTTTTCAATTGAAATTTCATTTAAAATGCAGGTGCTTTTTTATTATACGGAGGCTTTACTGCTCTCCAGGTACAAGGCAGAACACGGCGCGATAACACAAATCTGCTCAATCACAGATCAGGAACAGCTGTAATTCCAGGACATTTAGCATTTTCCCAAACCACGGCCCCGATCCATCCATCGCCGCGACGGGTCGAGAACGCGCCCGGTCCCCCCCGTCTGCCCGCAGCGATGTTGACATTTATGAGATTGTTTCTCGGTGAACATTAGATTTTATTGAAAAATCTTTATAAAAGATATACTTGGATTTAGTAATTGTTCGAAACATCATGGATTATGCGTGTGTGTGAGCGCGATTCCGTGTTACACTCAAGGCTTAAGTTTTAAAGGTAACGGCTGCTTTGCAAAACCGGTGACAAGAGAGCCGGCCGTGGGAGCGAGCGCCGTGCCACCCAACGTGAGCCACATATTTGTCACCGACCGGACTGATGGGTGAATCACAATTACTTTTTGAGAGGGAAGGTGGCACAGAGCACGAACCCTGACACCGCGTCGTTTCTGACAATTTGGCGACGCTTCCCATTGGGAGAGAAAACTCCTGAAGTCCAGGCATCTTGAGAGGGATCCTGCCTTTTTTTTTAGTCTGTTGTTAGCTTCCGTTTTAAGGATCCCTTAAAGACGCTGTGACGTTTCTTACTTTTGCCCTCCGGCACACAGCAGGAGTGGAAATTATTATATCAAAGCAGGAATCCTCTGTTATTTGTACCTGTCATTCAAATCTGGCTATTTCCCAACGAAAAGCAAGTGCGAATCTTGCAAGATATCAATGCTCTTTTGGGAAACTAAGTCCTCGGAGATTAGGGTCCATAAAATCAACGGTGGGTTCAAGGCTTTTGTGTCTAACCCTATGTCACCCTTCCCCCTAAAAAAAAAAAAAAAAATTAAAACATGCCAGGCCGGCGTGGCTCAGTGGTTGAGCGTTGACCCATGAACCAGGAGGCCACGGTTCACATGCCCGGGTTGCGGGTTCGATCCCCATCAGGGGGCGTGCAGGAGGCAGCCGATCAATGACTCTCATCACTGATGTTTCTCTCTCCCTTTCCCTTCCCCTCTCTGAAATCAATGAAAACATTTTCTTTAAAGGAGTAACATACACTACAAATCAGAACCTTTCTGTTGGGGTTTTCCCAGGGTTTTGCATAATTATTTCTCACATGTGAACCATAGCAAACCGTGAGCCGCGTCGGGAAGAAGAAACAGCAGTTTTTTTCTGTTAGGAGGCCGGCAAGCTTTTCATTTATGCGGAGTCAGAGGACAGACAGTGTTCCCGGGGAAACACCCTTGGTAATGAGAGGAACATACACCTCAAGCCCCCCGAGAACACAGGCTCTCCTTCAAGACGATCTCTTATCTTGGGGAAGAAGACATGTTCCGTTTCAGGATTGTTTCCCCTCCTTAAAAGCCAGCGCCTTTTATTAGCTCCCCTCTCTGAGTCGGTTCCCTGCTCCGGTCGCCAGAAGGGTCCTTACACCTGCGTGATCCAGGAGAGGAAGCCGAGGGCGGCTGAATTAGCTCCTTCGGCGACGAAAGTGTTAAAACCTGGCTCCTGGCACTGCCTCGATTCTGGGCGTTGGAGAGATAATCCGGATCGTCTTATCCTACATACAAATCAACGGGCAGGCTATGGAGGAAAGGGGTCACCACCATTATGTAAAACACGGGTAATAACTATAATTGGGGTAGTTTGCTAATACAATAAAAAGCTCTGAACACGGGGAAAGTTATGCTCGCAGCGGTAGCTATCACTTTCTAAAGTAAGAATTCATGGGTGAAATGACATGAAAAAGATGGTTATAAAATTTTAATGGAATGATAAAAGGCAGAAGTCAGCCTCTCAGCTGAATTCTTAAAATCCCTATATATCACCATCAGCTCCTTAACTGTAAAATCAATGTGGGGGAGAGCATGTTGTCAATGTAGCTGTCACTGGAGGGGAGACGGGGGCGTTTGACAGCCACGCAGCTCGGCCGGACAGTGACAAAAAATACACCCGCCCGGCCCTGTCCCCGGGTGTCGCTGTTCAGAAGAACGCCCTCCCGGAGCCGGGGACGGGGCATCCCCTCTGATCACTGATTTCACAGCTCAGGCCACCTTGTCACGGCGTCCGTAACGGGAAGCAGTTTCATTTTGGCAAATGAAATGATCTTTCGTGGGAAACTACTTTGCTCAACAGCTCCAGAAGTTCAGCCCCGGCCTACAGCTGAGAGATGCAATTGTTTTTTTCTGTTTTTTGTTTTGCTTTTTTAAATATATCTTTATTGGTTTCAGAGAGAGGAAAGGAGAGGGAGAGAGAGAGAGACAGAAACATCAATGATGAGAGAGTCATCGATCGAGCCCACACCCGGGCATGTGCCCTGACCGGGAATCGAACCCCGATCGCCTGGATCCTAGGTCGACGCTCAACCGCTGAGCCACGCCCGGCCGGGCGAGAGATGCAATTGTTAACGGACGTCTGCTTATTTATGGCCACACTCAGGTGTGTAGGTTGGGACGGGTGTGTGTGCACGTGTGCATGAACGGGGGGGCTCACCACCCCGCCGGGGTGTGTGTAACTTTCCGTGGCTTTCACGGGTCCCTGGCATGTGCTCGCCTTTACACTCACCCCCCATTGCTCCGTTTTCCTGCTAGGTTCTCATTACTGCCCCAAAGCAACTTTTTACCATTCTCATTAAAAACTCACTCCGTTTAAAAGCTCTTTTCAGTAATATTAACCCTGCAAATGAATATCCCCTACGTTTGCCGATGAATTAAAAATCAAGGTGGCAAATACATGGATGCGTAATGACACAGAGCGATGTGTTATACGCTGATTGTGAAGGGGGCCCTTTGGTATCAGCCACTGAGAGGTTAGCAGAAGAGTCGAGTGATGGATTCTACGGTCCCTCTAATCAAGAAATCTTTCTATCGATTTATTATTTATACCCCAGCTACCTGCCAACAGGGTTTCTGACAGCTCGTAATAAAGGGCTTAAATGTAATAGGACCACAAACCTGCCACACGCACACAGCGTTCCCCTCTCACTGTAGGTTTCAGGGATCAGAACAAAAAAGGCCTGTTTTCCTCTTGGAACTCCCTTTCGACACATCCCTCCCCACTTTGTCTTGGAATCGCACATGGCTTGGGGCTAGCAGACGCCTCTCTAATAAGGACACTCATTACCCTGGTCAGGGCGGCCAGTGTGGATGAGGGACGGCCCGCAGGCTGCCGCCGACCAGGCGAAGGAGGGGGGCTTCTGGGTTCCTTACCTGCCTCTGACCCTCACGCTTCTTGCCTCAGACTCAGAGGCCAAAACCACCAAGGGCAGACACCCTGGGAGCCACCACTGTTCCTTTCCCGCCCAGACCTCTCCTTCTGGTCCCAGCTGTGTCCCAGGCTTGATGAAAACCAGTCTTGCCGTCTCCCCCCTAAAAATATCACTATCGGGGACCCATTTGGGCACTGGGGAGTTCTGAGGCTTTGGCTGATGCAGACAGGTGCCTATCAATGGTCTGAAATGTAAACGTGGGCGTGAGGTGACCTCCCTGTTTCCTTCCATAACATGAGACGTGGAGCGTCTACCCTGGAAGCTGCCCTTGGTGAAAGGGGTCGCTGGGCAGGGCCGAGCATGAAGCGTGAGTCTGGCAACGGAGCTGTCAGCATGGGCGGGTTTATGAGCAGAGCTTTGAAACCAGTGCCCAGTGCCAATCCCTCATCTTTGTCAACACCATCGCACATCCTTTCCGAGTGGGCATCCACCCCTGCTGACACCCAACACACAGACTGCACTGTCATCACGTCCCAGGGGTGAGCACGCACTGGCCACCGAACCCGGACGGGCCACGGCCAGCCTGCGGCACTTGTCTGATGTGTGTGACCGCTCAGTGCGCCCACGAGCAGGGGAAGGAAAAGGTCATCAGTTGTAAGGAAAGGATTCAGATGAAAACGATGGCTGGGCTTGGTGGGTTAATGACACCCGCTGTCTAAGCAAATGTCACTAATTCTTACTTAAGAGAAAGGACTACTAGGACTCACCTCAAACCCAGGCCCTAAAAATGACCCAGAAGGCAGCGTCTGTGTGTGTGACAATTCTAACCACAGAGTCTGCGAAGCCCGTTTTATGGGAAACGGAGGCAGGAGATGAGTTTGCTGAGGGCGGGATTCTGCCCTAGCTGGTATTTGCAATGCCCTGGACTTCATTTGAGTGCTGACTCCCTGCCTGTGGAGAGGCGATCATGCCCCCTCTTTCATAAGCACCCCCACGGGGGTAATCCATGGTCGCCCTTTCTCGGTGGGAACAGAAATTATAAAGGCCAGAAAGAGACGGCCAGTTTTTCTTCCTACAGTGTGGTGTTCTCGCCGCCTCTTCAGTGGGTTGAATAATTATTTTCAGGTCACCTGTACTCAGTTGTTTTTAAAAGATATTTCTTCGAGACTATTTTGAGTGTGAACCCTCCAGATCGGAAATCTGTATACAGGGGGGTAGTAATGTTCCCCCTGAAAGGGGAGTAGGTGCGTTGAGTGGTGTGTTAACGCCTCCTGGGCCTTGGGTAGTGTTTACTGCACTGTGCTGATAATTTACTAAACGGTACCCTCAAGACCAAGAGCACCGGCTGTGCCCTTGTAAAGGACCTAACGTGCTCCCAGGAAGAAATGGGTGAAATATTACATATTAGTGTTCATAACAGATGCTTGCAAAAATAAGGTAAGCTTCCAGGAAGGTAAATAGTTCTGATTCTACCTCATTTAATGTCTTAACCTCGCCACAATAATGTAATTATAATTTAGGATATTGTTGAAATCAAATAATCTGTTTCATGAACAACTGGTATTGTTTCAAATCCTATGCCTTTGGATGAATATCTTGCCTGGTGAAAGTCACCGCGGTCCTCGCTGGGTACGGAGCTAGGATGGCAACTGGCCAACAGAACAAGGTCTTCTAAGGAGCTCCCGGTTAAAAGATTTGACAGGATTAACCCTAAAAACCTCACTGTTCAAAGATACAGTGTCCTTACCCACTCTGTGTAGCTTGATTTAATTTACAACTTCTCTAAAAAATTATACTCCCATCTGTATGCGTTTATAGAGGTAATTTGCATAAAGCTAAATATGATATCCATATGTTCATTTCCTATATGCAACCTAGTCAAAACATATATATGCAAACATAATGCTTCCACGGAAAACTAGAAACTTCTCTGTCTTGGCTGAGTAAGGCAAGCCTGATCCATTTTATAGGTGGAATCGCTATTATTAGATTATACTTCTCTATTCAAAAGGCTGTTTGTCAAGTGCAAATAAAAGTCCTACGAAATCTATTTCCAGAAAAAAGTATAACAGTGCTCGAAGCATCCTCATAAATAAAGCCAGGCCCATCTTTCAAGGTATCCTACCTGCAAGGCTCCCTCCAAAGCAGAGAACAGGGTAACATTTGGACACAGAGCACGAGATGACAACCTCTCTCCCGCAGGACACCTCGATGCACCCTCAAGGATCGAATAGGGCCATAGCATAATTTATCCTGAATTACTCCCTCCTCTCCGAACGCCCAACCCTCCCAGCCCTCCACGCACGCCTCTCTCTTCTTTCTGGAACATCTAACCACCCTCACCCTATAAAAGATTAATTACTGTCCCTAGACATCAAGAAAACAAAGGCGGCTTATTTCTGTGTTTAGGAAAAACGAAAGACGTTTGAGACTCCCCGGGGTACAGGACATTTGGCCGTGTCCTGTGCGGGCCACTTACTGTCCTCCGTCGTCATGAACAGAATCCAAGAGCTGAGCGCGCTGCCAAATCCATTGGAGGCAACCAACCGAAACCCGTACTCGGTGTGGGGCTGGAGATCTCTCACTTCGTGGCTTAACGATGCAGAAGGACTGGAAAATAACCTGTAGGGGACAAACGTTAGTTAGAAAGTTTTAGACGTTCAAAGAAATTAAACGATCAAGTCTGGTGGCACAGACTTCCCAGAGAATGTCAACATGCATTTAGGTATTGCACCTCTCTGTCGTCACATGGTCACCCTCTGAAAATAAGTGGCCGTTTGGCTGAGGGGCCATAATATTGCATTGATCTGAGTTGTAAATTATAGTGGTACTGAGTCCATTCTAATCTAGCATCGAGAAGGATTCTGTAGAACAAGTATTATAATTCTGTAGCCACTGTTCAGACAGCATTTTAAGGGATTCCAGTGCGTGCTTGCTTATGGAATACGTGTGCTCATGAAAAATTAAGTGGGAAGAAATCTTATTTTAAAATCTTACTTTAATAGGAAAAGTAGGTATTTTTACAAAGCAAATCATTTTCTCCCAGGGTGTTGCTTGTGTTTTGTTTGTCTGAACTTTTAAAAGGTGGCCTTTATTTGTGGCCAGTGAGAACGGACCCATTGCTCAAAAACCTGAAATTGAACCCTGCTGGTGTGGTTCAGTGGTTGAGCGTCCACCTAGGAACCAGGAGGCCACGGTTCCACTCCGGGTTGCGGGCTCGATCCCCAGCAGTGGGCACTGCAAGAGGCAACCTATCAATGACTCTCTCTTATCATTTGATGTTTCTCTCTCTCTCTCTCTCTCTCTCCCTTCCTCTCTCTGAAATCAATAAAAACATATTAAAAAATATTTCATTTTAAAATAAAAAGAAAATATTATTTAAAAAAAACCCTGACATTTATGTAATATGAACTGATGTTGCCCCAATAGATTTAATTTAACAAACGGGAACAAAGATGAAGCCACGGCTACACCGTGTGCCCAGGAGCCCGCTGGGCAGGGCAGAACGCTCACTCTAGAAATCCACGGGCGGCGTGGCCGGGCCTCATCTGGAGCTGGTACCGGGGAGAGCCCGGAGCGTTGTTCCGAGCTGGTGTAGACCAGACAACCTGAAGACTGGTCGGAGTGGCAGCTGAAAGCCTGGGAGGCAGCAGGCCATCTGGAGCTGTCGAAACACACAGATGAATTAGAGCAGAGAAAACCGTGGCTAACATATGCTGGGTGGACCGAGATGTCCATATACTGGAAAAACTCTTCCGCGGCATCAACAACAGGGTTACCCACGGTCCATCTGAGTTAACATTTTCATCCCTGAGCCACTGTATTTCCCTCTTGCGCCTTTCAGCACCACCGCCTTGGGGGTCCACTTCCCAAGGCCAGGCCCCGAGTGGCAAGACGGATGGACGTGCGCCCCACATCCACCTGTACGTCTGTCCGTCTTGCTGAAAACACATAGGGAATCTAGGGAAGTGAATACTGAAGTACCTTTAAAATGTAACTTTTGCTCAACAATCAAGCAATGGAACAGGGAAGGGGTCCAGAGCCTTTATTTCTCCCGCACCACACGCTGACCGTTTAACCGCAGGGCGGCTCATGAACACCATGGCCTTTTTATTTTCATTTTTTTGAGGAGGGTTTAATTATAATTGTCTTTTTCTACAACGATAAATATACAGGATTGGCTGAAGTGAGCACTTTCTAGCCCTTAATTCTCACCTAGGAAAACATAAAAACTAAACATCTTGGCTCCTGCGTTTTACACAGTCAGCTGTCCCTTCTCACAGCGACTCTGTCCCGATTCCAAAGGGCTGGTAGGTGGGGCGGATGTGCGCTCTCGCTGGCTCTCTGGCAGGTCTTGCCTGAACTCGGCGCACCCGCTTGAAGCAATCTATCAGGGGAATCCGAACAGGCCTGCAAGGCCTAACCGCAGTGAGCAAAACTAAAGCCGATTCTACTTAAAAAAACCTGACAAGATGACTCTGGTTATTAAATCATTTTTTCCCAACAGGTACAACTTGAATGAACCTCTCCCATCAGAGTCTGTTCCAAAGCTCGTCACGAGCTCAGAAGCAGGTTAAACGAAGCTCCGTGGCATCAGCGAAATCGCCTGATGACTGGGTGCTTAGGTTTCTCACCTTTAAAATGGGGATAGTATTCTTCCTTTGCAGGATTGCTGTCAAGATCAGAGATGAAGTAAAGAAAGCACCTTATTTTGGGTCCTGGCAATTTTTTAATTGTTAAGCATTATTATTTCTGCTATTGTTATTTTACCCGACTAATGTGAACTTCCCTTAGAGTAATTTAAGTGCTGCTATAATGTAACTTCTAGAAATATTCTTATTGCAATACAGGCTCCTTCTGACCGAGGATGCCTAGTGGCCGTCGGTGACCATCAGGGTTCATTTTCAACTTCCCTTTGTGCGTAACCTTATGTGGCGTGAGTTCCATGCGGTCTCCAAGTCAAGAGACCCTGCCTGTGAATGAATGAGCAGCGATGAGAATGGAAGAGTTAGATTACATGTTTCATCAGCTCCTTGTAAGGGTTTCCAGTTCATCAATGATTCACTAATTTATTCAATAAACATTGACTGAGCCTCTACTCTGTGCCAGGTAGTGAGCTTCGCGTGGAGGGGCGACAGCTCCGAGTGCGGCTGGCGTGGCCCCTGACCCTAGGGACCGTCCATGTGCTTGGAGGCTGCAAGCAGTGAACTAACGGATGTGTAAGATTGTACCTGATTGCGCCATGTGCTCAGGGGAAAGATAAAGCGGGATGAGGGAAGAGAAGGTGACACGCGGTGTAGGATTTTACTTATTTTATAACAAGTCAGGTTATACAGGGAAGCCACAGGAAGAACAGGTCATCGGGTGAATTTGAGCAGATACCTCAATGACATAGGAAGGTGGCCATGAGAATAAAAATCAGAATAAAACTCAGGATAAAAATCAGTGCTAACAAATTATCAACCAGAAACATTAGAGTCTTAAACACGTACACAAAAAATAATCTCTTTAAGTGTTAAAAACTACATTACCATACTATTAAGAAAGAACAATGTCGAAAAGTAGACCCGATAAACCCAATACTACTACTACTACTGACAATAATAATGTATCTTGAGTTCTCTTCTGAGTGATAACAAAAAAAATGTACTCTATTAAACTGGTCACACTCTGGTTATATAAAATTGCAAAATATTTCCAAACAGAGTGATCCTCTTAAATTATTTATGTAGGATGGTTCATTCTGCACGCTCTCGGTAACACTGGATTCTGGAAACCTTCCTTTCCCCTTTGGTTAACCCCTTTTATCCAAACCTATTCCATGGAGGCTCCTCAGCGCCGAAGCAATAACTGGGAGGCAGCCGTAATTCCAGCCCCGGTTCCCCAGCACAGAGCCGGGTATCTATCAGCGTGATATATGGGCTCCAAGATGCTATGTTGCTCAAAACACTTCCCTCCAGTTTAATACGACCCTCGCGGGGCAAGCACTCCACAGACAGCCTCCTGAATCAACATCGTGTCCAGTAAATACTAATTCTACACGACGACTGCAGAAAACAGCCACCCAGCCTATAAATTCAACAGAAGGGTGTTCTTCATAAAATTTCAAATCTAACCTTTTTGTTGGTGGGGGCCGGGGGGGAGGCGAAATGAATACAAAACATTAAGTAATAAATTAAATCACAGCTTGGACCGGTCTAGCTAGTATGTACTCTTTTGAATGTATGATTTTTATTCAACTTTTCAATGTATGATTTTATTAAACTTTCACAAGAGGTGTACTGGTGGACTCGTCTCTACCCGAACAGCATGAACAAAAACCACAACCCTTCCCCCGAAACAACAAACAAACAGAATGCCCCAAGCCTTTGCTCCATAGAGATATACAGAATTCTGGGGGAAGCTCTAAGAAGCAAAAATAAAACAGAGACCCTTTTTTTTTTTCTTTTTTTTTTCATGTGACTAGTGACTTATTAAGGTTGTAGTGGCCGGAAGAGTTAAGTTTATGGGCCAGGATAAATTCGATGGGATTCTTGTAGCACCTATTTCCCATAGACAGCCCCAACCTGCTCCCACTGCAGTGTATGTTTTGTGTGCGCATTTCAAACTACTGGAATAAAATATTGCATTAAGATACCCAAGAGATCCCTAATAGTTTGTATGAAATTTAAATCTATTGTAAAGATACTGAATGTCACTCTGCACAAGGTTGTTTTGCTGGCAGTGGGGAGAGGGCAGAAATAGATAGAAAAGGGATGGGCTGATCTAGCTGATATTTAATAGAGAGATGAGACCTGACTCAGATAAGCAAACGCAGAATGTGTGCACAGCACGGGAGAGGTGTGAGTGCTTCAGGGGGTTCAGAAGTCAGGACTCACGTCCACTGGTGCCCTGGACTCTGACTTTCAGAGGAACAGGCCTTGAAGAGGCCCAGCCAGGGGACACAGTTAGTTCATCTGGGGCGATCATGTCTTCAGCCTAATTCCAGCGCCTAGGACACCCGTCACCCATGCTTGGCTCCTGGCTTTGCTTGGAATCTGAGCCCAGAGCAGCCCAAACTACTCTCACTTCCAAGATGAGGCCATTGGCATCCCCAGGCAGGGCTCCCTGCTCACCTAACATAAGAGAAGCCATGACCTTTTCTCTCCCCCCATCCTGCCCGGAGAGCCTGGCACGTATTCAAAATCCTCAGATCACACATTTCCCTCTCATTTTCTGAAACATCAACATACGAGCAAGGATTTTAAATTCCAGTTTCCAGGGTGGAACATTAGAGTTCAGACGCACATATTGAGTCGTTGAGTCATAAACAAATTGAAAACAGAAGGCGAGGCTCCATTTCCAGTCACTAAACCATATGTCATTAAAAAAGATATTAATTATGGGGAATATGCAGATGTGCTAACAAATGGACAGTCAACCTTGAGCACAAGGATGTATAAAATGGAGCAGAATTCAATGGTGACAAGTCGGTTAAAACAGATTTCACGTTCGCAAAACAGTCTCCCGGAACAGCTCACTTTTGGAACCTGCACTACGGGCCAGGCTCTTTTAACATAATTATTCCTAATTCTCAGAAATACACTACAGAATGGCAGTGTTAGCTTTCTGTAATATAGATAACTAATCTGAGGCTCGAAGGGGTTCCACATTTTATTTCAAATCTCAAAACTGGTTGCTGGTGGAGAATTTAAACTGGGATTGTGGAAATTCAAAGGCGGTGCCTTTAGTTCTACGCCACAAAACAGCATGTTACAGGGGGTGATTTAGGATAGAAAAGAAACATTATAGTAAATAAACACAAAAGCAAATCATTGATGATATTAAGTGTATTAGTTGCGGGAAAGGTTGGATTCATTTTCTGTCCAAGTCATATTTGTAAATAGCACTTTCCTGGTCTCATTTCTTTGTCACAGCAGGGTCTCCGTCTCCTTGTTGCCCCCAAAGCGTCTCAGGTAGCACTGCCAGTGGAATTTGGCAGTTCTCAGGATTTACTCAACGGCCACAGAAATTCATGATATCAAAACAAACAGGTCTTCACATTAGCAAGAGAGTGATTTTTGCTATTGAACAAAACCTGCAGATGTTACAACATTTGTCTTTGGTCCTTCCCTGACTCCTTTGGGTCTACGTTTCTGAGGGAAACCCCAAAATCTCACCAGCGTTGGACTGGTGTGAGGCTATGTCCATTGGAATTGGTGCAAATATTTGTCAAATGTCTGAAATCCAACTGGCAGGCCTCACCTGGCTGCAGCAACTGTTCTTCATGAAATGAAACACTGCCCCGTGCTCACTAAGAAAGTCCTAATTAGAACAGAAAAGAAGCCAGGGTATCCCGGCTCCGGGGTGTAATAGGAGTGATTTAGGAGCAGGTGTCAGAGGTGGGCCAAGGGCGCCGGAACAGAGGGACACCTCGGAATACTAATTGCTCCTGACCATTTGGAGGAATGGGAGATCCCACTTTGCATTAGCATCCACGTGGCCAAGGCATCGTCCCTGCACCTCCAGGTCTCTGTATGGTTTAAAACGAAATTGTTGCTTAAACTGACCCCGCAACACAGTTTCGGTGCATTTGTTGACCAGGAAACAACAGCCAGACTGACGACGGCCTCTGTTAATTTAGAAACATCCACAGCTCTGAATGATGGCGCTCCTGGCACTCAGAAAATAATAGGAATTTTGAATTTCATCGGATACATTATTGGTTTAACTAGAATACGGCACTGTCACTTTGTCAGGCTAATTAGAGGCCCTGAAGTTGGTGGTCATAATGCCTAGAAGATTTTTTTTTTCTTGTTAAGCCTCCAACCACCAATCAAACTTTATTCTCCTTTCCTTACAGATTTCCTCGATTTAGATGCTCTATCTGAGCTTTTGCTCTTGACATCTGAATTCCTCTTAGTATTCCTAAGAGAATTTCTTACTCTTCCTATTATTTTGAATACCGCCGTTTCCATCCAAATTAGTTTCTAGGCAGCACAGATTAAATTCCTTTTTCCTTTCGAATCTGATTACTTGAGCCCTTTGTGTAAGAATGTATCTTCAATTGGAAAAATAATTTAAAATATATACAACCCAAATATTAGTGGATTAAGTCCACCCCGTTTTTAGTTACAATATTGTTCATTCGCTTCATTTAAAACGATTCTCTGAAGAATTTTCACCGTTGTGAAATTAAAAATAGATATGGTTGGCAAGGTTAATACGCGGTTCTAACAATGAGGAAATTCAAGCTCGGTCAAAGCCACTTTCTTTAGAGCGAAGGCACTAAATACTCCTTTGCTGGATGTGTTTAACAGGAACAATAGTTTAAACAAAGCGGTGAAGATAAACTACCGTGTTTTAGAATTGGACTCTTTCTTACTGACTTTACTGTTCTGGGACAGGATCAGGAGCCAAGTGATTTAGTGATCTTTGGACAACTGAGGAAACTTCAGGGGGGATTGGTTATAAAAGTCATCTCAGGAATGGGACTGGATCTAATCCTCAAGTTGATTAATTACTCAACATATAACTAGAAGATCTTAGCCTTAAAACACTCAGGTTTATCCGCAGGGCATCCCTTACCTCCATAGGCCATTAGTTTTACATTCTCTGTTAGAGAGGGTAAAGCAGTGGCCATCGGCACTAAATGAAAAAAAAAAAACGCTGAATGACTTCCAAGAACTGATTTTGGCTCATGAGTAGTAGAGTTAGAATCGGAATTTGAGAATTAAAAAAAAAAGATGCGCATTTGACCACAATAATAATTAACAATGATGTAATTAAGCTTATGTGAAGAAAACCTGTAATCGGAATATTAGCGGGTAATTTGTTCATGGTAATTTAGCCTCGAAATTGTTACCCAGTTTAGCACTGGTATCAGAAAGTATGTGAGGTTAATACCGAGGAATTTTGTTAGGTTTAGGTTCATGAACCTGGGGGAATTCAGAAGTAGGAAAACAAATGTGTGAATATTAATAACCCTTCTTTAATTGGTATGTAGCACGAATTAGAATGCCTTCTTTGGAAAAAAAAATAGCATAGCAATCGAAACATAGCTTTGCCTAGAAGAAGAGAGCATGGATCACCCCCAATTTCTAAGACTCTTCAGTTAATTTCAGAAATGATTATTGGGTGTACTGAAAAGACTCCTTCTTCACCTTAAAAGTTTAATTCAAATGCTTTAGAAATCAGTAGCACCCAGCCGGCCTGGCTGAGGTTGAGCATCAACCTGAGATCCAGGAGGTCAGGGATCGATTCCCGGTCAGGGCACATGCCTGGGTTGTGGGCTTGATCCCCAGTCGGGGGCGTGCAGGAGGCTCATCAATGTCTCTCTTATCATTGATGTTTCTCTCTCTTTCTCCCCCTCTCTCTGAAATCAATATATACACACTATGTGTGTGTATGTGTGTGTGTATATATATATATATATATATATATATACATACACAATTACTATGCTTCCAGCAATGCCTTCTGTTCTTTGCATGCATGTACCATACTCAATTCTTTTGCGGTAGTTACTAATATTCCTTGCCACAGCTCCCAAACTAGGAGAAATTAAACACCTCCTCCTAAGCCCTATGAAGCCAATCTGGTTGATTTTGGAGTCCATGTTCTTAAATCACTGCAGTTTCAGTGGCTTATGTGCGAGTGCGACTGTATGTGTGTGTGCAGGCGTCACCGATAAACAGAAGACATCTAGAACGCGCCAATTTCACGCATATCATTTTTATCCCGAATACTATTTTTCCCCCTCAAGCAACTTCTAACCTCATAGTTTGGCAGGAAGAATTTGAAAGCGTGATAGATATTTTTTTCCTAAGAAAGGAAGGATTGACCAAAAAGGTCAAAGTTCCCTTTACGTTATCAAGAAGGTTTCGCTGGTCAGAAAGCCGCGTTATGTGAGAAAAATCCAGGTCTCATCCTTTCTGGGAAAATGCCCCGAATCTATTGAAATCTTACAGATTTCAGTGTCGCCAGCCTCCAGTCACCGGGTTCTAAGACAAGCCTGCGTTTGGCCGCAGTCAGAGTCACAGAAATTACCGTACGTTTTATTAAAACCTATTTTTGTCTCTCCTCTCTTTTTTTTTTTTTTTTAATCCCAAACCCTAATTTACTTGCTGTTCCCTTAGGTACAAAGTACACAGTTCATAATTCATTTGATATAAACTGTCAGCTTAGATTCTTGCCTGTCTTTGATAAATGAGAAAAAAAACCCAACGTGTACGTTTCGATCTCCTCGATGCCAGAACTCCCAGGGACAGGCCCCGGCGGTGCTGCTCAAAGACCTTGGTGTTAAATTAAACATCAAGATGACGAAAGGAAACGAGAGGAAAGGGTGGGGAGGGGCGTTTCCAAGACAGAGAGCCAGACGCGGGAGACAGAGGGACGCGGACACCTTTCCTACCACAAGAGCTCCCAGAGAGCAGTTCTGATCCTCAGTTAGCCCCCCTTATATTTAACTCACCCCCACCAGCCTGCTGTTTCCTTACATTTACCTTGAGAAGGCGGTGGTTACAGTCATCAAGGCGAATAAAAATTCAGATGTGTGGGCGCTGGTTTAAGTTTCAGCCTGAACCGTGAGCATACGTGAGATTTGTGCTTATTACGTATCTCGCTTTATATTCTTTAAACAAAGGGTCGAGCCCTGTTTACAGCCCAGCCCCTCTCGGTGTGCACAGGCCTGTCCTTTCCCCGACGGACACCCCCCGAGGCTGGTTATGCAGCTACGAAGCTCCTTTCTGGTTGAACACACTGGCCTCCTTGGACGGCCACTGGTTGACTGAGCTTCACAAATATTGTGTGTGGTTTTTTTTTTACAAACCAAAGGCAGGACCTTCCACCAGCAAAAATGAGCACGACTCGCTTTACCGAGACACCCTCTTCATTGCGGGGGGTGGCCTGGAGCCCAATCGGCCATAAAACGAGGTGTGGCTGTCTAATCATCAAATCAACACGTACACGGTCTGAATTGTTCTCCAGGCAACGAGCACTGTCAGCTGACTTTCTGGAGGAATCTGTGAACTCGTAGAAGGAAAGATCCCAAGTGTGAGGCCAAAGAGCCAGCACCCCGTGGGATCCAATAAAGATGTAACTGCCTGGAGGAGACACATTTCAAAACCCCCTCGGAGGAGGTGCAGGCACAAGACTCTCATTAAAGGGTCTCCCCAGAGGAAGGAGACTCTGGTTTTAGTGACGTGGAGTCCTGATGACAGATGTTCCACGAAGGAACCGAAGAGCGGAGGAAATCTAGCTGACAGCGTCCCTGCAGTAGGGCCGGTGAGCGTCCCTCGGTGCAGAAAACCTCACGCCTGCTGCTTTCTGGAGCCACAGGTGGGACTCCAGCCCTGCGACAGGTGAGCCGGGTATGACCTCCTGTCCCGCTCAGGGAGACTGGGGACACGCTGGCTCTCGTACGTCGGGAAGGACTCTGACCCTGGATATGGAGCTTTGACTGTCAAAGACAAGCGGAGTGTGGGGCCTTGGCTCACCTGTTTTTCTCTCAGTAATTCTGCACCTCAATTCTAAGTGTGGCACACACAGGATCGTACGATGACTTTTCTTTGAAGGCGTTTAAAGATGACCTAGTTGAGCCCTGGCCGGTGTGGCTCAGTTCATTGGGAATCGTCCTGTGTCCTTGGGGGCTGCCAGTTCGATTCCCAATCAGGGCACATGCCTGGGCTGTGGGCTCAGTCCCCAGCAGTGGGCGTGCAAGAGGCAGCCGATGGATGTTACGCTCTCCCATCGATGTTTCTCTCTCTCCCTCTCCCATCCTCTCTGTCTAAAAAATCAATAAAAATATTTAAAAAGAAAGGTGACCTAGTTGAGTGGTTTTCAAACTTGGGTGTGCATCCAGATAACCTGGTGGCATCTAATAAATTATAGGTCACTAGGCCCCTCCCTTTGAATTTCTGGTTCAGTAGATTGAGGATGGGAATCCAGAGTAATTTACACACACACACACACACACACACACACACACACACACACAGTTGTCACATCTATTCTTCATCCAGTTTTTACAGGTCTCTAGAACCCTCTGACTCTGGATGATCTCTAACTCTTTATAGAGATACAAGAATTTTCTCTAAGTCCCTAATGAAAACAGATTTAAAAATATGGACTTTAAGTGCCCGAGATATATTAAGAATTTTTCTCACTTTTACAAAACTTTATACAGACAGGAAAATGCTCATAGAACTTATGCAAGTTGGGCATTGAGTCTATGGTAATAAGGGCAAAGAAAAGAATATTTTTTAAAAACAAAGCAAACATTTCTTTAGGGCACAGTAAGAATTCAAATAAAACTTCCAGTTGCTTTCAAACTGCGGAGCCAGCCAGCGAGACGTGAATTTTTTTTAACCTTAAAGTTCTAGATAAACCTTTCTTCCAAGATAAAAAAACAGAAAGGGGGATTGTACTTATAGGAATTTTCAAATATCAATGGAGCTTAAAGGGATATTACTCTCCAACCCTCTCCCCTGATAAAGTAGGAAGAATGTGACTTAAAAAAAAATTGGGGGGCATCTCCCTCTCCTGCCCCAGGATGCTCTAGAGATGCTCCTTAATTCTGTGTGTGTGTGTGTGTGTGTGCACGTGTGTGTATTTCTATGGAAAACACATGAGAGAGCACATGTGGGAAGCGGGCGGCCCTTTGCTGGAGGCTTGAGCACACTTCACGGTGAACACACTTCAAAGTTCCCTCCGTCTTCTCCAGGGCTCAGAAGTTACCCCCTCTCTAAAGTGTTTTTAGAAACAGGAAGCTCATTGTCAAGACGGTGAATTTGAGGGGTGAGGGAAATTGCCCAAATTATAAACTAGGCACTTATCTTTCTCTTTGGCTTATGCAATGTGATTTGACACACACGCAGAGCAGGGTAAACGACCCATTGTAAGGAAGCGAAGGAAAGATTTTTCATAAAGGGTCATAGTTATAAACACGTTAGTTCTATTCCGGTAACAGACTTGGGAGAAAAGCGTGGGTTATACGCTACATGGCCTGGTGTGTGCTTTCAAATTTACACTATTTTATTAAGAACTTAAAAGCTTTCCACTCACTGAATCCATCTACCTTATTACTTCAAACAGGTTGATTTTTTCCAGGGGGAAAATAACATGAGTAAAACATGATGCACAACTATCTAAAGATTCGAATGAACTGGATGCGAGATAAATTGTGGAGCTTTTGATATACGGAAGGTGGAGTGAACCATCTGTTTATGTGCCAGAACGTTGCTTCAAGGAATTGTAGTCCTCGCTGTCCTGTGTCTTAATTGTGTCTTTTACATTCTACAGGGCAGTTAAGTTCATCTTGCCTTCCACCCTCAGAATCAGGCATTGCACCATCTTAGCCTGTTATGTGCCTATTTCAATCTCCAACCTACAGCTTATTGTCTGTAATTTCCATTCCTTTGCACTCTTCTCATTTTTAAGATACCTTGTGGCCACGTGCACATGGGCGATGCAACTTCCATCTTGCAAATAAATCAGAGTGGATTCAGAGAGGCTGACAGGCGGAAAACACACCCTGATGGGATCTATATCTGCACAATGCAGGCAAACTTTTACAGTTTGGAGAACTATTAATTTCATAAAACAACAAAAAAATAGCATCATGACATTGTAAAAAATAAATGGATTTTAAAAGGCTCTCAGTATAAGTGACTGAGAAAAACACAAGACAGAATGGAGTTTGTATTTGTAATTCTTACATACTTTTAAATTTGAGGTCTGTCTATCCCTGCTTTTTGAGCTCCTAACTGCTCCTAATTCTCTTCGAGGCCCTGTCATAAAATGATACCAGTCCTCCCCATGGCTGGTCCACAGGGCTACCACTGTCCCCATCGCTTAGGTCTAAGAAAGGGCTTATATAGAGGCTTCATACATAGGCACGATTGATCGATCATTGGCCACTGGCAACTGAACTTGATCACAAGTTCCTTTCCCCTCCCAGAAGGTCGCAAGGGAGAGACTCAAAGTTCTGACCTACTAATCATCTGGCTGGTTCTGCTGCGACCGGCCCCCATCCTCAGGTGCCTTCCAAAAACCACCCGGTTAACCTGAAAGCCACCGTCCGGATCTCAGCACTTAGAAAATCCCAAGGAGCTCCATGTCAGAAACGGAGATCAGGATCCCGCATGCGTTTCTTATTATAAATCACAATCTCACAAGGGGCCATACAAGAGTCTTAGTAGAAAAACAGAATAAAGGCACCAACAGACACCAAATGTTGGCCAAGACAGGGACTGCGCTGAGCACCTGACCCGGACTGTGCTGTTTAATCCTGGATCAGGCAGGAATGATCATCAGGCCTACTTTATGGAGGAACACACGGAGGCTCAGCTCTATTTGTGGATTTCCCATAATTAGTCAGTGAGGGAAAGCAATGGCATCAAAACCAGGTTTGTAGGACCCCAGGGTCTACCCTTTTACAATGTGCCTGCGCGTGAATCCCAAATGGATTTCACGAGTTTTCCATCAGTGTTTTAGCTGGGGAGGGCGGTCAGGGAGAGACAAAAGCAAATTCCCAAACTAACCACTCGCAAAATAGGGAAAGGGATCTTACCTTTCCCTATTTTGTATTTCCCAATCACACACTTTTGAGAAAGAAACACGTTCCCAAGCTTAGTATTTTTACCAAGTTTGTGGATTTCAGGAATTGCCATCCATTGGAAGCTATAAATGACAAATTATTCAGTGTCACAGAAAACTGGATTAAGTTCACCAACTAAAGAGGCCCCGGGTTCCTTTCCCTGTTACTGGAAAGCAGGTCAGGAAAATAAAGAGAAATAGGATAAAATGATTCCTTTTGGGGGGGAAAAAAAAATAGAAAACTTTCATAGAAAATCAGTTTCCAGCTCATCGGTATGGGGTTTGTCACTAATCATTTTAAACTATGCCCTTTTATGCAGCTTCTGTCTCGCTCAGCTTTCTGAGTGGTTCTTTGATGTAACAAAGACAGTTCCAGACAAGATCTCGGTTCGGCTGGAGAAAAAAAGAAGTTCAGGTCTGGAGGCAACACTCAGCGTGTTTAAAATTTATATGCCCTGTAATGCCTTTGTTCTGAACTTGAAGATCCTGCAAAACTTCGAAGCCCCTTTGCCTTCCCCCTCTGAGCTCATTTGTTCTCTGTTTGCTTTCTGGATGCACCCGGGACCTGAACGGGGGGCTCCATCGCTTAACGACATGCGGAGTCATGGCCGACCCTTTCTGATCAATTGCCAATCCATACAGGTTTGACTGATAAAAGAGCCAATTAGATTTAAGCAAATTAAGGGACATCACCAATGTCAACCACTTATTAGGCTGAACGCTGAATTCCGCGCATACCAAACACTAATGCGCCGGGCCCCCATTAAGGCTTGAAATCCTAACCCCATTAGTAACTCCGGACCCGGAGGGGGTCGAGGTCACAGGAAAGTTTCATATTTATGGATTAACATTTGGATTCCGTTTTTATTTTTTTCATTCTTTCCCTGGAACTCTTGAACCTGCGTTATAATGCTCCCCGAGAGCTCCAGTTAAGTGTATCCTTCCTTTCTAAGAGGATCTTAGTGCTAAATGGGAACATAATGTTCTTCCAAACAATCTAAAAACACAGTTATTGTAGAAACACGAAAACCTGAGTACACAGATGTGGGGAAGGATATACCATATAACTGGAACGAAAACGACTCCTCCAGTTGACCAAATAACACTTCAAATGAATTTTTAAAATAAAAAAGTGTGTGCTATTTGAGATTTGCCGCTACATGGGTACTGAGCGATTAGTTTCCTGATTTTACTTGCCTTAATTTCCATCTTTAAAATAACTTGTGTTTATCATATTGTTTAATCACATTTCTCTTTTTTTTTCCAGGAGGTCAAAGTTAGTTTCATTTTTTTCTATAAAATCAGTTTTATTAAACAATAACAACAATGACACAGCAAGATCTGATGGAATCAACTAGGCTTTGAAATTAGATATTGTGGGACATCAGCTTTTAAAAAAAACAAAAACTCTGGCTTTCTTGGGGTACAACTGGTATACAAAAACCAGCACATTAAGCATATTTCTCATTAGAAAAATACCAAAAGCTATTATCAATTAAGATGTTTTGTAACAGAGGTGACAGACCAGGGTAAAATGTTTTGGACCATGACCCTTTATCTCCCCTTTTCTAAATTCCTGTATAAACCAAGGTCTGTTCATCCGCTGTTGGGAAGGACTCATGGAGAGATCAGTTGGTGCCATCTGAGAG
Organism: Miniopterus schreibersii; assembly: GCF_964146895.1. Classification (NCBI taxonomy): domain Eukaryota; kingdom Metazoa; phylum Chordata; class Mammalia; order Chiroptera; family Miniopteridae; genus Miniopterus; species Miniopterus schreibersii. The sequence continues at coordinate 3,760,731 of NC_138123.1, forward strand.
CATTTCTCACCTTCAACACCCCCACCTGCCCTCCTTACAGCCCTGTCCCCTAACATCTGATGGCGACAGCAGTCCCCCACTGGACAACGGTGCCCAGAGCTGGTCACGTTTTCCACAGCCTGATAAATACAAGGTCGCTCAGGGAGCGGCCGAGGCCTGGGCAGGCCTGAGCGATGACAATCTTCCAATCTAAAACTGGAAATTGAGCTATCGCCACCGATTTATTTATTCATTCACTCCCTGACTGTCCATCACACACAGACCAGGGGTCAGGGTTGGTCCAGGTCCTGAAGATACCTTCTACTATTATGTTTTAAACTGTACTGAGTAGAAAACGTAGTTAAGAGTATTATCGTTACGACTCTCGCATAATCCAACATAGGAAGACAGTAGGAATTCAGCATCACCATAAGAGACCTAATACTGAAATCAAGGAAATGCTAATAATGATAACAGCCCGAAAGTAATGAAAAATAAATAGCACATAGAGCCTTCTCTGCCCATAAGCTAGCTCGCTTCTGTGCCTTTCGGTTCATTTATGATTCATTTTGGGATGAAGCACAGTTCGCTGGACAAAGGCACGGAAGATTTCTTTAATAACTCTCAGTACTAATTTAATTCTACTTAAACACACATATTCCCGTGAATGCCACATGCTTTTCAGCATGATCTTATGTGTAAATCAGGATAATATGTTTTCAGGTCATTAAGTAGAAGGAAGCATGAACTAAAACCTATTTAATCAATGAGGTGTCACCTTTAAACTGCCACAAGGTCATAAAAAAGATAATTCCAGAGCTATAAGTTCCCTAATTGTAATCAACAACAATCTAATAATGGGGAAAAAAAAAAAGTACATCCTAATGGCAGCCATAAACTTGAGCACATCCCTGTCTTTGAAGATACTTTGCTTCCTTTCTTGGTGAAGAGCCACCTCTGAAATTCTGGATTTCTGAGATGTAAGGTAGGCGCTGCATTGTGCCCAGGGCACCCACAGGGCAGAGGTGAGCTAAGCCTCAGCAGCTCACTTCTATGCCACCCTGGACAGTATTTCAGTGTCTTCCTGGGTTCATATTAGCTCTTCTACTAACCCAGACAGATATAGTCACACAGTGTGCACGAAGTCAGCAAGAGGAGCCTGCTACGTTTAACTGAATTCTGTATTTATGTGCGTGTGTGTGTACATATATAGTATCCCCCCAAAAGGTATACACACACTTTGAATAATTATAAAGGCAGTGTTTATTAAAATATACTTTATTTTCAAAATTGAGCTGTTAGCTGTTAAAGTGTGTATACATTTTTGGGGACCACACACACATATATACACACGTACACGCATATAAATATTAGACCATAATTCTCAGAACCATAAACAATTCATTAAGTTAGCCCTGTTTTATAAATGCGACCTGAATGGATGTAAATGACAAACTACCGAAATCTGTGTAGATGCCATAGAATGAAGATAGAACTCATTAAATATTCCACATACCCTGTTAAAAAGATGTTACTACGTAACTGCAAAAAAATCTCCATTGCAGCACTAACTACCCTCCAATGCCGAACTGTGAACAAAGGGTATTCTTGTGTCCTACGGAGTCATCACAGCCTTCTGTCCTTTCCAGCACGCTGGGTTAGAGTTGGAAACGGAAGATATAAATACCCAAGGTTCCTTTTTTTTTTTTAATTTGGTCTCAATTCTTAATCACCTATCGAACGCCAATTCCATTTTTATTATGGGCTCCGGGCCTATCTGAGCCGATCAGCCCCATCTCTCTCCTGCATTTTCCTTAAACAACGTGCTTTCCAGGGCTCGGGTGGACGTCCATCCATCAAGTCCATCGTGTCATAAAAGGGAGGCAACAGTGAGCCGCTTCTACGCTACAGCAGGGGGGCGATGCATCGCTCCTAGGGGCTCCGCACGGCTTCCCGGTGACCCCACTGTCCTGCAGCGGCGAGGCCCGGCTGGCTTTTACACTCACCGCGACGGGAGGGGTCTCCAGCCCCGCAGAGTCCTGTTAACAAGACAGTGACGCTCTCCCTCTGTCCAGAACACATCGGTTCCCAGAGCCGGGCGGCAAGGCAGATGCTGGGTGGCCTGAGGTCCTTTCCTTTGGTATTTTCACAGGACATGCAACCCTGAACATCCAACTCAAAGTCACACTCGTACTCCTCTGGGACACGCTGTCTATCCTAAGGCTCTACATGTGAGCGTAAGAAGGATTTCCCTTTCGAGTCATTAAGTCCCAGGAATAGTTAAAACAGTGGAATCCACTGCGCATCAAAATAACTCTAAGTTAGGTCCTTTTTTTATAAAAACAGTTAAAATAAAAACATCCAGATGGTATCACATTTCACACGCATGCAAGTGACAATACTGAACGCTAATCACTAAGACGTGGAATCTAAAGGTGTTTTTCAAGGGTGTGAGTAGGGTTTTCCTACCTTATTACCTACACACCGTGTGTTTGTGCCGAATGGAAAAGGTTTGGATATACAACTAGATTCGTTCTTCAAAAAACCAGGGACAAGAACCACTCGTGTTAGAAAATTAAAGCTCCAATTAAAAAATATAAATTTTGAATCTTAAATGAAGTCTCAACCAAAAAAGCATGTTGTAACCTTTTTAACACGAAGAAAGCGAGAAATGTGCATCTGTGTGTGTGTGTGCGCGTGTATGTACCTACACACACCTACACACGTGGAGTCAGGGGAAAGCAGTCTCAACGAAACGATAAAATAATATTAATACCAGGGTCTCAATAAAACAAAACAAAACCAACCAAACCGACCAGTAGTACGAGCGAGGCCTAAGTTCTAAAAGAAAGCGAATTCTAGCGGTAAACGAGGTGATCAGTAGACCGAGATAAACCTCGAGAGCCAGCGGGGCTCACAGACTCACCCCCTGGTGGCATTGCAATGCTGGTGGGGTCACTTGTCAAGCTGCCTCGGGGATGGGAAGCATCCACATGTACAGTGTAGTTAGTGAAAGGGACCAGCCCATCGACGGGCACCCAGACATGGGTCTCTTCGCCATGGTACACGACATGGGTGCCATTCAGAAGAGTGTAGTTATTACCTGCTGAATAAAAAAGAAATGTATTAAAATTAGTACGTATTGAAGGATTCCCTCCTGCTATCATCTAACCTTTTCTCGGGCTCCTGAATCCCAGCACTAAATATAACTGCACCAGCCCCGCCATAGGAGGCACCACACGTGCCTTCTTTCATTTCACTATCCTGGTAACAAAATGTTACCTGGGATAATAGTATGTTTTCCAATTCACTCATCACAGGGATTACAATAACGGGGCTGACATTCTAAGATAGTATAAACCACGTCACAGGTATCATGCACATAAGTCAAAATACCGCGCTGACATATAAATTAATCATTTGGTGAATTATTTACAGGGTTTCTCAAATACTTGAATTTTCTGTGAGTTGCAGACTGGGAGGAAATCACACTCTTTCCCACCAAACAGAATGGTTCTGGGTAGAAATAGTGTAGTCAAATGTATTTGTCGTAAATTTTCTTTATCATTGGTTGGTAATTTCTGCTCAGTGTGCTTGAGAGGTGAGTTGACTGCTTTTTATCTAATGCCCGATTAAGTCAGAACTAGTCAGAATATCCTGAAAAGCCACTGGGGCTGGGAAGTCATAGGTGTCCACCTTGATCTGAAGATCGATGTCTTAGCTCTCTGGGAAAATGCAGAGGCTGCCTGGCTGTGTGAAAGAATCACTTTCCACGGACCCTCCCCAGGTCCCACCACCTCCACCCTTCCAAAGCTCCTGCAAACCCATTTCCAAATCTCCGCGTGTCAAAGACACAGCAGCATCCTGTTGCCTGACAACATGTTTTATCTCTTCCATGTAGCTGGGTTACGTTCAAGGTCACAAACAGTGAGAAATTAGACTTAAAATTAGCACAGGGCCCAGTCCAAAAAGCGTATTGTGACATTTATTTCACTTTCTATGTTAGACGCTTTCCTGAAAAGTTTACGAGGCAAATTTTTCAAAATATTGCTTAATTTTAGTAAAATTTAGTTATAATTACTCTTAAAACACACACACACACAAACCATTAAGAACAGTAATATTTACTAAAAATAGCCTTTCTTTGCCAAATCGTACATTATATTTACCTTTAATCTTCCCCAAAGGGAATAAATGGTGCTTATGAGCTAAAACACGAAATAATATTTCCTGTTCATTTTTAGTGAAACAGGGTAAAGACATATTCACAGCTCATTAGTGGTTTTAAGGTCCTAAAATGGAAATCGACAATTCACAGCTACATATGCATCACATACATTAGCAAGACGTCCCGAAACCTGCCCAGGAGCCTTGGATAGTTTCACGACAAGACACTTCCAAGTTGTGCCGTATTTATCAGCTCTCATAGGTTCTTTACAACTAGTCGACTTTCTCTGGCCAAAGATTACTGAGCTCCAGCTGCAGGCAGGGAGGAGACTTTGCTAGGTGCTTAGAACAGTATTTGCAAAATGCACAAGACAGTTCCCGCGTTCGAGAAACCTGGTTAAGGTGGAGAGTGAATCACTTCTAACCACTGTCTAAGAAAATTACATTGACCACATCCGAAGACCTCCTTAGGTTCCCACAACGTCCGGCCCGGCGGAACCCTGCTCCCTTACAGCCGAGACCACTGCTCTTGTCACAGGCCCAGCTGCAAAATTTCAAAAAGTCAGCCTTCTCCTGCAGGACGGGGGCAGGAGCTCAATTGCTTCCGAAGCAGTGTAACTGTGCACATCTTTCAAAGGATTGAAAATCGCAAAACAATAATGAAAATCCTAAAATTAAGCCAGGAGAATACAATTTTACACATTTCGAGCTAGGCGCCAATGTAACATCAGTGAGTTCATACCTATGCTTAGCGTACTGGTGAGTTTTCTCCCCCTTGAATTTTGTTGGGCTTTTTAGAAATATGTTTTTATTGATTTTTTAGAGAGCGAAGGAGAGAACATCAATTTGCTGACTCATGTACGCCCCCTACTGGGGACTGTGCCTGTAACTGGGGCACACGCCCTGCCTGGGAATCGAACCAGCGACCTCTCAGCGCCCAGGTTGACACTCAACCAACTGAGCCACACAGGCTGGGTGCATTTTGTTGAGTTTCTAGCTGTAAAACAAGCACTGTTGCCAGCTTTGAAAATGGCAGAGCGGGGGAAAATATATTAAGTAGCACTTTATTCTTAGTTTCCCAGATAACATTAATACGTGGTAATTATACAATTAGTTGTAACATTAAGTTCTAGTTATAGAACAATGATTACTCAGTAATTATAAGAAGTATATAATTACTCAATAATTATGAGAAGTATGCAATTATATAAACCATTTTGTTCAGCTCAAAAAAAAAAAAAAAAAGAGCTTGTACATCTCCGGGAGCCACGCAGCTGAAGGAGTGTGACACACGGCTCAACTCACAGACCCAGGGCCACTGATGGGATTTCAACCCTCCAGGGAGCTCAAGGCTCCAGATTCAAAACCAAAACAGGATCCACAGGTTTTCGGAGCTTCCTCCAGCTCATTCTTCCTGCCCTCTTTTGAACTTTTCTAATTTGAGCTCCTGGATACTGGGGGAAATTCTTCAAGTGGAAGTCCTCTGACCCCTCTCATGAGACCGTGTGCTTTTCCACTTTTCACCGCCTACACTCTGTCTTCAGTGGGCTGGAAAATGCAGTCCCGGTTGGTTCAGGCTCAAGAATCAAGCTGGAAAATGCTCAAGCGATAAGCATCCCTATCGCAGGGGAGCATTCCTGTCTGGCTGGCCTCAGCGCGGCCCTATTTGTGAGTATAAGTGGGTGGCGTGGGCCTGTTTAAGCCTCTGTGTTCTGGAACCACAGGTCCCCATCACCCGCCCCCAAGACCTGGGAGTTGGAGGTGGACCTCCTCTCTTGCACCCTCTTTGGCGATGCCCTGCGTCACTGGGCTCTGGCCGAGGACTGCACCTCACTCTTTGCAGAAGGGCTCAGGTGTCCCAGGGCTCAGCTACATCAAGGTCGCCTGGGAATTCTTACCAAGCATTTACATCCCTGAGTTCCACCCAGAGCTGCTGAGCGAGAATATCAAAGGGCCGGGCCCAGAAATCATCTGGTGACTCTTTTTTTCTGCAGAAAGAACTACTGATTTTAGGGTTATTTCATCTATGTTCAAGCTGGTCTTTCTCTCTTAATTTTATTTTTCAGTTACAGTGCAGATCCAACATTCTTTTGTATTAGTGCCAGGTGTACAGCATAGAGTCGAGGCGATCACATACTTCACAAAGTGTCCCTGCCAATATTTCAGGCACCACCCAGCGCCATGCATAGTTATTACGATATCGGGGACCATATTTCCCTGTGCTTTGCTTTATATGCCCGGGACTATTTTGTAACTTAATTCTAATCCCCTGACCCTTTTTTACTCAGCCTTCCTACCCCCTTCCCCTCCGACACCCCTCAGCCTGATCTCTGTGTCTATGAGTCTGTTTCTATTTTGTTTCTTCTAAGCTGGTCTTAAAGCAATAATCAAAATGTATATACTTTGCCTCCAAAGACATTCGCTCACATCTGGCATCCTTACTGACACCTTTAGATTCTTGCTTTGGGCTAGAAAATGTTTATTCTATTAGTCAAATCATGCAACTTCAGATAATACAGAAAGCCAACTCAAACCTCAGGCCTACCTTTAAAAGACCACAAAACCCAGCGCCCTTGCTTTGTAAGAAATGTTTAATAGGCATGACAAGGATTTTTAAAATGAGTGGTGGTTATTGCGTACCTGACAACCAGTCACTCTGGGATTTCTGATTTAAATCTCTCTCCTCCCTCCTTGGAAGGAAGATGGACGAGAGAGAAAGATTGTATGTTGGCCGATGTCATGCGTCATGGGGAAAAACACATTTTGGAGAGGCCATGTAAAAACTGTAAATAAACTAGATGCTGTTTCAGGATCCTCCGCATTCTAAAGACTTTTCGGAAAGGTTAATCCATGCATTCCTACTTTTCCGTTGTATAGTGAATTTTAATAAGTGTTGAAAGAAACAACCAAAATAAACCTCCCGTCCTATAGATTTCAAAGAACTTTTCCTTCAGCTTCAAATACGAGGCCTCATGGAAACGGTAAAAACATCAGCGCCCGTTCTCAAGGAGGAAACCTTACTGCTAAGGGTCTCATTGGCCGCACAGCGGCCTGTCTTCTGTACTATTATTTTTTAAAGCAGAAATCAGCATAAGGAGCTATTTTCCCAGGTATGATGCAGGGATGCGTAAATGACGGCCGTCCCGCGAGTGTCATCTTGTTGGGCTCTCTGGATTGAAGGGACATAAGAGGGTGGGCTCCCCCATTCTTGTTATAATCACTGTCCCGAGAATCTTAATGCGCCATAGATTCCATAATTTTTTTTTCCCTCTGTGCTGGGCCGCTCTGACCTTTTCAATATTCTATAATTTGACTGGCTGGCCACCCCGGCCCTGTCCCTTTTTACAGCCTTATTAACTCGCGGGAAGGCCGCGGGCCGCGGGGCCCACCGAGTGCGCAGCCCCGCAAAGGGCAGCGGGGCCCTGCTCGCTGCGGGCGCCCACGGAGGCCTGCGCGCCGGGCATTATTCATGCGACACAGACCGTAACAAGTAGGGAAAATGGCACAACACGAGTCCCGTCTCGTGACAAGGATGGTGATGAGAAATGACAGCGAACAAACCACACTGATTCTTGTTACCGTGTGAAGATTTTACGTGTCAGACCCGGTCCCGCCTGGAGCTCGCCTTTTTCTGAATCCAATTACACCTGCGGGCAGAAGCCGCACCGACTCATTTCCCCCCCTCCTCGCCGCACAGAACCGCAGCCAGGCTGCTCCTGCACGAGGTCTCAGTTGTCGTCTTGTTGGGCTCCAGGTCCCTATCACAAAATGCTGCCGATACTAAAATCAAAAGACATCAAATGGCAGCAGAGGCCTTTAATGCGAGCTGCGAATTCTAGATCGCCTTAGACAGCCATTCGTATTTAAGTTATTCTTATTTATTCTAAGGATAGCATTTCTAATTCTCTCTCTCTCTCTGGTAGAGATACAGCAAAGGTGCTGGCTATTTGTTTAAGTTAATATACAGTTAAAGAGACCTATTCCTAGCCTTACATTTCTGTCCGTGTAGAAAATATGACAGATATATACCTGCACAGCTTCCTTCCCCGCAGAGCATTTTGAAAGAGAGAGAAATGAGTAACCTGTGAACCACTTAGGGCTCCGAGAAGGACACTGCTCTATTAATGCATCGTATTTCTTACCATTATTGCAATTACTCTAATGTGGTTTTTAATTAGTTGTCATCTAGTAAAAGCTGCACTTTTTTTTTTTTTTTTAATTCCTCTTTAAAGTGGTTATCATGCTAGAATGACAATTGCAATTCAGGGGGATGAATACATCGAATATTTCACCAACTCAACAAAAGTTGCTTTAGAAACGTTTGCCCCGAGCCTGAGTTTGTGCAGGACCAGGGGCAGTTTCATAGATGCTGGGGGTCTTATGGTTTTGTTCTGATTTTTTAAAAGATGTGTGAACCAGAACATCCTGAATGTGGCAAAATTACCCTTCTAAAATTTTATTTTATTTTTTTAAATATGGTTTTATTGAGAGAGAGAGAGGAAGGGACAGGGAGAGAAAGAAACAAGTCAATGGCTAAATTAAGGCTCAAATACTGGCAGAAAGAGGCAAAGGCCGTGTGAACATAGCCTTAGGATTTATTAAGAAAATAACCAGACACATGTACCAAATACCACCTATTCCATAAGAAAATGAATTACAGGAAAGGTTTCATTGTGCCTATGCAAAAATTTGGCTGAAGAACCAAGAACAGGTGGCTAGAGTCAGAGGCAAGAGAACTATAATGTGGCACCAGGAGTCCCAAATAAGCATTCGGTTCGTGAAGGATCATAGGATTACATATGTGTCTGTAAAGCAAAGAGAGTTTGATATATAGATATTGGCCTCTTGAGCATCGACTTAAGTCAACTTTGCTCTTTAATTTAAACTTGAACTGCTTTCTCCTTCCAATTCCCAGCCTGCATAATTATAGAAATACAAGAGCCAGCTTGTGTCCTTTCAAATGCATTTTACTCACCTTAACTATTCTCTTATTGTTAACCTAGACCAGTTAGTGTGGTTCACTGTAAAATAAACGTGTGAAAACAGGAATCATCAGAGTCCTGTGAAATAGCTAATCACGTACCTGATGCAGCCTAAATTTGCAGTGTAGAGCCACTAATCTTATACACTTTTTAAAAAGTAAAGTTATTTTAAAACTCTTTTCATCTTAAAAAATATTGAGAGATCTTAGCTGTTTATTAATACCATAGTTACGTATTTTAATCTTTATCTTTTAACCTGCGCTGATTCTTTAGGCTTCCATTGTCAGGATACCAACAAAGATTATCCGCTTTCTAAAACATGTTCATAACTCACAGATGCCAATAAGAATATTCAGTTCTTCGGGGGCGATCATCAGAAAGAAACTGGCTAGAAAAGCAGACCTGGGGGATCTCCAATCCATAATCAAATATCGAGATTGATTGTGTCACTTGCACTTGTATTGATTTCAATTGGAGTGGCTCACCCAAGGGGGTAATAAAAATGTGGAATAAAACTGATTTATGAGAACAAAATAAATCCTTTTGTGAGTGGTAATGAATTGGTACTATTTAACCCTTTCAATCACAGAGAGGAAAAAAACTATTTGTTTTTTTAAGAATGCTGAGCTGGCCAGAAGAAGTCATATCAGAAATGCCAATACTGCCAAGTGCCATTACACTAAGCTGTGATTCTGGGAAAGAAATGCTCCCTGGGCTTGATGGAAGGCACCGTTTGGCATGCGACATCCGTCTAGCCTTCCCGGGCCAGCTCCTATGTGTCATCGGGCGTGATGGACCTGTAGATCCTGAGTAGCATGGAATCACTCAATAAATGTTTATTGTACTTATTTACATGATTTATAAGACAGCTGAGAAGCAAGAACAAAATATGGTGGCACATTAACTACACTTAATTTTTCCCCCCTTAATATAGATGTTTTTTATTTTACTCAAAACCTAAGTGTGTGAGAGTTAAATCGAGGGTTATCTCCAGGGAAACAGGGACCCCCAGGGAGATAGCTTTCAGCATAGCTAAGACTCACAAGAATATTTGCCTTTAAAGAAAATTAAAGGACCTAGAAAAAAAAGATGATTTGTCCATAAATCCAAAGCAACTGCTTGATTCTATCAAGTGAGCCAGTTGATTCAATGAGAAAAAATTTAAAAAATTAGTTACCTCGTGTTGCTCATACAAAGGTAGAAAACATTCTCAAAAATTTGGTGTTGGTTTAACTTTTGATTTCTCCACTAGTGCTGACTCTTATACAGATACTCTAAACCTGCACCATCCAGTACAATCGCCACTGTCCACGTACAGCTTGTGAGCACTAGACATGGGGCTAGTGCAGCTAAGGCACCAGCCTTCTAGTTTTATTTCATTTTAATTAAAATCTGATCACTGATTTAGTGACCGGAAAACTTTTAAAATATGTTGGTATGCGGATCTACTTCTTTTTAATTGAAAACTTTATGAAATCTAAATGTGGACCAACTATTCCTGATAAAAATCATCAGTGTTCTCTACGTCTAAAACACACACATAGACTTATGAAGACAAAAAGGTTGGCATCTCATTATTAACCGAGGATGTTGATTAGATGTTAACATGATAATATTTTGGGCATATTGGTTCATATGAGCTATGCTCCCAAATTAATATCAACTGTTCCTTTTCATATTTTAATATACATGCCAGAAAATTTAAATTTCTGTGTGCTCGTGGGCCTATTAGAACACACAGTTAAATGCAGATTCATTTTCATCGTAAACTGATTAAAGTCATCCATACTATCTCAAGATCTGCTTAGATATTTTCGCAAGAAATGGAGGGGAAATTATTTATAGTAGCACAGATTCTGTGTAATACACTCACTTACTCACAGTCCTAAGAAAGTGTCGGGCAGAGCCACATGGGAGGGACTGGGGTGGGGGACAGCAGGCCCATCAGTTCCCAGCGCTGCCAGTCAGGCCTGGACTGTCATGGTGTTTAATGAGCACCCAGGAAGGTAGCTTTATTTATACTCTCCAACATAAAAAGGCTTTTAAAAATATTAAGACGTTTTACTGTTTACAGTGGAACATAACTTAATTCAGTCCGAGGGCACCGTAATCATTATGGCGCAATAACTTTTTCTAATATGAGTTTTCCGCGCCTGCCACACGGGGTAAATCATTCAACAGGAAACAGTTCGAGTCGAAAACATAACCAGAGACTCTGCTGTTACGAAGGAGTAAATTAGGAGGAGGAGGTGAACGTGAGCCACTTTAAATGTAAGGGGTTTAAGTAAAAGCAAGGTGATTAGAAACAGTAATTACAGGCGGTCGGGCTCCTGACGGACAGAAGCTGGGGTAGGATTTTTAACGCGCCCCTGCCCCACCCGTGTCAAGGAAGCCGAGTCTTTTGTTCCCAGTTTCCCCCCAACACTGGAGTTTTAGGGTCGGCTGTTTTCTAAAACCTTCTAAAAGGTTTGCTGTAAGATGACCCAAGTTACCAACTTGCCTCCCCTTTTTGTTTTCTTTTGGCATCATCCATCCCCCCCTCTTTGTCTGATTGTAAAATAAATACTTGTTTACGGTAAATTTTAAGACTATATTAGACAATATATAGAAAAAAACTAAATTTATCAAAATCTCAAGATAATCATTATCTTGTTGATGTTTTGATGTATTTTAGTATGTATCCTTTCTTATTTTTACAGTGCTTTTTTGTTTTTAACTGAGTAAAGTAGCTCACTGCTCATAAGAACTTCATACAAAAATATTCGTCCTCAGTGGGCTGTTCTTTGTATACAGAGCATGCTGACTTCAGAGTCATCTAACTCCTTTCTAAGGAGCCAGAACATAAAGTGTGTGACCCTCATTACTCAACCCGACGACAAAGGCCCATCGTCATCAAGGGGGTCCATCCTGAGGCCCCCCTCCCCAGGAGAAGCTGAAGATCACAGGAGGAAACCCCTACGCAGAGTCCTCCAAAGCCAAAGGTAAGCCACCCGGGGGTGATGCGATGACAAAGGTCGAATGGAGAGATCCCTGCACGGAGATGCTGGGCAGGGTCTGAAAGGTGAGCTTCAGCCCCAAGATCCCAGAAACCCCACAAGCTCATGGCTCACAGCTTTGCGGGTTCCACGCCCTGACTCCGCGTGTGGCCCAGGGTCCCGATTTGCGTGTCATCACCACTCCCTTCCCTTCCAGACACAACAGCACAGAATTTGGGCTGGTTCATTATGTCAAGAAAATAGCCAATTAGATACCAGACACAAATTCAATAGCCGCTGTGTGGGTGTTGAGAACAGATGAGTCCTTAAGTAAGTTTGATAAATTAATGCCCGACTCCATCCGTGTGCGAGGATATGTCCTAATTACACATTTCTATAGTTTTATTGGCCATGACATGATATACCATCAGAAGTGTCAATATGTGCAGTGGGTAAATATTCTATAGCCAAGTGTCTGCAGTGACATATATCTCATCACTGCCTCTTGGTACTTTCACCAACAACACAGCAATGATTTTTAATTCCGTGGAGAACGTTTTTTAAATTTCTTGAGTATTTATATGCATGTGCATTTGTACCTCTAGAAACTTCATAGAAAAGTAAATTAAAATGTAATTTCTTTTCAGCAGAAGAGAAATTTGCTTCCCAAAGACACAGGGAGAAAGTAATTTTCCTACGTCCCCTGTATTCTCACTGCGTCTCATATGAACACTTGCTTTGAGCATAACTTTTCCCCACAGTCGTCATTCCTGGTATCTCGTGTGGATTTGAAAACATCTTTTAAAGGAAAACATTTCCCTTTGCTAAGTTAGGCTAAGGGGTCATCTACCCCCTTTCTTTCCCTGCCGTGACCCACAGGTTCTCTTTCTCAGGCATCTTGATTCTACAACACAAAACAGGGGGTTAGGGGGAACAGGCCTTTACCAAGGGAGACTGAGCTGCGATCCCGTTTTTCAGAGCAGCGGAGAGCTAACTGGGCACAAAGGAGCCAGCAATTACCACCCCCTGGTGCTGTGCCTTAGAAACTCGGACACAAAGCAATCTGCCAGGTTATCCAGCAAGGAAGACCCCTGCCCAACCCCTTCAGAAGGAAGGGCGGTGAAAAATTAAACCATTCTCAGAGGGCTCGCCCACGACTGTGCAAGAAAAAGAGTGGACGTGGAACTGTCTACCAAGAAAAGAACCAGTGCATGGAATCTAAGTTTCATCCAACAGTAAAAACATTCCACAGAACCTCAGAATACTTTCTTTTTCTCTTAACAACATTATTTTCTATTTCCCTTCTTGGTGAGTAGATGATTTAATACTTGGAGTTGAAATCATTGTTTGAAATTTTATAGAATAGAGATAAACCATGAATTCTCATGACATTATTTTCACTTACCAGTTAGATTAAAAGAAATTATAATTTTAAAAACAGTTCCACGTAAGCCATATTTTTGCTAGTAGGCCGTCGGTTATTTTAGTATTTATTCCTAAATTTATACATTTCTTTGATTAAAAAAAAATGAACACTCAGTATGCTTCATAAGACATGTTTCGATATCTGTCACCTGGGAGTGGACTGCTCACCTGTGCAAGGTGAATGGGTCCCTCTTGAGAGCCACTGAGCAAAGCCCTTATTACAGGTCAGTCAATGGCCCCTGCAGACCCTAGAAAAAAAGCTAATTTGCATTATATGTGCCCCATAATGAAAAGAATGTTCCAAATCAGGTAGAATCCACAGAACTAAGTGCTAATAAATAGTTTGAGACAGTGGGATATTTTCTTCCAAAAAATGTTTGATCCATATGTTACATACTGTATCTATAGAAATCCCAAATGAACTGACTATAAATGTATTTAAAAAGAAAGCGTTAAAGTGCTGGAGGAAACAACGACCAACGGGAAAACGCTGCCACTCACAGAACAGATTTCATTAATATACAAAGAGCGCCTAAAGCTCAGTAAGAATATGGGAAAAATATAAGAATTCGCCGAAAAAGAAACGCAAATGGCTTTTGCACATATGAAAACAAGGCCAAACAAATTCCTAATTAGAAAAATGCATGCTCAGGACACTAGCAGACACTGTTTCTAACATCATCAAATTGGCAGGATGCTTGGGTGACACAGCCGTAGAGATCTGGGCACCCTCGTGTTTCCCGTGAGAACAAACTGGATGGTCTCCACGGTGTGTAAGTTGACGGTACCTCACAAACTTACACACTCACATTTCCTCTGACCCAGTGAATCATTTCAGCGAATTTTTCCCACTAATCCACTTGCAGAAGTGTGAAATGGCGTACCCACGCCTGCATGCAGGAAGGCCTTCTTTCAAATAGCCGGAGATTGGCAAGAACTTAAATGCCTATTAGTAGGGAATTGGTTAAGCCAATGATAGTATAAGCTGTACAACTGAAGAGTCTGAGGACATTCTTTGGTTACTGGCGTGACAAGGTCTCTTGAAATTATTAAGTTGAAAAAAAGCGGAGCACAACATTGTGTGTACAATTGGGTATCACCGGTATAAAAAGGCTGTTTGTGTGGGAGCAAGACTATGCACATATTTCCTCACGTGGAAACATGTATTTGCCTGTATAGACATAAAATATTCCTAGAAGCTTCAAGAAATGGAGCTCATTGGTTTCCTTTGAGGTTACAGGATAGTTTTGCCACTTTTAACAGCTTATTGTTTTCTCTCTTTTAAATATTGATTCATGAGACTATACTACCTGGTCAGGAGGAAATACCTTGTAAGGGATCACACTTTGGGATGCGCCACCTCATCTGTTGTGACAAAAATCTAGCGTTGACTTTGTCAAGTTTGTAGTTCGGGGTCTAAATTGGCAGGTATACCAAAGGGCCCGGTGTGAGAGTCTTAGGGAGCCAGCCCGACATTCTGCTCCATGAAGCAGCGACCTGGCTGCGGGGACACTCATTTGGAAGGGAGCCTTGCTTCCTACCGGCTGACTTTCTCTATCTGATACGATCCAACCAGCACCCCTGAGCAGCCATCACAGAAAAGAGTGAAATACAGTTGTTCATTATGTCAAGGAAATAACCAATTAGCCCTCAGACGATTCGATGGGCTTTGTATAAATCTAGCGAGCCGATGATCTCTTAAATTTAAGTTTGATGGATCGATGTTTAACTTGTCTCTCGTCCACTCAAGCGGACTTCCCTTCCCTGGGTGCACATGTCACCGAGCTGCTGATGGGTGACAGGACAAGACAATCTTTGAAATCCTTTTACTTAACACTGGACATCAGAGTTCCAGGGACAGTGACCCAACGTCCCGAATTTCCTGGGGTCCCTCCCAAGAGGACCCCTTCGCCTTCCAACCTCACCCCCTTCTGACCGTAGAGTTGAACACACGCACTGCCAACCTCCTTAAGTCAAATCTTGTAATTGCCTCCAATTTGTCTGTTTTGCTCTTGGCAATTAACAAACTGAAATGTTATCACGAAGGAGTTCATCTCATTTATAAGACTAGGTTTTTTCCCTCCTCCGCTAAAATATGCAGGCACCGGTTCTTTATTACCAGCATGAGATAAATGGCTGGTTTTCGTTGCTGAAGAATATCTAATGGTTAAAAAGTCACTTTTTTCCTGCAGCTCTACATAAATCACAGAACTAGTCAATATTTAATAATGCTTGCCTTGGTCTGGAGTCCCTTGATCACCCCTGTCATATGTAATAGCTCCCTCTCCGATATCTTTGACATAAAAGCCCAGCTTTACTGCAATACTAACATGTAGAGGGTCATTACGGATCGACATTTACCTTAATCTGTGACTGCCAACCATGAACCGATAAATTCCAGCAGGTTCCACTGGGAGAAATCAGTAAACTCGTCGGCGGGAAGGACTGAAGGAAAATCCTGCCGAGGACAGAATACATTTTCTACAAGGGCTGCTCTGCAAATGGGTTCTGACTTCTGAAAGTTCTCTGGCTGCTCGGCTTTGCAACATTTAATACCGTTTGGATGGTTTGAGAGACGGGATGACAACCCGAGGTGACACGACTTAGAAGGCAAGCAGAAATGCTCTCTGCAAAAACAATGCAAGATGAAACACGGGGGGAGCTGGCTCCTGCATAATTCACCCGGCTGCCTCGGCGGGAGTAGCTGGGCTGTCACGGGTCCGGCCTAAATGTGGCTTCTTTTTTCCAAATCGATCATCCCTCCTTCACCTCATAATCTTACAAGTTCCTCACAGCAGAATACATCAAAGACTTGATTGCATAAAGGGGGGACACACCAAGCTTTGAGGGGATCGGCGCAGCCTCCAAGAACCCCACCCCCACCCCGTCCATTTGCTCGCCAACACGGTGCGCAAGAATGAGGGCCCTCCTCAAATTCGGCAAAGCCTGCGTTTCCCCCCTTCCCTGGTTTTATGCTTTGGGGATGTCATTAAGCCCTACAAATACTTGTGGATAAGTCAGAAACAAAGGGACGCTTTCAAGTCTAAGGAAGGTCATTTTATTGTTAATAGCAAGGGTGACTACGTCTACGCTTTTGCACATTGGCTACTAACTTTAAAAGAAACGTTGAGAACACCAAAAACGGCCACTTCTGAAAATGCTAACAGTCAACACTTAACCAAAATTGTTTTTAGTAAAATCTACACCAGTATTTTTCTATCGCAGGGGTGGCCTAAGATAAGCATCACACCCAACCGCACCTGACCTAACTTACATGAATCTAATAGTTTTTAACATTTTCAAGGAGTCCCGTGTCATTTAACCCACGTCGTTAGTTTATTGGAACACACACCAGCATTGCCAACTGAGTTTAGAAATATTAAAATGGTCACACACACACACACACACACAACAAATCCCAGCTGAACATTTACTGCAAAACTTAAGCTCAGCTCTGCACGGATGGTGTTTTAGGTTTTCACCGTTTATCAAGCAAGGGGGGAAGAGTACAGAACATGCACTAGCTCAGTCTTTCTCAAACCTGAGGGTGCATCCGAACGACCTGGGGGGGCTGCTCCCACACAGAGTGCTGGCCCCCCTCTGGAGTTTCCCATCCAGTAGAGCAAGTGTGAGGCGAGAGAATTTGCCCTTCGCACAGTTTATCAGATGAAGCCACTGCTGCTCTGGGGACCACGCAGCTGCTGCACTAGCTCATAGTTATAGTTTATTTGGGGGGAAAATAAAGAAATTACAATCTGTGGTTAAAGAAAAAGATCTCTAAAGATAATCGGGTGTTTTCTCATGTTATTAAGGTTTAAAAATGACCGAGTTACCTTGATCTGCATAGAACACCCCAGTGAAATGGACCGAGTATGCCAGGCGTCCGTTGGGGTGCGAAGGCCCTTCCCACCTCACGCGGGCTCCCCGGGACCCCTCCGTCTTGACAAAGACATTCACGGTTCCCGCGGGGGGAGCTTCCAGGGTCCGGCTTTCTACCTGCGAGTATAAAAGGATTTATTTTTGTTTGCAAATAAAATAAGGACATGCTTGGCTTTGAGCCCCTTCAAAGGCTCTCTCTTGGCTGGGAAGTAAACTGTTTTGACAGTGGCATCTTGTAAAAGCGCCTCATTTTGTCAGCGGGATCAAAGCCCAGCTCGTGTTTTCTTCCACCCGCCGCTAGCGCTCAGCGTGCGAGCTCCTGAGCAAGGCCGCATCCGTGACCCCCGGGACGCGTGGGCCAAAGCCCCCAGGACTCTGTGTGGCTGCGCATCTCCAGGCACCGTTCCTAGGGCTGCTTCAGAGCGATTTTCCTGTGGCTGCCAAAGAGAAGGCATGCATCGGATCTGTTTCCATAGCTTCCTGACTTCTGGGTTTTGTCAAAGGCCACAACACACATCTACACACACACAGTTCTCTAGGTGTGTAAAGATGGCATCGTGCCAAACATCAAAATAAATGGACCTGCGTGACTCCACCCCAAGGTATAATCCCACAAACAGCTGAAAATTAATACAGTGTTAATGAACCTATGCAGAAAAGAGCAAAAGATGAATTCTTTAAAGAGGGGGACTCTGAACTCAAATGGAAGCCCTAACTCTGCAGGGACCAGAGAGATTTTAACAGCTAAATAAATAAAACGGCTAAGTGACCAGAGGAAGAGAAAGTTGTAAGGAAGTAAGAAAGGGGTTCGGATTATTTCAGCATCTCTGAGGAACTGGCTTTAAAGTTGTTCACTAACCACCACAAACTCAACTCATCACTCATCAATGTTGACCTTTTAAGATGCATTGAGTATGTTGATGATTTTGACCTTATTTTTGAAGCACAAGGCCCATGGCTCCCAGGAAGGTGATAAACATGAAATCCTCAGGCAGGCAAATGTGCTCAGCTATGAAACCTCCATTTGTTCGGGTGCACACACTTTCCCAATTATGAAAATAAACGTGAAAAAGACGGAGTGTTCGTTTTTAATAGGTATGAGGTCACGGCATGCTTTATTTTCATCTGAGAGAGGCTATGGGGCGCTTTAGATCTATAACTCCTGCTAATTTTTTTTAAAGTCTAATAGCTATGTACAAAAAATGCTCAAGAAGCTTGACTGGAAAAATATCAATTCATCATCTTAATATTTCATAACAATGCAATTGGTTCCATTATGTCTATGTATATAGTTCAAATTACTGCACAGAATGATTTTAAAGGGTTCCAAGCGAGACTAAAAGAGTTGAAGAATTAAAGGCAATTCCAGGTAATTATATTATTATCTTCCAATATCTGGTTAATTCAAAAACAGATATATTTTTAAAATTTCCTGTAGTATCTGGGTAAATTCTCCAGGTTTTGCTCTACATTAATTTGGCAATTGTATTATTTTTTGCTGACTCAGTCTTTAAATTTTTTTTTATTTATTTTTTTTTTACCTTACGATGACCTGTCTTGCCTTAAAAAGAATGTTAAGGAAAAGGCATTCTGGGAGGTTACCTTGGCTTTCACATGGAAACATCCCATGACACACACACAAATATTTGAGTACAAATGTGCAATGAAAACACACATTTTCATAAGATTTTCATTCCTGATGAAACTCTTACCGAGTACCAGAAACCCCAGTATAAATTATATTTCAAATGAAATTATATTTCATTTAAATATTCACAGAGTCCCATTAAAAGTGAGCACCATTTTCCTTCTGTAATAACCGAGAAGTCTGAAGCTTCGTAGAATCAGTATGATCCCCAAGGAGGCCTGGGGAATACCAGCAGGTAATAATTGGGTGGATTTCCCACGTAGTGTTTTCATGACTCTAATGCATATTGTAATCAAAATGTAGATGTCTTAAATACACATTTGCGTGAAAAATGAATGTGAAAAGGCCTGCGTCTGTGTGTGCCTGGGTGTTTATCTGTACAAGCATCCCATCCCCAGGAAAACAAGCCAGCTTTTAACCGTCTGACACAGCAACGACCTATAGCTTCAGACTCCATCCTCAAGAGGGTCCCTGGGGAACTGAATCCAATGAATGTTCTAAGGCCAGACACAGCCATAAAATTCCCAATCTCAGACTCCGGTGTTAGTGGTATCTAACATTGCCCAAGTGGGGGAAAAAAAAAAACAAAACCCAAAGCAAAGTGATCTTCCTATGGACAAATTCATTGTATTTTTTTTTTGAGAGACACAAAATGTGAAGGATTTCTAATATAATTCAACAATAGAATTGAAAGGAAAGCAATTAAAAAGTTCTCTGTTGCATTTTCTGTGGGTTTCTTTTTCCATTATTTTAAAATTTTATGAAGCCACAATTACTAGATTTAATTTGACAATGCTTAGTAGCATGTTAAAATTAGGATCAAAGATACTGTAAATTGTTTTCTATATTGGGATTTCCTTAAAAGCAAATTATATTGTGTACATGGAAAGAACTAAACAAACCACAAATACATCTTTTTTTTCAAGTGGCTACAGAGCAATTCCTTCTGAACCACAAATAAAGGGTAACAGGCATGGTCAGGCTAAGGGGGAAAAATATACTAAGCAAATACTACATGAAAATGGTAAGAATATGGAATTTATGTATGCATTTTCATTTTAAAAATATTGTATTTTATCAAATTTATCCTTTTAAACTATTTTTCCTTTTATTTTATGAGCGACTTGCAAATTTTGAGTGTGAACATTGCCACATCTGAGACTGTCGAACATATTTGTCATAGAAAACACTGACTAGTATTTCCCGGCATGCCTGAAAAATGACATTAATTATATAACATATTTATAAAATAAACAGGCAGGTTTTCTAAAAACCTAAAGTTATTATCAAGAATGCTATTAAATGAAGCAAAAACTTGACTCTCTCAAAATGTATTATTTGATGTCTAACAGAAAAAAGACGCAGAAACAGAAATTATAAATTTTGGTGTCAATCAAGTGTTATAACATGGGGCTCGAGATAGAGAACGTCTATAAGTGGCATGTAAAGGGTGTCCCCAAAAATGTGTACACACACTTTGAATAGTTGTAAAGGCCGTGTTTGTCAAAATACATTCCATTTTCAAAACTGAGCTCTCAGCTGTTAGTGTGTACACGTTTTGGGGACACCCTGTGTACGCAATTGCTCCATCTGGCTGAATTCTGTTGACTATCATATTGTAATTTAATAATAGGGAAGTCTGACTTTCAAGATTGATCCATAGATTTCTTAAATCAATAAGGACACATTAAAAAAAAACAAACTGTCAAGAGAAAAAGACCTGAATCTGTAATATCCTGCATCACTGTGATTAGGCACTGAGGGCGATTTAGAATATGAAATCTCTTAAGGGCATAATATAGGGTGTCCCCCAAAAATGTATACACACACTTTGAATAATTATAAAGGCAGTTTATTAAAATACATTTCATTTTCAAAATTGAGCTATCAGCTGTTAAAGTGTATATACATTTTTTTTGGGGGGGGGGGGGAAGACCTTGAATGTACTGTAATTGGAACAAAATATTTTTGCCATCAATTGAAGACCCTGGGTTTTAACCCCCAGGCCAGGCAGCCCATCGCTGCCTTGCTCTAGATAAAGACGCTGCTGTCCAATTCCAGTGATTAGATGGATCACTGACTCGGGCAAGCGTGGCCTCCTGGGCGCAGGGTAAAGAAAAGTAGGGAGGGGAGGAGAGGGGCCGCCCCGGTGTCAGGACGGGGTCTGGGATGGACAGGGCCGAGGCAGAGTGGGTTTTACAACCCAATTCTCTCTCCCCGCTTCCCATCAGGGCACTGTGGCATTTGATTTCTTAAGGTGAATATCGCCTCCTGTCCACGCAGGACACAGATCGATGGCCGTGTCCCCCTAGTTTAAAGTCGCTGGAACGTCCAGGGACGGGGTGGGAGCCCGCACAGCGGCCAGGGCCACGACAGGCAGGTTCTGTGTTTGAACAAGTCTAAGTCTCGAGCTCCTGGGAGCTGCTCTTTTATTTCCTTCGCTTCCCCTTTTGTGAATGGGGAAGGAAAGCTGGCCTATTGCCACCCCTGCTTTTAAGGGTAAGTAACCATCCGAGGGCCTGGGCTATAAAACACTTAATGGGGATGGAGGCTACAGCTCAGTGCCACGGAGAGGTGAGGTGACAGGCTTGGAGAGCGACCAATTCCTGAAACAAGGCGGGGGGAGGGGGGGGATGAAAATTATGGAAGCAAAAATTAAACGGCGGGGCTGTTTTTCAAGGTAATATTTATCCAATACACTCTTCAAGGAAGACAGAGTGCATGGGGATGATAGAGCGTTAGCAAAGACTGCCAGAAAGTATCTAAAACTAATGAGCATTTCCCCTAAAAGAAGGTAAATCTAATTAATCAAGAAAAACGCACCAAACGCAAGCGGGATGTTTTGGAGCTGAAGGATGGCATGCTAGTCTGTGACAACTATGTACTATTAATTGGATTTTAAAATTGCACCAGTAATGAAAAGCATGATTTCGTCAATCTTTCGGCTACTAATGAAATATAGATACGCATTATAGATTTCTGAAAGGCGGATATCAAAAGCTGATATTAATGTAATTTTCAATACTGTTCTCATGAAGCTGCATCACACTAATAAAATTAACATATTTTATTCTAATAGATGACGTGAACCCAAGCTTTTAATTGATCAGCCCGATTATTGGGGAGCAGTGCTGTCATGGTGTGGCAGTTACAGGCTTTCAATTATTTTCACTTTTTAATCATAAACTTACTTAGTCGTAGAGCCCAATATCGGGAAGAAGAAAAAAAAAAGCACTTTAAATATGTTACTAAATTAGGCAGACTTGTATGTTTGCCAGGCAAACTGGTCAGCTTACATTTTGAAATTTCAGTAGAATGTAGATGATCTATGTGCAGTCTTGAAGTTTATGTTGAACAGAAACAACTCCTAACTCTGAAGTGAGATGTTATAAAAAGACAATCCCTGCCGGCTGCTGTGGCTCAGTGGGCTGAGCTTCACCCCAGGTACCAAGAGGTCGCCAGTTCGATTCCCGGTCAGGGCACAGGCCCGGGTTGCAGGCTCGATGCCCAGTAGGGGGCGTGCAGGAGGCAGCCGATCTGTTTCTGTCTCATCGATGTTTCTCTCTCTCCCTCTCCCTTCCTCTCTCTGAAATCAACAAAAAGAAATCAATAAAAAGAAAGAAATCCCCATCCTGCTTGAAAGTCTAGCCGTGCAGAGAGGGAGTGACCAGCACTGTCTTCCTCACGCTCCCGGCTGGACACACACTCACCAGCGGGCCCAGCGCACACCCCGTGGCCGTGCAGGCTTGGACTCGGAAGGAGTGTAAGCTCCACGGAGCAAGTCCATGGGCATGACAGCTGAGGTCCGAGGAATTGTGAATTAATACACCGTCCAGATACAGCCCATAGCTCGTGATGACACCTGGAAAGACAATGAGTGGCGTTTAGCATGACAAAGGGACAACCGCAAAGAAGGGCTTCCAGAAAGCGAGCACTTCTAGCTGCGACTCCTAATTCCGCGGAGTCCCAGTATCTGCCGTCGCCCTGAGTCTAAGCCCTGCCTCTTTCCAAAGGATAAAACAAGCTTAAGCCCTCGAACGTCAAATTGTTCAGCTAATTAGCACAGAGACAGAAATAGAGCCCAGGAGCCCCGGGATGGGAATCCAGCCACTGCATCCCACGAACTGCAGTCATCTGTGTTCCGCGTCAAACGTGAATAAACTCAGCACATTTATCACTTGTACTGCTTTCTAAAATAATATCCTTAATCTGTGTGCTCTGGAAGTAAAAGGACCATATTTGAAAGCTTTCCCTGAGGACAGATGTTGGGTGCTTGTCCCAGAGCGCACAGGACACCTCCATCGAGTGGGACCACCTAGTACACGACCATCCTGTATAGGACTCAGGATGCGGCAGGCGCTGGTTTTAGCCCCTGGTGTGGGTGTGGGTGTGGGTGTGGGTGTGTGTGAACTGCTTTATAACCCTCTGCACATAGCACTGCTATAGGCAGGCAGCATTATTATCACCATTTGACAGACGAGAAAATTCTGGCACAGACTGATGGGGTAACTTGCTCAAGAGCTGCCCCAGTTGGACTCAGGATTTGAATCGAGGCAATCTGGCTCGAGGATCGACAGGCTGTGACCTGGCAATTTGGACTCCTCACGCCACTCTGCCATGCTCCTACCTATGACATTAAATTATGTAAACATATGAGCCTTGAGCAAATCACACACGTTACATACGTGAGATACTCATGAATGGGTCAGAGAAGCTATGGATGGCTGGTTTTAATGATCAACTGCAATGTATTTCAGAAGGAAAGTTATATGCATTTTCCTAACATCAAGTAGTAGAGAACTGGGGTCCTATGTTCCACTGGAAATGGGAAATCCCCAAACTGATTAAAGCTTAGACTGTGGGAAACAAAACTCGGCTTCCAGGCTACATTAGAACCTCTTTCAAAGTAAAATTAATTTCACAACGGCCCCCTAGTGTGCTCTTGAGGAATTATCTTAAATGTTACTCCGTCGGAAAGCTTTCCCTGAGGACAGATGTTGGGTGCTTGTCCCAGAGCACGCAGGACACCTCCATCGAGTGGGACCCCCTATGGTAACTCTGAGAATACTCAGTTATTGCCACTTAAATACTAGACACACAAAAGCACACATGAATTAAAACTAAGAAATCAAAGATACATAAGGAAAAAACAACTACTTCATTGAAAATTTAAGACAAGAAAAATGGATAAAAATCACAGTTATAACAAGGACAAGAGATTATTATGTGCCAGGCACTCTGCTAAGAAGCACTGGATCCTCACCAAAAAGAAAAAAGAAAAAATCTATGGGCAAATGATGTGTGCAGAAGCTCTTAAAGAAATTGTAAGGCACCCGAACGCCATGTACTTGACCTACTTTTCAACATTGAAATAGAAAGTACCCAAATCAATATTTCCCTTTTCTTACCTAATTGGGGAACAGAGGATTTCTTTTATGCTAGGATTATGTGCATAATATCTCATTTATCTGACATATTGGGAAATGAGATCTCTTATAGAAGTTCATTTTCATTATAACTAAATCTCAGCCCTTAAGTACAAACTTTAAAAATCTAAACCATTTTGAAGGAAATCTTTCTAGCGAGAGCCGCAAACCTGTCTTCTCGCTCAGATGGTAATGAATGTAATTGAATCACTTTGTCATGACTCAAACTGTGCATATGGACATCAGAGACTCTAGTCGCTAATTCAGCGATGCCCTCCGGGGCTCATGAGACACGGGGACACTTCCCCCAGCTCTTATCCTTAACGTCACTCAGCGGCTACACTTCATCACTCCTGGTGTCTCCTTTCCCAGTTCTTTACCATTTCCCCTCAGTGACAGGCTTTCAAAAGTTACTTCTTGGTTTTGTCTGCCTGACTCAACCCCTAGCGAGCTATGCTGAGTGTAGACACCCATGACATCTGGAACTGTGGATATAGAAATAATAGAGTTATGGAGACAAGGGCTTAGTGTGAGATGAGTAGGCGACAATGAGCCGAGCATAAAATTAAGTGAGATTTGTGACAGTTAATTCAACCGCTAAGTTTTTTGGGTACTTAGGGCGCATTGGAATTGAGAGGTAGATGACACTGAAGTCCCACTTCAGTACAGGCGAGATCACAGACACACACACACATTCTGTAGATATTTGACAGCATTTGTAGGAAGGGCTGAAAGATCAGTTGTAGAGCCAATCTGGGTAGGTGAATCTGCCCTTTAAATCATTTTGACACTGTCAGCAACCAAACCAACTCCATCCTGAGGCCTGTCGGCTTTACGTCAAAATCGATCTTTACCCATGTCCGTAACCATGGCCATCAAATCCATTCTGTCATTCTCTCACACCCGAGAACAGTAGCCGCCTATTTTGATGCTCCCATAGAATTTCATGTTCCCATAGGCTTCATTCTTCATACTACAGACAGAGGGGCATTTTTCAAAACATATATCTGACCACATCAGATCCAATCAGTGGTCCATCAGGCCTTGCCCAAGTTCGACCAAGGTGAGAGGTCCCCATGCCCAAATCAAAAAGCTGGGGTCAACGTAAGCATGTCGTGAGGATGAACCAGACATGTGATGTTGGCCTCTGTGTGTTTTCTGCCTTTTGGTCCAGGTATTATCAGCTCATCACCAGGCTTCAAGGTCAGGCCAAAGCGGGGTACCATTATGGTTCAGAGCTGGTGTCCACACATGCCCTCAAAATGGGAGCCTGAGACTAGAGTAGGCCGTTCCTTTGATCTGGTTTGGGTAGGCCATTAACTATAAAATCCTGAATTAAGGACACACAGTCAAGCTTTCTGGTAAATTTGTGAATAATAAGAGATATCATTTGAAGAGGACACCCCATTTCTTATCAATAGATGCAGGCAGATTTCATAGCTTGATACTATTAGCAGACTTTTTGATATCAATAAAATCGGTATAACATGAAACATTGCATAATTCAGTTCCAAAAAACGCACACTTAGTAAGTACTATGTTTCAAATGTCTGTTAACACAACACTTTTCAATGGCCTCAGATTCCCAAGGTGAGTAACAAAAACTAATGAATAGAATCTAGTGGACATTTTAAATAAAGCCTAAGGAGACAGTTTCCCTTTTTTTGGCTCGAGTACAGGACGTATATGAAGCGCTTTGGGAAAAGTAAAATGCCATGTTCTAGAAAGGTCATGGAGGTATTTTCAAAATTATAAAACACTTTATTATTAAAAATGTACCGAACACTCTGAGTTAGACATTAGGCTACACACTTTATATGAGTTATTTCCATTAACTTTGGCGACACCGAGAACTATGAACTATTATTTACTTTGTTATACAGCTGAGCATATGGAGTCTGAGAGGGGCCAAGCCATTTCCCAAGGTCAGACAAATACAAATTCAGGTGTGGAACCTGGTGAACTCATCCCACTGCTGCTAGGACTCCTGTTATCCATCCCCAGTCCACCTTTCTCTTCTAAAATATTTTCTTCGTTGACTTATTTACTCTGGACACTCTTAGAATGAAAGAGAGCGTTTCGCATTGATCTCTGCATCCAGCCCCCCCCCCTTCCAAATTCTGCATGTCAAGTGTGGATTAAATGAGATTTAGGAATCGATCAGAGTCTCAGTAGGAAACTCGTGGCAACTTAAATAGACAATAGGGGATAATTTAGCGAAGGGACCGTTTAGGAGGATATGGGTGGGGTGAAGGGTGAGAGGGAGTGAGAATAAAGCATCCCCAGGTGGTCAGAGAGGGACTCCCGGGGGACCAGGCGGCTGGGAGCCAGTAAATGTCCTCGCTTGTGGAGAGGGAAGGGTGGGGAGAGATTCGGGAACCTGGAGAAAGAGCTGAGTTACTGGAAACGTCCGCTGGGTAGGAGCTATGGGGTCTGGGTGAGGAAGGGGGCCTGGAGCCCAGAGCCAGGCAGAGAGGGAGCCAAGGGGCCTAAGTTCTGAGGCTGCCTTGTTCCCCCATCCTCGCTGCTGCTTCTGCCCCTGGACAAACCAAGGGGAAGCCAGACACTCAGAGAGAAGAGGCCTGTTGACAGTGTGAGGCCAGGTCAGCCTAGGATGCAGGATAAATGGGGAACCGTGCGCTGCGAGAGGCAGACAAAAAATGCCCACCATGGAAGATAAAAATTAAATTATACTGCACGGTGTTGTATCTCTGTGCTTCTTTCTTGCATAAAATAAAACATCGTTACGCTACGTGTTCAGGGGGATCAGGTCACTGAATCCAGGTCTGTAAATCTGGTTTCTTGAATGGACAATCCACAAAATGGACACTGAACTCCCACTGGCTCCCTAGTGGAGGCCGTTTCGAGTTTATCGCCTTTCTCTTTCGATAATGGTAGAATTTTTAAGGTGTTTCATTTTCGCAGGGCAGTGGACTCGTAATTGTCCACAGAGGACCTCCCCTGGGATACACACCTTAGTGCCCGTTCATCGTGTTGTGTCAAATTGCGTTTCCTAAGGTGCTCAAAGGGTTGTCACACATAACCCAGGAAACGCAGCCCAACACCATGTAAATTTAATACAAGGTGTCTCTGTTTAAACGGAGGGATTCTGTTTACTGTAAGAATTAAACACCACCGCTTCAGTGTGTCATAAAAATAACATGCCCAGTGCCTAGCGATGGCTCCCAGCACATTTGTTTGTTTTTTTCCAGTACAGCCGGGCGATGGGAAAATCAACCGAGGGCCTCCCCCTGATCCCCGACGAAGATTGGATGTGGCAGATGTGTCCCCGTGTGAATAGTTGATCCTTCAATTAAAGAGAAAGAGAGAGAACAGCTTTCGCGTTGTGGAAAAATGCCTTATTACTGGTATGCTCTCCTAAAAATGGCATCGGCGGAGTCTGAAAAAGAGCGTGCCTGGGAACCTCTACCTGCCAGGCCTAGGAGGTGTTTCATAAAAGTTACACGGGGCTGGGCCCCAAACTGTCAAGCACTTTCCCTAAGTGACTCGCTGAATTCCATAACCCGTCTCCCATTAAAACTGAGCATTGGCAGGAAAGGAGAGGCAATCACATTTTGACTTCTTAAAAATACGCTTATTTCAAAATCAAAAGTTTCAAACAAAAACCCAACAAACCAACCCAGTTGTTTCTTTAAAACCAGAGGAAAATCAGCCTAGAGATCTTAGGAATATTAAATATTAACAATGAGAACAAGACATTGGACAAGTCAGAGCACCTAAAAAAGTATTTTTGCATAACTAGGTGGAATCCTGTATTATGAGCATTTCTATGGAAAGCTAAGGTACAAGAGACGTACTGTGAATAGAACTATGGATGTCTAAGTCACATCTTGCTTTGTGTTACATTCCTACTTAACTAGTTGTCTTGTCTTGAACTAACTTGCTTAATACTTATAAGCTGGAGTTTCCACCTCTGAATGTGGAATTAATACCCATTTCAGTTAGGAGACGTAAGTGTCTGGCACGTAGCTGGAAGCTGTAGCTGTTAGCATCACTATCACCATTATTACTAGTGTTCACAGGAAATCAAATCCTTCCTTTGCACGAGGGGAGTGCTCAGTTAGTATTTACACATTCACCTTCATGCACATGCACTATAAAAATGCATTCACCTTCTAGCGTATATTTTAGGAACTGGCCCGTAACTCCTTCTGTTCTCTCTGTTGGGGCTCATTAGAGAGCCAGGACTCTACAGTATACATGTCACTGTTCGAATGGCATGTTCACAAGAAACGGCTAGATAAACGAAATGTTATTAGGTATCAACAGAGTATGACATTGTGTTAGGCTCTGTGAAGGGAAAGAGAAAGGAGTGATTCGGGGTCCTTACCACCTTGTAGGCGGCAAGTTGGACATGTACCCAAATAAATCAGAGCCTGGGATGGATGAAGTATGGGTCATTCGGAAGGCACAGAAACAGAATATATGGCCAAGAGGAGAGAGAAAGCTTAACTTAAATTCAATGAAGGGTGGAACAATTTCATGAAAAAAGAGGCCTATGTTGAGCCCTAAGGAATGAGCCCAAATTCTACAGGTAAAGACAGAGAGATGGTAAGAACTGTTAACTCCAATCTTATAATGAAAGAAAATGGAGTTCATGGGATTTAGTAAATTTCCCAAAGTAACACAGAGATAAGATTAGACGTCACATCCATGTCTCTCAACCCTAAGTCAAGCTACAAATATTCTAGGGTGTCTATAAAGGACAGTGTATTAAAAGTTGTACAAATGCAGGTGGAGTCACAAGTTGGGAGGGATCTGAAGGCCAGAATAAACAGTTTGGACTTTATTCCTCTGATTTTTAGGGGAAGCGTGGAGGCTTTGAGAACAGACTGAAAACAGACAAGATGCTTCCCAATAACCAGAGTATTCCTCTCTAGACAATCGACTATAGACACACAACCCTGTTAAGTTTGGGGAAAGACAGAAGTAGTAAAAAGAAGGAAAATAATTTAGTGAAACTATTATGTTTTTTAAAATTTGTCTTTACTGTTGAAAGTATTATGGATGTCCCCTTTTTTTCACCATTGACCCCTTCTACCCGGGCCCTACCACCCCACCCCACCCCACCACCCCACCCCAGGCCTTGACCACTCTATTGTCTGTGTCCATGGGTTAGGCATTTGAGCATATAAATTCTTTGGTTAATCTCTCCCTGCCTACCCTCCCACTCCTACCTTCCCTCTGCGATGAAACGATTATTTTTAAAATATCTAATCATTTTCCCTACAATAAAAATCTTAAAATTTCTGATGAGATTGAACACTGGACTTTAAGATATGATAGACGTGTTAACTCACATCACCAAAATCTCCCAACTTCTTACTGTTTAATTAATATATTTTAAAACTGCTTATAAATGCACAGAACATAATATGCAAGGATTCTCCGAAACGTAGAAAGCATTTCTCTAGTCAACCTAGGATTCTGGGTGCAGCCATCAAGCCAGTTACAACCACCAACTGGGATGAAGGAACGTGACCTACTAGTCAAATCAGGTCGTAGCGTTTAGCGACATTCCAACTGCAATAAATCATTAACATTTTCATTGCCACCTATGGACCAGATTTCTTTCTGGAGCATGAAGGATTTTTCACTGTTTAATGTAAGTATCAAATGGACACCCATTTATTTTTATTAGAAAATTTGTGATGGTGCAGGAGTCACTCCAAGAGCAGAGATGATCGCTCACTCTGAGCAGTAAAGCTCTCTCCAGCACCTCCAATATATCCACTGCACGTGCCAAAAGTTTAATTAAAATGAGATGACTGCAATAATTAATATCACAATAAACATAAGGGAAACTAATAAAACTGCAATTTTTTTCTTTCATTCTTTTTGGCTGTGCTCAGAGAGGCCATTTCAATGTTCAGTAATGAGTTACTTAAGACAGTTTCTATGAGACTGAAAGTCATCTTGATGGTGTCTTAAGGAGGAGCGCAATTTGATGTCATGTGCAAGCGTCTACACTTTAGAACAACGATGCTGTGCCGCGTGAAACGTGAAAACGTTGTCAGTCAATGGATCCAGCAATTTCTACCCTGAGTTATTACAAAATTTCTTTTTAGTTATTACAAAATTTCTTTACGGTAAGATTTTATTTTGGCAAACTGTAACTGGCTAACTTAATTCTCTAAACGATGCAAAATCGTGTATACCACTTAGACATATACACGATCCTTCTCAATGGGGAGTAGAAATGTCTGTGCATTTGATGTACGCGCTGTCGAAAAACGGCAGGTGGAAGTATTTATAAATCATATATTAAAAATACAGACTTCCCAGTGATCTCTGTTAAGACAGGCTTCTTGAATCAAAAGCATTTTGAAATGCAATATGTGCGGGAACTTTCCACCGCCCTGCTTGTTCCGGAAAGAGTGCCCGTCAAAAACGGAAAGTCACTGAAAATACAGTGACCCTGCCACGAGGGCCTCAGCGGGGAATCCGCACTTGTCCTGCTCGCCTCTCCTGGAGCATGTCAGACAAGAAGATGCAGTTCATAGGAACTATCAAAAGGGAGCACTTTTGAGCCACCGAAATTGCGTGTGAGCCTGAAAACCCCAATCTCGCAACTACAGACAAAGATATTATCTCAGGTATTTTATGGGCTAAGATGATCATTAAAAATTAAGCGACGCATCGAAGCTGCCATTGAGAATATTAATTTACCTTCGCTAATCAGCTTTTTAACTGGAGGCTGCGGGAGCTCACTCACCATTGGGATGCTCGGGCTCGGTCCAGGAGACGTTGAAGGAGTCGGGCGAGTAGGAGGGGGCGTCGGGGGCGGGCACCCCCTCGGGTGCGCTCCCGGCCGTCGAGGCCTCGCTGGGCCCGCTCACTGCGCACCCACCGCCCGAGCAGGCCTGGGCACAGGAGGAGGGAGAGAGTACATGTCACTCGGGGTGCCGAAAGTTTAAGGGAGCATCGAAGTGGGAGAATTCATAATAAGACTTTCAGATTCTTTGAAATAAAGCTCCCTGTACCCCACAAAAGAGGTCTGTTTCCATGAGGAGGTTTGATGCTTAATTAGTTTTCTTTTTAGGACACGAGACAGCCATCTCCAATGATCAGAAAATAACCCAGAATGCATAAATATATGAAATATAAATACGTCCTAAGTTAGAACCTAGTGATAGGCCATACAGGGTGAGGCAAAGGTAGGTTTACAGTTCTGGGTGTGCGAAACGCAGTTTATTCTTGCTTTATTATTTATTAATTGTTTTATTACTTTCCATAAGAAAAGCTATAAAGCTACTTTTGCTCCCTCCTGTAAAAAGCCCTTATTAAATCAGCCTTGCACAAAGCTTCCTAGAATGAATTAAAACACACACACAGGTATGTGTGCACATCAAAAAAATAAAATAAAGAAAAGTCATAGACTGGAGACTACTTCAGGATACAACAAGTGATTTCTAAAATAAAGTAAAAATATGTAGAGCAAATATAACTGCCTTTTATTTACTGTAGTGTGACCAATATATTTGAAGTAGACCAGTGTGATTGAGTTAAACAATATTTCTCATAAATCCACACAAAGACAACGTTGAGTGACTGCTTAACGGCTGAAGGGGTCAGATCACTACTTACGCGCCAGAGGAAATGGCTTTGTTAACTGGCTGACAAACTTAAAAAGGGTCACAGGACCCCCCTACCCATTCCCTAATAAGGTATCACTAAGGCCAAAAATGAAAATATGGGTGTTAGAGGTATTTGGAAATACATTGCAAACAATCCCCCCCCCAAACGTTTAAATGTATCAGGAAAATATCCTCACTCCCTAAGTAGCTGGATAAGTATTTCTGCAGGAAATTGAGACGGACACATAGACTATTTCTAGACTAAATTTCCTGGCAAATATCAGCAATTATATCGCTGTAAAAATAACACAGGTGTTTGAAAACCGCACTTAAGCTTTTGGTTCAGCATCTCTCCAGGTTACAACTGTCCTTTGCCCAATGAAATTTAAGAATCTTTCCAGAAGCATTAAATGTTACCGAATCAGTGAGAATATGAAGCGAAATCGTAGGACAATGTAAAAGCAGGCAGTTATTTAGCCCATTTCCCTGAAAGGTAGGTATTACGAATAGAGGCCATTAAAATGCCTCTTTATTCTTTGGGCTTGTCCCTGCTTTGTGGCCAGACTCTGACTCAGAGGACATGTCACTGTGAGCCCAAATAATTCACTACAGATATAACTAACAATATATGGTCAATCGACACGGAGACCAATCTTACTTGCTATTTATTGTAAAAATACAAGAGTAAGCCATGTTTTCAGGATAATTTCTCAGTAGCGTAAGCAAGGCTCAGATGGGTTAAACCGTGGCCCGGGCATGAAATTGCATTAAGATTGGGGACCTAATTAACCTCTGCGGGTTTCCTCTAATGCTCAGCCATGGCATGTGCATATCTATGTGAGAGAGAAGCCGTTCCTCCTCCTGAGAACAGATTCTTTGCAAATAAAGAAGGATCGATGGAGATTGTGGCCAAACCCTGACTCAGATCTCTAGGACATGTCGCTGTGAGCCCAAGAATAACTATCTGAACAGGAAAATGGGAAAAGCAAAACATGCTTTCTGAAGTGCTAAAGGGCCCACCAGAAAACGTGGCAGGAAAGGAGGCCACGAGGGACAGCGGGGTGATCTTACAAAAGTGGGCAGAGGGGCCTGCTTTCTGGTCCTCAGAAGGAAATAAATGCATCCTTTGCATTTCCTAGATTTTTGCCTTGGGAGGGAAACAATGTTGAAGCATCTTATTGTTAAACACTTAACACGATGGGACTGAATTCTGATAAGCCTATTTGCCATCCATACCCTGAGGCCTCTCCCTGCTAACTCTCCCCAAAGAAATACTGGACTACGTGACATAAAAGTCTATCTTTTTAAAAACAGAATGTGAATGAAAATGTACTTTGTTCTGAGAATTTCAAGATGCCTTCTGGGATAAAACAAAGACATCCTCTGGTTTGGAAGGACCATGTTCTTTGGGTTGTCATGAAAGAGCCATAAACAAGTCAAGTGACGAAGAACTTCTTAAGGATCGAAAGAGTTCATGAGATAATGTTTCTTGTGAATGAAACAGAATTTATAAAGGGGCTTCTGCCATAACAGAATTACCTGCAAAATGTTTTATATTGTTCGCCTCCCACACACACATTCTCTTTGCATGCGTTTGGAGGTGTTGAGAGAACAGCACAATATCTTAGTTCCGACAATAAGGAAATGCATGTTCTTAAGGCTGCATCCCGATTGATCTAATCTAACTGATATCATCTAAATGAAACGGAACCCATCAGTGTCTTGTGTGACCTGCCGGCACCAGAGGCCACTGCATTCAATGCAACTGAATGCTTATTAAGATTCTGGTTTGGAAAACCTCAACGAAATAGTGCGATTGATTAAAGAGGGCTTTATGAGATGGCGAAGTCTTCAAAAGCCTCCGAGCCACTAAAATATAGCATTTGTCACTTACAGCCATTTTTACAGAAATGCAAAGTCATCATACTTACAACCCAGTTAACAGGGAAAATTAAATGAAGCCACGTGAAGTAGCAGACCTGCTCTGAGTCTAGAGTAAATCAATGGGGTTACAATTCCCATGTCTTCCCCTCTATTCCAACGCCTGCTCGAGGCCTGGTATCTGCAGGTTCTGTTCCCCAGCACGTAGTCAACATGCTCGGATGGCCTATGATGGCAGCTCCACTTGGCCGACAACCTGATCTCCATCTACTCACCTAATGACCTTGGAAGCCAGCTATTATGTTGAAACAGAGAAATATACAATAACCCCACAATTAACCAGAAGATGAACCTAAATATTCTGGTGCATTTAATTTACTGGTTAACAAAGTTGAGTTAAAAACAAACAAACCCCAAAACACTACCTTTTCGTTGAATACTCCCTGGACATATATTAAGAGTATTTTCTGCCCTAATAAATACAGTGAAATAAAAAAATAATGTGAGCAAATTTATTTCCCTAGCAAGAGTTAGGGCAAGACTTCCCACATTTTTTGACATATTGCATCAACATTATCCAGTGGCTGACAGATCGGGTTTGACTCCATCGACTATTGTTTGGGGGTCACCTTTTTAGCATCCATAGAATGTTAGGGCTTAAAGAGACATTAAAAATCATTTAATTCAAAATCCTAATTTTAGGCTTGAAAACATAAAACTCAGTGCAGTTAAGTAAATCTGCCTCAGGCCGCACAGTTGGTGGCAAAATCCGAATGGAAACTCAGGGGAGTGGAATCACAATCCAGTGGTGTTTCTTTTTCAAGGTATTTCAGGTTCGTAAAACACAAGAGATTCGGGTGTATTTTCATGGACTGCACAGCATACCCTAAAAATCGCCCTCAGAGCAGACCTGTTTCACGTCATTTGCCTCCTTCTGACAAAAACCAAGAGCCTAACAGTTTCTGTTTAATTCTGGTTGCTTCTCAGCAATAGAGAATTTTCCAGATTTTGATATTACTACTGTTTTGAATATAGTGTGGATTTGTGTATTAGCTTTTGAAAGTCAAGTTAAAACACTTCTCACATCTTGGGTAATAAACCAAGTCATCAAAGCTGCTATTCATAACCCATCTGTGTGCTGACCACCTAGGCACACGGAGTCGGTTCAGAGCAGGATTGTTAACACTGTCTGATTGCCCTTGTTTTATGGTGTCAGGTCAGACACTTGGCAATAGTTGAACGTAGTTTATTTTCCCGTGGTATAATATTTAGAGCATTCAAGAGCATGTTAAGTAAAATGAATGCATACACAGTGTCTACATAAATGTAAATTTATTCATAATCAAGAGCAGAATATTTTCTATGGCATTTATCAAAGCAAATACCCTTATATAGGTATTGCTATAAAATGAAGAGTGTGTTTAAAACAAATAGGGACGGTCTCATGTTTATATTCAGTTATTTTCAGAGGTGCTATTAAACTTAAAAAAAGATTATATTTCATCAAAAAAACAAAAGGAATAAATTCCACAGCAATATCAAGGTCTTTTAAAAGACCTTTGTATAAAAGTGCAATTTTGCATAGGGGGAAAAAAAAAAGCTATTGTCTGTCTACAGAAACCTCTAGACTATGTTGGTTCTAGGGTTTTATTAAGTGCTGGTCCTTTTGAGATAGAAATGTAATGTAAACTGGAATATACTAACAATCAAGAATATCTGGGGGTCATTTAAACCTTTGTTAAAAAAAAAAAATAAAGCCTAAATTTTCATACACTGCATTGTGTTTCAAATGAACACAAGCTCCGTGGGGGGAAATAACCTTATTAATCCAAGCATTTTAGAAAAAGGCCTCAACAATGAAGACGTCCTACGCATCACAAAAAGGAAATAATTTCTGATCATCGAAAATTAGATTTGGGAAAACCTATTGCGTCGGATTGTTATTCTATCATTGTGCACAATGTAGAATAAGTGTAGTAGGTCGACATAATTCACATTTAGGACGTGAAGCGAGTTCTCAGTGTGAAGGGCGATTCATGAGGCTTCCTTGTTTTTGTTTTCTTAGGGGAGGGAGGGAGAGAAGGTGGGACAAAGGGCAGCAGCCAGGGACAGCACAGGGACAGGGACAGTGGTGAAAGTGACGTGAACTTACTCCCAGCCTGAGAAGGTACCGAGTGCCCGGCAAAAGGTGTCGCAGCGTGTGGTCCTGAAGAGGCTCTGTGCTGTTATAGGCAATATCCCAAACGGGAGAATCCCGCGTGCGATCTGAGACGTACAAGACATAGCGCTCCAGAATCCCATTTACCTTTCTGGGTGGTTTCCACCTAGGAATGGAAAAGCACAGCAGCATCATTCATTCACATCAAGCCCGGCGTGCACGGCCGTTACGGACACGTGTGAACTTGGATTTGGGCCGCGGGAAAAATACACACTGAGAGCTCGAAAGTGATTGACGCACACGCACACACAACCGAGTAGTTATGAAATGTCTATTCTGAACGGTACAAAGAAAAGAAGACGCAGTGCCAGCTCTCTAGTTACTTATAATTTTAATTAGCTAGTACTATAAAAATGTGTGAGTACCTGATTTGGCACTTAAGCCACAGAACCAAAAATTGAGGTAAGTAAAACATCTGAGCGCTTATGAGAAATGGGAGGGAGGGAGAGAGAACACCATAATGGTATTGGAAAAGGTATCGATCGAACGGTGCAGATGCAGCTGTGGGTGACAGAGAAGCTGGCTCGGAAGGGCCGAGAGAGAGGTAGGCCTCTCGAGTTAGGTGACGCGTGACCTCAATGCACGACCGTGTCCCTCGATGGGCTGGATGGGCAGGAAGAGTCTAGCGTGTTCCACATGAGGGATACAATGTGCCAGTGGGAACAAACAGGGCAAGTCACGGATGGGCAGAAACTGGTAAATAAATTGAGAAATACTTAAGAGTAGTGGGAAATCTTTGGGGGGGGGGTAAATAATGTGGGGCTGGCTCTGGGGTAAAAAGGAAAGGAAAGCCAGTGGGAGAGTTTAGATTTGGGACAATGGAATTTGACTGTTTTCCAGCTTGAAAGAATATCTTAATTTATTTAATCCAAACTCTTTTTTCATAGATGAGAAAACTGAGGCCAAGAGAGATGACTATAGACAAGCAGTGATTGGCGGTAGGAGAGGTTTAATTCATCACTGCAATATTCCCTCTACCTCTTGTGCTAGGAAATGGGTGAAAATCACCAGTATCAAAAATAATCTGAACATTCCGATAGGTGGAAGTTCTTTTGTGACTGCAAAGGAACACGGAGGTCCTAGTTTATCCTAAAAACAAAGTATGTTTATACTAATTCCAAATTATTGCAAACAATGCCTCAAGTCTACAAAGCCCAGGGCGGTCACATAAGTGGTCAGTTTTCCCCTCCTTGGAGCTTGCACGGAATCTCTGTACACAGAGGCCCGGCCTGATTGCGGAAAGACAAAATGGAAATGAACTTGGCAAGTCATAATCAAAGTTCCCAGAACCACCGAACTAATCACTCCTATGCATTTAATCACAATGAAATTAATTCCGTGTCACAAACCCTTCCCTTGATTGAACTCCCTGGGTTTCCTGCATGAACCCGTGGGTGACAGAAACAATATTTCCACTCACTGTGCGAATATAGTTCTAGAATCCAGGACGGTCAGAAGGGGGGGATCCACGTGCTCGGGCGGCAGCTGTGCCGTGTACAGGGTGACCAGGGAGCTGTTTGCACACCCCACGCGTGTGCACGCGCCGAGCAGAAACCGGTGGGGCGTAAACGCCGCTAAACCTAGGGGGTGGGGGAAACCAGAGTTTATTGACAGTCATACTTTTTATTCCAGAGATCTCACTCCTCCCTCTACATTACTACCTCCTAGAACAGTTCAAGTGAAGCTTAAAATAAGACTCGATAGCCATCAAAATCCATACCAGTAAGAGAGAGTCTGTTTCACCCCTTAAATATACCACGGTTATTTTTAAATAGACAAGTGTCAGTCAAACTCTTGGCTTGACTTTTCCATTTTAACAATTTGACTGTTTTCTGGAGTGTTCCTGGCCAGGTAAGTCGGTTTTTGAGTTTAGACTTAGTTCAACGACTCTGTTAAAAAATAAATAAATGAGACATTTGCATTATTTTTAAAGCATCCCTGAAGACAACAGGAGTTGCTTTTGAAATTCAAATACGCAGCTTGTAACAATGACTTTGAGCTGGTAATTCCTTTTGCTGAATTCCTTTCGCCTCTCCTGCACCTGAGCGATTGTTATTTGACCTTCAAGCCGTCCAGGCTCAGGGCAAATGCCCGGTTCTTTCTTAAGACGTCCCCAACACGGCCTGCTGTGACCTCTGGCACAAGATGGAGCTATTATCCTCTCCTTCCCCTCCCAAGCTGCCTGCACACCCCGTTAGCACGGCGCTCACAACACTGAAAAAATGATCTGTTTACACGGCCACACGCTCAGTCCATGGGAGCGAGCTGGGTCAGGGCAGGAACGGCGCCAGGCCCGTTTCGCACTGTCGGTACCCAGCACAAGGCCCGGCACACGGTGGGCTTTGGGTACTGTGCGTGTTAGAATAAACTCATCCGTAATTTCCTAATTCAATTCTGAAATATCCTCAGCACCTCCCCTGTGAAGGTACCGAGTCACTTTGCTGAGCGGATCGAACCAAACTCCTGCCAACTTTACCAAGATGTAAACATCAGCCGTATTTTTGTACTTGTCTGAATTCCTCTAAATACCATTCTCAAACATAAATGCTCCATAAAAAACAAAAAACGAAACAAAACTGGAGGTAAGGGTAGGCCAAAATGTTAACAGCGGTTCTCTCAAGTGAGGGCACAGAGATGGTCTACATTTTTTACTACGTATATTTTCAAATTTTCTAAAGTAGGCATGCACAGCGCAGATGGAGAAAACACGGCCGTTTTTTACCAATAGCAATTCGTTCTTTAAGAAAACGTGTGCCCACGGCCCGGCGGACACCCATTACACCTCCTGTGTCATACTTCCTTTCCTCAATGACTTCAGCGTTGGCTCGGTTTTCTTTTCGATCATAATCCCTTTTTTTTTTTTTTTTTTGGCAACCCCAACATCCTCAGGGATGACTCATCCCCGCGTCTGGCTCCGCTTTAACTTCCTCCAACGTGACGCCCTTCACCTCCACCGCGTTTTTTCAGCATCGTTAGACCTTCTACTTGATCATCTCTGGAACCGTTTCCAAGATTCTTAATTTAAAATCTAGCCTATCTGACCACAGACCGGTGACCTCCCACCTCTCGCATTTGTCACGTTAGCGCAGTCCCTCCTCGGCTGCCACACGCGCCCAGCCTCTTATTTCCAGAGTGTTCACAACACCCGCGTTTCCCTGGCCGTGATCTTCGATCACCTGTCTCAAAGCCATCTCCCAAGGGCTGCAGGGCACGTCACCTCCCCAGGGCTCTTCTGCACCTGCCACCTCAGTCCCTAGCTTGGGACAAACCTCATCAGCTCCTCGTATCTGTTCAACGTGACCAGGCGACATTGCTGAGCCTGCTGAGGAGTCCACGATGATGGTAGGTTTTCCAATTTGAACTGGACCCTTGTACTGAGCTTTGTTTTTCCCCACCTTCCATGGTTTGGCCAAGTCTCTAGAAAAACCAGGTGAGGTTTCCAATTGAAGTCCTCCGGTCAAGTTCTCTCTGAACCCCTCTAACGTTTGGCATCTGTGCCTTGGGGGCAAGATCAATGTGGTTGTCTTCTCTGCCCCTGACCCTACGTCTTCCCCTCATCTCAAACCTCCTCTAAGTGCCCCTCGATTAAGTGATAAAGTCAGAATCCACCTATAATATAGGGACTAGATGTGAAACAGAGTGTGACTGGTCCGAGAGCAGAAAGAACCAGAGAGCCCTTTCGGACAGAGCCAAGCGAAGAGTACTCGGGGCCTAGATTTAATAATTAGGGGAAACAAAAGGGCACAGACCCTCCCCTCCTCAACCTCAGATTTCCCAGGTTGATGGAATAAAGGAAGGAAGGAAGGAGACATAAATGTGCAGGATCTCAGAAGAGGGGCCCCGATGCCTGTTTCCAAGGCAGAGTCCAGGCCCTGGCGAAAGACAAGGGCACTGGTGGGTGCAGGCAGGTGGGGCCACAGGAAACCCTGCAAAGAGCTCAGTTTCCCAAGTGTGACGCGGACACAATGAAGGACCTACTGGCTGTGAGGCAGGGCTCTCAGTAGTGACCCCTTTGCGTAGAGTATGAAGGGTCATGGGTGGCCA
Source organism: Miniopterus schreibersii (assembly GCF_964146895.1). Classification (NCBI taxonomy): domain Eukaryota; kingdom Metazoa; phylum Chordata; class Mammalia; order Chiroptera; family Miniopteridae; genus Miniopterus; species Miniopterus schreibersii. The sequence continues at coordinate 3,800,953 of NC_138123.1, forward strand.
TGCTCCACACACCGAGAACTATCTAAGACCCTGCAAGCTTCAGGGCACGGGAGGGACCCAGAGAGTGACGCCAGATACAAGTTGAGTTGTGGAAATAAAGACATAGGTATTCGCAGACGTGGAGATATAGGTATAAGCCTTATCGACTGAGATTTGTAAGCGCTTCATGCTCCTCTTGACCTTTATTTACGCTTCTGATAACCACAGCCAAGACTTCCAAACCTACGCAGGATTAAAATTTTCTTCCCATTTTGGATTTGTTAAATATAAATTCACAAGAAAAATCCTTATATTTGGTTTGGGAGATCAGATGCAACAGGGATTGAGGATTGTCTTTGGATTCTGAACATCTGAATGCTATCAAGTCAATAGCGCCAAGAAAGCCCGTCTGATTAAATAGCTTTTCTGACTTGCGAGTCATTTTTATGCCTGTGCTGTCCACCCCGAAGTGGGTTATCCTGCCTGGATTTCCATAAGAAGATGAAGTGTCACTCGGGTGCTTTGAATAATGAGGCATGAAAAAAACAAGGGGACAGAGCCTCGCATGATACATGGTAGATGGAGCTTCGCAGGTGGCCAGCCAGGGAGATCCTGGGTGAAACGGGAGGTGATGGCGAGGACCAGAGGAAAGAAAGTGAGACAAGAAAATAGGAGGTGGCATCAGGTTGAGGGAGAGGGAAGCTGCGTGAAAAAGGAACAACGGAAATGGGTGATTTAAAAAAAAAGATGTCTATTGATTTCAGGGAGAGGGGGAAAGATAGAAACATCAATGATGAGAGAGTTATTGATCGGCTGCCTCCTGCACGCCCCCGACTGGGGATTGAGCCCACAACTCGGGCGTGAGCCCTGACCGGGAACCGAACCACGATCTTCAGGATCATAGGTTGATGCTCAACAGCTGAGCCACGCCGGCCAGGCCAAATGAGTGTGTGTGTTTTTAAAGAGTTAGTCTGAAAAAGTGAAAAAGTGAAAAAGTGGGTTCCAGGGGAAGCAGGACTAAGGCATTCTTCGGGGGTGAAGCCCTAAGCAAAACCACCAATTTCAAATTGAAAGCCAAGAGGATTATAATAACAGCTCCCTCCCCCCTGCCCAGCCGCCACTGGCCGGGGAATACGTCTCCACAGAGGCGATCAGGCCCTTCAAGGGCAACGTAATGGATCAATGGATTCCCGCAATCGCAGGTATGTACACAAACCTGAGCGCCGTCAACGGGGGTGGGGGGGCCCTGAAAACACGAGGCCGCTGCTTGTCAGGGCCCCTTAGCAACAGCGTCTTGTTTCCCCTCTGCCTGACTGCACCGTCTGCATGAGATCAAACACAGAGAGCGGGGGGCAGGGGCAAACGGATCCCTCCGACACGCAGCAGACACGGATCCACGGGCCTTACCCCGAGACACGTCACGTGGAAACGCTCCCCGGCGCGTGGAAACCTCCCCGGTGCCTGTCCCGCCAACTGTAATTTACAGTCCTGGCCATGAATTATACGCTGTTTTACAGATTGATTCCGTGCTGTTGTTCAGACGATTCCATTGATCTCAATTTACAAAATGAACCGAGAAGGAGGCAATGACTTTCTTTTAACTCCTGGTGTAAACCGAGAAGTTTCTATCTTCTTACCGGTGCCTGCCGTTAGAAAATTAAAAGGCAGCCCATGATCTGATGGGTGTCATCAGGCTGCTTTTCTAACAACTTCTGAATAAAACAATAAAGCTCCTTCCTGAGTTTGTTTTCTCCCCTCTGGGCACCCTTCCCAGGAGCCGCCACCTGGATGTTGAAAGACACTGGAACCATCTAGATCACTACTGACCGCCTCTCCTCTGTCACCAGGAGTCTGGCCCGAGGCCGCTTCTGGGTTATGGCTCAGTGAGAGCACAAGGCAGGTGGTCGAGGGGGCGGCGGTGTGTTTTCCACAGGCGTCTGGAGGCCATCGAGTCCTGCCCGAACCCCGAGGGGCACAGCCCTTGCTTTACAACCGCGTGCTCAGCCTTTTGGGTCCCGAAAACTGACCTTGCGATGAATGAAAACAGAGGCCTACTTTAGCCTGCACATCACTGCCCATCGTTCGGCTCCTCCCAGAATCCTTCCCTTGGAACCTGCTTCTCCTTGGCCGGGTGAGCAACACCCGTCACCAACATCCCTTCCTGTCCTTTCAAACTCACCAGCAGAGCTGGAATCCCTTCGCCCCGGTAAGCGCGTCCGTGTAAAACTGCACCCGAACGACGTTCCTAAACTCAACAAGTTTTCTGTTTTCCGCCTCATCAGGAGCATCCCTTCCATCAAAACCCTGTCCCAAGTTTACGTTATGCACGGAGCACGGTCTGTGCTCCGCATAGTTTCTCCCTTGTGAGCATCCTGCCACCAGTCACAAGCACCCACAGCATCGTCGACTCTGAAAACAAGAATTCATGGTCTCACGGGCTTCTCCTAATGACTCTCCGTGCCTTGGACACTCCCGATGGTTGGATAGTAAACATTTTATTGCGACAAGAAAACTAACTATAAGCAAATGGAGCCCTGGTCTCTCTCTCTCTCAGGTTAGTCACTGGTGGCACGTGCTGGGGGAGCCCAGCCTGCTAGGAGTTGACAGTCACTAGTGTGGAGAGAAAAACACACAAACTACCACTGTCAGCTGTGCTAATGAGGAATGATGCTTCCTCCCTCTCCTTCCTTCCCTGGCCGGTGACAACGAAAGGCTCCCATGCAAAACTCCTTAGGCCGACAGTGTTCTGAGCCAGCTGGGCTCCAGTCTGGATGCCTGGGCGCCCCTAATACCCAATTTATAACAAATTATAGTATAACAAGCCCAAGATTGTTTTTTTCTTGGGTACTCTTATAAATAATATGGCCCTAGAGCAGTATCTCCCCTTCCCTCTCTCTCCACACACACACACACCCTACTTCTGTACCATCTATCCTATGAGAGAGAGGATTGGGGAGGCAGTAACTGGCTTTTGAATTTTATAAATGTTTACAACTCACATTCAGAACAGCTTTTTGCCATGTATTTATTCATTCACTCCACAAATATTTGTCGGGCACCTGCTACCTATTTTATACCCTGGGATACAGCAGATAACAGGATATGTACAAGCTAACTTCAGATATGTCTTTTGAATGACACAGGTTGGGGTTATGTCTTCTAAACTTAAGAGAGGCTGTGCTTTATCCGGTATAGACATTTGGTATGTAAGGCACTTCAATTTATATTGCTTATGGCATAAAATGGTAAATGATTTGAGAATATTTGTGCAAAATTACAAATTATAGTGTATCTCCTATGATGGGGACCGAACTGCTACTTATAAAAAAAAAAAAAACTCATTTAAGGAAGAGCTCGAGTGTCACTGATTAACAACAATTTACAATGACGATATTAGCACCAAACTACTTAGAGACACAAAACTAAAGGTAATGTATCCGCATGGATGTCACTATTAACTCCCGAAATGCTCACATTTTCAGGAATTCTACAGATGCTGAATTTGAGAAATGCATACTCAAAAGTTTGTGGAAGTTCAGTTGACACTAAAGGTATGTAGCTTTACAGAAAACATTTATTTGATTTATATTTTGAAAACCAAGCCTAGTTTCACTGCAGTGATTCAGGGAGGGGGAAATCGCTTCGTAGTATCTCGAGAGTCTTTTTTGACACCAGAGTTCCAACCTAATAGAATTCATGGACTGCATCCTCTTGGTTTTTGCATAATAGACCTGCGTGAGTGGCAGAAAGTCACTTTTTAATCTTCCCACATGAAATAGGTATTCAAATATCTGAAAACTTGGTAGTATTTCCCTAGGAGTTGCTGGACTTGTATATATTTCCACAACAGGACAGAATAAAATGCAGAGAGGTCAATACAGGAAGATGATCTTTGCAAAAGAGCCTTTAAAACTCAGGATGTAGGAAACAAACTTCCCTAAACCCTATTTGAATTTTCTATATGTATTTTTTAACTCAAACTCTTTTTCTACCATTCTAGGCTTGAATGTGACTGGGAAGGACAAGCGAACACGGGAATGAGATTCTTAATCAACGAGCAGGGAGCCATTGTCGAAGTCTCAAGCCATTCGCTAACACTCCTCCGAAGTTTCCCCCGCATAGGAAAACAACTATTTTATGTTTAAATATGTTCCAAGATTTTGGTTGTGATTGCACAGAATTTAATCACATCACTATTATAAATGTTAAAAATAGCTGATTGATTTTAACAAACTTGAACATAATGAAATGAGTCCTATTTGTAGCCCTGGGATGGCACCTCTCACAGGTTTTGCACAAATTCTGTGCTTGTGAGCTTCGCAACAGTCGTTGTAGTTGTGCAATAAGGGGAAGTAGGAAGCAAATGTGTACCCAATGGGTGGCAAGCACTGGGGCACACGTCACTTCTCTGTTAACAGTCACCTTAGGTCTGGCTGTCAGTCTCAGACAAATTACTCTCTCGGGCACCCCTCTGAATACCAGTTGGTATTCGGACAAGTTCTCTACATAGTGTCTCCTTTTCTCATAAATGAAAAGAAGTGATTCCTCGATCCCCAGTAGGGGGCATGCAAGTGGCAGCCAATCAATGCTTCTCTCTCATCAATGTTTCTCTCCCTCCCTCTCTCTCTAAAATCAATAAAAACATATTTAAAAAATAAAGAAAATATACGTAAATTTCTAAAAAGAGAAAAAAGTTGATTCCTTTAGTCCTTCATTTTGAAAACGATCTTTGTTTCCCTTCTACATGCCTATGCCCTTCCACGTTTCCAGGATAGAACATGAAAGATACAGTCCCCACCCTCAAGGTGCTCGCAACCTAGCGAGGAAGACAACCAGGTCAACCAATAATTCTAGTAGAGAAAGCTAAGTAGCGAGAGGTGGGAACACAGAGGAAAACTGAGGACCTCACATGTCCTGCTGCACCAGGCCAGTCCTTACTCAAACTCTAATACACTGTCCCAGCCTCGGGATACACAATAAAGATCTATGAATAGTGGGAGGCCAGTAAGTCAATGAATGAAAGAACCACAAATCAGTATTCTCAAAAATATTTTGTTCTAATAGTGTTTAATAATGCTCAAATAAATATTTAATGTTTACTACCTTGGCCCATAGCTGTGTGCAACCATTGCAAAAAATCCCTATTGTTACGCCTGACGTGCACCCCTCCAAAATTCATATGTGGAACCCCTAACCCCCAGGACCTCAGAATGTGGCTGTACTTGGAGACGGGGTTTTTGGAGAGGTGATTAAGATAAAATGAGGCCTTCAGTGTGGGTCCTAAGCCAATGTGAACTCAGAAAAACAAACTCCAGTGTCCTTATAAGAAGAAGAAAGCTGGACACACAGGACACCAGGGATGAGCACTCAGAGAGGGAAGACATGCGAGGCTGAGGCCAGAAGGTGGCCATCTGCAAGCCAAGGAGAGAGGCCTCAGGAGGAACCGGACTTGCTGACACCTTGATCTTGGATTTCGAGCCTCCAAGGCTGTGGGAAAATAAATCCCTGCTACCTAAGCCACCCGGTCTGACATTTTCTCATGGCGGCTCTAGCAAACTACCGTTTCTGGGATGGATTCAAAGGATATATTCTTCTTTCGTGTCCATGGTTAAGTGAAACAAAAAGATATGAGGTCATGCGGCCGGGAGTTATAAAAATCCAGGTTTACACGCACAACCTTTCATTACTGACTTTGGAGAAATGGCTCCTCTCTCCTCTCAAGACCACACTCTGCAGGCCTATAACCTCTCGCTTTATCGCCTGAATTTATGCAGGCTCAGCATGAGACAGCTCCCATCTAAAATAAGTAGGGTTCCTTCCAACTTAAAAAATAAAGCTAACATCCGAATGAGACATTTTAATTGACGTGTTGTCTTTCGGAATACATTGATGATGTGACGGAGATATAAATGTTATATTAATATTTTGACACCGCTGATTGTCACAGTGTCATGGAATTTCCCAGCATTTTTACTTTAATCTCATCTAGTTGAGATCTGTGACTTGGGGGCAGAGCACCCAAATTCTAGTCCTAGCTATATCACTGACCAACTTCATGAATCCAGGCAGATCCATTAAGTTCTCTGAATCTCTATTTCTTTATCTACAAAATGGATATACATCTGTTTAACTTTTATATGATTGTGTCATGTAAAGGCTCCAAGGAGCTGGTACATGTGAAAATATTTTCAAAGTACAAGTTATCAAGAAAAACAAAGACATCAGGAAATATTCACCTGTTCTTGGGGGGTGAGAAAAATCTAAGTTTTTCTACCTAAGGAAGAAACTATGAAGGAAAGTATTATAGACTAGACTGAAAGTTTAAGCAAAATCACTTACACACCACCATAAAGGAAAAAAATAGCAATAAAAAAGACTGACAAAAGTTAGATATGAGGAAAGAGTGCTTTGAATTTAATCTCTGCCTCTTTTCTTCTGACATATTCAATGCAGCTAAATTCATTGAATATCCTTGATGTCTATACACTGAGTACTTCACTATATCATTTATAGTTTAGACGTTTTAATCCCTCTCTGTCTTTATTTTTAGAGAAAGGATGACTTAAGAATCTGAGAGTGTAGGTCTGCTAATAGAAGTATTCTCCTATAGTTTGCTGAATTTTCTAAATCGGATAGAGAGACAAAGCGTGTCCAGATGTGGTTCCTAATGAGGTCACTGGGCTTTGCTCCGTAATCGAGGCCCCTCCAAAAATACAGTTGTAGGCTTAGCATCTGCAACAAGGTTAATGGAAATCTGCACCAAGGGTAAATACTTGAGCAGATTGTGTCATCGGGAAATATTTAAACACCATCTAAAAGGATTTAAAATAAGTAGATTTCATTTTACACTGACCGATGCACAGAAATGTAATACAATAGATCTGCTAACAAATAAACACGACGCCCTTCTCTCCTCTCCTCCCCAACCCCTTGCCATCTGTATTGTTAAGTCCAATTAGCTTCTGGCATTTCAAGTTCTAACCTACTTGTCCTCTCACCCAACGAATGGAGAAAACAGCTATCCAGGTGCACCCATGGCTGTTTCAGAGTAATGTCATTTTTCAATTATTTACTTTCAAATATGCAGATGAGCTCAGGCTACCCCAGTTCTAAAAAGCCTTCAGTGGCTCCCCTCTGCCTCGGAACCAAGTTCAAACACCTGAGCACACCTGAACACCTCTGACACCTCGACTCCTGCCTCTCACTGCTCTGGACCCCTTACCCAGGGCGCTCAGTCACATGCAACTGTGACTCTTTTATTTCCATGAGACGCACATTCACAGCTCTGTGCCATTGGGCCATTGGCCATCCCGCCCGGCCCTTAGGCTTGCCTGTTTTTCAGCTCTGAGATTCTAAAGCCTCGCTTCTTTTTCTAATTCAGGCTTTTCCCCTTGCCTCCTCAAGGTTCCCCAGACTTGGTATAATCTAATGCTCTGTCTCTATGACATAGAAAGGGCACAAGTATGACTTAGTAATAGAGAGGCCCAGTGACTCATAGATGAGATCACCGCCGTACCTGAAAGCCCTCACACATTCCGCCTTATTAATACTGGGCCTCACAGACTGGAACACAAGCATGTCAACAGGATCCCCCTCGGTAACATGACTTTATGGAGGAGGAGTGATTTCCATGCACTGCACTGCGCTACTCAGAAACCTCAAATTAAAGAAAATATCAAGGTCAAACTGAGGTTTTATTTTGCGAAGACAGGGTCTTTTGGAAACCATCAGTCTGAATGGATATAACTTAGCTCAGATTTGCAGGGTGTTGAGAAGGTTCCTCACAGCGCTTGGTTAGACGTACCTAACCTTTAAATGCTGTTGTTTTATTTTTTTATTTTTTATGACGCCATAAGCCATACAGCGTCTTCCACAATAAATTTCTCACCATAAGACTTAAGTGCCTGGAAGGTTCAAGATGAACATGGCTATTTTGCTGCTTATACGTGATTCTGTCTGACCTTGGCAAGTAAGACAGAAAGTTTGAGCGCTTTTGGTTGTTTAAAGATATAAATATTTATTGCCTTATCTGACTTTACCAGAAATTCATCTGTTTTCCCTCTCTCCTTCCCTTCTCTCGGTCTCTGTCTCTCTTACACACACACACACACACACACACACTTCTTACACTGTTGTTATCTTCATCTGAAGGCCTCATTCTCAGAGACAGAAACCCAGGTCCTGAGAACCCCAGTGGGGGGGGGTTCTCCATGGTGCTGGAATCAGGACCCCCACCTCCCACCCCCTTCCCCAAACATTACGATGACTGTAGATTAGATGATACCCTTGAAAACATACCTGGGTGATGGTTTGGTGTCAGACTGGTTAATAGAGTCCCTAGTGACCTTCTCCCCTTTGGGGGCTTCAGTAGTTGTAAGCAGTAATGTCTTAGGTTGGGCTAACCCAGAACAATTTATGTTTCGTGCAAAAAAGAAGTATCCAAAGAGGTCACCCCTCTTTCTTCACCGGTTAGTACAACTCATACAAGCCTCCTTGTTAGGCTCACAGAGTACTTCCATGGTTACCCCTCTCTTGCACCCCTTGTTTCTGAAAACTTTGCAGGCCTCTCCGAGACATCTCAGGAACTTCTTAAAGATTGCCCGTTTCTGGTAGGGTGCGCATTTAAATGAGAATGATTTGGTTGGCTACAGCTTGGAGAGTCGTCATCAATCAGAATGCTATCTAGCCTGAACTTTGAAACAATCCCAGTATGTTGAAGAGACAAAAGGTGGGTTTTTTTTTTTTTCCTACCTATTTATGAACATACTGTATACACACATCTTAAGTGGCCCACAACAGCTCTGCTGGTGATATCAATGGAGGTCCTTCAATCTTTCGATAATGTTTTTAATCATAAGCTTTAAGGCAATTGTTTCCACCTCAAAATTCTTTAAAAAAAAAAAAAAATCTGTTATGGGACAGAAATAAGAGATTAATGGAGATCTTGCAAAAAAAGATAAATGGCACCACCGGAATCCCACAAAACTGGGGGAAAAAATTAATTGAACCTATACTTTTGATAAATATTTATTTTTTGCAGAAGAAAAATGCATACTAGTTTAAGCTGTCATTACCCTAACCTACATCCTATTTTTCATATTATTAGTAATATATAATGTGGTAGTTTATATTCAAAAATAAAACTAGAATGTATATACCTCATGTATTTATCCCGAAATACACCAAGGTTACTATGGTTACGGAAAATCCATTACCTTTGAATACAGAATGAAAAAGTTTGACTTAAAGTGTGTGCTATTTATTATCGCAAACATCAACAGCCTTCCGGAGGTTCTCTAACTGGGTTCATTTTTCAGTGTCACGACTGACCCACCATACTACTAGCTTATGGCCTATGCAAGGCAAAAAATTTGAACTGTATGCATTTTTAAATATATTTTGTACTAACTCAAGGTGCAGCAATGCCTTTGACTTTTAATGCTTCCTATTTAAGAGAAAGAAGAAAAAAAAAAAACACCACCCTCCAACCACCTAGATGCTAAGTGGCTTCTGAATTGGAGGGCATTTCATCTGCTTTACCCACACCCACCATGGCTGCCAGACCCCTTGGCTGCACGTCACAGAACTTAAAAGGAAGCTACAAATAAATGAAGTGGGGTAAGGAAAATACTGGGGACATGTTCGATGTTGGGGGGCCTTAAGCTAAGTTATCAAGGAAGTTTTGAGGGCGTAGAAGGTAAAGAATTTTAAAGAGTAACGATGACTGTAACCAGGGAAAACCGGGTATGAAATGTAGCTCTTGAAGAAGTTTTAAAATCATTCCTCGCTCCATTAAGTGTTTGCTCATCAGATAAATTAAAGTAAAATATAAATGGCTGATAATCGTGCAGAAAAGCATGATTATTCGGTATAACTAGTAGCCAAACATACAAATACAAACAAATTTTCACATGTAAAATTACCAAAGATGTAAGAACATAACACTCATCAATGTGCAGCTGGGGACCATGTGGGTCCCAGCTTCAGTCCTGGGACCTGGTGGAGGCCAAGGAGTCAGATGCTTAGCTCTTTGTGGTGATATATCCCCAAGGCCCCCTCTGCACCTGAGCCAAGTTATATCAGTAGAAGGACTGGGTAAGGGGTGGTGGGCTCTACAGTGGGACACCCTTGGGTGAAGCTTTGGCTTCACCGGAAGTGTGATGTAACCACAGAAGTCATACAATTTTAGTGGCTTAACAGGGGACAAAAATAACCAACCCAATTTTTAAAACCAATTCTCAGGTAACTATCAATTACTGTTGTCTGAAATACAGATACATATGTATATAGCCCTCCAAAATTGTATACACCCGCTTTGAATAATTGTAAAAGCAGCGTCTATTAAAATACATTTCATTTTCATAATTGAGCTGTCAGCTGTTAAAGGTGTGTATGCATTTTGGGGGGAAATACACACACGCACACATACACACACACTGGTTTGCAATGATATAATACACACATATTCTAAAACAGACTATAATTCCTTACTGATATGTACAGAAGTCTTACTCACCTCTGACCGTGTAATTCTCCCCGATGCCTGAATAGATCCGCCTCCCATCCATATACAGGGAGTACCGAGTGATAATCCCATTGGCTTTTCTGGGTGGACTCCAGGACAGCGTCAGAGAATTGGGAAGGGATTTGGCTACTGGCGGCTGAACCTCTTGTGGAGCTGAGGGGGAGAAGAGAGATTTACGGAGTCTAATTTTAGTTTACTTTTCCAATGCAAACTTTTCAGACCCAAACCAATAAATCACGGACTAAACCTGAAGTCCCACGCACGGGAATGTTCCTGATTCGCGGGCAGCTTGTGGGTAATTGCTTTAGGAAGAGTGCTAAGTGACTGTCGTGAATTTATGAGAATCTGCATGGGTGATGGATGGGAAGTCCCAGCGGGTTCACTTGCCGGGCGCGTTGCTTCATCACGAGCGCGAGCGGCCCACGATCGCGGGGGGCGCGCCCATGAAAGCAGGTGGAGCAGATAAGGCCCCTGCCCTCCAGAAGCTTTTGGTCTTAGGCCGCACTGGTGAGAGTGGTTTGTAACAAGATATAAAGAAGCG